>NC_056686.1:4985000-7477500 GCF_018350215.1 Panthera leo | reverse complement strand
CCCGTCGTGGGGCTCGAACCTAAGGACCGTGAGATCATGACCTGAGCCAAAGTCGGGCGCTTAACCGACTGAGCCACCCAGGCGCCCCAGCAATAAATGTAATTTCTAACTCAGACTGAAGAAAGACTAAGAAGACTGCCATTATGAAAAAATCAAGCATGTCACTAGCATCTAAAAGTCACAAGGACAGCTAGGATAAACCCCAGCATTCAGGGTATTCAAATATGAAAGAAGTTACTCCAGAACAAATAAAAGAACAACTTGAGTGGACTGGTAGGCAACATGTGAAAGATCATACCCCCCAAAAAGATGATAATAGGACTGGAAAAAAGATTTCTCGTTTGTGAGTGAAAATTCAGAGTTTATGAATGTAGTAACAATAATGGTAATAGTAATAAACACTATGTCAGGCACTGCTCTAGAATAAGTCATTTTAGGCGCACCTGGGTGGCCCAATTGGTTGAGCATCCAACTTCGGCTCAGGTAATGATCTCACGGTTTGTGAGCTCGAGCCCCGTGTAGGGCTCTGTGCTGACAGCTCGGAGCCTGAAGCCTGCTTCAGATTCTGTGGTCTCTCTCTGTCTCTCTCTCTCTCTCTCTCAAAAATAAAATAAAACATGAAAAAAAATTAAAGTAAGTTATTTTATTGGAGTGCCTGGTGGCTTAGTCAGTTAAGCATCCAATTTCATTCAGCTCAGTCATGATCTCATGGTTCGTGAGTTCAAGCCCCACATCGGGCTCTGCACAGACAGTGCAGAGCCTGCTTGGGATTCTCTCTCTCCCTCTCTCTGCCCCTCCCCCACTTGAGCTTTTTCTCTCTCTCTCTCTCAAAAAAAAAAAAAAAAAAGTTGAGTCACTTGTCCAAGATCACACAGCTATAAGTAGTGGGGCTAGGCTTATAAGCCAGTAAGGATGGCTTTGGAGCCCATGCCAGCTTGACACCGCCTCTCAAAGAAGGGGTTTGGCTACCACCCTCTATCTTCCAAAACGAGAAGCTGAAGCCACAAAGCCAATGAACAAACTTTCTATGAAACAAATACTGATTCAGCCGCCCAGACATGTGTTCTTTCTTACCGACCAGGTTTGGAGGAACTATCCACATTGTTCTTTAAATTCCACTCTGTAGGGGCGCCTGGGTGGCGCAGTCGGTTAAGCGTCCGACTTCAGCCAGGTCACGATCTCGCGGTCTGTGAGTTCGAGCCCCGCGTCAGGCTCTGGGCTGATGGCTCGGAGCCTGGAGCCTGTTTCCGATTCTGTGTCTCCCTCTCTCTCTGCCCCTCCCCCGTTCATGCTCTGTCTCTCTCTGTCCCCAAAATAAATAAAAAAAAAAAAAAAAAACATTGAAAAAAAAATAAATTCCACTCTGCTTTGACAGCAGCAAGGGGAAACTAAGTTGATCAGGACTTGAAAATGAAACGACAAGCAACCGCTAGAAGTTGGTCCACTTAAAAAGTGTGCATTTGCGGCTTATTGTTAGACAACGACAGAATTTGGCATGGAGTTAAAATTTTCCCCTGACTGCCAGCGTGCTCTGATGCAATCCCGTCTCTACCAGCTTTGGAAAGGAGGGCAAAGGATATGCAGAGCTGAAAACCCAACAAGTATGGCCAAACCCCCCTCAGAGGACCTTAGATCCCTTCCACATGTACGGAAAGGGCAATTTCCAGAACCAAAGGAATCCTTGGGCACTACAATGGCTCCAAGTGGCAAGCTTTTTAGTAACTTTAACAGCACTGGCAAATTAAAAGTCCTAGAAGAATCAGGGAATGAAGACACACACACACACACACACACACACACACACACACACACCAGGCTGCGGGCATCCCTAACATGTAACCGTTCAGAAAAGCCCAGATTTTGAGGAGCTTCAGCATTTCAGGAAGCTAAGCGAGATAAGTCAAGAAAGAAGGGCCCCTCCTCCCAGACACTCCCACACTCCAGAATTTCTGACGGTGAGAAAGGCCAGAATCAGCCCGAGTTATTTCCCATCTTTTACACTCCAGACTTCATCTTTCTGAGTCATTCGCTCTGCTAACAGAAGCTGACCTGGGGAACACACAACTCCTCTAAGTGCAATTCCTGTAATAGACCTATCCTGAAGAATAAAACAGTAAGAAACGTTAAGTAGTGTTCTTCCGCCTAGGAAGGAAGTGAAATGCCGCTAGGCTATGAAAAGTCTACAGGTGTTTCAAGGAGGTGAGAGATGAAGTCCACATTGAAACCATTTTCTCCTTCCTTGGTCTAATCCTAAGTAAACGTAAGCATGTGTGGCTAACCGGTGGAGTCACACACATCTGGGCTTAAACGCAGCCCCCATCAGGCACGTGATCTGGGGTATGTTACAGACCTCCAGAATCCACTTCTGTTGAAATGGCGGTTAATAGCCTGTATTTCATAAAGGTTGTAATGAGCGTTACACAAGGTAATAAACGTTAATTTGTCCCCAGCATGATAGCACACCCTCAGTAAATGCAAGGTACCGCTTACCCCTGTCCTCCCCACCCCAGCCCACCCACCTTTGGATTTCAAACCCATTCATAGGCCTTATCATCCACTGCTTCCTGACAGCACGAACACTGGTCCCCAAGGTCCCCTTAATGGAGTGTGATCTGGCTGAAACTGCGGCTGAAAAGCTAAAAGGGGGCCCTTTGGCCGAGAAAACCAAACTCTGGGAAGCAAAAACGGATCCTCAGCAAAAGCTTGGTGGCGTCTGTTGTTTACAGTGAGTGCCCTTCCTACCAACGTACTGAGAGAGTCCCAGTACATTTCTGACCCTCCACTGGCACGGAACGCGCAAAGGTGACGAAGAGGCTGGCAGCGGGGCCACCTCGCGAGGCTGAGGCTGTGGGCGTGGGAATCCTGATGGAGTCAGGGCCCTCCTGGGAGGGGACAACCGAGAACGACGGAGCCTCGCACCCCTCTCTCTCCTCAAGCAGGGGCCCTCGCAGCTCAAGGCTGGAGGCTTCTCAAGGGTCCCGCCACCGTCCCGGCCAAGCGCAAGTGGGACCCGAGGGGTCAGCAGGAGGGAAGCGGGGGCCCGCGGGCGTCCCCGAGCCTCGGCTTGGGAATGTGGTCTGAGAGGGGTCACCGGGGGAGGGGCCGGGCGGCGAGGACCTGGGGAGGGGCGGGGCCCGGGAGGGGGCAAGAGGTCGGGGCCCCCGGCTGAGGAGGCTCAAGGCCCCCGCCCAACGCCCAGCCTCACGCCGAGCGCCCCCTCCAGCCGCGGTCCCCGCCACTACGGCGGGGCAGTCCCACTCCCCTTACCTGGCTCGGCTGCTCTGCCTGCTCCGAGGACGCCATCTTTCTGAGGCCTGACTAATCTATCGCCGCTGGGCGAGGCGTCTCCCAAGCGCCCTCGCTCTCGCTCACCCGCCCAGACCAAAGTAGCCGGAACTGAACCTGTCGATGGGGGCCGGGTGGGGGCACGCGAGGAGGAAGGGGAACTCCTACGTCCGGGTCACCTCACACAATTGCCATTAGGTCTCTGCTGCCCAGGAAGTTTTTAAGTCCGTGTTTTTTGCATTTTTATTATTCTCATTGAACTAAATCTCTGACCATCCCCACAGTGCCTTGGGCACAGGCAGGGACTCGCTAAATCTGTAATATATGAATGAATGGGAAGAACCTTGGAAATTAATTAATTAATGTTCAATACCATTTGTTGAGTGCCTACTATTTGCCAGGCACTTTGGTAGCTGCTAGTAATAAGAAGATCCAAGACTCAATTCCTGCTCCTAAATTCAGGCCAAACACACACACACACACACACACACAATTACAGCATCTTACGGATAAGAGTCTGATAACAGTTTGCAGATTAGGAAGACACAGAACGGAGCTTTTTGGAGAGAAGAGACTTCTACATTCTTACTTGATAGTAGTTGAGTCGTTAGATTTTAAGCTAAATGTAAAATTATATTTAAAAATTGCATATATTAGAACTATCGGTCAGTTCATATTGCAGTTGTGTTTTGACTGATTACGAGTACTTAAAAGGGTTGCCTCAACAATTCCTCTTACCAGTTTTAAATGCCTACAGTTTTCTAATGAGATATCTTATTTTCTTATAAACAAAATATGAAAGAGACTCTGGATGAATATGAGCTATTTCTTATGTACATAAAATGCCTCCCCCCTGCCCCCACTTCAAGCGAAGAACCTTTTAAAATTTTTTATTATTTTACTGGTAAACGTTTCTTAGAGGGAAGAAAGTAGCAGTGTTAGAACAAGGATGAATTTATTGCCGAGCAGCATCTGGACAATCTCAAACAGTGATGTGGTTCGCATTTTCCCTTTCCCGTCTGATTTGAGATCTTAATGTTTAATCTAGTTATGTAAGCATTTCGTTCCGAGATCCCAATTTGCACAGCTGAAGCCGGGAATCAAACTGGTGGAAATGTGCGAGTATCTTATTCTTTCAGCAGGACTGAAAACTACACTCATCAATGTTTTAAATTGCCTGAGGGTTGGGACATCTTACAGATCTTTTCAGTTTGGAAAGGAAAACAAATGAACACAGTAGAATGTCACTGTTTCATTTGAGTGTTAACGTTATGCATCTATATATGTAATTAAGAGCGTTCTAACAATCCAAGGAATATATATGCGTGTCTTTCATAACGCAAAATAAATCCATATTGACCTCATTTTGATCCCGCCACCGAACTCCTAAATATAAGCTAGAAAAACACTCCTCTAGGCCGAATTGAGTGACGTAACGAAGTTAGCTTCGATCCCAGAGACTACAGCTCCCGGCATACCCCCGGAGCCACACGGGATTAGCGGCAACTAAGACTACACTTCCCGGCGTACCTTGGTCCCACGCGTGATTTGCCGCAGAAAGAACTACAACTCCCGGCAAGCCGCGGGCGGGGGGGTGGCGCCGCGCGGAGCCTCCGCGACTTCCCCGAGTCAGCCGAGTCCCACCCTGAAGAATATGGAGGTGGCCGGAGGCGCCGAGACTGAGATCCGGCCTCTGAAGCCGTGCCTGCTGCGCCGCAACCACAGCCGCGAGCAGCATGGCGTGGCGGCCTCCTGCCTGGAGGAGCTGAGGAACAAGGGTTGGCGCGGGACCCGGGCGGAGGCTGTGGGGGCCGGGGCGGGGGCTGCGGGGAGCCGGGTCCGGTGAGGAGGTCGGGCAGGGGCAAAGCGGGGTCAGCAGGAGCGACTTGGGACGGAAGTAACTCATGTGGGCATAGCGATGGACAAGTTTCAAGGCGATTATCTCATGTGAGACTCATTTGGTGGGAAGGTAGACGGGAAGAAATATGCAAATTAAAACCGACTCGACTTAGGTGTCTTGCCTAGAATCGCTCAGACCTTGGAGCAGACCTAGCCTGGTGCATGCCTGCCTCCGGGCTTCCTACCGTGACGCTGGTGCCCCCAGCAGGGTGCCAGCGCCTTTCTGTCGTCAGCTCTGGCAGGCACTTGTGCAGCGTAGAGGGAGCTGCTTCCGACCTTCCTGGAGTTCCAGACAAGGAACTGGTGCTCTGAGTGACCGAAGTTCCGAGTCCCGGCCCCACACGTACTAGCTGCTTGACCTTATACTTAAACCAGCTCTCGACCCTCAGTTTTCTCATCGGCAAAATGGGTATAATATTTCCAGCCGTGCTTTTTACAGGACTGTTGTGTTTCCACGACTTGAAAGTATTATGAGCCAGTAGTAATAAATTGTTTATCCACGGTGAAGTTGCACACGTTAAACGTGTGAGCCATCCCCAGTCATAGTGTGTGTCAGTGTTCAGTGCTCCTCTCTGAGTCACCAAGCCCCAAAAGATACCAGACAGAAATCTTTCGGAGACCCAGGAGCAGCCAAAGCATTATAAATGCTTTCGTGACATGGCTTTTGCCACCTCACTCTTCACATATTTGTTCTTGGCATTAGGGTACTTAAGTGTTAGTTCCTCTTGAATGCATCGGCTGGATACACTTGGCCCAGAGACCAGTGTAAGCGCTTGTGTTTGGAGCTCAGCCTCTCCAAGGCTTGCTGTTCTATTTGGGTGCTGGACAACATTGCCCAACCATATTTGTAGTCCACTGGCTACTTTGCTGCTTCCCCTCACCCTGTTTGTGCTGTAGGCATTGCCATCACCAAATGCGATGGGACAGATCTGCCCCAGACAAGCCTGTTGCCCCTTGACAGTAAAGAGGAGAAGCTACTGATGCAAACTCCTGCTTCTCCTGTGCCTTCCTGTAGGTTAGAAACACTGCAGAGTACAATGCTGCTTGGAACAGAAAGCATTTCCTTTTTTACTATTCTTTCCTCTTTTTTTTTCTTTCTTTCGTTTTGTTTTTTGTTTTTGTTTTTTTTTTTTGACATTTGACACAGGAGAATTTAAGATGACCACTGAATAAGTGAATGAAAGACGGCTCGCTCACAAGGAATCATATCGGACTTTGGCTTGGTTTTCATCCAAGTAAAGATGCGAGTGCTCCTAACGTGGGTGCAAAGCAGCTGGAGGAAACATTGTCAGGAGTCAGACTGTGTGTCTGCCACTTACTGGGTGACCTCAGACAAGTGACTTAGCCTCTGTGAGCCTTGGGTTTGACATCTGTAAAATGGAAATAAGAATAGTCCCTACCTTACAGGATTGTTAGGAGACAAAACACTGTGCACAGGAAACGCTTAGAACAGTACCAGGCGTGTGGGAAGTGTTGTCTTAGTGCTGGCGGGTGTGGTTGTTACTGTAGGTAACCTACCAGCAGTTCTGCTGCGCTTTGAGAGCATATATGTTGAGAGTACAGAGACAGGTGTAGTTTCCTTATGGATACTTGTCAATTGCCAAATATTTTATTCCTCTCAGCCTGTGACATTCTGGCCATTGATAAGTCCCTGGCACCAATCACCCTGGTCCTGGCAGAGGATGGCACCATAGTGGATGATGATGATTACTTCCTGTGTCTGCCTTCCAACACTAAGTTTGTTGCATTGGCCAGTAATGAAAAGTGGACGTACAACAATTCAGGTAAGAAACTCTGGCCGTAGACAAAATGATCTATGCGATACAACATCCATCACGATTCATTTTGCTGCCCAGGCACCTGGTTGCTGTTTGTCTGGTTAAGCATTTGTGCAGCCAGCATCTACTGAGACACAAAAACTCACCTCAAGGGGAGTGTGGTAGGATCCTGGGTATGCATGATCGGGGCATCAGGTTTAAGTGGCTTCTTTTCATAAAAAAGACACAGAGCAGATTGACACAGAAATAATCGAAGGTGGAAGAGAAGGGAAAATGCAGGTCCTAGATGGGGATTGGCTTTCCCGTGAATCCTTGAGAGAAGGCGCTTCCCTCACCCCTGAACTTTTTCTAAATGGTCAGTGGGAAGGATGTACAGACCTCCTAAAGGTCTGTGTGTTGGAGGAAGAGGTGAGGATAGCACTTCAGGTTAACCAGACTGTGACTGGCTTTTTCTCCCCTATATCAGATGGAGGTACAGCTTGGATTTCCCAAGAGTCCTTTGATGTAGATGAAACGGACACCGGGGCAGGGCTGAGGTGGAGGAATGTGGCCAGGCAGCTGAAAGAAGATGTGTCCAGCATCATCCTCCTGTCCGAGGCAGACCTCCAGGTAAGCCTTCCTCCTCCACAGCCCCACTTATCTGGCTCTGCTGCCCCCAGCCCCTTAGTTTCCATGTGTCTTGCCACAATAATTCTGTTATTTCTTAATTTTTATTAACATCTTTTTTTTAATTTTTTAAATGTTTATTTATTTTTGAGAGAGAGAGACAGAGCATGAGCTGGGAAGGGGCAGAAAGAGGGGGACACAGAATCCGAAGCAGGCTCCAGGCTCCCAGCTGTCAGCACAGAGCCCGATGCGGGGCTCGAACCCACGAACCATGAGATCACGGCCTAAGCCGAAGTCAAACGCTTAACCAACTGAGCCACCCAGGCGCCCCTATTTCTTAATTTTTAAACAATGCTTTGACAACAACCAAGACTCTTCATTTTCTAATTCTTGCACCTAGAGTAGAAAATCCAGATGCCTAGACCCACTTAGTCTCACTGGGGGGTTAAGGAGGTATTGTCAAAGAATGTGGAAGTGGAGAAGCCGAATTAAATCCCAGCTCCATCACCATGGCTTTGAGCCAGTAATTTAGCCTCTTTGCCTACATTTCCTGTCCAGTAAAATTGGGATAAAAATAGTACTGTCAATTCAAAAAAAAAATATTTACTAAGCACCTACCCTGTCCCTGGCATGTTTCTGTCCAAGGGGTACAGTGGTGAACAAGCCAGACACAGAATCCTGATGGAAGGAGCTCAAATTCTCATGATGGGAGGCAGATAAAGCAGGAAGCATGTTCGATGGGTAGCAGGTGGGGCAGTGTGCCAAGAACAACGGGGCTAGTCTGGATTGGGAGATCAGGGGAGGCCCCTCCAAGGAGGTGGCTTTTTTCGTAATCTTTTTAAACTTACAAACTTACATATTTGAATAAAAACAAATACATTCAGGGCACGTGGGTGGCTCAGTCAGTTGAGTGTCTACTTCAGCTCAGGTCATGATCTCACAGCTGTGAGTTCAAGCCCCATGTCGGACTCTGTGCTGACAGCTCAGAACCTGGAGCCTGCTTCAGATTCTGTGTCTCCCTCTCTCTCTGCCCTTCCCCCACTCATGCTCTGTCTCTGTCTGTCTCAGAAATAAATATTTAAAAAATAATTTTTTTAAATAAATACATTTGTATGGCTCAAAATCCAAGAGGTATAAAAGGATATACGGGTAGCCAAAAAGTGAAAACAACCCAGATGTCCATGAACTGAAGAATGGATAAATAAAATGTGGTTTATCCATACGACCTAAGAGGAATGAAGTATTCATACATGTGTAACGTGGATAAAGCCTTCAAAGTGTTACGCGAAGTGAAGAAGCCAGACATGAAAGGCCACGGATTTTGTAGTTGCCTCTATATGAAACGGCCAGAATATGCAAGTCTGCAGAGATAGAAGATAGAGTGGCTGACTCGGGCTGGGGTTGGGGAAGCTTTGAGCGGAAGCAGGAGTGATAGCTAATGGGTGCTGCGCTTTCAAGGGTGCTGACTGCACAAGTCTGTGAATGTACTAGAACCCACCTAGTTATACACTTTATATGGGTGAATCATATGGTATGTGGGTTATATCTCAATAAAGCTGTTTGGGAAAAAAAATAAAAAGGACATACGGGAAAAATCTGACTCCTGCCCCTTAACCACCAGGTTTCCCTTCCCAGAGACAATCACCTCTCAATTTCCCATTCTAGAAATGTATATGCCAACAAATACATACATATTTTCTCCTGTCCCTGTACTCCACAATGGAAGTATATCTACCCTTTTTAAAAGAAACATTTGGAGAATATTCCAGATCAGTACGTAAAAGACATTGCCGTTCTTTTTTGTACCACTGCATCGTATTCTGTTTTGCTCACGCGCCATGACTTCATCAGGAGTCTCCCCCACTGGTGGACATCTAGGTTGTCATCAGTCTTGCTGTTCCAGACGGTGCTACAGGAAGCTCCGTGTCATTCTGCACACATGCTTGTCCGTAGAATAAAGTCCCAGAAGTGCAGTTGATGGACACTGGCAGGCTCCCAAGAGGTGGCGATTACACCGACAGCTGAAGGAAGGAGGGGGCGTGCCACGGACAGGTCGGGGCTACAGTTAGAAGCGGTTTCGGGTTTGTTAAAGTCTGTGTTTGTATGTTAGGTGCTCATTGATGCTCCGTGTTCAGACCTGGCTCAGGAACTCCGCCAGAGCTGCGTCACCGTGCAGGGGCTCCAGAACACCCTCCAGCAGGTCCTGGACCAGAGGGAGGAAGCCCGACAGTCCAAGCAGCTCTTGGAGCTTTACCTCCAGGCTTTAGAGAAGGAGGGCGGCATCTTGTCAAAGCAGCAAGGTAGGACTCAACTGGCCAGGGGAGTCGCCCTGAGAACTGAGGGCCTGGGGAGAGAACCCGTGTTTATAACGTGGCCAGAAAAGGGTGACGCCACAGCTGCTGGCATCTTGAAATGACGTGCTTCTGTCTTTTTTTATTTTTAACGTTTATCTTGAAAGAGAGGGCGCACGCAAGCAGGGGAGGGGCAGAGAGAGAGGAGAGGGGGGAGAGAGAATCCCAAGCAGGCTCCACGTTGTCAGTGCGGAGCCTGATGCAGGACTCGATCCCACGAACCGCGAGATCGTGACCTGAGCCGAAATCAAGAGTGGGTCGCTTAACCGACTGAGACCCCCAGGCGCCCCCGCGTGCCTCTCCCTTGCCCGACTGATGGCTCCCCGGTCGTTTGTGCGGCTGTGTGTTTGCCCAGTGCACCATCTCCTCATGTCTGCTTTGCAGAGTCCCAAAGTGTTGGTGACCAGACGGATGCAGTCGACACGGGTGGTAACAGAGAGAGCTCCTCCACAATCGCACTCACAAGCCAGATCCTTACTGTGCTGAAGGAGAAGCCTGCTCCAGAGCTGAGTCTGTCCAGTCAGGATTTGGAGGTGGGCAGGAACGGGGGACCCTGAGCTGCAGGGAGCCACTCCCCCTGGGGGTGCAGCGCCCTGCAGAGGCGCATACGGGATCGCTTCTGGCCTCTGCAGACCCTGGCTCCTCGCTGCCCCGTTTGCCTCTTCTATGCACAACATCTCATTTCATCTATGTCAGAATGGCTTGAACAAACGTCTCATTTCATCTATGTCAGAATGGCTTGAACAAACAGGTGCACTCCCGCAGATCGTCAAACCGCATTCTCGGGTCCTTTGTGGGAAACGGAATGTCCGAACCGGTCGGGGACGAGTGGCGACGGGGAGGAGTGGCGGGGCTCAAGCTTCCGGAGGGCGGCTTCTGGTTCTGTCGGCCCCTGAGGGAGATCATCGTCAGTCGAGGCACACAAAGTTATCCTAGCGAAAGGTGCGCCCGGGGGGGGTGGGGGTCATCTTGTGCTGACTCCAAGGCCAGGGAACTAGAAGCCTGACGCAGGATCCGTCAGAGTGGGCGCCACTTCCTCTTCATCCTTGTCCCTGTCCCAGGCACCTCCCCGTGTAGCTAGAAGGCAGGAGACCTCTCGACTTGCGCCTGGCCTAAATTTCCCGTAAGTGGAGGACTTGACAAGTTGTTCCCACGAAACTTCTTTCCAGAGGGACTTCCGTGTCAGTGTTGGAGGGTAAGGAAAGGCCGTGGCCACGGAGCGTGAAAGGATTCTGGCGTTTCAGCACAAAGACCTCACATTCGCCGGCGCTGCCCGAGCTCAGTCCCCTAAAGAAAATCCCGGGAGCGAGAGAGCGGCAGGCGAGGGGAGCCGGGAGCGCTTCTCAGTGGTTCTCATTCTTGCCGCAGCTGGTTGCCAAGGAAGACCCCGGAGCTCTGGCTGCCGCCTTGAGCTGGGACGCGGAGAAGACGGTGACGGTGCAGCAGGCCTGTAATCAGGAGCTCAGCCTGCGCCTCCAGCAGGTGCAGAGCCTGCGTTCCCTCCGGAACCTGTCGGCCAGGAAGAGTTCGCTGCCTGGAGAACGGCAGGAGCCTAAGCGAGCCAGACAAGACCCCACATAGCTGCAGCCGGAAACCCCGTGGCCTTGTTCTCATTCTCAGTAAATACCTTCAGCCTGATTACTGTAGCTGCTGCCTTAATACTGTACCCCCTGCCTGATAGCACCTTCTGGAACAGCCTGGAAGACCAGCCTCCTGCGGTCCCTTCCAGAAAAGTGCTGCCACATCTCGGCTCCCGCCCTTGCATTTTTTGAATGACAAAGCTGCACCAACAATACCCCACCTCTTACTAGTGACCTGTTCTCATGGTCTCTGTTTGAAAGTAACGGTCAAGGGCAGTGAAAAGAAGCTGTTGTATTTCAGACTCACTATCCTTTTTCAGAAGCTGGAACTGCAGAATTTTCAACACAGATAATGGTCAGGAAGGTGACGTACTAGAGTTGATTTATGGCCACAAACTCGTTTCTCAAGTGAATGAGTTTTTTGGTTTGTGTAAAGGCGCATATTAAGTCTGCAGACCATAGGGACATATGGAGAGTCTAATTCGCCATTTCTAATTGTGAAATTATATTTGTTACCACTGTGAAACTGTTTCCAGTTTTCTAATATGTTTTATCAGCAGGGGGTATGAAAGGTCATTAAACCGATCTCCATGTGATATGGCTGTGAGTCTCTCTGGGTGCAAGGCAGAGGCTTCTGGTTTATATACATCCTGTTTCTGCACAAACTCTTTGGGCTTTGTAATCTAATTTGGAACAGATTTTCATCCCTGTGAATGTCCAGCATGACATTCAGAAGCCATGCAGCCTACGGGCCGATTCTTCAACTTGGGGAATCGTCCTGGACAGGGCACAGAGACCGGGCATCCCACGGCCTGCCCCCACCCACTCGATGCCAGTGGCCATCTGTGGGCATGGAGACAACTGAAAACATCCCCACATGTCTTCGGAATGCCCCTGGAGGGGCACTTATGCCGGCTGGGGACTTTTCTAGCAGTCTGCTCTGGGTTAGCACTTCTATACGGGAGCCTCATACAACTGAGTGAGCCGGTTAGGGTGTGACTTATCCTCTCATACATAGCAAAGCTGTACTTGGCGAGGTTCAGAGATTTGCCCCGTGTCACAAGGCTAATTGGAGGCCCGGGATCCTGGTTCCAGTTCCAGTGCTTTTCCCACTTTTGTTTGTTTTCTCTTATGTCCACATGCTTTTTTTTTTTTCTTTAATGTTTATTTTTGAGGGAGAGAGAGAGACAGAGCATGAGTCGGGGGCGGAGGGGAGGACACAGAATTGGAAGCAGGCTCCAGGCTTTGAGTTGTCAGCACAGAGCCTGACGTGGGGCTCAAACCCACAAACCACAAGATCATGTCCTGAGCTGAAGTCGGACACTTAACTGACTGAGCCACCCAGGCGCCCCATACTGTCTTTTCTATTCTACATCCAGGTCACTGGTCGTGTTACACCAGTGTAACAAGTTGGAATCCACTCGAACCGGAAAAGACCTCATGTGTCTACAGCATAATTGCCAGATTTCTGACCACAGGCACAGTGCCGGTGGTATAAGAGAATAGCCCCGTGAACCCTGTACAGATAGCCCAGGGGTAAAGGAAGCCTGGATTCCAGGAACAGAATGGACCCTCCATTCACCAGTTACAGCAACATCTCCGTCTTTGCCCTCCGGAATTAAAAATGTTTTCTCGAACTACGTCTCAAAGACACAGTAGGGCTGCTGTTGGCTGGCCTGGGTGTTGGGACGCCCTACTTGAGACCAATCCACCAAGCATCTCGGCTGCACAGGATAATGGGGAAAGTGCTGTGGGGCTTGGAGTGAGCCACGCCGCCGGGTGAAAGGGGTAAATGAAGCGTGAGGAGGAGCGTGGGACCTAGCACATAGTAGGTCTACAGAGAGCAGGTTCCCTTCATCTCCCCAGGGGCAGAGGGAGGGGGCGCAGGAGCAAAGACAGAGCTGTGTGAGGGGGCTCCTGTCTACGGGTCTACGGGGCGAAGACCTTAGTCTGCAAACTCGGACCCAGATGCACGGTGCGCGCGGCTGCAAACACATTACATTGCCCCTGGTGCCACTTACCTTCCAGAATAGAAATGTAGCGGCACAGCAATATGTCTAAAAATAGGAGAGAGAGGGCAGGGCAGCCCGTTCTTACGGGAGGAGAAAAGAATGTCAGAGGAAGCAGCTGGGACTAATGAACTCCGCATTAGCCATATCCCATTCTTTCAACTCAAGTCAAATGTCGGTCCCCATTAGGCAATTGGCTTTGACGGGAGCTATGCTAATTACCACTTACCAAACCTTTAATTCCTGGGGAAAAGCAAAAGGAAAAAAACGAATGGGTTTTTCATTTTCAAGAGAGAAAGGGATAAAATAATAGTAGTCGGGGAAAGGAAAACCTGCATTAATTGCAAAAATGATTAACGTGCCTTTACTAAGATTTACCAGATTGCTTAGAGGTTTCACTTCCTCGTCATCCGCTCAATTCTTTTTTTTTTTTCTTTTTTGCCTTCAGGGTTTTTCTCCATCTTATTTCGTTTGTACGGGTTCGCCTTAAATTGTCTTGGCTGTGTCTTGTATTCCTTGAAGTTTTTTAAGGACCTCGTAAACGACCTAGTCTGAACACCCAGCCACTATTGCCTGAGTCCTCTGACCCTGGGGTCTTCTGTCCTGCTCGAAGGCCTCCAGTGAGGGGGACAGACTCACTCTTGGGAAGTGCACCGAATTTTCAGATTGCAGAACATTCAAGTTCACTATTTGCTCAAACTAAATCAGAACACACTTTGTAATTACAAGGAAGCGAGCCAACAGGTTAATGCATGGATACTGGATTTTCCTCAGCACTTCCCAATACCACGTTCTAAGAACTATCAGCAAGCAAACACACACACACACACACACACACACCAAATCTAGCTTTTCCTCCAGTTTATAATTATTTTAATAAGACAAGCACATGTGTTTTTTGATCACTTAACTAATTGTAAGTGGAAAAGATAAATTAGCGTTAATTTTATCAGGGTTATAACAAGCTAGAAGTAGTGGGTAGCCCAGATGTCCTTTGCCTCTACCTCTCTAGTCTAGAAACCGAAAATTTTCTTCTTTTATAGAAATTTTTTTTAAATGTTTATTTATTTTTGAGAGAGAGTGTGTGTATGTGAGCAGAGCGGGGGCAGAGAGGGCGACAGAATCCAAAGCAGGCTCCAGGCTCTGAGCCATCAGCGCACAGCCCAACGTGGGGCTCAAACCCATGGACTGAGATCATGACCTGAGCTGAAGTCAGGCACTTAACTGACTGAGCCACCCAGATGCCCCCAAAATTTCCTTTTTAATACCTACATGACTTTTCCTCTGGTTTGTTCAAAATGGAATGCGGGGGGGGCGCCTGGGTGGCTCAGTCGGTTAAGCGGCTGACTTCAGCTCAGGTCATGATCTCGCGGTCCGTGAGTTCGAGCCCCGTGTCGGGTTCTGTGCTGACAGCTCAGAGCCTGAAGCCTGTTTCAGATTCTGTGTCTCCCTCTCTCTGACCCTCCCCCGTTCATGCTCTGTCTCTCTCTGTCTCAAAAATAAATAAACATTAAAAAAAATTTAAAAAAAAAAAAAAAAAATGGAATGCGGGGGTGCCTGGCTGGCTCAGTCAGAAGAGCATGCGACTCTTGATCTCAGGGTCATGAGTTCAGGCCCCACGTTGGGCATAAAGAGTACCTAATAAATAATTTTTTAAAAACTGGAATCCACATCTACTGAAGAAGCTGCTATGAAGATGTGGGTGATCCCTTCCGCGGGTGCTGTTAAATCAAGTTGTTTAAGTGTCTCCCATGAGCTTACTGGTCTGAGTTTCCTAAAGCTGGGAATGGTTTGCCATCAACCCTAAATACGAACACTGTAAAGGATTTGTTTCAGATCCTATGTCACACTCAAGTCTTCCTCAACAGTTGAGGATCCGTTTTAGTGCCAAATATTAAAAAATAAATGCAAGAGAATGAATTACAACTTGTCCGGGTGCTGGTGACCCCATCTAGACACTGAACTTGTCTATAGTGAACTACAAGAACGTATACTTTGAGAAAAGTCTACCCAAAACCTGATGGTAGAAAATTATCCTAATTTACCCATTTTACTCTAATGTATCCATCATGAGCATATTAATCTAGTCTTAACATGCAGTGGATGCCAGTTAACATTCAATCCCCTGCACTAAGGTAAGCTTCGACTTGACAGATTCCCTGCCAGTCTCATTTGTATGGCCTCATTATCCTTCGGATATTACTTAGTGCAAAGTTATAAGTCCCCGGTCTTAAGGACTGTGTAGGTCTGACCCCGATCGAAACTGAAAAACAATGAGCACGCTTTCCTTCTAGAAAAATCTTAAAAGACAACGTTCTGAAGGTTAGCTGGCCTTTCAGGCTGGCATCTTGCACCAGTGTGCTGACCCAATTACTGGTCTCTTAAAGCTGCTGTGTTCGGAAACGTGGATGCTATTACGGCTCGTCCGTCACATTGTACTTTACTCAGCTAGTAATTATGAATATGAGCTCAGCTCTGCAGAAAACAGGACGGAACGGTCAGCAGTCATGCTCCGTGTCTGCTCCCCTGGTGTCCAGAGAAGATTACAATGCTTCTCCAGCCAGCTTTTGCCGATTTTCCTATTAGGCCTGACTCTCAGAAACTTCCTGTGACTCAAGGTATGAATCTCGAAGCTTTAAAGGTTAGCATCTAAAAACCTCCACCCCGGGGCACCTGGGTGGCTCAGTTGAGTGTGATTCTTGGTTTCAGCTCAGGTCATGATCTCACGGTCTGTGGGTTCAAGCTCATGTCAGGCTCTGTGCTGAGAGCTCAGAGCCTGGAGCCTGCTTCCGATTCTGTGTGTGTGTGTGTGTGTGTGTGTGTGTGCGCGTGTGTGTGTCTCTCAAAAATAAATACACGTTTGAAAAATATATTTAAGGGGCGCCGGGGTGGCTCAGTTAAGTGTCCGACTTTGGCTCAGGTCATGATCTCATGGTTTGTGAGTTCGAGCCCCACGTCGGGCTCCATGCTGACAAAGTGGAACCTGCTTGGGAGTCTCTCTCTCCCTCACTCCGTGCCTCCCACACACAACCTCACTCTCTCAAAATAAATAAGCTATAAAAAATATTAAAAATATACATATTAAAAAAATTTTTTTTAACCCTTACCCTGGAAGTTTTCCTTAGAGTCTGTCATTCAAGAGCCATAAACAATATGCGTAATCAAGGATTTTGGTGCTATGGGAGAGAATTCACATTTGATTAGGGTTTTGAAATTGAGTGATTTGTTCACTCCTAATCTCATTTGAGCAGCCCGGAATCCTGGTCCACATGGGGCCTTGAGAGCCGTTCTGCACTGTATGACAGGAACACAAGTCCCTCTCCTGTTTAGCCGTCACTCATTGTCACTTCTGTGGAAATTCTTGAATGGGAAAAGGTCGCAGTTATACACATATGTATCAACGTATAGGCATCTGTCACAGAACAAAGTCTGGATCCTGCAATCCTGAAGTTCCTTGAATTAGGAGTCAAGGCAAGCAGGCTCCAGGGTCCTCAGCAGCACCACTCTGTATTAGGTTGAAATAAGACCTTCAATAAGTCTGTTGAAACAGACTTCACAGGCACCTCAGTGGCTCGAGCATCCAACTCTTTTTTTTTTTTTTTAAATGTATATTTCTGAGAGACAGCACGGGTGGGGGAGGGGCAGAGAGAGGGGGACAGAGGATTCGAAGCGGGCTCCAAGATGACAGCAGTAAGCCCGTTGCGGGGCTCCAACTCGAAAACCGTGAGATCATGACTTGAGCTGAAGTCAGACACTCAACTGACTGAGCCACCCAGGCGCTCCAAGCATCCGGCCGGCTTTTGATTTCGGTTCAGGTCACGATCCCAGGGTGGGGGCACCGAGCCCCACGTCGGGTTCTGCGCTGAGAATGGAGCCTGCTTAAGATTCTCTCTCTGGGACACCTGGGTGGCTCAGTCGGTTGAGCGTCCGACTTCGGCTCAGGTAATGATCTCACAGCTTGTGAGTTCGAGTCCCGCATCGGGCTCTGTGCTGACAGCTCGGAGCCTGGAGCCTGCTTCGGATTCCGTGTCTCCCTCTCTCTCTCTGCCCCTCCCCTGCTCACACTCTCTCTCTCTCTCTCTCTCTCTCAAAAAATAAACATTAAAAAAAATTAACAACAAAAAAAGATTCTCTCTCCCTCTGTCCCTGTCCCCCAGTCAGGTGCACTCTCTCTCTAAAAATAAAAAAATTTAAAGATCTTTTAAATAATAGATTTCATTCTTCACAAAGCAAACCTAAAGCTCATCCATGAAAGAACTGTAACAAATCAAAATTGACTTACTAATGGAAACTAATATGGGTATTTTATAGCAGCAGCTCTGAATGGAACTCTTCTTATGAGTAAATGAACATATCATCTGTTTAACAGCATACTTGTTTTTAAATTCATTTTCTCTAAAGCACAAAAAATAATTGTTTTGCTCTTTGAGCACAATGTCAAAAATTTGCTTTGAATATGAGGGAAATATTTTTTAAATTAGACGGTTTCTGTGAAGATAAACTGAAACAGAATGTTATTCTGGACTCTTAAATATGTCGCCTTTGGCTATTTTAAATCAAAGGAAGACAAGAACAGAACTTCCAAGCACATAACGAAGATGAAAGGAAAAGCCAGTGGGTCCACAGTATGGTACAGCAAGAAACAAAAATCTTCATCAAAAATGCTCACCTTGGCACCTGGCTGGCTGTCAGTCGAGCACGTGACTCTTGATCTCAGCGTCGTGGGTTCGAGCCCCCCACTGGGGGTAGAGATTACTTAAAACCTTGAGGCACCTGGGTGACTCAGTCGGTTGAGTGTCCGACTCTGGGTTTCGGCTCAGGTCATGATCTCACGGTTTGTGGGTTCGAGCCCTGTCAGGCTCCACGCTGATAGCGCAGAGCCTGCTTGGGATTCTTTCTCTCCCTCTCTCTCTGCCCCTCCCCTGCTCTCTCTCTCTCTCAAAATAAATGAATAAACTTGGAAAAATATATATATATATATGTATTGTATGAAGACAGATGGTAACCCCACTCATCATGGTGAGCACTTCATAAAGTATATCATTGTTGAATCAGTATGTTGTACACCTGAAACTAATACAATGTTGTATGTCAATTACAGTTTTAAACATCCTATAATGTTTACTTTGGGTTCCAAATTACTTAAGACACTCAGTATTGGACTTTATTAGAGTTTAAATAAAAAAGACTTTTCAGGCACCTGGATGGCTCACTCAGTCAGTCGAGCATGCAATTCTTGATCTCGGGGTCATGAGTTCGGGCCCCATGTGGGGTGTAGAAATTACTGAAAAATAAAAGCTTTTAAAAATAAAGTACGTAAACTTGTAAACTTCTGAATTACATGGGAATGAGAAGACCACAACTGTTAATACATTTTATTCAGATCCATCGTTATAATTCCTTTGCATGAGTAATCAGGGGTGGAGTTTTATTTGCAGGAGAAGAAGGTCTTCCAGAAGAAATCCTTGCAAGGTGTCTTCTCCTGCAGGGACTGTTGAGGGGGCGGGACTTCCTGCCTTTTGGCTGCCTCTCTGGCTTCCCGTCCTGTGTCCCTGTGTCCCCCGTAAGGCACCAGCCTGGATGACCCCAGGCCAGGAAAGTCAAGAGGCTGCTTTTTTTCCTTCATTTCTATTGCTTCCTGCAAATGTTTTTAAAAAGAAGCAGAGAGGGGCGCCTGGGTGGCTCAGTCAGTTAAGCGTCCGACTTCGGCTCAGGTCACGATCTCGCAGTCCAGGAGTTCGAGCCCCGCATCGGGCTCTGTGCTGACTGCTCAGAGCCTGGAGCCTGTTTCAGATTCTGTGTCTCCCTCTCTCTCTGACCCTCCCCCCGTTCATGCTCTGTCTCTCCCTATCTCAAAAATAAATAAACGTTAAAAAGAAGCAGAGGCCAAAGGAAAGAAAAATCAACCATCTGGCTCAGCCAGCAGTAAAAGATACATAATTGCTTCCTTTAAAAAAAAGAACAAAAAACAAAACAAAAAAAAAGATGCTTCAGAAGAATAAATCACCTTTCCGTTTAAAGGATAAAAAATTAAGAGAACACCCTCACAAAATTGTCCTCATTAGAGAAGGAAAAGTTAAGGATTTTCAGTCTAGGGGGGGGAAAAATGGCTTGTTTTGCCCCTAATCTTCTAATCTTCATTAGAAGAGTTGGGGAGATCTCTCATTTTCCCTGCCGACCAGTCACTGGTCTGACTCCTGGATGTCCACAAATTACTGAGACAGATCAGATGGAGACATTGACGGAGACAGAGCAGATGGAGACATTCTGCTCTTTCAGATTCTTTAGGAAGCTTCTAGGAATAACCCGATGATAAATGACTTGTCTGAAACTCATCCGGCAATTTTAGAGAAAAATCCATTTTTAATGGCCGACTTTATGTACTCTTTCTTGGAACTTTTTCAAAATGGAAAAAAAAAAGAAAAAATAAATCACCTCACAAAGTTATAAATTCTCACGGTGGAAAACGTAACGATGTCAATTAATCGGACCCAGGAAGAAGAGTCCCGTGCATATATAAATTAAGATTCCAGAAGCTAGTGTGACTAATGCGGGCAGCGACGGCTCCAGGATTGCGCTGTAATAGACTGGGACACTCACTTAACGTTCCAAAGTTTGGCGGACAGAGATCGCCGGCATGGAGAGGTTCCCCTGGAGTTGGAGAGCTTTCATCCCGGTGCCGGGACGTCACGTCACAAAGGGCAGTCCTGCCGTCTGTCCCGTGCACACTCAGCCGAGGAGTACACTCGGCCGTGCTGGGGGTCCACAGGCACGGGCGAAGATGCCAAGGAAACGGCCAGAAGGCCGGCTAGCGCGCGGCCTGCTCGGAGACCACTCACCCTGCTGTCATGTCCTGTCGTGTCGGGCGAGGCGACCCTCCGGGGGCAGGACGGAGGTGGCCGTGCCTCCCCCCCGCCCCCCCAGGAGGAACAGCAGGAGCAGGCAGAGGGGCGGCGGCATCCTGCAGCCTGACTGGCACTCCTCTCCAGCTCTGTGGCTGCGCATCCTCGGCAGGCCCGAAATCAGTGTTTTGTGCACTTGGGTCTCTTCTTTGGGGGAGCGGAGAGGGGGCTATTTCAAGCTCAACCTGCAGCTGTTCTTTTGTGTACCTACCTGTCAAAAGCCTGCACCAGCCCCCCCGCCCTTCCCCCACACCCAGGCAGTGACGCACAGGCCTAAGCCATCAGAGCTCACAAAAGGGCCTTGGGATCAAAGTTAACCTCTTCCAGGTTCCGAGTAGACTCGCTTACTTTGGAGGACACGTGTACTCGCTTCCAAAGAAGCTCTACTTCCCCAGAATCCTGCCGAAAGCAAGCAGGAGGCCATGAGAACAAAGCCAAGTGATTCA
This sequence comes from Panthera leo, assembly GCF_018350215.1. Taxonomy (NCBI): domain Eukaryota; kingdom Metazoa; phylum Chordata; class Mammalia; order Carnivora; family Felidae; genus Panthera; species Panthera leo. Next base: position 7,456,644 of record NC_056686.1, on the reverse strand, counting down.
ACACTATGTAAAATTGGCCGTGCTCTGGGCTGACAGCTCAGAGCCTAGAGCCTGCTTCGGATTCTGTGTCTCTCTCTCTCTGCCCCTCCCCGGCTCATGCTCTCTCTCTGCCTCTCAAAAATAAAGAAATGTAACAAAATTGGCCGTGGGTGAGGAGCTTTAAATCTGAAATTCAGTCCATGTAAGGCGGGTCAGAATCTGCTCCAGGCTGAAGAGACAAGGGGGTGCGGAGGGCGCAGGGAGGCGCTCAGATGGCAGGCAAGGAGGCCCCCAGCCCCGCAGGCCAGAGACGGGTCCTCCTGCCGAGGACTCCTCAAACTGCCCCGCACCTGAATCGCCTGGTGACAGACACAAAAGCGCAGATTCTTTTTTTTTTTTTTAGAATTTTTTAAAATTTAAATCTAAGTTAGTTAACATATAATGTGGTAATGGTTTCAGGAGTAGAATTCAGTGATTCGTCACTTACCTACGACACCCAGTGCTCATCCCAGCAAGTGCCCTCCTTAATGCCCGTCCCCCCACCCACCTCCCCTCCAGCAACCCTCAGTTCGTTCTCTGTATTTAAGAGTCTCTTATGGTTTGCCTCCCTCTCTGTTTTCATCTCATTTTTGCTTCCCTTCCCCAAAGTGCAGATTCTGATGCAACAGGTTCCTGGAGGGGCCAAGATCCCACCCAGCGCCCTGGGGGGATGCTGCAGGGGCCCGGCCCAGGCCCGCTGGGGCTCAGACCGCTGGCGCCCCCCCCCCCCCCTCCCCGCCGTGGTCACAAACTCGCACTTTTCTCTGAAGGACATAGAAATCCGGGCACCACGTGGAGCCAGAGCTACTTGGCAGGTGTGTCGGGTGTAAAACGCACTTCTTACTGCGCTTGACCCGCTTTCCTTCGACTGCACCACCGCGGGGGATCCTCCTCCGTGCCCCACTTCCCCCCCCCACCCCCACCAACCGCCTCCCTTCACTGGTCCCAGTTGCAGACTCACACGAGCAAAGAAAGGCACAGACCCTCTTTACCCACCGGAGACGACCGGTAAACTGAGACCCGGGCCGCAAAGCTGCTAAACGCGGCCAGCAGCCATGGCAAGGTCCCGAGTAGAAGTAATGCAGCGGGAGCACGCACTCCACTGCCCTCTCCACTAGGAGCACTAAGGTTTTGTGTCCACAGTCCTGGTTCCCACCCCCTCACGGGGGAAGTCTCCACGTGAAGTTCCATTTCATCACAGGATTTGAAAGGGTCTGGGTAAAACCGCCATGACCTGAGGAGTCCTGGCTCGTATTTTTTCCATACTAATTTCTTTGCCTAATTCCCACAAATGGATTAAAAAATTGAGTCTTAGAGATGAGAAATTCACAGCAGCTTCGCCAATTTCTTATACCGAGCATATTTTGCAGATTTTTTTTTAATGTTTATTCAGTTTTGAGAGAGAGAGAGAGAGAGAAAGCACGAGCAGGGGAGAGACAGAGAGACAGGCAGAGAGAAAGAATCCCGAGCAGGTTCTGCACTGACAGCAGAGAACCCAGTGCAGGGCTCGAACTCACAGACCGCGAGATCATGACCCGAGCCGAAGTCAGGCACTCAACAGACGGAGCCACCCAGGCGCCCGTATCTTGCAGCCTTTACTCGATGGACTCGTGAAACACTCCGAGCACCTAGCACGTACGCAGAACGACAAAGGACCCAGCCCACACCCACCCCAGCAGCGTTGTTAGAGCCCAGCCGGGTGGCAGGACACACAGCCGACAAACGAAAGCACATTCGGGGCAACGGCAAGTGCACCAGGGAGGGCCGCGTGGGGCAGCTGGAGGGAGGCCATGCGTCATCTCAGTACTGGCTGTTTCCAAGGAGGTGGCAGCGTGTCTTCAAGGTGACAGCTGAAGACTAAAATCCTGGCTTTGCTCTTCAATTAGCCCCCCTGTGGCCCCAGTTTCCTCATCTGTGACACGGGGATGAAAAATCGCGCCCACCGCCCGCATCACAGCGTCGTGGCGAGCAAACAACCCACCAAGCACAAGAGGAAGGCACAGCGGACGCTGGTGTTCAGAACCGCTATTGAGATCTCCTGTCCTACTCCACTGGCACGCCTTCCACTCCAGAGTCCAAGTATCTCAGGGTGCCTACCGTGTGATCACCCTTCTCCAGCCCAAAGCCTGTCCGCAGGGAGCTGATAATCTAAGGTCTTCTGCAAGTATGTGTTTCGGAAAAGATGTAGAATGGGAACTTTGAGTAAAAGGAACTCAGGACTGGGGCTCCTGGCTGGCTCAGTCAGTAAAGCATGGGACTCTTGATCTCAGGGTCCTGAGTTCAAGCCCCACGTTGGGCATGGAGCCTACTTAAACATAAACAAACAAGTAAGAAAAGTTTAAAAAAAAAAAAAAAAAAAAGGAACTCAGTACTGAATTATTTTGAAAAACTTGAAAAACAAAGACAGCTCATCCTAAACGGCAGAACAGGACCCAGATAGAAGTTAGAATAGGGGCACCTGGGTGGCTCAGTCGGTTTAGCATCCGTCTTCGGCTCAGGTCACGATCTCAGTTCAGGAGTTCAAGCCCCAGGTCGAGCTCTGTGCTGACAGCTCAGAGCCTGGAGCCTGCTTTGGATTCTGTCGCCCTCTCTCTCTCTGCCCCATCCCCGCTCACACTCTGTCTCTGTCTCTCAAAAATGAATAAAAACATTAAAAAAAAATATTAAAGAAGTTAGAAAAGACTTTTCTCTGTACACAGAAGAACCTTGTAATAGTGAGTGTCCCATAACCAGAAGGGCTGTCTCTGGAGTTCCTGTGTAGTTCCTTGTTGGTGAGGAGATTGGACTAAATGACCCCTAGCGCCTCTTTATAAATTCCACAATTCAGTAAAGGGAAAGAAGCGTGTCCCGATTTAACCCTCCTGGGACATCCAGGCTTTAGGGTCTCAGCTGTGTACCAGCCAGTGCCGACCCTTGGCGCATTCCAGGGGCTGCTGTGTGCAGAAAGGGATGCTTTCCAAGTTCGCTGGCTCCAGTTAATTTCAGTAATAACAAATCAACACAAGACCTTTCATTTCGAGCTCTTCGAGGAACTGGTGTTAACAAGGAAGACAACAGATACTATAAATGTTAAGTTGCCCGTGTTTCCAGGACGCGTTCTTCCAAAGACACGAGCGTCTTTACACGGTTCATCATCTGGTAAATGGCTCATAGGTTAAAGTTCAGACGAGGTTCCAGGACACTCGAGGAAGCCAGCCCACAAAAACAGGGCCCTCTGCAACCCCTTTCCGCCACGTGTCCCCAAAGATGGACTCACACAGGATGACTGACATCGCTTTGGACATTCCAGAGTCAACAAGACCCCATCTAACATGCAGTGGAGAAGAGACAGCTCAAGAGAACACAGGAAATGGAGTCAGCTCTTCTTTACAAAGTCTGTCGACTCCTGTGTTGCGAGCCCTGAAAAATGTACTCACCTGCAGTATAAGCAGGTCACACGTTAAAGATGCGAAATAAACCAAAAGATTACGTGAACATCAAGTCAATTTTACAATCTGGCTAGAAAATTTCCCATCAAAACACCCATGCCAGCCCCCAGGTGCCCTCTCCAAGCCTGTAACCAGACAGGACGCCCGTGGCGCACAGAGTTCACCACTTCCAATCGTGAGCGTCCCGGGTTTCGAGAGCTACAGAAATCCATAAACACGAGACCCATAGTAACAGTGCTGCCCCCTTCCTCTTCCTGTCACGTACAACCTCGCTGCAAGGTACAGGGGACCCTACTGCACTCGAACAAAAAGCCACAGAATGTCACACGGCCACTAGAGTTGCAAACCCAGGATGCAAATCCAAGTCTGCGGACTTCTGGAAAGTCCATGGCATCCGGTGTCTGACCTCTCCTGACGCACAGTTCCAGAGAGCTTCTCCGGAAATGAAGCTGCTCACATACGGATCCGGGAGGGAATGCGACCTAAGGACGGAACGCTTTAGGATTCCCTTTTCTCCGACGTGACACACAGTCGTTTCCAGAAATGAAATAATTCGTCCTTTGCAGAGCCTGATGCCGAGAAGCTTGATTTCAGTGCTTTGCTGTGACCACAGCCCGCCACCGCCCCTTGAGAGCCAAACTTTGGGGTGTCTTTTGCTCATATTTAGTACGGGTGGTATAAATTCTATCCAGAACGCGTGTCCTGATCTCTCTTGCCCCCTCTTTAGTCAGCACCCCCAGTGTGAACACTGCCTCTGATCCGTAGAGCAGGGCAGCTGGCTGACCTCTTCGAGCCTCGGTCTGCATGTCAGTAAAATGGGGATAATGAGATCCACACTGATAAGGCTGTGAAAATGCGGTGACGTCCTATGGGAAGCCTCCAGGGCAGCCTGGCGCACAGAACGGCCTCTGCAAACGCTGCCCCTCCTCTTCCCCCTCTTGCCCCATGGGGGGAAATGCGCACCCTGGGCCTCCCAGACACCCCGGAGAGAAGACAGCAGAACCGGGCCCCTGGGAGGACCAGCCCTCACAGACTGACCCAGAGCACGACACACGGAAGTGTTTGGGAAGAGCCCAGGTTTTCCTCTCCAGCAAAACTTCCGGCCCACAGAACCATAGTTCAATTACAAAATAACCCAGAGAAAAGCTGCATCAAGTGTATTCTGGAGAAAATCATCTGTAAAAAGTAACGCAGACAATTTCCAAATATCACATTTACCTTGTGGTCACAAGTGACCCAGGTTTAAAAGCTATATTGGTGGTCAAAAGGACTAAATAAATAGAGCTGTATTCATCTTTCAGGGACTGTCAGCCTGAAAAATGACAAAGAATAACATTTTTGCTTGAAAAAATGGACTACATTTAAGCTGCTGACACAATTTTATTAGCAATAGATACAGCTTCCAATCTTTGCCACTCAAACCCTCCCGTGTTAGTGGAGGGTGAGAGACGGGAGTATTTCGCTGGAGAGTTTCCGGTCTCTTTGACACCAGCTTTGGCAGCCAATGACTCTGAGAAAGCAGCCCAGCAAGCCTCTTAGCCTTTTTATTTTAATCTCTACTGACCCCTTGGAAAACCCCTTTGTGGCAACGCAAGCTCTTGGCAACCTCCCTGCTGAAGGCTGCCTTTGCCAGCGACAGCTACAGACTCGAATTGTCCTTTTTTGCTGCTGCAGCCTCTGCTGGCTCCACTGGTTTTTGGTTTTCTTCCTCTAATTTCTTCTTCTTTTTTGCTCTTTGTTCTGAGTTAAACTGTGCAAGCTCTTCGCTTTTCTCTGTGATGTATTTTAGCTGGGAGGAAGGAAGAAAGGGGAAGGAAGGAAGGAAGGAGGAGGAAGGAAGGAGGAAGGGGGGAGGGAGGAAGAAATACATTATCTGGTTGTGCCATTTTATAAGTCTGGGGGAGGCAGTGGGAATCTACATCCCTCCCAACCACTCCCACCCTAAGAATCTGGGTGGAAAAGCCCGGGTTACATTCCTTAGAGTGAAAGCCTGGGTTACATTCCTAGAGTGAAACAAGCCTAGGTTACATTCCTTCCATTTTTTCTGGAAGAAGTAATCAACTAGAAAAATCAACCGATTGCTGCCCATACTCCTACCAAACAGGTAGGAAGGAGCTCCTTGAATAATCAGAAGAGTTAAAATGTGGAACTTGGGGCGCCTGAGTAGCTCAGTCAGTTGAGCGTCCAACTCTTGATTTCGGCTCAGGTCATGATCTCACGGTTGTGGGATTGAGCCCCTCCACTCAGCCCAGAGCCTGCTTCGGATTCTCTCTCTCTCTCCCCTTCTGCCCCTCCCCACCCCAAAATAAATAAACAAACATTAAAAAAAAAAAAGTGGAACTTGCAGAAGGCACGCCAGTCCTAAATATACTCCACACCAACTCCAGTACAGCCAACACCCCCCTAAATGTAGCCAACTAACATTACTGAGTGCTACTATGCACCAGATAGTAGGGGCAGAAGGTACAGAAAGAACACGGGGTCCCTGCCCTCCGGGAGCATTTCGTCAAATGCCTAAATTTAGCTGTAACCCTGTCAGATGAAATAAAAAATTAAGAGTCCAAAATAAAAATAATATTTGCAGGTAAACAAATGTGCAATAAACAGATAACGTCCCAATTAATATTCTAAGGTGACTGGCACTGACCAGTCCTTTGCAAAAGGTAGAAACTGCCCACTGAAACAGACCACGAACAGCTCTGACCCGCACCGAATTTACGGACAGAGAGGAGCGTCCTTGCCACTGACACACAGCACCGCCAGTCACCTTAGCTATTTTCCTTAGGGATCGCATCATCTTTAACCTTGACTTAAACTTTAAAGAGAGAATATTAGAAGAGCAGAGGGGGAAAAGAGAGCCGGGTAGAAACAGCGCTAGATCCTGGGCCAGAAGGTTAGGGCTCAGCTATCAACCAGAGAGCTTTGTTTTCAGCTCTGGGAAGTTACTGAACTCCAGCTGCCTCCCCTGTAAAAACGGGCTAATAAATCCTGTTCTTAAAGACCCTCAGAGGGTGGTTGTGAGGTTTAAATAATACATGTAAAATAACATCTATAAAAGTCCCCTGTAAACTGTCAACTGCTATACAAACTCATTCGACAACTACTTGCCGAGCACCTGCTGTGCGCCAGGCTCTATTCTAGGCACGGCAGATGGAGCAGAGATAAAAACCCCCGCCCTGGTGGAGCTCACAGTAAAGTATTTTTACTGCGGGAATTAAACTAGGTCATAAAACCTCACAGATGCCCTGGATCTGCCCCGGGCCACTGGCCTGGGATGATCACAGCATCACCTGTAAAATGAGGGCCTGGTCGAGATGACTTCTAGATTTCTTTGAAAAGACAGACAACGTGCTCAGTTTTCTGCCCGTCCCAGCTGTACGGACACTCCTTCCATACCTGGCCCATCAGACTTGCGGGCACCGTAATGGAACTGTCTCCATACACTCTAGCCTGGGGTCTGTCTCTGACATCATGCTGTAAATGAAAGGCAGGGCCAAAGTTTTGAGATGTTACGAAAAAGGCAAATTATGAAACCCAGAGAGTGCTGATTAGAAAATTCCAAATTGGCTTAGCGAGATCCATCATGATGAAAGAGAGACTATAAATTACGGGCAGGCCTGAATGGTTCAACCATCTCTCGTTTTTCATGCAAGGTGCCCTGGGGAATCGCTTCATGGCTGCAAGTGATTAATTGGGAATAATGTATTCTGATGGGAAAGGGGAGTGAGGAAAGAAATCCATCTCTCACCAGTGAATTACTCCTCCTGGCTAAGAGCTTCACATCTTCCGTGTTAATTGTGCTTCTTTTTGCGTGTCTGTAGAAAGGGCAGGAACAATTCACCAAAATGTTTAGTACCATTTCAAGTTTTGATGAAACCCAAAAGTTCATGGTCAGAGTCCAAACCAGCAAGGATCTCTAAGTAGCCCATCTTTTTAAATTAAATGCATTAAGCAACCATGACATAAAAACGAGTGAAGTGACTTAGCCAAGACACCAATTAAATAAAGAGACTAAGGAAAACAGAAGCCCATCTGTCCACCTCCGCCTGAGGCCCCGGGTGCCTGAGCAGGGACTTGCTTGAGCACCACGGTCACAGTGAACACCACAGAAAGAGCAAGCAGCACATACGTGCACACTTTCAGTGGAAAGAGAAAACGGCACAGTCTCACGACACAAAGATTGCCTACGCCTAAACAGACACTAAGTAGAAGAACAAAGAAAAGGTACAAGTTCCCGAGGCTCTTCTCCAAGGGTGAAATCACAGGAAAAAGCTCACACGGATGTCCCCTAATACCCCACTCCCCACCAGGGAGGTACCGCGCTCCCCCCACGATAGCCTGGCTAGAACAAAGAACGTCCTGTCAACTGGAGTCTGTGTCTTGCTCACAGCTTGGACTCCAATTCTCATTCCAGTCCTCGGATCTTGGCTTCAACAGGTAAAGCGGACAGGTCTGATAAGCTCCAGTCAATAACCTACTGCTCTGGTTACACCCCTTCTTGCCATTTCCAACTTCCTCCAAAAATAAGGAGAAAGTGTGTACACAGGAACAAGTAGGCGCGTGTCCCGAACAACCAGCACACGCAGCGTCCTCGCTGGGTACCCGCGCCGCTAACGATAAACTCACACGGAAATTCTACTCTGTATCTGGCCGAACCCCCCCATCCTGCTAAATGTGCAAACATCAAGCGTCATCTCATCACGGCCGCCTCTGCCGACGGTGTCACTCCAGGAGACGACCTCTAGTTAGCGGGCCGCAAGCACCAGGACGCCGACCCCCCCCCCCCCCCACTACTCCGCCAGTTAGCTGGCACCACCTGAAAGTTACCACTTCCCTAAATGGGTTGGGGGGTGGGGGCAGGTATATCCGATGGCGGCCGCTGCACATCAGAGACTCTCCTAAATCAAACCTCTGACTCCAGAAAACTACTCCAGAGAAGATTACAAAGCGACGTTTCATATGACACTTTTAGCGACACGGGTTGTAAAGACTATTCCCAAAGTCTTCCTAGAATTTATTCACTGTCCAGTATCTATCTTCAAGATGTTACATCTTTAACACATTGACAATGTGAGGTGACTAGAGATTGCAAAGCTAAATAAAGGAAACTCACAACTTAAATTGTGAGATAACTTGCCAAAGTTTACAGGCAAACTATTTCAAATGTAGGCACTATTTTCTCAGAGAAACAATGTTACAAATACCGCTTAAGTTCCCAGCCAGCCTATTTAGACTACTTAGGCTGGCCTGAAACAGACCCTTTGACTCTTTGTGGTGCTCACAGTTCTAGAAGACAGTGGCCACGGGGAAAATACAAAGCCACAGGATAAACGAAGCTAACCTTCTGGGAATATCAATTTCATCCCATGATAAACTTTAAAACAGGACTTTTTTTTTAATATGACGGCAAACTGAAACATTATGAAGATCAGTGTGAAATTAAGACAAAGGCCGAGTCTTCAAAGAAAATCTGCACTTGCGTCGGCTCAGGGTTCAGAGGGTGGCGGGAGCGTGCAGCATGCTGTGGGACACTCTCAGAGACGCGGAAGGTGAGGCACCTCCTGCTCAGTACGTCTCTGCCGCGCTCACTTAGACAAGAACAGCGTGAGAGCCTTTACCCAGACCCCTCGACTTACATGATGTCCTTCCCTGGGGAGCTCCCGGTCTAAGTGACAAACACAACACTCTCCCCCCCTTCACCAAGTACCCAGCAAAAGAAAATCAACCTTTTTTTTTTTTTTTTTTTTTTTAAAGCATGGTTAGAGTTAGGGAGTCCTTCCCCTGACATTTTTTTATTAAGAGCTTATTTTTAAGCTTATTATTAAGAGCCACCAGCATGGGGCTTCGAGCTTACAACCCCGAGATCAAGAGTCACCCTCTCCACCAGGGAGCCAGCCGGGCGCCCCGAAAATCAACCTCTTGATGTAATGATAAAAACACAGAGTGCCTGAAAGCTCAATGTACTACAATGCTAAATATTTCCAATTTCATTTTTATGTCTAGTATTTTATAGAAGCATCTAAAAACGTTCGTGGTCTTTTCCCACAGGGAACACAGAAATGGCAAGAAAAGTCACAACGGGGGGCCGCGCTACGGGCATCTACCAGAGAGAGGTCAGAGGAGCCAATGAACACCCTACTATGCACAGGACAGTCCCCACCACAACCCAGAATGATCTGGTGCAAATTGTCAACGGTGCTGAGGCAGAGAAACCCTACTCTCTATCGATAATCTTCATGTTCAAATTAAATACTCATTTGCTTACTTATTTACCTTTTTGTGCCACCCTTTGTAATAAAAAGAAGTTGTATTTTAAAAAAAAAGGAAAGAAATGGCAAGGAAAGGTGATAAATGGGTGTCACAGGAGACGAGGGGGCTGCGGGCGGGGGACGGGAGATAATGGGCGCCATGAAAGGGGCCACCACCCGTATTAACAAAGAATAAACCACATGAGCTATGACTATTCCATAATATGATCTTAGCCCTGTTGGCCAAGCCGAAGATGCTAAGCGGTTTTTAGGGACTCCTACACGTAGGGATGGGAAAGATTTAGAGTCTGCCCTCCAAGAACCTACTGCTTTAATTCATTCAAAATATTCACCCGAGCAACACAGAGCTAACGGGAGCAAGGTGAAAAGCGCCGGGTACGGAAGAGGCTGGCACCAACTCAGAAGTGCTAGCAAATTAGAAAGCTCTAGCCCTTTCCGGCCTCAGTCATTCAAACTGCTTCATAAAAGCAATTCCTCGCCAATTGTTTTCAATTACCTGAGGTCCTAATTGAAGAGATGAGCGTAAATCACCTGTAAAAGCTAAAGCTTACCAGCTGAGAGCAAATCACCCGCTTTTCAGGGAGCGGATGTCTCGCTGGTGACTAAGGCGGTGAATGCCAGGCTGACGGGGTGGGTGTCGGGCGCCGTGGTCCCCCGCGCACCGTCCCGCGGAAGCGTTCTGCAAAGCACACACACCCTGCACATTCACCGTCCGGGGCTGCTTTGTAGCCGCCAAATGAACGGCTCTGGTTCTTGCACAAAAAGTGCTTGGAAGACATAACCAAAAAAAGGCCAAATCAAGTCTGAATGGACGTGATTAAAGAGGATGTGATATTCTTGCAGAATCATGATTAGAGATGAGCCTCCAGAAAATCCACACGCACACACAGACTGCATACAGCTCGCCTGAAACACAGCAGCAGGTGGAGAGTACAAATGGGGTGTAAATGCACACAGCATCAGAGAACCGGCCTCTTTACCCACCTTGCAAACATTTCGAGGTCTTTGGCGAAATTTTCTGAAAGAGAAAAAGATGTGCTTTAGCTACCCTGATCTCAATCTTATTTCAGAAGGAGGGAAAGTGGAACTTCGGGACGTTTGGCACAGTGACTAATGCCACAAGCCCTTTAAAAGGCGAGAGGAGGCATTTCCGGAGCCTTTAGCAGTTTTATTCGTTGTGGCCTCCTTGTCATAATTGGGGTATTGTGGCTACACCCTTCCTTCCGTGAAACTGGCCCTTAATCTTAAATTTGGCTACAAGTTAGGGCTTGAAAGGACATTAATTTTCTCTAACGTCAAGCAGATACCAATGTCATAAGCCCGGCTGTCAAATAAACCATGGCATGGTGGACATAAAAATGTTATAAAGCAGGGGCGCCTGGGTGGCGCAGTCGGTTAGGCGTCCGACTTCAGCCAGGTCACGATCTTGCGGTCCGTGAGTTCGAGCCCCGCGTCAGGCTCTGGGCTGATGGCTCGGAGCTTGGAGCCTGTTTCCGATTCTGTGTCTCCCTCTCTCTCTGCCCCTCCCCCGTTCATGCTCTGTCTCTCTCTGTCCCAAAAATAAATAAAAAACGTTGAAAAAAAAAAATTAAAAAAAAAAAATGTTATAAAGCAATGAGGTAAAAAATTGAATGTCTAATGTTCCAGGCAGTTTAAAAAATAAAACAAAGGTGTTAATACCCAGTGTTAGGTAACAGGGAAAAAAAAAAAGTTCTTTTCATAAAATATCTGAATTTTACGGCAAAGAACTGTCTCACGAATAATGCCTGATGACCACGTTCTCCATCTGTTGGGATGACGAGCCAGGGCACCCCCCACACGTCTCTCCCAGGCAAAAGCAACTTCTGGGATGCCTCTACACCTACAGGAAGGCCATGGCTTCCTACCGCACTGCCGGAAAGTCAGCTCCGAGATGGCCGCAATGGTTTGTTTGCTGAACCGAATCTCTCTGTCCGACGCAACTTCCTCGCAAAGACACCCAACGGTGTAGTGAACGGCTGCTTTTAGCCTCTGAAGCGAAAATCAAAATACTTCATGGGTAAGGCTGCAAAGAAGAGCTTCGCACATCTTGGAAAGTTAAGACCAAGGAGAGGGTCTGCTGCGCTTCCCTCCTTCAGCACTTTCCATAATGGCTGAGTGACTTTTCAAGTGTACTAATAAATTAATGAGGCCCTCTGGAGTGTGGCTTGTAGAAACATTACTTCCTAGTTAATGGTTATGATTTAGGTCAAGTAAAGATAAGGAATTACAATGGCAGGTCAGTGGGGAGAAAAGTCGGACTCGCACTTGCAAAGTATCTGCATGACTTGAGTCGGGTAGTCCACGAACAGGGACCACGTTCCTACTGAGTAAAGGCCCATGCCAGCTGTTTGAGGAACAACGGAAAACCAGACAGGGGTTAATCAAGCGAAAAAGGAGGCGGTGCCATCCCCCTGCGGCCAGTCTCTGCCAGCCCCGGGCCTGCGTGTGACAAAAGACAAACGCTCAGGACTGGCTGGGAAAGGCCTGTGCGGGCACGTCTGAGCCTCCTTTGATTTGTTGGCTTGCTGGCCCACCTCGCCAGGACCCTCACTGCTCCTTAGCAGCCCTTTTAGATACTGAGTAACATATCTTTCCCATGCAGAGGAGCAAAGAAGCAAAACAAAGTTAAGCCAAGATCTCAGTCTCATGTCAGCAAACTTCTTGAGCCCCTAGGTGTGCTCCTCTATGGTGGAGACAGAACTGAACTGGACATGGGGACAGCTGAAGCCAAGACAGCATCAACCCTACCAGCAAGTGTTCACAGTTGAGACAAGATGAGGAGGAACCACAGAAACACAGGTCGAGGACTGAGGACCGAGGACCCAGGTAGAGGCCAGGCAGATAAGCAAGGGCAACTACCTTCCTTAGTTTCAGAGGTCACAAGACTAGGAAGTGGAGGCCTTTGGCAGGAGACAAAGGGACCATCACCCGGGGAGGGATAAAGACCTTCCCAGGTCATCTTTTTTAGGTATGCGTGAGGCAGGGGAGGTTCGGGGAACAGGACAGGAAGCCTTCTGAACATTCCAGGAAGTTTTTTAATGTCTCTCCTCCTTCTGTACGCCTCTTGGATGGGGCCAACTGCCTTCTGCAATGCTGCACACGCTAACCCACTAGACCCTAAATTCCTCAAGGGCACGACCCTGTCTGTTTTGTTCACTACCATCCACCTACCTAGTGCCAAGAACAGCTGGTTCAATGAATGGTGGGATCTTCAACCTGCTCACCAATTTCTCAGCCCAGCTCTGCAGCCTTACTCATCTCGTCAGCACGCAGAACCAGCCTCTGGTTCTTTATTGGGCACTGAGAACCAGCCTCTGTACTCGGGGCTGAGAATACAAAAATGGAAAGGCCAGCTCCCTTCTCAAAGACTTTATCTCCTGCTACACCTTTGCCATCAATGGACTCTTCAAAACCATCAATGTCAGGAAAAAGAGGATGGAGAACCAACCCGTCCAGGGAAGATCAGAGCCAGGATTACTAAATGCACTTTATGTTCCTTGACTGGATCCTGGGTGAGATAAAAAAAGACCACTAGAAAAAAAAAACAAAAAACTGCTTTGGAACACCGGGAACATAAAGGTGGACCGAACATTACATAATAGGATTTTATCCGTATTAAATTTGCTGAGTGTGATCATCGAGATTATGCAGAATACCCCTGTGGTCGGGAGAGCATACTATAAAGTATTAAAACTTACAGGGAAAGGGTCAAGGTATCTGTGATTATATCTCAAAGGAGTCAGAAAAAAAGAGAGCAAAGGAGCAAACACAGCCAAGTGCTAACAACTGGTGAATCCAGGTGGGGAGCATACGGCTGCAGAGTGGACTATTCTCGCCAACTTTTCCTGAAATCTTACACTTCTCAAAATAAAGGCAGGCGGTGGGTAAAACAGCTGAAGTGTAACACTGGCAGGAGGGAACTCCCGCGCCCTGAGCTCCTTCGAGTCTCTTGAGTGCCCCCTCTTTGAGGATACCGCCCTGGTTCTGGCTTTTTATCTCTTTGGGTCTTTACGGTTGGTTCCCGCGACCCTGCCCCATCGTACTAACTCCCGGGCCGATTAGAGGAAGGGCCGCCCCCGGGAGGGGGTTACTGTTACTCTGTTATTCTGCAAACAGGAAAGCTGGGCTCGCGCGGCGCCGAAGCGACCCTCGGGCTGCGGAGGCGGGACCGGAACCCGCCCGGGAAGGATGGGCTCCGGGACCGCACTGCCCGCGTCGCACCCAGGTTCGCAGGCCGTCTCCGCGTCTGCAGGACGGAGCGCGCACGTCACGGCGGCCACGTGCCGGGCATCGGGCTACGTGCTTGGCCTGAATCCCCTCCAAATGCTCACACCCCATCTTCACAACACCCCTGAGAAGGGAGACTGCGGCTGTCCTAGGCAAGAAGGCTGCCGCGCGACTCGGACCCGCGTTACCGAGGATACCGCCTCCCAGCACCCCCCGCGGCAGCCCAGCTGGCGCAGGCGCACGCGGCCCGAGCGCGCCCTTCGCCCCGGGGGACGCGCCCCGAGAAGCGCCAGGCCTCGGGGCCTTTCCCTCTCCAGCAGCTCGACGCCGTCCTCCCGCAGCCTGGCCGGGACCCGGCTTTCCTGTACCTGTTGGTAGGAGAATCGCTGCTGCTCCTCGGCCGCCTCGTCCTCCTCCATCTCACCGGGCCGACCCAGGCAGGCGTGCCAGGGCAGTAGGAGGCGGCGGCCGGGAGGAGCCCGTCGGATTTCCCGCCGCGGCGCCCGGAGACGGACCGCGCGAGGGGACAAAGCGCGAAGTTCCACGCCGCCGTGTGCGCGCGCCCCCTGGCGGCCGCTCTGGGAACGGTCCGCAGCGGTCCGAGCTCCCGCCTCGAGGCGCGGGGGGACCTGGCGGTCCAGGTCCCCTGGCTCCGCTCGGCTCTGCGCCTGGCTCGCGGCTCACGCGAACCCTTGAAAAGAACGCTTGTGTGTAGGGACAGCGTTGTCGGGCGGCACTCTTTACTGTGAGTTACGTGGGGCCGTAAGCTCCGTAGACCTTGCAGAATCCACCAACGTTCTGTAACTGTGTCACCAACAGTAGTGTCACCGAGTCAGACGCAGGCGAATGCTGGATTGCTGTCCATTCAGCATCGCAGTGAGTAGGTGACACAGCCGAGGCTAAGGCACTCATCAGCAGTGCAAGTGTCCCCGATTAAAAAAAAAAAAATTGTTTTTTTTTTTTCTTAAGTAATGTCTATACCCAGCATGGGTCTCTAACTCAGGATGCCGCAAGGGTCAAGAGTTGTGTGCTCCACGACTGAGCCAGCCAGATGCCCCAGGGCCCCCAATTTTTATGTATGTATGTATGTATGTATTTACTTCTTTATGAGAGAGAGAGGAAGAGAGACAGGCAAAGAGAAAGAGCGAGAATCCCAAGCAGTCTCTGCACTATCAGGGCGGAGTCCAGTGCAGGGCTTGAACCGTGAGCTCATGACCTGAACCAAAATCAAGAGTTGGACGCTTAACCAACTGAGCCACCCAGTCGCCCCAGGGCCCCTAATTTTTTTAAAAGAAATTAATTTGGTTATATATTTTCTAATGTCTTGGTGCAATCATCAGGGAGAAAAGCGCCTTCTTGGACCTCCTCACACTTTTTGTAAGGGTTAAGGTTGTGTTTATTTTTTTTTAAGATTCGTTTATTTTTATTTATTTATTTTTTTAATGTTTATTTATTTTTGAGACAGAGACAGAGCATGAATGGGTGAGGGTCAGAGAGAGAGGGAGACACAGAATCTGAAGCAGCCTCCAGGCTCTGAGCTGTCGGCACAGAGCCTGACGCAGGGCCTGAACTCACCGTGAGATCATGACCTGAGCCGAAGTCGGACGCTCAACCAGCTGAGCCACCCAGGCGTCCTGTTTATTTTTTTTAAAGATTTATTTATTTAGAGAGAGAGAAAACGAGTGGGGATGGTGCAGAGACAGAGAGAGAGAGAATCCCAAGCAAGTTCCGTGCTGTCAACACAGAGCCCGACTCGGGGCCCGATCCCACAAACCGTGAGATCATGACCTGAGCCGAAATCAAGAGTCCGACGCTTAACTAACTGACCCACCTAGGCGCCCCTGGTCAATTTCTACTGCATCTGAGATGACAGGTGCCTCTGGCCTCTTCTCCCCTTTGCTCCCGGAGAGAATTCCAGTTTCCAGTCCCCTGGGATGGTCCCCGATGTCATGCAGGGCAGGCCTCTCACGGGATGTCCCTGATCTGCAGCTGTGCCTTAGCAGGCCGAGCTCTGCCGGTCGGTTGTCGCCCTGCTCCCCGCTGCTGCAGCTCTCTGGTCTCCAGCAGGAAAGAAAAGGGTTGGGGGTGTGGAGTGGGCTGGGAGCAGGTGGGGAGCTCCAGCCGAGGCCCAGACCTTGGGTTCGGGGCCCGGCCCCTTTCACAAGCTTTGTGACCCTGGGTGAGTCACAGAACCTCTCCAAGCCCCAGTTCCTGCATTTATAAAGTGAGAAGCATGGGACTAACTTCAGAGAGTGGTCTCAAGGCCTAAGTTGCCTCACCAAAGGGCACAAGAAATAGTAACCATCTTCTCCTGGGCAGTTTCTGTGCTTTGTACCTTGCATGATGTCTCATTTTAAAGCAGTTGCTTCCCAGGGCCAAAAATACATTATTCTAGCAGCTTCTGGAATACCTGGGCACTTTAGAGTCTGAAGAGGAAGGCCTGGAGCTGAGGCATTACGTCACAGAAAATGGCTCTGTTCCTTTGGAACAATTTTGCCCGGGAAAGAACCAGCCACGTCAACTGGCCACTAGATGTCAGCATTGTGCCACGTTGTGGAACAAGGCGGGTCTTCCTGCCGGTGATCCGCCCCCCTCACCTTAACCCTGGGGTTACTAGCCTCTGGGTTCTAGGCACCCCGCTTGGGTTAGGTCTCAGCTGCTCAGAGGTAGGTGGGGATCCATCTCCTACGTGAGGGAACAAGGTCGCAGAGGGGAGAGAACTTTGCCTGAGGTTAGCCTGCCAGGAAGTGGTAAGAGTCCAGTGTCCGCAGGCTGGCGTCGGAGTCTGCGCCCTCACCAGAGATAAGACAGGGACATTTGTCCCTGGATCCTTTTCAGCTGCATCAAATAGGGTACAAGGAATACTTAGCTCAATAACAGTCCTCATTTATTCCCCCTATAAATGCGCTACAAACTGCTGGTTCAAAAATCAGTCTCCGGGGCGCCTGGGTGGCTCAGTCGGTTGAGCCTCCGACTCTTGACTTAAGCTCAGGTTATGATCCCAGGGTCGTGGGATTGAGCCACGCGTCAGGCTCCGCACCGAGCGTGGAGCCTGCTTAAAATTCTCTCCCTCGGGACGTCTGGGTGGTTAAGCATCCGACTTCAGTTCAGGTCATGACCTCACGGCTCGTGAGTTCGAGCCCCGCGTCGGGCTCTGTCCTGACAGCTCAGAGCCTGGAGCCTGCTTCGGATTCTGTCTCCCTCTCTCTCTCTGCCCTTCCCTCGCTAACACTCTCTCTCAAGAATAAACAAACATTAAAAAAATTCTCTTTCCCTCTTCCCCTTCCCCCACTCTCTCTCTCAAGGAAAAAAAAAATCAATTTCCATTAGCTGTAGTATAGATTCTATAAGCTCATGAGGTCAGGACTTTTCATCTTCTCTCACCACTGACACACGGTCCCGTCACAGTGCTTGGCACACAGTGGGTATACTGTAAGTATGCCAGTGGCCGAGTGAATAAGTGAATTGTACACTTCGAGCATTAAGAGCTTAATGGTTAATTGCCCGGATTCTGGCAGCAGCTTGCCATTGTTCCAGTTCCAGTGCCTCAGGAGTTACGTGACCTTGGACAGGTTACTTAACCATCCGGGAACTTCATTTGTGAATTGGGGATGACGGTAGCACCTGCTTCAGGGGGGTGTTGTATTATAAAACAGTGCCTGGCACACACTCAGTTATTACTTTCCAGTATGTGCCATGTATACGGCATGAGAACTCAGGAACACTAGCAAGTAGGGCCAGAGTTCCTAACTTCGTATAACCAACTGTCTTTTTCAAAAGAAGCGTATGTGGCAGATCATATTCGCTCAAAACATAGAGCCAGTGTCTCCTGACCCTTGTGTTCCTCCAGAACACTGCCGCTCCGCCATGAAGAGGTGGACTCTAGGGGCACCTGCGGGGCTCAGTCACTCAAGTGTCCAACTCTTGGTTTCGGTGTCGGGTCACAAGCTAAGGGTTCGTGGGTTCGAGCCCCACGTCGGGTTCCATGCTGTCAGCACGGAACCTGCCTGGGATTCTCTCCCTCCTCTCTCTCTGCTCATGTGCACTCTCCCCTGCTCATGTGCACTCTCTTTCTCTCTCAAAGTAAACATAAAAAAAAAAAAAAAAAAGGTAGAGTCTAGCCCTCCACCCATTGAATTTGGGGTGTCTATGACTTGCTTGTAACCGATACAGTGGGGCTGAAATAACGCCCTGTGGCATCCATGGCTAGGTCTTACAAGGCAATCCAGCGTCTGCTTTGTTAGCGGGGACATTCCTCACCTTTGGAGCCCTGCGCTCCCACGTGAGAAGTTAGCCCAGCCCGAGGCTGCCGTGAAGCGGGGCAGCCGACGGCCGTGTGGCGAGGCCACAAGTAGCTTTTGCAGCCCTAGCTGAGGTCCCAGCCAGCAGCCAGCAGCGGCCACCGGATGCATGAAGAGGACGGTCACGTCCAAGTGATCCCAGCCGTGGCCACCAGCTGTCTTTTTGCTGAGGTCCAGATGTTGTGGAGGAGAGATGAGCTATACCCCCTGTACCCTTCCAGTTCCTAACCTAGCCCACAGGATTAGGGTAGTAATGATGGTTTTATTACTCCCACTGAGTTTAGGGTAGTTCCAGGAATAACTGGAACAACATATAGGATTCCTAGACAGTGAACACACATGTGCCAACATCCATACTAAACACAGTACACGCATCTACACCCACCCTGGAAGACTTCTCTACGCCTCCTAAAGGGAGGGGCTCCACATCTACCTCAAAGAATGCACACTTGTCAATCGCCTGCCTAAAGTCTCTTGGCTGAGAAACCCTGTCCCCTCCCTTATCTGATCCATACACCTTTCTAACCACCCAACCCCTTTGTGTCCCAAGTAAAGCAGAAGTTGTGGCTGAAGTCATTAATAGGCCTGCAGTCTCTGCCCAGGGAGGCCCTTTGCTAGAATAGCCACCAGACTGTCCCTGCGTGGTCCGGGGACAGACCCCTGTGAGACCAGCTCCATCACTTTCAGAACTGTGGACTACCTCACCTTCCACGGGAGCTGGGTAATAGTGAACCCACCAACAGTATTTCACTACGCGGCGGGCACTGACTTCATCCTCAGAAGAACTCGGTGAGGTAGGTATTGTCATCACCTCTTTTGTGTGAATGGAAAACCGCGTGGGTACAGAGGTTTAGACACGTGTGGGGCAACAGTGAGTTCGTGGTGGGGCTGGGATTTGGGCCCAGGCTCCCACCCAGTAAGCTGGGCTGCCCTTACTAGAGCTAAGAGTTTTCACTGATACGTTTTCAAGTAGGTCATGGGATGTAAAATTCAAAAAGCATGAAAGCATATATAGTAAAAAGTCTCGCCCCCCCCCCCCCCCCCCACGAGGACCTAGGCAAAGGACCGTTGTATTCTTTGACAGTAAAAACTTCCTTTTGTTATGCCTTGTGTGCCAGGTACTGAGCCAAGGACTTTGTATAATCTCATCTATCATCCCACTAACCTAGGGAAGTAGTTGTGTCTTTTTTATTATTATTTTTGTTTTAGCATGCAAGTGAGGGAGAGGGGTAGAGGGAGAGAGAGAATCTTACGCAGCTGAGCATCGAGCGCGACACAGGGCTCGATCCCACGACCCTGGGATCATGACCTGAGCCTAAATCAAGAGTTGGACGCGCAACCGAGTGACCCAGGCACCCCGGGAAGTAGTTTTTAACTATGAGGAAATGTCAAGTCAGAGAGTTTAAAGAACTTACCTGCGGGGACAGCGCCAGTTAGTAGAGCGAGGGCATGTGTGCTCAGGCATCCTGACTCTGCACTGACGCCCCTCCTGCCGCGCTCCAGCACTGCTCCGTGGTCGAGTGGCCAGGGTGGCCTCAGCTGGGAGCTAGTGAGAAACGCACAGCATGGAGGGGCGCCTGGGTGGTTCAGTCGGTTAAGCGTCCGACTCTTGATTTCAGCTTAGGTGATGATCTCATGGTTCATGAGTTCAAGCCCCACATCGGGCTCTGTGCTGACAGTGCAGAGCCTGCTTGGGATTCTCTCTCTCTCCTCCCTCTCTGCTTGTGCTTGCTTTCTCTCTCTCTCAAAACTAGACATTAAAAATTAAAAGAAATGCACAGCATGGGGCCACCCCCCAGCACCCCTCTCCTGCTGAATCAGAAGCTGCCCTTTTTTTCCAGATCCACCCCCGGGGGTGGGGGCTCACAGTTTGAGGAGCTCCACTGGCCTGGAAGATGTTTGACGTGACCTACACCCCCCCTCCCCCCCTCCCGCCATGCAGCACACAGAGAAGCCCCACCAGGAACCTTCTGAGGACTGGTTTGCAGAGTGAACTCACTGCTGGGTGCTGAGAAATAAATCTGGTTTCTAGCGCTCAGAAATCCCTCTGCGTCGGGGACAGACACACCCGGAAGTGGTAATAATGCCACATATAGGTGATTATGTGCCAAGCATATAATCTTGGTCTGTTCTTGCTCTGCAAATGCTCAAAATAGCCTTAAGGAGACAGGTACTACCATCCTGTTTTACAGATGAGAAAACTGAGGCCAGAGACAGAAAATAGTTGGCCTAGAGTTCCACAGCTAGCCGGTGAAGGGGCCTGGAGCTGAGGCTTCCGCTTCCAGACGGTGAGCAGGGGCGTGTGTTCTGTCAGATGGCGTCACTAGTATTTCAAGCACTCTTCTGGACAGTCCAGCTTTCCTTTCCTTTCCTTCTGGCCCTTAACCTCCCACGCCTCGCTAGTGCTTCTCTCTGAAGGCACTCGCTCTCCATTCTAGAAGCACAAGTGGCCATAGTTCACCTGTGAGAAAAGCTGCACTGAGTGATTCACGTCCCTCAAAAAAGAACCCTGTCATGAGCAGTGACTCAGCACCTCTTATATTTAAAGGTGTGATCAGGGAGGGGGGACAGTCTCGCTGTGTACTCACATCCAGGCTGAGTCTCAAAAGTGGAACATTTCATGAAAAGGACCGCCTCCCGTGTCAGCCCCTGCCTGTCCCCGCGCTTTTCTGGAAGAGGTCAGAGCTGAGGTTATAGACACCAGCTGTCAAAACAGGGAAACTCTGGCTCTATTCTAGGATCCTCTCAGGACTTTCTGAAGCATTCCACAGAATTCTTTCTGGAGTTAAGCTGCTGGAATAAAACAATTACACTGGCCCCAGGCCACAGAACTATCAGTAAGAATTTGCTGGCAGGGTTTTTTTTCTTGAGTAAAGAAGATAAAGTAAAAAGGTCTGATTCAGAGGGCAGGCTTAGGTCGCCAGAAGTCCCACCCCAAACCCAGGGCCTGGCTTAGGGACAAACAGAAAGAGGTGGGGCACGCTGAGCCCACCCTGTCATTTAAGTGGAGTTTCCTAAAACATCTGGGATGAAGTGACAAAAGCCATGAAGACTGCACCCGTGAGCGGCCAGGGCCCAGCGCCCGACCCGGGGAAACGTTCGCACCCCCTGCACACTCAGCCCCCGATGGCCTCCTGGTCCTTCCCCGAGTCAATCGTTACCCTAACTTTGGTCTGTTTCTTATATTACAGTCTTTCTTTAAAGGAAACGGAGAGGAAACAGTAAACGAGGCTGGAAGGAAACAATGGGAGTCAACTGTGAGGAAACCAGCTGCAGATCTGTCTGCCAAGGGGGATGATGGCTCAGCGTGGCAGGTGAGGCTCCTGGAGAGTCTGCAGATGAAGCACAGATAGAATGTATCTTTTATTAAGTAGAGAAAACTGGGAATTCTACTACGTGACACAAAGGTTCCAGTTTGAGCGGACTCCACAGAAACCCTTCCCATCCACATGCGCCTCTAGCCGGGAAGACTGCGCTGCCTCCCCGACCACAGGTGCCACGCGGAGCTGATTCACAGGTACCGCGCACATGGTCACCTCCGGGTCGCCCCAAGGGGCGGGGGCCGAGGGCATGGCGGGTCTCAAAGAGCTACGTTACAAGTAAACTCGTGCTGACTTTTTCAGGAGTCCCTCGTGAGACTTTATTTTAAAGGGTCCGCGCAGTGGGCCGTGGGGCAGAGGGCTGCGTAAGCGGTGTCGTGTGGCCAAGTGGAATGTCCCAATCTGTGGACTCGTGGCGGGTGACCAGTCCGGTCAGGCATTGTAGGAAGAGGATGACACGCTGCCACCGTGGCCTGTCCAGTTGGTGTGGATGAACCGTCCGGGGTTGGCTAAGAGTTCGTAAGTGTGAGCCCCGAAGTAATCCCGCTGAGCCTGGAAAACAAGGAATTGGACGGGTTGGGATAACACGGGGACACGGACCCTCGGGCCGTGTCGATGTTTACCACCTGCTCCGAAAGCTTACCTGGATAAGGTTGGCAGGCAGCATCTCGTGTCTGTAGCCGTCGTAGAAGGAGAGGGCGGTGGTGAAACAGGGCATGGGGATGCCCGCCCGGACACCGGTGCTCACCGTCCGCCGCCAGGAGTCCTGAGCCAGAAAGAGCCAAAGACTCCGGGTCAGCCCCCAGAGAGGAGAACGGGTTCCATTTGAAATGACAACGCTCACGGGCATCGATGCTGGTGAGGGAAACACAAAGCCCGGTGAGGCAGAATTCCCACACCGCCCAGCTCTGGGCTACCTACCTGGCAGTTTTCAACAGCAGACTTAAAAAAGTCATCCAGTAGTAGATTCTGAAGGCGTGGGTTCCGATCGAATGCGTCTTTTATCTTTCCTAGGAACACGCTGAAACAAGCAAGAGGGAAGAAACCAATGAAACTTCACCTCCGTGCGTTCAGTGCCTGCCAGAAGGCAGGGAAGTAAGCCGGAAGCTGGTACATCGGCCCGCGAGGTACAGAGTTACTCTCCTTATCCCTTCAAGCCGGCTGTTTGCTCAGTGAAAACAGAGCCCACATCCCACGAGGCAAGGCCAGAGGGCATGACCGTCCTCCCAGAACCAGTTTAAAGGGAGTAGGGTAGACAGTCTAGTTAGAACAGCCGACCCCGTCCTGTCGCCAGCGAGGGGACTGGCCGCGCACATCCTAGGGAAACCGTCCCCAGGTGCAAGGCCGCGACTCCCAGCACGGTGCCGCGGCGCGTCCCCACACTTACCTCCTGATGATGCAGCCCCCCCTCCACATCAGGGCGATGCCACCGTAGTTAAGGGTCCAGCCGAATTCCATGGCGGCTTGTCTCAGCAGCATAAAGCCTTGCGCGTATGAGATGATCTTGGAAGCATACAGGGCCTACGGAACAACGGACCCGTCAGAGCTACGGTTAGCCACATCCACCCCGCGGGCAGGGCCGGGCCTGGCGCGGACAGCGGTGTCAGGATGGGGCTGGACTCTGCCGCCCCCACCCGGGGCCTCCCACATCTCCACGGGCCGCTGCCACCCCCACTGCCACCCAAGGCGCCAACCACGACCACTGCCAGGGAGCGGGCCCCACCTTCTGAATGTCCTCCAGGAATGATTTCTTATCACCTTCAAACTGGATCTTTTGGGGACCCTTCAGCTTTTGGCTGGCTTGAACCCTCTCGTCCTTCAGAGATGATAAGCACCGAGCAAAAACTGCCTCTCCTATGTGGGAGAGAGGATAACGTTACCGAAGTTCACACGTAAAACTGGACAGAAAAGAGTACACGTAAGCCCGAGAAGTTGAGGAAAAAATAGAAATGGAGCCGGATCTCCAATTGTACAAAGAGCCAGAAGTCTCAGTCTTAGGCCACAAAATCTAACATGGCTCAGAAAGAACTTTTTTTTTTAAGTTTATTTATTTACTGAGAGAGAGAGAGAGAGAGAGGGAGCGTGCACAGAGGAGGGGCAGAGAGAGAGAGAGAGAGAGAGAGAGAGAGAGAGAGAGAGAATCCCAAGCAGGCTCTGCCCTGTCAGCAAAAAGCCCAACTCAGGGCTTGATTCCAGGAACCGTGAGATCATGACCTGAGCCAAAACCAAGACTCGGATGCTTAACCAACTGAGCTACCCAGATGCCCCAGGAAGAACGTTTATACAAAACTCTAGACAGCTGACTTGGAAACTAAAACTCCACAAACAAGTCAATCTTCCAACATAATGTAGGCATCAACCACAAAAATCAACATGCAACTCAATGGGGAGCTTTGCAGAAAAAGCGAGGAGGTAAAGCCACCATGAGTCACAATTACTCTGTTGGTCCCCAAGTCAAATTTCAATTTCAATTGAGAGGACTTTAATTTTTAAATGCTCATCAAAGACTCTACTTTAAAAGCACTCGCTACCCCTCAAAAACTAGCGAATAACAGGCAGCCTCAGAATTTGGTAGGAGGCTCAACTATGGCGGCATTGCCTGCACACGGGGGGTGGTGTGAAACCACTAGAACACTGAGAAGTAACCTAGACTCACCCCTCAAAACACTCCATTTTCTATTTGTGAAAATGTAGTTTCCAGTACATCTATAATCACCACAACTTTGTTTCACTGGACTAAAAAACATTTTAGAAAGGTATTTTCATATCAAGACATTTAGTATCTTCAAGAACTAACCCTTATAAAAGACTACTTGCTCAACCGACAAGGTCTTTTTTTTTTTTTTTTTTAATGTTTATTCATTTTTGAGGGGGGGGAAGGGGCAGAGAGAGAGAGAGAGAGAGAGATACAGAATCGGAAGCAGCTCCAAGCTCCGAGCTGTCAGCACAGAGCCCGACACGGGGCTCGAACCCACGAGATCCTGACCTGAACGGAAGTCAGACGCTTTACCGATTGAGCCAACCAGGCGCCCCTCAACTGACAAGTTCTCTAATTAGAAGAATTCCTCTAGCCATTCCTTTCCCCGCAGACAAAAATGAAGTAAACTCTCTGGGGACCAACAAAGGGCTTTGTTTTTGAGGAAAGGGTACCAGCCACACACACTCGAGAACGCTGGGTAGTCCTTCTGTCCTTCTGTCCCCGGGCAGCCCCCTGGCCTGCACACACCCAATGACTCAGCACAAGCAGGAGGAAGTATCTGTGCAAGGCCACTGGCACCAGGAGGCCAGTGTGGCGCAAGCCCTCGGCGTTACTCAAGGCTCAGCCCGAAGACTTACTTCCCCGATAGTTCAGCAAACACACACGGTGCCCATCCGGGGATTAAGCCTGGCCTGCCTCTGCCGGGCAGAAGGGGTACACCGTCTCTCAAACAAGAGAGTGGGATCCTTTCTGAGCCCGCAATACTCTCCCATTTGGGTCAGTGATGACTACACTGTTCCCAGCTATTGTCCCCTTGGTCCCCAGCCCAGGCAACACTCAGATTTGCTAAACCTCGGCCACTTCCTTCTGCCTGCTTCTCCTTACGATGTCTCACAGCCCCAGCTCACTGTCACCAAGGAGCCATAATTAATCAGGATATCAGAAGGAGGGAGGAGGCCAAGGAGGGAAAGACAACCTTTAACCGGAAGGGTGAGGAGGAAACGGTGTTTTATTGGAAAGGGAGCCGTTCTGCCATCAGCAAAGATCAGCCTTTCATTATACACACTAGACCCCTTGTTTTATTCTTTTCTTTTCTTTTTTTAAATTAATTTGTTGGGTTTTTAAAAGGACACCTTTTAAAAGGTGCTGTCCGGGCACCCCGTTCTCCTTTTTCACTCTTGCCATAAATGTAGCTATTTTACTCTGAAAGGACCAACTTGTGGTTTTACTAATCCTCATTATTTGTTCTCTATTTCTGCTTTCTATGATTTCCTTCGCCCTGTATCTTTTTGAGTTTGAGGCTTAGCTCACGGCTACAAGACAAACAACATGCATGAAAAGGAGACACACCAATGGTCAGGACAGTGGCTTTCTTCTACAAGAAGGGCAAGGAACTTAGGACAACAATGTTAAAGGACTTGAAATGTGTAGGCAGTATTTTATTTTTAAAATATCGGGGGGGGGGAACCTCAGCAAAATATTAATAAATGCTGAGTACATAAGCTTATGTTATTCTCTGAACTTTTGTATGAAAAACTTCATTACAGTGATCTGACCCATTAGAAAGTCATGGAGGTCGCCGACTACAGTTCAATCACTAAGACAAAAACTATCCCAGGGGCACCTGGGTGGCTCAGTCGGTTAAGCCTCTGGCTCTTGATTTCGGCTCAGGTCATGATCTCATGATTCATGGGTTCGAGCCTCACGTCAGGCTCTGCGCTGAGAGTGCGAGCCTGCTTCGGGTTCTCTCTGTCCCTCCCCTACTCATGCTCTCTTTCTCTCTCTCTCAAAATAAATAAATAAACTTAAAAAAAAACACAAAAAGCTATCCCAAAGGTCAAACTGGAGAAGAAAGCCAAGAATATCCAAATGTATCTCAAAGTCCGTATGACTGAGAGGAGGTTACCGGGAAGAGACTGAACAACGTCAGCCTCGCACACCAGAAGAGCAGAACGCGCTCTGGAGGCTGACGAGGGCTGCACGCATTGTCCAAAGACCCGCTCCTTAGCTGCCAGTCTACACCAATTTTCCAGGAGGACGTCAAGAGCAAAACAGTGAGATAAAAGGCTCCAGGTGGAAGCCGCACCTTACCGATGAGGGTGACAGGAACGCCGTACTCCAGGGCCGAGATGGCAGTCCACTTCCCTGTGCCCTTCTGCCCTGCGCTGTCCCTGATCTTCGGCAGCAGGTGTTTGCCGTCGCTGTCTTGGAACTTGAGGATGTTGGCTGTGATTTCAATCAGGAACGAGTCGAGCTCGGTCTTATTCCATTCCTCAAATGCCTAGTGCAGGACGTGAGAGGAAACAGTGTGAGAGAAACCAGGGCCACACGGGAGAAGCCCCCTTAACCGGCTCACTGCTTTCCTCTGCAAATGCTCACCGATGCTCACGATTTGCTCAGCACGTGAGGCCAACAGGCTCTAAGAATGTGCCTGAACGCTGCTCCCCGACTGAGCTCTCTGCTCCCCAGGAGGCAGTTGTATCTATTTCCACCCGGTTATGCTGACTTCCGATTGCCAGCACAGCTCTTTCCCCCGAGGCAAGCGCCCCTCGCCCCACACCATCGCCTCCTCAGAGGCCTTCCCCACTCCCCTGATCTATATCTACCCCTTACAACAGTTTCCTCCTCTTTGTAACAGGTACCACCAGCGGGCTTCATCTATTTATTTATTTTCATGTTTTTGAGAGAGAGAGAGAGAGAGAGAGGGAGAGAGAGAGAGAGGGAGAGAGAGAGAGGGAGAGGGAGAGAGAGAGAGAGAGAGGGAGAGAGAGAGAGGGAGAGGGAGAGGGAGAGAGAGAGAGAGAGAGGGAGAGGGAGAGGGAGAGAGGGAGGGAGGGAGAGAGAGAGAGAGAGAGAGAGAGAGAGAGAGAGAAAGAGAGCACAAATGCGTGAGCAGGGAAGGGGCAGAGAAAGAGACAGAGAATCCCAAGCAGGCCCCATGTTGCCAGCATAGAGCCTGATGAGGGCTCGATCCCATGAACCGTGAGATCATGACCTGAGTCAAAGTGGGCCACTTAACTGAGCCACCCAGGTGCCACACCCCTGAGTTTTCTATTGTCTATGCAATTATTATTGTGTCTTCCCAGCTCCATGCAGGATAGCGCCTTTGTGGGTTTTTTTCACTGTCACATCCCCAGTGTTTAGAACAGTTCCTAGCGTGGACAGAAGCACTTCTATGTACTCGTTGAACACATGTATTAAGTTTGAAGTAAACCAATGAAATATGAACACAACAAAAAAAGCACTATTTCTATGAAAACTAAGTTAGATTGTGTTGGGGGTGCCTGGGTGGCTGAGTCAGTAAAGCAAAGTGGGGATGACACCGTTAAACATCAGGAGGAAAAACCGTACAAAATCTGGAAGGACTCTGCAGTGCGTACCTCACAAGTGTCTCTAAATCACGCTCCACTCGAAGGGACTAGAACTAGAAATTCTGGATGAGAAAGGACTACGATGCGAGCCGGGAGAGCCACATTTAGAGAAAAGGGCGGGAGTGGCGATGAGTGTGCTCTCCTGTATTTTCAGTTAAAAGAAGTGTTTGCCTCGTCAACGATGCTGAAGAGAACAGAGTACTGAGGCTTACCTTGAAACGTATTTGTAAAAGATCAAACCGACGGAGGGCTGGCCAGATAATCGACACGGCAAGCGTAGTGGAACGCTAAGCAAAGAATCAGGGTGGTGTTCCCACAAGTGCTCACTACCGAATTCTTTCAGCTTTGCTGTATGTTTGCACATCTTCATAATAAAATATCGGGGTGGGGGCGGGGGGTGTTCTGTTTCCCCACTTTGGCTAACTTTTTTGACTAACTGCCAAACAGCCAGTCCCAACCTGACCAGAAAAGCAAGCTTCTCGGGGTGCCCGGCTGGCTTCGTCAGTGGAGTGTGCGACTCTTGAGCTTGCGGTTTTGAGTTTAAGCCCCACCTTGGGTGTAGAGATTACTTGAAAAATAAAATCTTTAAAAAAAAAAAAAAAAAAAAAAAAGGGGGGCACCTGGGTGACTCAGTCGGTCAAGCAGCCGACTCGCTATCAGCTCAGGTTATGATCTCATGGTTCGTGAGATCGAGCCCTGCATCTGGCCCCATGCACTTGCTCTCTTGTTCTCTCTAAAAATAAGCTTAAAAAAAAAGGGGTCAGTAAACGGTGGGAGTGGTTACCACCAAGATCCCCTGGGGACGTTCGGCTCGGTGACGAGCTCTCCCATCTTATAGCTTACCTCCAACCGGGCTGAGTCCATCCTGCCAGCAGCACGACCGCGGGAAGGAGGAGGAGGGAGGCTTTACTGGAGCCAGCAAGTCCCTTCTCCGAGCAGGCCCGCCTGCCGCACCTGCAGCAGGGCCCGGGACTCACCTTCGCCATCTCGTCGTGCCCCATCTCCAGCACATCTTTCATCAGGTGGTAGGCCTCACAGATGAGCTGCATGTCCCCGTACTCTATCCCGTTGTGCACCATCTTCACGAAGTGTCCCGCTCCTTCATCTCCCACCTGTCAGAGGGACGGGCACCAGGAGGCCTCAGAGACGGCCCCAGAGGAACGGCCCAGAAAGGCCCACATCAAACCCTTTCGCCAGGCTCCCTCCCCAGACAAGGAACGACAGCGATGAAGCAAATATCTGTAGTATTTTTAAAATTAAGAATCACTATGGAGCAACTCAATACAAGCTTCAATCCAGCCCCGTGTCACTTCAAACTCACTCTAAATTCATTCTAGATTCTTCCACACCTTTCAACTCACTGCCGGCACCCCCAGCCCTTTACCTGCATTTCCCACCTTCCCTTGTTACTCAGGGCCCCTCGCCCCCAGCCCTGGCCACGAGTCAAAGACCTCCTCCTCCTCCTCCTCCTCCTGAGGTCACCATGCTCCTGGTGACCGGGGGTTACAGTAAGTCAGCTAATTAAATCGCTTGTACTTTTAAAAATACGTGTGTCGTAGGTGTTTCCAGTGGCTACCAAGGGGTAAAGTGACCTTAGATCCCAGGTCTGGCCCTCCACCTCGGAAGCCCAGAAATGTGTCCTCACCAGGGTCTCACAGTTGACAAAAAACACTGATTTCTAACAAAGATGGCAAGATGTATATAGTCAGAGTCCCAGTTTATGAATTGAGGGTGAGAAACTTAACTATGGATCTTAGTAGTTACAAGTGTGAGTCCGGCCGGCACACTCTGTCCCTGCAGACAAGCTACGGGGGAAGCCAAATAATCTGCAAATTGTGTAGTGGGCGGGGACTCAGAACAAAGGGAGTGTCGGGGTCAGTACTCAGGGGCATCGGGCTCTGAGGTCAGGTGCATCCGTCTCCACGACAGGCACCTACCTGCGGCTGGAGCCAGTGTTTGCTGGACCTGAGCACGCTCTATCCTGGCTGTCACTGCCGTACTGCTGACGTTTAGAGAGACCTCCATGGTCTGAGTCTCCACTGGTGACCTGCCTCCTGCTGACTGTGACACTTTCTGTGGCTGCTAAGGAGCGTGATGAGTAACATCTTACTTCACCCCATCCTGGCTGTGACTTCACAAGTGAACTAAGGAGTGCCTTTTAGGATCTATCCCAGTTCTTTCAGTATCCCGAGACAAAGCCTTGAGGCTACGGAAAGACTCAATCAAGACACCTCAGGGCCAGTATCTGTATCTGTAGATACGCTTAGGACAGAATTCTTGACGCTTCTATCCTAAGCGTATCTACAAAGAAGTGACTGTCGCTGTACTTTTACTGTAGTAATTGACTGTCAAGGCGTTAAGAGTTCCCTTCCCAGTCCTTCATACTAAGGAGAAAATCATCAGCCCTCCAAATCCGGCCCAGCCTCTCTCTACCCTAAGCAGACAGTGACCACTGGTGAAAATGTACGGACCAGCGTGGGTGCTACAGCTGAAGTCACCGGGCGTGGTCAGGCCCCCCCATTCTTCATATGCCTCAGTCCTCGGTTCATCTCCACCCTTTACCTCCCTGGGACGAAATCAAACTAACAAAGGGGATTAGGAGCTAAAGAGACCTTAGCGGTCATCCAGCCCACCCCCCACGTTTTACAGACAAGAACACTGAAGCCCACGGAATTTTCTGACTCGCTCATGATCACCCAGTTAATGGAGAGAGCCAGAATTACAGCTCAGGTCTCCCAGCCTCGCGGTATGGACTGAGGCTGCAGTAGGGATAAAACTTATTCTAGTAGCAACACAAAATGCCGGAAGAGAGGTCTGTATGAACGAGCCTGGGCCTCCCTCCCATTTCGTGAAGGCAAGAGGCCATAATGTGCTCTGTTCAAGCACAGGGCACCTGCATCCCAAGCTACAGGTACGAGATTTTCCACGGCCGGGCCAGGATATCTGACAGCACCAGCCAGTCAGTCCTCTTCCACGTGGGCAGACAAGGGCCCCTTTGGACTCTGACATCTTCGTCATCTTCCTGAAGCCACACAGCTAAAATAAACCTCACTTCCCCTCATCCTTGCTGTGCCTTCTTAAAGAACCCGGCTTTCAGATGAATCGAGGAGGGCTGTTTTTAACATCAGCCTCAAGGCTCTGAATGTTCAGCTAAGATGCAAGGACATGTAACACAGGCAAGCATCTTAGGCCTCAGCTTGCTAGCGACTTCGTGACTTCACATCTGAGCCGCCTGTTGCCACCACGGGCGTCCTGGCTCTGTGCACTTCGCGACACCTGTGCCCATGTTACCAGCAGGCTTGAAAGAGTAGCCAGAACTTGCCCAGTCACAGCACGGTTCCCCAGTTCCTACTTTTGCAGCGATGCCTTGGAAGATTGTCTTGATGTGGGGCCTGTGGAAAGGAACCGTGTAGTTTAGCTACTGAAAAGAGAGGGGTTGAGATCTCAAGATACTCAAGGACTATCCCCCCACCCCCAATTTTGTTCAAATGGAGAGGTTGAATGGGAGGTGGAAAAAAGTAACGAATGTGCCAGAAGTGCCGAGGGAAACCTGTCAGAGGCTGCGGGCTCTGTGATTAGAGCGGACAGACGGACAGACAGAAAGGCCAGAGGAAGCATCAAAGCATCAGGAGAAATTTCTTCTGCACAATCAAAAGAAGCTGTGGTTCCAAACGGCGGGCCACAGGGATGGTCCTGTAGACAGCCCTTCTCCCAGCCCGGGTGCGCGTGGTCAGATACAGCCCGGC
Organism: Panthera leo; assembly: GCF_018350215.1. NCBI lineage: Eukaryota > Metazoa > Chordata > Mammalia > Carnivora > Felidae > Panthera > Panthera leo. Next base: position 7,425,245 of record NC_056686.1, on the reverse strand, counting down.
TCTGCCTGGTGGCACCGCGCAGGACCTCCCGGGGTTGCGCCCACTACTATTCAGAGAAAAACCGGGTGTTCTTCATTCCTTCTGCTGCTCCTGTACGAGGACAGGTTACCTCACGGGGCTTCTCGCCTATGTTCTCCTCACTATTGACCACTAAAGGCTCCTTCGCAAGAAGTGTTTGGCAAAGACACAGAACTGACGGGGTCGCAAAGCTAACGCTTAGGATTAGGGCTAAGACAGTGACATGCGGAGCTTGAGAACTCTCCTGATTTCACGGGGAGCACGTCAGGTCACAGCGTCACTTGCACCTCTGCCAGGCCGGTGCGAGGAAATGCAGGGCACCTGCGCATATCAAATACTTTCCTGCGTCATGTCTGCGTGTCTAGCCTGCCGGGCTGTTACCCCCACGTAAATGTTCATAAGCTTCTCAGAAGCAGGAAGACTTCTATCTACTTCTAGATGTAACTTACTTAAAAGAATCCCCGAACTTGGGACGCCTGAGTGGCTCAGTCACTTAAGTGACCAACTCCAGCTCAGGTCATGATCTCATGGTTCGTGGGTTCAAGCCCAGAAATGGGCTCTGTGCTGACGGCTTGGAGCCTGGAGCCGGCTTCAGATTCTGTGTCTCCCTCTCTCTCTGCCCCTCCCCAACTTGCACTCTGTCTCTCTCTCAAAAACAAATAAAGAAACATTGCCAAAAAAAAAAATTTTTTTAACTAAAAAAAGAATCTCCAAACTTACTCCTCAGAGAGGTAACAGAAAGAATAACTTGCCCCAGGAAAACACTTCACCTCTGGGAATTAGGTTTGAACATGTTTTCTTTAACACCTGACTGTAGCATATTTGGAAGTCAAATTGATTCAGAAAAGAATGGTACCTTGTCAGGCCTCCCTGAAAAGGATCCTCCTTTTCTGTTTGCTTCTGTTCTGCTCAGCTATCTCCCTCTGTCTGGCTCTCTCTCTCTGCGGTCTGAACAGCAGGGGGAGTTGCCCTCAGTCAACGGCAGGTGGGATTATCCCTTCCATCTGTTTGTGTTGGTTCTCTCTCCGCTCACCCCCCACCCTTACGCCTCATGCACCCCTTCTTTCACATCTCCAACACACCTCCCCTTCTATGGCCAACACCTCCTCTTATATGAAGCACAGCAAACAGTGTAAAATGTGTTTTTGCCCCAAATCAAATAAAAAATGTCCACCTCGCTTTCCCAGGGACAAAATAGGCTCTGCCAGGTTTTCCCATTACCCACAATTATTAAATACATGGCTATCTTAGAACCGCACATCACTTACAGAGGCAGACCTTACTTCTAAGTCCAAACAGTGCACAGGACGCTATGCGAACAGCTTCCTTAAAGCCTCTGGACTCTGGAAGCCTATTTAGAATTTCTAGATCAGTCTTGGAGGGAGTAACAGAAGTAAACAGGCAAAAGAGAAGATGCACGTGTATGATGTCAAAGCAGCAGAGTGGATAAAAGAAACCTTTCCAGCATCTCTGACACTCAGGCACCACGGAGGTCAGGGTGCCAGAAGTGTCCCCAGCTCACCCTTCTCCCGGCTCAGGCCTCCCTCGTGCCGAAGTGGGGCACCTTCGATACTCACCAGGCTTCTTTGTCACCTCCTGGCATAAGTGAGGGGCCATAGCGGGCCCCTTCCTCTCCGCCACTGACTCCGCTCCCCACAAACAGGATTCCCTTGGCCTTGAGGGTTTGACATCGTCTCTACAGGAGAGAAAATTAATTTCATTATGCTTCCATAAAGTTCTCTCCCAATGAATGAGAGGAGGTATCAGACATGTATGGAGAGCCCACACTGGACATGAAATGACCCAAGGATCCAAGAATAACCTGATCATTCAAGAAATTTAATCCCCTCAGTTTGGGAGTTAGAAAAAAAATATCCAGCGTGCCTGGCTGGCTCAGTAAAGCATGTGACTCTTGATCTCAGGATCGTGAGTTTGATCCCTATGTCGTGTGCAGAGATTACTTTAAAAAAAAAAAAAAAAACAATCCACAGAAGTCTAATGTTTATTTATTTTTGAGAGAGAGAGAGAGAGAGAGAGAGAGAGAGAAGAGAGCGTGCTTGCACGCAAGTGGGGGAAGGGCAGAGAGAGGGAGACACAGAATCTGAAGCAGGTTCCAGGCTCTGAGCTGTCAGCACAGCTGACCCACAAACAGTGAGACCATGATCTAAGCAGAAGTCAGACATCCAACCAACTGAGCCACCCAGACGCCCCTCCACAGAAGTTTAAAATAGCTATCTGGGTGCCTGGGTAGCTCAGTCAGGTAAGTGTCCCGACTCTTGATTTCAGCTCAGGTCATGATTTCACAGTCTGTGGGATCGAGCCCCACATCCGGCTCTGTGCTGACAGCAAGAAGCCTGCTTGGAATGCTCTCCCTCTCTCTGTCCCCCCGTCAAAATAAATAATAAACATTAAAAAAATAATAATAAAATAAGAAAACAATAAAACAAAACAAAATAAAATAAATAGCTATCCTTCCCCCAAATGGAAATAACAAAGCCAAACATACATTCTCATTTTACTATAAGATCCAGTTACTGTAAGACTCAATCAGGAGTTTAATACAGGGCATCTGGGTGGCTCAATCGGTTAAGCATCTGGCTGCGGCTCAGGTCATGATCTCAAAGTTTGTGAGTTCAAGCCCAGCATCAAGCTCTCTGCTGTCAGCTTGGGATTCTCTGTCCCCCTCTCTGCCTCTCTCTCTCTCTCTCTCTCTCTCTCAAATAAAGCATTTTAAAAAATGATACAAAAGAGTTTAATACAAATACGACTTCCCCGACTCAGCACTTCAGATCCTCCAGAAACTCCTTCTAGCATATGAGGCCAGTAAAGACGTGGTTCTCGGGGCACCTGGGTGACTCGGTTGGTTGAGCATCCAACTTCCACTCAGGTGATGATCTCGCGGTTCATGGGTTCAAGTCCCGAATCGGGCTCACTGCTCTCGGTGCAAAGCCGGCTTCATATCCTCTTGTCCCCCTCTCTCCCTGCCCCTTCCCTGCTATCTCTCTCAAATAAAACATTAAAAAAAAAAAAAAGGACGTGGTTCTCAACCACATTGCACACCGACTGACATACCATGGGCTGGTGGCACAGTAGGAAAGAGCTAAGCACAAACTCTCAGCCTGCTGTATCCAGGCAAAAGTCATCCTGTTGAGTTATATGTATGACTGAGGAGGCCTCATTCCATCAGGTATGTCTTAGCAGAAACAAAGGCCAAGAACTGCAACGTCAGCACCAAGCCCCAGAGTCAGCACTACAGGACAGTCCATGCTTTTATCACATGTACAGTGCTGATACTTTTTTCTAGAATGTTCCCAGAACCAGGAAGAATTTAGACTGGAGAATACTTACTGTGGTATCCCTGTATTCAGAATTTCCTCCATCAATGATGATGTCACCAGTGTCCAACAATGGTACCTGTAACCAGACACTAGCATTAAGGTGAGCCAAAGAAATGAAAGACAAAAACAGAATGCACCTCGAGCAATTAATACAAACAAGAATTTATCCCAAATAAATCCAGTCTAAAAGCGTATGTTGTTTCATTTTCAAAAATCCTCTCCGTGGCTACGGCTGGAGCCTACATGAAAGGTTAGGGCTAGCAACCCAGTCAGACCTCCCCACAACTAAGATGGTTCTCTTTAAAATTTGACAACAACCAGGGGCGCCTGGGTGGCTCAGTCGGTTAAGCGTCCGACTTCAGCTCAGGTCATGATCTCACGGTCCATGAATTTGAGCCCCGCGTCGGGCTCTGGGCTGATGGCTCAGAACCTGGGGCCTGCTGCAGATTCTGTGTCTCCCTCTCTCTCTGCCCCTCCCCTGCTCATGCTCTGTCTCTCTCTGTGTCAAAAAGAAATAAAAACATTAAAAAAAAAAAGAGAAATAGGGGCACCTGGGTGGCTCAGTCGGTTAAGTGTCTGACTTCGGCTCAGGTCATGATCTCACGGTCTGTGAATTCGAGCCCCGCGTCGGGCTCTGTGCTGACAGCTCAGAGCCTGGAGCCTGTTTCGAATTCTGTGTCTCCCTCTCTCTCTGACCCTCCCCCATTCATGCTCTGTCTCTCTCTGTCTCAAAAATAAATAAACGTTAAAAAAAAAAATTTTAAATTTGACAACAACCAAAACCTACTTGAAAGATTTTGTATTTCCAGTGCGTGCCCTTGGCTCGTTTACATTCCCAAACACTGGGAACAGGGCTCGTTCTGAAGGATTACATCACGTCCTATAAAATCTCTGCACAGGGCAGAGTAGGGGTCCAGTGAACAGACATCAGGTGGTTTGGTGCCTGAGTGAGTGAGATGATCAGCCCCGTCTGGAGACGGCGGGACGAGACCGGACCTCGAACTAGCACATCTTCCTACAGAACACAACTGGGCTGGCTTGGTCATTTATCATTCAGTCCACATCCCCCCCGCACCCCCACACAGGGCTTCAGTGAACCTCACTTCGTATTTTCTTACGCTGAAGACTAAGCTACCACTTTCCAATCCGTTCTGTCGCTAATCGTGACCAGCTTAGCATCTTGCTACACAAAAAGCTTACTATGTCCTTCCCTTATCACAGTGTTCTTCCTTTCTAGGTCATTTTTGTCTTTCATGGTAGCACGCTGGTTACAAACCCCTCTCCCTGTGGAGTCGCCCCCACTGTTAACACTGCTCCTGGAGAAAAGGAACGTTCACCCCTTGCCTTTGTTTCCTGGCACTACATTTCTCACCGAGAAACGTTTCTTCCAGACAGCTAATGCCTCGGGTTTTTTTCAGAGATGTTACCGTAGAATTGTTTTTGAGTAGCTTCATGAGTTATTTCCACGGGTGCCCCTTCGTCCATATGTTGTGTGTGGTTTTGCGTTTCGTTGTTGGAGGAAATAGCACCCCGAGGCTGCAGGGCACTGGCCGTGAGCTTGTCTCCATGGATTGTCGGTGAGGTATGTTGAGGGAAGGGGCCCCAGAGGTGCCCCAGAAACAGCTCACAGCTACGGTGCCTCAACCAAATGCTGCTGGGCACATTCCCAGGGGAAAAGGCTGTTGTCCCCATCAGCTCCTCCTCTCCCACAGTCATCCCAGTGGGTGGGTGGCCATCAGCCCCTCTGTGAGGGGACAGACCCACCACCCCCTGATGACGCACAGCAGGGGAAAGTCTAGAGGGATCAGACTATAATGTGTTACAGAACAAGGGTTAGCACCTACACAAAACACTCCCTCCTTGGCTGATAATCAGGGCCAGAAGTGTAACAGAGGCCTGCCTCCCAGAGGCCCACCTCCCAGAGGCCCTCTCTGGGACACTTGGCATCGGGTCACCCATCTGCCCCAGCACGGCCGTTCCAGCCCTAACACACATTTTTTTTTTTTTTTCTTGCAAAAAAGATACACTTGCTAGAGCCAACAAATCATTGAGAAAGAATGTAGTTCCCAGGATTCCCTAAGGGGACCTCATCGTTTATATTAAGCGATACAACACTTTAAGTGTCAAGAAAAAACCGACTTCTAAATTTCAGACACTAAGGTTTATTAGCGAATAGCACTAAACACACGTAACACCACGACCAAAACTGTGTTTCCGAATACCAAAGACAGAGACCAAGACTACAGTTTCTGTCCCCATTGTTAATGAATTCTTATGGCAACGTCTCTCGTCTCTCGGTGGCTCAGAATCTCATGCCTAAGGAATCATTACCACCTGAGGATGTGCTGTCACTTAAATTAGTGCCAAGTTGACGAACGCTGAGACATTGAAGCAGTTTTGTTTGAACTGAGCAGTTCATATCCAGAAATTGAAAAAGAAAAAAAAAAAAAAATCTCTTAAGTAGAAAAGCGAGATCTAGCTACGGGAAGAGAAAAGCTGCCCCACTAGTAGCAGCTGGGGGGGCAGGGCTGGCCTCACCAGTTTTTCAATGAAATCATCAACGGCTTGGCCAGCCTTCACCAGCAGTATGACGCGCCGCGGTTTCTTCAGCTTGGAGACCATCTCCTCCAAGGAGTGTGCTCCGACCACCTTGGTTCCCTTTGCCTCGTTGGCCAAGAAATCATCCACTTTGGAGACCGTCCTATTAAAAGCACAAACCTAGAAGGCCGAAAAGGTCTGATTAGGAGATTCAGGACACGGAAGACCTTCAGAGCCTGGATTAAGTGAACCCCAAGGCACGGAACTGAATATAAGCAAAGGGTGACTGCCCGAGGCAAATCAGGCTAGAGTCTGTCACTAGCTGATAGAGACTCAATCAAGTCTAGGAAGCGGCTGCTGCAAACTGCTATCTTTGGTACCGAAACCACTTTAGTGTTTATAACTATTTAAACTTCTCTCTCTCCCCCGGTTCTCATTAGGCAATAAAGGTAGAGTTCTATACACCCAGCCGGATTTCTCCTACTTAACATCCGGTAAGTTTATCCAGGCTTACAGAACTGACATCTATTTTGCAAGACTGTCCTTCAGAGGATTGCAGAGCTGGCCCTCCCACACCGCATGTGACCTGGTGCTTCTCTTTCCCTTTGCAAAAAACGTCCTAAGCAGCAACAGGGCATATACGAAGAGACCTAAGTTCCAGATTGTACAGGATCTTTGAAATCAGCCTCCGTGCACCAAGAACCCACAAGAGTGTGCCCTCCTGACTTACCACGAAGCCATGGTCATTCATGTTCAAAATTAAGTTCTGGCCCATGACAGCCAGTCCAATCAGTGCAATATCAGCTCTAAAAGACCGGAAAAAGGAACAAAGAAAATGTGTCGGTTCCACTTTAATCCCTTCCAACTCAGGGGCCCAGAGTGTCCTAGCTTTTGCTATGAATACCTTGCCTTACCATTTCCTCTGTCCCCCTACTCTCTCCTACCCCTGAGAACCCAGGCATGCGCCTCCAGGCCACCCTGCCCTCTGCCACTTCAAAGGACCTCAAGTTCTCTTGAGATCAACTAGACTTGCACGCAGGAGGGCATGCAATCTTTGCCGTGCTCACTGCGGGTGTCCCCGCTCCCACACGGGGGAGAAGCCCCTGCAGGCACAGCCGCCCACTGTCCAGCCTCTTCCCCTCCTGGCTCGGGCCCCGGCTGCCCTCGGCCACGCGGGTTCCCTCCCGCCCGGCCCTTTCTAGAAAGGGGGATCCGCCCGGCGCCGCCGCGAAGGGTAGAGGGCCCGGGCCCGAAGGGGCTGAGACCCTGAAGGTCCGAGGCTCCGGGCGCCACGAGGCCGTGCTCCGGCGACCCCCGGGGCCAAAGCGACTTCAGGCAGGTTCGGCCCTCCTCGCCGGCTCCCGTAAAGTTCCCCGGCGGACCGCGAGCCGTCACTCACTGGGCCATGGCGGCGGCGACGGACCGGGCAGGAGCGGACAGAACCGGAGAGCTGAGGGCGCGCGGAGCGGCGACCGAGGAGGAGTCCCGCTCCTGCTTCGGCCCCCAGGCTCTGGCCGCGGCCTTCCAGCGCCGACCAATCGGGAGGAAGGGGCGGAGCTGTGCCACCACGCCATTGGCCCTTCCCGGCGCCTGTTAGACCACCTGAGGCAAACAGGCCCGCCCACTTCTGGAGCCGGCTCAGGAGAGCGCAGAGCACATCGATGGCGACGCCAAAGAGAAGGGGCGGGGTCGCCGGGGACTGGTACGAGCGCGCTGGGCGAGAGGCTCTGGGCGCCGGGACAGCAGGCTGGGCGCGGCGCGGGCATAAGTGGAGGGGGGGTGGGGGGCGCCTGGGACAGGCACAGGGAACCGAGCAGGGGGCGCCCGGGACTAGCACAAGGGGCCGGGAGGGGCGCAGGCACGAGTGGAGGGGTGCGGGGCACCTGAGACAGGCACTGGGGGCAGGGGGCAGGGGCACAAGTGAAGGCGGCGGGGGGCGCGAGCTGGCGGGCGCAAGGGACAGCGGAGCTGGCAGGGCGGGGGACGCCTGGGACTGGCACAGGGGGTGGGGCGAGGCGGGGGGCTCCGGGACAGGCACTGGCGACTGGGAGGGGGGGGCGGGGCGCAAGCCGGGAGGCCCCGGGACCGAGGAGGGTGTCGGGCGCGCGGCGGGGTCGCCGGGGCTGGCGGAGGGGCGGCGGCGGGCGGCCCCACCCGGACCCCAGAGCAGAGGACGCTCGGGGCCGGGGCTCCGCTCGGCGGGAAGGGTGGCGGCTCACGTCGGGCCGTGCATTCCAGGGTCCCAGGCACTCGGACGCCTGTTGTCCGAGTGCCCCTCGCCCCTCCCATCGCGGCCGCGCACTGTGGGGTTCAACCCCGTCGGGGACCGAGGCTCGTTGCGGCCTGTGGGAGTAACGGGTGCCAGGAAATGTGGGACCCCACCCACGACCCTGCGCGGGGAGCGCGCAGCCCCAGTTGCAGGAAAAGCAGCGGGCGCAGAGCAGGCTGGGAACGAACTTGTTGCGGGGGTGATGGAGGTCGCGTCGTTGAACTTCCTGAACCCGCTGAGGAGCTGGAGGTGCCCCGCAGGCCTTCTCAGAAGTGCCCGGGTGCTCCAGGCATCTTCCTCTCCCAGCACTGAACCCTCCCGCCTCCTACAGCAGATGCTGCTTGAACCAGGCTTGGCGCCTCCAGCACATTTAAGATTTTTTGTGTTTCCATGAATCCTTCATGTCATCTAACGTGTACCTTGCACACAGTAAGTGCTCACCGGATAGAAAAGTCACACAGCTGGTTAGTGGGTAATTAGTGACCCAGTTGTGACTGATTCAAGGCCAAGGCTAGTTCCATCACACCAAGTGCACAGATTTGTAATACAGATTTCGACAGGTACAATAATTTCCATGCGAGCTTGTGTCCCACCCACTATGGTAGTTTTTTTCCTGTTGGAAGTTGGGTATGAATAAATCACAGTAGCAGTATTTTTGAATGCAATGGAATCTCTGAAAATTTTAAAACTCACAATCTACTTTATCTTCTATGTAAATATTTATCTGTATGGTTTTCTTCACTAAAGGCATTCTTTCTATGAATTTGTTCTTTTTCTTGAGTCACTTCCATATTTGCCTGTTTTGTACCAGTCAGGGCTTACACGCCCGAAAAGTCCAATTTTCTTTTGTATACTCTCCCTTGAGCAAGGTGTTCATGGATTCTGAGGTTGACTCACTGTACAATGTCCAGGTGGGGCCAAGGTTAGAACAGCACTTCCTCCTAAGGAAGAGAAATCCCTGTCCCCTGAGGCCCTTTCCTTCTTTCCTTCTTGCTTTTCCTGGGTACAGAAATAGACAACTGTAGGCAAGCCCAGAGTTTATTTTATTTTTTGGTTCAACATTAGTAATTAAAAAAAAAGAAACCTCCAGTACAGTTAACATACTTTGTTGTTAATAGTTTCACGTATACAATGTAGTGATTCAACAATTTTGTACATTACTCAGTGCTCATCACAATAAGTGTACCCTTTAAAAAAAATAATAATCGGTTAAGCGTCCAACTTCGACTCAGGTCATGATCTCACAGTTCATGGGTTTGAGCCCCGCATCGGGCTCTGTGCTGACAGCTGGGAGCCTGGATCCTGCTTCAGATTCTGTGCCTCCTTCTCTCTCTGTCCCTCCCCTGCTCACGCTCTCTCTCTCGCAAAAATAAAATAAACATTAAAAAAAAATCTCTACCTGCAAATTGAGGCTCAAATTCATGACCCCAAGATCAAGAGTCGCATGTTCTACCGACTGAGCCAGCCAGGTGCCCCACAATAAGCGTACTACTCTCCTAGTCTTCTTCTATTTCACCCATCCCCACCCCCACTTCCCCTCTGCTACCCATCAGTTTGTTCTCTGTAGTTGAGTCTCTGTTTTTCTTTGTTGAATTCCACGTACGAGTAAAATCCTGTGGTATTTGTCTTTCTCGGACTTCACTTCTTTCACTTAGCATAATACACCCTAGTTCCATCCATGTTGCAAATGGGAAGATTTCATTCTTGTTTATGGCTCAATAGTATTCCAGTGTATATATACCACTCCTTTATCCATTCGTCAGTCGACGGACATTAGGGAGGCTTCTGTAATTTGGCCATTGTAGATCACGCCACAATAAACTCAGGGGTGCCTCTATCTTTTCGAATTAGCGTTTTCTTATTCTTGGGGTAAATACCCAGAAGTGGAATTACTGGATCATAGGGTAGTTCTATTTTTAATTTTTTGAGGCACCTCCATACGGTTTTCCACTGCGGCCGCACCGGTTAGCATTCCCGCCACAGGGCACCAGGGTTCCCCTTTCTCCACTTCCTCACCAACACCTGTTGTTTCTTCTGTTTTTAATTTCAGCCAAGAAAGCCCAGAATTTATCTTAAAGCTACAAGCAAGGTGCCTGGCTGCCCTCAACACTTCCCTAAAGGGGGAAGGAAGTGACTATGGAAATGGCGGAGCCAAGCAAAACCAGGGAGGGCAGACCTTCCGTCACTGGTCATCGTTGAGGCAAAAGCCCTGCGCGGCCTGAGCCCCGGCCCTGCCCAAACAGGTGACAGTACTTTTGGAGGAACCAGGCTGGTAGGAATCGTGGGGCTCTCCCAACCGAGTGTCTCCGCCCTCCAGTGTGCGAGGCGGCTTGTTAAATGTGAATTCGGATACCACAGATCTGGGGGACGCCGGGCAATGTGCATTTTATCCCTCCAGTGGGTTCTGACTGCAGGTGGCGCACGGGCCACCTTTTGAAACGGTTCTCAAAGGGTGGTCTAGGACCCCTGATACTTCATACCCTTTCAGGGTCCCTCATACCCTTTCAGGGAGAAGTGGGGACAAAACCTTTCTCCGTAGCACCAGTAGGATCGGATTTGTCTTTTTCATCTTCATTCTCTTACGAGTGTCCAGTGGCGTTTTCCAGAGGCTCTGTGACATGTGCTCTGGAAGAGGTTACATGTAGAAGCAAATGAGAGAATCCGGCGGTCTTAAACTGTAGTGAGCTTGACGTTAGAGAGATTTGCAAAACTGCCAGGCAGTAACACAGATCACGGAGTTTCCTTTTGTTTTGGGAACCTGTTATTAAAAACTGGTATTGATTTTTAAAAAAAACGGTAAATATTGGGCTGCCTACGTGGCTCAGTCGGTTAGGCATCTGACTCTTGATTTCGGCCCAGGTCATGGTCTGATGGCTGTGAGCCCCGTGTCGGGCTCTGTGCTGACAGTGTGGAGCCTACGTGGGATTCTCTCTCTCTCCCTCTCTCACTGCCCCTCCCTTGTCTTCTCTCAAAATAAGTAAGCTTCAAAGTCAATGAATTGGTAAATATTGATAAAACTCACATAAACAGAAGCTCTTTGTATCATCGGTCATTTTTAGGAATGTAAAGGGGTCTGAGACCGGTGGTTTGTGAACCACTCATCTAAACCAACCCCCGTTTTAGAGATGAGGAAATTGGGGCTCAGGGAAGCGGAACTTGCTTGATCAGAGACGTACACTAGAACTGCCCCTCTGGGGACAGATCAGATGCTCTCCAGGGTCCCTCTCAATAGAACCTGGGGTCCAGAGACAGACCCAGTGGTAGGACAGCACATTATCACAGAAGTCAGATCAGATGGCTCCTCAAATGACGTGGAACGTCTTTCTCAGCAGCTGCTTGATAGAGACAGGGAGGAATGAATGGGTTTGGGGGTCACGCTGCCCTTAGCCTGTTCCGATTCCACTTCTTTCTAGCTGTGCAGAATGGAGCAAGTTGTCGAGTCTCAGGAGTTTCCTCGTGTGTATATAAGGAGCGACAAAACCACAGAGGGTAGCTCTAGGGTGAAATGACTCAAACCAGGGCTTGTGTCTGGACTGAGTGCCCATATGCCAGCTTCTGTCTTTTTTTACAGAAAGGACACAGGAGAGATATAAACTGTAGTGGAGAATAGGACTAAAAGAGAACCTATCAGGGGTGCCTGGGTGACTCAGGTGAACATCTAGACTCTTCAGCTCAGGTCATGATCTCATGGTTCGTGAGTTCAAGCCCTGCGTGGGGCTCTGCACTGACAGCACAGAGCCTGTTTGGGATTCTGTCTCTCTCTCTTAATAAGTAAATAAGTAAGGAAGTAAATAAATAAACAGACAAACATTAAAAAAAAAAAACCCATGGGGTGTTTGGGTGGCTCAGTCGGTTGGGCGTCTGACTTCAGCTCGGGTCATGATCTCACCATTCCCGAGTTTGGGCCCCGCGTCAGGCTCTGTGCTGACAGCTCAGAGCCTGGAGCCTTCCGATTCTGTGCCTCCCTCTCTCTCTGGCCCTCCCCTGCTCGTGCTCTGTCTCTCTCGCTCTCAAAAATAAATAAACATAAACCAACAAAAACCAAAAACACCCACATTTCTTCAGGCTTCCTGGTGCAGTCTTCTGGGAATAGAGGCAAAAAAGCAACTTTGCAGCTTGCTGCACAGCTTCTGAGTGGTTCCTAGAGTTCTAACTCAGCTGGCGATAAAATGCCCCACTATTTGAATTGCTTGCTACGAAACTTCCCATTTGACAATGACATACCCATGACTCTCACAATCTCCGTCTTCCTGATCCAAATGCTTATCACCCCAAGCATCCTGTCTTCCTCCCCACAGTCACCACCTCTGTCCTACATCCCTTCTGGGTGCCCTAAGCAAGGTGCACGAGCATGGATGCCACGTCAGTCTTGCTCCCAAGTTTGTCTATCACCTTCCTGTGCCTTATACTTAATAGACGGCCACCAACTGTTGCTGTCAAATGTCTGGTTTACAGTTGTGTTTTTAAATTTTTATTTATTTTTTAAATGTTTATTTTTAAAAATTTTTATACGTTTATTTTTGATAGAGACAGAGCACAAGTGGGGGAAGGGCAGAGACAGAGAGGGAGACACAGAACCCGCAGCAGGCTCCAGGCTCCGAGCTGTCAGCACAGAGCCCGACGCGGGGCTCGAACTCACAAACCACAAGATCATGACCTGAGCTGAAGTCGGAGCTTAAGTGGCGCCGACTGAGCCACCCAGGCGCCCCTAAATGTTTATTTTTGAGAGAACACAAGGTGGGGAGGGGCAGAGTAAGTGGGGACAGAGGATTCGAAGCGGGCTCTATGCCGACAGCAGCAAGCCCGTTGTGGGGCTTGAACTCCCGAACCGTGAGATCATGACCTGGGCCGACACTGGACGCTCGACCGACGGAGCCACCCAGGCACCCCGCTTAGCATGTTTTTGAGGCTTGTCCGTGTTGCGGCATGTATGAACGGTGTGCTCCTTTTTACTGCCGAGTGGTATTCCTCTGCGTGTAATTTGTTTATCCACGTAATTTGTTTATCTGGTGGTGGACATTTGGATTATTTCTAAGTTGGACCATACATAAAGAACAAATCTTGTTTTGAACATTCACGTACCAAGTGTGGGGGCATGGTTTCATTTTTCTCGGGTAGACACGTTGGAGAAGAAGTGCTGGCTCATTTGGTGCATGTTTAACTTCTGAAGAGCTGCTAAGTTACTTCCAAAGTGGCCGCACCATCGTGCATTCCCACAAGCACTGTGTGAGGGTTCCCGTTCCCCCACATCCTCACCAACATTTGATTCTGTCTTTGTGATGACGGCCATCCTAGTGGGTGTGAAATGGTATCATCTCATTGTGGTTTTAATGTGCATCTCCCTAATGGCTAATAATGATGAGCATATTTTCAAGGGCTTATTAGCTATTCACATATATTTTATCCGGTGAGATATCCAATCAGATCTTTTCTTTGTACATTTTTAATAAGTTCAAGAATCGATTTATTTAAAAAGTTGCAGATAGTTCAGAGAGTAACCTTAGTTTCCCCCTACGGCTAACATCTTAACATGACCGTGGCGTATTTGTCACAACTGACAAACCAACACTGGCATTAATACTGTGACCTGAACTCCAGACTTCATCAGAGTTGCATTTTCCGGGGCGCCTGGGTGGCTCAGTCCATTAAGTGTCAGACTTCGGCTCCGGTCATGATCTCACGGTTGGTGAGTTCGAGTCCCGTGTCGGGCTCTGTGCTGACATCTTGGAGCCTGGAGCCTGCTTCCGATTCTATGCCTCCCTCTCTTTCTGCCCCTCCTCTGCTTGCACTCTGTCTCTCTTTCTCTCAAAAAGAAACATTAAAATAAATTTTTTAAAAAGAGAGAATTATATTTTCCACAAATATACTTTTCCTGTTTGGGGGCCTATCCAGAATACATTACATTTTATCATTACATCTTCTTAGTTTCCTCTGGTCTGTGGCAATTTCTTGGTCTTATTTTTAATAACCTTTGTTTTTTTTTTTAAAGATTATATTCTTAAGCAATCTCTATACCCATCGTGAGGCTTGAACTCACAACCCCGAGATCAAGAGTCACATGTTCCACTGATTTAGCCAGCCAGGCACCCCTCACGACCTTCAATTTTGAGGAATGCTGGTTGGGGATCTTATAGAATGTCCTTCAATTTGGATTGAAATTTTTTTTTTCTCTTGGTTATACAGGGGTTGTGGATTTTGTGGAAGAATACCATGGAAGTAAAGTGCCATTCTCTTGACATCATAACAGAGGGTCACGCTATCAACAGGGATGATATTAGTCTCAACCACTAGACAAGGCAGTGTTTATCGAGCCTCACCACTATAAAGTTCTTCCTTTACTCCTTTCCATGTTCTATTCTTTGGAACCCATTCACTAAGTACAGCCCACTTTTGCCTGTTTGTTTTTTAAATAGCATTGTTTGTCTTACTGAGTTTTAAAAGTTTTTGTGTATCCTAAATAAAAGTTATTTATTACATATACAACCAGCAAATATTTTCTCCCAGTTTGGGGCTTGTCTTTTCATTTTCTCAATTGTGTCTCCTGAAGAGGAAACTTTTAATTTTTTTTTTTTAATATTTATTTTTGAAAGACAGAGAGACAGAGTACAAGCAGGGGAGAGGCATCATGAGAGAGGGAGACACTGAATCCAAAGCAGGCTCCAGGCTGTCAGCACAGAGCCCGACGCGGGGCTCGAACTCACAGACCATGAGATCATGACCTGAGCCAAAGTCAGATGCTTAACCGACTGAGCCACTCAGGCGCCCCAGCTGGTGACATATCTAAAAAACCTTTGCCAAACCCAAAATCGCAAAGACTTTCTCCTATGTTTTCTTCCAGAATTCTTAGGGTTTTAGCTCTTACATGTAGATCCATGATCCATTTTGAGTTAATTTTTGTATAACATGTAAGGTAGGGGTCTAAGTCCATATTTTTGCATATGGATATCCAATTGTTCAAGCAACATTTGTTGGAAAGACCCCACTGAATTGCCTTGGCATCCTGGTAAAAAATCAGTCGACCTCAAATATGAACTATATATCTGGATTTTCCATTTTGTTCCATTGATTTTATGCTAGTACCACACTGTCTTCTTGATTACTGTAGCTTTATAGTAAGTTTTAAAATCAGGTAAATTCTTCGACTTAGTTTTTCTTTTCAAAAATTTTCTTTTTTGGCTATTGTAGGTCCTTTGCCATTTCCATACAAATCTTAGGATAAGCTTGTCAATTTCTACAGAAAAGCACCCTGGGATTTTATCGGGAGTGCACTGAGTCTATAGATTAATTTGGGGAGAATGGCCATCTTCTTTTTTTATTTTTAATTTACATCCAAATTAGTTAGCATATAGTGCAACAGTGATTTCAATAGATTCCTTAATGCCCCTTACCTATTTAGCCCATCCCCCCTTCCACAACCCCTCCAGTAACCCTCAGTTTGTTCTCCATATTTAAGAGTCTCTTCTGTTTTGTCCCCCTCCCTGTTTCTATATTGTTTTTGTTTCCCTTCCCTTATGTTCATCTGTTTTGTCTCTTAAAGTCCTGTGAGTGAAGTCATATGGTATTTGTTGTTCTCTAATTTCGCTTAGCATAATACCCTCCAGTTCCATCCACATGGTTATAAATGGCAAGGTTTCATTCTTTTTCATTGCTGAGTAGTATTCCATTGTGTGTGTGTGTGTGTGTGTGTGTGTGTGTGTATACCGCATCTTCTTTCTCCATTCATCCATCGATGGACATTTGGGCTCTTTCCATCCTTTGGCTATTGTTGATAGTGCTGCTATAAACATGGGGGTGCATGTGTCCCTTTGAAACAGCACACCTGTATCCCATGGATAAATGCCTAGTAGTGCAATTGCTGGGTCGTAGGGTAGTTCTGTTTTTAATTTTTTGAGGAACCTCCATACTGTTTTCCAGAGTGGCTGCACCAGCTTGCATTCCCAGAGAATGGCCATCTTAATAATATTGAGTCTTCCAACCCATGAACAGGTTATAATGTTTCCATCTATTTAGATCTTCAGCAATGTTCAGTGGTTTGAGTGTACAGGCTTTGCATTTTTGTTAACTAAATTCCAAATGCTCCTTTGGGTATTGTTCTGAACGGAATTTTCCTATTTTCAGTTTCAGATTGTTCATTGTTGGTGCATAGAAACACACCTAATTTTTTTTGTTGATCTTCATCCTGACAACTTACCATCTGTGATCATGTTATCTGCGAATAAACACAATTTTACTTCTTCCTTTCCAATCTGAACACCTTCTATTTTTGTTGCCATTTGCACTGAAGGCCACCTAGAGTGCGATGTTGAAGTGGTAAGAGGAGATCTATTTGCCTTGTTCCCAACCTTAGGGGGAAAGCATCAGTTTTTCACTACTGAGTATGACGCTCGTTTTAGGGTTTTCATAGATGCCTTTCGTTATGTTGAGAAATTTCACTTCACTTTGTTGAGAATTTTTATCATGAATTTTCAATTGCCTATTTCTCCTTTCATGTCTTTGACTCATGTCATTACCACCCTGATGCTAGATGCATATACATTTATAATGGTTATATCTTCCTGGTGTATTGATATCTTACCGTCATGAAATGTTCCTCTTTGGATCTGTTAAATAACATAAATTCAATCAAGTAATTCTGTTTCTTTATTTAGATTTTATTTGTTTGTGTAACTACTTATTTATTTATTTAAAAAGTAATCTCTGTGCCTAACGAAGGGCTCAAACTCACAATCCTGAGATCAAGAGTCTCATGCTCCACCAACTGAGCCGGACAGGGCACCCCCAACTAAGGACATTTTAAAGACTTTATTGTATTGTATTGTATTTATTTATTTTACTTTATTTATGCATGAATCAGTCAGCATCCTGTCTAGCAAGTAGAAGGGAGTTCCAAAGGGCCTACAGAAAAGGAAAGCCTTTTTATTTTATTAAAAAAAATTTTTTTTTAATGTTTGAAGGAGAGAGAGAGCATGAGCGAGGGAGGGGCAGGGAGAGAGGGAGACACAGAATCCGAAGCAGGCTCCAGGCTCCGAGCTGTCAGCACAGAGTCCGACACAAAGCTTGCTTGAACCCACTAACTGTGAGATCATGACCTGAGCCGAAGTCGGACGCTCAACCGACTGAGCCACCCAGGCGAGAAAAGAAAAGGCTTTTAAAATTAGGGAGTGGGGGAAAAGAGGGCATTTTATTAGCAAAGAATCCATTGTTTCAGGCAAGGTTGCCCTCCTAAGAGGACCAGAAGGGTGTATCAGTAAACTTCCTAATACTGACTAGGAAATTCCCATGTTAAATGTGACAAATCTGGTGGGTTGAAACTGCGGTGAGATTAGGTATTAAGCATTGGTTTTACAGACTTGGGGCCTCAACCCAAGTGACACCACTTTGGACCCATGGTTTCTCCCTAACAACTCCCTCTTTTGATCAGACTCTCAGCTCAGCTGAGAGATGGGATCCTTAGCTACAGCTCTTATTTCTCAAAGCTTCTGTTGCTCCTTTGCATGGTGTTCCCAGGTCACGATGGTTTTCCTTAATCTCTGAGATCGCCACAGTTATAGCTTCGGGTTCACAATTGTTTTTTTTTTTTAATAAAAAACAGATTTTATTTTATTTTATTTTTTATTTTTTAAACATGAGGTTTATTGCCAAATTGGTTCACAATTTTTAGATTGGTTGTCTTCTTTATTCCTTTCGTGACGCTCTGAGTCTCAGGGAAATCATTTGCTGTGGGTTAGCAGCTGCAAAAATGCATTTAAAGCTTTTGAGAGCATTTAACATACCAGGGAGATTCTTATGATTACTACAAACAGGGCAATTTCCAACGTTTGGAGTACACCTCGAAGCCGTGGTCCCCGAGACCCAAACCAAAAACCAAGTAAGTCAGAGAAAGACCCTGCTGAAGGAGCCGCTCTCTCGGTCAAGTGGCTTGCTCGGTGATCATGTAATCGGGGTTCAACTTCCCCAGAAGTGTCCATCCAGGTGCAGAAGATGGTGTTGGCCAGATACCTCCTTGCTCAGCTAGAAGAGAGTCAAGGGCTCTCTTATTATCAAGAACTACTTTGGCCAAAGATAAAAACAGAGAGAGAGGCAAAGCATAAGAGACTCTTTAATACAGAGAATAAACTGAGGGCTGGGGGTGGGGTGTTGGGTGTTGGGGATTGGCTAAATGGGTGATGGGCATTAAAGAGGTCACTTGTTGGGATGAGCACTGGGTACTGTATGTAAGTCACGAATCATTGGGTTCTACTCCTGAAACCGATACTACACTATATGTTAACTAACTTGAATTTAAGTAAAATAAATAAATATGGTATTTAAAAAAAAAAAGAACTACTTTGGCCAGAAAGTCCTAGAGGATTTCTGTTGGGTAGCTATTGAACTTCAGCCCCAGATTTTGCAATAATTTTAAGAGTTGAGGAGTTCCTGTAGCCTCAGTTACCTGTATCCCTAACCAGGGAAGCAGGCTCAGGCCAAAAGGAGTGAATCCTGAATCACAGGGGCCTCCTGGTAGGTCCTTTTTGACACACGATGTAAATTTAGGGGAGTTGACCAATGAGACGTCTTATTGTGCTTGTGATAAGTTAGGAGCATGGTTTGATTTTCTCTGAGCCTGAAATAAAAGCTTGCTCTGAACTTCCGGGTTACCCCAGACATAGAGATGAGGGCATTCTCTTTCCAGGACAATGTCAGAGTAAAAGAAAGGAAAAGAAGGAGAACGTTCTCACGTTTAAAGTGAGAAGCCTTGATCCGCTGTCTTGGGCAGAACGCGTCTACTGTGGCACCGGCCACTTGTCTTCTTTGCCCTTTGACTCGAGGTCTCCAGAGTCTGTGCAGGACCAGGTATCAGGGGATGCCTTTTTCAGCCGTGGGAGGTGTACCCGAGGCTTAATACCCTCTGGTTTTGCAGCAGCGTCCATGGTCGGGGCACTTGGTGAGGTCTCTTCCAATGGGGCTCGAGAGCTGTCTTCCGCGGCTCGCGTTTCCAGAATACCCACTCATCAGGCTCTAGACTGTGACCCACAGGATCCTCTGAATTGGGATCTGGGAAGGCTTTGGTGATAGGCTTGAGTATAAGACAGTAGAGACTGATACTAGCATGCAGAAGGTTGTACAGTGATAGGATTTCAAGAAGTTGACAAGGTTTTCCTTACGGTTCATATGATCTGCCCAGTGAACTGGGTGCCTTGATCACTGGAGATTATAGAAGATATACCCCAAGTGAAAAACGCATTTTTGAACACATTTTGAGCACATGTTCTTTGCCACTGTGAGGGCATCGGCAATGCGGCAGGGAAAGGCTTTAACCCATCTGGGAAACCAGAGCAGATTGGTAACTCATAGTAGGTGGAAACTGAATGAAGGTCAGGTGCAGGTGTTCAAAGTGTCCAGAGGGAGAAGGCCTGAGGCCTCTGGGAACACAGACTGTTTTTGTCTTTCCACCAATGTCTATCTATAATTTGAGTCATTTTATTTTATTTTTAAGTTTATTTTGAGAGAGAGAGCGAGAGAGAGAGAGCGAGCGAGTGCACACGAGCAGGGGAGGAGCGGAGAAAGAGAATCCCAAACTGACTTCTTACTGTCAGCACAGAGCCTGACACAGTGCTCTAACTTTATGAGACATCAAAAAGTCCTTCATTCTCGCAAGCTATTTAAAAAAATGAAGACACATTTTGTGTTAAGACATCCCGTCAACCTATTTGACTTTAAGTAAACCCAGGCAGAATAAAAGTTTTAATTTTAATGCTGATAACTAGAGACAGGTCTGTTTTAATTAAACCAACAACTGAGTATTTTCCCAGATTACGTGAACCCGAAAAAACATTTGGATTGACTTCCATCTGTCTGAGAGTTTTAGAATGCCGAATCCTTGCAGGCACTCGTCCAACTAGAGCTCTTTGACAAATTAATTTTAGCAATACTACCGGAGGTAGAAAAATCTCACATTTGTAATATGAATAGGTATGGACACACACACACACACACACATACACACACAGATGCAAGGACCCTATAGTTACTAATATTTGTGGAGAAGATTTTTAAGATTTGTATTTGTTCCTGGAATTGATTTTAAGGAAGAGGTGCTAAAGTTTGGGTACAAGAGCCGTTTTAGCAGTTTGTATTTTTAAAAGGCCTCCCCCACCCTCTTTTTTTTTTTTTTTCTTCAGTCTCAGGTGATTGTGGGCTGTGTTTACATTTCAAAGTCCTGATGAGATGTGTCGCTTTAAGGGACAGAGAAAGAATGCAAGTTCCTCCAGAAGGACTTTGGTTTCCTAAAGCCGATAGTTTTACAACCTGTTTAAGATAATGAGGGGAAGTTTGGGGACTGGAAAAGGAATAGGTGAACTTTGAATTGCCTCTAGTTTTGTAAAGATTTGTAAGATAAGGACAGTTGCTTTCGTTCCTCAAATAATTGGGTCGTAACTTAAATGATATCACCGGTTGATCCACCAACCCAAGTACACTATTCTCAATTTGCTTTTTTCCCTCTGGGTACATAGTTCTAATTTTAAATATTTCTGGAAATACCAAATAATCCCCCTTTTGGTGCAAGACGGTCCACAAAGAGGGTGCAAAGGATATTAATGGCCCAAGATGCAGAGTTACTCCCAATGAGAGCCAAAACACAGAAACACAACCCCAAAGTCTCAGGCAGGCAGAAAGCCAAGCCCAGCTCTGGGGAGAGGAGAGGAGCAGGAAGGCAGCTGGGACACAAAGGATCAATAACCAGTGGGTCTGGATTTGGAAAGGAAGGGACAACGTGACAACCAGACATTAGAGACAGATTCAGAAGAGGTGATTCTGGTAAGAATTTCCACCCTCTGTTGGCTTCTGCCAGTTCTTCCAGGATCCCGTCTGCGGGTTCTGCTATCACCATAGCTTCCCCTTGGCTGTTTACCAGAAAATCTTTCAGTTTCATCAACTCTGGGAGGGGCCCATATGGCAGCCCATCTTGGAAGGCAGATGTGGGGGTGTCTGTAAGGCCATTAACTTGGACGACTTTTGTTTACAGTTCTGTAATCCTTTCCAAGTGGGGAAACACTTCAGACAGAGGGTTACTACACTGGGCCCTGAGCAGGAAGTTGTGTCAGTCTTCAGGCTTTTGTTTTAGGTGCCTCTTACATTTATAATTTTTCATTAGCTGTTAATGAAACTAATTTGGAATCTTGAAACCTTTTGGAGGCTTTGTTTGCTAGTTAAAACAGGTATCCTAATTGGTTTAATTTGGGAATTTCTGCTTTCAAGGGTACTTTTCTTTCTTTCTTTCTTTCTTTCTTTCTTTCTTTCTTTCTTTCTCTCTTTTTTTTTTTTCTTAAGTAGGCTTCACCTCCAGCACAGAGCCCAACGCGGGACTTGAACTCATGACCCTGAGATCAAGACCTGAGCTGAGATCAAGATTGGACGCTTAACTGACTGAGTTACTCAGGTGGCCCTCAATAGTGGCTCAGTAGGACCCGAGCTGCAGATGGAGTTAACTCTCCCATTTTTGTACAGCCATATCCAGCCACAAATTGGGGGCAACCCCACTTTTCTCTGGTCTTATTTTGGGGCCTCCAGCCTGAAGGTTACCAAGCCAAATTCCTCAGGACACAAAACAAGCACAGTAAGATTCTGCTGTTTTTGCTAGCTATCTACCACTTCTGGGACTATCGTTTTTAGACATAAAATAATCAGGTGTGCTGGAAGGTTGAACGCTTGTCTTTAGACTTGAAGAATCCCATTAGCTAAGACTTTGGGTTTCTCAGAGCCAAACTGGTACCCAAAAAAGGACATGCCGTGACGTTGAGGACTGTGTGTGTTTTACGGTTTACCTTGTTGCATGAAGTTCTCTTGAGGTTGGTGGGTGACCTGACCTGTTCCGTGACCAACTTATCCTATCACAGGAGTCTTCTGGAGATGGCAAGTGCTCTAACAGTCTTTAAATGCTCAACCTGTGCCCACAGACTTTTGTGGCTTTTTGGCCTGAGATCCCCGCTAACAAGCCTTTATCTATATTAAACAAGACAAACAAATGTGCATCTTAATGCATTGGCAGCAACCAAGAGATGTTACAAGTATCCTGGCCACAAGATGGCCCTGTACGTACTACCACCAATTCCCTTGGAAACTTGCTGAGGTTTTCCATTAGGGGACTTACGATCTGAAAGGCTAGGGGCTTGCTCTGGGCAGACCCTCTGCCAGCTCAGTTGGGCTCTGGGCAAATATGGCAGGCAACTTGGGCTGCCAGCCCAAGCTGATCTGCCCTGTAAAGGAAAGCTGATTATCTCAGGAGCCCAACACAAAAAGAGCAGAGCTCAGAACCAGGAGGAACTCAACCAACAGGCAGTGAGAAAGGCAGTGAACCCAAACGGTTCACGGGTACCACATCTGTGTTTCTCATGGCTTCCGAATGCTGCTGGAAGTTCGTCTTGGTTCCCACTACTGCCACCAAATCTGTTAAATAACAAAAATTCAACAAAATACATTTTAAAGATCTAATTGGCTTTCTTAATCGATTCATGAATAGGGCAGTACCTGGCTAGCAAGTAGAGAAGAGCTCCAAAGGTTACAGAAAAGGAAAGGCTTGTGAAGGTAGAGAGGAAGTGGGGAAAAAGGAAATTGTTAGCAAAGAATCTGTTGTTTTAGGCAAGGTTGCCTTCCTCAAGGGAACAGAAGGGTCCATCAGTAAATTTCCTAATGCTGACCAGGAAATTCCCATGCTGATTGGTTAAGTTACATTCCTGGGGGGTTGAAAATGCAGTTAGGTTAGGGATTGAGTGTTGGTTTTCTGACTTGGGGCCTTAATCTAAATGCCACCATTTTGGGCCTGTAGTTTTCTTTTTAACATTTCCAGTAACAGTTCTTGTCTTAAAAAGTTGGTTTTTTCTGGTGTTGCTATAGCCATTCCAGTCCTCTTGTGGATTACTATTTGCATGGCAAATATTTCCAACCTTTTACTTTCAACCTGTTTGTGTCTTTGAAACTAAAGCAACTCTAGTAGACAGCATGTTGTTGGATCCTGCTTTTTGAAAACTTTTTTAACATTTATTTTTGAGAGACAGAGTGAGACAGAGCACGAGTGGGGGAGGGATAGGGGGGTACAGAATCCAAAGCAGGCTCCAGGCTCTGAGCTGTCAGCACAGAGCCCAGTGCAGGGCTTGAACTCACAAGACCACGAGATCATGATCTGAGCTGAAGTCAGACGCTTAACCAACTGAGCCACCCAGGTGCCCTAGATCCTACTTTTAAAAATCCAGTTTGACAATCTCTGCATTTTGATTGGAATTAATTTATTCATATGTAATTATTAATATAGGTGGATATATGAATGCCACTTAGCTATTTGTTTTCTATGTCTCATGTCTTTGTTCCTCTGGTCAGCTTTTACTGCTTCTTGTGTGTGTGTGTGTGTGTGTGTGTGTGTACACGTGTGTATACCACTATAATCCCTAAGTTGATTTTTAACTGTGTCTTTTTTTGAGTTATTTTCTTAGTGGTTGTCTAGAGATTACAATGTGTATCTCTTATTATAGTGTACTTCAGCTTAGTACTGAAAATTCTGGTAAAATATAGCAACTTTACTATATATAGCTCCATTTCCTTATTCATCCCTTTTGCTATTACTGTCATATACATCAGTATGTCATAACCCCAATAATACATGTTATAATTGCTAGTTTAAACACTGTTTTTTAAAAAATTAAGAAAAGAGGAAAATATAAAGTGTTTTCTTTTTTGTTATGTGTTTATCATTCCAGGGATCATCACTCCTTTTGGTGAACTTCAGTTACTGTCTGTCGTTGTCTTCCATTAGCCTAAGGCCTTCCTTTAGTATTTGCGTATTTCTTCTTGTAGTATTTCCTGTAGGACAACTCTGCCAGCCCTAATTCTTTTTTTTTTTTTTTCCTTTAAATCTGGGAATGTCTCTAACTTGCCCCTGTTTTTTTGAAAGATAGTTTTGCTGGGTATAAAATCCTGGCTTGCTGAGAATTCTTTGAGCACTTCAAGGACCTCATTTCAGTGGCTAGGACTTTTAGTTTCTGCTGAGTAGTTGGTTACTGTCATTCCCCTATATATGGTGAGCTGGTTTGCTCTTGCTGTTTTTAGAACTATCCCTTTGAACTGGTTTTCAATAGGTTAACTATGATGTATCTAAGCGCAGATCCCTCTGTGGTTATCCTAGAGGCCCACAGGGTTAGAACTGTAAATGAATGTCTTTCAACACATTCAGGCAGTTTTGAGCCCTTAATTTTTCACATATTTTTTCTGCCTTTTCTTTCCTCTCCTCCTAGAACCCCCATTTCACATATGCTGGTACACTCTGTCCAGATTTTTTTACTTTTACATTTTTAGTTTGGCTTCCTGATGGTTACCCTGTGTCTACCTAACTTAGCTGCCAGCTGAGGATTTGGAAGTCATGCCAGACCGACTGGAGGCCCTCGGGCCCCCACCCTCGGTGTTTCTGTACGCATCAGGAGCTGTGCTCACAGCTCTCCCAGGCCTCAACTTTGCTGTGGCTTTTGCTTGCGGCTGGGCTTCCAGAATTTCCCCTGCACATTTGCAGGTTTCTGGTAGCCAGGGACATGCTGAGCACTTACCTCGTCCTCCCTCCCATGGCACTCTCACTTTCAGAGTCTCCCCATTAAGTTTCTGGCTAGTCTGCTTCCTGCCCAACTGAGACCTCAGGCTAGCAAGCCTCGGGTTTTTCCCATTCCTCACCAGGTTTGCCACTTTTAGCTGACAAAAAACCCTACAGCTCTCCCCCTCCACCCCAAACCAAAGATGGTCAAGTATGCCCCATTCAGAGTGGAGCCCTGATCTGGTAAAACGGCTTCCCTTACCAACAGACAGACAGTGGGGATGGGGGAGAGCCCCAGGGGAGAGGGCTGCGGGCCTCCACTGCTCTTACTTGAAGAAGTTATAGTAGTTTTTCCCAAGAGTAATTGCTTTTTAATTCATCTGCCTTTGGTCAATTTCCAGAGTCTTGAAACGTTTTTAATACTTTTTCCAAGTTTTAGGCTTTTTTATGTTTTGCAGACTGCCTGTCCTCTTCACACTGGGGAGGCCGGAGCTCCCCCCAAAGCACTGCCCTTTTGTCTGCACTGAGGGCCTTCACCTGGAGTCCACCAGGGGGCACTCAGGGGCCTGAGAGTTTCCAGACACTGATTTGGGGGCAAAGTGAAACAGACCCTGTGCCGAGGCTGCCTCCACTGGCACTCCTCTTCCGCAGGCTGCGTTCAGCACCTCAGCCTCAGAGCACAGGGGAGAGACACCAAGAAGCAGAACATTGCAGGGAGAAGCTTCAAAAAGGACGAAGGGATCAGGAACCTCCCCCAAGTCCTGTTCTTCTCCAGGGGCTAACTAGAATTTCCAGGGTCCTTTGGGGGCCTGGCTGGCTCAGTCAGTAGAGCACGTGACTACTGATCTTCGGGTTGTGAGTTTGAGCCCCATGTTGGGCAGAGTTTATTTTAAAAAGTTTTCAGGGTTCTTGACTGCAGGGGTACTGCCTCCTGTCTGTCCTGCCTCCTTCTCAGGGTGGGCACAGCAAAGTGAGCTCATGCCTAGGAGAGTTCCTTGCAAACTTCAAATCGCTACACGGTTTTAAGATGCCATTATATGTAATGTGACAAGGAGACTCAGTGCAGGGAAAGTGGCTTTCTCAGCTAGTCAGTGGCAGAACGGAACTTAAACCCAAGTCTACTAAGAGCCCAGTACTCTGTCCTCATGGGAATAGCAGGCCATAATCAGGCAGATTCACAGAGACATGTTTCCCCAGCAAAATTGGGTTTAGCTGCATATTAGAGACCTTTAGTTGACCTTAAAAGGAAAGTTAAATAGAAATTAACTTTCAGGGTCCCTGGGTGGCTCAGTCGGAAGACATCTGACTCTTGATTTCGGCTCAGGTCATGATCCCAGGGTCATGGGATTGAGCCCCGCGTCAGGCTCCACACTTAAGGTTTTCTCTCTCTCTCCCTCTGCCCTTCTCCCCTGTGCTCTCTGTCTCTCTCTCTCTTGAAAGAAAAGAGAAGAGAAAAGAAAAGAAAAGAAAAGAAAAGAAAAGAAAAGAAAAAAAAGGGAGGAAGGAAGGAAGGATGGAAGGAAGGAAGGATGGAAGGAAGAAAAAAATACACATTAACTTTCTATGACTAGTTTTGGAGAACAAATGACACTTCTGGAAATTGTACAGGTTGAATTTCCACAATGGCTCCGATCAAGAAAGCCTCGGGACCTCCACACCTTTCAGCTTTGTTGCAAGGATTTCCTCTTTCTGTGGGGCTTGGTCGCAAGGAAAGCCTACCATCAGGTTTTGTTGCAGGAACAAATTGATTGCTCTAGTCTGAGATTTGGCAAGCGAGAGAAATGCTGAGTCAATGTGACTAAACATCTGGACACACCCAAGTCACCACCGAATAGACATCATTTTAGGCAAACGTGTTTAAACACCTAATGGAACAGCCCCCCGTTCGTTTTCTTCTGTCACTGATGTTACGTGCTATGCGGCCTTCCCATTTCTTTGCTAAGGCGTGAACCAGCAAAAAATGCTGGTTCCCAGGACTGTTGGAAAACTACCACAAACTGGTTTAGAAGACACAGGTGTCCTGTCAGTCGGGTTTTCTCTTTTTTTGTAAGTGCCTGACGCTTACGCTTTGATGGCTGGGGTATCCGCTTCATAGATGGCTCTCTCAAATAAACATTTTGCCGGCCCCGCCCCTAGAGAAAGCGCCAGCCCCTCTCTCCCCTCCTGGCTCCCCAGGCTCCTCTGTTTTAGAGATCTTGGTTGGGTTAGATAACTGACCATTTGGGCTACTTGTTTTTTCTCTTCCGACTTTAAATTCCTGTTTTTGTTTTAAATTCATCAATAAAGAGTGAGCCCAGCCTAACCCTGGATCCCCTCCCGCCCTAATAAAAAGCAGAACCCCAGACCTGGTTCTCTCTCTCTCTCTCTCTCTAACTGTAATCTTGCCGGGTGGCCCCAGGTGTACCATGCAATTTCCAGGTCCTATAAAAATAATAAACCCTGTGTTTGGTTCTCCAGCTTCCTGACTTATTGCTGAAGGGACTCTTGCAATCATAATAACCATGGGACTGAGACGAAGGCAAGTGTCTCCCAGAGATGAACAGAGTAAGGCCAGAGAATGCTGACCTTTAGTTTGCAGAAAATCCTCAAATGCTTGGCTTATAAGGCTTAAGAAAGTCAACTCACAGTATCATCCACCTTAACTTTTAGCCTTGCCCTAAATCCCCAAATCCCCAATCAAACCAGAGGCATGAATTCTACAAAAACAGCCCTTCTGTGCAAATCTCCCAGGGAAGAAAAACAGACTTACGTACGGGGGTGTGTAAGTTAACACACTAGTTGGGGCAGATTTGAAAATCCCCCTGCACTCACTTGCTCTAATTCCTGCGAATGAACCCAAAGGACTGGTTCACCTGCTAGGTAGAAAGAGCAAATTTAGGAAAAACCAGGAGACCACGTATTCAAAAGCCAGAGGAGCAAGCAGGTGACATACTCAGGGAAACTAAATTAAAACAGACTATGCAGAGACCAGGAGTTCCCGAGGGAAACAAAATCTCCACAACCGACCAAAAGTGGAGGGACCAGGAACATCAGGTAGAAAAGTAATGCATTCAACGCGCACAGTTCCATGGGGCCTCCTAAGAGACACGGTGACCTTCAAGAGAGCCTACACGACCCTGGATGAGGTCTAGTTGTAGGGGACAACCAACTCTGTAAAACAAATTCCATTTCGCTGTAAAGTCCAGTGGATTTCAGGAACGCAGGGCCCGACATAACCCTGAGAGCTGACCTAACTTCTCTGACGGATGAGTCCCACGGAGACAGACCGTTGCCATCAGAAGAGGCCCCCGGGAGTGGCTGTTGCTGTCTGCTGTCCCTGGCGGCCTCCGGGAACTGTGGTGACATGGTGGCACTGCCGTAGGACTCGAGACCCAGCTCTCTGCTGTGTGCCAGGCTACGAGGCTATCGCTCTAGCAAAACTCTCCACGCTGGTCTCTTCCTGTTGCCAGGTTTCCCTTCCTGTTCGCTCATTCCAGTCTACACACACACATGCACACACACACACACACACACACACACACATCTGTAAAGCTTTCTCCTTTCTTTGGGGCATCTGGGTGGCTCAGTCGGTTAAGCGGCCAACTTTGGCTCAGGTCACATCTTGTGGTTCGTGGGTTCGAGCCCTGCATCAGGCTCTGTGCTGACAGCTCGGAGCCTGGAGCCTGCTTTAGATTCTGTCTCCCTCGCTCCCTGCCCCTCCCCGACTCGTGCATACTCTCTCTCAAAAATAAATAAACTTAAAAAAAAAAGCTCTCTCCTTTCTTCAAAACACAAACCTCTCCTGGACTCCATATTCTTGTCCCTTCTCCCCTCTACAGTACAAATCTCCACAGGAATTTTCTGTACTATTTCAACGTCTTCTCCCCCACCTTTCCCCTGAACCCACCCTAGGTAGGCCTACTTGGCACCACTCAAGACGACGTCGCTCTCCTCGCCAACGACCTTTGTAGGGCGGGGGCACTTGTGACGTCTTCTCCCATGTGAAATGGGCGCCGTTACTGGAACATTCCTGCTTCTGCCAGCCCCTCACAGACCCCCAGGAGAGAAATGATAATTGTTGAGTTTGGGAAGCATGGACAGCCTGGCCACTGCCTCCCCCCTGAGAAGACTCCCCTGCCCTCAGAGCACACGGTCTGTAGTTCCTCCTACTTCCGTGACTTTCAGTGGGCCCACAACAGTGGCACTGCTGTCCCTTGGAAGCTGATCGGGAACGCAGAATGTCAGGGGCGCTTGGGTGGCACAAGTGTCTGACTCTGGATCTCGGCTCAGGCCATGATCTCACAGTTCCTGAGTTTGAGCCCCAGATCGAGCTGTGTTGATGGCGTGGAGCCTGCTTGGGATTCTGTCTCTCCTTCCCTCTGCCCCTCTCCTGCTTGTGCATACATGCATGCACTCTCTCTCAAAATAAGTAAATAAATTTAAAACCAAAAAAAAAAAAAGTAAAGAAAAGAAATGCAGAATTTCAGGCTGCACCCCAGGCCCACTCAGCCAGGATCCATGTTTTAGTGCGATCGCAGGCGAGTCTGGCGAAGTCCAAGCTCGCCGACCCTCTAGCCCTCACATTCTCTAATCGCACCTCTAATCGTCAACAAGACTGACCTGCCACATGCCTTATTCGTTTCTCGGTTGGCTCTGAAATTGGGAAACAGCGGCGGTATTCTCTGGCCCCCTCAAACTGCCTGGACCTCCCTGTTGCCGAAACCTGTGGTCGCTGCTCCGTCTGCCCTTAACCTGGCGGCTGCACCGGACACGGTTCTGCAAACACGTCCTTAACCTGGTCACCACGTGCCGCTCTCTCCCCGCGGCCGCTTCCTCGTCTTGGCCGAATCGTCCTCTTCCCCGCCCCCCGCCCCCCGCCCCGGACTCCTCGTCGCGGTGCTCCGGGACCCAACCCTTGGTTCGCAGGCCCCGCCACTCAGTCCCGGGTCTCCTGGCCTCTCGCCTTTCTCTGTCATCCTCACGCTGACAACCCCCAAGCGTACGTCCGCGGCCCCTCCTCTGCCCTGGACCCAACGGCCTCAGCGACTGGACAGTCAGGTGGGAACGTGGGCACCTCCAAGTGAACGTGACCGAAGCCAGATCCTTAATTCGGCCCCGCCCCCCCACCGTTCTCGCAATCTTCTTCAGCTCAGGCAGTCGCCATGCCGGCTGGGCTCAGGCGCACGTCCCGAGCCACCTCAGCAAACCGTTAGGGTCTGACCACATCTCCCGCCTTCGCCGCTCCTACCTGGGTCCAGGCCGCCAGCTCCCCCGGGGAGCACCGGGGTGACAGTTTCCTATTCGGTCTCCCTTCCTCCACCGGCCCCCTAGCCGCACGCCACCCTGGCTGCTCCCCACTCAGCAGTTAGAATGGCCTTCTGGAAACAAGAAGGATCGCGTGACTCCTCTCCCCCAGCCCTTCACTGGCTTCCTAGTTCACTCGCTGGGCCCCGGCTGCTTGCTGGGGCCGCGGGTTCGGGGTGCTCCCCCCCTTAGCCCACACCAGCCTCCCTGCCGTCTTTGGAACCTGCGGGGACACACCGCTGCCCCCAGGGCTCACACGCGTGTGTGTCCCCTCATTCAGGCGTCCGCTCCAGCGTCTTGTCAGCACAGGCCTTCTCTGACCACGTGGTCCGAAAGGACGCCTCCCTCTCACCCCTCCTCACCCTCCCTCAGCTGCCATTTGCTCTGTCACTGGGCGCTCGACGTTACGCATTCCACACTCGTCACAAAGGTCCTTCCTCAAGGGTGCGGGAGTGCCAGGGCACGTTCTGTTTGCTGCTGAGTCATCACCTCCCACCACGGCATCACTGCCTTCCGCCTGAACGCTGCTTCTCCCCGCCCTGTCTGTCCGCGAACAACCAGCACAGGGGTCCCTGCTCATGCCCTGCTCCCAACGGGAATTCGTTAAATTAAGCACACGGGGTGAACAATTCACTTTCTCCCTCTAGAAAAACCACACCGCCACCGCAGAATCATTGGTAGGTATATAAACAGGAGCTTCGGGAGAACCCAGACAACACTCGGGAGGAAGGCACTTTCAGGGAAACGGCACAAAAAAATAGCACCGGGCTCTCTGATAACCCTACTTTGAACGATCCGAAAAGAACGTGTTGGTCACACCATGGTAACTTTTGGCCTAGAAAGGTCATATCTCTGCAAGTCCAGAAGAGAAATCTTAAGTAAATACCTTTCAAAGGATGCAAGAATAAATGCATGTCAGGAGCCTTCTGATGCACTGGTTGTACCTTTATTATTTTTACCTCGTTCACTAATAGTTCCGTGATGCAAGGTTACCATACACAGTTAGATAATGTCTGCATCGCACATCTAAGGCTATACAGCAAAAGAACGAGAATTAGTACAAATACAAGAACTATATTTACATTCTGTATACTCAAGCTCCAAACATCAGATCATATTTACATAATAAAACATGAAAATGAAAATCTGAAATTAATAATGTACATTGTTGCTAATGTGCTCAACTCCTTACTGGGGAGAGATCAGTTTGCAAAGTCTTGGTTCAAAAAGGCCACGTATGCTCCATGGGTTCTGTTGCAGCGCACGAGGATGGCGAGGAGAGACCCCGACAGGTGGCGCCTTGCACGCGAGCAGGCCGATGGACTCCTCGGGTGAACAGATGCCAGAATGTGCAGCCTGAAAAAAGGGAACTCGGACACACGGAGACGACACACAACAGCCAGGGTTTGGGAGGAGACCAACCTCAGCTCGGACCTTCTGAGCACAGCTTGTAACATGAAATTTGGATCAATTCTCATTCTTTCCGTTAAATGATCACAAGCTTTCCTAAGGTTTCATGGGGTTCAAATACGACTTTCATAAATGGCCTTTTGAACAACAGCAGCAGATAATCTCTCAGCTGACATTTCAATTTGCTAAGGAAGCACAAATCAATACGTTCCTGCTACATACAGTAAAGGTCTGGCCACACACGTGGGTGTATCGTCACTGGCCACAGTGGACAGCTGCAGTGCGTACGGGCCAGAGTCCTGTTTAAAATACATTCAGCAAACCTTCCACGAGCAGCAGCAGAATTAGTGTTTTCCTTTTAAGGAGCAGGTTAACAATCACATTTTAATAAGGGAACCCAAAGCAAAAACGAAGGACCCGAGTCCAAGAGACAAACGAGCGAGCCCTGATCCCGTCCTGGAGACCCGTGTGGAACACAGCACGAGGAAACGGAGAGTACCGATAGCTGCCACACACTGGGTCATCCGCTCTTTTCCAGTCCGATGTGCAATTAATTACAGCACTATAAATATACATATACCTTACAAAATTAAATATCCCTGTAAATTAGAACAAGCAGCAGGCAACAAAGTCTTTGCTTTGAAATATGTGCCAGGAGAAGTCATTTTAATTTTAGAGCCTTAAAGACCTTGCACAATGATTTTACCTTATCCCTTCATCTTAAGAGAGCTGAAAAAAAAATCCATCAAAAATATGAGTAGTTGTTTAAGTTCTATGCAGCTGAAGGGAAAAGAAAAGTAAAACAATAGTGGTCGTTTAGTGGGGGGTGGGGGGGTGGGAATCGCTTCCCTTCCCCTCACAGTGAGCGCTCGAGCACTGTAACGACGTGCTGGGATCTGGGCGCCCACCACCCAAGCTGCCAGCAGCGGCCCTTCCCCACGCCCCTGGCCGTGTGCACGGCTGGCTGGCCCTGCACGGCCTGGCCCGAGAGCTGGCTGACCCCCAGGCAGGCACAGAGGGGAGGAGGCTGTGGGTCCCGGTTTGGTGTGGGCTGTGAGGCCGAATTTTGCTTTGGCAGGAGAAAGGAGGGTGGGGAAGGAGGGGAAGAGAGGATTACTTCTAACTGGAACTCATTTCTCCTTAATTTGCATAAGAGCTTTTTCTGGGTTGTTTTTTTTTTTTTGCTTGTTTAAAAGAATGCTTTAGGGAAAAAAAACCACAAAAGAAACCCCTTACTTAAAAGGTAGTTTCCTTAAATACTAATATTAATATCATCTTAAGTATCAACTTTCCTGCCACCGTGGCTTCAGCTAAAGCCTCGTAAGTAGCTCCTGCCATAAATGCTCTCTCAACTTCACAGGAGGGATGCACCTACCCAGAAAGAGAACATTAATCCCGAAACTGTTGCAACTCGGTCTGAAAACGGGCCGCTGGAAGAAGAGGGGCCACCAATAAGGGCTGTCCTCAGATGGAGGGAAGCACACCTGCCTGAGACCCTGCGGGCCGCGCACGTCCTGCTTCCTCAGGAGGCCCTCTTACCCGGGGGGTGTCACGAACGGTCCGGTCCTACCTGTCTTAATACCCGACACCTCCAAAGCAAAGACTTTCCAAGCCAGTTTTGTTTTGAGTTAGAAGAAAAACCGAACGTCATTTCAGTTTGTCACATGATTTTACTCTCCCTCAGCCCTCCCCACCTCCCTCTGTCACAGATCCAGGGCCCTCTGTCAGACTCTGTGACAAACAGCAGTGGCACCTGTGACTTCGCTAAAAGTCATCTTCCAACTTCATCATTTCCCTGCAACCGGATTTCATTCCAGTCCAGAAGCTGTCTCTAAGCACCGACAGGTCCTGGATTTGAGTATACACCAGAAGGGCATACCGTGCCCATTAGACGATGAAGGAACCCCTAACTACATTAAAAATCTCACACACCGCTTAGAAAACAAGTAACATCACAGTTAATGACCTATGTTTAAGGAGAGGAAAAAAGTTAAAAACCTACTGTTGAGTTTTTATTGATCACTTTTCAGCTAAGGTCACCGCCTGCGATTTCTATCCTTTCTTTTAAGCTCACCACGATTCACTTTTCCTCCCCTTGGCAAGGCAATTGTACCGAAGCTGGGAGACCTGTTCTCAGAGACGAGCCCAACCGGGAAGTCGGGAGCAAGGGTCTGTGGCCGGCGTGCTGCCCGGCTCTCGTCCGCAGCACCAACCGTGCACCAGCCCCTGCCCCCGTCCTGCCTGACGCAGACAGTCGGCCGGACCCCACAGAGTCGGCAATTCACGGCTGGGGGCCCTCAGTCTCCACGAGGTGGGAGAGGGCAGCTACTTTCCTGAGCGCCCGAGGGGTGGTCAGAGCTTCGTGTGAGGGAGGTAAGAAGGATGGTACAAAACACCCCAGGTCAACTGGCAAAGCAGCTGGAGTAACCCGGAGGCCTTCTCTTCCCCAGCTCGTTCCTAGAAAACGTAACTTTAACTGGCAGCGGAAAGAGAAAGAGTATCTATCTTCTTCCATGATGGCTTCTGGATGCAGACGACCCTGATCCGTCAGGGAAGGAGATGGGCAGCAGCGAGCTTCCTCCTTCCTCCTCCGGCAGTATTTCCACATCCGACAAACATGACCAAGGAGGAGAGGCCAGGCGGAGGCAGCAGCCAACCACTGGGGCCGTGGCTCAGGCGCACCTCCTCCCTGCCCCCGGATGTCCTCTTGTTTTCTTTTAGTGGTGGGAAGGGAGTGGTTTTAATCCTGGGATCCAGAAGGCAAAGCCTGCCGTGTCTGCGTATTTATGATTACAGGGGGGAGAAGCATTACCGAAAGTATTTTCAACTTGACAAGGATCATTGAAAATGCCCAGGAGTCAGAGGGAGGCTTCGCGTCTACACTTGAAGTTACGCTTGTTCGATCAAAGGGAGCTACAAGGATCACAAGGTCCCTGCTCGGCGTCACCATACTTATGATGGGAACAGTGACCCCCAGAAGGTGAGTCGCTCCCCCCTTGTGGATCATTGGTGTATGACGCTGCACTAATTCCAAACTGTACCACCGGCACTAATGCCAAGAAGAGAAATGAGAAATTCTGAGAGAAAAACAGTTCACAGGAATCCTGCTCTGAGGAACTGCTCTCATCCTACCGTCCGTCCGCCTTCATGAGCTGTTGCCAGATCCCACGGTCCTCTCAACCGTGCTGGCAATATCCTTGGCTTTTCCCTTCCCGCTGTTCCAGGCCTGCTACAAAGTCCTCCCTTCTCTCTTCCACTAAAAGAAAACCGCACAGCTACATTCTAACGAAGCTCCAATTTCAGAGAACACACCTGTGCCATTTCCAAGCTCACTACAACCTTTTCCCCGAATGGAAAATGCAGGGATTAGCAACGGCAAAAGGAGAGGGAAGGGGAAAAGGTAAGTTTTTTCCTTTTAGGTTTAAAAAAATGCCAGATGTTTCCTCCCTTAGTCTCTGAAGCCACCCCCCCCAAAATTAAAGTGATATCACAAATAGAGAAAAGAAAAAAAGGTATTGTGTTGTCTTAAAAAACAGACCAAGATATCCAAAGACAGCAGTACAGACATCACAGGTGGTCATATGGGGACCCATCATACAAAAGGAAGCCAAAAGTCACGAAAAAATAATTTGGAGATTCACCGGAGCCCCTCTGGGTCGTTTGTGTTTGTTCGTTTGTTTTTCTCCCTTTTGTTAGGCCACGTGCTATCACCACGATTCTCAGCACAGGAAAAAAGAAGGATACAGAGCAACGGAGACGGGGACCAGAAGAGCGAGAAAGAGTGTTGACAGGAGGGAAAGCAGTTACGCCACAGGCTTACACACGAGAGGGGCCGTCAAGAATCACAGAGAAAAGTGAGGGGCAACACTGACTTTATCTCTCGAAGGCGAGTGAGGGCGCTCGGCAGAGTCACTTAGTACTTCGGTTCGCTCGGGCACCTGCGGGACAGTTTCGACCTACAGGTGACACAGGGAAAGGAGGTTAGAAAGCTGGATGCAGACGACCGTCTCCTCACAGGTCTCTTTCCTCTGCGGTTCCCTCCTTGAGCTTCTGCCCTCCCCTCCGGCAGCCAAGACCCAGGTCTCCAGACTCCCCGAATAAGCAGGCTAAGCTGTGGTCTTCCCCATTCTGGGGCCCCCGGACACACGCCCCTCACAAGCTCAGAGGTTTGATCACAGGGCGGAATTCTGGGACACCTTGAAGGTTCTCACCACCTTCCCTTGACTCAGTCCCACGGACCCCAGCTGCAGACCCCTTCAGAACGAAAAGTCAAGGGGCGCCTGGCTGGCTCAGTGGGTGGAGCATGGGACTCTTGACCTCGGGGCTGTGAGTTCAAGCCCCACGCTGGGTGTAGAGATTATTTAAAAAAAAATAAACCTTAAAAAAAAAAGTCAAAGCAGGGCATTAACTGGGTACAGATGTGACCAGGTCCTCTTAGCCATTCAGGACACCAGGAGGCACCACCATCTCATAACTACACTCGACGTTGCCCTCCTTCCTCTATTTTCAACCTACTTTTGGGGAACAAGACTTCCTTCTCAGTTTACATTGATGTCACTGGGGCCAAAAGCCAGGAGAAGAAGGAAACACGAGGACTTCTTACCGTATCGTGCCAGCAAGCAGTGGGTTAAAGGCATACAACCAGTCGTTCATGTCTTTGTCATTGAGAGCCTGTAGAAGGACCCCACGGTGCTTCGTGCATACAGCAAAGATGTTAGGTGTCTGAAAGAGACATGGGTAAGTGGAAAAGTTACGATGGCTGCTGACAATGGGGACCACCCTGCCATATCACAGGTGCCCAGCACTTCATATTGAAGGTTCAGAGAGACCGGACGCATAGGAGAGATGCCACAGCACACAACAGAGAGTTCGGAACTCAGCAGGGAAGGGCCGACGGTGGCAATAAAAAGCCAAGAGAGCAGGACTGACCTTCACCATGGCCTGCTGGTCCTCACTGTATTCCACCTGTGCTGTGGACAGGTTAATGATGCCACGCTCCACTGGGTCTTTGTCGCTGTTATAGATGAAGACATAAGGGCGACGGACCACGACGAAATGTTTAGCCCAGTTGCTATAAAGCGGTTCCTTGAAATGCAGGTATCCTTTCTTAGAGACCACTGAGCTAAAAAGGACAGTACAAGAGAGGTTAGTTTCTCACAAAAAGAAAGGAATCATGGCCCGAGGACCATGAAAATATGTCTCACCTGGACCTAGTCCCTATAATGAACAAAAGAGGCAAGAGATCGCTTTGGCCTAGAATCTTCTCCGCTGAAGTAATACTGCAAAACAGCATAAAGCAGCACCATAGCAGATGCCTTGCAAGACACAGGCGAGCAGGATCCCAGCCCAGCTCTCTCCTCCCGGATTCCATTGGCATTAGACGGTGACATTCACCTCACGTACAAGAGCAGAGAGTAAATTACTGCTGATTTCTTTCTTATACCTGGCATCCCTGGGCAATACAGTACTCACCCTGGTCTAATTTCTTCAATATCTGGAACAAGATTGAGAAATTCATTTTTTCCTGCACGGGCCAAATAGGGTGTTTCCACAGTTGGGACAATCTGAAACTGTTCAAATTCTGGGCAGGGACTAGAGGCCCGGGAATTGGCTTCTGGGGTCCTTTAAAAGAGAGAGGGGTTAGGGGAAACAAGGAGCTTCAGCAAGGTCAATCCATAATGTGCACAACCCCCTCACCAGGAGGAACGACACCTCCCTCAACAGCAGGGGCCTTGCAAACATCAGCTCCAGAGAGCTCGGCTGAGAAGACAAGCTGCTGTTAGGAAGTTAATTCCAAATTCAACTGGGGTCATCCTTCAGAAGCTACGAAAGCCACCACCAAATCACACAGTCCCTCTTCCTACTCTGAAGCCCTCTGAACAGAGGCGTCTTGGGCAGGACCTCCATTCCCTTACATGTTTCTCTTTAGTCCCAAGGTCACAACTAGGGCAGTGGTCCTCAAAGTGCAGTCCCTGACCGGAGGCATCAACCTCACCTGGGAACTTGGTAGAAATTCAGTCTCGGGGCTCCGAGCCAGATGTACAGAATCAGAAATGCTGAGTGGAGTTCAGCCACCTGCACTTTTTAACAAGCCTCCCCAGTGATGCCGACGCGCACTAACGTCTGCGAACCGCTGCTCTGAGGGGCTGGCAGAGAGCACGCAAGCGGGAAGAAAGACCCGGCAGAGCGGAAGCTGCAGCGCCGAGCTGGCCCGGTCAGGACAGTTACGGGAGGACTTCCTGTGCTCTGCGCTGTGACTTGTCATCGCAGAGCAGCCTAGCCTAATGACGTGTATCCCACCAATTCTACAATTTCTGGACACTTGACCACTTCTCGAGTCGGGATGCGCCTTGCAGCTGACGACGGGTCACATTTTAAGTAGCGGTGCTTTTTCTCTCTCAGTGGCACATAAAATAATGTGTTATAGTTGATGACACCCTCAATTTAATTAAATTGCCTGGCTGTGTTACTTTCTCTGCCACGGTCAACTGTGGCAGTGCTGGTGTGGCAGGACAGGCAGCTGGACGGTACCAGGCGGGCTCTCTGACAGGTGAGCACGGTGAACGGAGACGGGCAAAGGAGTTTGATGGTGAGTTGCAAACGAGCGATTACAGTGATGATTCACAGAATCTAGACTACATTTGTCTCTATTGTTGTTATCAACACGTTTCACTGTGTCATCAAAATACTTTTTCCAAAGTAGTTTCAAACTGCTTTCCCCGCGATGAGGCTTCCTCTGTCTGACAAGATTCGGGAGCCTGGCAAGGGTGGGCATGGAAGGCCGAAATGAGCAGAGAGGGATTCAGAAGAGGAACCAAAGGTTTTTGTGCAGAAAGCTGCCGGGGCACGATGTGAGAAGGAGCAGGAGCGTCTCCCCAGGACTGGGATATCCAGAAAAGGCTCCCACATCCTTCTGAGTACTGCCGAGAGGGATGGTCCTGCCCTCAGCTGAGCACCACTGAGCTCTAGGAAGGCTGGAACTTCCCCTGGTTCTGAAATTAGCTTCTCTCAGTGAAGTCTGGATACTTGCTTTTTATTTATTTATTTTTTAGGTTGATATTTATTTATTTTTAGTAGTCTCTACTACCAATGTGGGGCTCAAACTCACGACCCCAAGATCAAGAGTTATATCCTCCACCAACTGAGCCAGCCAGGCACCCCTTTCATTTTTTTTATCAAAAAAATTTTTTTAAACGTTTATATACTTATTTTCTAAGTGTTTAATTATTCTCTCTGCAGGGGCAGAGAGAGGAGGAGACACAGAATCTGAAACAGGCTCCAGGCTCTGAGTTGTCAGCACAGAGCCTGATGCGGGCCTCGAACCCATGAACTGCGAGATCATGACCTGAGCCAAAGTCGGATATGCAACTGACTGAGCCACCCAGGCGCCCCTAAAAAAATTTTTTTTAATGTTTATTTATTTTTGAGAGAGAAGAGAGTGGGAGAGAGAGAGACAGAGTGTGAATGGGGTAGGGCCAGAGAGAGAGGGAGACACAGAATCTGAAGCAGGCTCTAGGCTCTGAGCTGTCAGCACAGAGCCCCATGCGGGGCTCGAACTCATGAGCTGTGAGATCATGACCTGAGCCCAAGTCAGATACCTAATCAACCGAGCCACCCAGGAACCCCTTATTTATTTTTTCAAAAGCAAACGAGGGTACTTACTTCTGCTCCTGAGAGTTGCTCCGAGCTTCTACCAGAGAAGGGCAGGTGGAGGAGGGAGTGAGGGTGGCGCTGCTGAAGCTGGACACGGACGGATCCCGTCCGAGAGGAGAGATATCAGACAGCTGGAGGCAAACACAAGACAGCGAGTGAGATTCGCTGGGAAAACAGAACGCCCCTGCAGCGAGGAGCTGTGATATAGATGTATATATATGTACGTATTTTTTTCAAGACTTACAAATACGGTATGGCCTGAGTGTCACAACAGGAATCATTTACAAAAGAGGCAAGGCTGGCTTTTTCTTTTGTGACTGTCCTCCTGCATTCAGTAAATGACCCTGTCTCCAGGAGCCCAGCACTTAGAACAACAGGCACTATTCTAAGAATATGGCAGAGGCCCCGCCCTGCTGGCGCTTCCATTCTAAGTGGAGAAGGCAGACAACAAACAAATCCACGAACACTCTGAGAAGCGTCAGGTAGTCCTACGATCCAGCGGTTCTACTACTGACTATTTACCCAAGGAAAATGAAAACACTAATTCAAAGAGATATATGCATGCCTCTGCTCACTGTAGCATCATCTACACTAGCCAAGATATGGAAGCGACTCAAGTGTCTGTCAGTAGATGAACGGGTAAAGAAGACATTGTACGTATACGCAATGCAGTATATACACAATGCACTCCACAAAAATGAATGACGTCTTGCCGTTTGTGACAAGATGGATGGACCTGGAGGGTACTATGCTAAGGGAAATACGACAGAGAAAGACAAATACCATGTAATTTGACTTATACGTGGACCTAAAAAACAAAAAACAAAACAAACGGATTCTTAAATACAGAGAACAAACCGGGGGGAGGTGGGTGAGGGGATGGGTGAAACAGATGACGGGGATTAAGAGGTACAGGCTTCCAGTTATAAAATAAATAAGGGGCGCCTGGGTGGTCAGTCGGTTGAGCATCCAACTTCGGCTCAGGTCATGATCCTGCGGTTCACAGGTTGGGACCCCACATTGGGCTCTGTGCTGACAGCTCAGAGCCTGGAACCTGCTTCGGATTTTTTGTCTCCCTCTCTCTCTGCCCCTCCCCAGGGCGCACACACTCTCTCTCTCTCTCTCTCAAAAATAAATAAACTTTAAAAAAATAAATAAACAGGGGCGCCTGGGTGGCTTAGTTGGTTAAGCATGCAACTTCAGCTCAGGTCATGATGTCAGGGCTCATGGATTCGAGCCCCGCGTCGGGCTCTGTGCTGATGGCTCAGAGCCTGGAGGCTGCTTTGGATTCTGTGTTTCCCTCTCTCTGTGTCCCCTCCCCCGCTTGCACTCTGCCTCTCTCTTAAAAAATAGAGATTAAAAAAATTTTTTTTTACTTTTTTTTTTTTTTAATGTTTTTATTTTTGAGACAGAGAGAGACAGAGCATGAGCAGGGGAGGGGCAGAGAGAGGGAGACACAGAATCTGAAGCAGGCTCTAGGCTCTGAGCTGTCAGCACAGAGCCCGACGTGGGGCTCGAACTCACGGCCTGTGAGATCATGACCTGAGCTGAAGTGGGATGCTTAACCGACTGAGCCACCCAGGCGCCCCCCAAAAAATTTTTTTTAATAAGTAAAATAAATAAGTCACAGAGATGACAAGTACAACACAGAGAATACAGTCAATGATGCCGTAATGATATCCTATAGTGACAGATGGGGACTATACTTATTATAATCACGGTGAGCACTGAGTGATGTACAGAATTATTCAATCACTAAGTTGTACACCTGAAGCTAATATAACACTGTATGTCAATTATACTTCAATAAAGAAAACGTCAGATAGCGGTAAGTGCTACAGCAAAAAATAAACCAAGGAAAGAGGTCAGAAAGTTTCGGGACCTGTTGGCTTTACACAGGGTGGTTAAGGAGTCGATATCTGAGCAGAAAGATGAAAAAGATAAGGGAGCCTATCATGGGCACATCTGGAAGAAGACTATTCCAAGGGAAGGGACAGCGAGGGTGTAAAGATCTGCTATAGGCAGGAATGAAGCTGGCATGTCTAAGGAACAGCAAAAAAGGTCCAAGTGATTAGAACAGAGTGGATGCTGGAGAGGCTCTTTAAAGTGTTCACCTCAGTCTTTGTCAAAAGCAACAACATTATGCCGCCAAGAACCTCAGGACCTCTAGTGTCCTGCCTTGCAGTGACGTACCAGCCCCTATAGGATCTTCCCTGAGGGATTTGGGGAAAAGCCAAAACGTTTCCCATCTGATTAACACCCTAAGAGACACCGGGGAGTACTCGTATCTTCAAAAGTCAGTGCTCTGACTCTAAAAAATGAAGATATGTCCTACATCCTCAAACACGATGCTACACCCATCTGAAGGCACCTAAAAGCAGGGAGACCCGGAGAGGAGATCTGAGCTCACCTTACAGTCACTGATGCTGCCATGCAGCTGGCTGAATTCCCGGTTGAAAGTGTGCGTGAGAAGTTGCAGGCACTGGGGACAAAAAGCCACGTGTAAGTTTCAGTGGTTAAATGAAGCCCTGGATGCGAGGCAGGAAGAGAAAATAACAGGCCTAAGACACACAGTGGGGCTCAGGTGCTGACCAAACGGCTCCAGAAATTAAATACGAATACAGCAAGGGAAGCCTGGCATACGTCTAACAAAGAAGATAAATTCAGTGGATTAAAAAAGCCATTCTCAGGACCACAAAAATGAATGGCTGCCACCACCACAGTTTAGAGCAACAGCTCCCCTTCCGACTTGTCCCCGTACTAGAAGGCGTGGAGACCTCTGGATGGAAGTATTTTCTTAAACCAACCAGAAGGCCATTCGGTTATTGAAACAACAAGACAGCCCCCCGCCCCGGCCCCCACCATCTCTCTATTCCACTGTTGGCCAGTTGCCCAGGCTCCATATGCCTGGGAGTCATCCTCGACGACCCCTCCGCCCTCTCCCACCCCACCCAGGCAACAAGGGGGGCTGATTCCACCTCCCCGGTGTCTCTTCCGTGACTGCTCTTCCTCCTCACCCTGCGGCCTCTGGCCTCAGCTGAGACCCGCACCGTCTCTATCTGGAACACCGTGCTAACGAGCTCTTTGTGCCTCTAGTCTCT
Organism: Panthera leo; assembly: GCF_018350215.1. Lineage (NCBI taxonomy): Eukaryota > Metazoa > Chordata > Mammalia > Carnivora > Felidae > Panthera > Panthera leo. The sequence goes on along the minus strand of NC_056686.1, from coordinate 7,383,083 downwards.
CGTCGCCACAAACCCACCTTCTCTATTGCTGCCACGGGAGTCTTCCTAAAACAGGAATACCTGCTTAAAATATTTCCGCATCACCCCAGGACCCTCTGAACTCTATTCCAGTCCACAGACCCTGCCAGGTCTGGTCCTGTCCCATGTCTCCGACTCCATCTCCTGCCTCTGCCCACATCGCCCGCGTGATTCCCCAGCGCTGACGGTACAGCACACGAGGCTCCCTCTGGCGCAGACTTTCAAGGTCAGCTCACCGGCGCCAGCCCGCGGAGGCCCCCTCCTCTGGCTCCCCCAGGTTCCAGACACACACCTCCATCACACACTTGTCACCCGGTTCCCTGGGAGCTCAGTACGGGTAGAAACTGAGTCTTATTCTACCTTCCCAGCTAGCACCGGCCTCGAAACAGAGGCCCTCAAGGGTGCTGGAAAATGAAAACTCCAGCTGGCTCACGGGGTCTCACGGGGGAAAATGCTCAGCAAAGAGAAAGGGGGTCACACCTTGGTAGCCAGCTCCTTCTCTCGATCCACCAGGCTTTCGATGTCCGTGGAGTCGTAGCCGCTGCTCTCGCTGGGGGTGATGGCACTTTCAAAGGTGGTGGTAGAGATCTGAGAGGAGATGCTGGTGGAGGTGCTGAGGGTCCCACTGCTGAGGCTGGGGGACAGTGAGTCACTCAGGGATTTGGGGATGCTGTCACCAAGTCTCTCGCGCAGCAGCAGGAAGTGGCGAGTTTTCTCCACCTAAGAAGGTCAACACAATGGCCTCAGCGAACGCAAAGCTCGCTAAGACCTTCGTAAGCGAAATATTGGGCCTCTACCACGATCGAAGGCTGAAAAGCCAGGATCACGTAGAGAAGGTGAGCATGTGAGCCACACTTTGGGAGTTGTGCCCAAGAGTTCATCTGAGCAGCTCCCGCCCTCGGATACCTCGTGAAGGAGCTCCATCCTCTCCAACTCCCACTGGTGCTCAAGGATGAGGCTGTCCCCGCGGGGCCGCCAGCCCGCTAAGTTCTCTTCTCCCCGCACATAGGCCACTGACGTATCCAAGATTTTTCTTCTCCTTCTCTGCATGCCTGGGGCAAGAGGACAAAGTCTTTTATTCAGAGAAAAATCGGATTCCACTTTTAGCTCAAAACACACTGATAACTCAGATACGTGGCAAACGAAGACCCTTAGTCAAGATACCTGGGATTTTATTAATAATAATTCACCCCTTTTCCCCAAAGCAATTCTCTGAACCTCTTTTAAAACTGAGTTTTATATTCTTCGATAATTAGGGCGACCGTAACACAACCTGAGAAAATGCCCAAGTTGTTATGTTACATGAAAATATAGAAAGATCAAATTGTACCCTATGGTTCCAAATACATCCATACGAAGAAAGTAGGAAAGGACCATCCCCGTACTCCCCACACACACCCCACATTCACGAGCTCAGTTAGGACGGCAGACGGCAGATGGCTTCAGCCCCGTCATTTCCCATTAATTTCTAAAAATAGACTGTTTTTACATATCGAAGGCACGAACTTCTGTCAATTAATAAAATTTCTCAAGGAAATATCTGGACACCGTCAACAGCTACTACTGGGACTTGGATTCATACTCAGTCTTTTTTTAATCTACATCTTAACTGTGGGCCCCGACCTTTTCCTGTGTATGTTCCCTAAAATGATTCAAGCTCACCTTAATCAAATGTTGTTTATTTGTTCAGTTTTAAGTTTACTTATTTATTTTGAGACAGAGACAGTGTGAGTGCGGGAGGGGCAGACAAACAGGGAGGGAGAGAGAAAGAGAATCCCAAGCAGGCTCCGTGCTGCCAACGCAGAGCCCGATGTGGGGCTCGAACTCACGAGACTGAGAGATCATGACCTGAGCCGAAATCAAGAGTCAGATGCTTGACCGACTGAGCCATCAGGCGCCCTCAAATGTTTTTAAAAACACTGATTTTTGTCCACGTTCTGGTTTATAAATCTAGAAATGCAAAGGGCTGCTTAAGGCCACCAAGCCAGAGAGAGAAGTAATGGCAGCCCAGAGAGACATCCGAAAGGGCACCGAACAAGTTCAACTTAATAATTTGTCTTCCTAGGGCACAGGAAGTTCAAATTCTAGCTTGACAACACCTGTAAAGTCACACTGCCAAGTTACCTTTGGGGCTAACGTGGAGAGGGAAACGGTTATGAGGTCTGGAAAGCTAAATTCATTCTCACACACTCAAAGTTTTTATAATATGCAACAACCTCCTAACGTTTTGTTCAGTACAGTTTTTGTAACTGTTCTGCAGGTCATAAACCAAACAGTGTTGTTACTTAGAAAAAGGTAACTCTCACCACCACCAAAAAACTTATAAAATATGCTTGTTATATAAATATATAAAATATATATTTTTATATATAAAATATACTTGGTTTCTTATAAAATATACTTGGTTTCTACAAAATTTTCCTATTCGTGTAGGTTAGATTTTTGACATAAAATACCCCAAACACAGGCAAAGATAACCATCACCTCCCTGACCCACAAGGGCTTACCTGGGCTACCCGTGTCTGCCATTTTGCATAAACTGAGTTCATAAATTCCAGTGACACGATTGCTATTTGAATTAAAACAAACACTTGTTTAACTTCTCATGGCACAAAAACAGGAAAATCTCAATTCTCTCTACTTAAAACACTGTCTCCTCTGGAGGGACTGCAGCCCACCCTTAAATATAATTACAGACATTTCTCACTTCTTTTTTTATTCTGAACTTAAGAAGTATACTTTTTCCTAGGAGGAGTTTGTTTTCATGCCAATCTTTTGAATTACTTCAAAGGATGAGTAAAATTGAATGATGAACCCAAAAGTTTATAATACAAAGGTAAAAGTTAAAAATCTGTGTTTTCTTTTTTTTTTTAATTTTTTTTAATGTTTATTTATTTTTGAGACAGAGACAGAGCGTGAGCAGGGGAGGAGCAGAGAGAGAGGGAGACAGAATCCAAAACAGGTTCCAGGCTCTGAACTGTCAGCGCAGAGCCCGATGCGGGGCTCGAACTCACGAACTGCGAGATCGTGACCTGAGCCGAAGTCGGACGCTTAACCGACCGAGCCACCCAGGCGCCCCAAAAATCTGTTTCCTTACCACGAGAGACAAGACAGGGGCAGAGGAAGGTCTGACCAGAATGAAAAGATAAACATCGACTTTGGGGGCATGTCATGAGGAAGGTTACTGAACCCTCCACTGTGTTAGTAACGCATATTTATTTTGAGAGAGAACGTGTGTGCACACATGCGTGGAGGAGGAGCAGAGAGAAGAATCCCACGCAGGCTCCACACGCTGTCAGCAGAGCCTGACGCAGGGCTTGATCTCTCAAAACCGCGAAATCACGACCTGAGCCGAAATCAAGAGTCAGACGCTTAACCGACTGAACCACCCAGGCGCCCCGGTAACACGTATTTTTTAAGCTGAGTGGTGACACACAAGCATTCCCTGTATTAGTCTTGGCGGATTTCTACAGATCTTAAATATGAATAAGTCTTTAGAAGAAGAACGTCCCAATGGTGATCAGTTAGAAATAATGACATCTGAAAGAACATTTAGTCCCTGAAAAACTGCTGAGTGTTCACAATGTAATAGTCTTCCTTCCTTCATACGCTCGTCTATCCATCGGTATTCCATTAAATGCCAACATTTAAAAGTTACTGCCCTTCAGGCATCCGGTTGTAAGCTAAGCCCGCAGCAGCAAGCCAGGCACACTGCGGGCTCTGCTGACCCTGCAGTGGGCAGACCAAATGGAAACTCAACTTGTCTCAGAAACTTACGAGTCCGGTGACTTCGAGTAGCCGCTGCCAAAGAGGCTGCGCAGAGAGCGTGGCGGCGAGATCTTGGCGTCCCGGGAGTAGAAGACCATGCACACATCTTTGGTGATGACCGCCGGCTGGATGCAATGATCCAGCTGAAAGCAGAGAGGGGTGGGCCCCGATGAAACCCAGACGGAGCACTGTGGCAGGAGTCTGTGCGCCGCCACGGTTGGAGAGCTGGCCCCAGATGGGGGGCGGGGAGATTTCAGCTCTGCCAGTCGCTTCAACAGCAACTCGGCAGACGATACGTGCAAGAGTAGGCGGTGGTCCTCGCAGCTGCTTTACTTTTCGGAACTATTTTTAAAAGTTTTTTCTGTAATAACGGTTCCTATTTATTGTTTCTTATGTGCCAATCACTGTCCTAAATGCTTATATGTGATCTCTCAACACCTTTCTGAGGTAAATGCCATTATGTTTACCCTTGTTTAAGAAATGAGGGAACTGAGGCAGAGAGAGACGAAGCCCCTGTGTAAGGACATGCTGGCAGTAAGCGGCAGCACAGGGACCTGCGCTCAGTTGGGCTGGTTCCAGGGTCTGTGCTGTTAACCACGACCGGGCTCTGCCCACAGCTGCAAAAACACGAGGCAAAGTTTTCTTAAACTCATACCTTCTTTGAAGAATGGTGATTAGGCCACTAAAACTGAAGCTATAGTAGAAATCATAGGGCTTTTTTATTTTAAAGTTTATTACTATTTTTTTGAGTCATCTCTAACACCCAAAATGGGGCTCGAACTCACGACCGACCCCAAGATGGGGAGTCCCAACCTCTTCTGAGCCAGCCGAACACCCCGTCATGTAACTTTTCGATTAAACAGAGACTAGGAACAGAATTTCCTACAACCAGAACGGCAGCAAACGGTTGACAAAAATCTGTCAAATCATTCCTCTTCATCTCCCACGGTCATCTGCCCACTGTTCAGGGCTGGCCATTCAAGTTCAGAGTCTCCTCACCTCTAGGTATGCTGACAAGGTCATGTAGATCTTTTCCCCATAGGGTGTCACTCGGTTCAGAAGGAGAGAGTTATGGAGGGAGCTGTCCCACACGGCCTCGAAACGGTAGAAGGTCCTAAGGTCAGAAAGGCGAGAGGCAATTACCCAAAGAAGTGAAGTCACCTTAGTCGAGGTACTGTCACTGTCAGTAACACTGCCGACACCCACAAACACCTGCAATATATCGAAATCTAACAACACAGTGGAGGCTTTACCCCCTCGGAGGAAGAGGTAGGCCCCCCCCCCCGTCTCTCACCCCACCCACTACCCAGGAGCACTCAGCTATGCCTTCCCCCCCACCCCACAAGCCTGCTTTTCTGCCTATAAACATAAAAATAGAGCAATCAAAGAGATTAGGATGAAAAGGATAAGTGGGTACAGACAGAAACTAAAGGAAGAAAGCCAAAAGGAGCTCCTCCATCAGTCAACAAAGAGCAGGAAACAAATCCTCAGTAGATTGTAAGCCTGTCTTCACCTCACAGTCTGGTTCTGGAGCCTCAGAAATGTCACAAACATACCTGAGAAGATTGATGGAGGAAACAGGCAGGATAATTTAAGTACTGGGAGTCTTATTTTAAATAAAAAAACAAGTGGTTATCCTTAGCTGATGTTTCAGAAAAAGAATAATTTTAAAGTAGAGCTGGCTAACTACTATTTGTTACTTTTCAAAAAAAAAATCCACAAGAAAACCAACCTTGCATTTAAATAACAACTAGAAGCTTGATCTAATGAGTACCTATAAACTTTTTAAAGTTGTTCTCGTATCTTCTTTGTAAAACCCCACAGGGCTGACCTGGCCTGACATGGGTTCTGCCCATTCTGCAGTCTCATCTGAAGCACTGTGCTGAGTTACAGGCCAGCCCCCGACTGCCTGCAGTCCCCCCGCAGGGCCCCCGCGGGCTCCGTAACAGGTGCCTACCTCCGACAGTGCCTGTTCCATCGCTACTGGCTCTCACCCGATTCAGCTGGCAAGCGGTGGCGCACGCTGTGCTTCCTGCCCAATACACTCCTCCGAACTCCTTCCCAAATGGTGACCTTGCTATTGCTGTCTTTTCTAGGTTTCCTATGACAAATAACTGGTGTATTTTCTCTCTAAACACATGCCCGTGCTTCCTTCTCCTGAAACTGTCGAGAGAAAACAATTCACTTCTAAAAGAACTCCCTAGCCACACCTCATCCTCCACGTGTCAGACTAGGGAGCTCTTCTAGAAGCCTGACCAGTTCATTTCGTAGCTGCTTCCACATCGAAGTCTTCCGCAAGTACCTGCCACTCTCTCAAACGCCTAGCTTTTGATGCAGTGTGGATGGGTCAAGAAAATACAAAGACACCAAAGGAACAAAGAAACATTTAACAAGACAGAGACAGATAAAGCAACCAAGGGTCTCAAGAAGCAACCACAAAGGATGGTGGAAGTCTTCCTGGGCTCCTGGGCTCAGCAGAGAACACGTCATGCATCCACAGCGCCCTGTTTCAATCAAATAGTTCATTTTGGTTTAAAACACATTCTAATCCCGGGTGGTGATGAGCACTACTTGGGCAGAAGCTCCCTGAGAGCTCTGTCACCTGAGACTCCGCTTTTATTGTGTCCCTGTGTGTGTTGAGGTACCTGGAACGGGGCCTACCTGTCACACCACGAGGTCTGGACACACCCGTGCTGAAGTGGAATGAACCCCCTTCTTAGAGCGAGGGCATCTATTACTCTGGAGAAGCCGGACAGAAGTCCCTGTCCCTCCTGCCTATAATCTCTGACCCGTTAAATTTTCACACCGTGACTTAGCACCTCCCAGTGCCAATATTTAGGGTTCACGACTCTCTTTCAACACAGGCAAATGTTTTGAATTTGTCAAAGAAAAGCCTCTTCATTTCTGTTTTCAGGTTGCGTTTTCACTTAACCTAAGGAGGAAATTTCAGTGGTAGAACCTTGGCTAACAAAAAGGAATTTCTGACTCCACTAAAATCTTCCTGCATTTGCGGGGGAGGGGATTTTTGTTTCGTTTGGCACTTGGGGGTGCTGCAGCACATTCTTTTGGAATACCCACTGAAGAGAGAGCCAAAGCATTAGAGACTGTTAAAAACTGAGAACAAACTGAGGGTTGATGGGGGGTGGGAGGGAGGGCAGGGTGGGAGGGAGGGCAGGGTGGGTGATGGGTATTGAGGAGGGCACCTTTTGGGATGAGCACTGGGTGTTGTATGGAAACCAATTTGACAGTAAATTTCATATATTAAAAAATAAAAAAATAAATAAATAAATAAATAAATAAATCCCCAAAGATTAAAAAAAAAAAAAAATGGAATACCCACTGAAGATGGCAATCCTTCAGAGATGGTTGTTAAGAAACAAGACTGGTGAGAAATGTCAACTGAATCAAGCTAGCAAGAGAATTTAGAATTAGAAACAGGGCTGAGTCCTGAGACATGTTTCCCTGTATGGCTCCTATGGTGGTTAAGAAATAATCCCAAATGGATTTCTCGAGATGTTCTGAACAATGGCAGTGTGTGTGTGTGTGTGTGTGTGTGTCTTTAAAAACCAAACAGGGGCGCCTGGGTGGCTTGGTCGGTTAAGCGTCCGACTTCGGCTCAGGTCATGATCTCACGGCCCGTGAGTTCAAGCCCCGCGTCGGGCTCTGTGCTGACAGCTCAGAGCCTGGAGTCTGTTTCAAATTCTGTGTCTCCCTCTCTCTCTGCTCCTCCCCTGTTCATGCTCTGTCTCTCTCTGTCTCAAAAATAAATAAACGTCAAAAAAAAAAAAATTAAAAAAAAAAAAAACCAAACAGACATTTTAGGCTATGTTGTCATGTATAACTTCCTTCATTTTTCTTCCCTAAATCAGATGAAGAGAGATGGGCAAAGACTTCCTTCACTATTGAACCAGGACTTTTTTTCTACTGCAAAAGAAGAAAATAGATAAGACAAGCAGTCCTGACAGAGAAAGAGAAATGTTTAAAAATAAACAGCCTATTTTTCACAGACTCAGCTGCCCAAATAGCTAAACTGGTCTCTTCTACGGCATAGGACAAAACAAAGAAAACAGTGAGTAATTATGCAAAGCTACAGAGCAACAAACCTTTCAAGCTGCTGACAGAGACAGGACAGACAAAGAATAGAAAACCCAGCCTGAGATTCCACGAAAGGAGGGGAGTAACGCTCTAATTGGTAATGCAGCACAGGAAAACCCGAAGGCGCACAAGAATTAAATGGACAGGTCTAGTAAATGGAATGAAAGAATACGAACTCTGTCAATCATTTAAGAAGCTGTGTGTGAAACTATACACATCAGGAAAACCCGGGGAACAAAGGGTGCTGGAGAAGGTGTTGCTCTATCCTAGGTCTGCATGGGGAAAAACTACTAAATTAAAATAGTAGTCCAAGCAACGTAAGACATAAAGCATTCTGATAGACTAGAATCTTTATGTGCAAAAAAGCAAACAGAAAATACCTAGGAATGTCCTTATCAAGAAAGAGCCTGCAAAAACACAGAAAAGGCTTTTGTTAGTGCAGCAGTGGCACAAAAACGAAAGAGGAGAGGAAAGCAAAAGCGAAAAAAAAATACATAAGACACATTTGCTGTTAAGCAAAGTAAATTCAAGTGGACAATTGACACAGAACTCCATGGGGCACAATTTGATAGACAGCTTACAGTGACATGGGTCCCTCTCTCCCGAAACATTTAATTAAGGAAAATGCTGGGCACAGAAGGGACTGTGGAGACCACCTCTATTAACACCCCCTCTCTGCAGATGACTCAGTACTGGAAGGGGTAGGAAGTTGCTGCAGAATTAAGGGAAAACCAAAGCGATTCGGTAACACAGATGCGGGACTGGAAAGAAAAGCTGCAGTGGCCCCTGTTGGTCACACGCCACCATCAATACCCAGAGGTGCTCTCTCCTAGACACACGTGCACAACACACTCACACTGGAGTTCAAGTTCACCTTTAAACATTGAACCTTAGGCGAAACGAACAAAAGCTCTTAACCAAATTCCATTTAGCAACTTGCCAAATTAGCTTAGGCTCTCCGTATTCCTAAAATGGAAAGATGGATGTCCATTACGCGCTGAACATCCTAAACTAGATGGGTATCTCACCCACCCAGACAGTCTGCTCCCTAGAACTGAGTGGTGTGCTTATCAAGTGTCAATAGTACCTGGTCTTGACCCTGTTTATGCCGTTGTACTTACCATGATTATCTAAATTAATCCAGCATTAGGCAAAACAATGTAACGTGAGGGCAAAAATAATTTTTGCTCAGTGTGAAACAAAACTAAGTTGAACATTTTTAAAAGATTTGATAATGCTGAGTTGTCAAACAACTCAGCTGTCAAAAAACAGCTGTCAAACTAAGTTTGGGTGTGATCAATATAAAAAAGGGAAATATTAAAATTGTAATGACAGATGACAGAAAGCTGACAGGATTTTGCCATTAGATTTTCTTCAGAGGTTTCTACTTCTTGCTCCACAAGATTAAAAATCACAGATGATGAATTATGGGTGTGCTTCTGCAAGAAAGAGCATCCCAAGTCCAATAAATAAGGCTACAATTAAAGACAAGGCCTTGGCCCTACAGCAAGAGCTTGACAAGATAATGTACATTTATGGAGCTTAAATTAAAACGTTCAAAGTGCATATCTTTCTATTTTACTTGACGTTGGCCGACTTTTTTGATTAATTAACTCTACACCTCTATTGTGGAAGATAAGCTGCTTTTGACAAAAGCCAAATTCATTTCCTGCTGCATCTGACCTGCGGCCAGGTATGAATCCCGGGACTTCCGAAGGTCACTCTAACACAGGCCATTTAGCTCAACCAGCGTTTCAACCAAACATCATCCTTCCCTGTGAGTTTTGCTAAGTAACCTAGGAATATTTAGGATCTATTTCTCATAGCTGCAAAGAAAACATGGTGCATGCCGGCTGCCTCGGCAGGCGAGGATACCATGCAGGGTTAGTGAGGACTTCAGAGAAATGGTACCGCTCACGATTCTGCCCAGGAACGGACCAGGGAGGACCAGAGCACGCTTCTGTCCCTCTGTCCGCCCCGGCCCCCCCTACAGGTACACCCTCATACTCAGTCCCTCTCCCTCACAGCGCCTGCAGCTCCTCCTACAGGCAAAAAGCGAACAGATATTTGCTTTTTTTCCTCTTTCCTATGCAAAACTGTAACACAAGGAAACGGTGGAAAAAAATTAACTCTGGCCCAAACTTTTAATCCCATTTCTGCCTTTTGTCTCATTTTTCCTCTCCCTCTTCCCAACATAGATGTGAGCACGTTTTTCAGGAATACACAGAAGTATCCAGAAGTCCTCCTGTAATGCAAAGGCAGTGTTCTGAGCCCACATCTGCACACACAGCCACCCGTTTCCCAGCCATTGCTACATACAGGAATGGAGTCTCTGTGCACAGTGACAGAACTCCTTTCCTGGGGACGTAAGGGGCCCAGAAGATTTATCTCCAGTCTGACATGGGAAAGAAGACTGGCTATGTACTTTATGCATTGTCTGTCATCACTTGATTATAAAATGGAATTTTAAGGGAAGCCAGTTTAAAATTAAAAATAAAATAAAATTCATTATTTACAGCAGATAACCTTGGTCAGAAGAGTTCATACGTATGAATTTATCTCCTTTATAAGTGAACGAAAATGAAAAGCAAATACTAAGAATCCTGGAGCCTATGCTGGCAGCAGCAAAGGATAAACACAGGAGGGTTTGCTGGGCCCAGGAGGGCACGTTTCCATGACACTTAGGACAGACAGACCTTTCCCACAGCAACCACTTCATAGGAGAGCACCTAGTCTCAGCAATAATTAATTTGTACTTTTAAACCCTTGGGAAGAATGCTGAATTTTCTTTTTCTGTTCTCGTCTCTAAGACTGTATTTCATCTACTCAAACTCTATCCCGGAGAGAGTATTTTCACTCAGTATTGGTAACGGATCCACATACATGTAGCTCCACAATTATTTACTTTTGGAGAGCAGAGTGGCAGGGAGAAAAGGGATGTCTGAAGTGAAAGAGGAATTCGTTTCTGCCCCTGGACAGGAGTCACCGGTGAATGGGGAATCTAACGGTGTGGCGTCAACCTGCACGGGCTGACTCATCACGCTGCGCAGGGGCCGTACCTGCTGGAGTTGTGGGAGGACTTCAGGTACTTGGCAGAGATAATATTTAGGGAGAGGATAGCATCGACCGCAGCCTCATCCACTTCAGCCTTGTTCCTGATCCGGCCTACGAGGAAGAATAAAGAAACTAGGACAGGGGTACACTTAACGACACAACAGAAACTCATTAAGCCAAAGAGAGACTTTTAAACCTGTGTACCTTCGGGTGCCGGAAGGGTCACTTAGCCAACCACCAAATGGTCCTCCACTCTTCCCCCTGTTGTCTTCCCTTTCCTGCCCACATTTGGTCAATTGTGAAACCTTACAGACTCTTTGTTTGGAGTTTCTCATGCTCATCTCAACTTCTAGTTCTCATACCACCTCCTGCTCACAAAGGTCACCCCCTTCCCGTCTGGAACACTGCGATGGCCATTTCACTGATCTCCTGGCTGCTCACCTCATCCCCCTCTCCAATCCACCCTACACTCACCTTACAGAGACTTCTGAAGCCACTGCCTTCATTATACCGCTTAAAAACATTTTTTTTAATGTTTATTTATTTTTGAGAGAGACAGAGCGTGAGTGGGGGAGGAACAGAGAGAGAGGGAGACACAGAATCCAAAGCGGGTGCCAGGCTCTGAGCCATCAACATAGATGCCCGACACGGGGCTCGAACTTACAGAAGATCCTGACCTGAGCTGAAATCGAATGCTTAACCGACTGAGCCACGGAGGCGCCCCACCACTTTCCTGTTCAAAATCCTACAACTCTGTTTTCCAGTGAACACTAGGGGACGTACTGCAGAGAGGCTAAGAGCACAGCCTCTGGAGCTAGACTGGATTCAAATCTCAGCTTTAACACTTTCTGGCTGTGAAGCTTAGGCATATTGAGTCTTTGTTTCCTCTTCTATGAAGTGTGATTAGCAATTCTTCCCTTACATGATTGTTAAAACCATGTTATATATTTGTTATGTTAAATAATATTTTTAGAGCATTCAGAAAAGTACCTGGTATAGAGTAAGGACTACACAAGAGTTTGTTAAAATAAAAAAAAACAGTAATAAAAAAGAAAAGCTGCAAAAACCACTGCCCTAGACAGAAGAGAGTACAATCTCCCTTCTAGGGGTTCTTAATGTGGTCCACAGATACTCAAGGGGTCTATGTATAAAATTCAGGAGGTCCATGAGCTTGAATGAGAAAAAAAAAATTACAACTTTATTTTCATGAGCCTCTGACTAAAATTTGGCATTTCCTTCAATTATGAAGGGAGGAGACAATCCACAGGAAAATCAGCAGAAGCTGTGACTCTATCCCTGTAGAAATCAGATGTTTTCATGTCATACTAAGGTAGAATATCTCAACATTCATCACTGCTCTGAGTGATAGAAATTAGACCTGCTGCTTCTTTAATGCATTTAATGCATTAATATGAAGAAAAGCTTACACTATGAACTTATTTAGTATTTGAGCAATCTCAGTATCACTAGTTCCCTTTGTAACCCTATGTACAGCTGACCCTTGAACAACACGGGTTTGAACTGCATGGGTCCACTTACACACAGTTGTTTTTTCAGTAAATACAGGATAGTATTGTAAATATATTTTCTCTTATGATTTTCTTCCCCCATGGCTTTTTTTTTTTTTTTTTTTTTTTTTTTTTTTTTTAAAGTAGGCTTCATGCCCAGTGTGAAGCCCAAAGCAAGGCTTAAACTCGTGACACTGAGATCAGACCGGAGCTGAGACCAAGAGTCGGACGCTTGACTAACTGAGCCACTCAGGCGCACCCTCCCACCCTTATAATTTTCTTAATAACGTTTTTTTCTCTAGCTTACTTTAAGAATATAGTATATAATACATAAAGCATACAAAATACATGTTAATCAACTATTTACGTTATCAGGAAGGCTCTGGTCAACAAGAGGCTGTTAGCAGTTAAATTGTGGGGAGTCAAAAGTTATATGCAAATATTCAACTGCACTTTAAAACAATTTTTTTTAATGTTTATTTTTGAGAGACAGAGAGAAAGAGGGAGGGAGGGGCAGAGAGAGAGGGAGACACAGAATCTGAAGCAGGCTCCAGGCTCTGAGCTGTCGGCACAGAGCCCGACAAGGGGCTCAAACCCACGAACCGTGAGATCATGACCTGAGCCGAAGTCGGATGCCTAACCAACTGAGCCACCCAGATGCCCCTATCCAACTGCACTTCTAACCCTTACTCTGTTCAGGGGTCAACCGTACTTTATTTTCTACATTTAAAAACATTAATTCTGAGGCTACCCCACTGCCAAAGGGGTCCATGGCAACACAGGATCCAGAACCCTGCCTTGGACTCTAAAGCTTATACGGTTTATCCAGTTTTTTCTTCTCATCAGGAGACCTTGGCCATGGGTTTCTAGCCATCTGCATGTTAGACATGTTCCTGACTCTCTTTTCAAGATGTTTCTGTGTATGGAAAACAAGACAAATGAGAACCTTCTAATTTTTCCCACATCTGTTAAGATCCTCCTGGATCCTTTCTATTGTTAATTCTCAGCCCGGGGTCTTTCTCACTTGCCCTCATTTTGGCACTTACTCATCAAACTGCTCTATTTATTTATTATTTTTTAAGTTTATTTATTAATTTAAGTAATCTCTACACTCTACATGGGGCTTGAACTCATGATTCTGAGATCAAGAGTCGAATGCTCTACTGACTAAGCCAGCCAGGCGCCCCCCCACTGCTTTGCACATACATATGTCGTCTCCTCAACAAAACCGCAGGCTTACAATGAGCAGACACTTCTCTTAGGCCCTCTCAGAACCTTTAAAACAGAGCCATTCCCATGGTAGCTGAGTAAAATAACGGTTGGTTGCGGGGCACCTGGGTGGCTCAGTTGGTCAAGCATCTGACTCTTGATTTCAGCTCAGGTCATGATCTCACGGTTCATGACATTGAGCCCTGTGTCGGGCTCTGTGCTGACAGCACAGAGCCAGTTTGGGATTCTCCCTCTCTCCCTCTCTCTCTCTCTCCCCTCCCGCTCTGCCCCTCCCCCAATCTCGCTCTCTCTTGCTCTCCCTCTCTCAAAAATAAATAAATAAGCATTAAAAAAATAATGGCTGGTTGAATAACATATCCCTAATGATGGGAGTTGAGAAACAGAGTAGTTTCAAACTCTAGGCCACATATTCTCCAGTACTCTTTCTGCACATTCCCGGTGTTCCTCTAAAAAGCCTGGCTCTGTCCTCGGCTGAGGGAATGTACTCACCTACCACCAGCTCACGAACATCCTTCCAATGGAGCTCACTCCCCTTCTCATGGATAATGGTCACCGTGATCCTTCGCTGGATGCCCTAGGTAACGGAGCAGGGTTGTAATTTAGCTGGGACGGTCTAGGGTTTCCTCTTGTGTGCTGCTTTCTGGACTGCGTGGTGTGGGGGTGGGCAAGACGAGAGGAACGGAGAGGGGGCAATGCTGTCCCCACTCTCTCTTTTTTTTTTTTAAAGTAGGCTCCACGCCCAACGTGGGGCTTGAACTCACAACACCCTGAGATCGGTCACACGTTCTACTGACTGAGCTGCCTTGGCGCCCCTCCACGGTTACTCTAAACAAAGGGATATGGGCCGGGGACTGAGGAAGAGCCAGGTTCTGGAATGGCTTTAAGAACAAGCGGCTGGATGGTAGACCCAGAATATGAGACCCTCAGCTCCTACGCCCACCTGGGTGATAAGCATGTTTCTTAAAGATTTTACTTTTAAGTAATCTCTACGCCCGACGTGGGGCTTAAACTCACAGCCCCGAGATCAAGAGTCACGGGCTCCGCGGACGGAGCCAGCCAGGCGCCCCGGGCGTAGGCATGTCGGAGCACTGACCGAATCCACTTTTGATTTACCAAAGGAGGACACCTGAATTTCATGGCCAGATTTTAGTCCGTTGCAACTTCCATCCTCTATCCCCATTAAGAACTTTTAACTATAAAACGGTCTCCAAACATGGAAACTATATACAAGAAAATAAAATTGTATAAAATGACATGCGAGCTGCACAAATTATAGTAGTTGAATAAAAGTCTTTTTCAAAATAGGTCTCTCAAAATATATTTCTACGTATGAGCAAGGGTATAATACAAGCCAAGGTCTGAGGAAAAACATTAAAAAACGTACAAAAAAAGAAAAAAAAAGTACAACGTCTCCTGATCCCCAAATCTGCTTAAAGTGGAGAGGGAAAACAGAGACACAGAAAGAGCTCTGTTTTGGCTCTCTCCTAGGCCCTCTCTGGCTCCCTCATTAGTACCTGGTGAAGCAAAAATGTCCCCTGGCAGGGCAAGCCCGCTGTGTGGTCAACCACGGCTGGGATGTACCTAGAAGAACAGAAACGCAGAGAAAGCAGTCAGACGGGACGCCTGCGCGGAGGGCTCCGCCCGCAAGGTCTTCTCTGCTGCGACATCCCCCAGTGGTCTCGGTTTCCCTGGTCTTCCTCACCATTTGGGCATTCAGTGAGTCACACGGTCACTTGCATTTAATAAACCTTCTCACGTATCCGTGCCACATCCCCCTTACTAGACCCAAGTGCTCAAAGCACAGTAACATTTTGGGCTCCCTCCCAGCCTCCTGCATAACAGATATTCCATAAATAATGTACAACTGCAACAGCAAGTGTCAGGAGGTAGGAAAGGGGTCATTTCAGATTTCAGGTAGTTTTTAAGGATCAGAAAGCAATTAACTCAGTAGAAACTCTCCCTCATGACGCAAGTTATAATCACATTATAGGTCTGTGTACGGAAAGTACAGCTTCTTAAAGCCGTGTCACTACTGACAACGAAATATGGGACTGATACAGTCAGACTCTCCTATCGGTAGGAACACAAAAAATGTTTCATGGAGATGATCGTGGGGGTGGTACTCAGCATTATAAACAGAGGATCATTAGGATAACATTTTTTCCTTACCCTTTATATTAACCAATAGAGCCCCTTGCCTCTGTTCCAGGAATGGGATCTTTCTTTGTGTTTTTGCAAACGCAATTTAGAGACAACTGTGAACAAGAATTATATTCACCACTCGCTCTAACACAGCTCACACACAGAGAGTAAGCTGATGTTGATTCTTTTCATCTAGGACAACAGACCTCAACCGGGGGTGATTTGTAACGTCTGAGGACATTTTTGGTTGTCACACTGAAGGCAGGTGCTCCTGGCCCCCTGTGAGAAGAAGCCAGGGAGGCAACTACATATCCTACGATACACAGGACCGCCCCCCATGACGGAGACTTATCTGGCCCAAAACAGTGCTAAGGCTGAGAAACCCTGGTCTAAAGAAACATCCTGCCCTCAAATCCTCTCACTGAGATTATTAAGATAAGTTGTGACTATATTATGCACAAAATGCTTCTGATTCCCTTTGCTCTGCTGCTATTAAAACCCACTGTGTAAGTTTTCTTCCCTCATACAAGGTGCCAGGCTCCACGTTCTTGCTGTTGCTAACAAGAAGGCAAATTAGTATTCTGGACAGTCCCTTCTTTGACAAACATCTAATTCAAAAGAATAACACCACCAAAAATTCAATTCAAAACTGGAAGTCAACAGTGACGATGATTCATTAACCTGAATATGAGCAGAGAGGCTCAAAATTGCATTTTTTAATTTTGAAAAACTTTGCCCTTGTTTAAAAATTTAGAAAGTTGGACTTACTCTCCTGTAGGCTCCAGTTCACTGATCTCAAACCAAACCAGAAGATCGTACTTGCTCATGCTCTGGCCAAGGCTGGTTTTGCTCATGGTGTTTAACTTGGTAGCTGGAACTTTCAAAAGTTTTTAGAAAATGTCAAAATCTGGTCCGAGTCTACTTAGTAAAAGTATAAACTTCTCTTCAAGGACACACTTGGGAAAAAGGCAACGAAAGTCAGGGCTCCATTTCAATGCAGAAGACTCGGAAAAATGTCACCATCTACTGCATTAGTGCCTCTAAATTCAGAGAACTGGGAAAATGGAGAGTCGGCTTGTTTCTGCCTCTCAACAAACAGTATCCACTGACAAGAAAACGGGTTTCGTGCAGAGTGAACGTGCTCACAAAACTATTCAAAAACCTTCCTTAGACTGTCATATGTTCTGGCATGTGTAGCATGGTAACACTGTGGGAGAGACAGTGTGGACAGAGCCTCGTACGTCACAGGCTCTCTTCTCTCTCCCGTGCTCCCACCCAGTGGTGCCCAAACCTCCCTGTGCATTGGAGTCACCCAGGGATCTTAAAGCAAAGCCCAGGCAAGTAAATCATAATGTCCAGGGGTGGGACCCAGTCCGCCAAGAAGACTGAACCCCCTCTAGGCACTCTAATGTGTGGGTAAGTTCAGGAACCCCTGGTCCAAGATGCAAATACAGGATTCTATAAATGATCTTATGTTACACATTTTCTTCACATTTAAATTCCATATTATTAACTGTACTGGTGAAATAAGTTAGCCAAAAACACAGTATTCCCAAGAGTTCCAAATTCTACATGGTGGGTATTTTGAAACACTACACAGAAATTCTAAAATCTGGCAATACAAAGAGCGCTCTCTGCTCAGAACCTGGGAGCACTGGAGTGAGAGTCCGGTGGCTTGGGATCTAATACCGTTCAATCACTAACTATCTATGTGACTTGGGTTAAGTTGCTTAATCTCTGGGAGTCTGTCTCCTCATCTACAAAACGTAGATCATTAATATTTAGCCCGCTATCTTGAAAAGGTATCGTGAGGACCCACTCACAGATACCTGGGTATTTAGATACCCAAGAAGTATCTGGGTATTTAGATACCCAGGAAGTATCTAAAGGGGCCCAATACATACAGCACCAGTCAAATGTTAGCCTGTCTGCACTACACTCCAGCTGAATTCCACTAGTCAAGAAAAAAATAGTGTCACTGATTCTGGTGATCACCTGATGGGTCAGAAAGTGAAATCAGAAGCATTAAAAAAACAAAAACAAAACCCACTCGTTAATAAAACTCTTGAAAATTAAAGATACCATTACAAAGAATCCAAACGAGCAAACACAATGAGGCCCTCACCTTATGTGGCGATGTGAAAGAGGCACAAGGAGAGAAGGTGTGTCCTCACATCTCTCCAAAGGAAACGTGATCCTGACAACATGCTAGACTCTACGTTCGGGTCAAGCAGCAAGGAGAAACCCCAGCGTTTCGTACGCAGAGAGCCAGGCTTTAGGATGAGCCCGGAGGACGGTTCTACATCTAAGGCAGAGCTAAGTCGGCTACTAACCATCTCGTTTAGGTGCCCTCTCACTCTGGCAGCCGGGAACTGGCAGAGAGAGGAAAGGGGGCGATGTGTCTGCCCCATCCCGGAAGGTGGCGACAGCGGAGGAAGCAAGCGCGTTGGCGTGCTCAGAAACCGCGTCCAACACATGCACATTCACATAGTCAGCTACGAGAAACCGAATCAGCTCAATCTTTCTCTCATGGTCTGAAGGCAGGATGGAGAGCAGCAGTACGGAGGTGGAGAGCAAGTGTGGGCGGGGAGGGAAGGTGGCAAGTGGGCAACAAGGAGAGAGGATGAGAATGAAGAGAAAGCAAAACAGATGAATGAACATGCAGAATACATTTGATACGCAAAGAAACGCGCGGTCGCCAATCAGTTATGAGGAGTTACATACAAAAAGCAGAGAGATTTAGGGACAGGGAGCTTATCCAAATCTGTAATAAGAAGACCAGAAAGTTGGCAGGGAGAGAGAGCCCTATCGTTTCTGACTTCCCATTTAAATCAGGAACCAAGAATCCCAGCTCCTGCTAGACACAGGAATATGTAAGCACACACCAAGTGGAGCGGGAATGTGCAAATGGTTTCTATCTGAAAAGCCATCAGAATCAGAGCCGTGTCACCCCAAGGAGGGCTCACCTGGCTTGGAGAGCGGCATGGGCGGAGGGAAGAAGCGTCGAGATGGCTGAGGCGGGCTGCAAAGGAAGGGGACAAAGTTCAAGACTGAGAAAGGGTCCCATCAATGGCGTGTTTAAATCCCCTCTAGAAACGGATCCCTGGCACTTGCAAATGAGGCCTAGTATCAGATACCAGATATAACCCCACACAGTGAAACTGAGGCCAAGACATTTTAACAACAGTGCCCTTGGGTGTCCCAGTTAATAAACAGGAGAAGTTTTCTGCTAACACGGACACTCTGCCATCTCCCAAAAGGCCCCATTGCTGCTCTCCTCATCACTTTCAACGTCTCTACTTACAGCTCATGCTTCATATAGTTCTGGGTTAGTTAGGAACAATTACACAGAATTCTCATGTCGCATCACCTCAACTCTCTTTCCTATTCAAAGTCTCTTCCTACAAAAGAGATAGCACCCCAGGTCAGCTGGGCAAAATTCAATGCGCTCTACCTAAATTAGTGGTTCGGTGGCTTAGAAAAAAGGTGGTGACGTTTCTAAAGAGGAAATTATCAGGGACCACAGAAAACTGTTCTTCAGTTCTCTGAGTCCCGCAAAAGATTTCTTCCTTCCCGTCAAGTGGCAATGACAGTAAGAACAGGCCAACGATAACATCAGCAACAAGAATCTTTGCTTCTCTGGTCCAAACCTGTTAAGGTCCTGTCCTTGCAGATGAAGCGGGTGCTGCTGATAATGCCCAAAGACTTCAAATACTATCGGCTTGGTTTTGATATAGTCCACGAATGATTCCGTGACCTCCACTGCAATCTAATGAGGAATAAAGCCAAGCTAGATTAGGGAATGAATTACTCTAACAAACCCACATTTTTGCTGCAGTCAGAATTTTAGCACTTCTGAGTAGCCAGGGTGTGCTGGGGATTTGACTCTGCGGGTCTCTCCCACCAAGACAGGGGCTCCGCACTGGTTTTCATTCTAAAGCAACTTTAGTAATAAACTTTAGGCCTTCAAGACCCTCCGTCATCCGCACCTGCTGCCCTTTACACACTTACTGTTTTGGCATAAACTCACCTGCCGCTCCTCTCTCCCCTGTTGTGCCTGAGGACCTGCGCAGGCTATCGCCCTGCCTGTAAGGCCTGCTCCTGTCTCTGTGCCTGTAAGTCATTCGCAGACTTCCAGGCCTGGCTTGAATAGTAACGACAGTGAGAAAACCATGCCGGTTGACAAGGCACCAGGCACATAACCAAGTCTGACCCACCTTTTCTTATCACGCTACATCCTTCAGAAAGTTCCCACCTCCTTTCCCCACCCAACTACCAACCCCGCCCCCTGCCCCCACAGAAAAAGTAACCTAAAGTATCTTTCTGTTAATGGAAATAACTTTCCCTTCTTTCTACTTCCTTTGCATTTAACAAATACCTTGCTAATAAGCAAGGTCTCTAGGCCATGTGATACTGCTGTTTCAATACGCGTCTTATGTCTCTATCATCCTAAACTCTTCGGGGACACAACCCTCTGTGATTCATCACTCTTCCCTGGTGGCGTCAGCACAGTCCTTGTGCACACTATCCTCGTGAGTATTTCTCAGATACACGCACGCTCATACTCATGCAATTAAACATAAAGCAAGTGGGTTTCGCGTTTGCCGTTCCGTCTTTAGAGCTGTCCTTTCCGCTCGGACTTTAGACAGTGAATACGGTTAACAAGAGAAGGAGAGCGGTTCAGGTCGGAGCGAATCTCCTAGACACCACAGCCACATCGCTCTGGGCTTAAACCCCATCTCTGCCTCTTGTGAGCTCTGCAACCCTGGTGAGTGACTTTAACTGTTCTGCGCCTCAGTTATCTCAGCTGTCATTTGGGGGCCATGAGGGTCTGCGGTAGAAAGGTGAGGATTAGACGAATTAAGACACACAAGTGTCTCAGAACAGTGACTGACACAAAATAAGCTCTCAAAGAATGTTAGCTATTGTGAGGATGATGACTTCCGAACAGGGTTTGGGTGACCCTTCCTGGAAGAGACAGAAGCTCTGTTGTCTTACTCCACGTCTGAGAGAGCTGTAAGGGGCACTAACGGGTTAATCATAGTATCAGCTGCAAGGAAAACAGACTGAATCTTAATTTAGCTACAAAAGATAACGTAGTTTTTTTTTTAACCTTATTTGCAACTGAGCAACGTAAGTATCTTCTAGTTGAAAGGATAATACATTAACTTTAACAAAACTCCTACTAAGTGTGCTTATTTTTCTAGGAAGGAAACGCTAAAAACAACTCACTACATTCAAACTGATGGAAGATTTTATTGGCAGACCAACCCCCACATTGTTACACAGGGAAGGCTGGCTGCACGGTCCGCTGAGGATGACCTCATCGCTCTAGCCACTCCCTCCATTGTCTATTCTCACCAGGAAGCTCCCCCCACCCCCCCCCATGCCCAACCCCAGGCACAGCAGTTTGGACGATCCTCCTTCCTGGGCTGAGAAAGCCAGAGGCTGCCCACACAGGACGAGGGCCTAACACCAGCCGCTGTGGGGGCCCCCAAACCTGCAAGGCCTTTGGCAAAAACCACTTACATTCTGCACGTGATAAAAGCCCAGAGGACTTCCTCTGCCGTTGTTTTTGAGGGGTTCGGTGGAGAACGCTTCATCATGGCGATGCAAAAAGCTTAATAAAAAAATAAGACACGTGAATTTCACATTAACCAGTTTCATCAACATCGATGTCGTAGGAACCCGACTTGGATCGTATGGAAAGAAGCAGCCTACTTCAGCAGAGGCTTCCACTGAGCCAAGTAATTTGTAGTTCCTTGTAATGCACGTTTTCCAGGATCACTCAGATAGCATTTTAGATTTTATTTCAAAAATGACCGAAAGATTAACTGATGCTGACCACTTAGCCACCTGAACGCATACGCAAGACCTCAGATAGCAGAGCAAGAGTGAATTCAGGGAATTACTGTTTCTCTGTAGGAACATATTTTACTGAGAAAAAAAGATTATAATATCATTTTGTGTAGAAAAGATGTGGCATATTCAGGCTTCTACAAGGAAGTGCTAAAGCCTGTGTCTGGCATTCTCGCCTAGGAGTCTCCCTAAAGACCTGCAAAGATTAGGTTTAAGTGTCAGCTCCTCCAGGAAGTCTTCCCCAGCTCACCCAAACAGTTCTGTCTTCCCACAGCACTAGGGACCCGTTTTCTCCTCGACAGCAATTTCACTCTTTAAAATAATGTATTTACATGCCTGTCTCCCCGAGAGACAGCGAGTATCTCCTACAGTGCTCCAGATACAGAAGATACTCCTGAAATATTTGTGAAGCGATAGACTATGCTTATTCTCACAGACTGTGAGTTTTTATTGTTCTCTCTTCCTCCCTATTAGCCTGAAATGAAGAGGTAGAGAATGAAAGAAAACTCAACACAAAGACCTACTCCCAGACAGAAATAGCCATCGGAAGGACATCCCACAAGAAAACAAGGCGGGGAAAGGAACGAATACTTCGAATAGGGTGCCGAAACCAGGATTATGAACTCCCTGTCTTCCAAATCAGTTCACGGAGTCTGAGGGCAGCGGTGTACTTTTGCCCCGCATTCCTCATCCCAGATGCCACCTGCTGCCGGCACTGAAGCGTTCCGCACCGCACGCACCTTATTGGTCTTCTTCTCACTCTCCTCCTTAGCCCTCTCTTTCTCTCCTACCTGTACACCTTACTCCTTTTTTTCCTTCCGATTTCTTCCTATCCAGACCATACACCATACGTGCCAGAGGCTCCAGGGGCATCGCTTGATTTGCAGTCTATACTCCTCCATGTTATGATTACAGCAGGTACAAATATCCTGGGGTTCCACACTGGTCATGCATGAAATCGTCCATACTGCTTGACGGCCGTGTCTTCTCTACACAAGCCAGATAAGAGTCTGTAATAGCTCAAGAAGAATCTGAATCTTCTTTCAACGTGAGTCAACATGCCGTCCTCTCCAGAGCTGACCCCAGGTAGAGATGCTGCTCTCTCTTTGGAGATGTTAGGACAAAAGATCAACCTAACATTACTGACATTTCAGGTGCCCGTTAACCAAGGAGGTCTGTTTCCTAAGATATTCCAGTTGCCCCACAAGAATAACGATGAAAGCTCAAAGCAACTGGTTCATCTAGCAAACTCCACTGCACCCCACCCCCCAAACCATGTTAACTTAGGGTTGCCAGTGAAAACACACTGAATGGGCAAAATCAATACTTCAACAACAACTATGAGTTAGAGCAAATGACATTAGTGGTCTACTATGCAGTAATCACATTTGCTTCAGGACTTGGCTAAAATCTCTAGAAAGGCGGTGCTTTGTCAACTGCATTAGGATGCCTGGGAAGGCCGAGGCACATTCTGAGGGAGAGGGACAGCAGAACTTTCTAGAGCAGCCTCGTGGTGGCACCAGGGGCCAACTGATGGAACAGGGCGGGTCAGATGTCACTCTCTGTGGCCCTTCACAAGTACTGAAAAGATATACTGATGTCTATCAGTAAAACTGAAGGCATTAAAACTGAAGACTGACAAAAAAAGTGTTTTCCGAGGGAGGTCTTAAAAAGAATTCCAGGGCTCAAGAGGGTTACAGGCTGGAGAGAGCTTGTAGCGGAGGAGGAGCCAAACCCGTCACATCTTCTCCACATACTAGCTATTTTTCAGCTGATGTGGAATTTTACTCTCCTTTATATTATTTAAGTCAGTATTGAACAGGCATAATTGGTGGATGGACAATTCACTGCCTTCAGGCTTGTTTATTGGTAAGATACTGCTCCACGAAGAGCATTAGAATGACTAATAAACAGGCTTATCTAGATCAGATCCTGTACTGCCGGCAGAGGGGACAGGCCACAGCGGAACCCTGTGGCAGATGCACGGTCACACTCCTCCCCACGGCTAACTCTCTTTCATACCACTTTACGTGCCTGGTAGCAGTCCCATCTGGGGTGAAGAAAGCCTTTATTTCAGAAACTGCTGGTTGTGTACCTGATGAGAGCGGTACTATGTCACATATGTGGTACATCCTGCGGTTCACAGAGGACTGGGTCAACAGCCAGGATGGCGGAACCGGGGGCGGCTTACTTGAACTGACAGAAGATGTCTGCGTACTCCGGAAGGATCCCACTGGCCTGTAGCACTGTCACGCGGAAAGTGAAGGCGCTGCCCAGTTTCAGGTGGTTGCCAATCTCTTCAGAAAACCCTTCCATGACCATCTTACCATCCAGCAAAGTGCTTGACTTCAAATCTAAAGAGGGTCAAATTAGCACACAGGTGATCCAAATAATGCACACCACCTTTCAAAGAGGAGAGAGCAGAGCATTTCCGCTCCCAGTGGATGAAAGCAACCGTCTCCCTTGACAGTGCTCAATATTTTCCCCTCTTTGAAAATGTCCCCAGTCATAGTAAACTCTGTCTACGTACCCAAGTCATTCATTCGATTGATTTCTTCTGGAGGAGTGATGACCTCAGAACTCTGACCCTGCCCTTCCACAATCCTCAGTTCCTCCAGAGACAGACCAGAACGAGTCATTGCCACGGAAGAAAAGTCATTCTGAAAACAGGCAGGAGCAGGCGGATGATCAAGCTGCACGGCAGTGTGTTTTCCCCAATCTCCTTACTTATGTCTATCTGCCCAACAAGTAACGGTGACTGGAAAACTATGTGCATTGAGAGCTGCCTGAGAAAAGGCGATACAATACAATATAAATACCCCTTTACCTCTGTAAGTGTTAGATGTGTCCCATGATCTACGAACAACCCCGGGGTTACCCATCTTTTGTGACTCTAGTCAGAAGAATGGTTCTCCAGTGAACACCCTCCTTATAAACCTGTCTTCCACTTTCTCCTTTTCTGAGGTTTTTCTCCTTCCAGAAGGCTTCTCACCTGGTTAAAGTACTCGTTATCAAAAGATATTTTAGCTGTTCCTGATTGTCGAATTCCAGAGCCATAATCAGGAGCTTCCTCATCCGCTAAGTAGGGGGGGGAAAAAAAGGATCAAGTGAGACTACATACGGGGCAGGGGGGAATGGCTCCTGTTGGATCATAAATAGGAAAGTAGTGGAGCCCTCCGGTTCGAGAACTTTAGTAAGAGATATTAAAGAATAAGGCTTATGCATAAGAAAGGAAGAAAAGCTGGAAGCAGGAAAGTCACAAAGGGCTGCTTCCAGCTCTACTCAGGTAAATTTACCAACCTGCTTAGCTCAAATGAGACTAGTTAATAAAGAACCAGTTTTATCCTTGATATTGTTCAAATGTCATACCTAGAAATACCGACCCTTCGCTTGGCAAGATGATGTTCAATACCACCCAACAAATATTTGAAGAAGGAGTATTTGCAGAGATTTTCATAAACTCCACACTGGCGACTATGCCACAGATTTCCATGGGGAGAAGCTGAAAGGTCGCTCAACACAACATGGCACTTGGAAATTAAAAGACAAAAACTACAGGAAATGGCCACATTCTTCCCTCAGAATGTAGGCTGGATCGTGGAAAAGTATAAAATATCGGAATCTTGATCTATGCCCAACAAAAGAGAGTCAAAGGACAGAGAGGTCTACTAGAAGTACCCTGCAAGAAAATTAAGCAAGACAGAGTCGTGGAAATCCTGTTACTTCTGAAGCAGTTTTACCAATGTCTTTTATAAAGTCAATCCGAGAGTTGTTCTTCATGTTAAAGGAGATCCCTTCGTCCCGTTACTCCAAAATAGCTGTAGCCCAGACTAAACAGAATCCGTTTATGATACTCGGGAATAATAACTAAAAGGAAGCAGTAAAGGCTTTCTCCAAGGCAGCCCGTCAATCACGTAACCGAAGCGTGGCCCCCACACAATGGGACTGCTCTGTCTCTAGGCAAAGACTCCCCAGCTCCCAGTCCGGGAGAGGGTCACCTACCTGCAATGGCCTGCACAGCCACACGCAGAAATCCCCGCACTTCACCCTTCTCACTGACAATGGCCACCCTGTGAATCAGGGGCACAGGATACAGCAGGTTGCTCAGGTAAACAAATGCCCTGGAGACAGAAACCGGCAGACAAACATCTGAGCATCCCACAGACAGAGAGGATGGCTTTCAGAGTTACCGAGAATATCTTCAAGAAACTGTGAGCTGGCTTCTGGGCCCTGTCTTAAGGTCACCTTTCTGTTCTGTACTCCCAGACTGCCCCCTCCCGCCCCCGCCCCCATTGCTTTTTCAGCACAGATGATACAGAAAGAAATGCAAATGCTTGGTAAAGCAGTTGACAAAGACCAACTTATACCAAATTGCTTCCTATAAAAATGATGAGTTAAAAAAAAAAAAAGACTAGTTGGAGGTCGAAGAGTAACAATTGGAAGCAGACTTTCGAGGTACGGCCCTGTGGATGCTGCTAAGGGTGGAGAGAAGGGAGCCCACCGAAGAGCCTCACCTTTCAACATAAGCAATTATAAAGGTGTTTTGTTTTGTTTCTCCCAACAGATAAAACAGAAATCAGGAGACAAAAAAGGCAGGGAAATGTGATGAAACACAGCTAATTACTCTAAAATAGATTTCAAGTCACAGCATTATGGGTCTTTATTTTTCCCCTAGGAAATGACTGTTATCTTCAGGCAGGTGACTGACACACATGAACAGAGAGGCTCTGTAGCTAGAAGTTTCTGCGTAGCAAGCATATAGGAGACCCTGGAAGGGCACTGAGACAAATGTTGAGGGAGAATACAGCTGATCTCTAAAGGGCTGCTTTTGCTCCTGGATCCAAAACTTAACTCAGAAATGCAAACACAGAAGGGAGGTTACAGACCTCACATGGTCGATTTCAAACAAACTAGCAGTCCTATAGCACATTTGCACTCTTTTTACTTCTTCCGTTATTTTGTGGCTACTGAGGGTTTTTTTAAATAATAAAAATGCGATCACAAAGCTTAGGAGTGTTCACGTCAATCAGTGGATGGGATATAGAATCTAGTTCCCACTGTTACTCCTGTCTTCCGACTTGGTATATGCTGATCTTTGAACACAAGGCAAAACAAAGAGCAAACATTTGCACCAAGGAATCAAACGTAACTGAACGTGACACATGTGACTTTCTGCTTCTTTTCCTGCTCTGTATCTACTTTAAAACAAAGAGAAAAGAAGATGGAGGGGCTCTGTGGGGTTTCAACTCAATGCAATGAAAAAAAAAAACCACACACAGAAAATAGACAAAATACACCACAGAAAAACAAATGTTAATAAAACTCTAAGAGCATAAATGAAATGTGAATGAAAAGTATAACAAAAATAACTAACTGTAAATAAAACACTGAATCAGATCAAATGAAGTCTATTTCCCTTTCAGTCTGCTCCAAAGGCGGGGAGGGAAATGCTAAGAAACAGAGGATTAAGCTTTGTTGTATAAAAATTAAAAAATGAAAAGTCTTCTAAAAAGGGTTACAAACGAGACTCTCAAACATCAAAGTGCTGTGACAGAGTTTAAAGACTAAGAATCTGGCTTAAGGTACCAAATGGATCGTTTCACTTCCAAGGCGGCACCACACAGACCACCTCTGTCTCTCAATGGCATTCCGGCCACACCTGCTGACATTCGATGCCTGGCCATCACCGAGCCACTGCACATTCTTGTCCCCTGCCTGGAGTCCTCCCTGAACGCTGCGACCCACCTCACACCACTGATTTCACACCTTCAGGTCTTAGTCTGAACACCGCTCTCACGACAGCCCCCGCTTCCCACCCACCCCCCACCCCCCACCCCCCCCACGGCCTCTGGTGTTAAATGGTCTCGGTAACACGATTCCATCATTGCTATGATTTCCGTTTATTTATGTGATTATCTGTCTGTCTCGCCCACCAGACTGCAAACCTGTGAGAGCAGAAATCATGTCTGGTTTTGCTTGCCCCTGCCTACAGAGGGTCTGGCATATCTGAGTAAACATACTCAATAAATATCTGGCGTACGACTTAATGTCTAGGTACGTAAGTGAAGAAAAAATGATGTGCTCTCTATCTTTAAGTAGAAATGGAACATTTCCCAGAAAAATGGGTTACACCAGAGGTAGAGAAGCAAAGCCATCCAACCTTACATACTAGGTTGATTTTTCTAAGCTATACTCAAGATGGACATTAACTATATAGAACAAGTTTAGGTTCCTCCCTTGTCTTGACTTGCATAGCTGGTTTTATACTTAGAGCAGGAACCCCTGTTTCTAATTTTCAAAAAGCTTACCACTTGAAGGCACCACATATCATGTTCACACACACATTACAACAAAGCACTGTTTGAGCACACGTTAAAGACAAGAATCTCCTTTCTGCCCATGGCAATGGCTATTGCAAAGGTGAAAAAACAGAAAGTATTCTTGCAAATTTCCCTTTTTAGAAGAGAATTCTGTAATCCTATAGCAGTGGCAGGGGCACTGTGGCCACATAAGGGCACAGTCGCCAGACAGCTCCCTGTCCTATTATCAGAACAGAGTCCTCAGCCCAAAGTCAATGCTGTGTTAAGTTCTCCTCTGAAGTTTTTTAAACTGGAATTTTAATAAATACTCTGCATTCTTGAGAGTCCTTCTACTTTGAGCTAGCAGACTGAAGGAGAACAGGGATGAGACAGGGTAAGATGTAAAGGATATATTAGCATAAATTCTGTGAAGTTACATCAAGGAGGGAAACAAATTTTGTCAACATAAAGATAAGACAAATCAGTATAATTATGGTTCTAGTTACAGAAAAAAAAAATGTCAGTTCAGACTTAGGTATTAGAATAACCATCTTTACTCCCTTTTAACCCAGAGACTAGCTTAAATATTTTACATTTCATCCCAAATTATGATGGATGGTTCATAACATCCCAGCATGCCATAAGAGAACAGCTAAAGGGACAAGCTCTTTTAACATTCACATAAAAATTCACCAGAGGCAGCCAAGGCCAAGAAACAAAACCTACAAATGGAATTTCACAAGAAACTGGAAAGTTTTACGAGGGAATTGTATTTGCAATTAACGTGCCAATAGGGAAAGGCCAATCTTGTGAATCACAAAAACAGGAAAGAGGTCACTTCTCTTACCCAGATGTTGACCACTACACAACTGGGTGATGTTGCACAGGTATCAGTTTTGGTTGTGGATGCAAAATGTAGTTGAGGGCAAAAGTAAAGAGCTATCTTTCACTCCTCCGATCGCCATGATCTCACCTCCTCCCCCAACCTCTTCCTTGCAAGGTAAAGTTAGTCTTAGAACCCAGGGAAACCAAACACATGGAAAAATCCATTCCTGAAAGGCTCTTTAGTGTGTCTTTAAAGTGTCAAACAGACACTTCAACTGAAAATCAGAGCAGAGTTCATTGCTTTTACCTAACTTGTATCAGATATGATCACAATGAATAAAACCATAGAGAAAATAACGCACATATTTTAGAAAAAGCCAGTGAATGTCCACATTAAGTGGGATTCTGACTTCAGTTTTCCATACAAGTGACTCAAAATACAAACGCCTTGGAGTAGAACTCTTCACCAAGATACTCGTTTCGCTAGTGTGGATGACAGAATCTCAAAGATGTAAAGGATCTTTAAGGCTCTTTGTTTTCCCACCTAACTCATCATTGTGCACTCGAGAACCCAAGAGGCCTCGGTTTAAGTTAAGCCTAAGCTAGGACTCAGACTTCAGACAGTCAGGGCCAGTGCTCTTCCCGAAGTGCCATGTGAGGCGAAGCTCCACACTCCTCACTGTGTTGACAGAGTACGACACGAACGGGTGGCGTCAGAAGCTGCGCAACTGGCACGGGGACCGAGCCCTTTTTGAACAGAGACTTGGTTCTAACTTCCGACCTTTTTAGAACGCACACAGCCATAAAATACAAAGAGCGCATGGTCCCATTATTTGTACACAGGACTACTTTTCTCAGATTTAATATAAATCATCTTCTCCGAAATACTAAGCATCTATTCCTGGCAATATGCTAATAAAACACAACAGTCATGGCTGCATCATCCCTTCATGTTTATTCAAGGGAACACTGAATAAATGCCCCTCCCCTTCATAAGACCCCAAGACTGTCTAACATTAAATTACGACCCACGGTCATATTTGAGACTTTCATGTCTACAAGAAACCTCTTCTTTCCCCTCTCTCCCTAAACAGCGATCGTTTGCTTCAGTAGTCACGCAGTCCTTGCCAGGCAAGGACATGCCGACACCACGCGAGGAGCTCAGTTTCAGAACCTAAAATCCCCACTGGGTCGGGACACTCACTGCCCTTCAATTTCTAGATAACTGGCACTTACCCATTTAACACTGACATAATTCCCTATTTTCAAAATGTGTGGCCCTAATGAGGCGTTACAATTAAATTTCATACTTTAAAACCTAGGCAGACTTTTGTATTAATCCAGTGAGTGCTGCACTGTGGAATTCGTAATGAAACTTACTTGAGCGTGAAGACCGGGTTCGGACAAAGCCTCCAGTATTAGGAGGGTGTGCGTGAGAGCTCTGCAGCACTGACAGATGGGGTCAGAGACAAGGCCTCAGTTTGGAAAGTCAAACTGAACACAAAGCAGTCTCATGCAGTGCTGAACACATATCCATTGTTGATGGTGTCAACAGATCACTTCACGAGATTCATCATAAAGCCTGCAGGTGAAATTTTAGCAGAAGCCAAACACCTCAGATGGGCTCGGCGAAACCGGCCAAAGAAAGGCATCCGTCTCAGACAAAAGCAAACTTCGTGTTCCTGATTCTCGTTTGCACCCAGAGAAACTAACGCTCCTCCCGATTCCACTCCTGTCCTCTCGATTCCGGCCGGTGTGCCCAACCATGGACTTGCT
The DNA here is from genome assembly GCF_018350215.1 of Panthera leo. NCBI lineage: Eukaryota > Metazoa > Chordata > Mammalia > Carnivora > Felidae > Panthera > Panthera leo. Next base: position 7,352,509 of record NC_056686.1, on the reverse strand, counting down.
CTGCTCTCAAGTCACCCCCACACGCTTCCTCGCTCCCCTTCCTACAAAACGGAAGCGTTAGAACACGGCAACATTCTTCGACCCTGTAACCTGTGACCCTTAGCTTTCATTCCTTTCTCCTCTGGGGTTTCGTCCTTCGGAAGGAAGTCACTGGGCACCCGAAGACCAGGGGTCCTCCACTCAGAGCCCTCACACACCGCCGCGTGCTATGCCAAGCAGGCTGCGCACCTCACAAACGCTGCCCGAGGGCCCGTCTCTCGCCAGACTGGCCCGTCACAGGCTGATCTGCTGAGGAGAGACCGTCCAAAATTGCACAAGGAGCCTCGTTAACGCAAGAGCTGGTCCCTTTTCGCCCTTCTGACGATAACCTCACCAACCTTCCCACTAAAATGAACCACGGGGATCGGTCGTAAAACGGGTCATGCCCGTCACTGAAGAGCTCTGATCCCTCCTCCGTCCCTGCGTCAGAGCCGGTGTCGTCCACGAGCGCCTCGTCCTCAAAATCCTCCATGTCGTCTTGCTGCTCATCAGCCAGCTCAGTGACGTCGGAGTCGGCCGTGGAAAAAGTGGGGGAGGGTGTGCGGTCCGCAAGGCGCTCGTTCACGCAGCCGTGGAAAATGGGGGAGCTAGGCACCAGGGAAGACGCCGACGGACACAGCCAAGGAGAGAGGAACAGCTGGTTAAACAGGAAGCTACAGGCGCCAAAAGGACAGAACCCACTGGGGAGCCAACACGGTACAAGCGAGTGGAAGAGCAAAGGGTAAAATCAGCATAAATCCTCTGGTTCAGGTGGAAGGCAACAAGGACTGATCCTTAGAATAGGAAAAGCAAAGGAAACACACGAGTAGAAGATCTCAGGTGAACGGTGTGCTGTAAAAATGTTTCTACTTTCCGGGTCACACGAAAGATCGGCGGCCAGGCCTCAAAGGAGCCACTCAACATTTGGTGCAAAAATATGGTTTAGATCTTTACCCCGATTCCCACATCATCTCTGAGCAGAAAACAAGATGGATGGAATGGCGTATAGCAAAGCAAGTTTCGTGCCTTGCTTGGGTGAGAGGTGTTTGGCCAACTCAACTCTTGAAAAACGCTCCACTATTGGAGTAGAACGGAAAGGATTTAAACTTCATTTCTACAAAATACTATGACTTTGCTCCTCCTTTATACCCAGTTCCTTTAAAACGGTCAGAAAATTTTTGCAATTAAAAAACAATTGAGGGGCGCCTGGGTGGCTCAGTCGGTTAAGCGTCCGACTTCAGCTCAGGTCACGATCTCGCGGTCCGTGAGTTCGAGCCCCGCGTCGGGCTCTGGGCTGACGGCTCAGAGCCTGGAGCCTGTTTCAGATTCTGTGTCTCCCTCTCTCTCTGCCCCTCCCCTGTTCATGCTCTGTCTCTCTCTGTCTCAAAAATAAATAAACGTTAAAAAAAAAAAAAAATTTAAAAAACAATTGAAATTCCGAAATCATTAAGCTAAAACTTACATCTCTCTGCTTTTAAAATTCTAAACATCTAAGAACTTGGACTCAGTATGGATTCCCAGAGGCATTATCTGTTTTCACTACATGTTGAAATTTATGTACACACAAAAGAGGCTCAAGAGGATGACCAAGGTATGTGGTTGGCTCACCCTTACAAAGACTATCGTGAGATAAACTGCTTTAAAAAGAAAAAAAAAAAAAGTGAGGACACATCGGATCATGGAGAAGTCGCAAGATGGTAAGCTGTAAGTCATTCTATGATTTTAAACTGGGCAGGATACAGACACAGGTTTTCTTTTAAATCTGTCTCGTTCAGGGGTGCCTGAATGGTTGGTTCACTGGGAGTCTGACACTTGACTTTCTTTTTTTTTTTTTCCGACACTTGACTTTGTCTCGGGTCATGGTCTCACGGTTGGTGCATGGGTTCAGGCCCCATGTCGGGCTCTGGGCTGGCAGTGTGGAGCCTGCTTGGGATTCTCTCTCTCCCTCTACCCTTGCCCCTCCCCCACTCATGTTCTCTCTCTCTCTCTCTCTCTCTCTCTCTGCCCCCCCCACTCATGTTTTCTCTCTCTCTCTTTCCCTTCCTCCCTCCCTCCCTCTCAAAGATATATAAACTTTAAAAAATAAATCTATCTCGTTCAACTGTAAGAGGCAAGGAAGATTGTGAATTACTCTAGCCAAAAGTTGAGACTTAAATCCGCACGCTGAATAAAATGAAGGGAAATATACCAAATAATACAGTGGTTGTGAATGAGTGGATAAGATTATACATGGAACATTTTTAAATTTTTTTACACGGAGCATTTTTATACACTTTCTTTTAACTTTCTGTAATATCTGCTGAGGTTGAAACAAAACCATTCACTATTTAAAAAGAAGACACCAATGAAATCATCACGTACCTTCCTACCAATTTGAACCAATGGAATCGATCATAAAATGGATCGCTGCCAGTCACGGTGGCTTCACTTTCATCCTGGGCACCAGAGGCCACCTCACCTGCTCTGTCATACATCTCTCGCATCAAATCCAGCCTCTGCCTGCATAAACACAAACATAAAGTGCACCGGGTTAACATCATGAGATTGTATTACAATTTCACTTTGGAAGCATCTTCCATGCAAGATTTAAAAACAAAACAAAACAAAAGCTGCTTCCACCATTTAATGATATTAAAAAAGAAAGAAGGCCAGAAGTACAGAAACTCAAACACTCAGTATCCAAAGTGTCTGAGTCTAGACACAAGCCACCAAAAGCAAAAAAATGGCTACCTGACCTCTGCTGAATTATAGGAGAAATATAGTTCAATGGTAGAGGACACCTCCAATATACCCAACAGTAGAAAACATGTCATCAACTTAAATGCAAAGGAGAAAACTACATTATAACTTTCCTGTTTTTTACCCATCATCCTCCGGAACAGAAAAGATGACTAGTTATTACATCCAAGATAGAAATAGGTATCATGAGACTGGAGCATTGAAAACGTAAGAGGGGCACCTGGGTGGCTCAGTCGGCTGAGCGTCTGACTTCGGCTCAGGTCATGATCTCACGGCTTGTGAGTTCGAGCCCCACGTCAGACTCTTGTGCTGACAGCTCAGAGCCTGGAGCCTGCTTCGGATTCTGTGTTCCTCTCTAGCTCTGCCCCTCTCCTACTCATGCTCTGTCTCTGTCTCTGTCTCTCAAGAATAAATAAACATTAAAAAATAATAAAAAAAAAAAAGAAAGAAAATGTAAGAGGGTCTACGGAGGGACAATTTAGATCATATCTACAAGTGACAAAGGTGTCAGAGTGGGATCCACTCACTTAGAAGAAAATGGATGGGGGGCGCCTGGGTGGCTCAGTCGGTTAAGCGTCCGACTTCAGCTCAGGTCACGATCTCGCGGTCCGTGAGTTCGAGCCCCGCATCGGGCTCTGGGCCGATGGCTCAGAGCCTGGAGCCTGCTTCCGATTCTGTGTCTCCCTCTCTCTCTGCCCCTCCCCCGTTCATGCTCTGTCTTTCTGTCTCAAAAATAAATAAACGTTAAAAAAAAAAAAAAAGAAGAAAATGGATGGACAGTAAATGTCACAATGACATTTTAAATCTTGCATGGAAGATACTTCCAAACCATCCAGAACCACAGAAAAGGATGCAACAGCGACCTCCTCCCAGAACGGAGAGTCTGAGGGAGCCCATCTGAGCAAGCCACTATTATTCCCTAAATAAAACACCACTTCCTTCACGAGGAATGTTTCCATACTTGAGTTTCTCCAAAGACCAATAATGCGTCGCTCCGTTCTTCAGATCCTGCACTTCGACCGCCACCACCGTCCGCGGGAAAGGCCTGTCTTCGTGAGTTTTGTCCACCTCGGTGGGAAGTAACTCCGGAGGCAGAGGGGAGTACAAGGTGTCGGTCAGCAGAACGAACTGGAACTGCACCTACGTGAACGGAATAAACCATGCAAATGGCCTCCGTGTTTTCAGCAAGTCAGCTTCAGAAACAAGGCGACAGAATCACGCCCCACAGGGAAGAGGTCAGACGAGTAGCATGTGCTCAACAAACAGCTTGCGATTAACGGGGGAAAATATGGCCACTTGTACACTAGTCGTAGAGAACCATCCTGATGTCAAACGAAGCTATTTCCAGACTCTGTTTTCCTGCCCTGGCCCAGTGTGTTCACACAAACTAAAACCTCAGTGCACGTACCTTTGGTGACTGAGTGAAGACTCTTGAGAACGTACACAAGAGAACAAAGGGGGGGACCCGCGAGTCTGTCTCGAGCGCCCCACAGAGAGGGGGTGGAAGCGTCACGGCCGGCTTTCCGGTCGAAATTCCAGGGCCACAAGCGCTACTCTTAAAAGTGTTCACTGTACGGTAAGTGCTTTTCAAGCACCATGTCATTTATTTCTCGCTACTGCCCCGCGTTTTCGCCTACAAATATTGATTACATCTGAGACACAGTCTGTGCCTTCATTTTGTCTACTTGAAGAGAGTAGATAAAGAATTACAAAACGAAATGGGTTGCCGAGATTGTGAATGAAGAAGACGTCTTATCCCTATTTCACAGAACTAGACGATAGCCCTCGGGGAAGAGACTGAATCTCCCCAAAGCTGGGCAGTCTGTGCTCTCTCCTACCATGTGACACTGCCCACCCCCCATCATCTTGCGGCCCCCGGGCCGTTCGGCGGTGGCACATACAGTGGGATTCAGCACGTGAACTGGAGATGCGCTGTGACGGTTCGGTAATGAGGAAGATCGGGAACATTTATCGTCTTTTACCACGTCCAAGAGCTATTCCAGCTCTTTACATGTCCTTACTGTTTCATCCCTCACAAAACCCTAGACGGCAGAGGCTGCTGCCAAGCCCACTTTATGGATGAGGAAATGGAGGCGCAGGGGCGTCAGAGTCAACGCAACCAGGAGAGCTGGAATTGGAATCCAGCCGGCTGAGGGCAGAGCGCTTGTCCACTGCACAAAGCTGCCTCTCACACCCTAGAGGAGGAGGGGCACTTAGGACTCGCAGCTGTAAATGTAACGGCAGAGAACTAAAAGCAAATTGAGAATTTCAGAAGCGCAAGAGTAGCTTCCTCCTACTAACATGTTTCCCTAGCTCTTGTCGGAATATAGTCTCCTCCTCTGTAAACAAGCTAGAAAACGTGTTCTTTTAAAAATGTCATGTAATCAATATTTAATTAGTATCTACCACGTTCCAGGCACATATGTAAAAGAAAGGCACGTATAAACCTGTTTCATAGCAAAAAGCACCTGAGTTCACCCAAGGGAAAGGTCAGCTCAAGACTGGGAGCCACGAACCCCCTCAGACTCAGCTGTGTCTCCAGACGACCCATATTCTCCCGCCCTCTGTACCTTCTTCTTCAGTTCCACACTGATGGCGTTGGCCTCCTTCAGGTAAACAGCATTGCCCCAGAGTAAGTCCCTTAATGAAGTAAACTGGTGAGACTTCCATTTCCGGAAGGCCCACTGGGCCAGCTCAAATTCGTGTTGTGTCCAAGGAACTGAAAGGGCAAACGAAGCGTGATTAACGGTGATCTCCTAACTATGTAGCAATTACGTCTCTCCTCTACCTCATCTCTCTTATCAAGTTAAAGTATTGTCCAGTTTTTCTCCATTCACTTGCTTTTGTCTTCTTCTTGTAACGCTTACTAAATTCTGCTGATGTTGTGAAGGTAGCATATACATTTCAGAAAACTCAAAAAATCCTGATATTTAAAACAGTACGGGGGCGCCTGGGTGGCTCAGTCAGCTAAGCGTCTACTCTTTTGATTTCAGCTCAGGTCATGATCTCACAATCCGTGAGATCGAGCCCTGCGTCGGGCTCTGTGCTGAGCATGGAGCCTGCTTGGGATCCTCACTCTCTGCCCCTCCCCTGCTCATGCCCGCACTCTTTTAAAATAAATAAACAAACATCAAAAAAGTAAATAAAGCAATGTATCAAAGAACTATACTTCAAAAAAATTAAAAATTAAAAATTAAAAAATTTTAAAAAAGAAAAGAAATACACTTCCTTTAAAAAAATACACATATCTATTAGAGGGCTTATAATAAAGAAAAGTCCTCCAGTATATCGTGCAACTTCACGTGTATCTATTTTTCTTGCTAGTACAGGAAGCAAAAAGGTCAAAATTTTACTTCACTATTAAAAAATGAATTTAGTACATAGAGTTCCTTCAAAGTTAATTTATCTGTAACATATACGTGAACTTCATATATACAGTAATATGAAACATATATGTAAACTGCCTAAGAGACTTTTGTGAAGACCAAGCTAAGAAATCTTGTACCCCGGGGAACACTGTCAGCCCCACTCCCACGTCAGAGAGCACAGTCTGTAGAATGGAGAATCTCTTGAATCACCTTTAAACCGGCTCGGTAAGATACCAATAAATGGTAGGGTCACCTATGATCAAATCCAGCTTTGACCACAAATAAAGGGTTAATCTGATAGTACAGATCCAAAAGATCTACAGTAGGAAGTTTCCATCTCTAGATTTCACCTTCTTCCTCCTCTTCCTCCTCTTCCGTTGTCTCGGCAGCGAGGGAGCGGGTCTCAACTTGCTTCTGCAAGGCCTGCAACTTACTCTCATAGTCCTGGATGAAAACAGAGGAGAGGACATGTAGGAGAGGGGGGAAGTGGAGGGAGGGCAGGAGAGATGAGCGCAGTATTGGTGAAAGCAGAGAGAGCAGAAGATAAAAGGAGACAGAGGCAGGAAGCGACAATAAAAAGACAGACACAGAAATACACAGGAAAAACCCACAAAGCACACGAGATGGTGTGTAAAGGGTAAGTGCTGAGGAAAGCTAATGGCAGTCTCTCTCTACTCCCTCAGACACGAAAGTTCTTCATGTGGGGCTCAGGTCCAGATGGGGGGGGGGATTTTGAGGGGAAAAACGCAGGTGCCCCTTAAATTTATTCAATAGTAGTACTTAAGTAGTACCTTCACACATCAAGGAATCCCAGGGAAAAACAATACTGGAAAATTCACCAGTATCACCAACAATTCTGACTATCTAGCTGTTTGGAGGGGAACTATGGACTCTGAAGCTCTCTGTGGATGAAACGTTATTGTCTTTGCAGCTGTACGATGTGGCCTTCAGGTAACCAAAGGATCGCAGTGCTATTAGAACCAAAATAATCTATGGATTGTATTTATTCAAGAAAGATATTCTAAAATATACTATTATGATACAAAACATATTATTGTAACACACATGAGATTTATCCTTCACTTCTCCATCTACTCCATGCGTTCTCGGTGAGGGCGGGATCACCCTGAAGAGGGCAAAGAACGGCTTCTGAAGGATACAAAAAAATCTTACTTTTTATATATAAAGCACAAACGTATACACGGCCTGTAAACAGATGGACTTAGGTATCTGAGATTAAAATTTCATGGTGGGGAGAGATTAAGGAAAAAGTGTCTAAAAAGGTTCCTTGGAGCGTTAACTTTAAAAAGCTTGTGTTGGGGCGCCTGGGTGGCGCAGTCGGTTAAGCGTCCGACTTCAGCCAGGTCACGATCTCGCGGTCCGTGAGTTCGAGCCCCGCGTCAGGCTCTGGGCTGATGGCTCGGAGCCTGGAGCCTGTTTCCGATTCTGTGTCTCCCTCTCTCTCTGACCCTCCCCCGTTCATGCTCTGTCTCTCTCTGTCCCAAAAATAAATAAAAAACATTGAAAAAAAAAAATTAAAAAAAAAAAAAAAAAAAAAAAATAAAAAAAAAAAAAAAGCTTGTGTTGCGGGGGCACCTGGGTGGCTCAGTCGGTTAAGTGTCCAATTCTTGATTTCGGCTCAGGTCATGGTCTCGTGGTTCGTGGGTTCAGGCCCCACTGGGTTCTGGGCTGACAGTGTGGGGCTTGCTTGGGATTCTCTCTCACTCTCTCTCTCTCTGCCCCTCCCCTGTTCTCTCTCTCTCAAAAAATAAACTAAAAAAAAAAAACAACCAAAAAACAAATTTAAAAAGCTTGTGTTGTTTGAGAAAGCAGAGACCTTCACATAATAAAATACCATATCGTAGCATAAGCATAGCATTTTAAGATCTACTACTTGGATTTCCTGCTTCCTTGGAGTGACCCAATTACAGGCTGTCATGAGACAGAGGGTTTAGGTATGACCGCGTACTGTTGTCAAACAGGGCTCTCCAAGCCACAAGTCAAATATTCTATTCAGTATGAAGGACCGCCGAAAGCCTCCTAGCAAAGTCTATTACAAAAGGAGCTTCCAATGGCGATGCTAAGAAGGATGTAAATATTCTCAAGGCTCATCATTTATCACTCAGAGTCACAAAGGAAGCGTTGTCTCTTCAGTGGAGCTGGCAGTGAGCAGGAGCCAGCGACACAGCATCACAGATATCAAAGCACACTTTTTAGCAGACTGTATACTGTGGCAAAAAAAAATCAAGCTTGCAGGTAGAAGTTTGGCTCCTGGCACCTGCTCTTACTAGTCTTAAAATTCTGGGCAAGCTAAATCCTCTCTACACCTCATTTTGTCATTTTTAAAATGATCCGCCTCCCACACAGGACTGAAGGAAGGACCAAATGATGAACCATTTAAAACCAAATGTGAAAGTCCTCTTAATTGATAACACACACAATCAAAATGACAGGTAATGCTTTAAAAAATTTATTTTCTAAGTATATCTAGTACCCAGATCTTGGTTCTAAATACCAGTCCCCACTAAAAGGAACCAGGGCTCCTTGGGAAAACAACGGATTTCAGGTTTGAAGGAAAGTACAGGTGAGCCCAGAGTGTCTTGTGCGAGAAAGGACGGAAGTACTCAAAGACTGATGGGGCCATTTCTACAGGACACAGAATCCCACTGGCAAGTAAATAATAATAATAACAGAAACACAATATAGCACACTGAATATAAAAGAAATCCGTGAGTCCACAATGATACTGAAGGGGGGGGGGGGAAGGAGCTCCTTTTTGGGGGGAAAAAGCCAGTTAATAAATAAATGCAAAGGGATTGACAATTAGAAAACCACTACATCGCAACCTCAGATGTAGTAAGTGAGTCAAGGCAAGAATCATTAAGAAACGCTAACACAATGGAGTGAAAGGTGGATGGAGAACAGAATCGTCACAGAATCCCAAGGACTACCCTAGATACATATGTGTTAATAAGGAAGAGAAAGAGCTGGGAAATGTCACATTAAATTGATTAAACTTTAACATTACTGATAATAGAACAATTTGACATTTTGTCTACCCGATACGATGTGAGGGAAGTACACAGTGTCACCTTGACAGCATTCTTATCAAAAATGCTTAAATCTAATCTTGAGGAAATAATCAGACAACGCCACACGTAGCCGAGACTACTGAAAAATGCCAATGTAATGAAAGAGAAGAGAAATATCATAACCAGAGGTAATATACAAGCTTCGCTTGGATCTGGGATTAAAACACACACATACTTCCAACACTTATATTTTTTAGACAATTAGGAAGACCTGAAACCGGGCAGGCTACTACACAGTAGTGAATCAGTATTAAATTTCTTGGCTAGGTTAATGGTGTTAAGAGAATGTCCTTGATTTTAGGAGATACACGTGGCAGTATCTGGGGGGTAAACTCCATGGTGCCTGCAACTTATTTTCAAATGATTCAGAAAAGACAATACATAAATACGGGTATACGAAGATTCATTGCACTAGCTTTCCTTTTGGTATGTTTGAAATATTTCAAAATAAAAGGCTACTTTCTTCCCCCTTAGAAAACCTCTCTGCTCTGTGAAGCCCCTTTCAGTGAAAAGAGGAAGATGGCCGGTTTACCTAAAAATCCTCAGGTGGAAAACATGTTACTATTTTACCTTGTGGACTTTTTTTCTTGTTTTTCATTTCCCCCTGCAACTTTTTATTACAGTAAAATGCACAGAACATAAGATTTGCCGTCTGAACCATTTTTAAGCAAACAGTTCAGTGTTGTGGAGGGAGTACATTCACGCTGTTGTGTTACCACCACCATCCGTCTCCAGAACTCCTTCCACCTCGCACAACTGAAACTCCACACCCACTAAACACTAACTCCCCACTCTCCCTGTCCTCCTCCCCTGGCAGCGACCATTCCACTTTCTATGATTTCAACTACTTTAAGTATCCCATGTAGATAGTTCCTTGTTGTGGAATCACACAATTCTGGCTGTTAGTGACTGGCTTGTTTTTGAGATTTCCTTCAAAAATCAGTTTACAAGCTGGCCAAACTGCCGATAAAAACAAAATCCTTAGAGTCTGACAGTTAAGGTATGAGGGAGACCTTCCCTGAAGGCTCTAGTGGCAGTAAAGCGGACATAAAAAGGTCTCCTGTAACACTATGGGCCTAGAACTTTGATTGCATCTTGACTCGGGAAAATCTCTATCAGCAGCAGATAGGCCAAGTATCAATACTATTTCCTGAACTGGCCCTCCTCTTCCCCAAACCAGGCTGTATATGAGCTTCCAACAAGGACACTTTGCAAGTCATCAGAAAAACTCTATTGGATTTTCCTCCAACAAATGGAGAGAGAGATTGGGATGCTATTGTTCTGTTGACTTCAGGGTGAAAGCTAGGATAATTATGGAAAGCCCACCAAATAATATCTTTTAGCAGTAGCCTTTTGTGTTTGTAAGAATTCCTAACTGGTTAAATATACCCAGTATATGTACACGTATCCAAGGCACTACACACTGGCTATTCCCTCTACGAGAATGTTCTCTCTCTCCTGCCCGTCCTTCTTTTTAAGCTTACTTTGTGCCAGCAACTGTTCTTAATGTTTCTGCATAAATTATCTGAATCTTCCTAATAACCCTGAGGATGCTACTACTGTTACCCTCATGTTAAAGAAAAAGGCATAAAAAAGTTAAGTAATTTTATAAAGATCGGAGTCGGCAAGCACGGATATGGGATTTGAACTCAAGCAACGGGACTCCAGGGCACGGTCCTTTCACCACTACCCTCTCCTGCTACATGCAGGTGCTAGGAATATAGTGGTCAATGAGACAAAAGGCTCACCGGTGAGGGAGAGACAGACAATCAATAGTTAAACAGACACAAGATACACCCTGAGAAGTACTATGAAGGAAAATCAAGGCTGGCAGATAGGTAGTAGGGAGGAGAGAAGGGCAGGCGGAAGACTTTTAGATTAGGTGGTCAGGGGACGTCTCTCTGTAGGGACCACCTTTAGTCAGAGATCTAAGCAGGCAGGCTGAGATCTCTGAGGGGAGTGGTTGTGGGGGGAATCCCAATCAAAGTAGAACTAACAGCAAGTACGATGGTCCTAGATGGAAAGGAGGACCTTTTCTTGTTTTAAGGAGAAACAAGGAAACCCGGGTGGGTGGAGTGGAGGAAGGAGTGAGACAGCAGTCGTGAAGGAGGCAGACAGGGACTGGGTGATGGACGGACGGCCTTACGGGACATGGTAAGGACCGTGGATTTCATTCTGAGGGAAGCCACCGGGCAGTTTGGAAGCTGGGAAGTAACAGGGGCCTGGCGTATGTTTCCACGTCACTCTCTGTGGAGAACAGGCCGGGGACGGCAGTCATGACGCTGCCCCGGCAATGTCGAGGGAGACGGTGGTAGGGGGTCCAGGGGGTCAGCAGTAAAGGTGGTTATCAGAGAACGGGGCTGGGGTATGCTTCACGGGTAGAGGAAGCATGACCTACTGATGATGTGGTCATGGGTGTGAGAACCAAAGGAGAAACTGAGGACGGCGCTTGGGATTTGGCCTGAGCTGATCGCTCCAGTTTAGACAGGTTAACCGTCAGATGCCAGTCAGCTATGAGGTCGTCAGGTCATAGCTGTGTGTGGCATCTTCAGGTCAGGGCAGAGGACTGAGAGAACACCACTGGATTTATCACCATCACTGTGGAGATCTTTGGTGGCCCTGAGACGAGTGGCTTAGTGGGGTGACATGGGACAAGAGTCCGACTACAGAGCGAGTTCAAGCAAGAATGGGGAGAAGAAACAATAAAAGAGCAATAAAAGGAAATAACGGGGAGGGGGTGTGGACGAGTGGGACATTACAGAGAACTCTTTGCAGGCACATTTCTACAACAGGCAGCAGAGAAATGGAGTGGAGGCTCTCAGGCAACATGGAGTGTTCTGAAAGTGGTGAAATGAAGCCATGCTCGAATGAAGATGTACAAGAGAAGGGCTGAATGTACAGGGAGTTCTTGAGAAGGTGACGTAAGATGGAGTGCAGGGAAAATGGGCGGGGCTCGGGGAGGAGCCAGGCCAGTTCATCCACCAACAGGAGGGAAGGATACACAACAGGAGGCCACAGGAGGGATGGATGCATGCAGAACCAGAAGTGGGTAGAAAAGCAGGTTTTCTTAAGATCGCTTCTTTTTCTCAGGGTAGCAACACAGAGGTCATCAGATGAGAGCAAAGGAAAGGCTGCCTCTCCTTCCCAGAGTCTCCTGGTGGTAAACTTCCAAAGCATCTTACATTTTTCCCTCATAGCATTTGTCACGAGCGTGCCGTATAACTACTGGTGTGACTGTTCGTCTAACGGCTGTCTCATCCACAACTGTGAACTTCCTGAGAGCGGGGAATCTGTCACTGACCATGGGATCACCAGCATCTGGCACATACCTGTCTTCTAGATCAGTTACGGACTCACGCCCTAAGCTTCCAGTGGAAGTTCCCCCAAGACGACCATCTTCTAGATCAGGGTTGGCAAACTACAGCCTAGGGGACAAATCCGGTCCACTGCCTATGTTTTGTACATGGAGTTTTACTGGAACATAGCCACGTCCATTCCTTTGCTGCTATTCATCTACAACAGTAGAGATGAGTGGTTGCAACAGAGACCGTTGGGCCCACAAAGCCTAAAATATTCACTATCTGGTCCTTTACACAGTAAGTCTGCCAACCCCTGTTCTAGATCAGTGGTTCTCAGACGTGGGTGCTGGTCCAGCCTCGTCAGCATCACCACCGCCTGGGAACTTATCAGAAATGCAGATTATCAGGTCCCACCCCAGACCTCCTGAATCGGAAAGTCTGGAGGTGGGGCCCAGGAATCTGTGCTCTTCCAAGCCCCCAGGGAGTTCTGATGCACACTCTCATTTCCGAACGGCTCTTCTGGCTCTTCTGGACGAGGTGTACAGATGAAAGGTGGAGCCCACAAGACAGATAAGGAACTTATTCCAGGTGAGTTTATACTCCCACGCGAGAACCAAACAGGCACAAAGGACTACAGGTCATCATTATCAAAACTGTGAGAGCCGCCCTGGGATGGGGAGGAGGGTCTGGGGCAGGGAAAGGGCATGTGAGCGCAGATCTGGAAGAGGAGCTATACATGTTGAGGAAGGATTTCAGTCTTGAAGAAGTGCAAGAGCCCAAGGGGGGAACAAACTCGCACGTTCAGGGGACAAACAGTCCAAAGTGCTTGCGGTGTGGGAATGTTACAAGACGAAGTCAGAGAGGCAGGTAAGCGGCCAGAACATGGAAAGCTTTGTGGGCTATGGTAAGAAGTTCAGATTTTATTAAAAATTTTTTTAACGTTTTATTTATTTTTGAGACAGTGAGAGACAGAGCATGAACAGGGGAGGGTCAGAGAGAGAGGGAGACACAGAATCTGAAACAGGCTCCAGGCTCTGAGCAGTCAGCACAGAGCCCGATGCGGGGCTCGAACTCACGGACCAAGAGATCATGACCTGAGCTGAAGTCGGCCGCTCAACCGACTGAGCCACCCAGGCGCCCCAAGAAGTTCAGATTTTAAAGCACAAGGGGAAGCCACCAGAGACTACTGATACGATCTGATGTTTGTTTTTACAAGATGATGCTGGTTGCTGTGTGGACGGTGGCTTAGGGAGTCCAGGACAGAAGCAAAGAGACAAGCTAGGAGGCCGCTGCAGCACTCCCAGGAAGAGAGGACGGTGCCACACTGGAGCATCTCTGAGGAGGTAGCATTTAGGGTGCAATCAAGGTCACCATTCCGGGGGTTCTGGTTAGGTCTGTTTTTGACACTACAGACTTGGCTCCTTTTGCTAATATTACCTTCCTCTTCTGATAGCAGATTATAATTAGCAAGCAGTAGCCAGAAGGGAGATATCCACGTCCCGTGTCAACCCCTAAATTTGCTCACCACCTGCGGTACCATGAGGACGCAGCCCCAGACCTCTTCCTCCAGGGATCCCACGACACCTACTCTTAGGCCTGAGTGGCTCCTATTTTCTCCCAGTCCCCCAGTATCCTCTTGGTCTCCTTTACTTTCCAACCACGATCCAAGTGAGAGCATTCATCACCTTTCAGGTTGTATACACAGGTTTATCCCATCCACAGACTGATCTGTTTGCTGATTCTACCTCCAGTAGTCTATCAGAGTCTTTCCCTCTCTCCACCGTCCCTGCCTTTGTTTGGAAAGCTTCGTTTCTCATTTTGTCCGTGCAGCAACTTCCGAACTGGAGCACTGGGCTCTGAATTTGCTTCCTTCCAACCCAAACTTGAATCATTTCTAAAAGGTGGATCTAATCACGCAGTCTCCCTGTATAAAATCATTTGGTAGCTTTCTATCACACTCAAGATGAAATGCCCACCTCTGAGCATGCCATGACCTGGCCCTTCCCCCCTCCCCAACCCCCTTCCTCTCTTACCCCTCCCTGACACACAGCTGCTCTTCTGACCGCCTCAAGCTGCTCGCAGTTCCCCTGGACCTGACAGGCTTCCTCGCTCACCCTGCCATTGTTCACTTGGGAGAAATTCCCAGTTGTGCTTTGGGACGCTGCTCTTGACTCAGGGCCGCCTCCTTCAAACACCTTTCCCCACTCTACCCTTGCGCACACGACTATCACTAAGCACATCATACTGCACTGGGATCGGGTGTGTCGCCCTAGAAATGATCAGGTCTTGGCCACCTTTCCACCAGTTTGTCCGACAGCAGAGAAATACAAAGTACTTTAAGGGGCAGAGTGTGAGGCCAGAAGCAGACCAATCCAAGTATAGTATTTTTCTCAAGTTCCAAACTTCATATTAAAAACTTACGGGGGAGAAAGAGCCTCGTGTGGGTTTTGTATTCTACTCCATAGTAATACACGATTGTGCTGTTCTTCAATATAAAAAAATAGTATCACGTCCACACGATCGTTAAGACTGACGGCCCACTCCAGAAAACTGTTCCGCTTCGTCCTGTGTCCCTTCTAGCACATCACTAAATACTCTGGGTGGAGAAGAGCAGCGATTGAGGGGAAAAAGAAAAGCCAAACAGAGCTATTGAAAGCTTTTCAGAAATTCAGTGTCTACCCATGTGAAAGGAACTATACTATTTCATTTTTAAAACGTTCAGCTTATATGACAAAAAGATTGAAACCATTGTTACGGTTAAACTCGACTTACACTACACAAGTTTTTATTTAAATAAAATATGGCATAGAATAGGGGTTAAAGATCCCATGTAAGATAGAATTCAGATAAACAGGAAAGGGCCACAGAAGCAACAGCTTTAGATGAATCAAGCTTGTACAGAAATATATTTTAAAAAGATGTGGTTTGCCACCATCTTCATATGAACTTGGAATAAATAAAAGTCAAGACCAGACTTAATTAGCACCACCCTGTTTCACTTTTCTTTCTTCCCACATCAGAGAGAAATCACACTCTTAAAAGATGGTTTCAGCTTTTATTGAACGAGGACTTTATTTTTTTAACATTACAAACTAAACTCTCCCTTTCTGAAAAGGTAGGTCTTACACTCACAGACAACCTTCAAGCATTTTATTTTAGAAACTGGGGGAGAAATCCATAGTTCATTAACAAGAAGATTCACAACTTCTTTTTACAGTAACGATGGCAGGAAACCAATACATTTCACAACCTAGAGTGGTTCAAACTAAGTATCCTAGAGCAGATTTTGAAACCTTGGAAAGATGACATAAACTGGACAAGTATGAAAACTGCTCATAACGCAGACTCTGGCTCTACCAGCACAGGACAGAAGCTGGCTCTGCGCCGCACCTAAGAAGGCATCTTCCCTACGGCACCCAAGGACGCGGCGTCTTCCCCTCCTCCCAGTCCTGTGCGCAAAGCATTAAGGCAAGCCTATTAAGGACCAGTCAGGCACGGGGTTACAGCAGCTGACCAGAGGAAATCTCTGTAACTTCCTGTAGTCTGAGAGCCTTTAAGGCAGACATCCGCGTGGCAGACTCTGCTGTGTTGTGTTTCTTTTCAGCATCGACCTGCACCTAAAGCACGAGAGGTCACTTCAAGTCACTTCGATGGAAAAAACGATCCCCAATCACTGCGTCTCCAGTGAGTGGAGAAACAATCTGAAGTGCTAGAAAGAATTAAGAGGCAAAAATAGAGGAAAAGCCCTTTGGTTTAGACTTATTAGATGAACAGAATGTCTTTAACTCTCCAGGGAATATCATTGTGGTGTGTAAAATTGTACTAATTAATTAGCACTCCTTTACATTCCCATAATTGTCAGACCATTATGTAATTTCAGTAGCACATTTCCGCCCATTTTTCTATGAAAATAGCTATGAATACTTCAGTAATACAATAATGGTTTAATGATGACCATTTCTCTTTGGTCACGTACTATTTAAGCTCAGGCAGAGATACCGTCAAATTTAAAAACAAAACAATACGGGCTATGCCAATTGCTCACAAAAGCATGACACCAATAGCTTATTTAGTTAAAAAGTCAAGGAAATAGCTTTATTCACCCAAAGTTGTTTTCTAAGACAAACATCTGCTCCGAAATGCAGGAGGGGACATGTGTGGCAATCAGTCAAACCTCGGTTCATTTCTTTCTGGTCATCTGAAATCAAGGGCTCCTTTAGGTATCTAAACATTTTAGCAATACAAGGGCATCTAGGTCAGCAGATGAAGCACAAACACAAACCTAATTCTTTGGAATACTGGTGTGGGTACAGTGCTTACCACAACCCACATTTGTAAATGAAAATGCCGTATTACTTCTCATTCTATAGTGTCACCTGATCACCAGTAGAAAGGCACTCCCGTTACTTAGTGGGAAAGGGAGGCAACTGCTCATAACGAGATTAAAAGGCCACCATAAAAGTGAAAAAATATATGGGCCTATCCTATCCTATTTCAAGTTAGGGAAATGAGAGCCCACTTTTGCTACAGGGATGAAAGCTCGGTCAATTATTACTGTGATTAACACAGGTTTCCCCCGCATTTCGAAAGTCTGTGTTATGCCACTTGCTTTCATGAAGACCTATGTTAATACCTGTTTTTGCTAACTGAAAGAAATCCAAAGAGGATTTTCGCTTTTATGAAAACCCGCGTTCAGTGCGTTCGTCTTGCAGCCAGCCATCAGAGGTGGCGCCCACATCCCAAGCAGCCAGCGGCCCCGCCGAGCTCCTTCCCGGGGAAACACACACAGAAGCTTGCTGTCAAGCTGCCAGACTCTGAACTGTGTCTGTGAGCACCTGTGCTGTATCTTGATCTATCCCGTGCATCCGTTAGCAAGACGTGTCGTAAGTATCAGAAAAGCCTGAGAGAGGTTGTTTTTTTGAGCCTGGGAACCCTCAGAATTTTTCCCATATAAATCAATGGTAATGGCTTCTTCACTTTACACCGTTTCAGCTTAGGAAAAGTTTCACAGAAACACTCTACTTTCGGACAGCGGGAGAAACCTGTAGTAGAAAATGAATTTTTTGCAAGAAGGGAAAGGAATAATTAATATATCTAAGAACGTATCTAAGAATAATAAAGAAGAACAAGCAGGGCTTACACAAGATGCGCTGAAGTGACTGATCTGAAGTAGCCTACTGAGTTCATTCAAGCCACGTGGTACAGGACATTGGCATCTCAAAGGAGTCCACCCGTTACAAACATCATTCACCCGAATCTGTCTAATATGCCATCAAACCTCAGTTGAAGACTAGACCTGTTCTAGCTACGAAAGCAAAAACGTCCCCAACGTTAATCAGAAGCAACTTTCTGTGCATTAAGAAAGCATTTTCTTAGAAGCAAAAAAGTAAAATAAAATAAGATACTATGGTTAAAAATAATGTGTTCTAATAAGGCATTGTGCCCACACGCAAAGGAAAAGAAAACCACCTAATCACAATCTCAAAGGCTTCCATGAATGCTAATCGCTATGTTGGCTGCAATTCCACACCATCTGGAAGACGAGTGTTGGGCAGGTGACCCCTGTGACTTAGGAGTCATCAGCGCGAAGTCAGGCAGTTATCACAGACATCTCTGGCTCTTTGCACCGCCTTTAAAAAAGTTGCCGATAAGTTCAAGAGATGAGGAAGGATGTAGAAAACTATTCTTTTCTTCCCATTAAAATCCATCGTTTTTAGTGGATTCTCCAGTGAGGCAAACTGAGACCACAACACAGTAAAATGAGGTATTGATACAATAAATGTTCACGAGGACTTCTCTTCCCTTGCTTGAGCATCTGTGAGCATTACTACTGTTAAGCAAAGAATAGTTTATTACACATCATCTCCTTTATTCTCAATCCAACCAAAGTTAACTTATTTCACGATATCATCTACTGAAAATAAGTGGCACAGAGTCACATGTTGTGTGGCCTTCTCCCCATGTCCAACTTCTTCCCTCTCTCCACCAAATAACCTCCCTGTGAACTTATACATACTGCTCAAAGCACATACAAGTATTTTGTTGGCCTGATTTTGGTGAACAGTTCAGAGTGTGAATGTGTGTGTGTGTGTGTGTGTGTGTGTGTGTGTGTGTAAGAAATGATGTGTTAAACTTCAAAAAGCAAACTACAAACAAATCCAGAAACGGTGCCAATTTAAAGATTTCAGTATTACGATAAATTTCATACACATACTGAGATACTTCAAAAAAAAAAAAAAAAAAAGAAAAGAAAAGAAAAAACAACCAAAGCGAAACAAACCTACTGAAGCAATTCTGTGTAAAATACGGTAGAAGAAGAAGAAGATGGGGGAAGTTCTGCAGAAGGATGCAAAGCTGTGTACTATAAAACATGTCCGAAGACATTTAGTTTTGGCTTATGAAATTCCAATTGTATTTAAAGACAGGAACAGACGTGGATGGGAAACCCAAAGCTGTGTCCAGCATGCTATTAAACTAACGACTAACATTTATGGGGAAATAAAAGACATTGAATTCTGTAGATCAAGTTCCCCTTTAGAATGTCTGCATTAACCCAGAGAGGCAGGTCTTTCTGGATATCAGATCAGTTGGTAGGCATTCTAAAAACATAACAAACTTACACCAAAACCAGACCAGCCTGGGTAAGTAAGTGTATTATCTAGGCACCAAGAAAGGGGGAAAGTCTCGGAAAAATAAGGGAGGTCTCAGTGTTTTGTCTAAAATTCCAGAAACTGCCCATTTATGTGGCATCAAACGACAGGGAGGTGCCGAAACGTTTACCAGTGTTTTAAGTTTTAACAGTATTAAAATCAGTTAAGATTTGTAGGGACGCAACATTAAAACCATCATGTAAATAGCAGGAACTCAAGGCCAAGGCTAGAACCAACTCAAATCGTGAGCTAACAACATTGCCTGTTTCCTCCACCAAGATTTCAAGTTTGTCCAGTAATTTACACTGTGGTTTCTCGACCAGCTTTGAGATTGGGTGCCGAAAACTGGCGCCTCATCCTCGGAGGTGTCACAAACTGGTTACAGGGGTTGGGTTTGTCAGTCTGCTTCTGAACGGAACTGGCCGCGCTGCCCTCTAACTGACCTCCAGCGTTATAATTACAGTAAGACTGACGGTGCTGATGAATATGGCGCTTTGCCTGGAAAGTCTGCAGATCGGCAGTGGGGTGACCACTGTGGGAATTCAACGATTCCGAGGAGGCAGATGCCTGGCAGCGTGTACTTTTCGGTTGGCCGTTATTGAGAGAGTTGCTTCTCCAGCGTAACTGAGGTGGCTGTTGTTGGGCATTAATATGCTGCTTGCTGACTTGGATGTGATCTTGACTTCGCGTGCCCTGAGAGCCCCATGGTAACTGGGGATCCTTAGGAGCTGCTCTACTCCCCTTTTCTTGGCTCTCCTCTTTACTTCCTCTCCTTCCGTCTTCATCTTTTGGGATTCTCAGCTCTATGACCTCATCTTCTGTTATGATGATATGGGTCCCAGGGCTCCAAGAGTTTCTGTGCTTAGGGTTGCTCTTAAAGGGGAACCGGGGCTTCCGGTTCTCAGGAGGGATGAACCTATGAGGTACGTTCTGCCTACGGAGCTGCTTTGCTATCTCCTGCTGCTGCAGATTCTTAAAGCGGATTTGTTCTTGCCTCATCCAGCGCAGACGTCCCCGTCTGAAAGCCGGATCCCCATTCATCAGCTGGGAGACGCGCTCCTCTTTCTCAAGTTCTCCGCTGTCCCCTCTGCTTCCGTCATTCTCAGACTTGCTACTGACACCAGCGCCGACGGGCTCCTTTGCTCTGTGGTTTCCTTGGCCTTTCTGTTCCTGAGATCCAATCAGTGGCAAGACTTTCTCCATTTTGAGCATTTTGTTTCTTAAGACTTTTATTTCCTCATCTTTCATGTTGTTTTGCTTTTTCACTTCCTGCAAAATGTCTTCCAGTTTGTCAATATGAACCTTGAGGTCATCTACGTCAGTGCCACCTTTACCACTGGCCATCATGTCTTCGATCTTCTCATCCCCTACACCAACAGTGTCCCAGACGTCCCTGGCCACTGCCCTCCAGGAGTCCCGCTCGTTGGGATCCTTCTTCCCGTACATGGCGCAGAGCTCTTTCATCTTCACGATGGCCAAGGCTTCAATCTCCTGCCGACTGTGCCTAAAATCGTTGAGCGCAACCTCATAGCATATCTCTTTTACAGCCTGAATCTTAAGATCTGAGATGGTGACCCACTTGGAATCTTTACTCAGGCGCCTTCTCTGGGGGATCTGATACATTTTAATTGGCTCTCGTTTCTTCCCACTGCTAGGGAGGCCACATTTTTTAACAATGGTTTGCAGCTTGCTGGGAGGTAGCTTTTCTCTCAGAGAAGTAATCAGTTTCCAGCTCTCTTCGCAGGACCTCTTGTCAGAATCGTCCCCGCTATCAGAATCCGCGTCCTTTGGAAAAACAAAATCAAAAAATGGCCCCAAAATAACCAAAATTAAAATGTAAAAAAGGAAAATCAAACTGAAGAAAAAACAAGCCAAAAAGCCTTAACCAAATTTAAAACCAAAACCAAAAATAAATAAGTAAAACTAAAAAAACAAAAACAAAAAAACACAAAAAAACCCCTAAATGGTGTGTACGTTTATTAAGACATATGTATATAAAGATCATTAATATAAAGATTTGCTTGTTTAGTAACACTAATGCAAATTCCCACTTTCTAGCTTAAGTGATGAAATCTGCAATCCAATTTCTTAAGAGGACTGACACAGTGACCTTTCGCTCTAAGGCCATGTGAAGTTTTTATTTAACAAAATGCCGTGAAATGACATCTCCACCATCTTGAGAAAATGAAGTAAAACCTATGCCCCATACATGCTAACGCCCATGCAGCCACTTCCCCACATTTGCCTTGGTTATTGCTGTTGCTTCTTCCAGAAACTCTCTCCCCCACGAGTGAGCACAGATGCCATACAAGATGTGACGAGCAGGCGGATTAACAAAGGTTAGTAAGGCTGTAGGAGGCCACGTTTTGTTTAGCTTTACTAAAAAGAGCAGCCCTAGAAAAAAGTTAGAAGATGAGAAGGTAGAAAAAGAAGCAGTCAAACAGGGATGATGTTAAAAATGAATCCCTACTGGCAGACCACGTGAGGTTCTTATCAACCAAACTGTTTTCTAGAAGACAAGAGGGTTTTGACAGGAGTCCTTCCACAAGTGCCTCCTGGAGTCGCTATTTTCTTGTCATGCCAAACCGATGCACTACGTCTGTGCAATTGACACTCGTTACCCAGAGAACAGGAAGCAGAAGAGAAGGATCCTTATGGTGGGTCTGCTTTTTTTGTTTTCACACACTGAAACCAACAAACACTTCACCTCCAAATTGTTAAGAAATAAATTTCCAGAATATAAATTAAGCTAGGCAAATATACTTTTCATTACACGTCATTTAAAATTCCCCAAGTAATATTTTACTACAACCTAAAGATCTTTTCTCCTTAGGAAAACCCATGGCATTTCTAGCTATTTGAGGAATATCGCTTTAAATGACAACTCTTCCTATCAAGACATGAAACAGAAAGATTATATTCTGCTCATGTAAAAATGGATCCACTTTAAAATGCTGTCCCTAACTCTTTCATACTTAGCTTGCACTTTACCTCTTCAAAAACTTTAGTTGGGTAGTCGGGCTGCTGTTTGGACTTGGGCCTAAAACAACTAACTAGTCTTCAAGGGCTATCTGGATACTAACCAACCGTTCTTAACTAACAAGAGCACATCCTGATAACACGGATCCAAGTGAAAGCAATGCTGGATTTAGAATTCCCTACGCTGGATAGGATTATGGAAGGCTTTCTATTCGGGAATTCTTTCTATTCCTTGGAAAAGAAACTTTTCACTTAGAAGAGTAGTTCAGGATGGTCTAGTTAAAAAAAAAGAATCTCAGCATTCTCTTTTACTTGGCTGCAATTACCACAATTATCTCTAGCAAATAGTATCTTGCTTTCTAGGCCAAAGACTTCTATGCAGTTACTTTATATGCACAGTTATTTCTAAAAAATAAGTTTTAACGATAATGATCATAATTTGGCCCCTGAATTTGGAGCTGTTGATCTATTATTTCTGTTGGTCAATAAATGGGTGCTAAACCCATCTATAAATCCTACCTGGTTGAAAATTTAACAAGAGAAAACACAGGGGCGCCTGGGTGGCTCAGTCGGTTAAGCGTCCGACTTCGGCTCAGGTCATGATCTCACAGTTCGTGAGCCCATGTCGGGCTCTGTGTTGACAGCTCAGAGCCTAGAGCCTGCTAGAGTCTCTAGAGTCTCCCTCTCTCCCTCTCTCTCTGCACCTCCCCCCATGTGCTCTTTCTGTCTCTCAAAAATGAATAAACATTGAAAACATTAAAAAAGAAAAAAAAAGCAGAGCTAAATTTATAGACTCTATGCTATTTTTTTCATTTTTAGTGTAAACCTCAGAATGGCTAATCTTAAGTGATAAAAGAGGACATTAACAAACATTAGAGAATAAAGTATGTCTGACTCTTAAAAAGGTTTTCTTATCAATATGTATAAACTATATTTTACAGAACATCAACTCTGATTGTTCCCACATAATTGACAACTATCACTCCACCCCCACCCTGGCTTCTTCTCTTTTCCTTTTAAGATTGCTTAAGGATAAAATGAATACTACCTATCTATGAAATAACAAATATTCTAATCTGCTTTCGTATCATGCTTGAGAGACAACGATTAGGTCTGTTAACTCTAATAAAAATAAAATATATTCATGTTATAAAAAATCATAAATAAAACAAATAAACAAGAAAGTCTACATAAATCCAAAACAACTCAAATTAAACTAAGTGGCCATACTTTTCCTTCTTCTTAAAATACTGTCGTATTGACTTTGTAGGATATGTTCTTAAAGCCCCCCTATCATGTACTGATCATGACACTAAATATTCTGTATGCAAAGTTATGTGCCAAGATATAAACCCTATCTCATGTCAAAAAAGATTTAAAGATATTTAGATTGACTTATTGCAGGGTTGGAAAAACTACTCGGGTCTGGCAAATTCACGTCACTAAATGCTGCTTCTGTCTTCATTAAATCCCAAATGCAAAGGCCTCCGTAAGAGACTCTGCAAGAAGCCTATGCAAATTGAAGAGAGAAGATACCTAAAGCACATGTGTAAAAAAGCAAGCACAAAAAGGACCAGGTATGTAACAGAGCACTAACTATAAGAGAATGTTCAGCAATGTGACAATGTGACGCATTTGGGGAACTATCGTAATACAATACTTATGAGCCTGAACTCCATTTTTGAAGGCTGTCATTATTCAAAATGATTACATTACAATATTAAATACAATTTTACTGCATAAGAATTCCTTTATATCCTCTCAATGTTTATTCATAGGGTGCATTCAAAATATATCTGTTTGTTGACCAATATGGGGTCATAAAAATACACTTTCCATTCAGTATTGTTACTGCTAGATATTCTTTAGGCTAAGGCATTAGAAATCAGTTCCTCTTGAGGACAAGAAACATGAGCGGAACAGACAGCTGGACTGAAGGGAGGAAAGCAGCCTCCCTGCTCCGAGTAGCTGCTCCCGAGATCCTAACCTGCTCTGCGAGCGATACACAGAACAGATGACAACCAGGACCTGACTACTTGCAGACTAAGTATGTCCCCTGGAAACGAAATAGGTCTTAGACACATTTACTTTCTCTTTACTTAATGGTCAGCATCTTTATTTCAGAGCAAAGAAGGACTATCAGCTCTTGGTTATGGAGAACGCCAGCCATCATCATCTCTCTCACCTGCTTTACTCAAAGGCTGGTCTCCGGCCCAGCAGCACTGGCATCACCTGGGAGCTTGTTAGAAATGAAGAACCTCAGGCCCCACCCCAGACCTGTTGAATCAGCATCTGCATTTCAACAAGACTCCCAGCTGGGGAAGAGGCACTGCTCTTTCTAAACAGAACAGAACACGGAAGCAATTCAGAAGACCCAAGGTGAAGCGTCAGACCCGTGACTTAACAGGGGTTTAAGAATGGGCAAGACAGACTTTTTTTAGCCTTGGTTTACTCAACTATAAATGGGAAGTAATATTACTCACTTTATTTACACACACGCCTACCAGGGAGGGCTATTCCAGAAATCAAAAAAAACCAAAAACTGATGGATGTTAAAACTCTCTGTAAATTACAAAGCACTATAGAAATACAAGGCACTACTGTTAATAACACACACAGCTTAATGATACCTGTCCTCATGTGATCTGTAACAGACCATCAGAGGCATGTTACT
The DNA here is from genome assembly GCF_018350215.1 of Panthera leo. Lineage (NCBI taxonomy): Eukaryota > Metazoa > Chordata > Mammalia > Carnivora > Felidae > Panthera > Panthera leo. The sequence goes on along the minus strand of NC_056686.1, from coordinate 7,327,690 downwards.
AAATCATACATTATGAAGATAAAAGGCTCCTCATGTGTCACAAACCTTTCAAACCCCTAATCATACGGTAGCCAAATTCCTTCTGTTTTCATTAAAAACTAAATGTTGACTAGGCTTCGTAAAGGGACTCAAACACTGCTATTATCTTGCCCCAAACATGTGATTTGTTCCTACAATCCATTCTTTCTTGGACTTCACTATAGTTTCCAAGATAACAAACTAACTGATTTAACCCACTGCCAGGCCTAAGGAATGAGTCGCCCTGGGAAAGGCCGCTTTAGCTCGAGCCCTTGGCTTTTCTGGCCCAGTTAGCAACAACGACCAGCCTCTCTTCTCCAAAGCAGAGCATCACCATAAGGCTGCAGTTTACACACAGCATTTTAGATGCTGTGTTTTACGCTAAGGGAAGCAACCAGTATCTCAGCTTTCTCCCTAATCTCCCCTTCTTTTAAAAGAAGTCCATGAATCGTAAAAATTCTACACTGTATCCACTGTACCCAAAGGTTTATTATACCTTTTCCTTACATATCAAATGACCGCCAAGAAGCTTCTTATGACCAGGGCTTTGTTAACCAAAGCTGGATGACCTTAAAAACAAAAATCTAACTACTAGATCAACTTATTTATCCATGCGATTCAGTTTCTAGCAAACTTGGAGAATCAATTCACATCATAAAATGCTAAAGCCATTATTAGCAGTATAAGCTGCAACCTTAAACCAACTTTTCGACTGCTCACCCGAACCCTTTCTCAACCTGGAGGAACCAGGCTTCCTTCTACTATTGGAGTTGGTTGTGAGCCCCTGCTTCCACTGTCATCCCACATGCCACGGAGACCCTTATTGAGAATTCAGACTCCATGCAGGGGAACAGAAAAGGATTAACACATGCAACTGTGCAGCAACACTTTTAGACACAGTTTAACTAAAAAAAGAAAAAGAAAAAAAGAAAAAAAAAAAAAAAGTCTGCCCAGCATAAGAACAATCCCCAAGTCAGCCCAAGAGCAGAGAATTAGTACTATCAGGTGATCAGAAACAAAACCAAGGCAAACACCCACCATATTCAATATAATTATTATTAAAAGATCCACCACTGATGCATACTCAAAAACCACTATCAGGAGGCAAAGGCTACCAGAAAAGCTCCCATAGTTCTTCAAAAAGCACTTGGTTTTGATAGAACTAACGATTTGACTTTAAGACATAAAAGGCACAACATCGTACCTTTATAGACACTTTCTCAGGCTAAGGCTACGAGGAGATGTAAGTTCATTCTCCATTAAGGAAATGAGAGAATAGCAGATGGTGTCAGTGAGAGCCGGACAAGCCATTTGGGCGAGTGCTCATCTGTGGAATGGGAGGGACCAGAGCAAGCCGCCCACTTCCTAACAGAGGATCGAGGATGGCCTCCTACCAGTCTCTGCTGCTCCAAAAGAAGATCTGCTTCTTCTTTCTCCTTTTTGTACAGGATCTCCATCTCCTGTAGCCTACAAGGAAAAGAAAAACGAGAGAGGAAAAAATAAATTGTGAAATCACCGGACTGTTTCATGCGTGCTACGTACTGTAGGTTTAAAAGAAGTGATGGTCACGTGGGCCACGTCATATTTGTGCATCACCTTTTCTCCATCTCCTGCTTCATATCAATCCCTTGTTTTTCCAGAAGTTCTCTCTGGGCAAACGTCCAGTCCACAGGCTCAGAGGGGGTCTCCGCAGAAGGAGTCTTCTCTCGCTCTGCCCGTGCTTGCTCCGGGTGGTTGAAACGAAACACATGATTTTTACCCATGATGATACGGTTTCCTAGAACAAAACAGAAACAGAGTTAAGAAGCCATTTTTTAAAAGGGTACTTACCTAGGTTAGTAACCTCACTCTCCCTCCCTTTCCCTAGTGCAAAAAGTCAGCTTTTGGAGTTTTACGAGAACAGAAATCCTAATGCTATCACTTCTTCAAACAAAGAGTCACACATTAAAGAGTTGCTCACACAAGCCACATGTTGTTTGCTGAAGACTTCAAACCTTTCCTGGTCTCACCTGAGCGCAGCTGAACGGGCTGGGCCACCCTCTTGCCATTTACATAGGTCTCTGAGCGTTCACAGGGCTCTAGGGTCACGATAACTAAGAAGAACACAAACTAGTATTAGCATCACAAACCACCGGAGTAAGACAATGGAAAGCAGACGACTTCCAGGGTAACCAGAATCGATTCCTGCAGCCAACCAAGTGGCTGAGAATCTACACAGGAGCTCTCGCTGGGGGACCCAAACCAGGGATATGGCTAAGAGAAACATTTAAATGAATTTCACAAGCCTCAGAAGAAGACAGGAAATGTTCGTTTTGGTCATACCTGAGAGTTCAGTCCATAAAACTGAAAACTATCAGAAATCTTAAGATACAGGTACTATCCAGAAACTTAAGATCAAAAGCTAATATTCTGATTAAAGGAATGAATCACATAGCACAAAAATACCATTAGAGTATTGTTTTGTTAATAACCTGGGCAAAAATCAAGACTGACTTTTTCTTCCCTTTTAGATAAAGTAAGTTCCACTGGGTTAAAATCAGAGGTCCTTCAAATCTCCCACTACCCAGGATATTTGTTCCTTTCTTACTTGTCTATTAACTAATTAACATTCAAGACCAAGCCTAATTGCCTCTGTCCTGCTCGGTTCTTGGCAGTCCCAAAAGGGCTCCTTTTGTCCAGCCTATTTTCATGTAAAACAGCTATGTCCGTCCCAGCATTTGTAAGCAGCACAGGTTTCTCCATTTTCCAAATATTAGATCGTACGAGAAAATATCACTGAAAGAGACAGGGAATGCCAAGCCTTGGGGATTTCTAATAACCCAGAATGAAAAGACTGCTGGAAAAGCTAAGCCAGGAACTCTCACCGTCCCCACTGTTGTTTCTCTCGCTCCGGAAGATACAATGTTCTTCTTTAATGTGAGCCCCACTCAGCACGATGTCCTGGCGCCGCTCAGCATCTGCTTGGCCAACCCTGAACACAAGGGAAAGTGTTTCCCAGGGAAATTCAGACACAAAAAGCACTGGAAACAATGAACCTCTTTCTCCCAGAGAATAGTCTTTGGTATGTACAAAAAAGGTATCGCTTCTTTTTATCGGAGTCTTTCAACTGCAAATTTTATTTTCACATATGATCAAGCTCCCTACGTGAGAATAAGAAACCAAGGAGCAAGGATACATCAACGTAACTCACTCAGCTTTATAAAAAGACACGAGTGAACTAACCTCCCTAATGAATTCATACAAGAAGTTAGAAGAAAATTTTACTTAGGGTGTTTAGGGAAAACTACATGTTAACTGGTTCAGATGACTAAAGCACGCATATAATTTGGGAAGACAAGATAGTTTGTAACTATTTCAGACAGGAAAAAGCAAATCATTACAACAAATTTTTCAAAAAACAACTTCCTTTTAGTTATGCAATCATTGAAAAGAACAGAAAACATTAAGTAACTGTAAGAAACAAATATACCTGGTAATTCCATCTTTGATGTAATAAAGCAGGCACTCGGACATGAGTGGGTCTTCATTGAGGTTAACAAGATGTGGGGTCTGAAAGAGGGTACAGATAATCAATCTGGAGCGAGTACCACCATGGGCTGTGACAAGAACAATGAGCCACAGGAAGCTGATGGCTTCCTGGATTATCTACAGTCCCTAGGTGAGGGACACCTTTTATTCCTAGTTGCGATTCCATTATAAACACAAAACATTCTCTTTAAGCCTTCTCAAATTACACCAATACACTCTCTTCAAAAATCATGAGTTCTGGGATAAAGAACAAGATCCAATTCTTGAGAAGGCCAAAGCATAAAGAATACAAAAGAAAAAGAAAGACAGGTTGATTCTCTGGATGGGCTAACCACAACTTTTGTAACTATCTGGATGAAATTCTTGAAGGGGACAAAACAGGCCACTTTGACATATTGATTATTTTGAGCTGAAGGCACTTCAAAAACAGCAACCGCAGGGAGAGGCTTCCTTTGAACGAACCCCATCCCCCCCGGCCTCCACCCCAAGACAGGTCCTCCTAAAGGACCTCAGCTGTTGTGTCCCCTCCGGGAGTCCATCAACCAGGGAGGATAGACTCTTGTCCCAAGAGAGGAGACCAGAAATCGACACCAGACAGACTTTGTCACAAACGATCACACTTCCCATCTATTCTCCCAAGGGCCCCTTCATCTTTCCTGAAAAATCATTCATTCCCTCTTGAGAGGCCTATGTCCCTGCTCCCCTTTCCCTACTAACATGGCATTTAAGTCTGAACTCTAAGCCCTCTTGGGGAGTCACTCACTTTCCCCCTGGGCAGCTCCCACACACATATGAAGCAGACATGTTAATAAACTTATTTTTGTTTTTTTCTTATTAATCTCTTATTACAGGGCTCTCAGCTAAGAATTCAGAAGGGTGGAGGGAAAACAATTTTCCCTTTCTACAATCTCAAGAAATACTTAATTTTTTCATTTACTTTATAAACATGTCCCCACACCCCCTGTCACGTCCCTCTATAATTTTTATCACTTCTTCCATGGTCCCCATTACTCTGTTTAGTTCATTAGTCTCTACTTTAAAGAAAAAATTAAAATTGTCAGCATTCAACAATATACACATCTTGTAAAAGTCCTCTTCATCTAACTCTAATATTTCTAAAATCTTTGAAAAACCAACCTTCTTTGGTGAAAATACCCCACTGGAATCCAAAAATAAGTCACATGGTCTTGGGGTCAAAATCTACTCAAGACAGTGCCAGCAAACGTGGAAAAATGAAAGAAGAGTCAGATGAGTGAGTTAAGAACAGGAAATGAGAAAGATGATTAAAAAGAAATTAGGAAAAGCTCTACATTAGCATCTGCCTCCGGAGTTAAGAGCTCTGCTGGTTTGAGAAAGTCAAAGTCCTCTGTGGGTACTGTTCTTTAACGTCTATCGTGACACTGGCCTCAGAAAAAGGGCATCCTAGAAATAGGCTTCATTTTCCCTTGCCTTAAAAGTATTCTCCCACCCCATCCCCCATTTGACTGAGGACTGACTGACAAAATCGTATATGTTTAGGTCGGACAACGTGTTTTTTTAAAGGTGTCCAACGTGTCAATTTAATACACATACACATTGTGCAATGATTACCACAATCAAGTTAACATATCAGAAACCGGTTCTAAAACCGAATCTGGATGTGGCCAGTGGTGTATCCCTTCCTTTCCTGAGGAAGTCTAGAAAGTTAAAACAAGATGCATAAAATTAAAGCAAGAAAAACCTTTGGAAACAGAGATCTCAGTTGGAATTCTGGGCTGTTTATATCACAACACTAATTCAAGTTATTTATAACTTGTGTTAAACGCCATATTTTTACAAGTTGTTACCAAATTTTTCCATATAGCTCTTTACACTGAAAGATGTTGTAACATCTTTCAAGATACACAAAGGCACAAATTCTATCAAACGTAGAACTGATAACACCTCTACAGTCATAAGTCATATCTTGATAAACAATGTCTTACCGAAGCAAACACTACTAAACTGTGAAAACCAGGGATCTCTGGCAATACAGACAGACAAAATACTGTTATTATTGTTCCAGTTCTAAAAAATTATGTGACCTTGACAGAAAAACCAAACCAAAAGAATCCCAGCAAAAACAAGGAATATTTCATATCAAATTAAAAACAAAAATGGAAAAGTCCCCACTCACTCTAATGCCAACCTAAAGAGATCACCATCGGAGCCTTGCAGAACATGTTTGAATCTCTCATAGCCAATTTGGGGTTATTTGAAATGAAGGCCCACTTATTACTGGCATGAATATATTTACTTTATAAATCAATTTATGTTTAATTACTACAGTCAAATGAGAAGCACACAAAAATAATCATTTGATAACAGTTTCCCAGGACCTAACAATAACTAGGAAGCAACTCAGTAAAAGAACAAAACAACAACAAAACCCAAAACAAAACCTACCTCACGCTATTCTAATTAGCTACAAGGTATCTACTACCTAACAACTATGATAACATACGTAGGATGATAACTACTGGAGTTTTATTTATTTATTTTTTTTAACTAAGAAAGAAGCAGAGGAGGCTACAGGGGTGAGGACAGGAATTGCTTTACTCGGTACAATGACCGTCTGTAACACAAACTAAAGAAGCAAACTTGAGTGGTATTTTTCTAAACAAACCTGAATGGCTGAAATTGCTTCCATAGAGTTATAAATCAGGGCTGCGGGCATCTGTGGGAAAATCTACATAGAAAGAGTAGCCAAACTGAAGCAAGGTATGCTAGATGAGAGGCTGGGAATTGAAAAGAAAGCAACAACGCACATGAGTAAACGTATGGAATCGTGACCGAAAGTTAGATTTACGGCCTTGCGTTTTGTTTTTTAAACAGCAAACATGACAGGCATTTTAGAAACAGGCTGCCTTTGTACTGTAAGATGAAATTAGAAATTCTGAAATTAAGCCGAATCCCAAGCCGAAACGAAGGGAGGAGGGGCCGGCCCTAAAAGGCCGGAAGTGCCTCAGTGACCCAGACAAACAGGAAGTTTGTCTTTTGTTGGGTGGAGTTTCACAACACTGTGTCCTACCTTCTTCGGTGAGAAAACTCCCAGGGTTCCTCCGTCTTCTCGAATGGCAACTCCCATCTCGGCCAACAAGGCCTCTCTAGAAGAACAACAAGCACACCAGAATACCAACACCAAACGTCAATTAAATCAGTCTCAAATGAACTAGAAAATGAGGCATGCAAAGCAAAAACTACTGTCCGTGTTAGTAACACAAATGTGAAAAACCTGTCTATCCTGTCATTAATGAGAAATTATTTTTAAGAAAAACAGCACATTCAAAATAAATTCTGTTCCCATGTTAGGTAAAGTTATATTCACCCAAGTAAGGACTTTGTCTCATCTGACTTTAGAGGCAGACAGTAATTCATAAATAATATGTCTACTAATATTTAAAAAAGGAAGAAAGGGATAGTCCTTAAGGCCAGACATCTAACTCAAAGAACCGTTTCTTCAAAATCTAAGAAAGCAAGACACCTGGGTGGCTCAGTCGGTTAAGCATCCGACTTCGGCTGACCTCGTAGTTCGTGGGTTCGAGCCCCGCGTCTGGCTCTGTGCTGCCAGCTCGGAGCCTGGAGCCTGCTTCAGATTCTGGGCATCCCTCTCTCTTTGCTCCTCCCCCACTCTCTCCCTCTCAAAAATTAATAAGAAACATTAAAAAAACAAAAACAAAAAACCCTGACAGAGCCCTTTTAACAAAAAATCTAAGAAAGCGATCAGAAAGGAACTTTGATATGTTAAGATTGTCTATAAGTGTGATTTTCTCAAATGTTATGCTCCTATGCCCACCACCATATGGACTCAACAATTCTAGCTTAGAATCCTTGTAAGAAGAAACTTCTAAGTGTTTGATACACCCACTGCATCCATACAACAGCACTCACTTCTTCCTCATCTTCCGTGGAGGAGGAAGACAGGTGTGAACTTTTTTAAATGTATATTCATCCCAAAAGGAAAAGTATTATTTCAGGTTACATTCACCTTCAGGGTAGAGAACTGATAGGTTAAGGTAGAAAAGGGATTTTAAAAGTCTGCAAATCAAACTACTTCACCGCTTAACCTAAGAGGTTCTAGAAAACATAACTCAAAGACAATCATCCGAAGGGCTTTATTATTTGGGCCTTTATCCAAGGCAGTTGTTTTGCAAAGTAAAAACTCTATCCCTCAATATCTTCCATTTTATATGGGCCCTGAGCACCACTCGGTCCGGTAAGGAACACAGGACTCCCGCAGAGAACGGGGGACTATGTAAGCCTCACTGGCGGAAGGCCCAGAGCAGGCTGGGCTCTGTTCTGTTCTGTGGTCGGTGAAGTGGACGCCGGGGGCGGGGGGGAGGGGTGGGGGCTTCGCTTTTACTTCCAGCTCATCTTCTCCTTCTATAAAAGGAATCCCAGCTCCCCTGAGAATGTGCAGACACTCCCCGAGCTTAATAATATCCTGACCTCTCCATTCTGATGGCCTCTGTTTTACGCAGCTTCTCTTCCCAGGTTTCATTCAGCTCAGCAATGATCTTCTCCGATTCCTAAGGGAGGAAGTCCACAGTTCAAGTGAAGACACTTATGATGTGACAGGCTAGGTCTGGGAAGGACAGCAAGATGCCCTTTGTGGGTATGAGGCAGAATCTAATACAGTGAGATTTTTTTCCTTTCTTAATATTACATACAATAAAAATCATGAAGACTAGATCTGGCATTAAATCAGCCCTAGGTATATAATCCTCCTAAGTCCTAATAAAAATGCCCTAATAGTGAGTGTGTATGTGTGTGTTTACAGAAGGAAGAGTAACATGAACATCCAAAAATGCAAGACATTATTCCCAACAGCCACTTCTACAAAAGAATAAAGCCACCAAAGGTATTCATTGCTTTTGTTCCATACTGTAATTTCACCATAACACTGATGGGGCTCAGAACACATTTGCCCACAATATGGCATCTTGGCATATTGACTATTTTCAGCTGAAGCAATCGGAGAAATGGTATCTGCAGGAAGGACTCTGATCTCCTCAAGCAAGCTTTAAGATCCCCACCCCCAACTGGAGAAAAGGCACATCCTCACCCCCAAAGATGGAGGAACACCAGGAGGAATCTGAACAAACAGGCCTTAATAGGTACCCACCCCTCCCCCAACCCCATCCTATCACAATTTCCCATGACTCTTCCCTCGTCATCAAACCTAGCACAAAAATGCTCAGGTTTAACACCTCTTTGGGTCTTTTATTTTCTTATGAAGGCTCCCATGTCACATAAAACTTACATGAAATCAATTTGTGTGCTTTTCTCTTGTTAATCTTTTGTTGTAGAAGCCCCAGCCAAGAACCCGAAGGGTAAATGAATGATATTTTAACTCCCCTGTAACACAATACCCTCCCGAACACAACCCAATACCTGCCATACAAAGGTTTAGTATTCATCTCATCTGAAGGTATGTAGCCACTGAAGTGACAGTTTCCTCGTCTCCCACTCAGTGTTTATCAATGCCAGAAATATAAGATTTCTTGATCTCAAGGAATTTACCATATACTAGGGAGAGAGAAATAACCGGTGATTCGTTCACTCAGTAATTCTACATCACCTCCTTACATGCCAAGCCCTGTTTCAGGCAACCAGAGATGTGGCAAGGAACAAAATCTCTGTCTTCGTAAGACTTCCATTCTGGTAAAGAGCCTGAAGTAATCGATTTTAATCAATAATTCAAATATACGGTATGTCAGAGAGCAGTAAGTACCTTGGAAAAAAAGCAAGAAAGGGAAAGGGGTAAGTGCGGGAGCAGTTTGGGGTGGGGCTGTCAGGACAGGGCTCACTGCCGAGGTTCTGCGTGAGCAGAGACAAGGAGCAGGGGCCACCACACAAACACGTGAGGGAAGAGGGAAGAAACGGCTGGCATTTTCCAGGAACAACAGTGTGGCCAGGGCAGCGTGCTTGCGGACTGTGCACGGGTAGGGCAGGAGAAGACCACAGAGCGGCTGGCCAAGTGCTAGAAGCGAAGCATTCATAGGTGGCGGGAGAATGGGTGAGCATGAGAAGGATGCTCACACTGATGAATGAAGGACAAGTGGGAACCGACTCGGTGGAAAATGGAGGGAGGAGGAGGAAAACCTGAAAGGGAGACGAGCACGTGCAGAAAGCAGGAGAAATCTAGTCACGGAGACGAAATCCGCAAGTCAAAGGGTGAGGACGAGGAGACTAGCGATGATGGGATGACAGCTCTGGGGACAGCAGTGGTTACGACTAGGGCCGAAAACCCTGCACAGTTTGCAAAATATTTCACTGTCTGATTCACTTAACAGGCTATTGTAAGAAGCCGCTGGGATCTGAAAACATAATTCTCTACACAGAAAGAAACAGTGAACATGTAATACGATCAACCCTAAGACACCTGCGATTTCGTTTTCCGGAATGACACACGAGAGCACGAAAAAAAAGCCACGAGTGAAAACTCCAGGCGGTGGGAGGGGGGGGGCAAAAGCAGAGGAGTACAAGCGTCAGGAGAAACAAACGGGACAGCATGACAACGATGATGACGGTGAAGGACGGCAACAGCTAGTGAAGAGGGACAAAGAGCAAAACCGGTAACCGAGTTAGAAAAGTCAGAAACCACATGGGCACCAGTACGGTCCACACAAAGGGGGCCACTGAAAAGGTACTGGTTTGGGAAGGGTCACTCACAACCTGGGGGATGTGAGAGCAAGTCTGCAGTGGGAGCGGGGAGGGTGGAGCCAAAGAGACAACACCACTCAAGGTGGTCACATTAGCCCTGTGAACAGACCCCACGGCTACCTGAACGGCATCGCTGCACACGCCTCCCAGGACTGACTTCGCCTGCAGTGCACCTGCCACTCCCAAGTTCAGGGAGGAGCCCATATGCCGTGCCAGAGGGCCAGCAACCAAAACACCCTTACAATTTTGGCAAGGAGTGAGATGGCCAGGACAGGAAGCGCACCAGGAACCAAGTGGACGGCAAGCACCACAGAAGTTCTTCAAACAACAGTTCTAGCAGAGTAGCATTAAGTGCTTTTGCAAATACTGTGAAAGGGCAAATACAAGACAAGCGGGCACCATATCCTCTGTGACAGTAAGGCTGATTAAAGACGGCTGGGGAGAAACCTTGACAGTCTCGAAATGGTAACTCTGAAAACAAAGGATAAGCACAAGAGGTTGCCCAAACCGGAGCATCTAGACTGGTGCTCATTATGCAGAGTGTGGCCCACAAGCCACTGATGTTGGATACGGAATACAAACTGACCCAGGAGCTACTTAAATTTTTTTTTTTCCCGGGTTGGTTATTTTCAGGAGCAGACTGTGTCTGATAAGAGGTTTATCTGGCTATATGAAAGCTATTCCATTTGGGGGCAACTGTAGACTCAGCCCATCTAGCAAAATCGCTGTGGAGGGACCCTCTTGTCTTTCGCTGCCAATTCTAATACGAACTCTCTAATTCTACTTTCCACCTGGAGGGTAAATCGGGACACAATCTCTTTATAAAGAGAAGATTTAATGAGTTAGCTGAGGACGATGCTAATTTTATTTTTCATTACAGCTTCAAGTTGCAATTTTTATGTTGTCTCAGAAGCTATTTGTTAAAAATCTGAAGAAAGCTCAGAGAAAATGATATTGAGCAAAACTTCAGTGCTAGAAAAAGCCATTTATTCCAGAACCATTCTAGAAAGAAAGAGACTGGGGGCCAGAGAACCTACGGACTAACCTGAGGCCACACTACTTCCTGAGCCACTAAACCCTAGGGCTGAGTTTCCTGACTCTTGACATTCTTCCTTCAATTAAGGCAGAATCAATGGGATTTCAAGAAAATATTCGACTAAACAGCCCGCCATCAATTAAGAAAGAGTGAAGGACATTCTCTCTTGAAGCCTGAATAGCAAACTGAGCATAAATAAAACTGAGCTGACAACAGGAGACAACTGCGGTCTCTGAGTTGTCAACCTGCTCTGCAGGCAGGACTGGCACACCGGTGCCCACTGCTGCCCATAACCCTAGGAGCCCAACTCCAGATTACGCTGAAACTGGGATTCATGCTTCAGAAATAAGGAGTCGAGACAATCTTTAAGGGTCCTTCCTTCGTGCACGTAGTACCCAAACACAAAAAATTCCAAAGAGCGATGACATCAGCAACCTTTTTTTTTTAAGCTCCAAGGAACATTGGGCTCAGGCGCCATTCAACTTTGGCCTCACATTCTGTAGGTCTAACTATCTGTATAACGCTGGTTAGTAATTGTGTTCACACAGCTAAACACGATTTAATTTCTTTGTCATGATTCGGTTAAAGTGGCAGAAAAATCCACAGAACAAGTCAGAAATATTTCCATGAAAAAAAAACGACAGTTAAATTGTGATATTTAAAAGGTTAAATGCTTACTACATGGAACATTCCTTGAAGCCATCGGATAGCCAAGGTTTTACTGTACTGAACACAGCATATGCTCCATAAAGTAAGTTCCAAGTGTGGGGCCCTCGGGCCGCCTACCCCAGCATCTGCCCTTGCATGCTTCTGTAATGGATATTTGTGGATATTTATAATCCAAGCCTCTGCAATGGCACTCCTAGTACTGACTTTGACGCCAGACTAATAAACACCAGAGCCACCACATGGTAGCTATGGTTACATATTTAAAACCTTACTGAATAAGAATCCAAATCAGGGGTATGTTCATTCCAACTCAGTTTGAGTTGTGATTAAAAACTGAGAGCAATTACATTTCACTCTCTTTTGCCAGAGACGTTTATGGAGGGATCAAGATCTTTATTGATGGGGTTAACACGGGTCTCTTCCATACGGAAAGAAGCTATTCAAAAAAAAGAAACAGTAGCAACACATTGTGCACAAGTCTTCTACCAACTGATCACATTTTTCAAGTCAAAAATACAGAGAAGCAAAGGAAAAGAAAGTGTCAGGAAAATGAATCAACCCCCTCTCCTTTATTACTGTTTTCCATTACAGTATTTTTGTTCTGCAGTATCATGTCTAAGGAACACAGTTCCTAAACATTCAATAACGAAATGGTCCCAAAATGAGAACTTCTCAAGCATCTCTATTGTATAACCACTGCTTTGCACTGTGCACGCAAGATGTTCTCCGCCTGAGTCATTAAAATGCAGGTCTGCTGGGACGGAATTCTCACCATTCACAAAACAGGAGCAGAGCTAAGGCGCTGAGGCCCCAATAGACTGCAGGGCTGCATTAAACACTCAAGATCCAACACAAAACCATTAAGAAGCAATTTTCTAAAGCTAGGGAAAATGGAAGATCACACCTATTTTGGCTTAAAGGAAAATTAAAACGGAAAAATTTCTTTTCTGATGAAAGTAATAACAGTTTTGCTTTGGTTTTGGTGGGAAGTAGAAAGATTGGGGGGAGGGTTCCCTGAATAATGGCAGTGTTATTCCCAAGAAACTATTTGGAAGACATGGAGTGACCTAATTCCTAAAGAGTCTGGTTAATGCCTTGACTCCTAACATCCAATGATATTTTTCAGTTGGTCCCACCTGGCAGTTAGGACAATTTTTTTCTTTTACGCCAAGATGCAAGTTAACAGAAAGTATAATCTCATTTGTACACCAAGGCTTTAACAGGCATACAGTGAGATTCAAAATCCCCAAAGACAAAGAACATTTCATATTAAATAGTAAGTGGGAGATCTCACCTCCCTCCCATGGAACCCCTGCACCACCACCCCCCCCCCCACTGGCCTGAATAGAAAGAACCCTGCACAGCAACTCTGTCACTGATGTCTATTCATGAAAAAAACACACACAGGAAGCGTTCTTGCACAGACTCCGCTGATGTCTCTATTAAAATTTCAAAGGCAATTTTAAAATAGCAGAAATTACCCTTCAAGTTACAGCAATTGATGAAAAGATTTCTCACCCTTTTCCCTTTGCTAGGTATTTCAGGACTTCATCCACTTTCTGCTAACATGCTCTGAAGAAAGAGACAAGATCAACACTCTGGTTTCCGAAGCACCTAAGCTTGGAAGTGAGTAAAACACCAAGGGAAAAGGCAGACTAAGAAACAGTAGCCTATTCTTCATATAAAATCTTTTTCTGGGGGCGCCTAGGTGGCTCAGTCAATTAAGCATCTGACTCTTGATTTTGGCTCAAGTCATGATTTCCTCGTTTGTGAGATCAAGCCCTATGTTGGGCTCTGCGCTGAGGGCATGAAGCCTACTTGGGATTCTCTCTTTCCCCGCTCTCTCTCTCTCTCTCTCTCTCAATAAACAAATAAACATTAAAAAAAATAATAAGATATTTTTCGGCCTCACCTGAAAAGGAAAATGAAAACATCTGCCATCTTCAACTTATCAAGCTTCCTCCCCTTTTAGTGGTGAAAAGGCTCAGCAAACCTTTCCCATCATTAATTTATCAAAGTGTGTCACTGTCCGCAACAGTCCTTGAACAAGCAGCAGTTGTGGAGAATACCGAGTGCAAAGAGCCTGTTGGCTGCAAACCTAACTGCAACTTCCCAGCTCCCTGAAAAACTTTCTCTGCCCTCCTTGTTCCTCCCCCAACACCTCCATCCCCGCCCCCCCCCCCCCCCCCCATACTTGGGAATACAAAGTCCCAAAGGCGTGGTGGATCAAACGATCACCCTGGAGGTAATGGGCAGGGAAAGAAAAAGCATTTGTGATGCTGTCACAGTGACCTGATAGATGGCACGGTCTGTTCTCACTGCAGTCACTGAGGGGCAGGAAGGACCCGGGAGCCAGGAGTCAGCAGGCACCACTACTGCTCACTTTTACACTCATGGAGAAAGACAAGAAAGTACCCAACAGAGCCAACCACAGCCTGGGGAAGCAAAGCTGGGCGCCACTGCAGGTGGACCTGTGAGCACACAATACAGGTGCACAGCATGGCGCTGAGGCCCATGACCCCACGAGCACCGGCCCAGGAGGCGGGCAGCCCTTCCACAGCCGTGTGAATAGGGCCCAAGACTTCCTATGAACTTCCAGAAGTTATCATTTCACATGTTCTGAATAAACCTGGTACAGCTACTCACGTGTCCAAACTTTTGACTGCGTACTTTACTAACATACACACGGCTCTATACAGAATTCAATCTTCAAATGAAACCAAGTGCTTCTGACAAATTAGTTTCCCACTAAATTTCTAACTAAACAATTTCCCTATGGCTTATAAACTACCTCAGAATTAAAGGACATATCTACTTATCAGTTACTTGCATGGCCAACCTCTGATCTCCCCATGCATCTCTCTAATCTCTGTCTGGCCATGTCAGACTCAAGCATTCTGGTGAAAAGCAACTGATGATATCATGAAGCAGCAAATTCCATTTTCAGGACACCTCTAGGGGTTAGAAAGTTCTTCCATATCCTCAACAAAAATCTCAGTGGTTTTTAAGTCCTAACTCTGCCTTATGGAACTATGCAGAACACCTTTCATTCAGTCTGAGGTATTACTTACCTTTAGGCGTTCAATGGCTTCCTCTCCTCCAGGTGTAGACATGATCCTCTCCTGAATACTGGTCACAGATGTTAAGCCCACCTGACTACTGAGTGAGCAGGAAGATGGAGATGAAGTAAGAGACCCCATGGACGCTGTGGAAAAATTGCCAGGGCGTTGATTCTCAGAGGCTAGCAAGTACCTATGCTTATTGTTCTGAAAATCTTTCAGATCTGGGAGACAGAAAGAAGGGAAGGCAGAAAAAGTGGAGAGGGGGGGAAAGGAGCAGAGGGAGAAAAAAGACAGGAAGGAACACCAGCGTAAGAAAGGAGAGCATTAAAGCGCCACGACAGACACGTTATGATACAAAGACAAGTTATAATTGTTCTAGATGGCAGTTCTAAAACATGTCTGTCTTTAATACTGGTATCGTAGAGGTGAAGAACCACTTCTGAATTTAGAAACTAAGAAACTCCAGGGTGGGTTAACATTGTATTTGGTAGAGGGTAACCAGAGCCTCAAAGGATAATGCTCAGGCACCCTCTGTAAATAAAACATGCTACGTTCCTTCTATTCTTTCTACGGCTCCGAATCTACAATGTTTTAAATTTACACTACTCTTAAATCTCAGTAATTTATCATGGTAAAGGAAAAAAAAGATGATCACATATTTATCAATAATATTAACCTGGCCCAGTATTTTATGGCATTCAGCAAAAATTCCCAAGAAGATGCTACAGTTAAAACAAAAATCTGAGCACTCAGTAGCATCCTTCGTATAGCAGCATTTCAACATGCTAAAAAGGACCTTTAAAATATGCTTTTAAAAAGGAGAGGTAACTGCAGAAATCACAAGAATTTTGTGTAAGTTCTGATTAAGAACTCAGGGCCAATTGCCTCAACAGGGAAGAACAATCAGCAAATTGATGAAGTTGGTATGCTTTTCATTCATCTATTAGATCAAGCAAATCAAGGCTGATTATTTGCTAACTATTGCAAAGTACAGCTCTTACTTTGCCTAACAGGACTGCCAGGAGTCACTGGTAGGCCGAGTTGCCAGTATGAAATGCAAGTTTCAGGGACATACTTTCACTTACTAAAAAGTCTTTAACAGAACTCTAAGTTCTGTGTTTAAATTTAGTTTTGATAAAAAGAGCCACAAACAACAAAATTAATTTGCTCTATGTACTTTCATTCATTTGTCATCCTTGTCACAGACACCAGAGAAAACCCATGGGTACTGATGGATTTCTATTTTAAAATTAGCTCATATTTAAATTTGAGAAAGTCGGCATTACTTAAAACTTGTATCAAAACTAAGTTAAGTTTTCCTTAAATGATATGAGCCAAAGAGTCAGAAAGCAGTATTATTGCTCTCTCTGGGTCTACTCATCTCTATTTAATCAAAGCCAGTTCTTGAAATCCCTTAAAACCAGTGGTTGCTTCAAGACAGTTTGAAAACCACCATCTGCAAATAGAGAACATAGGAAAACAAGCAAGTTTTAAAAGGGGGATGGGAACCGGAGCAAAAAATCAGCCATCAGGTGACGGCGGCAAGGTCGGAAAGAATAGGATGGATGGAGTTCAGAAGGTCCAATGGACACATGCAAGCCCTAAAAGACATTAAGAGTAGTAGAACGAAATGGAAATTCGTAAGTAGCCAGGGCTGCTTTCCTGCAGGGATACAAAATTAAAACTTAGTCATGCAGAGCTTTTTGGGAGATGCCACACTGCTCAGAAAAGAGTGACGCGACAAGCTGATAGCAGCACCACCTGGGGCACAAAAGCAGGAGCGAGATGGCGTCTTTCTCACATCAGTATCGGTCAGCTTCGGAAATCTCAGACAGAGCTGTTCTGGTCCAAGAGCCACTGGGTATTGGAGTCTTACTGTGTCCGCAAGGCCTAGCCTCATCACAGCAGCCAGGGCTGCGTTTGCTTTCTCCTGTGTGTTTCCTCCTAGTCAAGCCCTATTACATGCCTCATTAAATGAACAAGCAAATCAATTAAAATCTAAACTTAACCAAGAAGTCAAGATTCTTCATTTCTTCTAAGATAAAGATCCCCTCATGAAAAGGGTAAGAAACCACGTCCTCACCAACTTAATGATAGACATGGAGAGGACAACGAGGTGTCTAGATATTTATGATCCTTCATAAAATATCCTCATTTCAAGCACACATTTTAAATTTAATTTGTAATTCCAGAAAAGGAAAACAAAAAAGTTTTCCTAATCACCATGTAAGCTGAGGCCCAAGATATGGAGGAAACTAACTTAGCAGAAGCACAGGTGAGTGCTAACCCAACATTCACAGAGCTACTCAGTCATGGATCATTTGGCCAACGGCAAGCGGTTGTTTTTAGTTATACGTACACTACGTCTCAGAATTATATAGCTAATTTAAAAGGATCTTTCTATTAATCAGACCCTGAAGGAGCTCAAGAGGCCAAAAAGGCGTAGTAATGATTAAAAGCTGGAGCTGAGTTACACTATCCAATCCAACCACACAGAAACCATGAGATCTCAGTAGCAAATTAACCACCCCAGGTAAGTGGTGTCCTCATGGGTAAAAGTGGGCATAACGGAACTTTTTCCAGAATCAGTGACAGGATTAAATGAGATAATACATTCAAGGTCCCTAGAATGGGGCCCAGCACTTTATAAACACTCAGGATATGTAAGTTGCTGTTGTCACCACCATCATCCGCTATGACTTTGGATTCAGTTTAATCACAGAAGTGGAAAAACTGAAGAGTAGAAGTAGGAAGAGATTCTCAAGCCTATTAACTATTTAATCCACAAACTGAAATTCAGCAGTGTGTTTGCCAAATGGAGAAGGGCTAAACCAGGATCATTTCTGAACCTATAATACGCTCTGTCTGGGATTTCCCTGTTAGGATCGCTGGCATGCAAAGCTCATTTTAAGGCTGATCCAGCAGAGGCAGATTAGCAAATCAGAGTACTGGAAATAACCAATACATGAAATACACACATTTGCCTCCACTTCCAGAGTAATCATCGATCAATGGATCAACTGAAGGTAAGCAGGAGGGAAAATACAAGAAGGGTCAAAGTTCAGGTTCAGCAGTGACACAGAGAGGGAACAGAGCAGTATTTGGCATTTGGGAAGGTGAAAAAATTAACACTCGGAATACATGATCATTTTGCACACTGTATTCACTCAAACTCAGGTGCTAATCAGTAAGAAGAACTAAACTCAGAGGCTTTTAACATCTTATTAGAATTCCAAACAATAGAATATTAATTTTTTACTTAAAAACTAAAAACATGCTTTATCAAATAAACCCATATAATATTCTACCCGAATCATCCAGTTAACTCAACTTCTGATTAGACATTAGTCAGGCGGAATACTGAGGTTAAAAAAATACGTATTTTTCTTAAGTTTATTTATTTTGGGAGAGCAAGTGAGTGTGAGTGGGGAGGGGCAGAGAGAGAAGGAGAATCCCAAGCAGGCTCCGCACTGTCAGCGTGGAGCCCAACGTGGGGCCTGATCTCACAAACCACAAGATCATGACCTGAGGCTAAATCGAGTCAGATACTTAACCGATGGAGTCACCCAGGTGCCCCCCAAAAAGACTTATTTTAAGACAATACTGTGAACTGATATTCTCTGGAAGTCTCATTCTTAAACTTGATAGGAAATGGATAATTTCCCCTTTGTGTGTTCATAGGGAGCAAGGTGGGGAGTGTTCCTCGATCATTTTGCAGGAAGGGAAAGATACCACTCAAAGGTGAATCTTATCTGAAAGGGGACTGAAATAGTGTGTTTGTTACACATATATTATTGCTGCTACATCAATCCAGAGAAGCACATAATACAAAAACAAAAATTTCATAACATTTTTATGAAGTGATTAATTTCTCAGTAAGAATAAGCTCATTCCAAATAAACTTCACTGCTGATCTAAAATGAAAACCTAATAAAAATACAAGCAATGAGGGGCGCCTGGGTGTCTTAGTCAGTTAAGTATCTGACTCTTGATTTCAGCTCAGGTCATGATCTCACAGTTCATGAGATCGAGCCCTGCGTTGGGCTCTGTGCTGACAGCGTAGAACCTGCTTGGGATTCTCTCTCTGCCCCTCCCCGTCTCGTGCACGTGCACACTTTCTCTCTCTCTCTTAAGATAAATAAACTTAAAAGTATATATTTAAAAAAATATAAGCAGTGACATATTTACATTTTAAAAACTAATTTAAGGACTTCAATAAAAACTTTAAAAACTTTCACGACTGGATAGCCTGGTGCATACTACATAAAGAAATTCTGAGATTGTTTTCATTGGATTTTTTTAAAACTTAAGAAAAAGCAAAAAAAAAAAAACAAAAAAACCCACCTTTTTTTCCTACTATCTAACTTCATAAGCTCTTTTAATCTAAGTTTAAATCTTAGAACCCTGAAGAGGGAAAGATTAGAGTTTGCGTTGACCTTAATTCACTTACTATCGATAATATCTCCCAGTCCCTGAGCACGAAGAAGGTCCTTCAGCCGCGTCACCTCCTCCTTTAATTCACGAACCAGTTTGGCATTGGGGTCCTCGTTGATAACAGCATTGCATTTAATTTGCTTTGCACGATCTGCATATCTATATCAAAAAAAGGAACATTCATTTTTGCCATTCCTCAGATACTCTACTTCTCATAAATAACGTATCATTATTTCTATCTCTAAATCAAACAGCTTGAGTGTTTACACATTTTATAAGCCTTAATAATAACACATGCATAGGATGTTTTACAGTATCTTATAAAGATGAAGAAAAAGGCTCAGATGAATTTAATGATTTACCCAAAATCATAAAAGAAATAAATACCAGAAGAGGACTCAAAACGAATCTGTCAGACTGTATAGTGTTCTTTCCATTATATTAAAAGTGTGTCTTCAACAGAAGAAGAGTAGAAAGCTCCAGATTAAAGTAATAAAATCTACTGCACATACAGATATACAGCTGATGCTTGGACAACATGGGTTAGAACTGTGCAGGTCGACTTATAATCTGATTTTTTCTGATAAATACAGTCCAGTACTGTAAATGTATTTTCTCTCATGATTTTCTTAATAACATTTTCTTTCCTACAACTAACTTTATTGTAAGAATACAGTATAAAATACATGTAACATAAAAATATGAGTTAATCAACTATTTGTGTTAAGGCTTCTGGTCAAGAGTAGGCTATTAGTAGTCGAGTTTTGGGGGAGTCAACTTATATGCAGATTTTTTTGACTGTGCAGAGGGGAGGCACCCATGACCACTGAGCTGTTCAAGGGCCACCCGTGTTCTATTAGTGAACATTCTGTAATTTTTTTTTAATACGACACATACTCATAATTGCATTACTTGTTAAGACTTGAGCATCTCTATAATGACAAACACCACAAGAAGGGGACACTTCTTTTCACAGGGATGAAAATGGTAAGAAACTTTCACTGTTATCTAAAAGTTATCCAAACATCTCATTTGAGCAATTTTAGTATCTTTCCTATGAAAAAGTTCCTGTCTTTGCCATTAACAAGTAAATCCTATTACAGTAGAAGTCTCCCCCAACACATGTTTTCCCTGTTATGAGAGGGCTGGATCATTACTTACACAAAAAGTTACCCATATATCATAAGAAAATCCATGGCATAACAAAATGATTTATGGTGGCACAGTGTTCTATTTTGCTACCGAGATCATATTGGAGTACCTCAAAGTGCTCAAAGTTTCATCATAGTTGATATCTGCTGGGCTCAGAGCAGCAACCATTGCAGTCCGAGAATTACCACCTAAAAAGATGAATCATGGTCATCTCAAATCATATTCACTTTAGAAAGAAGAACTTTATTAAATGTGTCAATTTATACAGCACAATCTCAGATCCTAAGATTTAACCAAGAGTCAACAAATGTCTCAAGTTCCTATGCCAGGCACTGTTATACTCTTAATCTTGGTGTTTGAATCTACTGTGACCAGTTTCCCTCTCCCGCTCCAGCTAAGACCTCAGCCACTCCACCAAAGTGCTGTTAGTGAGTGAAAAGTCACAGTGACGTGGACAGTCCAACAGGCTATTCTCAGCCTCTTCCATCCGTCACCAACATTTGACACAACCGATCATTCCCTTCTTTCCATCAGGAAGGAGGGAAGGAGGCTAACAGAACAGAGAATAAAGAGCAATGCCCTGAAGGTCCAAAAACATCAGCAAAAAGGTAATATGGAGTTTTCAAAGAGGTCTGAAGAAGGAGCAAAAGTCTGAAGTAAGTGTGGTTAGGAAGACAACCACACCACAGTTCATGTTCCAAGGTCAACAAGATAGGGGAGAAAACTCTGATTTAAAGGTGAGCAAATCCAACCAGCTTAATTCAAGAGCAAAAAGGAAAAGAAGGAGGGAGGAGTCAGGTTAGTAACATGGGTATCTAGAACAAATATACAAGACAATTAACCACAAAAGATAATCAGTAAATAGCTTTGAAAAGATAACCACACACTAGTGTTCAACGTACCTAGATTTTCCCGAAGGAGCCAAGTAAGTACAGAATCCCTGTAGGGAATAAAATCAGTTTTCTTTTTCTTCTTACTCTATTAAACAGAAAGAAATGGTCTTAGCATTGCTAGGGAGGAAAAATTCACATGGAAGGCAAACCAGTCTAAAATTCCCAAGCAAAGTACCATAGAACCCCATCACTGCTGAACTTTAACACTCATGGCTTCAATTTTTCACCATACCCAAAGTTCATGCAATGAAGTAATTTTTTTTTAATATTTTATTTTGAAAAATTTACAACATACACTCAAACAATCCCTCAAACACTTAATGGTTTTTCTTCCTGAACCATTTTGGAATGAACTGCAGACACCATGCCCTTTCATCCCTAAATACTTAAGCAGATAAGGCCATTCTCTTACACAGTCACAGTCCAATGACCAAATTTAGGAAATTTAACATCCATACAATACCATTATCTAATATACTGTCCATATCATATCTTTCATAGCTGCTAGTGTTTTAAAGCAAATCCAACATTTCACCTATAAATATTTCAGGTATGTATCTCCAACAGAGAAGTACTTTTTTTAAAAAAAGGTAACTAGAGGGGCGCCTGGGTGGCTCAGTCGGTTGAGCATCCAACTGGCTCAAGTCATGATCTCACGCTTTGTGAGTTCAAGCCCCACGTCAGTCTCTGTGCGGACAGCTCAGAGCCTGGAGCCTGCTTCGGATTCTGTATCTCCCTCTCTCTCTGCTCCTCCCCTACTCACACGCTGTCTCTCTCTCTCAAAAATAAAAAAATATTTAAAAAAAATTTTTTAAATAAAAAAGGTGAGGTGCCTGGGTGGCTCAGTCAGTTAAGCGTCTGACTTTGGCTCAGGTCATGATCTCATGGTTTGTGAGTTCGAGCCACGCGTCAGGCTCTGTGCTGACAGCTCAGAGCCTGAAGCCTGCTTCAGATTGGGTGTCTCCCTCTCTCTCTGTCCCTCCCTTGCTCATGCTCTGTCTCTCTCTGTCTCAAAAATAAATAAAACATTAAAAAAAAATTTTTTTTAATCAAAATCAAAAAGGTAACTATAAAAACCATTATCACACATTAACAAAATTAATAATAACTCCTTAACATCACCTGATATCTAATCCTCAAACAATTATTTTTTACTTTTGCAGAAGGGCAGATATGAATCCTAGGCATTCCAGGTTGGATGTGTAGGAGCAAGTCATTTAGTTAATGAATTTATTTGGCCAAACACCAATTCACCAAGTGGACTGTTCCATCTCTAATAACTTTTATAAAGTAATGGACATTTGGTTTCTTTGGAAGGAAATTATGCCCCCCAAAAATCCAACTGACAGAGTTAGGGCTCAAAGTGAAAAGGTCTAAGACAGTGATGCGATCTTGACTCTGAACACTTACAAAGACTGCAAGATGAATGCTCTGTATATATGTATCAAGCATTTACCTATACTGCTGTGACCTTTCTCACTATCACAGGATAGAGCAAAAGCCACCAACACAAAGCCAGCGCTAAAATGAGAAAATTATATCCTTGAAGGTAAAAATTAACGTGAACGCTTGGCAGACAGACAACAGTTACTGCAGCATCCTCCTAGCTGACGACCATGTAGGGATAATTTAAGAAGCCACTAAGGGGAAGCCAGTGTTCACTGAAAAACATCTCCCCCTATTCCTGGTCCAATCTGAGGTTAAACTAAGGATGATCTAGTTTTTAAAGTTTATTCATTTTTGAGAGAGAGAGAGAGAAAGAGAAAGAGACAGACAGACAGACACACAGAGTGCGAGTGGGGGAGGGGCAGAGAGGGAGGCACAGAATCTGAAGCAGGTTCCTGGCTCCAAGCTGTCAGCACAGAGCCCGTCGCAGGGCTAGAACTCACAAGCAGTGAGATCATGACCGGAGCCGAAGTCAGACACTTCACCGACTGAGCCACCCAGGTGCCCCAAGGATGCTCTAGTTCTTGCAAAAGCATGGGCCTTCAGAAAAGGAGTACTAAGTAGCGGACCTCTAGTCTGTTGAGGAGGAGAGGGAATCGGCAAGTAGCACTTTAATTCCATCTCTCATAGCACAGACCTCTAGGGAGAATTAACCCGTCAGTCATTCATAGTTTAGTGGGACTGTCATCCCACTACAAAACTCTGGAGGCCTGCGACCTCAGTCTATTTTCGCTAGCCCCACACCACACCTAACCACTCCGCTTTGCCTGAGGTTGGTTCGTGCTGAAAATGCTGCAAGATTTAAAGTACGTCAGTTATAAGGACTCCAAACAGTACTGTAAAAATAAGCAGTATCTCTTTGCCAAAAATGTTCTATTTTCATTTCGGTCAATTAGACTAAATTAAGAAGGAGTAGCTAAATAAAGAAGCATAAGGAGAACTTCCATCTTTTCCATTTGAAAATACCTCAGAATTTTAGCCACTTCTTTTCTATTTGCTGTCTTACAAATTAATCTCATCTGTTCTCACAAAGAAGTGCCTCAGTAATTACCTAAAAGGGTTTATGTTTATTTATATCAGTAACCTTTCTAAAAAGAAAAACTATCAAGTATGGGTGATAATAATCCTGTTTCTCTCCCCAGTGGAAGTAACAGTACATTTTAATTCACCCCAAATTATGCTTGTTACAGAAAAACTAAAACTTACTTCTGATCTGTTAGTAATGGCATAGATGCCAAGTACTAAACTCGGTTTTGACAAAAATCATTCTAAAAAATTCATTTGCAAATTAATTGTGGCACAGAGCAGTGTGAGAAATATGCAGGTAAATACTTTGTAAGCTTTTCCTTTGGTTGATATGAATGTTAACAATGAGCAAACGGACAGGCCAAGTTGGGAAAGCCACTAAATTCTAACAGCTTTCATGGTTCTGGGACCCAGACTCGATATCTGAAGAGTATCTACACATGCATCATATCAAATAACAGATTTTTAAACTTAAGGCAGCTTTTTCCAACAAGCAGAAAGAAACAGAAAAAAAAAAAAGCATTACTTGTTACGAAGTAATTTTTGTGTAAGTAGAAAATAAATCTGTATGCTTAAAACATAGAATGAAATATTTCATGGCAGATACTGCCTGCTATCTCCAATGTTACTCATGTGATTCAGAACAAACTGTTAAGTGCTCCATTATTTATACAAAATAGTACTGAGAAATTTTAGAGTATTTGTATAGGAATATAAGGAAAAGTCTATTGTATTTCGATTAAAAGGATGCAAAGAGTAGGTTTTCTAGATACAATTATAGTGTTTAATTTGATTCTACAGCCTTCACTTTATATATAACCAAAGAGTAGAAAAAAATTTTTCTAACAATTTAAATAATCCATGACTTCTCATGATAGGAAATAAGATTACACAAAGAAATCTAAGGAACATGTCCTAATAACTTCACAAAGGTAGTTATGTTTCAGAATGGTACCTGTAAAAAATATTTTTATTGCCCTTTCAAGAGGTTTATAGGTGACTTCTTCAAATGACAGTCCTACAGGTCACTAGGAAAAGCATCATAAGATAACACAATGTAGACACTTCCTCAATTTCTTTCTTGTTCCTTTATTCTGAATTCCTTGTCCAAAGCACAGCATGTTCCCCAAATGAATTGTGGTGTGAAGTCTTATGATTCATGGTCACTCTAAACAGCAACTCTGAATTCCAGAGTCAGAAAGTGAGTAACAAAAAGGTTTTTTTCAAGGTTCCATTCCGTCTTATGTCTCCATACATCCTGCTGTGGATTTAAAATCATCACAATTGATTCTACAGCTAGTTCATTTCTAGCAAATCCCACCATACCTTGCTGGTGCAGTTATCCTACAGACGAAGCATTTAAAAGAAAGAATGAAAACACAGGATAAGCCTTCAAACAGGAAGTACTTTAAAGTCATAAATTGAGTATGACTTTTCAGAAACAAGCAAGAAAGCAGTGGATTCTTTTTATGGATTCAAATGATGTACTAGAGTACACAGTGACTAACTGGTACTTCCTTAGCTTTTAACCTAAAACATGAAGCCCCTTATACAAACTGTTTCAGATTTAGTGTCCTACTGTTAAAGAATAGGAAAGAGTAACACAACTTTTAAAAATGTATTATTGGCCCCCAAATCAATAGCATTCACCAAGGCAAATGCTCAAAATACTCCAAGAGGTACTACATCCTACTTAGAAAAGACTGTATAGGAAAAGGGTATGCAAAAAAAGAACAAAAAACAAAAAAAACCCCACAAAACAAACACACAAACAAACAAACAAACAAACACCTTAGTTTCGATGAGAGACTGAAGTAAGGCTCAAAAAAAGTAGTCAGACCTTAGGTCTTTGTAAAGAACTAGTTTCAGCCTAGCCTTTACAGATGTATTTACTTTCATTCTCGTTAATCTCTTTATTCTCAGTAGAAAGTTAAAATGTACTATGCCTAGTATCTTATCTGAAAAGTTCTAAAAGGAGAAAGGCAAGATTATGTAAAAGGGCCAAAAAAGGTCAGTCTTTATAAACACATAAAATATCATCAAGTACCTTTGCTGAACAGACAAATTTTCCCATACAATCGGGTATGTAATACTCACCACCTCTGCCAAGGCTGAAATGACTTTGCCCAGAGTTGTAAGAGACTTATTAATATTTGCTCCTTCCTGAAATCAATACCAAACATGAAGAATTATGATGCAGAATTTCTACGACTGCCACATCATATATAATACATAAGACACAATTAGGTCTTAATGCTAGCGTTGTGTATTTATGAGCACAAGTTCTAAAAACCTCTTGTAATCCTCTCCACTTAATGCCATGTCGGGACCACATGCCTAACTCACAGGCCTTCGTAGCTGCAGGATATCCTGCCCCAAAAGCTTACAGATGCAGCCTTCTTCCCCCAACTCACCAACATGCAATTTCTGCTCTTGCTAATGAAGCATCTCTCTGGAGAGGCCCATGTTTGTTCTCACACTTGGATCTTCTGTGTCCCTGTCCTATTAGTATCGCTTACATCTAGTTTGTTCCTCAAAACACACTCCAGCTCTCACCTTGACCATCAAGTCCTCCTTAACTGTTACATTATGTAACTTATCTTTCATTGGATTACAGATCAGACATCAGCAAAAGGTTTTGAGGGCCATGCGGTCACTTTCACAACTTTTCAACCTTACCATTGTAGACAACACATAAACAAAGAGACACAGCTGTGCCCCCATAAAATTTCATTTACAAAAACAGACAGTGGGCCAAATGTGACCTACTGGTCATAGTTTGCTGACCTATGTTATAGAACATTTATTAACTGGTACAGTTGTTTGGTAAAATAAATACCTTTAATCGAGTCCCTTTGGCACCAGTGGAATCAGCTCGTTCACTTCCTGCTAGATCCACCAAGCTGATTTTACTGACCTGGTAAAGAACAAGACATTGGGGCAATTCAGAAGAAATAAGCGAGGTAGAACCGGAAAACATCAAGAGGCAGGAAATTAAAAATGAGGCACGAAGACTACAAATATTAGGGCTTTTTTTACAGATGGCCCAAGACACAGAGCATGCACAAAAGTTCACAGCAATTATCTTGGTTCAAAACAAGTAATTTTAGGATACACATATTTTACAACGGCATGGCATAAAAACATATAAAACCCATGAATCCATTAAACGGCATATTAAATATGAAGCCTCCAGCAACTAGAACTCTCACGCACTGCTGGTGGGATGCAAAATGATATCATCACTTGGGAAGACAGTGTAGCAGAGACATACACCTACCATAAGACTCAACCATTCCACTCCTAGGTATTTACCAAGAGAAACAAAAGCAAATATCTACACGAAGGCTTGTACGCACATGTTTCCAGCATCTTCATTTAAACAATCAAAAACTAGAAACAATTCAAATGCCCATCAACAGATGAGTTAATGCACAAACTGTGATCGATCTTGATAACAGAATACTAACCGGCAATGAAAAGGAGTGAACTACTGATGTAACAACAACACAAATGAATTTCAAAATTATGCTGAGTGAAAGAAGCGAGGCCAGAGAACAGTACATACTATAAAACTCCACCTATATACAATTCTGGAAAATGTCAGTTAATCTGTCGTGACAAAAGGCAGATCAGAATTGCCCGAGTATCAGGGTGGAAGGAGTGGTACAGTAAGATTATAAAGCAGCATGAGGCAACTTTCCAGGGTAAAAGAAGTGGTTACTTGGATTATGACACTGGTTTTACAGGTGCATAAACAGCAATCCAATTTTATTCTTTAAATAGGTGTGGTTTATTGTACTTCAACAATACCTCAGTGAAGTTGTAAAAAAAAAAAACAAAAACAAAACATTCAGGGAAGTTAGACAAAAGTATCCAAAATGGATGATCAAAGAAGCTATGGTTATGTTAACATCATTATTTGTGTAGATGTGACATCATGGAAAAACTACTTTCACACTGGATGTACTAAATAGCATTAATACTGTAACTAGCTAAGCAGTGTCAAGTTATTTGACCACCTATGTGAAGACCATGTTTTCTAAAATAATTTTCAGCTAAAAACAGACAAGTCACCAAGTAAAAAGTGATTCTACTTTTTAGTGATACCAGTTATCATAAAGTACTCAGTTAATAAGGCAAAGGATCTTTTTTCGTTGCCGGTATAATAAAATCTAACTTCAGGGGCACCTGGCTGGCTCAGTCAATTAAGTGTCTGACTTCAGTTTAGGTCATTATCCCTTTATTCGTGGGTTCGAGCCCCGTATTGGGCTCTGTGCTGACAGCTCAGAGCCTGGAGCCTGCTTCGGATTCTGTGTCTCCCTCTCTTTCTGCTTCTCCCCACTAGTGCATGCACATGCTCGCTCTCTCTCTCTCTCTCTCTCTCTCTCTCAAAAATAAACATTAAGGGGCGCCTGAGTGGCTCAGTCAGTTAAGTGTCCGACGTCAGCTCAGGTCATAATCTTGCAGTCCTGTGAGTTCGAGCCCCGTGTCAGGCTCTGTGCTGACAGCCCAGAGCCTGGAGTCTGCTTCAGATTCTGTGTCTCCCTCTCTCTCTCTCTGCCCCTCCCCAGCTTGCACTCTGTCTCTCAAAAATAAACACTAGAAAACATATATAAAAAAAATGTCTTTTTAAATCTAACTTCAGGTTTAAAAAGCCAGCCACATGCTACTTAGGTATGTAAGCAGAGAAGAATTTAACATAAATCTACTACTAACAATAATAACAATAAAATCCACATTTATTGAGTGAATACACCGGGCTCTGAGCCAGGCTCTATGTGCACTAACCTGTACCAATATGTAATCATCTTGACAAACCTATGAGGTTCGGGAAACTAAGGTACAAAGAGGTTAAGTAACTTGCCCAAGGTAACAGTGCTGAAAAGTAGTAGAGGCAGGATCTAAGGCAAGCCGTTTAATTCCAGAGTCTACTCTATTGAACTGTGTAGAAAACGAGACATTAACAAGCAAGGTATTTGAAAAACCTAAGGAATGCTGTGCAGTTATTTATTTTCCAAGGAAAAACACACCTTGTCTGCTTAACTGTTTGCTTAAATATTTAATCCCACACCACATTATCAGAGCTCAAAAAGAAAAAAAAAAAAAATACACATACCAAACAAGCTAATAAAGTAATAAAGAGGTTCTAGTCAAGAAAAAAGGGAAGGATTTTCTCCCCACAGAACTGCTGAACTCTCTTGCACAAAGTAGTTTTTGAAACCCAAAGTCTTGAATTGTTTTTTCTTAACCCTACTTTCTGTCTTGCGATTTCACTCAAAACCCATGCTCAAAATTGGTTCAGAGTAGGAATAGAAATGACAAGTAGAAGATATAAACTATTCTCCGTTGAGTAGAACAGCAACTTTCTGCCCTCCATAAGATGCAGAGGGTCGCAAGGACTCCTGAAGTTTCCCGTCCTACACAACTCAAGCCTAGACACTGAAGTCGTCCTACCTTCTCAGTGGAAAGGTTGGTCTCAGTATCATGTTTCTTCTGGGTGAAAACAATGGTAAACACAGCATGGGAACGGCTACTTGTTTCATTCATGTTGGTAGCTGCCACTGTCCTAAATAAACATAATGGTGACATATGACAGTAGAATTCTTAGATGAAAGTTAAAACGGACAGCAGGCTCCACATCATAAGCACAAAAAGCAACAGCTTTAAACCTCTTCACAGATCGTGAGATTGTCACTTACACAAATTGTTCTCAATGCACCTTATTTGTGAGCCTATCAACCCACCCCCAACTCCAAAGGTACCACATCAGAGTCATTTCTCATACTTCAGTTGTCCCTTTAGGAACCACCAAGGCATTTAGTTTTTATTCTTTATTCCACAATCGATCACTACCATAGGCACATGATATCCAACATTTTACCATGACTTCATCAAAATCAAGATACTAAAATTTAATCAAAGTTCTGATGCACTCCAGCACCGCACCGTTTTGGTGAGAAGAAAGATGCCCAATATGCTGAAGCCCTCACTTCTTTCTCCAGCACGGCCAAAGGATCAGAGGATCCACAATTAAAGCAACTTTCATGGCTATGTGATCTCAAACCCTTAACTGGGAGCAAAGGACCCGAAAATGTACCAAACCCCTCAGTCATGAGTCTATTTCTACCATACCTGGCTTTGTTCCCAGCATCCATGAGGTCAGCAATGTCTGTGTAGGAAGTGACTGCCAGCTTGGACAGATCCTCCACATATGGGCCAAGAAGCGGATGTTCACGCACACGCAAATGACCCTTATTTTTTGGATTCAGCAGGTCTCGTACTCTTTCACAGTAAATTTCCATGTAGCTCACCTAGAAACAAACTAGTAATTTGAACTGGAGGACTTGGAAAAAGAAATTCTATACATTAAAAAAACGTTTCATGGGGGCGCCTGGGTGTCTCAGTCAGTTGACCATCTGACTCTTGGTTTTGGCTCAGGTCATGATCTCACGGTTCGTGGGTTCTAGCCCCGCGTCAGGCTCCATGCTGGTAGCATGGAGCCTGCTTGGGATTCTCTCTCTCCCTCTTCCTCTGCCCCTCCCCTGACTTAAAATGTTTTTACTTTTATTAAAAAAAATTTTTTTTTGAATGTTTATCTATTTTTGAGAGAGGGAGAGACAGAGCATGAGCAGCAGAGGGGCAGAGAGAGAGGGAGACACAGAATCCGAAGCAGCTCCAGGCTCCGAAGCTGTCGGCACAGAGCCCGACGTGGGTCTTGAACTCAAACTGCGAGATCATGACCTGAGCCAAAGTCAGACACTTAACCGACTGAGCCAGCCAGGCGCCCCTAAAATGTTTTTTAAATGTTGTATAACATTGATTAAAAGGTCTACAATTAGGGGCGCCTGGCTGACTCAGTTAGTAGAGTGCGTGACTCTTGATCTCGCGTCATGAGTTCAAGTCCCATGTTGGGTGTAGAGATTACTTAAAAAAAACGTCGTACGATGAGAGATCAGCAATCTTTACAAAGAAAAATACTGTAGGTCCAGTCCCTTTGATTCTACTAATGGTATGCACAGACACCACTAACTTAGAACCAGCCTTCCCACGGTCTCGGGAAAGAAAAGGAGGTAAACATTCTCTCAGCAGTCAGTAGCTGCTACTTGTCTAAAGCAGAAAAAAAATATCATTTTTAGTAACAACTTACCAGTTACTAATATACTTTTTAAAATGTATCCTGTTGTCAATAATTGAGGATTACAGTGAGGTTATTCTAAAAGCTTGGAAATAAAAACTCTATTAGTGTTAAAACCAAGAAACAATACTCCAGAGCAGGGAAGACTAAAAGAGACCAGCAACTCTACTACTCTAAGACTGACCACACGGTGACTGATTACGGACAAGCAATCCACCTGCCACAAGGAGTGAGGCCTGGTCAGCATAGAGCCTGGCTGCATGGCAGGACCTGCCCAAGACTCACGAGGGAAGAGGAAGCGTCAGCTAACACACTGCTGGAACTCTTGTCGTACCGGCAGGACCGTTCTCATCCTGGAGGTGGACGTAGCAGACTAGCCTTTCTCCACCTGAGGCAACTCAACGTAGGAGTCGTCTAGTCAACTCCTCCCTCTCGAATTCCACGGTCACTAAAGAACCTAAAGGGTTCCAACAGAAGTGTGTCCACAAGAAGATAATACGCCAGTCTTGCTAATGTGGGGGTTCTGGTCTAAGAGTTTTTCCTCACGGGAAAGTAACAAACAAAAATGGTGGTTTTGTAACATAAGCTAAATGAGCTTCATTCAAGAGTCTGGCTTTAAAGGATGCTTCTGCTCCTGATCTCTATATAAGATCAGACTTGTAAACAAATAATGTAGGCTCTGGACTGGGGTAAATTCACCACAGTAAGCCTCATTACAATCTTCCCGAGGAATGAGAAGCTTGTGCAGCAATAAGCTACTCAAGCATACCATAAAACTTCAACATTTTTCAACTTTAAATATTCTATAGGCACATTTTCAGAGTATCTGAAATAGAAGCTTATCTCCATTTCTATTGCTTTTCTCTTTCATTCCATCTCAGAGCTGACTGTATATTTATACGATAATCTAAAATCAATTTTTTAAATATTGAGAACCCTCGAAGTAACTGATCCACTCTGACAGTAAAACAACAGGACGACAAATATTCCTTCTTAAAAGCAGCTCATCTTAGAAAGTGAAATGGTAATCATTCTTGTGTACTTAAACTTGTCCATACACTCCAGAATCCCAGGTAGCTATTATATCTTCTTAGAAAACTTGTCTCTTTCCACACAGGTATGGGACTAAGAGGACCCAAGTAACCGAAGCGAAAGCTGTCATGCTCCGTTACTTACTCTCTAAGATGCAAATCCACCTAAAGTCATCACTATTTCTTTTCTTTTCGAGCTAACCATTACAGACCCCACTTGGCAAATTCAATTCACTGAGCAGCATTATCTTCCAGGCACTTTGTAAGGCACTTGGCAAATATCAGTAAATGAAACAGACAAGAATTCCTGTCCCGGTGAGCTTATGACTCTAAATGAAAATAAACAAAAGGCAGATAAATAGAGAGACAGGATTATAAGTAGGTTAGAATATGATGAGTATTGTGGGGGGAAGAAACAACCAGGGCAAGAGAGATCAGGAATGCAGGGGTGGAGGGCAAGCTGCAGTGCTAAACAAGGTGGTCAAAGTAAGCTTTGTTGAGAGGATAAGATTTGAAAAAAGACCTGAAGGAGTTACAACGCTTACACCAAAAGATATCCAAGAGAAGAAAATTCCAGGCTAAGAAAAAAAAAAAAAAAAAAAAAGTAAAAAGCCCTGAGGTAGGAAAGTTCCTGTGTATTCCAGAAACAGCAAAAAAGAAAAAAAAAAAAAGAAAAAAGCCAGTGTGGCCAGAGCAGAGCAAATACAAGAGAGAACGGAGAAGAGGCAGAGGTCCCACAAACATAAGGAACCAGAGTATCAACTAGGGATCTACACCACACCCCAAGTGAGCCTCCAATATGAAAGGAAATGGCATCTTCTTTTATTATCTATCTATAAGCTCAAAAAAGTCTGTCACATTCTGGCACACCCTCTATCCTTTGAATAGTGTAAACTATGTGATTATTTTAGTAAGAATAAAAATCTACTGAATTTTCATTTGTCATACATTTAGTATTCAAAAAAATAACAGTTATGGGATGAGACAAGCTATTTAGAGAATTCATTTTTACAAAAAAATTTTTCAGAGCAGCACATTCCCCTTTTGGCATAGGATCTTCACAAAGCAGAATTCTTTAAAACTTATAAATTAATGCAATGCTGTAAAGAAGAAACCCAAGCCAGCTAAGTGGGTCAACTAGGAATTGTGTAAGTCCTATAGAAAAGTCACAACACACAGATAAAAAAAAGTAGTTTGCTTAAAAACGGCTTCATGTCTCAGAACAGGCTCACGTTAATGGAAGACCTTAATCATTTGTTTCTATGAAACTGAGTACCAAACATGGGGGTAACGAGAGCTTCATAAAGCACATATAAGTGAGTGGAAATGTTCATCAAATAAATTAATGTATAGAATGCAATTCTACAGACCTGTTCTTCAAAGAGCTGGAGTATTCACTGGATGGAGAGTAACTTTCTAAGCTTATAAGCAATTATGAAGAAGGGAGGGGCGAAGAGATCTGATTATAAATATTTTAAAAACCAATGCCTATCGGAAATCATTATTGATAATATTAAAAGGGGAAAGAATTCACACAAATGAATATCGAGATAAACACTGCAACCCAAAATGTAAACAGGCATGTGCATAATTTACCA
Source organism: Panthera leo (assembly GCF_018350215.1). Taxonomy (NCBI): domain Eukaryota; kingdom Metazoa; phylum Chordata; class Mammalia; order Carnivora; family Felidae; genus Panthera; species Panthera leo. The sequence continues at coordinate 7,293,975 of NC_056686.1, read as the reverse complement.
GATGTTCAACTACACTAATAATCAAAAGAATTCTACTTTAAGTAAGCAAGAAATTGTGCCCTTCTCAAATTGGCAGAGTAAAAAACGAAAACACTAAATGTTGGCAAGGACACAATGGGTGCTTACACCCTCCTGATAGGACTGGAAATTGGTACAGCATTTCCTTCTAAAAAGCCACTTGGCAATTCAAATGTATTGTCTGACAAGCGGCTACATAAAGGAAATAGCTAAAAATAAAGCTTATGAACAAGCTTACGACTTACGAACAAGGATTTAATTGCGACACTATTCGTTATGACCCAAACTTAGAAATAGCCTACGAGTACAAAACTGGGGGAATCGTTAAGTGATCTAGCTCAGTCATAATGTGGGGCCTTTGCAAAGTAACACTGGAGGGAATGGAGTCCGGAGGCCTCTTGCTTTAACCCACAGTTGTACTCACCTCTACAGAGTAAGACATTTCTTCATTACAGTTGTCGTTGATTTTCTCGAACAGTTCTTCACACAACTACAGAAGCAGGAGAGGCGGGAACAGCATAGATGAGAGAGGTACAAAGTTACTCATGAGTGCTAAACGAATTAGCGAGATCCCTTTTCTCTTAAAGTATGAATAGCAACAATATCAAAGGTGAATGCTTTGAATGGAATAAAAGGAGAGTTCGGAGTATGGTCTCCTCCAATCTCATCTCTATTCTCCCTCAATGACAGCATCTCAAAGAAAGCCACATTTAGGGAAGAGGAGGAGCTCTCCAGCGTTAGGTCCCTGGCACATTTAGTTTATGTGAATTCAATTCTTCACACTATCCTCGAGTACCTGTGACTCTGCTATTAGCATTATTACATAGCAGTCACTGCTATTAAACTACACTTTGCATGCATTTTATTTATCATGCTGTATACATTACACATTGTCAGTTACCATATATGTTATAAATTCATACATATATATGTATAAGAAGAGAATGCATGCTATTTAGACGGAGTAAATGAAGGTATTTAAGAATAATTTTGACTGTACAGGGGTGCCTGGCTGGCTCAGTTGGTGGAGTGTGTGATTCCTAATCTCAGGGTTGTTAAGTTCGAGCCCCACACTCAGTGCAGAGTACTTAAAAATAAAATCTTTTAAAAAAAGAATAATTTTAACTGTATAAAAATTTCCCCTTTACCTCTGTCTTAAGATTCCAAACCCTTTATGAGAAGATACTCCACAACATGGTGACATTTCTAATAGAAAACATTAATTTTTCTAGATCAGGAAAATCATAAAATTTCACTCTCCCCATCCTTTGAATTTACTCAAAATATGTGATACTTTAATAGGAGTACTTAATAAAATTTTATTGAATTTTCATTTGCTATACATTTTTTTAAATGATTACTATTTTTGAGAGAGAGAGGGCACACACATGGGGTAGTAAGGGTGGGGTAGACAGGGAGGGAGAGAGAGAGAGAATCTTAAAGAGGCTCCACACTCAGCAAGGAGCCCCATGTGGGGCTCAATCTCAGGACTCTGAGATCATGACCCAAGATGAAATCAAGAGTCAGAGACTCAACCAACTGAGCCACCCAGGCGCCCCATTTGCTATACATTTAATGTCAAGGCAATCAATATACATTTGGAAAATGAACTATATGTTTGTGATTCTCTAGAAGTCTAAATACAACTTAAAATTTACTGTGGGGAGCGCCTGTGTGGCTCAGTTGGTTAAGCATCTGACTACGGCTCAGATCATAATCTCATGGGGAAAAAAAAAAAAAATCTCATGGGGTGTGAGTTCGGGCCCCAAATCGGGCTCTGCACTGTCAGCCGGGAGACTGCTTTGGATCCTCTGTCTCCCTGTCTTCCTGCCCCTCCCTGCCCCACACACATGCTCTCTCTCTCTCTCTCAAGACTAAACATTAAAAAATTTTTTTAAAGAATTACATTTATTACAGGGGTGTCTGGGTGGCTCAGTTAAGCACCTGACTCTTGATTTCAGCTAGGGTCACAATCTCATGGTTGTAAGACTGAGCCCCACATCCAGCTCTGTGCTAAGCGTGGATCCTGCTTGGGATTCTCTCTTTCCCTCTCTGCCCCTCCCCCATAAGTGTGAACGCACGCGAGTGCGAGCACACTTTCTCTGTCAAAATGAATATTAAAAAAAATAAAAAATAATACAATGTATTAAAAATGGCAGTTTCTAAATGATAATCCTGTTTTAAAAAATTAATGCTTTTGCATTAAAATAAAATATTCCAAAATTCTGCCAAAAAAGGGATATATATGTAATTATAGAAAAATTCCAATAGCAAACAAATTAAGGTTAAAGGAGAGGGAAGGAGAAACTAAGTGTGATGACGGGATAAACAGGACTGTCTACTGTAACTTGCTATAATCTACAAAAAGATATTTTATTGCTAAAGAAGTATCACATTGTAGAAAAAGCAAAGCCTGCTTTTGAATTCCGGCTCTGCCACTTCCCTGGGCAAGTGATGTGACCTCCCTATGCCTCAGTTTCCTCGTCTTTAAAATGAGGAAAAAAACTCAGAGGAAGACAAAAATCATATGACTTCACTCACATGAGGACTTTAAGAGACAAAACAGATGAACATAAGGGAAGGGAAACAAAAATAATATAGAAACAGGGAGGGGGACAAAACAAAAGAGACTCATAAATATGGAGAACAAACGGAGGGTTGCCAGAGGGGTTGTGGGAGGGGGGATGGGCTAAATGGGTCAGGGGCATTAAGGAATCTACTGAAATCATTGCTTCACTATATACTAACTAATTTTGATGTAAATTTTAAAAAATAAAAAATAAAGTTAAATCACAAAAAAAAATAAAATAAAATGAGGAAAATAAAATAAAACAAGGGCACCTGGGTGGCTCAGTTGGTTAAGCATTTGACTTCCGCTCAGGTCGTGATCTCACAGTTTGTGAGTTCGAGCCCAGCATCGTTGTGTTCCAGCCCCGCTTCGGGTGAGCACAAGCCCTACTTCAGGTGTGCTTGAGCCCCACATTGGGTGACAATGAGCTTGTCCCCTCCCCTCTCTTTCTCTCCCCCCACCACCTGCCCCTCGTTGGATTCTCATTCTCTCTCTCTCTCTCTCAGTCTCTCGCTCACTTGCATCCCCTCTCTCTCTCAAAAAAAAAAAAAGAAAGAAAAATGCAATTAGGAAAATGAAATTAAATGAAAGAAGAGGAGGAGAGGAGAGGAGAGGAGAGGAGAGGAGAGGAGAGGAGAGGAGAGGAGAGGAGAGGAGAGGAAAGGAAAGGAAAGGAAAGGAAAGGAAAGGAAGAAAGAGAAGAGAAGAGAAAAATGAAAAAAGAAACAACAACATCTACCTCTTAGGGTCAAATGAGGAGGATATCTATAGATAAGCTAATGTCTGTGAAACACTTGGACCAGTACTTGGCACATGGTGAGTGCTACCTAATGTCTTCTCTAATTAGTACTGTAATTGCTATTCCTGCATATAAAGAAGGACAATTCCCAAGTATATCTTCATATTGACATGTATTTTTCACAGAAAAAAATATGCTAGTATGTTCAATTTTTTCTGAAAAATTCTTGACGTTTACTGATAGTGAAGCATTTCAATTATACAGCTGAATTTAAAATTATGCTCCAATAATCCACTAGGAAAAGTAGCTACTGCTCTCTTATGATATTTTGTTCTCAGAATACAGAGATGAGTCACACTAAGCCTGTATTTTAAAAAACACTTTAAAATTAATTCCAAATATCACCAATAAACGCAAACCAACCATATTTTTCTTATTACCAAAAGAAGTTCCTTCTAAATACCTGGGTTACAACTCTTCTCCATTCCGAACAATACAAGGCCAAAGACACTGCTCTTAAGATTTCCCAGACCGTTCAAGCTTAAAGTGTTAGCATCAAATTAATAAGATAAAAGGAAAATATCTCTGAGAAGGCAATCAAAAAACAAAAATAATCTCATGCTTACGAGGTGATCTATATATGGGACTTGGGGGCGGGGGTATCAGACCGGCGACAACACTGGTGTCCCCAGGACTCAGAACAGAGCATGGCACATACTACCACTTTTTTTTAAGAAGCCGGTAACACGGGTCAGGAGATACAATAACCAGACGTGGGGGTACAGCAAAATCTTTACAGAACGTCAACTTCCCTGCCTTTAAAGACGGACATGTATACACATCAGTCTTTTTCCACCAGACTGTTAGTTACTTTGAGAGAAGGGGACCAGTGATTTATTTTTGTGCCTCACATACAATAGTCCCTGAATAAGTGTCTGCTAAGTAAAAATAACTATTACAGCAACTGAAGGCTAAGAGTAATAATAAACAGAGGTCTTTGTCATTTTTTGCTTCTTTACCTGTGGAATGATGCCAGCCTGGCTTTCTTCTTGTTTACCCATCATTGTATAAGATTTCCCAGCACCAGTCTGCCCGTAGGCAAAAATACAGACATTATAGCCCTCAAAGGCATGTAAGAGCATTTCCTTTCCAATGTCATTGTACACGCGGTTTTGAGATGCAAAACAGGGATCTTCAGGCTGGAAAGATTAAAAGGAGAAATCAATGGCATTTTATTTGCATACTTTCCTATGTTTATTTGGTTACTTCTATAATAAATCAAAAGTGTCTGGAATCTCAACAGTCACCTAAAATGTATTATAAAATGTCTTAGTTCCTCCAACACACAGTTTATTTTTCTCTTATTAAACACACACAACCACAGTCACCCAGGTCACAGCCACACGTAAAAATACCTACATGAAATTACCTCACTTGATTACATTTCACTTTCCATCATCTTAAAAGTATTACTCTTCCATTCATAGAAGCTGCAAGAACGTTTTCTTAAATGGAAAATGGGACTGAAAGAGCAAAGGTCAAGTCCATATATAGAAATACTCCTCTGCACTCACTCCAGGTGGTGTGGCTATTTCTCAATAAACCCAGCTCCTAGTGACGAGCGTCGACCCCCCCTTCACAGGCCCCTTCCCTTGGCCAGCAGGCTTTGTCAGGAGTTTGAAACCTTTCCTACTCCAACACAAAACAGAAGAGGAAAACCAAAAAAACCAGGAAAAACATGTAATGAAGAGTTGCAGAAGCAAGCTCTAGTTGAGGAACAATCCCCAGGAGCCTGCAAGACTGGGGGTCCTTTACCAAGTAAGGGCACTGCAAAGGGCCCCCGCTCTCTCCGTTTCCTGGGTGTCGGGCATCTTTGCTTTCCCTGTGGACCTTCGAGCGCTTTCACAACTGCTCCCGGCCTGCCCCGCTCTATTGCGCCGCACCCCGAGTATACGCACCGAGGTGTGCGACCAGTAGGAGTAGTCGAAACTGAAGGACTTTGGAGCTTCCTTTGGGTTCTTTGGGTTAATAATACCTAGAGAATGAAAATGATTTGATTTGATAAGTCACTCCGTTACATTTTCTTTAGTTCAACATGATGTTATGTTGTAAATTCAAAACACCCAAATCAGGAAATTCATACTACTGAATCCGAACACGGAAATGTAAAAATTTTTAAAAAAATCACATCCTGAATAGGTAGGATCTGTCCACAGAACTTAAAAGAATCAGACCAACAACATTCACCGGGTGCCACCAGGATTTAGAACACAGCCTGGCATACAGTAGGTGCTCAGGAAATATTCAAAATTTGGAAATGGGCCACATTACTATTTCAAGGTACTTCATAAAGCTTAAAATATTTCAATACATCAGAAATAAAAATTAGAAAATTATTGAATCGATCCAACTACTACCTGAAATAAACTCTTGTTAAAGATCTTATTATTACTTTAGAAAAGCATTTGATAATGAAAGACAGTCTTTTTGCTGAAATCCACAGTTGATAATCAAGTATGCATGTACATGTGTGTATTACGTATGTATACAGTAGAACCACACACCACAAATCTTCTGTAGAATGTTACAGAAAGCAAAATTACTTCTTGACTGCAAAGCACGAAGCCTTACTGCCGACAGTGAAAATATTTCTCGAGTGATTAATCCAGTCACACTCTACTTTGGGGACTGACTGAATGCTGAAGTTTCGCCTCTCTTCCTTTCTCTTACATACAAAGCTTCAGCGTCTCATATTTCACATGGAATAGAATCTTTATAACATGTGGTCACGAAATCTCCTCAAAGACCAGACATCTCAACCAATCTGCTTCTCTGGAAGGCATGGCCACATCCCAGGCTATCAGTGAGATCAGGATTAAAAATAAATCTGTCCAGGGCAGCTGCTGCTCAGGACATAAATAGCAACAGTTGCTACGGTGCTTAGTTCTCTCTCGCGCTGGATTCCACTGGGTATGGCCCCACAACTTATGTTCAAACCTCAAATGCTGACAGAGTATTAATAAGGCTCACACTGCACATAATCATGTGACAAGCAGACATAGTTCTAGAAAGAACATCTCCCCACACACAAATGGCAACCTAAGCAAAGAAGTGTGCTTCTAACCAAAAGGCACTAGGGACAAGATTTAAATAATAGCCAACACTCATGGAGCACTTACTCTAAGCTCTGAGACCTTTCTGTGTACTAACCTATTTCATCCTCCCAGCCACTAAAGCACATAGAGGTTTCATTACTGCCACCGTATAGATAGAGACACTATCACAAAGAGGTTAAATAACTTACCCAAGGCTGTATAGAGAGCTAGCTAGTGGCAATCCAGGATGTGGACTTGGAGAGTTTAACTCCAGAGCCCACACTCTTAGCCAAGGCACCCGTCATCTAAAGGCTATTCCCTACATGTATCAACTGTCAAGGTAGACACAGGCATTTTTATGCGGACGCATACTTCACGTGTGCGTGTATGCGTATGCACATAATCACCCCCCCCCCAAATTACATCACAGACATTGCTCAAAACTCTCCTTACCCATTTAAAACTAGGAATTATGAGGATTACAGTTCCTAAAAGATGAAAGCCTACACACAAACTCTACCAAAAAAACGGAAATCAGTGTCATGTGAACCAGATTCAGGTTTCAGGGGCTCAGCAATAAAGACAATGACGAGACACAGGATATGACCTCTGAAGCAGTCTTCACCACTCAAAAACATGGTTAAAATAAACACTTTGTAACCTATAGGAAATGTGCTGTCATAAAACTTCATTAAAAAAAAATTTTTTTTTAATGTTTATTTGAGAGAGAGAGAGACCAAAAGCAAGTGGCGGAGGGGCAGAGAGAGAGAGAGAGAGAGAGAGAGAGAGAGAGAGCGGGCAACACAAAATCCGAAGCAGGTTCCAGGCTCCGAGCTGTCAGCACAGAGCCAGAAACGGGGCTCGAACCCACAAACCGTGAGATCACGACCTGAGCCGAAGCCTGACGCTTAACTGACTGAGCCACCCAGGCACCCCCGTCATAAAAACTTTTAAGCCATACTTCAGTCTTTTAGCTACTCATTGGTGGTACTGATTCTGCCAAGAACACTTAAGGGCTGGTTTTCAATCCTACCTCTTTGTTCTCTTTTTCCTAGTAAAGAAAAAGAAACAGTACACCAGTGAGTAACTTCCTTGATTCACTTGAAATCCTTTTCCTCTTCCTTACGATTCCCTTCTTCCGGATCTTTGAAACTCCTGAAACTAATAAAGTTTCCTAACTTACAGATTTGAAACCATGCTGCCTTTTAAGTAACTGCTTGTATGCAGACAAAACCCTTTTTAACATAAATAAGTAAATCAAAATATAATTTTAAAGGGCTATTTGCATTACAGTTATGTTAAGCAAGATGAAATTATCCACAATATTTTTTAAAATATTTAATTCCTAAATGAAAGATATTTACAGAAGACACTTCAGAACAACGTAAAACTCAATGTTGTTGTTACCTGTTTGAGAGGGTAGTGTAAGCAGAGAGCCCCAGAAGACATGGATAATTTCTATGTTAACTGGGTAGCAGTTAAAGGATAGTTTGTTTTATATTATTCTTTTTTTTTTCAATATATGAAATTTACTGTCAAATTCGTTTCCATACAACACCCAGTGCTCATCCCAAAAGGTGCCCTCCTCAATACCCATCACCCACCCTCCCCTCCCTCCCACCCCCCATCAACCCTCAGTTTGTTCTCAGTTTTTAACATTCTCTTATGCTTTGGCTCTCTCCCACTCTAACCTCTTTTTTTTTTTTCCTTCCCCTCCCCCATGGGTTTCTGTTACGTTTCTCAGGATCCACATAAGAGTGAAACCATATGGTATCTGTCTTTCTTTGTATGGCTTATTTCACTTAGCATCACACTCTCCAGTTCCATCCACATTGCTACAAAGGGCCATATTTCGTTCTTTCTTATTGCCATGTAGTACTCCATTGTGTATATAAACCACAATTTCTTTATCTATTCATCAGTTGATGGACATTTAGGCTCTTTCCATAATTTGGCTATTGTTGAGAGTGCTGCTAGAAACATTGGGTGTTTTATATTATTCTTATATTTATATATGCTTTGTACCGTCTTGAATATAGGAAGTGTTCCTAATAAAAAATTTTGGAACTCCCAACTCTACAAATGAAAAGAAAAAACTGTTATAAAGATAAAATATCAGAGGGCACCTGGGTAGCTCAGTTGGTTGACCATCTGACTTCAGCTCAGGTCATGATCTTGCAGTTGGTGAGTTCAAGCTCCACGTCAGGCTCTGTGCTGACAGCTCAGAGCCTGGAGCCTGCTTCAGATTTTGTGTCTCCCTCTCTTTCTGGTGTGTCCCCCACCCCCGCCACTCATGCTCTGTCTGTCTTTCTCAAAAATAAACATTAAAAAAAAAAAAGATAAAATATCGGGGGGCATGTGGGTGGCTCAGTCAGTTAAACATCCAACTTCAGCTCAGGTCATGATCTCACAGTTCATGAGTTTGAGCCCAACGTCAGGTTCTCTTCTCTGCTGTCAGCGCAGAGCCCGCTTCAGACCCTCTGCCCCCCACCTCTGTCCCTCCCCTCCTCTCAAAAATAAATAAACATTAAAAAAAAAAAACAGACTTAAAAAATTATTTAAAAAAAGAAACTACTTGGGTACCTGGGTGGCTCAGTCACTTAAGCACTGGACTCTTGACTTCCATTCAGGTCATGATCTCACAGCTCATAAGAAGACTGAGCCCTGAGCTGAACTCTGTGCTGACAGCAGGGAGCCTACTTGGGATTCTCTCTCCCTCTCTCTCCACACCTCCCCCACTCACGCTCTCTCATGCTCTCTATCTCTCAAAATAAATTTAAAAAACATTTTTTTAAGTTTTTTTTTAAAAAAAGATAAAGTATCAATGACAGCACTTGACCTCATCAGAAGTCCATGAACTCCACCATTACTTTCACAATGAACTAATAATATGTTCTCAATGTGCCAAAGGTTTTTTTCTTTCTGAATTAGTAACAGTTGAGATCTTACTTCCTTTAACCCAATTAAGAAACAGGATGTTTCAACATTAATAAAAGGGGGGAGGGATAACACAGTACATATAATGGAAAGGGAATGGGATTTGGATCAAAAGACGGTTTAGAATATGTTAATATTCTAAATACATGACAGACCCTTAATATTTAGAATTTTTTGTCACCTTGGGTATTGCTGCACTTTTAAGTCCTCCCTAAAACTGAGATCATACCTAGTTCACAGGATTAAATGAGGAAAGCAATATACAAATGCTCATTTTGAAAAATAGGTATTTTATCTTGTTTTTCACTCGGTGTTTTAGTGGCTACAGTCCATAGTCCTTACACCAAAGTTAGCAAAGTTCATTCACTAATTGATAAAATAAGCTAAAGCGGAACAGAAGAATTCTATTTCTCGCCAAGAATCAAAACTACGTTGGGGTTCTTTACCTGTGCCACCAAATCTCAGGTGCTCCTACCACATTATAAATCCCCTTCAATATATGGACTGCGTCTCGTGGATCCTCTGCACCAAACACACATTCAGATGCATGTCCCTCCATTTGTCATGCATAATTTTAATTTCATTAAATCCCATGCCATTTTTAGAAGCATAAAAAGAAAAAGAAGAATAGTACACACCTGTGCAGATTACACATAAAGTACCAGTTCATCTTATCAACTTTCACAGAAAAAACATAGAATTGTATTACCAAAAGATTAGGCACTATTTAACACAGTGTAAGAATAATTAATAATTAATTAATGCTATCAATAGCAATTCATAATATCTTCAACACATAAATTCTTTTCACCGCTGACCCGAGTCACGGGTCAGCCAAAGATGGCTGCGTTCAGGCTAGTTGAGCAAAGGCTGGAGTGAACCCCAGCGTGCAGAGGAGGGTTGTGAGCAGAGCATAAGGCTCAAGATGAAAAATCGTGAACCAGATGATAACTGTCAGGGAAGATTTAGTTTTCAATATCATAAACAGAAAAATTAACCACCTCCCAGAAGCAGAAAGGAATCTGTTTGAACATGGATCAGTTTATATCGGACTTAATGCTGCTCTCTGTGGTCTAATAGCAAACAGTCTTCTTCGACGCATCTTGAACGTGACACAGGCTCGTATAGCTGCTGGCTTACCAATGGCAGTGTTCCCATTTTTGACTGCGCATGCATCTTGCAAAGGTTTTGCAAATCTACCTTTGAATACAGGTGATTTGAATTGTGAAACCTGTACCATAACACGGGGTGGACTGGTTGGTCTTGTTTTTGGTGGTCCGTACCCTGTTTTCTTGGCTATACCTGTGAATGGTGGCCTAGCAGCCAGGTATGAGTCAGCCCTGCTACCAGAAAAAGGAAACAACTTACTGGACTAGAATTTCGAAGCTCATCTTTAGAAAGATGTTATTTCCCATTTTGCTCCAGACCATGTTTGCAGCATACCTTGGATCTAGACAATATAAGTTAGTTATAAAGGCTCTTCAGTTACCTGAACCTGGCCTAGAAATTCAGTGATTGTTAAACAACTCTGTACACAAAAATAAAACTGTAATGTATGAATAAATGTCTAGTGTATGAATAAAATAAATAAATAAGTAAATAAAAATAAACTATTTTCACCAATGTAAACACTGCTACAAACGCAGCATGCCTGCCAGGGTCACATGTCAACAGTGTGCAGGCTTTGTTTAGGATAAATCATCTTTTTTTTTTTTTTTACAAGAAATGGATCCCAGGAATATTTTGAGGGCTAGAGTCAGAACGTAACTCTTTTAAATGCTGTACACCTCATATTGTTTTATTTTCTATAAAATCACCTTTCATGCCACTTTTCAAGGCCCCTTTTAAGCAACTTCCATACCTCAGGCCTCTTCTCCTATGAAGACTTCTCCGGACACACAGTATACTCCAGACCTGGACCTACCTCCACAAGCAACTTTTCACAGATGACCTCAAGAATCATCTCCGGGCGCCTGGGTGGCTCAGTCGGTTGAGCATCCAACTTCAGCTCAGGTCATGATCTCGCTATTCATGGGTTCCAGCCCTGCATCAGGCTCTGTGCTGACAGCTCAGAACCTGGAGCCTGCTTCGGATTCTGTGTCTCCCTCTCTCTGCTCCTCCCCCACTCAGGCTCTGTCTCTGTCTCTCTCTCAAAAATAAAGAAACCTTAAAAAAAAAGAATCACCTCCAACTTTCTTAACACCCTACATCTGATCTATCCTGTCAGCTCTACTTTCAAAATGAATCCAGAATCCCATGGCTTCTCCAGCACCACCGTTACCACCCTGGTCCAAACTACTGCCTCCTTCACCAGAAGACAGCGGTAATTCCTAACAAGGCTCCCGGCTTCCCCTCCCCCCTCCCCCCTCCCCCCCCTCCCCCCTGGAGAGACTTATCCCCACACTGCAAACGGTGGTCCTTTGCTCAGACTAACCCAGATCAGATCCATGACACGCCTCTGGTGAGCATTCCGATGGGGTCCCAGCATACACTGAACAAAACTCTACTCTCCCTCTGAGCTCCTGTCCAGCTACTGGAGTGATTCACTCCCCACTCCAGCCCCACTGCCCTTCTTACTGAAGATATACCCTCACTTCAGGGCCTCTGAACTTTGGCTCTACCAGGAGTGCCACTCGCCCAGGTGTGGGAACAGCCCACCCCCTAACTTCATACAGGTCTCTGCTCACATGGCACCATATCAGATGGCCCTTTTCTGGGCGTGCCTTCACTCTCCATCTGCTTTCCCTGCCTTACTTGTCTTCACTGCACTCCTGACTACCTGACTTATTACAAGTCACTGGCATGCAGGTTCCAGGACACCAGAACTTCTGTTTCATCCACTGCTATATTCCAGTTCCGAGGAGAGCACCTGCCACATAGTAGATTCTCAATATATACCCAAAGACCCAAGGACTATGTTAGTTTTATCTTTCCTTACAGATTGTCACTGCTTTGTAGCTGGAAACCATGACTCCTCTTTCTGTATCACGCACTGTGCTGACTTCATAAGTAGCTGATGCTTGTATGTGGACTGGTACATAGCTCTCTCTACACAACTTGCTTCCTGAGTCTTTTCTTCCTGAGCAGCCAACTTACTCACCTTCTGGCAAGAAAGATTAATCTCTGGGAGAGGAGGAATCTAAATTCCAATCTCAGGAGTAGAAATACAACTTTCAGGAAACAGCAGTAATAGGTAAACAGGGGACAGGAGAAAAGACAACCAGGTTTTAAACAGGAAGATATGTTGATGGAGGTCACCAGGAAGGTCAAGGATAAAGGAAAATATAATGGAGGCAGGAAGAGTGGGGTAGGTGTTGGAAATCCCTCTCCTTCTCCAGGTCTTGAGAACTGTGTCTTACAGTATACATGTCACAGGAAATATGGACTTTCATATCAGACAGAGGGTACCTTACCATTCAAATTTATTGCTGTAAAATTTTCTCCAGTGTCCTACATATAAAAGGCTTGCCCAGCCTAAGGATTCTTATGTGGGTGTGAAACAGATTCTTGACCTCACACACAAGACACACACCCAAGAGGCGGTGCCATATGATAAACACCAACAGACATAAATAAATGCTAATTTCTCAGTACTCATCTTCCCAAGCACTTCCTCTGAAACATACATTCCATCAGAAGGGTGAGGTACACTGGCTGAGTCACTGGTGAATAGATCATAACTACACCTAGGTGCATCAAAGATCTTCAACAAAACACTGTTAGATGGCATCCACCTGAACAAGTTCATTTTCCTGATCTTTCTGCCTGTCTTTGAACAGTCCCTGCCCCTTTGCCTTCTACACTTTTACTCATTGTGCTCAGCTTTCCAAATCTCCCAGGTTGGCGGGAAATGACGCTAGTTTCCATGCTAACGTTAATCTTTCCCCCAAAGAAGCATTATTGCAAAAGATCCCAAGACCCTAGTTTAAGAAAAGAAAACTTAAACAGCACTTTCATTCATTGGGCATATTTACTGAGCACAAAACATATTTATTAAGCACAAACTATGTGCCAGGCACTGTGCTGGGGATAAAATGGCAAACAAACAAGTTATTTCTGCCCTTCTAGGGCTAATAGCCAATGGAGAAGAAAGACATACAATCACATAAAATAAATAAATGCTCTCAAATTATAATAAGAGCCATGCTAGACAAGCATGGGGTCCTATAAGAACACATAAACAGGTAAACTCTGATGTGATAAAACAGAGAAGGCTGGGCTGAAGGATAAAGGAGATGACTAAGGAAAGTGCAGAGATAACAACAGCTAGCACGTAGTAAATGCTTACTATGTTCCAAACACTGGGCTAAATAAAGCATTACATGTATTCACTCATTTAATCCTCATGATAACCTTACGAAGTAGATGCTATCATCTTCTCCATTTTATATTTGGAGCACCAGAGAAGAAGGCGCTTGTCCCAGGTCAGGGCCTAGACTACAGCTTGGAACATCTGGCCCCAAGGCTCCAAACCACTGGGCAATACGCATCCCAAGTCAGAGAGAACTGCGTTAGGAAACCCTGGGGCAAAAAGAAACACGTGGCATCCAGATTCCAGTTTGGCTGGTATGGCTCAAGTGTAGTGAACAACAAAGGGTTAGAAGCACTGAAATCTCAGAATCAAATCACAGATGGACTTCAAGGAGCTGGTGAACCCCTGAGCAATCAGAAGCCACTGGACTGACTTGACTACAGCATGGAGAGTGGCCTGGAGGAAGGCCTGAGTGGAAGTACGGAGACCAATTACACAGAACACAACCACCACTGCAGGATGTTTGGGAAATTTTGCCATTTACATAACAACTCCCATGAGAACTGCATTTGGCGTCAGAAATCCCCAAGTTCCACGATGTAGCATTTGTGGGGGCAGGGAGACAGAAGGGTCCATTCTGAGATCAAAAACATTACGTCTCTTGATCCAAAACTGAATTTTATCTTACAATATGACCCAATGTTTGGGGTGCCCGGGTGGCTCAGTTGGTTAAGGATCTGACTCTTGGCTTCGGCTCAGGTCATACTCTCACAGTTCATGAGACTGAGCCCCACATCAGGCTCTGTGCTGACAGCGAGCAGCCTACTTGGGATTCTCTCTCTCTCTTTCTCTCTGCCCCTCCCCTCACTCACACTCCCTCATTCTCTCAAAATGAATAAACTTAAATATCTATGTGTATATATATACACATATATATACATACATACGTATATGTATATACATATACATATATATATACATATATGTATATATATATATAACCCAACAGTCAATGATCAAAACACAAGCTGACCTAGAAAATATTTTTAGAAGACGTTTTCAAGGATTTTAGCAATGAAGGAAATGGAATAGTATAGAGGCTTTAACATACCCCTCTATGTATCCATTATTATCCATCTATAACTTGGGCATATAACAAATTATTTATGCCTCAATTTTCTTACCCGTAAATGGGTACAATATTTCCTATTTTATAGAACTGTTGTGAAGATTAATGACTAGTCCATGTTGAAAATTCTAACACAAAGCAAATGTTCAAAATATTCCTTCATTTAACAAATACTTGAGTACCTACTATGCCCAGACGTGAAGCATCTAGTGAAAACCAGTCCCTTATCTTCAAGGAGCTTACATTTTAATTCAGAAGTCAGATAATAAACTAAAAGAGACAGTATGACCTGGGTAAAACAAAAGAGAGGAGATATAAGGTGACGGTGGAGGTGGCAGGGGTGGCTCTTTCAGTAAAAGTGGGCAGATTGCCACCTCTGAGAAGGTAATATTTGAGCAGGGACTGTAGTGACATTTAAGGAAAAGCAAGACCACCAGAGTAGCCAGAAAAAAGGAAGTAGTAATGAGACGCCAAATCAGATAGCTAGCCAGAGGCCAAATGCTGTGGCCCTGTGGCCAAGGCGAAGATGTTTAGTTACGTTCCAGAAGTGACAGGAAGCCAATGAAGGATCCGAAGCACAGAGGTGACGTGCTCTGATTTACACTTCCAAACAGGACTCTGGCTACTGTATGGAACAAAGAAGCTACTGCAGTACTGGCTCTCACTACAGAAGAACGGGGTTCAGGACACAGTGTGAAGGCAGAAGAGACAGGCCTTACTGATGGACCGCAGGTGGTCTGTAAGAAAGAGAGAGAGGGCCAGAGCGACGCCGACATTTGGTCTGACAAACTGAAAAGAAGAGGTGAGAAAGAGCCACTTGAGGTGCACAGGGAAAACACCAGTTCTGCTGAGGACATGCTAAGTTTAAGACTTCTTAGGCTTTCAAGTAGGGTTAGGTTGGCAGCTGAGTGGACAAGTCCAGAGATCTACACAGAGGTCGGTCCAGACTGCAGAAATGAATTGGGGAGTCATCATCACCTCATAAAACTTAAAGCCCTGACCCTGAATGAATGAAATCACTTAGGGGTCCGTCTTCTCTGGAGACAGAGGAGAGATCAAAGAAGAGAGACAGAATCCTGGTGCGCTTTGAACACAGGAAGTGAGGAAGAAGGCAGAATGGCCTGTGAGGGAGGAAGGCAATAGAGAGAACCTGGGGACCAAGAGACAAGACAGAAATGATCCAAGGAGGAAGTCAAGCTATGCCACCATTCATTATTACCATGCTTTTATTACCACAACCATTTCTGGCCCCACAGGAGGAATGAGTCCCCGTTCGGGTGATCTCCTGACTTCCCGAATAACTCGTTCTGCTCACCCTCACCTCTGTGCCTGAGCCCCCTTCATCCAGATCTCAGCTTGTTTCAAGGCTGTCTTCTGTAAGTCCCCTTCACAGGCTAGAAAGGCAGCTTCAGCACTGAAGTCTGAGTGGATCCCGCCCCCAGGATCTTGCATTTCTCTCTCCCTAGGCCTTGCACGCCTTTCCCCTCTGTCCTCACACTTTTATTCCTCATGCTGGAGCCCAGCTACCTTCGGAGAGCTGGAGAAGAGTGAGAAACAGGACAGCCTCTTTCACGTGAAGGCTTACCTGATGACCCTTATCCAAGATACATGGAAATGCCTTTAAAATGATTACCACAAAATGTCCTATAGGTTTTAGTTTGTTGATGGACCACAGGACCATCTTCTCTTTCTTACAGACACTTCCAGTCGAAATTGGCCTCACAAAGTCTTCTGTTAAGTCCTCCAACTTGACCCCTTTTTTCCTTTGCTTTCTTCCCAACTTTGTTACTGCAGCATTAAGAAGCAGGAACAATGTTTTAATTACTAAGCCCTAGAAAACAAGGCAGTCAAAACAAGATTGGTACTTAAAAGCCTTTATATTCTCCAGAATAAATTTGTTTATCTAATATTTCAAAGTCTCTATGTAGCAATTATACTGTTGTTGGCAAACTATTAAAGATCTTGCCTGCAACTACAATTAACTTATCATTGTGGCAACACTGTAACTTTATATTAACTTTTCGAACACAGCAATGTTTCGGGCTTGTTAAAAATCCCAGTGACGGGGCGCCTGGGTGGCTCGGTCGGTTAAGCGTCCGACTTCGGCTCAGGTCATGATCTCACGGTCTGTCAGTTCGAGCCCCGCGTCGGGCTCTGGGCTGACCGCTCAGAGCCTGGAGCCTGTTTCAGATTCTGTGTCTCCCTCTCTCTCTGCCCCTCCCCTGTTCATGCTCTGTCTCTCTCTGTCTCAAAAATAAATAAACGTTAAAAAAAATTTTTTTTTAATAAATAAATAAACGTTAAAAAAAAAAATCCCAGTGACATCTTCAGTACAAACTTCCTCTTCCAAAATATACCCAAAATATGAGGAATACTGCACAAAATAAAGTCATTTGGTACAACATTTATATTCCCAAACCATAAAACCACAACCCATAAGCAGCTCCCTCCCCTACTCAGAATAACATATTTCCAAAATATATTAAAATGGTATAAAAGCATATTGCCAGAAAGTAGAATTGAGAAGATCTATAATCACAAAGTTCCTTAATCATTTAAAATAACAAACTTAGATTCCAAATCCTATAAACAATATAAACATACTTACTATATGTGTTCACTATTCAATCCCAGAGTAGTAAAAATAAATATAAAACGGGAAAAAACAAAACTCTATCAACTCTGTAATGTCACAGTGCCATCCTCAACTGGATATAAAATAAATTATGCTAGCTATAAGAAACATTTTTTAAGATTTTATTTAAGATTTTTTTAAGATTTATTTTTAAGATTTTTTAAGATTTTTTAAAGTAATTTCTCTATACCCAAAGTGGGGCTCGAACTCACAAACCCGAGATCAAGACTTGCAGGCTCCCAAGACTGAGCCAGCCAGGCACCCAAGTCGTAATAAACATTAAACAAGCCCCCGACTGACATCTCTTCTGCCCTTCTAAGCAAATGCTCAATGACTAGGAAAGGAGATGCTCTGGAAGGCCTAGCTCTCGCTCAGTCCAAATGGCACAAAGACGGAGGAAGTAATTATAATGCCCTGCTATTCACAATTACCTTGCAGCAAGAACGGCATCAAAATAAATTTTCATGTAACAGTTAAGGTCAAATTACACATAAACCGTACTTCTACACAGAATGATAAAACTGAGGATTTTGAGAGGCAGTGTGTGCTGCAGAGAGGTTAAGAATGAGGTTCTGGAATCAAACAACTCAATTTCATTCCCTAGTTCTCCCAAGTTCTGGATGTGCGACCCCAGAAAAGTCATCTGTGAAATGGGGAAAACAGGAATCTCTGCCCTGGGGTTATTGTGACGACGGCATGAGGTAAAATCTGTAAGTGCCTGATTGTGGCTGGCACAGCTGAAGTGTTTATTACTGCTTTTGTTGTTGTTAATTACTAATCATGGTTTGGTTTTTTTCCCCAATAAAAAGCATTTAAAAAGCTGCTTTTGTTCTTCCCTTCACCCATTGTGCCTCCTCAAGTTTATCCACAGTTATAAAATGAACTCTTGGTATCAGACCAGAAGAACGTCACAAGGAAACAGCAAATGGAGCTCAACCGCTCACAGAGCTTCTGCTAACTCTGGCCATATAGTTTTCTGTTCTGCCCAAACAAAAAGGCTTCCCAGACATTCCCTACCTCTCCAGGCCCTACTCCTCAATTATTCACATGTCTCTCGATGCTTTCATAAGAGTCGTCAGAGTACTGTGATATTTATCTCTAAGGTTCTGAGAGCCTGGTGGCCTGGTGGCCTCCCAGCCTATGCCTGCTGAGTAACAAAAACTTAATTTCCTATAGTTGCTCTCAAAAACCTAATTTCGTGTTTCTTCCTCCTACCACCGGGATGTCCGGAGCATTCATCCCTAAGCAATACGACTAAGAACTGTTTTTAGCCTGCTGGAAATGATTTTGATAAAATAAGCAACTGTTACTATGCTACCAAAAACTAAATCTAAATCCCTACCTTGCCTACCGTGCAAGCAGACGGAGGTAGCAGGCCCTTCCCCGGTCTCACGAACACTCTCCAGACTTTGCTAGCTCCCATCACAGCACTTCACGCTTCACTGGGCAACCACCAAAAGCAATCAGCACCATGTTATCAGCACGGACTTTTAAAAATGAACTCCAAAACATCTCTGGAGAATTGCCAAGAAGGCACTTAAAAAGGAAAGAAAGGAACACAAAAGAAGAGAAAAGCCTGGGCACGGCTGCTCTCCCTTTTGGAAAAAAACATCAGACGCATCTATGAGGGCCACGTGAAATACAGTTTAGATTTAATTAAGGCAACCTCGAAAGTCCAGAACAATCAGATGCAAAGCAGCCAAGAATGAGGACTAAACTTCCTACAAGGCTTCAGCTAGTCTTCTCTGCCCTGTTTGGAATCCAGGTGGTAGATTTTTTAGGTAATTGAAGATGTTCAAATCATAGAACGTAATAAAAAGCAGCCGCAAATACATAATACCAAAGGCCTCCTCCAACCTGGAGATAGGTGCAATTGTTTCCACCTTTAAATTTATACTCCCATTGAAAATAACAATTGAGGTACCAAAACTAATTACAAAAAAAAACTTTTTTAAGAAATAACCTTTCGAACACTATCCTATGCAGCATACCAGATTCCACTGGATCCTCACCAACAACCCTGGGAGATTAGGGTGAGTAGGCACTGGCAACATTTCCACTGACTAAATGAAAAACTTTAGGCTCAAGTGTCTGAACACAGAGAAGGAGCTAAATAATGTACAATTTACAAACACAGTCAAATCCGTGTAGCCACTAAGATCACATTCTTGCAGAATACGTGGGGAAATGTACCCAATATGCTACTAAGTAAAAGACCAGATGCTTGACAAAGGGAGAAGGGAGGTCAATGAACAGACTTTAGCTTTTATTCTGAATGAAATGGGAAATACCTTACAGTTTTGACGGAAAAGAAAATCCCACTTCGATTCTAAAAGGATTGCACTTGCTGCTCTATTGAGAAAAGAGGGCTAGAAAACAGAGGTTAAAGCCTCAAGACTTGCTAGGAGGTTACCGCGGCAGCGGCTCTAGAGGGAAGAGTGGTCTGGGTACCTTCTGAGACAGAGCCCACAGGCCTTTCTGAAGGAGACAGCGCAGGAGAGAAATCAAGGATGGTTGCGTGATTTTTGCCCTGAGCAAACCACAAAGACAATTTCCACTGAGCGGAAGGAGGAGAGCGCAGGGAAGCAGGACCGAAGAGAACACACTCGGAGTTCAGTTTTGGACGCGGCAAGTTTGAAATGCTTATCAGGCAGGAGAGATGCCAGGTAAACGGCTGCACACGCTGCCTTCAGAAACAATTCCTTCCCCACCTGTGTGGGGCTTACACTTTTCTTACAGCAGGCCTAAGAAGCAGTTTTAAAGCTCAAGTGTGTGATAACAGGGCATTAGCTAAAGAAATTACGGTGTATTAATATACCAGAATACTGAACAGCCATTACAATCATGTTCTTGAAGAATACTTAAAAGAAGGTGCTCAATAAATTAATGATAGATTCACTCATCTCATCTAAAAGAGGGTACGTTCCAGGGATACATTCCAGAATGTCAGTTTAGTAAGTTGCCACATGGGAAGTCATTGTGTCAGATGTAGAAGAAAAGACAAAGTACGTTTTGGGCCTGAGGGAAAGGAAAGCAAAAGCTGCCTTCAAAACTACGAGGGGGCAGAAGAGGGGTCAGGTGCACAGCAAAGTCAGGGGCCAGCAGATAGGGGTAGATTTAGAAGGCTAGCCTCAAAATTCATCTAAAAGTCGTTCTAAAGGACACACTCAGTTTCCACCAACTCCCGCTGAGTAAATATAGTATTACTTCCGGGGCACCCCTACTCCCCCAGCCCCAACACACACACACACACACACACACACACACACACACACACACACACACACACACCCCGCACCCCCCTCCAGCTGTAGCTCCAACTCCCAACTAGAGGAAAAGTGTTTCATTTCAAAACTTTAAAAAAGTTTCCATGCCACTGGCACCCAAGTTGATTTCAATATATTTTACTGAACTCTGCTTCCAGTGCCACATAAGTCTCGTCTTCTTGCTGACCTTCTAGCAGTCCAGTAACTAAACGAGCTATGGACATGTAACTTAAAAAGGAAACATTCCTCTCCTTGGAAGAAGAGAGTGACAAGTGTCTAGAGGACTTCAGAAAGAGGGGGCGGGAGACAAATTTCATGGGCTTGTGCCCATCACACGATACACCCTGGTCACTGATATTGAGAGGCATGGGTATACAGCAGCTCTATTTGCAAGGTGAAGACTTTGTCTTTTCCCTTTGTTTGTATGCTCTTCCAATTACTTAGTATACATATAGTAGAGAGAGTCATTAAACATATAAATGTATCAAAGGTACAAGCTGCAACAACAGAACAAAACCCCAGGTAGCCACCAGACAGCTCTAGAACATGATTCTCACCCCTGCAGTGCCACTGTGTCCTCCCAGATCTCTCTGCCCACCACCTCATCTCTGAGGCATGCTGAATTTTGTCATTACTGCCTTACTTTTCTTCATAGTTTTACCCATGTGTTTGTAGGGCATAAAGAATATAGAGAACAGCTTTGTATGTTTTTGAGATTTACATAAATATACCAATTTCTTTCGCGACTCGCTTGTACAGCTACCATTTGCTTATAATTTGTGTGTGTGTGCACAGTAATTCTCTGTTGTGTTCTATTTTATGTAAGTGTACCATGATTTATTTACCCATCCCCCTGTTGATGGATACTGGGTTGTTTCCAGTTTTTTTCTCTAAGAAAAACTAGTGCCGTTAAGAGTTTAAATGCCCCAATCTTCAGCAGTTTCAGTGACTCGATGAAACGCACTACACTGGCAGCCGGCCACAGAGATACAGGACTGGGCATGAGTGAGCCACGGAGTTCACAGAATGCATGCTGACAAAGGGTGTGTTTAAAAATATCGAGCATTCCCTCTCTAAGGTTAGAGCACATGGTGTGGAGGAGAAGTGCTGCTGAAGAGCTGGCCTCATCCTACATCTCCAGCCACACTATGAAGCACTCTGGATGCTGTGTTACAGAGCTCATGGCTTATCCCAGAAAAGACTTCAGGAGAATTCACTCTGATTGTAGGTTACAAAATGCATTCAGATTTAAAAGAATTCCTTCCAAAAGTCTTCCTTTCTAAACCTCCGCTTTGTCCCCTCCTCCATCCCAAATTTCCATTAATGGACATGAAGTCATTCTTCGTACCAGTTGTGATGTACAGTATTCCATTTTGAAATGTACATGTGTGAATGAAAAAGCCTTTAAAAATGTACCATGTTAGTAATTAATGGCGGGGGCGGGGGAGACAGGGTCCCTTCTACCCCACTAAGATTTGGGTACTGAAAAACAAAGACCCCAAGCAACGAAGACTGATAAATACATAAAGGAGACTGACCAAAGGGCTAGCTACAGACAGATTCCTGTGGTTAAAGGCAAAGCAAAAGTATTATAATTTAATACCTAAAGGACCATGTGAGAACCAGCTTTACCTACCCTCCTGTTTTTCAGCAGGGAATTAATGCAGCTTCAAAGTCTTCAGATTTACCATAAATGTGAGCAGTTCAGCTATTAATTTTCCCCCACTTTCCTTTTTAGGAGCAATTAGACACACACACACACATACACACACACACACACACACAGCTTCCAAAGTGGGAAAACTTGGAATTTAACAGGATATTATTAAACAAAGCCATTTGTATGCACTTGGTCTCCAAAATGTCAAGGCAGTAACATTTATCTGTGCCATGGAAAATATTCCCTCTGAGACCAGAAAGTGCTTAAATAAAACTGCTACTACTCAGCTTTCAGATCTGGCACATTCCCTAAAGTACTCTTCACCCTCTTCTACTTTTTCATAAGAGACCTTATGGCAGGAACATTCCACTGCATTCCGTGTGCAATCAGCTATAATCCCTGTGAGCAACAGTCCAGGCCAGCTTGCCAGCACAGCAGTCTTTTAATGCAGCTAACATGTGTGGCTACAGCAAATTCATTTCATTTTTTTCAACAAAATGCAAGCTTTCTCCCATTCTTAAGCCCAACTTTTTTTTTTTAAATAAGCCACTAATGCTTTCTAATGGAGCAAGTAGTTTGCTTAAAATCTCTCACATAAAAATTACGTGGATCACATTTTAGCCAAACTACTAAGAAACTGCCATAGAAAACTGAAAACAGAAATAGCAAACAGTAGCAGAAAACTGAAACCACCAAAAATCCTGGAGGAAAAGTCTCACTCAATTAATTAGTTTTCCAAGAACAAACACCTTTCAAAGGAACCAAAATTACCCCAAAACTGCTAAGCCACAGCAAAGTAAGTATTTAGCTAGAAAACCAACTCTACTTCTTCCAAGGCTGATTCATCAAATGAGGATTTCTGCCTCAGTAGACTAATGTTAACTTCAAAGTCCCAAACTTCTCCTGCTGTGTGCAGAGAGGCACGTGTCATCGCCAGAAGAGGGTCAGGAATACCATACGTGGTTACAACACTATTAAATTCTAATACCCTGCAAGTTTGAAATTTTCCCTGAACATGCTGGGTGTTTAGTTTAAATCTCACTTACTCCACAAGGTCCAGTTGAAATGCCCCATCATCTACGTACCTTACATGTGCCCTTTGCCAAACTCACATCTGCACGTTTTAAAACCCCTACTTATGGCAATTATCACTTTGATCACTTTGACTTTGTACTGAGCTTCTTTCGGTATGTCTTGTGTCTTCCACCACAAACTTTTGAAGACTCTTTAGGGACAAGATCCTACGTATGGTACATACAACTCTGCTTCCTGCAGACTCACATTATAGCAAACTCTCAAAAGAGGAAGGAAAAGAAAGGGTAAGGCAGAGCAGAGCCACTCAGTTTGCTGTGTACAACGGTTTTGAACCAAGTATGATGGAAAACCCTCTGGTAGTTCAGCACTGTGCTTAACATGGTCCATAGGCTGGTTGTCATGTGACCGGTACAATGTTCCCAGGCCTATCATAACCAAATTATTACTTTTAATAAAAACCATTTCTTCATTACTATTTTGTCAAAAGATACCTCAATATATTCAATAATTCTGGAGAGATTTTTGTGGGAGATAAGCAAGAATGAGTGAATAGAACTTACTATAAACACAAACTATAAAATTTACGGTCCTATCCTCAAAAGGTGCACCACCAGAGATCTTATTTTCTCCTCAGTTTGCTACCTACTACAAGTGAAAACATGGTACATTCTCCAGCCAGAGTGAATATCGTATTCGGACAATTTTATTTTTCCCCCTAAACTGACAGTATTTTCTATACAATCAAAATAAAAAGGTCAAAAAGAGAGTTATATATCTTAGAAACAATGAGCTCGAACACTCATATTTTATTACCCATTAATAATTTCTTAGTGAGCTTTTAATCCTTATGATCAAAAAAATAGCAAAGTCCGAAAAATCTAGCAGACCCAGATCTACTTCTCAAACTATCCAGAACTACAGAAAATCCTTTTCATTTTACAACATACTCTTAAAAGTTTTATTCTCCTAGATAGTCAATTGAGCACTTTTTTTGATATTCTATTTAGTACTCAGCATACCCATTATACATATAGTAGATACCTACTAATACATAAAACTTTATTAACTTATACAGATATTTTTTCATGTTTAAATCTCAAAGGAAACAACTTTTACAAATGAGCTATATTATTCAGGTATTTAAAACATACACTGCTGGGGGAAGGGGTGAGAAAATAAACAAAACACTAATCAGTGAAGACTGAAATATAAGCTACTATTATACCTTATCACTAATTAAAAGGGTAAAAAGCTATCTTAGAAAAAGATGCTGTTTGCACTCTCTCCGGAAGGAAAGGAAACACAAGTTGCTTCTAAGGAGGGGAACTGGTTGACTACATGATGGGTCAGAGGAAGTGTTTACACTTGTATATTCTTTGTACCTTGTGAATTTTATAGTCACAAAAATAAAAAACTCAGGAGAAATTAATACAATGCTATTTGACTTTGACAATGAATATAAACTTACAACCAATCTATAAAATGAATTGTCATCAAGAAAAAAAAAACCACGAGTATCATTCTTTATACTAATAAAACGTTTCCATTTATTTTTGTTATATAATTAATTGATTTTTGTATTTCATGAATATGGCCTTCTAATACTCATGTTCTTTCTTTTTTTTTAAAGTTTATTATTTATTTATTTGGGGAGGGAGAGAGACTGAGCATGTGCACAAGAGGGGAGGGGCAGAGAGACTCGCAAGCAGGCTCCGAGCTATCAGCACAGAGCCCAAGGAGGACCTTTATCTCTTGAACCATGAGAGCAGGACCTGAGCTGAAATCAAGAGTTGGATGCTTAATTGACTGAGCCACCTAGCTGTCCCTAATACTAATTTTCTACTTAAAAGTTTGTAGTAAGATTTTTAGGGTGCCTGGGTGGCTCAGTCAGTTAAGCATCCGACTCTTGATTTCAGCTCAGGACGTGATCTCATAGTTGGTGGGATGGGCCCCACCTTGGGCTCTGCACTAACAGTGCAAAGCCTGCTTGGGATTCTCTCTCTCCCTCTCTCTCTCTGCCATTCCTTTGCTCATGCACTTTCTCTCAAAATAAATAAATGTAAAAAAAAAAATGGTTAATAATAAAAAAATTTAACACTCTTTAAAAAAAAAAAAGAAAGAAAGTAGCAACAGACACTGGGGACACTGGGGATTTCTCCTGATAGTTCAGTATGTAAAACATATCACAGAGAAAAGTAGTTCTTTTTAGGATCAATTCTGGCTCCTGACCCAGGATTTCCTAAAGCCCACCTTCTAAAAGAACTAAATGATTATACCAGCATTTTCAGAGGCAACACCAACAGCCAAAAATGCCTCCAAACTAAGTTACAATTAAATACATTTTTCAGAGAGAAACAAGAGCTCAATAATCAGGATTCAGTATGTTCACTTCAGCAGCACATATACGAAAACTAAACTGATACAAATTAGTATGGCCTCTGTGCAAAGATTTATATATTGTGTAGAACTTAATTCTTTTTAAAAAATTTTTTTTCAATGTTTATTTATTTTTGAGAGCCAGAGAGAGCCAGAGCATGAGCAGGGGAGGGGCAGATAGAGAGGGAGACACAGAATTCGAAGCAGGCTCCAGGCTCTGAGCTGTCAGCACAGAGCCCGACGCGGGGCTCAAACTCACAAACTGCGAGATCATGACCTGAGCTGAAGTCGGATGCTGAACCGACTGAGCCACCCAGGTGCCCCTATATATTGTGTAGAACTTAATTCTTAAAATGAAGCATGAATAATACCATAGCTTAAATGAGTGGCATTTAGAACATAAACACTTGTTCTCTAGTTCAGTTATAAATCTAGCTCAAATTTTAAGAAAGGAGCAACTCATCAATATTGACCTTTTTTAAAAAACTTGAAATATAATTTACATACCCTACAAAGTTCACCCATTTAAAGTGTACAATTCAGTAGTAAATTTTGCATCTTTTTCTTTTACAATTACTCATAGGATATAATTCATACTCTAGCATCTTTTAAAAATATCTAATAAAAAGGCAAACTCATAGTAACAGAGAACAGAGGCTAGGGATGGGGTCAAAGGTGAGATATTCATTAAAAAATACACACTTTTAGTCATGAAATGAATAAGTTGTAGAGACTTAATGTGCAGCATAGTGACTATAGTTCATAATAATGTACTGTATACTTAAAATTTGCTGAGAAGTAGATCTCAAGTGTTTTCATCACACACACACACACACACACACACAAAGGTAATTATGAGAGGTGACAGATACGTTAATTACTTTGGACTGTGGTAATCATTTTGCAATGTATGCATATATCAAAACATCACGTTGTACACCTTAAATATACAATTTTATTCCCCACTGGTAGAATTCTCTACAGAGAACACTGGCAAATGGCCCACACATAGAGGAGATCAGAATGGTTTCCCCAACAACTAGGCATTAACTTGTGTGTCCGGAAGAACTATGATTCTGCTTTATCACAAAGTTGTAGGTTTCAAGACAGTAGAACCTACCAGTATTTTGAGTAATAATTTGCCTACAGATCCATATCAATTAATTATTAATCCAAGTACAAAATAAACCAGCTTAAGTCATTTTTCACCTAAGCAATTATATATAAAGAAGTTCAAAAGTAATGACTTCAATTTCAATAATAGATAATTTTATTTGTAAAAAAATTATAAGCAAATGATTACTGATAATTTTAGTAATAAATTTGTGAGTTTATTACCAATTGTAGCTATATCTGTTGTTCAACTTAAAGAATCACTGTAAGGAAGGAGAGTAAGTTTTAAGACCATCTTGGCAAGGTCAAGTGCCATTTAAAATGAAGAAAGAAAAATAATCTTAGAGCCTCAATAGATACATTTCACATCATGGTTAAGTATAAATCACTGCTAACACCTTTATTATCATTAAGTTTCAACGTAAGGGGCGCCTGAGTGGCTCAGTTGGTTGAGCGATTGACTTCAGCTCAGGTCACGATCTCATGGTTCATGGGTTCGAGCCCCATGTCAGACTCTGTGCTGACAGCTTGGAGCCTGGAGCCTGCTTCCAATTCTGTGTCTTCCTCTCTCTCTGTCCCTCCCCTGCTTGCGCTCTCTCTCTCTCTCTCTCTCTCTCAAAACTAAGATTAAAAATATACTTTAACTTAATAACTCTAGCTAAATTAGTTGCATTTTCCAGGGATTTCTCAATTGTAAAGAACAAAAGAAATAGTCCATATTTAAGTATACGAAAGCAAAAATCACAGGGCGAAGCACTTAGTGGATCATTCAGAATAGCAAAGTCCAAAGTGTTAATACCCAAATGTTCATTTATTCTGTTCACATTAAGAAGGGAAAAGAGAAAGGATAGGAAGGTGAGATATAATTGATAGAACACAACATGTACTCACTGGTCGAGTTGCCTTGCATCTGAATGATGCACTTGGACTCTTTGCTGGTCTCTCGAGAATTGAAGGGCCGAACCCGCACAGCCACCTTCACTGAGGCTCCCGACATTCTGATGGTCTTGTTATATATATGCAGTCCAGAAACAAAGTATCAAATCTTCTTTTGAAGTTATGTGCAAGTTTCCTTCAAAAAGAAAATAATTCCACACAGGTAGTCAGAATCAAAGGAAGCATGGGCTAACGTGAGCCTAAGGGCCACTCTTGTACATCTTGGTACTATTTTTTTTTTAATTTATGTTTATTTACATTTGAGGGGGGGCAGCGGCAGAGAGAGAGGGAGACACAGAATCCAAAGCAGGCTCAGAGCCTGACGTGGGGCTCAAACTCATGGACCGTGAGATCATGGCCTGAGCCAAAGTCAGAAGCTCAACTGACTGAGTCACCCAGGCACCCAATCTTTGTACTATTTCTATTTCCATTTCTAAAAACCTCATCCCTTTTCATCCTATAGATCTTATATGCTCAAAATTTTCCAAAATAGAAAATTAAACACCTAAGTTTATTTTCCTATTCCACTATCTCTTTCTCATACCTAAAAAGTCCCTAAACTTAATAATAAAAAATACATAACTACAAAAAAACAGGCATCTTTCTTGCTCTCTGTTTTTCTGGATCTTCAGTAATGTACGAAAAACACAAATGTTTATCTGTTAAAGAGAGTTCCTTACACAAGTAACTTCCCATCTGCAAAACCACTTATTATCTTCCTTTAAAGAAACGCTCTGAACTTCCTATACACTAATTACACTGTGAAACATTCAGTTACATGATATACAATTAAACAGCAAAGGGTAACGATAAGCTCTGGCCAGCTCTTTCAACTTCTAAGTATCTCGGGATTCCTTTAATTTTCACGTGTATCTCATTTGACCCTTACAACCATCCTGTACAATAAGCAGAGAAGTTTCCAAGAGACCTAGGTTCTACCCTCTAATATGCTAGTGACTCATGGTAAAATCAAATCACTACATTTCACTACTGAATGAAGCCATAGGAAAAAATGTGGACATTTTTCAGAGGCATAGTTTCCCTCCCAACAGAACAAAACAAACATTATTCTGTGAAAAGAACCCACGTAAGTAATTTCCACAAGAAACAACAGATCTCAATCTGTACTCTATCCATTATATAAATGTCCTTGAGAAGAACCAAACAAAAGAAAAAACTAAAATAAAAACACATTTAAGTCCAATTATCGGGGAACCCCAAGAAACCTTCAATCTAATTTTTCCCACATAATTAAGTAGAGATTAGGAATCCTAAACTACAGCTTTACAACTGCTAAGCTTTCCAATAAGAAAAGGCAAAAATCAATTAATCAAAACAAAACAAAATAAAACCAAAAAGCCACTCTCTACCCTAGCATTACCCTATCTTCTTTTCTTAGCAGCACTATGTGAAATTCCTGTGCTTTGGAACATGCTTATTGTCCGTCTCTCTCAACTCTGTCCAAATGCTCAGAGATCTCATTTGCTACCACTTAGACCACTGCCTGATAAAAGAGCTCGGTTTGTCGAAGGAGTGAATTAATGAATTGCAGTTGACCCTTGAACAAATGGGTTTGAAATGTGCAGGCCCACTTGCGCATGAATTTTTTTCCATAAATACAGTAGAACATTATAAATATATTTTCTCATGGGGCACCTGGGTGGCTTAGTCAGTTAAGTGTCTGACTCTTGATTTTGGCTCAGGTCATGATCTCACGGTTTGTGAGCTTTTTTTTTTTTTATTAAGTTTTTTAAAGTTTATTTATTTATTTTTGAGAGGGAGACAGAGTGAGCAGAGGGGAAGAGGGAGAGAGAGAATCCCAAGCAGGCTCCATGCTCACAGTGCAAAGCCCAATGTGGGTCTCAAACTCATCTATGGTTTTTGAGTTTGAGTCCCGCATCGGGCTCAGCACTGACAGCAAAGAGCCTGCTTGGGATCCTCTCTCTCCCCCTCTCTGCCCTCCCCGGCTCGTGCTCCCTTGCTCTCTCTCTCTGTCTCTCTCTCAAAATAAATAAATAAACATTAAAAAATGTTTAATGTATTTTTTCTCATAATTTTCTTAACATTTTTTCTCTTTATCGTAAGAATATAGTATATAACACATGTAACATACAATATACGTGTTAATCGACTTTATGTTATCAGTAAGGCTTCTGGTTGACAGTGGGCTGTTAGCAGTTAAATTTGGGGGAGTCAAAAGTTCTGTGTGGATTTTCCACTACGTGTGGGGGGAGGGCACTGCTAACCCCCCACATTGTTCAAGGGTTAACTGAGAATTATCTGTTCAAGTCCTCTGCCTGGTTTTGTTTCACATAATTACAATATTTATTGATATTAATCTTTTTCATATTTGCTGGAATGTTCTTCCAGTCTGTTTCCTATTTTATTTAACATTCAACAGATGGTTCTTGTTTAATATATCAAATATTTATTGTAATGACATCAAATAAAAACTTAAAGTTATTTGCCCTCCCAGTCAATATAGCATCACCTATAGTCACTAGCTGAGGACTTTGCCAAAAGAGAGTTAATGAAGCATTCAGAAAAAGAAAGACATGGAACACACTTTAACCCCCACACAAGAGTTCACAGTGATTTACAGCCACCGTCTGAACACTCAACATGCTCCATTATCTTCTCCCCCAAACTCGCAATCTCTGCCCATCTTCCTGTTTCTATCTGACCCCATATCATAACTCTTGGAGTCATCTTTGTTTCTTTTTCTTTGAATCCTTTTATTAGTATTAAAATTATTAATGATATGCTATATAAAAATGTTTAAGTTTATTTATTTATTTTGAGGGGGAAGAAGGGCAGAGAGAGAAGGAGGGAGAGAGACTCCCAAGCAGGCTCTGTGCTGGCAGTGTGAAGCCCAATGTGGGGCTCGAACTCACCAACCATGAGATCATGACCTGAGCCGGGATCGAGAGTCAGATGCCTAACTGACTGAGCCACCCAGGCGCCCCTATGAACTTTTAAAACATAAATTTGCAGGGTACCTGTGTGGCTCAGTTGGTTAAGCATCCGACTTTGGTTCAGGTCATTATCTCGCAGTTCGTGAGTTCAAGCCCCGCGTCGGGCTCTGTGCTGGCAGCTCAGAGGCTGGAGCCTGCTTCTGATTCTGTGTCTCCCCCTCTCTCTGCCCCTCCTCTGCTTGTGCTCTGTCTCTCTCTCTCTCTCAAAAATAAACATTAAAAAAAAAACAAACACATAAATTTTCTATCACTTCCTTCCTCTCGTTCTCATTGCCATCACCCCTAACCCACTGCCACTGCCTAACCCTAGTCCTCACTACCTCATGCCTACCATACCGGTAATAGTGGAACTAATCTTAGACCTTTTCATTTTAATCCAACAGTCCTTCCACAGCCTTGCACAAAACTGAATCACACAGGGGTCTTTTGAAAAACAAATGAGCCTGGTATTCAACAGTCTTGAAAAAGGCCCCAGGTCCGGAGTTTTTGTTTTCATTTTTCAAAGATTATGTTGCAAATCTCCAGCTGAGAACCCTGCAGTACGCAACTGCTTAACCTTGCTGCAATATTAACCTTTCTAAAGCATGACTGTCCATTTCACTTCCAAACTCAAGAATCTTCTCTTATTCCCAGTGCTTACAATACCAAGACCAAAGTCAAGGTACTCTGTGTTCTAGTCCCACACACATGCTCTTTCACACTTGTGAACAACTTCTCCCCTACAATTTTAATTTTTCTCCTATTTGATGCCCAGCTCCTGTCTTACTTCTTCCAAAATGACTATCCAAACATTGCAGGAATCACTGGTATTTCCAACAGCACTTACAGCCCAAACACATTATGAGAACCCTGCTATCATTTTATGTGACTGCATTCTATCTTGTATTGTTCTTTAATAGATTCCCAAAGTGAAACTCCTATTGCTTCAAAAAAACTCTTTCAACTCGGGCTTCTTGAAAAAATGGCTAATTCCAAGTCTGGTCAAGAAATTTCAAGATGATCCTGGGACATTTTAGTGTGATCACAAGCAGGAAGCCTATCAAAGATGAACAGAGTCAAGGCAAAAGCACACCAGAGCCAACTCAAAGGCACTCCCCAAGATGGAATACTTAAAGCATTAAAATGCATTCATGAAAACCACAAGTGGACTGAAAAACATCAAATATATAAATTCACGAGTTGAGGGGCACTTGGGTGGCTCAGTCAGTCAGTTAAGCGTCCAGCTTCGGCTCAAGTCATGATCTCACAGCCCACAGCTGACCACCCAGCCTGGAGCCTGCTTCGGATTCTGGGTCTCCGTTCATGCTCTGTCTCTGTCTCTCTCTCAAAAATAAAATAAAACATTTAAAAATAAACAAATTCATGAGTTCATAATGATACTTAAAAAAGAAAAAAAAACTCATTCTTAAAACTGGCAAATAAAATAATTGAGCATACACCTAGCCTGTATATCCTGTATAAACTATAGTCCACGACAGCCAAATGGTTGGTGAGGGCTAGCTCTTCTCACACACACACACAAAAAAGTCCAGCTAATAAACGCAGAAGAGGTGACAGAATTGGAATGTCACGTTTCCAACCCTACTGATATAAAAGCTCTCTGCAACAACAGTCACTAGCCACACACACACACACACACACACACACACACACACACACAAGCCATAGATGAAAAAAGGTTGGTTGATGTGGGAACATTTTTCTTTTATTTATTTTAAAGGAGAGAGCATGAGTGTGCACAGGGGAGAGGCAGACAGAGGGAGAGGGAGGGAGAGAGAGGGAAAGAAAGAGAGAGAGAAAGAGAGAGAGAGAAGGAAGAGAGAGAATCCCAAGCAGCCTCTGTGCCATCAGTGCAGAGCCCGACATGGGGTTCAATCTCACGAACCCTGAGATCATGACCTAAGCCAAAATCAAGAGTCAGATGCTTAGCCAACTGAGCCCCGCAGGCGCCCCAATGTGGACACGCTGTATTGCTTGGATTAGGCTGACGCTATCTGAACCAAATAGTCAGTCCTAGTGTCACTAAAGGGGGGACACCTGGGTGGTCTATGCTTCCATGCATGCTATACACAGCACCACCTAGTAAGTATTCTTATCCCACCCCCTTTAAAACAAAACAAAACAAAACAAAACAAAACAAAACAAGAGATGAAGCCTCAGCTCTAACCACCTAGGAGAGCAAATAAAAAATGTAAATGACTCTTAAAAGATACAATCAGCGAAAACCAGAACATAGAAAAATCTACACGTCAAGTCACCCAGTATCTTCCGATAAATAACATGCAGAGGTAATAAAAGGAACTTGTGTTAGTTATAAGATAAGTCGATGATTTTTTTAATCAAGAAAATCTGCAAAAACACATTTCTTAGATAATCATAATAGCCTGAACATAGACTCAGTATCTGATGATGTTAAGAAATTTATTAGGGGAAGATACAAGAAACAGGTTTGCCAAAATGTCCACCATTACTGAATACTGTCGATATTTCAATTAAAAAAACAAAACTTCCTTCTTTTGTATTCTACCCAAAGCCTACCAAGTACCGAATGCTGCTGATTTACAGACAACAAAGAATAAATCTCCTTGTGCGGATTTAGATATAAAGAGCTATGGATTTGTCACTAGGAACCGAAATACTAACGTCTCTAATATCTGCTTATTTCTTCCGTCCATCGAATCAACTGCCAAATCACATAGCTTTTACCTAGAAAATCTCTCCATTTCCACCACTACCATCCCTTTTAGATTTTCGATATTTCTCACCCAAGATGGTTAACTTTCACCACTTTCTCTCTTTCTTCCTTCCACCCCCATTCGACTACCCAATACTGCCACTTTCATCTACTCCATCCATAACCAAGCAACACGGCCAAACTGGCCTTCCTGAAGCACAGGTCTGTTCATATCAGCGTCCACTTAAAAATCCTCAACCTGTCCCCAGGTTGTTGTTGTCTACCAAACAACGGCTGAACTTCCCACACTGCATTCAATGTGTTCTGCGACATAAACCACCTACTTTTACAAACCCACAAAACACTGCCTTCCATCCACATTCCTTAACAACCACTCACCAGAGGGCTTCCTGAAAGTATCTCATGTTTTTCTGTGCCACTGCCTTTGCTCCAACGTTCCTTCTACCCACTGTGACCTTCTTCCTCTACCAATCCGATTTATTCTTCTACGATCTTCTTCTATGCCACCTATCTCTAAAGCCTTCATAGAATCTCCCTACCTCCCAAACCAAATGCTAATGCTTCTCCATTTAATACTACTCAAGTCACTGGCCTTACCTAGGGCAAGTAAGTTATTTACTTTTCTTATCTCTACTGTAAATTTTAAGCTCCTTGTGGACAAGAACAGAATTTTAGTCATGTTTCTAATCCCCTAGCTACGGGGGCTTGAATACTGTAGTTAAAATATTTTGGTTGAATTCCTAGTTATTGTATCAACGGACTGATGCTTGAAGGGCATTAATAAAAACCATAAGTTGTTCCAAAATAGAAACAGGTATTTGATCAGAAGGAAAAAGGATAAAATTAATTTCAAATTCTTTCCTAATTGAAGTGTTAAGTCATTCTTTTTTGGAAGTGATAAGTACATTTTAAAATTGCTTTTCCCTCTGGGTGCCTGGGTGGCTCAATCATTAAGCATCTGACTTTGGCTCAGGCCATGATCTCACGGTTCGTGAGTTTGAGTCTCCTGTTGGGTGAGCCCTGCTTCTCTCTCCCTCTGTCTCTCTGCCCCTCCTGGGATTCTCTCTCTCTCTCTCTCTGCCCCTCGCTCACTTGTGCCCTCTCTCTCAAAAAAAAAAATAAATAAATAAATAAAATAAAAACAAAAAAAACTTCCCCCTCAAATAAATAACGAAATTACTTTTCCCAAACAATTTGAACCTAAATATGTATTTTGTTTCTGATTTAATTGTCTTGAGGTAAAACTGCAACCATCTTCACAAGCGAGTCAAAATTTTACATAATAATAGGAAACTATAGTTAAATGGACTATAGAAAGTGTTACTTTGTTACTTCCCTACTACTATAAACAGTATCTCTTTTATAGTAGAATTACATCAAAGAATCACAGCTTCAAAATTCCCAGGCTGTTAAAGAAATATTACCAATTACATAAATCTGAAATCAGGTTTAAATTCCAATGAGAAACAATTATTACAGAATACTTTTAGGAGGTTACAAGAAAACAATACTTCTTAAATTTAGCATAAAAATACATTTTCCAAGCTTTGAACAGCCAAAGGAAGAAAGACAGGAAAGACCATCACATACTCTAAATCACTTACACAGCCTCAGCTCTAGACTGTGCCTCTGACCTGTTTTCCTTCCTATGACACACAATTAGAAGCATCAGGAAAGCGGAATGGAGCAAAAATTCCAGAAGCATTCGCTAACAATAAAGGGAAAATAAAACAGTTAGGTCTAAGTTATTTGAATTTTTCTGAATTTTGCCCAATTGCTTAACTTTGATCTTGTGCAACAGAACTTGCCCTCAGAGGTTCCCTGGAGTATTAAGAGCCTAAGAAGACTAATTTTCAAATTAACCATTCAGCAAAGTGAGTAAACAGGAACAAAATACAACTAGCATTTGGTTGGTCTGTTTTTGTAGTATCCCTTTTCTATAGAAAACAGCGAAGATTATATCCCCAACATATAAGTCAGTTCATGTCATTTCCTCTCTTTAAAAACCTTCCACTGGTTTCCGTGGCCTCAGAACACACCCTAAAAATCCAAGGGCCTCCGCAATCCAACCTGCTTCCCCAGTCACCATTTTCACTGCCCAGCTTCAAGCCTTCTTCCCCACCAAGCACCCTCTTACTACACCAAACACGCAATTCCTGGAAGCCCAATCCCCCTTTTCAACCTGTTACATCCACGTCTTTCCAGGAGAAGGTCAAATGTCACCATAAAGCAAAAAGCATTAAGTCATATATTCCTTAACGTGCCCCTTTTTGAGCCAAAAGTGATACCTTCTTTCTCTTTGCTCCTTAGAAATGTTGTGTTGATTCTTCCATTTTTCTACTTATTCCATTCTGCCCGATGTTGCAATCAGTATTTCACTTAACTCTCCTACACAGACACATTATTCAATACATATATGTCACAACTGAAAATAGAATTTAAATAAGAAATTTAGATTTTTAAATTCAATATTCACACAATTTGCTATATAGCAGCAGATTTACAACAGCAATAAGCACTCTATTTCAAAGATCATCTTTTCCACTGAATTATGGTTTCAAGAATGAATTATAACTTGAAGAATGAGTGGGTACCCAAAAGTAAGCATCAGCAGCTAATGAGACCATTTTGAGACTCTATGAAAACTTCATTATCATAAGTTTCACATCTCTCAATCCAATACTTTCCCTGAGAAACAAACAGATTTTAGGATCCAATACTCTGTGTCCCTGATCATGGCTATACTGATAAAATGGCCCACCAAAAGGTAAGAATTTTTGTATGTGTATGAGTTACCTGTCTATTCTTGGTCTTTGACTCTATAAACAAAAAGCAGCCATGAGTCAAGCTGTGAAAACTCAAAACGAATCACATGTTGGAAAA
The DNA here is from genome assembly GCF_018350215.1 of Panthera leo. Lineage (NCBI taxonomy): Eukaryota > Metazoa > Chordata > Mammalia > Carnivora > Felidae > Panthera > Panthera leo. The sequence continues at coordinate 7,257,662 of NC_056686.1, read as the reverse complement.
GCTTCTTTCTGCACTCTAACCCAGTGCCAAGAATCAGACTGCACAGAAAGTCTCCTGACAGATCAGATTTTCAATCTCAAATGGGGTTAAACCAGCTCACCCAGGCTCCCCAACTGTTTTCTTTTAACCGCTATCTAAAGTAAGTTTTAAAATACAGTTTTAAAACTGTCACTGCGGTTTTAAATAAAAGGAAAAGACGTTTTTCAAGGACATTTTTTAAAAAAGTAATCCAACCGCTTTTCAAACTGAGAATACAACATTAAAATATAACCAGTCTTTTTTTATGAAGGATATGACTAATATGGTTCAGATATATAACTTTATATAAAGATAAATCTGAGCAGAAAACTCATTATTTGTCACTGCAATTAAGAAATCTAGGATCCTCCTTTCCACTCGTAACATGATTTTTTTTAAATGTTTTCATTTATTTTTGAGGGACAGAGAGAGACAGAGCATGAGCAGGGGAGGGACAGAGAGAGACAGGAGACAGAGAATCTGAAGCAGGCTCCAGGCTCTGAGCTGTCAGCACAGAGCCCAACGTGGGGCTCAAACCCACAAACCGTGAGATCGTGACCTGAGCCAAAGTCAGACATCTAACCAACTGAGCCACCCAGGTGCCCTTCACTCGTAACATGATTTTATTCATAAACCAAGAGGTGCATCAAGAGACAACAGTTCCTAGGCGCTGGCTCGGTTGGTAGAGCATGTGACTCTTGATCTTGGGGTCAGGAGTTTGAGCCCCATGTTGGGCACAGAGCTTACTTAAAAATAAAAATAAATAGGAGCAGCTGGGTGGCTCAGTTGGCTAAGTGTCTGACTGTTGATTTTGGCTCAGGTCATGATCTCACAGTAGTGAGATAGAGCCCCCTTTAGGCTCTGTATTGAGCGTAGAGCCTGCTTAAGATTCTCTCTCTCCCTCTGCCCCTCCCCCACTCTGCACATACATGTGCACTCTCCTAAATAAATAAAAAATAAATAAGAGACAACAGCTCTTGTGGCTTAAAATAAAGTATTCCAAATGACAGTGATGTTTTTTCTTTTTTCTTTAAAAGGACAGTTAATACTAAACTCTAGTAAGTCAGTTCGTTCTAATACCTGAAGCTACATCTCATAATTTTATTTTGGCAGATCTGCTGGGAATTCTGCCACTTAAATTTCAACATTCCACTGAAGCTCTTCTATTGTCAAAGTGAATGACAGACAACACCTCCTCCTGGCAATGTCCAGGCTAAAGTCAACTCAGCTCGGTCATAGTATAGAAATGGTAAGTTTCAATCAGAGGTTAATTCAAATTTGGTATGAGTCAAGGTTCCCTCCTTCTGAAATCTGCCCTGACCACACCTCTGCAGCTACCTGCCCGGGAGGTAGCTTACTACCTGGGCAAGAATGCAGGTCAGACTTTTCCGTGTGTTGATAATATGCCAATCTTGATAAACCAGCACCGAAAGTTTAATAGATATGTTTTCATTTAGATGACAACACAGAATACAAGTATTCCAAACTCTCACAAGGGTTAAATAATGAGTTTTCTGCTCTGATTTATCTTTATATAAAGTTATATATCTGAACCATATTAGTCATAGCCTTCATAAAAAAAGACTGGTTATATTTTGATGTATTTGCAGTTTGAAAAGCAAGTTGGATTACTTTTTTTAAAAAGGTCCTTGAAAAACATCTTTTCCTTTTATTTAAAGACCTGTTAAAAACACCGAGTGTGGGGGTGTCTGGGTGGCTCAGTTAGTTAAGCGTCTGACTCCCAGTTTCAGCTCAGGTCATGATCTCACAGTTTCGTGGGTTTGAGCCGCGTGTCAGGCTCTGTGCTGACCGTGCAGAGCCTACTTGGGATCCTCTCTCTCCCTCTCTCTCTCTCTCTGCCCTTCCCCTGCTCACAGTGTCTTTGTCTCTCTCAAAATAAAAACATAAACTTTAAAATATTATAAAAAATGTGGTGCCTGGGTGGCTCAGTCAGTTGAGCGTCTGACTTTGGCTCAGGTCATGATCTCGTGGTTTATGGGTTCGAGCCCCCGCATCAGGCTCTGTGCTGACAGCTCAGAGCCTGGAGCCTGCTTCAGATTCTGTGTCTCCCTCTCTCTCTGCACCTCCCCACCCCCACTCACACTCTGTCTCTCTCTCCTTCAAAAATAAATAAACATTAAAAAATTAAAAAAAAAAAACTCTTAGTGTATGTATATAACATATGTATATATCAGTATGTCTATAACACATTTCTCTTACAATAATATTCAAATTTATTGAAAAAAAGTTTCTCTTTATGAACCATTATATATAGCCATTATATGTGTGTATAATTTACCTTTCCCTTTTTCCCTTGACTTCTAAAAGTTTCAAAACTAAATTATAATAACCACATTACATAAATTGCTGTAATGTGTTTATTTAGTTTTTCCTCCTGTTACACAAAGCTTTGTTTTTTATCTATACTTTAACAGCCCCTCTGTATTTATGGTACTTGTGGTAGGCTGCTCAAATCCTTTTTAGAAGCGGTAAGTGGTACAAACTGTAAACAAATAAAACATTCCGGCAATAAACCTATTCTGCTATTTAACATCAGAAATATGTTATGTCAAAATTCTAGTTCCTAAAAACAGAAGCTTTAAAAATTATACAAAAATTTGTGTTGAATGAATTTGAAAACAGTGTTGAGTGGCCAGAAAAGCAGGCCAAGATCTGAAACCAGATCCACCAAATAGAAGCAGACAAAAGCTCAATTAAGGAGGGAGTGTGAACTTCCAGTACTGTGAAGGCATGAAGTGTGTCCCCTGGTTTTGGCAGTAAAAGGCTGGAAGCCAGAGCAAGAGCAGGTGTCAGCAAAGTGAGGGCCACTGAAGCCAGTCTGTGGTGGGCTGGGGAGTAATTAGGAGGCTAGAAAGTGGATACAAGTATCCTCCTTGCTTCCAGAACTCGACAGGAGAGTAACAGCTAGGAGGAAACACGAATGAAGGAAGGATTTTTCTCCCCTGCTTCCCTTTTTTTATTAGGAGAGATCTGCATGTTTCTATGCTTTATTCAACAGCTATTTACTAGGTGCCTAGGTGCCTGTGACAGGCATTTCTAGGAGTCTGGGATAAATCAATGAATGAAACAGATAAACATCCTTGCCATGGAGGAGCTTACATCCTAGGAGGGGAAGTGGGGACACTAAAATAATAATTTATACAGAATGCTACATGATCATAAGCATTACCAGGGAGGGAGAAGTACAGCAGAGGCAGGTGTCTGGTGGGGAGGAACGCTGTGCAGGTGCATAAATGAGGTCAGGTTGGGCCTGTTGAGGTGATGAGGTGTAAGCAAAGACTTGAAGGAGGTGAAGGAGTTAGCCAAGCAGCGTTCAGGGAAGAGCACTCTAGGTCCGAGCAAAGGCCCTAAGGTGGGACTGTGGAGAAACTGCAAAAGGGGACAGGAGTAACCAATACGGCAAGTCCCTAAGATTACAAGGCAGTGCTAATATCCAGGACACAGGCTGAGGGATTAGCTAAGTCAGGGGGAGTAACTCCTCACGACACTTGAGGAAAGAAGGTAAGAAAGAAGGCAGAGAATTCTGTAAGTAGAGGAAAGGGAAGAAGGGGTGGGGGAGACCATGCCTTCTTTTCCCTATGAGGTGGTAGGTAAGGTTTTATGCCAAACATGGGGCCGTGGGGAGGCTTGAGTAAGGCAGTCAAAATGTTAGAAAAGTCACTGTGGAAGACAGGGGAGGGAGCTGACCAGAATTACTTCGACACCAAAGACAGGTTCGGAGGAGACCTAAGATTCCGCATTAATCGTGGCACTACCCCCTAGCACTGTGAGATTTCTCCCTGGCAGACTGAAAACAGAAGGTACGGATGGGAAGACGGATGCAAGGCTGGCATGTGCATAATGGGTCTTGCAGAATAATGAATTAGAAACTGCAAGTGCCAGTCAGAAAATAGCTAGAGCAATGCACCCCACAAGTCACGCGGAAGGAAAAGCTGGAAGAGGCTGCTGCACCAGGAGACTTGAGGTACAAGAGCACACAGAAAAAGACGATAGAAGTGAGAGCTGTAAGTGATCAGAACTTCATCCAGAGCTGCAGGCCAATCTGAGATCTGAAGACAAACCTGAAGGCTACGATAAGTGAAGAAGATGTGGCCACAACAGTGAGTTATGGGAACATGGGAGCATGAAGCCAACGTTTGCTTGAGCTGAAGTCAAGGAATTTTACAGTTAAAGGTAGTTAGTTACAGAACTTCAGTATAGCCGTTAGGTATTTCTAATGACTCGGGGTGGGAGAGTCACTTAGCCTGTTTCTTCATCTGTAAAATGGGAGTCATAGTATCTATTTCGTATAGTTGTTACAAGGATTAAAATAGAGGGGCGCCTGCGCGGCTCAGTCGGTTAAGCTCATGATCTCACGGTTTTGTGAGTTTCAGCCCCAAATCGGGCTCTGTGCTGACAATGTGGAGCTACTGGGGATTCTCTCTCTCTCTGCCCCTCCCCACTCACGCTGTCTCTGTCTCTTTCAAAATAGGTAAACTTTAAAAAAAAATTTTTTTAAACAAGGATTAGTGAATAATGCAAAGTGCTTGGAAAAGAGCCTGGCACATTAGAAAGAGCTCAATGAGAATAAGCTATTTTGTCAATATTGTTGTTGTTACTGTTTATACAGTCATTGACATCTGCCAGGATGATGTCAGAAGTTCAGATGGAAGGGAGAACTAATCCAAGTATCAATGATATCAAACAGAGCAATGGTAGAGGATGGTACAGTTGAATGATATGCTTTGGCATAGACAATGTGGTATTAAATATCAAAAAAAAATTTTAATCCATGGTTTACGATCTTTTGGCTTCAAACACATATACAAACACAAAGCAATCATAAAAGTACCAACTGAGTACTAGAGAAGTATTATATGACAATACAAAAGGGAAAAGGCTCTGATTATAAAAACCATGGAAGCCATCATGGTATGAGCAGTGGTACATTAAATTGTACTAAAACGTAAAAGAGTTGGGAGTTAACTTTATCCTACCATGCCTGTATACAAACAGAAGTTCCTTGAGGGTAAAGAACTAAATCTCTACATGCACTGTCAATAAACTGGTAATGAATGTCATAAAAGTGAGCATAAATGAATCAATGGGCCATTAACCAAAAAGTCCACCTCAAAGAGAAGCCCAAGGACTCTTTTGCAAGGTTTTCCTTGCCACTGTCACATCTGCTTCGTTCATCTTCTATTCCAAGGAGCTGCACAAAGAAAAGTTCTGGAAGTATGTATTTATCCATACTTTTATGAACTCCAGAGATTCACCAGTTTCTGTTTCAACAAGGCCATCTTTCAAAGAGAAAACTACATGAAATAGACAGGCTAGAGTTTCACTTCAGAGCCTTGTAAAATTATATCATATCAGTTTACAAGATCAAAAGGATATGCTTAACTCCTGGAAAAGACCTGCTGTGATTAGCAGCCTGGGAAGGAGTTTACAAACTAGGAAGCAGGGGCCTATTGTCATCCTTTACTTTGTACCCAGAACAAGCCCTTGGCAGGGAACTGGGCTAGAAAGCCTTGGTCTTGGAGAGACTCTGTTGGCACTCTTCTTGAGAGTTTATTCCCTGCACAAATTCAAAGTGGGAAAGAGCAAAGAGAAAAAAGGAAAGCTGCATTCATATCTGGTCTTGAAAAGAAAAGTGGTCTGTTTAAAGCCTTCGAAGCTGTACTTAATTGGATAAATTTTGGGAAAACATTCATCAGAGCAGAGCTGCACAGATTCATAAAATTCTGCCTCCAAATCAGATTCACAATCAGGTCTGATTTTATTAAATGCTGAAATTATATTGAACCACAATTCTTCAGATCTTTTGTACTAATAGAGTAACTGTAAAAATTGTTTAACTTAGAAACAGTTCTTAATTGGGGCATGGAATTTTAAAACAAACATTCTGTATTTCTCTCAAGTTAAAGTAATACAAAAAAAAAGCACTAGCTTCTATTGACGCCATTTTTGGTTCAACTAAGTTCTACAAGAAAAGCTTAACAGTAAAAGCAGAAAAATAAAGTATTAAGGCTTTTCTTAGAAAGCCCTATCCGAAAATTTTTAGAGAGTTCAACTTGAGAAGTTTACAGGAATTTGTTCCACAAGAAATAGAGTTTGAAAGCAAAGGGCACCAAGAAGACAGGCATGGCACTCTCCAGGTCCTGTCCACCCTGAGCACGTAGGAGACAGACCGACAGTCTCACACTAAGTTCCATCACTGATCATTTCCGGATCTGTTTCACAATCCCGAGGTGTGTACGATCCTTATACTCTACCCTCACACGGCAAGTGAACTCCGCTTGCCTCACAACCCAACAGCCACACCAAGTTAATTAGAAAAGCACCACCTCACTTAAGAGAACACAAGCTAAGATTTTATTATGACTAAGCTAAGCTGACAAAATGCCAGCCTTTAAATAAAATATCCACCATGATATCACTTAAGAGCTATTCAAATCCAATGACCGTACTTCCCTAGGCCTCAGACAGACCCATCTAGGACACAAAGCAACATATTCAGTGTCGCACAACAGCTGCCTAGAACAGAAAGAGATGGGCGAGCAAGGGATCTGTTGACAATCTAATTTCAGCTACCTCCAGATTCCACAAAGGTGACAACGTGCATCGTCAGAAATACTGCTGCACGCCTCTCTCACTATGAGAATATCCCGGCTTCCTAAACCTCTGCGTGGTGAGCTACTCTGAGAAATCCATCCCTGCAATGCAATTAACACTAACTGGAAGCCTCCAGACGGGAAAACTGGCCTTAGCGATCCTCAGATGTGCCCGTGTGCATGTAAGGCATCACCGCCAGGCCTCCACGGCCACAGCACGGGCCATACAAGATGAATACGCAGACACGGTATTTCACCCCAACAAGAAGGGCATCTTGAAGGCACTTTACCATAGAAGCTCACGTAGCAATTCACCACGGAGAAAAAGTGATCTGGGGAGCTCAGGCCCGGTTTTAGGGCCGGAATGCGCTGTGTTGCACGAACAATGACTAGCTTGCTCGAGCAGGCTCCCAACCCCCACGGCTCGGCTTCTGGTGCGGCCAGTCACCCTGAGAGCTGCCAGGGCTGTCACTCGGTGCCTTCCAGCAACCGGACTTGGCTACTGGAGGATTTGTCAGATCATCCTCCCAATATGGCTGCCAGAGTAATCCCGAGCTGCTGCTCGACGCCGAGACCACAGCAGCCTTCCTCGCGGCTGGCCAGCATCCCGCACGCCCCCTCCCTTCCACCGCGCTCCTCGCCAGTCCTCGCGCCCTCGGCGGCGCCCCCCCCCCCACCCCCACCCTCCGCCTCGCCGAGCCCCTTCCTACCTCCATCTGGCAAAGGGGCACAACCACAGTCCCAGTGTCAGCCCCGATGCCAACCCTGACGGCGGAGAGGGGAGAGGGGATGGAGGAAACGAGACCGGAGGGGCTTCCAGGCCGAGCAGCGCCCGCTCCGCGGAGCTGCAGTGTGCGCAGAGAGCGCAGGCAAAACAGACCCGCGGCGGCGGGCAGGCTGACCGCCGGGCACAGCCGGGGCCCGGCAGCTCAGGGGAAGCGGAGGGAAGGTGCGGGTCACTGCGGGGGACCCAGCAGGCCGCTGGACCCGAGCCCGGGGGCTCGCCGGCCCAGGGAGGGCCCCCCGCCCCACCCCACCCCACCCCACCCCACCCCACCCCAGTCCGCGCCCCGCTGGGGCGGCGCGGCTCCCGCCCCGCCCGGCCCTTCCTCCGCTCAGACCCCGCCCGGTCCCGGCCCGCCCCTCCCCCCCGGGCGGCCCCCTCCCCAGCCCGGCGGCGGCGAGCCAGCCGCTGCCCGCCCCCCGCCTTACCTCAGCCGCGCTACGGACCGACGGGCGGACGGGCGGGCCGGGTCAGCAGGCGACACGGCGCGCGGGGGCGCGGGGGGCCCGGCACCGAAGCGCCTCAGCGCGAGCAGCGGCCGCCGCGAGCCGCAGGGCACCGCTCCGCAGCCCCATCACGCAGCGGCCCGGCGCCGCATCGAGGGCCGCGGCGCGGGGAGGGCGAGAACACGGGACGCCGGGGCGCGGCGGCGACGGAGCCGGCGGTGGCGGCCGCAGCGGACGGGGAGCGGCTCGGACTCGCGCTGGCGCCTCCCAGGGCTGCCGCCGTCTGACTGACCCGCGTCGGTCCTCGCGAAGCTCCGCCCGCGGCCGCCCGCGCCGGACACCGCCCCGAGCCCGGCCACCGCTCGTCACCTCGGCCCGCCCCGACGTCCGCGATTGACGCGGGGGACAGCCAATCGGAGCTTAGAGCTCGAGACTGCCGGCCAATCGCAGGGTGAGCCGGAGAGAGGTTGGGGCGAGGAGCTGCGGAGATGCCGGGGCGCCTCCTGGTGGCCCGGGAGCCGGCGGGGGTGCGGGGCTACTGGGCTTGCGGGGTTGGGGAGGCCGGCGCCCAGAGTCCCCTCCCGGTTGACCCGCGAAGGACGTTAGTCGGCAGCAGTCGCGCCCGGCCCACCTGCTGATCCACCTTGAACAAAGCTTGGCCAAGTGGGGCGGGGCGGGACTGTGGGGACCTGACGCCTTCGGAGGGGCTGAGATGCGTATGGGAGGCAGCCGAGTGTGCAGTCATTGTCCGTTTGGAAAGCTGCTCACACGTTGAAGCCGCCGAGCACGGCGCAGTCGGAATTGAAACACGCAAGGGGATGAGTGTATTATCCCGCAGCAAGCTTTCCGGCCTATTCTTATCGAGCCCGATCACAACACCTCCCACACGCCACCTTGGGAGAAAAGGCGGAATGAGTAATGGAAAAGCATGACTTAGTGGGCATTCCACTCGTCTCCTTGGGAGACCGCGTAAGGGCCGTGAGTAAAGGAACAAAATGCTTTGTATCGTCTCTGAGCTAAGGACCCGAGCTCCCCTCTGGGAGATGCCCTTGAAGAGGGGGGTTGTTGGAATTCAGCAACCCGGACAACACGAACAGTCTAGTAGCGATTTTTTTAAAAATCAGACTTAGATTCAGCTCAAAAGGCAAAGCCCACAACTGTTCGTGAGCGGTCCAATTCAGTACTTAATGAAATACAATAGTCACCAGCATATATGTGCAATTATCATGCCAAGCACTATTATTTTATTAGGTTGTGAAATGCTTTCCTATTTACTAACAGACAATGAAAGTAAAATAGGATTTTCACCCTGAATTCAATACAGTTTTGGATGTACAAAGCCTTACTTATAAGCAGACACTAAAACACCGAAATTAATTCCCTACGCTAATGATTTTGGAAAATCCCCATCCCCACTAAAGTCCTCATACTCTCTATCCAGTCAACATTTATTGAACGTTTCTCATTTTATTTAGAATTTCAGCTCCACCTACCTGCAAAAGGATTTGACATAACTTCCCTGGAAGTATAAAAGCAATAAATCTTTATACCATTAACATAGGAGTAAAGTTAATAATTAAAAAAACAACAACAACAATAAAAGGCTGTATGAATAAGCCGGGTGCATCGAAAGAAAAGTAATGTTAAAAAGCAGAGTCAGGGAATGTGCCACCGCTGAGCACAAAACTCAGCTCTTAGCTTCCTGAAAGCCAGAAGAAAAATGAAATTCCAATGGGCTAATGAGCAGAAGTTCATCAGTTCATCAGCAGACACCAACTTTTTCCTTGTTTGGAGCTCTTTGTGTAAGTACTATGATAAGTACCATGGAGAGTTACAAATACCTGGAAGGTAGTTAATCTTGTCTGATCTCTCAATGGAGCTCAATCTAAAAAGAATCTAAAACCTGGTGAAGGGAATGTGGTGGCCATCGGCACTGAAATTAAGCAAAACACACTGAGAAGGGTCAATAGAGGCAGGGAAGGCTGTTCTAGGTTTCAAGGCCAAAACAGCCCGCGCTGCATCAGCCTTTTTCTCCTTGGATAGATGAAGTCACTCTGCAGAGCCATTCAATTTCTCAGATTACAGATTTTGTACAAAAGTACCTTTTAAAAACTGTCAAGTTCTAGAAAATTGAATTTAGCCACGGCCCCATTGGGTTATCCCTAGAATGTAAAAAGAACAACATCAAAAGATCTATTAATGGGGCGCCTGGGTGGCTCAGTCAGTAGAGTATGCAACTCTTGATTTTGGGGTTATGAGTTCAAGCCCTGTGTTAGGGCTAGAGTTTGCCTTAAAAAAAGAAAAGAAAAGAGAAGGAAAATGAAGGAAGGAAGGAAGAAAGAAAAGAAAGAAGAAAAGAATGAATGAAAGAAAGAAAGAGAAAAAGGAAGGAAGGAAGCCTGAGTACTGGATGATTCAGTTGGTTCAGCATCTGATTCTTTTTTTTTTTTTAACGTTTATTTATTTTTGAGACAGAGAGAGACAGAGCATGAGCATGAACGGGGGAAAGGTCAGAGAGAGGGAGACACAGAATCTGAAACAGGCTCCAGGCTCTGAGCAGTCAGCACAGAGCCCGACGCGGGGCTCGAACTCACGGACCACGAGATCATGACCTGAGCCGAAGTCGGCCGCTTAACCGACTGAGCCACCCAGGCGCCCCAAAAAGTAAAATCTTAAAAAAAAAAGACATAAAGATAGCCAACAGACACATGAAAAGATGCTCAACGTCATTCATCATCAGGGAAATGCAAATCAACACCACAATTAGATATTACCTCACACCTGTCAGAATGGCTAAAATCAAAAACACAAGAAGCAAAAAGTGTTGGCGAGGATGTAGAGAAAAAGGAATCCTCATGCACTGTTGGTAGGAATGCAAACTGGTGCAGCCACCGTGGAAGACAGTATGGAGTTTCCCCAAAAATTAAAAATAGAATTACCATATGCTCCAGTAAATCCACTGCTGGGTATTTACTCAAAGAATACAAAAACACTAATTCAAAAGGATACATATACCCCTTTGTTTATTACAGTGCTATTTATAACAGCCAAATCTAAAACAGCAGCCCAAGTGTTCATCAGCTGATGAATGAATAAATAAAATGTATGTACATACATACACACACACAGAAATACACACAATGGAATATTACTCAGCCGTAAAAAAGAATGAAATCTAGCCATTTACAACAATATGGATGCAGCTAGAGAGTATGATGCTAAGTGAAATAAGTCAGTCAGAGAAAGACAAATACCATACAATTTTACTCATATGTAGAATTTAAGAAACAAAACCAACAGGGGCACCTGGATGGCTCAGGTGGTATACTATGCAACTCTTGATCTCAGAGTCATGAGTTCAAGCCCTATGTTAGGTGTAGAGTTTACTTTTTTAAAAAAAGAAAGAGGGCAGGGTTGGCTCAGCATCTGACTCTTGATTTCGGCTCAGGTCATGATCTCATGGTTCGTAGGTTCGAGCCCCAAGTCAGGCTCCATACAGACAGTGCAGAGCCTGCTTGGGATTCTTTCTCTCTCCCTCTCTCTCTGACCCTCGTTTTTTTTCTCTCTCTCTCTTTCAAAAAAATAAGAAGGAAGGAAGGAAGGGAGGAACTCTTAACTACAGAGAACAAACTGATGACCAGCAGAGGTGAGGTGAGTGGGGAGATGGGGAAATGGGTGAATGGGATTAAGAGTACACTTTTTTTTTTTTAATTTTTTTTAACGTTTTATTTATTTTTGAGACAGAGAGAGACAGAGCATGAACGGGGGAGGGGCAGAGAGAGAGGGAGACACAGAATCGGAAGCAGGCTCCAGGCTCCGAGCCATCAGCCCAGAGCCCGACGTGGGGCTCGAACTCACGGACGGCGAGATCGTGACCTGAGCTGAAGTCGGACGCTTAACCGACTGAGCCACCCAGGCGCCCCAAGAGTACACTTCTTGTGATGAGAACTGAGCAATGTATAGGATCGCTGAATGACTACACCGTATACCTGAAGTGAAATGTAACAGGGTATGTTTATTATACTGGAATTAAGATAAAATTAAATATATCAAAATTAAAAAAAAATCCATCCAGTCACTAAAAATAGAGGGAGATAGTCCTACATTTGGACAGGAAAAAATATTATCAGATTGTCAATCCTCTCCAAGTTTAATCTGTAAACTTAATTAATGTAATTTCAGTGAATGCTCCAACAGGATTTTTCATGGAATTTGACAAGGTGATGATAAAATTCAAATAATAAATCTATTTCGTGTCCATTTAAAAAATTCATATGCTAGAACGAAGACAAGATTATCCACGGCAATTTTTAAGAACGAGATGTGGGGACTTGCCCATAAGTTAGCAAGATTTTCTGTAACATCATCCTAATTAGAATTCTGTTGCACTGGCACAAGAATATACAAGTCCAGAAATGGAACAGAATAAAGTCCAGACCACATGCATATGGCAATACAACATGTGACAGCATTGGCATTACAAATCAGTGGGAGAATGGTAAACTATACATGATAATAAATAAATGATGCTGGAATAATCATTTACCTATACAGTGAAAAATGTGATGCTTATATCACACCATATAAAAAATAAATTTCAGGTGGAATGCAAGCCTGAATCAGAAAAACAAAGCTTTAAATATTTCAGTAGGAAATATAAAATATTTTATGATGATGAATGAAGAAAAAAAATTTTTTTAATGTTTATTTATTTTTAAGAGAGCTAGAGAGACAGAGTGAGGGAGGGGAGGGGCAGAGAGGGAGACACAGAATCTGAAGCAGGCTCCAGGCTCTAAGCTGTCAGCGCAGAGCCCAATGCGGGGCTCAAATCACGAACTGTGAGATCATGACCTGAACCAAAATCAAGAGTCCATGCTAGTCGGTCAAGCGTAGGACTCTTAATTTCAGCTCAGGTCGTGATCTCATGGTTTGTGAGACCAAGCCCTGCGTCCAGCTCCATGCTATCAGCATGAAGCCTGCTTGGGATTCTCTCTCTCCTTCTTTCTCTCTTTGCCCCACCCCTGTTCATGTGTACTCTCTCACATGCAAAATAAACAAATAAACATTTAAAAAAAAGAATATTCCTTTTTTAAAAAATCTGTTTTATTTATAGGGCGCCTGGCTGGCTCAGTCTGTAAAGCATGCGACTTGTAATCTCCGGGTCATGAATTCAAGTCCCACGTTGGGTGTGGAGCTTACTTAAAAACAAAACAAAAACAAAAACAAAAACTTCAGGGGTACCTGGGTGGCTCCGTTGGTTAAGCGTCCGACCTTGTCTCGGGTCATGATCTCATGGCTCATGAGTTTCAGGCCTGTGTCAGGCTCTGTGCTGACAGAGCCTGGAGCCTGCTTCGGATTCTGTGTGTGTCTCTCTCTCCATGCCCCTCCCCTGCTTGTTCTCTCTCTATCTCTCAAAAGTAAATAAACACGGGAAAAAAATTTTTAATTAAAAAAAAATCTTTACTTATTTATTTGAAATAAACTCTACACCCAATGTGGGGCTCAAACTCATGACCCTGAGATCAAGAGTTACACGCTCCACCAGCTGAGCCACCCAGACGCCCCCAATAAGGAAAAATATTTTAAACATGAAACAAACACTAAACAAAAAAGACATTAATTTGGCTATAATTTTAAAAAACAAAACACTTATATACAACAAAAGATACCATAAAACAAAGGAAACAACAAACCATAGATTGGACAAATATGTTTGCACCAACTATAACCTGCAAAGCGGTCAGAATATAAAAGAAATCCAATTGATTTACAATAATATAAGCCAATATGAAAAATAGAAACAACCTAACAGAAAAACAACGTGCAAAGTGACATGAGTAGGCAATTCACAGAAGAAGGGAAAGACGCTTAAATCATGGAAATGAGACACCACGCCAAACCCAGCAAATTGCCAGACATGGAAAATGTAACAATACCAAGTAATGGAAGGGAAGGCAACGGGACGGCTATTTTGGAAAATCTGTTAGCAGCCAGGCAAACAGTAGATGAGCACAGTCCCGTAACCCACCAATTCTTTTTCCAGTAGATACTTTAGGGAAAGTCTTGCACAGGTAGGTAAGGAAACAGGTCCAAGGATGTGGACTTTGCAATGTTGTTTGCCATAGGGAAAAGTCGAAACGCCCATCAACAAGAGGTTGGATGAATAAATTTTGATATAGTCATACGATGGAATGCTATGCGGCAACTAAAGTCAATGGTCCGGACCTACATTGAACCACGCATCTGCAGCAGTCACGGCCCAGTTAGAAAATATAAACCATGGTAGCCGTGACAAACACGGGAGGTTTTTTTTTTTTTTAGTTTATTTATTTATTTTGAGAGAGAGGGGAGGAGAGAGAGAACGAGAGGGCAGAGGGAGAGGGAGAGAGAATCCCAAGCAGGCTCCACACTGACAGCAGGGCTTGAACCCACGAACTGCAAGATCATGACCTGAGCTGAAGCCAACAGTCACACGCCCAACCGTCTGAGCCACCCAGGCGCCCCAAACGCAGGAGGTTTAATAGAGGAATTGGTGGGGCGCCTGGGTGGCTCAGTCAGTTAAGCGTCTGACTTGGGCTCAGGTCATGATCTCACAGTCTGTGAGTGCGGGCCCCGCATCGGGCTCTGTGCTGACAGCTCAGAGCCTGGAGCCTGCTTCGGACTCTGTGTCTCCCCCTCTCTCTGCCCCTCCCCTGCTCATACCCTGTCTCTGTCTCTCTCAAAAATAGGTAAACATTTAAAAAATTTTTTTTAAAAAGAAGATATTTCATCATTGGGGTACCTGGGTGGCTCAGTCGGTTAAACATCTGACTTCGGCTCAGGTCACGATCTCATGGTTCGTGAGTTCAAGCCCTGCATCCGGCTCCGTGCTGGCAGTGCGGAGCCTGCTTGGGATTCTCTGTCTCTCTCCTTCTCTCACTGCCCCTCCCCGTCAATATAAATAAATAAACTTAAAAAAAGAAAAGAAACTATTTCATCGTTTAAAAATGGCGTTTGTCCAAAGGCATCCCAACTGCGACCCCACCAGTAATCCTCTGCGGGCTGGGTCAGCAGCTGGATCCGAGGGGCCAGGACTCCCCCGCGGCAGCTGGGCGAGCAAGAGGGGCCGAGTGGGCGGGAGGCCATAAGCCATAATCCTCTCTCTGACCTGGTTTTAAGATGCGCTGGTCGAACAGCCTGTACTGTGAAAGGTCACTGCGTCTTGGCCAAACAGTTGGCCTTCCTGACTCAGAGTCCATATTTGTTCAAAACTGCCACATGCAGCCACTTGCACTGATGAAAATGCAGGAAGAGCCCGCTTTTACCTCTGGGAGAATTAAGACCGCAGTCCTCTGTAGGACGATCCAAGCCCATGAAGAGAATTATCTTCTGTTTATTTTAACCAAGGTCAGGTAACACATGTACTTAAGTCTTGGATCATGTTGCACATTTAAAAATAGAACTGCTTATATGTTTAGACGTAGGAGGCTACTGTGTTGAAGCTAGAAAATATCTGTGTTTTTAATACAAAGCCCTTGTAAATATTAATTAACATCTATTTGGCATAAGTATGGGTGTACAGATGTATTAAACACTGTATTAAATAACAACAATACAGGGGCGCCTGGGTGGCTCAGTCGGTTAAGTGTCTGACTTTGGCTCATGATCTCGCAGTTTACGAGTTCGAGCCCCGCATCGGGCTCTGTGCTGACAGCTCAGAGCCTGGAGCCTGCTTCAGGTTCTGTGTCTCCCTCTCTCTCTGCCCCTCCCCGGCTCATGCTCTGTCACTCTCTCAAAAATAAATAAAGATTAAAAAAAAAATTTTTTTTAATGTAAAAGTCATGTGTAAGATCTCAGAAAACATAGCTACCTGACAACATTTGGATCCAAAGGATTTTGCCTATCTCTAAAAGCCAAGTGAATGCAAAAAGTGAATTCTGATACTGCCTGGAATAGTCAAAATCATGCTGCAGGATGCAAACACAATTCTAGGAAAGTAATTTCAAAAATACATTGAGTAGGACAAAGCTTACACCTTTGAAAATAAGTTTCTAGTCTTCTAGACAAGAAGAAAGAGGGAAAAAAAAAGTCTTTGCCTGGGAGCACATTTTCTGAAGTTCCTAAAGGCAAGAGAAAAATCCATTGGGGTCATTTTTTTTTTTTTCCTTTTCCTCCAATGTTCAATTATAATGAAATGAGTCCGTTTACAAGGAATGTATACATCATAGTGTAAGTTAGCACAATTGCCAAGATCACCCTGGCCCTGAGGACCCCATAGTAAATACCAAACAATCCACGCGGAAGTAATGAATCAAGAACCAAACACTGATATTTTTGCAAAGACTAAGAGAATGGGAAATTTTAATTTGGTGTGTTCCCTTACTTCCCACGATTAGTGCAAGGTTTTGTTTTAATCAGCTGCTGGCTCTTTGCGAACACAGTCAGCTGTAATCAGCATGTCTGGCTATTTGCCCCGGTCATGACTGGGCAATCTATCATTTCAGCCAGATAAGAATACTCTGCATAGATTCCCCTCCTCTGAATTGCAGCTTATGTATGCATCGTGCTTCTGTAACAGGCATTTTTTACTAATTAGGGACAACCTTGTATCAATTAACTTTGGTCTTAAAGCCATGATTAAAGAAACCAAATCGTCGTTTCTGGGCATTGCTGTGCCAGTGACAGATGGCCCCGGCACATGAGCAGAAGACGGTGCTTGAAATGGGCTTCCTGTGGCTCCAGGGAGTCCAGCCCACAGGAGGGATGCCTGGGACACGACAATGGGGACGGTCTGGGCAAAATGGAGAGCTGGGAGCACAATGCCCACAGCTCAACAGTGCTCAGTAGAGGTAGGATATCTCAAATGACCCCACCGTCTCCACCTTTCCTGAATCCCCAGTCCAAGGAGACTCCCCTCAAGACATAGCCCTCTCCAAGGCTCCAGCTCTCGGACAGTGTCTCTAGGAAATTGCATTTTCTTACCCTCGCATATAGCATAACCACCTGAGATGAATATCTAATTCATGCTGAAAACGCATCTCCTGGGAAGAGGGAGTAGAGAGGGGTTGAGGGCACGTGGTCTTTTCAGTCCGGCTGTTTGGATTCTAATTCTGTCATTTGCTCTGTGCCCTTGAGCACATAACCCTTGGTTTCCTCATCTCTAAAATGGGAATGAAGATAATGCCTTATTCGCTCTTCACGTTGTGAGAACCAGAGGAGATGTAAGTGTAAAGCACGATGCCTGGGGCACCATCATGTTACTAATATACTGACTTTAGGGGCGTGTGGCTGGCTCAGTCACCTAAGCATCTGACTTCAGCTCAGGTCATGATCTCATGGTTCCTGAGTTTGAGCCCCCCATGGGGCTCTGCAATGACAATGCGGAGCCTGCCTGGGATTGTCGCTCTCTCCCTCTCTCTCTGCCCCTCCCCAACTTGCTTGCTCTCTCGCTCTCTCTCTCAAAATAAATGAATAAACTTACAAAAAAATGTTTTTAATAATTTGATTAACAACAACAATGATAATGAAGCCATGGTCTCATCAAGTCAAGAAATGACCTCATTGAATCTTTATTCTCTCTTTCCTGCTCTCTCTCTGAATGATCCCCCATCATGCCTTTGCTTTGGTTCCTGTCTACATATTACAGAGTCACAGCAGCTAAAACGCTACAGTGAAATAAATCTGCTTCATTCTGGCTGTGGGATCATGGGCAAGTCAATGCCTCTAGACTTTGGCTTTTGATCGATTAGAGTAGATGAATTCTAAAGTAAGTCTAGGTTCAACTATCTTAGCATGGATCTTTTTTTTCATCCTCTCCAAGAAAGAGGAAGAATTTAAACAGATGATGGTGCTGATGATGGTAGGGATAGTGATGACAGCAGCCGATATTTACTGAGCATGGTCTCTAACCTAAGGACTACATGAAACATTCCATATTCATCGTCTCACCTAATCTTCGAAACAGCCCTATGAAATAAACCACTCCTGTCGTTCACATACTGTTCATATTGTTCACCCAACAATGCTGGGTCCTAATCCCTGGAACCTGTCAACGTTACCTTATAAGGAAACAGGGTCTTTGTAGATGTGTTAAGGATTTTAAGATGCAGAGATTATCCTGAATTATCAAGCGGGACCCTAAAGGCAATCGTATGTATCCTTATAAGAGGAAGGCAGAGAGAGATACGACTGCACACACAGACGTGCCGACAGCAGTGTGATCATGGAGGCAGAGCCTGGAGGGGATATACCCACAAGCCCAGCGAGGGGCACCAGCAGCCTCCAGAAGCTAGAAGAAGCAAGGAACAAATTTTCCCTTAGAGCCTCTGGAAGGAGCACAGCCTGGTCCACCCTTAGATTTTTCAGCCCATGATACTGATTCTGGACTTCTGGCCTCTAGAAATGTGAGAGAATAAAACTCTGTCGTTGTAAATCACCTGTTTGATTGTTACTGAAGCCACAGGAAACTCACACCAACTCATTTATTCAAGGTGGTGGAGTCAGGATGCAAATCCGTCAACGTCCGGCTCCACACCCCATGCTGTTCACAGCACGCCCCTTTGACACACACGCACACGCACGCACGCACACGCACACACAAACAGAAACGGACTAAGTATTAACTAAGAAAGCGGAAGACAAAGAACTGCAATTCTGTCCGTAGAAAGGTAGTCATCTAAGTGTTGGATCCAACCAAGCTCAGTTCTCCATGCTGCAAACATCTCTGCCTTAGAAACACTGCTGTGAAAGTTTACTCTCCCACACGCTTGACATCGAAATTAGGTCATACCTGCACCACAGCCAAGAATGTGTGCACTCCAGCGGGAAGATACACTCTGTGAAAAGAGAAAAGAGGATAGATACATTTAGTTTACAGCTGAAAAGGTTACTTGGCAGTAACTTCAGGCTCAGTCCACGCTGGGCAATCAGAGAAACAGAAGCCACTTATCTTTTTAAAAGGTTTGTTTCCTTCTCTTCCCCTTCAATTGGGACTTGGTCTTCGATTTTCTCAAAAGGAAAGTGAGTCAGAACTAAGACCTTGATTTTTATTCCCCTCACTTGCTACCTTCCTGACTCTTTGGGTTCCCAAGCAAATCAGTGAATGGGAGACGTGGGATTTGGGGGTTGAATTTAATCCTAATCTACAAATGAGCCCACATTTTTTCCTCTGTAGGAACAGGACCTTCAGTTCAGACTCTTAGTACTCATTAAACCTTCTAGTTTCTACTCTGAGCCTAGAATACTCATCAATCAGTGCATGACTGATAGTCCCTCAGTCCACTAACTTTATTCATTTTATCCACCCCTGCCGCACCTTTGGACATTTAAATGAATATGCACAAAGTTTTAAGATGCATGGTCATAATAGGATGGTCTGCAATGCTCTATATTCAGTGTTCTCCTCTATGGGCACAGAGTAGGAGCATGGAGAGAACTGAGGTTGGGGCGCCCTTGGCTGCCAGAGTATTTTTCAATCATCCTGAAGAAATCAACTGGAAAAGAAAACTGTTTTCACATCACTGATGGCCCCAGTACGTTGTGGTTTGAAAGGACAATAAAGCACAGCCTTCTAAGACAAGGAGCCTCCGCGGAAGCTAAGCATTTAGATCTATAATATTTATATAAACAGCTGACTCTGTGGTTTTGGGTAGAAATTAAATTTATTTATAAATGTGCTTTTCTTTATAAGAGTTCAATTTATTTATTTATTTATTTATTTGCTCTTTGGAAAAAAAAATTCATTACATCAGCAATTTCCTTCCAACAATGTCATGTTGACAGGTTAACACACTCATTTCACAAAGAAACTCAAAGGTATAGAAATAAATCTCCAAAGGCTACAAACCCAGTTATGACAATCAGCCGTGTCTCTCCTCTCTCGCTCTCACTTTCTCTCTCTCAAACACACACACACACACACACACACACACACACACACAGCCTGCACCAAGAGAACTTCAAGGCATCAAGGCACCAGGGTGGGAGACACCATGTTTTGCTCTGTTTTGAAATCCCCATCCAGTCTGGCTGCCCACTTTCTGCCTTCCAACGCGTGGCAATTCCTCCAACGTGCTTAGCTTTCAACAGAACAGTATAAATAATTTAAACCTCCATAAAAAGTGATACATGAGATGAAAGGACGAGCGATTTAAAGGGGACGGTCTCCTGGAAATCGGCACCACCACCCCCGTTTGTTCCTTTATCCATCCCAGGATCCCACAGGGTTTGGAAACGGCTGAAGCAAAGCTCTTGCCCATATTTCTTTATCTTTGGGGACACACTACTCCAAAGAGTGTGTTATAGTCTTTGCGGGCAGACAGAAACCGATGAGCCTCAGATGTCCACTTAGCAGTCATGTAGTTCCCGGCAAATAATGTAACCCATCTGAGTTTCCATTCCAATCTGGAGAAAGACATGAATAAGAGTATCCACCACAAGGGTTCTTGGGTGATGGGATGCGGCTGGCAGGTACACCACTCAACCCCGCCATGGAGAGGCCAGAGTAGAGAGGGAGGCAGATGAGCCTGAGAAACTATATAAAAACGGAGAAATCCAGGAGGCGACAGAAGGTGATTGGGCTCTAGGAGGGGAGGTAATGGCAGCACGGAGCAGATCGGGGTGTCAGTCTGAGTAGAGGGGAATCTGGGAAGGGCTGTTGTAGTCCTCCCCCTCCCCATGTCGTCTCTGCTGGCTCTGCTTGGGGTGCAGGAGCAGTTTGGGGAGATATAAATGCCTAACTGTGGGGAGGAGCAGACAGCTCATGTTGGAGGACGGCCACATCCCAACTGTTCCCTGCTCCTCCTCCATTCCCTAAGGAACGGGCGATTGCATCCATGTGAAGAGGCCCCTAGAAAAGAACTGCTCACTGGGGCACCTGGCTGGCTCAGTTGGTAAAGCATGAGACTCTTAATCTCTCGGTCATGAGTTCAAGCCCCCTGCAGGGCTTGGAGCCTACTTAACAACAACAACAACAACAACAACAACAACAACAACAACAAACTGTTCAACAGAGGTACAAGAAGGGGCGCCTGGGGGGCTCAGTCAGTTAAGCTTCTGACTCCTGATATCAGCTCAGGTCATGATCTCACGGTCATGGGATCGAGCCCCAAGTCTAGCTCTGTCCTGAGTGTGGAGCCTGCTTGGGATCCTCTCATCTTCTCTCTGCCCCTCCCCAACTCATGGGTGCATGCACACTCTCTCTCCTCTTCTCTCTCTCTCAAATAAAATAAATAAACATAAAAAAATGAGGTACCAGAAGGTTTCCTGAAAGGCACAGTGACATGTAGGGAAAGCCAATGGGGGCTGATGAGGCCTATAATTTAATGCCACCAACTGTAAACTCTGACAGCCTCCCCAACATGCGCACACACACACACACACACACACACACACGCTTCACCAGGAGGGCTCAAACTGGGGCCGGACCTCTAGTCTTGCTCACTACACATTATGACCCCCAGGGGAATCTGAGCTCATGAGAAAATAACTACACATCTAAGGAGCAAAACAGCCATACTATAAATCAGAGACAATAAACTGAAAAGCTTATATCTGAGGAAGCAGAGTTAATGGAGTAGATCCAACAAAAACTTCTAATAAGCATAATAAATATCTTCAAAGAGATAGGCTATTGGTAACAGGTACTGAAATAAGCAATTATTATTATTATTATTATTATTATTATTAAGTAGGCTCCACACCCAATGGGAGGCTTGAACTCATGACCTTGAGATCAAGATTTGAGATCAAGGGTCAGATGCTCCACAGACTGAGCCACAAGGTGTTCCCACGGTTATCTTAAAAAAAAAAAAAAAAAAAACTACCAAAACCGAATTGGAGATAGAGGGTTCAATAGGAAAATGCATACAAAGAAGGAATTAGAAAATCAGATTGAGAAACTCCACCAGAAGACATCAAAAAGGGAAACGATATAGATGTAGAAATGGCATCCTAGGTTATAATGCTGAATCATTGCGTTATGCAATGTAGTGATTTGAAAATTGGCATCTCTGATGCAGAGAAAAAGTGGGTGGGGAAGCTACTAAAACCAGAAAAAGACACTACAAGAAAAGAAAACTATAAACCAATATCTCTTATGACACAAATGGTCGCTATAGAGATGCAAACATTCTTAACAAAGTTTTAGCAAATTGAATCAAACAATACATAAAAAGAAAAAACACATGATATCCTAGGGGGATTTCTCCCAGGATTGCAAGGTTTGTTTAACTTTTAAAAATATATTGGTATCAGGGCTCTGTCAGTTAAGCGACCAACTCTTGGTGTCGGCTCAGGTCATGATCTCTTGGTTCCATGAGACTGAGCCCCGCATGGGGCTCCAAGCTGGCAGTACGGAGGCTGCTTGGGATTTTGTCTCTCCCTCTCTCTCTCTGTCCCTCCCCTACTCGTGCTGTCTCTGTGTCTCTCAAAATAAATACACTTATTTAAAAAATGTATTGGTATCAATTCACCATGTTAGCCTAAATTTTTTTTATTTTATTTTTTTAATGTTTATGTATTTTGAGGTGGGGAGAGGGGCAGAGAAAGAGGGGGATCAAAAGCGGGCTCTGCACTGACTGCACAGAGCCTGATGTGGGGGCTCAAACTCACAAACCACGAGATCATGACCTGAGCCAAAGTCAGATGCTCAAACAACTGAGCCACCAGGTGCCCCTAGCCTAAAAATTTCTTTAACTGTATTAGCACTCCAATAGATGCAGAAAATGCATTTGACAAAAATCCCAAATCCAACATCAAATGGACTCTGAAACATATTCAAGAATGTTTACGGCCACATTATCTTTAATAGTCCCAAACTGGTAACAATCCAAGTGTCCCTCAGCAGTTAAAAGGATAAAAAAATCTTTTGGTATACTTAAACAATGAAATATAGGGGCGCCTGGGTGGCTCAGTCGGTTAAGCATCCGACTTCGGCTCAGGTCATGATCTCGCGGTTCGTGGGTTCGAGCCCCGCGTCGGGCTCTGTGCTGCTAGCTCGGAGCCTGGAGCCTGCTTTGGATTCTGTGTCTCCCTCTCTCTCTGCCCCTCCCCTGCTCATGCTCTGTCTCTCTCTGTCTCAAAAATAAATAAATTAATTAAAAAAAATTTTTTTTAAACAATGAAATATATATAGCAATGAAAATAAATGAATCACAGGTAATGCAGCAATTCTGACTATACTCACTTTTTTCTTTCTTTTTTTTTTTTTTAGTAGGCTCCACACCCAGCATGGAGCCCAATGTGGGGCTTGAACTCGGGACCCTGACATCAAGTCCTGACCTGAGATCAAGAATCGAAGACCTGGAGCTCCTGGGTCGCTCAGTCCATCAAGCATCTGACTTTGGCTCAGGTCATGATCTCACAGTTCATGGGTTCAAACCCCCAACTGGGCTCTGCACTGACAGTGTGGAGTCTGCTTGGGATTCTCTCTCTCCCTCTCTCTCTCTCTTCCCCTCCCCCCACTTGCACTCTGTCTCTCTCAAAAATAAATAAACGTCAAAAAAAACTAAAATAAATTAAAAAGTACACTTAAAAATTTTTTAATTAAAAAATAAAATAAAAATCAACCTAAAAAAACAAGAAACGTCAGATTTAAAAATATTACTTTTAAATACATATATATATTTATTGTTTTTATTTATTTAAGTAATCTCTCCAACGTGGCGCTCAAACTCACGCTTCCAAGATCAAGAGTCATAGGCTTTTCCAACTGAGCCAGCCAGGTGCCCCACCTTTAGACATATTAATATCACATTTCAAAAAAGGCAAACTTAAATTGTGCTGTTTAGGAATATATACCTAAGTGACAAAACCTTACTTCTGGTAAGGAAATGATTACCATAAAAATCAGGATAACGCTTACCTGTGGATGGGGTTGGGACTGGGAACAGAAGTAGTTGAGCCTCTGAGATACCGGGAATGTTCTGTTTCTTTGCCTGAGCGGTCGTTACACCAGTATATAAGCTTTATAATAAGTCATTAAGTTGTATGTCTATGTTTTTTGCATTTTTCCAAATAGGCGTAATATTTCCTAACAAACAGGTCAGGGGGAAACCAGGAAAAAGAAATATACGCTAGGGCAAATATCAACCAAAGCAACACCAGAGTAGCAATTTTAATACTAAATAAGATAGAAATTAACACGAAAGACTTCATAACAGAGAGACGGCAAAAAGAAAGATAATCAAGAAAATATAATTATGTGTATATCTCCCTTATAGCATAAGCTCAAAAGATATACAGCAATTACTGATAAAACCACAGAGAGAAAGAGATAAGTCAACAATTAGAATAGAGAATTTATCATATAGTCTTGGAAATAAATAGATCAACTAGAAGCCAGGCAAAAAAGTAAGCAAAAACGGGATTATAATGCAATCAAGAAGCTGGAATTAAAATTTTGCACCTGATCAACAGAGACTACACATTGAGATACAGGGAACGGTCACAAAACTTAATCATGTGCAAGGTCACAAGGAAACCTTAACGGGTTCCATTTTGATGGAACACATCAGAGCACAGCGTAATAAAAGGACAAATAAATTTCAAGTTGACTTCAATATAAATGTGGATGTGTGTATAGAAGTTTATAAATACTGGTAAATAAAACCGTAAGGTGGATTACAAAAGGCACACAGGTGAATAACAGTAAGACCCCCACATGTCAAATTGGTGGAACATAGTTAGAATAGTACTACAGGGAAAGTTACATTTACCAGAAAATAAGACAGAAAACACATGTGTTCAACTCAAGAGGCTAGGAAACGGAACAAAATAAACCCAGGGGCGCCTGGGTGCCTCAGTCTGACTCCTGATTTCGGCTCAGGTCTTGATCTCAGGGTTAGTGAGCCTGCTTGGGATTCTCTCTCTCTGTCTCTCTCTGCCCCTTTCCTGATAGTGCTCTATCTCTCAAAATAAATAAATAAGCTTAAAAAAAAAAAAAAAAGAAAGAAATGCCCCTCCCTACTGCCCCTAGCTATCCCACAATAAAAAAAAACCCAGGTTGAGATTGTTTTATGAGCGTTGCATCAATCTTTCAAAATATACACGATCCCTATCATCTACGCCTTGTGCCAGAAAACCAAAAAAAGTGGAAAGACCAAATGTCTTCCCACTGGGTGTTGGCTGTCCACCCTAAATAAAGCTGAACCCTGCTCAGGTCCTTCTTCCCTGTTTTATTTTTCCCCTTAGCATTTACCACCACCCACTATACTGTATATTTTACTTATTTATCTTGTTTATTCCGTCTTCTCTCGCTAGGATATGGATCCCATGGCGACAGGACTTTTGTATTCCAGCACTTGGAACAGTAGTTGGCACGTAGTGGTTCTCTATTAATATCTTTTGAATATTTATTCAATGAATAAAATATCCTCAACTGATTTTATGAAGCTAGTAAAGTCTTTTTTGCTTTTAAGAATTTTAAAAATATTTTAAAAAAATACTCTTATTTTTTTTTGAAAGAGAGAGAGAGAGAGAGCGTGAGGCGGGGAGGGGCAGTCAGAGAGGGAGACTCAGGCACTCAGCACAGAGCCTGATGGGGGGCTCGAACTTACGAACTGTGAGATCATAAGCTGGGCTGAAGTTGCACGCTCAACCAGTTGAGCCACCCAGGTGTCCCTAAGATTTTTTTTTTTAATGTTTACTTATTTTTGAGAGAGATAGACAGAGTGCAAGCGGGTTGGGGCAGAGAGAGAGGGAGACACAGAATCCAAAGCAGGCTCCAGGCTCCGAGCTGTCAGCACAGAGCCCAACACGGGGCTCGAACCCACAAACCGTGAGATCACGACCTGAGCCGAAATCAGATGCTTAATCGACTGAGCCACCCAGGCACCCCCAAGATTTTATTTTTAAGTAATCTGTACACCCAATGTGGGACTTGAACTCACAACGTTGAGACCAAGAGTTGCGTGCTGTACCCTCTGAGCCAGCCAGGTGCCTCTAACATCTTTTTTTTTTTTTTTTAGGGAGGAGTATCTTTTTCTTTTTTAATTTATTTTCTTTTCCTAAATATACTTTATTGTCAAGTTAGCTAACATACAGTGTATACAGTGGGCTCTTGGTTTCGAGAGTAGATTCCCTTGATTCATTGCTTACGTACAACTCACGGTGCTCATCCCAAGTGCCCTCCTCAATGCCCATTTACCCATTTCCCCCCACTTCTCCCCTCCCCCGTCAGCCCTCAGTTTGTTCTCTGTATTTTAGAGTTTCTTGTGGGCCCCTGTGTGGCTCAGTTGGCTGAGCATCCAACTTGGGTTCAGGTTATGATCTCTCAGTTTGTGAGTTCGAGCCCCACATCAGGATCTGTGGTGTCAGTGCAGAGCCTGCTTCGGATCCTCTGTCCTCTTCTCTCTCTCTGTGTCTCCACCTCTCATACTCTTTCAAAAATAAACATTAAAAAAAATTTTTTAAGTCTCTTATGGTTTGCCTCCCTCTCTGTTTGAAACTATGTTTCCCCTTCCCTTCCTCCATGGTCTTCTGTTAAGTTTCTCAAATTCCACATATGTGTGAAAACGTATGGTGTCTGTCTTTCTCTGACTGACTTACGGAGTATCTCTTCTTTTTAAGTTTCTTTATTTTTAAGTACTCTCTACACCCAACGTGGGGCTTGAACTCACAACCTTGAGATCAAGAATCATATGCTCCATGGACTGAGCCAGCTAGGCACCCCTGAAGCTAGGAAAACCTTAATTCAAAACTGGATGAGAGTGAAATGTAGAAAAGGAAAGCATGGGTTCATGTTACCTCTGCTCACGAGAGTACAAATCGAAATAAAATATTAGCTGAAACAAATGCAGGGACGCAAACGTGGTTTAAGATTAAAAAAAAGTTTGGGTGTAATTCTCAGCAACAACAGTCTAAGGGTGAAATCACATGAGTCAAAGAAAAACCCTTGGTACTTATCAATATCTATTTAACATAGAAATGTTCTTGAAATCAAAAATAGAAGGAAATGGCATGACTTGATAAAGACTATCTCCCCCAAACCTACAAGTGGAACATGCCTTAGAAAACCTTTCTATGCATTCCCATTGAGTTCTGGAACCAGGCAAGGCTACCTACAATGACTTTTCTGTTCAGGAGGGTACTGGAAACCCTTGAGAAGGAGGAGTGCTACAAAAATTGGAAAGGAAGTGGCAAAACTGTCTTTTTTTTGCACAGGATCCATTTATCTACATAGAAACCCACCAGAATCCCATGGCTAACAGAAATAATAATATTTCCAGGGGGCACCTGGGTGGCTCAGTCGGTTGAGCATCTATCTGACTTCAGCTCAGGTCATGATCTCGCGGTTCATGAGTTTGAGTCCCACGTCGGGATCTCTGTCAGTGCAGGGCCCACTTTGGATCGTCTGTCCCCCTCTCGCTCTGCCCCTCCCCCTCTCAAAAATAAATCAACATTTAAAAAAATCTTTAAGAAAGATTTCTAAGATGACTGGGTACAAGATACACTTGAAAAAAAAAAAAAAAACCTTCATGGCAACGCAAG
Organism: Panthera leo; assembly: GCF_018350215.1. Lineage (NCBI taxonomy): Eukaryota > Metazoa > Chordata > Mammalia > Carnivora > Felidae > Panthera > Panthera leo. Next base: position 7,230,333 of record NC_056686.1, on the reverse strand, counting down.
CTGGTGCGGCCACTCTGGAAAACAGTATGGAGGTTCCTCAAAAAACTAAAAACAGAACTACCCTACGACCCAGCAATCGCACTACTAGGCATTTATCCACGGGATACAGCTGTGCTGTTTCGAAGGGACACATGCACCCCAATGTTTATAGCAACACTATCAACAATAGCCAAAGTATAGAAAGAACCCAAGTGTCCATCGATGGATGAATGGATAAAGAAGATGTGGTATATATATATATATATATATATATATATATATTTATATATATACATACACACAATGGAGTATCACTTGGCAATCAAAAAGAATGACATCTTGCCATTGGCAACTACGTGGATGGAACTGGAAGGTATTATGCTAAGTGAAATGAGTCAGTCAGAGAAAGACAAATATCATATGACTTCACTCATATGAGGACTTTAAGAGACAAAACGGATGAACATAAGGGAAGGGAAACAAAAATAATCTAAAAACAGGGAGGGGACAAAACAGAAGAGACTCATAAATATGGAGAACAAACTGAGGGTTACGGGAGGGGTTGTGGGAGGGGGGATGGGATAACGGGTAAGGGATAATAATAAAAAAAAGAAAAAGAAAAAAATCCTTCAAATTTCTACACCAATAATATCCACGTAGAATGTATCATAGAAAATATTATTAAATATTAAAAATAAAATACAAGTGGGGATGCCTGCTGGCTCAGGTGGAAGAGGATATGACTCTTGATCTCGGGTCATGATTTCGAGCTCCACGTTGGGCATAGAGTTTACTTAAAAAATAAAAAAAGAGAGAGAGATTTATTTTGGGGGAAAAAAAAAAAGACACGGGGCGCCTGGGTGGCTCAGTCAGTTGAACATCTGATTCTCGATTTCAGCTCAGGTCATGATCTCCCAGTCCATGGGATCGAGCCCCAAGTCAGGGCTCTTCGATGACAGTGCAGAGCCTGCTTGAGATTCTCTCTCTCCCTCTCTCACTGCCCCTCCCCTACTCATGCTCAATCTCTCTCTTTCTCTTTCTCTCAACATAAATAAATGAAGAGACAATTTAGCACCCGTGAAGTACAGGGATAATCCCCAAGTTAATCTCTCTAATCTGGACCTCTGCCATAAACTCCAGACTCAGACATGCCATTGCCTATTTGACATGGTCACTTGGACGATGAAAGTCACCTTCCGTACGGAATAAACTAAGCGAAGCACTGAACTCCCCTTCCCCCGAATCACTCTTCTCTCAGTCTTCCTCATGTCAGCTAAAGGCAATTCCACCCCCCAAGTGGTTCAAGCCAAAACTCTTCGAACCAAACGTAGTCCCTTTCTTTCTTTCCCTCATCCTCCGTGTGCGGCCCATCGGCAAATCCTTCCGACTCTACGTCCACCGTACTTCCAGAAACTGGGCACTTCACCACGTCTGCCGTTCCCACTGCCCTGGTCTGAGCTCCCGTGGATCTTTCCTGAATTGTCATGCTAGCCTTCTGGGTTGTCTCCCCATTTCTGTGCTTCCACTCCCGCCTGCTCTCTCTCAATCTGTCCTCCGTGACAACCGGCGTGGTAACATTAGGTGACTGGGGCGGGTCACGTCACTTCCTCTGCCCCCACCTGCCCACAGCAATGGCTCTCACTCGAGGTAGATCACGGTCTTTACGACGACCTGCCTCGTGCAGCCATCCTCTCTCTACCCCTGTCCCTTCCCCGTCCCCGTCCCTGCCTACCGACAGCCTTGCTCCCTTCCTTCCCGCACACTGGCCTTTTTGCTGTCTCTTTTTTTTTTTTTTTTTTAGGTTTTATTCATTTATTTTGAGAGAGAGAGAAAGAGAGAGCACGAGAAGGGGAGGGGCAGAGAGAGAGGGAGAGAGAAAGAGAATCCCAAGCAGGTGCCATGCTGCCCACGCAGAGCCCGATGCAGGGCTCGAACCCACAAAGTGTGAGATCGTGACCTGAGCCGAAATCCAGAGTTGAACATTCAACCAACTGAGTCCCCAGGTGCCCCTCCTTGCTGTTCCTTAAACATACCAGGAGACCGCCTGCGGGAGCACCTGCATTTGCTGTTCCCCGTGTCTGTGGACCGCTCTTCCCACAGGCCTTTGCAGGCTCTCATCCTGACTTCCTCCCCGTTTAAAGGACGCTTTTTCAGAGACACCATTCCTGCCTTCCTCCCCAAGAGACCTTCTCGCACATTGCTGGTAAGAAAATAAATGGTACAACCCAGCAGAGGGCAATTTGGCAACATCGAGCAAAATGAAAACCGTATATACTCTTTGATCGTCCAATTCCACCGCTAGGAGTTTATCTTAACATGATGTTTGCACACGTACACAATGACGTGTTTGTAAGGTTGCTCGCTGCAGAGCGTTTGAGGGAGTCCAGACTGCAATCAGCTAATGTGCTATCAATAGACGACTTGGTAATAATAGAACATTACGTGCTGCCGGAAGAATGGATTCCAAGGTATATTTTATGAGAAAAAAGCAAGGTGCAGCATGGCATAGGACCGCCGTTTTTGCTGAAATAGAAAACCAGTTAACGGCGCAAGGGTGACCGGAGGCCAGAGGGCAAGGGGGGGAAGAGAGGAGGCGGTCTTTTTCCTCGATGTTCCTCGGGCTTTTTTTTTTTTTTTTTTTTTGAGTTTTGGACTATGTGTACATATTTCCTATAAAAATATTAAATAAAAAAAAATTGAAGCCCTGACACCACATCTATAGTTTTGAAACGAGCAAGAGCTGGTCACCGAGCAGCACCGTGAATACATCGACTATTACCACTGAGTTGTGCCCTGAAATGGAATTAAAATGGTTAATTATACATTACATGAGTTTTACCTCAAGAAATGCATGAATCGAAATCGACATATAACAGTACCAAAATTCAGAATTTCTATTCCCAGAAAAAAGGGGTCACAACAAAGCTATCAGAGAGATACCAGCTTTGGAGAGGATGTTCCCGACATCTAACACGGACGGGGGAGTAGGTTCTAGAAAATACACAAGAATACCAGCCAAAGAGCAAGGAAAGGGGCAGGAAAACACACAGGTAAGAAGTGACAATTTACAGAAAGGAGAAACCGTGCGGCTGGTGACATTTTCCAAGATTCACTGTGACAGGCTCTCTCATCCACAGGCTATTCTTGAAATGTGACTCTGACATTCCTCCCGCTGAGAGGCGGGGTCTACGTTCCCTCCCCTTGAACCTGGGCAGGCCTGCTTAGAAGAGGTGCTAGATGGCCCCCGAGGCTCTTAGGTCGGACAGAGCAGTTTCTGCCCGGCCCTCCTGGAGTGCTGGCTCTCAGAAGCTGGTCGCCACGCTCTGTGTGGAGGCCAGAAAGCCCCAGAGAGGCCACATGTAGGTGTCCCAGCCAACAGTCCCAGCGGAGGTCCCAGCCAACAGCCAGATGGAAGGAAACCTTGAAGGTGACTTCATCCTCAGCTGGCATATGATTGCAGCTGTACAGAGTTCTGGAGTGAGAACGGGCTTGCCTGGCTTGCTGAGCTCAGTTCACCCCACGACCATGACAGATGGATAACAGCTGCTGGGCACCTGGGGGGCTCAGTCGGCTAAGCGTCTGACTTTGGCCTAGGTCATGATCTCACGGTTCTTGGGTTGAGCCCCGCGTCGGGCTCTGTGCCGACAGCTCGGAGCCCAGAGCCCGCTTCGGATTCTGGGTCTCCCTCTCTCCCCACGCCTCCCCTGCTTGTGCTCTATTTCTCTCTCAAAAATAAATAAACATCAAAAAAATTTTTTTTTGTTTTTTTTTAAATAGCTGCTGTTTCAGGCCATTAAATTTGGGTGATCCTAGCAGCAAGGTTTAGGTCCCGGAAGTGGGCGTGGTAGTAACAAAACCTAAAACGCGTGGCATTGGCTTTCGCACTGAAGGTTGGGCGGAACCCAGTGATGCCTTGGGGACACTGTTAGTGAGCGTAAAGGGCGCCGAAGAAGCTTTAAAGGAACGTGTGTAGAAGTGACCGGAAGCTGGAGGAAAGAGGACCCTTGTTATGGGGTGGGGGACGTTTTGGCCATGCTGTCATCTGTGTTAGAGGAAGAGTAAGTGTGGAGGACAGGAGACGCACCCAGCGAACTCCATGATCAAAGTCAAGAGATTCCAACGCAAAACAGTGAAAGGGTCACTTGGCTTCTTCTCGCCGCCCACGGAAGCCATTTCGATCTTTAGAAAACTTCTAAATGTGAGGCCAAGAATGTGACTACAGGGGTGCCTGGTGGCTCAGCTGGCGTAGCATCTGACTCTTGATTTCGACTCAGGTCATGATCTCGTGGTTCATGGGGTCGAGCCCCATGTTGGACTCTGTGCTGCTGGTAAGGAGCCTGCTTGGGCTTCTCTCTCTCCCTCTCTCTTGCTGCCCCTCTCCTGCTTGTGCTTGCTTTCTTTCTTTCTTTCTTCCTTTCTCTCTCTCTCTCTCTCAAAAATAAAGAAAGAAAAACAGAACATGACTACAAACCCCTTTAAGCTCTCAGAAAGACTTAAGGATTTCACAGGAAATCCAAAATAAATAGGAGTTTATCCTGAAGAGATTTGTGGCTGCAGTTTTTGTCTGATCGAGTAGAGCCTGAGACGATTCACAGACAACCCACAAAATGTTAAGGGAACTGTACCGAAGAAAGTACCTCCAGCTTCGAGGAAAAGGGACCAAGAAAGTACAACACGAAAAGAGACTTCTGAAACCAACCTCTTTTTAGGAGCAGGAAGCAAACGGAGAAGCGTACTTCAGGGCAGTTCAGTCTGGTTACGGAAAAGGAAGGGGCGCGCGGGTGGCTCAGTCCGTTAAGCATCTGACTCTCGGTTTCGGCTCAGGTCGCGATCTCATGGTTCGTGAGTTCCAGTCCCGCATCAGGCTCTGCGCTGGCGGGTGTGTGTGTAGATAACTTGTGTCTTTAGTTCACAGATCTTTCAATCAAGAGGAACGGCACTCAAGGGACCGTACCTAAAAGAATCACGTCGGAGGAGGCCCACCTGGACCTAGACCTGACGTGGCCGATGGGACCTCGGACTTCAAGCTGATGCCATAATGGGATGAAATTTGGGAGTCTTTGGGGGAAGAGACGGATGTATTTTGCAGGTAGGGAGATTGTAAGGGGGAGTGTGGCGGGTCTTGTTTTGTAGGATCACCGGGACCTGCCATCTCAGATGCTGCTCTTACAGTGCGATGCTAACGTCCTTCCCATCGTGAAAAGTGGCTTCTACACTCCTTCCCCTTAAACCCAGGTGGGCTTATGACTAAGGCAGAAGTGACACTATGGGACTTCCAAGCCTAGATGGTAAAAGGCGATACATCTTTTCTTTCTTTCTTTCTTTCTTTCTTTCTTTCTTTCTTTCTTTCTTTCTTTCTTTCTTTTTCTTTTTACAGTATTTCTTTAAGTTTTGGCCCGACGCGGGGCTCAAACTCACGAATCTCGAGATCGTGACCTGAGCCGAAGTTGGACACTTAACTGACTGAGCCACCCAGGCGCCCCTAAAAGGTGATAGAGCTTCTGCCTGGTCCTCTTGGATGCTTGCTCTTGGAACCTCCAGAACCGTGGGGGTAAAGTAACTGTTATTGTATCTAGCCACTCAATTTTGGGGGTGGTCTGGTTATGCAGCGATGGATAAATGAGACAGCTGGAATGACAGACAGACATATGAAGAGATAATTCATCCCACCACTGTACTGAGCATTTCCCCTGCACCAGGCACCCTTCCAGGTGCTAGGGGATACACAACAGACCAAAACCCCACCCTCCTGGGGGACACATGCTAGGGGAGAAATAGACTTCTTAAATAAGTAAGTAATATAGTAAGTTAGATAATGATACGTGCTAAAGAGAAACACGCAAAGAAAGGGAATCACAAAGGACAGCGGATAGTGAGTGAATGAGTGTGATTTTAAATGGAGAGGACAAGGAAGGACTCACCAAGTTGGGCTCCCTGCGGATGTCCATGGGAAGGGGATTCCTTGCCAACAGGGCAGCCGGAAAAGGCCCTAGCAGTGCGGGGAGCATGCCTGCAGGAGGAGGAGGCCAGGGTGGCCTGGTGGTTGGGGAAGGGGAGCTGTAGGGTGAGTTCAGACAGATCGTGGAGAGGGAGTGCACTGCCTTCTAGGCTACTGTAAAATCTTTTTTACTCCTAGGGCATTGGGAAGCCGGGGAAGGTTTGGAGCATGGAAGCAATGCGATCTGAGCCAAGAAGGTTTTCCTGGTTTTGTTTTTAGTACTCTTCATGCCCGATGTGGGGCTCGAACTCGTGACCCTGAGATCAAGAGTCACACGCACTACCGACGAGCCAGCCGGGCGTCCTCTGAACTTAGGCAAGTTTTAACAAGGCCGCTCCAGCTGCCGTTTCGAGAAAGAACAAGGGAGAAACAGGGAGAGCGGTCAGGCGGCTACTGTAATAAGCCAGCTCACTGCTGATGACGCAGGCCAGTAACACCAGTGGACCTGGGGAAAGCGGTTGGATGCTGGGTACATTTTACAGGTAGAGCTGAGAAATTTGTGGACAGACTGGCAAGCAGCCCACAAGAGAGAGGTCGAGAATGACTCCCAAGTTCTTGGCCCGAGCGACCTGGAAGGATGTCGGACACCATTTACTGTGATGGGGAGACCAAGAGGAACGGGTTGGGGGTGAAGCGGAAGCAACTTAATTTGGACACGTCAACTCTGAGGGCCTCTCGGACATCGGCGAGGACGAGTGTCTGCCGGGCAGGAGAGGGGCCCGGGCCGGAACACAAACCTGGGGCTTGACAGTGAGTGGCCAGCAAGCAAAGCCCTGAGGTTCAAGTTATTTCACCACCTCCCATGAGAGCTGGTTCTGGAGCTGACCCCGAGGCCAAAGCCCCTTCCAGAATGGTAGGCTGCCTCTCTATGGAGAGGTCTTTGGGCATTCTGGACTTGGCCCATTCTGGAATTCTGCCATACAACAGGAGTGCTGGAGGGATCAGACGCTGACGCCCACACGGCTTAGCTTCGCATGCCTGTTTCACCACACGATCTCCTTCAGACAGTTGTTGAGGATTAAGCGAATTGTTGCATGAAAGAGCGGCTTACACGTAGGACATGCTCGTGAAGTACAAGGTATCTTCAGGGTGGTTTCCTTCGGTGCAACACTGGGGAGGTTTCTTGCAATGAAAAACTTACCTAGTCAGGGGCACCTGTGTGGATCAGTCGGTTAAGCATTGATTTCGGCTCAGGTCATGATCTCACGGTTCGTGGGGTTGAGCCCCACGTCCGGCCGGCTCTGTGCCAACAGTGTGGAGCCTGCTTGGGATTCTCTCTCTCTCATTCTCCCTCTCTAAGTAAATAAACTTAAAAAAAAAACCAAAAACTTACCTAGTCAGACTGGGTCTATTTACGTCTTCTTCCCACTCCAACCCAAACACCATAGAATCCACTATTTTTTTGTATCAAATCCAAAGGTTGCAAAATGTGCACAGAATAATGTGCTCAAGCTCTCTTTTCGAAAGATATTTTATCAACTCCTTTAAAAAACCCACACAATAGTGAGTCACAAAACAAGCACGAAGTTATTTTAATCATCTCTCTGTCAAGGATTATTTCTCTTCTGTTCACCAGATACTCCGATCCTTCTTTTTATTTGACCAGCTTTCTTGTGGCCAAGACCTACATTAAAAACATTTTGGAATTTATCTCAACATCCATAATTAACAGACTGAAGGCAAACACAAGTTTCTATAAAACAGTAACCCTGAAAACATGAACAGAAACACCAACTGTCTTGCTCCTAGAGACAGTACAGATAGAAGACGTGTCCTACCAAACAGAAGATCCTTGAAACCTCTGAATTCTGAATATTCAAAATGCTGAGAGCATACGGAGGGATAAGGCAGCATCCTACTACATTCGTGGGGTCATACAGACAATGACAGAATCTGCGCCTGCGAAGAATTTATAATCTGTTGGAGAGGAGATAATAATACATATTCATGAGTTGGATGAACCATTAGGCATAGAAGCCCCAAAACATAATTTTATGGGCATATACATGTATAAGCTTAGTAAAAAGTGAACTAAACTAACAGAATTATCTGCATTGTGGGATTATGGGTGATTTTTTCTTTAAAAATCTGTCTACATTGTGCGAAATCAAAGAAAAAAATTTCTTAACATTTATTCATTTTTTGAGAGACAGAGAGAGACAGAGCATCAGCAAGGCGGGGGCCGAGAGGGAGACACAGAATCCGAAGAAGGTGCCGGGCTCTGAGCCGTCAGCACAGAGCCCGATGCGGGGCTCGAACTCATGAACTGCAAGATCATGACCTGAGCCGAAGTTGGACACTTAACCAACGGAGCCACCCAAGTGCCCCATGACATTTTTATTACAACGAATGCATTCTACTTTGGGGGAGGGAAGGGAAGTGATTCAGTCCAAATTTGCTCAGGAGAAGCAGTAGGCATGGTGGATAGGGGCATGGGCTTGGGAGACCTTGGGAGACAAGGTGACCTTGGGCGAGTTTCCTAGCCTCTCCTCACCCCACCCCCTGACCTGTTTAAAAAAGCCGAAGCCGTAGATATGAAAGTGCTTGCACGGCGCCGGGCACACGGCAAGTACTATGTTAAGTGCTCGCTTTGATCATTACACGCGCTGGCCGACGGGGTTATGTGAAACCGTGGCGCCAGAGAACAGCTCGGTGAAACGGGTTGGCCTTGAGTAAGGACCGTGAGGGTCAAGGGAAAGGCACTCGAGATGGGGAAAAACTTGAGGCTGCATGGCGGAGACTGAACATGACAAGTCTCAACCCCCCCACACATCTGAACAGTGAACCGAGCGAGGACCGGACGGAGCCTCGGGACGGACGCAGAACGCCCAAGGTTTTGTTTTCAAAGTAGCAATTCCGAACGGGTGGCAGACGAGAGACTTCGCCACATGCAGACTCATTCGGCTCTCGTTCCTCACCCACCCCTTTGCTTTCCACAAAAAGAAGAGACTCCAAGAAGGTTCCTTCTGAATGTGTATCACCATTTATTGTAGTTTGCGTTAGGAATTGAACAGAGGACATGGTCTGTGGGGGGGGGGGAAGGGGGAGGGGGGAAAAAAAGGAAAAGAAAAAGAAAGTATGTTTCCGTAGCTTAATTTCTTCAAAACACTTTATGGTTTCAGATCCTTTTTTTTACCCCAAAGGAAATTCAAGAATTCAAGTATGTTAAGTCGGGAGCAGTCATACAAAAAGTCTCGTGTTTCTGTGCGCGTGTAGGTGTGTTTGTCTGTGTGTGTTTTTACAAGCAGACACATCCACGTTTCCTGCACCCCCTTTTTGCTTTGGTAAGGCCAAGCCCCAAAGGACACGTCATACAAACGACCCCTGCCTCGAACTCACAGACTCCAGGGTTGAGGAGTTGATTTTCCCCCCTAGGATACCTGTAATGGTTTTGAATCGTTCCCCACCCTCCTTACCTCCCCCCCCCCCAAAAAAATCCATAAGTCATGTAAATCCTGATATACTTGAACACTTCCTCGGCTGTACTGTTCCTCAGATCCCTAATAGAGGCCTTACTACAAGGACCAGAGTGACAGATTCTCATTTTGTTCAGAATAAAAAAAAAAAAGACAAAAAAAAAACAACAAAAAAACTTTAAAGGGACATTTCAAAAGGAAAAAATAAAAATAAAAACTGAAATTCAAATTCTGAAAATAGCTTGCCTTTTTTATTAATCATGTCATCTAACACCAATTAAAAAAACAAATATGTGAATATGATATAAAAATACGATCCCAGGATGAACACTTTGTTGCAGGCACAATTCTCTCACAGAGTATATGTTTGGAGGGCCAGTGGGGGAAGGAGTTTATTTTTGTTTTTGCTTCTCTTAAAAAAATCCACAGCAGTGCAAGTAGGGTCAGGAGGGGAGCAGGGCAAGGATTCTTTAGCAGCAAAATGTCCAAGGTTCTCTAATCACAATCAAATCAACGGATATCGGGTTTAGGGGGGAAAATAAGGACGAAGGGGATGCTGTCCAGACCCATCTGCCATCAATCACTCAGAGACTTCTGTCGCAAAAGCCCCAAATGGTGACGTAAGAAGGACGAGTTTTATTACACAAGCAATCGTAAAGTGTGTCCCTCAAGCTTTTGACCATGTGTGTCACTTAAATATATGTACAGGACTCGGGCTCCTCTCCTCCTCCGTGACCTTGCAGATCTCCACCGTCTGGTCGCTCTGGGTGGGCTCTCGGGGTCTCCCGCCGCGCTGGGCCTCCAACATCTGAACAGCATATCCGCCACCGACGCTGCTTCTGCCTGGCTGGCCTTGGCCTCGAGCAGAGGGTGGGCACGGGGGACGGTTTAATGATCGCTGTTCTGTTTCTCTCTCATCCAGGCGTGGATCTGTTCTTTCAGTTCTGGCACTGGGAAAAGAAAAGGACAGGATTAATGCCCCAGGCGGGAGGGCTCCTCCCGGGAGCCGCTGCGTGCAGGTCTGTGTACGCGAAAGACCGGGCCCTTCGCTCCCTCACTGACACGAAGCCTGGGGAAGGCCCAGGCTCCGGCGGCGGAAAAAAGGGCAAAGGATGTTTTGTGTCTTTTCCATCGAGCGTCAGACGCCGTGTGGCTTCTGGATTTGACAGATCTCCCCTTCTGATTAATCTCGGACACACGACTCGGGCGCCACAGCTGGGCCCGGCGGCCTCGGGCACTGTGACTCTCGCCGCACCCTCCTCTACCTGGTTCCAGCATGCTCTCTGTCAGCATCTGTCGGTTGAACGGGTCTGTAGGGGAGTTGAGCAGGTGCCGCAGGATGATGGAGCGGTCCATGATGGTGCCGGAGGGCAGCCGCACCGGGTCGGTCATCAGGGTGTCCATCAGAGGGTCTACGGAGACAGAGCCAAGAGCAAACTCTACTCACAGAGCCGAAAACTGAAAATGAAAGCCAAACAAAGCCTGTCCTGCTTCGCATGGTCCTACTAGGCCCCCAAGTTTAGCTGGAAGTCAGCATAAGACAGAGGCACACCCGGCGCCCCTGGTGGAGGGGAGAGCACTCTCATCAGCTACGGCTGGGGGGCAAGAACAAGGGAGGAGGACCAGGGCCATACAGGAAGCTCCCGCAGCTGGGGATCTGCAGGAAATCCCCTCCTGCCAAGGCAAGGCTGATCCTGGAATCTTCCCGGCGGTTTCCTAGTTTGAAATCAAGACAAGGACTTTCTTTTCGCTTCTAATTGATAACAGAAGCTAAAAGTAGGCAAATGTAATTTCAGAGAGCGTGCCTCAAGGAGCAACTCTAGCGCACCATAAAAAAATGAAAAGCACAGAATGCGGTCTGTTTGTGTTACGCGTTTCGGGGTAACTCCAATCAAAGAATTCGGTAGGGAAAGAGCGGTCCGCTTGCCTCTGAACTCGTCTGGGGCGTCGCTGTAGTCGATTTCTGCGCGTGCGTTCTTGGCTACTATCTCCTCCACCTTCTCAGCTAGGAGTTTAAACTTCTCGATCGCTATCGTGGATTTGATCCCTGCCTTCCGCATCTTCGAGATCACTTCCTCAAACAGCTCTTTGCTGTAGGATCTCTGCAAGTGAGGAAAGACGACGGGAGACAAATACATTTTAAGCGGAAAAACACAAGCTGCAGAAAACGCCTAAAGTACGACCCATGTAGGAGCTTCTGGGGGGCTCGGTCGATGAAGCATCCGACTTCAGCTCGGGCCATGATCTCACGGCTCACGGGTTCGAGCCCCGTGTCAGGCTCTGGGCTGTCGGCTCAGAGCCTGCTTCGGATCCTCTGACCCCCTCCCCTCTGGGCCCCTCCCCGCCTCTGAAAACTAAACGTGAAAAAATAAAACAGCCCTGAAATGATAACACATATATAAATACTCTCACGTGGCTATGAACGCAGGAAGACTGGAATATACGTATCAAACTGTACAAGGTCATTACCTCTGAGGAGGGCTTCAGGAGTGAGGCAAATGAGGGGAATTTTTAAATAGTGGAATTATTTTACAGTAAACATTCATTTCTTTTAAAATGCAAATGTTAAAAAGAAATTGAAAATCGAGTCTGTTTGAGGCCTCGCAAGGCACTGGGCCCTGGCAGCAAATGGCGGCTCTTTCCGCCAAAGGCAGACATGGCGAGAACAGCCCGACCCGGTACCCAGTCGACAGGAGCCTTCTCCCGTTCGAGGTCAATCTCTCGGCTCAACGCTGAAGTGTCGGGTGCTCTGCTGACAGGAGCACGGGGGACGGTCTAGAGGACAAGTGCCCACCACAGCTGCAGTCGGACTCGAATTCTGGCTCCACTGTCTCCTCGAGCGCTGGGTGGTCTTAGGCACACCCCTCTGAGCCCCAGTTTCCTTGGGTGTAAAATGGGCGTGGTGACACCCACCTCACAGGTACCTAATTCATAGAAATCATTGCCATTTCAAAATACCACAGTATATCCCAATTTGCATTTCTGGCAAAAACACTGGCCACTTGTCAGTTCACGGACAGTGATCCAGACGGAGGAGGGGACCGATCGAGACTCCAAGGACGGCATCGTAAGCCGCTGAGCGGTCCTTCCCATCCAAGGACTCAGACGAATGTCTGCAGGATGAATTCGTCTCAGGGTCTGCATTCTCTTAGAGTGTGGGACTGAAATTCCTCCATCCTTCTTCTTTCCTCTGTAAACCTCAGTCTCTAAGAAAGTGCACGTGTCCATTTCCTGTCTTCACAGGCACCCATGCCCCCTGTTACTTTCAAGCACCTGAGGGGGAGACAGAGGGAAGGGCGAACGCTGGCCTCGACCTAGCGGAAATCCTGAAAGCCATCTTGCACAATCCTGAAAAGTTCGGAGGGCCTCCGGTATAGTTTTCTGAAACTAAATTACTGTACTGATCCAGCAGTTACCTTATCTGACATCGACTTATCGTGAACCGGAAGCCACTCTCCGTCTCTTTGGGAAGGGGCGCAGAGGAGAAGTGGCCAAAAGGTCATAGAATAAGAGGTTGGAAGGGCAAAATGAAAATGTTTTGCATGGGGGCTTGTTGCTGGTTGGGCACTGCTGCATCAGAGGCGGTTTCACCTTGAACTTCTCTTTGTAACAAGGAGCCACCTGGCCACCCTCGTGAAACATCACCCGTTCTGTTTCTTAAAAGATGACGACTTTTTAACAACTTATGCTTGCTTATAAGTCAACTTCTAAGGGCAACGTGGTGAGCATTATTAGAAATCAAAGGGAGTCCGCACCGAGGGGACGTGGCATTCAGCCTCTAGGAGCAACATCGTCGATGCCTGGAGCAAATGCATGTTACTAAGCCGTCGCTTTGAGTCTGATGTGGGTTGGGTGAGAGATGCAGTAAAGATGCTGCTCTTGACCTCAAGGATGTTCCAGAGTCGTTCTAAAATCAGATGTGATGACCTCAAGGATGTTCCAGAGTCATTCTAAACTCAGATGTGAAAATATTTACAAATCGTGTATCTGATAAGGGTCTTGTATCGAGAATATATAAAAAAAAAGCTCTTACTATTCAACAACAGAAACGTAATCCATTTAAAAAAAATGGAGAAGGACTTGGACAGACATTTCTCCAAAGAAGGTATACAAATGGCCAAGAAGCACATGGAAAGATGTTCAACGCTATTCGTCATTATGAAAATGTAAACCAGAACCACAGCGAAGTACCATTTCACTCCCACTAGAGTAACTATTTAAAAAAAAAAAAAAAAAAACCACGAAAAAATAACAAGCGTTGGTGAGAATGAAGAAATCGAAATTAGAACAGTTGTACGTGATCCGTTCGTACACCGTAGAACACAACGCGGCGTTTCCTCAAGAAGTTAAATGTAGTATCGCCATATGACTCAGCAATTCTGCTGCTAAGTATATACGCAAAAGAATTACAGACAGGTATTCTAGTGTTTCATCACAAACACTCCGAGCAGCCACATTTATAATAGCCAAAAGTTGGAAACAACTCAAATGTCCACCAATGGATGAATGGAGAAACAAATCGTGGAGTATTCACATAATGAGATCTCACTGGGCCACAAAAAGGAATGAGCCAGTAGGCCATGTACATGAATGAACCTCAAAAACATTATGCTAAATGAAAGAGGCCAGACACAAAAGGTAGTGTATTATCTTATTCCATTTACGTGAAATAGGCAGAATAGGCAAACAGGTAAATCCAAAATTACGTAAAATGAAGACAGAAAGCAGATTAATGGCTGTCGAGGGCTGGGGCAAAGGGGCGGGGATGGACAGCGACTGCGTAATGAATGTGGCATTTCTTTTTGACGGTGCTGTTTGGATAAAATGTCGGAACTAGAAAGAGGTGATGGCTTCATAACACTGTGAATGTACTAAATGCTACTGAACTGCACACTTTAAAATGGTTAATCTTGGGGCACCGGGTGGCTCAGCTGGTTGAGGGTCTGACTCTTGATTTCGGCTCTGGTCACGATCTCACGGTTCATAGAGATCAAACCACACGTCGGGCTCTGTGCTGACGGCGCAGAGCCTTCTTGGGATTCTCCCTCTCTTCTCTTTGCCTCTCCCCTGCTTGAGCTCTCTCTCTCAAAATAAATACATAAACATTAAAAAATAATAAAATGGTTAGCCTTATGTTATGTGAATTTCACCTCAATTAAAAAAAAAAAGGAAAGACTGGATGGGAGAAGTGTGACTTCAGATAGGCTCTTTATCTTTTTTTTTTTTTTTTTTAGTGGTTATTTAGTTTTAGAGAGAAAAAGAGAAAGAGAGAGAGAAAGCGGGGGAGAGGCAGAGAGAGCAGGAGAGAGAGAATCCCAAGCAGGCTCTGCGCTGACAGGGACCAATCTCACAAACCCTAAAATCATGACCTGAGTTGAAGTCAAGAGTCCGACGCTTAACTGATTGAACCACCCAGGCGCCCTGGACACGCGTGCTTAGCCCATTCTTGGTTGGCGGGGAGAGAAGCTCTTCCTTCCTCGCATGGCTGCCCTTTTCTTCATCCTTTGTCTTCCCGCACACACCAGACCAAACCAAGGCCGCTGCTCCCGAAGGAGAAAATCGTAATTCTTGCTCCTCTGGAGCTTTGTAGACTTCCACCCTTTCTTCCCCAGTCCTCAAACCCTCTTCCAAATGATCCTCAGGACTCTAATCAGCTTACAACCAATGTAAGAGGAAAATACCCAGCAATCAGAACAAATACCACACCGTAAAAGGAAGCCAAGAAATCCACTTAAAACACTATTCTCTACATTGGGACACTGGCACTCGTGTGCGTTTGCTTCCTGAGTCTGGAAGAACAGGGCTGTTTACACACTCAAGAGAACCCATGCACCACTGGGCAGAAACTGCCATCTGTGACGCAAGCCAGGTGCCACCACAGGCCACCACGACAATCCACAGGCCTTACCGGGTATTGTCCCCCACTTGGTTTTCACTGTCTCGCCGTGTTTATTCACGCTGCAAAGTTTGTGATGTTAACCACTTGTGATGTGGCAGCCACAGCGAGACCACACTTAATGACTCTCCCGAGTCACTTACAGTAAAAGCTCGAGAGTCTCTGGGGACTTTTCGCACCCTGACCTCTGGCGAGGCTAGAGAAGCCCAGCCGCAGCTGGCCTGCTCCCCAAGCAGACACCCCACTCTGGATGGGGGTACTTCCTCATTTCCCCTCTCTCCCTCCAGACTACCACTTCCCTTCCATATTCTAGAAATGTGGGGTATCACAGGCTGTAGGCTAGAAACACATCTTAGCAGCCCCCCCCAATAACGGCAAACTCTTAAGCCCCTCTGATACACTACTTTCTATGGAAAAACTGCTTCAGACGTGTGTTTTTTTTCCTTTGCAGGCACTTTGTCAAGACCAACTCTCTTGCTTATGTCCCAAAGTACCCACATACGTGAATTATATCTCAATAGAGCTGTTATTAAACAAACAAACAAACAAACAAACAAACAATCAGTACCTAGGGGTGCCTGGGTGGCTCGGTTGGTTAAGCGTACGACTCGATTTCAGCTCAGGTTGTGGGATCGGGCCCTGTGCTGGGCTCTGCACTGACAGTGTGGGGCCTGCTTGGGATTCTCTCTCTCCCTCTCCCCTGCACATGGGCACACATGCTCTCTCTCAAAATAAACATTAAAAAGAATAATACCCGCTATTTCCTTATTTTTCTATGATTCCTTTGGATGAGATATGGGTAAAGAACCTTCTAGAATCCCTACTGCTGGTTAACCTGAAACGTGAGTAATATTTGGAGAGAGTGTGTGAACGAAGATGGAGACACAGGTGAGTGTGGAATTTTGGGGCATTTTAAGCAGAAAGCTGAGGGGCTGGGAATATAGGCTCAGGGCCAGACTGACTGGGTCTGAATCCTGCCTCTATCCCACGGCACGGGCGCCACCGGGAGCAAGCCACTTCAACTCTCTGTGCCTCAGTTTCCTCATGTAAAAATGAGGAATCTAATAGAACCTACACCACAGGATTTTGTGAGGACCACATCAACAAAAATACGCCAAGTGGTTAAAACTTGGTATTCGGTTGATTAACAATCAGCTCTTATGACGCTGGTATGACGTGGGCCAGAAGAACATGGAGGGAGAGAAGTCAGAAGGGGGTGGGGCTGGACTACATCGGCAGCTGTGGAAATGCCAAGCGCCAAACGGCGTCCTCACAGGGGACACGAGGAATAAAGGAGAGAGAAGACCATGAAGATCACCCCACGAGGTCTGGAACCTGGAATCACAACGGCGGCAGTACTAAAGCGAAGGCCTGGGAAGCAGGCTTGGAGCCCTGGGAAAGCCGGGCCTCTGTGGGAAGGTAATGGGCCTGCTGCTCGTAGCAGGACGGGCTAAGAACTCCACTGGAGACGTATCTGGGAGCCACGTCAGCTCTTTTTCTTTTACACCCAATGAAAAAGAGCTGATCCATCTTCGTTTACGTCAGACAAGCTCCCCTGGCCGCGGTGGTGATTATTTCCATTTGCCAACTAAAAACTTCCCAAACCACAATTTAAAAATCGCCTTTCTGGGGCGCCTGGGTGGCTCAGTCGGTGAAGCGTCCGACTTCAGCTCAGGTCACGATCTCACGGTCCGTGAGTTCGAGCCCCGTGTCGGGCTCTGGGCTGATGGCTCAGAGCCTGGAGCCTGCTTCCGATTCTGTGTCTCCCTCTCTCTCTGCCCCTCCCCCGTTCATGCTCTGTCTCTCTCTGTCTCAAAAATAAATAAATGTTAAAAAAAAAATTAAAAATAAATAAATAAATAAATAAATAAATAAATAAATAAATAAAAATCGCCTTTCTGATTTCAAGTGGGGAAAATCCAGGGACAGGTGGGTACGTCACTGCACAGGGTCTGCCCAGAAGTCCACAGAGATGCCACCTCTGGTCACCCAGCTCAGCAGCCTGAACCCCGGCCTCCCCCGAAATGGCCTGCCCCCCCGGGCACCGACCTGGTCATCAGCAATGGCTTTGGCGAACCGGGCACAGTCCAGCTGCAGGTAAATATCTGTCAGTTGGTCCAACAGCTTCTTTGGTTCAAAGCCGTATTTCTCAGGGTTTTCTACTTTCAGGTCCCGGCACTTGGGGCCACAGAGTTGCTGAAGATTAAAGTTGAGCATTGCAGCCAGTCGGGGTCCCAGCTCCTAGGAAATCACAGGGTAATAGGACAATTCAAG
This sequence comes from Panthera leo, assembly GCF_018350215.1. NCBI lineage: Eukaryota > Metazoa > Chordata > Mammalia > Carnivora > Felidae > Panthera > Panthera leo. Next base: position 7,212,770 of record NC_056686.1, on the reverse strand, counting down.
CTGTTGAGACAAGCGAGAAGGACCAAAACTCCCATCTCAGCGGAGGAACAGGAATGGGCCGGATTAATCTGCAGAGAATCCCTTATATGTGCCGTGGATCGTAAGCTGAAGAAGAACGTTCCGCTCAAAATTGTCTTTACTCTCCATCTCTAACCCGATAATTCTAACACTTAATACCGTTGCAGGTTGATGGAATATCTACAAATATCAACGGAAGGGCGACCTTTGCTTTAAATTCATGCTTTCGGTGACAAAAAACAAGGATTACTCCAAATTCATTGAGAAGTAGGTAAGAGGGAAAATCACTCAGAATCCCATCATCATAACGTAAGTCAAAGAAATTTTTGGTATGTTCATTTAGCCGCCATTGTATGTGCATTCGTTTTCTTTCAAGATTTTACTTTTAAGTAACCTCTACACTCAACATGGGGCTCGAACTCATGACCCCACGATCAAGAGTCGCATGCTCCATTGACTGAGCCAGCCAGGCGCCCTGATGCATTATTTTTCTAAATTTCAAAAGCGTCTGACAGTTCTGACAGGGTGCACCGTTCTTATTATCAGAGGCCAAGAGAGGAGAAATGCAGAAGAAGCAGAAGATAAAGTTTATGTCTTAAATCATCTTAAATGTGGCAGGTGAGAGACAAAGCACACTTAAATGAAACAAGTAGCCAATATAAACAATATGCAAGAACCCACCCGATGTCCCAGTACTTAGTACAGTAGGGCACGTGTGCTTCAAGCAAACCTGCAGGAGGAATCCTGCCTCAGGTTAGACAGTATCAGGCCATAAAAAAAAAAAAAAGAAAAAAAAAGTCACAGAACAAGGTTTTCATTACATTTAATGATTGCACTTATACACATCCAACTGAAATTTGGCTTTTCGAGAACCTCCTTTGCGCAGTGAAGCGCTCCTGTATTTGACTGTTAGGAAACTGTGAAATACAGGAGTGATAAGGACAGGATATAGTTGGCAGGGTCTTATTTTTCCCCAAGCGGGAGAGGTCTGAGCTAGCCAGTGAAGAAGGCGAAACTGTGTGGCAAAGGAAAAGGATGCATCGAAGCAGGCACAGGCAAAGAGTGCGTGTGGAAGGCTACGGCCAAGGCACGCGGATAGCTCAGGTCAAGGAACGGCCTTGAGGGGCGCCCGGGTGGCTCAGTCGGTTGAGCGTCCGGCTCTTGATTTCGGGCTCAGGTCATGATCTCGCAGTTAGTGAGTTCGAGCCCCGTGCTGGGCTCTGTGCTGACACTGCGGACCCTGTTTGGGATTCTTTCTCTCTCCCCCTCTCTCTGCTCCTCCTCCACTTGGGCTCTCGCTCACGCTCGCTCTCTCTCTCTCAAAATAAATGAACAAAATTTTTTTAAAAAGTAGGCCTTGAAAAAAATTAATTTTAGTTGACGTGAAAACATTAGACTTTGCTTTCAATAAATTCCTTTAAAAATGAAGAACTCAGAACCAAAAAGAGGCTCTATGACAATTTAGTCTCAAATAATTTATTACAGTTCCCTAACAATCAAAGACTTGCTGATTTGGGGTCACTGAACTAAAATAAAACGTAGTTTAGTGCCGGGATTGGCAAACTGCTACCTGCGGGCCAAATCTGACCTGATGCTTGTTTTCATAAAGTTTTACCGAAACACAGCCACGCTTACTGGTTTCTATATTGTCTGTGGCCGCTTACGTGCTGCAACAGCACAGCTGAGTAGCTGGGACAGACCGTACGGCCCACGATGCCTAATAATTTACTCTGGCCTCCGTAGAAAAAGTTGAAAGGATTTCCATTTGCCAACCCCAGGGAAGCAAGGGTCTGAACTATCTTGTTTAAATTAGTCGTGGTGTCCGTGTGCTTTCAATAGTGAGCTCAGTTTTGTTTCACGTTCCACGGCTCTTTTATAAATAGATGTGAAATGGAAAATGCGAGCGGGGGGAGACTCCTTGCTGAGATGCACACAGGCCAGGGTGTGGCGATACTGTTGAACGAAGCGGTGAAAGTGGAAATTGGAGGAAATGAGTAACCAAGTTACATTCCATTGTCAGCCTGTCCATATTGCCAGGTAATTAACCACCGGCTCCCGGCCCCTTCTTGGCCTTCCTCACGACCCTTATCCCGGCCACACCACAAAGCTTCTGTGCCGTGCGGCAGCTCCAACACCAAGCAGCGATCTTCGGTCATGTGGCTCAGTTTCCATTTCAAAAACAGGACTCCGATCTTATTAATAATATCAAGGCCAAATGTTTTGACTACCTTTGATCTGTCATAAGCCGTAATTATGGCTCTCGTTACCCTTTGGCTTCTTGAGTGTAGCAAAGCTACAGCTAGGAGAACCGAAGATCTTACCCAGTATCAGTGATTTCTACTTGATAGACTCTAATTTCCAACTGACGTGACTTTCTATGTCTCCTATAGATACAACACAGGAATCGATAATGATAAAAATATGTCACAGCCTCAACATTAGTGATCCCGTGTGCTCTGTAAGCAGAAAGCGAATTGAGTTATCTTGGAAAAGACTGTTTGTAGCCTTCCGTCTATCCTCAGAGTGCTTTATCCCCTGGCATAACTGCGAACAAAACCAGTATCAAAATTTCACTTAGTGGCCGTGAGCTGCAACGTCCAGGATCTCCACAACCACCTTTAGTAACAGGTGCCGGAGCCTGACTGTGGAATTCGACACCCAAAACAAACACCCCGAAGTTTCCACTCACCGGTCTGAGGAATGGCTTCTGGACCTGCTTGGTGAGGATATGGAACATGTCCACGGTTTCTGTTGCCAGGGCGAGATAGGAGCGTGAAACGCGTTCGTCCTGAGCAAGCTGGGACTGACGGGCTTGCTGCTGATCCTATAGGAAACACGGAGCAGACGCCAAGCCAAGGTCAGTATTGGCCGTGAGCTCACTGGCACGCCGAGCGTGATGGAAAATACAGTCCGCTCCTAATGGGACAAGGGCGCAGCAAAGCCAACATGCCGAGGGAATGGGAACAACCCACGGCAGAGAATTTTCCAGATAAGGTACAGTTCATTCCTTTCAGCATCAGAACTCTCTAGGCCTCTGAGTACGGTGACCGTGGCCCATTATTTCACTTCCACGCGACTGGGTTTCCTCAACGATAAAAGAAGTCACGTTCATGTTCTGTGCGGGATGAAATAACTGATTCTTTCATCACACCCGATACACGTGGGTGCTAACGAAGGAGAGCTCGTTCCCCTTAATAACAACTGGCAGCCATCGTTATTGTGAGAACATAGATGTGTTCTGCTCCGACACCGCGGCCAATAGGTTTTGCCCCTACATGGAGCGCCTACAGATCGCTAAAAGGTTCTGAGTTTCGTCAGGCTGTCAGCCCCGACAACGGTCGGCATCCTTGCCTCCGGCACCGTCCTTGTCCTTCAACTCTGCCATGGGCTGGGGACCAAGATGAGAAGGTCTCTGAGTCATGGGGAAAGCAAGTGGGGCCCTGAAGGCTCTGGGATGGAGAAAAGCCACAGAAACATCAGGGAAGACCGAAATCCTTACATCACGGCTCAGAGGCTGATTTACTTTACGTGGAGGGGGAGGGGCAAGAGCCAGGACAGCTGAAGTCCCCCAACGAGTGCCCCTAGGGTAAATGCCCTGAGTGGGTGCCTGGGGGAGGTTCTGCAACGATGTTGGGTGGCCTGCCCGCTGCCCCTCGGTCAAGACTGCGCCTACGCAACATGCTGGAGCAGGAAGACACGAGAACAATGGAGTGAGAACGAGTGCAATGCGCGTCTGTGTGTCGCATGCACTCGTCCAGACCTGGTGTCCGGGCCCTCCTCCAGGCCAGGCCCACCTTTCGGCTCTGGTGATAAGACTATAGAACGTGACCAAGAGGCCCGCAAGCCTCACGGAGCCCAGACTGCAGGGCAGGGAAGAGATAAGCAGTATGCAAACATGCTCCCAGATACAAGGTAAGTCTGAGAGTGATGGAGACAAATAGAGCAGAATGAGAAGGAAAGCGGTCAGGGATGGCCTCTGAGAAGGTGACATTTAAGTGGGTATCTGAAGGAAGCGAGCCAGCAGAAATCTGGGGCAAGAAGATTGGGAGAGGGGGAGGGAAGAGGAAAAGGGCGGGGTCAGGGGCCCACTCTAATTCGGGTCTGGACTCTGAGTGAGAAGGGAAACCGGGAAGAGTTCTGAGTCAAGCGGCGATAACGAGCAAACAGGTTTAACAGCATCCCTCTGGTATGGACACGATAAAGGTGGCGAGAGACTGGTGAGAGGGACGACAGCAAGCCGGGAGAGAGACGGTCTAGAGGTAGGGGAAAGAGAGGAGGTCAGACATGGGTATAGCTCAAGATAGAGCCTTGGGCTCCTGGGTGGCTCAGTCGGTTGAGCGTCTAACTCTTGATTTCAACTCAGGTCATGATCCCATGGTCATGGGATCAAACCCCATGTTGGGCACTGCACTGAGCAGTGGCGCCTGCTTAAGAGTCTTTCTCTCTTTCTCTACCTCTGACCCGCCCCCCTGCTTGCCCCCCTGCTTGTGCGCTCTCTCTCTCTCTCAAATTAAAAAAAAAAAAAAAAAAAAAAAAAAAAAAGATACAGCCTTGAGGCACTTGCTGAGAGAGAAGAATCAAGGAGGACTCCAAAGTGTTGGGTCAGAGCAATCAACAGAATGTAGTTGTCCCTTGCGCCTGGGTGGCTCAGTTGGTTAAGCATCCAACTTTGGCTCAGGTCATGATCTTGCAGTTTGTGAGTTCGAGCCCCGCGTCGGGCTCTGTGCTGACAGCTCAGAGCCTGGAGCCTGCTTCACATTCTGTGTCTCCCTCTCTCTCTGCCTGGACCCCCCCCGCCCCCCACTCACACTCTGTATCTCTCTCTCTCAAAAATAAAGATTAAAAAAAAGTTAAAAAAAGAAAAAAAGAATGTAGCTGTCCCTCAATGAGGTTGGGCAGACCTGGAGAGGAGATGTGGCCCCCCCTCGTCAAGGGATACTATGAGACCACCGGGCAGAGGAGCAAGTCAACAGCTAGTGAAGCAGGTCTGGCGTCAGGAGAGATAGGAACTGAGGAGACGTGTTCCAGAATCTTTAGAATAACGACCATCAAAGCCGCTGGGAATAGATGATATCACCCAGCAGTGATTTCCAACTGGGGGATCAGGCCACGTGCGGGAGTGTTTCTGGCTGCCTGATAACTCGGGGCAGGAGGGTAATTCACTGGCATTAAATGGGCGCGAGCCAGAGATGCCAAATGTCCCACGACGTATGGTGCGGTCTTCCATAATAAAGAATTATTACCACACCGAAATTCCAACGAGCACCTGAGAAACACCAGCCTCGGCAGCGAGAGCGGAGAGAGGAGGGGAGGAGCCTGAGGGCTGAGCAGCGGAGTCCCCCAGCATCCGGAGGATGGCAAGATGGGAGCAGCAGGCAGGGAGGTGGGTGGCAGGAAGGGACTTCAAAATCAAACAGACGTATTTCTGAAATAGCACTTGACTGGAACTATTTATGCCGCTTTCTCATCCACGGACACGGCAAAATCAATAGGAACTGTTATCTCCTAAGCAAACGCTATTGAGCACCGACCGTGAATGAGACCATGTGCCACAGACCCGTATCCCAACACCTACGACAGAAGCTGGTCTAAGACAAGCATCACGAGCGACACCGAGTGGGCGCTACAGAAGTATAGAGCAAGGGGAGGGTTTGGGGCGGCTCTGGCTGGGGTAGTCCAACCATGAGGGAATACCTGCACAAGGCCTTGTGTAAAGAATGGGTAGGATTTTCACACATAAGAACGGCAAGCAGAGAATTCTGGACAGAAAGAATGACTTGAGGCAAATGACACAAGGAGAGCTACACATCCTGAGCACCAGTGCTGAGCTGGGTTCGCGACATCCACCATCCCTCCTCCTAGTTTTTCCGCAAAGCAGAGATCATCTCTGCTTCAGGGACAAGGAAACGGATTCAGGAACTCCGAACGCGTGGTGGCATCAGTCCTCAAACCTAGGTGCCCTCGGCTCCAAAGCTGCACCTCTTTCGGCTAGGCCTCATCCGTTTGCCCAGGATGTTCTGCAAGGGCCCGGGGACCGGTCCAGATTGGAGCCAACAGACTGGAATGGGAGAAAAGCTTGGAAGGACTTCCGAGAGCTACTGTGGGGAGGCGTGAAACATCAGGTCTGGGCCGACTCCCGCCCGGGGGAGATGGGGAGGCGCAGGAGGGAAGCTTTGGAGGCACCACAGGAAAAACAGTTTAAAGCGTGTTTAGAAACGAATGCGAGGGTAGACGGTAGGTGAGACTCCGGCGGATGCCAGGGCAGTGCCGAGGAAAAAGAAGACAACCACCACGTTATCTCAAGAATACAAAGAGAGGGGGTCCAGCAGTGTGGCGGCCTGGACTCGGGCATCCAGCATTCACAGGCCCCGCAAAGCCCCCGGAAGGCTTTGGTCTGTAGCGTAAGCCCGCTGGCTAAGCTACAGCAAGTCGTAAAATTCTCACCACAGCTGCAGGAACACTTGAAATAAAAACATTTCCTAAGTGTGCCTTCATATGTGCTTATGTATCTTAAGATACTTTTTGACTGTGCGGCATTAAGCTCGACAGTATTTTCGCGCTGAGAATGCTACTGCAAGTAAAGAAACAACAGTCCTCCCTCCTCTCCCAGGAGAACTCCTTTGGGGAAGCAGTTCTGATTCTGAGCCCGGGAACAGAAGGAACCAAGATACCAAGTCCCCAGTAGTTGTCAAGAGCGAAGTAACTGATCGGGGAACCGTCTAAATGGCTGCAACAAGTGTCAGAAAAGCGTGCCAGTGTGCTGTCACGTCACCATGTCACCATGTCGTGGAACCTGGCAAAACGACCTCTCTTCCATTAATAACCAAATATAAAACCAACATCAACCAGAAGGAAAAAATAACCCACCAGAATCCTGCATGATTCACATAGCTGTCTAAAGGAGATGCTGTGAGCAAATCAAATGCTTGTCTGGCACAGAATTCTAGAGATTTATTTCCTACTTTCATAAACTGACATCAACACCACAGACAATAAAAGCTCTTCTCCAAAAAAGCCCTTTAAAACTAAGAAGGCAGGAGAACGCACGTTGAAAGACTTCTCGAGGCGCTTCTTAGCTTTAGATGGAGTGTTTAAGCTCACTCCTCCCCTGAACCCGGGTCAACTTCACGGAAGCCCGCAGGTGGGAGGTGACAAGCAATGACAAGTAGGTCACATCTAAGTCAGCAGGGCCCACGGACGCGGCCCCGGGCAGAGCCCTGCCCAGGGGCCGAGGCGGTTTTCCGGCTCCGCCGTCCGAGCGAGCGCCGTGTCCTCACCCGGGGCAGCTGGTCCCACTGGTCTTTGTTCTTCATTTCTTCTTGCACTTCATGGATCCGCTTCAGAGACTCCAGACTTTCGTCGAGCAAAAACGTCGTGTCATTTATCAGCATGTTTATGTAGCGCACAAACTGCTTCCCCGAACTGGAAAGGCAATTACATTGCACACGGTCAGACCTCTTGCCGAAGCAAAGTGCCGCAGCAGATCCCGAGGAAGATGGGCCTCTGCCCTAAATGCCAACCATCTGGCCCTGTAAGACTGCCTCCCGGGCCAGCACTCAAGCACTGTGGAGGTCAAGGACCACGGAGTCTCTCCCTGGATCTTGCTATTCCTTTTAATTAACTGTGATGAGCTCATTTCAGTGGTGCGCCGGAGGCACCTTGCACGGTTGATGAGAGCCAATTACTGGTATTTCAAAATTTTGTGAGCAGACTCCCTTGGCAGCTTAAATTTAGCCACGGTGGAAGTATTTACACCCGAGAAAACCAGCAAAGGCTGAATTTTCTCCACCTCTTCAGAGAGCAGGTTTACTAACACATCCCTGGCTCATTCTCTCAATGATCTGAAGTCGAGAAGACACTCTTCCAGACTAGAAAATATGCTTAAACTCACCAAGATACAAAGAAAGTAAAAATAATTACCCACGTATGCGGGACAAGAGAATTACTCATACAGTTATTCCTCATTATAAAGAAAGACACGCTGAAGAAAAGTCGGCAGCTGTAACACTGATAAAGGAGGCTATTAATTCACTTTCTAGACCTTGAAGCTTCCAATCTGTAAAACTGTCCTGCATATCCCGTTATAACGGAGGGCTCGCTCGTGCATGGAGATTTGAGTGCACCGTTAGGCTTCATAACTGCAAGGTTAGTAGAGAAAAAGAGTAGCCACACACCCTTCGGGATCTAACACTGCGTAATCAGGAGGCAGGAAGCCTGGATTTCAGGAACAAGGCAAGTTCAGGAAGACCACTCCCAACTCAGCACCATGCAAATCAAGCCGTGGGCCTGTCTGGTCTAAACTCGTGCCAGGGTTTGCTGGAACATAATTCTGACCAGAAGAGCAGCTCACGAAAAGAATTAGCTTAAAGAGTTCACTCTGCAGAAAGTTACCTAGCGAACGGCTAACAAATATTGTCGACTAGTGACTTAGTTAACAAGCGACAACTGGATTTAATCGAAGCTCTAATATGGTTTGCAAAAGATCCAAGTAGATGGGATAAAATTTCTTAAGAATAATTTGGAAGTTCAACATTTTCATCTATTTTCTTTCTCAAGCACCTTTCTGTTTAAAGTAATTTAGACGAGGGGCGCCTGGGTGGCTCAGTCAGTTGAGTGTCTGACTTTGGTTCAGGTCACAACCTCACAGTTTGTGAGTTTGAACTCTGTGCTGACAGCTCAGAGCCTGGAGCCTGCTTCAGATTCTGTGTCTCCCTCTCTCTCTCTCTGCCCTTCCCCTGCTCACACTCTGTCTCTCCCTCTAAAAAATAAACATTAAGAAAAAATTTTTTTAAGTAATTTAAACAAAATTACCAAAGTCCGGGTTAAAGTAGTCACTAAAATTCCAGGTAGGTAATGAAAGGTCCTTAGTCAAGGTTTAGGGCCTTGTTACAAAGAATGACATTGGAAATAATAACCCCAACCTGACCGCTTCCAAATCTAAAGTCTTCCTAACATTTCTCATCTAAAGCATGACATCAGATTCCAGAACATTTGAAGATCTGGTTCCAGTCATTCTGACAACTTCGCTTCACACCGTAATCGCAGAAACAGCAAAAGACACTTAACACATCATCTCCGAATATTTATAAATTCTTTCTTTTTAATGTATACATACCATCCCCGAAGTATGTCAACAAATCTAAAGTTCAGCAAAGTCTGGCCAGCACAGACATTTCAATAACCCTGCTCTCATGTACCAGAACCACCTAGAAAACTTAAAGGAGGCTGAGATCAAGCAAACAGTCAATAAGAACCAGCTATGAAAGCTTTTGAGCAGCCACCCTACCTGTGGTTTGCAAGAGAGCAAGCTGTGACTTGCTCTGGGAGTATCAGGGGCCAGATACTCACTTGAATTCCTCCATGAAGGTGCCATGGTGAGCTATGTTTTGCCAAAGGCTCTTGAAAATGGTGCTAATGTGATAGCGAATGGTAAACTTGTCGTAGAACTCGCTGGTGGCTCCGGTATGCTCCACATCTAAAGAAGAAAGACAAAGGCATTGAAGGATGGATACAGTCTTACCTTTCAAAAAGCAGTCAGTTACTGTGGCCACGATGTGAATACGAATCTGTACGTGCACCTGTATCTCGTATGTAAGGGCAAGACAGAGATCGTATGAGGTGGTTCTAAAGACACAAGCTTCGCAGAGAAGCTCTGGCAGTGACACGATACCAAAACGAATCGGGCTCGAAAATGCCACCAGCATAGCATCAACTCGCCAATGACCAGAAAAGAAATGGGTTAAGTTTTCTTAGGGGCCACACACCTATTAAATCTGACTGCAGGCCTACCTCATTTTATCATTTTTTTTTTTTTTTTTTTTTTTTTAACAAATTGAAGGCTTGTAGCAACCCTGTGTCACACCAAGTCTATCGGCACCATTTGTCCGACAGCATTTGGTCACTTCCTGTCTTATGTTTGGTAATTCCTTCAATATCTCAAACTTTTTCATTATTATTATATTTGTTACGGTGACCTGTGATAGGTATTACGACTCACTGAAAGCTTAGATGATAGCATTTTTAGCAATAAAATATTTTTATTTTTTAAAATAAGATTTTTATTTAACATTTTTTTAAAATTATTTTTGAGAGACAGAGAGCGTGAGCGGGGGAGGGGCAGAGAGAGAGGGAGAGACAGAATCGGAAGCAGGCTCCAGACCCCGAGCTGTCAGCACAGAGCCCGATGTGCGGCCTGAACCCACAAACCGTGAGATCATGACTTGAGCTGAAGTCCAGATGCTTAACCGACCGAGCCACCCAGGCGTCCCATCAATTAAATATTTTTAAATTAAGATATATACATTGGCTTTTTAGACACAATGAAAATGTACACTTAACAGACTATAGTATAAACTTTCACATGCACTGGGAAACCAAAAAATTAATCTGCCTCTCTTTATTCTGAGATTTGCTTTATTGCAGTGGCCTGGATCCAAACCTGCAATATGTTTGTAATATGTTTGTATTATTTTAAATACTTTTGATAATTAACATTTTCAAACACATTACCAAAGTACAGAAAAGCATAGTAAAACCTTATGTATTCATCGTTCATTTACCAACATCCATATATTGTTAAAATGGAACAAAGATCAAGCTTAGTTTTCCAAAGACAAATAGCTTAAGCATGAGATGTTCTTGAATTTATGACAAGTTTTAAAAAAAGGGAAAGCTGTCAGGTAAACACAATAAGGCTCACGAAAAAGTTAAAAACGGAAATTAGAATAAGATGCCATTTTTCTTAACCTATCAACTTGGCAGATACTATAAAAAAGACCATGTGAGCATGTGGGAGAAAGTTACTCTCTGACTGCTGGTGGGAATGAACAGCAATATGATCCCTTGAAGGCAATGTGACAACATTGTATCACAAGCTTGTGACAACACTGTATCACAGATAAGCCCATCTCTCTGACCCACCAACTCTATTCCAGAAAACATACGCTGGCATGTTCAAACATCTCCCAGGATACTCTTTAAAGTACTTTTTGTATTAGGGAAAAGATATAAATGCAAATGCCCAACAGAGAACATGAAAAAGTATTTGTGATATCATAGGTGAAAACCACAGGCTACCGGGGCGCCTGGGTGGCTCAGCTGGTTGAGCGTCCAACTTCAGCTCAGGTCATGATTTCACAGTCTGTGGGTTCGAGCCTCAAGTCGGGCTCTGTGCTGATAGCTCAGAGTCTGGAGGCTGCTTCCAATTCTGAATCTCCCTCTCTCTCTCTCTCTGCCCCTCCCCCGCTCATGCTCTATCTCTGTCTCTCAAAAATGAATAAACATTAAACAAAATTACAAAAAAAAGGAAGAAAGAAAACCACAGGCTACCAAATGGGGCCAGTCATATTTAAAGCCTGTGCCGTGTGCACACACGCACACACACACACACACACGCATGCACACATGCACACAATTTACATATATGTAAGTTGGCTGAAAAAATATAGAGCAAAACGTTAACGGAGATTCTGAATACAGAGATTATCAATAACTTTAATTTTCTTTTTGGCATTTTCTATATTTTGCAAAGAACATATTTTTGTGACAAGAATTTAAAAATGAAAGGCAAAAGGTAACACCTACCATACGAAAACCTAAAAGCACTTACACATCTTCACGAGGTCAAACTTTCTTTACAATGAACTAAGTGTCATTTTATTCACTGTATGAAAGTGTGAAATAAAGTGTGGAGAGCTGATTTCAACACAGTCTATTTGGGAAAGACACTGGGGGCTGATACAGAGCGTCTCGTATCCTTGAAGTCACCCATCATACCCGCACCACATCCTGAGCGCTCCAGAAGCCCGGTAATGACTGTTAACTTATGATCAATATACACCTCTCCCAACATTTTATAAATTTCACTCCTAATGCTCCCGCAAAACTGCAGCAGCCCAAGTTCTGTTTCCCAAGTCCAAGTTCTAAGAGGTCTGTAATGAACCAGACACTGGCTGGCCTCACTCCCCCACTACTCACCATGCTCCCCCCTGCAGGTCTTCTTGTTCAGTTCATTAAACTGCCCAGGCCTCAGGGCCTTTACACGTGCTGTCTTGGTTGTCTGCCACACTGTGGCTGAGACCTTCGTGTGATTCACTCTTTTGTGTCATTAGACCTTCCCTGACTACGCTTCTTAAAGTAGCATCATGCCCTCCTCCCACACCCACTGTCTGAAAGGATCTTATTTATTGGTTCAACGTCCGTCTCCCAACTAGAACGCCTGACTCATAAAAGCGGCGATTGTGTGACATCTTCACCACTAGGCCTTAGCATCAAAACCAGGGCTGACACACTATAGGAGCTTCATAAACCTTTGTAGAATTAGTGAGTGAATCTACTAGGGCTAATGCTGGCTTTGCCGATGCAGCTCAGCCTAGGGAAGAGGACAGTCTTGAAATACGTCTTAGTTATCAGTGTTCTTCCAGCTTCTGAGTAGCCAGGTGGGGAACGCTGCTCCTTAAGGAACTGACTGCTGATTCAAATAAAATACTCTGATTTTGAAGTTTAATTTCCTTTTTGAAATAAAAACTTGATCTTCAGCATTTCCTAAGCCAGGAGAGTCTCTTGGGGCAGAAAAGAGGAGCTCGTTCCATACAGCGATCTCTAATTCACGCCTAAGAGTCAGGACCCAAGTCAGCAGGTCTTACTATGGGCTTCAGACACGAATGGAGGGCTGCCTCGGATGCCCCACTGCAGGGTTCTCGCGGCACCGGTCCCACGTGACCACAGCAGTCACGGCACGGCAGTCAGGAGCACCTGTGCCAAGGTCCCAACTGCAGAGGTTACTGCCACTCACTAGCTGCTGACCTTCAGCAAGCTGCTTGACCTTTCTAAGCTTCAGGTTCCTCATTTGTAACATGGAGATATTTATAGGACCCATCTTGAGGACGGCTGTGCAGATTAAGTGAAAGGATTAGAAAGTATTCAATAAACGGCGGCTATTATTAGTGCGGGTATCATCTATCTAGGACTGCAGGTGTGGTCCAGGGCCAGACGGTACACTGCCCGGTGGCAAAGGGAACGGGAGAACACCACTCATCCAGCTGTCCCTGCGGTCCTACCAGTGGGGCTCCACCAGGACCAGCACTGGTCTCCCAGGAAGAAGCCTGGCCCTTGGCACAAGCTTATACTCTGCCCCCATGCTTTATCCCAAAGTCCCAGTGACAGGCTCAGGGCACTGAGTATAAAACACATTTCACTAGGGGCACCTGGATGGCTCAGTCAGTTAAGCGTCTGGCGTCAGCTCAGGTCATGATCTTGCAGTTTATGAGTTTGAGCCCCGCATCAGGCTCTGCGCTGACAGCTTAGAGCCTGGAGCCTGCTTTGGATTCTGTATCTCCCTCTCTTTCTTCCCCTCCCCCACTCCTCCCTCTCTCTCTCTCTCTCTCTCAAGAATAAACATAAAAAAAATTTTAAAAATACACTTAACTAAACAACTTTTGTTTTTAATACTAACAATACATGTTTACTGGAGAATAATTAAGTTCAGATTTTTTTTTTTTTAAGTTTATTTATTTTGAAAGAGAGTCAGCGAGCAGGGGAGGGGCAGAGAGAGAGAATCCCAAACAGGCTCCACACTGCTAGCGTGGAGCCCGAGGTGGGGCTCGAACCCACAAACCAGGAGATCATGACCTGAGCCAAAGTCAGATGCTCAACAAACTGAGGCACCCAGGTGCGCCAAGTGCAGATAATTTTTAAAAAAGAAAAAGAAAGAAAACCATTCACAGGTGTACCACTCAAAAGTAACTGACTCCCTGTTAATATTTTGGCATCTGTTCTTCCACACTGTTTTCCATCACATACATGGGCACCAACACATGGTCACTGTGTACATACTGTTTCATTACTGGACACTGTCTTTAATCGCTTCACCATTTACTGTAAATAACACATCATCTTTCACAGCTCAGAGAGACCCACTATCGGATACCTAATTTACTTTATCCACAGCTGGCAGACATTTAGGCAGTTTTACGAATTTTCACTATACTGCACCGTAAATGATGCTGCAGTAATGATCACTATAAACACATATGTACATTTACAATACTCCCCGTAGAACAGATGACTATAAATTAAGTTCACATTCAAAAGGGTGAGCTGTTTACGTAGCTGCTGTCCCTCAGCCCCCAATCCACCCTTTATGGCTTTGTGATGCTGGGGCTGGGACTCTGCAGGCTTCCCCTGGCCAGCTGGCCCTCTGTTGGGTTCGCCAACAGGGGGCGCTGCAGAAGAACCGGAAACCTGAAGGAGAGAAGGGGCTTGGACCTGGGGGTAGGCTGGCTGCTCCCGTCAGCAAAGGTTCTCCTGCCCAGTGGCTGCTTCCGGTTTCCAGCTCTGTTCGGGGCTCGCAGCACTAGCCAGCCTGCACACCCTCAGAGAGGCCAGATGGCCGCTGTCATTGCTGAGAGGCCTGGCCAAGCCCTCATCCGCGCCGCTAGATTTCACTACCTGCAGCCTCTTGCCTCAGTGCCCCCAGCTCTGCCACTTCTGCACCTACGCTCTGCCTTTCACCCCAAAGTCCCTTATTTGCCTTTCTGTCTTCCGTTTGCCCAGGTCCTTGTACAGCTGATCCTTGAACAACATGGGTTTGAACTGCACGGGTCCACTTACGTGGTCTTTTCAATAAAAATACACACAGGACTGTAAATGTGTTTTCCTTACAATTTTTCTGTAACATTCTTTTTCTCTAGCTTACTTTATCATAACACTACAGCATTTAATACATATACAGAAGATGTGTCAATTGACTGTTCTTGATAAGGCTTCTGGTCAACAGTAGGTTTTAATAATGAACTTTGGGGGAGTTAAATGTAGATTTTTGACCATGTGGGGCATGCTCCTAACTCCCACATTGTTCCAGGGCCTTCTGTACGTACTCAATTCTGTGAAAATAACTGACATGTTTCTGTCTTCCTTACTGGACCCTGACTGATATGCGGGATCTGTAAATTTTTAGGGCTTCTGGTGTGGACTGCCAAATTGCCCTCCGGAAAGGTTTTACCAATTTACATTCTCATAGAGTTTCATAGCTGCCCACTAGCTATGGGGGAAATGAAAGAGGTATTTGCAGGTTAATGTGTTTCTCGGCAACTACGTTATTAGCTACAACTAGGTAGTCTCTTCTTAAAAAATAAATTAAAAAACAAATAGGTGAAAAGAGGTCCCTTATGCTATTTTAAGAAATGCAGAACTATCTTCAGGGCGCCTGGGTGGCTCAGTTGGTTAAACATCTGACTCTTGACTTTGGCTCGGGTCACGATCTTACAGTTCGTGGGTTCAAACCCCTCACTGGGTCCGCACTGATGGCATGGAGCCTGCTTGGGATTCTCTCCCTCTTCCTCTCTCTCTGCCCCTCCCAACTTACACTTGAGCTCTCTCTCAAAATAAATAAACTTAAAAAAAAAAAAAAAAAGAAATGCAGAATTATCTTCAACGAAGTCTGATATGTGCAAGGCACTGAATAAGGTCCTGTCCTGTACACGTGTAACTCCTCATTTGCACTTGAATGGCCCTCTTTCCCAGGGAGGGAGGCCCTGCCCCACCAGGGCTAAAGAATGAAAAAGGAGGACTGGGGAGCCAGGAAGAGGTTTTTGACCCAGGAGTGCTCTCTGCTGTTGTCAAAGTGAGGATGTTAACAAAACTTCAAGATGCTCATCTACTTACTTTAGGTGTAAGATGATAACAGGTAGGCTGGGAAGGAAAGAAACTGTTTTTTCTCTTTTTTTTAAAGTAATCTCTATACCCAAAGTGGGGCTTGAACTTGACCTATAGATCAAGAGTTTACCGATTCTTCTATCATAGATCATGCTCTACCGACGGAGCCATCCAGGCGTCCCAGAGAGACTCTTATTAGATATTACAAAGCAATAGTGACAAAGGTGAAAGGAGGTAGAGAGACTGCTGGAACCCTCAGAAGTGGAAGGACAGGTGACAGCACCAGCCCCCAACGAGCAGGAGCAGATCTTGGTTGTCAGGGAGGGGATGGCTGTCACTGAACACAGAGGAATCCTCAAACTTTGGTCGCTGCACCCAACAGCAAGCAGCTGTACTCTTGGATGACCCGTGTTTCTTCCAAGAGCATGGCAAGTACATTTTACTGTATGCTCAGGACACTTACTGAGTGCCCAAATGGGCTAGCTTCAACAGAAGTTGAGACAGACAGAACACACTTCCTTTCCTACAAAATGTACAAACTGGAAGGAAAATGTGGCATTGGGACAATCTCACGCCTTTGCTAGCAGACAGGTGAATTGGTCCCAAGGTAATCAGCTTTATGCAAGCATATCTGCAGTTCAAAAGCCCAATTAAACATAAAAATTCAGAATCCAACCAGTCCAGAAGTGGAGGACGGTGTCTGATGTGTCCTCGGGTCTTGTCCACCCGCATAAAACCCAGCACCCAGAACGGCGGCGCCTGGTTATTACCAGGCACTCAGCAAATATGTGTAGACAAGAGCGAATGAGAGAATGCTCCCCAGTATCCCGATTCCACTGATTTGAGCGGGGTTCAAGAAGAAACATTTGTAATAAGCTCCCTGTTTGACCCGTGCTCTGAAAGCTCAAAGCTAAAATGAGCCAGAGGATTCCAGACAAAATGACTGATCCGTGCGGTCGACGCCAATCCGAGCTCAGTGTTAACCACGTGGCTTACCGTGGATCCTGCTGCACCATCAGGGACTTGTGCGTAGAACGGTCAATGTGGGATCTCCACTATTCGGGGAAAATTAAGCAATAGCACATGCTCTGTCAGCGGTGGGCTAGTAGGTCACACCCGTACGTGGCCATCGGGATATTAGCTACCAGCTTTAGAGTAACTCCGTCCGCTAGCTTTAGACGACCTTGCCCACCTGAATACTTGAAACGTACCTGTATAAAACTTCATCAGTGAAGGGACCAACAATTTGGTGGAGAGAGGATGGTTTTCAATCATTTCAAAAAACTTCTGGGTTCGTGGCTGAACAGCAGGGTTGGTCATAAACATGACTTCTACTAGTTTGGCCACCAGATATGGATTTCGGATATAGTTCTGGTTACACAACATCACAACGAGGAACATCACAATGTCCTGAGTACAGGGCTCATAAAGCACCTGAGGAGAGTATCTGAAGAAGGCAAAAAGAGCAAGAAATAAAGCTTGGAAAAACTCCACCTGACTGGATGCTGGGATCATTAAGTAGGGAAGGGACCAATAGGTCAAGGAGCCAAGATACCGAATTACCTTGAACTTGCGGAGTTTCAAGTGACTGTTTACTTTATAACTAGATAGGTTTCAAATCTATTGGGTCTACTGGCTGAAGCATGTCATATTAACTTATTACGTTTAAGGAAATAAGCCAAAGCCATGATTAAATTATGAGGCAGACTTTACGGAAGATCTTTGCTACCGAAAAGACTTAAAAAAAATTTTTTTAAAGACTGTATTTTTAAGTAATCGCTACACCCAGTGAGGGACTTGAACTCATAACACTGAGATCAGGGGTTGCATGATCCACTGACTCAGCCAGCCAAGTGCCCCAACAAATTTTTTTGATAGCTGTTTTTTGTTTTTTTGGGTTTTTTTTGTTTTTAAAAAAAACCTCAAATGTCAATTATAAACTCAAACCACTTCCTTGTAAGCTTTCTCCAATTTTATAATTGAGAAAAATTTTGGTACAAAAATACAGATACGGGTATTTCTGGCTTTTGAATGTTCACTTAGATATTTATAAACTGTTTGCTCCTTCTGTTTCTCAGAAACACATACTCAATTATTAGAAATTCAACTCAATTTTCACAGAGTACATTCTTAGCAGCATTGTTAATCCTGCTTCTGTCTTGAAGATATTATTGGAACTGGCTTCGTGCCACGGTCGGATTTATTTTTCCAGTCTCCAGGAAGCATTCGGTTACAGCCATCACACAGAATTTCAGGCATAAAATGGAGCTTGGCAATACAGTTCATAATACAATGTACACATTATGCATGAAAACACATTAGAGCGATGGAGTATGTCAAAGGCACTTACTGTACAATAAAAAATAAAAATTCAGCAACATCTTCTACATAAAACTCAGGCAATGCTGCAAAAACCTTGGGGACATCTGAATTTAAAGGCAGTGTTATGCTGTCAAAGAGAATAAAAGCACAAGTTATGAAACAAAAACCTGGGACCGGAAACTATAAGGAACATCACGCGACCATTATGGATAAGTATTTTATTGGGGGGGGCGGGGGGGGAACCTCCTTCTATATAATACAGCTATGGGAAAAGGATACAAGCTAAGAGACCAGAACCAGAAATGAGCAGGGAGGAATGAAGACAGTGGGTATACTAGGGCAGGCACGAGAAATGTCTCCTTCTGTTGATTTTCTGTTAAGGTTAATGTAATCAAATACGAAAGAAATAAAAGGGTCATATTTGGTCACTTCATGCAACTCAAGCTGTTTTGAGACAAAAGAGATACAGATATACTTTAAATAATATTTTCCACTCCTACAGAGGACCTTGGGTCAACCTCACCCACATCGGTGACCCGGAGATTTCGTAGTAACAATAAAATAATAATAACTGGCCGAGTATCTTCTTGGACCCAGTGCTTAAAGGGCCTACCTAATAGCTTGCTATCTCCGGTTTTTAGTTTCTAACTTAGGGATTTCCTTTTCTGTCAATCTACAGCCAGTTGGTAAAAAAGCACTAGGTCAAAATTTAAGTAATAGGTGCGGACATTCCCTTCTTACTATAATTACGAGGAATCCAAACTATTACTAATCTTGTAGTCTGTATAAAGTACAATCTAGAAATTAAAGAACGGATTAAGTAAGGGCTTGGGTTTTAGCTATCGACTAAAGAACAATGAAGACGACACGGCCCAGACGAGGGAAGAGGAGGTGACAGGGAGGGGGCACACTCACTCGGGATAGGCGGGGTCCAGGATACGGAGCAGCAGCTGGATGAGAAGGCCGTAAAAATTCAGACATCTTCTCAGAAAGCTCTCGTCAAGTAAACCAGCGTCAGCACAGGCCTTGCACCGTACCAGTTTCTGTGGAAGGAGGTATGCCCCCGCCCACACATTAGTTGGGAGCGAGTTGCCCGCAGCGTTGACCGGCCAGGGAACGGGCCAAGAGATGGGAAGTCGAAGTTCTAAGGCTTCGTGAGCTCCATCTCTAACTAGCTAGATAGTAAGCTGGTCATGTGTCAGGAGCTTTCTTTGTTCTGAGAAAAACAAAAGGTACGCCATGCAAACCACTGAGCCCGAAGCTGGGGCTCAAGAAGGTAGTTATTACTGTCATGTTTAAATAGCTTGACTGGGGGACAAGGTTGCCGGGGGAGGCGCTTTGGCGTCAGAGACGGTTCGTGGAAAGAAGCCGGTCAAGTCTGCATCTGAATTCCAGGTCACCACTAATGAGCTGTCCCTGGGCAAAATGCTTGTCCACAGAGGGTCCCACACCTGCCTGGGAGGACGACTGCGAGAAGGAAATGCACGCACGCACGCGCACGCACTGGCACATCGGTTTAAACAGTTTCCGGACTCCTAACAACATGTCTGTGGCATGAGCGCAGGGGTCTAGGGACGCCAGTTAAGGGCCCCTGGTCTATCCTGCATCTCGAGTACGTCTCTTGGCAAATGAAACAAATCTATCTTAACTTGCACCAGAAATCGAAGTTACCATGTCCACACATCCTCCTACTAATCAACAGAAAGCAGAACCAGCTGGTAGTCAGTTTTACAATGTGAACAAGAGCGTGAGAAAAATGCGTAAGTCCGCTGTCTACGCTCCCTCGTACAGCCTCCGCCCGGCATCCACCAGCAGAAATCTCCCCGTCTACAGTCAGGGTCCGTGCCGTGGATCGTCTTCGATGGCAAATGGAGAATGAGGGACAAGGGAAGGGGGCCCTCCCACTACCACAAACCCGCTTGGTGGAACATCGTGAAGGCGCGTGGCCGGGCGCGCCGGCGCCTGTGTGTTTTGGGTCGCGGGGCTGGGAGGCAGCAGAGGGGAGGACCCTGCAGACGGGGGAGAGAGGCCGGAGACGTGACACTGAGGGTGATGACACCAGGAAGGATTCGAGTTGTCGCTGGCACGAGCGCGTGCAGATTCCGTGCTGAGATTTAAATATCGTGTTAGACACGGGCGAGGCACCGGCAAGTGGGCAAGTGTAGCGTTTTCTCTTCGGGGAACAGAATCATGAAGGGAAAGGGGACACTGAAGGGCTCCCTCAAGGCACACTTGCGGGTGGGAGGATTATCGTTACGAGGCTCCAATTAACTGTACAAACCTTAAGCTGAGTCTTGCAGCGCTTCAGCATTTCGCGGTGTCTAGTGGCCAGCGGGGAGTCTTTCCATTGGCTTTCGTTATTTTTCAAATCTTCCACGGTTCTAAAACCAAAGACTAACCGTCAGATGCAAGAAGACACAGGGTCCACCTTGTCTGTTCATTGTGACCATCTTGTTGACCCTCAGATTCACATTTCCCCCCTCACTTTAGCATTTTTAAAATCAGAGTGTCTCTTACCATGAACCGGCAGAAATTTTCTTTCTTACTGGTTCCTCAGATAACGAGGTCTTAAAATTGATGGTACTTTAGAGTTAATGAAATACAGTAAGAAACACATTGTCCCCTTATTTTCCAGAGAGGGGAAAAAAGAAGTCCTTCGTGGAAATTCGAGGTTACTTCGTCTGGTCAATTTACCAAAACGAAAGGCGAGTTCGGTCATGGCAGTTCCTTCTCTTCTTTTGCAAAGGTTCCCTCTGCTGGGAATGCTCCTAAGATAGTCTCTGTGGCTTGTTCCTTCACTTCCTTTAGGTGCCGGCCCAAAGATCGCCCGCCAGTCACACTACAGGCCGCACGTTTTAAAGACTGGCCCACGTAATGCGATTTCAACCCCCCTCCATCAAGACATAGAAAACTAGAGGGTTATAAGTTTTTTTGAAACTACACTTTCCCAGACTGCCTCGCTGCCAGCAACTCTGCCCATGACCTAGCTTCCATCAAGAGGTGAGCCCTCATCGAAGGCAGAAGCGGATACTGGGGAGTGGCAGCCACGCGGGTTTTCTGGACGCACAGTGGTGGTGGAGTTTTGCTGAGCAGGGACAGAGGCCCTACTATCAGGGTGAACTCTGAAGCAGCTTCCCGCCAGGTTAGGATCAAGAGAGAACTCCTGGTACGTACCTGGCTCTCAAAAAAATGGCGATGATTTGATAGCACACTGAAAGTGCCGTGTGGCACCTGTCTAAGCTGCAGATGGCAGGACGAGAGGACACTGAAAGATGTTTAGAAGCACTACGGGAGGGCAGACAGGCCTGACAGCCTGCCTCTAGGGAGCCACACTGGACAGGCACATGGAACAATGAGGAGAAGTGCGAGGCAGCCTTGTCCAGCTTCTGACTGGGTGGTCATGACAACGTGTGGTTGACATATCTGTTCCTTTTTAAGCAAACTGCTATAGAGTTCAATGCACTTGGAATTACTATTTCCCTTCCACATTCTTGGGACATCGTTATTCTATCTACCACAATAGTGACACAATATGGGAGCGTGTGTGCAATGGATCCTGGAGATGCTTGATCAGCAAGAGTGAAGCATGTTAACATCTTTCTATGTAGAACTAAGTTCATCAACACGTTACACCTATCAGAGATCCTGGATTCAAGACTGTCCTGAGTAGCTGGGATGGGTTTTCAATGTGTGCCCAGCTAATTGACTCAAAGTTGGAATTGACAGCGACCTACGCTGAGTGAAGTTGAGCCATCTGACATCCCCTGTCATGATTCGGAGGAAGGAATCTAACGCTTAAGAAGCTGAGAATACGGGGGGGGCCTGGGTGGCTCAGTCAGTTAAGCGTCCACCTTGGGCTCAGGTCATGATCTCGCAGTTTGTGAGTTCGAGCCCTGCGTCGGGCTCTGTGCTGACAGTTCAGAGCCTGGATCCTGCTTCAGATTCTGTGTCTCCCTCTCTCTCTGCACCGCCCCCCCTCCCCCCACATTCTGTGTATCTCTTCCTCTCTCAAAAATAAATAAAAAACATTAACAAAAAAAAGCTGAGAATATTGGGGCGCCTGGATGGCTCAGTCAGTTGAGTGTCCAACTCTTGGTTTCAGCTCAGGTCATCATCTCACGGTTTGTGAGTTCAAGCCAGGCATCGGGCTCCGTGCTGATGGCTCATAGCCTGCTTAGGATCCTCTCTCTCTCTCTTTGCCCCTCCCCTGCTCTCTCTCTCTCTGCCCCTCCCCTGCTCTCTCTCTCTCAAAATAAATAAATACACTTTAAAAAAAAAAAGAAGCTGAGACCATTAATATAGATTAATATAAATATACCAAGTGTGACCAGCTCAGACAACCCCTCTTCCCAATACATGCCCTCTCGCCCCGCCATCCCCTAGAGGACATCTCTCCTATCACAGCACTGGAAAGTACACAGGTGAGGGGAACACTGACATCTCTGACCATCCACTGGGAGTTGGTACTGGTACCAAGCGGTAGCTGGTACCATTGAAACGGATCATCCAAAGTCAGTGGAAGAGATGGGATCCCAGGATTCCAAGATGAAGAAGCAAATTCACAATCACAGTTTGAAATGCATATATGCCTCTCAGTAACTGACAGTATAAGCCGATAAAATCAGCAAATATGAGAAAAGTGTGAATGATAGATGAACAAACCTGACCTATTGAGACAAAAGTGAAGCTGTGCAATATGCAACACGGAAAGCACATTCTTTCCACATCTATATGGAACGTTTACTTGTGAATGTGAGGCCAGAAAGCAAATTCCACAAAAAGTTCAAAGGACACAAATCAGAACATGTCCTTTTGACCATAATGAAATTTGGCTAGAGATAAAGAGACAAATCCACCGAGAATCCAGAATTTGAACAATACATATTTTCAATAACCCACAGTCAAAAATGAAACAGTAACAATTAGAAAATATTTTGAACTGAACAGTAAAATGTGCCATGCCAAACATGAGGGATGCAGCCAAAACCATGCTTTGGGGAAACGAGACACCTCAAATGCACATAAGAAAGGGCTGAAAATGAATGATTTCAGTACCAACCTCAAGGGGCAATAAAAATATCAACAAGAAAGCAAATTAAACTGAAAGAGAGTAGAAGGAAATAATGAAGGTGCTGCAGACATTAAAATGATAGAAAATATTATGAGCAACTTTAGGCCTATAGATTTTAAAAATTTAGATGTTACAGAAATTTAACACAAGATGAAATAAAAACCTAAATAGTCCTGTATCTATCAACTGAATACAGCACATAATTAAAAACTTTCCCACAAAGAAAACTCTAATCCCAGACAGCTTCATCAATGAATGTTCCCAAACTTTCAAGAAAGAAATAACATAACTATTATACAATAAACTCTTCCAAGGATATAAAAAGAGAGAGTATTTCCCAACTCATTCTATATGGCAAGCACAACACTTATACCAAAATCTGAGAAAGACTTAACAAGAAATTACAGGTCAATCTTTCTTTCGAACACAACCTCAAAAATCCCGAACAGAATATTGGCAAAATGAATATGAGACATAAAAGCAATATCAATGAGATATAAAAGCTGAGTTTACTCTAGGAAGCGAAGTCTGGTTTAATATCAGAAACCCAGTTGATGTAATTCAACTACATTAACGGAATACAGGAGGGAAAAAAATCTGATCTCTTCAACAACTATGGAAGAAGCATTTAATAAAACTCAACTTCTGTTAGGAATAGGAACTATTAAAATGCTAAAAATAATGCGAAATTTTCTTAATCTGGTAATGAGAATATACAAAGAAGGTTGTCTCTATTCAAGATTGTACTAGCAATTGTAGCCAGTGTTACAAAAAGAGAAAAGGTGTAAGAAAGAAAACTGTCATCATTTACAAACGACACGAATATACATGTAGAAGGAAAATCTTCAGAGTAATCATCTATAGAGTAATCATCAGCATTAACAAGAGATTAGCAAGACAGATAGATAGAGATACACAGTTGCAGATATAGACATGACATACTTTTTCTCACAGCCAGACGTGTACATAGGCCTTGGACCAAATGAAGTGACGTGTACATAGGCCTTGGACCAAATGAAGTGGCCACACTGTTATCATTCCAGAGGACCCATTCAAAAATATTTTTGCTTCCTGTTCCTGTGATTTGTTTAGTTGGAGATGTTGGTACACAGGGAGAAATGCTTAGATTAAGAATCTCAACAAGGTCGCCTGGGTGGCTCAGTTGGTTAAGCATCCCAGCTTCGGCTCAGGTCATGATCTCGCGGCTTGTGAGTTCGAGCCCCGCGTTGGGCTCTGTGCTGACAGCTCAGAGCCTGGAGCCTGCTCTGGATTCTGTGTCTCCCTTTCTCTGCCCCTTCCCCAGCTCTCTCTCTCTCTCTCTCTCAAAAATAAATAAACATTAAAGAAAAAGAAACTCAACAACGGTGCTGATGAATGTGAAATTGAGGCTACCATCTGGTCATTCTGAATTCTTTATGCCACAAGACAACATGTGAAAAACAGAATTACATGTAGGCAGGAGTAAATGATCTTGTTTATCAAGGGGAACTAGACTTACTGCTTCAGAGTCCAGGGAGGAAGGAATATGTCTGGAATCCGGGAGATCCTTGAAAGTCCCTCCCATGACCAATGGAAAGAGTTAATGGACGTCTAGTGACCACGCATCAAGGGTTGAGAACTCTCAGAAGCCAAAGTTTGGGTCACTTCACCACATAAAGAACTCTGGCTGACCACGGAATGTGGACGTGGAAGCAGAGGCAGGTGGTGTGCTGTAACGTACATACTCCCCACATTCAAATCTACTGGTCACCTGGGGCGCCCGGGTGGCTCAGTCGGTTAAGTGGCCGACTTTGGCTCAGGTCATGATCTCACAGTTCGTGGGTTCGAGCCCCGTGTCGGGCTCTGTGCTGACAGCTCAGGGCCTGAAGCCTGCTTCGGATTCTGTGTCTCCCTCTCTCTCTGCACTTCCCCCACTCATGCTCTGCCTCTCTCTCCTTCAAAAATAAATAAACATTAAAAAAATTAAAAAAAAAAATCTACTGGTCACAATGGAACTGCTTGCTCTGCGAGAGCAGTGGTAACTCAGGCGATCCCAGGACATGGATTCAGGCACATACCTATTGAGCTCCCGGATGGCCCGGAGTCTGCGGATGTAGCGACGGCAACTTGGCAGAATAGAGAGGTGGTGGGCGTGCAGGGTAAGAAAAAAGCATTCCGTAGGGAATTTCGGCTCAGAGAATGGAGGCTGATCTCCATCTAGGAAAAATAACATAATTCCCTAAATAAAATCTACTACAAGACTAAATCAGAGAAAAAGCACAGTTAAGACAAAATTACACTTGAATTTTCAAGAAGTTTAAGGATGCTTTTTAAAAAGTATAGACCTTGGGGCGCCTGGGTGGCTCAGTCGGTTGAGCGTCCGACTTCAGCTCAGGTCACAATCTCACGGTTTGTGAGTTCGAGCCCCGCGTCAGGCTCTGGGCTGATGGCTCAGAGCCTGGATCCTGCTTCCGATTCTGTGTCTCCCTCTCTCTCTGCCCCTCCCCCGTTCATGCTCTGTCTCTCTCTGTCTCAAAAATAAATGTTAAAAAAAAATTAAAAAAAAAAAAGTATAGACCAGTTATAAGAGGAACAGAATGCCTGCACGCTGTGTCCAATGAGTAGGGATTCTGCCCCTCTGCTTGAATGTTTACGTAGATGTACCTCGACAATCTTTTGTTCTGTGTCTTCCTGATGTATTTTATAGAACCATTTCTATTATTCAACACGGATCACAAAACATCACCTTAAATCTCAAAATGCTATTAGACTATGTTAATAAGCTACAGATTCCACAGCCATTTCCCCACTGCGGGTAGGTTTGTCATTTGTCATTTTTTCTCTAGTATAAATAGTACCTGGAAGATCTACGTACAAAAACTTACGACCTCACCCCACCCCCAGCATTGGGAGCATATTCTAAAATGTAGCATTACTGACAATGACAGTGTTATAATTTTTGATATAAATCAGAATTCACTAAAAAAACTGATTAAATGCCGTCTATTTCTTCACAAAGTTCCATTCCATCTTATCACTTTGTTTTTGGATAATTTACAGATACAGAACCGTAACTTGAATTTCTTTCTTTCTTTTTTTTTTTTTTTTAATTTTTTTTTTTTTAATGTTTATTTATTTTTGAGACAGAGAGAGACAGAGCATGAATGGGGGAGGGCCAGAGAGAGAGGGAGACACAGAATCAGAAGCAGGATCCAGGCTCCGAGCCATCAACCCAGAGCCCGATGCGGGGCTCGAACTCACGGACCGCGAGATTGTGACCTGAGCTGAAGTCGGACACTTAACCGACTGAGCCACCCAGGCGCCCCATGAATTTCTTTCAATTTGTATCTAATTCCTAGAAGTATGTATATCTTTTCCAAAAAGTGTATTTTATTCCTTAGGTTATATACTGCTTACATTTTTTTTCCCAAACTAAAAGAAAACTGTCTGTTGGTAGCATTTAGCTTGAGCCTTCTACATTTCTAACAATTTTACATTTTGTAAGGCATGATTTTATCAAACATACGACACATATTTTGACCCGTTTTTAAATTTTACATATTCATTTAGTCTCACTCCAGAAAAAGTATATTTACATATTAAGATGCTGTTTATATACATATTGTCTCTGATGATTTGCTTCATTTCTTAAACCATTATAAATTTGTTTTCTTCATGACTGGGCCAAATCCTGTTTGTTTTTTTCACGTTTTATTTTATATATATATATAATATATTAACATTAGTTACATTAATAATTAATATTAATATATAAATATTATATAATATATATTTTTTAATGTTTAACCCTTTGATTCTTCTGGAACTTACTAGTCCATGATATGAGTCCAAGCCTATACCAGTAGCTACTTGTTCAAATCACACTACTCAAATTCTAACTTTATAGGGTGCTTGGGTGGCTCTGTTGGTTAAGTGTTGGACTTCAGCTCAGGTCACTGAACTCACGGTTCGTGGGTTTAAGCCCCGCGTCGGGCTCTGTGTTGACAGCTCAGAGCCTGGAGCCTGCTTCAGATTCTGTGTCTCCCTCTCTCTCTGCTCCGCCCCCCACTCACTCCCTGTCTCTCGCTCTCCAAGATAAATATTAAAAAAATGTTTTTAATAATTAAAAAATACTAATGTTATTGTTCATCATATACTTAGTTGTTTTTTTTTTTTTTAAGGTTTATTTATTCTTGTGAGAGAGAGACAGAACATGAGTGAGGGAGGGGCAGAGAGAGGGTGACACAGAATCCAAAGCAGGCTCCAAGCTGTCAGCACAGAGCCTGATGCAGGGCTTAAACTCACGAACCGTGAGAACATGACCTGAGAGGAAGTCGGACCTTTAACCAACTGAGCCACCCAGGTGCCCCTGCTTAATTCTTATTGTAGCTTAAATGTTTTTCTGGAAGGGCACCTGGGTGGCTCAGTCGGTTAAACGTCTGATTTCGGCTTGGGTCATGATTTCATGATTCGTGAGTTCTAGCCCTGCAACGGGCTCTGTACTGACAGTGCAGAGCCTGCTTGGGATTCTCTCTCTCCCT
Organism: Panthera leo; assembly: GCF_018350215.1. NCBI lineage: Eukaryota > Metazoa > Chordata > Mammalia > Carnivora > Felidae > Panthera > Panthera leo. Next base: position 7,185,185 of record NC_056686.1, on the reverse strand, counting down.
CTCGCTCTCTCTCAAAATTAAATAAATAAATAAACTTAAAAAACAATGTTTTTCTGGAACATGTACACACACCTGATCATGATGCTGCCGGGTAAGCATGGAATCTCTCTCCTATTCCATGAACGATTTTATAATACGTGAAAAAATAAATGCCAAAGGGTTTTGACATCTGTCATTGACATGTTTTCTAACAAAGAAATAAGATCAACAATCGTAGCACCTTGAAGATATTCCTATTTTAATACCATCAATTCGTCAAGATCTATGAATATTTCATGAGAACTTTAATTGGTATATGCAAACTCTATATAATAATTAGGTCTCCACTATCATTTTTATTGTATTACTTCTTTTTTGTTTTACTGTGAGTACATTTCCTTCCAGTTGCTCTGTGTTTCTATTTGGGTAAATCAAGAACTTTTTTACTGCATTAATTTTTACTGTGTATCTCTGACTCATAAATTCATCTTCTGGAGAAAAAATAACAATTTGTGAGGAATCACTAGCATCCAAATAAAATAAGTTAAAAACAATTTTTCAGGGGCACCTGGGTGGCTCAGTTGGTTAAGTGACTGACTTCCGCTCAGGTCATGATCTCTTGCTTCGTGAGTTCAAGCCCCGCCATTGGGCTCTGTGCTGACAGCTCAGAGCCTGGAGCCTGCTTTGGATTCTGGTCTCCCTCTCTCTTTGCCCCTCTCCTGCTTGCTCGCTCTCTCTCTCTCTCTCAAAAATAAATAAACATCAAAAAAAATTTTTTTTAAACAGAAAACAATTTTTCAAATAAAAGGGTGGCGCTTTAACGGTCTAATAATGAACGTGTGCGTCACTCACAAAGTTCAGCCAGCCAGTCGTTCACGTCCTCCATAGTCGCGTTCACTCTCGTCTCGTCATTAGGAAGAGTAATCCGACACCTTGGGTGGAATATATACGTGGGGTCCACCGTCTCTAACTTGATCTTTGTACTTAGCTGCTGCAGCACCCAAAGGAAATTCAGCATGAATCCATCTGTAGATACCAATCTATCATCTGTCTGTGAAATACAAAAAAAAAAGGGGGGGGCGATTTAAAACAATGATTTAGATGGAAATTTGGGCACAACTTTATAAGGAGACCGGACATTCACCCCAAAGTCGAAGAGAGGACAAGTATCGTCACCACTGTCCTTCTACTAGCAGGTGCTCTTTGGAGTATTAATCATACGTGAAGCATTTTATACATCCTCTCACTGAATCTTCAGAACAGCCCTTGGAAGTCAGCGCCACTGTCATTCCCATTTTACAGAGGGGGAAACTAAGGCTCAGAGAAGTTAAGTGACTTGCCCAAGATCCTCAAAATTAATTAAGTAGAAACATAATATATGTTGCTTCCTTTCTCTTCTTTATTTTCCCCCAAGAGCATCAAATCCCTAGTTTTGCTCACTACCATTTGGCTAATCGGTTCTCTGGTCAACATAATTAGCCAAGTCCTGTATCAGTAATAGAATAATTGTAATAATGGTAGTTAACATCCATTGAGTGTCCACGGTGCACCAGGCACTGTTCTAACAGCTTTACAGATACTAAATCCACAGTTAGGTACTATTATTACTCCCACTTAGCACGTAGGAAACTGAAACACAGAGAAATAACTATCTAAGGTCCCACCATCAGGTTAGTAAATGGTGGGGCTACGGCAGGAAGCCCAGGCAGTCTCATGCAGTTCTCTAAACCGGTTTCTTCTTCTGAGTTAGGAAGGTCACACCTTTCGTTCCTTACTTATAAATAATAGAGGAAGGATGCCCTTCTAACTTTTCTACCTTTGCAAAGTCGTCCAAGCCACCAGTCTCCTCACCAGATCTGGTACGCTTACAACCTGGTAATTGGTTGCCGCGGGTCTGCTTCTGTCCCTCCTCCCACAGCACATTTGGTGGCTTCCTTGCCGCAAAAGCCTCCAGTGTTTTCCCATTCCGGCTCTTACCACGTCAGCCCTGGTCTGAGGGAGCCTCTGCCCATCCCGCTAGCCCATGACCCGCCATTCTCTTTCCTGTACACTCTCAGTCACTGACGTCTGCACGTGCAGCTTGTTCCGAAGCTAGTTCATTCCCACCTTTGGTGCTTCACCCGTGTCTAGAAAACTCTTTTTCCAGCCTTGTGATGGCTGACTTTCACACGAGTCAGGTCTCTGATCACACAGCACCTCCTTAGAAGGGTCTTCCCCACTACCTGATCAAAAATCACTCCCATACCTTCCTCCTGGTACGTCCAGTTACTCTCAATCCTCGACCTTGCTTTACTTGCTTCACGGATTCTAGGACGGCCCGAGATAATATGTTTATGTGTCTACCATTTAGCTTGGAGAACGTAAGCTCCACAGAGGCAGGAAGCTCTTCTATCTTGCTCAACACTGCGTCTCCATTTGCCAGAACAGTGCCTGGTGTTGTTTCCGAGTAAACACAGGTTAGGTGAATGAATTACACCAAGAAGTAAAAGTCCTTCGGAGTCCTACCTGCATCTGCGCTTTCTTCATATTGGCATTGACCACAGCTGCCATGTACCCGAGAGCCGCCTCGCGGGTTTCACCATTTAACAAAATACTATGCAGAATCTTGAAGAGCTCTTGCTGAAGTTATTTTTTTAAAAGGAAGAAAAAAATTAAAACTTTACTTTAATAAATTGTTCCTTTTGACCTAAAGAACAGCTAGGCTTCTTCCCCCTTTCTCTCCTCTACTCTTTCCACTCACGTTAGGAGGAGCTGACTACAAGAGGAACAGAAATGCCCAAATTCAACTGTGTCAAGACGATTCGCGTGGAAGCGGATTACGGAGTGGGGGGAAGGAGTTACAGTTGTAATAAAATAGCCTTCGCCGTTTCCTTGAGGGATAGGATCAAAATTACCTTAATGATGCTATCGTCAGCCTAGAATTTTGCTGCTAAAGTTTCAGAACTGAAGACACATTGATCTATACTTGGGACACACACTATACTTGGGTCATCAAGGAGTATATGCAAACTAACAGCGCTCGCTCAGTCTCGTATTTTAAAGGCCTGAGGACAAGCTGGAGAGACAGCATGGCCACTAACCTCAGAGCCAGTACCCCGTGATGCCACATAGTATTGCGACAGTTCTCATCCAGGGCACAGGTTACTGACATGCAACTTCTCTTTCACTCATCCTTTGAATGCAATTTTCAAACACCTACCCTTCCCAGCTCCAAGTAGTGCTGCAGTGATTGGCTAACCACGCGAGTGTTTTCCAGGGTAATGGCAGGCCCTGAGAAATATTTCTCAACCACCTTAGCCTGGAAAGAGAGGGAAACAATTCAACCCGTACACAACATACATGTAGGCAGGGATCTCAACACAAGAGCAGCCGAGTGCAAATGGCCACCGTACTTACATCATCTTCTGCAAAGACTGAGAAACTGAAGAAAGCCCCCAAATAAGAGAGTCTCTGCAGCTCCCGCCCAGAGCCAGGGCTTAAGGATTTCGGCAACCACAACGGCAAAGAAGCAACCTACGTTTAAAAAAAAAAGGAAGAAGTGAATCAAGCTGCTAAGTCGGCAAGTGAGGGGAAAACGTAAGGAACTGAGTTCTCCCCAGCCAACCTGTTCAGCCGGCTCTCAGCCACCAGTACGACGGCTGACAGCGAACACACAAAAACCCAAAGCTCACAATGTGCTAGGAACCCCGTTGGTATTTTCTCATCTCTGATGGAGGAGGAGAAGCCTCCAACCCCTCTACGTTTTTACAAGATAGTCTCTGAACTTTTATGTTTCAAGAAGCTCTTCGACAGAGTTCAGACGAGCTACTCCTCCACTCTCAAAGGCCAGGTCAAGTTTTCCATAGGACTTGCTTTCCTAGTTGCACCATACTTCTACAGAAACCACAAAGGAAGATAAAGAACACCATCCCAGGCAGTCACGTGCAGGGTTAACTGACTGAACCGCTGCGAGCCGCCCCGGACGTGCTACCTACATACATCTCATCTAAATGTCCTCTCAGCGATGTCTTTCAGATAATGTTACTCAAGGGAGATCTTCTGAGTTAGACATCCCCCGAATATATGGAAGTCCGTTAGGAGGGCACTCACCAAATTGCACACAGGGTGTGTCTTCCCAAACTTGGTTTCACAGAGCTCACCTAAAGCCTAGAAATAAGATCAGAAAGGGTCGCTTAAGCATATTTCACCTTAAACTGACTGCCACGTGTAATATCAAGGCACAGCTTTAATGCTGCTAAAAATTTATATGCATTCCTTCCAAAACACTAACAGCTTCACCGCTTTTCTGATGAACCAGTTAATTCCCGCTCAATGTAAAAACTTCAGATAAAACAGAAATATAAAATGAAGCTAAGAATCATTCCTAAACTTTACCCTCTATCGATATCTTAGTTAATAGCTTACCAGAGATATTTCTGTGCACACACACACGGAGATAAATGTGTATATTTTTATAAAAAAATGATGTTTTCATTTAACATCTCTCCATGTCAAAAAAGACATGCTTTGTAAACTTTAGATGACCACTCTTTCCAGTGCTAATTGGCACTACAACTAATTACAATCTAAATAAGCAACCAAATTCAGAACATATTTAAAACTATTACATGGAAAAAAAAAATAAAAGTATTACATGGTTTCAAGATCTCTGATGTTTTTGAGAACTCCAACACTTTCCTTTGGAGCTCCAATCATTCTCACATTAGGGAAGCAGGAAAAATTGTTTTTAGGGGCATGAACACAGTTTAACATGGCCATAGTATTCCAATCAAATGCTACTTTAACAGTGAGCTTAATCTTCTGTGATTTGAAGAGAGCTACACAAGTTGCTAAACCAGTCAATGGAAGCTTCTGAGTCGACGCACTTAGGCGCCGATGTGCCTCGAGGTGCCACTGAGGCTCAGAGAGCTACCGCAAAGGAAAAGTTCTCAGTGCCTAGCACAGGGGTTCCCACATGGTGCCGCACAAGAGGATCACCTGGGAAGCTGATCAATGCCCAATGCCACGCCCAATGGAAAAGCCCAATGCCACGCCCCACCCTCAACACACCCATGATGGGGGGGAATCTCGGCTAGGAGCCGGGTGGCGGTATTTTTTGAAGATCCCCAGTTGATTCCAGGGTACGGCAACGCAGGGATGCGCTGAGCCAGAGAATAATCACGATTGTTTCTGATTCTAGCTGCAGCGGTCTTCCTCTTCCTGCCCCCATTGTCCTTCCTTGCACCGCACTCTCATGGCCATCCGAGCAGCACTAACGGTATAAAATCAAACTATTGTCTGTCATAATGGAGGCCTTTGTCTTTTGACCAAGAACGTTTTGTTGATATCTGACACTAAAAGCTCCTTACCGAAACATCAAGCCACATCAGTCCCCAACAGAAAAGCCCACAGTTCCACGAAGGAACATTTACATAATAGAGTGATAATTAATGTGCACTCATTTCATCACTGAACTCAAACAATCAGATGATCTCACTTCCCTTTATCTGGCACAGAGAGGAAAGTGCATAAGGATTAACAGAATTTTATTAGAAACTTGAATAGCATGTGCAGTGGAAAGAGCCTTGACATGTAGCCATTCAAAGTTATTTTTAAAACTAAGAATTCCCATTTCACCTTCTGATTTCCCAGCACTTAAGACTTTTAGCTCAGTTTTGATTAAGCACACATACTAAAATTGCTGTATTGAAAGAGATCATTGCACCCCTCGTGTACCGCTCCGTGTTAGCATTTATCAGGGTGTGATTATCTGATTGTGCTGTTGTGGACTTGAGTTTTGCAGTAAGTCAGGAGCAACTCCCAGAGGGGCACCTTGTCTAAGCAGCCCCGGTATCTGGCACAGAATAGGTCCTCGGTGGGTACCGAGTTAACGGGAAAATGGAATTAAGTCAGTAGGAAGAATGAGTAAAAGGAACAACTCCAGTAAAAATACCAGTGTAACCAGGGCCTTGGCTTACACAAGGTTGTATTTATTCATAGAGTTGGCTCGTTTCGTATTTTGATCCTTTTTCCTTCATATTTCTAGAGTGCAAAATAGACATCAGGGTAGTTTTCTCCAAAAATTTCCAAGAAGCAAATTCAGAGAAGAGCCTCCCCCGCCCCCGCCTTTTTTTTTCTACCTGGTTCTAGCTGTTTTCACAACAATCAAGGCCCTCGATGGGAATCTAGAGGAAAGTTCTGTCCGTGACTCAACGCTTGCTCTTAAGTACCTTACAGAGACGAGCGGATCTGTCTCCCACATGAAGCTTGAAGGGAACGGGGAAGATAAACAAGAAAACTACTGAGGCTTTTCCATAGAAAGTCACTACAGAAAGTTGGACTAGTTTTCCTAGTACAGCTCTACCTTCTTATTTGAATTTGTAATAGCTTTTTAAAATTTTTTCAGTAACAAAATTTCGTTGCAGTTATTATATGCCTGTTAGGAGAACCAGAAGGACACCGCCCAGAATTGTCATTTTCATAAGCTACGCTAGAAGGGGAAGTGCATTTTAAGGGTGCGTCCCCGACTCCTGTCTAGGGCTCGGATGGGCGGAACACGTCCCAGCGCTAAAACTCTCTTCACAGCAAACACCGCAAGGCCAACGCAATGCTTTCATGTTTTAAATGTGAAAACAAGGTTAATCGCGGACCTGAAAGAAAAGTGTGCGTTAAAATAATCTGGAAGAAAAGCATCTAACGAATGGCTTAAAGAAAAAGAGCCAAGTTTTACCATGAGGGGGTATTTAAAGTAGTCACTATCGAGGGAGCACTCTTTGGCAGCGAGAGCCAGGCCTTGTAAAATGGGGATAAAGATCTGTAAGAAAAAAAATAAATCAGAACTGTAAGTTCAGGAAAACGTAAGAACAGGAGGCATGTTAAATAAAGTGCCAAATCTGAATGCCCAAGCATTTCCACCTTCCCCACGGAAAACCTGTTTTGTTTATAAAGGGGTCTAGTATCTAGTGATGGTGTGTGGCTCTGTCCTTCGACGAGGCCAACCATAAAGTAATATAGCTGAATTTTCCAGAAGTAACAGGATTCGGTGAGTCCTAATTCTCTGGCAGGACTCCGAGGGACTCAGCAGAAACTCACAATTTTCCAGCCTGTTCTTAGGAGTCCCCAAGGGGTCCTCACCTTATCAACTCAATTCTGTACATCTCAGCAATGAATAGGTTTCTGATTACCAAGCACCTGTAATCTGTACAGAAGCTAGACTAAATGTTCCAATATTTTCCCAGCTCTATCAGTATCTTGAAAAATTCTTTGCTGCCGCTCTCCCACCTCCATCTGATTCTTCTCATCTCTCCCTATTTATTTTGAAGAGAACAAGAAAAATAAACCTGTAACGGATCTTAGTATCGTGATATTAACTTTAATTATGCAGAGTAAAAAGACAGTTGATAAATGTTGAAGATATAAAAGAAAACTTGATTAGAATGACTTACCTCCATGCGTGGTATAATTAATACAATAACGTTGAGATCAGAGCTTAAGGAGGGCACCTGTATTTATTTTTACACGTTTATCACTAATGCCAGGGCACATTATCACCACGTAAGATCTGCTCAGTACAACTCATCTTCAAATGTCACAATGCGCTCACTGATTGACACACTTAGGGAGTTGGCCGGGATTCCAGACTAATAACATGAAGTAGAAAATGGTATGAACAACAGCTGACAATCCAGATGCCAACACGCTGAAATGGGAGTATTCTATAAAGCCACTAGAAAATCTGACAAATTCCCTCTCCTACTAATTTCGTCCCATTGTATCAAGCAGTGTCATTTAAGGAGCACAGGATTAAAAAAAAAAAAAAAAAAGTACCCTGGATTACAAAGTGCCCGTGGAGTGTCTTGAGATAAAAAGACAGCTCTGGAAAAGATGGTTCTAGTTTCTGCAACTCAAACTATCAGGGTAGAAGTAACGTACTGTTGGAAGCTAGCTAAACACGGACAGGTGAAGCTTAGGTGTGGGGTCGGGGAAATGACAAAATTACAATCAAGCAAAAAACAAAACTGAAGTTCCCAAATCACCAAAAATAAATTTCACAACTGGTCACTAGAAAACTCTCAAACTTGTCCCCCAGAATGCTATCATATTTATCCTTCTAGTAGAGTTATCCTTTTCTGCAGGTAGGATTTAATTTACGGTAGACAAGGTATTTTTAGGTATAATATTTTCCAAATAGTCAAGCATTATGGTATTTGTGACTTATGTATTCTTTTTTTTTACATTTTCTTTTTATTTTATTTTATTTTTTTATTTTTTGGGACAGAGAGAGACAGAGCATGAATGGGGGAGGGGCAGAGAGAGAGGGAGACACACAGAATCGGAAACAGGCTCCAGGCTCCGAGCCATCAGCCCAGAGCCTGACGCGGGGCTCGAACTCACGGACCGCGAGATCGTGACCTGGCTGAAGTCGGACGCTCAACCGACTGCGCCACCCAGGTGCCCCTTATGTATTCTTATTTTTATTTTTTGATGGATTTTATGTATGGTGTATGTGTGGTGTTTATGCGGTATATGTTTGTTGGTGATTCAAAGCCACTCACTCATCATTTATTTCTCTCTAGAAAAAATACAAGGTAACTCGTAAGACAGAGGAAGTGTTCGAGACTGAGTGGCAGAAAAGGCATCAGAATGCTGTGATTAAAAAGCAATAGTGGTTGCACAACACTGTGAATGTACTAAATGCCACTGAATTGGTTAATTTTATGTTATGGGAATTTCATCTCAATTAAAAAAAAAAAAAAGAGGTCACTGCGTTAACTCTGTGTAAGTTTCTTTAGAATAAAATAGGGACAGTACCCCTGTCAGCTGATCACTGGGCTGACGTTATACCTTTCTATTTTTATTAAATGTTTTTTAAAGTTTATTTATTTATTTTGAGAGAGAGGGAGAGAGAGGGTATGTGTGAGTGCAGAGGCGGGGCAGAGAGAGAGGGAGAGAGAATCCCAAGCAGGCTCTGCACGGTCAGCATAGAGCCCCTCACAGGGCTTGAACTCATGAATCGTAAGACCATGACTTGAGCCGAAACCAAGAGTCGGACGTTTAACTGACTGAGCCCCCCCGCCACGCCCTTGATCACTGGGCTGGTTTTATATAGCTAAAGCTACTCTGGGTTCCTCAAATGAGGTCTCGTAGAAGAGGAAAAGGAATCTAATTAGTGCACATCGCACACACACCAGAGTGTGTGCTTGAACCTCGCGAGACAGCTATTTACTTTCAACAGAGTTCGCTTACCTTTCTAGAGAAAGAAAGCTCACTATGCTGCGTTAAGTATTCCTGCAAGTCAACAAGACCATCATCCAAGGAAAGTACTCGAGGAATTCCAGACACATCCAAGGAAAGTACTCGAGGAATTCCAGACATAGTCACAACACTAACTGGGAGCTTGGTTCCCGGATTCATCCTTTACTAATATTTGGGAAGCTGGTAAAACACAATTCCTGAGATTTCAAAGGCCTTAAAATTAATAGTGACAAATAATACTAGGTATTAAAATAGATGACAAGGAATCCTATCAATGACAGCTACTCTTTCATGATCACACAGTCTACTGTAAGAAAATGTCTTAAAAATCCCTCCATCAAGGGATGTGGCTTGTGTGAAAGTTGCTGTGGCAAAGTGTTCACAACACAGGCCGGAAAACAACCACCAAGAGCGATGCCAAAGTTTCACCATGAAGAGACCTTTGAGGCTAAATAAATAGCTTTATTACAAAATATCCCCTATCTGCATTTTCACTTGACTTCACACGGCGAGATATAAAAACTGTATGACTACTTAATGAGAGAAGTCATTAGCAAGACATGAGATCTCATTCCCAGTTTAGTGGTGAGAAGACAGAAGATTCTATGGGTGCGCAGACTGCCACGGAGCTAGTTTAGTCACTGACTTACTGATCTTTTTCTGTAAACTCAGTGAACTAATTTCCAATATGACTCGACCGGCAAACGCACATTGTGTCTCATGCTACCTCTCGGTATTCTTGTGTTAAAAGAGCCTTGGAATCGGGGACTGGGCCTGCTAGTGCTTCCCTCCCATGGCACTAACGCACTGTTTAAGACACTCGATGCTTGACTGACTGAGGTGGACAAGTGACTGGAACAATGCAGCTGTCAATCCACTCATCTCAAGAGAGAAAGCGTCCGACTTCGGCTCAGGTCACGATCCTGCGGTTCACAAGCTCGAGCCCCGCGTCAGGCTCTGTGCTGACAGCATGGAGTATGCTTCAGATTCCGTGTCTCCCTCTCTCTCTGCCCGGCTTCCCTGCTCACACTCCAAGTATCTCTCTCAAAAATAAATAAAACATTAAAAAAGAAAGAAAGAAAGAAAGAAAGCTCAAGTAGAGCTCTCTGAGCAAATAATGCATGCAGGTCACAGTCAGAAACAGAAGTCTCCAATATATGGTGCCTTTAGAAATCAGCACAGGAGCTCCTCGGCTAAAAGCTTCGGTAACGAACTCACAAACCCTCACCTGCTTGAACACTTCTTCGTCCTGGTGAGTGGTTCTCACCAGCTCCTGCATGAAGCCATACGGGAGATTCCGGCAGAGCATATACGGCACCAGGAAGGACGGCTGGAGCACGGACCTGCCAACCCACGAAAAGACAAGGACTGTGATGGCTCAGCTCCTCACTGGGTGACAACACGGCACACGGGCTGTCACGTCAGCGGAAGTGTCCAGTCAAAAGTCAAACTTGGAATCTCCCAAATACTCTACGTAACGGTTTTAGGCAAAAGATCACCTTTCCCATTGTTAATAATCCCTTTTTGGTCTTTTTAGCGAGAGGCTATGGAAAGTTTCAAAGAATCCATCTTTTCCTACATTCGACCCTTTAAAAATAAAGCAGTACCCCCGAAAAGGAAGCCTTATACATCTCTTTTACTTGTTTATGTCTCATCCAGTTGAAAAGAAAAGATCAGCAGTAGCTGAGGACTTTTTAAAAACTCTTATTAATTTTAATAGAATTTTTTTTAATGTTTTGGTACATGTTTAACCATTTCCTTCTCCTTTTTTTTTTTTTTTTTGTTGTTGTTTTTGAAGTTTATTTATTTATCTCTACACCCAACATGGGGCTCAAACCCACGAGTCTGAGATCCAGAGTGTATGCTCCACTGACTAAGCCAACCAGGCACCCCTTTCCTTTTCCTTCTTTGTGACAAGTTTCAAAAACATACGGTTATGGTACAGAAAATAACAGAACAACATCCAGAACAAATAAATGTTGTAACTTTGCCATTTTTAACTTAGATATTTCTGCATCATGTTTCCTTCAGATATTTTTCAGAAAATACATGAAATCTGCAAATACTTTTATTGAACTATATTGAACCTTTATGGGACCCTCAGAAACAATCAGTGAATAATGTAGTATACTTTGGTGATTCCCCAATTAACTATCCTACCATTTTTGTTTATCACTGAATAACAGAAAGCGATTGTATGATATACGGAAAGCGATGACCCACACACTTTTCCAAGTACCTCCCCTGATTTCAAGCAGCTGCTGTTAAACTAAATACTCATTTCCTGCCTTGACGTTGACGTATTTCAACAATGGTCTATGAAGAAAGCAGACAGAGAGTGGCCTGTTTTCTTTTCACACTGTTTCAGAGAAGGGAAGGGACCCTAGCGGTCACCTAGTCAAAGTGACCTCAACAAAGTCACCGCTTTTGTTTTACAGGTGAGAGGGCGCATTATCCAAGGTGGCGCAAGGTGGCTGGGCAGCCTGACGTCCGCTGATGCACAGGGTCCTCTCCCTGTTAACAGGAGCAAGTACGGTTCTGCCCACCTTGGCTGTGTGAGGGAACCTTGTAGAACTAGCGCGGTGTGGGATATGCACTGTGAGCGGATGTTGCTCAGAAGCTGGCTGACCGCTGGCTGGCTGCACATCTGAAATGAAAGGCGCAGGTCAGGGCTGCACAAACAAACAAGAGAATGCTGCACTGCTGAAAATTGACAAGAGTCAGAAGAGATCGCTCTCCAGGAAACGGCGTGTTTTTCTCTTGCTTTACTCACAATGAACCAACCAGAGTAACCCTAGCCTCCAAGTGTGCTGCCTCCGCTGAAATCTACGGTCGGAGAAGAAAGAGCAGAAGTGCGGGGCGACCAATGGGGGATCGCACAGATGTGCGCATGCTCTCTGCTTTTGCTATGGTGACGAGCAACAAAGCCCGGGGAAGCCCTTCCCAAGCATAACTAACAGGTGGACAAGAGGACTAGTTTGGAAAACTAGAAGCAGACAGTGAACTGGGAAGGAAATAATAATAGAGTCTGCACGAAACAGCAGAGAAAGTATAGCTTCCAGAGTTTAAAGCCAATTTTGTAATTTTTATGTGATTACGGACAATTAATGTCCCTGAGGCTCGTTTGCTTACCGAGACAGTAAAAACAACACCCATCTTACACTAGACTACCCTGAACTCACTAAACAGTGAGAAGCTGAACTACTGTAGACCTCGCACAGTGTTGGCGCTCCATAAACGCGGGTGATTATTACACTTGCGACAGGCTCTCGGAAATTATCGGGGAAATTGTAATTATCGGAATTATTGTTAAGTCGCTGGAGGCAATGGCACTTGCCCCCATCACTTCTTCCTTCCACTAGAATGCGAGTTCCGTGAGGGTAGGGATCTCCGTCTGTTCTGTTCCCTAATATACCTCGAGCTCCTGGTACGGTGCCTGGTGCATATTGCGTGCTTGAGAGCCATTTTCCTGACCGAATAAATGAACGTTCCTTGGAAGGGCGGGAGGGATGATTATTTGTCAAAAAATAACCAGGTTTTTGTGGGTTTTTCAAATGCATCTATTTCATATTACCTTTGGTGCTTTTTTTTCCTCTATTCCAACTCGGTCAAAACACTCGATGAGGTAGTTCAGCATGTCTGTCTCCTTGCAGGTCTCGATGGTGAAATGGTCACTGTAGGAATCCCAAGTACCTGTCCCACCAGAGGCTCCCAAACTTTGGAGAAGAGAAAAGAAAATCGATGATTCTTATCTCTTCTCGGAATCGATTATTTTTGCTAGAGTCTGCATTTCTGTAGCAGAAAGCCTGTTAGGATCCCTGCACCCAGGACAAAACACAGACACCCATGCAGCCAAGGCTGGAGCTGACCTCTGATTTCACCTGCTCCAAGGCCAACAACAGTAACTCTTAGTAAACATTTTACTGACCTAAGAAGAGAGTTGGATCAGAAATCCGACCTCTTATCTTTTTGGGAACGGCAGCTTACGAAGCCAGGAGGGCTAAGAACGGCCACCGTGTGCCAGGCATCTGAAGGGATATCACATGTACTAAAACCAAGCTGGCCGGCTCCACTCGGGCACACTTGTAAGTTGAAACCAGACTATGCTACTGCTGTGATCAAACGCTTCGGGAGTGAAGTGACAAAGACCAACAGAATACTCCTCGTGACTTCTGCCATAAATCTCAAAGGCCTTCACCCACCATTTGGCAATAGGACCAGAAAAGGAAATCTGTCCAGTTAGAGAAGGAAACATAAAAGTGTTTGTTATGAACACAAAAACTTCCAAAACTTTCAGCGACAGAGGCAAGGGAGTACAGTAAAAAACAAACGCAACAAAAATCCTGCACTAGGAGTATCGAAACTTGCGTTGGATCCCAGCCGTACTGCTTCCTGATTGCCCGAGCCTAGAACCAACCCCATCCCATCAGCAGCGAGGCTTGAAGTGAGAGCAAGTGGAAGCGTTTTGGAAATCAGAAGCAGGATACGACACGAAGCACTGTTATGATTGGTCGTAACTGTTCTCTGAGACCAATGCCAAACACTGTCTCAGGGGTTGGGTGTGGGGAAACTAAAGAACAGATCGTCCATCGGCAAGTCGCATACCAAATCTGATGTTTGACTCACAGATTTCTTTGATCCCCACAAAAGACACACGGAGAGTAATCACGGCACAGGGAGAGGGCAGAAATTTGGAGGTGAAAAGGAAATGAGAAAAGATAGACTTAGCCCCCAAAATTATATAGGAAAGATGATAAAGGATGGGAAAAAGATCCCAAACTGGAGACCCAGCCTCCTTCAACTGGGGCAGACAATTAAAGGCCAGAAACCCACAGGACCAACAGGGGTTGAGATATAAACAACACGCTATGCAGACAGGTGCATATATATACAAAACTAATTTTGGAATATATATGTAATTGACCTTAGAATTTCAGAAAAATCCAGTTGATCCTTGAACAACACAGGGATTAGGGATGCCACTTCCATGCATTTCACTTTTGACGCCCCCAAAACTTTGCTAACAGCCTACTATTGACCAGAAGTCTTACCAACAACCAAGCAGTCGATTAACATGTCATTTTGTATGTGTATTATATACTGTACCCTTACAGCATATTCTTAAGTATTACTCTTAAGCTAGAGAAATGAAAATATTAAGAAAATCATAGGGAAAATACATTTGAGGTATACCATACTGTATTTACCAAAAAAATCCACACATACGTGGGTCAAACCCTGTTGCTGAAGGGTCAAGTGGATACATAACTGACCTTGGAATGAAAGTATGATATGAACATTAACAAGATGAAAACAATGCCAGTTTTAAATCCAAGGCTTTCAGCCCAGAGTCTACAAATCTGAATTCCTACAACCTACTCTACAAGTCTGACAGAAGGGAAGGAAATAGAAAGCAATGGGAGAAAAAAAAAGAAAAAAAAGCAACCATAAGAACAAAACAGAAAAACCCACCCACAAATATAATATAAGAGATGAATCCCCAGAAGTAGAAAGGAGAAAAAGAGCTATTTTCTTTTTTTATAGATGTATTTTTAATGTTTATTTCTGAGAGAGAGAGAGAGAGAGAGACAGAGTGTGAGCAGGGGAGGGACAGAGGGAGAAGGAAACACAGAATCTGAAGCAGGCTCCAGGCTCTGAGCTGTCGGCACAGAGCCCGACGCGGGGCTCGAACTCACAAGCCGTGAGATCATGACCTGAGCCGAAGTCGGACGCTTAACCAACTGAGCCACCCAGGCGCCCCGAGGGCTATTTCCGTTACCACACCGTTTTAGTTTCAAACTAACTGCAATTCTTTCTTCGTCTGTCTGATGTTGGTGACTCAGTGACTAGATTACTCCCTGTGCTTCCAAAGATGAACTTTACCAACACAGGCTTTACCTACACACAACTAAGGCTAATCTTCCTTTGAGTGGCTCTTGTGGAAGAGAATGAAAACAGACCACCCTCCTGTTTAAAACGAAAAAGTTCAACTATACAATTTCCTTGATAACCAGACCCAAGATTTTCACGTTTTTACATTTCTGAAATGAAAAGCACCTCATATTTGATGTCGATAGGCTCTTGCCAGTTGCAAGGGGTCAGTGTGACCCAGTTCACGTGGAAGTCATGCACTGAAACCGGGTGCTGTGGGTTCCATTCTTAGCCAACGCCTGCCATTTAATTTTAACTTCAATGTGAACACCTCAAAGCCAGCTGAGGTATCTCCACGATGATCTCACTAAGATCATGAAAAGCAGCGGTGTATGTAGAAGATCGCTGGTCTCATGCCGGGCAATGCGAACAAAGGCGCTCAGAATACATTAGAGAATTTTCAAAGCTAAAAGAAGCGGCTACGTTTTGGTGATCATCGGTCAGACACCAAGTGACACTTCAGTTGACTTTTTAAGAAGAGAGGAAGACCAAAAAGTGAAACAAAATTTAACCGAACTGGAACTGTAGAGAAAACTCCAGTACTTGTCCGTATATCACAAATTTTAGAATCAGTCCTAAAGTAAACCGTGACCCTAGCAGGAAAGGCAGCCAGTCCCAACAATGCTACACAGAGGTCTCAGCGAGCAAAACCGACAGGCTCCTCAGGTTCCAAGTGAAAGCGCTGTACTCACATTTTGAACGCGACACTGAGGGAGAGAGAAAGTGGTGTCGTGTTTATGTGCATACGTTCAGGCTACCAATAAACATCTTTAAAGTTTTCAAATAACATTTCACTTTTTTCCCTAAAAAAAATCATCCCAGAATTCGTGATGCTTTTACAACTGTGACACGTGGAATGCCACACTGGAAATACGTCACATTTAAGTCCTACAAGTTATCTACAAAGTTACACTGCCCTCTGGGAGGATTTACGAGCCATTTTCTGATAACTACATCAACAGTCCAATTGAATGTAACTACTCTGCATCACAGAAAGACAGCTGAATGCTTCTGAAAAGCCAATGAACATCTTCCTGGGGAGTCACGCATGCGTTAGGTCTGTGCAAATCGAATCCCATTTGAAAGGCACCAAGAAAAGTGTTCCTTAAAAGGATTCCACGGCAGTTTCATTTTTTTCTATAACGCACCCTCCTATTTACTCATTTTTTGGAATGCAGACTTTAGTGTTTTGTGTTTTCGCACTGCAAGGCAAAGTCAGAGCTGTACAGGTTCGAGCAATGTCAACTCATCGATGTCCCTTCTGTATGGCAGGCACTGTCGTAGGCTCTGGGGGCAGCACACTAACTCGAACAGATCAAGACCCTGCTCGTGTGGTGAGCAGGTTCTAGAGGGGAACGGTCCAAAACAACATAGAGACGCCACGAAGAAAAATAAAAGCAAAGCATGGTGACAGAGACGGGCAGGAAGCGCGCGCGTGTATTTTATACGCTGTGTGATATGACCCTCTGATAAGACAGCATGCACACGGAGACCCGAGGGAGTCAGCGGGGAGCAAGCCACGCAGCCCTCTTGGAGCAGGCCATCCAAAGAGAGGAAGTAAGTGTGAAGGCCTAAGGCGGCGGGGAATATGCCAAGTGAGGTCAAGAACGGGGTCGTGAGCAGCAGAGGGCGGAGGCAAGTGGAGGCACGTGAGGTTAGAAAGGAGGAATGCACGTGTGTGTGCGCACGTGGGTGTACATGAGACGAAGGGTCTCGTGCACCAGGGCGAGGCTTTGGGTTTTACTCCGCACGACAAGGGACGTTACCGGAGGGTTTGGACACAGACATGGTGGAACCATCTCCATGTTTCGTTGCCAAGGGGTGATGTAAACGTCAACATTTTTCACTACTTGCTGATTTTCCCTTTCTCTACTCACACAGGTTCACGACTGTCAAAATGTTCTCTCCTTCGCTGAAACATCTAAGCAGTTAAAAACAGATTTCTTTCCCATCATCAATTTCCTAGGATACAATCGGAAAAATTCTCCTCAGAGGAACCGCTATGTTCTCCTTATACAAGATGCTCTCGCTCCCCGTGTCCGCTCCGACAACAAGCAGATCCTAATTCCTATAGCTCTCTTCACAGAGGGCTATAGAACATCACGGAAGGAGTGTTTTAGCTTTCTCTCTTTCAAATTTTTAAAAATGTTTAATTTTGAGAAAGAGCGTGCCTGTGCTCTTCGGGGGGGTGGGCGCAGAAAGAGGGGGACAAGACGATCCCAAGCAGGCTCCGTGCTGACACCAGCGAGCCCGATGCGGAGCTTGAACCAAAGTGAGACACTTGGCCAACTGAGCCATTCAGGCGCCCCAGGAATGTTTCACCGTTCTTAAATTAGTCCTTTTCATCACCACTATAGATAATGAGCATACGAATGTATTCCCAACTATTTCCAAAAACATTCTTAACGCGTCAACTCCAGCATCAACTCCACCGGGCAAGCAGAAGGGGAGACAGATGCGGCCCCTGTTGATTCTTTCCTCTATGACGTTAACATCACTGGGCAAGAAGTAGGTGTTGAAATTGCTTACTTCGCAGTAAACAAAATTCTGGGAAGATCAATTAGAAAGGGGGAGAAAGAAAATAACTACTTATTTCCTGATCACTCACACTAACAAGGTTTTTTATGACCTCTTCTTGGTTCTGACCCCACAAGCATTCTCGAGTTCCTCTCCGTGTGCTTTAATCAGTTACCTTTTTTTTTTTTTACCCCTCCTTTCACATTCTGTTTGAGATCTATTCAAAAACTCGAAGTTGCCAAAACCTGGAGAGATCAGATTCTGTTTTAACAGCCAGCAAAGGACCTGCCAACTGAATGGAATTTTGTAATTACCGAGGAAAATGTTGGTGCTTCCTTGCCAAGGAACAGAGTTGAAGCATAAACACTGGGCAGCGAAATAACTAGTATGAGGAGCAAGAACGACCCAGGTCCTATTGCGAGTGGGGGTGAGGCAGGTGAGTTCTGGACTCGGGCCCTGCCACGTGTCCAGTTATGTGACTGACCTCCCTGTCCCCACGTTCCTTACGGCAATTGGGAGGGCCGCTGAGAGGATAAAGGGATAATGCGTGCCGTGTGCTGGCTCAGGGTCTGGCACACGAGGCTCAGTAAGTATCTGGAGCTATTATTACACAGTCCGTTCTTTCTCCTTGTGGCCACAGAATCTAGATCAGAGACAAGGTCGGGATGCTGGGAGTGCAGCGCTGGTGAAAGCAGCACACAATCTGAAATCTTTGTGAGAGCACGCTGGAATTAAACAGACCAGGGAGAGACAGCATTTCTCCTACAATTTACAGTAAGACAGGTAACAAAGCACTTTTATCATGTATGGAAACTGACTCCTAAAAAGGATGCCTGCTCGGGGGCTCAGATGGTTAAACATCCAACTTTGGCTCAGGCCATGATCTTACGTTTTGTGAGTTCGAGCCCCGCGTCAGGCTCTGTGCTGACAGCTCAGAGCCTGGAGCCTGCTTCGGATTCTGTGCCTTCCTCTCTCTCTCTCTCTCTCTCTCTCTCTCTCTCGGTCCCTCCCCCGCTCGTGCTCTCTGTCTCTGTCTCTCTCTCAAAAATGGATGAATAAACATTAAAGAAAAAAAAGGATGCCTGCTGCATTACTGTAATCGGGAAGTAGGATTTTATCTACGTGAAAAAGACACTTCTACCTTTGGGAAATTTACTTGAGAAAACAGTAATATAATGTTCAACCTAATACAAATATCAACCCTCCTGAATCAATATTCAACCCTGCACCCACACTCCTTTCTCTCTTTATATACTCTCTCTAATGATTCTTCTGAACACTGTCAAATTTAATGAAGTGTACCTAACTCCTACTGCTGTCTCTATTTATAGCCTGGAGTTATTTTTGAACAGTGCTGGGCACAAATACCAAGTCAGTCCAGTGGAAACTTCGATTTCAGAGCAAAATTGTAAGACAATGAGTCAGAGGTTCAGAAAGAAGGTGCTATTATATTTTCTTGCCCAAAGTCACCTAGAACCCCAAACAGTGTTTTCAGGGTTTTCAGGGGGGTTTTCAGGTTTTCAGGGGGGAACGAACAGTCAGCAGCATCGTGAACTGTGTTTTAGCCTCTGCTGCCATTCCAAAGGCCGTCTAAACAAGGGTCTAGCTTCGCTGAGGCCAAGGTGGTGACTGGTGAAGTTGAAGGCTAGAAGTGAAACCAGATTCACGGTTATAACAGACAGTGTGGCCCAACATGCTCTTAGACAGACTGACCGTCAGACAGAGTGGGGGTGGAAAAGCAGGGGGGGGGGGAACAGACATGCGCACATACACACACACACACACACACACACACACACACACACACACGCCATCCCGGCCCCTCTGCCATTCGTGAGTAGCAGCAATCCATGCAACTGTACGTAAGAAAACATGCCTCACGGAAAACAGGTTGCTCATATCTGGCAGCTCACAAGAACACTCGCGATAGGTAAACAAAGGGCCCGTTTCTGATCTCAGGGTGGGTGAACTTGACAACCGACCTTTAATCTGCTGCTTGTATTTCTGACCAATGATTACACGTAAGTCTTCCTCTAAACTTACTGGGCAACAATGATGAGGGTGTTCCTAATGTGCCACTTTACCCCGTGATGAGGTCCTACCACCTCGGTACATGCAGGTTTCCCAGTCTTAACTCTCCCGACTGCCTCATCTGACCCTATCCTGTCTAGACTCAAAGCACACCCCTAATGAGGGCTCACAAAAGTTAGTTCCTAAGCACCTAGGCACATGCAGGGGTGAGACTCCATTCCTCTGATACCTGGACCCAAACTGGACACAAGAAAACTCATCACCACCACCACCACCTTCATCATCACCATCATCACCATCATCATCATCTTCTTCATCGTCATCACTACTGTCGCCAGAAAGCGCGAGGAAGAGGAAGGAGAAAGGATTGTCGTGCATGCTACCACAACAAAAGCAAAAAAGGTCATGAGGGAACAAAGAAAAAACAAGAGATGGAAAGCTTTTGCAACTCCTGTCCCTTTTACATTAAACGTTACGCTGAAAGTTCTGCCTGCTGACATGCAGGAACACCATTCACCCCCATCGCATCAATGCACAGGTGCGTCCGAGAGGGGGTGGGGGGCACTGGTTAGCGGAATGCTGACGCCGCTTCTTCCTGAGAGGCTCGAATCAGAGCGTCAAGGCACAAACACCGGCCCAGCCGCAGCGATCGGGGGTGAGGGGCACCAGCCCAGACTTGCTCCCACCACCCCCCGGGCTGGCCGCATTTCAACTATGATTGGCAACAGTACAGAGAGCTGAGAGGGGCTCCCACGAGCCCCAGCTCTCGCCTACAAACTGCCCCCAGCCTCTGGAATTCATTTGTGATGAGGACTGACAGGTGAGCTAGGTTTCAGAAAGTGAAGCGACTTCTTGTTGTTGGTTTTTCTCTTTTTCTTTTTTTGGTACGGTCAGGAGGAAGAGCGAGGGGCAAGAAGAAAGGGACACACAACGGAGCACCCACACTTTCTACAGTTAGCAAAGCCTGGCAGAAGCGAGGAGTCCGGGCGCGAGCCTACCGAACTAGTTAGACGCGTGGGTTAATAACCCCAAACGGAAAAACACACGCAACTGAGGTCAGTGTCACACGCCAGTTCTTTCAAACCGAGTTAATCGCCTCTCCCTGCACTGCAAACACGCACCCAGCTCTCCTGCTGAATAAATAAATACCTAGGAGAGGTCCTTAGGGATGAGGGGCGTCTGCTCGAGGCACTGGGCGAGGCGGCCAGTAAAGGTGGGCCCAGGCTGGAGGGTCTCTGGCTGGGAGAGCTGGCAGGCACTGCTTGAGGGCTACTAGCGAGGGCAGGGCGGCCGGGCGAGCTGGACAGAGTGGAGATGCCTGGGGACCGCGGGGCAGAAGCGGAAGGCCCCCACGGGTGGGCGACCGTGTAGGGGCGATACCGTGGAGAGGAGGGCTGGCTCCCCGCGGCGGCCCCCGAAGCCGCCCCGTGGGGACTGAGGGTAACGGAAGGCGCAGCCGGCTGGCTGGCTGCACGGCAAGGGGACGAGGCAACGGACGGGCTCGGCACCGGCACCGAGCTCCAGAAACTCGTACTGGGAGCGGGGCTCGTTTCATAGAGGCTAGAGCAGTTGAGAAAGAGGAGAAAGGAGAGAAAACGGAAGACAAACTTGAGGTAAACAGCTGCAAAGGAAAATCTCAAGCTCTGAAAGAGTAATGTGATTACACGCCAAGTGTACGCGTCTTTCAGACTCATCTAAATCATTAGAATCGAACTGCTGTACAGATCTAGAGGCTACATTTACAACACGGTAAAGCCCTCTTCCCAAGGATTAATGTACGATATATACAGCCATTTGTTTCCAAAATTTACCAAGAGCCTAACCATGGGAAGCCAAACAGACCAGCGGAAAAGACCACACCTCCTGCAATGGCTAAATGCGTCCACCCACATACAATACATGCCACAGTCTGCAGGACAAAGGCCCATGAGGGAAGAGTCCCTTCTCTTACATACTTCGTGGCTGTTTTACTACCAATTAGATGTGCGAAAGGAACCACACTGACCTAGACAACGAGCTGGCACCGAAGGAGCCCACACCGCAGAACATGGGGCTCGCTCCTGGGTTGGAGCCGGTAGTTAGCATGAGATTTCTGTCCGGGGACCGAGCCGCCGCAATTGGCTGCGATGTGGCCGTCAGACTGGCAAATGGATTTTCATCTCTAGTCTGGGTAGACATCATTAGCACTTCCATTAAAATCTGGCCAATCAAGTCCTTAAAATCGGAGAACACTGTTGGAAAGGCAGAAGAAAGAAGAGGTTACACATGGTTCCTCATATACATAGGCAGTCCTTGAATAAGCCACATTAAACCAGAGGTTCAGTGTGGCAACCGGAATGGATTCTGGAGCAGTACAAGGACATCAGTAGAAAACCCGGTGAAATCCAAATGAAGTCTGGAGTGGAAGTAATAGTAAGATCTTAGTCCTGACAAATACATTGTGGTTACATAAGATGTTAACGTTAGGGGAAACCTAGGTGAAGGATATACGGGAACTCCCTGCACGGTGTCTAAAACTCTTCTGTAAATCTAAAATTATTCCAAAATACAAAACTTATTTAAAAAAAGAAAGAAAACTGGAGTGTAGACAATGAGAATTGCTGTTGACACACATTTAACTGTAACAAGAAGCCACTCCCAAATACAGGTGTCTATTTATCATATACCGGAAACAAAGCTGGGTTCGTATTTCTTCACCGACGTATGTTTTATGTACAGTAAAACTATCAAATGCGAGGTTCAAAATATTTTATGAAGGGTCTAACATTTAGTCACCATCTGGCTTTCCGGAGAAAACTCTATTTTCTAACTTTCTCCTTAATTCTCTGCAGCTCCCCAATGCCTTACTGTAAGTCTTTAGATACATTTTATATATCACTAAATAGATAAAAGTTGTAACCGACGTAAATCTTGTCTGATTTGGTTATTAAAAATTATCACTCATATATGCACAAGATAGATTTAAGAATCTTAAGGTTTCCGGTAAGAATAACAAGTGGCAGGGATAGAAACGTGCAGGTGCTAAGTGTGTCTATGACCCGTTAATAAGAAGATCCCAGTAAAATCAGAAGTACACTACGTGTCTGCCAGGAACACAGGGGACTTTTCTCGCCATGGAAGATGGGCAGCGCAGAAAAGGGAAAGATGATCTTCTGTGCGCTCATTTAAAGTAGATCTACTGAGGAATTATTAAGAGCCTTCTGTAGAAGGCACTAGCACTATATCAGTGAGCAAGACAGACAAAAATCCCTGCCACCGGGGAGGTTATATTCTAGTGACAGGCAAAGGCACACTACCACACCACCCCTCTCTCTTCTGCATTCCAAATGACTGCTGTGAAGAAGAGTGACAGTGCCCTTTAATGCTGGTGTCTTGCTAAAAGCTTTATTAATTTGCTATACGAGTGCGGTTTAGGGTAGCCTCTTAAAATAGAATCCTGGAAACAGCAAAATATCAATATGTTCTATCTTCTGAAGCAATTCAATCAAGTTAATGTACTCCACTGTCTACACAGGAGGTGGTAGGCACTTAAAGCAGGTAGAGGTCATACAGAGCAGCTCTCAGGATCCCTGGAGACCACCCAGTAGGCTCCTACTTCATTAGAGACATTAGTAACTTCAATTCGGAAACAATGGAGACCATTAGCATATTTATACCAACGTATCAGGAAGATCAGTGGCAAGTGGCCAAACAACAGCACCTCTGATGGTCAAAACTACAACCCCAAAGCAAGAGAAAGTGAATGTGGGTAATGGCCAAGGCCAAGGATCTTACATTCTTATTTTCTCGTAACAGCTGAGCTAGATTCCTACCTTCTTTTGGGTTCTGCTTAAATTGTGCAGAAAGAGAAGAAAGGAAGATGACGTCTCTGTCCCGGTCCTTCCAGGAGACACGAAAGATCTTACAGACCAGCTGTAAGGCCTGTTCTTCGGACACTTCAGAACCCGATGAAGGCTCCTTGTGGGGAAGAAGATTGGGGGGTTAATTTCAAGTAATTCATTTATGAATGAGGGGATTTTAGAAATGCATGCAACTGTTCGCCGACTGACTTGGGGAACAAGAAGCTGGTTACTATGACCGCAAAGTTGTGACACACGAGTTTACAATAGAAGCTATGGGGGTGGGCGTGGGGGGACAAAAGAGCAGGAGAATTACCGGTAATCACCAAGGGAGTAAATGAATAAAGGAGATACCTACATCTTCTGTCTTTCCTTTTCTGAGCTCCAAAGGACCAGGTAAACATTCTACACACATAACCCGTTTTCATCGAAAAAATTCTCCAGAAATTAATGTTACCCACTAGTCTCTATCACAGATAAAATATCATATATATATAAAAGAGCTCCATAAGCAAAAAAGAACTCTGCAAAACAAAGCATCGTGCCACTAGAAGGCCACAGTCCAACAGAATCACCAAAACGGGTTGCTCAACACTCATAATTTGCTGCACAGAAAGAGATGCAATTATCTCTACCAGTTCTACACCATGACACTCCCCAAAGAAAACACTTTCTTTAAACATTTTATTTATTTATTTTTGAGAGAGAGACAGAGGGAGAGCGAGCAGGGGAGGGGCAGAGAGAGAGGGAGACACAGAATCGGAAGCAGGCTCCAGGCTCCGAGCTGTCAGCACCGAGCCCGACACGGGGCTCAAACTCATGAACCATGAGATCATGACCCGAGCCAAAGTTGGATGCCCGACCGACTGAGCCACCCAGGCACCCCAAGAAAACATCTCTTTTGCTAAACATAGGGAACTAAGCTCAGATGATAACAAAATATAAAGACCTCGGCTTCTAAGTGCTATTGGATTTCACAACCATTTTCCTCAGAATACTACCAAAAATGTGATGACCTACTTGCTTAAGCAAAAAAGATCAACAGAAAAAGTCCAAACTACCTCTAAATGCATTCTCAGCACAAACTACATTTACTGATAAAACTATGGATCCGAAACACAAAGGAATGGAGGGATTTGACCAGACTAAAAAAAGTGAGCTACCCTTCCATTAGGGCAACCTAGGCTGTGCGTTTCTCCTCAGAAGAAAAAAAGAGAGGATTTGCTGACTTGGGGTGGCCTGCTCTAACAGACTCCACAGACATAAGAAACGAAGGGGTGTTTATTTATATTACCTGCACTAAAAACAGAAGCGAGGGTTTCATCTCTTACCAACCTTATCGCTGACGCTCCTTTTTTCTCTCCGATCGTTTTCATCAACCTCCATATTTTCGATTCCTGAATCCACATCCACCTGGGACATGCTTTAAGTACAAAAGACAAATAAGGCTTTTACCTTTTATAAGTCCACCCTGTGTCATAGCTGCTGGCTGAGGGACAGTTCTCAAGTATCGATCAAAATCAGTCAGGAAAGCAAAATAATAAAGGTTCATCTTTTTTTCTGATTAACTTTTAAGAGCACTTCATATATTAGGATAGAAACACTCTGTCTCCTATATTTGGTGGGAGCAGTGCTCCTAAGTGGTCATTTCCTTAGGCTCACTTCCAAAAACAAATTAGAGCGTATTTTCTATATATACAATCAGAGCCTTACTACAAAAACCTGGTTAAGTACAAACACCTTTTTTCCCCCACATTAAATAAAAATTTTCCCGGCACCATTTATTGAAATGACCGTCCTTGTAACACTAATATGAAATCACCTCTCACAGGTCCAACTGCAGTGTATGTATGTGTCTATTTCTATTTGATAATTTGTCTCCCCCTCCCCCCCCCCCCCCCCCAAAGAAAACCCCATCCTATCTTACTAAAACTTCACAGTAAATCTCGGGATCTGCTAGGTCAAAGCCTGCACCTCACTATCCTACTTCAAGAGAGTCTTGGCCATTCTTGGCCTTTTACTCTTCACACATCCTTAAGAATCAGCTTCACAGACTCCTTAAAAGTCCTGTTGGCATCTTGACTAGAATTTCATTGACTTGTGAGATCCAACTGGGGAGAAACGACATCATTATGTTGCGTCTATTCATGGACAACGTATCTTTCTGCAACTGTTTAGGCCTTCTTTAAAGTCTTTCAATAAACTATTATAATTTGCTCCATAGTCTTTCACTTCTTTTCTAAACCTATACCTAGGTACCATGTATCTTTTGCTGAAACTGTGCAGGGTACCTTTTTAAAAATTAACTTGTCTGATCTCTTGTTGCTAGTACCTAGTAATATAACTGATACAGACCTCTTAGGAGCAACTTGTATACTTACACATAGGACTTACTAGGTAGAAAATAATCTCATCTCCAAATAAGAACGGTTTTATTTCTTCCACTCCAATCCTTACTTGTTTTTCTGCACTAGGTAGGGTCCCCACGTGACCAGACGTAGAAATAGCAGCCACCTTTGTTCTTATCCCTGATTTTAAAGAGAGTGCTTCTAATTTCTCACCCCTGAGTATGAGAGTTGCTGTAGGTTCTTGAGAGATGTCCTTTATATCAGTCAGAATAAGGTAGGCTATGCTGTGGTTACACAAACACTTGGAAACCTTACAGGCTTAACACTCTAAGGGTTATTTCTTGCTTACGCAAAGTCTGGTGAGAGTGAAGCATCCTTACTCCATCTTTAATCTGTGCCATCTGCAATACACAGCCTCCAAGGTCACTGGAGCGAGAGAAGAGAGTGACGGAGGAGGAATATCGGCTCAACTGCCTTCACCTAAAAGTGACACATGTCCCTTCCACGCACAGTCTACTGGACAAAACGAGGTACTTGGCCCCAATCTAACTGCACAGGAAACTGGAAATGCAGGGGAGCACGTGAAATATTTGCTCAACTCTGTCTCTGCCGTATTGTCCACTCAGGATGCACCTTTCTGTTTGCTGTTTGCAAAGATTCTTATCATGAAATGATGTTGGGTTTTATCAAACTCTTCCAACTACCAAGATCGTATGGTTTTTCTCTTTAATATATGATGTGGTGAATGATATTTGCAGATTTTCAAATGCTGCATGCACCCTTGCATTCCTGGGATAAATCCATGTTGCTCATAGGTTACACTGATACTTTTAACTAAACTTATGATTGAAATATCTGCACAGAACTGTCCACAGATGATCGGATGTGTTTGACTGAATAAAGCTTCACAAAGGAAACATTCTAATGTAATCAGGGCCCATATCAAGAAACAGAACGTGACTAGCATCCCAAAAGCCCCCTTCGAATCCTTCCAGTCACAACTACGCTGGCCCACAGAAACCACTATCCTGGCATCTAGCCCCAGAGAAGTTCTGTCTGCTCTTTATGTGTTGCAATAGTTGACTTGTCAGTATCTCAAGATTTCTGCAAATACGTTCACGAGCATGATTACCATGCGATTTGTTTCTTTTATATTATTCTTGTCTGGTTGTGATATTCAGGTCTCGTTAGCTTTGTAAACTGAATTGGCAAGCAGCCCCTATTTTTTTTAATTACCTGGAAAAATCTGTGTACAACTGGAACGGTAGAATTTACCTATAAAATTATATGGGCAAGCTACTTTCTTTGGCAAATTTTTAAACACTGATTCAATTCATTTCATGGTTTTTGATTATTCAGGCTTTCTCTTTCCTCTTGAGCCCATTTTGGGAGAATTGTTTTCCTAGGAATTTGATTTTTATCCAAATTTTCGTATTTACTTGCACGTTGCATATTTACAATTTTTCACGGAATTCTCTTTTTCAGTAACAAATATCACTGAGTGCCCCCTTCTATGCAGGCATTGTTCTAGGTGTCTGAGATGTCAATGAACAAACAAAAGAGACAATACAAGCCCTGTGTTATGGAGCTTACCTTCTCATTAGAGGGTGAAAGATCATAAACAATAAATATAATACGTAAGTAAAACGTATCATATAATGATAAATGCTACGGAAAAAATAAAGCAAAAAGAGTAGGGAAAAGGCAACGGAGAGTGCAGGACTTTCCATTTTAAATGGGGTGAGCCTCACTGAGAAATGCCGCATGAGTACAAACAGGAAGGGGGTTAGCCATGCGCACATCCAGGGCAAGAGCCTTCCAAGACAAGGGTTCCTATTTTCAATACTTAGTCATATTCTCTTCTTCCTTGTTTCATTTATATTAGAGCTTTATATTTTCTCCTAAGAACCGCTTTGGCTGCAACATGAAGCTCATGATGTGTCATATCTGTTATTGTTCAGTTTCAGGTAATTCCAAATTTCTTTTTTGACCTGTAGTTAGACGCATGCTCTGTTTTAAAGACTTCCAAATGTATGAGGGATTTAAAAATTTTTTCCCCTGTATTAATTACCTAACCTAATGTCCTAGTCAGAAAACGTGATCGGTTTGATCCTGCATTCTGAAACTCTCCGGTCTTTGGATATTAGGAGAATACGCATTCTCCAACTGTAGAGTGCAAAGGATCAGATCCACCTTGTTAGCTGTGTTGTTTCATTTGTTCATATGCTTACTGACGCTCACTCTTTTTGATCTATCCATGCACCAAAGGGATGTGTCAAAATCTCCCGTTATGAGTATGTGTCACTTTCTTCTAGTTCTACTGTTACTTGCTTTATTGTTGCTGCTGTCACACAAGTATGTGTGTATACTTTGGAAACTGTTACATCCTGTTAAACAATACACAGTGCTTATGTCTAGTAGTATTTTGTGCCTTAAAGACTAATCTATTGTTTACCCCAATCTTCTCTTGTTTAGTATTTGCATGGAATATCTTTCCCTTTTCTTTCACTTCCAACAAAACGTTGAAAGTTCTAACCTACTGCTTCAGGTATGTCTTCTGTAAACCAAGATAAAGCTGGGTTCGGTTTCATTTTTAACCCGGATTGAAGCCTTTCACTGTGATTCACTGTGATTACTGACCTATTCTTCATTTCTTTTAACCGTCTTATTTTGTGCCATTTGTCTTTCCTTTAAAATTTGTGCTTCCGTCCCCCCAGACTCCCAACCCCCATTCCATATTTTCCCTTTACTGCTTTGGAAAACATACTCCATTCCTGTTCTTTTAGTGGCCACCCCTGAAATTGTATCAAGTACCCTTAACTCAAAATCTACAAGTTGGCCAGTATCTTCACCCCTCTCCCAAGTACACAGGGACGTTAGTGCTCTAATGACCTCCCCCCGGCCCCTGCCCTTCCATGCTACTGCTATCCAGAATGTTGTACCTAACTCGTTTTTTCACTTCTCTCCCTCGATTTTATTGTATATTCTGTTACCATTGTTTTACACTACCCCTGTCTGTTTAGATTTACCACGTTTATTATTCACTCACCCTTCCTTCGTGCATCTCAGACATTAGTCCCGAGATCATTTTCCTTCTTCGTCAACTACATCTGTTAACAGCTGGGGTCTTCAGAAGTGGCAGACTACCAGGATGTCTGCGTGTGTTGGTTTTCTGAATCTGTATAAATATCTTTATCTCCCCTGTGCTTCTCAGAGACTGGTGCACAAGGCTTCACAATTGCCAGTGGACAGTGAATTTACCTTCAGCGTTTGACACTATTATCCCACCATCTGACTTCCATCATTCAGACATCTAACTATCATTCTTTGGTAGACGATCTCTTTTTTCTCTCTGGCTGCACTAAAGGTCTTTTTGTCTTTGATGTTCTGAAATTTTACCATAAAATGTCCAGATATGAATGTCTCTCTGTTTCATCAGCAGGCGAGCTGCTGGGCTTTTTGAGTCTGAGGATTCATATCATTTATCCACTCTAGAAAAATTCTTAGCCGTTTATCTTTTGGATAATGGCTTCCAAACCAGTAGAGGAAAACACATGGAACAAAGCGTGGTGTGGGGAATCGCTCTAAGTCTCTCTGTTCTCACCTTTTGAAATGTCTACTAGATACTGGTTGGATCTGTGTCCGTTATGTCTCTAAGTATCTTGCGTATTTTTATCTCTTTCTCTTTGAGGCACACACTGCGTAATTTCTTCAGCTCTACCATTCGGTTTGTTAACTCTCTCTTTAGCTATGTC
Source organism: Panthera leo (assembly GCF_018350215.1). NCBI lineage: Eukaryota > Metazoa > Chordata > Mammalia > Carnivora > Felidae > Panthera > Panthera leo. Next base: position 7,155,551 of record NC_056686.1, on the reverse strand, counting down.
CTATCAACTGTTTTAACTCTCACATCACGTTTTCAATTTGAATTACCTTTTCATTTCTAGAAATTCTACTTGGTTCTTTTTCAAACGTGCTTGGTTGTCTTTATAGCTGCTCTCCCCTTTTCATGTTTTCAGTTCCCTTTGTAATTTATTTAAACATACGTATTTTGTATTGTCCATCTGATAATTCCAAAAACCAAAAATATATAGGTGAAGAATTCTACTGTTACTGGTACTGCCATAGGTTACTCACGGTGGCTTTCATCTGGCGTGTTCTTTGAGTTTTGACCATGAGTTCATACTTCTTGGAAATTTTTCTAAGGAAATTCTCTGAAGACATGACTTACGTCTGCTTCCGTAAGATGCCTTAAAAGCAGTATAGGCCTGGGTCCACTGCTAGTTCTCAGCTTGAGGCTTGTCAGACTGTACCAATAGTGTAAATCGAGGTACTAAACCCGTATGGAGTCACCCACTGGCCATGAAATTACACAGTTGACTTGATTTTTAAAAAATGTATCTACTCAGAGCAAAGGTGGTAAGGACACCATTGTTTTTACTCTGTGGGATTGATTTTCTTCTACTTCATCTTTTCCCTGAGAGTGTCATCCTTTCGGAATTCTTATCTAAGGTGAGGCGATCTCTGATCGGCCTCCTCGCCCCGACCCATCAACTTGCCGAAGCTCTGTTCCGGTGCCTCTGAACCTCTTTCACTTCATAACACACCCAGAAAATACTATTTGTCTGGTCCACTGACACAAACTGTGGGAGCTGCTTCAGGGCAGGGGAGACGGGTCCTGGCGCAGGGGGTTCTTTATTCTGCCCAAGGAACAAAGGAACTGATACCTCAGCCACTCTATTACCATTCACGGCACACTTACAGCACGGAACGCTCTGCTCTGGACATCCTGACCCTTATGGAGCTCCTAAGGCATCTGGCTTCCCATGTGTACCCTTCCCTTCCAAACGTTTACGTTTCACCGATCAGTAAAACTTGGAAGAAATTCTTAGGGACGGACATATGCTCGCCAACACGGTATATACAAAGTAAGGACATCAGAAAACATTTTTCAAAAAACTTTTTTACCACTTACACCATTATTTCATAAAAGACATTTCAATACAAAAAGCTAAACAACTTATAAAGAACATTTCAGAATAATACAAAGACCTATAAGCCTCACAGATCTCACACTAATTTGCTAATAAGGACTGGTGTAAATCTCTGGGTGGACTAGAGACCGAAGTGACCGAATCTTTCCCTTTCCATAAATCCCACAGCTTATCGGACAACTGGCTTACTTTACCTTTTTTCACAAGAGACACCATCGATATCCATGCTCTGGGAACGCGAGAGAGACTGAGATTGGGTTTCAAGGCTATTGGAGGGCGAGCTGCTGAGAGAACTGACTCCTTCACTGCTCTGGCTTCGATGAGCTACTCCTAACCAGAAAAGATACGAGAAATTTAAGTTTCCTGTGAAGTAACATGAAAGCCACTTGTAATGGCAACAGTAGTCATACACAATCGGCATCCACACCACCAAAACAGTCAGCAAATGAGGATTCTCTATCGGGAGATCATGCTAACAGTGTGACGTTAAAGTCATGGAAACATCAGCAAGAAATCAGAGTGCATCCATATACGTCGCCTGAGGTCAGCGACAGAGCTACATCTGGTAACTAAAACGGACTCCTCATCGCTTTTTCTTTCGCCAGTTCAAATATGGTCCCTGGATACAAATTAACTACCGTGATTGTCCAGAAAAAAATCCTTGAAACGTGCCAGAAAGAAGATAAATTAATAAATGGCTATAGAGATATACAGATGGACAGATGTGTGATAAAGCAAATAGACCACAATGTTAACGGTAGGAGCTAGATGGCAGGTATATAGGTGTTCGTTCCGAGTCTTTCAACTTTGCTGTATGCTTACGACCTGCACAAAAATGTTGACAACATGCAAACAGAGCCATCGATAACCAATGTCCTTAAATACAGATCATTCACTGACTGAACATGTCATCTGATGATGGGGAAAATAAAAACCCTGACATTGACCTTGCTTTCATGGAACCTACAGTACAGTGAACCACAGCCCTGCGTACGGGGCCGATTATTTCTCATCCATGTCTTTGAAACCATGTTCATCCCACAGAATTTAAAAAAATACTTTAACTCTACAAATATCTTTCCACAAAAAAGTTTTACCCAGGCATTTGCAAGTACTTTAAAAAATATATACCTATGTTGCTGCAAGGAAAATCAGACTCAGGTTAAAAAAAAAAACAAAACAAAAAACAAAAACAAAAAAACCCAAAAAAACTTGAGTTGCCATTTGTAGCTAAAATAACTACCAAGTGGACAACCTTTAACCCTCCCAGCACTCCAGGAGAGTAAACCTGCCACTCCTATGTGTCTCTCTCATTGAAGAAGATCACTAAACGTTCATCCATTCTTCACAGGTTTTAACGCGTCTGTTTCTTTTTTTTTTTTTTTTTTTTTTTTTTTTTTTTTTTTTTTTCAACGTTTTTTATTTATTTTTGGGACAGAGAGAGACAGAGCATGAACGGGGGAGGGTCAGAGAGAGAGGGAGGCACAGAATCAGAAGCAGGCTCCAGGCTCTGAGCCATCAGCCCAGAGCCCGACGCGGGGCTCGAACTCACGGACTGCGAGATCGCGACCTGGCTGAAGTCGGACGCTTAACCGACTGCGCCACCCAGGCGCCCCTTAACGCGTCTGTTTCTTAAAGCTTCCTCGGGACTCATAAAAGAGAAAAGACACTGAATCCTGACTATTCCTAAGTAGACTCAAGGAAAATACAGAAAACATCTGATGTGGCAACAATCTGAACTAAGCTCAGAGAAGACAGTAAAACTTTAAGAATGTTTTCTTAAACATTCAAGAATGTAACCCAAAGTGAGTTCTCAGTAGCTACTGACTGAAGATCACAAAACATCCATCCATTCCTGATAGCTAGAATCATGACACGTATCACAAGGAAAGGTCTGACATTTTAAAATAAAATTAATCAATAATGAAGTTCAGCAACTTTTATGGGATATCAGTTAAGCAGCTTTAAAATTTCTACCTTATAAAACCAGTCTTAAAATTAAACTAAGTTGTTCAAAAACACTGTGTTCATAACATAGCACACTCTTCTATGCTATGTGTACAATAACCCTACGGTAACACAGTGCCAGAGTTCACCATAGAGTCCAGGATACTGTGGTTGCGATATTTTTATAAAACATCAAGTATATCATCTGAATTCTTTTCCTGAACCCTCCCCACGGGCTCTTCACATCCTGGGTCCAGTGGGGCGGTTCTCCCCAGAGTTTACTACGTATCGCAGTGTTCCTCGGTCTGTCCACACCCTCCAGAATTTGGGTGACCTCGTTGCGGTCTTAAACTTAAAAAAACGTACGGTGTCTTTGAATCCATATAAATCAACTACTGATTTGGCTAAAGCCAAATCGAGCAACAACACAAAATATCGCTTTGTTTCCAAATCACACACACAGGCTTCTGTGGTCCTCAGTCCTCATTCTCTACCATTCCTAACTTGGGAAATCGCTGTCAGGAAGCCAAATTTCAAGGAATGGAGAACCCCGCTTCTTCATCTCCGTAAGGGCAGGTATTGAAGAATTAAAACAGATATAATCTCCGGTTCTCTTTGACGAGATTTAAAAATTTAAAAACAATTCTTCAAAAACTGAGGGTGTGTAAGTAAGCTTTGCCTGCTTAGTAAAATATGAACTACAAACTTTCAAGATGGCAGCTATCCAAACTTTTATTACTAATAAGAGCTTGTTAAAGGTAAATTATCCATTCTGTGCAGGAAGGCCATAATTTTAAAGGAAATAAGGAGGATTTTATTTCTCTAAGATTTGCCTCCCAGAATGGTAGTATTTCCTGAATGCTATTTCCTTTCAGGTATAAGCCAGACCAAGTGCCTATTTAAGCTGTAACACTAGATCTAGTCCAGTATTTTACACACACACACACACACAAAGGGGCTTGCTAAATTACAGTATAAAAAGAAGCACAGAATTGCCAGAAGGTACCTTAAAGCCCCAATAAAACTGTTAAAAAGGTGTGCGGGTGGTGGGGAGTGACTTTACAATCTTAGCCATCTTCTTCTTTGACAGATGAGAATACGGAGACCTGTGAAGTCTAAGAACTTCCTTTAGCAAGTCAGAAACAGAGGCAAGATTAAAACACATGTCTCTTGACTCCAAGGAAAATGCTACTATTTCCTCTACCCCAAACTGCTGAACAATTCTTTGATCACGGCTATTTTAAATCAAAGCTATATGTTTCTACATCCTAAAATTATAAAAGCTGGGGCGCCTGGGTGCCTCCGTCGGTTAAGTGTTCGATTTTGGCTCAGGTCATGATATCAAGGATTGTGGGTTCGGGCCCTGTGTCGGGCTCTGTGCTGACAGCTCAGAGTCTGCAGCCCGCTTCGGATTCTGTGTCGCCCTCTCTCTCTCTTTGCCCCTCCCCCACTCGTGCTCTGTCTCTCTCTCAAAAATAAACATTAAAATAAATAAAATTATAAAAGCAAAACTTAAAAAGGTATTAGTGTTATAAAAAGAATCATTCCTTCCACTACTTATCAAAATTCTAAGACTTATTTAACATAGATCTTGACAATGAACTAAGCTAAAAGGTTAACATTCATGGAAAATACAAAGTACACTAGTACTTTCTTTGGCCAATACCAAACTCACCCTCTCAATACGACTTATAATGAACATTTTCTACTCCATAAAACCGACTCATATATTCAGTCAGCAGCTAACTTCCTAGTGAAAACATTTTGCTCTTGTGACTAAACACAAATAAAATGAAATTTCAAATGTGTAAAGAAATATAGTGGTATCTAAAATATCGAGACAAGAAGACCAACAACTCGAATTAGAAAAATGGTTTGATCTTCTTATTTATGAGACAGAGTATTCCCTTCCTTAGTGTCAAAAGGGTGGATCATGCCAAGAATCATACATCTGGACTCAAAAGATCTTGACGGCTCCTTGGAGAAACGGTGGAGTCTACAGCTAGTGCAAAACAAAGATGGGATGAGCCTGGGGCATCTGATAGTGCCAGCAAGACAGTGCTCAAAAAAAATAAAAATAAAAGGATGACTGTGCCAAACAGAGTCGTCAACCCAAAAGAGATCCCAATGACCAAAGCTAGAACAATTTGTGTAAAATAATAAAGCAAAAATAAATAATAATTTGAATTATAACTCAAAGTACAAAATAAATATACATGAGTTCATACCGATGTATGTAAGCATTAACTTAGTAACTGGGGAGAAGGGGGTGAATGTCCCTTACAGAAGAATCCCATATAATGTATCTATGTGTAGATACTCCCCACCCCAGAAGGTAAAACTTAGCTCCCACTGCTTGAGTGGGGTAGGCTGGACTTAAGAACTCACCACTGAAGAATTGAGTCTGGAAAGGGAAAAGAATCGTTACTTCACAGTAGAGAGACCTGGCAGACTGCAGCTTAACTTGGTGGTGAAGGTCAATGTGACCGGCAGTGCGGCAGGGCCCTTTGCCTGTGTGATACTCTCCCCCCAAAACCCCACACCCCAGACTAATCATGAGAAAAACACTAGACGAAGCCAAATTAAGAGACATTCTATACAACGCTCTTCAAAACTGTCAAGAAAATGAAAAGCACAGAAACACTGAGAAACTGTCACAGACCAAAGGAGATTCATCTGTAGTTTGGTTAACAGCAGTATACCAAAGATTTTTATGGTTTCAGGTCTCACAGTTAGGTCTAGTTCCTCGTGTATTTTAGATATTAGCCACTTATCAGATACACAATTTGCAAATTTTTTCTCCCATTCTATAAGCTGCCTTTTCAGTGTTGATGGTTTCCTTTGCTTCACGGAAGCTTTTTACTTTGATATGGTCCTACTTGTTTATGTTTGCTTTTGTTACCTTTGCTTTTGGAGTCAGAGCCAAAAACCAGCGCCAAGACTGATGTCAAGGTACTTACCATAAGCCTATGTTTTCTGCTAGGAGTTTCATGGTTTCCAGTCTTATGTTCAAGTCTTTACCCATTTTCAGCTACTTTTTGTGTGGCGTAAGACAGTCCAGTTTCATTCTGCCGCATATGGCTGTCCATTTGCTGAAGAGACTGCCCCCAATGTACATTCATGGCTCCTTTGTCATAAATTAATTGACCATATATGGGTGGTCAGTTTCTGGGCTCTCTATTCTTTTCCATTAACCTATGTGAATGTTTTTATGCCAGGTCATGCAATTTTGATTACTATAGCTTTGTAACAGCTTGAAATCAGGTAGTGTGACACCTTCAGCTTTGTTCTTCTCAGGACTGTTTTGGCCATTTGGGGTCTTCTGTGGTTCTGTATAAATTTTAGGATTATTCTATTTCTATGAAAATGCCACTGGAATTTTCATAGAGATTGCATTGAATCCACAGATTGCTTTAGCTTGGTATGGACATTTTATCAATATTAATTCTTTCAATCCATGAGCACAGAAGATCTTTCCAGTTATCTGTGTCTTTTTAAAATTCTTCCATCAACACCTTGTAGTTTTCAGTGCATACATCTTCCACCTACTTGGTTAAATTTATTCCTCGATATTTTGTTCTTTTTGATGCAATTGTAAATGGGATTATTTTATTTCTATTTCCAATAGTCCATTACAAGCGTATGGAAACACAAGAGATTTTTGTATATTGATTTTTTTAGCCGACAACTTTACTGAATTCATTATCAAGTTTTAACAGTATTTGGGTGGAGTCTTCAGCGTTTTGTACACAGAGTATCAAGTCGCCTGCAAATAGTGACAGTTCTACTTCCTTTCCAATCCTGATGTGTGGTTTTTGTTTTTGTTTTTTTTTGCCTAATTGCCTGGTCAGGACTTCCGAAGTTGGGTTGAATAAAAGTGGCAGGAATGAGCAAACTTCTTTGGTTCGTAATCTTAGAGGGAAAGTTTTTGGGTTTTCACCCTTGAGTGTAACATTAGCTGTGGACCAGTCAAACATGCCTTTATTACACTGAGGCACATTCCCTCTATACGCACTTTGTTGAAAGTTTTTATCATAAATGGATGTTGAATTTTGTCAAACGCTTATTCTGCAAGCTCATACGATTTTTATCCTTCGTTTTGCTAATGTGGTGTATCGCACTGGTTGGCATGCAGATGTTGAACCCTCCCTAGATCCCAGAAATAAATCCCACTTGATCACAGTATACGTATGATCCTTTAGCGTACTACTGATTTTAGTTAGCTAATATTTTGTTGAGGATTTCCGCACCTATATTCATCACGGATACTGGCCTATAATTTTCTTTTCTCGTGGTGTCCTTTCCTGATTTGTTTGGGCACCAGGGTAATGGCTAGCCCCACAGAATTGTCTGGAAGTATCCGTCCCTCTTCCTCTTCTTTTTTTTTTGCGGCGGCGGGGCGGGGGTAGAGTTAGAGAAGGGTTGGTATTAATTCCTTGAGTTCACTAGTGAAGCTGTGTCTGGTCCTGGACTTTTGTTTGTTGGGAGGTTTTTGATTACAGACTCAAGTCTCCTTACTAGTAATCAGGCTATTTAGATTTTCTGTTTCTTCATGATCCCGTCTTAGAAGGCTGTGTGTCAAAATATCAGTATTTCTTTTTGTTGTTGTTTTAATTAAAACATTAGCATTTCTTAAATGCACGCCCTTAGACTCCAATCGGGAGCCTGGAGACAGATGGTGAGAAAAACCGCTAGCATATTCCCAAATCAAAAAAAGAGAATTACTTCCTGGATGCAGACCTACTATGAGCTCAACAGAGAAGAGAAATGTAAGATAGCTTTATTCAGAGTTTGCAATCTAGTTAGCAAAACAACATAAATGCACACAAAATTAAGAATGGCATGTGCAGCATAATTTCTAAGGGTTTGAAGTATCTGGAGTGAGTGTGATGGTTCCTGGAGCAGGAGCAGAGTTGCTCTGAAAACAGGAAATGAAGTTAAATGAAAGGGGGGGGGGGGCTCATCACAGAGGACCCTGAAAGTTCCTGGACTGCATTCAGGTGCAAACAAGGAGGACTTCTGAGCAGGTGACGTGTCTGATCTCGCCTACTGAGCCATCAAGTCCCTCAAGGGATAGGAACTGCATTTTCTGGAAACCACTCTCACACACCATTTACTTCTGTGCCTTCCCTAGACTTGAGAGCACGAACTAAGCAGTGGAAGCGGCAATTTTGTGATGTTCACGTCCCACTATGTGGGCAGAGTGCTAGCGGGGAGTTTGGTTGGAGTCAGAGGCAACAGAAGCTCAAGGACCAGGTTGACCTGAATGGAGACAGAGGAGGAGAAAAAAGGGATCAAGCCCAGGTCGAAACAGGAAGCTGATTCCCAGAGCTAAGAAGACGTCAGACTTCCTCCAGATTCACAAAATAAATATCATGATCCTAGCAATAATGTCATACAATGCAGCCCATTATAATAAAAACACATACAGAACATCCTCCCCCTTTTGGTGGCCAAAATACATGCAAAACATGACCCCCTTGGGTAGCCGAAAAGTCACCCCAATGAGACGAAATGACTGTGCTGGTATAGGGCACACCAGGTACAGCTAAAGCAAAAGAGATTTCAACACCACCAAGAGCCTCCCAAGCCCCGCAGATGTGAGGGGTCTCACTACAGCCCTCTGGCCTTGGGACTTGTGCCTGAGCTGGGCCTCCAGCTTGCTTCTGAATCACCCTCCAGCCCTCTCTCTCCCCCAGGTGGGGGGAGACGAAGCTATAGACCAAGTGGAAACAATAGGGCTTCTTTCTGAAGAAGAAAAAAAAGATTTAAATACTGGATTAGCAATCAACAATAGGACGAAGGGTTATAATTTTGTCACTGCTAACAGCATTCTTAGCCAAAGACAATTTATTATAAAAGCATGATTCTGATTTTGTTGAAATTTCTACAAAGGTACCACTATTAAATAACAAAGTTCTGTATCAAAACCGGAGAAGGAAATTGAAGGGAAATTGAAGACGACCACTCTGCATCAATCATCACCAAGTCCATTTTTGCCCCAGGACCTCGGCATCTGCTGTTCCTTCTGTCAGGAAAGAACACCCAACAGATAACCACTTGGTTTGCTCCCCAGCTTCATTCAGGCTTCTGTTGAAATGTCATCTTCTTAATGAGGCCTACAGTCGTCTCTACCTTAAAACAGCAATGCCTTCCTCCCTCGCCAATACGGACTCCCAACATAATTCTCTCTTTTCTCCACAAAATTCGCACCACCTGACAGATTTTATGGTTTTTAAACACAGTTTGTCTTCTCTTACTAGACTATATGCGACGTGACCCAGAACAGAACCTAACAAACACACGACAGGATTTAAATGCAAAGGTATGAAATAAAGGCTGCATGAACCTACAGCACTCAGTGGATAGCTGATAACAACGGATACAAACCAAAATGTAAAACAGATAATAAAACATGTCAAGCAAATTTGGAGGGTTTGGAATAACAACTGTAATGGGATATGGAAGGATGTTCCCTATTTTCAAAAGTAATAATTCTGGGGTGTTTTATTTGGGGGGGGGGTGGTTATTTAAGTAGGCTCCACACCCAACGTGGGGCTTTGAACTCATGACCCTGAGATCAAAAGTCGAATGCTCTACTGACTGAGCCAGCCAGGCACCCCAATCCTGTTTGTTTCTTTGTTTGTTTGTTTAAGGCAGAATTTTCACAGTCAGATAAACACTTGTGTGAAATTCTCCAAAAAAAACCTGACACCACAGAGGTGGCAGCGGGAGGCAGAGACTACCTGTGCCGCACCAGCATGGAGATCTCCACACGAGGACATCCCCTCCTGCCAGACACGGGGTCCTCGGACACTCCTGCTGGGTGAGACTTGCCCATCTTTGCCTGCATCCATAGCTCCTACCACAGTGCCTAGCAAATGGAAGGCATTATGCAAGTGTTCGAAGGCATCGATGGAAACAGGACCAAGACCATCTTCAAACAGAAGAAGAATTTAGGTGAAACTAGTTTTAAGTATGTTAAAGACTAGCAGTCAGACAGAGGAAAGGGCTTCTGTGTTTCTTTCTGATCCAAACCCTGGAACTAGCCCAGAGGCCAAACACATCATCTGGTTTCTCGCTCCCTGCACACAGGCCTTGTTGTTCATTTCTGCTCCCAGAGCAGAGGTTCTTTTCCACAGATGGAGACGGAAATCAGGGGGCCGAAATTACAGTAGCTGTTTGATTAGCTGCTAGATCTTTTATTTAAAGCATTATCACGGAAGCACATAAATTACTATGTCACAATCTTTAAAAACATTGTGATAACCGTATTTCTGTATAATTGGTTTCCTTTGTAATCCTCCGTTTTATGATATACGGTTAAAACTACGCTTGGAGAGGCTGATCAAAGGCTTCACCGGTTTGCCAGAACTCATGGAATGACAACAGTCTTTTAAGAACGCCAGCTCCGGAGGGTAGAAAAGGCACCCAGAGAACTTGGTCCGCCAGACTTAATAATTCTGTCAAGATAAAACCAGCTGATAAAGGACTCACTGGGGACTCTTGTGCAAGAATGACCATGTCTTCAGAGAGGTCGCGACAGCCAGGAAGGGTGAGGCTTCAGTTGGATATATTCAAGATGTCTGAGAGGTAGACATCAGAGGGAACAGAAGGAAGATAAGTAGGATTTCAAAACAGGACTGTAAAATAAAAATCTTCCAGGAGGGTTAAGAGTTCCTGAAGGCTGGGCAAAGCAATCTAAAGATGGGGGAAGGAACTAAGAAAACCAGTTTGTCCTCCCAGGAACTTAATGAGCACAGGTTTTTCAAAGGAAATGAAAGAACACCTTCTCCCCGCCCAGATGGTAAGTTCTTCCAGGAAAGAAATTGGACCTCGCTCATCTTCACGTTCCCACGACTTACTGCCGGGTCTGACCCACAGGAAGCCCTAAATAAACGTCAGCGAACGGACACGTAAACGCAACAGAATCAATGACAGCTGTAAAAAAGTGACAATTAGCTGTAGGAAAAATATTACCGACACGCACAAAGTTTTAAGACAGGCAAAAGCAATGTCCTACTAACAGTGCGGTAAAAGAGAGAGAGAGAGAGGGAGGGAGAGAGAAAGAAAAAAATGTCTGAGCATGATAAATGCAAAATTCTGAACAGCAGTGACCTGCTGGTGTGGGGGAGAGGGGTGGAGAGCCAGAGACTCCGTCAGGGGTTCAAGGCATTACTATGTCTCACATACGTTATCTATCGTGTAGGTCCAGAATATTCTGTAGTAAGCTTTTTGGCAAAATCTTAGAAAAAAATTGGCTTATGGACTTTTTAAACTCTGCTCCGAGTGCCAGGAAAAGCAAAGAGACAGACTAAAGTGGGTCACAGTGAAAGACTTACGTTAGTAAATGTTCTCTAAATAGAACTCAAGGGGTACCTGGCTGGCTATGTCGGTGCGGCAGGCAACGCTTGATCTCGGGGTTGTGAGTTCGGGCCCCACGTTGGATGTAGAGATTACTTTTTAAAAACATCAATTTAATCAATCAATCAAACTCAAGTCTCATTTTGCGTCTAACATTCCCAAGAAACTATTTTTTCTTTCATTTATTCACTTAACTAGGGGCACTAACAGAGTGCCTACTATGTGCCAGCATGGTTCTGGGGACAAGGGAATGAACAGCAGTGGTGAGGTCCCTGCTCTAACCTTATGTTCTAAAGGGAGGAGAGGGGCGCCTGGGTGGCCCAGTTGGTTGAGTCATGATCTCATAGTTTGTAAGTTTGAGCCCCACATCGGGCTCTCCTCTGCTGACTCAGAGCCCACTCTGGATCCTCTGGCCCCCTCTCTCTTCTGCCCCTCCCCTGCTGGAGCTCTCTTTCAGAAATAAACAAACATTAAAAAAATCTAAAAAAAAAAAAAAGAGAGAAGAGGGGATGGTGATTAAAGGAAAAAAAAATCCATAAATGGTATTTCCACTGGGAAGCAGGGTCTTTGCAGATGTATTCAAGTTAAGATGAGGTCACATTGGATCAGAATGGTCCCTTAATCCAGTAACTGGTGTCCTCACAAGAAGAGGGCAACGTGAACACAGATACACACAGAGGCAAGGCCGTGAAAAGACAGAGGACGTTGCGGTGGTGCTGCCTCAGGCCAAGAACCACCGAGGATGGCCGGCAACCAACAGAAACCGGAAGAGGCAAGGTTCTTCGTCGGGGCCGTCCAAGGAAGCACGGCCCGGCCAACACCTTGACTTTCGACCTCTTCCCTCTGGAGCTGTGACAGAATACAACTCTGTGGTTTCAAGCCATCCAGTCTGCGATACTTTGTCACGGCGGCCCGAGGAACTTCAGACAGAAGCAGGCAGCGTTGCGAGAAGCTGGGACCACGGATGGGAGAGCAACTTGGAGGACCCGCTGGAGCTCCCCGGCCCCCGTTCTGGTTCCCTGCAGCACAAAGCAGCCCCACCGAGAAGGCGGCCACAGGACTACCGCGTCACTCCCGGGCGAGGCCTCCTCTCCACGGGCGGTGGTCTGCCCGGGATCTGTGTCTGTCAGAAAGCACGTCTCCATTCTGGAACAGAAGTCTCTCAGTGGACAATAAATCTACCCGCTGGCCCTCCGTCTACCATCAAGGACCACAGAAAACAAGCACAGGCCGTCATCTTCCTCATGGCAGCTTTTCACATTTCTTTAACATAACACTATCACACCCTCTTGAGACTTTCTCTTAAGTTATATGTGCCTATGTCATTTGGGTCATTTTCTCTTGTGAGCCACTTATTAATTCCACCAAGTAACAGATGGAACGTGGCCGGTACTGTTAAAGGCACTGGGACACAGCAGTCAGTAAAATGGATACGAGTCCCTGGCCTGTGGGGCTTACGCTATAGTAGGCGAAGCAGAGAAAACAGGAGAGGCAAGTCATGTGTGTGCTACGTCAGCTGGCGACAAAAGCTCAGAGAAAAAGTTATCCATGTCAGATAGAGGTAGCACCTTCAGACGGTAAGGCCAACAAAAGTCACCCTTGTATAAACATCTGAGGAGGTGAATGAAAAAGCCACACGGATTTTAGGGGCTGAGCCTTCCAGCAACAGAGATCACGGCCGAAATGTTCAGGAAGAGCAAGGAAGCGAGTATGGCTAGAGCAGAGGAGCAGCAAGGAGGAGGAGCACAGTGGGAAAGGAGGTCAGAGCCGAAACAGGGCCGGTTCACACACAGCCCTGGGTCAAGGTGAGGGCTCTGACTCTCATTCTCCATGAGAAGGCGAGCCAGCGGAGGGAACCAAGAGAACACTGACGTGACCCATCTTGGGGGGTGCTTGTTTTCGGTTTCATTTTGTTTAAACTTGTTTATTTGATAAATCTGTGAAATTCTCTTTATCCAACCTGCCAGGCGCATAGCTAATAATATCTACTGATCTGTGATTATGAATAATAGTGATTATGGGAGAGACCTAATCAGGACTTCCCAGCACCGAGGTGTGCTGCCCAGAACTAACCAGCTGGAGCTGCCCAAGTCTTCCGTTAGTTTGTGACGGCAGTGTAACGAGCTTGCTGTGAAAAATAACCCTGCTGTTATACAAGGTTGGGCTTACGCTTCAGTCTGGTGCTACCCTGAGATTGAAGTGAAGCGAGGGAAGGCGTGGCCACTCCAGTAATCCAAGCAAGACATGCTGGTGCCCTGGAACCCACATCAGGCCCACTACCTGTTTCTGTAAGTACAGTTCCGCTGAAACATAGCCATGCTCTTTTGTTTATGTTTTGTCTGTGGCTGCTTTTGTGCTACAGGGGCAGAAAATAGCTGTGACAGAGGCTATGCAGCCTGCAAAACCAAAATATTTACTATCTGGCCCTTTACAGAAAGGGATAGCTGACCCCTGATCTAGAATATGAAGTAAAAAGATGAGGGAACGTTTCAGGCTTCAGCAACTAGAAAAAAAAAAATGAGCTGGTATTTTCTGAGAGGGCGTTCCAGAACACAAGACAATTTTGGACGTGCTCTCCGTGAGATGCTTCTTAGACAGTGTGTGAGTCTGAGGTTCAAGGAATGGTTCTGGACTGGAGAGATCAACCTACAGACCAGCAACTTAGAGATGGTAAGTAAAGCTGGGAAACCAGATCAAATCAGTAAGAAAATCGACACAGATGGACAGGACAACAGGTTAAAATATTGACACCCAGCTCCCCACCCCCGCCCCCGCCCCCGCCCCCGCCCCCTGACATTTACACGTCAGGGAAACGACAAAGAACCATGTGGAGCCCCAAGAAGGGGGGAAGACAGGAGGAAAACCAGGAGAGTGCAGAGCTCTGGAAGCCAAAAGAAGAAAGTGTTGCAAGAAGAAAGCCAGAGCCCATCAGCTGGGGCTGAGCCGTTGACTCAGAGCAGATCACAGGAGTCCTCACCTGACTGGATTCGAATCAGCAGTGGGTGCAAGGACAGAAGAAGGACACAGAGGCCAGGAAGCAACTCACTCTGGAGGTTCTGTTGTGATGCAGAGCAGAGCAGTGGGGTGGAAGGTGGCATTGGAAATGAGATCAGGAGAGTTCCTTTATATGTATATTCCCAGGATGGGAGGAGGAACCACATGTAGAATGTTAAAAAAATCAAAGTTTCCCACTTAAGATGGAAAACCTGCTGGAGCAGGAAAGCTGGGAAGTGCTGGGGCAACAGCTCTCTGAGTTGGAGAGAGGAGGTGGGACCTGGGGACAGAATTCAGGAAGGGCAGGGAGCTTCAAGCTTAACAAAAGCAGGCCACACAATCAGGCAGGTAGGAGGACGCTACGATGGGAGCTCACATCACTACTACGTCGCTGCCTGCACCTGCTTTCTCCATGACCTAGGAAGGCAGCCCATCAGGCCAGAGCTGCACGGAGAATGAGGTGCTGTTGACTGAAGCAGAGGGTTCAAAACAGACCTGGGGAGCTGGAGAGCAAACAGGAAATACGCTGTAACTACCTGCCAGTATGAAGGGTCTGCTGGAGCGCGTGACCATGAATCTGAAATGAGACAGACAGCATGGTTCTGGTTTTTTCTCTAGCCTTGTTCCACTGCATGAGACAGACAAGAGCTAGGGAATGGGATTGAAAACCAGGAGCATGGGGGTGGGGGTGGGGGGGCACCTGGGTGGCTCAGTCGGTTGAGTGTCTGACTTTGGCCCAGGTCATGATCTCGCGGTCTGTGAGTTCAAGCCCCACGTCGGGCTCCGTGCTGACAGCTCAGTCTGAAGCCTGCTTTGGATTCTGTGTCTCCCTCTGTCTCTGCCCCTCACTCTCTCTCCCTCCCTCTCTCTCTCTCTCTCTCTCAAAAATAAACCAACATTAAAAAACAAAAAACAAAACCAGGAACATGGGGGGCACATGGCTGGCTCAGTCAGTAGAACATATGACCCTTGATCTCAGGGTTGCAAGTCTGAGCCCCCCACTAGATGTAGAGTTTACTTAAAAATAAAATCTTTAGGGGCACCTGGGTGGCTCAGTCGGTTGAGCATCTGATTCTTAATTTCAGCTCAAGTCATGAGCTCACGGCTTGTGGGTTCAAGCCCAACGTTGGGAGATTCTCTCTCTCTCTTCTTCTGCCCCTCTCCTGCTTATGCTCTCTTTTTCTCAAAATAAATAAATACATAAATAAAAATAAAATCTTAAAAAACAAAACAAAACCAAACCAGAAGCATGGTTTAATCCAGGAAGTAAGACAAAGTGAGAGAGAGGTGAGAGAGGGGAGAGACAATGAGTGACTGTGGAATGTAAATGGGTCCAGGAGGGACGTGGGGACACCAGGGAAGGGAGAAGTGAAGAAAGTGGGACAGAGAGGGTGAGCCAGAAAGCTGAAGGTGGCAGTCAGGAAGTCACTGAGATGGAAAGATCTAGAGTATGACCAAGGCAGTGAGTGGCTGATGTCGGATGGAAGACCAGGTTACTAAGGGAAAGCAGCTCAAAAAAGCGCGAGGGCAGAGTCCTGGAAGGTCATCCCTGTGGCTACTGAGATCACCACAAACCGTGACACAGTGTTGGGGAGAGAGACAGTGGACCGAACGAGGCAGGGTGAGTGTGTTCAGAGGTCAGCTGTGACAAGGACAGGAATGGGGAACACGGTCTAATGACACAAGGTTCAAATCGATGTGTTCTTAGGGAGGAGGAAGCATGGTCTAGAAGAAATGAGGAAGGGCATAAATTCAGCAAGAGCACTAAAGGGAAAGCCCGTCCACAGAGAAGCACTCTTCCAGGGACTGACGGTGAGGATTTCAGAAGAGGGGACTGCGTGGGGAGAGGTGTCCATAACAAGCCATATGGAGACTGGACACTGAGAGGCAAGGGATGAGGACCCGCGAGACCCAGTGGCTGACATAAGCAGGACAGGGCTCATGCTGAAATGATTCCTGGTGGTCCCAAAGAGACAGGGTGCTGTGACCAGGCACACGCAGAGCTCGGTCTCCTGCCTGACTACCACTGGTGCAGCGTGACCTTAAGCCCCTCCACATCCCACTAGCTCTCCCCGGACATTCTCCAGCATTCCAGGAGGGACTTGGCCATGGTGCAACCAACAGCACTGTTGGTGGCACCCTTCCCAAGGAAAGGGTAAAAACCCAACTGGAATCCTGAGCCCGTCCCCTACCGGAAGACTATCACAGCTTCTCAAAGGTGTTCAGCAGCAACATTTCAGGCAAAGTCACTGTTTCTTGCTAACTGATGATTTAATCTGAACCTCTCTCACTTTTAGAGTCAACAGGAGGACGCATAAGCATTTATATTTACCTGGGGAAGAGTCTACGATAACGCCTATCAAGAGTAACAGTAACTGAAACCCTGCAAATACTTTTTAAAATTTTTGTAATGTTTATTTATTTTTGAGAGAGAGAGAGAGAGAGAGAGCGCGCGAGCGCTCAAGTGGGGAAGGGACAGAGAGAGAGAGGGAGACATAGAATCTGAAGCAGGTTCCAGGCTCTGAGCTGTCAGCACAGAACCCAATGCAGGGCTCAAACTCACGTACCACAAAATCATGACCTGAGCCAAAGTCAGACACGTAACCGACTGAGCCACCCAGGCACCCCTCTGCAAATACTTTTAATTGACGACTTACCTAGTTCAGAAAGACAGATTATGTGGAAGGCAACTAAGGGAGAGTGCATTAAATGCAGAAATAACAATCATATTAAATTATTCAACGATGTGATGATGAATACAGGTCTGAATGCACCTGCTTTTTCAAATTAGAATCCTAAGTAATTATAATAATTATAATGATAATAATTCTCATGTTCAATAGAAAAGTTCACTTGACAAAAGGTATTTTCAAATACGCAGGAGGAATCAGTATCATTGTTTCCCAACAAAGACATACCTGGATATCAACGATGAGCCCATTAATTATAAAAAAAGAAATTTTCACAATAGTTAAGTAATTGTCAATGAGACAGCTATAAACATCACATCAGGTGAACTTTTATACCGCAAAAATTCAGAGAGTTCTGTTGACAACATTAAATGAAGACATGGAAATCCGTAATTAGAGGCCTGTTATTTTGACCATTATTTCAATCTTGCCTTTTCAGATGATTTTATCATAGAAGGAAAGCATCAACCAAACTCATAAAATCGGCTGAGCCAAATTAAGTCTTAATTGCCTTACCATCAGAAATTAAGACCTGGTCCTGTTTGAAACAAAGGATAAAAATTACAGAAAGGAAAACAATTAGTTTGAACAGATCACCATCAAAATGAATAGAGATGAACAAAACACAACGTAATGATGTCAATCTTTAAACTACTGCTTGCAGGATTTTGAACAGCTGCTGTTCCATGTTCTCGTCTGTGGAAATGCGGCCCAATCTTACCCCGTTGTGAAAATGTCACAACCATAAGCCTCACAGAAAGCCAGGACTAAATGGCCCAGGTATGGAAGTAAGGCTTACCTGATGCACCTATTGGGGAGGTAGCTGGGGTCATGTTGTGGACATTGAGACCAAGGCTCTGGGAGGGGCCCGGGGCTGATGCTGCTATGGGAGGCCCCAGCGGGTTCTCCCTCTGGGGCGAGGTGAGCGGGGTGGTGGGCTGGGAGGTCTGTCCACCAGCAAGTCGTGCGAGGCGCCTCCGTCGGATCTATAACGTGAGAGGAGAAAAGACCCGTAACTCAACCGCAGAAAACACAATTCTGCCCGAGAAGAACAACATTAACGTCATCAATAACCATGGAGAACCACGCAGGAGCTTAACAACTAAATATGCCTGGAGGAAAAAAGGACCCGCTCAAGACAAGAATTGACGTGGCAGACAGGTACACACCTCCTACTGCCTTACAATCCCTGTTTATCACACCTCCTTGACCGATACTGTGACACTACTGTAAGCATACTACGTTTCTAAACACGCTGAAGCTCGTTATTTTAATACAACTATGTAACTTGGCCGTTTTAAGTAAGTGAGATTTTAAATAAATACCCAATTAGATTCACTAAAACAAAGTTTCAAAAGTAACAAACGTTACAGTAAGACACAAATGTTACCATTGCTTTCAGCAGCAAAGCGGTTAGATTCTTCTTGCTTAACTGCCATCAAAATATAATCGGCCGCTGCTTCCTTATAATACTCCAGGGTTAGCAAGTGATTACAAATATCTACCACCAAATCCCAGCGCATCACAGAAATGTTTCCCTCCCATTTTGACAGTCATTCATTTATAGCCAAGCAATAAACTCTCACGGACCACCTGCTGTCCCACAGGCAGTGAGGATGTCTAACCAACCGTGATAAGGCTTCTGGTTCTGAGCAGGCATCAAAGACGCAAACCAACGAGGCTGCTTATGCTCATTCTGTTACAGATAAGGAAGATGAAAGAGACAGCCCGTGACAGATGCTAACAGGGATGGACCTAATCTGAACCAAGAACCTGCCATTCCGACCCTGCGGGAAAGCTGCTCCTTTTATCGTTCAAACAACCAAGAACATCCTAGTTCTTGACCCCAAACCCGAGAAGCCCACTCCTGTGTCCCTGCTGCAAATACATCCCTCGGTGACCTTACACAAAATCCGGAGGTTTGGTTGTTCATCTACCTACATCACTAGGATAAATCCCTCGAAGGAAAGATTAGGTGTTAATTATTGGAAATAAACAGTGAAAAAATCATTAAACACTGATGCAGCACTTTATCTCCCAGCAATGTTCTCAACACTTTATAAATCTATACTCACTGAAGCCTCGTAATGAGCCTTCGTGGGTACTTAGGCTGATTTTACATGTGAGCAAACTGAGGCACAGGGGTTAGATACTTGCCTCGTTCATAAGTGGTAGAGCTGGAATCCGAACCCATGCAGTCCGGCTCTAGCGCCCACGCTCTTACCAGCAATCCAGCGGTCTGGGGATCCCTTGTGGTCTCCAAGACCCTCGCAGAGAGCACGTTGAGGCCAAAGCTATTTTTACAGTATCACTAAGATATCTGCCTCTTCAATCTCATTCTCAAGCGTCCAACGGGGTTTTCCAGAGGCTGCATGGCATGGCGTGTCGCAACAAATTAAAGGAGTTAACATGAAAATTCAGCTGTATTCTAGTAAATCAGATATTAAAAAGACCTGAAAAAGTCACTCTTCTCACTACAACTGTTTTGGAAAACGTAGTCGTTTTCGTTAAAAACACATTATTTAGGGGTGCCTGGGTGGCTCAGTCAGTCGAGCATCTGACTCTTGGTTTCAGCTCAGGTCACGATCCCAGGGTCATGGATCATGAGGCCCTGCCTCAGCTCAGAGCCCCTCTCTCTCCCTCTGCCCCTCCCCTGCTCGTGATCTCTCTCTCTCTCTCTCTCTCTAAAAATTTTTCTTAAAGTTCTATTAACATACATTATTGTTTTTACTAATGTCTGTTTTAAAGTTGCTCACCCTTTATTTCTATTATGGTACACATCAAAGAATACAACCCACCTAAACAAAAGCTCTTTGAGATCTTCAACATTTTATAAGAACGTAAAGGGGTCCTGAGACCAAACCTCCGACCGGCAGGCTGCCTCTCTCTCACACGTCCTGATCTCCTTATAGTCGAGCACGGCACCTGGTCTGTAACAGGTGCTCAAGGCTCCCTGACCTGAACCGAACAGAGAACAGTGAAGGTCATCACAGATCTTCCGGGGGAGACGTGGTATGAAGATGAAAAAACTCTCTGAAAGAAACCACTGAAGTGTCTCTCTCAAGAACACTTACCCGGGGTGGAGGGTGGGGCAAAGCGAACCAGAAATTCCCCCCGCAACCTGTTCCTGATCCAATTACTCAAGCCAGAGCCCCAGGATCTGTGTTCCCCGCTTCCTCGCCGCACCCTCGACACACACTCTCCTCTCAGCTCCTCTGCCACCACCCTATTCAGGCCACCACCCTCTCTCCCCAGGACCTCTACAAGAGGTCCTCGTCAACCTATCTGCGTCCACTCTGGCCCGGTAAAAGCGAAGGCTCCGTATTCCTTTCTTTAAACACTTTCAAAGCTTTAGATTTCTGAAAGGCAACTCAAAGCGCAACGAGGTGACACTTCACGCCCATGAAAACGGCTACCGTCGAGAAACCATAAAGTAACAAGTGTTAGTGACGATGTGGAGGAAGTGGAGCCCTCTGCAACGGCGGTGACACGGTCACGCGGGGCAGGCACCATTTTAAACAGTTTGGTGGTTTCTCAAAACATTACAAATAGAATTACCACACGATCCAGTGAGCCCACGCCGAGGAAATACACAAAAGGCAGGGACGCAAACAGCCATTCGCTCACCCGTGTTCACAGCAGTCATCTGTAAGAGCCAACACGGGGAAGCAACCCAAATGTCCACCGATGGATAAATGGATAAAACAAAATGTGGCATAGCCACACAGTGGAATATTATTCAGCCTTAGAAAGGAAGGACATTCGAGGGGCACCTGGGTGGCTCAGTCGGTTGGGCGTCCGACTTCGGCTCAGGTCATGATCTCAGTCCATGAGTTCGAGCCCCGCGTCGGGCTCTGTGCTGACGGCTCAGAGCCTGGGGCCCGCTTCGGATTCTGTGTCTCCCTCTCTCTCTGCCCCTCCCCTGCTCATGCTCTGTCTCTCTCTGTCTCAAAAAGAAACTTAAAAATTTTTTAAATTAAAAAAAAAAAAAAAAAAAAAAGGAAAGACATTCTGACGCGTGCTACGACACAGATGAACCTTGAGGACATTATGCTCAGTGAAATAAGCCAGACGCAAAAAGACAAAGACTGTACGAGTCCACTCGTATAAGGGATCTAGAGGAGTCAAATTCATAGAGACAGAAAGTGGAATGGCGGTTGCCAAGAGCCGGGGCGATTTAAAAACTCTCAAGTATAGAATCAAATGCTAAGTGATAAGAAGGCATGCTCTCCTACGTTCTCCCGCGATCTAGTCACACAGCAATCACAGGAATTCTTTAAAAACACAAACCACACTCTGCTGCTCAAACCATTCAACGGCTTCCCACTGCACTTGGAGCAAAAACCGAGTCCTCACCGTGGTCTACAGAGCCAACGTCTGCCTCTCCCGCTTACGGTGTGCCGTTCCGGGCAGTAGCCACACCAGCCCTCGGACGGTTCCCAAGACGTCCTAAGCTCTAGCTTGCCTTCAGCCACTTGCAATTGCTTAAGCCTAGAAGCAGTTTTTCTAATTCTTGGCGTGGCTGGTTCTTTCTCTGCCTTCCATTCTCAGCTTAAATGTCACCTCCTCCTACGGGACTTCCCTGATGGCTTTAGCCAGCACTCTCCTCCCCTCCAAGCTCACGGACACCGCAGCCCTCCAATCGCATGCTTCGGGCACTCCACATGGTCTGCAGTCACATGATCTATTTCTTACTTACTGTCTCGCTTATTATCTGTTTCCCTAGTAGAACGGAAGCTCCGTTGAGAAAACCACATCTACCTTGTTCACTGGCGTATCTCCAGCACGGAGCATAGGGCCAGGCGCATAACAGCCCTGTACGTCTTCAACAACGGGAAAGAGTAATGCACGCAATCAAGACAGGCCAAGTATAAAAGCCACACAGGAGAATGTTTAACTGGATATTCAAAGGCCAGACGGTTTTTCAGACTTGGTATCAGGTCCTCTTCAGATATCCACTCATTGAACAAATGCTCATCAAGCACCACAGTAAACTCAACAGCCCCTGCTGTCACGGCGCTCGGATTCTAGCAAAGACCAAAAGAACAGCCAAATGGACAAAAAAGGATGCCGGGGGTTACAAGCACCCTTAGAGAAAAATTAAGCACGGGAGGGATAGCAGGGCACGCTGGGGAGAGGGCGCTGCGATTTTTAGATAAGGTGGGTGGAAAAGCCTCTCTGGTAAACGGGGCTTCTGCAAGCACGAAGGAAGAGAGGAAGCAAACCAGGTGGGTGTCTGGGAAGCATGAGGGGGCTTGTGAGTGGCTCATGCTGAAGGTCAGCAAGACTTGTGGGGCTGGAGCAGAACGAGCCAGAGGGAAACAGCAGATGATGAGTTCAGAGGCATGAAGGGGCCTCATAAGCCACGGTGAAAGCACTGGCACTGGGAAGCCACCGGGGGGTTCTGGTCAGAGAAGCGACATGACTCAACTTATATTTGAAAATTATTATTTTGGATGCTACAGAGAATCGGCTGCGGGGGAGAAAGGGAGCAGGCAGAGGCTACTTAGGAGGATGCGGCGACCCGAACTCGGATGCGTGGCTGCTAAGATCGTGGTGAGTGGTCAGCTGGGATGTAGTTTGCAGGTGGAACACAAGCTCATGGGATCTGCCGATGGGATGGAGGGCAAATAGGAAAGAACCACAGGAAGCAGGGCTGACACCAAAGTCCTGGGCCTGAGACCAAGACTGAGGCACGAAACACGGAGGGAGGGAGGAGACACAAATTGTTTTAGACGTGTGATTATCAAACGCACAGATGGACTCGTCTTTGTGTGAATTCTACGATTTTTTCAATGGAGTATAAAATAGTGATTAAATAAACAGCAATTAAAATTAAAATATATGATCTGGGGTGCCTGGGTTAAAAACGTCCAACTCGTGATTTCGACTCAGGGCATAATCTCATGGTTTGTGAGATCGAGACCCTCGTCTGGTTCTGTGCTGGCAGCATGGAGCCTGCTTGGGTATCTCTCTCCCCCTCTCTCTGCCCCTCCCCAGCTCACACGTTCTCTCTCTCTCTCTCTCTTAAAATAAATAAACATTTTTTAAAAAAATAAATTAAGTTAAAATATACGATCTGATGTGCAGGACAGAGCACAGGTTAGAGACGGCACATGAAGCCACGAGCCGGGATGAGATCACCTAGGCAGGTGTGCAGACAAAGTCTGAGGATGGAGCCCTTGGACACAGCTGAGAGGGGGAGATGAGGTGACGCCACTAAAGGACCCTGAAAGTAGTGTCAAGAAGCCTCTGGGCTCTCCAGAAGAAGGTTCACTGGCTTCCTAAAACCCAGTCAGAGAATTTCAAGAGGGATCACTCTATTTACAGGCCGAGCAACATGAAGACTGAGAACTGGCCGCTGGGATTGGTGATGAGGTGGTAACTGAGGGCCTCATCAGACCCTATTTTGATGGACTGGAGGGGATGAAAGCTTGACTGCAGTGGGGCTGACAAAGAATGGGAGACTAAGGGCGCCTGGGTGGATCAGTCAGTTGGGCCTCCAACTTCGGCTCAGGTCGTGGTCTCGCGGTTTTTGAGTTCGAGCCCGTGTCGGGCTCTGGGCTGACGGCTCAGAGCCTGGAGCCTGTGTTGGATTCTGTGTCTCCCTCTCTCTCTGCCCCCTCCACCACTCGCATGCATGCGTGCTCTCTCTCTCTCTCAAAAATAAATAAACATTAAAAAAAATTAAAAGAGGGGCGCCTGGGTGGCTCAGTCGGTTAAGCGTCCGACTTTAGCTCAGGTCACGATCTCACGGTCCGTGAGTTCGAGCCCCGCGTCGGGCTCTGGGCTGATGATGGCCCAGAGCCTGGAGCCTGCTTCCGATTCTGTGTCTCCCTCTCTCTCTGACCCTCCCCCGTTCATCCTCTGCCTCTCTCTGTCTCAAAAATAAATAAACGTTAAAAAAAAAAAAAATTAAAAGAACAGGAGACTAGAAGTACTGATTTCTGTGGGAATGCAAGCTGGTGCAGCCACTCTGGAAAACAGCATGGACGTTCCTGAAAAAACTAAAAAGAGAACTACCCTACGACCCAGCAATGGCACTACTAGGCATTTATCCACGGGATACAGGTGTGCTGTTTCGAAGGGACACACGCACCCCCATGTTTCTAGCAGCACTATCGACAATAGCCAAAGGATGGAAAGAGCCCAAATGTCCATCGATGGATGAAGGGATAAAGAAAATGTGGTGTATATATACACAATGGAGTATTACCTGGCAATCAAAAAGAATGAAATCTTGCCATTTCAACTACCTGGATGGAACTAGGGGGTATTATGCTAAGTGAAATCAGTCAGAGAAAGACAAAAATCATATGACTTCACTCACATGAGGACCTTAAGAGACAAAACGGATGAACATAAGGGAAGGGAAACAAAAATAATATAAAAACAGGGAGGGGGACAAAGCAGAAGAGACTCATAAATATGGAGAACAAACTGAGGGTCACTGGAGGGGTTGTGGGAGGGGGTGTGGGCTAGGTGGGTAAGGGGCACTAAGGAATCTACTCCTGAAATCACTGTTGCACTATATGCTAACCTGGATGTAAAGTTTTAAAAAATAAAAGATAAAATTAAAAAAAAAAAAAAAAGAAGTGCCGATTTCTGAAACTTTTTACTGTGAAAAAAAGAGCACAAGTGGGAAAGGGGAGGGGGCGATTACGGTGAAGGTCCATGGAATCCACTCTGCCGAGGAAGGGAAGGAAGGATGCAAGTTCATGGAGACAGACGGGCTGCGGACCCCAGTGGCATTACGTGCGTGACACGGTAGGAAATGTGGTGCAGGAGAAGCGAGATCCATCAGGAAACCTGCACTTTGGTGCCACCACGGATTGGCCATGCTTGCTGTCATGCTGGATAACACACTTAACTCTCCAGCGTCGCCTTCTCGTCAGCTAGAAAACAGGCATAATAAACGCAGCCCCAAACAGCTTTCCCAGGTAGTTGCTACAACTAAATGGGGCGATACAGGTAAAAGTGAACATGAATGAGTGAGTTGTGGTATATTCCCATACGGGCATCCGTGCAGGAATCAAATGCATGAGCTTGTGCCCTATGCAACGGTCTGGAAGATTCTCACAAACAATACGGAGCAGAAGCCAGGTGTAAAAAAGCATCGACTGCATGATTCCATCTGTAACAAGTTCCAAAACAAGAAAAAACAGAGGCATGAGCAAGCTTCTCAGTAGCAGTGATGGTCTTTGCTTTAAAACGGACACTATATTCACAGCTGTGTCCACTGTGTGAAAATTCACTGCTGTACACATTCAATATGGGTAGCAAGTTCATGGGTATTTCATCATGTTCTTCATCAACTTTTAAACGTTAAATGCAGTCTCTTATATGTTTTAAACATAATGTAATTTCAAGGTGTTCTTTTTTAAGTTTATTTATTTTGACAGGGTGTGAGCAGGGGAGGGGCAGAGAGGGAGAGAGAGGGAGAGAGAGGGAGAGAGAGGAAAAGAGAGAGAGACAGAGAATCCTAAGCAAGCTCCTCAGGGTCAGTACAGAGCCCAATGTGGGGCCCAAACTCCCAAACCGTGAGATCACGACCTGAGTGGAAACCAAGAGTCGGACGCTTTACCAACTGCGCCACCCAGGCGCCCCAAGCACGATGGAATTTTAAAAAAAAAATTTAATGTTTACTTTCGAGAGGGAGAGAGGGGCAGAGAGAGAGAGGCAGACATAGAATCCAAAGCAGGCTCCAGCCTCTGAGCTGTCAGCCCAGAGCCCAACGCGGGGCTCGAACCCACGAACCGTGAGATCAGGACCTGAGCCAGTCAGACGCTTAACCAACTGAGCCACCCAGGCGTCCCCAGGATGTAATTTTTAAAAAATTAATCCTACTTATCCTTCAAGGCCTAAAATGCTACATTCTCTGTGTGGATGCTATGAAGTTTTTTTTAATTTTGTATGAAAGAGTAATTAAAGAAATTGTAATTAAAGTTAAAACCTGTATTCACTGATACTGAAATTAAAGTAGTATTTTAATTTTTAAAGTGTGTTTATCTGTACACACCAATGCAACAGAGGGCCTGGTAAAAGAAGACTTTAAATTCTCAGGGAAATCAGTGTTTGGGGAGATCTGGTTGAAGTTGAGTAGAGTTACGTTAGAGGTAGCTAACTTGGGAGCCCATGCTGGACTTCAAATTCAAGTTCAACCTTTACTACTTACTACCAAGGTAGGATCAAGGTAAGTCACTTACCCTCTCTGTGCTTCAGTTTCCACATCTGTACAATGGGTGTGGAAAGAGTAGCCTCCACACAGAGTTATGAGAAAACCACCACCCACTCCCCGTTTTCTACTTCATTTTTCTCCATGGCTCTTATCTGACCTCCAACACATGTGATGCTATTTATGTATTCATTGCTTATTCACCATTCACCATTCCCCAACTCTAAGCCCTTAACACAGGACTTTTCTCAGTTGTTTTTACAAGAGGACCCAGCACATGGTAGGTGCTCCTTAAATATTTGCCAAAGTAACGAGAGAATGAATGAAAAAACACTAGAAAATGCACGGTGCATAAAATTTACTATTTAGGAATTAATATTACCATTATTTTGAAAAAGCACACACACTGCTTTTGGAAAAAAAGCAAAGCCACTTCTATATCTGGTGCCAGGTTCAGCCTGAGATGTGAAATTCAAATGTTCTCCTCGGTGAAACAAACATAGAATAAATGTCCTGACTCACTGCAATAAGGCTGGAAGGAAGTTTTCCAAGAAAGATTTCCACTGGGCTGATGTTCCCCGATCCCTACCCCCAACACTCCACAAACACAGGTGTAGGAAAAAAAGAAGAAGAAAAGAAAAAGGAGAATCAGGACTTTGTGAATTATACTGTGGGCCATTAACGAAGACAGAGAAGTGCAGTAAGGGACACAGGCAGGTCCGTGCACGACACGAACTGGTAGGAGGTGAGGGTGAGGAGAAAACCTGCCCTCACCTCCCCCATCTTCAAGACCTACTAGAAAGAGGAGAAACGGCCACGAAAGGGCCAGCGCTTGGGGCTGTCTGCAGGGGACTCAACGGGGGACGGTGCCCTTCGAGGGGCTGACCACTTTCTACGAAGGTGGGGGCTTACATGGGTGATGGGCACTGAGGAGGCCACTTGTTGGGATGAGCACCGGGGTGTTGCATGTAAGCGATGAACCATGGGAATCTACCCCAAAAACCAAGAGCACGCTTTACGCACTGTATGTTAGCCAATTTGACGATAAATTATATTAAAAAATAATCATCATAAAATAATAATTAAAAAAATAAACTGTTTAGCAGCCCGAGAACCCTGGGAATATCTAGACAGGAGACTCCCAAGAGACGGCTTTGAGCAATCGAAGGCATAAAGGCTTATCTAATTAACTTGACTATTAAGAGATGTGACCTCACTTTTATCACAAACAGTGCATCACAACATATGAGACACAAACTAAAAATAGTTCAGCACATCAAAATATTATTCAACGTTTTTCTCTTTGCTTACTCTTTCTACCACTAAGCACATGAGACTGGTATCATCTCTCTTACGTTGAACAAGTCCTTTTTCAAAGAACTGTTTTCCCAGATGTCACAAAGAGAAAAAACCAAAAGCATAAAAAAGGAACTTGTGATTCTTCAACTGATGTCCTAAACCACAATTCAAACCCAGACATACAGATCATGAAACCTCATATCTAGAGTTTTTCTGGTCTTGACTATCTCAGTTCTCATTTCACAAGCGACATTAAAATAGGGTTTTCCCCAGAACTGTTCTACCTGATGCCTTTCCCTACCCTCGCAGACCTGATTAAAAATAGGTTCAAAACAGCTACCGTTCAAAACAGCAAGGGCCACTGTGGGGCAGAGACTCTGACGGGATGGGCCAAACTCTGCTCCTCTTATTTTTAGTGGGATTGGGGGGGGGGGGGGGGGGAGCTGGGGGATAAATCCCAAAAGCACTGTTTGTTTGCTTTCTAATGTTTTAATTTATTTATCTAGCGAGACAACGAGCAAGAACGGGGGAGAGGGGCAGAGGGAGAGAGAACCTTAAGCAGGCTCCACTCTCAGCGTGGAGCCTGACATGGGGCTCAACCCCACACCCCTGGGATCATGACCTGAGCCAAAATCAGAAGTCGGACGCTTAACTGACTGAGCCACCCAGGTGCCCTGAGATACCTCTTGTTCTGATTAGTGTTGGTTTTGTTTTCTTTGTTCATAGCTGGCCATGTCTGAAACTTACAAGACGCTATGACAACCTCACAATATGCCTGGATCTAAGCCCAACAGTATACCTCAAAGTAACGCATTCAATCAAATCTGAACATCACAGCTCTGTGATAAAAAATTCACCAGCTACATTTTAAAAATTCACCATTTTAGGGGCTCTAAGACAAAAAAATAATTTTTAGTGATATGATAAACACTTACCCAGCTCTTAAGCCATGTGCCAGATGCTATTCTAAGGGATTCATGTATATAAATCTAGTTAAGAATCCAAGGCAATCAATACATTCATCTTCCCATTTTACAGATGAAGAAACCAAACTCAGAGAGGTTAAGGGACTTGCTCAAGGTCACACAGCCAGTAAATGAAAGAACAGACATGAGCCCAGGGTGTCCAACTCTGGAGTATACAACACTAATCACAGCCCACGGATCTTCACAGCAGAAAATCCCTTCTGAAGTTGCAACGACCTGTAGATAGAGGCAGCCTCATTCCCCTGAGGACACGGTGCTTGTTCATTATCAGTTATGAATTCTACATGAATGGATACGTAGAATGTTATAACTGCAGATACTGTATTCGTACTCCAATATTAGAATGTTCGTGAACTCCCTCTTTGATGAGTGTGTATACTGAAATAAAGAATATTTCCATCTTTTGGTCCCGAGTGTAGAGAGCACAGCAAATAAAACAAACAAAAATAATACTTTCTGAACATAATCTTGCCCCCACCAAATTCAGTCCTTTATTGGTTTATTAAGTGCACGTAAGTCACTGTAGCAGGCGCTAAAAATGACATAACATCCAAGTCATAATCCCTACCCTCAAGGATTTCCAGATCCACTGAGGAAAGACAGATGAAAACCAGTAATTATGATACAGCACAAAAGGTCTGCACAAGACATAACAGCAGCAAAAAAGACACAAAGGAGGGCAACTCAGACCCCAACTCAATCTGGGGTATCTATTATTGCTTGATGGGAAGGTTACACACTCATACACAACACGCATACACACACATGTGCGTACATAGAGAGCTCAATAATGCTTATCTTTGAAAGAAAACGCGTTTTCCATCCTTTATTTTTTGAAAACATGTTTTCTATTCACTTCGAGAGCTCCTGCTCTTAAAAGGAGGGATATTTTTATGTGTCTTTTACCACGGTACTTTTTTTAATCGAGTTGGAAAAAAGCTGGTGGCACAAGGTCACACACAGTAATTCCATTTGGGTATATTCACATCACAAGGGGTATCATTAGTGCAAATTATACACAAATGACGATGGCAATGATGCATAATAAATTTCACACAATTGTTTTTGTTTTAATGTTTTTCACGTTTATTTTTTAGAGACAGCGCGCACACGCAAGCAGGGGAGGGGCAGAGAGAGGGGTACCGAGCGTCTGAAGTGGGTTCTGTGCCGACAGCAGAGAACCCACTGCGGGGCTGAACTCACAAACAGCGAGACCGTGACCTGAGCGGAAGTCAGATGCTTAACCGACTGAGCCACCCAGGCGTGCCCCGTTTCACGCAATCTCTGATGAAGGAAATGAAACCGTCATTATTCCTCGCGATGTCTGTAAAGCCTGAGAACATTCAGGACAAAGGGCAGCTCTGCTCCGGATCATCGTCACTCCAGCACCCGGGGTGACAAAGCAGCCTCTGGAGGACACGCTACTAATTGTCAGGGCAGAAGGAAGGGAGCGAGGCGCAGGGTCAACCGGCCCAGAAGGGACCCTTCTGCTCCCATTTCGTTGGCCGGAACAAGTCACGTGGCCATCCCTACAGCCACTGGGGTGGAGAAACAGAACCTTCCCCCAGGAAGGGGGCAGGGAATATCTGAACAAGAATACAAGTCTGGTACACGAGAGTCTCTGTTTAACTGGCCACACACCTGACGGTAGGGGTCACTTGCTGTGCTGCTGTCTGCGCCTCCCCTGGCACACTCCTCCCCAGGAGAACCGCTCAGCAGCCCCTCCTTCGGGTCTTTGCTCAGACGCTGCCTTCCCAGGGAGGCCTTCCCTTACCACCTCCTACTTCCCATCTCCGTTTTTCTCTTCTTCATACTTTCAAACAGTTCAGCCAAAACCGACAGGTACGTGTACGCACGTACGCGTACGTGGGTACACACACACGTACATACCGAGAGAGAAGGTGAACGCGGGCAAGAAGCCAACACCAAAAACTGATCAATCTGGGTGACTCAATCAACCTTTCTGCAGATTTGGAAATTTCCAGAGTAAAAAGTTGAAAAAATGAGATCTGCCAGCACGGTCCGTGTCTTCGCTAACTGTGTTCAGCTGCACAGAGCAGGCACGGAGTCCAAGTATCCGGGGTTGCTGAGCGAGCACAAGGGAGGTCATGGGCAGTGTGCACAAGGGGGGAGTGCAAGGAAGTAGCAGCCCGAGACAAAGGAAGCCCTGGCGGCATGTGGACTCTGGGTTCTGGTCTCTTCGTGTGACCCAGCTATCTTTCCGTCCTTGGGTTCAGAAAGAAGACCCCAGCATCCTTAAAATAAATCTCCTGTCTGCTTTAGCTTGGAGAGTTGTTCTGTCACTTGCTGTGGAGATGTCTGTAGCTACGTCCATCTCAACTCCTCAGAGACATGCTCAGTAACCAGTGCACAGAGTATCGCCTCGATCTTCTCACCAGGTTTTCAAGATTCAAATTCACGTACACGAGCTATGTATTTATTACTGTCGAGACAAACCATCCCAGACAGCAATTTTGAAAACTGTGCAACATACAAATTCAAATGCGATGCAAGTCATCTGCCTGGAGTTTCTTCTTCCAGACAGGTAGGAGTGAGCCAGGTGAGGGGACAGAGGAGCACTCACAAAGGCAGGGGGCTTCGTGAGAACGCACAGTGTGTTAGGGAATTCTGAGTCGTTTAAGGATGAGGGTGGACGGCCACGGCAAGACACAGGGCAGGAAAGACAGGCTGAGACAAGCTCCTGATGAGCTCTGAATACCCTCCTAAAATCGACCTTTTTCTAGAAGGAAAGGAAGAGATTTTGAAGGATGTAAGCAGGGGAATAACTGGGTTGGATCTGTCTTTTAAAATTTTTTTTTAATGTTTATTTATTTTTGAGAGGGACAGAGACAGAATGCAAGTGGGTTAGGGGCAGAGAGAGAGGGAGACACAGAATCCGAAGCCAGCTCCAGGCTCTGAGCTGTCAGCACAGAGCCCGACGTGGGGCTCGAACTCATGAGCCGTGAGATCGTGACCTGAGCCGAAGACTGACGCTCAACCAACTGACCCACACAGGTGCCCCGGATCTGTCTTTTAAAACAAATCACTCTAGCCACTATGTGGAGAATGGACTGTGGAAGGAACAGGTCCAGGGACAAGGTGTATAATCAAGAGAACTTGGGTCATTATTCGGAAGTGAGATGTGAGGAAGGGTGGAGTCTAGATCTCAGGCCTAAGCAGAGGGCACAGTCCCTAAAACAGAGACTATGAAAGAAGGAGGTTTTGAGAAGAAAAGGTGTGTTTCGACTACGCCGTGGGGTGAGGTGCCCCTAAGAACACCCACACAGAACGCCCTACAGGCAGCTGCCCTGTAGGCCTGGTACATATGTATGTATATATCTATCTATCTATTTATCTATTTATTTATGGAAATAGTTTCCATTTCCCTGTTCTAGCAAGGGTTGGAAGGCATTAGCAAAAAACCATAAACCGTATTTTTAATTTAACTTAGAGTCACATCGATAAGGAAATTAGGACAGAAGTAAAATGACACAAAAAAATAAGATTAAGCCAGAAGTGAAGTGAGTATGCATCACACGTGTATATCAACACTATATGTACGTATCACATGTCTATATCTGCAGAGGTTTAATGCCAAAGTACAAGTCAGAGAAAGCAATTTTAGAACAGCCCAAATGAGGAGATCCACACATCACCTTGGCTGATGTGACCTGATTCAAAGACAAATTTTAGAGTACCGAGGGCAGGGGTTCAAAACCTGAGGGTCAGGAGGGTGTTCCAGTTTTCACAAGCTTTTCAAAGAGGTCCCTGACTCAGATGAAAAGCGACTCTCTCCCGGCACGCATGGGCTGAGCATCCTTCATGAAATCCCCCGTAGAAATGTGTTCCCAACAGAAGTCTTGATAAGAACTGTGTCACGGTGAGTTTTAGTGGCTTTCCAATGACACTCCAAAGCAGAGCCATGTGTATAAGCTGCCGCAGGTTGAGAAGCCACGTTCCCACTGTCTACCATGCTGGGGTGGAGATTTGGGGATAGATCTCAAGCAGGAGATATGACCAGCAAGGGGATGTGAGAGTCATCAGTATGTACCTGGTAGATAACTACAGATGCCAAGAGGGCAGAACTTTGCTTTCTAGTTCACATCCATCTCCTGAGTACTTCTGAATGAAGCGTGGCCCACAGGAGGTGCTAAATAAGTACCTGGAGAATAAATAAAAGGACTGCCCCCGAACATGATATTCATTCATTCATCCATTCATTCATTCATTCGTTCAATAAATGCACCTGGAAGGTAGGAAACGAAAGGAAAATCAAGAACAGAATCGTGAGATGCCTGAGTGGCTCAGACGGTTAAATGTCTGACTTTGGCACAGGTCATGATCTCACGGCTCATGGGTTCGAGCCCTGCATAGGGCTCTGTGCTGACAGCACAAAACCTGTTTAGGATTCTGTCTCCTTCTCTCTCTACCCCTCTCTTGCTCATGCGTGCACACTCGTGCGCGCTTTCTCAAAAATAAATAAATAAACATTAAAAAAAAAAAAAAAAAGACCAGAATCCTGAAAAACATCATTTAAGGTGTATCAGGAAAGAGCAGCCTGCAATGGTGACGGGAAAAGTAAGAAGGGAAGCAAGGAAGCAGTATACCCATGGCATCCAAAGGAAAACACTTTCCAAAATAGAGTGATTGCCAGGGTCAAAAGCCGAAGACAAGTTAACCAACATGTTCAGAAAAGTGCCCCAGCATCCGGCAATCTTAGCATGAGTAGTTTGGATGCAGCAGTGAAGGGAAAAGCCTCCCAAAAAAGCACAAGGAGGGAGGCCACCAAAAATGAGGGGGTGGAAGGAGATCCACTCTCCTAAGGGTCTGGTCTGTGAAAGGGGACGACAGGGATCAAGTGACAGCTAGAGGAGAAAGCAGGACCAGAGGTGGCATCTTGCTGTTTTTGCCACCGGTGTGGACTGGAGATCTTTTGCATCAAAAGGGAGTAGAGAAGGAAGGCCGAAGATGGAAATGATTACCAAAAAAGCCAGGCACAGGGCAAGACAGGACAGGACAGAGCACAGAGGGAGAGGGAGACGGTGCCCTACAGAGCAGAGATACAAATCAAGCACTGAGAACAGGGGTCAGCACCCCATAAACACTTCCCCTCTACCACGACCACAATTACTGTTTTTATTAGGAAGATTTCCGTGAGAATGAAGTAGGGAGGGAAAGGCGAGAGGCCAGAAGTGCCTGACCACAACCGTTTCTTTTGAAAAGCAGAAGACAATGACGTCACCTGCAGGGAATGAGGAGGGGCTGTCCCTTCAGCCACGTGGGGGTTGGGGGGTGGGTTCTTCTAACAGCCCTGGAGGGCAGCAGAACAGTCTGGAGGGCAGTGGAAGGGCAAAGACACACACCTTGTGTCTTCCTAGACACCTCTAGCTGCTCAAGACTTCCTTCCTTCCTTCCTTAAGCAAGACTCCTATTTTCTGGACATGGTCAGGCAGGTAGGGAGCGCTGAACCTACATCAAGCAATAGCTCTGTGACCCTGGGCAAGTGACTGAGTATCACCTTCCTTGTCTACAGATAAAATGAGAACAGTGACCGTACCTTCACTTTATAGGGTTAAACAGCCATCACCCATGGAAAGCGTTTAGCACATCCTAGGTGTTGAAGACATTAGCTACTATTGCTATCATTATGAGTGTTTCTGGGATGCCAAAAAAACAAAAAGCCAAAAAAACAATGCTTTTCAAGAACAGGCCCCCCAATATGGTAGCTTGTCATGTTAAGTACTGCATTAGAAAAGATTAGTAAATGCTTTAAAAAAAGAAAAAGAGGGGAAGTGAAAGATCAAAGTCAATCATTCTGTGGTATAATTAACATACGAAGAAAAATAGTACACCAACACCTGTGCCCACTTACATTTTCCTTCCGATTATTTTTTATTTCCTCACAGCCTATTTCTTACCCTAATCCGACCCAAAACTCAGATGGAGCCCCCCCAAATGTGCCGCACTATGTCAGCACCTCTGTACCTTCAGAAAATGACACTGGATCACAAAAAGGTGACGGCAAAAAAGCTAGCCCTCCAAAACCTGACCCAGCACCCTGGACACTGAGGTAGGAGCCCTACCCCTCTTCTAGAAAGCAATCTGGCTATATTCCAGAAAACTCCTTCAAGATGATCACATCCTTTGATCCAGTAATTCTGCTTCCGGAAACCTTAGGGAAATGATCAGAAAATCTGATAAAGATTCACATACAAAACTTCATCACAAAATCATGTATAATATTAGAAAAGAGGGCTGCCTGGCTGGCTCAGTCAGCAGAGAATACGACTCTTGATCCCAGGGTTGTGAGTTTGAGCTCCATGTTGCGAGTAGAGTTTACATTAAACAAAAAAAATAATAATAATAAAAAAAATAAAAAACTGGTGGGGAGCCTGGATGGCTCAGTTGGTTAAGTGTCTGATTTCAGCTCAGGTCATGATCTTGTGGTTCGTGGGTTCAAGCCCCGCACTGGCCCCTGTGCTGACAGCTCAGAGCCTAGAGCCTACTTCGTATTCTGTGTCTCCCTCTCTCTGCCCCTCCCCCATTCACACTCTGTCTCTCTCTCTCTCTCAAAAATAAACGTTAAAAAAATTAAAAAAACAAAACAAAACTGGGGTGTCTGGGTAGCTCAAGCGGTTAAGCATCCAACTTTGGCTCAGGTCACGATCTCACGATTCATGAGTTCAAGCCCTGCATCAAGCTCTGAGCTGACAGTGCAGAGCCTACTTTGGATCCTCTGCCTCCCTCTCTCTCTGCCCCTCCCCAGCTTGTGCTCCCTCCCTCTCTCTCCAAAATAAATAAAACATAAGAAAGAAAGAAAGAAAGAAAGAAAGAAAGAAAGAAAGAAAGAAAGAAAGAAAGAAAGGAAGAAAGAAAGAAAGAAAAGAAAGAAAAGAAAAGAAAGAGGGGCGCCTGGGTGGCTCAGTCAGTTAAGCGTCCAACTTTGGCTCAGGTCATGATCTTACAGTTCGTGGGTTTGAGCCCCACGTCGGGCTCTGTGGTGACAGCTCAGAGCCTGGAGCCTGCTGCGGATTCTGTGTCTCCCTCTCTCTCTGCCCCTCCCCCACTCGCACTCTGCCTCTGTCTCAAAAATAAATAAACATTTTTTTAAAAAGAATGGACGAACAAACGGAAAACTACCTGAATTTTCTACATTTAGGGAAACAATCAGTACATCTAATGATGGAAAACCCTGTAGCCATTAAAAATGATGTTTTAATTTCTAAGCATACAAGAAAATGCTTATAATGCCATGTTAAGTTAAAATGCAATATATAAAACTGCATGCAATAGGATTCTAATGATTTATTCATCGATTCCACAAACTTTAACCAAGCCCCAATGTTTCAGGCAGAAATAAATGGGCTTTGGAAATTAAAAATGAATGTGACTTATTCTCTGCTGTCAATCTAGCAGGGGAAACAGACACAAAAGCAGATTGCTCTAACCCAATATGATGAGAACAGAAGCAAAGCCAAACCAGAGTGGGGGCCGCAGGAACATGGGGTGTTGAGGAAAAGGTTCTAGGGGAAGGTGACACATCAGCTGAGTCCTGAAAGACGGACAGCTTGTAACGCTCAGGGAGGCAGGGCTTCAGGAAAAGCAGAGAGACAGGAGTAAGGGACAATAGCGTATGTCAACCAAACACAGTTTATTTATTTTCTTAATGTCTATTTATTTGGAGAGAGAGAGCATGTCTGCGCGTGCCCATTTGCACACGTGCACACATGGGCAGGGGAGGGACAGAGAGAGAGAGAATCCCAAGCAGGCTCCGCACTGTCAGCACAGAGCCCGACGCCGGGCTCGATCTCACAAACCGTGAGATCGTGACCGGAGGAGAAATCAAGAGCCAGATGCTTAGCCAAGTGAGCCACCCAGGGGCCACGCAAATATAAATACACGCAGTTAAAAAAAAAAAAAAAAAAAAAGACAACAGGAGTTGGAGTCACTTGTGCCAAGCCCCACCACAGCAAACCAAGACTTAATGCCTCACCTGACATCAGTTTCAACCTCTCCCAGAAATGTAATCTTAAAGCAGTAAATCTGGAATTTCCTGACAGCCCTAGTGAGGTGATGATCTGCCTGACAGACCCCTCTGGCTCCCAAGGAAAGATGAGGTACTCCACTCTGTCTTTGTTCCTTAACCCTCTTCTGCCCAGAAAAGTCTCCCATTGTGTTCGGCTCTTGGGAACTCCTTTCCATCTGCTAGATGGGGTGTTACCCTATTCATGATTCATTGACTAGAGCCAACTTGATCTTTAAATTTACTCAGCTGAATTCTGTGTTTTAAAAACACACAGGGGCGCCTGGGTGGCTCAGTCGGTTGAGCGGCCGACTTCGGCTCAGGTCATGATCTCGCGGTCCGTGAGTTCAAGCCCCACGTCAGGCTCTGTGCTGACAGCTCAGAGCCTGGAGTCTGCTTCAGATTCTGTGTCTCCCTCTCTCTGACCCTCCCCCGTTCATGTTCTGTCTCTCTCTGTCTCAAAAATAAATAAACGTTAAAAAAAAAAAAAAAAAACCACAGAAAATAACAGAATCCCATGAAGTAATAGGCCAAAAAATTAACAGTGATTACCTCTGGATAACAGGATTACAGGTAAGTCTTGCTCTTCCCTTAATTCTTGATTTTAGAAGTCTTCTTACAAAGAATCATACAGAATTCAGCAAATTTATGCGGCTGAATTTATAATCAGAAAAAAAATCAATTTAAATGAAGGTAGACTACAAAGATTTCTAAAAGCTTTTCAAGTCCTACAAACCTGTGATCCTAAGAGGAAAAAAAATCACATTAGAAGATTTAGCTTAGGGGCGCCTGGGTGGCTCAGCTGGTCAAGCACCGAACTCTTGATTTTTGGCTCAGGTCACGATCTCACGGTTCGTGCGTTCAAGCCCCATGTCGGGCTGCGTGCTGACAGCATGGAGCCTGCCTGGGATTCTCTCTCTCTCTCTCTCTCTCTCGCTCTCTCACTCTCCCCACTCTCTGTGCCCCTACCCCACTCGCTCTGTGTGCCAATTAATTAATTAATTGGAAAAAAATAAACCCTAACCTAGCAGAAAAAAGTACCCTTGGATGGTGAGATTCTGAACAAAGATTTTGTTTTTACCTTCTGTTTCCGATTTTCCTTTTTATTTTTGCCTCTTAGTACAATGAACCTAAAGTAGATTCCATTGTAGAATTGACAGAACTCTAATCCTACCTCTAACAGCAAAGCACGAAAGGGAGACATCCGAAGAGAGGAAGAGGCCACCGGTCGTTTTCCTGCCAGTGTGCCCCGTGAGTGCTGACACACGTGGATCTGACGGCCCAGATGCCCTTGCCCAGGCTGACCAAGGAAGGACCAAGCCCCCCGGTCAGCTGAGAACTGTCACAGGACACGCCGGGCACGGTGGAAAGAGAAGAGTACGGGAGCACCGTGTCCTCCGCAAACCTCAGTTTTCCAGTCATCTGCCTCCCTTCCCACATTACTCACCCAGCTCAAACGACGTTGACTGCAAGCACAAAGCGCCTCACCGCTGTAGCACCCCTCTTCTCGAAAGGATAGCGTGACCAGGTCCAGGACCAACCCGCAAGTCAAAACCTTTGTGAAGCAAATAGTGCTTTGACCCGAATGCTTCTCACCAGCCCCAAAGTGTCGCATAGGGCAGAGGAACTCCGGGGGCTCCTGTCTAATTCTCCTTCTCAGAAGAGTCCTGGTTTGGATGGGACCATTTCAGGGTCGCCCTACATGCTTCTGACAGTCCTCCCTGTACTCCCGCGGCTCTCTTCACCGGCATACCGCCGGCCACGCTTCCTCTCCCTGAGAAAGGAAGGCGGACGGGGCAAGTTACCTCACTTCCTCCACCTGGCTGAAGAAAGCTCTCAGAAATAAAGCACAAAACTCTTGTGAAGGCCAAGTTCCAGCAATTACTAGCAAAATACACAAAATACACAAGATCTCCTACCGCCTTGGCTGCAACAGAACCAAAGACATAGCTATCAGAAACAGACCGTAAACTGTATTTTCTTAGAGGGAAGAAAAGGTTGTGGCCCTTCTAATTCTCTAATGTAATCCGGTGATTATATAATTTCCATTGCAAGTTTTCTAAACTGCAACAATCATTAATAGCAATACTTTCTGCCTGATCAATAATATGGAAAACATTAAGTAGGCAGGCTGAGAACCAAAGGCATAACCTGCCTGATTACCGTAAGTACTTTCCTGAGTCACCTGTAATGCTGAAAATATTAATATTATTAGCTCAAAATAGGATAATAGCTCATGGAATAAAGCCTTATTCTGGACTCTTCATCAACAATTGCCACTAGAACAATTTTTTTTAATTTTTTTTTTTAACGTTTATTTATTATTGAGAGACGGAGAGACACAGAGCATGAGCAGGGGAGGGGCAGAGAGAGAGGAGACACAGACTCTGAAACAGGCTCCAGGCTCTGAGCTGTCAGCACAGAGCCCGACGCGGGGCTCGAACTCACGAACTATGAGATCATGACCTGAGCTGAAGTCGGATGCTCAACTGACCGAGCCACCCGGGCGCCCCAGAACAATTTTTTTTTAAATAAACATTCCACTTGAGAGTAAAACGAAGAACCAAGCAGTGGATGATGGAAATGCTCCTCTGTGGCCCCATCTTCATGAAGTCTTCTACGCGACGAGCTCTCCCGTGGCTGGCTCTGGTCACGATACTCGCCGTACCCCTTTGCAGCCGTGTTACCTCTCTCAGCCTTGGCTTCCCCGTTTAGAAGAAGGCGATGACATAAATATTACTTACCTCGCAAGAGTCATCAGAGGTAAAGGTAATGTAACATACCACCTGAATCGGTATCTTTTTATCAGTCTACAGTCTGTCTCCCCCAAGCAGGAAGTTAGCTCCAAGAGGGAAGAGACTTGATGAACCACATCCTGCCGCCTCCCCAGTAACAATGCCTAATACAGACAGTGCTCAGTAAATATTTATTGAACGAATAACAAGTGTCCACCTGACACACAGTAAACAGCTATTACTTTTTTAATGTAACTTTAGCCTCCCAGTTTTCTCCACCACTTTGCTCTTTTCCACCTTCCTTTTAGGCCCAGACACTGTTTTCCTTGGGCTTGGGGCTCTGTCTCACCCAAACAGTATGAATTCTAGCACAGCGACTAAAAATCAGCATCAGATCTATTACATGATTGTGAAACTGGCCCCAGGAGAAACTATTAGGACCAGGAGCCTGAGGCTGCCAGCGTTATACAGCAGAGAAACATCCTGAGAGTAGGACTGTTTTAATTAGATTCGGTTTTTATAAAAAGATTCTTGGGGCGCCTGGATGGCTCAGTCGATCAAGCGTCCAACTCTTGATTTCGGCTCAGGTCATGATCTCACAATTCGTGAGTTCGAGCCCCATATCGGGCTCTGCGCTGGCAGCATGGAGCCTGCTTGGGATTCTCTGTCTCCATCTCTCTCTCTCTCTCTACCCCTATCCCGTTTGCTCTTTCAAAATAAATAAATAAACTTAAAAAAAATTTAAAAATGATTCTTGCAACTACAATGTTATGCCCTCACCAAAAAGATCCCAAGTGATAGAAATAGATGGTCTGGGCCCCACCCTCATCTTTGATCCCACCTGGTTAAACCGACAAGACCAAATGGCAGCTACTTCTGACACTATTCCATAAAATGGATTCTAGTCCATGAAAGGGACCAAGTGAAACAGACAGCATTAAATATTTTTACAGAATTGTTTAAAACCCAAGTATAAGGAAAGTTTCTTAAATCGACTCATAAAATAATGATTGCTGAAACCCAAGTGTAAATTCTTCTGGAAGAGGATTCACGCGTTTCCTCTAATCTCTACCAAAGCTCTATATTCACACGCACTCTGAACCCTAAAGCCGGTGTTCCAGAAGAGCTATATACAACAGTGTCCAAGAAAGCGTGCTCTTTCGGGGAGAGAAAAATACTCATCTGGCCACTACGTGTCCATCAAGTTCTTGGTGTGAATAAAGATTTCCTTCCTAACGTGGACTGTTCGTGTTAACTTCCTCCTGCAGGTTATGATCAGCCCCCTGCCAATACTAACAAGCCCTTTTTAAAATCAGAAATGATGGAGCGCGTGGCTGGCTCAGGCAGTTAAGTGTCCGACTTCGGCTCAGGCCATGATGTCACGGTTCGTGAGTTCGAGCCCCGCGTCGGGCTCTGTGCTGACAGTTCAGAGCCTGAAGCCTGCTTCGGATTCTGTGTCTCCCTCTCCCTCTGCTCACGCTCTGTCTCTCTCAAAAATAAATAAATGTTAAAAAAATTTTAAAAAGAAAAAAAAGAAATGATGGGGGGGGGGCTGGCTGGCTCAGTCAGTGGAGCCTGCGACTCTTGATCTGAGAGTCATGAGTTCAAGCCCCACGTTGGGTATGGAGTCTACTTAAAATAACAAAATTTTTTTTTAATTTCTTAAATAAATAAATAAAATAAAAAAACAGTCACATTTTCACAGAACCCTCTCGTCCCAGGATAGGTGAATGTGCTTGTCACTATAGGTAACAACATCACACAAAAAAGATGGAGAGGTATCCATCCCATGGGATACCTCTACGAGCATTTTCTGCCACACGGCATTCACTTAAAATTCTCCCACTCATAACCCATTCTAATCGTAAGATCTCAGGGCAAAAGACTGCTTTATTCACATTACCCTAGACCACAATTCACCAAACTTTCTTGAATGTGAGGACGTCTGTACGAAGCAAAAACAAATGAACAAACCAGAGCCCTTCCAGATGACCCCCTCACCTGCCCCAAGTTGTCTTGGAGGGAAAAAAAACCAAAAAACAATGTGGCACTTCTTTTGATGAGACTCCATGGAAATGACATCTGATCTGTACTTATCATAAGTAAAAGATTAACTAATGTAAAAGGAAAAGGTTCATTAATTAATCATTATTCATCAAACACAAACATACACAGGCTGTCACACGTTAGCATCCTAAGACAAAAATGCCATAAACGATAATCTAAATATCGACTATACGTAACTGGTGTTCAAAGCTCAACGGGGGCTATAATTTTTTTTTAACTGGCCCACAAAATAATTACCGCCAAAGCAAAGTGTCAATTCCTCTGGCAGATCTATATACAATATGGAAAAAGTGGCTGTTGGGGATTTTCTTTAATTTTTAGCATTTTTTTCCCATCATCTTGTCTCAAAAAAAAATTTACTGTCTGCTTTTTTCTGGTTGTTCACATCATTCACTACCCTAAACATGACAATTTTATCAGTAAATCAAATCACACATAGAAAGTTCTACTGAATTGATTACAAAGGTTGCTAGATATTTTTAAATTTTCCACCAATTTCCATTTCTTTCTCAGAAATAGGTTTTCCCCATTAGGCCATCCATATCATACAGAACTTTTCTAGTTCTAACATGAAATGTACTTTATTATTTCTGAAAACTGATCATCTGTACATGATTATTTTTGGTCAGTCATATTACCTGACTGGCCAGCACAGATTAAGTATTTACAAAGAAACACTAACATTTTAAAAAACTAGGCTTTGGATGACATCTTTTTTTATTTAAAAATTTTTAAATGTTAAAAGCAACACGTGTTGCAGGGTTTTGGGGGTTTTTTTCCTTTTTTTTTCTTTTTTTTTTTTAAGTAGGCTCCACACCCCAAATGGAGCTTGAACTCACGACCCTGAGATCAAAAGTCACACACTCTACTAACTGAGCCTGCCAGGCACCCCATACAGTTTTAGTTTTAAAACAGTTCATAGTTCCAAAAAGAAGTGTTTCTACTATAAAAGTATGACCAAAATACATACCATACTGGGTATGTATCAAAAATCTTGATTCTTAAAAAAGTGAATCTGTTGGATGAAGTGAAATAAGTTATCCAAAGATTGCAAATCACATATGTGTAGAAAATTGTTCAGCATCTCAAGAAACACTATTAATGACATCGCATTACAGTCAGACACATACTAACATTTTCTCCGTAAGGACGTGAACATCTCTGTTGGTTGAGTTTTCATATGGTCTTCTATAAGCTTGGGACCGAGTCAGACTCTTCCCAGACATATATCCACCTGCACAGAGAAAGCCACGACAGAGCAGGACCAGCCACAGAACCGGCCTGGCGTCAAATGAAAACACAGGGCGCCTGGCTCAAAATGTATTAAGAATTCCGAGACAGCAGCAGGCAAAGCATGAAGCCACGTATGCCTTAAACCATCTAACTGTAGGTCACATGCCCGTGACGTCCGCCCTGGTGACAAGTATAGACACAGATCTGACAGAAGACCCTGACCTGACAGGATTCTAGAAGAATGCCTGGCAGATTATAGGTACTCACTATGATCCGCCTGGAAATCCTAGGAGCTTGGCTCCCAAAAAGGCCCATGAAAACAAAGCGCTATCTCATTTAGTCAGAACATTTAACTAATTAAATTACCATGATACTAGTACACGTCTAGAATCTATACCTAACACCGACAGGGCACAAAGGAACAACGTGCACTGGATACATTTCACAGTGTTTAATTCGAAAGCTAATTAAGGGGCGCTCCGTCGGTTAAGTGTCGGACTCTTGATTTTCGCTCAGGTCCTGATCTCGCGGTTCCGGAGTTCAAGCCCCGCATCAGGTTCTGCGCTGACAGAGTGGAGCCTGCTTGGGATTCTCTCTCTCCCTCTCTCTCTGCCCACCCCCCGCTTGCGCTCTAAATAAAGAAATAAACATTTTAAAAAAAGAAGAAAAAGAAAGCTAATTAAGTCAAGGCCCAGCACTTCTTAATGCCAGGACTCAAAGGACACCTCTCTTCTCAGCCTGACTACTGTCTTCAAAGAATTAGACAAGATGAAAAGATACAGCAGCTGGTGAGCAGTTAACACGATGACATCCAATTCAGAGATTCCTCCCCACCACCTCCCCAGCCCTGCAGGACCAGCAGGCCCTTCAGAAGACAAAGTCAGTCATCTGGTTTGGGTAGACTGCATCACCTCGGGTTTTATTTCGTAGGTCTGGTATGTGACGTTTCCTCCCGAGACTCCTCAGGTCCTGTCTGCACAGCACCCCCCTGCTTTCAAACCTCCTGGCTCCACCTTCACCCCCAGGACCTTGAGGCCACCTGATCACTCCAGATTCTAGAAAAAGGGAGGAGAAGGCCCGACAGGTGACAATAGA
Organism: Panthera leo; assembly: GCF_018350215.1. NCBI lineage: Eukaryota > Metazoa > Chordata > Mammalia > Carnivora > Felidae > Panthera > Panthera leo. Next base: position 7,111,836 of record NC_056686.1, on the reverse strand, counting down.
ATCGCTTAATACTGAGTGAGGAGAGACTTCAGGAAGTGTAAGGGGTAGAGGGCGAAAATTCCAACCCAACCTTTCGCACAAGCCAGGGCCTGTGCGCTAAGAGTAGCCAGTAACGTGCTGCCTGTTACGTTCTTGGCATTCTTACAGGCATACCTCGCTTTCCTGCACTCCCGCTTCCCTGCACTTTGCAGACACGACGTTTTTACAAATTGGTGGTTTGTGGCAACCTTGCATCGGGCAAGTCTCTCGGTGTCGTTTTTCCAACAGCATTTGCTCACTTTGCCTCTCTGTGTCACATTTTGGTAATTCTCGCACCATTTCAAACTTTTTCATTATTATTATAGTTGTTATGGGGAGCCATGAGCGGTGATTATGACTCACTGAGAGCTCAAATGATGGTGAGCATTTTTTTAGCGATAAGGTATTTTTAAATTCAGGTGATACATCTTTATGCTACATTTACGTACATATAAATATACATTTCATGCTATCACACACCTAGCAGACTACAGTAAAGTGTAAACGTAACTTTTATATGCACGGAGAAACCAAAAAACGCACGTGACTTGCTGTATTCTGATATCTGCTCTATTAGAGTGGTCTGGAGTGAACCCTGCGGTATCTCGGGAGGTATGCTGTGCATGCAAAGGGTTTGTTAGATTGTCATATGGGCACCAACTGAAGTTCTAATTATGTACGGTTCAATCTGACTCCAGGAGAGAGAACTGATATGTCCCAGGAACCTACTCTGCCCAGGGCAGTGTGCTAGACTTTACATATGGCTGCAATTAATGTGAAGCACAGTGCCATGAGATAGGAATTCACACCCCAGCTTCACCAGCTGAAGGAGCTGAGGCTCAGAAGGTACTTTGCCCAGCATCATCCAATTGGTGGGTCTGCCTAAAACCCACGTTTCTCTGACTCTGAATGACATTCTGTCGATAAGGTTTCTTCCGAGTGCCTCCCTTTAGCTAACGCAATTTCACGCAGCAGCAACAGAAAACGATTACGACACGAGAAATGGGAGTCACGAAAAGACAGCTTGTATTCAATTCCTGCACTGGACAAATATTTATTGCAGGCCACTTTGTGCCAAGCCCTGTGCTGAGAGCTGGATAAAAAACAGTGAAGGGCAGTCAGGAGCTTATGTTGCAATAGTTGGTCGGCTGGGCCAACAGACGATTCCAGTGCAGTGTGATTAGCATTAGGAGAGAAGAGAGTTTCATGAAACACCTTTTTCTGTTGTCCCTGCTTCTCCCCGGCTCCTCCTCCTCCAGCTTCTGCTGACTCTCAGTGGTGCAGAGGGCTTGGGGGGGGGGGGGGGGTTGCATATCTGGCTATGTCTGGTACATTGTAAAACCTTTCAGATCAGCAAATACCCAGCCCTATCAGATTTTTCACCATCTCCAGTGTTTCCTCAGTGTTTCTAATAATGTCTACAATCGATTTCAAAAGAATGAATTTTCACAGAGTTTGCCCAGAGTAAGAAACAACTGAAACATGTATCCTCACCACAGAATTTTCTCAATGTCAAAACTCCTGACCATCGCTAAAGCCTAACTCGATCCTTCCTCCCAGACCTTCTCGCTCTGACTTTCCCCAGTCAGCAGTAAGTGCCCCCTGACGGCAGTCCCTCTCCGTAAGTATCTACGGGAGCACTTGAACTCCAGCTGCCTGTGTCCCTGTCTCCCCACTGGAGTGTGAGCTCGCTGAAGCAAAAGACTGGGTCTTAATCATATTCGAGGCCGTATCTCTACTTGTGTATCCCTCAGTATCTAGTAAATATCCCACCTATACTTGTTGAAAGTAAACAAAGGGAATTAACAATATTTTACCATCTACATATCTGCCACTCTTATTTTTTTATTAAAGCTTTTAAAAATTAACTATAATACGATCTAGTGTTCCTCTGATTACGGTTCAAGATTGATATGTGAAACTCTTCAGGTCCAAAACACCCTGCTAGGGATAATACACAAAATATCACCTCTGTGCCTCCAGTTCCTACTTCAGGGAAAGAAAGGAACTGAGTAAACACTGAATAAATAAAGCGATTGGTGATTATAACCAAGAACAGTAAAAGATAAAATAAAAAAAAATTTTTTTTTAACATTTATTTATTATTGAGAGACAGAGAGACCCAGAGCGTGAGCAGGGGAGGGGCGGGGGGAGACACAGAATCCGAAGCAGGCTCCAGGCTCTGAGCTGTCGGCACAGAGCCTGACGCGGGGCTTGAACTCACAAACTGCGAGATCATGACCTGAGCTGAAGTCGGTCGCCCAACCAACCGAGCCACCCAGGTGCCCCAAAGATAAAATTTTTAAAGACGGGCTCACCAAATATTTTCTTCCCACTTTTAAACCCATGACGTCTACCGTCTATACAGGGCTCCTCAGCCCATCCCTAAAGCCTATGCCTCACTCTTGAGCTCTCTGTTCTCTCCTCCCATTCTCCCATTCCCTCTTGAACCTATTCACCAGCAACGAAACCGGTCCTGTCAAAGTCACCAATGACCTCCACGTTGCCAAATCCTATCGTCAAGGTCTGGTCCTCCACTAACTTACCTTATTGACATTAAACAGAGTTGAACACTCCCCTCTCCTCCTGGATGCCAGGACTGCACGCTCTCTTGACCTTCCTCCGACCTCAGGGGCTGTCCCCTATCGGTCCTTTTCCGGGTCCCGTTTATCTCCTCCCCGCCTCTAAATGCTGGAGCAGCTCAAGGCTCAGCCCTCTCACCTCCTCTCTTCTCCATTTATGTTCACTCCCCAGGTAATCTGTCCATTCTCATGATTTTAATACGGACACATCCTGATTGGTATCCCCAACTCCAACCTCCTTCTTGAGCTGCAAACCCAACATACGTCAACAAGCAACTCAACATCTCTACGTGGAAAACTGATAAACAATAAAACCATAATACGACTGAAACATAACTTAGTTTCTCCCTCCAATCTTCTTTCAATTTTCCTCATTTCAGTACACAACAACCCCATTTTTCAAGCTGTGTAGGTTAGGACTCTTGATATGACTATGGTAGAGATTGCTAGTTGCCTCCTAATTACACATTCAGCCAACATTTGGTTGTGGCCACGTGACTAAGTTCTGGCCAAGAAGGTATAAGCAGTCACGTGCGGTACTTTGGGATCACGTCCTTAAGGGATAGGAACATGCTCTTTCCCCCTTTAGTCCCCAAGTACTGGAACGCAGACGTGCGCGTAGATGCCGGAGCCGCCATACCGGACTATGAGCCAGAAGCATCATACTGAGGACGATAGAGTACGAAGCAAAGTGAGTCTGGCTCCCTAGTAATCATGAAATTACTAAACCAGCTTCTCAACCACCTACTCAGATTTTTACTTGACAGAAAAATAAGCTTCTATCTTGTTTAAGCCATTATTATTTTGGATCCCTGGGCTGCAGCAGCCAAACCGATATCCTAACTGACGCACAGAATTTGGAACCTGGAAGGAATCAACCTAAATAGACTATAAATATGTGGCAATGGCTTGGAGGTCAGCAAGGGCACAGATATTGCAGGACAGGAGGTTGGTAACTCTTAGTAGAGCACAACAAAATATTTGGTAAAACCTGTGACATCTTCGAAAATCGGCTGTGTGCCAATATGGCTGATAATTCTAGGGAAACTGGTCGAACAATTCACAATTTGGGTGCTTATTGGCTTCTTGCCACTTTCTAAGCAAGAAGTCCCACAAGAATGAGACAGATTCAAGCTACAAGTTGCTGATCTGCATGCAGAGATAAAAGGGAATATGGGTCTGCCTAAGGTATGTCTACGGCCTACAGTCAAAATCTACTCAGTCTGGTAATTCGGGGGCTAAATCAGGTTGAAAAAGCCAACTCCTTCAGTATCCAGCAGGAAACAAGCAGGAGAAACTGTTCATCCCCAGGAAGGGGACGTTCTCCAATGACCCGTCCCCAGAGGAAAACACATATTGAAAAAGCACCACAGAGGGCAAGGGACAAGGGAGTTCCTCCAAGAGAGCAGACCAAGGGCTGCTAAATGGGCAGTCGGGAACTCCTACCACCGCCAAGGCAGAAGTCCTCACAACGTGGCCTGCCAAGAGCTAACAATGGCTATGAACCGGTGAAGGGTCTGTACTTCCCGTGCTTCCCGTTTCTGAACTGGAGTTTTATTTCCATCGTCCTAACCGACTCTGATTATCAGAGTCCATAACTGGGGGGGGTGAGGGGAGGCAGTAGACATCTTGTATTCAATCTAAAGGTTCTTGGACTGTATATGAACCAGCCAGAGGTTCTGGGCTCAGAAGCTTACTGAGGGCTGTCTCCTTTGGAAAGGTGCAGAGTGTGTGTGTTCAAGATTTGGGAAGAAGGGTCTGGAAAGAATGGCCTGCACTGTTCTCCCCTTCTAACATAAGAGAACTTTTAGGTGAACACACAGCTACCCAGGAGAACCTGTATTTCTCACTTCCCAGCAAGGAGCTGTGGCCATGTGACTGAGACCAGTCACATGCAATGAGCTGTGGCCAATGGGCGGTGGGGGAGGCTGAGCAGAAGTGATCGTGTAGCTTCCAAGCTGTGCCATTCAAGAGAAGGAATGGGACTCCCTGCCCCTCTCCTCTTCCCTCTGCTAGGACGCACACACGCACAGACCAAAAGATGGAACCCTATGTTAGGCAAATTGGTACAACGAGACAGTAGGCACCTGGGCCACTAACGAACATAAAGCTGCCTCAGCAGCCCCGGCCTCCTCCCCAGACTCCCATTTGGAGAGAAATAAACATCGATCTGGTGTACAAAGCTGCTATTTCAGGTCTCTGTTACAACGAACGGTCTGCCCGATGATATCCTGACTCACCCGGCCACTCTCGACTCCGCTCTCACGCCCCACGTCCACCCCATCACTCAGTTCCAGGGGTTCCACCCACAAGATATGTGACAAGCCACTTCTTCACACTCACCCTGTCCTGGGATTCCTGTGATGGCCCAACTTTCTCTCTATGTCAATGCACTTATCAGCATACGATTCTAGGGTGCCTGGGAGGCTCAGTTGGCTAAGCGTCCAACTTCAGCTCAGGTCGTGATCTTGCGGTTTGTGAGTTCGAGCCCCACATCGGGCTCTGTGCTGACAGCTCGGAGCCTGGAGCCTGTTTCGGATTCTGTGTCTCCCTCTCTCTCTGCCCCTAACCCACTCGCATTCTGTCTCTGCCTCTCTCTCAAAAATAAATAAACACTAAAAAAAAAAACAAAAAAAAAAAAACCCAGCATACAATTCTTTTAAAACATAAATCAGGGGCACCTGGGTGGCTGGCTCAGTCGCCCAGGTTGAGCCGTCTGACTCTTGATTTCGCTTAAGTCGTGATTCCAGAGTCATGGGATCAAGCCCCAAGTTACCTGCTTGAGATTCTCTCTCTCTCTCTCCCCTTCTGCCCCTCTCCTGGCTCATGTGTGCTCTCTCTCTCTAAAAATCATATATATCTTTTTTAAATAACAAATATTTGGGGCGCCTGGGTGGCTCAGTCAGTTAAGCAACTGACTTCTGCTCAGGTCATGATCTCATAGTTCATGGGTTCGAGCCCTGTGTCAGGCTCTGAGTTGACAGCTCAGAACCTGGAGCCTGCTTCGGATTCTGTGTCTCCTTCTCTCTCTGTTCCTCCCCTGCTTGTTCTCTGTCTCTGTCTCTCAAAAATAAATAAATGTTAAAAAAAATTTAAATAACAAATATTTGCTTTTTTAAATAAATATATATATTTTTAATAAATAAAAAAATAAAATATAAATCAGAATGAAACACCTGGTTGGCTCAGTTGGTGGAGCATGCAACTCTTGATCTCGGGGTCATGAGTTCTAGCCCCACACTGGACACAGAGATTAGTTTAAAAAAATAAAATTAGGGGCGCCTGGGTGGCTCAGTCGGTTAAGCGTCTGACTTCGGCTCAGGTCATGATCTCAAGGTTCGTGAGTTCAAGCCCTGCGTCAGGCTCTGTGCTGACAACTCAGAGCCTGGAGCCTGTTTCAGATTCTGTGTCTCCCTCTCTCTCTCTGACTCTCCCCCATTCATGCTCTGTCTCTGTCTCAAAAATAAATAAACGTGAAAAAAATTTAAAAAAAAATTAAAGTAAAAAAGAAAAAAACAACCCTAAGTCATAAAGTAAGATCCATGAAGGCAGGGAATTCTGCCTATATTTTTCACTGTGTATATCCTCATGTTCTAGAGCAATACTGGGCATATATCATATTCCACCAGATTTAAGACGTCACTGATTGTAAGCTGCACTATTATTTTTTGCACCGCCGAGAAAAAAAATACTGCCCATTAAACCACGACAAAATGACTTAACAACAGACCGGGACAGAGCCGTAAACAGTTGCACCAGCCTCCCATTGCTTTGAAATTTCTTTCGGAGGGAGGTGCAGGGTCTCCGACCTTCAGCTGCATTGCCTAGGTGTGCAAGGCAATCCTTCTCACCGTACGTTCAACTTCAAAATGTGGCACAGCTTCACAAACCTATGGGCCGCCGCTTCTCTAAAGCTCCCTAACGCCCTCGGTTGGGGCTCTGCAATAAAACACAGGATCGTGGTCATTCCTCCCACAGCAAACATTTTCTTTACTCCTGTATTGACACCCCACAGATGTTGCCATTCCTCTCTGCATACAAAGTAACATTTGCTTTTACTGCTGATCAAAGTGTGAGTTTGGGGAAGGCATTTAAAACGGCAACTAAATTTAACTGCCGGTAGCACTCAACTGAAGGGGCAGTAACATAAACAGGTACCACCAGGTTTGCACATAAACAGGAAATGACGACTGTGTCACACCTGCCACCTGGCCGACGCAGGTCATACCATCAGAAGAAGCATCCCAGTTTCAAAGACGTTAAAACGTGAAGGGGAACAAAAAGGGGGTAGGGAGGGCATCTCACGGTTGACTCAGCCCCACGTGTAAGAACTCAAATTTATGCTGTTAGAATGACTGACGACTTCTGCTACCGGGCCCTAGCTCAGCAGGCTCCAGACACACTGTGCCTCCTTGCCGTGCTGGCAGCAGACCAAGGATGTGCCCCTGGTTCCTGCCGTTCCTTGTACCTGGGAACACTCTTCCCCCCCAGATGGCTCCCTATCATCCCTAAAAATTTTTTTTTTTACTTTTTAAATGTTTATTTATTTTTGAGACAGAGTGTTAGCGAGGGAAGGGCAGAGACAGAGAGGGAGACACTGAATCCGAAGCAGGCTCCAGGCTCTGAGCTGGCAGCGCAGAGCCCGACGCGGGGCCCAAACTCGGGAACAGGGAGATCATGACCTGAGCCAGAGTCGGACGCTCAACCGACTGAGCCGCCCAAGAGCCCCATGTCATCCCTACAATTTCTATTCAAAAGCCACCTCCTAAAACTGCACACGCTCCACATCCCCACTACTCTCCACCCCTTTTGCCCATTTGGTTTCTCTTCATAGGCTCATCACCAAATGACATCCCCTGTGGAACCAGCTGTCTATGATGTTTCCTCCCACTGGAAGGAAGTTCCATCCAGGCAGGGCTCCTGTGGTGTCTACCACGCGGCAAGTAAACAGTAAATATGGTTCAATGAGCTGCTTTCGGGAAGACACCTCCACCTAGACACCTTGTGGGAAAATGCACTCTGTACCAAGCAAAGGCCCGAAGACCCAAGAGCCTCCCATCAGAAGTCTTGCTGTCTTCTTCCCCTACGAGAACACAGGGGCATTTTGATGAGCTCCACTCTTAGCAATAACTGGGGCAATAACTCCAAAGGGACAGTTAAAATGCTGTAAAGATTACAAACTTGCTCAGATTATTTCCGTGTTGGAGGTAGTTTAGTAAAGGAATTGGGAACTCTGGAATCAGGGGGCGCCTGGGTGGCTCAGTCAGTTAAGCGTCTGTCTTGGGCTCAGGTCATGAACTCGTGGTTCATGGGTTCGAGCCCTGCGTCGGGCTTTGTGCTGACAGTGCCCGCTTTGGATTCTCTGTCTCCCTCTCTCTCTCTGTCCTTCCACGGCTATTGTACTCTATCTCTCAAAAATAAATAAATAAACATTAAAAAAAAAAAAAAAAAAAAAAAAGAACTCTGGAATCAGACCCTGGATTAGAAATCCAGGGTTCTGCCACTTCCTAGCTCTATGTCTTTCAGCAAGTTAACTGAATTTCTACTAGTCTCAACTTTCTTATCTGTAAAATGGGGTGACATTACCAACCTTGCTGAGCAAGTTAAGTGCTTAGCACATATTAAGCACTGAATAAATGTTAGCTGATATCATAACCATTCTCTGTCCCTTGATTAAGATGAACAAAAAGAGTGGAGAAGGGACCCGGGAGGATACATCCCACTTTCCTCCCAGGCTTGAGGAAGAATCCTCATTATAAAGTGAGTGGCAGCAATGATCTATTGTGGGGGAAAAGTAAGCTTAGGTTCTGAGGCCTGTTACAAAGAAAGAAAAGATCAAAGAGACAGAGATGTCAGAGTAGAAAGGCCGGGGTGGGGGTCTCTCTATGTTGACTCATCTTTCAATGGTCCAAATACCTGTTTGCTCCTTGTCTGGAATTCCTTAGCACCCCCCCCCCCCAATCCATCCTTCTCTCAAGCCAGAAACCAAAGAATCAGCTTCTTCTCTCCTCCCCCACCCCCGCCTCCTTTCTGTCAATCCGATCACTGCAACTCCAAGCGCGTTAACTTAGATCCTCAGCATTTCTGGGGTCTGCCCTCCTCCGCCCCCACTGCCAATGCCTCCCTTCGACTCCCACTCCTCACTGCTAGGCAGCAACACCAGCCTCCTCGTCTGGCCCCCCGGCCTGCGGCCACCTTCTTCCAACCCACTTTTACACCCCTTGCCAGTTATCCTTCTAACCTCTTACCATTTCTCAAAGACTTCTTGCAGTCTTACTGCGGAAGTTCAAACTCCTAGGTACTTCTGAAAACCCTCCAAGATCTGGTGCTGGGCCACCTGCAACCACGCGCCCCCCCCTTCCCCTTCCCCCCCCCCCCCCTCAGCAAACTCCTGTCCCCAGTCCCACTACTGCTCACTTTTTTCCTGGGCTCCCCAGTCTCCCTGCCATTGCCTGGCAACCACTGCTCAGCCTTCGGCATCACCTTATCCTGAAAGTCTTCACTACTACACTGCCCTAGCAGGGGTCCCTTCTTGTTTTTCCTGACGCCTTGTGCATCCCTCCACACCAGTACTTAGCACCCTGTACTGTAACTGCTGGATTCCTATTTATCTCTACCTCCATCCCCATCCCCCGGTTAAATCATAATTTCTTCCGGAAAAACGACTGTCTTGTTTTCTTTCCTAACATACCTAATGCATCTCTGGGAATACACGGCATCTTTTAAAAAAAAAAAAAAAAAAAAAAAAAAAAAAAAAAATCTTTCCTGAGTGAACCATTTTGGAGGCGCATGATAAAAACAGTCAGTACCAAAAAGACCGTCAACTCGATCACCGCATGAATGCATTCATGAAAAACAACACTTCTACAGAAGAACTATGTAGATCAAGCATGTTAGTAGGACACGTGTATGGAAGCTGCAGTGACTTTATTGCCAGTTGTCAGGCAATAAAATGTAGTAGAAAGAGCTTTCAGATCGGGCACCTCGGGTCTGAATTCCAACTCTGTCACCTTCGAAGCCAGGTCACTACGGACAAGTCAGTGAACCTAAATCTCAGCTGCCTCACCTGTAAAATAAGGAAAAGGTAAGGACTGCTTGACGGCACGGCTTTGTTTTGTTTTTGTTTTTTGAGAAAGAGAGCCAGGGAGAGAGAGACAGAGACAGAATCCCAAGCAGGCTCTGCCCTGACAGAACGGGGGTCTGAACTCACGAACCATGAGATCATGACCTGAGCCGAGATCAAGAGTGGGACACTCAAGGGACTGAGCCACCTGGGCGCCCCTTGGTCACACTGTTTTATTTAAGGAGACAGTGTTTGTCAAGTGCCTGGCACTGAGCAGGCTTCTAAGGCTGTTAATAGACGCTGGTCCCTTTCCACCCAAAGAACACTGCTAAAAAGTGCACGGTCACATATTCTGCATTTGGGAAGGAAGACTTACCCACCCCTCTTCCAAAACCTTGACCACACCCTAAATATCCCAGCCAGCCATCTTGAAGATGAACTAGGTCATAAAGAAGATTTAGCATCCCCCCCCCCAAAAAAAAAAAAATGAAAGAAAAGGAAAAAGCAAATCATCTCAATGCAACTTCATCACTATAGTTGAAAACAGGTTAAAATACCTGCCCTGCCCTACTCATAGCATCATCTTGGCATATGGAACACAAGTCTGAGTAGTGTACGTACGGAATGTAATGTAAATAATGAAGGTTTGGAATGTAGGTTCCTGAAGGGAATGAACTTAGTCATGGATCTACTCCATAGAGCAGTGAACTCACTGTAATGTGCTACACAAACAATAAACAGCAAGGAAGTTAAAGACAGAAGAAAAGGGTAAGAATTCCAGCCGATCTATGAGGGGGACCAGAAAGTACCCATAATGTAAAATCTTCTGAAGCTTCCAGGCTGGTTATATCAACCTCTGTTTTCCAGAGACTGTATTGTCACACATTTCCATTTGGTTAAGATATAAAACTCTGCCTTACCTGATTTCCTAATTCAGCCTGAAAGATCACTGTCTTACCTGTTTTCACCCTGAGATGTATGTTTGCATTTTCAGCAATATAAATGTATTACTTTCTATACTTTCTAACATTCAAATGAATGTCCCCTATCATATCTGTGACAAGAGTTTCCACCAAGAGAGTAACAATACAAGGCAAAAATTCTGGAAATGTCTTGGGACATTGTTCACTTAATCCCAGAATTAAGGAAATGGATTAACAACAACAACAAAAAAGAAACTTAAGATTTTTTTTTCCCCAAAAAACTTTGTTCCAGCTTCCACTGAGAGTATATTAACAGCTACCGAACGGTTCCTCTGCGTTCAGGCCACCTAACTGTCGAATATAACTTTATGTTGATTTAATATTAGTAAATTTAAGTTTTCACATTTATTTCAATATTCTTTTGAACCTGAAAAATGCTTTTCTGATCTCCTCCCACCATGATTACATTTGTTCCTCTGTGACCACAAAAAAGTTACAACTTCCTCAAGAACTGGGTAAAGTGAAGTACCACCGTTCAGATTATACGGTGCTTCATTTGTTTGAAAACAATTTCTGGGTGAAATCTCCAGTATGACGATTCAGAGAACGTCACGAAAAAAATAATTTCGGGAAGCAAAGGACTACTAAAAACATAAACATTTTGTCTTCAGAGACATTACCCATTAACACTGATGTTAAAGAAAGGGGACACGGGAGGGGTGGTAAAAATTACCTAAAACAGAGTGCCTCTAAGGGATCTCTTGAGAGTTACCACCCCAAGGAAGGAAACTGTTCAATATTCTTCTAATTTTAGTTACGATTGCATTCCTGACGTATTTGAGAAAATAAGAGTCAGTAACACAGAATGAGCCATCCTGACTTTCCAAACAGCCAAGGAGCATGACCCACAAAATTATTTGTTTTCGTTCCTAGCTGACACTCGAACTCACCTCTTGCATGCTGCATCCCTGGAGAACTGTAGTCCCTAACTAAATATATTGACTACGCTAGCTGAAACTAAAGCATGTATGTTTTATAGCACAGCCAACCTGATGGATAGCTACTTTCACTGTAGGAAAGCGTTATATGAACTAGTGAAAGAAACGAGGAGGTATGCTGAAGAGAGGCAGGCCAGCAGGGATCCTGAAGGGGAAGCTCCCAATTTGTAAAAAGGAAGGGATAGAAGTCAGTAGGATCACAGAAAATTCCTGGTACCCTAATTGCCACCGTTTTTAGGACAACCTTATTAAATGATCTCTAAAACATCAAGAAAGGGATCTGTAAGACTCCTTCCAGAAATGATAATGGGAGTTTAAAAGTCATTTCCTTCCATTTGCTTCCTGCACAGAACACAAGTTAGAAAGGGCCAAAAACCGGAGAAAGGCAGAATGAAAGAGAAGTATGCCAGAGGTCACTAGTACCTGTTAAATTGCAGAATTTAACTGGAATTCACTGAGCTTGTTAGATGTATATTTTGTTAAATACCAAAGAATCTGTCTGTAGGCCACCCCCAAACACAGACGTCTGTTTAATCAACTTATGCAATGCAACAGCCACACGTACCTGGGATTTCAAATACTGCCTTTAAAAACACACACCCAGACGTTCTAATTCCACCCAAAATTATTTTCTTAAATCTCTGCAGTGAGGCGCGCGTGCACGCACACATTAACTTGATGTAAATGTAGCCTTTCTTGCCTAAACACCCCGAGGAAAAGAATAAACGCCTCAATGTGCTCTCCTCTTCTTTCAGACCCTAAAAGCCTCGAAAAGAAGCAAATGGAGTTCAGAATGAAGAAAGAGAGCAAGATAATACGGGAGAACACAACCAGAGACCCACTCAGGGACCCGTTTTATTCTTGGAAAATGTCATCTCCATTCCTTCCCCAAGCCCAAAGGCCAGGCACCACCGGCGCAATACCTTCCTTGTCCAAAGCGCCAAAGAGTTGCCAACTAATCTCCCAAGGTGTCCCCCAACCTCCTCACCTCATCAGCGCTCAGCTCCTCCATCGCTTTTCTCTTAATGGTGAAAGGCGTTAGGGAGAGATCCTTCTGTTCTTGTGACCAGGGCGGGAGGAGAGTGGAAGGTGTCTATCGGGCTGTCTGGTCCCCCGAATGGGGGAGGTTTCAGAATTGCATAGTCAGAGGTTAAAAAATAAGAACACGAGAGGCACTGAACCGCCCTGGCGTCGGTCACTCCAATCGCCCCAGAGCCTCCTACAGCCGCCTGTGCCCCGAGGAGCCTCCTTTGGCCGCCACTGCTGCTGCTACAGGGTTATCTTAAGGCGCCACTATTGCCCTCTGCTTCCCAGGTTACCCGGACCAGGGACTCGGGTCTCCAGCTCGTCTCGTGCCCTGAGCCTGCTGTGTCTTCGCGGTGGTGGCACGGCAGGTGTGCTTCCTCCAGCAGATCCTGCTCTCCTTCCTACCCTTTGCCCCTGGCGGGAACTGTTGGACTGCAGAACGGATGCCCCGAGGTAAGGCGACCCCAGAGCCGCCGAGGCAGAGCCCAGCACTGAAGAGGGAAGCCCCTCCCCTCCCAAAGCAGGCCGGCCACGCCCCGCCTCCACGCCGGAGCCCGGGCAGGGGGGAGGGGGAGGACGGGACTCGCGATGCTCTGGACGGAAGAGTAAATCCTCCTACCCCTCCACCCCTACTCTTACCCCCTCGCCCCACCAAGTATTATTCATCAAAACAACAGGGCGGCCATCTTTGAAAGGGATCACGTGACCCCCGCCAGGGAGGCGGGGCTTCTGGCCCCAGGACGAGGCAGCCAATGGGCCGCGGGCGTCGCGCCGCCGATTTCCTCTCGCCGGCGTCTCCTCCCGCTCCCGCCCCACCCCCTCCCCCCGCAGCTGTCCCGGAGGGGGAGGGGCGAGTGGGGGCTGAGGGCGGGCGGCGCGCGGGGGGCGGGGCGGGGCGGTGCCATGGCGACGGCGCGGGGGTGGCCGGCGCGGCGGGCGGGTCCAGGTAGGCTCCCCGGAGGCCCGGGCTGGCGGGAAGCTGGGCGTGGAGGGGACGGGGGGCCTGCGCCGCGACCCCGCCGCGCTGCCGTTGTTCCCAGGCGATTGCCGTTTCGCGGCTCGGCGATGCAGACCACGTAAAGGACGACGGAAAACGTCTCCCTGCTGGCGCCGGTTCTGTAACGTATTGAGCGCTCACGTTCTGAAAAAAACCTTTGGACCCTCTTCTACCTCCGCCGAGAAAGCCCATCTGGAAGGAGACTCTAAAGTACAACTTCTATTTATTTGGCTTTTAGAGAGTTTCTGCTTTGGTTTGTTTTTGGGTTTTTTTTTAGCATGTTCCAAAGTGACGGTAAAATTTGAGAGTATAAATGATAGACCCAGAAAATTTCAAAGTGCTTGCACAGACATGAGAAAAGCTTTTGCTGTCAAAGAAAAGAAATCATCCTTACTTGCACAAGAATACCATTTTTTAATCGAGATATGCAATTATTAAAATCCTATTCGTTTTAGATGTACAACATAAGGTTTTGTGGGTTGGGGGTGCTGTGTTGTAAGTTTTTATTTAAGCTACGGTTAGTTCAGGAGCGCCTGGGTGGCTCGGTTGGTTGAGCCTCTGACTTGATTGCGGCTCAGGTCATGATCCCAAGGTTGTGGGATCGAGCCCCATGTCGGCCGTGGATCCTGCTTAGGATTCCCTCTCTCCCCCTGCCCTTCTCCCCAGCTCATTCTCTTTCTCTCTCAAAAAAAGATTCCAGTTAGTTCACATACAGTGTAATATTAGTTTCAGGTGCACAATCTAGTGATTCAGCACTTGCATATAACACCCAGGGCTCATGATACAAAGTACATTCCTTGATTCCCATCACCTATTTCACCTACCCTCCACCCACCTGCCCTCTGGTAACTATCAGTTTGTTCTCCAGTTAAGAGTCAGCTTCTTGGTTTGCCTTCCTGTCTCTCTTTTTTTTTTTTCCTTCTCTTTGCTCATTTGTTTTGCTTCTTAAATTCCAAATATGCTTGAAATCATACAGTATTTGTCTTTCTCTAACCCACTTATTTCATTTAACATAATACTCTATACCTCCATCCATGTCCTTACAAATGGCAAGGTTCCATTCTTTTTCATGGCTGAGTAATATTCCATTCCATTCCTCTTCTTTATCCATTCGTCATTCCATGGACACGGGCTATTTCCGTAATTTGACCATTGTCTATAATGCTGCTATGAACTTGACATTTCCCTTTGAGTTAATATTTTTGTATTCTTTGCGTAAATACCCAGTAGCGCAATTGCTGGATCAGAGGCTAGTTCTGTTTTTAACTTTTTGAGGAACCCCCCCCCCCATTCTTTTTTCCACACCGCCTGCTCCAGGTAGCATTCCCGCGAACAGTGCAAGAGGGTTACAATATAATGATTTGATATATGTATATTTTGCAAAATAATTACCAAGATAGTTAACATCTGTCACCACACATATAGTTACAGTATTTTTCTTGTGATGAGAACTTTTTTTTTAATTTTTTTTTTTTTTAACGTTTATTTATTTTACAGAGAGACAGAGCATGAACAGGGGAGGGGCAGAGAGAGAGAGGGAGACACAGAATCAGAAGCAGGCTCCAGGCTCCGAGCCATCAGCCCAGAGCCCGACGCGGGGCCCGAACTCACGGACCGCGAGATCGTGACCTGAGCTGAAGTCGGACACTCAACCGACTGAGCCGCCCAGGTGCCCCATAGAACTTTTAAGAATTATTGTCTTTGTTGGGGTACCTGAGCGGCTCAGTCGGTCAAGTGTCCAACTTCGTCTCGGGTCGCGATCTCACGGCTCGTGAGTTCAAGCCCCACGTCGGGCTCTGTACTGACGGCTCAGAGCCTGGAGCCTGCTGAAGATTCTGTGTCTCCCTTTCTCTCTGCCCCTCCCCTGCTCACATTCTGTCTGTCTGTCTGTCTCTCTCAAAAATAAATAAACATTAAAAAAAAAATTTTTTTAAAGAATTATTGTCGGGGTGCCTGAGTGGCTCAGTTGGTTGAGCGTCTGACTTCAGCTCAGGTCATGATCTCGCGGTTTGTGGGTTCGAGCCCTACGTCGGGCTCTGTGCTGACAGATCAGAGCCTGGAGTCTGCTTTGGATTCTATGTCTCCCTCTCTCTATGCCCCTTCCCACTTGCGCTCTGTCTGTGTGTGTCTCTCTCTCTCTCAAAAATAAATAAACATTAAAAAAAAAATTTTTTTTTTAAATTATTGTCTTAGCAATTTTCTTTTTCAATGTTTATTTTATTTCTTTATTTTGAGAGAGGAGGGGAGGGGCAGAGAAAGAGGGAGACAGAGAATCCCAAGCAGGCTATGCACTGTCAGCACCGAGCCCGATGCAGGGCTTGATCCTACCAAATGTGAGTCTGACACTTAACCAACTGAGCCATCCAGGCACCCCAGCAATTCTCAATACAATATGTAATGCAGTATTTTATACATATGTATGACAAATCTATAATACAGTATTGTTAACTGTAGTCCCATGCTGTACATTAAATCCCCAGGACTTACAACTGGGAGTTTGTACCTTTTGACCGCCTGACCCATTTCGCTCACCCCTACCCCACTCTGTCAATCACTGATCTGTTCTCTGAAGTACACAAATATTTTGTAATGTAGAAATCTAAACTGAGCATTCAATGTAGCAGTATCATAAAATTCTAGATTCTGCCACATCCCGAAGAATATACTTTGTTGGATGGTCTACTAAACCATAATCTTAAAGATTGTATTCTAGAATTAGAAGAATTTCAATTTTTCCCCCTTTGGTACTTGCTTAGAATAGTAAGCCGACAGCTAGATATGCAAGGAATTTGTGAGTAAAATGAGACCACTACTGGCTTTGCAAATTATCTGCTCTCCAGGAAAGGAATTCCGGGTAAGCCAGAATTTGGACTCTGGGTGACATTGATGTTAATATATTCACTTCTCCTTATTTTCAACATCCTTATTGTGATATAATTCACACACCATACAATTCACTCATTTAAAGTATGCAGAGGTCAGTGTATTCACAGTTGTACGACCATCACTAATTCCAGAACAATTTCATCACCCCAAAAAGAGACCACATACCTATGAGCAGGTCACTTCCCACTCTCCCCTCTCCTCCCTGGGGGCAACCCAGTAACCTGCCTTCTGTCTCTGAATTTTCCTGTTCTGGACACATCAGTGGAATCCTACATTATGTGGCCTTATGTGTCTAGTTGCTTTCTTTTTAAAAAAAAATTGTTTCTAATGTTTATTTCTTTATTTTGAGACCGAGTACAAGTGGGGGAAGGGCAGAGAGAGAGAGAGGGAGACACAGAATCCGAAACAGGCTCCAGGCTCTGAGCTGTCAGCACAGAGCCTGATGTGGGGCTTGAACCCACAAACTGTGAGACCACGACTTGAGCCGAAGTCGGACGCTTAACTGACTGAGCCAGCCAGGCACCCCTAGTGTTTATTTATTTTGAGAAAAAGAGAGACAGAGTGTGAGCAGAGGAGGAGCAGAGAGAGAAGGAGACACAGAATCCCAAGCAGGCTCCAGGCTCTGAAGCTCTGAACTGTGAGCACAGAGCCCAACATGGGGCTTGAACTCACAAACAGCAAGGTCATGACCTGAGCCGAAGTCGGATACTTAACCAATTGAACCACTGAGGCACCCCCTTTTTTTTTAATGTTTACTTATTTTGAGAGAGAGAGTACACAAGTGGGGGGAGAGGGGCAGAGGGAGAGAGGGAGGGTGAGAGAAAGAGGGAGGGTGAGAGAGAGAGAGAGAGAGAGAGAGAGAGAATCTCAAGCAGGCTCCACACTGTCGGTGCAGAGCCAGACCCAGGGCTGGATCCCATGAACCGTGAGATCATGACCTGAGCCAAAATCAAGAGTTGGATGCTTAACCAACTGAGCCACCCAGGCACCCTCTTATCATTTTCTTAGTAACCTCTTTTCTCTAGACACTTTATTGTAAGAATACAGTTTATGATACACATAACACGCAAAATATATATTTATCAACATTTATATTATCAGGAAGGCTTCTGATTGGGTAGGCTATTAATAGTCTAGTTTTTGAGGAGTTAAAAGTTATACATGAAATTAAAATTTTTTTATGTTTATTTATTTTTGAGGGGGGGTGCAAAGAGAATGGGGGGCAGAGGGTCTCAAGCGGGCTCCACGCTGACAGCAGAGAAGCCCTATGTGGGGCTGGAACTCACAAACCACATGGATGCTTAACCGACTTAGCCCCCCCGATGCCCCAAAAGTTATACATGAAATTTAGACCTGGGGTGGGGGGGTTGGTACCCCCAAACCACTCTGTTGTTCCAGAGTCCACTGTAACACCATCACTTTGGGGATGTTCAGTCCATAACAATAGTCATATATTGTAAGAAATATCCCTCCCATTTTATGATGGGAGAACAAAATTTTCAGGGTTAAATGGCCTGCCCCAAGTCAAACAAGAAAATGACCAGGAACCTTGCTTCCCCTGAGTCCTATCCCTGTCACGCAAATATCTCCGTGAGTTACAAGGACACGATATCAACGTTTTTACCATTTCCAAGGGAACTCTACACCCTTTCTTTTTCTTCAACTCTACGATACTTTGTGTCAATACAATGTAATTTTGTAAAATCACGAAAATTAGAGATGAAGTCCCTTTGGTCACATACTACTGTACTCCCAGGTGTTTTCCAGGACGAGTACAGTTTTTAGTGCTTTTTACATTTGTGTTTTACCCCAAGTGCTAGAGTCCTTCCACTTCCCTTAGGAGAAGCTTTCCCACTATAGCATAAAAGCGTCTCAGATGTGTTCATGATACTTCGCTCATATTTGTCGTTTTGTTCAGTCACTGCCATTTGCTCATTACTTCAGCCCCTTTGGACCGTGGAAAATAATGACTTCTGCTCTTGGGAGCTACCAAGCATCAGGGCCCAAGACAAATCAGTTCTACCTGGAAATGAGCAAAAGTACTTTTTTTTTTTTAATTTTTCCTTTGATGTTTACTTTTGAAAGAGAGACAGAGAGAGATCACGAGTGGGGGAGGAACAGAGAGGGAGACACAGAATCCGAAGCAGGCTCCAGGCTCTGAGCTGTCAGCACAGAGCCTCACGTGGGGCTCGAACTCACGAACCACAAGATCATGACCTGAGCCAAAGTCAGAAGCTCAGCTGACTGAGCCACCCAGGCGCCCCAAAAGTACTTTTTAATCCTAGTGACAGATAAAGGAGGAGACCATAGGACAAACTGAAACACGAAACTGAAAATAAAGGTACACCATGGGCAGATTTTGTGATCTTATAAAGGGAGAGGAATTGTGTGGGGGCTTTATTTTTATTTTTTCCAGAACCCTTTTAGGAATAGCGTTTATTCAAGTACCAGCACATAGAGAGTTCACTGGATCCAAACATGTCTTCCTAATGATCTACAAAGCTCCATCTTCCCCTAGGTGATCTCCCTTGGGATCTATAAGTATATTCTATTTTCCCTACTGCCATCGACCCCTTCCCCTGGACTCTGGATTCCCTCCCCTCCCACCTTCTAAAGGACTTTGGTCCAGGATTTATTCCCTTTCTTTTGCACCATCATTTTTCTCCCTCCCTGCTGGACACATCATCTGGTGTAGGAAGACAAACTTAAAAAACCTCTACCCTAGGGGCGCCTGGGTGGCTCAGTCAGTTAAGCGTCTGACTTCGGCTCAGGTCATGATCTCGCGGTTCACAAGTTTGAGCCCCGCATCGGGCTCTGTGCTGACAGCTCAGAGCCTGGAGCCTGCCTCGGATTCTGTGTCTCCGTCTCTCTTTGCCTCTCTCCCTCTCTCTCTCTCTCTCAAAAATAAACAAACGTTAAAAAAAAGAAGCAGAAAACCCTTCAGGATGAAGTTTTTTTTTTTAATTTTTTTTTCAACATTTATTTATTTTTGAGACAGAGAGAGACAGAGCATGAATGGAGGAGGGTCAGAGAGAGAGGGAGACACAGAATCGGAAGCAGGCTCCAGGCTCTGAGCCATCAGCCCAGAGCCCGATGCGGGGGTCGAAGTCACGGACCGTGAGATCGTGACCTGAGTTGAAGTCGGATGCTTAACCGACTGAGCCACCCAGGTGCCCTGGGGATGAAGCTTTAAAAAAACCTCTACCTTGACCCTACATCTCCTTCGAACAATGCCTTCTTTCTAGGCTTCCTTGACCGCAAAACATCCCAAAAGAGATACCTTTTATTATTTCCATGCCCTCCCTTACTCCTATACCATTCTGAGAAAATTCTCTTGTCAGAGTCACCGATCACCTCCATTAGGCCCAGATCAGTTCCATTTCTGTGTCCCTACACCTGCTGGCCTTCTCAGCAGCAGCCAGCACAATTGGGCACTTGGGAAACACTGTCCCTTATATTGGCTTCCATGAGGCCCCACACTCTGGCTTTCCGCCAGAAACTCTTTCTCGGGTTCATTTGCTGCCTCGTCACCCAACCTTTAAATATTGCAAAGGGGCGCCTGGCTGGCTCAGTTGGTAGAGCATGACTCTTGATCTTGAAGTTTTAAGTTCAAGCCCCACATTGGATATAGAGATTACTTAAAATGTTTTTTTAAAAAGGCATAAAGTTAGATAGATAGATAGATAGATAGATAGATATCGTAGAGCCACAGGGCACCAGGTTGAACCCTCTCCTCCCTGTTGATACTCCTTCCCTAAGTCTCCAGTCCATGGCTCTATTTTTTTTTTAAGTTTTATTTATTTATTTTGAGAGAGAGCATGAGCAGGGGAGGGGCAGAGACACGCAGGCAGGGCTCAAACCCATGAACCGTGAGATCATGACCTGAGCCAAAATCAAGAGTCAGATGCTTAACTGACTGAGCCACCCAGGCAGCCCTCGGGCCCATGGCTCTAGAGAGCATGTACATATGCTGATTGCCAAGTATGCATTTGTAGTCAAAATCTCTTCCCTGAATTCCACTTACACGTCCAGCTGCCTCGGTGATATTTGTATTGGGCCGTGTAATAGATACTTCGCCGCCACACATCTGCCCCCTCCCCTGCCCCCAGAGCGAATGTCCTCATTAGCCGTCCAGTGGCCCAAGCCCAAAGCCTTGGCATCATCCTTGATCTCTTCTTCCCTTCACACAGTCTGCCAACCAGTTATAGCCGGTCGTACTCCACATGTTCATGAGCTCGCCATTTTCTTCTTTCCAACTCCCCTGCAGTCCTTGAATCCAAGCCACCATCGTCTCCCGTGGGGCTATTTCACTGGTCCCATTTCACTCCTGTCCCTTTTCAATCTACACTGCAGAAAACAGGCAGTGAGACCTTCTTAAAACACAGATCATGTCATTTACCCATTCAGAAACCCCCTCAGTGATTCCCATTGTCCATTGAATAAAATGGCAAGATCCCTATCATGACTTGTAAGATCCTAAGGCATTTGGCCACCTCGGATTCTCTTGCCTCGTTTTATACCACACGCCCTTTCTCCTGTGCTTCAGCCTTCCCTCTTCAGTAAGACAAACTCTTGGGGCGCCTGGGTGGCTCAGTCAGTTAAGTGTCTGACTTCAGCTCAGGTCAGGATCTCATGGTTCGTGGGTTCAAGCCCCACACTGGGCTTCCCATTGACCGTGCAGTGCCTGCCTGGGATGCTCTCTCTGCCCCCTCCCCCGCCTTGCGTGCGCGCGCGCGCTCTCTCTCTCTCTCTCTCTCTCTTAAATAAACTTAAAAAAAAAACTGATTTAAAAAAAAAAAAAGACAAGCTCTTTCTCTCCTAGAGGCCTTCGTACTTGGCATCTCATTTACCTGAAAAACTCTTCCCCCAGCTTTTTGCGAGGCTGGTTCCTTCTCATCCTTCAGATCTTAGCTCAAATGTCACGTCTTCATCCGTGCATTAATTCATTTAACAAATATTTATTGAGCCCTTTGCATTTTAGGCCCTGTTCTAGGCACTGAGCATACAATACGTGTGGCCCTCGGAGAGGCAGACACCCGGCTAGAATTAGACGAGTGAGAGATTGAGGTAGGGAAGCACGTGTGGAGGATGAGGGGTAAAAGAGAAGGTGAGGGGTGCTTTCAGACTGACTACAGGTCAGCCACTGTGGAAAGGGGAGGGGAACGGAAGCAGCATTGAGGAGAAAGAGTCTCACTCTGCAGAGCAGTTCTAAGGAAGATTTCGGCCAAGTTGCCCAATGGAAAAATCCCACCTCCTGCAGGAACGGGCCTGAATTAGCATTGCACCCCGCAGGTGGGACGGGCCCTGGGGAAGCCCGGCCTCTCGCAAACACTGTGGCCGATCCAGAGGGCCACAGCTGGAGTCCTGTGTCCACCTCCTGCCCCTCAGCAGGGAATCTGAGTCCTCCCGCTGCCGCGGCCCGCTGGCAGGACACGCTCGTCCTCCTCCTCCTGTGTCCAGGGATGGAGAATTTGAATGCCACTTCCCGCCACATGCTGCCGGCTCAACTCACTCTTCTCCGGGGCAGGAGGAAGAAGTTAGCTGCTTGCCGGCTTTGGGGTAGGAGCTGCAAATGCTAGACTCCGAGCTTTGATCTGACGGTACCTGTTTGGGGGTCAGGTTTTAGCTCGTTTTGTTAATAATAAAGGTGACTTTTAGAAATTTCCACTCTTGCATCTCCTAGGTTCCTATTCCTCAACAGGTTCCAAATAGAGAACCTCCACCCCCACCCTGGAAAGTCCCGTCACCACCCTGAACAAGGTAGACAAGGTCCGAATACTCATGTGGCTTCTGTGCACATAAGTCACCTTGCTTTCTCTGTCATTCTTTTACTATATCCCGTTTAGTTCTCTCGTGGCACTTCATCAAAATCGGAAATATTTTCATTTGCCTGTTTATTTGTTTATCGCCCTCCCTCCCCCCCACACTATCTCCCACCAAGAGGATGTAAACCCTTCGGGGTCAGAGACCTGGCCCACCTTGTGTTTTGCTAAAATCCCAGTATCTAGAAAAGTACATGACTATTCAACACGTATTTATTGAGCACTGACTAGATACAGAGATGTAACGGCATAAAAAACAAAACAATTCCTGCCCCTGTGGAGCTTATATGCTGGGGGGGTGGGGAGGGCGGAAATAAAATAAGTAAATAGATTGTATAGTATATTAAAAGGAGACAAATGCTATAGATTAAAACAGATCCAGGAAGGGGAATAATGCTGAGATTAGTGTTTCCATTTTAAGTAGGGTGGTCAGAGAAGACCTGGGCAAGAAACATCTGAAGAAGGACTTGAAGGGAGTGAAGAAGGGAGCCAAGGGGGTATCTGTGGGAGAGCATTCAGAGCAGAGGTAACAGAAGGCCCTGAGTCAGGAACAGGCCTGGCAGGGCCAGTGTGGCCAAAGCAGAATGAGTGTTAGAGCAAGTAGGAGGTGACGTCTGTGGCTCTTTAAGACGGGAGCTGCTGGAAAGTTTTGAACAGAGAAGTGACCTGATCCCCTTATGTTTTAAAAGGATCACTCTGCTAGGTGGAAAACAGACCTGAGGGGAGCAAGAGGAGGGGCATAGAGACCAGTTAGGCAAGAGGTGCAATGATCCAGGCAAGAGGAATGGTCCCGGTGAAAGAAAGGTTTGGGGCTCAAACCAAGGACCTGGGACTCAAACCAAGATGGCAGCAATGAAGGTAGGGAGAAGTGGTTGGATTCTGGATCTATGGTGAAGGAAGAGCCAACAGAATTTGGGAGAGGATGTGAGAATGGATAAGAAGGGGGAGGTCAAGATGACTCCAACTATTAGTAGCGACCATTCATTGAGATGGTGAGGAGTATGGGTGGAGTAGAAGGGAGGAGAAGATAATGGGTTCAGTTTGGGACATGTTAAACCTAGGATACGCATGAGACTGTGAAGTAAGGTTGTCAAGTAGACAGTGGGGTCTAATAGGCCTGGAATTTGGGAGACAGGTCTACACTACAGACATCTGTTGAGCGTCTTTAGTGCACAGATGAAATTTAGTCATGAGATGGGATGAAATCACTCCACGGGTGATTACAGCAAGAGAGGAGGTCTCTGGACTGAGCTGGGGGAACTCCAACATTAAGAAGCAAGGAGTGGACAGGGCGCCTGGGTGGCTCAGTAGGTTAAGCGTTGGACTTTGGCTCATGTCATCTCACAGTTCCTGAGTTCGAGCCCGGCATCAGGCTCTATGGTGATAGCTCAGAGCCTGGAGCCTGCTTCGGATTCTGTGTCTCCCTTTTTCTCTGCCATTCCCCCCCCCCCCCCCGCCCCACCGCATTCTGTCTCTCATTCTCTCTCTCTCTCAAAAATAAATAAACATTAAAAAAAAGAAGAAAGAAAAAACGTGGGGGGGGCAACTAGCTGGCTCGGTTGGTGGAGCATGTGACTCTTGATGTCAGGGTTGTGAGTTCAAAACCCAGGTTGGAGTCTACTTATAAACAGACAGACAAACAAACAAGGATAGACAACTCTCTCAAGAAGTTTTGTGACGAAAGAGAGCCAAGAAATGGGACATCCGCTGGAGCAAGAAGTGGGTCAAAGTATTTTGTGTCTAAGATTGGGAGGGTGGGGCACCTGGTTGGCTCAGTTGGTTGAGCGTCCGACTTCAGCTCAGGTCATGATCTCATGGTTTGCGAGTTCGAGTCCCGCGTCTGGCTCTGCACTGACAGCTCAGAGCCTGAAGCCTGTTTGGGGCGCCCGGGTGGCTCAGTTGGTTGAGCATCCGACTTGGGCTCAGGTCATGATCTCACAGTTTGTGAGTTCGAGCCCCGCGTCAGGCTCTGTGCTGACAGCTCAGAGCCTGGAGCCTGCTTCGGATGCTGTGTCTCCCTCTCTCTCTGTCCTTCACCGGCTCATGCTCTGTCCCTCTCTCTGTCTCTCAGAAATAAATAAACGTTAAAAAAAATAATAATAAGATTGGGAGGAAATAATAGCATATCTTGTATGTTCATGAGAATTATTCATAGAGAGGGGAAAATTTGAAGAGTTAGGAGAAAGTGGAGAGAAAACAGGAGCACTGTTAGATTCTGTGCACCAGTGGGGTCGTCTTTGAATCCTTTACCTCCTAAGAAGTAAGCGTGTCCTCACGTAAGAGGATATTTCCGCTTGGAAGGAACATCATAACAATTTATTTCTTACGCAAAAACAATAGCAGTTTATTTCTTATGCAAAGCCTGTAAGGCCTCCATCTTGTTTGCCATTGCTGCTGACTTGATGTTAGCAATTTTCTAGATGTTCAGCTTTCTTCTTGCATAAAATGCTGCAGCAGACCTGCCAAGGAGTGACCACTGCTTTATGAGGCCTTGTTGGTAGCGGTAGGTCATTTGGGGCTATGATCACAGGTCATGCGTTGTGATTGACTTAACGCCTCTAAAAGTTAACTCTGTTAAGTCTGCCTTTTCTGATACTCACCTGGGCTAAAGATTCAGAATTTCTCTTGCTAGGAGTCGGGTCTCATTTCCATGGGATTACACAGCCTAATGTCTGGGGTTGTTTGATACACTCAGCAGACGTGGTTGCCAAAGCCAGGAAGGAAAAAAAAAAAAGAAAAGAAAACAATGCTGCTGACTCAGTCTCTCATCTATGCTGGCATCCAGTAACCACATGCTGGGCGAAGCATTGTGCAAGACACAAAGACTCACTGGTGAATCAAGAAACCCTAGGTGTTACCCTACTCATAAGATGCTTACAGTCAAGGAGAGAGAGAAAATACAGACAGAAGTGTAAGTCACAGTCGAACGTGTTAAGTGCCATAAAAGAAATTAAGGAAAGCGCTGAAAGAGTCCAACAACAACAACAACAACAACAACAAAAGAAAGAGAGAGATTATTCTGGTTTGGATGATGGAGCTCTGATTTACTGAAATAGGCAAGGATTCTGAAGGAAATTTACCCACAGCCCTCCTTACAATGATCTCAGCTTTCCCCCATATTTTAAAACATAATGATTCACTTTTATTTTTTTTTAAGATTTTACTTTATTTTTGTTTTCATTTTCTTAACATTTTTATTTATTTTTGACAGACAGAGAGACAGAGTGTGAGCAGGGGAGGGGCAGAGAGAGAGAGGGAGACACAGAATCCCAAGCAGGCTCCAGGCTCTGAGCTGTCAGCACAGAGCCTGATGCGGGGCTCAAACTCACAGAGCTGTGAGATCATGACCTGAGCTGAAGTCAGACGCTCAACTGACTGAGCCACCCAGGCACCCCTAAAGATTTTATTTTTAAGTAATCTCTACAACCAACGTGGGGCTCGAACTTACAACCCCGAGATCAAGAGTTACATCTCTCCTGACTAAGCCAACCATGTGGCCTGCGATTCATTTTTATAATCCCCTGAAAAACAGGAACATTTTGACCCCACTTTCATTTTGCAGCCAAATGGACAGATGCTACCTCTTTTTGATAACATTTTCCCATTAATGTTATGTTTAAAATTTAATATCAGAAGAGTTTTGTTTAATTTTTAAAAGCTAACAAGTGGTTGCATTTTAATAAAAATAAGATTTACTGTGTTTAAAAAAAAATTTTTTTTAACGTTGATTTCTTTTTGAGAGACCGAGAACAAGCAGGGGAGGGGGAGGAGCAGAGGGAGAGGGAGACCCAGAATCCGAAGCAGGATCCAGGCTCTGAGCTGTCAGCACAGAGACCAACGCAGGGCTCGAACCCACCAACCGTGAGATCATGACTGAGCTGACATCGGATGCTTAACTGAGCCACCCAGGTGCCCCTAGATTTAATGTGTTTTTAATCAGGTGGACCACTCACCAACTCAATATCTGTATTTCCTCATTAAGTGATAAGAAAAGTGTTATCTGAAGGAAACTCTATATTGGCTATATTTTCATAAGTCACCTGCCTTTCTCTCTTCGCTTAGAAAAGATTGATAAATGTGTCAACTGGCATAAGAAAGGGACATGGTGGAAGGTCACCACCTTACCTGGGAGGAAATCAGTCACATCAAATTCCAGGAACTTGAGGAGAGGAAAGAGGTTCGTATTATCACAAAATAAAAAATACTAATTGTGCCTCTTTCCCCTCTTTCTTCTTTCTTAATGTTTCTAGCAGCTTCCAGTGTCACTTGGCTGACGTCACAGCCGACCCGAGAGAGGCAGGAAGAAGTTGTACTTCTACTGAAGGTAGAAAATCATCTAAAAAGCTATAATTTGTTTTGTTTCGGGAGGTTATAAGTTTGATGTGAGTAAAGGGCAAAGAGAACATGTTCCTTCCTCCCCCAGCTTCCAGCAGTGTGTGTGTGTGTGTGTGTGTGTGTGTGTGTGTGTGTGTGCATGTGTGTAAGAGGAATTGGAGAGGTAATCAAACTGTTTAGAAGGTATGTCAACCATGTAAATTGTAAAACATAAGGCACGTTTCTATTTTTATGCAACCACATAAAAATTACACGTTTTTATCAATGTTTTATATAGAGAGGGAGATATATAAATACTTACAAACCTATGTTATTTGAACATGATTTCCATTGGTATATTTAGTGCCTGTTTTCTTATATCTCTAGCTGGCATATATTTTTTACCTTTTTTAAAACTTTGAGTATGGTTGACCTTGACACGTATTTAAGATGAGATTCCACTATGAAGTTGTAGTTTGCACTATTCTGAGACACAGGTTCCCAAATGATACTCTAGTCAGTTTCTGTTCAAGTGGACTTCATCGCAGGGATTGTGTCCTTGTCTCTGAAAAATTGTACCAACAGTAAAATAACAAAGCAAACAATCACAGGACGATTTTTAACTCTTACCTGTTTCTCTGGGGATATTCTTTTGACTCTGGGGGCCAGCGGGGGGGAGTTTCATTGTGAAATATAACGCACGTACAGAAATGTGCATAAAAGTGATTATAAAGTACATCCCGTGCATTCACCACCTTGGTCAAGGAACTGTGTTGCCGGACCAGACCGTAGTCACCCGCTGTAACCTCATGCCTTCACAACACTGTCCCTTCAGTCTAGAGGGGCATGATCCTAACTTCCACAGTGATGATTTCCTTGCTTTTCTTCATAATTTTACCATTTATGCGTGCATCTCAAAACACTACACAACGTTTGCCTATTTTTTAATTGCATGTAAGGGAAATTATACTGCAGTATTTCCCTATAACCTCTTTGTAGTTCAACATTACGAGATTCATCCGTGTTATTTGATTTAGCCTGCACGGCCCACTCATGTGTATTGGCGTAAAATATTCCATTGTATGAATCGTATGCCACAACTTACTCATCCGTTTTACTCTTTTTAAGTTTTTTCAGTTTATTAATCCTCTCGGTAAAAAACTGGGCTATATCACTGCAGAATCGCTACTTCCTGTTGCGAGCATCAATCAGCATTGGCCTTTGCAGTGCCCCTGACTTGATTGTTTCTTTTTTAGTGTCAGACTCTACTGTTTTCTTGAGATCTTTTTCTTTTTTTCTTTTTTTTCCAATATCTGAAGTTTATTGTCAAATTGGTTTCCCTACAACACCCAGTGCTCATCCCAAAAGGTGCCCTCCTCAATAGCCATCTCCCACCCTCCCCTCCCTCCCCCCCATCAACCCTCAGTTTGTTCTCAGTTTTTAAGGGTCTCTTATGCTTTGGCTCTCTCCCACTCTAACCTCTTTTTTTTTTTTTTTTCCTTCCCAGAGATCTTTTTCTTCTCATACAGGCCACGTCTTGAAAATCAAAGGTCAGGTTCATTTTTTTTGTTTTGCCTAATCCAAGAAGTTGTAAATTATTCTGAAGCCAGTTATCCTGCAGCATCAAATGGGTTCTGAATCCAAGTACAAAGATGACGTTTGGTGTGCTCTGGTACATTTGTACTTTTTTTAAAATTT
This sequence comes from Panthera leo, assembly GCF_018350215.1. NCBI lineage: Eukaryota > Metazoa > Chordata > Mammalia > Carnivora > Felidae > Panthera > Panthera leo. Next base: position 7,083,509 of record NC_056686.1, on the reverse strand, counting down.
TTAATGTTTATTTGTGAAAGAGAGAGAGAGACCGAGCATGAGTGGGGGAGGGGCAGAGAGAGAGGGAGACACAGAATCCGAAACAGGCTTCAGGCTCTAAGCTGTCAGGACAGAGCCCGACACGGGGCTCAAACTCATAAACAGTAAGATCGTGACCTGAGCCGAAATCAAGAGTCAGATGATTAACCAACTGAACCACCCAGGTGTCCTGAGCCATTTTATTCCTTTTTTTTGTTTTAATGTTTATTTATGTTTTGAGAGCGAGAGAGGGGCGCCTGGGTGGCTCAGTCGGTTAAGCGTCCGACTTCAGCTCAGGTCATGATCTCACGGTCCGTGAGTTCGAGCCCCGTGTCGGGCTCTGTGCTGACGGCTCAGAGCCTGGAGCCTGTTTCGGATTCTGTGTCTCTCTGTCTCTCTGCCCCTCCCCCGTTCATGCTCTGTCTCTCTCTGTCTCAAAAATAAATAAAACATTAAAAGAAAATTAAAAAAAAAAGAAAGAAAGAAAGAAAGAAAGCGAGAGAGACAGAGTGCAAGCAGGGGAGGAACAGAGAGAGAGGGAGACACAGAATCCAAAGCAGGCTCCAGGCCCTGAGCTGTCAGCATGGAGCCCGATGCGGGGCTCAAACTCACGAACTGCAAGATCATGACCTGAGCCGAAGTCAGATGCCCAACTGACTGAGCCACCCAGGCACCCCTGAGCCATTTTATTCTTGATGAACATATATTTCCAGATTTTGGCAGTTATAAACAATGCTGTTATGGATATTTTCAGTTTTGTACCCTGGCACACCTGAGCACATGCTTGCTTGCTTTCTTTCTTTCTTTCTTCCTGGATTTCTAAAGCTTGTTGAATAGCAATGAAACATTTTTTTTTTTTTAAATTAACATTAATGAAAGAATGTTCTTTTTTTTTATTTTTTTTTAACGTTTATTTATTTTTGAGACAGAGAGAGACAGAGCATGAACAGGGGAGGGGCAGAGAGAGAGGGAGACACAGAATCGGAAGCAGGCTCCAGGCTCTGAGCCATCAGCCCGGAGCCCGACGTGGGGCTCAAACTCACGGACCGCGAGATCGTGACCCGACCTGAAGTCGGACACTTAACCAACTGAGCCACCCAGGCGCCCCAAATAATGTTCTTCTTTATCTACAAAAGCTCCTAGAACATTAAATCCTAGTCACCCCCACCTAATACAAAACATTATGATAAAGCAGAACCAGCCATTTGCAATTCTTAGCTTTTTCCCATCTTGGAGCAAGCAAAGCAAGATTGCCTTTTTTCTTTTTTCTTTTTTTTTAATTGCGAGAGCATGCACACCCATGCAAGCAGGGGAGGGGCACGGGGAGAGAGAGAGAGAATCCCAAGAAGGCTCCACCCTCGGCATGGAGCCCAATGCAGGGCTCGATCCCACGACCCTAGGATCGTGAACTGAGCTGAAATCAAGAGCCGACGCTTAACTGACTGAGCCATCCAGGCGGCCCAAGGTTGCCTTTCTTGCCGACTAATCCTCATCTGTACCTATGTATATATCTGTATATGTTTTTTAAAGTTTCTTTTTTATGATAACTCACGTTTGAATCTTTAAACAAGTGTCTATGCAGGAGGAAGGTGGGTGGAGCACTGACAGCACTTGTCTGGCCGTAGCCACGGGAACAAAGGCAGAGTTCAGACTGGGCCTCTGAGGGCAAGGCTCCCGACCCAGGCCAACCCCCCCTGCGTGGAGGTCTGAGTTGTCAAAGATGACACTGTTTTGGTAACGAGCTCCTGGGCAGACTCCCGACCTATTTCCAGTGACTGCGTGGCTTCATTCAGGCTGCTAGCCACTGTGGTGGAGAGGAAGACGCTGGAGGGAACATTCTGTCTTTCAAGAGAGTTGCTGGTTTCCAGGCTGAGCATCACTGTGCCTCCATGCTGTTCCCTTTGGGGCTTCTTGGCAAAATGCAAATCCGCCTCCTCGTCCCTTTTCTGGCAGCAGCGCCTCCCCCAGGGTGAAGATTTCAACCTTGCCCTCGGAGTCGGGCTCTCTCCCCTCTGGAGCTGGACTTTGAACTCCTTTCCAAACGCCAGGAAAAGGACTCTGCCTGGACCGAAAGTCCTTTCCAGCAAATGTGCCTCCAGGTGAAGCACCAAGGGTTTCAGAAAGCGCTTAAACCTGCACCAGGACTGGTACTGTGCGGAGTGCAGAAGGAACCACTTTCTGGAATGGGAGCACTTCCTGCTGGCTCCTGGGCTGTTCGAGCTGTGCAGGGTGCCCTCGCTCGGACCCGGCGTCCCTCCTTCCTTTGACTTGAAAATAGCCGTCTCTTCATTATAATGCAATTATTTCTTTTCCCGGCAATTTCGAATATTTTTCTCAGTTCATTTACATTCATGGGCTTGAATGGAAAGCTCAAGTGATATATTTCATACCTGGACTTACCTATGTTTTGTTGGTTCAATCTAGTGATGCCATCCTGCGTCATTCAGGGCGCAGGGAAATGGGAGCAGCTTACACAGGACGAGAGAGGTACCATAGCGCGACGCTAAGTAAGGCGGTCTCTAAAATCACGGGGGTTTCAAGCAATTTGCCAGCAAATCAAGCTTCCGCAACCTTCAGTTTTTCAGTCTGTGAAGTTGAGATAATAATAACACTTACCTTACAGTGTTACTGTAAGGCGTGTCCTCAAGGACTCCTTACAACGCGCGTAACGAAGTCCAACCCAAGCTGTGTTAGATACTCGAAGGCTTTTACTGACCCGCCTGACTTGAAGGAAGAGTGGGAGGCAGGGAATGAGGGGAGAATGAAGTGCCTTCCTACCATCCATAAATAAAAATCTTACACTCCGAATGGGTCAGTTGTGCCCTTGTTACCTAAACTCTGAACCAGTCGCTACGGGTGTGGGAAATGCCAACCACGACCAAAGCTGTCCTGGCCCCCTCTCAGACCCAGGTGTGGCCAGTCCCATTCTAAGCCCCCGGCCGGGACAAAATGGGACAAGGGCAGAATGGATGGTAGAGAGGCAACCATAATGTCCACTGCACCAGATTCATGAGTAACTGAGCACAGGGCTCAGTCTGGGGCTTGGGACTCAGCAGTCTCTGTCAACGCTCGTCGTTCTACGTGCCTCCGGCACCATAATCTGCCCTGCCATCCTCAATATTAAGATAAGCACTCTTTGGGGCACCTCAGTGGCTCAGTTGGTTGAACGTCCCGACCGACATCAGCTCAGGTCATGATCTCACAGTTCCCAAGTTCGAGTCCCGTGTCGGGCTCTGTGCTGACAGCTCAGAGCCTGGGGCCTGTTTCCGATTCTGTGTCTCCCTCTCTCTGACCCTCCCCCCGCTCATGCTCTGTCTCTCTCTGTCTCAAAAATAAATAAACGTTAAAAAAAAAATTAAATAAAAAAATTTTTTCAAAAAAAAAAAAGATAAGCGCTTTTCAAAGGGGTGAGATAAATCTATACCTCCTCATGGGAAAAAAAAAAAAAGTTATCCTTTAATTTCATGACTAGTGATTCTTATATTCACAGAAAATGCTTTCGTAGCAGGAATTGAACTGGGTACCTGTTATTTTCAACCTCAGCCAAAAGCTTGTTTGTTGTACTGATTAGAAGACTATTTTGCAAAGGGCCCAACATGCTGCACCCCAAAGATGTAATTAAATGCTGATGGGCACACGGAGTAAATATCGAAAGTAAACCTGTCATCTGTGGAGAACTAAAGACCTTTCAAATGAATGGAGGGTAAGAAAATTAGGGGAAATAGTATCCTACAAAAGATCTCAGGGGAAATAAAGTAGGGATTCTTGTCCTGGGCAGAAACAAAGTGAATATAAAAAGCATCCATTATTCACTGTCTGAGACTCCAAACAAAGAGGTTATAAAATAACAATAATCAGCAACCAAACTGGAGTGAAATTTCTGGAGTGATGGATGTTCTCTGGAATGTGAGGGTATGTGGGGATGGTTGCACAACTGCATAAATTTACTAAAAATTATCAGACTGTACGCTTATAATGGGTGAATTTTATGGTGTGTAAATTATAACTCAGTAAAGCTGTTAACATTTTTAAGAACACAAGAGTCACACTCCAAGAAATTACATTTTTATTACAAGCAAAATTGAAGTGCTGTTTTTCCTCCTTCTACCCATCTTCTCTTCCTTTGTTCTTGTTTGTTTCTTCCTTTGTTGCTGTTTTTTTGTCTTGTTTTTGTTTTATCCATTTAAGCGAATTCAGAAGGGATAGGTAATGGAGACGCCTGCTAGGAGACATTCCTTTGCTAAGGATGAGCCTTTCCAGCTGTCTGAAGGGCCAACATCTGGTAGTGATTTTGTGGAAAGATCTTTGATCAGTTCTCCTTGGAGCCAGAACATGAGAGATCTAGACAGAGTCAAAGTCTCTGAAACTTTTTTTTTTTTTTTAAGTATTTATTCATTTATTTTGAGAGAGAGAGACCATGAGCTGGGAAGGGGCAGAGAGAGAGGTGAGAGACTCCCAAGCAGGATCCAAGCCACCCACGCAGACCTGCATGCTTGAACCCAAGAACCGTGAGATCATGACCTGAGCTGAAATCAAGAGTTGGATGCTCAATTGACTGAGCCCCCCCCAGGCACACACACCCCCCCCTTTTTTAAATCTGTGAAGCTTCTTTACAAACAGCAGAAACACTGAGCTTGTACATTTCTGAACTAGGGCTATTTGGTAGGAGGGGCTTTTTTTTTTTTTTTTTAACCTCAGCTTTATTGAGGTATAACGGACATACCTACTAATGGCCTTAATCGTGTTACTGATTTGACCCACATGGTTGGCAGATCAAAACCAGAATCTGGCACATCTTTACCTGGAGGCCATGCCGTAGCCTGGGAGATGGGGCAAAATTGCCTTGTGAAGCCTTGAGAAAGAACATATCACTCACAGTATCCAAAGGTGGGGAGTTGCGTTTTCGGCTTCCTTGTGGTCAGGTACTTTCCTCACCTTGCCCCTATAGTCAGAGGCCAACACCTCTGAATTTGGGAGCAGCGACCTAGAATAAGGTTTATATGCACAAAGCTTTGTAGAAAGCTTTGGAATATGCAAAGTGTAACTCAGTAGAAACATTAAATGTCCCTGAGTTCCCAACAACAAGCACACATGAGCACACAGTAGGCACACTGTATATTGAAGGAATGAAGAAATGAAGAATTGAAAAGTTTTCTCAGGGTGCCTGGCTGGCTCCGTCAGTAGGGCCCATGGCACTTGACCTCAGGGTGGTGAGTTTGAGCCCCATGTTGGGCACGGAGCCCAACAACAAATGAAGGAAGGAAGGAAGGAAGGAAGGAAGGAAGGAAGGAAGGAAGGAAAGAAAGAAAGGAAGGAAGGAAGAAAGAAGTTTTCTCTATAGAAATCATTTCTAGGGCACCCGGGTGGCTCAGTCAGTTAAGTGCCCGACTTCAGTCCAGGTCATGATCTCCTGGTTCATGAGTTCAAGCCCCATGTGGCACTCTGTGCTAACAGCACAGAGCCTGCTTGGGATTCTCTCTCTTCATCTCTCTCTGCCCCTCCCCCACTCCCGTGTGCACACTCTGTCTCTCTCTCTCTCTCTCAAAATAAACTTTAAAAAACGTCTTCCTGGTGTTCTAGTGGCCAAAATAGCAGAAGAAAAAGGAGAAACATACGTGAGGAATAAAGGTACAACATTTTAGGGGCGCCTGGGTGTCTCAGTTAAGCATCTGACTTCGGCTCAGGTCACGATCTCACAGTCCATGAGTTCGAGCCCCGTGTTGGGCTCTGTGCTGACAGCTCTGAGCCTGGAGCCTGCTTGGGATTCTGTGTCTCACTCTGTCTCTCTCTCTGCCCCTCCCCTGCTCATGCTCTGTCTCTCTCTGTCTCAAAAATAAATAAAAACATTAAAAAAAAAAAAAAAAAGCGGGGCGCCTGGGTGGCTCAGTCGGTTGGGCGTCCGACTTCAGCTCAGGTCACGATCTCGCGGTCCGCGAGTTCGAGCCCCACATCGGGCTCTGGGCTGATGGCTCAGAGCCTGGAGCCTGCTTCCGATTCTGTGTCTCCCTCGCTCTCTGCCCCTCCCCCATTCATGCTCTGTCTCTCTCTGTCCCAAAGATAAATAAACGTTAAAAAAAAAAAAAAAAAGGTACAACATTTTATAAAGCAGTAGGGTTGACCCAAGGTGAAATGATTCATCACGAGGAACATACTAAGTATGTTCTGAATAAGATTCCAAATATACACTCTGGAGCCAGGTCATCCGATTTCAGATTGACTTCCCCATTTTACGAACGGTGACCTTGAGCATGTTACTTCATGTAAGACAATCTGTGTCTCTCTTTGGGTTCCCGGACCCAATCCTGATGTAGGAGGGGGTGTTCCCACACGCACAGCCCCCAGCAATTCTGACACCAGTCTGAGAATTCAAGTCCATTCTGACACCATCCACCAGAGATAGCATCAGATCCCACAGGTTAAGGGCTCAGTCCTTCAACACTGCCCCCCGCACCTTTGCCACAACACTCCAGATGCCGATTGCAAGCCCTAGGCTGTTACCTGTGTCTCTGGCCCAACCAGCTACAGATAGGAAGTTCCACTGACCTCCTCTTTAAGTGCCTTTAATTTGCCAGAGCAGCTCCCAGAACTCAGGGAAACATGTTTATCAGTTTATGAAAGGATATCGTAAAGGACATGAATCGGCAGCCAAATGAGGAGATGCACAGGGTGAGGTCTGGGGGAAGGGCACAGAGCTTCCCTGCCCTCTCCAGGAGGACCATTCCCTCTACTCTCCGTGTGTTCAACCCAGAAGCTCTCCAAAGCCGGTCCTTTGGGGTTTTTATGGAAGCTCTCTTGCAAAGTCAGGATTGACTGGCTGATTCAACCTCTAGTCTCTCTCTCCTTCCTGGAGGTGGAGAGTGGGGCTGAAATTTCCAACCCTCCTATCACGCGGTTGGTCACCCCAGTACCCAGCCCCTCACCTTGGGTGAGGTCCAAACGTCACCTTCCTTAATGCAACAAAAGACACATTTATCCCACTCGACACTCAGGAAATTTCAAGGGTTTGGAGAGGTGTGAGCCAGGATCTGTAAATGAAGACCAAATATATATAAGAAAACTATTTTGGGGGCACCTGGGTGACTTAATCCGTTGACAGCGTGACTCTTGATTTCAGCTCAGGTCATGATCTCAGGGTTGGGTTCATGAGATCAAGCCCCACGTCAGGCTCTGTGCTGAGCATGGAACCTGTTTGGATTCTCTCTCCCCCTCTCTCTCTGCCCCTCCCATGCTCATGCTTGTTTTACTCTCTCTCAAAATAAATAAATTAAAAAAAAAAAAAACTATTTTGGTCATCTGTATGACCAGATATATATTTCTTACAAATCACAATACTGCAGGGTCAAAATTTCCTCATCTATAAAATGGGAGTAAGAATAGTAGCTATTTCATATGTTGTGAAAACTAAGTGTGCTGACCTCTGTAAAGTACTTAGAAATTGGCTTGACCCCTACATGGGAAGCATTATATAAGTGTTTTATTATTATTGTTGTTATTATGGCCTATTTTTTCAAACTTTCTTTTAGTGAATAGCACTTTTCAGCCTTTCTCTGTACATCATACCCTTCTCCATTCAGACCCATTGGTAGTGAACTACCAAAGGTATGTGTACTTAGCTGAGATACTTTTTCTTTCCTTTTTTTTTTTTTTTTTTTGAGATGTTCGTACTTTTGAATGTGAATTATGCCTGCCCCTTCTCCAGTCTTGTGGATTCCTAGTGTCTACAGTGGAAAGATCTGAGAATCTACACCAAAGGACATTAATACCGCCCACCAATATGAGGACATGAAACCAATCACCAGTCCAGAAGACGTATAGTACAGAGGTTCAAGCCTATGGTTCTACTCTCGGCTCTGTCCCTACCCAACCTCGTGACCCTCCTAGGAAATCACTTACCCTCTCTGTAACTCAGTGTCCCTCATCTGCCAAATAGAGATACCACTTACCACGAACACTGGGTTTTGAGTCTCTTCCCATTGGCAGAGGATGATTGCTTAAACCCAAAGAGTGGAAGCCCGGCTTAAAGGATTTTATTTGTTTGGTCGTATTTGGATTCCTGTATTGAGAACATACAAGTATTTTTATCATAATCATTATCCTTATCAATATCTAGGTAATATAAACTGAGGCAAAGAGGCCAGGAAAAATGAGAATCAGTTCTTGACTATTTTTCACAATTTATATTCAATAATGCTTAGGAATTCCTAGGTGCTTCTCTCTGACTGCACTGTGTTTAGTTTTTAGGACAGCTTCTGTGCAAAAGAAAAGCACACCTCGAACTGGCTTCAACAAAAAATGGATTTTATTGATTTACATCACCACAAAGTCCAGAAGTAGACTTTGAGGTCAGCTTTGTTCAGGAGGCCGAACAGCAGACTCAGGTTTCTTCTTGGTTCTCTCTCTCTTTGCTTTCTGCATTATCTGCTTCCTTTTCTGGCTGGCTTCGTTCAGGGTGTTCAGGTTCCGAGGATGGGGCATATTTCCTCACCCAAGCCTTGCAAGGAAGACTGATCATCTTGTCCCATCATTCCCAGCTAGAATCCTGAAACTCACTCAGATTAGATCACCTTGGACCACGTGCAGGGACAACAACGAAAAGCACTATGTGATTTAGTCTCTGTCACCTGTCACACATTTCACAGCTGGAGCTTGGGTAGAGTTAACTTCAGTAGCACCAAACAGATACCTTCCTAGCAAAAGAAAGTCCCATCATCCCCCTCAGTAGTTTCTGAGACAGCTTTTTCTGAGAAATAAGTGGCTAAATAAATACTAGGTTGCTATTTTAATTTTTTTAATGTTTATTTATTTTTGAGAGACAGAGCATGAGTGGGGGAGGGGCAGAGAGAGAGAGAGGGAGACACAGAATCCGAAGCAGGCTCCAGGCTCTGAGCTGTCAGCACAGAGCCTGACGCGGGGCTTGAACTCATGAACCTCGAGATCATGACCTGAGCTGAAGTCGGACGCTTCACCGACTGAGCCACCCGGGCACCCCAATGATGTATTATGTTTCATATCCAGTGGCATATTTTATGCAAATTAACACAAATTTAAATCTTTTCATTCATTTCTTGTCCTTAATTGGATTATCAATTCAAGAACAGTTTCATTACACTTATTCAAGATGAATTGTCATAATGAATTACTGCTTTTGGTAGGACTTAAAAAATATTTTTTTTGGTTATAATTCACTTCTTAAGGTCAAAATAATTTCTATTGAATTCATCATTCTTTTTTCATGGCTTTGGTTGCATATTCTCTAAACCTAGTGAGCCTCTTTGAATGTCTGTTGAATCGAGTTCGGCCTAAGCAATTGGGACAAAACGCTTCTAATAGTTAACTGCGGTAAAACACCATGAGGGTAGCCTCTCGCATTTTAAAGCGACAGAGATCCTTCACATATTTATTCCATTTCTTCCTCGTTTTACTGAACGGTTCTGGTGCAGGCTGGCTGGGTCCAAGGACCCAGAGGAGGATCCTGTGGGAGCAGCCAAGAGAGTCCTTGGTTTTGCACAGGAGAGAAACCAAACGCGAGCCAAGAGGGACAGCAGAGTTTATTAAAGATAAACAGAGAGCGCAGATATGGACAGAGCATCCGAGAGACTCAGAAAGAAAAAGACGGAGTCTCGTCTTTGCTTGGGATCCAGGGTTTCTATTGAGGATTGCGGTGCGGTGACGTGTCTTCTCAGGCATCCAGAAACAAAGACAAGTTTTCGGTACTTGCCCGAAGTCACGTGTGCCCTGAATCCAGGGGTCTTAGTGAGTCAGTGGTCTGGAAAGTGTTCGTGACAAGGCTGCCCGGTCAGTCTCCAGATGTTATCTATTGTGCTGTAAGACTCTAAAGAAATTGTTAAATTCTTGACTTTTACAAGGCGTGTGTAAGGTGGGGGTTAAGTCTGAGCAAGAAAAGAAGTAGGAAAAGGAGTGAAAAAAGCAGTTTTTCACGGGGTCCCTCTATTTTCCCTGTCTCCGTTCCAAAACGTCTTTCCAGAGTGAGCTTAAAGCAGTGAGATATAAAAATACATATTTGGTCTTTATCGCTGGCTCCTGGGACAGAGTCCCTAAAACGCTTGGTATTTCCTGCATGATAGGAATGTCTACCATCATATTCCTAAAGGAGTCCCTTTGGAGCACACCTACGTTTATGCTAATGAAGTGGCTTGGGGCGGGTCCCAGAGATACCTTCAGGATGGGGGCAGCTCCCGGAGGCTGGAAACCCTCTGTCCCACCCACCAAATCCCAGGAGTAGGTGGGGGACTGGAGATTGAGCTCTGTAAAAACTCTTGAACCGTGAGAGTGTCCTGATTGGTGAACGTGTGAAGGTACCGAGAGGGTGGTACACGTGGGGAGGATGTGGAAACTGCCAACCTGCCCCACCGTCCCCCCCCTTCCCCCCCCCCCCCCCCCCCCCCAGTACCCAGCCCTGAGCATCTCCTCTATCTGGCTGTCCCTGAGTCGTTTTATTTCTACTAAACCAGTAATAGGAAGGGGAGCGCTTTCCCGAGTTCTGTGAGTCACTCTAGCAGCACATAACCCAACCGGAGGCAGCCGTCACGGGACCCTCCAAATTTGGAGTCATCCGGGCAAAGTGTAGGCAGCCTGGGCACCCCGTTTGCGGTTGGCCTCGGAAGTAGAGGCAGTCTCGTAGGACTGAGCCCTTGAACGTGGCGGGTTTGGTGCTCACTCCAGGTAGACGACGTCAGAAATGAGTTGAATTGCCGCACCCCGGAGAATCAGAGAATCGGTTACTGGGGAAACTCCACATATTTTGTGTCACAAAGAATCTCAGAGGCGATGAAAAGCCAAAAGGCTGCTGTCCGCAAGCCAGGAAGCAGGCTTTCGCGAGGAACCGAAATCTGCCACCTTGATCTTGGACTTCCCAGCTCCCCAAACCGGGAGGCATAAAATGTCTGTGGTTTAAATCCTCCCAGCCTATGGCATTTGGCTCCAGCAGTCCGAGCCGCCCAAGGCAGAGACGGGTCCCGGTAAGGGGGATGCGGCTGCCACGCACACCGACAAAAGCAGAAACAGTCACGGGGAGAAGCTGGGAGGGTTTTGAGGCGCAGCGAGAAGCAGCCCAGACTGCAGAGAAGAGACTGCTCAAAGCGATTCCGATGAAGGCTCGGGAGGGAGGGAGAAAGCGCCCACCTTCTCACGAGCAGAACGTTGGTAGAAGGAGGGGTGGCGAAGGCCGCTCCGATGAGTTCTCGGGGAACGTGTTTTCGGACAGTGGGGAAAAGGCAATCGTTGTGATAAAGCGGCACAGGACTCGGCCAAATGGTCTTGGTGTTCCGGTGCTTTGAGGAAGGCTTGGTTCCCCCTGACCGCTAAGCGTGATTAAATGCAAGGGGAGAGAAAGGCAGTGAAGGAGGATCGCTAGATAAGAAGGAACCGGAGCCTGAAGATTTGGACAGTTCTCAGCCTGTCCATATGGCAAAAAAAAACCCAGAAAGGTGTTTAATAAAAAGAAAACATCAAGCATTTGGCCGGCTGACCGTTTGACAAGGTTAGCTTGAGTGTGAACCATGGACCTAATCAGCCATCTCAACAGAGGTCAGAAAGAGAGGATTATACCAGCAGAGACACTGACCGTTGGAACTAAAAGGACAGAGGAAGCTGGGCCACAGGAAGGAAGGCGGTTGGAATTCTGAGATCCTACAGGACTAAGTCATACTGCTATTCAGCTGTGAACATGTGCTATTGAAGAAAAAGGAAGAATGGAACACCTGGCTGGTTCAGTCCTTAGAGCATATGACTCTTTAAAAACATTTTTTTTAATGTTTATTTATTTTTGAGAGAGAGAGAGAGAGCACAAGCAGGGGAGGGGCAGAGAGAGAGAGGGAGACACAGAGTCCGAAGCAGGCTCCAGGCTCTGAGCTGTCAGCACAGAGCCTGACGCGGGGCTCAAACCCACAAACCGTGAGATCATGACCCGAGCGAAGTCCGACACTTAACCGACTGAGCCACCCAGGCGCCCCACCACTTTCTTCTTTTTTTAAGTATTTTTTTTTAAGTTTATTTATTTTGAGAGAGAGAGTGAGAAAGAGAGGGCAAGCATGGGGGAGGGCAGAGAGAGAGAGAGAAAGAATCCCAGGCAGGGTCCCCACTGTCAGCAACAAGCCCAATGAGGGGCTCCATCCCACGAACTGTGAGATCATGACCTGAGCCAAAACCAAGAGTCAGATGCTTAACTGACTGAGCCACCCAGGTGCCACTCTTCTTCTTCTTTTTTAAGTTTATTTATTTTGAGAGAGAGAGAGAACACAAACAAGGAAGGGATGGCGGGGGGCGGGGGGAGGGGGAGAGAATCCCAAGCAGGCTCTGAGCCACCAGCACAGAACCTGATGCAGGACTTGATCCTAAGAACTCTGAGATCACAGCCTGAGCCAAAACCAAGAGTTTGAACAGACTGAGCCCCCCAGGTGCCGCCCCCCCTTTCTTCTTTCTGACTTCTCCCTTTGGGAATAGAAATGTCTATCCTGTGCCTGCCCACCACTATGGGTTTGGGAAACCCAAAACTTATCTGATTTTACAGGTTCATAGCTGGAGAGGAATTTTGCCTCTGGATGGATCATACCACAAATCTCACCTGTGTCTGATTAAGATGATGTTTAGATGAGACTTTGGACTTCAGACTTTGCAGTTGATGCCAGAAGGAGTTCAGCATTTGGGGGCTTTTGAGATGGAATGAATGTATTTTGCATGCGATAAGAACATGAGTTGGGGGAGGGGCCAAGAGTAGAATGTTGAGAGTAGAATGTTGTTTGTCGTCAGGTCTGTGCTTTAATCCCCCCACCTATGGTGGTTTGTCATAGCTTCGTGAGCTACTAAGACCTCCAAACAGTGGAATATTCGCCAGAAAAAGGAGGGAAGTACTGACATGGATGAGCCTTGAAAACACAGTGTCAAATTAAAGATATCAGACACACGGGCCTCAGGGTGGCTCAGTCAGTTGAGCATCAAGACTCTTGATTTCAGCTCAGGTCATGAGCTCACGGTTTGTGGGATTGAGCCCTGAGTCGGGCTCTGCACCGACAGCTTGGAGCCTGCTTGGGATTCTCTGTCTCCCTCTCTCTCTGCTCCTCCCCAGCTCTCTTTCTCTCTCTCTCTCAAAATAAATACATAAACATTAAAAAAGAGATATCAGATGGGGCGCCTGGTTGACTCAGTCAACCAGACTTCTGCTCAGGTCATGATCTCAAAGTTCCTGGTGGATTTGGGCCCTGCGTCGGGCCCTGCACTGACAGGGAGAGCCTGCTTGGGATTCTCTCTCTCTCTCTCTCTCTCTCTCTCTCTGCCCCTCCCCCACTTGCATGTACTGTCTGTTTAACTAATAAATAAACTTAAAAAAAAGATATCAGATACAAAAGATCATGATTGTCATATTGTATGATTCCATTTATATGAAACATCCAGAATAGCCCATTCCATAGAAACACAAAGTAGATTAATGCTTGCCAGGGCTGTGGGGAAAGGGCTGACTGCAAATGGGTAAGGGGTTTCCATTTGAGGTTACGAAAAAGTTCTAGAACAGGACAGTGGTAGTTGCACGACGTTGTGAATGTACTTACTGTCACTGAATTGTACACTTAAAAAAAATTTTTTTTTAATGTTTATTTTTGAAAGAGAGAGAGACAGAGGCGCCTGGGTGGCTCGGTCGGTTAAGTGGCTGACTTCGGCTCAGGTCATGATCTCACGGTCTGTGAGTTCGAGCCCCACATCGGGCTCTGTGCTGACAACTCAGAGCCTGGAGCCTGTTTCAGATTCTGTGTCTCCCTCTCTCTCTGACCCTCCCCTGTTCATGCTCTGTCTCTCTCTGTCTCAAAAATAAATAAATGTTAAAAAAAAAAAAAAAAGAAAGAAAGAGAGAGAGACAGAGTGCGAGCCGGGGAGGGTCAGAGAGAGAGGGAGACACAGAATCTGAAGCAGGCTCCAGGCTCTGAGCTGTCAGCACAGAGCCTGATGCAGAGCTAGAACTCAAGAACAGCGAGATCCTGACCTGAGCCAAAATCAGAGGCTTTAATCGATGGAGCCACCCAGGTGCCTCAACACTTTCAAAGGGAATAGGGGCACCTGGGTGGCTCTGACCGTTAAGCATCCGACTCTTGGTTCCAGCTCAGGTCAGGATCTCACAATTCGTGAGTTCGAGCCCGAGCAGGGCTCTGCATTGACACTTCAAAGCCTGCTTGGGATTCTCTCTCTGCCTCTGTCTCTGCCTCCCCTCTGCTCTCTCTTGCTCTCAAAATAAATAAAGTTAAAAAAATTAACGGAAAGGAATTTTGACGAATGCTACAGCAGGGACGAGCCTTGAAGATTTAAGCTATGTAAAAATAAGCCAGCCACAAAAGACAAATATGATTCCATTTATGTGAGTAGTGTAATGTAAGAGGCAGAAAGCAGAATGGTGGTTGCCAGGAGCTGGGAGGGAGGGAGGGAATGGGGAGTTAGTGTTTAACGGGGACAGGGTTTCAATTTGGGAAGAGGAAAAGTTCTGCAGATGGATGGTGGTGACGGCTGCACAGCACTGTGAGTGTATTTAATGCAAACGCACTCTACTCTTTTTTTGAAATTTTTTAAAACGTGTATTCATTTTTGAAAGAGAGAGACAGAGCACTAGAGGGGGAGGGGCAGAGAGAGGGAGACACAGATTCTGAAGCGGGCTCCAGGCTCTCAGCACAAAGCCGGATGCGGGGCTCCAACCCACGAACCCTGGGTGCATGGCCTGAGCCGAAGTCTGACCCTACACCGACTGAGCCACCCAGGCGTCCCCAAATGCGCGGTACTCTTAAAAAAACAGTTAATACGACAACACTTTGTTATGTAAACAAAATACCCTAAATCTAAAAACTAAAAAAAAAAAAAAAAAAAAAAAGAGGGCGGGGGTGGGGGGCCGCCTGGGTGGCTCAGCTGGTTAAGCCCCGGACTCTGGATTTTGGCTCAGGTCATAATCTCACAATTCGCGAGATCGAGCCCCTGTCGGGCTCTGCCCTGACAGCACAGAGCCGGCTTGGGATTCTGTGTCTCTCCTCTCTCGCTGCCCCTCCCCCCATCTCAAAATAAATAAACATTTTTTTTTTTTTAAAAAGAGAGAGCCCCCTGCCTCCTCAGTGGACGGGCAGAGGAGGTGCGGCTCGGCCACCAGGGGGCGCTCCCCACACCCCGACCCTACCTCAGCCTGGAGCCGCCTAGCACCGGCCTGGAGGAGCCGGGATTTCCAGGCTCCGGAAGGCACAGTGAGGGGCGGGGCAGCCACCACGGTGTCACCCCGCCCCCCCCAGGCCACCGCCACCACGCCACCAACTGAGTCTCTGGGGGAGCCGCGCAGTCTGGGAGAGGCGGCGGGGGGGGGGGGGGGGGGGGGGTTGCTGGGGAAGAGGAGGGGGCAGGGGGTAGACGGGGGTGGACGGAGGGGGTGGGCGCCCCCGCTGGCCTGGTGCCACGTGACCCCACTGCTCTGTGTCTGGGGCCAAAATAAGTCCTGGGGGAAGCTGGGTGCCGTCTTTTCCTTAGCGCCTTCTTTCCCTTGGACAGTGTGAAGGGTGAGTCTCAGCAGGTGGCATTTTTCCATGTGATTTCAAACATTTTCCTTAAAAAACGCCCGAAGACACAGATCGGGGCCGAGGGAAAAGAAGGTTCAAAGTTAAAACAAGGGCCCACCTTGATTTCGTGGGGTGCTTAAGTGAGGAATTGTTAGACATTTTCCAGGAGCACCTGGCTGGCTTAGAAGGTGGCAGGCGGGACTCTAGATCTCAGGGTCATGAGTTCAAGCCCCACAGTGGGCCTGGAGATTACTTACATACATACATATTTTTATTTTATTAAAAAATTTTAAAAAAATTAATGTTTTTTATTTATTTTTGAGACAGAGAGAGACAGAGCATGAGCAGGGGAGGGGCAGAGAGAGGAGGAGACACAGAATCTGAAGCAGGCTCCAGGCTCTGAGCTGTCAGCACAGAGCCCGACGCAGAGCTCAAACTCACAAGCTGTGAGATCATGACCTGAGCCGAGGTCGGACACTTAACCGACTGAGCCACTACGTGTTCCAGATATGTCTTTTTTTTTTTTTTTAAAGAAACATATCACATCTTTGTGTTTTTATTTATTTATATATTCTTAAGTAACCTCCACACCCAAGGTGGGGCTCGAACTCATAAACCAGAGATCCAGAGTCGCATGCTCTTCTAATTGAGCCAGCCAGGAGTCCCTAAAGTCTTTTTAGGTTTGTTTTATTTTAATCAGGATATGCATAAGCATATTGCATTTGATTGATGAGACTCCTACTTCGTTACCTCTTTTAATTTAGAACAAGCCTCCTTACCCCTATTTTTATCATGCTATGTTATCGGGTGACATAATCACTTATTTGTCTTCTAGAATTGAATTCCCCACATTCCTTATGAACCAGTAGTTAGATTTACAGGCTGATTTAGTTCCTTTTTTGAAAAAGGATTCACAGAGGGGCGCCTGGGTGGCTCAGTCGGTTAAGCGTCCGACCTCCGCTCAGGCCATGATCTCATGGTTCGCGGTTCAAGGTTCGAGCCCCACGTAGGGCTCTGTGCCGACGGCCCGGAGCCTGAAGCCTGCTTCAGATTCTGTGTCTCCCTCTCTCTGCCTCTCCCCAGCTCAGGCTCAGTCTCTCTCTCTCTCTCTCTCTCTCTCTAAAATAAACATTAAAATTAAAAAAAAGGAGAAGAGAAAGGATTCCCAGGTACTCCTATGGCCATCTCTTAATGCATCATGTCATACACACACAGTACCCGGCCCCACCTTGAGTGATAAGATTCATCAGTGGGTTCCTGTGGGGGTGTCAGCCTGACCCGTTCGTTTCAAAGACTCTCTTAAGGCCACGTAGAATCACGTTCTCAACCACTGATGATGATTATTGCTCGGGGCCATCCTTTCCTCGAAGGGTGAAAAATGGTGATCTTCTGAATCTGCTATTCTTTTCCCATCTATCAGTTGACATCCTATAAATAAGAACTTCGCCTCCTTCGCTATTTGCTTCATCTGAACTAGAGTTTGCACAAGAAAGGCAGAGAACTGCCGCAGGTTGTTCGCTGCTGCTTTGGGTCGAGTCCTGTGCCAGAAGGAGGGGTGAGGGCCAGCCAGAATGGAGCTGGTTAGCCTGCAGGCAGAGGTAGAGGGGGGCACAGCTTTGCTAAAAGAGATGTAAAGTCACCGCTTCGGTGTCCTGAACTGAATGAAGCGGTGCTTCCAGGGCCCGCAAAGCAGCAAATCTTAGCAGATGAGATTCCTGAGAGTTCTCCCAGAGGCGACCTCGTCTCTGCGTCCTCCCGGCCTTGCACCCTCAGCCTCCCAGCTGCATCTCTAGCACGTCACACATCCTCACCCCAGGGCCTTTGCACTGATTCTGTGCCCCCCCACCTCCCGCGCTATCCACACAGCTTGTTCCTCACCTTGAGACTCACTTTTGTGAGTCCTTTTTTTTTTTTTTTTTTTAGAGAGAGAGGGAGAGAGCATGTGCAAACAGGGGAGAGGGATGGGGGAGGGAGGGAGAGAGAGAGAGAGAGAGAGAGAGAGAGAGAGAGAATATGAATCTCAAGCAGGCTCCATGCTCAGCACAGAGCCCTGGCATCATGACCCAAGCTGAAATCAGGAGTCGGACGCTTAACTGACTGAGCCCGCCAGGCGCCCCTCTGAGTCCTTCTTAACCATCTTACTTGAAGGTCACCACCAACATCCTGAGGTATTATTTTTCTGTAGCTCTTACCACTATGTGATGCACTCTATTTTTAACTTATGTTTCTAATCTCCTCCTCCCATGGGAGTGGAAGGTCCAGGAGCGGAGAAACTTTTCGTTTTGTTCCCTGCCAAATTCCGGGCATTTGCACACTTGTTCGTATTTGGATAAATTCACAAATGTTGATAAAATTCTGCCTCCCACAAGAGCCGACTGTCTCTCGTGGCCTCCAGGCAGAGCCGTTATGTTAGGGAGCAGGAGATTTCCACAAAGGGGAGCCCTCACAGCCCACGGCCCCCCATTCAGATTACTCATCACACAATTCTCAAATCTGATGTCGATCTACACCGTCAGCTAATCCACTTACTACCTGATTCTACCCTGAAACAATTTCATAGTCTTTCTGTTTGGTGGGGTCACAATATCTCATTGGACTGACAATCTTCTAACTTTTTCTGGCTCTGAAGTCACTCTTCCTTCCTTCCTTCCTGCCTTCCTTCCTTCCTTTCTTTTCTTTCTTTCCTTTTTTAATGTTCATTTATTTTTGAGAGAGAGCACGAGCAGAGGAGGAGCAGAGAGAGAGGAAGACACAGAATCTGAAGCAGGCTCCAGGCTCTGAGCTGGCAGCACAGAGCCTGATGCAGGGCTCAAGCTCACTGACTGCGAGATCATGACCTGAGCCGAAGTCAGACGCTTAACTGACTGAGCCAGCCAGGGGCCCCTGATGTCATCGTGTCTAAGGGTCAAACTAACAAGCTGGTTTCTGTTAGTTGGAGCAAGAGTGACATCTGATACCCGGACTTTAATTTCTCACTGAAGTCTGTCATTACCTACACACTGCCAGCTCCTTCCAGGCATAGACCTTTACTCAGCTGTTCTCCTCGGAGCCCTAAAGCCCAGCTTAGAGCCTAGCACATCGTAGGCATTCAGTGGACATTAGTCCTCTGCTGACTTTCCTTCTCCTGCATAGACTCAGTGATCCAGGGACTAGTTACTCCCTCGCAAGACTCCCTGAAACTACCCCCACGTTCCTTCCACTCGTCGGCCAAACACTCACTGTCTATACTCGCTCATCTCCTCTGGTCCCACGCTCCTGGCGTGCTGGCCCAGTGCCGGTCCCACTGCTGCTTGCCTTCTGGCCACCTAGGCCATCTCAGCCAGGGCCCTTCACTGCGTCCGCCCGGAAACGTTCCCTGCCCTCGCTTCCCGGGTGCCGCCCCTCTGTCCCCCCTTCTCGCAGCTTTTGTATCTCAGGCTTCTCTCTCACTTTAGCTCTTTTTTTAAAAATTTATTTATCTTGGGGCGCCTGGGTGGCTCAGTCCGTTGAGCGTCTGACTTCAGCTCAGGTCATGATCTCACGGTCCGGTCCGTGAGTTCAAGCCCCGCATCGGGCTCTGTGCTGACCGCTCAGAGCCTGGAGCCTGTTTCAGATTCTGTGTCCCCCTCTCTCTCTGACCCTCCCCCATTCATGCTCTGTCTCTCTCTGTCTCAAAAATAAATAAATGTTAAAAAAAAATTAAAAAAAAAATTTATTTATCTTGAGAGCTCAAGCAGGGGAGGGGCACAGAGAGAGGAGCAGAGAAACCCCAAGTAGGAACGACGCTGCTTTCACGGGGCCTGATGAAGGGCCTGAACCCACGAGCCACGAGATCACGACCTGAGCTAAAACCAAGAAGCAGACGACCAACCGACTGAGCCACCCCTCTCTCACTTTAAACTCAGTGTCCCCGGGGCGCCTGGCTGGCTCAGTCGGGGGAGCGTGTGACTCTTGATCTCAGGGTTGTGAGTTCAAGCCCCATGTTGGGTGTAGGGATTACTTATAAATAAAATCTTAAAACACACACACACACACACACACAATGTCCAGCACAGTCTCATCCATATGCATAGTTTATATGCTTGACATCATCTCCTGACAGCCTGGCTTGTACTGGGCACAGCACTTCAAAATCCAGACCTCATTCTTCTGATTGTGTTACCTTCTTTCTTTTTTTAATGCTTATTAATTTACTTTGAGAAAGGGGAGGGAGGAATGGGCAGAGAGAGAGAGGAGAGAGAATCCCCAGCAAGCCCCACACTAACAAGCACAGGGCCCGAGGTGGGGCTCGATCCCACGAACCATGAGACCTGAGCTGAAACCAAGAGCCAGAGGCTTAACCGACTGAGCCATCCTGTGTTGGCGCCCCTGTGTTGCCTTCTTTCCAGTTGGCCTTGACCTTCCTTCCTACAGCTTCCTAAACCCCAAACAGGCTATCTTCCTCCTCCTCCATCATCACTACAGGTCATCCACCACCTTGGACTATGGATTCGGTGTCGTAAATAATTAGCTGTTTCTCTCCAGCCCCCAGTCCATTCACTGTATTTGAGACTTGGGCCCCAGGTGCTCCTGACCTTCACCATCTCACACGGGGATTGCGGCAGCACTTTCTAGCACTGCCTCCCGAATTGCAAGCCCCGCCCACAGCCCCTTCTTCCAACTGTAGTCAGAGTTCCTTCTGTGAGCCAGCCTGGCTGTGCAGATCTTCTGCTTAGTGCCAGCAACCGCCACCCTGTCACTTTGGGGGACACATCTTCCCTCTGTAACCCGACCTTCAAGAGTCGTCACGATAGGGCCGCTGCCTGCCTTCCAGGCTTCCGTGGCATCTCTCGCACTCAGCCCACACACCCCCACTCTGCAGGGGAAGCAATGTTTCAGGTCTTCAAACATCCTTTCCCTCACCCCAGCCTTTCACCTAGAAGGCTTCCTGATGCTTCCTGCTTACCTGCGCTTCCGGGCTCCACCCCTCCCTGGTGGCCCCTTGCCACCACTGGCCCATCCCCTTCCGGGCTCTCAGGGCTGCCTGTGCTGATCACCGCTGTTCAGATGGCTTGCTTGTCCATTTTCCCCACGAGCCCTTGAAGACGGAATTACATCCTGTTCATTGGTGTGTCCGTGGTGCGCCTGGAAGGTTTTCAAATACTTCTTAAAATAATGGCACACGCTACATCTAGAAGGAAAAAGTCAGAGTCGTTGGACAGGTTTATTGAAACTGAGCAGTTTTCCCACAATCCGAGTAAATGGCTTCGGGGACAGGTGGTGAGGCGTCTCCCCGACCACAAGTTCCCGTCGCCAAACCCGGACAGAGTAACATCTGTTCATTTGGGAAGAGGAGTCACCATTAAGGCTGCTGTCACACGTGGGCTCTGGGGACGGAGACAGCTCAGGCTCTCTGGAACGTCTGTTTGCACACTTGGCCTTCACAGAACATTTCCTAGGGAAAGGGGAAGGGGAGAAGAAAGATGAGTTGGCATGTGGGCTATTGACTATTATTACTCACAGCACTTCTGACAGCAGGGCTGGGGTGTCTCTTCCGACCCTGCTCCTCCAGCTCGGTGACACCAACTGGGTGTCCAACAATTCAAGTCAATTCTGACACCGACGACCCAGAGCTAGTGCAGACCCCACAGGTTAAGGGCTCGGCCTCCCAAAACAGCCCCAACTTTAGACATCAAACACCCAGTCCCCAGCCACCCAAACTTCTGACTGCCCAGCTATTAAATGGGGATTCCCACCCCCTCTCCTCAGGGTCAGGAATTTGCTAGAACGGCTCACAGAAACGGCTTGGGATTCTGTCTCCCTCTCTCTCTGCCCCTCTCCCGCTTGTTCTCTATCTCTCTCTATGGAGAGCTTTATTATAAAGGATACAACTCAAGAACAGCCAAGTAGAGAGGTGCATAGGACACAGGATGGGGGGTGTGTGTGCGGAACTTCCACGGGCCCTTCAGGGGGCCCACTCTCCCAGTGCGTTGATGTTTTCACCAACTAGGAAGCTCTCCAACCTTTCTCATTTAGGGGTGTTTGTGGGGGTTTCCTTACGTAGGCATGACTGATAAATCTTCGGCCATCTGGGAGACCCCGGCCCCCAGTCATCTCATTAGCCTACAGAGGACACTCATTACTCTGGAGATCCCAAGGGTTTTAGGAACCAGATACCAAGACCAAATATTGATTCTGTGTTCTATCACAGCATGTAAGAATTGTCCTGTGAGTGTCCTTAGAGCAAGGACCCTTCTCTCCTCTGCTTGGGCAGAGTTATGCCAAGGAAGGATGCATGCAATTTGCACATTACCTCTTACAGTCAACTAACCTATATCCTCAAACGTATTTGTCTTTCTTTGTAGTTCCATATTACATTTTTGCGATGGCAAGTGTCTTAATTTTGATTTTATCGTCAGAAGAATGTCAGATTTGTCAATCTAGAATCAAAATATCTTTTTTTTTTTTTAAGTAAGCTCCACACCCAATGTGGTGCATGAACTCACAACCCCCAGATCAAGAGTCACCTGCTCCTACCTACTTAGCCAGCCAGGTGCCCCAAGAATCAAAATATCTTCAGTGTCTGGGCGATCAAAGACTATCCAGACCTTCAAAGATACACCTAACTTTAACGTAAGTGCTCTAATTTTGTTTCCACGGTTCTGGCCAAGATCTCACATACATTAAGGCAAAGAGGCATAGAGTTGAAAGCACACATTTTTGTCAGCCCTGGATTTGACTCGCTACTCACCAGCCATGGAGAGTTTCTAAATCTGAATCTCTTCATTTGTAAATGGGAAAAATAGAGTCCCTTTCACAGGACTGTCTTAAAGACCAAGTGAGATAACACACGCAAGGATTTATTTAGCACAGTAGTTGAGCACAAAGTCGTCACTCAAGAAATGTCAGCGATTATAATATATATAGCAGGAAGCAATTCTCATTTACAAAGCCATGATCAATCCTTGATATACAATTTTATGCCTTCTAAATTATATTTAGAAATTACTGAATAGCTTGAGCTAGAACTTGCCCGTTCATGGAGTGCTGGGGGCATTGGCGATTGACACACTCTTCTGGAAGTAAGGCAATGAGGTAGCAAGAGGCAACGATGTGTGTGCCTCTGACCACGATCCTCTCTGTGAATTCTTCCGAAGGAAATAAACCCATGGATGCAAAAACGCTCTATTTACATGAATTTAAGCAACAGCAGGGGCGTCTGGGCGGCCCAGTCCATTAAGCATCCGACTCTTGACTTTGGCTCAGGTCGTGATCTCACAGTTTGTGAGTTAGACCTCGCATCAGGCTCTGAGCTGACGGTGGGGAACCTGCTTGGGATTCTGTCTCCCTCTCTCTCTGCCCCTCTCCCGCTTGTTCTCTATCTCTCTCTCTAAATAAAAATAAACTTAAAAAAAAAAAAAGCAGTAGCAGAAAACACCCTGAAACAATACCCTGGACACTGAAATTAAGGAAATGTTTTTCAAAAATGATAATTCACCGACCTGATGGAATATTAAGCAGCCAGTAGCTCCCTTATTGTATATGTATATATGTATATGTATGTATATATGCTCAGGTCATGATCCCAGGGTTGTGGGATCAAGCCCCGCATTGGGCTCTGCGATGAGCATAGAACCTGCTCGGGATTCTCTCACTCTCCCTCTCTGTGCCCCTCCCCTACCAAAATAAACAAACATTCAAAAAAAAAAAAAAAGCCAAATGGTGGATTAGAATGGTGGGGTTGCTGCCGTGCTTTAATATTGTATCATAAGAATGAAAGGTGGCAATCACCAGGTGGAGTTTGTCCCCTTCGATCCAATGGGTCCAGCCTCTGTTCTTCTTTTCCCCCTTCTGGACGCAGGTGAGTCTGTCACTGTCCCAGGTGACCAGGCTCTGCGTGAGAGAGGGGAGAAAATGCTGGCTTGCTCTGGCAGTGTCCTCAAAGTGGTACTAAGTAGGACGCTGAGTTAATCTCGCCAAATCAAGGGCCTAGGTTATCACTTGAATTCTTTTACCTTGCATTTCCTGTTATCCAGGCCTTTATTCTCTTCCTCAAATTCTTCTCCAACTTTAAACGTAACAAGGTAGTTCCTCAGGCTGCTGTATGTGTGGATGGTAAAAGAATTCCCATTTTGCTCAATCACTTTCTGTGGCTTCAGCAACTTGGCTATCTTACGAGTGGCAAAGTCAATACCTTAAAAATAATTTTTAAAAAAGAAAAAAAATCTCAACATTCACTCGAGACGCAAAAGCGAAGGGTTTGGCAGCTGCCCTCCAAACCACTGTATTTCATAGCTAATGTTTCTTTTACGATTTCAATGCCGTTTGTTGCCAAAATTGGATCTGTAGGGAGTTATCCTGGCAAAGCTCCATCTAGAGGCTTGATTAAAAAGCTTGACCAAGGGGCACCTGGGTGGCTCTGTTGGTTGAGTGTGGGATTCTTGGTTCCGGCTCAGGTCATGATCTCCTGGTTCATGAGTTAGAGCCCTGCAAAGGGCTCTGTGCTGACAGTGTGGAGTCTGCTTGGGATTCTCTCTCCCTCTCTCCCTCTCTCCTTCTCTCTCTCCCTCTCTCCCTCTCTCTCTCTCTCTGCCTCTCCTCTGTTCGTGAGTTCAAGCCCCATGTCAGCCTCTGCACTGGCAGTGTGGGGCCTGCTTAGGATTCTCTGTCTCTCTGCCTCTCTCTCTCTCTCAAAAATATATTAAAAAAAAAAAAAAAAGCTTGACCAGCCTTCAGGGAAGAGTCATTGGTGGGCCGTGCCTTGGGTTACGGATTTGCAGCTGGGCCTGGAAGAAGCCATTCCAGGAGCTCCCCCAGGGGCTGGCAAGAGGACACAGAAGCCAAGGGGACAGGGCTCAGGTCCCAGCCCAAACTCAAACACAGCAACTCTGCCTTTGTCTGCTTTATGTATTTACACTTTTTGAAATTGCAGTTTATTTTGAGAGCATGAGCAGGGGAGGGGCAGAGAGAGGGAGAGAGAGAATCCTAAGCAGGCTCCGTGCAGTCAGCATGGAGTCTGACATGGGGCTCAAACTCACAAACTCTGAGATTGTGATCTGAGCTGAAACCAAGAATCAGATGCTTAAGTGACTGGGCCACCCAGGCGCCCCTGTATTTACACTTTTTTTTTTAAGTTTATTTATTCATTTTTGAGAGAGAGAGAGAGAGAACACAAGTGGGGGAGGAGCAGAGAGAGAGAGAGAGAGAGAGAGAGACAGAATCTGAAGTGGGCGCCAAGCTCTGAGCTGTCAACACAAAGCCCGAGGTGGGGCTTGAACCCACAAACCATGAGATCATGACCTGACCCTAAGTGGGATGCTCAACTGAATGAGCCACCCAGGCGCCCCTGTATTTACACTTTAAGACAGCATTTGAACAGTGTCTGAACAACACACACACACAAAAGTCAAAAGCCATGCACTCATGCATACAGTATCGTACATTTGGAAATCGTTAATAAACCTTAAAACAGAGCCACACACAGAAACACGGAATGTGAGAAGCTCCAGGTTTTGAGAGACGGTGGACTCGAACTCCGTTTTCCTGTTAGCAACTTTGAGCACATTATGTAGCTAGAAGTAACTGTTGCCATTTCATTTATTTATTTATTAAATAATCTGTGTCTGACACGGGGCTCGAATTCATGACCCTGTGACCAAGAGTCACAGGTTCTACTGACTGAGCCAGCCCGGCAACTGTTGCTATTTTAACTAGAGTAGCCAGGGGGCGCCCGGGTGGCTCAGTTGGTTAAGCTTCTGACTTCAGCTCAGGTCACGATCTCGCCAATGGTCCCGTGGCTTCCAGCCCCATGTCAGGCTCTGTGCTGACAGCTCGGAGCCCGGAGCCCGCTTCGGATTCTGTGTCTCCCTCTCTCTCTGCCCCTCCCCTACTCATGCTCTGTCTCTCAAAAGTGAATAAATGTTAATTTTTTTTTTTTTAAACTAGGACAGCCAGGTGACACTTCAGCCAGGAGAGGTCCCAGGGAGCCCAGGGACACCCGCAAGGATGTGCAGATGGGTTCAGGAACCATCAGGAGCCTGGGGTGGCTGGAGCATAATGAGGGAGAATAAGGAGCGGGGAGGAACTTGAGACGAAATGTGGGGGTACCATAAGAACCACTGGGCTCTAACTCAGAGAAAATGAAGTCAGATGGGTGCCACTGGACTGTTAGGAGCAGGTGACATGGTCTCCCTGGCAGAGAGCCACCACTGGATGCCGGCTCATCACCTACCATTTCTATGAGACCTAGGACATGGTTCTCCCATGTCGGGATTGTCCTATTATGTAAAACAAATGTCCGGGAATCTTCATTTAAGAGAGTTACGTGCCTCATTGGAGGTAGTTTGGTTCCATCTTTTTTTTTTTTCAAAGATTTTTTTTTTTTAATGTTTATTTATTTTTGAGACAGAGGGAGACAGAGCATGAACGGGGGAGGGTCAGAGAGAGGGAGACACAGAATCTGAAACAGGCTCCAGGCTCTGAGCTGTCAGCACAGAGCCCGACGCGGGGCTTGAACTCACGGACCGCGAGATCATGACCTGAGCTGAAGTCGGCCGCTTAACTGACTGAGCCACCCAGGCGCCCCATTTGGTTCTATCTTTTAAAATTTTTACAGTAACCTCTACATCCAACATGGGGCTCAGACTTAAAACCCAGAGATCAAGAGTTGCAGGCTCTATCAACCGCACCAGTCAGGTGCCCCCCGAGTTGACCCCTATTTGTTTTAAAGATTTTTTTAATGTTTACTTATTTTAAAGTTTATTTATTTTGAGAGCAGAGAGAGGAGGGAGGGAGGGAGGGAGAGAGAGAGAGAGAGAGAGAGAATGCAAGTAGGTTGGGGCAGAGAGAGAGAGGGAGACACAGAATCGGAAGCAGGCTCCAGGCTCCGGGCTGTCAGCACAGAGCCCGACGCGGGGCTCGAACTCCCGAGCCGTGAGATGATGACCTGAGCCGAAGTCGGTCGCTCAACCGACTGAGCCACCCGGGCGCCCCTAAGGATTTTAGTTTTAAGTAATCCCTACACCCAACGTGGAGCTCGAACTCACCATTCCGATATCAAGAGTCTCACGCTCCACTGACTAAGCCAGCAAGACACCAACCCCTGTTTTAACCTGTTTACCTAACAGATTCATTTTTATCTGACATGAACTGCTACTCGGGGCTTCACACATCATTTCCAGTCCAGGAAAATTGGCCAAGCAATGAGCAGGGCCCCTGCAGTATTTCTAAACTCCAAATAAAAGATAAATGTCCTTATTTTGAGAAAACCTTTTTTTTTTTTTTCAATTTTTAAGTAATCTGTCCAATCAACATGGGGCTCGAACTCACAACCCTGAGATGAAGAGTTGTTTTCTCTACCAAGTGAGCCAGCCAGGTGCCCAAGAAACTTTTTTTTTTCTTTTTTTTTACATTTAAGTATTGAGGCTAAACCCTTAAAAAATATTTATCTCATTATTAAAAAGACCAAGCCAAATTTAAAAGTTATTGCTGACTTTCCTTAAACACCATCGTGTAAGTCAAACAAAACCAACTTAACCAACCAAATAAAAAACAAACTTTAGGTTATTACTTTACATCAGTTATGGTTTTAAAACCTGTAAGCCCCAAGTTGGGTGTAGAGATTACTTAAAAATAAAATCTTTAGGGGCGCTTGGGTGGCTCAGTCAGTTAAGCGTCTGACTTCCGCTCAGGTCATGATCTTGCAGGTCGAGAGTTCGAGCCCCACATCAGACTCACTGCTGTCAGCATGGACCTGCTTGGGATCCTCTGTCTCTCTCTCTGCCGCTCCACCTCTCACACACTCTCTGTCTCTCTCAAAAATAAGTAACCATTTTTCTGGGGCGCCTGGGTAGCTCAGTCGGTCGGGCGTCCGACTTCGGCTCAGGTCACGATCTCACAGTCCATGAGTTCAAGCCCCGCGTCGGGCTCTGGGCTGACAGCTCAGAGCCTGGAGCCTGCTTCTGATTCTGTGTCTCCCTCTCTCTCCGGCCCTCCTCTGCTCATGCTCTGTCTCTCTCACTCTCAAAAATGAATAAATGTTAAAAAAAAAATAAGTAAACATTTTTTAAAAATTAAAAAATAGTAAGTTAAATAATATAAAATCTTTAATAGTAAGTTAAAATCTTCAAGGGATGCTTGGCTGGGTCAGTTGGTAGAGCATGTGTCTCTTGACCTCAGGATCATGAGCTCAAGCCCCGCGTCAGGCTCTGTGCTGACAGCTCAGAGCCTGGAGCCTGCTTTGGATTCTGTGTCTCCCTCTCTCTCTACCCCACCCCTGCTTGCATTCTGTTTCTCTGTCTCTCAAAAATGAATGAATGTTAAAAAAAATTTTTTTTTAAATGCTGGAGAAGATTCTTGGAGCTTGTTGAACAGTAGCTTTAAGAAGAGATGTACTTTTTTTTTCTTTTTTTTTTTAAGAGAGAGAGAGAGTTCAAGCAGGGGAGAGAGGCAGAGGGAGACAGAGAATCCCAACCAGGCTCCACACTCAGGAGGGAGCCTGACACAGGGCTAGATCCCACGACCCCAGGATCATGACCTGAACTGAAATCGAGTCAGACATGCAACTGACTGAGCCACCCAGGTGCCCTGAGGGACACACTTTCTTAAAGCTGTGGCACCACCCTTCCCTCTCTCTAGGCCAAAGACATACTTATTTTTATTAATTATTTTTTTAATGTTTATTGAGAGAGAGAGAGAGAGAGTGTGTGTGTGTGTGTGTGTGTGTGTGTGTGTGTGCGCGCGCGCGGGAGCACGCGCGCGCACGGGGGAGGGGCAGAGAGAGAGAGAGAGAGAGAGAGAGAGAGAGAATCCCAAGCAGGCTCTGCCCTTTCAGGGCAGGGACCTACGCAGAGCTCGATCCCACCAACCATGAGATCATGACCTGAGCTGAAATCAAGCGACGGATGCTCAACTGACTGAGCCACCCAGGCACCCAGGGAAATGACATATTTAAATACACTTTACTGGGGGTGGGAGTAGGGGTAGAGAGATCAAAGTTCTAAATGCACAGTCGCTGTACTTAGGAATTTATAACCAAGGAAGGTGAAAACAGAAGAATCAAAGTTTCCCTTTAAGAAGAGAATCTGCTCCAATCAAAGGAAAATTAAAAACAATCTTCTCGAACCCAAAAGCACCTTGATTATTCCAGTTCTGTGTCATAAATCCCTTCCGTGTGCTATGTGCTTATTTTTTAAAAGAATCTAAATGTTAAGACATTGTGTAGTTTACTAAGCACTTTGTTAAGTTCATTATTCAGCCAGGACAGAGATCTCAAGCTCTGTTTTTTGTCAAAAGGGACAGATTTCCTGGGTGGATATTTCTCCCATCAAAGACAAAAGTAATAAGGGTCCTCTGGTTTTTATTATAGGAGCTATCTTTAGTTGCCTGACCATAAACCTCTGTCTTTAACAAACATGTTTTAGTTCATTCTGTAAAGTCATAAGACATGGCTATGTTAGGAGAGAATGCTAATTCACAAAATGTACTTATTAATCAATTCAAACAACTGAATTTAAAATGAGCCTTAGTTTTTAAAAATAATTTTTAATGTTTATTTATTTTTGAGAGACAGAGACAGAGTGCAAGCTGGGGAGGGGCAGAGAGGGAGAGGGAGACACAGAATCTGAAGCAGGCTCCAGGCTCCAAGCTGTCAGCACAGAGCCTGATGCAGAGCTTGAACTCACAAACGGTGAGATCATGACCTGAGCTGAAGTCGGACGCTTAACCCACTAAGCCACCCAGGCACCCCTGTAATTTTTTAAAAATGTAATGTAGGACTTATTGTGGGTTTTCTACTGAAGTCTCCTTGCAGTACAACTTTTCTGTTGTGATAAAATATACATAACATAAAATGTATCATTTTACCTATTTTTAGACATACAATTCCATGGTGTTAAATATATTCATAATGTTGTACAACCACCACCATTATCCAATTCCAGAACTTTTTCATTATCCCGAGCAGAAACTCTGTTCTTGATGGGGTTCAGGTCACATTACCCCAAAATATGGTAGCTTGGCATACTGAATAGTTCAAGTTGAACGAATTTGAGGAATGGTTTGTGCTAGAAGAACTTTCTGATTTTTCCCTGAGGCCAGTCCTAAGACCCTCACATGAGAGGTGCCCTCTCTATAATGGAGGATAGGAACATCCTGATCTCTGAAACATGGGACATACAAAGGAATTTGAAGAACAGGGTTTGCAAACCAAGTTTCTAAGTTCACTTGGTATTTTTCAACTCTAGAATTTCTATTTGTTTCTTTTTTCAACTCTGTTCTGTTACCTTCATATGGATTCTGGGTCCTTGCCAAAATTAAGCTCAGCGTAACTGCTTCATAGTCTATTTCTGATAATCCTGGCATCTGGAGACACCATTTCTATTGTTTGTTGTTTCTATTGATCCTTGCTATTGGGGTCTTTTTATCTCTTGGCAGCTTTGTTGAGGTATAAAGAACATATACATATGTTCTTTACATACATATAAAGATATGTACAAAGAACAGTACATATCTAATATGTGCAATTTAACGTGTTTGGACTCAAGCAAACATTCATGGTCCCATCACCTCGATCACCGCACACAGACATTATCCAGCACCTCCCAGAGTTTTCCTGTCATGGGTTTTTATCTCCTCAGGTAGTTGTCTAACTGTGATTATTTACTGGGCATTGTTTCTGTACAAACAATTCAAGAACTTGCATGATGTTCTCTTCTTCCAAAGAGGGTTTTTTGTTTTTAAATTGCTTTTAAGGCCACTAGCTACCTGGAAGTACTTTTTTTCTAAGAGAGAGAGCACAAGTGGGGGAGGGGTGGAGGGAGGGAGGGGGGAGGGGGGAGGGGGAGAGAGAGAGAGAGAGAGAGAGAGAGAGAGAGAGATTGAGAATCTTAAGCAGGCTCCACGCTCAGCATGGAGGCCAACGTGGGGCTCGATCCCCTGACCCTGGGATCCTGACCTGAGCCGAAATCAAGGGTTGGACTCCCAACCAACTGAGCCACCCAGGTGCCCCTATCTGAAAGCACTTTAATTCAAGTTCAGGTCTTGAGATTTTTCTGGACCACCAAGACGATTCAAAGTGAAACAATAGTCTATTCAAAAGCTATTTACCTCCAGGTCTCCCTTACTCCTCAGGTACGGAATCCTACCCAGAGGAGGGTGTTTACAGAGTGTCCACCCTTGACCGACTCAGGACTCCCACTCTTGCCCCCTCCACCGATCCCATGAAGCTCCCCAAACTGCAGCTGAATCTCCCAAACAGCCTGAGGTAGGAACCGTCCTAAGTGCTGGGCTCGCCTCTCCGGATTCTTCTTTCCTAGACCTCAGCATGATAATTCGTCATTATTCTGGTAGCTCTCTGATGTTCCCTAAGAAGTTTTAAAACATACATATACATTTGGTCTAGCTTAATTTATCTGTCTTCTTTGAGAGAGTTAGTATAAATAAATTAGCTTGCCATTAGCAGAGGCAAAAGTCCTCAGGAAAGGTCTGAACACTTCCGCATAGGTTGGCATTAGAATATACATAAATAGGGGGGCGCCTGGGTGGCTCAGTCGGTTGGGCGGCCGACTTCGGCTCAGGTCATGATCTCACGGTCCGTGAGTTCGAGCCCCGCATCGGGCTCTGTGCTGACAGCTCAGAGCCTGGAGCCTGTTTCAGATTCTGTGTCTCCCTCTCTCTGACCCTCCCCCGTTCATGCTCTGTCTCTCTTTGTCTCAAAAATAAATAAACGTTAAAAAAAAAAAAATTAAAAAAAAAAAAAAAGAATATACATAAATAGGGACAATCGGTTTTACGGCACAGTTGAACAGTCCAGGGGTTGGGGTGTTCCTATCCCGGGACCTGAGCACTCAGTTGAAAAATCTTCATCTAACTTTTGACTCCCCAAGCCTTCACTACCAATAGTCTCCTGTTGACCGGAAGCCTTCCCAATAACATAAATAAATAATACACATTTTGTATGTTATGTGTATTATATGCTGTATTCCTACAATAAAGTAAGCTAGAGAAAAGATGATGTTAGCAAGAAAATCATAAGGAAAAGAAAATAGATGAACAATTCTGTACTGTGTGTGTATATATATATATATTTACAATTCTGTACTGTGTGTGTGTATATATATATATAATAGATATATATTATATATAAAATCCTCATATAAGGGGACCTGCACAGTTGTCCTACCTACCTACCTTCTGCAGTTGTCCTAATGACGACTTGACGCATCAAAGAGCCCTATTTCTTAAATTTTAATTTGCATCTGAATCACCTGAGAATCCAGTTAAATGCAGATTCTGATTCCGTAGGTCTGGGATCCAGGGTGAGGCACAGAATCTGTGGGCTAAGAAAATCCTGCTAGTTCTAGAGAAACAAAACCCTACACCCATCTGGTCCTGAGCCCCTAATCTGCCCAGGGGGGAAAACGGGTTGACCCTGGAGTCCATGTTCTTTACACACGGAAGGCAGAAGAGAGTGTTGACATACGGGTAGCAATGTGGCCAAATCATTTTCTTCTCAGCTCGTTAGGAACTGGCAATAAGTTTTAAGTCTGATTTCAGCTACTGTATAAAATGCTAAGAGATATCTCGGTTTGTAATTTAGATACCTAGAGTATCAGATCTGGTCCAGCTACCTTGCTTAACAAATGAAGAAAGTAAAGGAACTCAGGGATTATGTAACTTTTTTTAAAAATGTTTATTTATTTTTGAGAGAGAGAGAGAGAGAGCGAGCAGGGGAGGGGCAGAGAGAGAGGGAGACACGGAATCCGAAGCAGGCTCCAGCCTCCAAGCTGTCAGCACAGAGCCTGACGCGAGGCTGGAACTCACAGCCGGGCTGTGAGATCGTGACCTGAGCTGAAGTCAGATGCTTAATGCTTAACCGACTGAGCCACCCAGGCGCCCCAGGGGTTATGTAACTGTGATTCTGTTACCAACTATCAACGGCTAAGTTATCTGGCTTTCCGCTTAGCTGTTCTGTTACATCAAGTAGCCCCTCAATTCCAGAAATCCTTAGCACACTCACATTTCTTGTGGAAAAGAGATTGCAAGTAAGAGTTAAGTGTGTTGTCTGGATCCAGTATCTTTCTGGAACCTGAACCCAAAGGAAGAAAAGGGGTTGTGAGGCAGGATGCTGACTCAATCTCCATGGCTTGTGAGTTGGATGATAAATAAATGTAAGTCACGGAAATAAATAAACAGCCTCTGTTAGCCCCTAGGATCTAATACAGTGGCAGATAATTGTTAAGCCTGTATTGACATCATGGGAAAAACAAGTTAGACAAGCAAGACAGTGTGGGGACAGGTGAACGATGGACTAACACACATTTGAAAAACACTAATTGCAACACTGAAAAGGCTGCTTTGTGGGGCGCCTGGGTGGCTCAGTCAGTTAAGCGTCTGACTTCAGTCCAGGGCATGATCTCACGGTTCGTGGGTTTGAGCTCCACATCAGGCTCTGTCCTGGTGGTGTGGAGTCTGCTTGGGATTCTCTCTCTCGCTCTCCGCCCCTTCCCCACTTGCTCTCTCTCTCAAAATAAATAAAAGAAAAAAAAGAAGCCTGCTTTGTGATACCAGATGGATTAGCTCAAGAGGTCTTCCCACACTTGCATGGATGGCCGACTCCATTCCGTTTGGTCTCAGAGGTTTGCTCCAAAAGCCATGGAAATTGCCAGAAACAAAGTATACAGCAAGGCAAAGTTCAAAGCCATCACCTGATATTTAACACTTTATCCTCCACACGAGTAAACCAGATACGAGCCAGATAGATCAGGGAAGAAAGTGCTTATGGTCACATGCCTCCCCTAATTTGGCAAGTGGAGAGACAAGGAAACCACCAGGACCTACCGCCTTTGGGAAGAATAAGCGTTAATTCCTTCTTGGAAGTTGGAAACAGAAAGGCAATGAGATTCGGGTTGAAGGGTAGCAGAACATGCCACCCCCAAATACACCACTTCGGCACATTGATTATTATATTGAACTGCAGACGGCTGGGAAGACGCTGACAGAAGAAAAGCTCTCTGCCCTCCCCCCCCCCACCCCCGACCCCCGCCACTGGCCCCAAAGCAGGACCTACTTTCGTAAAGTTGTCCCCCGTCCCTCACTGTTCCCGACGGACGCAAGTCAGGGAGGCGACTCTAGACTCTAGCCAACCTGGAGAGAGCACCAGAAGAATCACAACAAACCTTCCCAACCAGCCCTTATTTTGTTAGTTCTCGCCCGGCTAAGATGCTCTATAGCTGCGCTCAAGTTCCAGCCACTCCGCACTGAGCGCCGGCATCGTGTCTTCACCAGGCAGGTGTCAACTAACTTCCGCTTGTTAATCTGTCTTCTGTTAGCCTAATTCACAGGGGCCCCAGGCAATGGACCTAAAATGGGATGAGGAGAAAAGACTTCTTCCCTTCAGGACAGCATTTTGTGTCCTTCTGAATCAGACTTAGCTTGAGAAGCTCCAGACGTCCCTACTCAAGGTGGGAAGGGAGGAGGGAAACCCACCGAAGGCACGGAAATCTTAAAAACACGCTGGAGCCACGGAACTGTACATTTCTAAATGGTTAAAATGCCCAATTTTATGTTTTGTATATTTTACCACCATTTTTTAAAGGAAAAAAACCAAAACTGGACCCCTCTCTTTCAATTTACAGATGGAAAAAACTGAGACCCAGTGTCAAATAATGAGAAGAAGCCAGAGGAAACACCTGGTCCCCATACTTCCAGCAGCTGGAGACCGTCTGTCAAAAGTGCCACTGATTGGTGTCATTCAGGAGAAAGCACTGGGCACGCAGGGCTCCACCCACCAAATCTGAAGAATGAGACTCGGGGCAGGACAAACTGGGACTGGGTAAGGAAGGGAGGCCTTCTAACCACCAAGGGTGGGGTACATTCTTCAAACGTTCTGGGAAGCAAGGACATGGGTCAGACCCCCGCCACCCCCCTGGTGGCCACAGAGTCCCCCTTCCTCCGTGCAGACCAGGCTGTCCTTTAAGCGCTGGGAAGCCGGGCGGGGGGCAAAGAAGCGACCCCTCCGGGCACCCACGATAGTCCTCGGGGTTGGCACTGTGTCCTAGGGGCCGAGAGGAGTGGCTTCTAAGGGGTCTGGGTTTCTTGTCCCCACTCAAGCCCTGGGGGGGAGAAGGGAGTCAGGAAACTAAAGATTCCCAAGGCGATTCCCCAACTCGAGAGGGCG
Source organism: Panthera leo (assembly GCF_018350215.1). Taxonomy (NCBI): domain Eukaryota; kingdom Metazoa; phylum Chordata; class Mammalia; order Carnivora; family Felidae; genus Panthera; species Panthera leo. The sequence goes on along the minus strand of NC_056686.1, from coordinate 7,048,823 downwards.
CCAGAGTCACCGGGCGGGGGCACCTCGTGCACCCGAGCGCGCCTGGAGCTGCCCCCACCCGGAGGGTGGCGACCTCCCTGGCAGAGCCACCGGGCTCCAGGAAGCGCAGAGACGGCTGCCCAGAGCCCCGCGGCAGAGCATCCCATCGTGCCCCCAAGTCCCCTTGCGAGGTGCCCGGCGACCCAGGTGTCCCTGGTGGGGCAGGAGCCTTGACCGCAGGGCCGGTAGCGACTGACGGGTGCATAGTGGGGAGGGACGGGCGACGGGGAGAAGGAAGGACCAGGGGACGAGGGGGGACAGAAATGGGATGTGGGGACGGAGGATGCACGGGGCGGTGGGGGGAGGGGGGCGGGGATGGAGAGACGGGGAGATGTCAGGACCAGGAGATGGGGGTGGGGACAAAGGATGGTCCGAGGTAGTGACACGGGATGGGGAGACGCGAATACAAGGGGGGCGGTGGGAGAGGGGGTGGGGGGCGTGGTACCAGGGGACAGAGGACGAAAAGATGGAGGACGGGGGCTACGGAGACCAGAGGACCCGGAGACGGAGAGACGGGGGCGGGGTGGGGGTACGAAGGCCCGAGGACGGGGTGGGGGTGGCAGGGCGGGGGTCAGGGGGACGGGGGACAGCAAGGCCAGGCGGGGCCGCCCCTCCCGTCCTACCTAAGGCCAGCATGTAGCCGTCGAAGTTGTCGCTGCTGAGCAGGTTCCAGGTGCCGCTGAGGTCGGCGGGCATGGTGGGGCAGGGCGACAGTGGCCAGCGGGCGGCGGGGCCTCGGCCTATCTGCGGGGCCGGGGCGGGGAGGGGGGCGGGCCGCGGTGGGGACAGCAGCGCGAGGAGGAGGAGCCGTGCGGAGCGGGGGACGCACCTCTTGGTCCCCAGCCCGTTCCGCCGCGCTTTTCTGTGCTCGCGGACACTCCTGCGTCCCCGGGCCTCCCCGCTCCTGCTCCTCTTCCTCTTGAACCCTAAACCCAGGCGCGCCCCAGACAGTGTTCCCAACCACACTTCTTTCTCTGCTACGTGGTAATGACCAAGGGCATCTCCTTCAAACTCACGGCATTAATTAGTGTTTGGGCTGCAAATGGCAGGTCAATAAACCCAGCTCTAGCGGTCTCCGTAAACAGAGAGGCTTATCTTCTTTACCTTATCAAGCCGACCTGGGGTGACAAGTTGCTGGTGATGACCTGGCAACTCCAGGCCAGGGAAGTGGCACCTGGCCTCTTAAGCCTACCGTCAAGAGTTGGCTGCTGGGTTTCCAGCCAGGACATCTACATTCAAGCTGACAAAGAAAGTGCACCTGCCATTATCCCTTCATCAGATTTGTTTACACTCATTGGCCAAATCTGTGTCACATCCCACTTCTTTTCCTTTTCTTTTTTTAATGTTTATTTATTTTGAGGTTGGGTGGGGGGAGAAAGAGAGAGACAGAATGAGTGGGAGAGGGGCAGAGAAAGAGGGAGAGAGAGAATTCCAAGCAAGTTCTGAGCTATCAGCACAGAGGCCCATGTGGGGCTCGAACCCACAAACCATGAAATCTTGACCTGAGCCAAAATCAAGAGTCGGAGGTGGGCTGAGCCACCCAGGCGCCCCATGTCACATGCCACTTCTAATTGCAAGGGAGGCTAAGGAATCTCACATCTCTTCAGTCTTGACAGTAGAGAAAGGCAAAAGAGAAGGGGGTTGGGAATGTAGGCTAACCTACAATATTAGCCACAAACACCATCTATATAGGCTGGCTCGAAGATTTAGAAATCCATTTATGACCTCACCCATGTATTTTTTTTTTTTTAAGATTTTATTTTTAAGTAATCTCCCTATGTAGGGCTCAAACTTATAACCCCAGGATCAAGAGTCGCCATGTTCTACTGACTGAGACACCCAGGAGCCCCACACTCAAATATATCAATAGTTAATATTTATTGAGTGCTTACTATGTATATTACCATTTGTCACAAAATCCTACTTCTCCAGTAGTTACTTTATTATGTCCATTTGACGGAGACAAAAACTGAGACAAAGAGAAATTGCCCGAGGTCGTTCAATTAGCACAACAGTCCTTTCTAATCATGCTCTCCACTAAGAGGAATTTCTCCTAAACACCTGGCCTCTTTCCAAACCTACTTCATTCTCGGGGAAGCGGAACAGTTCTCTGCTTGGGGGCAACTAGGGTGACCACCCATCCCGGCTTCCCCAGGACTGAAGGAATGCCCAACACCTGGGATTTTCACTGCTAGAAGTGGAAAAATTCCTGGAAAACGAGAATGTGTGGCTTGCCTTAGGAACAACAGTCACTGAACCATTCTTTCTCTACTAAGGTAGAGTTCATCTATCAAACACTTTAAACACAGGGTATCTCAATTTTTTTTCTTCTCCCTGGTAGACTGGTCCAAAGTCTAGACTGGGGGAGTTAGTGTATAGGTTATTTTTGCCCCCACTCAAACTTAATGGCTTAAAAAATAACAAAAAATAATTAATTTCCTCATTAATCTGCAATTTGGGTATAGCTCACAGAGGATGGCTGATCCGGGTTCCACGTAGCATCAGCTGGGGTAACGACTCCAGTTGGCAGAGTGGGAGAAGACGCCTCCAAAACGGCTCACTCTCACGGCTGGCAAATGAGTGCTGGCTATCTGTGTGGCTGGGAGCCAGGTTCCTTTCCGTGGGGGTCCGTCCATGGGCTGTTTTGGCTCCCCCACAGCATGGGTGGCTGGGCTCTAAGAGAGAGCATCCCAAGAGAACCAGTAAGATGCTGTACTGTCTTATGACCTAGTCTCAAAAGTTACATAACATCATTTCCACCAGGGTCACAGGCTTACCCAAATCCAAAGGGAACAAACGCGGACCTCGTTTCTCACAGTCACATTTTAAGAAGAGCAAGTGGGATGGGAGATCTTGTAACATTGCATCTTGGACAACACATAATTCGTCACGGTTACCTATTCTGCTCTGACCTTCACACCAAGCTTCAACTCCGAACCTTTTTTAAAAATTTTTTAAAATGCTTATTTCTCTTTGAGACAGAGAGACAGAACGCGAGCAGAGGGGGGGCAGACACAGAATCCGAAGCAGGCTCCAGTCTCTGAGCTGTCAGCACAGAGTCTAACGCAGGGCTTAACCATGAGCCGTGAGATCATGACCTGAGCCGAAGTCGGATGCTTAACCAACCAAGCCACCCAGGAGCCCCCAACCCCGAACTTTTACCAGACTTTCTCAGTCATTAAGATGCTATTTTCAGGGTGCCCACTCGGCTCAGTTGGTGGAGGATGTGGCTCTTGATGTTGGGGTGATGAGTTCAAGCCCATGTTGGGCATACAGGGTACTTAACAACAACAAAAAAATTTTTTTAAAGAGAGGCACCTGGATGGCTCGGTTGAGTGTCTGACTCTTGAGATCGAGTCCTACATCAGGCCCTCCACTGCTAGCTTGGGATTCTCTCTCTCCCTCTCTCTCTCTCTCAAAATAAATAAAGTAAAAAAAATCTTTTTTTGAATTTTTAAAAAGATGCTATTTTCATTCATCTGTTGCTTTTTTCATCTTATTTTTCAGTTGGTTTAGAACTTGGACAAAAAAAATACTTGACTCTCTTCAAAAATTCCTACGAGTTGGGGGCACCTGGGTGGTTCAGTCAGTCAAGCATCCGACTTCGGCTCACGTCATGATCTCACAGTTCGTGGGTTTGAGCTCCACATCCGGCTCTGTGCTGACAGCTCAGAGCCTGGAGCCTGCTTCAGATTCTGTGTCTCCCTCTCTCTCTGCCCCACTTGCGCTCTGTCTCCCTTTCAAAAATAAATGAGCATTAAAAAAAATTTTTTTTTTAAATCTCTAAGAGTCATCTTTCCAGAACAGCCTTCTGATATACTTCTGCTATCCATTTACTCTGCATCACATCTCTTCTACTTCCTTCATAATTATCATAACCCACAGTTATCTTTTCTTGGTTTGTTAATCGACTTTTTCATTCAAATGCCAAGGGCAGAGACCATGTTCATCTCATTTGCCTCTACAGCATCCGTAGGGCGAGTGCTCCATAAATGTTGGCTGAATGACTACGACCTTTTCCGAAAGAGAAACGTCATTTTTACTGAGAAGCCAGAGTGGCACTGCCTTGCCCAGAATAAGACTGGTGATTCTCCTACTGTAAGACATCGATTCCCTCGGTGGAATGTGGCAGGCTGATTCCAAAGCCTGGGATTAGCTATATCTTGCCATTTAAAGGGCACAGCACTATGAACTCTGACCAGATTTCTGGAGCATGAAGCCTGTTTAAATTCCAGAAAACTAAGGGCACAGGACACGAAGAAGTCATAACTTACTTCCTACCCTAAAAATTGTATTGTTCTAAATGTTGGCCTGAAAATGAAAGTCACAGAAATAACTACTAATAATTTTAGCATTTGTGCTGGTTGGTATGGCTTTTGGCCAACTTGAGCAAGGGCCATCTAGCATGGATAGAGTTGAACTTCAGTTGAAGTGGACATAGGCTTGGCCATGGGATAGAGAGTAATTTTCTCCTCCACAATCCTTTTTTTTTTTTTTTTTTTTTTTTAAGTTTATTTACTTTTGAAAGAGAGAGAGAGCATCGGAGAGACAGGGGGACAGAGGATCCAAAGCAGGCTCTGCAATGACAGCAGAGAACCCGATGTGGGGCTCACACTCATGAACTGTGAGATCGTGACCTAAGCCGATGTCAATGCTTAACCACCCAGGCACCCCACTCCTCCATAATTCTACGATCTTTCTTCTGAATGAGGACCAAAAGTTATCTCTGGAAAGAGAGGTGGAATTTATTTAGCCAATTTGAGCCCTTTCTTTCCTTCATTTGATATTGTCAAAGTAAATCATAAAATTATAGCCAAGATGGGGTCCTCAACCTGTGTACCAACACTGCTCCTCCTTGACAGAAACAGATGGCGGGGGGGGGGGGGTGGCTCAGTTGGTTAAGAGTCTTACTGTTTTGGGTCAGGATATGATCTCTCGGCTTCATGGGTTCCAGCCCTGCATCAGACTCTGAGCTGGCAGCACAGAGCCTACTTGAGACACTCTCTCTCTCTCTCTCTCTCTCTCTCTCTCTCTCTCTCTCTCCCCCTCTCCCTCTCTCTCTGCTCCTCCCCCACTTATGCTGTGTCTGTCTCTCTCAAAATAAATAAATAAACTTAATCAATGATGGGCACCTGCAGTGTATCTACTCACGTCCCAATGGAGTCTGGTACTGGTTCAACAAAGAGTGGCGTGGACACTGTGGGCACTTCATGCCATCCGTATTTCCACTCCCTAGGGCAGGGAAGCACTGCCATCAGGGAGCTTGGCCCGGGCCCAGCATAAGATCTGGCTGAGTTTAAGGTTAAGGCAATCACAGAAACCCTAGCTCCTTTGACAGTGATTGGTTTTAAGGACAAGCAGGTTTCAATGAATTTGATTCAGCCAAGGATATATACTGATAAGTTTGATAGGCCTGTTGGGAAAGCTGTTTCGTTGGTTTTACAAAGCCCTGGGGAGCCCGCCTTTCTCCAGTTTTGAACGTGGACAAGGAAGTCTTGTTCTACAACTCGAGGAACACCAGACTTAGGACACTGTGCCCTACAGAGTAAAGGAATGGAAAGACCCTGGGTCTCTGATGACACCACTGGGTCACTGCACCCGTGCACCCCGGACCCTGCCCTCTGTCTGTACTTCTGGGTGTAAGTATCCTTATTGTTCAGACTACCTGGAGCTGAGCTTCAGTGGAAAATACCCTGACATAGAAAATAAATAAAATTAAGTTACTCTTATCTCCCTAAGTAACTTATTTGCCTTTTTAAACCTGTTTGAGGACAGAAGAGCTAATGATAGTTCAGTTCTGAGTGTGTTTAACTTGCTGAGGCTACTTAGCAAACGTTAAATAAAATACTACTTCAGGAGTGCTACTTTTTTTTTTTTTTTTTTCCTTGAAGGAGAGAGAAACAGAGCGTCAGCAGGGGAGGGGCAGAGAGAGAGACACACACAGAATCTGGAGCAGGCTCCAGGCTCTGAGCTGTCAGCACAGAGCCCACCTCGGGGCTTGGACTCACAAACTGCAAGATCATGACCTGAGCCAAAGTCGGACGCTTAATGGACTGAGCCACCCAGGTGCCCCAGGAGTGCTCCTCTTTCAGTAAGCACTGTGTGGCCAGAATCTCAGGTTTTCAGCTTTGGTGACACTGATGCTTTTAGCTGCCCTATTTTAAAGCCTATTAATCAAGAGAAACTTTGGATGCCAAGAATCTACCTTGAAGAAGGTACCTGGGGCTTTGCCTCCACGAGCTGAGACAAACAAATCCCAGTGGGCCCCCCTCTTCTGTGCTGTGCTGCAGAGTGAATGATGCCAGCGAGGCCATCAAAATCTGGGGCTCTCACTCATTCTCACTGATTTTCCATTCAGCCGTTGTTCCCGAGACCCTGGGGAAGACTGAACAGAACAAGTGATATTTTATTTTTTATTCTGAGAAAATTTTAATTATTTTTTTTATGTTTATTTATTTATTTGGAGAGAGACAGAGTGGGTGCCAGTGGGGGAAAAGCAGAGAGAGAACCCCAAGCAGGCTCCCCGCTGTGAGCGTGAAAGCCCCACGTGGGGCTCGATCTAACAAACCACGTGATCATGACCTGAGCCAAGATCAAGAGTCAGACGCTTAACAGACTGAGCCACTCACGCAACCCTGACTTCTTTATTAAAAAAATTTTGTTTAATGTTTATTTACTTTTGAAAGAGAGAGACAGAGTGTAAGTGGGGAGGAGCAGAGAGAGAGAGGGAGACACAAAATCCGAAGCAGGCTCCAAGCTCTGAACTGTCAGCACAGAGCCCGACGTGGGGCTCAAACTCACAGACTGTGAGATCATGACCTGAGCTGAAGTCAGACGCTTAACAGACTGAACCGCCCAGGTGTCCCTATTTATTTTTTTTAAAGTTTTAGTTATTTAAGTAATCTCTATACGCAGAGGGGGCGCAAACTCATGACTCCAGGGTCAAGAGTCACATGCTCCTCCAGCTGAGCCAGCCTAGTGCCCTGGGCAAATGATTTTTACAAAAAAATCCCTCCTTTCTTCCTTGACCTTCCTCTGCTTCTCTGGTCCTCCTGCAAGCCCTTAGTATAATTGTTATACCAATGTCATGCCTATTCTCTGTACCTCCTCATAAGTTGTTCCTCCCAAGGTTGGAAAAACAAAAGCCCAAAAAGCAGAACAGAAATAGGACTCCTTGGACTTCAGATAAATAACAAATAATTTATAGTATAAGGAGCTCCCTCGGGAACGTCTTCCATCCTGGTTTCCTGTCCTGCAGGGCCCTAGTGTGCTCGTTTTGAGGAAACCATCAGGAGGGATTCTGGATGCTTGCTGATGCTCAAAACGTAGTCTTGTTTTTCTCACCTCCTAACTGTAGGCAACCTGGTGGCAGAGATGGTCCTGAACTTGTGTGCTCCCCTTGGCACTTCACGTCTTAACAGTGTTCCCAGAAATGCTTTCTGCTCACGCACAAGAGAAGGGACAGGTGGCAGCTCTCCACTGGGTCAATCGCATTTCAGAGCTGGAAGGTCCCCAGAGATCACTGCATTATTTTACAGGAAGAGATTCTGAGAGCCAATGGCCCCACCCTGCCCCAGTCAACTGACTGGTGCGAAACCCGCCTCTGAAACAGAAGCTTCTGCTCTGTCTTGCAACAGTGCTACAGGGTTGCACTATGGTGCTGGAATGGGCATCTGGGCGGTTTCTTTCTTTCTTTTTCTTTTGCTGATTAAAAGCAAACTACACTAAAATGAACAACTCTGAAACAACAGATGTTGTCGAGGATACGGAGAAAGGGGAACACTTTTGCACTGCTGGTGGGAATGCAGACTGGTGCAGCCACTCTGGAAAACAGTATGGAGGTTCTTCAGAAAATTAAAAATAGAGCTACCCTACGACCCAACAATTGCACTACTAGGAATTTATCCAAAGGATACGAAGACGCTGATTCAAAGGGGCACATGCACCCCAATATTTATAGCAGCACTATCAACAACAGCCAAAGTATGGAAAGAGCCCAAATGTCCATCAACTGAGAAGTTGTGGCATATATACACAGTGGAATATGACTCGGCGATAAAGAGTCCATTTGCAACAACATGGATGGAACTGGAGGGTAGTATACTAAGTGAAATAAGTCAGTCAGAGAAAGACAAATATCGTATACTCCTACGTGGAATTTAAGAAACACAACAGATGAATACAGGAGAAGGGAAGAAAAATAGGATAAAAACAGAGAGGGAGGCAAACCATGAAACTCTTAAACACAGAGAACAATCTGAGGGTTGCTGGAGGGGAGGTGGGTAGGGCATGGGCATTAAGGAGGGCACTTGCTGGGATGAGCATTGGGTGTCGTATGCAAGTGATGAATCACTAAATTCTACTCCTGAAACCATTATTACACTGTATGTTAATTAACTTGGATTTAAATACAATTCTGAAAAGAAACTGAACTGTGACTATCACCTCCTCCCTCTGGGTATTCACTGCCCCTATTCCAAGCACTTGGCTAACATCGGGCGGGTTCCACTTAGTCCTTCTGTGTAGACAGAACACAGCACACATCACCATCAGATTACCCTATGGTTAAAGTTTTATTTATTTGTACTCCTCCACTTGGATGGGTGAAAATGTCAAGATCTGGCTAAAAGGGGCGCCTGGGAGGCTCCGGTGGTTAAGGGTCCAACTTCAGCTCATGATGTCACGGTTCAGAGCCCACACTGGGCTCTGTGCTGACAGCTTGGAGCCTAAAGCCTGCTTCAGATTCTGTCTCTCTCTCTCTCTCTCTGCCCTCCCCTTCTTGCACTCTGTCTCTCGCTCAAAAATAAACATTAATTTTTTAAAAAAAGGATTTGGCTAAAACTTTATTCTTTGAGGAGTAGTATGTTACAGGGTGCCTCAGGGTGTCTCAGTCAGTTGAGTGCCCAACTCTTGATTTGGGCTCAGATGATCTCACAGTTCACGGGTTCGAGCCCTAAGTCAGGTTTGGCAGTAACTGTGCAGAGTCTGAATGGGATTTTCTCTCTCAAAATAGACTTTGAAAAATTAAAAAAAAAAAAAAAAAAAAAGTAGCGTGCTACATAAGACACAAAGACGTGAGGGGCACAGGCTTTGATCAGGCCTTGGGTTTATCATTTACACAGCACCCAACTGTGCCTCGTTTCTTTAGGACTCACACACACCCAGCACACAAGAAGTGTTGGCAGTACGAAGCTCAAGCGGCACGAGTTTACCTGGTAAACTAGATACAGATTTCAGAGGCAGACACTGGACATCCTCACAGCTGCGTGGAAGCCGTGGAGGATGTTTCAGATCATGAGGCCTGTGGGAGCGGGCAGGAGCACGGCGGTGGAGGGGACGTCCTATGACACCCAGAAGTAAATGTTAAAGGAGCCCGTTTCACAATATAGTGGCCTCTGGGCTCGGCCGGAAGTGAAGCAGAGGTTGGGGTCAGAAAAACAGCAATCTTAAAAACAAGCAAATAAACAAAACAAAACAAGAAAATCAGCAATCCTACCACTACCATGCACGCTGACCCTGAGGAAACGCTTCCTTCCACCCTGTGCAGAGACCCTCAGGGTGGCGGAAAGAGAAAGCAGATGACCTCTGATCAAGCAGATGACCGTAAATCATCCCTCTGGCTCAGTCTCTACCTTGGTCATCAAGGAGAACCCACACCTCTTATCACATTTGTCCCCTAAACAGGAAAACAAACAAAAATCCCTCCGTATGTTGTATATTCAGCCAGTAAGGGACTTTTATTCATTTGCTGCATTCAAATTATACAAGGTAAGGAGTAAAGGAGCACGACACTTCATAAACACCAGCGTCAAATACAAAAATACCAGCTTCACATATTTCCTAAACTCAAAATTGTTACAAAAGCAAATTAGGAAAAAGAGATGATAGGAAGTACAGTGGCATATTTTCTTCTTCCTCGATGGAAGTCACAACAGTTATTAGTATTTATTCCCCTGTGAAGTGCATTGTTCTAATTTCCATTATCAAAACAGGAAATTCTCCCCTGGAGGTCACCCAAAACTATGTTATGAAGCTGTGGGGTTAGCAGCATTTTTGGTACTAGGACAAAAGGCGAAGCAGGTCGTTCTGTGTACAAAGGTATCGATTCATAAACAGCACAACAGGCTTGTTTCACTATTACCAAGTCTCCTGGGAGGCTCCCAAACGCTTTATTTTTATCCAGTGGATCCTGAGGTCAGTATACTCACAGCTGGGCAGGCTGGGCACTTCTAGGTAGGAAGGCACGTTACAAGAGAAGTTTCTACAAAATAAAAGAGAAGTTTCTGGCAATGTAACCTTTCTGCAGTTGGCACCCATACCAGCTGGACTAAGTGCGGTTTTCCAGAAGAAATCGAAGTTTCATTTCGGTAGCTTCATCTATTCTAGGCGGTTATTTTTCAATATTGCTTCAACTCTCAACTCCAGAAAGTCAAGGAGAGGAAGAAATGACCTTCATCTCTGTGGTCTGAGATTCTAACCCACCACTCCTTCAGCAGAGAGAGACTGAACCCTACTGGTGCCAGGCTCTGCACCCCCTCAAGGTCTTTGTGAAGTTGGCCTGTTGGCTTTAGTAAGAATAAGTCAGGGGCGGCTGGATGACTTAGTCGGTTGAGTGTTCAGCTCTTGATTTTGGCGTGGGTTGTGATCCCAGGATTGTGGAACTGATCCCTGCGATGGGCTCCATGCTGAGCGAGGACCTTGGGATTCTCTTTCTCTCCCTCTGCTCCTCTCCTCCACCTTGCCCTCTCTCACTTAAAAAGAAAAGAAAGGAATAAGTAGCGGTAGGGTACGTTGGCCAGCTTTTTCTTTAGGGTTTTATTTTTGGGGGGTGCCCGAGTGGCTCAGTTAGTTAAGCAACCAACTCTTGATTTCAGCTCAGGTCACGATCTCATGGTTCATGAGATCAAGGCTTGCATGGGGCTCTGTGCTGGCAGCGTGTATGTAGGCTGCTTGGGATTCTCTCTCAAAATAAATAAATCAACATTAAAAAAAAAGATGCTATTTTAAATAATCTCTATACCCAACGTGGGGCTCGAACTTACAACCCTGAGGTCAAGAGTCGCACGCTCTACTGACTGCTGAGCCAGCCAGGGACTCTCCCCACCCTCTCTTTTTTTCTTTTAAAGATTTTATTTGTTTGCCAGCTTTAATATTTTCCCTTTTCGAACTGTGGATTCAGATTTGACTGTACAACCACACAGCTGTATTTTTCTTTGGCAGGGTTATTAATCCTTCATCTAGAATGGTGTAGGTATAAAATATAAATTGAAAAAAGGTAAATTATTCTATTTGCATCAGAAAGTGAACTTTTTATCACAGGATAATTTTCATGCAACATGAAACTACTCTATAAAAGCTATTTCTGGTCTTTTTTGCTTTACCAATTGGTAAAATTTCCACAAAATCATAATGCATCAAACTATATATAACAAGCTTGCATTTGTAACATAGAAACTATGACTTCGATTATTATTTGGGAGTTCTACTTTGGTTAAAATCCAGACAAAAGGATGAGAAGAAGTGTAAGAAAGTAGACCCTTTTACTGCTTAAATTCACACATGGCAGGTTCACGGTGGGCCAGAGCAGGAACAGAGGGGCTCTTGGGAAACTCAACAGAGAATTTTAGAGTGAGATCACAGAGTGTTCTTCTGAGATTCTGAGCCAGAAGGACTGCTGAGCTGACTCAGTGAGGCATTTCTCATGTTCTTAAGACCTTCGTTCATCTTTTGATTATTAAGCTGTCAAGAAAGGCTAAGAGCACGGACACTTAATAAAACCCTTAAACAGGATCCCTCGTTCTCCGCGGTCCTCTCTGTTCCAGGTAGCATGATAACATCTCTGAAGTTGTTCCTGCAGAGACGGCAAAAGGGCAGACGGACAGAGCCACGAGAGGCCGTGCTAAGAGAACACACATAATGTACAACCTTTTAATTTACTACTGATTTTTTACCAAACTTGTAAGATTTAGTTTATGAAACAGGATGCAATTCCCTTCCCCAGACTGTTTCTCTGCCTCTGGTGGGCATCAGAAACACCTGTGCACCTTTCTGACTCTCTGAGGGCCTGGACCTTTCTCCCAGCCTCCAAAGGTAAAGCTCCAGGGAGGTGCGTCTTGGCAGAGCTGAAGTGGCCAATTTCCGACGTGTGCCAGAGAGACTGAATCGTTAGCACGGTTTCTGCCAGGTGTATTCACAACCTGTATCCTGCGTAGCTGAAGATGACCGATCAGCGGTGCATTTTACACGATCACTACTTTAAGAATTGTTTCCTTGGCCCCCTCGGTGAAGAATGCCTAGAAATGGGCACGCATAAAATGTTAATTCCCTTTCTAACTGAAGTTAAGATTTTAAATGGACTCTTGCTTTCCCACTTTGCTCCGCTTATGTGGTAGACCAGAGAGGTCCTTTCTGACTTATTTGTAGTTAGTATAGTTGAATGTCTTCTGGTTTTAGTGCTGCTAATCCCTTGTTTTAAAGATTAAAGGATTTGTACATTCTTTAAGAAAAAAAAAAAAAAAAAAAAGACCATCTTGAAAACATCCATTTTGACAATTTCCAATAAAAAGATAGACGTAGGGGCGCCTGGGTGGCTCAGTCAGTTGAGCATCCAATTCCTAATTTGGCTCAGGTCATAATCTCACAGTTCACAGAATCGAACCCTACGTTGGGCTCTGCACTGACAGTGAGGAGCCTGCTTGGGATTCTCTCTCTCCCTCTTTCTCTCTGACCTTCTCCCGCTCGCTCTCTCTCCAAATAAACATGTTTGTTTTTTTTTTTTAAAAAAGCACTACATTAAAAAAAAAAAAAAAAAAAAAAAAGACAAACCATATTTTCATCTACTGGTGATTTTTACCAAACTTTTAAAAAGCTTTAGTTTATGAACAGGATCACGATTCTTCTTCCCAGTCACTAACACCCAGACTCTTTCACATTCCCAACAGACAAGTCCAAAGTGCAGGAGTCACGAGTTAGCTTCTGCAGTGTTTTTCTGCAAGGGAGCCAGGACGACCCCAACATTCCTCTCCTCACTCTCAGGGCTGTACAGGTCATGCTTTTCGATATACTCTCGGACAAGGTCTGGCACCAAGTAGCGAATGCTCTGGCCCCTTCTGAGGGCTCGCCGGATCTTTGTGGAGGAGATGTCATTGGTGATCCATTCATTTACCAGGTGAATGTTGTTCCGGTGTTTCCACAGTGTGTCGGATTCGTAGATGAATTTCTCAGCATCGTTTCCAGCCCGAGTAATACAGATGAGCCCATAGTCTCCTACAATTCGGGTGATATCCTCACTTTTCCACAGATTGGGAACACCGAACGATTCCAATAAATCTGCCCCACACAGCAGCTTTACTTTTGGCACATCTGGGAAGAAGAAAACACAGCTTCAGGGTCTGCGTTGCTAATAACTCCCTGAGTCAAAATGAATGCATCTATGTGTTTTTCTGGCTAGAGGGTTCATAGTTTTGATCCGAATCAGATTCTCAAAGGAGATGTAGGAACTGCAAAAGTTAAGGACCGCTGCAGGAGAAGGAAGTTCAAGGTGCCTTTTCCTTCCTCTCCTTCCCTCCCTCCGGTCCCAAAACTAACAAGGGGCATTTTCCAGGCAGCCAAGCATCCTGAATATGAAATGAAAATACAAAGGGGGCTTGCTCAGCACTACAATCTTATCCACTCCAGTCGGTAAGTCTTGATAAAACATACAGACCTTTTGTTTTTGGCTCTAGCAATTCCTTTTGACTAAAATCTTGTCTTTGTTCAGCCCACTTCCTTTTCCGTCCAGGCCTCTCCAGCCTAGGTGAGTCCTGCTGGTGATCACAGCTACTGGCCTCCAGTTTCTCCTGATAGTGTCTAGAAAACAACAAAGCAGTAGAACATCCTCTTCTCACAACATCCAACCAGAATACTGTCTCTCTGGAGATGGCTCAGAGCCTCTGGCCCGAGGTCCAGGCTGTGTCATATTAAGAACATGTAAACCACAGGTACACCCAAGGCCTATCAGTCAGAATGGATGCTGACCAGCACCCAGTACTTCCGGGTCAGCGTGGAGGCTGGCCAGTAGCGCCCAGGGACTGGCTACCGGGCATAGAAAGTAAGGAGATCCTGGGAACACAACAGATGGTAGCGATTACTATTCTAAGCTTTATGTGTGTGTCACAATAATAAGAGTTAACATTAGTTATTTATTATGTGCTAAGCACTCCACTAAGTCCTTTGCATGGATCATTTGATGAAATCTTCCCAACATCCCATGCCATAAATATCATTATTGTCATTATTATTCCCATAATGGAGGGAAGCGAAAGCTTAGAGCTGTAACTCCAGCTCTTGGCAGACTCCCTGGGACGCAGGAGGCATTCAGTAACAACCCGACTGAGTGAATGCTCTGGCTTTTGTAAAGCAACTCTATTGGGGCACCTGGCTGGCTCAGTCGGAAAAGCGACTCTTGATCTTGGAGTTGTGAGTTTGAGCCCCACGCTGGGTGTAGAGATTACTTCAATAAATAAAACTAGGGGTGCCTGGGTGGCTCAGTTGGTTAAGTGTCCGACTTCAGCTCAGGTCATGATCTCACGGTTCGTGGGTTCGAGCCCCCCGTCGGGCTCTGTGCCGACAGCTCGGAGCCTGGAGCCTGCTTCGGATTCTGTGTCTCCCTCTCTCTCTGCCCCTCCCCTGCTTGCACCGTCTCTCTCTGTCTCTCAAAAATAAATAAATGTAAAAAAAAAAAAAAAAAAATTAAAAATAAATAAATAAATAAAACTTAAAAAAAAAAGTAAAGCAACTCTCTTATTGCCAGCATTATATCAGAACTGCTTATTATCCCCATTGAGAGAGAACTCTAATTTGCCCAAGGTCACTTAGCTTATAGGTAGCGGAGCCGGTGCTTGAACCCCAGCAGTCTGCTTCCAGAGCCCACACTCTTGACCACTGAAGAGTGTGGCTTCACCTAGTAGTGGAGAGCCACAACACCAAGGATAAGGTCCTAGAGACGACAAGTGCCTGAAGCCTAGAAGGAAGGGACCACCGGCGGGACTCACGGGCAGCCTCGTTCTGGATCGGCAGCAGGATGCCCAGTGCTTTACAACCGTGCGGTTACCCAACATGAGCTACACCTGGGGAGCCAAGTGTGTCCTGTGCCCCTAACTCCCTTCGCTCTTGAACAGCTGCGTTAATATGTAACGGACAGCAAGGCTGTCAGGGAGGGGGCTGGGTAAGGTCGTGGATGCAGGAGGCTGGTATCTGACGGGAGAATTTCTGGCCAGTGAAGAGGGCTGACTTCTCCCTGCCAAGTCTGAAAAGCCGTTCCTCTTGATAAGCTGCTGTGCCAGATAGCCTCTGCTGGCCTGGTGTCCTATCTTCCCCCGGAAACACCTCCCAGAGGTTCTCACGTGAGAGAGATTCCGCCGATGGGGTTCACTCACAAGAGAGCTGGAAGGAAGACGGGAGGCACAGGCCATCTTTCTGGGCTGTGGAGCCTGAGAAGCAACCTCTTACGGAGTGAGCACAGTGGCCAGATCCTGTATTCCACTGTCCAGTCACCAACTTTAGGAGACTGGGACAGCTTAACAGCCGCATTTGTGGGGACAGGGAAAGGAACCGCTTTCTGAATGGCCACCGCAGCTAAAGGAGGTATGACCTTGAAACAAACCCAACTTCCCCTCCTCCAGCCCTCTGACACTTCTGCACGAGCACCTAAATCCCTTTCTGCTTAAAACAATCAGGGTGGTCTCTATTTCCTGTCCAAACCCTAACTGATGTGGTCAGAACCAGAAGGCTCAGAACTCTAAGAACTGACATTAGATGGAAAGGTTTTTCAGAAAGATAACATTAAGTAATAATTAATTAGCTGTTGCTCACTCTAGTTTCTGAATCCTTAGCGGGAAATGTTTCTAAGGTACGAGCACAGCGATCTGGGACAAACCCAGTATGCCATCATGGAAGCAACACCCAAAATCAGGACTGTCCATGACCAGGCACCATGGCTTCTCTTGTTTAAATTACCCGCCTCTCTCTTTTAAAAAAATTTTTTTTAATGTTTATTTTTGAGAGAGAGAGAGAGAGAGAGAGAGAGAGAGAGAGAGAGGCAGAGAGAGAGGCAGAGAGAGAGGGAGACGCAGAGTCTGAAGCAGGCTCCAGGCTCTGAGCTGTCAGCAGTGTCTGATGTGGGGCTCGAATCCATGAGCAGTGAGATCATAAAGTCAGATGCTTAACCAACTGAGCCACCCAGGAGCCCCTAGCTGCCTCTCTCTTTTAAACTTAAGAAGATTAACGACAACAATGTCTTCTTATGATTTTGCCTTTCTCATTCGGGGCCCCGATAGACCAGGCAGGCTTCTCCGTGGATGCTGTCTCCCACAGAGGTGCAATAGTAACGAGCACGCAAACACCTAACAACACGATGAAGGACATGAAGGCTAAGGAGCCGCCACGCCCCACACCTGAGACGTAACCTTACGAGGGAACAGCACAGCCCATGAAAACGCCCTCCCCACCCTGGTCACGGTTTGCAAACGTGTTCTGTTCACAGACACGGGCCACACTGACACAAGGCAAAAAGGCCCAGCCCATTCCTGCAGGACTGACAAAGCCGACCTCACCATGAATACCTTAGCACCTTCAAGGTCTCTACCCAGTCCTTCTGAAGACTTTCCCAGGTGTCAACTTCCACCCATTCTGAATTCTTGGTGGCTAATTCTGCCATGATAACTCGGTGGTGGGCAGAGATGAGTCCTTTCTTCTTATACGCATCGCCCACAGGAGAGATGACGCCTTTGATGACCCTGTATTTTCCTGGATAAAGAGTCAGATTTGAAGCGAGGTGTAACAAGTCAGATTTTACACACAGGAAGGATTATCATCACTCTGGTTTTATAACAGAGTCCCGCCCCCTGGGGTTTCAGAAAAGGGATTTAGGTTTTCTTTTCTTTCTTTCTTTCTTTCTTTCTTTCTTTCTTTCTTTCTTTCTTTCTTTCCATCCACCCACTCATTGATAAACGAGGTGAAACAGTCATAACATAAAATTCGCCACGTTGACTGCCTTCATTGTACAGCTCAGGGACATCAGGCACATTCACTTCTCTGCAGCCATCCGACCATCCGTCTCCAGAACTTTTGCACCTTCTCCAACTGAAACTCTGTCCCCATTCATCACTAATTCCCCACCCCCTACACAATCTAAATTTTGATATTGCCAAATTGCCTCGTAAAAACCCTTAATCAATTGGTATTGTTCACTTACAGTGTATACGAGAGCCCATTTCTCCTCAACTTCTGATACTTGACATTATCAAGTTTGAACATTTTTGTCCATGTGATGGGCAAACTAGACCTCGTTTTTTATCTTCATTCCCCAATTATTAGGATTACTGGTGAGTTTAAGCACCCAGGCGTCCATCTATCTATCAGCATATAGCATGATCCTTTACATTACAAATATATTATGTAGGGGAGAAAATCATTTTCCTTGACCCTCCTTGGGTCCCTGGCTGGGTCTAAAAATTAAACTGACAATGGGGCGCCTGGGTGGCTCAGTCAGTTGAGCGTCCGACTTCAGCTCAGGTCATGATCTCACAGTCCGTGAGCCTGAGCCCTGCGTCGTGCTCTATGCTGACATCTCCGAGCCGGGAGCTTGCTTCGGATTCTGTGTCTCCCTCTCTCTCTGTCCCTCCCCTGCTCATGTTGTCTCTGTCTCAAAATAAATAAAAACATTACAAAATAATAAAAAAATAAAAATAAAAATTAAACTGACAAAGAAAAACAGGAAAAAACATAGAAATTTATTTAATAGAAGGCTTATGTTACGTGGTACCTTCGTAAGGAAATAACAGTTAAACCTGGGTATTTTTATGTCAGGTTTGGTGAAGAGCGGACAGTTGTAGAGAAAAATGGTAGGGCAAAGAGTTTGAGGTACGTTCACAAAATTCAGGGAAATTTAGCAAGGCCTGTTAGTTTAGATTCTTCTAGGCATTGATTTGCCTTTAGTAATAAGGATGCTCCTTTCCTCCCGGTATAGGGAGGGCACCTCCCACAGGAAGGTTTGTTTGGTTAGTTGGTTGGCGTTTTTTTTAAGTTTATTTATTTATTTCGAGAGAGCATGAGAATGAGCACAAGCAGGGAAGAGGCAGAGAGAGAGGGGGAAAGAGAGAGGGGGAAAGAGAGAGGGGGAAAGAGAGAGGGGGAAAGAGAGACGGGGAAAGAGAGAGGGGGAAAGAGAGAGGGGGGAGGGAGGGAGGGGAGAGAGAGAGAGAGAGAGAGAATGAATCCCAAGCAGGCTCCACGCTGTCACCACAGAGCCCAACGCAGGGCTCGATCCCACAACCCTGAGATCATGACCTGAGCAGAAACCAAGAGTTGGATACTTAACTGACTGAGTCACCCAGGTGCCCCTGATATGAAGGTTTTTTGAGCTGCTTCCGAGAAGGGTGGGGAGGAGGTCAGAGTGACCTTCCTGTTTCTGCCATTTTTTCAAACTGCTTCAGCTTAAAATGTCCAACGTGACAAAGGGCCATATCTTGGGGTAGTGGCCTGAACCCTATCATTGCTTTTGGCTACTGTTCCTACCTGTTCCGTTCATGTAGTCCTTGGCCAGCTCAAATAGCCTCAGGTGCATGTTGGTGATAGGATTAAAGGAGCCACAAGCAAGAAGAACCACTTCTGTCTTCTCTGAATTCTCCATGCTAAGAATTTGAAGTTGTTGATCTAAATGGAAAACTCGGACACCCTGCTCGTTGTCTGCAAAGGAAAAGAACATACGTTCAGTTATAGGTCTTCAGTGGCCTTTCACATTCCAAGTGAATGGATAAAAATATTTGGCTTCGATGACAAGGACAGCCCCATTTCTCCACCCTTCCTTTTCACTGTGAATTTGCAGCTCCTGCCAGAAAGGGATGGAATCTCCTTCCCCCTCTTTGTGACTTGCTTCGGACAAGAGAATGTGGCAGTTAGGACAGTGTGCTAGTTCTGAGCCCAGGCCTTTGAGGTCTGCACACTTCTGCTCTCTTTTGGCCTCCCTCCTCTGCCATGAAAACAAGCCGAGGCCAACCTGCTGGACAGAACACGCGGGAGACAGCTGGTGCCCCCGCTGACAGCCAACCACTGGCTGTGCGGCTGAGGCCATCCTGCACCAGCCAAACCGCAGACGACGTGCTCAGACACACAGCCCAGGTGAGATCAGCTGAGCCTGGCTTACATCAACAAACCCACAAGCTGACCCTAGACTCATAAGCAAAAATGAAACGTGCATGCTGCTGAAGTTTTATGACTGCCCTACTGCGGCTCCAGTTAGCTGATACAATGATGGTATCAACTACCACGTAAACGGAACTCCCTGACAACCTGCCCTTCAAGACAGTAGTCGGCCTCTTAGTCAACATGATCACATTATCACTTTCAGCTCAGGAACAGTTTACAATTCACAAACCTTTTTTCATTTATTTTTGGGACAGAGAGAGACAGAGCATGAACGGGGGAGGGGCAGAGAGAGAGGGAGACACAGAATCGGAAACAGGCTCCAGGCTCCGAGCCATCAGCCCAGAGCCTGACGCGGGGCTCGAACTCACGGACCGCGAGATCGTGACCTGGCTGAAGTCGGACGCTTAACCGACTGCGCCACCCAGGCGCCCAAACCTTTTTTCATATTATTCCATTTGATCCTTCTATAACCCTAATGAAGTAATACAAGACAACAGATTTAAACTTTTATTAAATGAACTCAGATAGATTCAGAAATTACGAGGCAGCAAAAGGCCCATAATGAAACCCAACAGTCATTGGCCACATCCTGCTCACCAAACCCTCTATGCAGCTCCCTTAAAAGCAAGCACTTTTAACTTTTTCAGCTATTTCTTCTGGTAGATTCTACCATATTTCTATACTATGTGCTTATAAGGCTATTTCTAAATTTATCCAAAGTAAACAGTACCTGTTTACTATGATGATCCATGAGGATTAGCTCTCACACACCCTCACTGCCTATTCCCAAACTTCTACATGCATATCTATAGTTTCTAGTCTGTGTTGAAACCCGTCTTCTCCTAGAGTTGTGAAGGCATCGCTTGTAGATTGCAGCGTTAACAGCGATAAACCCAAAGTCACTCCCAATTCCGGATCCTTTGAATGTGACTTACATTTTTCCTCCCCTGAAGCTTGTGAGATCTTCTCTTTGTCCCCAGCGTTCCGAAATTTTACAATGATGTCCTCTAGTGTGACTCTATTTTCATCTGTTGTGCTGGGCACTGGGCAGACCCTTTCAAACTTGAGGCTCATAAACTTCAGTTCTGGGAAAGGTCCTTGAATGATGACATTCTGCCTTCGTTTTCTTTGTTCTCTTTGAAAATGGCTATTATTTGGAGCTGAGGCAGCTGGACTGGTCTTCTCATTTTCTTTTCTTTTCCCGCTTTCTAGATATTCTCAACTCCATCCTCCATCTGTTGAGCTGATTTTCAGTTCTGCTAGTATAGCCTTCATTTTAAAGACCTTTGTCCTCTAGGGGCGTCAGGGTAGCTCAGTGGGTTAAGCGTCCAACTCTTGATTTCTGCTCAGGTCGTGATCTCACGGTTTGTGGGGTTGAGACCCGTGTCGGGCTCCGTGCTGACAATATGGGGCCTGCTTGGGATTCTCTTTCTCTCTCTGCCCCTCACCTGCTTGTGCTCTCTCTCTCTCTCTCAAAATAAATAAATAAACTTAGAGAAAAAAAAAGACCTTTGTCCTCTAAATGTTCCTTTTTATGGTATTCTGTTCTTTCACCAATGCATTCTCTTATCTCTCTACCAACATGAATGATACATTTTCAGTTTCTTTCAACAAGAGCTGATAGGAAGTTCTGAGTGGGTGAGTAGGGCCCATGCATAATGGGCTTCACTGTATGGTAACCTGGCGGTCAGTGTTGCAGGTCTCGCTCCTGGGACCGGCCGGATTCCACAGAACAGTATCCTCCAATCTCCTGTCTGTTATAGCACAACAGTTAAGAACCTATGCTCTGTGGGGCACCTGGCTGGCTCAGTTGGTAGAGCACGCAACTCTTGATCTCCGGGTCACGAGTTCAAGCCCCATGTTGGGCAGAGACATTATTAGAGACATTGGGGGGGGGGGGGCGGGAAGCAACCTATGCTCTGAAACCAGACTGCCTGCATAGAAATCACCTACATGGGCTGGATGACCTAGGACAACCTGACCTTAACCTCATCTTCCTTTGTCCCGGTTTTCTCAATCTTAAAATAGAGAAAATAACAGTACCTACCTTGTGACCATCATGAGGATTAAGCGAGACAATACACGCAACTGCTTTTGACAAGACATAAACACACTGTGAATGTAGCTACTATTAATGCTGCACATAATGTCGCTATAGTTCAACTCTTTTTAATCTACAAAAACATGAATTTCAAATGGTTCAACCAAACATTATTACTCTATTGACTCTGGTTTTTTTCCTGAAGGGTTTTTCTCCCGGAACTCATTCTCTAATGTGGACTGAAAGTCTCTAATCCTTTGTACAGCTATCATTCTGAAACCTTTTTCATCTCTCTTCTGAGTCAGATCCCCTATTTCTGAGGCCTGCATCATGTCTTTCTTGGTTTATGTCCTGATTTTTCTAGAATGTATCCTCAAGTAGCTTCATAATAAAAGGTACATGGGAAATAAGTTTGGTCATGTCTTTATCCTTCCTTCAGAGATGAACGGCTTAGCTGAGAAAAAAGCAAGTTGAAATTATTTTCTTTTAAAATTATGAATGCATTTCTTCATTGTCTCCTAGCATACCACACTACTGCTGAAAGTCTAATGCCATTCTGATTCTTTTCCTTTTTTACATACCTTTTTTCTTTTTGGAAGATTTGTAGGATGTTTTCCTTATCCCCAATGCTCTGAATCTGAAATGCCACAATGTTGTGTCTTAGTGGGGGCCTTTTTCATTCATTGTGCTGGGAGTCAGCTGAAGAGGTTCAGAACGTGCCAGTTTGGCATGTGGATTATTTTGAGCAGAAGGTACTGAGAACCCTGCGGGCTCAAGAGAAACTTCTGTCCCTCCCTTAAGAACACAGAAGAATCTAAATTGGAGGTCTTTCTCAGAATAAGGGTTATTAGCGGAGATAAATTTTATCTGAGTGACCCATCTGTATAGCAGGGCAAACGTCTAATTACCAAACATGTTTTTATCGCCCCACAAAGCGCATTACTCTCCTCTGAAAACACAGACCCCCACCCCTTCTGACTTCAGGGTGACATACAGACCTCATGTTGCCTGACTTTGGAACTGCTGTGTCTATGTGGATCCCCCATATGTACACCTGTTACAGTGGTTTTATTCCTCTCAGCCCCCTCATGTCACTCTGATTCTCAGTCCAGCTAGAAAGACTTCTGAGAACACAGGAGTTGTTGCTCCCCAACACAGTGAGCCTTCAAATCTCTTAAACTCAAATCACTCAGTTTTGGGTTTTTTGATAAACTGCTCATTAACTATCAAAAAATAGTTTTGTTATTGTAAAATTTTAAAAAATATTTTTTTAAGTTTATTCACTTGAGAGAGTACATACGCACGAATGGGGAGGGACAGAGAGCAAGGGAGTGAAAGAGAATCCCAAGCAGGCTCTGCACTGTCAGCACGGAGCCCCAAGCAGAATTTGAACTCACGAACCGTGAGCTCATGACCTGAGCCGAAACCAAGAGCCGGACGCTTAACTGACGCCACCCAGGCGTCTCTAAAAAATATTCTTATGTATCCAAAGTATATTTCAAAAGAATCATTCTGAGAGCTTATAAATATAATTCCAATGATGCCAAATTGCTAGAAGCATGTGGGGAACTTTGGGGGAATTACCTATACAGGCTGGAGTATTTTTCCAATTAATGTAGAAATACAATGAAAGATAACAAACACACAGCTGTATGATACTTTTCAATGGATAAAATGCGTTCACACACCTATCATTCAAGCCTCACCACCAAAAACAAATTTGGCCAAAGTCATTTAGCTTGTTCCAAAAAATAAGCTATTGTTAGATATTTCGTTTTTCTAGTTAATCTTCCACCACTGGACATCTACGTTTTTCTAACTTTTCAGTATTACAAACATCTGAGATCAACAGTGGGTTGAAAATGCGCTGGAAATAGAGGCTGTCATATACCTCGCTGTGCACTTCCAAGACTTCCCAGGGCTCAAACAACCTGTGTCAGGACCACTGATTTATAGCCCAACAATGTCTAGACCCAAGTGCCAGGGTGACCAAGTCACTTTTGCTCAGATTCTATGCTCTCATTGGACAAAGACAGTGAGTGCCAGACCCAGGGCCACTTGATTCCTGATTCCTAGGCTCACTCATCAAAAGAAAAATGGGAGACCTGGGTGGCTCAGTAGGTTGAGCATCTGACTTTTTAAAAAAAAATTTTTTTTTACATTTATTTATTTTTGAGAGGCAGAGAGAGACAGCGTGAGCAGGGGAGGGGCAGAGAGAGAGGGACACACAGAATCAGAAGCAGGCTCCAGGCTCCGAGCTGTCAGCACAGAGCCCAACGCGGGGCTCAAACTCACAAACAGTGAGATCGTGACCTGAGCCGAAGTCAGACGCTTAACTGACTGAGCCACCGGGCGTCCCTCACTGACTCTTGATTTCAGCTCAGGTCATGATCTCATGGTTTGAGATCGAGCCCTGAGTTGGGCTCTGTGCTGACAGCATGGAGCCTGCTTGGGATTCTCTCTCTCCTCTCTTTCTTTCAAAAGAAATAAATAAAAAAAGGTGGCGGGGGGTGGGGGGAGGCATTAAACCAGAGCTGTGTAGTTTGGAAATGAGCCCTCCTGGTTGAGGAGGTGAGAAAAGTGCATGTTAACCCCTCAGGCAATGGGAACCTTTGAAGGTTTCTGGGCAACAGAGTTACAACACGGTTCTACACAAACAATGTTTTAGAAAAATAATAAGACATGGGGACTTACAACCTTAATTGATTTTATCAGCTTAACCAAATCACTTAATTACAAGTCTTAAGTT
The DNA here is from genome assembly GCF_018350215.1 of Panthera leo. Taxonomy (NCBI): domain Eukaryota; kingdom Metazoa; phylum Chordata; class Mammalia; order Carnivora; family Felidae; genus Panthera; species Panthera leo. The sequence goes on along the minus strand of NC_056686.1, from coordinate 7,024,809 downwards.
TCCATATCTGTAAAACAGGGATAATGACAACCAATTTCAGTCACCGTGAGGATTAATTCTGAGACTAATACATGGCAACGTGCTTGCATATTCCCTAGAACAGTGCTAAAATAAACGGCAGCTGTTACTTGGGAGGGAAGTGACAACACTGGTGATGGTGATGCTGTGGGATTAACTGGAAGGGGCAAAACAAGACCAGTTACAAGTCATGTGACTGGAGGCCAGTTACAAAGTTATGAGTCCCTCAATTTAAATAGTCAGTGAGAATGGAAATAAACATTTATTCAATAAACATTTGAGGCTTTCTCCCAACAAAGCATAGTGGTAGGGGTCACAGGGACACTGCTAATTGTTGATAAGAAATAAAGAGAGAAGGGTCGGTAATGCTCCACACAGCATTTAAAAAAATGAGTTAATTCATAAGAATGATTTAAATGTCCTACCTTTCAATTACCAGCTCAAGGATGATACCAGGGTTCACTTGAGGCTTGTTCCCACCCCTCCCATCCCTACCCCCCAATTCCCATACAGAGTGCCTGTGGTTATTGGGGTGGTGGTGACTACGACATGCCCGACAGGGCCCACAGGGAAATCAGGGTATCCTGACAGCTTCTGAGCATGATCAATGAGAGCCTGTCAGTTCCAGCCCCGCCCACCTCAAGTTTCAGACACCACTCCCCACGGGAGATTGAGCTGTGGGCAGGAAGAACAATAAAGCTGTAAGGGGAGGTTTGGGTCCCCAAGGAGCGGTCTGCTGTTCAGGGAAGGACAGAACAAAGAGCTCAGAGCTCCTCCCCAACCTTGGGGATGCACTCAGGTTTCCAGTCTCCCCACCCCCCTCAGGGGAAAGGCTGGGCAAGGGGCTGGAGCAAGCTGATCTCTTAGCTGAAGGAAGCTTTCTCCCTGGTCACATTCACAACCTATCTCAAATATCCGGCTCAGTTCTATTAATTCATCATGAAGACAGACAACTTGAGCTCACACTAGACTCTAGACCTTTAAAACCACTGAAGAATTGAGTTACAGTCACCCTCCACTGTAGCCCAGGGTGTTTAAAAAAACAAGGATCCGTCCCTCTCCAAGGAAAAGTACTTCCTCTGTATCGCTGCAAGGTACCACGATATGTGGGTAGGGAAAGGGGACAAGCTGGTGACAAATGGGAGGAGTAGTTTGGAAGCTCTAACAGGGCCGTTCTGGGTCCTCCTTGCTTTGCTCCAGGTGCTCAAGGACCAGCATCCCCATGATTCACTTCTGTCTGGCCCACACAGCCTACCACCTGCACTGCTGGCTGCCGAGATCATACCGGCTCAGGCTGTAAGTGACCCTCCCCAGCTTGCTATAACAAAAAACTCATTTCTTCCTGAGACAGTCTTGACATTGAACTAAAATTTACTTTCAATTTTTAAATCACATTTTTCTTTTAAAAAACTGAAATATAGCTGACGTATAATACTTTCTTAAATTTTTTTTAAAGTTTATTTATTTTGAAAGAGACAGACACCGTGTGAGAGGCGGAGGGGCAGAGGGAGAGGGAGAGAGAATCCCAAGCAGGCTCAGTGCTGCCAGCACAGAACCCTACAGGGGGCTCGACCCCATGAAACCATGAGACCACAACCTGAGCCAAAACCAAGAGTTGGATGCTTAACTGACCGAGCTACCCAGGCGCCCGGTGACTTTCTCAGGTTTGAAAAATACTGAGATGTAAACATTAATGAAACATTTTGTAAACATTAAGTCAGTTTTTTCAATGTTAACACTGAAAAAGTTAACCATCTTGTAACATTTCAGAATGCTCAATATAATTAAATCTATGTTGACCGAATGTTAATGCGTTGACTTGTCAACTGATTGGAATTTATACCCCTAAAAAGATGCTATTCCTTTCAAAAAGGTCCCATCAAGCCTCTAACCGTATTCTAGTTGTAACAATGTTTCACTGCTTTAAACAGTCTAGGGGTATATTTTGAGACTATTTTTTTTTTAATACTTTCAACCGGGATAAATCTGTGTCTTTGGGTAGATTTAATTTCTACAGATACCCTAAGGTCCCTCCGTGCTAAACCTCATTTATAAAATAATCAAGGTAAATAACAGAGCTTATGATGAAGAAAGAGAACTATCAGTTACTGAGGAAGATCTTATATGCATGGATCTTGTATTATTATTTTCAGATTAAGATATTCTCATATGCATGGATTTTATATTATCTTACACTATCTTCTGTTGCATGTAAGTACATGTAATTTCAAAAGAATTTCAAAAATGAGCAGAAACAGCAGACTTCACCTGGTTGTGGAAGCTGGGTGGGTCGGCTTACTCTGTTTATTGGTGACACCCCATGAGAACCGGGTGGCAGGAGGCAGCGGCTGGCACAGCACAGGGCCATGGTCAGGACTCTCGGACCCGGCTCCAAACTCTAGCTCTATCGCTACTGGGTGTTTGTCCTTGGACAAGACACTTAGTCTTTCTGAGTCTGTTTCCTCACTTATGAAATGGGGAACCAGAGTCCCTATCTCATTGGATCTTGTGCCTATTAAATACGAAAGTGAATAAAAATGTTTGACACATTTGTCTACTCATGATGAATGTTAACTTGCACTATTATCTGTGAGTTGTCTTAAGGCATGAACTTACAAGTCGCAGTAAAGGAACCAAGGTTCTAAAGATCCCTTGGGGACCAGTATCCACAGCACCTGCTACGTAGTAGGAGTTCAGGAAATGGCAGTTCTAATCTTCGTGAAGTTTTATTAGACATAATTGTGCTCAGATGGAATGGATCTCAAGTCATCTTTGTTATGTTTAAAACTTTCTCTCTGTGGTCTAATGTGACACTGTCATGCAACAGAACCTAAATTCGGTTTCTTGAAGCCATTTGATCACTAAAGAAGTAATGTAAAACGTAACTCGCTGTGTCTCACGCAGCCAAGTGACGGTGTTCTTGTTGGGGACCACCGCTCTAGTCCTCCAGCTGTATGTTCTGCTAAGGTAAGTGTTTTCACCCCCCACCCCCAGCACAGGGCAGCTCAGCATGTGGGCCTGACCTCTGGAGATGGTTCTGGTGCGCTCTGCCATTCCTGTGATGAGTTTAACTGCAGCCTGACCCATGTTTTTGTCCCTGTTATCAATGGTGGTCACCTGCTTCACCTCTTTGAAAAAAGTCAAAAATCTCAATATGAACAGAACAGTTGGGATTTGGGCAGATGGAGTTTTAACACTTCCTTCTTTTAGTACAAGAAGCTGTTAGATGGGAGACAACGAGGGCACCAATGTTTCCACTTAGGATTCCCTAGAGCCCAGTCTCAACAGCCTAGCATGAGCTAACGTCTGCAGGGCCGAGGGCGACATAGATATACGTGACCAGATTATGACTTGATACCTTATTTCAGATTCTATGTTGGACATTAGTCTTGCGGAAAAGGTCAGTCAGCTAATAACTCTGTCACTGGACAAATGAAATAAATGCAACCCGATACATTCAGAATAAAAAACTGCAGCTCTAAACATGTGGAAAGTCTGAAATAATCTGAAAACCGAGAATCCACAAAAGGGACAAAACAGAAGTGGGAACTGTGACACTCCCTGGAATTAGCCTGATTCAAATTTTCCAACTTAGGTCTAGGAGTTTTGTGTGCAGTTAGACCAACTTCCTTACTCCAGAAGGCCAGAATTCCCACAAACTATCTTCTTGATATTTTCCACCGAAATATCAAGTTAACATGAATTAGAAAGACAGTAAACATTATTTGTCCACCGATCAGAAATATTAACAACTCTCAATATTACTAGTAGGCTATTTAGCAGCGTTAATTTGCAGTTAATAAAAGGGAGTTGCCTGGAACCAAATGAACCCAGGGCCAGAAGTAAGATTAGAATTCAAGGGCTAGTGCCTTCTGGTATCGTGCTTACAGGGCGAATTTCTTCCAATAATTGATAAATTAACATATGACCCCGTGTATTGATTTTAGACCCAGATCTTCCCGATACTGCGGGCAACCTCTCCTTACCAACCTGGTTGGTAATATCATCTTCACTTTCTTCACAACTGGTAAGTGTACACTCATCAAGCACTTATTACGTGCGCTGAGACAAAAATGGGGAAGACGGGACTTCCTGCTCTTCAGGAGCTCACAGACTGAAACTTAAGAAAAAAATTCACGTTTAAAATTCAGGTGAAGGAAATTTTTAAAGTTCCTTAGTAACCTTCTGGGGAAGGTTGTCCTTCCGGTGGTCCTAACCTTTGAGTATGAAACCGGATTAAGTTAAATGCAAACATTTTGTGTTGGTGTTATAAAATTCTTTAGCTATAAAAATTACTAGATTCATTTACTCATTCAATAAACGGTTACTGAACTGGAGACGATACCGTGTAGAAGAACACGGACCTCAACAACTTGAAATAAAAAAGTAATAGAGAAGCAGCGGACTCTGAAATGTGGAGTTTTAGGAATGTCTTAATACATTTCGATTATCTTTGCCTGTGTGTGTGCTTAGAAGACTGATGTGTAATTTTTTTTTTAACACGTATTTATTTTTGAGACAGAGACAGAGCATCAACGGGGGAGGGTCGGAGAGAGAGGGAGACACAGAATCTGAAACAGGCTCCAGGCTCTGAGCAGTCAGCACAGAGCCCGATGCGGGGCTCGAACTCACGGACCGTGAGATCGTGACCTGAGCCGAAGTCAGACGCTTAACCGACTGAGCCACCCAGGCGCCCCAAGTGATGTGTAATTTAAATAAAAACTATGCCTACATTTTTTTAAAGATTTTTATCCATTTAAATAATCTCTAGATCCAATATGGGTCTCGAACTCACAACCCCGAGATCAAGAGTTGCATGATCCATTGACTGAGCCAGCCAGGCATTGTCCCTAAGCTTTAATGAAAAAATCGTTACCGAAGGCCTCGGGCACTGCTCTAACTGCTCTAGAGTCTTCCACTGAATCGCAGCTCCACAAGAGGCGACGACACAGGTAATGGTGGCAAGCACTGGCTTTGGAGACAGAGGGAGGCCAGTTGAAACATTCACTCCACGACAAGTTACTTAACCTCTCTGAGCTCCCCCCACCTCATTTATAACCCGGAGATAAATTACCTGCTTCGTTTTGCTAAGGCTTAAATGAGATAACAGGAATCATTAAACAAAACAGTCATAGTTCCTATTACCAACACCACCAATATTAAGAACACAACCTATATTAAAGGAAAACCTTAGCCTGGCTGGGTTTTGAGCATGAGTCCCACAGGAGGGAAGCGAGGAAACATACACTGTTCAGGCGTGCATTCAAGAATGTATTCCTGTGGGCCGCCTGGGTGGCTCAGTCAGTTTAGCGTCAGACTCCTGATTTCCACCCAGGTCATGACTGATTTCCTGATTTCCACCCAGGTCATAAGGGAGTTCGAGCCCTGCAAACGGCTCTGCACTGATAATGCGGAGCCTGCTGGCGATTCTCCCTCTTTCTCTGCCCTCCCCCACTCACAATTTCTCTGTCTCTCTCAAAATAAATAAACTTAAAAAAAAAAAAAAAGAATGTATTTCAGAGAGAATTAAACCTAGTAAATCGATGCTGCTCTGATGTCCTTTTAGGTTTTACTGTGCTGCTTACGCAGATGGAGCCCGTCCCACAGGCACTCAAGAGGATGTTTGCTGTATTTGGTGTGGGATCCTTCAGTGAAGGAGTCTATACCGTGGTGTTAACAGTTTTGGCAACTGACTGTGTATGTTTTTAAGTACTGAATTTCTAAAGGCTCATCTTAATCTGAAAGCTTGGCTGTACATAATACACCATTAGTCTTCAATATTTTCTACTCACAGTAAAAACAGACGTATGTAGAGACAAAATTCTTAATTAGACACGTGCCACAGTTAAAACATTTCACCAGGGAAAGTTTAAAAATTCCAGGAGAGGGGGCGCCTGGGTGGTTCAGCTGGTTAAGCGTCTGACTTTGGCTCAGGTCATGATCTCATGGTTCCTGAGTTCGAGCCCCGCATCAGGCTCTGTGCTGACATCTCAAGAGCCTGGAGTCTGCATCAGATTCTGTCTCCATCTCTCTCTGTCCATCTCTCTCTCTCTCTCTCTCTCTCGGCCCCTCCCCTGCTTATGTTCTGTTTCTCTCTCAAAAATAAGCAAACGCTAAAAAATAAATAAATAAATAAAAATTCCAGGAGAGATTTTTCTTTTTGCGGATAAATTCTACTGTATTAGACTAAAAAGAAAAAAAAAAGTTGAGCTACCGCTGAAGAGTGGAGCGGTTGGACTGCATTTTGCAAAGTATGCAGCAAGCCTTCCATCTCCTGCTAAGCTGGGGCCATTGTTGAAATCCTTTCGGCAAAAACACTGTAAATAGGGGTTCCAGTTAAAAGACAAGTATTCAGGGGCGCCTGGGTGGCTCGGTCGGTTAAGCGGCCGACCTCGGCTCAGGTCATGATCTCGCGGTTCGTGAGTTCGAGCCCCACGTGAGGCTCTGTGCTGACAGCTCAGAGCCTGGAGCCTGTTTCGGATTCTGTGTCTCCCTCTCTCTGACCCTCCCCCGTTCATGCTCTGTCTCTCTCTGTCTCAAAAATAAATAAACGTTAAAAAAAAAAACTTTAAAAAAAAATTAAAAAAAAAATAAAAGACAAGTATTCCTCACGGTGCTTTTCTCCTCCCAAATACAGGAAAAAACGACCCCTGAACTTTACTACTTGTCTGTGCTGCTGTCGGTGGGCAGCTTGGTTTCCACAGGTGAGCAAAACTTCCCGAGCAACCTGTCCTTGTCAAAGGCTTAGCAGTCCTTCAAGGCAGTAAATGCTCAGGCAGGGCTGTCCTGCTGTAAGAGACGCCCGGTTCCTCCTAAAGCCAGAGCTCCAAGAAGCACAGTAATTAGAAAAGCAAAGTAAAGAGGAAGCACAGAGGGTCGGAATGGCAAATAAAACGCCATCCTTTTCATGTGCTTTCCACTCCGTTTAATGAGATCCCCTTCTTCATCCCGCAGTACTTTTCTCGGGCCTGGGGCTGACCTGGCTGGGCAGTGGGACCCGTGCACGACCAGGAGCTACATCAACGGCCTGATGTTGGCATTTGAGGCCTGCTGGTCTCCCGCCTCCCACAAAGGTCGTCGGCAGGCCAGGCCTGTCTCGGCAGCCCCGCCACCTGACAGCTGCCCGCGAACAGGTCAGCTCCTACCCTGCTACTCCTGAGTGAAGTGGTCGGCTGACGTCACAGCTAAGACATCAGGAAGCGCATCAGAACCAGCCATCTGAAAGAAAGCTGTCTTTAAGTATTAATTAGTACGGACAATGGATAAAAAGGAACAGTTCAACCCAAATCACCAGATTGACACCACGACCAAATTCGCCCCAGATAAGGACGTTCTTTCAAGATCATTACTCTCTCTGAATCTCCCTTTTTATTTCATGAAAATATTATCATCAGCTGGATAGCTGCTATAGAAATAAGCACTGAAAAGGAAGAAGGAAAATGTGAATCTTAGCAATGAGCAAAGGTTTAGTTTCAGGCACCTGGCTAGCTCAGTCCGTTAAGCATCTGACTTCGGCTCAGGTCATGATCTCACAGTGTGTCAGGTGGAGTCCCACATCGGGTGAGCTCGAGCCCCACTTCGGGTGAGCCCCGCTTCCCTCTCCCTCCAGCTCTCTCTCTCTCTCTGCCCCTCACTCGCTTGCGAGCACTCTCAAAAAAAAAAAAAAAACAAAAAACAAAAAAACAAAAAAACCTAAAAACCTCACAAAGGTTTGGTTTCAAAAAACAGTGATTTACATTGTGTACTTGAACAATTTATTGTTCTTTAAAAACGTAGTGGGAAATTTTCGAATAAAACTAACCACAATCTCCTCCCCACGGGTTACAAAAATCTTTTGCATCACAACAGTCGATTGTTGTCTAGAGAAAATAGCCAATTGACCTACATGATGGTTTTTGTCTTCTTGCTTTTTCTGTGTGTATTCATAGATTCTAGAGTTTCTTAGTAGGAGCTAGTTAATCACAGATGCTCTCCACATCTTTAGGAAGTAGACACAACTCTATTTCTTGAGGAAAAGAACTATCTATTGGTAGGAGGATCAAATTCAATATAAACATCCCCCAACACATCTATGACAGGCACAGACCTTCACAAGTGGGAATGACTGTTTCCACCTGTTTCTCTATTCAGGTGGCCCCTGCTGGAGGCGAAGTTACCTAACAAACACACTATCCATCCAACATGCTGACATTTCTGAGTGCTTTCCAAATTCCAAACCTAGTGTTGAAACTTAGGAATTAGAAACTTGATGGGGGCGCCTGACTGGCTTAGTCTGTAGAGCATGCAACTCCCAATCTCCAGGTTGTGAATTCGAGCCCCACATTAAGCGTAGAGATTACTTTAAAAAACAAAAAATACAAAAAAACTCTCCAAATTCTCAGGCGCCTGGCTGGTTCAGTTGGTAGAGCATGCGACTCTGCATCTTGGGGTTGTGAGTTCAAGCCCAACATTGGGTGTAGAGCTTACTTAAAAAAATAAATAAATAAAACAAACTAACAAACATATATACCTCAGAAACAAACCAAATATGTATGTTTACTAGCTGGAATTTAAATAAAAACTTGGAGGAAAAAAAGAAACCTGAGTAACCCATACATTAACCATGAAAGCCCCTGAAATAATTCTTACTATGATCGACACAAACTTTTTAAAAGTAACACAACCTAGGAGCGCCTGGGTGACTCAGTTGGTTAAGCATCCGACTTCAGCTCAGGTCATGATCTCACCGTTCGAGCCCCTCATCAGGCTCTGTGCTGACAGCTGGGAGCCTGGAACCTGCTTCAGATTCTGTGTCTTCCTCGCTCTCTGCCCCTCTCCCATTCGAGCTCCCTTCCTCTCTCTCTCACAAAAATAGACATGAAAAAAATTTTTAAGTAACATAAACTTTTATGTTCTCCTGACTTCATTAACCAAATATTAACATATCAGATAAACATCAATATATCTCAAATATTTGTATTGGAATTTCCTTTTTTTTTTTTTTTTTTGATCTGTCTTATCCCACCCCCCAAACCTGATCTACCTGAAAACTTCAGGTAATGACAACTCCATCCTTCCAGTTGCTAAGACCAAGTACTCTAAACCATCCTTAATGCCTTTTTGCCCCTCACACCCCATTGGGAAATCCTAATGGCTCCATCTTCAAAATATATTCAGAATCCAATTATTTTTCACTATTTGGAACATTTAAGTTTATTTATTTTGAGAGAAACAGAGAGAGCATGAGTGGGGGAGGGGCAGAGAGAGAGAGGGAGAGCGAGAATCCCAAGCAGGCTCCTCATGATCAGTGCACAGAGCCCAACATGGGGCTCGAACTCACAAAACCATGAGATCATCACCTGAGCTGAAATCAAGAGGCAGACGCTTAACTGAGCCACCCAGGTGCCCCACTGTTGGGAAAATTTTAACTGACTGTTTCTAAATGCAAGAGGCTGCTTAAGACCAAGGCTGCTTGGTATTCTTTCTTTCCTTCCTTCCTTCAAGTTTTTATTAATTTCAGTAATCTCTACACCCAACATGGGGCTCGAACTCACAATTAAGAGCCATGTGCTCTTCTGACTGAGACAGCCAGGCACCCCTATTTCTGTATCTTGAAGTTACGCAACATTCCTAACTTCAGAAAGTAAAATCACGTTTTTTGTTTTTTTTTTAAATGTTTATTTTTGAGAGACAGAGAACGGGTGGGGGAGGGACAGAGAGAGGGAGTCACAGAATCTGAAGCAGGCTCCAGGCTCTGAGCTGTCAGCAGGCAGGGCTGAAACCCACAAACCGTGAGATCACAACCTGGGCTGAAGTCGGATGCCCAACCAACTGAGCCACCCAGGAGCCCCAAAATCACATTTCTTAACTGATAAACATAACTCGAAGCATAATTTAAAACAGTATTTTAACTAACCCGTAACGTATAAAACTGAATTTTCATTTACTTTAATGGTTTTGTTACCCCCAAAACCAAACCTGGTTTCATGAGAGTTAATTTCATTAAGAAACATTTATTTCATGCTACTAATACCATATGAAATATAAATTATGCTCTTTCCGATATGAGTAAAATTTATGAAATATTCTGAAACTGTGCTACCTTTTAGCTGCTGCACAGTTTAGACAACCACCTCACAGACTAAGGAAATTCTCTATGACTTATGTTGGCTCAGAAGCGAAGTATCTTCTGTTGAGCACCTATTTTTATGGGGAATGCTTTGTTTTGGGGTTCTTAATCTGGAGCCTGGCTTCAGGAATATAACATCTCTGAATGTATAAGCAAAACGTAGGGTATGTGTACATATGAGCAGCTTTCTAGGAGGATGTCAAGGGAAGTTTGAGAAGCTAAAAATAAGTATTAGGGGCACCTGGCTGGGTCAGTCGGGGGAGCATGCAACTCTTGGTCTTGGGGTCATGAGTTTGAGCCCCATGTTGGATGTAAAGATTACTTAAATAAATACACTTTAACAATAAATAAATAAATAAATAAATAAATAAATAAATAAATAAATAAAAACGGTAAGCACTAAACTCATTAAATTTAGTATATAAAAAAATACCAGGGGTGCCTGGCTGGTTCAGTCAGTAGAGTGTGCAACTTAAAAAAAAAATTTTTTTTAATGTTTATTTATTAATAACGTTAATAAATTAATTAATGAGAGAGACAGAGCACGAGCAGGGAACAGGCAGAAAGAGAGGGAGACACAGAATCCAAAGCAGGCTCCAGGCTCTGAGCTGTCAGCACAGAGCCCAACACAGGGCTCGAACCCACAAACCGTGAGATCATGACCTGAGCTGAAGTCAGACCCTTAACTGACTGAACCACCCAGGCCCCCCTAGAGTGTGCAACTCTTGATCCTAGGGTTATGGGTTTGAGCCCCACATTGGGTGTAGAGCTTGCATTAAAAAAAAAAAAAAAAGTAAAAAACCCCTTGATTTTGACATCTATCATTGCTCATTTAAAGTTAAAGAAAAAAAACAAACAAACTGGGGCACCTAGGTGGCTGAGTTCGTTGAGCAGCCAACTTTGGCTCAGGTCATGATCTCATGGTTTGTGGGTTCAAGCCCTGCATCAGGCTCTGTGCTGACAGCTCAGAGCCTGGAGTCTTCAGATTCCCTGTCTCCCTCTCTCTCTGCCCCTCCCCCGCTCTGTCTGTCTCTCTCTCTAAGATTTAAAAAACAAAATTCATGCTCTTAACTATGCCACAAAATTGACCACAGTACAAGCTATCTCCTGGTAGACGTTTAAAAGAGGTCCACATGTTCAGAGAGCCTTTGGCTCATGTACTTCGTGTTAAGCCACTCGAGTTTCACCTGCCCCAGCATTTTTCCTACCTAGTTGGAGCAAACCATCCTCTCTGGGCTCCCATCCCAAGTCCAAGTTAAAATGTCCTAAACTCCTGCAGCTGCCAAGTAGTATGTCCCAGTTATGACTCCCAACTCTGAGGTTATTTCCCCAATGCTCTCTCTGATAACTACCAACCTAACATCTTTTTTTTTTTTTTTTTTTACAATTTCTTCTCTTCCCTCCCCACCCCCCTCCAAAACCTGGGTTCTATTTTTGTTTGACAACTGGGACCCAAACCAAGTTCTCTTACTTATGCTCTAGGAACGTTTTTCATTATCCATTAGCTCTAAACAAGAACCCAAAGAACACCGTCAGCACAGAAGTGCTAAGTCAAATCAAGTCACCGAGAAAGAGAGCAGGTAAGCACAGTGCACGATCAGGGGAGGCCCTTCCTCCACAGCTACCGCCACCACTTATACTCAGACCAACACAGATGCCTGAACAGAACACCCTATCATCATCATCACCATCAAAATTAGGGGAAGTACACAATGAGCAAATGTTTATTTAGCAAGTTCCTCAATCTGGGAAACAAAGAATATTTTTCAGTTTTGTTTTGTTTGGCACTGATCCTATTTGTCTCCGAGAGCTTCGCGTCACTCAACGCACGTATCGAAAATCAGAGATAATTGCATTAAGGTAAACCGTCACTTACTTTCACAAAGGAAATTCTGTGAACCTGAAGCGTTTTTGCAAGGTAGGTTATGGGAACCATTCCAACTGCGTCAACAGTCTTCAGTTGGGCTGGAACAGTGATTTCACATCCAAATTGTAACGCTGAAAAGCAATTTATGGTAATAAGTAGGAAATTCTACAATTAGAACTGGCAGAAGTAATTCATTCTGGTAGGATTCTATGGTAACCTCTGTTTGGCGTGGCTGGAACAGCTTTAAAGACAACACCCTTGGGGGAGGGGGGGACCTGGAGGGCTCAGTCGGTTAAGCCATCGTCTCTTGATTTAGTAGAGGTCATAATCCCACAGTTCCGTTCCCAAGATCGAGCCCCAAATCAGGCTCCGCACTGACGACATGGAGCCTGCTTGGGATTCTCTCGCATGCTCTCTCAAAAAAATAAATTAATTTTAAAAAAAACCCAAAGTTTTAAAGGCAACACCTCTGCAACAATTTTGCCGTCAACCCTGATGTGGTCTTGGGGACCACGGACTCAAGGAGAAGGGCTGGGAACACCAGAAAATGGTTTCCGCCCAGTTTTCTCAGTAACTTTTAACTTGTTGCCCAAGAGTGAGTAGTGTCCTCAAGGAACGTGTCAATCCGCTTCTGGGAAGATGGGTGTCGCCTTTACACGTGGAAAAGGGATTTCGGAGGAAACAGAAGTCCTCCAGAATGGAGAACTTTCTCCTCCGCCCTCCACCCACCTCCGCCAAACACAAGAAGCCTCTAGAAAAGGACTGATTGATTGACTGACTTTACTTACTTTTACTCGCTTATTTTTACCTGTTCAGAGGGGGCCAGAGGAAAACTTAGCGAGTCTTTTGGTTCCACGTTAAGATGGAAAGAATGAAGGGGCAAGACTCCTTGCCCCAAGCTTGAATGTGACCTTGCCTCGAGGACCGCTATATCTGCCCCTCAAAGACCCCGCCGTCTTGAACTCCCCTCGGCGTGCGACAAAAAGAGTCCCGGGCTGCCTCCCCTAAAGCCTGGTTTCTCAAGGGCTCCAGCCAGGGGGCTTACCACGCACGTCCTCAGGGTCGACCGGCCCGAATCCTCCCGGAGAGAACCCGCAGCCCGGACGCCAGAAAGGGAAACACCCGCGCCCACATCCTCATTGGCTCCTGGGGGCCGGAAGTGTATGCGTCTGGCGGAAGTGCTCCTACTGCGAGCGTCCGCCCGGTCCGGACCCTCAGGTAGGCGGGGCCCCTGCCTCCCAGCTTTGGGACCGACGCGGTGGCGGAGGCGCCGAGGGGGCGCCGAGGGGACCCCGAGGGCCCCGGGAGGTTGTTCGGTTTCTGGTCTGGGGGGAGCCGGAAGAGTTTCGGGGGCGGGGGTTCCCGGCGACCCCTGCTGGCAGGTGGGGCCTAGTCGAGCCTGGCCGCCGCAGGACCCAAGTGCGGGAGCTTCAAGCTCCCCCGTGGGGACGGGATTTGGGGCTGCGGCCGGAGCTGCTCCCCGACGCGTCCGGATGGTTGAGGTCCCGACGCTGCTCACGTCCAGCGGGGAAAACGTGTGCCCTCCGCCCTTATCTTCTCCCTGCTTCTGGGTTTGACGGCTTCCCCCCAGGCGTGCGGGGGTGCCGGGCTTTCCTCAGTGACGCCCGCGACCTCTCTAGGGAACGTCTCAGGCCGCCCGAGGCGCAGTGGAGGGAGAAAACGGGTTCCCTCCCTCCCTTGCCCCGCTCTCCTCCTCCCCCTGGTGTCTTCCTGAAACGGGAAGGGTGTGTTTCGAGCCCAGGCTGCTCAAGTGGAAGTTACCCGGACTGCTTTAGGCCAAGTTTATATGTCAAGTAAATGAAACTACTTGATGGTTTCCTATTCCTCAGCCGACTCCACCTCCAAGCGGTTTGAACTTTGAGTTTCTTGTAGCCCTGATGAACAATTTGGCTTTCGTCAAGTTTGTGACACTTGAAACTTCAACAGCTGGAGGTTTATGCACTTTGGGACCGGGCCACACTGTGCGGAGTTCAAAGTGCTAGGAGGCCAGGTGAGCGCGAAACGAGCACCTTCCGCTCCAGATTACGGTTTTTGAGCGCCCTTTTCGGCAGTTTTGTGAAAGGTGCACCGCCTTTATTGACTACTAGGTGGTGCCAGCGAGTTAATCTTTCTGGATAAATTTCAAATAATGAGCAGTGCCAGGATGCGGCTTTTGAAGTGCCCCATCTTCCCTGAAATTTACTTAAAATAGTTTTACCTCTTGAAAATAGCTGGTGCCCTTATACACTTTATCCAGTTATTGAATATCTATTCTCTACTCAGGGCTGAGGATGCTAAAAGAGGAATCAAATTCATTTTCTCCTGAGAATTTATAGTCTGAAGAGAAAGGCCAATAATCAATGCGCTATAATGAAAGCACAGATATAACTTAAGGCAGAAATAAGTGCAAAGAAGAGAATAAGATGTGAGATGCAATGGAAGAAGCGACCATTATTCATTTACCAATTATGTATCCAGACCTGTCTGCCCAACGTTATTGTAGCTGCTGGTGTATAAAGAAGTAAAGGGGCACCTGGGTGGTTCAGTTCGTTGACCTTCCGCTCAGGTCATGATCTCACGTTTGGTGAGTTTAAGCCCCTGGTGAGAATTTGAGCTGGCAGTGCAGAGCCTGCTTTGAATTCTGTCTCTCTCTGTCCCTCCCCTGCTCATTCTTTATCTCTCTCTCTCTCTCTCTCTCTGTCTCTAAGATAAATATTAAAAAAAAAAATCCCAAGTTACAAATTATTCACAATTTAGTGATTGGGAAGGAACCAAGAAAGACATTATGGAGAAGCTGAAACTTTAGCTAGACCCTGAAGAATGGATTACCTGGGCTTGATAGGTACCAAAAAAAAAAAAAAAAAAAAAGCATGCTCAAAGAAAAGAATGAAAGTGCATGGCATGTTTTGAAATAGCAAGCAGTGCTCGCTTCGGCTGCACATGTCCTAAAATTGAAACAGCAAGTAGTTCAGCATGGTTAGACTGTAGGAAACTGAGCCTGAAAAGACACTGTCGGTTTTAGGTTTGGCCTTACTTTCACTGGAAAATTTAACAGATATAAAATGTAAAATTTTTTTAACTTTTTTTTTTTTTTTTTTTTTTTTGAGAGAGAGAAAGCTTGCAAGCAGGGGAGAGGGGCAGAGGGAGAGAGAGAGAGAAGGTCAAGCAGGCTCCAGGCTCAGTGTGGAGCCTAACTCAGGGCTCCAGTCCCACAACCCTGAGATTGTGACCTGAGCCACCATCACAGAGTCAGATGCTCAACCACCTGAGCCATCCAGGTGCCCCTGAAAGAAAATTTATTTATTTATTATTTGTTTATTTACTTACTTATTTTAATGTTTATTTGTTTTTGAGAGAGAGACAGGGCACAAGCAGAGGAGGGGCAGAGAGAGAGGGAGACACAGAATCCGAAGCAGGCTTCGGGCTCCAAGCTGTCAGCACAGAGCCCGACGCGGGACTCGAACCCATGAGCTGTGAGATCATGACCTGAGGCGAAGACCAACACTCAACTGACTGAGCTACCCAGATGCCCCTATTTACTTATTTATTTATTTACTTACTTACTTAAATGTTTATTTTTGAGAGCCAGAGAGAGAGCGCTAGGGCACACATGCAAACAGGGGAGAGGCCAAGAGAAAAGGAAAGAGAGAATCAATCCCAAGCAGACTACACTGTCAGCACAGATTCCAATGTGAGGCTCAATCCCATAAACCATGAGATCACGATGTGAGCAGAAACCCAAGTCAAACGCTTAGCCAACTGAGCCTAAAATACAATTTAAATGTGTATTTCCCAGAGGAAATTATACGTGAAGCATAGCTGTAATAAATTAGACTTTTGGCTAACCTATTATACATGACATACAGCTATAATAAGTAACACTTCTGGCTATAATGTAGCTCGTTTATGTTTCTGTATCATTAATCACTGTAGATGACTTAAGCCAATTTTAACCGCTATGGCAGTAAGAATAGATTTTCACCGATTACATTCTATTTTGAAATATATCATAAGGAATTCTCTTCATTGAGGTTCACATACCAGATCATCTGGTAGTGGTTGTGTGTAGGAAAATTTTAAATGCTTTAATAAATTACCCTAGGATTTAGGTTTTGATGAATCATTATACCTGATATTAAGCAAAACATGTTTCCTGAAAGAAATGAGAGTTTAATTTTTATAAATGGAAAACCTTAAACACTGTGTTGTTGTTGTCTTTAAGTTTACTTATTTATGTTGAATGAGAGAGTTCTGGGGAGAGACAGAGAAGGAGAAAGAATCCCAAACAGGCCAGTGCAGAGCCCAACTCAGGGCTCAAACCCATGAGCTGTGAGATCATGACCTAAGCCAAAACCAAGAGTCAGACTCTTCACTAACTGAGCCACCCAGGCCCCCCTTAAAGACTATAAATGTTGAGATAAACGCATACAGTATCAACACACCAAAAGCAGCAGCTTTTCTCTACACTAGCAATAATCAGAAAAAAACATTTTTAAGTAATCTCTGTGCCCAACACCAGGCATGAACTCATAACCCGAAGATCAAAAGTTGCATGGTCTACCAACTGAGCCAACCAGGTGCCCCGCAATAATTAGAAATTGTAATAACGGGTGCCTAGGTGGCTCATTTGTTGAGTGTCTGACTTCGGCTCAGGTCATGATTTCATGATTCACGAGTTCGAGCCCCAATTGGGCTCACTGCTCTCAGTGCAGAGCCAGCTTCAGATCCTCTGTCTCCCTCTCTCTTTGCCCCTCCCCCACTCACACTCTCTCAAAAATAAAGCATTAAAAAAAAAGAAATTGTAATAACAAGAAGTCTATTCCCAGTATTAACAAAAAATATATATAAGATGTCGAACAATAGCCAGTGTTCAAGGCCTTTGTTAACAAAACAATACTTTTAAAATTAAAGATTGTGAAAGAAAGCCAAGATAAATGGAGTGATATATTGTTTGACAGGAAGATTCAAATTTCAGGGATACAGATCTGCATATTAGGCTCTAATTTTAATGTAATCCCTCTCAAAATTTCAGTTGCATTTTTTTTTAATGTTTATTTATTTTTGAGACAGAGCATGAGCAGGGGAGGGGCAGAGAGAGAGGGAGACACAGAATCTGAAGCAGGCTGCGGGCTCTAAGCTGTCAACACAGAGCCCGATGCAGGGCTCAACCTGCTGAGCCGTGAGGTCATGATCTGAGCCGAAGTCAGATGCTCGACTGACTGAGCCACCCAGGCACCCCTTCACTGCATTTTTAAGGGAACTTGACAATCTGATTCTTAAATTCATCCAGAAGAGAAAATGCATAGGAATAGCCAAGAATTACTGGGGAAAGAAAATTCCACAATAATAAAGGCAACTCCCTATCAGTTATCACTGTACACCAGCTTTGTAGCTGACAAAATAACAAGGTAGTCTTACGACCAGAATGTTCTCAGTGAAACAGACGTGAGTCTTTCTACTGAGTCTACATTAAAAGTGGCATAAAGGGGCACCTGGGTGGCTCAGTCAGTTAAGCGACTGACTTCGGCTGAGGTCATGATCTCGCGGTCCGTGAGTTCGAGCCCCACGTCGGGCTCTGTGCTGACCGCTCAGAACCTGGAGCCTGTTTCAGATTCTGTGTCTCCCTCTCTCTCTGCCCCTCCCCTGTTCATGCTCTGTCTCTCTCTGTCTCAAAAATAAATAAACGTTAAAAAAAAAAAAAAGTGGCATAAATACTGACTAATAAACAGTGTTGGGGCAACTCGCTCCTCCTTTGAAAGAAAAAAGAAGTTAGACTCGTATTTCATAGCATTAACAAAAAGAGTTGAAGTGGCTTAAAGAGCTGAATGTAGGGGTGCCTGGGTGGCCCAGTCGTTAAGCGACTGACTTTGGCTCAGGTCATGATCTCCGGTTTGTGAGTTCGCGTCCCACTTCGGGTGAGCATGAGGCCCACTTCTCACTCTCTCTCCCTCTCTCTCTCTTTCCCTCTCTCCCTCCCTCTGCCCCTTCTGGGATTCTCTTTCTCTACCCCTCACTAACTTGCTCTCTGTCTCAAAAAAAAACAAAAACAAAAAACTGAATGTAAAAAGAAAAATTTATATAAGCCTTAGAATACAAAATAGTGTGTTTTTTAAAATCTTGAGATGGTTAGGGCCTGCCTTCATGGGACATAAAACTAATAAGACTTAAAGAAGAAGACAGATTTGGCCATTAAAAATAATAATTTATCATTGGGGCACCTGGGTGGCTCAACGTAAGCGTCCGACTTCGGCTCAGGTCATGATCTCACAGTTCATGAGTTCAAGCCCCTCATCAGGCTCTCTGCTGTCGGCGCAGAGCCTGCTTCGAATCCTCTGTCTCCCTCTCTCTCTGCCCCTTCCCTGCTCGCACACGTGTGCACGTACACACCCTCTCTCTCAAAAATAAACACTTAAAATAATAATTTATT
Organism: Panthera leo; assembly: GCF_018350215.1. Taxonomy (NCBI): domain Eukaryota; kingdom Metazoa; phylum Chordata; class Mammalia; order Carnivora; family Felidae; genus Panthera; species Panthera leo. The sequence continues at coordinate 7,006,389 of NC_056686.1, read as the reverse complement.
ATGACAAAAAAAACACCAATAAGTAAAATTTAAAGTCAAGAGATGAGATAATATTTGCAACATAACTGCAAAGGCTTCATACTGCTGTAAATCAGTAAGAGAAAAATAATCCAGGGGCATATTTCCAAAGGAGAAATTCACAGCAAAAATTGTCAGTGCCCGCAAGTTATTAGGTAAATGCACATAAAACCAACAAGACAATGCTAGGAGTGTTCTTTTTTTTTTTTTTTTTTTTTAATTTTTTAATGTTTATTTATTTTGGAGACAGAACATGAATGGGGGAGGGGCAGAGATAGAGGAAGACAGAATCTGAAGCAGGCTCCAGGCTCTGAGCTGTCAGCACAGAACCCGATGCCGAGCTCGAACCCACAAACTGCGAGATCATGACCTGAGCCGAAGTCAGACACTCAACTGACTAAGCCACCCAGGCGCCCCAGGAATGTTCTGAGTCCTAGAGAATACTTATTAAGAATGAAAAAGAATGTTACAATGAATCTTTTTGTAAAGCAAAAAGATCTGTTTCTTTTTTTTTTTTTTTTTAATGTTTTTATTTATTTATTTTGAGAGAGAGAGGGAATGTGCAAGCAGGAGAGGGGCAGAGAAAGATAGAATCCCAACCGGGCTCCGCAGTGCAGAGCCCCATGCAGAGCTCAACCCCACCAACCATGAGATCATGACCTGAGCAAGGGTTGGATGCCCAACCAACTGAGCCACCCAGGTGTCCCAGCCCTAATCTATTTCTTTATAAAATTGTGTTTTCAGGGGTGCCTGGGTGGCCCAGTTGGTTGAACATCCAACTTCAGCTCAGGTCATGATCTCATGGTTCATGAGTTTGAGCCCTACACCCGGCTCACTGCTGTCATCCGCTTTGGATCCTCTGTCCCCCTCTCTCTGCCCCTCCCTGCTCACGCGTCTGCTCTCTCCCTCAAAAATAAACAAACATTTTTAAAAGATTGTGTTTTTAACTATCAATTCTGTTTAAAGTAAGATGGACCAATAGTGAAGGCTTTTAATTAATTTGTCAAGTCAGGTAAGAAGACTGCCAGGCATTCTTGTGGGGTGTTACTAGTATAGGAGTTTAAACTTCTATACCTAAAATGAAATTCTCTTTGCACAACTCTCTTTCCCACACCTGTAGCTCAGAATGAACATAGCCCATTGTGAATTGCACTGGAATGTGGAATCCTTTCAAATAACCAAATATATACTGTATGTGGGCTTATTGTTCTTCCTAGAGATCAAAATGGCTTCCAGAGGAAAGACAGAGACAAGCAAATTAAAGCAGAATTTAGAAGAACAGTTGGATAGACTAATGCAGCAATTACAAGATCTGGAGGAATGCAGGTGAGAGTAACTGAATGCTGCTATGCAGTCCAGTGGCTTTTTTCTGCAGCTAGATTACAAGCTCTGGGTGCAGGCCCGTGTGTGATTTTGGTTTCCCCTGTAGTGTTCTTCACAGTGCTTTGTCTGTTGGAGAAATAAACTCAGTGCGAGCCTTGGAGTCATAAAGGTAACCCCCTTAAGTTTTCATTTCCCTGAGTGTGAAGTGAAAATAATAACTAACACCTACCTTCTCTTCGGTGTTTAAAATAGGCCTGCTTGGTATCAAGCTGAGAAGATACTACTTGAACTTCTAGTGTCTTTTCAACTTCAACTGTTCCAAGGACCAAAAGTGTTCATTGCCTTTTTTAACTACTTTGAAAGGTTGTTGTAAATATTTCAAGTCAAGGGGCCAAAACGATACTTGGCCCAGAGCCGATGCTCAATAAGTGGTAGCTGTCGTTGAATTTGTAGTGAATGTTTAATAAATGGCTTGTTCGAGTAGTGAATAAAAGTAGCCTCGTTTGCAGACGATAGGTGGTGCCTTGCTATTGTATTTCAAGGTGCACAAAATTTTATCTACCATCAATGATGGTCATAAATGAAATGGCTGCTTTGTCAAGCCCTGTTGTTTGTCAAGCACTTTCTATATTTCATTTAATGCTCGTAGCAGCCCTGTAAGGTAGTACTATCATTGTCTGTGGCTTATAGATCAAGAAAATGTGACTCAGCTGTGTTAAGTGTCTTGCCCGAGGTTACGCATTGATTCGTAGAGTGCTTAAAAGGAAGTTATTTTGTGGTTTGTTAAGTGTGCCTCATTTTGGTAAAAGAAAAATGGTTAATTATCAAGGTAACCACATTGCAGGAAAGCGCCCGTATTACTAACATCTGAACACATCCGTTATTAGCATTTTGTTGTTTCCTTTCAGCCTTGTCCCTCAGTATATTTTCTGTAAATACATGTATCTGAAGTCTTAGAGTCCAAATATAAGATTGTTTTTTTTTCACTTAGAACTCTGTTTTTCTATGTTTGCTGTACTTCAGAGAGGAACTTGATACAGATGAATATGAAGAAACCAAAAAGGAAACTCTGGAGCAACTAAGTGAATTTAATGATTCACTGAAGAAAATCATGTCTGGAAATATGACTTTGGTAGATGAGCTCAGTGGAATGCAACTGGTGAGCATAATTTACTTACACTAGTGACACAGTTTGTCTTTTTCCCCTTTTTTTATAAGTATATTTAAGATAGAAACCCTTTTTTGGGGTTTAACTTCCAGATGAGTGTCTGCTTACCAATACAACAGCATAGCAAACGGAAACTAAAATTATAACGGTGTTTGATGAACAAAGACGACCTGTTAGTAATTGAAAACTCATCAGTCAATTACTGTAATGTGTGATTCAATGGAATATTTGGCTTAGTTTTTACCTTCTTGTATCCTAGGCTATCCAGGCAGCTATCAGCCAGGCCTTTAAAACCCCAGAGGTCATCAGATTATTTGCAAAGAAACAACCAGGTCAACTTCGGACAAGGTTAGCGGAGGTAAAATTTCTTTACATTGATTTAATTGCTGTGCGTACTTTTTTCTCAGCTCCAGAATTTGCTCATTATGTTAGTCTGAAGTTTAAAAATTGGTGAGTTGAGAATGTACACCACCACCAAGAGTGAATCCTAATGTATAGACTGTGGACTTGGGGGATTGTGTGGTGTCAGTGAGCCACTCTGGTGGATGATGAAAAATCATGGGGAGGCTGTGCATGAGTGGGGGGCAGGGAGGATACGGGAAATTTTTGTATGTTTACACAATTTGCTGTGAGCCTAAAACTGCTCTAGAAAATAGTCAGCTACCAAAAAAAAAAAATCGATCAGTTGATTTGAGAGTCACGACCCACAGTTTTCTGACAAAAGTAGTCTTTTGAGCAATTATTGAATATAGAGGTATAAACAGCATATGGCACTTTAAATTGCTACTAACTGCTTCTACTCGAACCCCAACTGTAAGGTTTTACCATTTATTTCTGAAGCCGAGTTGAAATCCCATCTAGAATTCATTAGCAGCATTGCTTTTTGTGCATGTAGCCTTTCTCATCTAAGAATTTCAAACATCTCTATAAACCTGGATTTGAGAAAGTCTGTTTATAGACTTGAATATAATTAAGGCATTAACAAGTGATTAGCATGGACTTGGGTCAGACTGGCAGGATTTGTATCCCTGCTCTATGGTGGAGGTATGTGACCTTAGGGAAGTTACTTTTAATAGTTTTAACACAATTAATAATCTTTTGTTTGTTTATTTTTGAGAGAGAGACAGAGCGTGAATGGGGGAGGGGCAGAGAGAGGGAGATACAGAATCAAAGCAGGTTCCAGGCTCAGCTATCAGCACAGAGCCCGACACGGGGCTCGAACTCACGAACTGTGAGGTCATGACCTGTGCCGAAGTTGGAAGTTTAACCAACTGAGCCGCCCAGGTGCCCCAATAAACTTTTTAGTAAATATTATTACTATTATTATTGAAGTTGAATAAGTTATGTTACTCAACCTATTTGTGCCTCAGTTTCCCCGTCTATAAAAAGGTGATAATAGTAGTTCCTACCTCTTAAGGTTGTTATGAGGAGTAAATGAAATAATATGCGTAAAGCACATACTATGTGTAACATGCAATGTGTGTAAAGCCCATGGAATAGTACCCAGGCATACTACAGGCTATCAGTGTTTCTGGTGATAGAGGTGATATTTAACCAACATTCCTGGAGACCTGATACCAGTTATCTCATTCAAGCCTATAGACCACACTTCAGTTTAAGGGAATGAGTGCTTGAAGGATAGCTTCTCTCTAAAGGAAGGTGTTGACCTACCAGTTCCTCAGTAAAGTTTCTAATCAAGGCAGTGGTTATGATTAGCATTAAGATTTATTAGAACTGAGGGGCGCCTCAGTCGGTGGAGCATGTGACTCTTGATCTTGGGGTTGTGAGTTCGAGCCCCATGTTGGATATAGAGATTACTTAAAAAATAAAATCTTAAAAGATTTATTAGAACCGTGTAACTGTATTTCTGACAGGTTTGCCTTGAATTGATTCTATAGTTCTTTATAATAGTCAGCTAGAGGATCTTTTTTCTTTAAGAAGAAGTAGATCTGGGGGCGCCTGCTTAAGCAGCCTACTCTTGATTTTGGCTTGGGCCGTGATCTCGCAGTTGGTGGGTTCGAGCCCTGCATTGGGCTCTGCGCTCACAGTGCAGAGTCTGCTTGGGATTCTCTCTCCTCCTCTCTCTCCTCCCCTCCCCTGCTCACTTGCTCTCAAAAAAAGTAGATCTGAAAATCTGGATTTTATGGATAAAATGTTTTGTTTTGTTTTTTAATGTTTATTTATTTATTTTTGAGAGAGCGAGAACGAGCACGAGCAGGGGTAGAGGATCTGAAGTGGGCCCTGCACTGACAGTAAAGAGCCCTACATGGGGCTCAAACTCATGAACTGTGAGATCATGACCTGAGCCAGAGTCAGATGCTTAACAGACTGAGCCGCCCAGGCGCCCCGGACACAATGTTTTTAACTTCAGTACCATATTCTTTGCATTCATCCATTTCAGATGGATAGAGATCTCATGGTAGGAAAGCTGGAAAGAGGCCTGTACACTCAACAGAAAGTGGAGATACTAACAGCTCTCAGGAAACTTGGAGAGAAGGTACCTATATTTAATTTAATATATTACATATAAAGAAAAGGTACAAAGTATTTGGTACAGAACTTTGTGAGCTGTGATCTAGTTTGTGGTCCTGAGACATTCTTAAAGGTGGTTCCTAGAACCTCTTGTTAACATTCGAATCCGCTCTCTCGGGCTTTGTTTTGTTTTGTTTTGTTTTGTTTAGCTGACCGCAGATGATGAGGCCTTCTTGTCAGCAAATGCAGGTGCCATACTCAGCCAGTTTGAGAAAGTGTCTACAGACCTCGGTGAGTCTCCTCGTATTTCTGAAAGCTGTCCAGGCATTACTGCTCACATTGATGGATACCATGAGTGAGATAACAGGATGGCCTTATCTTGAGTTTAGAGGTAAAACCAGGGGCGCCTGGGTGGCTCACTCTGACTCTTGATCTCAGCTCAGGTTGTGGTCTCAGGGTCCTGATTTCAAGCCCTGCATCGGGCTTCGTGCTGGGCATGAAGCCTACTTAAGAAAAAAAAAAAAAAATTGAGGTAAAACCAGAAGTGTTTTCTTTATAAATCCCTCGTATTAGGTTTATTTCCTAATATTTTTAAATTGGGGCGCCTGGGTGGCTCAGTCGGTTGAGTGTCCGACTTTGGCTCAGGTCATGATCTCACAGTCTGTGAGTTCGAGCCCCGTATCGGTCTCTGTGCTGATGGCTCAGAGCCTGGAGCCTGCTTCCGATTCTGTGTCTCCCTCTCTCTCTGCCCCTTCCCTGCTCATGCTCTGTCTCTCTGTGTCTCAAAAATAAATAAAAACATTAAGAAAAAAAAATTTTTTTAATTAAAAATAAATTAATATAGTCTAATATTTTAAAAATATTTGTCACCTAAATATAAATATAAAGTAAACTAAAATTTTATATATTCTATCTCACATTTTTTTTTTAATTTATTTTTTTTAATGTTTATTTTTGAGAGAGACAGAGACAATTAGTGGGTTAGGGGCAGAGAGAGAGGGAGACAGAATCCGAAGCAGGCTCCAGGCTCCCAGCTGTCGGCACAGAGCCTGACGCGGGGCTCGAACTCATGAGCTATGAGATCATGACCTGAGCCAAAATCGGATGCTCAACTGACTGAGCCAGCCAGGTGCCCCTCTATTTCACATTTAAAGTTAGAGTAAGGGGGCACCTGGCTGGCTCAGTTAGTAAAGCATGTAACTCTTTTCTTTTTTTTTTTTTAATTTAAAGTTTATTTATTTATTAATTTTGAGAGAAACAGAGGCAGAGTGAGTAGGGGAGGGGCAGAGAGAGAGAGGAAGAGAGAGAATCCCAAGCAGGCTTTGTGCTGTCAGTGTAGAGCATACAACTTTTGATTTTGGGATCGTGAGTTTGAGCCCCACATTGCAGGTAGAGATGACTTAAAAATAAAGTAAGTGAAGTAAGGAAGTTGAAGTAAGGATTTGTAACCAATAAATCATCCTCTGTGTGTGAGATATTTGTGCAGGGGAAAGGAAGTTGGGAATTGGTACTGGGAAAGTTTAGGGGTAATGCTCTGATTATAGAAGTGAGTTTTATTTTCTGTTTCAATAGCTATGGAACTTTAAATGCATTTGAAATAACCTTTGTTTATTATGTTTATTTCTCCTTAGGCTCTGGAGACAAAGTTCTTGCATTGGCAAGTTTTGAGGTTGAAAAAACAAAAAAATGACATGGTGTGGAAGCTTGGGACATTGATCACATTCTTGCTGTAAATGGCATTTGTCTCATAGAGATTTTGAATCATTGCAAAGAAATCAAGAGATTCTTGAAATACATTGATAACCTGAGAAATGGTGATGGAAAACATACTTGTGGCTTCTGGTTATACCCTTCCTCGTTGTGCTTCAGGGCTACTTGCCTGAGTGATCCTAGATGGGTGGGATGAGGAACCCATTGGGCCTTATTCATCATGTCTTGTGTGTTTGAGAGAAGGAACAGAAAACAGTCTCTCTGCCTGTTTTTATTAAGCCTCCTTGTTTTAAGTGCTGATAGTAAATGAAAAGATGTGAAGTAATGATTCTTTTCTGCTCATAATCTATCCCCACTTGTTGGAGTGAATAGTGTACCAACATCAATAGACGTCCTGTGTGTTTATAGAATTTTAGAGTTCTAAGTGATCTTGGAAATCATTTTCATTTTATAATCAAGGAAACTGAGGCTCAGAAAGAACAAGGTGACTTGCTGAAAGTCACATCCGAGACAGAGCTGGTTTATAAGACTTGGGCATCCTGACTCTCGGTTTAGTGCCCATTGAGTTTTATTTCTTTATTTTGTGCTGTTTTTAAAAACTAATTAACACATATTTGGGCAAGTCCGTGTTTATGAAAACTCCATGTCCCAACAAAAAGTTGTCACTAAGGGACCATTCCGCCAGCCTGTAGGGCCTCCGTATGAAAGGGGCCCATTGTATCCCTCAGTTGTGAGCTTGGAACAATGGGAGCCCTGTCGAGAGTCTCCCGGAGTAACTTAACCTCCTGCTTTGTTTCACCAGGGAAGTAATTGAAAGTGGCAGCTAGAGCCCCCCGCCCCAGCCCTCCCCACCTTGTGTGACCTATTTGCTGAAACCCAGGAGGTGGTGACTGTAACTATTATTTACTCTTCTGTTTTTGGAGAAACACAAAATAAGGTACGAGGAAAAACATACTCTCAAGTGTTTATATTGCATGCTCAAATATATAGATTTCCCCATGCGTGTGTATATGCTAGCTTATTTTCTAGGCTCGGGCCACTTTATATTTTTTTTCATGTATGTCTCCGTTTTCTTTTCCTTTGCACTTTATACAAATTAAAACACTTCTGAAGCTTCTCATATACTGTAAACTCTACTAGGTGCTCTGCCAACTGGGCAAATTAGGGACCTCAGCTTCATTAATGCCTTATTTGGAACTCTTAATGGGTAACTTTTTCTGTATTGGTTTATAGCGGTCAAAAACTCATTGAAATTGTAACAAACCAAGAAAAAGCAAATCGCCTGCTACCCATGTAGGATTTTATGGTCAATCATCATTATTTCATTATTCTGCATTTTTGTTTGTTCAAGTGATCTCTACACCCAACGTGGGGCTTGAACTCAGGACCCCGAGATCAAATGTCACATGCTCTACCGACAGAACCAGCCAGGCACCCCTAGTCTGCATTGTTTTTAATTGAGGTGAAACTCATGTCCTATAAAAATCAGAAATGTACAATTCAGTGGTGTTTAGTACGTTCACAATGTTGTGCAGCCATCACCATCTAGTTCCAAAACATTTTCACCACCCCAAAGGAGACGCCACACCCATTAAGCAGTCACTCCCCGTGCCCTCCTCCACATCCCAGTCCTCCGGCAACAACTAATCTGCTTTCTGTCTCTGGATTTACCTATTCTGGAAAATTCCTGTTGATGGAAGCATACGGTATGCGACCTTTTGTGTCTGGCTTCTTTCACTTAGCGTATTTTGAAGGTTAATCTAAGTTGTAGCCTGTATCAGTACTTTGCTCCTTTTAATGGCTGAAAATATTTCCTTGCGTGGATACTACGTTGCACTTATGCATTTACCTCTTGGATGTTTGGACTTTTTCCACTTTCTAGCCATTGCAGATAGTACTGCTGTGAACATTTGTATCTAAGCATTTAAATACCTGTTTTCAGTTCCTTTGGTTTTATATCCAGGAATGGAATTGCTGTGTGTACGTGTGTTTTGGGGGTTTTTTGTTTTGTTGTTTAAGCCCTAACAAGATTCCCCTTTCCCCTCCAGTAGTAGGATAAGGAAAATTAGGAATATTTGGTATTTGAGAGGGGCCTACGTGAATCTGGAGTCCTTAATTTTGGTTTCCCTTTACGCTTTCTGTAAGACTAACATCAGTGAAATATTTTGTCATTAACCACCTTAGTGTATTCATTTTGTAAGTAATGACTAGTACTCGACTTAAAATTAATCTTCCTTTAAAAGCTACAAAGTATGCAGTACCCAGCAAGATACTGTCATTCATGACCGTGTGACCTTTGGTAGGTTGCTTAATCTTTTTGAGGCTCATCTTCCTCTTCTGTTCAATAGGGATCGGTAGGTAGATCCTAGCATGGGTTTACTGTGGATCTCCCTCTCTTTAACGCAGACAGAAGTTTTGCATTGGAGCTAATCTACAATTTAACGATTCTTTCGAGGGCCATGTTATATAATTTGTTTCACAAATTTGGTCCTTAATTCAGAAAAAAATGAATTGAAAAGGGACTAATTTGAAAACTCTATACAATTATAGTTATTAAATGATTTGCCAACTAGGTTTCCTGTTCATATTTTGCTATATTTAATCTGGGTTTTTAAACTTCTTGGGAGGTCTCAGTCTGCAATAACTAATGCTAAGGCAGCTAACTTTTTGATATCTTTGGGTCAAGCTAATATTTTAATGAAAAAAATTCCTGCATTTTTCAAAGAACTGGGGTTGAAGCAGAAGTAAATTCCAATGAGCGAGTGTACAACTGGGCAGTTTAATGAAAGGTAATAATTTAAAACCGTTTCTAGGGGCTCCTGGCTGGCTCAGTCTGTAGAATGTGCAACTCTTGATCTCGACGTTGTAAGTTTGAGTTCCACGTTGGATGTAGAGATTACTTAAAAATAAAATCTTAAAAAATAAATAAAACAATTGTGTTTCAGTGCTTTGTTCTTCCTGTAAGTGGTAACAAGGGTATGCTAGGTAGGCCTTTTTTTTTTTTTTTTTTTTATGTTTATTTTTTTGAGGGGCAGACAGGCCACCTGAGGGTCTGAAGCAGGCTCTGTGCTGGCATCAAAGAGCCCGACGCAGAGCTCGAACTCACGAACCGTGAGATCAGGACCTGAGCTGAAGTTGGACACTTGACCAACTGAGCCACCCTGGCGTCCCTGTCGGGCCTTTCTTTGAAGACGACTCAGCCAATCAACAGCCATCTTGGGCAAAATAAACGACTACAAACCCACCGTTGGATGGCATCTTATTACAGTGAATAATGCATAGTTTGAAATTATGACAGGAAAAATAAACCCAGACCATTTGGCCTAGAGCTTTTCAGCTACTTCCCTGTCCGTTTTTCCCCCTTGCTGTATATTCGTTACTAAGGCCAAAAAATGCGCTTGTTTGCCTCTCAAAATGTTTTCAGCATTAATATGTAGATTAAAACTGTCAGCGGTGCCACAGACACCCATGAACAAGCGCTAATTGCTTCCAGTCTGTTTGGCCCTGGAATTGCAAAGATTTAGAAACTGGGTTAACTAGTATTTAATATTTTCACTAAATTGCAAAAAGCAGGTTGAACATAGGCTCTTCTGGGTATTCCTCTAGAGTACGGCCTTTTGACATCCCAACTCACTGTCTTTTTGAAGTCCCTCTCCCCGCCACAGTAACCACGAAGCGGGGCCACCAAGCTGCTGAAAAGGCTTCCAACACGGGGGCTCTCAAGGGTGCGCGGCCAAGAGTCCGCCGTCCGAGAGTCTGGAAGCTGAGAGGCCTGTTGGCTGGAAGCTTCGTAGTGTTTGGTTGTCTTCCTCTGGGAACAGCACGTTCCTTAGAGCCTCAGGCAACGGACAGCAATTAAAAATAACTAAACGAGGGGTGCCTGGGTGGCTCGGTCGGTCAAGCGTCCGACTTCGGCTCGGGCCATGCTCTTCCGGCTCGTGAGTTCGAGCCCTGAGTCGGGCTCCGTGCTGACAGCTGTCAGCTTGGAGCCTGCAGCCTGCTCTGGATGCCGCGTCTGCCCTCTGCTGCTCACATCCGGTCTCCCTCTCTCAAAAATGATTTAAAATAAACACCAAAGAAAACAAAACTAAACAAGCAGAACGTATTCGGTAAAGAAGGTCAAGGAGAGTCACCGGCTTCCTTTTGAATTAAGGAAGGAGAAGGGGCACCGGGCTGCCTCAGCCGGCAAAGCATGTGTTTCTCGATCTCGGGGTTGCGAGTTCAAGCACCACGTTGGGTGTAGAGATTACTTGAATAAATAAATAAAATTAAAAAAAAAAAAAAAGAGGAAGATAATGTAGGCAAGGGTTCTTTCTAAGATAATTTATCAACCACAGATCTGCCCTAATTTCTGGCCACTGTGGGAACTTCGGAAACCTTCCCACAAGAACCTCTGACCTTGTGTTCAGTCACACTTTCAGTACATGATGTAAGGGCTTAAGTCATCTTGATTATGTCTGTTGAAGACGTCTGAGGAGATCAGGTACAAGTCTTCATTACTGCTAAGTTGTCATATTACGTGGAACTGTTCTTTCCTATGAGAGGAGGTGAAGGAGTTTTGGTTTTTGGTTTTTGGTTTTTGGTTTTTGTTTTTTTTTTTGCACACTTGTGTGAAAACCTGGTTCCTTCAGGCTGGCATCACTCCTCCAATACTCAAGAACCAGAGCGGGTTGAAAACTGAGGCATTTACCTGCAACGGTAATCAAAGAGGTACGTAATTATGAAGAAGTGAGTATTTGGCCTACATGAGATAAAAACTAATTGCCTGAACCCTGTGATCTGACCATGATCTTAGAAAACAGGGCAGTTTTGGGGCACCATTTCTGGCTCAGTCGGTTAAGTGCCCAACTTCAGCTCAGGTCATGATCTCACGCTTCGTGAGTTCGAGCCCCACATCAGGTTCTGTGCCAACAGCTCAGAGCCCGGAGCCCGCTTCAGATTCTGTGTCTCCCTTTCTCTCTGCCCCTCCCCCACTCGCCCTCTGTCTCTCTCCAAAATAAAATAAAAACATAAAAAAAGAAAAAGAAAACATGGTGCTTTTACTATTTCGTGCGTTAAAAAAAAAAAAAAGAAACTGTTGTCACAGGTTTTACATCAAGTTTAATCTAGGTCTTGGTAAATTATACCTTAGATTTGGTTTGTAAAGCTCTGAGCTTACACTTTTACTTAAATATTTTGTTTCATATTTACTCAGAAAAGGAGCGTTTTCACTTTGGGAGCAAACAGTCAAAGCCTCGGTCCCTTGGCCTTAATGCTTGTGGCATTTCCTTTCAGCCTGTCTTCTAGAAGTAGGAGCGGCTTGTTCTCCTGCGAGGAAATACCGTGAGCAAGACTATATTAAGCAGTACATGTAGGCACACCAAACCCACTTTCCAGCCTCAGAAAGGAAAACTCGGGCTCTGTCTTTCACTTGTGAGCTGGAGGGAGAAGGGAGGGGTGAGCCCGTGTTCACCCCGGGGCGTGCCTTCCTTCTGGGAGTCTGACGGCCAGTGGCCCAGTGGCTCGGCCGCTCCCGCAGGGCCCTTCTGACCTCCCACGGTGCTGCTCTTGCCAGGGTGGGAGGTTGACTGTGCCAGTGTAATCCTGTTACAGTCAAAGCACCGAACAAATTGTATACTTTCGTCCCTTCGGGGCTTAAAAAACTCAAAGTGTGCTTTGGTGAGGATTAGGGCTTGAAATTGGAGAGAAGAAAACATGTTTTGAAAAATCTTTTTTTTTTTTTAATTTTTTTTTAAGTTCATTTATTTATTTTGAGAGAGAGCACGAGCAGGACAGAGGCAGAGACAGAGAGGGAGAGAGAGAATCCCAGGCGCCGAGCCCGTCGCAGGGCTCAAACTCATGAACCACAAGCTTAACCGACTGAGCCACCCAGATGCCCTCAAATTGTGTTTTAAAACAGACCTAACAATTAAAGAAAAAGATACCTACTACTCTATCATAGTTAGCTGAGTCCTTAGAAACATTATTTCTTTTTAAATTAAAAAAGAAATTTTTTTTTAACATTTATTTATTTTTGAGAGACAGGGAGAGACAGAGCAGGAGCAGGGGAGGGGCAGAGAGAGAGGGAGACACAGAATCCGAAACAGGCTCCAGGCTCCAAGCTGTCAGCACAGAGCCCGACGTGGGGCTCGAACTCACGGCCTGTGAGATCATGACCTGAGCTGAGATCATGACCTGATGCTCAACCGATTGAGCCACCCAGACGCCCCATAAATGATCTATTTCATCTGTAATTTTTTACTTCGTCCTTTGGTCAATCTTGTAAACTACAAATCATGAAAGTATTTATGTTGTTTTGGAGACTATTAAATGGAGAGAAAGTTGGAATACTCCTGTAGGGGAGGAAAAATATCGTTCCTCCACCCATTTTTTTATGTTATTGACAGGGACCCCTATTACAAAGGACAGATTAAGAAGAGAAAAGCACACAAATTCAAGTTTCACGTGACACAGGAGTCTTCATAAAGGAATGAAGACCCAGAGAAACAGTTAAACCTGAGTGTTTTGTCAGAGAGAGAGGGGGAGAAGGAATCCCCAGCAGGCTCCATGCTGAGCTCGGAGCCTAACACGGGGCTCGATCCCATGACCCTGGGACCATGACCTCAGCCGAAATCAAGAGTCAGACACTCAACCGACTGAGCCACCCAGGTGCCCCTGCACCTGAGTGTTTTTAGGCTAGGTTTGAAGAAGAGTGGAAAGTCACAGAAAGATATAGTAAGACGAATATAAGTGTAGTAAACTGAGGGAAACTTAGCAAGATCTTTCTGTTGGGATTCCTCTCCGTCCCTTGTCTTCAGAGACAAGGCTGCTGCTTGCTGCCGGGTAATGGAGGGGCACCTCTCACACACACAGAGGTTCTACGACCCGCTTCAGGAGAAGGTTGAAGGGCTTTCCTGCACGTGCCTTTTCTCAAATTCCTTCAGCTTAAAATATTTAGAGGCACCCTGGGTGGCTCTTGGTTAAACATCTGACTTCGGCTCAGGTCGTGATCTCACTGTTCATGGCTTCGAGGCCCACATCGGGCCCTGTGCTGACGGCTCAGAGCCTGGAGCCCGCTTCAGATTCTGTGTCTCCCTCTCTCTCTGCCCCTCCCTTGCTTGCACTATGTCTCTCTCTCTCAAAAAGAAATAAACGTTCAAAATTTTTAAATAAATAAATAAAATATTTAACATGCCAAGGTACCATATTTTGGGCAAGCGGGACCTGCGCCCCATCCCTCCATTTCTAGTCGTAATCCCGCCACTCTGTTCTCCTTTTGTCCCGCTTTGTCGAGTTGCCTTCCAAATGTCCGTGTTGCTGTTTTGTGAAGAGCGGCTGTTAAATGTATAAATTGCTTTGAAACCCCGGTGTAAGGAACTGTATAAAAGCTAAATAATACCACTCTCGTTAGAATACAGTATTTTAAATCTCAAAACATGCATTTTAAGAACACTAAATAAAATGGAGGCATTGTGTCGGGCTTGACTAAGGGAAGCTTGTATTCATATTCTAGATATTTGAAGTAATGGGGAATTAAGAACGTAAAGCAGCATTAACCGGGAGTACCTGACATGGGAAAAGCCTATATTTCTGTTGCTTTTGTTTTTTCCCTTCCCTGGAGGTGCGATAAATTACTTTTTCTGTTATATTTCCTTACTAATGATGTAAGTGCTGCTAAGGAGGCATATAATAAACAACCCAAGACACTCTACGGAAAGAATGTTTCTGAGTTGATGGGAATTTGCGTGCTGATATTACAGGCTGTCGCAGCAGGGTGTCATCAGCTGCAGAAATGGAAGGCACAGTCAAACTAGTCCCTTTATCCTTTCCAGACACCGCAGCCCCTTTAGCATGCTGTTCCTGTGTGTCACTTACCCTGAAAAGACATTAGACGGAAACTGCCTGCTCAGAGTTGTTTTAAAGAGTCACAAGCGTCACCTGTATGCTTGAGGACTCCCTGCCTCCTGTGAGCCTGTCTTCGCTTTCCTAAGAAAGCTTTTCCACTGATTAGCGAAATAAGCGTCCCTCTCTGTTCTGTCGGTACTTAGCCACCAATTAGTAAGATGAGCAGAAACGCTCCCATGCTGAGCCTGCGCTAGGGGCATGGAAGAAGCCGACCGTACTGCGCGATGCCAGCTACATAAGCACCTTTTCATCTCCCAGGAGAGGTTCTCAATAGGTTCGGTCTACCCCCTGGAGCCTGGAGCTATTTCAGTCTAACTACTCATTAAAGTCAACCTAAGATATTGCAGACGCCTTTGGGCTCGGTCAGTGAATTGCCGCCACTTGAATTCAGCTAAGAATAGTTCACTTGTACTCCCCAGGGCTGCTTCCAACTTAACCTGAACTTTCCCCTCAGCCTTACACCCCACCAAAAATGTTGATGCCCATAACAAGACTGGCTTCTTTAATTAAAGACCCAGGACAGTTGCTGTGAATATATGCCTAACCGTTAAAACCGAGCCCAAGAATGTGAGCTGAGAAACCAGGCTTTCAGGAAAACCAAACCAAACCAAACCAAACAGGTTTTCTTGTCCCCTCAAAAAAATAAAGTATTTAAGAAACAAAATCATATGGAAACGTGGGTGAGAGTACATAGCACGGTGGTAGATCCATCCCCCATAAATTAGGTACCTGCTAGGACTCTCCTTTCCGTTTGGAACCCACCGTAGAATTGGGAGCTTTGGAACAACTGGCAGAAAAGGGAGCACTCCTGGGCCAGGCGGAGCCAGCCCCGACAGGAAGCGACTCCTCTTGCGTTGACATGGAAGTAAGCGCAAAAAGGGATCGATTTGTTTCCGAAAACTTGTAAAATCATGCTCCATTGCATCCGTAGACTCCGTGAAAAAACGGAGGTCAGAGACCGACCTGTTTTGTGAATGATCAAAGTAGCTCCAGCTTTATGCCCTGTCCATTAACGGCTTTGGGAAAATTAAAGCAGTTGTTCGGGGCTAGAGCCGGTGGCTGGGGATGAGGAGAGCACTAGCCTCTACCACTGACTTGGTTTCCATCAGAATGGAAAATGCCTTGACCGTGCCCACTTTGTTACGCTGGACTATTACTCACCACCGCCTCTTTTGGGCTTGGCCGTGAGACTGGATGTGGCCAATGGAACGTTTATGGAGAGGTCTTGGGTGTGCTTCCACAGTTTGGCTTGGCACTCTTGCCCTTTTGCCATTCATCATAAGAGGAATGGGCAGCCTCGGCTCGAAGGGGAAAGAGGAGACACGAGGAACAGACTTAATCCTAACCTGCAGCTAAGCCCCGCCGATCCCAGCCCAACCCAGCTGAGTCAGTCAACCCACGGTCTTAAGCAGACCCAGCCCAGGCAGTTTGCAGACCCCTGAGCAAAAAATAGAAGTGCTTGTTTCAGCTACTGAGTTTTCAGGTGGTTTGTTATGCAGCCACGGGTGACTGACACATCATTGTTTTCCCATTTTAATCCATTCTCTGTGTTAAAGCCATAGTTCTCTTTTACATCTGTTTATTTTTGAGAGACAGAGAGAGACAGCATGAGCAGGGGAGGGGCAGAGAGAGAGGGAGACACAGAATCAGAAGTAGGCTCCAGGCTCCGAGCTGCAGCACAGAGCCTGTCGCGGGGCTCGAACCCATGAACCGTGAGAACATGACCTGAGCCAAAGTTGGACACTCAACTGATTGAGCCACCCAGGCGCCCCATGATAGTATTTTTTTTTTTTTTAAGCTGGCTTCACGTCCAGCACAGAGCCCAACACAGGGCTTGAACTCACAACCCAGAGATCAAGATCTGAGTTGAGATCAGGACGCTTAACTGATTGAGCCATCCAGGTGCCCCATAGTTCTCCTTTTAAATACAAACCCACCATATCCCATCTTTGCTTAAACCTTTCAGTAGTTCTTTTTTTTTTTCCTAAGTTTATCCATTTTGAGAGAGAGAGAGCAGGAGAGGAGAGAGAGAGAGAGAGCACTCTGCACCATCAGTGTGATATGAAGCCAGATGTGGGGCTTTCACTCACGAACCATGAGATCATGATCTGAAAAGAAATCAAGAGTCGGTCGCTCAACCCACTGAGCCATCCAGGTGCCCCTCTCAGTAGTTCTTATTTTGGAATAAAGACCAAATGGTTAGCATGATCTATAAAGTCCTGTATCATCTGTGCCTGGCCTCTTTCCTGATCACTCTGCACTCAGCCTTCTCTCAGCTGTTTGATCTCACCATGCTTGCTTTTCTCCCCATGGCCCTTTTCTTTCTTTTCTTTTTTTTTAACTTTTTTTTAAAGTTTATTTATGTTGAGAGAGAGAGAAAGAGAGAGAGAGCATGCACAAGTGGGGGAGGGGCAAAGAGAGGGAGAGAGAGAGAGAATCCCAAGTGGACTCTGCATGAATAGTACAGAGCCTGATGTGGGGCTCGAACTCATGAACTTCAAGATCATGACCTGAGCCAAAGTCAGTCACTTAACCAACTGGGCCATCCAGGTGACCCCCCCCCTTTTTTTTTAAATGATGATTCTCTTTTATTTTAAAGTTTGTTTATTTATTTTGAGAGAGAGAGAGCGTGTGTGCACATGCGAAAGAACGAGCAGGGGAGGGGCAGAGAGAAGGAGAGATAGAGAAACCCAAGCAGGCTCCACACCGTCAGCACAGAGCCCAATATGGGGCTCGAACCCACAATCTGTGAGATCGTGACCTGAGACAAAATCAGACTTTGACACCTACCCGCCTGAGCCACCCAGGTGCCCCTCTCCTCATGGGCTTTTTATGAACTGGTCCCCCTGGGGGCTAACCTCTCCTCTCCACTCTTTGCTTAGTTAACTCCTAGTTAAGTAGAAGCTTAAATGTTACATTCCCAAGGAAGTTCTCCTTGACCCCAATGCAAGGTTAGATTCTCAATAATATGGCCTCAAGCCTGTTGAATTTCGCTCTCAGCACTTAACTAGACTTGCAGTGAATTATTCAATTGTGTAACTCATTAGTGTCCTACCCATCATGAGGGCAAGGAAAATATTTGTCTGAGTTGCTGCTCTAGCCCCTGCTGAAGGCGATGATGTGCACCTGGGAAGCACTTAATAAACATTCCTTGAACGAGCAGTTGAGTGAAGAGACTAGGCTTGAATAAAAATCAGGGGATGCAGAACAGGTCACATGTGATGTTGAATATCTGAATTAGTTCGACTGAAAGAACTTCAGGACACCTGGGTGGCTCAGTCGTTTGAACACCCGACTCTTGATTTTGGCTCCGGTCGTGGTCCCAGGGTCCCGGAATTGAGACCAGCATTGGGCTCCACGCTAGAGCCTGCTTGAGATTCCCTCCTTCTCTGTGTCTCTCTGTCTCTGTCTCTGTCTCTGTCTCTCTCTTCCCTTGCATGCCTCTCCCCCACTTGCATGCATGTGCATGCACGCTCTCTCTCCCAAAATAAAAACATAAAAAGAAAGAAAAGTCCTTTGAGAACTTAGTGTAAGAGAGTGTGACTATTGGGACAAAGTAAAAAAAAAAAAAAAAAAAAAAAAAAAAAAAAGACTCCTTCAAAGAAAACACAGTCTCTTGTTAGTCACAGAGCCAAGCTGGATTTCTAAATGTGACTGAATTAGAAATAAAAACTCTGGGGGTACCCGGGTGGATCAGTCGGTTGAGCATCTGACCCTCAATTTCAGCTCAGGTCCTGATCCCAGAGTCACAGGATCGAGCCCCGCATCAGGCTCTGTGCTGAGCATGGAACCTGCTTTGGATTCTCTCTTTCCTCCCCTCAGCCCCTCTCCCTGACTTGCACATTCTCTCTCTCTCTCTCTCTCTCCCTCTCTCTAAAAGAAAGAAAGAAAGAAAGAAAGAAAGAAAGAAAGAAAACTCTGATTATTAGAGGAGACGTCATTAGCAGAGGGATTGACAATGTGGGAAGGTTGGATGGTAGTACAATTACTGTTGAGTTTCGAACAAGTGAGGATTGTCCAAGAATTTGAAAATAAAATCACACTTGTGCCCTTTTGGGTTCTTGGCTTTAGAAATAGTGTCACAGCTTATCTAATAGAGAGACACTGTTCTAGGTATCATGATATAGACAGAGAAACAGTAGAACGTACCAGGAATGACACGAGCTTTGAAATTTGACGGGAAAATCTCATGAAGGCTTCAGTCCAGCGTACAAAGGAAAGAAAATCAGGGCGGATGGAGCTTCAGCTTTCGAGTCCCAATGTCCTTACCACGACTGAACACGAAAGCCACGTCTCTGGGGGAGCCTTGGGACTCACAGCCTTGGGAATCAGTAGAGCCTGCGAGGACCCCACTGAGCTTCTCGTCAGCCCCGTGCCACCCCCCCACCCCACCCCCGTGCCATCTCTGGGGGAAGCCTCTGGAAGCCATTGCACTTTCATGTTCCGGTTTATCCGCAAATACACACAAATATAAGCTGTCTTGTCTTTTTTTCTCTTAAGGGAAACAAGTGGTAAAGAATTTTCAAAAATTCTTCAGCTATATTAAGTCTCTCGGTCAATTTCCCTTGGCTCTATAACTCGCGCTAATTAAAGTGGTCTCAACAGAGGATCCTAGAGTGCAGCTTCCTTTTTGTTTTCTTTCTTTTTTTTTTTTCCTACTTGTGTTGGCTCTCATGTTCTTTGCTTAAATAATTAATAATCATCACTATCCGTTATGCAGCATGTGGGAGAAGAGCGAGTAATCTTGGATCCCAGGACATTTGCATCATGCCTGTCCCTTCTGCAGAAGCTTTCATCTGAGGCTCTTCATTAGCCAGCACCAGGGGGTACATTTGCCGCCCTCGGCCTTCGGTGTTTATTAACTATAAAAAAGAGCCCCATCTGATTCACCAGCTGGGGGCAAACACTGCGGATGGGAAGTAACTTCCCGGAAGAACAGTAATGAAGAGGAGTGGGGGGCGGGGGTGTGCGGAGAAAACGTAAACCACAAAGTTCATTTAGATTCAGCAAATCTCTGCCAGAGCGAAATGCACCGTCTAAGTGTCGGTCATGTTACCGCACAGCCAGACTTCCGTGTCACAAATAGCAAAGGATTTAAGGAGACCCCCGAGCTGGAAAGCAGGAGGGTTTCTAGGCTCGGATGGGTTTGAAATTGTCCACTCTTCAAACCAACCGCGAAGGGCAGGGGCAAAGCCACAGATATTTCACAGTGACAGGCTCGTCTACTTGTTGACATAAGCAAAACTCCGGGGCAGTCTAGACCTCAGGAGGGCGAGGAAGGAAGTGCCTGTCAGGAATGGTCTCCATTCTCCCCCTGACACACTGGTAACATTGCATCATCTACAGACAGGGAACGTGTTGGTACGTGCCCGGGGTGGGGGCGGGGGGGACATGCTGTTTTATTGTTCATTCCCAGACGGTAGAAGTTATTTGCTTTTCGGAATGGTAATTTTTTTTATACATAACTGGATGATAACCAGCAGGAAAAAAGGTGATTAAACAGACATACGCTTAGAGGCTAATAAGCTGAGTATTTGGATCCAAACTGAAGTTTCACGTTGTTTTGTCTCTCCTAGGTGATCAGAATGTTTCTGCACCGACAAAGTACACTTACAAGACACGTTGGTCTACCGAAACCCTCAGCCAAAGAAATGAGTAATGATTTCTTTCTGTTGTTCCCAAGTGCAATATACGAACGGGGTTCTGTGATTGGAGGGTCTACCCGTGCAGAAAGCAACACTCTGGGGACAGGCTGGCAGACAGCCAGATGTTCACAGAAGCGCATAGCCCACTCGTGACACAAAATATGTATATTCACTGATCTACAAAACGCTTTCATCATTGTGTTTAATAATTCCTTATTATCTCTAAAGTTAAATCAGATGACAAGTTATTTGCCAATGGGAGACACAGGAGGAACGGTGCGTGACTGTGGCCCTCTTTGTCTGCTGTGCACTTAGCGCCCTTACCACTTGCTGTGCTCAGAAAAGTCTGAGCTGTACCAAACGTAAACGGGATGACAAATGCTGGCACCAAAGCAAAAGACAAATTATTTTGGGGTGCCTGGGTGGCTCAGTCGGTTAAGCACCGGACTTCGGCTCGGGTCACGATCTCGTGGTTCGTGGGTTCAAGCCCCGCGTCGGGCTCTGGGCTGACAGCTCAGAGCCTGGAGCCTGCTTTCAGGTTCCGTGTCTCCCCTTCTCTCTGTCCCTTCTCAGCTCACACTCTGTCTCCCTCTCGCTCAAAAATAAATAAACGTTAAAAAAAATTTTTTAAGACAAATTATTTTACCTTCTATCTTATTGGAAATTATTAATTAATATTTAAATTTGGGGGGAGGGGCATCTGCATGGCTCAGTCAGTTAAGCGTCTGACTCTTAGTTTCGGCTCAGGTCAAGATCTCAGGGTCTGTGAGTTTGAGCCCTGCATCGGGCTCTGTGCTGATAGTGTGGAACCTGCTTGCGATTCTCTCTCTCTCTCTCTCTCTCTCTCTCTTCCTCTCTCTCTCTGCCCCTTCTCTGCTCACATTCTGTCTCTCAAAATAAATAAACTTAATAAAATTTAAAGGTATATTTAAATTTTGGTTCTCAAAACACAAAAAGAATTGGTTCTCATTTTTCTTTACTACCAAACCTCATCTTTACGTAGCGGAAGGTCTCCTTCTTTCTCTCGCATTGTCATTCTGTACCTGCTAACCTCGTAGGCAGGAAGGCCCTCTTAGGGGTTAAAACTTGAGGACTACCTGGGGTGCCTGGGTGGCTCAGTCAGTTAATTGTCCAACTTTGGTTCAGGTCATGATCTCATGGTTCACGAGTTCGAGCCCCACATCGGGCTCTCTGCTGACAGCATGGAGCTTGCCTCAGATCTTCTGTCCCCCTCTCTTTCTGCCCCTCCCCTGCTTGCACTGTCTCACTCTTCCTCTCTCAAAAAATGAATAACCATTAAAAAAAACCAAAAAACTTGAGGACCACTCTTGTCATAACTACTTCGCAAAAGCTCTCTTCCCCTGCAGCCTGCTGGGGCTCCCCTGTTGTTTCATCCTTGGCCTACGATTTTTACTGTCACAGTTATCCCTTCGGGATAGAGAGGATAGGGATTTTTTTTTTCTCCAGAAACAAGTATTTAAAGAGACACACGTGTCTGGGAGCACAGAGGGGCCCTCCCCAAAGCTGAAAGGATAAAATATAGAATCGTAAACGTAAGGAGTGAACAGTGAGGAGGGGGTTGACGGCATTGGAAGTCAGGGGTGGAGATGGGCAAGGAGGGCCGAACAAAAAGGACAGTCCCGGGTGGGGTATCTACACACGTTTTAGTTACGTGTTCGTGTGCTCATATCTGCATGTGCCAGGTACTGTGCTGGGGGCAGGGGGGGTGGTTTGCCGAGACTTCTTACCCTCTTGGAATTTACGGCCATGCCATAAATTATGGCCCCATAACTGGGGCTGGCGTAGGTTAAGCAAAGTCTCTTTAAGGAAGACCAAATGTTCAGTCAGGTGAAGGAGGGAGAAGCGAAGAAAGAGCCACTGAGTCAAAAAGAACTGCACATTTAGAAGTCCTGAAGCGCGAAGGAGCACCCTATGATCCAGGAACAGGGAGGAGGCCTGTGGGTGGCAGGAGCCCCTTCCGTAAAAGCGGCTCAAGATCAGGCTGGAGCCAGATCGTGCAGGGCCTTGTAGCCACGCGAAAGATTCTGAATTTCGTCATGAAGATGAAGGGAAGTCCTTGAAGGGCAGAGAACTGACTGACAAGAAGGGTACATTTTAAGAAGGACAGCGGATTGGGGTTGGTAGGGAAAGCCTGGATGTGAGAGCACTTGCAAGCTATTGTTGGAGTCAGGTTGAGAGCTGATGGTGGGGGAACCTGGGCCAAGGGAGTAGAGACGCTGGCAAGTGGGGAGATTCAAGATATGGTTTGGGGGTGCAAACAACACGGACTGGACCTGAGGGACGAAGGAGAGAGGTGGCAAGGATACTTTGGAGCTTCTGACGCAAGCCACTGGGTGAAATGGCCAATTAGTGGCCATTACTCAAGGTGGGGGGCACTGGAGGAGAGGCCGATTTGGGGACCGACTGAGTGTGAGATGCTGTGTGCAGAGCTTGTGCAAGGTCCACTGAAATCGTGGAACACTGTGTTAGAGATCTCCCTTCTTCTCTTCCCCGTTCCCCTTCCCTCCTTCCAAATATTGGTCCCTTTCTCTCTTGTAACATTGCCTCATTCTTTCAGAATGTTCCATGTGGTGTGTGAAAGATGCTACTAACATTGTTGAGGCCATATCCTTATAGCTCTTGATCCAATAGGAGAGAGCTTCCCTTCATTACCAATTCAGAAAGTTTCGGGGAAGGACTCCAATTGGCTCAGCTTGGGACACATCCCGCTTCTTAGCCAGTAGTCAAGAGAATGTAGCACTTGACTGTTCCAGCTTGGATTCCCCTGTTTTGTTTTGTTGGTTTTTGGTTTTTGTGGAGAGGAGAGGGTAGAATACTGTGATTGATAGCCTCATCAGCACCTCAAGGGGGTACAGGGTAGGGAAGAGCAGTTCCCCAAGGGGAAGAGATAGTCCCGGGCTGTCAGAACCAATAGATGTTCCCCTACATCCTAAACTTTCCATGTTTCATTCTAAGACACTACAGATGGGTGAAGCCTGCCCGAGTTAATCCTGAAGTAATACTCTTATCTAGAAAGGCAGGATTTTCTAACTCTCCGCTGATAGAGTAGTTGAGGGACTGTGCTGATGAACTTATTGTAATTTTGAACTATAAAAACAATCGGTTTGGGGTGCCTAAGCAGCTCAGTCGGTTAGGAGTCTGGCTCTCGATCTCAGCTCAGGTCTTGATCATAGAGTCGTGAGTTCAAGCCCTGCAGTGGGCTCGGCACTGGGCAGGAAGCCTACTTAAAAACAAATAAACAAACAAAACCCAAAAAACACAATAGATTTATGAAAATTTTGAAAAAAGGGAAAAAGCGTCCATTATTTCACAGGGATACATTTTTGTTTTATGCATTCCTTTCCACCTTCATCCTTAAGCATGTCTGTCTTTCTTTTTTTTTTTTTTTTAAAGTTTTTTAATTTATCTTGAGAGAGAGAGGGAGGGGCAGAGAGAGGAGAGAGAATCCCAAGCAGGCTCTGCTCTGTCAGCTTGAAGCCTGATGCCGGGCTCGAACTCATGAGCTGTGAGATCACCACCTGACCCAAAATCAGGAGTCAGATGCTTAACCAACTGAGCCACCCAAGTGCCCCCTTAAGCAGGTCTCTTAAAAAATGTAACATTTATAGATTGTGTCTTGAATACCAAGCAGTTTGTTCAGTTTTAATTCATTTGTTGAAACATCAATATTTACAATAAAAATAATTTGAATGTGCACATTTTTCTGCATTGGTGTGCTCTGGGAAACAAAGGATCAGCTAGTATAACGTATTGGCAAATCTTGGTTGAGCCCTTGCAACAGCATGGTAGCTGGGACACTAATGAGCATACAGACATGACTAAGACCTATTTCTGGCCTTTGAGTTCATAATCTCATGAGTTTTTTTTTTTTTTTTAATGTTTTTATTTATTTTTGAGACAGAGAGAGACAGAGCATGAATGGGGGAGGGGCAGAGAGAGAGGGAGACACAGAATCGGAAGCAGGCTCCAGGCTCTGAGCCATCAGCCCAGAGCCCGACGCGGGGCTCGAACCCACGGACTGCGAGATCGTGACCTGAGCTGAAGTCGGACACTTAACCGACTGAGCCACCCAGGCGCCCCCATAATCTCATGAGTTTTGATAAAATTAAAATATTCCTCAACTGTAACTACAATAGTTATTAAATCAAAAGAGTAATATGGACATTACAGAATATGAACACAACAAAGTAAACAAAATATCATCTCATGTCCCTCTTGCACAGGGAAGGGAAAGAAATGTATGGGGTGTGGAAGAAGATGGGATTCTGTTTTCTAACAGGCTAAAGGAAAGGCAGGGAAAGCGAGGCAGGAGGGCTTCTAAAGTGCGGTTAGTGCCACACTATGTAACCGTTAAAATGTTGAAAATGAGGGGCGCCTCGGTGGCTCAGTTGGTTAAGCACCTGATTTGGGCTCAGGAATTAATCTCAGGGTTTGTGAGTTGGAGCCCTGCCTCGGGCTCGGTGCTGACGGCACAGCTCAGAGCCAGGAGCCTGCTTCCGATTCTGTGTCCTCCTCTCTCTCTGCCCCCCCCCCCTAAAGTAAACCATAAAAAAAATTGAAACTGTTGAAAATCAGAACACTCTTAAAGACACACGTCCCTTTAAAAGGAAAGTGGGTGTTCAAAGCGATTTGCATTTTGCCTAAAATGGGCTGTTTTTCCCTGTACTCTTCTCCAGACAGCCATCTAGCAGCTAGAGTCAGACTTTCTAACAGAAACATTTTAATCATGGACCCTTTCTCCCCAGAAAAATGTACTCCCTACCAAGACACATGATATTTTAAGTTTAACGGACCCACGGAGGTCCATTCCTGGGCCTTCTAGGCTTCGTGGATCCCAGGTTAGACAGGCCTCCAATTCGAGAGTGGGCCTAGTTTCTTCAAAGGTAGCAACGTTCCCAGTTCCACCGCGCCGGAAGACCACGCCTCTGAATGTTTTGCAACCTCGTCCGTTTCAGATTTTTCAGGGGTCCTGGGGAAACCAGCCTCCCCGAGGATTCCGCCCCGTCCGACCGCTCCCATTTTTAAACACAGACTCGTGTGTGGGAGAGGCCATTATTTTTACGGGATCACTATGCTCCCGGAGCAGCCAGGGACAGACACTGTGGCTTTACCGCAGAGCCAGCTCCATCCTTAACCCGGGCTCCGCCCTCAGACCACCTCCTCCTCGGAGCCCCCGCCCCCCTATCCTTGCCCACCCTCCCCGCCCCCGCTCCGCTCCACCCCTTTGCTCTGAGCGGGGCTGGGCCACCACTCACGACCCAGTTCCACCCGCCCATTTCGTGGCCCCGCCCCAGAACCCCTGGCCCCACCCTCCTCCCGAGCAGCCCAATGAGCGTCCCCGCGCGCGCCCCAGGACCATCCCCGTACGCGGGAGGTCCCGCCCCACGGGCCGGTTTAACCACTGAGCGTGCCCGCACACGCCGGGGCCCCGCCCCGCCTCCAGGCCCCGCCCCCGGCGCCGGCCCTCCTCCCCTCCCCCCCACCCCCGAGGCCTTGCGGTGGCCGCGCCTCCGCCGCCCGTGAGGAGCCAGATGCCGCCCCCTCCGCCGGTCCCTCCCCCGGCGGCCTGGCGCCTCCCTCCCTCCCCGCCGCGGTGACTCACGGAGCGGGAGGCGGAGGCTCTGGCGGCCGCTCCCGCTGCTGCTGCTGCTGCTGCCGCTGCCGCTGCCGCTGCCGCTGCTGCTGCCGCCGCGGCTGCTCCGGCTGAGCGCGCCCCGGAACAGGCCGCCGCGCGCCGTGCACGGACCCGCAGCCCCCGCCGGCCCGGCCGGGTCGGGCGGCCCAGGTAAGCGCCGAGGCCGGCCCGCGCCCGCAGCGCCCGGGCCCGCGCCGCGCCGGGGCTCGGGGGAGCCTCCGGCCCTTTGTCTCCCGGGGAGGGGCCGCGGAGGGCGCCCCCGACCCCTCTCGGACCCCCCGGCTGGCCCCCGGCGCGGCGCCCTGGTCTGGGCCGGGCCTCCCCGCCCCGCCGGGTCGCCGCTGCCTCCCCGCCGCTCGCCGCCCGCGACCCCGCCGCAGACCACCCTGCAGCCGTCCTCACCTCCGCCCAGGGGTCGCCTCCACAGGTGTCCGAGCCACCCACTCTGTTGTTCACCCCACCGCGTCGGCGTGGTTGTCACCGGCTGTCAGCACTCGGGTCCCGCGCCCTCCTGACCCTCCCCTCACCTGCTCCCCACGCTCAGCATCCCGACCCCCTGTATAGAGCCCCTCCATATTTCCCCAAACTAAAAATGCTGCTGAGGTCTGGCCCCTGGACCGCCCTTCCTCTCTCTGTCTCTGTCTCTCTCGCGCGCGTGTGACTGAGCTGTTTCCTCGTTCCACCTCTCCCGGGGAGTGTTCCTGGACGGTGCACAGTGTAGGCACACGTTTCACCTGTCTGGCGGGTGTCTGTGCATACGTGAGCCTGCAAAATGAACCACTGGGAGCCCCAAACTGCACTTGTCACCTCCTTTTCATCATCCCCACCCAGCCACCTTCCTTATTCTTGGACCTGGTAACCAAGGCACATAGATAGGTCTGGACACCCAACCTCGGTGAGGCCCCACACGCCTCCCTCTCTCTTGTGTGCTGACCTTGTCTGAGCAGGTACCTGCTGTGCAGTTAGCCCCTGGGAAGGCCGAGGAGGCTTGTGCTGGCAGCAAATCAAGAGTTTTATGAATAATGAGATCTGTGGCTTGCAGCACCTCCTATCTGAGAATCTAAGCATGCTCTGGCTGTTAATTATTTTGTCTCCTGTCACTCACACAACTTAGGGAAGTGTGCCTGGCCGACTGCTGGGTAAATTGAGGCACAGGGTGTGTCAGGAAGGGACCTGGAGGCAAGTCAGAGTTTGTCCTGAGGTTTTGTTCCCAAGTGCCTTGTGTCTTAGCTCCCTGGGACAAGGACTGAGCTCTTTCTTGTTCCTGACTTTAGACCCTGAGTGATACTCATCTTTGGGGCCATTAAAGTGTTTTCTCTGACTTCAAGCAGCACTTTGAATCATTAAAAAAAAAAAAAAAAAAAGGTGCAAGCTGTTGAATATCAGTGTGAGTTTCATGGTTTCCTGATGGAGTTAGTGGGCCTTGTAAGTACAAGCTGCCTCTGTAGGATGGAGATTCGTCTGTTCAGCAGTGAGTGCTCCCTATGTGACAGGCACCATGACAAACGGTGGGGCTACAGGAGTGCACGTAGACATAGCCCCCGCCCTCCCATAGCTGACGTTCTAAAGAGGGAGGAGTAAACAAATAAGCAGACAAAATCATTTCAGTGGTGCTGAGTGCTATGAAGAACCAGTTTGGATTTCATTCCAAGTGCAGTTAGAAGCTATTAGAGGATTTTAAGCAGAGAGCTGATAAGGTCTAAGTTTCCCAAGATTGCTCTGGCTGCTGTGTAGAGATGGGATTGTGAGGTGCAAAGGCAGAAGCAGGGATACTGGTCAGACTCCTGCAGCTTCCGGGCGAGAGATGATGGTGGCTTGGAGGCGAAGAATGGTAGCAGTAAAAGTGAAGGGGTGAAATCAGTCTCCTCCCTCCCCCTCCCGCAGGAGAGCTGAGAGCTATAAAGCAAAACTTCGGGGAACGCCGATTCAGATTCCCATGCCTAGCAGATAAGTTTTGGATTATACTCAGGTCTGGCTCAGCGAACCTTACTCAGCACCTGTCGTGAGCCAGGTACTGCGCTAGACTCCAGGGATACAGACGTGAACCGGGTGGAGAGGGAGTGTTCTCCACATTACAGACATGCTCACAGAGGGATCACCCCCTTCTTGACGGAAGAGGATTTGTGGGTTTCAAAACCAGTTAGAGGGGCGCCTGGGGGGCTCAGTCGGTTGAGCGTCCGACTTCGGCTCAGGTCATGATCTCGCGGTCCGTGAGTTTGAACCCCACATCGGGCCCTGTGCCAACGGCTCAGAGCCTGGAGCCTGCTTTGGATTCTGTGTCTCCCTCTTTCTCTGCCCCTCCCCTGCTCACACTCTGTCTCTCTGTCTCTCAAAAATAAATAAACGTGAAAAGAAAAATTTTTTTAATTAAAAAATAAAACAACAGAGGTGGAGGGGGCGCTACCAGTGGGCTTCATTCCCGTCTCGGGCTGCACTATTTAAATGGGAGCATTATTATTACCTTGCCGGTGCTGTAAAATGTTGCTCAGGGAGACTGGGACTGTTCTCAGTCTCAGTTGCGAGAAGAACTCAGTGGCCGTGCACTTGAACTGTTAACCAGAATAAAACTTGATCTCTTTGCCCGTCCAAATCTGTGCTGTCAGAACATGTCTGAGCTAGAGGACCTTGGGAGTTGTGTAGGCCAGCGCCAACCCCCCTTGCCCCCTCCCCCCGCCTTTCCTGGTTGGGTATCTATGGCCCCTAGAGGCTAAGTAACTCTTGAAATCCCATAGCAGTTTGTACATTTTTTAATGGTACCCGTCACTTCCTACCTGTTTCGGTTCCAAGGGTACCTGCGTGACTCTAAGCTTTCTGAGGCCAGGATCTCCGGGGGATTCATCTTTGCATCCCTCACCACGTCAAGATCAGTACAAAAAATAAACTCATGCAGTATCGGTTGACTTGCCTGGGTGTCCCAGCACCTAAAACCGGGACCCGGGAACCCTGTCCCTGTCTTGACATCAGACCACACTTCCTTGCAGATCCCTCCTCTTCCGGGGTGCAGGCAAGGGGTATAGCCAGCAGTGTCCATGGCACTGAGCTCACAGAACAGGGCAGCCCTTCCCTGATGGATCCGCTCTCTCTCCAGCCCTGCCCACAGAGAACAGCTGTGGAGGGTGCTGACCGAGTAGTTATTTGCCATCCAGCAAATATGAAGTGTAGCTCTTAATTAGACCATGGACTTTGTACCGAGACTATTTGGGTTTGGATCTTGGTTTCTTTCATCATGAGCTGCGCGATCTTCAGCAAGTAATGTAACCTCTCTGCGCCTCAGTTTCCCCATCTGTAAAATAATAATACTTCAGGGAGTTGTTGGGAGCATTAAATCAGGTAATACCTATTGTGGTGTTTTTTTTTTTTAATTTTTTAATTTAATTTTATTAAAAACTTTCTTTTAATGTTTATTTTTTAGAGAGAGAGAGACAGATTGCGAGCGGCGAGGGGCAGAGAGAGAGGGAGACACCGAATCTGAAGCAGGCTCCACGCTCTGAGCCGTCAGCGCAGGGCCCAAGGTCGGGTTTGAACTCACAAACTGTGAGATCATGACCTGAGCTGAAGTCAGACGCTTAACCGACTGAGCCACCCAAGTGCCCCTCCACCCCCCCTCCCCACGCTGTGGGTTTTTTTAGAGTTTATTTATTTATTTTTTGAGAGAGAGAGCACGAGTGGGGGAGAGGCAGAGAGAGAGGGAGAGACAGGATCCCAAGCAGGCTCCACACCGTTAGTGCAGGGCCAGATGTGGGACTCGAACCCACGAACCATGAGATTATGACCTGAGCTGAAATCAAGAGTCAGACACTTAACCAACTGAGCCACCCAGACGCCCCAGGGTGTAATACCTGTAAGATGCTTAGAACAGCCCTGAGCACTTGTATGTGCTTGAAGTAGTGGTTACTAGTTCACTGTTATTTATTTATCTGTTTCTTATCTGCCACCAGAATTTAAGCTCTTTTCGGGTAGAGATTTTGCCTTTTTTTTTTTTTTTTTTTTGGTTTACTGTTGTAGTCCAGTGCCTAAACTTTATAGGCACTCAGTAAACATTTGTTAAACTGAATGACTTATCGAACAGCTATTATGTGCCAGGCACTGTCGTGGGTGCTGGGGATACAGCCAAGAACAAGACGGCCAAGATGCATGGTCCAACGGAGTTTGTATTCTGGCGGGAGAGATGGGCAGAGGTGGACCAGATAACGCAGGATGGTGAAAAGAGATACAGGGCGAATGAAACAGGGCACTAAGATGGAGATAACCGGGATAAGGGTCAGGGGCTCTAGCTAGCTCTCAGGAGGTGACTTTGAATGGGGACCCAGATGACGGGCAGAGAGGACAGCAGGAGCCACAAGCCCAGTGGGACTGGAATGTGGTGAGAGAGGAGTTGATAGGGGCCGGATCTGCGGCCACGGTGAGGAGTTTGGATTTTACTCCTCGATTCTGCACAGTGGGAATCCATCCGTGCTAGGAGAAAGAGCAGGATGCTAGGAGACCAGTGAATCGGCTCTCCTCGTCCTGGGAAGGCTTTTGGAGGCCAGCAGGCTCGTAGCGTTGAGTTTATTCCCATCAGGTTCCTCATGTCTCTGGCCTAGGTCCCCAGGGGACGTGGGAGCCATCGCCTAGATTAACAAAGGCCCAGATGTGTGTCTCTGTGTCCTGCACATTCCGGTGAGCCTTCTTTTCCCCCTGAGATTGAGGGTTCTCAGTTTCTTGAATTGAATGAATGAGCATCGCCAGCCCTTATCATCTTGCCCTATATAGCGGCATGGCCTGTGTCCTCTGCTCCTGTCTGCATGAGTTAGAGCTTCTTATGTTGGTAGTGTCACTAAAGTAACATTGGAGCTTTGCCACACACATATGTGTCACAGCGTCTTTGTTGGGGGTATACGGGGATTGACCGGGTAGCTTTCCTCCCCCGCCCCCCACCCCTCCACCCTTCTCTTCCAGCCCCCGCTGAGGATCACCAGGCCCTCTGTAGGGGGCAGGCCACGCTGTCACCTCTGACGCCTCCTGTTTGATCACTTGATCGGGAACGCGGTGGTACCTAGAAAGCCTCGGCCGTCTTTGGTCTGGGCTGAGTGGGGTTGGGAAGCTTAGCAGAGCACTCCGAAATGGCATTTAAAACGCAGGGGTCCAGCTCGCCAGGAATCCGGAGCTGGCCTCTTTAGCCTGGGTGCTGTGGCAGCTTTTCAGACCCTCACTCGGGCCTCCCCCCTCGTGAGGTGGTGTTCACAGTGCCACAAGCTCCGCTAACCTTGAGAGGTCAACACGAGTTAGTAGGGGGAATCCAAACTTGGTGTTGCAAGTCACTTTCAGGCTCCTGAGACATTTTATTGGCAGAATCCAAAATGCCTGTTAGTCATACGTCATCTGTAGCCTTGTAAAAACTAAACCCAGAGTGGGTACAACCCTTTTCCCAAGTCACTTCTTTTTTTTTTTTCAACGAGAGTGACACGTGCTCACTTAGGAAACGGATGGAAGTGCCGTCTGACGTCCACTGTCTCACTTAACCCTCGGCCTACTTTCTGAGATAACGCGCTTAGTACCATTTGACATACTCGGGAGCTGAGGCCCGGAAGGGTTAAGTAACTTGCTAGAGATCAAGCTAATCGGGAACAGAGTCGGGATTCAAACCCAGGCAGTGTGTCTTCTGAGCACAAGCTCAGAGCCCCGTGTGAGATACTGCTTCTCAGCAGAAACAACAGAGAAGGAAAAAAAAAAAAAATCTCTTCAGCCCAGCGTGGGTGACTGTTAGGGTGGCCAGAGTTAGCTCACTGGCTGCTGCAAAGAGTTTGAATCCTAAGCCCTTTCCCTGTCTCATCTGACCTTGGGCAAGCTAATTAACCTCCCTTTGCCTTACTTTCCCCAACTGTAAATGGGGATAATGATACTTACACCTTCATAGCTCCCAGGGGCATTGTGATGTTTGAGCCAAAGTGCTTTTGAACTTCTTTTATGAAAGGGCACCGAGCACCAATTGCTGTTACACTTGGTTATTAAAGACCTATTAGTTCCTGATCCTCCAGGAAGCCTCGTTAAAAGGGGAAGACAAGAGTCCACAGAGGGAGAGGTGTCCTTCCAATGGTGGGCACAGCTGGACCAAAGCATCGGTCCTGGTTTCTTAGGGACTGAGGGTCATGAATGTTTCTCCATTTTTCCCGGTTGTGTTGTATCGTATAAGCTTCTGTAAGCAGGTCTGTACACGGTGCATCGCGGCACAATCGAGGGCTGCTGATGGCAAGGCAGAGAAGGGGGTTTAAGGGCTTGGTTTCTAATCCTGGCTATGATGTCTTTATGAGATGAGCCAAGAACACAGAGATACCAAGAAGTGATGGCTGTCTTCCATTCGTCCTTCCTTCCTACCCTCTTTCCTTCTGATGATTCACTGATTCAATTAATAAATATTTATTGAGCTTTTATTATGATCTGGGTCCCATGGTAGGCACTGGGAATACTGTGGTGGGCAGGGTAAAAATAGTTCTTCCGCATCAAAGCTTATAGTGTAGGGCCAAGAGGCTTATTATCTAGTTGGAGTCCTGTGAATCAAGAAAGAACGTGTTGGGGGCGCCTGGGTAGCTCAGTCGGTTGAGCGTCTGACTTCAGGTCATGATCCCACAGCTCATGGGTTTGAGCCTCGCGTCTGGCTCTGTGCTGACAGCTCGGAGCCTGGAGCCTGCTTCGGATTCTGTGTCTCCCTCTCTCTTCCCCTACCCTGCTCATGCTCTGTCTCTCTCTTTTTCAAATATAAATAAACACTTAAAAAGAAGAAGAAGAAGAACGTGTTGGTGAGTGTTTTGAACGCTCGGGGGAAGAGTCAGGATATAATTTCCAGGTGTACGTGTTGGCTCCCATAGGCACCTGCCCTAGTGGGCATTAAGACAGAGGACTGTGTTTGGCTTCCCAGAAGAGCAAGAGAAGAATTAACAGGAAAAAAAAAAAAAGAGTTAATAGAATAGAGCCCTTCTGTGTCATACTTCACAAAAGCCGCACTTGATGTGGCGGTATGAACTCATTTCCACTTAAAGCCATAACCCTTTGTTACTTGAGTTCAAGTCAGGGAGGAAGGATCGTAGGTTCCTCCCAAAGGTTTTGAATTTATGCCACCAATCTGGTGCGTTTCTTAAGAAAGACCACCAGACCTTGTCTCTCCAGAATTCTCTCCCTGCCTGTAGGTGTCCTGCCAACTTTGGAAAGCAGGCTTCTGACGGCCGGTGGGCTACGTGGCCCGGGGTTAGGAGCTCTCCAGCAGGCCCGCAGGGCTCCTGAGGGAACTGATACCTGCGGTCACCTGTGTGGGGTCAGTATATGCAGAGTGGGGCCGGAGGCTTCTTTCTTCCCTAAGTCTTGCCAGCTTCAGGCCTCAGGATCCCTTCAAAGAGCGAGGTCAGGGAGGCCCCGCAGGTCACGGGAAAGCACACAGTGTTCTTCCTCTGTCCCTCCGGCAGGGCTGGGGTGGAGAGGGCAAAGGGCTGACAGAGGCATCTGCCCGTATCCAGAGTGGGAGGAGGACCCAGGACAGCATACTCCCGGGTGATGTTACTTTCACCCAGACCCTGACCTGTCCCTGCCTTCCTGGAGCTAATCAGCTGCCCGTTCAGTCCCGGGCTCCTAATCACTCGCTGTCGGATCAGGAGGAAATGGCCGGCGAGGAGGCCTGGTCGCTCAAACCACCCCCGCCCCCCTCCCCGCCCCGACCTCTTTAAGCGTGCTTGGAGCCCACAGTGACACTGGTTCAGCTGGGGAACGTGACCCACTTCCATGTCCCCTCCCACGTGGAGAGCTGGGTGGGAGGCTTTTGGAGACCAGCTCCAATTAAGGTTTTTTCAGGCCTGAGTATCTCCTGAGTGTCCCACCCACATGTTTCCTGCTGCTGGAACCCTGTGGTCCATGCCCCTGAGCTGAATAACAGCTCCAAGACAGATGAAGTCACCGCCTCGTCATCCCGCAGTCCTGGATTCTGCAGGCAGGGCTTCCTGTGGGGATCAGGATCCCCGTGGGTTCAGACACCTTTCGTGATGGGGGCCGCACCCTGGTTCTTCCTGCTAAATCATCAGGCAAACCAGAGACCCCATTTCCGAGGACATGGGTTAGCCCTGACACCCCCACCCCCACCCCCTGCCCAGACCAGGGCCCCACGGCCCCCTGCCCCGGGCTGCCCCGGCTTCCCACAGACTCCTCCCCGCCATCATCCCTCACAGGATGTTCTTCTGCTGCGGGAATACGAACTGAAACATGTTTTGGACCTTCTAGGTTTCTTCTCTTTTCTTCAGGTAGAAAACATTTGAATGATTTTCGCTTTGTGATTTTGTTTCTCGGGTGGGGGGTAGGGATGGGGAGTGGAAGAAGGCTGATTTATAGCCATGAAGATGTGAATACTACCAAGATGACTGGGGGATTTTAAGTCGGTAAAGTGGTAGTTCCGAGCCCCTGAATGATCCAATCTTTTTTTTTTTTTTTTTTTTTTTTTTAGTTTATTTATTTATTTTGAGAGAGAGAGAGCAGGGGAGGGGCAGAGAGAGGGGGACAGAGGATCCAAAGCAGGCTCTGCACCGACCGCAGAGAGCCCGATGTGAGGCTTGAACTCACACATCGTGAGATCATGACCTGAGCCCAAGTTGGACGCTTAACCGACTGAGCCCCCCAGGCGCCCCTGCAATCTTATTTACAAAAGTCAGAGCAAAAGGTGGAAGGGAAACTGCCAAGGTCAGCTCGGGGAGGCAGTGGTCTCAGACCCATGTGAGTGCCATCGCTGAGCGTGCATTCAGCTTCCTGACTGAGGCAGAGGGTCAGAGGGTGTGTCACCCCCTCCCCCCCCCCCCAAGTCCGTCCCCGCTGTGGGCACTGCCCGGTGGCCTCTTCAGGCACGTGGCATTCCTCTGGCCGACCACTGGAGTTGCAGGAAGATGGGGAGCAGTGGTTTTTAGGAGGACACGGTGGGGCCTCTAAGCCCGGAGGCCGGCTGTGGGGTGTCTCTCCAGGGGCCTGGCTCTGCTCTCCTGCACGGAGCAGCCTTCTGGAGCTTACGGTAGAGCAGAGTCTGGCAGAAGTCCTTTATCCCTCGTGCCCCTCGCCTCACGTTCGCGGAGGTGGTGGCCCCCGCCTTCGGTCTCCGAGGGAGAGAAGAGGTTTGTGAGGCCTGACAGCTGGGACAGGGGAGCGCGGATGCTCAACACCAGGTACTTCCCGGGCCAGCCGGACCACCCAGAGGAAGAGCTGTCTTCTACTGTCCTCTTTCGACCCCATTTCACTTCCTTTAACAGAAAATCACTCACTTCTTTTGGACTGGGTAATCTAGACAGAGTACAGAATTCAGAAGCCTCTGTGGTGAAAGCCTAGTCCGCCTTCCTGCCTGGAGTCCCAGCCCCAGAAGAGACCAGTGTCAGCCAGTGTCCTGTGCGTCTTAACCAGAGACACTCTACACGTGTACAAACGTACCATGCACACGCGTGATCACACACATGCCTGACAGGCCCTGGTTTTTCCCACTGTGATGCACAGCATTCTGCACCTTACTCCACACTAAATCCTGCAACTGGGGCACCTGACCGGCTCATTCGGAAGAGCGTGCAAGTCTTGATCTCTCGGTCGTGAGTTCGAGCCCCGCACTGGGTGTAGAGATTACTTAAAGGAATAAATAAATAAAAACTTCAAAAAAAAAATACTGGAACTCATTCTATACCAACACCATCATCGTTACATCAAGCTACTACCTCTCAAGCGCTACCTGTGTGCTGAATATTGCTCTATCTATCTGCCCAACCCTAAGATCCAGAGTCTCATGCTCTACCAGCTGAGCCAGCCAGGCGCCCCATGTGTGCTACGTATTGTTAAAAGGGCTTTACTCATGTTACTCATTCACTCCTCACAGAAATCCTGTGAACTAAGTACTGTTATTGTCCACAGTTTTGCAGACGAGTAAACTGAGGCACAGAGAAGTTAAATTACTAGTCTAAGGTCATTGAGAACTATCACCCATTTTAATGGTTCCGTGGCATTCTTCTGATTGGTTGTATTTTAATTTCTTAAAAGCAGTCTCCTATTGGTGAGCATTTACGTTTTCTGTCTTTTGTTACTATTAACAAGGAATATCTTTTTTTTTTTTTTTTAATATTTACTTATTTCTGGGAGAGTGCAAGTGGGGGAAGGGGCGAAGAGAGGAGGACAGAGGATCCAAAGCGGGCTCTGCGTTGACAGACTGACAGCAGAGAGCCCGATGGGGGGCTCAAACTCACGAACTGCGAGATCATGACCTGAGCCAAAGTCATGTTCAACCGGCTGAGCCACCCAGGTGCCCCAACAAGGAATATTCTTTTTTTTTTTTAAGTTGTTTTTAATCCTTGTTTATTTTTGAGAGAGAGAGCGCGTACTAGCAGCGGAGGGGCAGAGAGAGAGGGAAACACAGAATCTGAAGCAGGCTCCAGGCTCTGAGCTATCAGCACAGAGCCTGATGCAGGGCTCGAACCCATGAACCACATGACCTGAGCTAAAGTCAATGCTTAACTAACCGAGCCCCCCAGGCGCCCCAGGGAATATTCTTATACACATATTTTTATGGGTTTGTCTAAGGGTGTCCAGAGGACAAATTCTAGCTGAGTTGCTAGAGCAAAGGGTGCATCTGATCAGATTTTCAGTATTGACAGACGCCCTCCATGGAGACGGTAACATTTTATATGCCCATTAAAATTGTACAAGAATACCTATTTCCCCCATCCCATGGCAGAAGTTGTCAAACTTTTTTGATTGTTCCTAACCTGATAAGTTAGAGGTGGTATATCATTAAAAAAAAATTTTTTTTTTAAACATTTATTTATTATTGAGAGACAGAGGAAGACAGAGCATGAGCAGGGGAGGGGCAGAGAGAGAGGAGACACAGAATCCGAAGCAGGCTCCAGGCTCTGAGCTGTCAGCACAGAGCCCAACGCGGGGCTCGAACTCACGAACCGTGAGATCATGACCTGAGCCGAAGTCGGCCGCTTAACTGACTGAGCCACCCAGGCGCCCCAAGAGGTGGTATATCATTATAATTTTAATTTGCATTTTCCTTATGAGGAAAGAAGGGACTTTTTCATTTCATAGCTTTAAGAGCCATTTATGAACAACGTGTTATATTGTTTGCCCATTTCTTTCTTGGGTTGGCAGTCTTTTATTATTGATCTACAGGTGTTCTTTATATATTAAAAAAGTTTGTCCTGTGGCTGGACTAAATAATCAAAAGAATAATTACACATATTTCAACAATCTGTCATTATTCTCTTGATTATATCTTTCTATGCAGAGTTTTGATTTTTGTATGATTGAATTTTCAAATCTTTTATAATGTTTAGGTTTCATTTAATATTATTTTCTTCTCTCACCGTTTTCTTTTCCCGTGTTTTCACACAATATGCCTACTCTCTATTTTAGATATTTAAAGCTTTGCTCCATGACCAGTGGATCAAACCCAGAGGCACCAGAAACGGGGCAAGCCGGCATTGTGTGCCTCCAGTAGAGCACTGGCAACATCGGCTCTGATAGCTTCTTGCCAAACGGTTAGCCTTATTCTAATTCTAGGGAACAGTTGGGCGAATCCAGATTGTGGGATGTCCTAAAGACAACATTTCCTGGACTCTAAACAATGTTCATGGCATGACAGACAAGGAGAAGCTGGTGAACCATTCCAGGCGAAGGGAGTTGAAAGAGCAGGGCATCAGATGCACCTGTGATTCCTCCATTGGATCCTGGATGGAAAACCAGTGCCAGCCAGGGCACCTGGCCAGCTCAGCTGGTGGAGCGCACAGCTCTTGATCTTGAAGTTGTGAGTTTGATCCCCACACTGGGTGTAGAGATGACTTAAAAATAAAATCTTGAGGGCGTGGCTGGGTGGCTCAGTCGGTTGAGCGTCCGATTCTTGATTTCAGCTCAGGTCATGATCTTGTGGTTCGTGAGTTCGAGCCCCTCATTGGGCTCTGCACTGGCAGCGAGGAGCCTGCTTGGGATTCTCTCTCTCTCCCTCTCTCTCCCTCTCCCTCTCTCTCTCTCTCCCTCTCTCTCTCTCTCTCCCTCTCTCTCTCTCTCCCTCTCTCCCTCTCTCCCTCTCTCTCTCTCTCTCTCTCTTTCTGGGTCTCTCTGTCCCTCCCTTGCTCATGTTCTCTCTCTCTCTTTCTCAAAACAAATAAATTTATTTAAAATAAATAAATAGTAAAATAAAATCTTGGAAGGAAAGGAGGAAAGAAAGCGGGAAGGAAGGAAGAAAAACAGTGATGGCCAAAGTGAGGGTCAGGGGAGCCGAGGAAACTGGAATATGGGTGTGCATGAGAGAATACTACTGGGTCGATATTATGTTCCTTGGGGGTGCAAGTAATGTTCCTTGGGGGTTCCTGGGTCCTGGTTATATGTAGGAGGATGGCCTTAGGAGACAGCCACGAGACATTTAGCAAAGTGTCGTGATATCTGCAACTCACTTTCAAATGGCTCGGGAAGAAGACCATCCCTGAATACCCACAACACGGAGAAGCATGAAACAAACGTGGCGAATGGTAACGAGCGGTGCCTCTCGGGGCAGGTTTTGGGATGTTCCCTGTACTATTTCTTTCAGCTTTTTTGAAACTTTTCACCAGAAAAAGGTGAGGAGAAAAAACCCCCAACTTTGTTCCATCTGGAATCTATTTTGGTTCGGTTCCCTTGGCTTTGCCTGGCTCTCCTGGGTTATCATCCTGGATTTCTGGCTTCTTTGCCCTTCTTTTCCAGGATGCACAGTTGTCTGTTTCTCTTTCTCTTAGGAACCTCCCTTTTAGGTGAGTTATTCTTTTCTGCACTTGGAAATTTTTACGACCTAGGATCTTTCTGGCAGGCTTACGTGATTCTAGAAGCAGGTGGGCAGCAGTGTGCACTGTATTCTTGTTTCGTTTCTACATTGCTCCAAGGAAATTTGCGAGGAAGTTTAGTTCTCTGAGACTGAAAGCCTTAATCCTCGGGGATACCATCAAATGAGTACGTAGCATCATTAACCTTTCTCTCAGCGAAACTTGAGAGAAGCTTTTTCTTCTCAGCCGAGAGTTTTTCAAGAGGTCAGCTTCTGCTTGCGTTATGTGGCTGTGGGCTTGTAAAAGAGTCTTGTGTCTCATTTTACGAAACGTGACGGTCTTAGGTGAGTAAGCTGGCCTGTGAAACCAGGAGCCTTTTTGCCAGGGGAGTGGTAACGAGCCAGTTTTGCTGGGAGCTTCTGCTCCTCGTCCGTGGCTTGGTGACTAATGGTTTTGTGGCTTTGGGAATGAAGGGTGTCATTACAAACAGATGATGGGGATTTGGCTGCTAAACCGGATTATCTGGGTGTGCCTGGTCTGGGCGTTGATGCCTACACCCGTTGGGAATGGGGACAGTTTCTTTTTCAGAGCCCTCACGTGGACCCCAGCAGCCTCTGATCCATTTCGGTCCACTCTTCTGAGCTTCTCCATGGTGGCCTTGGCCCCGAGCAAACCCTCTAGGTGACTGTGGGTGGATTCCTGTTGCGTTAGGTGGTTTGTCTTCCCACCTCCTGGGAGCGCGTGTATTTTCCCTGGAAATGCCTTGCCTCTCCGTGGTTGCCCTCAGGCTGGAGTTCTGTGGCCCACTTGAAGTCCTTATCTTCATATTGCACCCCCCCCCCCCCACACACACACACACACTCCCCGGCGAGTTGATGGAATAAACGCATGTGGATTCTGGAGTTGTCTTTGTTTAAAATATTTTTGTTTTTTTGAGTATCAGCTTGTCCAACATTTAGAGAGGGAGGAAACTGAGTCTCAGCAGCCTCTTGTGGGGAGGCTTCCTCCTTCCTTGGATTATTTCATTGTTCAGAGGTAGTGGGGGGGTGGGGGGAAGGAGAGGGAAGGTCACCGCCTGCGGAATAGAGCAGCAGTTATCCAAACAAACAGAGTGGCTCCCGGGATGTGTGGGTATCATGAACCCTTGCAATTTGTAGCAATGGTATGTGCATGGTTTTGAGGCAAACAAACATACCTATACTTTATGCAAATGAGCACACACCTATGTGGAAAACCTACAGGAAAGAGGAGGCAGTGATCCTCAACCTTATTTTCTGGAGAGTTTATAGGAAGAATTTCCACCCAGGAGGCCATGCCCGGAGCCTGCCAGCCAGATCCCGAGGATAGTCATCTCCAGAGCTGGGTGGTGAGGAGGGGGCCGGCTCTGGAAGCCAGGAGGCTGCCAGCCTGCCGCCTCTGGGGGCACAACTAGGGGGACTGAGCCCTCGCCCTGCAGGCCAACCCCATTGATTTAATGACCTAATTCTCCCAACAGGAAGTTGGAGGCCTTCCTGGCCCTGGGATTCGGAGGGGATGCAGTGAACTCATTCAGGAAGCTGATTTATTTGAACCAATTATAAGAGACTTTAATGGAGGGAAGGGATGGAGAGCGGAGGCAAAGGGAGCAGAGTGGGAGAGGGTGGCGCCCCGGGGAGGGAGAGGGCAGCCGGGGCCATGCTTGGGCCTGCCTCTTAGAACAAGGCTTGTCCCTACCCTAACGAGGGGGGCATAAACGTGTCCATATGTTTCTGCGCGAGGGGACCCTGTGCAGCTCTTGATAAATAAACAGCACTGTCAGTTTTTCCCTTTCTATTTAAAAAAATTGGGGGGGGGGGGTCGCCTGGGTGGTTTAGTCGGTTGAGTGTCTGACTTCGGCTCAAGTCATGATCTCACGGTCTGTGAGTTCGAGCCCCGTGCCGGGCTCTGTGCTGGCAGCTTGGAGCCTGGAGCCTGCTTTGGATTCTGTGTCTCCCTCTCTCTCTGCCCCTCCCCTGCTTGCACTCTGTCTCTGCCTCTCTCTCAAAAATAAATAAACATTGGGGCGCCTGGGTGGCTCAGTCGGTTGGGCGTCGGGCTTTGGCTCAGGTCATGATCTCACAGTCCGTGGGTTTGAGCCCCACGTCGGGCTCTGTGCTGACAGCTCGGGGCCTGGAGCCTGCTTGGATTCTGTGTCTCCCTCTCTCTCTGCCCCTCCCCCGCTCATGCTCTCTCTCTCTCTCTCTCTCTCTCTCTCTCTCTCTCTCTCTGTGTCAAAAATAAACTTAAAAAACATTTTTTTTTGTAAATTTTAAAGTTGAAAATTTCCCAACTTAATTAAATATTTAAAATGGTGACTCTGCAAAAATCGACATAGCTGTGGGCCGTGAGGTTGACGGGGCTTCCATGGGTTGAAATCCTGGCCTCCTTCTCTGGCGGTTGACACGAGGGCCATGAAACCTCCCTGCCAGGCCCCAGCTCTGTCCCTCAGAAGACTGACCCGCCATACAAAGTGAGCTTTCCCCGGGTGAAGGGGGGCAGGGGGGCAGCGTGGTCAGCAAGCGGGGACGGGGGACACCTGAGATGTTGACCAAGGTCACAGGAGAGAAGAAGGGTCCTGCCTTCCGTCGGCAGCTTGCAGGGGGCGGCTTCCAACACTGCCAGGTGCTCGGCCCGCAGTGAGGGTCATCCGGCCTGGGAGACCTGGTGCCCGGGAGCGGGGCGAGTGTGCCCGCACCCGTGTGAGAACTGAAGCTTCCAGCTCCTACGTTCACTTATAAATAGACATTACCCACCCCCTGGAACCTGCCGGAGGCCGAGGGTCACGAATCTGACTGAATCAGAGGAAGATCCGGAGCTAGGTTTTGTAGGCGCTCTGGTTCCTGACTTCAGGTCTCCGGCTCCGGCTTGGCCAGGTTTCAGGGCTCCAGCTGTTCTCTGGGAAGAAAAAAGAATCTTTTAAAATTAGGTCAAAAGATGCCTTTTTCCTTCTGTCCTCATTCCCCTATTGTGCGAAGAGAAAACCACCACCACCACCTGCATATCCCTGGGTCAGAACCACAGCCTAGTGACTGAGGAGTGTCCCCCCTGCAGCTGCAGAAACTTCCTGGGGTTGTGGCCCCGCATTCCCTTCCTGTTTGCATTGTTCTCAGCTGAACCTCAAGAGGCTGTCAGAGCAGGCCTGCCAGGTACTCTTTCTTAGCCATAAAAAGGGGGGTTTCACTCGGCGCAGGACTTGAAGAGACTGCAGTCTCTGAGTAACTTTTTTTTTTTTTAATCAATCAGGCCGAAATATAGGAGACGTTTTTAAGCCAGAATTTCTGAACAGATGCCTTATATCGGTGCAGTCACACCAACATTCTATGGCATATACACACAGGCCCCTTCCATCCCTCCATGTCTCAGATTCCCCGAGGTGAGGGTCTTGAGGCTGGGGCCTCCTTTGCGGTTCCCAAGTGAATCCCGGGCGGCACCGTTGAATCCGTCCAGACTCTTCAGCACACAGCCCTCAGCCTGCAGGCTCTTCGAGGGTCCACAGAAATACTGGAGACTGAAGAAAAAGCATCAGCCCCTTCTGTGAGTTGCAGAAGAATTATGTGTGGTGAGACGTGTGGGTTCATTTTAACGTCTCTGTAGAAGGCCGCTTCCAGTCTGGAGGTGGGGACAGCGGGGGCTGTGCTGGGGGTGGCGACCGGCGGCGCTGTGAGCTGAGAAACCTGGGCAGGTGTGCAAACACAGGCCTCAGGGCAGCCCAGAGCAGAGAACAGCACTCTTCCGGAAAGGGCATTCCGGGCCAAGGGACCGGCGGCTGCTGAGGCCCAGAGGTGTCGAAGGGGCCCGGTGCGGCTGATAACTCCTGGGGGGCCCTGAGTGGACGTGGGGGCTCGAGAGTGCCTTGTGGGGGGCTGCCACGGGCATCCTAGGGTGTTCGGCATCATCCCTGGCCCCTACCCACCAGGATCCTCCCAGTTATGACATGACGATC
This sequence comes from Panthera leo, assembly GCF_018350215.1. Classification (NCBI taxonomy): domain Eukaryota; kingdom Metazoa; phylum Chordata; class Mammalia; order Carnivora; family Felidae; genus Panthera; species Panthera leo. The sequence continues at coordinate 6,963,779 of NC_056686.1, read as the reverse complement.
AGAACCATCTCCAGACAAGGCCAGATGCCCCCCGCCGAGGACCCCCGCTGGCCGCCCCCCCCCTCCCCGGTCAACCACCTGCCGCGGCCCAAGGGCGGAGTGGAGGGGGCCCTTGCTTCTCACCTCCTGTCCAGCATGCAGGTCTCCGGGGAGCTCTCTTGGGACAGGTCTGGGCCTGTCCCAAAGTCCTTTTGGTTTATACGACATGCCCGCAGGTGCCACGTGTGAGTGGCCCGCAGGCCGAGCTCTGAGGGGGAGTCATCATGGAGGGAGGAAGCACCCCCACACCCCCGAGGCCCTCCTGGGCTGCCTTCCCAGCCTAACTGTGCTTTGATGCAGTTTGATGCCTTCACCATGGTCCTCAGGACAGCTGGGCGGGTGTCTGCGCTCTGTTTGTTGTTGGGTTGTTTTGAATCGAGTTACGTGCATTCGATTTTAATGCCGCAGGAACCTTCACGAAGGGCCTTCATCAGAGCGGTCTGCGCCTGGAACAGGATGCGGCAGCCGCGTTGGCCGAAGGGCGGGTGTTTGGAGGTGTTTGGAGGGTGAACTTCAAGAATTCAGAATCACTCCTGCGCCCACGGGCCTGCGGCCAGAGAGGAGCAGGCTCACCTGTACTGGGGCCTCAGAGCCGGTCCCCACAGCAGCGGGCGGGGCCACACGCAGCTCTTGGCACATCAGGGGGCCTTCCCTGGGCACTGGGGGGGGCCCTCCGACCGCCTTGCCTTACCGTTTCCTCGTGGCTTTCCAGCGTTTTCCCAACCTTGTAATCTTGATTTCCAATCTGCAGAGAAGTTGAAATAGTAGTGAACTATGCCCTTTACCTAGTTTCACCAGTGTTAACTTTTTGCCATATTTGCTCACGCACTGTCTCTGTGCACACTCACTCACACACACACACACATCTTTCTCCTGAACCATTTTGGAGTAAGCGGCAAACATTGAGACATCTCATCCTTAAACACCTCAGCCTGTTATCGCTTAAGGACCAGGATATTTTCCAGCGTAACCGAGATAAAATCACATTCAACACACACACCATTGATGCAATACCATTATCTAATCAATACCCCCCAGTAAATTTTCCCTAATTGCCCAATAATGGCCTTGATGAATCCATTCCCCACCCCCCCCTCTCCAGGATCCCATCGAGGACTATTCACTGTGTTTAGTTGTTATGCTGCATTATCTTATTTTCCGATCAGCAGGAGTTGGGGGAGGGGTGGTGACTGCCTGTCTTTTTCTCTGCAAAGTGGATTTTCATTTTCATTTCAGTTAAAATGGCTGATGTTTCTCCCAACTCCTGAGCCAGAAGGGGCTGATAGGCTGGAAGGAACTCATGCATTCAAATCCAGGCCCTGTCACTTACTAGCTTCGCGGCCTTGAGCAGGGTACTTACCATCCCTGAGCCACAGTTGTCTTATCTATGAAATGGGAATAATTCTTACCTCCCAGGCTTGTTGCAAGGACTAAAATTGAACAAGACAGTGTGATGAATGTGACTGACATTGTGCCTGGCCCTTAGAGAATGTTCCAGCAACAGCAATAGGTACCATTATTGTTCTGCCACACAGCCTGGCTTCACAGAGCAGGAAGGAGCTTTGGGTCAGGTTTGAACTTGGGTTGGCGACCTCAGGACGAATTCCTCATCCCAAGATCATCCCCTAAGAAGGATGCCGCGTCCCACAAACTCCCTGACTCGCCAGAGCTGCCATTAGACCTGTTTTGCTCAGGCTGGTGGAACAGGGTTCAAGAACGCCGAGGCTGGCTCTGGATGGAGGAAGCTGAAATGTGGAATTTATTAATTAAGGCAGTTGCTAATGAGGCCCCAGAGTCCGGGAGGTTGCAGTTTAATTACCGAGAGCAGAGCTTGTGGAAATCCTCTCTGGTGCCCCAGTTTTGATGTCGCTGAGGGTCTGAGCCGCCGCCCGGTGTGGAGACCAGGCTCAGTGCTCCCTCCCTCTCCTTGGCCCTGAGTGCTTTTTACCCACTCACTTGTATCCTGCATAGCAACGGAGCATAGTGGTTCAGAGCTCGGGCGATCTGGGTTCGAATCCTGTCCCAGTACCGAGTAGGACTGGCTGAGTGATCACTGGGTGACCCCTGCAGCCCCGTGTCCTCATTTGTAAAACCTTATAGGGATGTCTGTTGTGAAGACTGAAGGTCTCGTGTACAGGATGGGGCGAACACAGCACTTGGCCCATAGTTGAAATGTGCGTCAACTCTTTCTTTAAAGGAACTCTCAACCAGGGGTGTGTTTTGCCTCCCAAGGGACACATGGCAGCGTCTGGACACATTTTTGGTTGTCACAGCCAAGGGGGAGGTGCGGCCGGCATCTGGTGGATAGGGCCCAGGGATGCTGCTAGGTATCCCACGATGCACCGGGCAGCCCTCACAACAAAGAATCCCAGAATCTCGATAGCGCCAAGGTTGGGAGGCTCTGCTCTAAAGCATCCCTGGTGATTCAGGGCAGCATGTGGGACACGGAGGTGGGGTCTTGCACCCCCCCCCCCCACCCCGCAGCTCTTTGCACCGTCATTCCTTTGAGCCCGCTGGAGGCCGATGGGTGAACTGGGAGGGAAGGGGGAGGAAAGGAAGCCGGGTATTTTAAACTTTTGAATTCTTGCTGTTTAGTCTTCTTCCCACCCCCCGTTCTCTGACAAAGATATCACTCACTAGGATGCCCGGTGGCTCAGTGGGTTGAGGGTGTGACTCTGGATTTTGGCTCAGGTCATGATCTCACGGTTCAGGGGCTCGAGCCCCTTCTCTCTCTCTCTCCCTGTCCGCTGCTCCCTGGCTCGCTCTCTTTCTCTCTGTCTCTCAAAATAAATAAATAAGCTTGACAAAAATCACTTACGTCGTGTATATCACCTTACGTGTTTATTGAGTATCTGCCGTGCACCGGGTCTGGTGCCTTGCGCTCTCTCTGTGTGTCCTCTCATTTTCACAGCCAGCCTGTGAGGCAGGTACCATTACCATCCCCATTCTACAGATAAAGAAACTGAGGCTTGTTGATGGGAAGGCTCTAAACTGTCTGAAATTCAGCCCCTGGTCCTTTCCCAAAACTCCTCCACCTGTGTCTCCCCATCTTACTGGACAGGGGCCCCCAGGCCTGGGAGTCCCCACCCGGTGCCTGCCCCCACTGCGTGCCTCACCCGCCGGCCCTCCTGATGTCCTGCCCACTCCTGTTGCCTGGATCCCCGCCACGGCCTCGCCCTGCTTCCACCTTCACAGCCTCTTCTCCGTGTCTGAGTCGGACCCAAGTCAGATGGGGCCATGCCTCTAACTCACTGCCTTTACTTACAGGTCAAGGGCAGGTTTTCCAGAGGCCTCCTCTGTCCTAGTAATCCGCTGCGCTGCGCCCCTTGCGTGGTTCCTTTCCCGTGGCCCTCCTCGCTGTTCCTGCAGCACACCCTACCCCGGGGCCTCCGTCCAGCTCTGCTCTGGGCTCCCCTGGCTCACTCCGTCACCTTGTCCAGGCTCTGCTCAGGAAGGCCCACCTGGCCACCCCACGCTCCTGGTCCCCTCCCCCAGCTCCATTTTTTTTTTTTTAAATCTATTTTAGCACCTGTCGGTCACCTTCTTCTGTTCGCACTGTATTATTTCCCATTGATTTGATTTTTATTTTGTTTTGCCTGCTCTCCTCTCTCACCAGACTACGTAGGGATTTTTGACTGTATTTTCACTGATCTATCCCAATGCGTACTACGTGCTCCATACACTTGTTGATTGAATGACCCCCCCCCGCCCCCCCCCCCGCCCCCCCCCCCCCCCCCCCCCCCCCCCCCGGCCACTCGGCAGGAAGCTCAGTCGGCAGGATGCTAATTCTTCACCTCCGGGCATGATGCCCCTCCGTCCAGGGCACAGTGTCTCCCAGAGCAATCGGTCACCACGTTGTGGCTGTTTCTCCAGAACACTGCAGATGGTCACTTTGGTAGCAGCTTTATCTACAGGACGGCCTGCTCTACTCCGCAGGGCCCGGGGGCTTCTCCGCGGCCCGTGGAGGCCAGGCCTCGGGGGCCTTGGCCAGCTCGCCTCCCACGCCCCTTCCTGCAGCCACAGGCGCGTCCGTGCTCTCGCACGGCTCCCATCCTGCGGTTCCGCCTGTGCCCACACCGCCCACCCTCGCTGTCCCTTCTGTCACCCCCCGGCCCGAGCCCCCGCTCTCTCCTGGTCCAGCTTGGCCCCGGCCTCTCTTCCCGCGGCAGCCGCACTGTCTCGTGAAGCTCAGACTCTTACCTGAGCCCCCTCTGCTTGACCGCCTCTCCTCACCCCTCGCGGGACCCACCCACGTGGTCCAGTCCCAGCCCACCTTGACACCTCTCACCCGACGCCTTCTCTCTCAGGGTTTTTTAAAGACCAAATCTTTTCCTGCTTCGGGGCCTTTATGTGTGCGTGCCCCCCCACCCAGCTCCTCCTCGCCGTTCGGGTGCCAGCTCAGGGGTCACTTCCTCGGCTGCCTCCCCTCCCGCCTAGGTCAGGCTCCCAGATGCACGTCCTCGAGGCACCTCGCGCTTGCCTGTCGTGCCGTTTACCTGGGTATGGCTTAAGATCCGCCTCCTCCTCACTTGCCACAAGCAGACCACAGCTCTTGTGCTCACCTGTGTGTCTTCGGCGCCTAGCACAGGGCCTGGCATATAGTAGATGCTCAATAATTGCCCAGAGACCATCCCGGTGCCTTCAGTGCCCTTCTCCTTCCTCTCCACCAGCAAACTCCTGTTCATCCTTCGAGACCCAGCTCCAGTTTCCTCTCCCTGGTGCTCTTGGCAGCCGGTCCCCCGTCCTGTGTGTTGTCGCAGAGCTTTGCACCTCCCTTACTCTGCACTTACTACCCCGGGTCAGAGCCCTGGGTCTTTTCCTGGCGCTCCTGAGCTGCGCGGGGGGCAGTGCCGGGCACGGTATATCACCGGCAGTTGGCACTCTGGACGTGTTTGGGTCTTGGCCTGACGCACCTCTTTGGCTCGTTGCTTACGGTTGCAGTCCTTTTCCGTCTGCTTTGTGTAGTGTGAGTTCCTCAGCCACTCGGTCACTTCCTGGAAGGCAGGCTCAGTGTCACGGCCCCACTTTTTGCGTCTCCTATTCCAGGAGCCTGACACGGGGCTGTGCACACCTAGAAGGGTTTTAGTAAACCCTCCTTTTTATTTAATTTAATTATCTTATTTATTGAAAAAATTTTTTAATATTTATTTTTGAGAAAGAGAGAGAGAGAGTGCGAGCCGGGGAGAGAGGGAGGGAGACACAGAATCCGAAGCAGGCTCCAGGCTCTGAGCTGTCAGCACAGACCCTGACGTGGGGCTCGAACCCACGAACCGCGAGATCATGACCTGAGCCGAAGTCGGAAGCTTAACCGACTGAACCACCCAGGCGCCCCTTATGTTTTGTTTTAGAGAGAGAAAGCAGGGGAGGGGGCAGAGGGAGAGGGAGAGAGAATCTTAGGCAGAGCATGGAGCCCACCCGACACGGGGCTCAGTCCCACGACCCTGGGATTGTGACCTGAACCAAAATCAAGCGTTGGACACTCGACAGACTGAGCTACCCAGGCACCCCAGTGAATCCTTCTTGAGTCTATGTCATATCTACATTTATTTACTTACTATTATTTTTAAATGTCGTGTCTACTTAAGTTTGTAGGGGCCTTGGCAGTTTTGGGAGGCACCTTGGCATCTTTTTTCTCATTCTGGAACATCTTTATAATTTGTGGGACCCAGTGCAGGGCCCCTTGTTCAAAAAGTAGTGAGCATTTCAAGACTGTGATAGCAGAGGTTTAGACCAAGGGTGGGGCTTCTAGGCCTCAGCTCATGAAGCCGGCCCTGATCTCATTGTACCCAACGCGGGAAGATACGGTAGATAGAGCCCATGATTTCCTTTTTACAGATGGCAAAATGAAGGGCCCAAAGGGCAGGGACCAACCTCAGTTGTGCAGCTGATCGGAAACAGTTCTGCTCCTGGAGCACGCTGACTGTCTTATCCTGGCTCAGGGGCCCCTACAACTTTGAGCCTCAATTTCCTCCTCTGTAAAACGGGGGTATCGACCTGATCCTAAAATGGCAGCTAGAACAGCTGGAGGTGAATCCCTGGACAGTCCCGTCGGGAACATCACCTCAGCTTGTGGATGCCTTCCCCCTAAAGTCACAAATACAAAGTTCTTCTCTGCTTCTGGGAAGGGCCCGAGTCCTACAGACAGTAGGAGGCTAATTGGCTTTTGTGGTAGTTGAAGAAATGAAAGCCCTCAGGAGTGGAAGAAGGCTGTCTTCTCATCTCTTTTTGAAGGAATGTGGGCACTTGGGTGGAAGTTTCCCCAGGGAGCCTTGGTATTTCGATGCTTTGATATCTAGAGGGACGAAAGAGAATTAATCGCTATAGATGCCCGTTCCCGCAGGGGTAGTCTGAGGGTGGAGGGAGTGGCAGGAGTGGGTGACGGGTCCTCCATCCGAGGGCCATTGCTGGTTGAAGAGAGACCCAGACTAGAGGCCAGAGGTTTGAGCAGCATCTACCTGTAGGGGAGGCTTTGGAAATCTCACTTTCTCTGGAAAACACGTTTTCTTCAGCCCCTTGGGTTAGTGAGCCTCTCTCTTTGCTGAAAGACAGTGGAAGAGGGGTCCCGCTGCTCCCCGAGGTCCTGTACCTCCCTTACAACAGGTTGCTCCAAGTGTTGGCCTCAGATCTCTGTCCTCACAGCGGGGCTGAAAGCTGGGGGTCCGCCTGTAACCAGGGACTCCGAGGTCAGCGCGCACAGCACAGGAGGTGACCGGGCCGGAGCGGCCGGGCACCACTCCCCAGTGCCCCCACCTGCCTCTGGCCGTGCTCCTGCCAGGGGAACCTGCAAAGGGCCCGAACGGTGAGGTTGTGTGCCAGGGGGGCAAAAGAGGAGAAGGAGAAGGCAGCGTTCTTTGATTCCTGCAAGAGGTGTGTTTGGGGCCAGTAGACCTGTGGCCAGGCGCTAGGTTGTAAATGACCCGCAACTGTGTTTTATGTTGTGTGGGGGGGTGAGTTTATGTTCACACATGCAGCTACAGGTGCTCGCCGAGCACAGGACAGACGTAAATGCGTGTCCGAGCACAGAGCAGGTGGAGCCCGGGCTGTTTGGTGGGTGGGACGCCTTCTCGTGCAGGTTCAGGACTTGCCCATCAGCTGCCCTGGAGTGACTCACCCCGGTGACAACGTCTCTGAGCACAGCTCTCAGTTGGACTTGGTGACTAACCCAAGGAAGGAGGGTGCGTGGTGACCTGCTTCAGCCGGAAATGACAGGCCGGCATTAGCTGCGCTCAGCACCTTATCCCAGAGCCGTTGGTGCGGGTTCCCTGGGCCGGCCAGACACACAGGTATTTCTGGACTGCGACAGAACCCGTTGCCATGCGATTCCTGCCAGTGCCGGGTCCCCATCAGCGTGGGGCGTGGGCTCCCACTTCGGGCCCTCCCGGCTCCTCCCGTGACCCGTGTTCTGTGTTTCCACAGGGCCGCACCTGCCTATTTCTCCCGGCCACAGCCCGCCCTGCACAGTTGAGCTGCTGTTTGCCTGAAGTTAATTTCCAGAGGCAGGTAAGGACCCCAGGGGAGGGGCTTCTGGTAACGGGCCTTAGAGCAGTGCTGGCTGGGGAGCAGGCCTCGGGGCCGGGCTGTGGGAGCTCATCTCGCTTCCTTCCCCGCAGTGCCTGATCCTGGCTCATTTCTGCAGCCCGTGTGGGTTCTTCCCGTCAGGGCTGTGCTACCGCTCTGTCGCTTAGGCTAAGATGTGTACAGTCTCTGAATTAATATCGCGTGTTAAGTTCTGGGAATCACAATGATACATTGTAATTTTATGCAACGTGAACATTGTATAAATGTAAATGTACATTTTTTAAATGCAAGCACTTAAAATATATCACAACTTTTTTTTAAAGTTTATTTATTTTGAGAGAGACAGGGGGAGGACGAGTCGGGGAGGGGCAGAGAGAGGGAGACAGAGACTCTCAAGCAGGTTCCGCCCTGTCAGCGCAGAGCCGATACGGGGCTCGAACTCATATGGTGAGATCGTGACCTGAGCTGAAACAAAGAGTTGGATGCTTAACCGACTGAGCCACCCAGGCGCCCCAAAATGTACCACAACCTAAAAAAAAAAAAAATGGGTTGAACGAAAGGCAAGTGCTGGGACCCATGGAGCAGAGGTGGCTTGTGTGGGTCAGGGACGCTCTTGCTGTCTGGCCCAGCCTGAGGTTACCCACTATTCTCCAGGCAGGTGTAAGACCACCCCAGGTATAAATGTATATTCCAGTTTTATAAATGTGGGTGTTCAAACAGCACGAGCTGCAAGTTTATAAATAAAAATGAGTGCAGGTGGCTGTGTTTGTATCGAGGGCCACACATGCCTGTCAAAGGGAGGCCCGCTCTCAAAGCTGTTTATCAGAACGGGTCTGACTGCTGCACGGAACCCTCAGCCCTCCTGCTCTGGGACTCCTCCTGCACCACGACCCATCTCAAGTGCCGGCAGCCGCTTCACGGCTGGAGACCGTGTGCGGCCAGAGGTCAGGTCCTTGCAGAGCAGGGCAGGAGCGTGCTGTCTTACGTGTGACCTCCATGTCTCCCACAGAACGCAGTGTTGCCTAAGCCACGGGCCACATTTGTCACTTCGTATGGATCCCTCCCAATGGCTGGGAGCCCCTGCCCCACTGTCCTCTCCCTGTCAGACTCCTTTCAACCGAGATGCGGGCTCCACACCAACAGGAACGTGCAGGGTGTGGTGGGGAATGCGTCTGTGCGTCTGCACCTTGGTGTCTGAATTGCATTTGTGCCCATCAGCTGTGATTTTCTGGAATCGTACCCACTTTTTACATAACCGTGGATACCTGCAGCATAATCTATGGCCACAGGCCTGCACCCTCACCATTCATTTGGGGAGTTGATGGTTTCCTGTTTCTTTCCATTTTCCATTTTCTGGCCCCTCTCTGCTTCTCCCTAGTCAGCTTCCATAATGGTAGTGTCTTAGGGGAGGGAGCAGGTCTGTCTCTGCCTTGGGCGGTTGACACTGAGACATTTTCTCAGGATTTAGAGTGGAAGTATCAGCACTGTAGACAATGGGGCGCCTACAGAGCTAGCGGGGAGACCATTAGTGAGAAGCATCATTCCTTTTGCCTCTCACCGCTGAGGACTAAATAACTACTGTGTCTAAATTAGTCGCGGTTTAGACTCACGTGACTCAAACACATTTTAATGGAGACCAGTTCTTCATCCCTACAGGGGAGCATAAGAATTTTCAAATGAAATTAATCTGATGCTTGTCAGATTTGTGATGAAAATTTAAGAGCGTGTTTGCTTGGATAGGCACCAGACCCAAACACCCTTTAATATACTTGTAGCGTATCAATGACTGAAATGGATGTGTTTTGGGACTGATTATGATTTACTCTCTTCTTTTTTTTTTTTAATTTTTAAAAAATGTTTATTTATTTTTGAGAGAGAGAGAGAGAGAGAGAGACAGAGCATGAGTGGGGGAGGGGCACAGTGAGAGGGAGACACAGAATCCAAAGCAGGCTCCAGGCTCCAAGCCGCCAGCACAGAGCCCGACGCGGGGCTCGAACTCACAAACTGCGAGATCACAACCTGAGCCGAAGCCAGACGCTTAACTGACTGAGCCCCCCAGGCGCCCCTGATTTTCTCTCTTCAATTATTAATTTTCTCCACATTGACACCCCTGATGCAGTTTCTGTTTAGGACGGAACCACGTAAACCAGTCGTGATGTTCGAGTCTGTTAGGATTGCAGGGTGCTCGTGGCTACATTCTGCCCTAGATCCAGCCCTGGGCGCATTCCGCTTGTGCAGCGGCCCAGCAGAATCAGCTCAAAGTAGAGCTCAAAGAATACCAGAAAACCAGAATTTGGGGAAACGACAACGGTCTTCCCCAAAGCAAGAAGAGGCTTTGCCAGGGAAGCGTGCTGAATTGGGAGTAGCCTGGCCCCAGAGACCCATTCAGGCCCCACCGACACCCCGGGCCCACGACTGGGTGGTGTAAACCCCCCCCCAAGTAATCATAATATGAATGTGGGAGGTCCCCCAGACAGTGGGGCTACCATGGCAGAAGACCGCGGAATGAGATTGATCTGTACAAGATGCAAGATGTCTGTTGGACAGAGCAAAATTCTGTGAAAACAGACGGTGTAAATTGATTCACTCAAGCTCATGGTCACGCTCACACTGATACACTCCTGTGGGTTCTGAGGCTGCATCTCTGTTGGTGGAAGCTTGGCCCGTCAGGAAAGGACAGTGAGGAAGGGGTTCCCAGTCACTGGGCAGCCAGGACCCCTACGTCCTGGGATGCTCAGCAAAACCAGATACATATCCTTGCCTCGGCAGAGCTGGCCCCGGAGTGATGGATAGATCTTGCTCTGGGACCTGGGACTCGGGTGTGGTTTGTGACCTAGGATCGCAGTAAGAGCTGGAACCAAATGGGCCTGTTGGGGAGTTGGGGTGGGGGTAGGCGCGGAAACTCACTGGAATTCTGGTTCTTTTGTATACGGTGACACCTAGTGGCTGGTCCCTGTACTTCAATGCTGTCTTTCACAAGGAGAGAGCAAACTGACCACTAGTCCTTGGACACAGGACGGAGGTGGGAGACTTTCACTCCCCGAAGCCCTGACTCCCCGTTTGAAAGCTCTGTGGAGTGTTTCAGAAGTCCTCTGGGGAGCACCATGGCCCAAGGCACTCCACTTGCTCAAATGGGAGTCCTTTGTCAACGCTCAGTTTGGTTGTGCAGACTGGATTGGGTACTTTGGTCTGTTTCAACACGGTGACATTTGGCCCTAAATCAGCGTGGGTATTAGAGAGAGAGGGAAACTTGCACACCACGGGCTGTCTCGATTTTTCCATTCAGCCAACTGGGTGGTGTCTATTAAGTGCATGCTAGGCACGGTGCTGAGCTGTGGAGGACGGGGTGAGCTAGGCGGGCCCTGGCCTTCAAGTCTGGCAGGGGAGAGACAATAAGCAAGTACCCCAGCAGGGCACTTCCAGAAAATGGGGACGAGCCCGGGCTATGTGACCGAGTGGGTGTAGGGGGTGTGGGACACAGAACCTGCTTCAGCTATGCTGTCAGGAAAGGTTCCCGGGGAAGGCGTCTTTAAGCAAGTTGAAGGGTGAAAATAAGCCAATCCAGGCTCAGGGGACACCCAGTGCAAAGCCTGCTGGGGGAAAGAGCTTCTTGGCATGTTCTAGAAATAGCCTGGGGTCAGGAAGGCCGAGAGTGAGGGGAGGCATGAGGAGAAGCAGGCCTCATGAGCACTCTGGGGTAGTTCAGTGGGAGGAAGTGAAAAGGGGTCAGTGTGAGAAGCAGCGATGTCCCAGACCCGGGCTCCCATCAGAGACCCACTTGACATGGCTTACCCCTCTTTCCTGGTTACCAGCGCTCACTGGGCTCTTTTCTGAGCCCAGAGGGGGCGGCACGTGAGTAGACAGTACAATGGGTTGTCTGGGGCTTCAGTGGGGAGAGGAAGGCCCCAGAAGGAGACCTGCTGCATCAAGTATACAGCCACTCCTTTAGCCCCAGCCTGCCAGCTTTTGAGCCTGTTGTGTGGACTTTTAGGACCAGAGCCCCTGGTAGCTTATGGGGACTGGACACTTGACAGGGACCTCCAGGGAGGCTGCTGCCCAGGACTCTGGCACATTTCTGAGTCTGCCCTTTGCCCGGAGAGCAGGCCTGCCTGGGAGAGCCTGCTGGTCCAGGGCTTGCTGGCCCCCGAGGATGGGCGGCGTGAGGAGTGTCCTTGGCTCGCGAGCCAGGCTCCCTGGGTCCCCCGAGAGCAGCTCCTTGGCAGCGGGGCTGCTGAGGCTCCACCCCCACCAGCTGCTGCGTTATTTCTGACTCATCCAGGAGTTACAAGCCTGTAACCCAAACCCCTCCACGCCCGGCTTCCTCTCTGCCGGCTCCTCCTAGAGTGGGGAGACCCTGGGACGGCTCTCCTGGGACCTCTCTGCAGGTTGGGTCCCTGCTGTACCCAGACACAGCTGCTGCCCTCAGGAGCTGCCCTCTGACAGGTGGGGTGGGCGTGCGCGCGTGACGGCAGTGAGCTCAGGTGGGCGTCTGTATCCCACAGCCCAGGCCTGCCTGTCCCCATCGAGGGACTCCTTGGAGCCCGGCCCAGGAGCTGGCCTCTTGAATTCGTCAGGGGCTTCTGCTGAGGGGGCTGCCCAGGCCTTGGGGCTCAGTACTGATCTTGTGGTTTCTCCAGCCAGAGGCGCCAGCTGGCTGCTTCTGGTCGTGTCACTTTTGCTCCTTCTGGAAGTTGCATGCTTGGAAAACCTGGGACGCTTAGGGCTTCATTCAGCACATCCCCTGTGGCTGATAGCAGGGCTCTTGCTGAGGGGGTGGCTGGAAGATCGAGCTGGCCAGAAGTCTGGGTCAGCTTAGACTCCCTGGGCCTGACAGCTCCTCGCAGAGGGTGCTGGCCGCCAGCGCCTGCTCCGGGATCTAGCTGCTCAGTCTGGCTGCCTGGGGCCGGTGGGGGTGAGGGAGGAACAGGCAACTCGCCACCTGCTCTGGGCTCTCAGAAGCGAGACCCTGCAGCACTGTGGGCTGCCTGACCACTCCTGCCCAGCACCCAGTCTGTGTCTGGTGGGTCTCGTCCCGAAGCCCGCTTCAGTGCCTCTCCTCGCTCCGCAGGAGTCCCCAGGGCTGGCCAGGGAATGAACCGCGAGGGGGCTCCCGGGAAGAGTCCGGAGGACATGTACATTCAGCAGAAGGTCCGAGTGCTGCTCATGCTGAGGAAGATGGGATCAAATGTGAGTGCCTTTGGGGTGCCAAGCAACGGGTCCTGCAGGGAGGGTGCTGCCGTGGGCAGAGCAGAGGGCCTATAGCCATGTCCTGTGGCAGCTGTGGTCTGCGGAGGGGGATGCTGGGCTTGTGGTTTGGCTCTGTGGCTGATTCATGCCACTGAGAGCCCTTCCTGTCCAGCTCCAGGGGTACCGCTGGGACAGTCTTCCCATCCCCGTGCTGAGCCTGGGCCAGGTGGGTGTGAGCCCTAAAGGCCCTGACCTTCCCGCCCTCCCGTCTCCCTGGGAGGTGTCCAAGGGGCGCTGGGCAGGACGGGCACTGAGAGGGCAGCACTGTTCAGAAAGAAAGGGATGGGCTCCCCGGGCAGGGCCTGGGCTTCCTCCTGGCCCCGTGCTGCACTGGAACCCAGTCTCAGATCTGATCCGAGTGGCAAGGCCTGTGGGCCCACGGACCAAGTTTGGGGTGGGGTCAGAGGGTGCTCGCTCTGGAACTGAAGGGTCAAGAGTCAGGAACAGGGGCCCAGGGATTACAGGAGCAGGTACCTTCTGGGAGCCGGTGTGCACCGCCCCTCACAGTGGCTGTCTCACCCTTGCAGCTGACGGCCAGCGAGGAGGAGTTTCTGCGCACCTACGCGGGGGTGGTCAACAGCCAGCTCAGCCAGCTGCCCCAGCACTCCATCGACCAGGGTGAGTCCCGGCCAGGGCGCCCCGCCATGCCCTTCCCAGAGATGCCTAGTTGGGTTTTCTGGAGAAAACTTAGCTCCTGGGGCAGACAAGGGAGGGCGGCTGCCTCCCGTCCCCAGAGCTGAGGCCCAGGCCTGGGCCCATCTCTTTACCGGGGTGGGAGCCGAGGACCCAATCAGGTAATGGTGGGAGCAAGAAATGGCCTGGGGGAGGCAAGAAATGGAGATGTCCGGGGCCTCTGGTTTTTGCATTTCCTCAGCCTTTGGCTTGACCCCTGCCCACCCAGCACCCTGTCCAGGGAGAGCGTGAAGCCAGCCTCACCTGCTAGGACCTGCCCTCGGCACCGGTTATGCAGGGAGCTGGTGTGTTCCTGGCTGCACCCAGGCGGGAGGCCCCGATGGCTCCGAGTGCCCGAGGTGTCCATCTGCCTGAGGGGGCTCTTTCTTTTCTGGGTGCCCTCACCCGATCGTAATAATGGGAGTGAGAAACATTTAAGTATTTATTGTCCAGCAGGCACATGGTGAATACTGGATCCACGTAGTTTCGTTTTATCGTGGGCAGCTACTGGTTGTATTACTTGCACTTAACGGGCGAGGAAATGGGTTCGGAAGCCCATAAGTGGTCGCCCTGGTCTTACAGCCGGTTGCCAGAGGGCTCAGGATGCAAACTTGTCACTGCCCGTCCTGGAGTGCTTGTGGGCTCTGTCATCTGGAGGGCTTGCCCGACCCCGTGGCCCACGGCATCCTGACCAGCACTTCCATCTCGTCCTTTCCTTTTATCTTTTCGCTTAGTTGGAAATATTTGCCATAAAATTGTGTGGCCTGTGGGGTGTCAGATGTGAGCTGGCTCCCGGCAGCAGGGCGACGAGGGGCGCGTGCTGACCCGTGGGGCCGAGGAGGAGAGCAGGTGTGGCACGCAAGGCCGCCTGTCTCGAAGCAGTCCCTGCTCTCCTGGATATCATAGGCCTCAGCTCTGGCGCAGGGCCCAGTTCTCCAGCTCTGACGCCGGGTGTCACCTGGCCTGTGCGCCCAACTCAGCAGAAACGTACAGGGCGTCCCAGAAGCTCGGGCAGCAAATTGGGACAGCCACTCGCTGAGCACAACCTGCCTGGGCCACATTCGTGCCACAGCCTGCTGTATACCGACGGTTAGGGGCGGGGTCTGCCCTTCGGGGGTTTGGCTTCTGGGAGGGATCCTTTCTTTTTTTTCTTTTCTTTTATCATATAAATATACAAATATATATATATATATATATATATATATATATTTATATATATATATATATATATATAATTTATTTAAGTAATCTGTAATCTCTACACCCACCATGGGGCTCGAACTCATGACACCGGGGTCGAGAGTCACACGCTCTTCCGACTAGACCGGAAGGGAGACATCCTTTCTTATCCACAGCTGATCTGGGTTTCTAGCACAGTTCCCCCTTCCCCCCCAGGCTCTTGAACCATATCTCCCTGAAACCCTCAGGCTTCTGGGTTCCTAGGACATCACATTTTCTCCCACCCCGGTTTTAGGTCACTGAATCAACCAGAATTTGGGCTGGTGATAAGAATGCCTCTAGTAAAATGCTGTTAATGGAAAAAATCATAATAAGTTATAGAACTGTATGTCAATGTAGAAAACAACCCCCCGACACACACACACACTCACACGTGTACGTGTGTAGGAAAAAAAAGCTGAAAGAACATATACCAGGCTGTTAATAGAGAATTTTGATGTGGGTAGAACTGTCTATATAAAGGACTTTAACTTTCCAAGTCACACATTTTCATAAGACTAATTTTTTAACATTGCACATACGTTTCTTCTGTAGAACGGGGAAGTTTTTTTTTTTTTTTTTTTTAAATGTTTTTATTTTTATTTTTGAAGGAGAGAGAGACAGAGCATGAGCGGGGGAGGAGCAGAGAGAGGGGGAGACAGAGAATTCGAAGCAGGCTCCAGGCTGTAAGCTGTCAGCACAGAGCCCAACATGGGGCTCGAACTCATGAACTGTGAGATCATGACCTGAGCCGAAGTCGGACGCTTCACCGACTGAGCCACCCGGGCGCCCCAAAATGGGGAAGTTTCTAAAAAGCATTAAGAGAACCCTCCATCTTGCCTAGCTAAGCCAGCAGTTGAGAATAAAAATGAACTCTGTGGAGTGAAGCCCATGGTGACCTCACGTGCCCTAAAGCATCTGGGCCATCAGGAGCGAACTGTGGCCTGTGAGGGTGACCCCAGAATCTGGGCCCTCCTCGGTGAGGGGTGTCCACGGGACAGCCAGGCAGGCCTCAGATACATCTCCCAGGGAACAGGCTGCTGAAGCTGCAACGGGACCCAGAGGAGGGTCTCTGGGGATGCTGGTGGCTGGGGTGGCTCTCTGCTGTTGGGGTTCCCTGCATACTGCCCCGGGGCCCCGCGGTTACCTCTGAGCTGAACCAAACAGGAAAACACACGCTGCAGAAAGTCCTGAGGATTCCCGTGGCCTGTGTAGGAGGAGGGTGGGCGGCAGTGCCGGAAGAGCATCATGTATTTTGTGCCCCTAAGGACCCCGCACACAAATGCACAACAAAACAGTTCTCGGCGCAGTCTCTCTCGCTGTGGGGGCACAACCCTGAGAGCAGGACCCTGCACGTCTGCCCACACCGTGGGGCCAAACGGGTCTTGGCTAAAATTCTAGCCTGCCCACCTCATCTGTTGGCACGGCCAGCCTCAGCTGGTGCCGCAGGGATGCCGCTGCCAGGGGCCCAGGTGCTGTCCAAGTGGCGAAAGCCCTGGATCACTGCTTCCAGTGCCTGGGATCCCAGCATAAAAGACCCCTCAAAGGCCTGGGAGCAATCAGGGTGGTGGGGGAGACAGTGGGACAGAAATCTGGTGTGAGCCCCTCCTGCCACGAGGTGGCGCTGTGTCTCAGCAAATGCCCAGCGCTCTCCTCCACGGAGAGCAAAGTCTCCTTCAGCTCCCCTCTGGGGGCCTCGGACCAAAGGGACAGAGCTCTGCATTGGGCTACTATCTTTAGACTCGCACACGCTTCCCCTCTGGGGTTGGAGGGGTCTGGTACTGGGGGCACTGCTTGCCCTCCCTGGCCCCAGACACAAGAGTGGGCTGGGCATCCCTAGCCCCACGCCCGGGCCTCCTGCCTCCCTGGTCTTCCCCTGGTGAACATGTGTGCAGGATCTGCCAGGCCCTCACTGGTGCCAGAGACCGTGCTGTGTGGGCCTGGCTGGCCTCTGCTGGTCTGAGACCACCCACGACAGCCTCCTCCTGGAAACCCTCCTTCCGTTCCCCCATCCTCTGTGATACACCTGTCTGTCTTTCTGTCTCTCCGTCCCCCCAGGCCCTACCTTCTGCCCCCTCTGCTCACTGCCCCTGAGCGCTCCTTTTCTCACACCCTGGTGCCTTGATATTCTGCCCTCCTCTCTGTCACACCTCCCCCTGGGGGTCTCACATGCTCTGGTCAACGCCCTCCAAACACACACCCTCAGCCCAGACCCTCTCCTGACCCCCACCCCCAGAACTTTACGTGCAACTCCCTACTGACCGTCTGGCCACAGACAACCCACGCTCAGATCCAGATTCACACTCGACCCACCGAATCTATTCTTCTACCTGTATTCTCGGTCGTGATGGATGTATCACCAAAACTCCATGGCCCTGGGGACTCCTCTTCGAAGACCCAAGTATCTAGCAAATTATCAGATCCTTGTGATTCTCTTGCCTTAAGGCTCCTCAAATCTGCTCTGTCTTCTCCGTCTTGGTTTGAACCCTCGTTTTGTTCAGAGCACATATTCATTTTTGTCTTGATCGCTGCAAACAGTTCCTGGCATCTTGACTCCTCACCTTGTCCCTCCAGTGCACTTCCCACCCCTGGCTCAGCAGGTCTTGTCCCGACTTAAAATGCCGCCTTGTGGATGATGTCCAGCCCCGCTAGCATGATGAGCGGGACTCCCTGACACTTGACCTCACACACCGGAAACAGCCAGAGCCAGTGGCTTTCAGCTTCTGTCTCAGGCTGGCCTTGGCGCCTCTGCATTTGCCTCTGGCTTCCAGGAGCCCAGCGCTGACCCCCAGCCTTCCTCTGCCTGTTGCCGGCCGGGCCAGGCCCTCTTGTCATTCCCATCCCGCACATGCACCCTGGCTGAGCTACTCCCACGGTCTCCTGGTCGTCTCTTGAGCAACCCCGAGACCCTTGAGCTTGGGACTATGGCTTCCCACCTTGTATTTCTGGGGCTACGTCCCCCCCCCCCCCAACCGAGGCCCAGTGCACGCTTGGACAAATGAATGGGCCAGGCTCTCTTTGGGTCGGAGAGCCCATCATCCCCCAGAAAGGCAAGAACGTGGAGCCAATCTGAGTGCTGTCTCCTGCTCCCCGAGGGTGACCAAGCAGACCCTACAGCCAGGCAAGACTGACTTTGAGCCAGAGATCAATACCCCTCGGGAAAGGTCACCTTGCTGAGGAAGCCCAGCTATAGGTGTGGGGGTCGAGAGCTGTAGCTTCCGAAGAGCGGGCTGGACAGAATGCTGAGCTCATTCCCTTCTTATCACCGGTGCTACTGTCTCCATAACACGTACCGATCCCTTTTCCTGGTTATGGAATAATGCATAGTCATTGAGGAAAACTGGGGAAAGGCAGGAGCAGCAGAGAAACCTGAACGATTGAATCCTACCGCAAGCTACGATCACTGTTACCTTCTGCTCAGTTCCCCGTCAACCTTTTAAAACTATGTTTGTCGGGTTGCCTGGGTGGCTCCGTCAGTTAAACATTCGACTCTTGATTTCGGCTCAGGTCATGATCTCATGGTTCATAAGTTCAAGCCCTGCATCGGGCTCTGCGCTGACTACAGGGAGCCTGCTTGGGATTCTCTCTCTCCTTCTATCTCTGCCCTGCCCCCACTCCGTCTCTCTCTCTCTCTCTCTCTCTCTCAAATAAATAAACATTAAAAAAAATTAAAATGTACTTGTATTCACAATCACAAATTGGGGACCAAATGGTATATATAAACATCTTAATATCCATTTTAACATCCATGTTTTACTTATGGTAATTTTTTAAAGTTTATTTATTTTGAAAGAGAGTGAGAGCGCATTCGCGCGCGTTTGTGCAAGTGGGGGAGGGGCACAGAGAGAGGGAGAGAGAGAGAGAATCCCAAGCAGGCTCTGGGATGTCAGCGCAGAGCCTGACGTGGGGCTTAAACCCACAGACCGTGAGATCTTGACCTGGGCCACCAAGGCACCCCGACTTATGGTAATTTTAAAGTATTTTCCAACAATTTGCAAGAAAAGATTTTAGCGATTGCATAATAAGCAGCCACGTGGCGGCCCAGAATTCACTGCCCAGACCTTCCCCGTGGGACATCTGTTTCTCATTTTTGCTATTAATTACAATAGCAGCAAACATTTATTGAGCCCTTCCTGTATGCCAGCTTCTGCATCAAGAAGCACACAAGGGGTTATCCCGGTGAATCCCCGCCACACTCCTGCAAGGCGGGTGCTGTCTCGGTGCTTTCGAGAGGAGAAACCGGCCTGGAGAGGTTTAGTAAGCTGCTCAAGGCCTTAGGGAGCCACCAGTGTGGGCGTGGCAGGTGTCAAACGTCCATCCTCGCCTGTAAATCTTCATCTTCATCTTCATCAGTGACTTTAAGATAAATTCTAGGAGTGGCTTTAAGGCCATGTGCATTCTTCAGCAGGACTGCATCTTATCTGAGGAATGGGTGTGATTTAGGCAATCAACATATTTCAGGAAGGTGCGGGGTGTGGGGGGAGCATTGGACTTTTCTGCTGCCTCTTTATTCTGGGCCCTTCACCCGAAGGTGCCTATGAATGTGCTGGTTCTCTGAGAGCGCCTGGTCTCTTCCTGCCTCGGTGCTGCCTAGGGGATGGGGCACCCAGCGAGCGCCAATCCCAGGCCCCCACCGGCACTTTGCAAAGCCTGCTTGTGATAAGCTGACTGTAAGAACTCTCATCTTCACGTGGTGCCTTGGACAGGCTGTCATCCGGGAGTCCCGGGGCACTGGTCTGGAAATGGCCCACTTTGTTAAGGAAGCTTTTGTCCCTTCTCCTCCCAGGGGCCTGCCAGGACATCCCCTGGTCTGCCACTGCCCCTCTTGTTGGCCCTGGGAGCTACAGGGCTGGCACAGTCACTGCTCAGGCCCGTTCCAGCCTCCGTCTGATGGCACTGTTTCTCCGAGAGACTTTCCAGGGAAGGTTCCTAGCCTGCAGCCAGCTGGGCTGTCCCAGGGCTCTTCTGACTTTCCCCCTTGGAAGCCAAGGCTGCTGCTCAGGGCACACTGCCAGAGAGCCTAAAATAGGTCATTTGGTCTTAGGGTTGCACTGGGAACCTTGTTAAAATAGTTGTGGTCACAGGCAGACCAGCAGGGAGCCAGTGGCCCCAGGGGAGGGCCCACCCCTCACAAGGGCCTCACGGTGGACCAAGCGAGTGCCCTCCTCCGCTCATTCCCTACTTGGCACTCTCCATGCCCCGGCAAGGTGCCGGCACGATCGGCCCCATTCTACAGCCAGCCTTCTTCCTGGAGTCCTCTCCCACCGCCTCCGGCTTCTGCTCTTTTGCTTCCTCCATACAGCCCTCTCTGACTCCTTCCAGGGTCCGTCTGAGCCCCTCTTCTCCCTCCGGAGCTCCCTGTGACCTTTCCTGCTGCGTAGCTGCTGTCACATTGGCAGGAGCCCTTTGGGACCTGCGCTATGTTCCCAGTCACACGTTCAGCCCCTGGTCCAGCTTCTGGCACAGAGCTGGGGTTTGCTGGATCCTTGTGTAGACCGAGCCTCTGGGAGGCGACTCCTGCAAGAGTGTGGACTGTCTGCGGGGGGTTCTGTGTTCTTTCCTATGTTCCCAGTCACACGTTCAGCCCCTGGTCCAGCTTCTGGCACAGAGCTGGGGTTTGCTGGATCCTTGTGTAGACCGAGCCTCTGGGAGGCGACTCCTGCAAGAGTGTGGACTGTCTGCGGGGGGTTCTGTGTTCTTTCCTTTCCCACGTGGGGCTCCAAGGCTTCTCCCAGAGGCTCTCTGTGATAACAAGGTGTGGACTGAAATTATAGTCAGGCCCCGGGGGGGAATTCCAGCCTATGGGATGGGACCCTAATTCTTTTTTTTTTTTTTTAACTTTAATCAACACTTACATGAGAATTGTCTGTAACCTGGTAATAATGAAATTGAACAAAGAAGATCCCATATACACAGAATCAAACTGAAAAATCAATCAGAAGGATTTTGCATGTGATAATCCGTGTCGCAGAAAAAAGAAAAAAGCATCCCAAGAAAGGGTAAGGAATGTGCTGAAGCGCAGGACCAGCTGCTCCATTCAGCGTTCTAGTCCCGGCCTGTGAAGGGCTGCTTTGACCCTTCTTTAACCAGCCTAATGGGTTCTATTGTTTAGAACCAGGACAGGGGGGCTCCTGGGTGGCTCATTTGGTTGAGCGTCCGACTCGAGCTCAGGTCATGATCTCACGGTTCATGCAGAGCCCATTTTGGATCCTCTGTCTCCCTCTGTCTCCCTCTCTCTCCCTGCCCCTTCCCCACTTGGGCACGTGTATGCTGTCTCTCTCTCTCTGTCTCTCTCAAAAATAAATAAGTATGACTAATCCCGAGGGAAGGCAAACCCACCCAGAAAGCCACAGAGAAAAGGTGCTATTTGCCTGGGCCTTGATGGATGTGTGGGAGTGTGTGTAGGGCGTGGAAATTGGAGGAAGCCTCTGGAGCCTGCCCAGCGTGAGTATTGGGTGACTTCGTGTCCCCCTAAGAGACTGGTGAGCCACTTACGGTGAGCACTGGGGAGACGTCACAGGACAAAGGGTAAGGCAGGGAGATGGCTGGAAGGTCACAGTGACACCCACCTGTGAGATGCAGATGTTTTTCAGAGGCGGAACACTGAGGACCGAGAACCTGCAGGTGGGCTGAACAGGTGGGGATGGGGTTTGAGCCCCAGGGCCAAGTTCGGGACACACAGATGCTGGGAGAGCTCTGAGTAGGAGGTGCCTGGGGGGTGCGGGTCCTGGAAGGGTGGGAGCCAGGTCCGAGCTCAGGTGCAAGGTGAGATCAGGTACAGGACTGAGAGTGGACCAGGGTGAGGCGTGGGATCAGGGGAGGTTACGCAGGGAGGGCAGGCAGAGTGAGGGGAGGAGGGAGCCCGGTGAGCACAGCACTGAGGACAGCGGGAGGGGGATACCGGCCAGCTCTGAAAGGAGGGGGCTGTCAGCAGGGTCACTGTCAGGGTCCCTGGGGCTTATAATTGAGAAGTCAGTGCGACTTTCCCCTGAACAGTTTCTGTGGAGCCCTGGCTGGAAGCTAGATTGCCGCAGGCCTGGGCTCCGTGAGGAAACGGAAGTGGGGGCACAGAGGTCTCTTTCAGATGCTGGCGGAGCGGGGATGTCAGCTTGGGGTTGGGTGGGGCTCCAGGGACAGTCTGTAGCAATGAGTTCTTGGAGTGCCGGCCGGGACCACCACACCTGGAGCGCCGAGGGTGCTTATTAAAAATGCAGGCTCCTGGGCCCCGCCCAAGCCCTCCTGAATCAGAATGCCTGCCAGGGGAGCCTGGGAGTCTGCATTTGAAATAAGCCCCCAAGGTGATTGTGATGCCCACTAGGATTTGAGAATATACCAGGGCTTTAGACAAAGACCTGGTCGGTCCTGACCCCTCGCACCCGCTCCTCCCAGATTTTGTCCCTCCTGCGCATAGCCAAGCTCTCCGGTCCGGGAGAGCTTACATTCTGGGAGACCAAAGAATTTGACCAACAAGTACCTCACCTGGAAAACAGCCCCAGAGGTAGGGCGTGTGTGTGTGTGTGTGTGTGTGTGTGTTGGGCTCAGCGGGGGGTGTGGAAGGGCAGGAGGGGCAGAGGTGGGTTTGAGGGAGCTAGAACTCCAAGTAGTGACCCCACGAGATGCTGTTTATGATGCTATCTGCCGCAGACATTATCCTGGCCGGTCAGATGGGTGGGATGGGTGCAGTTTATCACAATTCGCAGATGAGAAAACCAAGGTAGATGTGCAGATACGTTGCCCAGGTGGGCAGGGTCAGAGCCAGGCCCAGGTCCCGGGGTGCTGGGGTCCACTGAGGGAGCCCAAGCCCCGAGAGGCCCTCCCTGGCTGGGCGGGAGGCCCAGCGCCTCTGCTAGGAGCCAGTCCCACGTCTGGTGCCGTGTGCTCACCTTCTGGCAGCCTGAATGCCTGGTGCCGTGGTTGTCAGCCGGGAGCCCAGTAGGTGCCACCAAGCCCGGAGCCTGCTTTGGCTGCTGAGACCTTAGTGGATCTGTGGCCGCTGTCCCCATGGCAACCAGTATCATGCTGTCTCTCGGTAAAAGCCATCCCCTGGGAACTTGAGGCATCAGAGCTGAGATGTATAGAACCCCCGGGGTTCCTAGGCTGCCGCTGCTAAAAACAGCGCCTGCCACCCAGCGGGTTTGTCTGGGAGGAGAGGAGGTGGTGTGGGAGCCTCGTCGTGTGGAAACGCTCCCTCTTGGAGGAGGCTCTGGGACCTGTTTCCCCAGGAGCTTTGCTGCCTGGCTCGCAGCTGGTAGCTGAGCCGCTGCAGTTTCGGGTAGCTCGGTAGCCGCTAGTTAGCTAGTTAGTTAGCTAGCTAGTTAGCAGGTAGTTAGTGCTGATGGCAGGCTCACGGGCTAAGGAGGAAGTACCGCGGGCCCCAACCCCAGAGGCAGACAGGGGAGGTGGGAGTTGCCCCGACACTCCGACACTCCAGAGCGTGCGCTCGTGTTTCCTCTCTAGCCCGTCAGCCGTGTGGCCGGGGCTTGGCAGGTCGGACTCCCCGGACTGTCGTGAAGCCCTCAGCCCAAGTGAGTTTCCTGCGCTGTCTCTCGCTTCCGGGAGGCACGGCAGTTGGGAGCCTCCAGGATTTCAGGGTTGCGTTTCTGAGTTTTTCAGTCCCTGGTTGTTCACTCTTATTAGGAAGGTGTTTGGGCCCCTCAAGAGGTCAGGAGCTCCCTGACCCCAGAACATCTGAACCTGAGTAGTCCTAGGAAGCTCTGCCCAGAGAGGGGTGCAGGGGAGCCCCGCCCCATGACAGGGGGAGGCTGGGCTTGCGAGAGCTCATGGCTCTGAGTTGGGCGATGCGGATGCCCCTGCCAGGGACTGATGCTGCTTCTGGGAGTCCCCCGTTTTATCCGGTGATGTCTGTGCAGGGCTGTGCCTGCACTGTAGGGCCCAGGGCCGGCCGCCTTTGGGAGCTGGGCGAGGCTTTTCATGCCATGTGCCGGTTTCTGGGCCGGGTCTGCCCTAAGAGCGGTTTTTCCTCCCCGTCCACCCTTGAGTACTGGTTCTGAGGTGGACTTTGCAGGATCCAGGGCTAGGAGAGCTCTGGCCCCCTGCAGCCGGGTGCTCTGGCAGAATCCAGGCAGGGACTACACGGTCAGCGCGTCGCAGCGGCCGAGGCCCGTCCCTTCCTTCCCCAGTGCCTGTCTCTCTGGGCAAGGTCCCTCCTGGAGAGGGCGGGTGGTTTCCAGAGCAGTCCTCGTCCGTCCCAAAGCTTGAGCCCCAGGGTCCGTGCCTTTCCAAGACTGAGCTCCCCCTTCCCTGGAAAAGAGTGAGGGGCACGAGCAGGAGAACCCCAGGCGTGTTTGTGGAACAGTCCACATCCACTCTGCACCTCAGGGCCGTGGCCGCCTGTTTCCTGTTCTTTGTCACCCGTTATCACCCACCAGGCTGGAAACACACGGCTGATGGGAGCGTGTGCCGGCAATTCAGGAAGCAGGCGGAGGCGCTTAGGTATTGCTGAAAAGACCTTTCGAGAGACTCGATGTGAGAGCCTCAATTAGCAAGAATGATTCTCCAGCCACTGGGGGTTGTCTGTGTGCCCCTGGGGCTTTCTCCATACACCCTGCCCCCTGCCCCCTGTCCCCTGTCCCCTGTCCCCTGTCCCCTGTCTTGATGGCAAGGTGCAGATGCCTTCAGTGAGCCGGCACATGGCTGAGGCCGGTGCTGGTGCTGGTGCTGGTGTGGAGCCTGTTCTGGGCTTTTGACTCTGCTGGTGCGAATTCATCCTGAGTTTGCAAACAGACTAGTGAGCCCATTGTCTGTCTCCCGCCCCCAGCGAGGGGCCAGCTTCCCTTTTCTAAGCTCCTGCATAGTTGTCATTTTTCTCTGCCCAGTCACTTGACTAGACTCTGTTAAAGGGGCAAAGCTGGCATTGGACGTGGGTTGAGTGCCCTGCCCTGGTTCAGGGAGCTGTGTCCTCACCAGCGCCTTGGCCCTGCTTTCCTTAGCAGGTGAGCCATGGGACCGGGGAGACATCAGGGCCACGCCGTAGGCCAGGGTGGGGCATTGGGGGGGCGGGAGGCACGGGTCTGGGCTCGGGCCTCCTCCCGAGTTGGCGTTTTTGGTTCCATGTTGAATCCTGTCCCACTGTGCCAGAGTTCTTTCGGTGGTGTTTTTTAAATCCCGGGTCTTGGTTCCATTCTGATGGACGGGCCACAGTGCTCTGGGTGACTGGGGCGAGTCAGTTATTCCCTTCCCCGGAGAGGCAATGGCAGTGTGTCCTGATGGGGAAGCATGGACTTCAGGGTCTAGGTCTGGGTCCTCCCTGTGCTTCTGATTCCCTGAGTTGCTATAGGGGTTCTCTCCTCATCTGTACAGTAAGGATTCGTCCTGTCCCACGAGCTCTCCCAGGTGCTGTGCATCTGTGAGTGAACAAGATAAAGTCCCTGATTACGTGGAATGTGCCTCCCACTGGGGAATCAAAGATCCCATCAACATATAACGCTGTGGTTGGTGCTGAGGGTCCTGAAGCAGGCTGCACCACCCTGAGGGACTGACACAGGGCACTCTTTCTTTATTTTTTAATGTTTATTTATTTTTGAGAGAGACAGAGACAGAGACAGAATGCGAGCGGGTTAGGGGCAGAGAGAGAGGGAGACACAGAATCGGAAGCAGGCTCCAGGCTCCGGGCTGTCAGCACGGAGCCCGACGCGGGGCTCGAACTCACGAGCCGTGAGGTCACGACCCGAGCCGAAGTCGGACGCTCAGCTGACTGAGCCACCCAGGCACCCCTCACAGGGCACTGTTTTAGAAGCTGTGGTCAGGGAGGGTCTGGGGAGACGATTTTGCCCAGACACTGGCATGAAGTGCAAGAGCGGTGTGTGACATGAACTTGGGGAAGAGCACTGAGGCAAAGGAAACAGCAAGTGCAAAGGTCCTGAGGTACAAGTTACTCGTTCCTGAAGGACAGCCCAGAAGGCCCACAGGGCTGGAGTGGAGTGAGGAGATGGGTGTGTATCAAAGGAGGTGAAGAGACAGCCAGAGGCCAGACGTGTTGGCTCTTGCGGGCCGTGTGGAATTTGGAGTTTACTTTTGAGTATGATGAGAAATCTTGCAATAAGAAGCCTTTGGAGAGTTTTGAGCAAAGGAGTGGCAGGGTCTGACTTATGTTTTTAAGAACTTCCTCCTCGCTGCTGTGTGACAGTGGGCAATTTGGGGGCCAGAGTGCCGAGATCCAGGAAAACGGGCCCAGGAGGCTTGATGGGCAGTGGTAGCCTGGACTGGGTGGTGGTTGGGGAAATAGTGACGTAGCCACGATATAGTTTAAAAGTAGAGCCGACATGAGGCACCTCGCTGGCTTAGTTGGAAGAGCGTGTGACTCTTTTTTCTGTTTTTAAATAAATGTTTATTCATTTTTAAGAGAGAGAGAGAGAGTGAGCAGGAGGAGGGGCAGAGAGAAGGGGAGAGAGAGAGAGAATCCCAAGCAGGCTCCTCACTGCCAGTACAGAGCCTGGTGCGGGGCTTGAACTCACAAACCATGAGATCGTGACCTGAGCTGAAGTCAGATGATGCTCAACCAACTAAGCCACCCAGGTGCCCCCAGCCTGTGACTCTTCATCTTGGGGTTGTGAGTTTGAGCCCCACGTCGGGTGTAGAGGTTCCTTTAAAAAAAAAAAACAAAAAATGGGGCACCTGGGGGGCTCAGTCAGTTGGGTGTCCGACTTCGGCTCAGGTCATGATCTCGCAGTTGGTGAGTTCGAGCCCCGCGTCGGGCTCTGAGCCGACAGCTCGGAGCCTGGAGCCCGCTTTGGATTCTGTGTCTGTCTCTGTCTGCCCCTTCCCCGTTCATTCTCTGTCTCTCAAAAATGAATAAATGTTAAAGAAACAAAATTAAATTAAAAAAAAACAAACTGAAGAATAATAAAAGTAGAGCCAATCAGATTTGCTGGTGTCATGGAATGTGTGTGTGTGTGTGTGTGTGTGTGTGTGTGCGCGCGCGCTTGCATGGGATGGGAGTGGGGGGATCGGGAGGATCCCTTGCAGGATTTTTGAGGGACCAGAGGATGGCCGGGCCCTTGCTAAGGGGGGCGGCTGAGGGTGGAGTGGGCCGGAGAGCCCGTTTGACGTTCCGCCAGCTGTGAGGGTTCCAGTGTCTCCACCTCCTTGCTAACTCCTATGGTCGCTTTTTGATTCTGGCCCTCCTAGTGGCTGTGAAGTGGTGTCTCATTGTATCTTTGATTTGTGTCTCCATAGTGACTAATGATGCTGAATTGAGCATCTTTTGACGTGGTTGTTGACCATTCTTCTATCTTCTTTGGGAAAAATCTCTAAATCTCTATTCGAGATCTTTGCCCATTTTAAAAATTGAGTGGCCTTTTAATTATTATCGAATTGTGTTTATTTACATATTCCAGGTACCGGTCCCTTACCAGATATATGACTCGCAAATTGCTCTCCCATTCGGTTTTTTTTTTTTTTTTTTAATGTTTAGTTATGTATTTTGAGAGAGCGAGACGGAGTGCACACATGCATGAGTGTGGGCGGAGGGTGGAGGGAGGGGCAGAGAGAGAGAGAAATCCAAGCAGGCTCCCTGCTGTCAGCGCAGAGCCCAACGTGGGGCTCGATCCCACCCATGAGATCATGACCTGAATTGAAACCAAGAGCTGGACACTTAACTGACTGAGCCACCCAGATGCCCCTCCACTTTTTTTAAAAAATTTAAAAAAAAATTTTTTTTTTAATGTTTATTTTTGAGAGAGAGAGAGAGACAGAGTGTGAGCCAGGGAGGGGCAGAGAGAGAGGGAGACACAGAATCTGAAGCAGGCTCCAGGTTCTGAGCTGTCAGCGCAGAGCCCGTCATGGGGCTGAACCCATGAACCGTGAGATCATGACCTGAGCCGAAGTCGGACGCTTAACCGACTGAGCCACCCAGGCGCCCCCCTCCACTTTTTTTTTTAATGTAAGTCTTCTCATTGTCATTTTCTTTAAAGCTTCTCTCTCTCTCTCTCTTTTTTTAAGTTTTTCTTTTCTTTCTTTCTTTCTTTTTTTTTAAGTAATCTCTACACCAAACACGGGGCTTGAACTCATGACTTGAAAATCAAGGGTCGCATGCTCTCTCAACTGAGCCAGCCAGGCGCCCCAGCAGTTCACTTTTTTGGTAGCATCCTTTGAAATATAAACATTTTTGAGTTCAATAAAGCCCAATTTATCTATCTTTTCTTTTCTTTGGGTGTGCTTTGGTTGTCCTATCTAAGAAATCAGTTCCTAACCCAAGGCCATGAAGATTTACTCCGGTGTTTTCTTCTAAGAGTTTTATAGTCTTATAATTTTATAATTTTGGCAGTTATATTTAGGTCGTTGGTCCATTTTGGGTTAATTTCTGTACGTGGTGCAGGGTAAGGGTCCAAGTTCATCCCTGGCATATGAACATCCAGTTCCCTTCTCTCCAACTGAGTTGTCTTGACACCCTTGTCGAAACCTAACTGACCCTAAGTGGGGGGATTTATTTTTGAACTCTCAGGTCGGTTCTGTTGATCAGCCTGTCTACCCTTACACTAGTACCACCCTGTCTTGTCTATTGTGGCCTTGGAGTACATGATACAATCCCAAAGCGTGAGTCCAACTTTGTTCTTCTTTCTCAAGACAACTTTGGCCGTTCTGGATCCTCTGCATTTTCCATGTGAATTTTAGGAGCAGCTTGTCAATTTCTGCAAAAAAGGCCAGCTGGGATTTTGATAGGAGTTGCGTTGACTGCCTTTCCAGGATGTTGTCAACAGTGATGTTTTGTACTTTTCTCAGCACAAATTCTACAGTCCATTTGTCCAACTTATTCCTAAGTATTTTATTATTTTTGATGCTATTGTAAATAAAGTTTTCTTTTTTAAAAACATTTTTAATGTTTATTTTGGAGAGAGAGAAAGAGACAGAACATGAGCAAGGGAGGGTAGAGAGGAGACACAGAATTTGAAACAGGCTCCAGGCTCTGAGCTGTCCACACAGAGCCCGACGTGGGGCTCGAACTTACCAGCCATGAGATCATGACCTGAGCCGAAGTCGGATGCTTAACCAACTGAGTGACCCAGGTACCCCATAAATGAAATTTTCTTAATTTAATCTTCAGATTCTTCATTGCTAGTGTATAGAAATACAAACAATGAGGGGCGCCTGGGTGGCTCGGTCGGTTAAGCGTCTGACTTGACTCAGGTCATGATCTCGTAGTTTGTGAGTTCAAGTCCTGCATCAGGGTCTGTGCTGACAGCTCAGAGTCTGGAGCCTGCTTGGAATTCTGTGTCCCCCTCGCTCTCTGCCCCTCCCCCACTTGCTCTCTGTCTCTCTCTCTCTCAAAAAATTAATACACATTAAAATAAAAAAGAAGAAATACAAACAATGTTTATATATTGATTTTGTATCCTGCAACTTCAAATTATTTATTAGTCTTAATAGTTTTCAGTGGATTCCTTAGGATTTTCTATATACAAGAACCATGTCATCTACAAATATGGTTTTACTTCTTCCTTTCCAATTTGGATATCTTTTGTTTCCTTGCCTAGTTGCCCTGGATAGAACCTTCAACTCAACACTGAATAGAAGTGATAGGAATTTGGGGCGCGTGGGTGGCTCAGTTGGTTAAGCGTCCGACTTCAGCTCTGGTCATGATCTCGCGGCTCATGAGTTTGAGCCCCACATCGGGCTCTGTGCTAACAGCCTGGAGCCTGCTTCGGATTCTATGTCTCCCTCTCTCTCTGCCCCTGCCCCGCGCACACTCTGCATCTCTCTCTCTCTCTCTCCCTCTCTCTCAAAAGTAAATGAACATTGAAATAAAAAAAAAAAAAAAAAAAGCAACAGGAGCAGACATCCTTGAAATGGGGGGCAGCTTCCAGTTTTTCACCATTAAGGGTGATCACAGCTGTGGGATTTTAATAAATGCCCTTTATCAGATTGAGAAAGCTCCCTTCTGTACCAGATGTGTTGAGGGAGGGTGTGCCCATGAAGGGGTGTTGAATTTTGTCAGATGTATTTTCTGTGTTATTCAGACCATTGTATGGTTTTCGTCCCTGTTTTTGTATTGGTAGGCTGTAATACATGAGTTGATTTTCAGGGGTTAGAACACCCTTGCATATCTTGGGATAAATCTCACTTGTTCAGAGTATATAATCCTTTTTATATATTGCTGTGTGGTTTGCTAGTACTTTGTTGAGTGTTTTTGCATAACACAGGTATAACAAATAGCTATATTCATAAGAGATACTGGTGTGGTTCTCTTTTCCCATGATGCTTTCATCTGGTTTTGGCCATCTTTTTTTTTTTTTTTTTTTAATGTTTATTTATTTATTTTGAGAGAGAGAGAGAGTGCGAGCCGGGGGGGGGGGGGGAGGGGGGAGAGAGAGAGAGAGAGAGAGAGAGAGAGAGAGAGAGAATGAGTCCCAAGCAGGCTCCACCCTGTCAGCACAGAGCCCAGTGCGGGGCTCGATCCCATGAACCGTGAGATCGTGACCCGAGCCGAAATCAAGAGTCGGACGCTTAACCGACTGAGCCACCCAGACACCCCTGGTTTTGGCCATCTTTATCTTTCAGTGTGTCCGAGAGCGTGAGCAGGAGGCTCTCCAGCTTCTCCCCTCCTGTGCTCACCTGCATCCAGCAGAAAGGGGTGCACAAAAGCTCGGGCCCGAGTCGAGACAGTGTCAGCAGAGGTAACAATGGGGTGGACACAGCCTCATCTGTAAAATGGCATAGGAAACCTAGCGGACAGCCTGGAGGCGGCAGGATGGGCCTCCCTGTTCTGAGCCTTGTGATTGCCGGCCACAGTTGCACCCAAGGGAGCTGCCACATACTGGACCTTAAAGGAGGAAGGACAGCAGGGACCAACCTGAGGCCCTTCCTGGCTCTGAAGCTCTAAGAGCTCCATTCTGCCAGCTAAGCGAGCAGCGCGTCCTCCCTGGTAGGTGGCTGGCCCAGATTTCCCGGAGAAGAGGAGGGAGGGGAGCAGCATCCTTGCCCGGAGGCCTGTGTGCTTCCTGGCCAGGCCCTCGTAGTGCAGGCCAGCCACTGATAAGGAGAGGTCAGACGATGCTCTGGAAGGGCCTGCCCCGCTTGGCGAGGCCCGGAAGACAGCCGGTCCTTTGGGAACAGAACAAGGCACGGGCTGGGCGGCAGCTCTGCGGGCCCTCTCCACACCCAGCTCCCGCAGCAGAGTGGGAGGCTCTAAAAATGCAAGCTGCTGATTTCCCCACCCCAGCCAGGGACGGGCGACCAGCTGGCACTGTGGCACCAGCGGGACTCTGGCAGATCCTCTTCCACCTTCAGGTGTCATGCCAAATAGTCACCGGGGTCCCTGTGTGACCTTGAGGAGGTCACTTCCTTCCCCAACTCGGAGCCTAGCCCAGGTGCGCACACCAGGCAGCCTGCGGGGTCGGGAGCCCGTGGTCGTTCCCTCCGCAGACTCACCGTTCCCTCCTGGGGTGGCCAGGGCTATTTTTGTGCCTGCAGCTCAGTCCAGAGGCCTAAGGTCCCCGTGAGAAAGCCCACGAGGCAGGCAAGGAAAGAAGCAAGTGGCTGCCTCTCCTTGCCGCAGCCCAGGCAGCTCTCTCCTCCCCTCTCTCAGCCCCCACCTGCCCCTCCCCATCGCCCGGGGAAGAGCCGGCATCTGCTAGGTGACCAGCTCAGCTGCCATGCAGGGTATGATGTCATCTTGGATTCTGTGGTTGCTAGGAAAATTCTGCCTGCAGTGATATTTCGTGGTCCTAGGACTGAGGCGAGAACAGAATGTTCCCGAGAAGACAGGGGAAGGATTCGTAGGGCTTCCCAAGCAAAGGAGCCCCCCATCCCAGGAAGTCAGAGGATTTGAGCTTCTTCCCAGGAGCTTGTTCCCCTTCTCAGGAATAGAAGTTGTGCGGGTCACGGCAGAAACGCGTCAAGGCAGGTCGGGGTGCGAGCGGCAGGGTTGGCTCCCCTGACAGCACCGTGGCGACCTGGTGGCCAAAGGCACACGTCCGTGATGTTGCCTCCTTGTGCCTCCTCCTGCAGCACCACAGCTGGGGGGCTCCCCCACCCCTCGGTTTCCAGGGGCAGCAAGAAGGAGGAGGCGGTGTGGAGGAAGACGGCCAGCACCATGCGGGGGGTGGGGGGCAAGGCGGACACCGTTTCACAGGCCGGAAGCTCAGCCACGAACCACCCGCACCCGCCCCCTCTTCCGTGGCCTTTCCTGTGTCTGTTCTTCTCATCGTCCCCTCCTGGGGAGATCCCCTCCGGCAGGACAGAAGAGAAGTCTGTCAGAAAGGCCACGGCAGCTGATTATTGTTCAGGGCCTGACCACGAATTGCCCTTTAGTAAAAGGGGAGGGGGGCCTGGCTGGTTCAGTCGGTAAACGTACTGACTCCTGATCTTGGGGTCGTAAGTTCGAGCCCCAAGTTGAGTGTAGAGATTTTTTTTTTTTAATCTTAAGGGGCGCCTGGGGGGCTCAGTCGGTTAAGCGTCCAACTTTGGCTCAGGTCATGATCTCGAGGTTCGTGGGTTCGAACCCCACGTCAGGCTCTGCACAGAGCCTGCTTGGGATTCTCTCTCTCTCCCCCCTCTCTCTGCCTCCCCCCCCAAATAAATAAATAAGCTTTAATAAAACTAAAAACAGATACGAGGAAGGAAGGAAGGAAGGAAGGAAGGAAGGAAGGAAGGAAGGAAGGAAAAGGGGAGAAAGCAGTAGGCCCCAGGGAGGGCCAGGTCCAGCAGGGGTCAGGACCTGCTGGTCAGCTCACTTGCCCTGCGGCCTCCTCCTTCTGCCTGAGCAGCTCTGGGTAGCCACGGCAGGTCAGTGTTTTGAACTCTTTCCCTCCTCCCTCTTGCCTTTTCTGGCTGCATGTCAGAGCCTGTCTTATGGAAAACAAGACAAAGGAAGTGATTTCATGAGTGCCTGGACCAGAATCTCAAATCCATGTTTAAAAATAACAATAATAAAGATTATGGCTATTATCTATCTCTGTAGGAACCAGGCCGACTGCAGGCCAGAAATGGGCCCGGCTGTGCTCTTTTGAGCAGGTGCTAGGTGTGGGCAAAGAGGGATGGCTATTAGAAATCCTAATGAACCTCCAAAGGATCAAGACACGAGTCTTCAGAAGAAAAAGGAAGGTTCCCGAAGGCCTCTGGCTTTGGTGACCTGGGAGGAAGCGATGTGAGCAGAGCCCTACTCTGGGACCTGCAGCCCTGGGTGTGTGTCACACAGGCTTCTCAGTGGCATAGCCTTGAGCAAGCCTCTGAGGCTCGCCCCCGCAGCCCTGCCACCCTATGGTGGCGTGTCCCCTGGCCAGGCCGTAGGAAAGGCCCAGAGAGGAGGCGGTTGGCTGCTTTGGAAGCGGTTGGCACTGTGCTGGACTAACGCTGTCACGGGTGCCCGAGCCGCCTTGCCCCTCCCCGATTGCAGCCTGACGCCCGAGGCCAACCAACAGCTCTTTCCTCCTGGTGTGCAGGTGCGGAGGACGTGGTGATGGCATTTTCCAGGTCGGAGACGGAGGACCGGAGGCAGTAGCTGTGAACCCCTTGGAACACCCTGGAAGCTGGCAAGGGCCAAGAGATCTGTGTGGACCTCGGCCAGCCGAGTGGCAGCAGATCACCTTCCCGATTCCCCCTGCCCCTACACCCTACCCTACCCCACTCCAGGGTCACTCAGCAGGGCTGGCACCGAAGGAGGCACCGGTGGTGCAGTTACAATTGGCTTAAAGGGACGGACTCATGATTGGCTGCAGGAAGAAACCCTTTTATTTTTAAATCTTGACCAACAGAAACCTTTTATTTTTATTTCTGACTTTTTTTTTTTTTTTTTTTTTTTTTTTTTTTATTTGCTCCTCGGTATATGGCTTCCCAGGAAGCTCTCCGAGATCTGGTGCTTTATTTAGGTCACTTTTTAGGAATGTGAAGAGGCCCGATTGGCTGCTTAAACTGGAAAAGGATTCTGATTGGCCAGCTAGTGGGAAATGGTGTTTTTTTTTTTTTTTTTTCTTTGATTGGCTGCAGGTGTTCTGCTGATAGCAACAGCTTCTCTCTTTTCAATGCTGAAAACAGGGTTTGGGACATTGGTTGTTATATTTGACTTGAAAAGAAAAAAAAAAAAGAAACCAAGTGCGCTTTGCAATATTTATTACACAAAGAGCTTGCTGCTGCTTTCACGTGTTTTGTTTGTGTTTGCATTTGATTTGATTTTGATATGTGTGTTTGGTTTCTCATTGGCTCATCCGCGACTCCCGTTTCCAGGGGCGCCCCCGCCTCGGCCGCACAGGCAGTGTCTCTCCAGTCCGGGGGTCCACCTGGACAGTGCATTTGCTCTAATGCCCACACCGGGCTCCACTGGCGAGGGGACCTCCGAGGCCCCATGCAGGGTCTACAGCTGGAAAAGAGGGCCCCTGAGGAGGTTTGTGCTGTCCTGCAGGAGCAGACCAGAGCTTAGAGGTGACCATTAGCCAGGATTTATGCTCATCACTTCCATGCGTTGGCACCCGGCCAGGCCCCCTTCTGGGGGGAGCTGTGGGGCTCCCCTCTGCATGGGGCTGGGCCTCTCTGGCCTGTCCCTGTTGAGTAGAGCAGCGGGTGGCTCTGACCTTTCAGCCGATCCCTCCGTATCTACTTCCTGAGGCCTCATCTGGGGCTCCTCCTGTAAAGGGCAGGAGCTGCTCCTGGCTGTGAGACCCCACAGTGGAGTAGAGGGCTCTGCCCGGGAGCCCGGAACCCTCACAAAGGCCCCAGCTTGGCTCACAAGGCCCGGGAGGCCTTTAGGTCTCCACACCCGGCCCTGACCTCCGCCAGCCAGGCTCCCAGGGTACCTGCCGCTGGGCAGTAGGCCCTGGCCCGGGCTTGGAGTCCTCATATCCGACGGAAGGGTCCCTCTCCATGTCAGCCTGGAACAGACATTGTTTGCTTCTGAAGTGCCGACTGAGACAGCTGGCCGGGCCTTCGCTGAGCAGGTTCCACCAGGCCGGCCCTCGGCCCGGGTCCCCAGAGACACACGGCAGAGCAGCCGGATTTGAGGCGGTGAGAGCCCCGGGTCTTCCCACCTGCCCTCCTCCTTCCCTCGGGGGGAGCCTGGCCTTCTCCCTGTGTCTCTCACCAGAGTGGAGTCTGGGTGGGGAGGTGGAGGAAGATGGGGACCTCAGGGACCGGGAGCCTGGACCCTCCCCCGAGACGGTAAATGGCTGAGGCCCCCGTTTTGCCCCAGGTACCCAGAGCCAGGAGAAGATTCTCAGAGCCAGACTCCCCCTTCTCAGGGCTGGGGCTGTACGGATCACAGGAGCTGCCCTGGGGCCATGTGGACGGCCCGTGCTGTGCTGTGAGCCTTGCCCCAGAAGGACTCGCGTGTCACAGCTTAGATGGCCCTGACCTCCTCCGCACGTGGGCCTGGTTAGCTGACCTGGTTAGGTTAACCTTCAAAGAGCGTCGATCCCCAGGGAGCGGGGACTATGGAGACACCAACAGGGGCCCGAGAGCACCCTCCTCCGGGAGAGGCAGTTGGCGTATGTGTGAGCACACACACACACTTTCACTCTCAGTGTCCCGCCTCCAGCTGAGCCCCTGGGGAAAGGTCAGCTTTTGCGAGCCCCCTCCCCCCAGGTTTTGACATCTGTCACCAGGTGCCAGTACCAGGTTGCCATTTTCCCCCTCTCTGTGTACCTGCAGCTCCCATAAAGGGTCCGTGTCCAGGCCGGTGGTGTGTCTGTGCCCCAGCCTGTCCTTGTCAAGGTCACGGGGCCTCCCTCTTGTAACAGCAGTGGCCCCGGTCTGTCTTGCCATCTGAACACGAAAAGTGAAGGTGTTTCTGTGGCTCCATATTTCAACTGAAAATATATCTGTTGGAGAAAAAAAAATTAACAATAAAGATTTTTAATAGCTTGGTGTGTGAGCTGAGTTACCTCCCTCGGAGTTGGGTGCGTTCGCTGATTGCCCCATGTCGCATGGGCTCCGCTGCTGGGCCCTCTCTCCCCAAGGAGGCACCACAGGGAGGGTCGAAAACACCATGTTTGCTAGTTTGATTGTCCGTGACCTGGAGGGTGACTCGGGGCTTGGAAGAATTCCGAGACCTGCCCAGCTGACAGGTCCCTGGAAGGCTGAGCCCCCTTTTTGACCTGGAGATTCTGATACCGTCTTCGATTGGACTGAGGTCAGCCTTCAGAGGTGACCTTGCCCCTCTGTGCTCTTGAGCGGACACTGGGCACCTGCAAGAGTGCGGGGGCCCTTCCATCCTAGACACCCCAGCCCCCTGTGTGATGGCAGTGGTCTTGGGCTACTTGTAACAAAAGTCCAAACAGAATATCCGGCCCCTCCGTCATCCCAGAAATGGGAGATTTATTGGTGTTCAGCTGTATATTCAAGTTTAGAAGCTGAAATCATTTCTGCTTTAGGAATTTTTGCTTTGGAAGCATTTTCTAGAATGTTTCATTTCCACCCTTCATCATCCCATTTTAGGTCTTCTTTTTTTTTTTTTTTTTTTTTTCCCCCGCTTACATGGACTCCCTGCTTCTATTTCCTTTTCAAAGAGTTTCACTGGGAGCTAAACGCTGTGGGGTTTATAGACTCTGAGGACGGACGGCCCAATCGACATCATTCACTCTTAGCGTTGGGAGAGATGTTGAAGGCCGCCTAACAGGCCACACGGTGACCAGATGTGCGTCACCTCTGAAAGATCTCTAAAAAGGGCTTGTCTAGGCTTTGCTTGGATACCCTCCAGGGTATTTTACATGGAGTTGGCCTGCCTTTCTCTGTAGGTTTTTATTTATTTGAATGTTTATTTATTTTTGAGAGAGAGAGAGAGAGACAGAGGATGAGGGGGGGAGGGGCAGAGAGAGAGGGCGACACAGAATCCGAAGCAGGCTCCGGGCTCCGAGCTGTCAGCACAGAGCCCAATGTGGGGCTCAAACTCACGAACTGCATGATCATGACCCGAGCCGAAGTCAGACACTTAACCGACTGAGCCACCCAGGTGCCCCGAGGAAAAAATTTTTAAAAAGACAGCTGTGTTAGCCAGACATTACAGAGACACAATCTCCAAGGGCTCATGTTAGGTAAATTACTTGTGTTCTGATTTGCACTGTTGGGAGTGAACCTCGGCGTTAATCTGCTCTTCTACACTGAGCAGTTGAGCAGGGGAGGCGCTGACTGGCCCTGGTGCCACTGCCCAGCCCCCAGCAGAGACCCTGGAAGCCGACCCTGGAGGGAGGCGCCCTCCCAGAGTTGTCTAACTCGGTTGTGTCTCTTGTGGGAATTAGGCCAGCAAGAAAGAGGAGTTGGGACGCCACAGCAGGCCCAGGAAAAACACTGGGGGCCGCGCGGCGTCTTTCAGGGTCCCTCGGCCCACACAGCAGGCGGCCTTCTGGGTTCACCTTCCTGGGTACAGGTGCATGCAGCCAGAAATGACGACAACCACTGGGATCGGGTCTGCTGAGGCCTGAGGCAGCCGGAGGCCAGGCTGAGTCTGGGGGAGGCCGGGTGGGCTGAGAAGAGGGGGGGGCCAGGGTACCCTGCCTTTTGTTGGTGTTTCCCAGCCCTGGGGGGGGAGGGCGGTTGCGTTATGAAGTGCTTTTCCCTGTCCCTGCAGGTGACTGGCAGCTTCGAGAATCCAGGCTGTTCCAGCCTTTGAACAGGGCCCTTTGTAGCAGGGAAACCGATCCCTCTGGGGCACCTGGTTCAGTGGTGGGGGCAGGAGCCAGCTCCCGGAGCTGGGAGCTCTACCAGTACCCACGTGCCACACCCGCAGGGGCCAGTCATCACTCTCTCAACGTCCCTGTTGCCCTCCGCACCCACCCCTTTCCCGGAAAAAGACTGACCTGAGGCCGCGTTTAGAAAAAAACGCTTCTCTCTCTCTACTGAAGGAACTCCCTTTCCTTGGGCAATAACCGGGTGTTTAGGAGATTTGGGAGGCTTGTGGGGACGACAACTGCTAGTCCTAATTTAAACAAAGGCCTCCTTAAAGGATAAAGGCAGTGAGATGCTTTTTGAATATCAGCAGGTGCCCGGCCTTCACTTCTCTCCTTGACGTTGGTTGGAGACCGGTTTCCCAGAGGGACTGGGCGGTCCTGCCCGGCAAGGAGGTCAGGAGAGCCGCTGCCAGGGCCTAAGCCCCATCCTGCCCCGCCTGGGCTGCCTTGTTTGCACACCTGTGGGGGAGGCTGGCCCCACATGCACAGTCCCAGGAGGCGACTTCAGACCCAGAACTTGTGACAGTTTCCCCCTCCTGGCCTTTGGCCTCGGCCCTTGAGGGAGGGAGGTTTTCCACACCCATCTTTTATGCAGGTAACTCCCTCGTCCTGGTCTCAATAACGCGGGGAACGTGTGTCGGGTGCTGCCCGTGTGCGGGTGCACAGCCCCGTATTTCCGCCATCTTCAGTCGAGGTAAGGATGTTATTGTCCCCATTTTACAGATGAGGGAATAACATAATTTCCTTCAAGGTCAGCGCGGTACAGTCAGAACCTGGAGCCAGGTTGTCTGACCCCAGACTCCATGCTTGTTGCCACACTCCTTTGGCAGGGCGGTGGGGGTGGGGGATGGGGGGTGGGGAGACCAAATCCTGCATCACTGAGATGCCCAGGGCCCTCTCTGTGAGTCCTGGCCCAACCTGGGGTTCGCCCTTGTTCTCCAAGTCCCGTCGTGTCCAGCTGTAGCAGGCCGTTCCACGTTTGTCACGTGCTGGGTCCTCAGGCCAGCTGTCCCCTCTGGGGTGAAGCTGGCCTCCCACCCACTCACGGTGCCCCGGCCTTTCCGACTCCTGCTCTCCGCCCTTCACCCACTCTGATGCCTCATGAGGGGACCTGGCGGTTCTCCTCCAGGCCGTGCTGGTGGTTCCTCTTTCACTTTTCCCTGCTTCTCCCTTCTCCGCAGCCCCTGGCCAGCGTCTGGCAGCCTAGCCTCGGCGACGCCTGTCCCCACGTGAGGTCAGCGACAGAGCTCAGAGATGAGGGACTGCAGGCTCGGATGGGAGCCCTGCCTCCCTACTGTGACCTCTGTGCTCTGGCACCAGCCTCGGCCTTCACTTGCTCATCGGTAAAATGGGAATAATAATAAAAACAATTGCACCTTCGACAGATTCTACGCAAGAATGCTTTGAATCCAACCCCTGACAGACAGAATCCTCTTTTGACCCGGGTTTGTACTGTTTACCGCCACAGTATAAACCTTTATGTCCCCGTAGCCGGGAGCTGGGAAGACAGTGAGGGCCCTGGAGGCCGGCTGGTGGGATTGAGAATGAGATCTGCCAAAAAATGGAAAAAAAAAACCACCAAAAAACAAGAGCATCTCTCCCTCATGGGGATGAGGCTGTTGCTGAGAATTATGAGATGATGCAAATGACTAGTTTAGCAGAGACCTGCCCACAGTGGGTGGTCAGAACATACGGTCGTCACTGGCTCACACCCCGATCGCCTCTGCTTAGAAGTCATTCGGCACGAGGCCCGTGTGCAGCTCCTGGAGGGGAGCAGTGTGGCCCCAGGTCCAGTCAGTGCTTGTTAAATGCTTTTTTGATGAGGAGGAAAAGGCTAAGTCGATCCCTTCATAGGGACAGAGCTGCCTCCTGCTCCCTGGCCCACCCCAGGCCTCTTCCTCCGCTAAGCAGCTTTGCAGGGCAGGGGGAGGAGGCGGGGAGAAGGGCGTTAATTGGAACGTCGTCCCTCAGCCTTCCGGAACCTGCAGAGCCGAGGGGGACCCCCGGAGGGACCTTGTGGAGGCTGGACAGGCAAGGAGGGGCCTTGCCGAGTCTGGGGGCGGGCGTCCTGTCTTCCAGGGAGCCCTCCTGCTCACTAGCTCGTGCTTGAACTCCAAATAGAATCAGAGCCAGCCAGAGAAGGGGATAAAATTAAAACCTTGATCATGATCAAGTGGTTAAAAAAAACCCATCACGGCCAGAGGCTCCTTCCCACTGCAGACGGGGGGCTCTGCTTCGGAGCAAACAGGAGGAGGAGGAGGACGGGGGGGAGCTGCGGAGCCCCGAGCCCCCGGCACCCCCTCCCCCGCCCTCCTTTGGGCCCTCCCAGATCTCAGATCCGGTCACAGACCTCAGCCTCCCCGGGGCCCCGAGGGTTCCCTCCCGGCACTGAAGCCCGAGCAGTGGGATGATGCCCCTGTGGGCCTCAGGCAGTAGCTGCTGTCGGGGAGGCCCTCCTGGGCTCTGGGCTCAGCTGCACAGACCTGGGTTCCAGTCCAGGCTCTGCCCGTTACAAGCTGTTTGATGGGGACAAGTCACGTGATGTTGTCAAGCCTGCTTCCCAATGTGGAACACGGGAGTAGTAATGGCTCTATCTCAGGGTTGCTGCCTGGAGTGAGTGTGTGAGCTGCAGCAGCGGGGTCCCCCCGGTCAAGCGGTAGGTCCCCCCTGGTCAGGCCGTAGGTCCCCCAGTCAGGCGGTAGGTGCCCCCAACTTCGACCTCCTCTGAGGCAGGGGCTGGGGCAGCTCTAGGGGTTTCTTCTGAACAGGCCATGGGTCGATACAGCCAGGTGTCGGGGGTGGGGGGAGACAGGCTGGGACACCCGGGGCGGCCATGGGGCTCCCAGGCCTGGCTCTGGCGCCCTCTGTGTCCCTTCCCAGACTCTCGGCCACCATCTGTGGACTGGCTCTGAGGCCGCCCCTGAGGGAGAGCGCGGTGGCCTGGTTGTGGGCACCTGGCGGGCCAGAGCCTGTGGCGGGGGGCGGGCGGGCGGGTGTGAGGAGGGAGGACTGAGGTGTCCCTTGGCCTGGGAGCTAGGATGCTGAGAGAGGAAACAATGAGGCGATAAAAATAGCTCTTTGTTTACCCTCCACCGCACATCCTCATGAGCCCTTGTGTGAAAGCAAAACACCGACCACCCTGGGGAGCCAGAGTCAGCACAGCCCGCCCCGGGCGTGCTGGGGGCTCAGCTGTGAGTGGAGAAGGGGGGCCTGGCTGAGGGGATAGGGGGGACAGCCCCAGGTGGGGCCTGCCTCCCCCTCGGCCGCTCCTACACCCCTACCCACCGCCATAGTGCCCGAAGCAGCCTCGCTGGCCTCAGTGGGCGACTCCTGGCGCAGCTGGCTCTGTGCTCCCTCAGAAATAGCCTGACCCACCCACCCTGCTCAGCCCTGCTCCTGCTGGCCGCCCCTTGGAAATCTGTCTGGGGGGGATGGTCCAGCCTCCCAGGAGAAGGTGGTCTGGGAACGTTTCTCTGGCTGAATCATCCCCACACTTCACGTGGAACTGCCTAGACTTCAGAAAAGCCAAACCCTGGGTGGGGGGTGGGGGGGCGATGGGCAGCCTGGACTCTGGTCCCTCAAGGTTTTTATCCAGAACCTTCCTTCATAGCTCTCACAGCTTGCTCCAGAGAGGGGTGAACCCTGAGCCACCTGGATGACCCCCAGACTTCTCCAGACTCCCGGAGAGTTAACCCAGCCCAGCTGCACCACTGAGCCCCTGCCGGGCATCTAGCCAGTCAGGATCTGCTGACCCAGGACCTGCTGGGCGCGAGCCGAGGAGGCAGAGATGAGAGACGGAGCCTTGCCCTGTAGTCTCCGAGGCTGCTGGGGCAGACCGACCTGGAAATAGGCTGCAACCGAGCAGCATCCGGCAGCAAAGGAAGCCCCCCGCCTCCGCCTCTCCCCGGTCACTGAGGAGGCAGAACAGGGCTGGCACACCCAGGTTTGTCCTCAGGGAGCTGAGGCGGTCAGGAGGGTCCCTAGAGCTCCTGCACCTGCCTGGGGGCCGTCCTTCTCTCTGCCATGCTGTGCAGCTCATGCTGGGGTGAAGCCAAGGTGATAGCAGAGGCCCTTGGGTGCCCTGGCTGGTCCCTGGTTCCTTCCCAGTAACCAGACCAAGAGAGGGCAGCCAAGAAGCCCAGGAAACTGCTTCAGAAGGAGGAAACATATGGAGAGATGTGTCAGGGCAAGCCCCGGGGTTCGGGCTGGAAACCCAGGAGGCCCCCATTACCTACCCGGCCTAGTGGGTTCCTGCTGGCGCTGGATGGCCCTGTTCTTGCCACCCGCTCCCCAGGCTGTGTGACCCACTCAGGGCCCCGAGTATTTGTCTCTGGGGAGAGGAAAGAGGAAAGGGGGTGTCCCAGTACCCTGTCCCGCCCTCCGAGAGCCAGGACAAGCTCAGGCTTAGGGGATTAAGCTCTTAAAGGTCATTAGGCAGGAGAGGAGGCCGGGAGGGTGAGGAGGGGATGGGGCACCTCGGAGAGAGCACCAGACGACCACCACCAGTCCACTAGCTCTGGCTGATTCTATTCTGTGTGTCCGAGCCTCAGTTTCCCATCTGTAAAACAGGGTTGTGGGAGCCAGCGCTGCTCCTCAGATCCTCTTGGCCTCTACCCTCCAGACGGGTGGGAGCGTTGTGTCCTCCTCTCCTCCTTTTCAGTAATGGTGGCCCTGGCTTGCTTTAGCCCGTGAAGTATGGGTAGAAGTGACGGGTCCCTGCAGGCCGAAGCCTTTTGTTTATCTTCAAAGAAAAGAGAGAGCGTGCGAGTGGGGGGCGTGAGGAGAGAGAGGATCTTAAGCAGGCTCGACGCCCAGAGCAGAGCCTCAGGCGGGACTCGATCTCGTGAACCGTGAGATCGCCACCTGGGCCGAAATCAAGAGTCAGAGGCTTAACTGACTGAGCCTCCCAGGCGCCCCTGCAGGTGGAGGCTTTGAGGGCCTCCCGGGAACGTTCTGGAGGTGGCTGCCCCGTCAGCCTGTGTCCTGGCAAGGCCCCAGCCAGGCCACACGCGAGGAAGGAAGTGCGCGGTTTGCTGCCCTGGGGGTCTCGAGTCTGTTTGTTTCTGCACCGTCGTCTGGCCTCCCCGGACCACTGCGTTGCCTCAGTGATCTTGAGCCTTCGAAGCTGTGTGGCTTCTGACTCCTGCCGTAGCTGAGAACACTCTGTCCCACTCCCAGCTCGAGGGCTCCGCTGAAAGGTCGTATCTGGGAGCTGCTCGTTTCTCTGGGGCCTGAGAAAACACCAGTGACCGCCCGGGTCCCCACCCCGGACTCTACAGGGCAGTGGCTGCCCTTTGCACTCAGGATAAAAATCTCCCCTCCCTGTTGCGGGCACTCCGGGCAGGGACCTGGCCCCGGGTGATCTCTGATCTCATCTCCCCACGCTGTCCCCCGCTCTTGAAGCCCAGCCTTCTGTCCCCCAGCCATGCCAAGCCCGCCCCACTTGTTTCCTCCTGTGGCGTTCTTCCCACACGACTGAATCCTCAACTTTCAGTTGTCGGCTTAAATGTCACCCCCTGTCTCAGTCTCCTCCGGCTGCTGTAACAAAATCCCACACGCTGGGTGGCTTACAAACGACAGAAATTCATTTCTCGCAGCCCAAGGTTAGGGGGCCAGCGTGCTCGGGTTCTGGTGAGGGCCTCTTTCCCGCTTCTGCCTTCTGTGTCCTCCCACGATGGGGAGGCCGAGGGAGCTCTGTGGGCTGTCTTTTAGAGGGCACTAACCCCATTCGTGACAGCTCTGTCCTCATGACCTAATCCCCTCCCCACGACCCCACCTCCTAACATCACCACATCGGGGGTTAGGATGTCAACATACAATTCTGGGGGGAGCGCAAACGTTCAGATCGTAACACCCCCTCAGAGGGTCTTTTTTTTTTTTTTTTTAATTCTTTAATGTTTATTTATTTTTGAGAGAGGGAGACAGAGCATGAGCTGGGGAGGGGCAGAGAGAGGGAGACACAGAATCCGAAGCAGGCTCCAGGCTCCGAGCCGTCAGCCCAGAGCCTGACGCGGGTCTCGAGCTCACAAACCGCAAGATCATGACCTGAGCCGAAGTCGGCCGCTTAACCGACCGAGCCACCCAGACGCCCTGTTCTTTTTTTTTTTTTTTTAATGTTTATTTATTTGTTTATTTTGAGAGAGAGAGAGAGAGAGAGAGAGCACCAGCAGAGAGGGAGACATAGAGAGAGGAGAGAGAAAAGCCCAAGCAGGCTCCCCACTGTCAGTGCAGAGCCTGACGCGGGGCTTGATCCCATGAACCAGGAAGTCGTGACCTGAGCCGAAATCAAGAGTCAGATGCTTAGCCGGCTGACCCGCCCAGGTGCCCCACTCCCTCAGAGGTTCTTAACTGACCACCTTGTTTTGCTTTCTAGTCTCTGACGTGCTCTCTTTTCTTTATCTGAAATATCTGCTCCGCTAGAAGGGAAGCTCATGGGAGCGGGGCCCTTGTCCAACAACTTCTGCTGTGTCCCCAGTGACATGTACCTGATATATCGTGGGCTCTCAATGAATATTTGATTTTTAAATGAATGAATAATCTTGACCTTGAGATGGCTCCTCTGCAGAGCCTTCTGTGACCCACAGGGACAGTGATGCCATTTTCTTTCTTTTTTTTTTTTTTTAAATTTTTATTTTATTTTTATTTTTTTTAATGTTTTATTTTTGAGACAGAAGAGAGACAGAGCATGAACAGGGGAGGGTCAGAGAGAGAGGGAGACACAGAATCTGAAACAGGCTCCAGGCTCCGAGCTGTCAGCAGAGAGCCCGACGAGGGGCTCGAACTCACGGACCGTGAGATCCTGACCTGAGCTGAAGTCGGACGCTTAACCGACTGAGCCACCCAGGCACCCCAGTGATGCCATTTTCTGAACGAAAGTTGTCCCGACAACTGTCCGAAAGGACCTGTGGAGAGGAGGGCATCCTCTCTGTTTCTCTGGCTGAGGCCTCAGGGCACCTTTCGGCGGGGCTGGGCCCCAGCACCCACAATTCTGGGCTACTCACGGGGCAGGGCGGCTGGCCGTGGTCAGGACTTTTTGGTTTGCAAGTAACCAAAACCCAGCTCCAACTGGCTCACTTTGGGGGGGAGGTAGTTCATAGGATTAAGGCAATTGCTGTGGGAACCAGGGCCTCAGGGGTGGGAACTGAAACTCGATGCTTCCAGAACCTTCTCTCCCTCTAAATCCATGTCTGCTGGTTTCTGCTTTACTGCATTTGGCCCCGTCATCTCCTTTCGGACTGAGCTCCCCTGATAGCAGAACCCAGCTCCTGGCAGCTTCAGTGAGAGGAAAGATGCTTTCTCTCAGTGCCCCCAACCCAGGG
Source organism: Panthera leo (assembly GCF_018350215.1). Lineage (NCBI taxonomy): Eukaryota > Metazoa > Chordata > Mammalia > Carnivora > Felidae > Panthera > Panthera leo. The sequence continues at coordinate 6,919,156 of NC_056686.1, read as the reverse complement.
CAGTCTTTGGTTGGCCCTCCTTGGGTAGTGTGCCAACCCACTGGGCCGACCCACAGCTGCTGTGGCTGGAGTGGGGTATCGAGATCACCACCAGAACCACATGCAGGGGGCAGTGGTGGTACCTAAAGGGGAGAATGCCGTGTGGGCAGGGACCAACTGTCCACGACTAGCCTCTGGTGCCGGCTGAACCTCTGAGTGAGGAAATCCCACAGTGACTCCAGCCCTGGTGTTCTGCCAGCCTGCCCTGGGGGGAAGGAGGAGCAGGGGTAGGAAGGGGACCCTCCCACTGAGCTGGAGACCAGAGTTTTCTTCTCCCCCGTTTGGACCTGGTTTTGCCATCCCAGAGCACTCCCACGATGTCACGAAGCCCCATCTGGAACAGCAGGTGTCCCACAAAAGTCAAAGAAGGCTCGAAAACGTTGCATGCTGTACCCATTCTTTTGGACGGTCTGAAGGTTCTGAAAAGTCCTGCGATGATGCATTTCATTTCATTTTGCTTCTCCCTCATCTATTTGACCACAGAACTCTTAAGGGTTTTTTTTGTTATTTATTTATTTTTTGAATGTTTATTTATTTTGGGGGGGGGAGAGAGAGAAAATGAGAGTGGGGGAGGGCCAGAGAGCGGGGGGGGGGGGGGGAACAAAGGGTCCAAAGCGAGTTCCGCGCTGACAGCAGTGAGCCTGATGAGGGGCTTCAAACCCATGAACCGTGAGATCATGACCTGAGCTGAAGTCGGGCGCTCAACCGACCGAGCCGCCCAGGCACCCCAGAACTCTTAAGTTTCTTAAATGTTCCATAGAACATTCCATAAGAACTGCTGCTGTGGAGGAAGAGCGCGAGGTATAAGATCAGAGCTCAGGTTCTGAGTCCTGTTACTTGCCACTTATGGGTTGCATGTGACTTCTCCGAGCCTCAGTTTCCCCATCTGTAAACTAAGAAATAATATCAATCCCCACAGGATTGTTGTACGTGGGGAAGGAGAACAGGTCTTTGCTAAGTACCTTTTAAGCTGTAAAGCTCTGTGCAGATACCTGATCACTATAACTGCCCTGACCAGGAAAATACATACACTGTTTACCTTCCAGGGTAAAGGGACGCCAAAGGCAAAGGAGGTGACTCACCCGGGATTGGCCAAGCCAGGTGACTAATTAGAGATGGGCACAGAGAGGAGAAGGAGCCCCAGTGGCAGTTCCATGAAGAACGAAGGCCCAGGGGCCAGGAGAACAGAGGTGACATTGATAGACAAGCCCTGGGAAGAGGTGTCTTGTGGGAGGGAGGCGCTGACTATCCCTGCTGATGCCCTTGAGACTTCCGAGCAGAGAGCGATGCTGGTGTTCTCTCTCACCGGCCTTCCTTGTCCCCCTGCACCTGGGGTGGGGGAGACTCTGCCTGGGACAGAGGTGGGTCTGTGAGTTCGCTCGGGCTACCTTTTGAAACACTGTAGGCGGCTGAAACAACAGAAACAGACTGTCTCACGGCTCCGGAGGCCAGAAATCCAAAATCAAGGCGCGAGGAGGGTCGGCTCCTTCTGAGGGCGGTGCGGGAGGACGTGCTCCAGGCCTCTCCCCTGGGCTTCTCCCTGGTCTCTTCATAGTAGCGTCCTTCTGTGTAGCTACATTGTCCCTTTTTGCGAGGACCCCTGTCCTATTGGATTAGGTCCGCCCCGGTGACCTCATTTTAACTCAGATCACTTCTGTAGAGACCCTGTCTGCGGACAAGGGCGCATGCCGAGGTTCTAGGGGTTAAGACTTCAGCGTCTGGTTTTCGGAGGGACGCGATCCAACCCATAACGGTGGGCATTTCCCCCGGCGGGCCCCTCCCTCCATCTTACCGGCCCAGTTCCTTGGCCGAAAGCATGTGGATTGTGGCCTGCCGGAAGAGAGGGCCCATAATTGTGTTAATTGCCACAATACTAGACCTGCAATTAATATGCCACGGGAACAAAGAGCAAATACACTAATAGCACATAATTGGACTTAAACTACACCCTCGGCAGTGCAGTGCAACTGAGCTCTACTGTTTATGCTCCTTTTCAAATTAGCAAAGATGAGCAAATTAACATGTTTCTCCTTCGCCCTGCTCGGAGGGGAGTTATGGGGGGAGGCTTGGGGATGGGGATGGATGGCGGGGCGCCCTGGTCGGATCCTGTCCAGAGTCAGGCACCCAGGCCTGATCTTTGGAGCCATAGGCAAGTGAGGGCGTCGAAGGAGAGAGGAATCCAGACCTTTCCACCTTGGCAGATGCCCACCCCGGGGTGGCAGGAATTCTTGTGATCGGGGCGTGGGGGGTGACTCACATAGCACTGCCACTATCTGGGGCCCTGGGGCAGGTTGGAGTCAATTTGGAGGCTTAAGGCTAAATGGGGCAACCTCTCCTCCTCCATGCCTGGGGTGGCGGTCAAGGCCAGTGACAGGGGCAAACCCCCCTCAGAAGGGCGGATAAGTGCTCTTTGGCCTCTCTTCCTTCTGCCCTCTCAGCACGCAGGCCTGAGTGCCTTGTGCCTCTGTGACTCCAGGGACAGGCCGTCTCCCCCTCCACGCCGGTGCTTGCCTCCTTCGGCAGGAAGGCGCCCTGCTCAGGCCTGGAGGCGGCTGGCGTGAGCTTTAGTCCCAACTCGCAGCCTCGCCTGCCCAGCTAATGTCAGGCAGAGCCACCCCGCCCCTCGTCGCGTGTCCGGGGCTCCTTGGCCTTGGCCTCCCCATCTGCCTCTCCCCTCTTCTTCCAGCTTCTAGCTGGACGCAGGGAGGGAGTCAGCCTGCAGGTCAAGTCCCCTTCCCTTGTCGCCTATCACTGCACCTAGCGGGGCCTGTGAAGCCAGGGGCGGAGGTGAGGTGGGAGTAGGATTGACAGACTCCTCCGCTGGTTCCTTCCCCGCCCCTCCAGCCGCTAGGTTTTCCCCTGCCTCCCTGGCCCGGGGCTGTGAGAGCGAGAGGTCCTACCCGCTCAGCACTTTCCTGCAATTTGCCCCCCTCCCTGTGGCTCCTGCCAAGCCAGTCAACGCAAGGCTCATTGAGAATTCTCGAAGACCTACCTGCTGTTCCCGAGAAGACAATCTTCCTCCGACAGACATCCTCCTCATTTGCATCCTCTAAATCAATGTCCTCAGATGATCAAAGCCTAGTGCTGCAACTCAGTGAGGTTGGCTGGGGAGGGGGGAAGAGGCAGGACTCCCCCCACTTTTCTGCTGCCCCTTGAAGCCCAAGGGGCCCTGGAAACAGGAGGCCTGAGCCGTGCAGAAAGGGGCTGGGGCAGAAGTCCCTCTGTAGGTAAGCATTACCTTCCCCTGCTTTTCCTATAGGCTGAAAGGACAGTGGGACGGTGTCAGGCCTGTGTCAGCAAGGCCCGCTTTGATGTTCCAGGCCCTGAAGACGGCTGGGGCCCTGGGTCAGGACCAGAGGGAAGGGAGGTTCTGGGAGGAAGCGACCTCACTCAGCCTTCCTGGTCAGACATACAAGGACTCAGGCCTCAGGGGTCTTAAAGCAGCAGGACTGGGGGGGGGGGGTGCAAAGAGAAGAGGGTTAATCTCCCCCCCACCCCATACCCCTCCCTGTCCACCTGTGACCGATAGTGTCCTCACTGGAATGATACCCACATGTACGAGCACTCGCAGTGTGCCAGACCAGTGCTGAGTGCTTTCCGTGCGTTACCACATTTAAAACACACAGCATCCCTATAAGGCAAGTGTCATTATGATCCCCATTTTATAGATGACAAAACAGGGGAGAGGCCACAGAGCTAGGAAGTGGCAGATTCTGGGTTACATGAGAGAAGGTCCCAGAAAGAGCGGGTAACCTGAAGAGGTTTGCATGCAGGTGAGAAGGCCATGTCTGCACGTGTGTGTGAGGGTGGGGGCCAGCCTGGGGTGATCAGGACAAGCCTGTCCTTACATAGAGGGGGCTTCTTGGCTGCCCTTTGGGACGGAGCAGGGGGTCCTAGGTCAGGTCATCTGCTTCCCTCATGCTCCGCCGAACTTCTTGGCTCAGTCCTGACCACCCGCCACATCATGCGCCAGACGGGGATCAGCCGAGCAGTTCTCCATCTTATGTCCTCTGACTTTCCAGGGCCTTGCAGAAACTTTCGCCATCAGGCGGCTTCTGGGAGATAATAGTGTCATGGGTAAGAGTTTCTGCTTTGGAGCCAGAAAGATCTAGGTTCAAATCCTGACTCAACCACTTAGCCGTGTGGCCTGGGGCAAATTACTTCACCTCTTTCAGCCCCTGTGTTGTCCTCTATAAAAGAAGGATAAAACTGTGTTCGTTGCTCATGATCACTGCTAGCCATGAAATCAGACAATGCACACAGAATGCTTCCTGCAGGGGCGCTTGGGTGGCTCAGTCGGTTAGGCGTTCAACTTCAGCTCAGGTCACGATCTCGCGGTCCGTGAGTTCGAGCCCCACGTCGGGCTCTGTGCTGACAGCTCAGAGCCTGGAGCCTGCTTCGGATTCTGTGTCTCCTTCTCTCTCTGCCCCCTTTCCTGCTCGCACTCTGCATCTCTCTCTCTCTCTCTCTCTCAAAAATAAACGTTAAAAAAAAAAAAGAATGCTTCGTGCAGGCTGGCACACAGCAAACACTATTCTGATCTCTGGATGGTTAATCCCCGCCACACAGATGAGAAAGGAGAAAAAGAGAAGTAATTCTGAGCAAGTAAATGAGCTGGAGGCTTGAAAGAGTCAGGACTTCTGAAGCCTGGCTCTCGATTTTTGTTGGTGCTTGCTGGCCCAGGGAGCCTCGGGGGAAGGAAAAAGCACAAGAACACCGGGGAGCCTCACCTGAGGCCAAGGTCTACTAATTCTACACTGACTAACCCCTGTGAACTCCTGCTTCCCATCAATGAAATAAGGAAGAATGAAAACCTCTATCAGGAAGATTGCTGTGAGGCCCCAAAGTTTATCGATGCCATTTGAAAAAAGGAGTATGCTAAGCAAGTGCAAACTGTAAAGGGCTGTGTGAAAGCAGTTATATCCATTGTCATCTCCTCAGATGGTTCAAAGCGGATTCCCGTATATCATCGCCGTGAGAGCAGTTACCGCTAATTGAGCTCTACTATGAGCTAAACCCTTTCTATGCAGCCTTTCATTGAATCTTCCCAACAATCCAAAGGGGGCATCATTATTATTATTATGCCCACTTTGCAGATAAGGAAGCTGAAGCTCACAGTTTCTGGTCTTTTCTGCTAATAACTGGAACCCAGGTCTCTCTGCATCCAGACCATGTGAGTAAGACATTCCTCCTATTAAAACAAAACGCTTTTTAAATGCTTATTTATTTTGGAGAGACAGAGACAGAGACAGAGCGTGAGCAGGGGAGGGGCAGAGAGAGGCAGAGACACAGAATCGGAAGCAGGCTCCAGGTTCTGAGCCGTCAGCACAGAGCCCGATGCGGGGCTCGAACCCACAAACGGTGAGATCATGACCTGAGCTGAAGTGGGAGGCCCAACTGACTGAGCCACCCAGGCACCCCTGTTCCTCCTGTTTTTTGAAGCCCCTATATCCTACCCCCTCCCTCAATTCCAGGAACTATGACGGAGCTACGGATGGAACCCAGGTCTGGTGCTGCTTCCACTATGCCCGAGCACTGGCGTACTTCCTCTGAGGTGCTGTTCAGCTAGGGAAGCTGTTCTGTTTTTTCCCTCCTCTCTTGCTCTTCCCAGGAAAGCTGGTCCAGTCCTGTCTGTTGAGAGGTTATGTACAGACAGGGCACATCACGTCTGACTTGTGCATCCACAGAGGGACCATGTTTGTTCATATGTTGTGTGTGTGCATGATGCATCGGGTGTATGATTCATGCTGCAGAATGAAATAGCCACCCTCCTCCCCTCCATCACCCAGAGAAATGAGTAGGTCCTGTGTCTTCCCCAGCTGCCCCTTCAAAGAGAGAAGGGGAATATGCTGTGTGTTACCTTTAGGAGGAAGCATAAGTAGGAAACCCCAACCTTGTCCCGCCTTTTGGGGGTGCAAAAGCAAGCTGCTCAGCCTCCACGGGAAAGTGAGGTTTTCCTTCTTTGGAAATTCTCAGTAGGCAGTGATAGCTGATGCTGCATGCATGGGAATTCCTGCTTCCTTTGCAAATAGAGAGCCATAGAAAGCACTAGGGAGAGGCTGAAACAAACCCTCAGGCCTCATTCTGACTCCCTGGAGACCACAGGAACGTCCCTTCCTAAGTCAGGGCTCCTGCCACTGCCAGAGAGACTTGAAGCTCTGGGCCATGGACGGTAATGAACAATGACAGCTAATGTTGTGTGTTGGCTCATCTATTCCTCACAACCCCCACTGAGGTAGGCACTGACTTATTGCTGTTTTACAGATGAGATACTGACATTGGAGAGATGAAGGGCCTTACCTAAGAGGTAGCAATCCACACAGTTAGCAGGACACAAAAAGGCTCACTGCAACTCTCTTTGTAAAAGAAAAGACTAGGAACAACCCATCAGTGGGGAGAAGCAGTCATTAATAGAGGATTGATTAAGTGAATTCCAGTATATCCACACGAAGGAAAACACTACGTGTTTATTGGTCAGACATAGAAACTTTATACGTATGTCACACTTCTGACACCAAATGTGTGGGTTTTCCACACCAGGCAATTCTCTGATTCTCGGCAGACAGCAACTAGGTGTCCTATGATTCAATTCAGTTCTGACACGAACTGCCTAGAGTCAGCACAGACCCCACAGGTTAAGGGCTCAGTCTCACACTGCCCCCACTTCAGATGCCAATTGCAAGTAGTGGGTTCCCAGGTGACACCCACTTCTGTTCAACTTGGCTGCAATTCCAGGGGTTCCCATGACCCTCTCCTTAGGTTCAGTATTTTGCCATAAGGGCTCACAAAACTCAGGGAGATGCTTTATTTACATTTGCCAGTTTATTATCAAGGCTATTATAAAGGATACAAGTGAACAGCCCGATGAGAAGTACATTGGGCAAGGTGTGGAAGGGTCCCCAGCACAGGAGCTACTGTCCCTGAAGAGTTAAGGGCACACCACCCTCTCAGCATGTGGATGTGTTCACTAACCCAGAAGCTCTCTGTAGTCCGGGCATTTTTGTGGAGGTTTCATCACATCGGCATGATTGATCATTACCTTGATCTCCAGCCCTCCTGCCTTCCCCCAAATGGGTGGGGGTGGGGCTGAAAGTTCCAAGCTTCTCATCTTGGCTTGGTTATTCTGGTGACCGGCCCATATTCAGAAGCCATCCAGGAGCCCACCTAGAGTTGCCTCGTGACAGTAAAAGATGCTCCTCTCACCCAGGAAATTCCAAGGGATTTAGCAGCCCTGTGCTAGGAATTGAAGATGATGAACAATTATCTATTTCTTTTTTTTTTTTAATGTTTATTTATTTTTGAGAGAGAGAGAGAGAGAGAGTTACAGCACAAGTGGGGGAGAGTCAGAGAGAGAGGGAGACACAGAATGCAAAGCAGGCTCCAGGCTCTGAGCTGTCAGCACAGAGCCCAACACGGGGCTAGAACTCACGAGCTGTGAGATCATGACCTGAGCTGAAGTCAGACGCTTAACCGACTGAGGCACCCAGGCACCCCTGTCTGTTTCTTACTATATCAGAATATCACACCATACAAGAGTACAATGCAGCTATGAAAGGGATACCGAGATGGAGACATCTCCAGGATATTTTATTAGGCGAAAAGAAAGCAAGATGCGGATGTGATATGCTTCTTTTGATCTAAGAAAGGGGAGAGAAATATATTCAAATCCTTGCTTGTATTTTAAAAACCCACAGTGGAAGGATAAGCCAAAAATAGACAAAATGGTAATTTTATGGGCAGGAAGGGACAGGGAGGAGGAGACAGGAATGGAACTAGACTTTTCTGAGCACCTTGTTTTCTGGATTTGACTTTGGAACCGTGTAGCTATTTAATATAGCCGTAAAACAAAATTAATTGAAATTTTGCAAAAGGAAAGGAAACAGATAGAGATGGGCTTGAGTCCAGGGGTCCAACTGGAGTCTCTGCTGCTTTTGTCCCCCATTAACTATCCCTTCTTACAGCAATGGAGAGGCATGGCCAGGCCAGCAGAAGACAGAGGTGGGGCCAGACCTGGAACCTTCCAGGGCCCCAGGGGGTCTCCCGTGGTGGTGCTGGGGGCTGTGATTTTAGTATCTGGGGGCCTTTGTAATTGGTGGCTCTAAGATTCCCACGTCTGTCTTCTGCAGCCCCCAAGTGGGCTGGCTCCCAAGCATATCATCCACAGAGAGGCCACAATGACCGCTTACCTGCCTCCAGCTCAACCTCACCAACACTGGCCTCGAGCGCACTGTGCTTACAGATGGCTTAACAAGCCACCTGAGAGTGGTTCAGCTTCCTGGCAAAGAGTTTTCCCGCATGTGACCATGTTTCCTCCTCTCAGCAACTCTGGACCGGGGAATGACGGTCTTGGTGAGGAACAGAGTCTAGCTGAGGGTGCCTCCCATGGCCTGATAACAGCTGCAAGGTGGCCCAGCCCCACTTCTGTGGTGGACCAGGTCAATTCCAAGCTGCAGGATCCTGTACAGGGCTCTCTCTCTCTCTCTCTCTTTTTTTTGCATCTGAGGTGAGGTATCCTTTCATATAGGGGCTGAGGCATCGTTTTGGGCTCAGGCAGACATAAAATTGAAACCTGGGTGTCCTTCTTTTGAGCAATAGGCTCTTCATCAAATTTCACATTTTTTTCTCATCTAGAACAATAAACGCACCTCTGGAAAGGTTGTTGGAGGCATAAATGAGATGTTACCAGTAAAGGGCTTAGTAGAGACTGTTGTCGTTAGCAAGAATCATTTCAAAAGATGCAGCTCCCTAGAAATTCTGTGTCCTTCTTACCTTCTTACCAGATAGGTCGACTATATGCTCAAAAGCTCTAGTCTTCCTTGCTTAGTTATCAAAGTCACCTCCTTTTTAAAATTTTTTTTAATGTTTATTTATTTCTGAGACAGAGAGAGACAGAGCATGAGTGGGGGAGGGGCAGAGAGAGAGGGAGACACAGAATCTGAAGCAGGCTCCAGGCTCCGAGCGGTCAGCACAGAGCCCGACTCCGGGCCTGAACTCACAGACCGTGAGATCACGACCTGAGCCGAAGTCGGATGCTCAACCGACTGAGCCACCCAGGCGCCCCTCAAAGTCGCCTCCTTATCCTGCCATGTCTGACCCCGAATAAGGACAAGCCCGGGTGATGCCTCGTTTCCCACGGCTCTGGGCCCTCTCGGCCGCTGGCTCAGCTCAGGAGAGGCCCCTCTCTGCTAACTGTTAAGCCTGGATCGATCCCCATCTCAGGGCCGTTTTGAGGATTACCTAATCTGTCGCGCGGAGACCTTTGACGAGTGCCAATGTGGCTGAGGCTATTGTCAGGCCGACCGGAAACTGAGCTCACCGGTTTCCCTGGCTTTCAAGACACTCAAGCTGAGCTTTGCGGCTGGACTAACTCTCCCATGGGTAAAATCTCAGCATGTGAAGGTTGCACTGAGCTCACCGGCTGTCTGTCTGCCCACCTGCCGCTGGACCCTTTTGATCTACCTCTTTGTTTCTTTAAGGGACAGTGAGGGTAAGAAGATAAAGGGATCAGGATTCCAGACACCAAAGAGCTTTTGTTTGTGTTTCTAATAGAACGGAATACGTTATGTTTTCCCTCTTGGCATCAGTCTATTGACTCAAGGCATAGTTCTGAGATTTATACCTTTCTGATTTTATGTTTTGTAAATCTCAAAGGTCCCTGGAAACCTACCGGGTATGTTTTTTATCCTCCGAGGTGTGATCTCCACAATAGAAAAATGAACGCAGCAATTCACTTGGTTCATCACCGAGTACTTATGGAGTGCCTCCCGTATGTTCAGCTGAGGGCAAAAGAGGTTCCTGTGCGTTTAGACCTACTGTGTGCAAGGCTCTGTGACGCACTTTAATCGCGTCGTTATTTGATTCCGACAACTCCAGGAAATGAGTATTGCTATCCCATTTCACAGGTGAGGAAAGAGACTCAAAGTTCTGCGTCTTGTCAAGATCATCCGTAGTAGAAGCAGCCAGAGTTCCTGTCCAGTGCTGTCTGATGGTACCATCTGGGTCCTTTCCACTAGAACACAGCGGGGAGAAGAAAAGGGTACGCGTGGGTTAGTCAATGGCACACGAAGTAGCAGATTATCAACCCGGGACTGCCTGGTTCAGAGCAGGTGCGGATGGGGGAGGGATGGCCTGATGGTCAGGAGGACTTCCTACAGGAGACAGCCCACGTGTGACTTAGGGCAAAGGTGGGGGAGGACGTGCTACACACAGCTGGTCCCGGGCAGGAATGAACTTGAGCACAGACAGTGTTGAGGCAGTCTGCAGGCCCTGAGGTCGGCGGGGTGGGGCCTGAGGTGTTGGAGTGGGAAGCCTGGCAGAGCTGTCTGGACCAGATAAGGTGGCAACAAGGAGCTAGCAGGAACAGAATCCCTGAAGGCAGTGCCTGGAGAGGATGATTCTGCAGTGCTGGCTGGAAGGAGTGGAGAGGTGAGGGCTGGAGATGGTAGGGGCCGGGCACGTACCACGGGAGGGGTCCACCCAAGGGGAGTGTGGTCTTCTTGGACCCAGGGAAGGGGGTGACAGGGGAAGGAGAGATGGAATTTGCAGGCCTTGGTGGAGGGATGCTTTTGAGGGACAAAGGACAGGGAAGAGCGTAGCTCATTACAGGTTGCTTTGCAACTGCCCTCAGGTCGCATCCTGCCTCTGTTCACTGCTGTTCAGGGTATTCCCGTCACTTAAGGCGCCTCCGGGTTTGGCCAGAATCTACTTGACCCACTACTCTCCTAAGTAAGTCCTCCACTCTCCTCCTACTTCTCCTAGCCCTCAAGGGGCCCACCTCCTGTACCCCACCCCACGCTGGCCTCCACAAAGCCCACCAGCCTGCTCTCAGCTATCACGGCTGTGGCAATCACAGTGTTTGAATCACCTTTGAAAGCTCCTTCCAGCACAGTCTCGACTAATTCACATTTCATTGTTATTTAACTTTTTGCTCTTGGAGTCTCCCTAGAGTCACCACCTTGTCCTTGAGGGCCGGTTGTTCTTTTTACCGTAGTTGCCCTGCAATCGCGGATGTCATTCTGCCTTTCAGTCTGTGTCCTCACCTGCAAAATGGTGCCAGTAATGGGCACAGTGCCTGGCACAGGAGCCCATCCATGGCCGTTCCAGTCCTTTCCTCTAGTGTGGGGTGGTCGCAGGGGCCGAGGGAAGGTGGGGGCGCCAGGGCAGAAGGAAAAGGGGACGACTCAAGCCCCTGGGAGGAACCCTTCTTAATGCATTTGGATCTCTGCATTTCTAAGGGACCAGTGGCGTCACACGAAGACCATCCAGCCTCACAGATTTCTTCGGCAAATAAAGGAATCTCGAGTTACAAATTCAGGGCGGACTCCCTGGGGGCAGTGATGCCCCCTCCTAGGGCTGAACCTTCGCAGCACGTGCTGCGCAGTCTTGGGCTGTTTCCAAAGTGCGGTTCGCTGACCTCGATCTCCTTGAAAACCTTTCCCGACCCCGCAGGCTCCCTCTCACCACCTCCACGGGGCAGAAGAGCAGGACACCGGGACTCTGGGAGGCGACGCGCTTTGCCCAAAGTGACTCAACGTGTTGGCGCACAGGGGCGGCGGGCTGCACCCCCCCCCCCCCAGAGGGGTCTGCACTCCCTGGGGCTGGGGGTGCGGAGGGTTGAAAGGCCGGCTCGCTTGGCTCCGGAGCAGGCGGGAGGGAACTCGTGGCGGGTGGGGGGGGGCGAGGGGTTGATGCTCTCGGCCGCAGCGGGGGCAGGGGGCGCAGCCCTCCCCCCCAGACTCTCCGGAGCCGCCCGGGAGACAACCCCCCCCCCCACACCCCCCGCCGCCACCCCTTCCCCGGGCGCGGCCCCGCGGGCGCGCGCTCTGGGCTCCGTCGGCGGTTCGAGGTGCGCGCCCCGCCCCCGCCTCTCCCGCGCGCGCGCGCGCGCCCCTCCCGCCGCCACCCCGCCCCTCCCTCCCTCCCGCGCGCGCGCGCGCTCCCCTCCCGCCGCCACCCCGCCCCCGCCGGTACCCTCGCCGGACCCGTGAGAGCGCGCCGCCGCCATCTTAGTTGCTGCCGCCGCCTCCAGCCAAGCGCTGCCTCGGCGGAGGGGAGGGCGCCCGCGGCCCGAGCGCGCGGCCCAGCGTCGCGGCGGCGGCTCGTCGGATCCCGGAGCTCTCCGCCGCGCGAAGCAGCCGGCCCCGGGCCGCGAGAGCCCCGCTCGGCGCCCCGCACGCCTGCCTGCCGCTCCCGCCTCGAGCCGGCCGCGGCGCCGGGAGCCCGAGCGATGCTGCGCCGCCCTGCGCTCGCGCCGGCCCCGGCCGCCTGGCTGCTGCTGGCCGGGCTGCTGAGCGGCGGCGGGGTCTGGGCCACGCGAGGTAAGCGGCGGGCCCGGGGCGGGGAAGCCGGGCTCGGGCCCCGGGCGGCGGCCGCGCGGGTCTGGGCGTGGGGGGGGGGGGACGTGCCGGCGGGCCCGAGGGTCGGTCCCCCCCTTCCCCCGCGGCGCCCGCAGGCGGGGGTGCAGCCCGGCGAGAGGCCGCGTACGTGTGTCGTGTGCTCGGACGTGCACCGGGCTGGGGGCGCACGCACAGGTTTCGGTGTGCGCTTACATAAGAGCCCACTCCTCCGCATCCCTTTCCCGGATCCCGCTTCCCGGCCGCTGCATCGCGGACGCCGCATCCTCGCCCCTTTCGGCCTCCCCCCCCTCCCCGGGGTCCTTTAAACCTTGTCCGTTTTCAGACGAGCAGAGGCTGAAACTTCTCGCTTCCCTCCCACGTTTTGCCCAAAGGGGAAATTGTGATTGAGGTGTACGATCGCCGTCGCACCCGGCGTTAGAAACCCCGCGTCTCCTCCGCTCCCGGCACCTGGGTGCAGGTTTCCTGACGGTAATTTAGATCGTGCGAGGGTTTACATGTCCTCAACGGAAACCTCTCTCGGATTCCTCAGGGCCGAAATTACGTGATGGTTACTTGGCAAAAAAAAAAAAAAAAGAAAAAGAAAAAAATATATATATGTGAATATATATATAAATATATATATTTCTTAGTGAATTGATCGTTGTTGTTTTAACCTTCATCCACTTAACCTTTTAAACAGTACGCGCTTTCTGATATTGACTGATCGTGCCAGCGAAAAGCTTACGCATTGCAGATACGTGCTTCCGAATGGATCTCGGAATCGTAAACATTTTCCGTGGCCTTGGAGCAAAGTAATCTAGGTGTCGTCTATAGAGTCCTTGGATCTATTCTTTCGAATTTTTTATTTTTAATAAAAAAATCTTCTGGGGGGGAGGAGAGGGCTGATAGGCTAGATGAAGCAGTCGTATTTCATACTAGCAGTCTTTAAAAAAAAAAAAATCCTCATTTTCTCTTTCTTGGCATGACATATGGAGAGAAGTATGGTGTTCACAAATTAAAGGGCAGAAGAGGCAAATGCATCTTTTGTCCCATGTTCCTTTCTTCATATCGAGGATGATAATGAACTTTGAATACTTCTTTCAGTTCATTTCTAACATTGTGTTGACGGACATAGTCAAGTCTTAGTCACTGTCTGATGGCTCTCAGTTTGATTTTTAAAAGTTGTATCAAGCCGTATGAAGTGTTCTTTCCAGATGTGGAATGGAGGTCTGAAAGTCTAATATGTCCAAGAGAAAATGTCAAAGTTCTGCTTTTCTTGGGGAAAACCCACACATTTCAAAAATATGTGCTTGGATTGGGTATTTTGGGAACCGTTCAAATGTACTTAGTTTAGTCGGTGATAACATTTCTTGTTAAAATCCATATTTTCCCGTTTGTCCATTCATCTCCATTTGCTGTTCATTATTGAATTACTTGGATACTTAACAGAAATTTCAACTATCAGATATTCATGATGGTGGAAATCTTACGTGAAAGATGTGTTGAGGGCTGAGTCCTTTGTAAATTGCTAACTTTCTAAGCTTTTCTGGTGCATTTATAGTACTTAAGAATAATTAGTCTTCAAAATAAAAACACATTTTGAACATCAGTTATTTTGTTGCTTCCCTCCCCGCCTCCACCCCCTCCCCCAGCCTGCTAGGTAAAAAATGTTGTGAATGCTACAAGAAATGCTAATAAAATGATCTCATTTTGAGGGGTTACATATGTTTGTGGAGACACTTTCTGTGGGTTCATTTTTTTTTTTTTAATTTTTTTTAACATTTATTTATTTTTGAGACAGAGACAGAGCATGAACAGGGGAGGGGCAGAGAGAGAGGGAGACACAGAATCTGAAACAGGCTCCAGGCTCTGAGCGGTCAGCACAGAGCCCGACGCGGGGCTCGAACTCACGGACCGTGAGATCATGACCTGAGCCGAAGTCGGACGCTTAACCAACCAAGCCACCCAGGCGCCCCCTCTGTGGGTTCATTTTAAAGGTGATCATTTCAACTAATACTTGACTTTGTAAACAATTTCTGTAGTTTTTTTAAAGGTTTATTTTTGAGAGAGAGAGAGTATGGAGGGGCAGAGAGAGAGAGGGGGACAGAGGATCCCAAGCTTGACCTCTCCATGCCGACTGCAGAGAGCCCAACGCAGGCCTCAAATCCACAAACCTTGAGATCATGACCTGAGCTGAAGTCAGATGGTCAACCAACTGAGCCACGCAGGCGCCCCAAATAGCTGACTTTTTTTATTGCTGCAAGAGAGCTGATAGGAGCTTCCGGTCATACTCTAATAATTATTAATGGGGTAAATACCAGTATAAATTGCTGGAGAGAATGTTAGGGTTTGTAATAGAAACTGCATTTTGACTATTAATTAGTTGTTTAATAGAGAAGTCCAGATTTTGATTTGTAGCTGTAGTTCTTAAAAAACATCGAGTAAATCAAAATATCAGGCATATCCTTGGCATGCCCTAGGCTGCTTGCTTTCTCTCCAGGCAGTCAGTCAATGATCAGGAAATAAGTTGAAATAGAGACTATAGAAAGCTTAGGAGTATTTTTTTTTTTAATGTTTATTTATTTTTGAGACAGAGAGAGAGAGAGAGACAGAGCATGAGCAGGGGAGGGGCAGAGAGAGGGAGACACAGAATCCCAAGCAGGTTCTCGGCTCCGAGCTGTCAGCACAGAGCCAGGTGCGGGGCTCGAACCCATTGAACCATGAGATGGTGACCTGAGCTGAAGTCAGATGCTTGACCAACTGAGCCACCCAGGCGCCCTGGGAGTATTTTTAAAAAATGCTATCGTGGACTGCATTTCAAAGCCAAAGAAATAATATTCATTGTTATTTTCCGGTTTGTACACGGACTTCTCAGTGAGGCCTCTCCCCACCTTCGTGTGTGAAATGACATCTCTCTGTGAACCCCTGAATCCTCCCTTCCCTGCCTCATTTTTTTTTTTTTTTCCTCTTTCCGTAGCACTTAACCCCATTCTACCCCTCTATTTTGTTTATTGTCTGGCTCCCCTCACTAGGACATTGGCCCTTCCAAGGTGGACAGGTGTTTGGTGTGTTTTGTGTGTGTAAATCCTGTCACCCGCACATAGTACCTGTAGGTACTCAGTATTTGTTGAGTGATTGAATGGACGGACACCTGTCCGTTTTGACAGCATAGGACTTTTTTTTTTTAACGTTTATTTTTTTTATTTTTGAGATAGAGACAGAGCATGAACGGGGGAGGGGCAGAGAGAGAGGGAGACACAGAATCCGAAGCAGGCTGCAGGCTCCAGGCTCCGAGCCGTCAGCCCAGAGCCCGACGCGGGGCTCGAACTCACGGACCGCGAGATCGTGACCTGAGCTGAAGTCGGAGGCTTAACCGACTGAGCCACCCAGGCGCCCCAACAGCATAGGACTTTTATGTCCTGTTTTTTTTTCATCTGACAGATAAATGTTACATACTGAAAGAGGCATTACAGAGTATAAAACAAACTTAAATTCTGCACTGTGGGCATAGAAATTGATTAATAGGTGATTTTTTCAGTGACCTGTTGATTGCAGTGTTGGAGGTATTAGATCGTAAAAATCTGTAGCAGCTCTTGAAGGCTGTAGCTTTGTGGCTACCACTTTGAGCCTACTTCTTAAAAATACTGTAATTCTCTGCTTTTTTTGGAAAATGGTTTCTTCTTTTATTACCTTGTTTTTCAGAACCAACTTTGAGGAAAAGTCATTTGAGTATAGACTTCAATATTATGCTTATTAATCTCACGTTTGTATTTGCGGGAGTAAAGGTCATTTATTTCACACAGGAGACCTATAATTGCTAAAGAAATGATAAAATTAATAATTCTGGAAGGATGCCAGTTTAAGAGCTTTAACTCAGTTAACTGGAACCTTCAGTTAACTAGAGTCCTTCTTCTGACTGCAAAATGCTTTGAGACCAACTCTTAGTGTTTCAAATGAGGATGTTAAAGTTTTAAGGCATTTTTTTAAAAAAGATTGAATTATTTTTATTATTGCTTTCTGAGGCAGGAAAATATCATTTCGGCGGGGGGGGGGGGGGTTGCTGTGGTAAAGTTTTTGTTTAAAAGTTGAAACGAAATAGGTCTGAATATCCTGAAAATCACCGAGAGTCTATTTCTCCCATATTCCGGTTAATTGAGGTTTGGGATCATTACGCTTTTTAAAAAAATACACCTTGTTTTTTCTGTGGTCTTCATTTGGTTAGATCAGAGATATTTGAAGATATGTTACGTCTTCTCTAAGTAGGATTCAAGGTAATCGATTTCGTTACAAAATACATATTGTGGTAGAGCTTCAGAAATACGGGTTCAGGACGGGTGGGAATCTGACTGACCAAGAAAAACAAAGCAAAAGTGGTATTTTGATAACCAGCAGAGACTTTGCAAAGGCCGGAGATGGGAACCCTTGGACTGTGACCTTCACCTGCTTGCTGTCAGGCTGATGTACCTTGCCTGTTTTTTCGTGGAGCCACCACCACCTAGGAATTGGGATACTGCATTTGTTTATCCCTAATTTTTGTTTTTTAATACATTTTTTTAAATGTTTATTTACTTTTGTGAGAGAGAGAGGCAGAGGCAGAGCACAAGTGGGGGAGGGGCAGAGAGCGAGGGAGACAGAATCGTAAGCAGGCTCCAGGCTCTGAGCTGTCAGCATAGAGCCCGACGTGGGGCTTGAACTCCTGAACCCCTAGATCATGACCTGATGAGCCAAAGTTGGACACTTAACCGACTGAGTCATCCAAGGTGCCCCTGTTTGTCCCTGATTTGGTAGGTTCTCTCTCCTCTGTGTTTTAGGCATATTTTTGTTCATTTTCTTGTTTAGCTGTAGAATGATATTATTTTAGATTCAAGTTTCTCATAAGATGTGTTGCTAAGGCTTTTTCATTTTTAAAGTTTTAGGGGCAAAATCATTTACTTCACAATAACTGAAGTTAGAACAAAACCCTATGAAACGCACCTCCTGTTCCAGAACCCCAGTAAATAGCTGGTAAAGGAGGAATCGTGTTTGCCTCTTTTACCTGAGGTCAGACGTGAGTATTCTCTTCTAGTTTGTTTTGGACTCGTCTGAGTCTCTTGTGACAACAGCTTCAGAGTCTGCTACTTTTCAAGTCTGCCTTGATCTGTATTTTCTTAGAATCACTGTTTAGTACAGAAGAAGACTTTCTTTTCTTTCCTTCATCCCTTAAAAAAATTTTTTTTTTAAAGAATCTTTTTTTTTAAAGATATTTATTTTTGAGAGCGAGAGAGAGAGAGAGAGCATGCGTGTGTGTGTGTGTGTGTGTGTGTGTGTGTGTGTGTGTGAGCATGGGCACACAAGCAGGGGAGGAGCAGAGAGAAAGGGGGACAGAGGATCCGAAGCAGGCTCCTCCCTGACAGCAGAGAGCCCGATGCACAGCTCGAACTCATGAACTGAGAGATGATGCCCACCCCAGGTGCCCCTTAAGATTTTTATTTTTAAGTCATCTCTACACTCAACGTGGGGCTCAAACTCACAATGCTGAGACCAGGAGTTGGGCCCTCTACCAACTGAGCCAGCCGGGCATCCTTCTTTTTTAAATTTTTAAGCGGCTTTATTGAAAGGCAATTCACATTCCATAAAGTTCACCCTTTTTAAAAAAAAAAAAGTATATTTATTTTGAGAGAGAGAGAGAGAGAGTGCGAGTTGGGGAGAAGGAGAGAGAGAGGGGGAGACAGAGAATCCCAAGCAGGCTCTGTGCTGTCAGTGTGGAGCCAGCGTGGGGCTCGAACTCACCAACCATGAGATCGTGACCTGAGCCAAAATCAAGAGTCTGGTGTTTAGCTGACTAAGCCACCCAGACACCCCAAGATTCACCCTTTTAAAGCACACATTTCAGTGATTTTGGTATATTCACAAAACTGTGTAAACATCACCACTAATTTTGGAACCTTTTTTTTTTTTTTTTTTTTTTTAAAGTAATCTCTATACCCAACGTGGAGCTCGAACTCATGACCCTGAGATCAGAAGTTGCATGTTTACAGACTGAGCCAGCCAGGCACCCTATTTTCAGACATTTTTGACATCCCGAAGAGGAACCCCATGGTCCTCAGCCGTCACTCTGAGTTCCCCTTCCCCCCAGCTCCTGGTAACCACTAATCTACTTTCTGTCTCTGTGGATCGGCCTCTTCTGGACGTGTCGTATCACTGGAATCATACACCACGTGGCCTATTTGTAAAGCGCTCCTTTCACTTGATATTTTCAAGGTTCACCCATGTCATAGCAGGTACCAGAACTTCATTCCTTTTTATGGCTGAATCACGTTTGCCCTAGGTTTGCGTCCCTCCGGGATCCATATGTTGAAACCTAATCCCCGGTATCATGGTACTTGGAGATGGGGCTTTCGAGAGGTGATTAGGGCATGAGGGGAGGGCCCTCGTGAGTGGGATGAGCTCCTCAGAGAAGCCAGAGGGCTCCCCTTGCGGTTCCCACCGAGTGAAGACACCGTGAGAAGATGGCCATCTGCAAACCGGAAGAGGGATGTCACCAGAACTTACATGCTGGCACCTGGACCTCGGACTTACCAGCCTCCAGATCTGTGAGAAACGACGTTTCTGTGGTTTCTAAGCCACCCCGTCTATGGCATTTTGTTTTGGCAGCTGAAACAGACTAAGACAATATTTCTTTGTACGGATACCACGTTTTGTTTGTCTGTTCATCAGTTGATGGACATTTGGGTGGTTTTTCCATTTTGTGGCTACAGTGAGTAATGCTGCCGTGAACCTTTGTGCACAGGCTTTGTGTGGACGTACGTTTTCCGTTCTCCTGGGTGTACGCCGAAGAGTGGAGTTGCCGGGTTGTGTGGTGACCCCGTTTAACGTTTTGGGGAGGCGCGGAACGGTTCCCAAAGTGGCCACACCGTCTTACACTCACTCTTGACCTCGGTAATCACTCCTGGGAGCTTTTTTTTTTCCTAATCAGATACATATTTCATAGTTGTCTGAGTTTTCTTAGCAGAGTTTTAAGTTGCTGATGTTTTCTGCTCTAGTGATAACTGGCATTTCATCCAGCCAGTTCTTCCTCCACCATCGTCTCCCATATCATTTCCAGCGTTGAAAGGTGCCCTCTGCACCAGCCTTCCCTGTAAACACAGACGTTTCCCGCACTTCCCTGACACTTGATCACTCAGCGTGGGCACCTGCTAGCACAAAAGCAATGCTTTCCTTACGGTGTAAAGGACTTGAGTCGGCTTTCCTTAGGTCTGGAGTTTACCAACCCTGCAGGTTTCTGTCACGTCTGGCCCCGCAGCTTCGTTTTCACCACCGCTCACTTTAAGAAAGGCTGAGCCCTTCTGCAGACTGCATCCCACCCCAGGCCCTGATTTCTGGCTGGGATCTGAGGAATGATCTCCTACGGTACAGACCCCACGGCTGGGGGACAAGCAGGGGGAGCCCCCAGGTTCCAGGAGCAGGGTTGCACTCTCTGAAAGCAACCGGACGAAACGCTAGAATTCTTAACCAACTAGTTTAGGATATGATGCTTCTTGGGGCGCCCGGTGGCTCAGACTGTTAGGCATCCAACTCTTGTTTTTTTGGCTCAGGTCCCGATCTCACGGTTTGTGAGTTCGAGCCCCGCATCGGGCTGTGTGCTGACAGCATGGAGCCTGCTTGGGATTCTGTCTCTCTGTCCCTCTCTGCCCCTACCTACCCCACTGGTGCGCGCTTGCGCGCTCTCTCTCTCTCTCTCTCTCTCAAAAAAAAAAAAAAAAAACTTAAAAAGAATGTGATGTTTCTTCATTCATTACATTTTTGTTCTTCTCATTGGCTTAAAAATAGGCTTTGTTGAAGTAAATTACTTTGTCTGGTCCTTTGGTTTTATTTAAGTAGCTATTTGTTATTTATCCAGTCTTTAATGGTATGAAGCACTTAGAAATCTCTGTCTTTAGATTCAAAGTGAATTTTAAACTTAGTAAATAAGATTGGCATCTCTGTTGAAGACCAGAGTGTAACACACACATTTGTTCTGAGCTCTTCATAATCCTGGAATTTTTTCTTCTCAGATTATACAGTAGTTTGATGTTAAGGATCACCAAGAAAAAAATTGAGTGTCATAAACTTAAATTGAAGATCTGTAAAACTCGAGAATGATTTGTGTGAAGTTGTCTATTAAGTGACTTTTAAAGGACATAATTTATTCCCTCTGAAATGCAGAATCCAGTCACATTTGATGTCGCGTATTTTCGGATGTAGTTAGTGATGAATACGGAGAGGACCAGCTGCGTGATACGTGGGGCCAAGTGCAAAATCAAAGTGTGGGTCCCTTTGCTCAAAACTTACTAATAATTTCAAGATGACAAAGAGCATTGAACCAACATGGGGCCCAGCAAACCCAGGACACTGTCTTGAATATTGATAGACTTACAGGGCAGGGTATTAATATTCAGAACGTGGGCCTGGCCCTGAGGTTTTCACCAGAGCCTTGGTCCTCTGGACATTCTCAGATAAACCAGCTGATGCCCTGCTCTCCTCAGCAGCACTCCCCCTCCCCCCCACTCCCAACCCCTGTCCTTCCCAGCACCGCCCGCCTCCCCCCCCCCAAGGCAAGACTGTGTTCTCCGGTGGCCTCAGCGTGGGGGGTTACCCTCTTCTCTCCTGATCGCCTGGTAGAAGCCGAGTATACTTGAATTACAACAGTGTCCGCAGATCACAGGTAGAAGCTAATTGAGGAATAGGGTCAATGTTGTTTTGGGGGATTAAAGCCTTGGCGTCGGCAGACTACGTTTACTTTTAAAACGCCTTGACTAATTCATGCCAGTTTCCTATTAGGCAATCAGTAACGAGGACTACAGAAATAATTAAAATTCTTGGGTAATCCCCAATCTTTTTTTTTTTTTTTTTTTTGCTACGCTTTCCAAACGTTTATCAGAGTGGCTAATAAGTAGCAAAATGCACTAGCCTGAATTGAATTTTCTTCCTAGGCTGGACTCACTGGGGCTGCAGTTATTAAAGGGACAGGGCGGGGATTAAAAGGTGGGCAGCAGCCATTCTCGGTACAGGAACACCTCAGTCACCAGCGCTGTGATAATGTCAGGGTACCTCGATAATCCCCGGTGTGTGTTATAAAGCCCTGAATTGGCAACGTTTTTGATCTTGCTTCTGAGTTGTTTGTAAGATACCCTTTAATACCTGCTCAAGGTTCTTGAATGAAGCATTTGCGTTTGACAGGAGTTTTAAAAAGTCCATGCCCAAGCGTAAGAAACATTTTCTTGTTTAATTAAGAGGTGCGACTAATAAGTATCTAAACATACAAAACCCAGAATAGAAAGTGATTCAGATGCTTTTTTTTTTTTATATGAACTTGGTCATTTTTAAACCTTTTCTCACTGGAGGAACATGTACCAGCGGATAATAATCACAACCTCTTCCCTTTCCCCTTGATGGTGACTTTAATTAGTAACAACCACAACATTAATATTTGTTTGAGGACATGTTTTAGATAGGTGATTATTAGCATATATTTACTTTGAAAAAGTAATGCATAAGGCAAGTATGTCTTTGTTGCATTTTTTCCTTTTCCTATTAAGTATGTGTTTACATGGTTTTCAGTGCTGATGGACAGAATGAAGCCAGGGGCAGTGAGAAACAAATATGGGCCACTTTGGCCAGGCTTTGGTGATTTAGGACTGAAGGATGAAGGCTAGAAGGGTTTCCTGAGGTTTCTTTTTTTTATCTGGTAACTCAGCTCATTGGTATAGGAGAGCAGATAGGGATTTGGGGTAAAATCCTTGACTTGGAACAGAGCAGTCCTGACTGTACCTTTTTTTTTGAGAGACGGAGAGCGAGTGGGGGAGGGGCAGAGAGAGGGAGACATAGAATCCAAAGCAGCCTCCAGGCTCTGAGCTGTCGGCACAGAGGCTGCCTGGTGCGGGGCTCGAACTCATGAACTGTGAGCCGAAGTTGGACCTGATGGAGCCACCCAGGCGCCCCCGTCCTGCCTGTACCTTCTCATC
This sequence comes from Panthera leo, assembly GCF_018350215.1. Lineage (NCBI taxonomy): Eukaryota > Metazoa > Chordata > Mammalia > Carnivora > Felidae > Panthera > Panthera leo. Next base: position 6,896,799 of record NC_056686.1, on the reverse strand, counting down.
TCTTGGAAATCCAAGTGTAGGCAGGTAAATCGAGGCAGGCTGGTGCACTGGGCAGCGATGGAGCCCCAGCAACAGAGAAGCCCTCAGCAGTGGCTAACAGAAGTTAGTCCATGTTCAGATCCGGTCAGATGGAGATCTTATCTCCTGAATGTTCAGGCGCATTTTCTTTCTTTATTCTCATGTTCAGTTGCCTGGGTACAGTGAAGTCCCTCTGAGCCGAAGCTTCTTGACCACCTCAGCTCTGTACTGACTTCTAGTGACCGTTCGTCAACTGCATTAACCTAGCTTTGACTTAAAAAAAATTTTTTAAGTGTTTATTTATTTTTGAGAGTGAGAGGGAGAAAGAGCATGAGCAGGGGAGGGGCAGAGAGGGAGACAGAGAATCCGAAGCAGGCCCCAGGCTCGGAGCTGTCAGCACAGAGCCCGACGCGGGGCTCGAACTCACGAACGGCGAGATCATGACTTGAGCCGAAGTCAAGATGCTTAACCGACCGAGCTGCCCAGGCGCCCTGTCCTAGCTTTGACTTGACGCGTTGTTTCCTGGGACCCGTTTCTGATGCCCAGATGACTTGAAAAGGCAATTCATATCCGTCTGTTAGGAATTGAAGTTAGAACTCACATTGCATTTCCCCCAGAAACTTTGTTTTAAACTGTTTAAGCTCTAAAAGTGATCGCCAGAAACCTGTCTAACCCGTAACCCAAGCGAAAACCAGGCAAATTTAGAGTAAAACACGGCACACACACCATTGCAGTGTTAATAATCTTATAAACCGCTGATGAAGTGCTACTTAAGACGTGGTGAGTAGGTCTTGAAGCAGTACAGTAACTTGAGACCATTTTGTGGGGAGCATCAGCCGTGATCAGTCACTCCTGGTTCGCAGCTGGACCGAAGAGGGTGACTTGACTTGGAAGTGATCTGACCTGTGAGAGGGACGAGAGGGAATGCGGCCTGTTCGTTGTGATCTTGGAAAGGAAGGGAGCAGAAGAGGGGGGACGTGGGCCAGCAAGGCCCCCTGGTGGCCGGGTGTCAGCACTGCAGGGGGGGGCGGGGGCGGGGGTTGGGGGGGCGGAGGGGGTTGCGGCGGGGGGGGGGGGGGGGGCCGCGGCGGAGAGGCACGACCCGCGCGGTGAGCCTTCTGCCAGCAGCTGTGTGTCCGCCACACCAAGAACTGCCCGTGTGTGCCGGTCACCCCGTTCAGAGAAACTAACTGATAACGTGCATCATTTAAAGGAATGACTTGTGATCAAATACGCTTTATGTTTTTCATCAAAGAAAATTGTACTTAAGAATTGCCATTTAGGGGGGGCGTCTGGGCGGCTCAGTGGGTTGAGTGTCTAACTCTTGATTTTGTCCCGGGTTATGATCTCACGGTCCATGATTTTGAGCCTGTGTCGGGCTCCGTGTGGATGGGGCAGAACCTGCTTGGGCTTCCCTCTATCCCTCCGCCGCTCATGCTTGCTCTCTCTCTCTCTCAAAATAAATAAATAAACTTAAAAAAATAAAACCGTTCCTTGAATTGTCCAGGTTCTAAAGTGTATACAAATTAAATTTACTCCTTGTAGAGGTATTTTGCTGAAGCAAATGTAAAAAAGGTGGTTTCCATAACCCCCAGATATTCTTCTTTTTTTTTAAGTTTATATATTTATTTTGACAGAGACAGAGTGTGAGTGGGGGTGGGGAGAGAGAGAGGGGGAGAGAATCCTAAGCAGCCAGCGCAGAGCCTGACTCAGGGCTCGAACTCCCAAGACTGTGAGGTCATGACCTGAGCCAAGATCAAGAGTTGGACGCTTAACTGACTGAGCCACCCAGGTGCCCTGACCCTCAAATATTGTTTTTAAAAAAAAATTTTTTTTAATGTTTATTTATTTTTGAGACAGAGACAGAACATGAATGGGGGAGGGTCAGAGAGAGACACACACAGAACCCGAAGCAGGCTCCACGCTCTGAGCTGTCAGCACAGAGCCAGACACAGGGCTCGAACTCACGAGCCGTGAGATCATGACCTGAGCCGAGGTCCGATGCTCAACCGACTGAGGCACCCGGGAGCCCCTTTTTAAAAAAAAAATTTTTTTTTAATGGCCCTCAAATATTCTTGATTGGATTTGTACGTCTTGTGTCCTAGAGGTCATCCATTCTAAATAATGGTGATGTGACTTTTTTTTTTTTTTTACATTTATTTTTGAGAGAGAGTGTGTGAGCAGGGGAGGGGCAGAGAGAGAGCATGCGCTCTCGAGAGAGGGAGACACAGAATCCAAAGCAGGCTCCAAGCTGTCAGCACAGAACCTGATGTGGGGCTCGAACCCGCGAACTGTGAGACCACGACCCGAGCCAAAGTCGGACGCTTAACCAACTGAACCACCCAGGCACCCCAGTGATGTGATGACTTCTAACCGTCACGGTGAAGGATGGCTGCAGGCCCCTCTTCACATTGTTGTATCGGATGATCTCTCACGCGGTGTTTGCCTAAGGATGTTACATGGGTAGGTGTTGCTTGCTAAGAGGGGTCTATCAGTTGCCTGCGTTTGGGAAATGCTGTCAGGCGGGTTTCCTTGCTGTAGGACTTCCCAGAACCTTTAGCAGACTGTGTTGAAGAGTTGCTGGGGGCGTGTGGTGGGGGATAATAACCCACATTCATCCAACTCACTTTACCGTGGGCTCTTTTCATGACCCCACTGTGCCATAGAGCAGTTTGGGAAATGCTGTTACCTCCACGTGGTAGAAAAAGAAAAATACGATTGAGTACAAAAAAGAATAGGTTAACATGACCTAAAAATACTGCGTCTGTGGGATCAGTAGTCTTAATCCTTTTGCGTATATCTCTAGATTCTTTTGCCTTGTAAAAATTTATAATCAGAGTCAAAGTTTGAAACAAAATAAAATTTTATACCAGTTGTTTTGTAACTCTCTCGGTGTCGTTCGTTAAACATTTGTCCTGGGTGTGGTGGGTATGTTCATTAGAAGGATGTAGTAGGATCTGTTTAATCCTGTAGGGCTCCCAGACTGTGTGGTCACAGGAACCCTGTGCTCTCAGAAATTATTGAAGACTTTGAAGAGGTTGTGTTTATGTGGATTTTATCTATCCATATTTACTCTTAGAAATTAAACTGAGAACCTATTAAAATATTTCTGAATTTATTTAAAAGAGCAACAATAAACCCGTTAAATGAGAACATGATATACATATATTGAAATTGAAATGTAGTTGGGTAACATATTTTTAATGAAACGTAACTGTATTTTCCAAAACAAAAACCGGTAGAAGTAGGTCTTCTCAGTAAGAAGACTGGCATTGTTCTCCATTAGTGCTAATCTCTTTAACGTGGGGGTAAGAGAAGTCCGCCGGATCCTGTATTCAACCCCTTGCCGTCTGTCGTTTGGTTGAAGCAGATGAAGAACATTTAGCCTCGCACAAATACATAGCTGAAGGGAGGGCTTTGCGAAGGACTTCCTAAAAGGGTCTTGGGGGCCCCCAGGAGTTCTCAGACCACATTCTGATAACTGCTGCTTTAGGACAGTGGTTGATGGTCAAAATACAGTTGAGGGATATGTTGCCTGTAATTTGCTTCTAAATAATAGACGAAGTAGAAGGCGCAGCTTGCAAAGGATTTATTTAAAGAGAGAGAGAGAGAAACTAGAGTTGATTCGACCGATTCCTATAATCCTGTCTGTCTCTAGTTACATTGTCACTTGCTTTCTTGAGCGTAGAAGACACGAGTGTAGTCTGGCCCCCGGCTGGACTTGCCCGTAACGTCACGTTTTGCTGCCGCCCGGTGAGGGGCCTTTACGGCTAGCTAGGCAGTCGGTGTCCTGCGTGTGAGGAATCAGGATCTGTGTGCCTGTGGTTTATTGCTGTGGCTTTTGTTTAAATTTTACCAGAGGACATGTTTTTAATGAGGGAAAAGGCCAGAATACGTGAAAAAGTAGAAGAAGATGTGACAGATGTTTTGGGCTGTGTCTTTGGGAGTGTGCACTTACTCACTTGATTAGTATTTCTAGAATGAGATCTGGAAAAAAAAAATCAAGCTTTTTTTTTTTTTTTTAATTCAGTGCTAAAAAAAAGGAAAGATGACCATCTTTGTGTTTCCTCATAAGATGGCCCTTTTGAGATCTTTAAATGGGTGATTTCATTGTAAAAGTGATTTTTATAACTATCACAATAAATAAAGGAAGTCGTTTTGGAGTTCTCTCAGAATCTGGAGTAAGTTATGCGTAAGTGCCTGTCCGGTTTGTCTTCGTGGGAATGGCTGGTTAGTTGGGTTGGCGATACTTTTGATCTCGTTCTTGGTTGGACTACATTCCATAAATCCACCTTCCTCTTGAAAGGTCATCTAATTCCTTTTCCCCTTTTACGGTAAGTCCTTTACTTCTAGTTTATTTTTTGTTTTTTCTAAAAGATACTATGTTTAAGTAATCTCTGCACCCAACTCAGGGCTCAAACTCACAACCCCGAGATCAAGATTCGCACGCTCCACCGACGAGAGCCAGCCAGGCGGCCCGGTCCTCTTATTTTTAAAACCTGACAACTTATCTTCCCTCTTAAATAATCTCTGGTTACTTGTATATTATTGCATTAGGACATTAAGTACTTTTTTAAACCTGGAAACCTAAAAATGTGCTAATTTGAAAAAAAGGAAACAGGTTCTGGATTACATGGCTAGAATTCCTAAATGGAAAGGATTTTAGAATTGATTTGACCCATTCAGCCCATTTTACCAAAGAGGAAACAACTGAAGTGGTTATTGTTGTCAGTTTATTTTTATAGCTCAGAATACGAAAAGCAGGAATATGTGGAGCCCCATCTAGAGTGTCTTTAACCCCCTTTCTCTCTGTAATAAAGAATATTCAGAAAGCATAAACTTGAGTGACTTGGTAGGAACCTTTCATGTGCAGTTGAGGCAGGAGTGATTATGAAATTGGAGTGGATTTAAAAAATGTTTTAATGTTTATTTTTGAGAGAGAGAGAGAGAGAGAGCACGAGTGGGGGAGGGGCAGAGAGCGAAGGAGGCGCAGAATCTGAAGCAGACTCCAGCCTCTGAGCTGTCAGCACAGAGCCCGATGGGGGGCTTGAACTCGTGAACAGTGAGATCTTGACCTGAGCTGAAGTCAGATGCCCAAGCCTACTGAGCCACCCAGGTGCCCTGGAGTGGGTTTTTTTTTTTTTTAAAGTTTATTTATTTTTGAGAGAGTATGAGCAGGGGAGGGGCAGAGAGAGAGGAGGACAGAGGATCTGAAGCAGGACCTGTGCTGACAGTGCGGAGCCTGATGTTGGGCTGGAATGCCTGAACTGTGAGATCATGACCTGAGCCAAAGTCAGCTGTTCAACCGACTGAGCCACCCAGGTGCCCCAATTGAAGTACGTTTTAAAAATTCTGGAGGGGACGGACTTCAAGCTGTATTACAAAGCTGTAATCATCAAGACAGTATGGTACTGGGGCGCCTGCGTGGCTCAGTCAGTTAAGCGTCCGACTTCAGCTCAGGTCGTGATCTCACAGTCTGTGAGTTCAGGCCCCACGTCGGGCTCTGCGCTGACAGCTCAGAGCCTGGAGCCTGCTTCGGATTCTGTGTCTCCCTCTCTCTCTGTCCCTCTCCTGGTCATGCTCTGTCTCTGTCTCAAAAATAAATAAAAAAACATAAAAAAAAAAAAATGTATGGTACTGGCACAAAAACAGACAGACACTCAGATCAATGGAACAGAATAGAGAGCCCAGAAATGGACCCACAAATGTATAGCTATCTAATCTTTGACAAAGCAGGAAAGAATATCCAATGGAATAAGGACAGTCTCTTCAGCAAGTGGTGCTGGGAAAACTGGACAGCGACATGCAGAAGAATGAACCTGGACCACTTTCTTACACCAGACACAAAATAAAAACATGGATGAAACACCTAAATGTAAGACAGGAGGCCATCAAAATCCTCGAGGACAAAGCAGGCAAAAACCTCTTGGCCGCAGCAACTTCTTACTCAACACGTCTCCAGAGGCAAGGGAAACAAAAGCAAAAATGAACTACTGGGACCTTATCAAAATAAAAACCTTCTGCACAGCGAAGGAAGCAGTCAGCAAAACTAAAAGGCAGCCGACGGAACGGGAGAAGATACTTGCAAATGACATATCGGATAAAGGGTTAGTATCCAAAATCTATAAAGAACTTATCAAACTCAACACCCGAAAACCAAATAATCCAGTGAAGAAATGGGCAACAGACGTGAATAGACACTTCTCCAAAGAAGACATCCAGATGGCCAACCGACACATGAAAAAATGCTCAACAGCACTCATCATCAGGGAAAGACCAATCAAAACCACAATGAGATACCACCTCACGCCTGTCAGAATGGCTAACGTTAACAACTCAGGCAACAACAGATGTTGGCGAGGATGCGGAGAGAGAGGATCTCTTTTGCATTGTTGGTGGGAATGCAAACTGGTGCGGCCATTCTGGGAAACAGTATGGAGGTTCCTCAAAAAATTAAAATAGAACTACCCTACGACCCAGCAATCGCACTACTAAGTATTTATCCAAGGGATACAGGTGTGCTCTTTCGAAGGGGCACGTGCACCCCCATGTTTATAGCAGTGCTGTTGACAATAGCCAAAGTATGGAAAGAGCCCAAATGTCCATCGACGGATGAATGGATAAAGAACGTGTGTGTGTGTGTGTGTGTGTGTGTGTGTGTGTGTGTGTGTGTAATGGAGTATTACTTGGCAATCAAAAAGAATGAAATCTTGCCATTTGCAGCTATGTGAATGGAACTGGAGGGTATTATGCTAAGCGAAATTAGAGATGGACAGATATCATGAGTTCACTCATATAAGGACTTTAAGACACAGAATAGATGAACACAAGGGAAGGGAAGCAAAAAATATAAAAACAGGGAGGGGGACAAAACAGAAGAGACTCAAATATGGAGAACAAACAGGGTTACTGGAGGGGGTGTGGGAGGGGGGGATGGGCTAAATGGGTAAGGGGCACTAAGGAATCTACTCCTGAAATCATTGTTGCACACTATATGCTGACTAACTTGGATGTAAGTTAAAAAAAAATAAAAATAAATAAACTATCAAAAGTAAAAAAAAAAAAAAAATTCTGGCGGGGAGTGCCTGGGTGGCTCAGTTGAGTGACTTCAGCTCAGGTCATGATCTCGAGGTCCGTGAGTTTGAGCCCCACATCAGGCTCTGTACTGACAGCTCGGAGCCTGGAGCCTGCTTCGGATTTTGTGTCTTTCTCTCTCTGCCCCTCCCAACTCATGCTTTGTCTCCCTTTCGCAAAAATAAATAAACATTAAAAAACATTAAAAAAAATAAAAATTCTGGAGGAAGAGTACGTTGTGTTAAAGTTACATTAATAAAGTTAACGTTGTGCACTTGGCTGATGCATGCATCCCAGAAGTTTGCACGCTATGCCCAAATCAGTGTCAGAGTTGACAGCGATTGTTTACGTGGGATTCTTGTCTACAACAAGGACTGGCATCAGTTAGCTAATCTCTGCTCGAATTCATCTATCAGGGAGCTCCTCTCATGTTGGGAGGCAACCTTCACTGTCAGAAAGTCCTTGGTCTTAGTTCCACGTCTGGATCCTGGCAGAGCACATGTGGGCACTGCAGGAGTGTGGCGGTATGGTTAAGCACGTGGACTCTGGAGCTCAACTGTTGGGGTTCGAATCCAGCTTTGCTGTTAGCTTGCTTTGTGCCCTTGAACAGGCTACGTAATCTCTCTGTACCTCAGTTTCTTCATCTATAAAAGGGATATAACCTATCACAGGGTTGTTAGGATGACTATATAAATTTCAGGACGATTTATTCTACTGAGTAAGCATGTGTTTGCTGTTTTATTAGTTCAATTCCGGAGAACTCTCCTTCCCTAAAAAAATTGAGGTGAAATTCACATAACAAAAAATGACAGAGAACAGAGGGAGAGCGAGAACTAGAGCAGGGGAGGCACAGAGAGAGGGAGAGGAAGAGAGAATCCCAAGCAGGCTCTGTGCTGTCAGTGCAGAGCCCGATGCAAGGTTTGATCTCATAAACTCAGCCACTCACGTGCCCCCATGAACTTTTTTTTTTTTAACGTTTATTCATTTTTGAGAGACAGAGGGACAGAGTATGAGCAGGGGAGGGGCAGAGAAAGAGGGAGACACAGAATCCGAAGCAGGCTGCAGGCTGTGAGCTGTCAGCACAGAGCCAGAAACAGGACTCGAACTCACGAACTGTGAGATCATAACCTGAACCAAAGTCAGATGTTTAACCGACTCAGCTACCCAGGCACCCCTGGAAAATACGGAGTTTTTATATTCCCCGTTCCCCACACATGTACAGCTTCCCTCACTATTGACACCCTGCACCATAGTGTCACATGTGTTACAATCAAAGAACCTACGTTGACATGTCATTGTCACCCAGAGTCCATAGTTTACATTAAGGTTCGCTCCTGGTGTTGTACGTTCTGTAGGTTTTGGCAAACATACGATGACACATCTCTACCGCCTTAGAATCATAGAGGATAGTTTCACTGCCCTAACCAATCCTCTGTGCCCCACCTGTTCATCCCCCCCCTCCCCAGCCTGCCAGCCACTGATTTTTTTTACTATCCCCATAGTGTTACATTTTCTAGAATGTCATACAGTTGAAATCCTACAGCATGTAGCCTTTTCAGATTGGCTTTTCTCAATTAGATGCATTTAAGGTTCCTCCGTGCTTTTTCATAGCTTGATAGCTCATTTCTTTCCTTTTTTTTTTTTAAATGTTTATTCAGTTTTGAGAGACAGAGCATGAGTGGGGAAGGGGCAGAGGGAGAGGGAGACACAGAATCCAAAGCAGGCTCCGAGCTGTCAGCACAGAGCCCGACACGGGGCCCAAGAGATCATGACCTGAGCCGGAGTCGGACTAACTGACTGAGCCACCCGGGCGCTCCTCTTTTTTTTTTTTTTAAGTGTGTTTATTTTGGGAGAGAGAGAGAGCACATGTGGGGCAGAGAGAGAGAGAGAGGGAGAATCCCAAGCAGCCTCCACACTGTCACAGCATGGAGTCCAACATGGGGCTCGAATCCCCGAGCCGTGAGATCATGACCTGAGCCGGACTCCAGAGTCAGATGCTCAGTCGAGTGAGCCACCCAGGCGCCCCGATAGCTCATTTCTTTTTAGTGCTAAATAACCCTCATCTGGACGGACTACAGTTTATCCGTTCACCTACTGAAGGACAGCTTGGTTGCGTCCAATTACGAATAAAACTGCTATCAACATCCATGTGCAGGTTTTTGTGTGGACATACGTTTTCTACTTGTTTGGGTAAATACCAAGGGGTGCGATTGCTGCATCATATGTTAAGAGTATGATTAGTTTTGTAAGAAACTTGCCAAACTGTCTTTCAAAGTGGCTGCAGCAGCAGCGAATGAGAGTTCCTTATGCTCCACACTCTCCCCAGCATTTGGTGTTCTCAGTATTTTGTACTTTGGCCATTCTAATAGGTGTGTTGTTTTCATTTGCAATTCCCTAATGACATTTGATGTTGAACGTATTTTTAGTTCTTAATTTTTTTTTTTATGTTTATTTTGAGAGAGAGCAAGAGAGGGCACGTGCATGCATGCTGCACGTGGGGGAGCAGCAGAGGGAGAGAGAATTCCAGGCAGGCTCTGCCCTGTCAGCACAGAGCCCAGCTGGTTCTCGATCCCACGAACCCGAGATCATGACCTGAGCCGAAATCATGAGTCAGACGCTCAACTGAGTCAGTCACCCAGGCGCCCCTTGAACATGTTTTTTATATGCTTGCTTTCCATCTGTGTGTCTTTGATGATACGTTGTCTGTCTGTTTGGTGTCTGTTCGGGTCTTTTGCCCATTTAAAAAAATCATATTGTTTTCTTATTGTTGAGTTCTTTGTATATTTTGGACAGTAGTCCTGTATCAGACGTGTCATTTGCAGATACCTTCTCCAGTTTGTGGCTTGTCTTCTCGTTCTCTTGACATTACTTTTTACAGAGCAGAGGTTTTTAATTTTAATGTAGTCCAGTTTGTCATTTCATGGATTATGTCATGACCATGCCTGAGGTTGTCTCTTTTCTCTTACATTATCTTCCAGGAGTTTTATAGTTTTGCATTTCACCTTCGGGTCTACATCCATTTGGATTTCATTTATGACAGGTGTAAGGTCTGTGTTTAGATTCGTCTTTTTGCTTGTGGGTGTCCAGCTACTTCTGCACCGTCTGTCGAAGAGATTTGGTTCCGTTGTATCGCTTTTGCCCCTTTGTCGAAAATCAGTTGCTATATTTATATGGGTCTGTTTCTAAGCTCTCCATTCTGTTCATTGATCTATTTGTTCTTTTCACCATTACCACGCTGTGTTGATTACTGTAGCTTTAGATAAAGCTTCGTTCTCCTTCAATGCTGAATTGGCTATTTTGGGTCTTTTCCCTCTCTCTGTGAATTTTACAATCAGTTTATTGACATCTACAAAACAACCCGCTGGGATTTAGATTGGAATTATGTTGGGAAGAACTGCCATCTTGACGATATTGAGTCTTCGTATCCATGAACATGGACTGTCTTCGTGTTTTGGTTGTTCTTCATATCTTTGACCGGAGTTTTCCTCACATAGATCTTGTGCATAAATTTGTTAGCTTTATACTCAAGCATTTCGTTTTTTGGGGTGCTAATGTAAATGGTAATGTGTTTAAAATGTTGTCCTATTCGTTTACTGCTAGTATGTAGGAAAGTGCTCTGATTTTTGCATATAAACCTTCTATTCCTGTAGCCTTGCTATAATCACTTATTATTTCCAGAAGTTTTTTTTTCCTTTGGTTAATTCTTTCAGATTTTCCACATAGATGGTCATATATCATCTGAGAACAGAAGACAGTTTTATTTCTCCCATCCCAAGCTGGAGACCTTTGTATTTCCTTTTGTTTTTTTTTCTCACTTCATTAGCTAGGATTTCCAGCACAATGTTGAGCTGTGGTGATAAGGGATATATTTTAAGTTTCAGGTTTCTCTAACATCAGTATGACATTAGCTGTAGGGTTTTTGTAGGTGTGCTTTACCAACTTGAGGAAATTCCTTTTTTTTTTTTTAATTTTAATTTTAATGATATTTTTTAAGTAAGCTCTGTGCCCAACATGGGGCTTGAACTCATGACCCTGAGGTGAAGAATCACATGCTCTGCTGACCGAGCCGGCCGGGTGCTCCAGGAAGTTGCTTTCTGTTCCTAGCTTGCCGTGAGGTGTTTTTTTGTTTGTTTTGTTTGTTTTTTTAAAATATTTACTTATTTTGAGAGGGAAAGTGTGTGGTGTGCACATAAGTGGAGGAGGGGCCGAGAGAGGGTGAGAGAGAATCCCAAGCAAGCTCTGCGCTGTCAGCACAGAGCTGGACGCAGGGCTCAATCCCACAAACCGTGAAATCATGACTTGAGCTGCAACCAAGAGTTGGATGCTTAACTGCTTAACCGAATGAGCCACCCGGGTGCTTGTTTCTGTTTTTGTTTTTTTTAATCAAGGAGTATTGTATTTTGTCAGATGCTTTCTCTGCAGTTTTTGATAGGATCATGCAGTTTTTCTTCTTTTGCATGTTGATGTGATGGCTTCTTTACATTAATTGATTTTTAAATGTTGAGCCAGGCTTACACACTTGGGATAAATCTGAATCAGTCATGCTGTGTAATTCTTTTTGTACCTTATTGGTTTTGATTTGCTAATGTTTTTTGTTGAGGATTTTTCTTTTTTTTTTTTTTAATTTTTTTAAGTTTATTTATTTTGAGAGAGATAGAGACAGCACACGTGGGGAAGGGGCAGAGAGAGAGGGAGACACAGAATCTCAAGCAGGCTCATCACTGTCCGCACAGAGCCCGAAGTGGGGCTCGAACTCACGAAACTGTGAGATCATGACCTGACCCGAAATCAAGAGTCAGACACTTAACCGACTGAGCCACCCAGGCGCCCCTATTGAGGATTTTTCTATGAGAGATATTGATCTGTAGTTTTCTTGTAATAACTTTGTTTGGTTTCGGTATTGGAGTAATGCTGGCCTCATGGAATGAAATTAGGAAGTATTCCTTCTGCTTGCCCGTTGTCTGGAAGGGATTATGGAGGACTGAGAATTTTTTTCTTAAATGTTTGGTAGAGTTTACTGGTGAACCCATATGGGCCTGGTACTTTCTGTTTTGAAAGGTTATTCATTATTGATTGAGTTAATTTTATTTTTTTAAAAATTTTTTAACGTTAATTTTGAGAGAGAGACAGACAGAGCGTGACTGGGGGCGGGGCAGAGAGGGAGACAGAATCCAAAGCAGGCTCCAGGCTCCAGATGTCAGCACAGCCAGTGCGGGGCTTGAACCCACAAACCCTGAGACCATGACCTGAGCTGAAGTCAGATGCTTAACAAGCTGAGCCACCCAGGCATCCCTCCCTGCCTGACTTTTTTTTTTTTTTTTTTTTTAATTTTTTTTTTTTTTTAACGTTTATTTATTTTTGAGACAGAGAGAGACAGAGCATGAACGGGGGAGGGTCACAGAGAGAGGGAGACACAGAATCTGAAACAGGCTCCAGGCTCTGAGCTGTCAGCACAGAGCCCGACGTGGGGCTCGAACTCACAAACCGCGAGATCATGACCTGAGCTGAAGTCGGCCGCTTAACCGACTGAGCCACCCAGGCGCCCCTTTTTTTTTTTTTTTTGAAAGCAATGCAAGTGACTTATTGGCTGTTAGAACTAGAAAGTCCAGGGTAAGATAGGCTTCCGGGTGGTTTGACGCGGTTCTGCCTCGTCGTTGAAGACCCCCTACTGCTTCTCTCCTCCCGCCTTCAGCCTTGTCAGCATTGTTTCAAACCTGACTTCTCTCAGGGGCAAAAAGAATCCACAAACCCAGGTTTCCTGCCCATAGAGGGGAGAGTGTCCTTTTGGTGGCTCTTCCAGAAGAGTGAGAAGCTTTCGTAGAGGCCCCAGTACTAAAGGATACGTTACGTGTCTCTGGGCAGAATTAGTCTAGATGTCCCTCCCGACCCAACATCTGCACCTGAGAAATGGCATGTGCTGTTGGCTCAGGTGTGGGTCCGAGGGGCCTAACATTGAATATTTAAGGATTGTTTAGTCTTCTTGCAGAATTGACTTGTTTGTCATCAATTCCTCTTTATTCCCAATAATTTTCCTTGCTCTGAACTTGGCCTTGAAATTAATTAAATCAAATTACACTTGCTTTCTTTTGATAGTGTTAGCATGGTATATCTTTCTCCATCCCTTCCCTTTTAATCTATTATTTTTTAATGTTTATTTTTGAGAGAGAGAGCACGAGGCCGCGTGAGTCAGGGAGGGGCAGAAAGAGAGGGGGGCAGAGGATCTGAAGCGGCTCCACTCTGACAGCAGTGAGCCCAACACGGGACTCGAACTCATGAATCGTGAGATCATGACCAGACCTGAAGTCAGACTCTTAACCAACTGAGCCATCAGGCGACCCCCGCCCTTTTAATCTGTATTTTCTTTACATTTAAAGTGGCTTTCTCGTAGGTAACACATAGTTAGGTCTTATTTTTGATCCATTCTGACGATCTCTGTCTCTTAATTGGTGGATTTAAACCGATAATGTTTACAGTGACTGTTTGATTTAGTTGGTTTAATATCTATTGTATTCATTACTGTTTTTTGTTGTCTTGTTCTTTGTTCCTCTTTTTGTCTTCCATACTTTTTCTGCCTTTGTGCTTCTAATTGAACATTTTATATGATTCCATTTTCTTCCTTTTGTTAGCACACCAATTATACTTCCTCTTTTACTTTTTATTTTTAACTTTTTAATTTTTATTTTATTTATTTTTAAGTGACAGACCAGGTTTTTGGTTTTTTAAAGTTTATTTATTTTGAGACAGAGAGAGAGAGAGAGAACGTGCGCATGTGTGCACGCAAGCAGGGGAGGAGCAGAAAGAGAGGGAGAGAGAGAATCCCAAGCAGCCTCCGTGGTGTGAATGCAGAGCCCGACTCCTGAACCGTGAGGTCATGACCTGAGCCGATGTGAAGAGTCAGACGCTTAACTGACTGAGCCAGCCAGGTGCCTCCCTTTTTCACTTTTTGAAGTGATTGTCCTAGAGTTTCCACTGTACTCTTACAGGTAAAACCCAAGTCCACTTTCAGATACCACTGTACCACTCCGTGGATGGTGCATGTACTTATAAAAACGTATTCCTGATTCTTCCCTCCTGTCACTTGTATTATTATGGTCGTTCACTTTACTTTACACGTAAGCATATAAAAGCTCACACACACACACACACACACACACACACACACACACACTATTAAATACATTGTTGCTATTATTTGAAAGACTGTTATTAGATCAAATAAGAGTAAGAAAAATAAGTTGGGTTTTTTTAATAAAAATGTTTATTCATTTTTGAGAGAGAGAGAGAGAGAAGGAGAACACAAACAGGAAAGGGGCAGAGTGAGGGAGACACAGAATCCGAAGCAGGCTCCAGGCTCTGAGCTGTCAGCACAGAGCCCGACGCGGGGCTCGAACTCACAAACCTCGAGATCATGACCTGAGCCGAAGTCGATGCTTAACCGACTGAGCCACTCAGGCACCCCCCAAAATAAAAGTTTTTATTTTATCTCCATTTATTCATATTCCATTGCTCTTCCTTTCTTTTATATATGAGTTTCTGATTTACATAATTTTCCTTATCTCTGAAGAACTTTTAGCATTTTTTTACAAGGCAGGTCTGCTGGCAACAAATCCTCTCAATTTTTGTCTGAGAAAGTCTTCATTTTCCCTTCATTTCTGAGGGATAATTCAGATTCTAGGTTGGTGGGCTTTTTTCTCTTAGCAGTAAATATTTCACTCTACTCTCTTCTTGTTTGCATGAATTCTGCAAAATTGAAGGTTATTTTTTGCTTTCATATAGGAAAAATGTTTTCTTCTCTGACTTCTTTCAAGGTTTTTTCTTTATCTTTGATTATCTGCAGTTTGATTATGATATGCCTAGGTATAGTTTTGTTTTGTTTTGTTTTGTTTTCATTTATCCTGATTGGTGTTCTCTGAGCTGCTGTGGTTTGCTGTCTTTGGGGAAGATTCTGTCATTGTTTCAAATATTTCTTCCATCCTGTCTCCTTCAGGTGTTTCCATTATGCACATACTGCACCTTTTGTAGTAATCCTGCAGTTCTTGGATATTCTGTTCTTTTGTTATTTCAGTCTTTTTCTCTTTGCCTGTCAGTTTCGGAAGTTTCTGTTGTTATATCCTCGAGTTCAAGAGCATTTCGTTGGCTGTGTCCAATCTGGTCTGATTGAGACCTTGAGGGATATTCTTCATCTCCATTACACTGTAGGTTTTGATCTCTGGCATTTCTTTTTTATTCTTGCATAGGATTTTCATCTCTCTCCTTATGTTCCCATCTGTTCTTGCATGTTGTCTACTTTTTCCATTAAAGCTCTTAGCATATTAATCATAGTTTAAAAAAACTCCTGGTCTCATAATCCCAACACTCCTGCCGTATGTGAGCGCTTCTGATGTTTGTGCAGTCTCTTCAACCTGTGTTGTCGTTTATGTCTTGTAGTTTTTTGTTGAACAGTGGACAGGATGTGCTGGGTGAAAGGAACTGCAGTGAGCAGACCTTCAGTGAGGTGGTGGTGAGGTGTATAAGGGTGCCTCCCAGTGCTCCGTTAGGTCTCAGTCTTTTAGTACCCTGCGCCCTGGGACCGTGAGCCTCACCAGTGCCTCTCAGTCATCCCTCTCCCCACTTCAGTGGGACTGGATGGCGAGGGTGGGTTGGAGTTGGGTATCTCCTTTCCTCCAGGTAGGTCAGGCTCTGATAAAATAGTTCCTCCTGTGGGTAGACCTTGTAAAGAATGCCCTGGTATATTTCAGAATGGTTATTCTCCTTGTCCTCCCTTGGGAGCATGGGGGGATTTTTCTCTGATATTCACTGTGTAGTATCTCCTAGGGCTCCTGGAGATAGAACCCACAAGCGTGGGGGCCCCCCAGTGATGGGGCCCTCCTGGAGTTTTTACCTTTTAGACTCATCCACGCTGAGCCCCCAGCTCTTCATCAGGTAGCAGTTCAGGTTCTCCTCCCTGGGCGCTGGCTCCTGCCTAGGGTTCTGCTCAGATGGGTTGTTAATTCTCTCTGTATCTGGCCACTGCAGTTCAGGGGGCAGTGGTCTGCCCTGGGACATCACATCTCTCATGGTGTAAGAAGAGTTGCTGATACTTCAGTTTGCTCAGGTTTTTACTTGTTAGGACAAAATGGTGACTTGTAAACTCATTACATGCTGGACCAGAAACCAGAAGTTCTCAGTGTCACAATTTATTTTATTATTTTTTTTTTTAAATTTTTTTTTCAACGTTTTTTATTTATTTTTGGAACAGAGAGAGACAGAGCATGAACGGGGGAGGGGCAGAGAGAGAGGGAGACACAGAATCGGAAACAGGCTCCAGGCTCCGAGCCATCAGCCCAGAGCCTGACGTGGGGCTCGAACCCACGGACCGTGAGATCGTGACCTGGCTGAAGTCGGACGCTTAACCGACTGCGCCACCCAGGTGCCCCCTCAGTGTCACAATTTAAAGTATACAGTCCAGTGGCATTTAGTACATTTGCAGTGTGGTGTAACCACCGCTTCTGTCTACTTCCAAAATGTTTTCATTACCCCAGAAGAAAATTTATACCCATTAGACAGTTTCTTCCTATTCCCTTCTCCCCTGAGTCCTTGGTAACCACTAAGCTACTTTCCATCTCTGGATTTAGCTTTTCTGAATATTTCATGTAAATAGAACGGTACCATATGTGACCTTTTATTACATCAGGCTTCGTCCACATTGTAGCGTGTGTTAGTACCCCATCTCTTTTTAATGGCTAAATAATATTCCACCACATTTTTTAAAAGTTTATTTATTTTTGGGAGGGGCAGAGAGAGAGATGGAGACACAGAATCCAAAGCAGGCACCAGGCTCTGAGCTGTTAGCACAGAGCCTGACGTGGGGCTTGAACTTACGAACGGCGAGATCATGACCTGAGCTCAAGTCAGACATTTAAACCACCCAGCCACCCAGGCGCCCCCTGAATATTAATGTATGAGTATTTGAGTACCTGGAACAGTTTTGGGGGCATATCCTGAGGAGTGGAATTATTGGATCATAGGGTAATTCTTTGATTTATTGAGGAATCACCAAACATGCCTGAACTATTTTACGTTCTTGTCTGCAGAGAGTTACCGCCCCCCCGCGCCCCCCCCCCCCCCCACCACACATCGACTGTTTACATTTCAAAGTGAAGCATCCTCTAGTCCTTCAACTGTTCTTTGTAGGACCTGTGACTTTATTTCTAAAATCTCTGCCAGTCTGTCTGGTTTCTTTCTCCTTGAGTGCTCCATGGCATAGATACTACCTTTCAGAGGAGGCAGAGGGTTTAATAGAGTTCTGCGCATAGGACCGGAGTTGGGGTGGCGTGGGGTTAGCTCCCCTTGTCTGTGCTTTTCACGTACCTTGTCACACCGACTTTATTTAACCGAGTTCTTCCCCCATGTTGGTGTTGAACCATGCTTCTCATCTTCTAACTTGAGGCTTTGTTTTAGTGCACATCTTTCCATTCCTTTCCATTCCATTTCATTTTGCTGTGTGTGACTCACCACCCCATTCTGTCAAGTGATTTTTTAATCTTGACTCCACATTCCATCTGTTCATTCTCAAATTTGATGTAAAGGCTGGAAAGAGCCAACTAAGGATGAACCTTTGAAAGGCTATGAGAGACCGTTCTAGGTTTTCTCAGGTTCATCACGCGGTCCTTTTGGGATGTGATTAAACCCATTGTAAGTCCACCCATCTTTATTTTCATCCAGTTTCCATTTTGCTGTCTTGTTCTTAGTCACAAAGAAATGAAAGTCTTCACCAGATGCCTTGTCCCAGTTTAATTCACTTTTTCTAGAGTTTCCATTGAGTGGTGGTAAGCAGAGTTTGTATGGAGGTGCTCGGGACTTCATAAATCGTGCCTGATGTTACTCTTTCCGGCATCCCCATGGCTTTCCCAATAACCTTCTCACAAGAGAAAAGGTGTGGGTCACTCGTACTTGTGAATAATATTACCAGACCAATCTAGAATTTTGTTCATGATCACTATCCAACTCACTGAAAGAGTTTTAAACTGTCCAGCTTCGTCCCATTCTGAAAATTCAGATATGATGTGCTTTGCACATTTCTTAAACTGTACTGTAGGTTAGCAGTTCTGTTCATAAGTTTTCTCAGCGTCCCTTAACCCCCCATGTAACTTAGGAGAAGCGTGTGCTGTTCTTTGTCTGTGTGTCCTCCCCAGTCTTGGCCTTGAGTTCTCTCATGGTTGTATCGACTCTGCTCTTTCTACTCTAAACGTGCTTCTTGAGAAACATGGTGGCAGGATAAGATCGAGCGGTTTTATTTTCTGTGTTTATCATAAAAATGTTACATTGGTTTTTATGTAATGTAAGAACTTTGTGTAAAAACATTTATCTTGCTGTGAGTAGTGTAAGAACGTAAGCAATGAGCAAAAAAAATAGGGAGCAAGGACAGAATCTTCACTTTTCTGACCAGTTGTCCTGGATTTATTAGGCGATTCGAGTCAACTCTTGACGGTATTTTGGGGCTGGGTAACCGCCCGTTAACTCCGCATTGATAACAAATGTCAGCAGGTCTTTAATACTAGGTGGCCTTTTCTGAACTATATGTGATAAAGTTTTCCATTGTAGATGAAGGTCAGGAGACTAAAAAAACCACACAGAACTTGGAAATTACCACCAGACTATTATGTTCCGATTCGGGACAGCGCCCTGTCCTATTTGAATTCGAGACAGATGTGAGAATGATAAAGAAGAAAGCAGAGGGCACACTTGGCCTGTGTTTTCTGATAACGTTGCAAAATAGGAAATTTAAGGAACTCGTGGCCTCCCCTGGGTTGTGTAACTAGATTTCTGATTGACTGGCAGTCTGAGGGTTAGTTGATAAATGGATGAGTACAAACCAACAACTTGAAATGTTCTGATCGTGTCTGGGCAGTGAATTTGTTGCTGTCATGTTATATATTTAATTGTGTCGAAAGCTGCATAAAAATATATGTGCTCTGAATCATCTTCACGCACATAAGCTATGAACTGAGAGGCGTGAAAGGGCTCTGTTCCAAAAATACCGTCCTCCAGCAGCTTGCAGTTTGCCTCCATTTCCGCTTTTGTATGAAGGCATTGAAGGTCTTTGCAAAACGCAAGTGTGGGCACCTTAAGTCACTGTCATTGATTAGCACCCGACTGTTCGGTTCTCAGACCGGCCACCCAGTCTTAGCAGGACTGTGAGACGTGGAAAGTTGCAGCGGGTGAGTTTTGATTTGGTGCAGATGAGGAGGTCAGGAATATCTGGGGGCGCCTGGGTGGCTCAGTTGATTGAGCGTCCGACTGTGGATTTCAGTTCAGGTCATGATCTCACGGTTCGTGAGATCAAACTCCGAGTCAGGCTGTACGCTGACAGCGTAGAGAGCCTGTTTGAGATTCTCTCTCCCTCTCTCTTTGCCCCTCCCCCACTCACGCTGTCTCAAAATATATAAACTTTTAAAAGTTTTATTTATTTAATCAAGTGGTTTTTTAAAAGAATGTTTATTTTTGAGAAAGAGAGAGAGCAAGCAGGGGAGGGGAGGGGCAGATAGAGAGAGAGAGAGAGAGAGAGAGAGAGACATTGAATGCAAAGCAGCTCCAGGCTCTAGGCTCTGAGCTGTCAGCACAGAGCCCGACGCAGAGCTCAAACCCATGAACTGTGAGGTCGTGACCTGAGCTGAAGTCAGACGTTTAACCACCTGAGTCACCCTGGTGCCCCTTATTTTATTCACTTACTTTATTTATTTTTAATTTTTTTTTTTTAATGTTTTATTTTTTGAGAGAGACAGAGCATGAGCAGGGGAGGGGAAGAGAGAGGGAGACCCAGAATCTGAAGCAGGCTCCAGGCTCCGAGCTGTCAGCAAAGAGCCTGACGTAGGACTCAAACTCACGAACCGTGAGATCGTGATCTGAGCCAAAGTCAGATGCTTAACTGACTGAGCCACCCAGGCGCCCCAACTTTAAAAAATTAAAAAAAAAAAAAAAAGCGGTTAGGAAAATCTGGAGGCATATACTGATGGGGGTGGGGCGGCTGTACACGTTGGAAACTGGCCTGCCAGGGGAGGTTCTGGGAACCTGTTAGTAGCACATGTAGGAAGGCAGTGGCTTGATACTGGAGAGAAACTTCACGATTTTGCGTTGCTTTGCTTTGAGAAATGCTCTGCGTTACATTTGTGAGAATTAACAGTCGTGCATGAGATGATTTTGCTTCAGGCGGGGGGGCTCTTGCACTAAAATAAGCAAGGGGCCAGTGGCCATAGTTGGAACCAGTTATGAGTAAGTGTCCTAGAAAAGCGAAGCCAAAGACAGGTCTGTACCGAAATAGTTCAGAAGTGGGGGAGGTGTGGGGGGGAGTACACAGGGCAGGCAGGCATTTAAGAGAGCAAAAGTGAAAATCACCCAGTTTCTCTAACGAGGAAACTCTCTGAATGCCTCTATTCATGAGCCTTCTGTGATACGTTTGTTCTTTGTTGGGGAGTGCGTCAGAATCTCCTAGAGAATGTTCTGTTACAAACCTGCCTGGCCCCAGGTCAGCCTGACTGACTCAGACTCCGGGGTGGGGGCCCAGGAGGTATAGTCGATGCAAGAAGTCTAGGGGATTCGGCCTCACACCCGGCCAGGGAGCACCGGCTGTGGCCGATAAACTGAGGCACATTCCTGACTCTCTGGTTTGGATTCCCTTCCTCCGTTAGGGTCCTCATGTTAATCAATATAGTGTCTCCAGTTTCCTACCTCTACTTGCCGCAGAGAGAAACATCTGGGGGAGGAAGACCCATTCTCCACCTCTGGCTCTTCCTCCCTTTTCACTCCCGCTCAGAAAACTTAGTTCTGAAATTCAACCACTCAGTATTCCCACGTGAACATCCACCACCTGAGATAACAGAGCTTGAGAAACACTCACAGGACCCTCTGGACCTAACCCAGCCCCCTCCTGTGTTGATCAGAGAAGATCCCCAAGTTCCCCGGGGATGTAGACCAGCCAAGCGGTGCTTTTCTTTCAGGCACCCATCTTTATGCGTCACTTCTGGGGTATTGTGGGAGTCAGGCCAAGTGCCTCCTCTGTTGCCAGGGATACTGTAGCTAAGGGCAGGGCCTCTGGCTCCGGGGCAACAAGGATGGCCGCAGGGTGTTAATTACTGGGGCCTGAGCGGGATCCTGTGACCGGTGCCCTCCTGCCGTCATAGCCACAGCCCGAGGGAGACCCCTTCTTTCCTAAAAGTCCAAGGATTATCTTCCCTGTCCGCATTGCCCATCATCTTTGGAGCTTCTGGAAGGGTTATGCAAGAGTTTTTGCCTTTGGAAATCTTGCCGTAGCTGGACACAAGGTTCCCATAGTGGAGTGGCTGCCTGCCACGTGACGTTTGTGACATTAAAGGGAGGCTCTCAGTTAATACGCGAGATAGTTGTTCTTGAAGCTCGGGACACTAAGAGTGGAACACACACGTTACATTACTGTTCGACTTGCTGGTTTTGTTTTGGGTTGGTGCCTGGCCTGTTAATTTTATGTGGTAAATCTTCATGTTGAGTAAAACAACACTTGATGAGAGAAGTAATTGACTTCTGCACTTTGTGCCAGTGAAGTGTTTTGATTTGATTGCCAGAAAAGTTTGTGAATATGATACTGAGCTACTTTGGAAAATGAAATGTAACTTTTTATGAAAGTCTGGGTGGTAGAAAAATGAGCCGATAAGTAACTGAGGTGTAGCCTCTTTAAATGTAAACACTAACAAAAAATTATTGAAGGGGCACCTGGCTGGCTCAGTCGGTGAAACATGTGACCCGATCTCGGGGTTGTAGGTTCAAGCCCCACGTTGGGTGTAGAGATTACTTAAAGAGAAAGTCTTCAAAAAAAATCTGTTAAAGACTTTTTTAAAGTCTATGCGTTTTGCTAACAGTGAGTAAAATATACCAAGTATCCTTGATGCCTTAGGACCACTTATTCTCTGCGTCCACAGAGTAGAGCTTCACAGACCCCTCTGTGGAACATACAGAACTTTTTTTTTTAAATATGAAATTTATTGTCAAAATGGTTTCCATACAACACCCAGTGCTCATCCCAAAAGGTGCCCTCCTCAATAGCCGTCACCCAGAGAACTTGTTTTAAAGAAAGAAATCCTTGTATCGTCTGTCTGTCCATCTCTCCGCCCATCCATTTACCCACCCATCTGTCTAGTTTATGTTTCATCTTTCTCATCACAGTGGAGGGAGAGTGTTTGATTAGGTAACCTGCTGACTAGTGTCCCAAAGATGTGCATCTCTGCAATTAATTAGGGAACAAGAAGGGAATCAACCCTCTTGGAAGTTATTGTTTTGTTTTGTTTTTTTATTCTCAATAAAAGCAGAGTGTTTCTGTCTTTATTTTTATTTATTTTTTAAAATGTATATTTACTTTGAGAGAGAGAGTGCACTCACAAGCAGGGGAGGGGCGGAGGGAGAGGGAGAGGGAGAGAATCCCAAGCAGGCTCCGCGATGTCAGTGCAGAGCCCGATGCAGGGCTCCATCCCAGGAACCATGAGGTGACCGCAGCCGATATCAAAAGAGTCGATGCTCAACTGACTGAGCGACCCCGGCGTCCCTATTTATTTATTTATTTATTTATTTATTAAAAAAAATTTTTTTAACCTTTATTCATTTTTGAGAGTGAGAGAGACAGAGCATGAGCGGGGGAGGGGCAGAGAGCGAGGGAGACACAGAATCCGAAGCAGGCTCCAGGCCCCGAGCTGTCAGCACAGAGCCCAATGCGGGGTTCGTACCCACAGACTGTGAGATCATGATCTGAGCTGAAGTCGGACGCTTAACCGACTGAACCACCCAGGCACCCCACCTATTTATTTATTTTTAAGTAGGCTTTAGGCCCAGTGTGGAGCCCAACATGAGGCTTGAACTCCCGACCCCGATATCCAGCCCAAGCCCTGAGCTGAGATCAAGAGTTGGATGCTTAACTGACTGAGCCAGCCAGGTGCCCTGTGTTTCTGTCTTTATTACTTCTCACCATTATTCAAGGTATACTGTCATTTCAGCTGCAAATTAACTTCTTTGTTGCTTTCTATCCTTCTGTGTCACTAGCCTTTAAGTCCTCTAGAAATACGACACCAGTGTCAACACTTGATTTGTATTTCCTCCCTGGTCTGTTTCCTCTGGGTGGCACTTGGGGAAGTCGCCCTCACCCTTGAACTGTTAAGATAATGCTGCTGACGACAAGTGCAACTTGAGAACCACGGGCATAAGAGACATAGTGTTACAATTTGATCTCTAGTTACAGCGAGGCGCTAGATGAAGATGCTCGATTTCTGAAGGTCATTAAGAGATTTCACTATGTCTTAGAATAGTGATTTTTTAAAAATGTTTATTTATTTATTTTTGAGAGAAAGAGCATGCCTGAGCAGGGGAGGGGCAGGGGCAGTGGTGGTGGCGGCCGGAGGCGGGGGGAGGAGCGGGGGGGTGGGGGACAGAAACACAGGATCCAAAGCTGGCTCCGTGGTGAGAGCAGAGAGCCCAATGCAGGGCTCAAACACACAAACCATGAGATGATGGTGACCTGAGCCGAAGTCAGATGCTCAACTGACTGACCCACCCAGGCTCCCCTACAATAGTGATTCTTAACCTGGACTGGTTTCAGCCGGAGTCTGAAGCCCCGAAAACCTTCTGCCAAGTGTTTTGTATGTTTGCATTTTTTCCTTGGGAGGGGTTTTGTGGCTTTCGGTAGGTTCTCAGAAGAGTCTGTGGTCTGAAAAAGTTAGAACTTGGCTTTAGGAGGTCAGGCTACTTCCCTAACAGTTCTCCAGTTATTTGCCTTTGAGCTTGGGGGTGCTCTCTTTAAGCCAGACTTATTATCAGAAACATTCATTCCGCTTGGCTTTTCTTTGTATCCTGATTTTTAAAAGCACATTTGAAGTCATCACACTCTGATTTCTCAAAAATAGCATCTTGACTGTTGCTGTCTCTTACCTAATTGTGTAGCTGGATCTTTTTTAGACAATTAGCCTTATTGGTAAGCAAGATTGAGCAAACAGAGTGCCTGGAACATAGTTGATGATCCATGAATACATGTTGTATTTGGTGTTGAACATACAAAACTGGATATATTCAAGCCAGTAGGTTTTTGTTTTTGTTTTTTTTTAAGAATTTTATGAAATCTTTACACCCAACCTGGGGATTGAACTTAGAACCCCTTAGATCAAGAGTCACACGCCCCACTGACCAAGACAGCCAAGGGCTCCTCAAGCTAGTAGAATTTTCAGGTCAACACAGAAATGAATTGAAACATATTACTGAAAGACGTTTAAAAATGACAGTCTCAAGAAAGCTGTTAGAAAAAAAAAATCCTCAGTAAAACATTAGCAGAGCAAGTCCAACAGTGTATGAAAAGAATTACACACCAAGACAATGGTGTTCTTGCACTGGGATCTGTTGCAAGAACACAAGGCTGTTCCGGTGTTTAAAAAATCAGTAATTTGCCATATCGACAGGTTAAAGAAGAAAAATCACCTGATCATGTCGATTAAAGCAGAAATAACATTTGACAAAATCTAATACGCGTTCGTGATTAAAAAAAAAACCCTAATTAGTAGACATACTTAATGGTGAAAAAAGTTGGGAAAGTTGTGGAAACCATGAACGCATTATTATTTAAAGTTTTTTCTTTCATAGCAAGTAGACTTTACGATGAAATGTTGCAGAGAAATGTATTGAGTTAAATCACTTGCTCTAGCAAAATAATCAGATAAGTATGAATCCTGACTGGATATTTGATACTATTAAATTTGATGTTATTTTGTGAACTTTTAAGATAATAATGCCTTTATGGTTTTAAAAAGAGTCATTATCTTTTAGAAATGTATGTTGAAATATTGAGGGGTGAAGTGATAGGAAGTTTGGGATTTGTTTCAAACTATTTGAAATTGGTGGTGGGCATGGTGTATAAATCAAACGAGATTGGCCCTGTGTTGATAATTGTAGTGGGTGAGTCATGGGCACACTGGGTTCGTTACTCTGTTCTGTCTACTTCTGTATATTAGGTAATATACAAAGATAAAATTACTTGACATAAAACTTGTTTGGTTTTACGCCCATATAATGGCTACTATCAAAAACCAGAAAATAATAGGTGTTGGTGAGGATGTAGAGAAATTGGAACCCTTGTGCGCTGACGGTGGGGATGTAAAATGGTGTGGCCGCTATGGAAAATAGTACGGCCGCTCTTCAAAAAATTAAGAATAGAAGTACTGTATGGTCCAGCAGTTCCACTTGTGGGTACGTACCCAAAAGTATTGAAAGGAGGGTCTTAAGAAGACCTGTCCTATTCGTGACAGCATTTCTCACGGTAGCCAAAGGGAGCAGTAAGCCAAGTGTCCGTTGATGGATGAGGATAGACAAAGTGTGGCCTTTCCACACAGTGGAATGATTCAGCCTCTTGCAAAGGAGATTCTGACACGTGCTCTAATATGAATGAACCTTGAGGATATTACACTAACTGAAAGAAATCAGTCATAAAACAAATACCTACTTATTTGAGACACCTAGCAGAGTCAAATTCATGGAGACAGAAAGGAGAATGATGGCCAGGGGCTGTGGGAAAGGGGAATGGAGAATTATTGTTTAATGGGGACAGAGTTTCAGTTTTGCGGGAAAAGAGTTCTGAAGATGGAAGGTGGTAATGGCTACACGACGGTGTGAACGTACCTTGTGCCATTGAACGGCGCACCTAAAAATGGTTAAGGCGATGGGGACACCTGGGTGGTTCAGTTGGTTAAGCGTCTGACTCTTGGTTTTGGCTCAGATCGTGATCTCATGATTCGTGGGTTTGAGCCCCGCATCAGGCTCTGTGCTGACAGTAGGGAGCCTGCTTGGGATTCTCCGTCTCCCTCTCTCTGCCCCTTCTCTCTCTGCCCCTTCCTCCCTCCCTCTCTCTCTCTCTCTCTCTCAAAAATAAATAAACATTAAAAAATAAAAATTGTTAAGATGGTAAGTTTTATGTTGTATTTTACTCCACAATTAACAAATTTTTGTTTGGATTTTGAAAGAATGATTAGAAGTCCCCTTTAATCCTTGAAAAGTTGGTTTTATAGAAAGTGTGATTTTGCTCCCTAAGAATTCTTTTCCAGAATGTGGTTAAAATTACTACTTTAATTAACCATAACCTAAGCTATAAGGGCAGGGACCCATTAATTCACCATCGTCTCCTCAGCACTTAGGAGACAACTTGGGGCTTGGTAAAGATGGGTGGGTGAAGGGATGGATGAGTGGGTGGACAGATAGACGGATGGATGGGCGGGCAGGTGGGTGGGTGGATGGACGGAAGGAACGAAGGAAGGACGGACGGATGGACCGCTGGATAAAAGAAAGGAAAAAGAAGCCCTTTCCCTGGATTCTCCCCAGTCCTGTTGTCCCTCTTAACCTTTCATCCCCAGATGGGACCAGCCGCCCCCTCATCATGTGTCGCAGATGTCTAGACACTGAACCACAGCCTTGGTTCGGCCCCTTACCGTTTCTCGTCTTGCCCCTGTAGCTGACGTCTGACTCCGTGATTCCACGCTTGCCCCTCCTGTCACTTCCACTCTGAGGCAGACGGCCTTCCTCAGGGGCGGCGTCAGGTCTCTCCCCGCTGCCTCCTCCGGTGCCTCCCCGCTTTGCGCATCCTGTGAGATCTGAACTTGGGAAACCACATCAAGGCTCCTCCCATTCCGCTCCCGCTTCCTCTCTGTCTTACCTCGTGGCATCTCCCGCGGGCCGTGTTCCTGGCCACGTGGAACCACGGGGAGCCCTTTGGTCTTCCAGTGTGGCTGATGGGGAGCCCGCGCCCAGCGCAGACCCGCAGCGCCCGCCCTCACCCGGGGCAGACTTGAGGGACCGGCCGGTGTCTCCTGGCAGGTCACCATCCCCACCTGCTGTAAGATGACCGTGCTCCCCGCGCGCGCTGCGGGTGTCAGTGCACAGTGCGCGGGATGCTTGTCACGTGACGGGTGAACAGACCGCGCCCGAGATTCAAGGCTTGTTTGGTTAATTTCAGGCTTCATTTCACGCAGAAACGTGGTTTTATTTTAAAAATGAGCTTCACCGTAATGTAATGCACATAAATTATAAAGTTGGCTATTTTGAAGTCTGCAAATGGTTTTAAAGTGGAAATCCATGGTTTTCCTTAAGGAAACGGAGATGTCAGTGGTTCTCCAGGGTTCCCGGGAGGACGTTTGCCCCCAGGGGACACCTGGTGATGTCTGGAGACTTTTTTGGGTTGTCACCACTGGGGAGGGTGCTACTGGCACCTAGTGGACGGAGGCCAGGGATGCGGCTGAACGTCTCACAACGCTCAGGACGGCCCCACAGCAAAGAATCTTCTGGTGCAGAGCGGCAGTCCCGCTGAGGTTGGGAATCCCTGAGCTAAATGGTATCTAATATACAGAGATTTTCCAAACACCTTATTATTAAATTTATTTGGAATTGTGAGGAAGCCCTTAAACCTGCACTTACTGATTTTGTCTAGAGATGCTCCGGCGGAAGTGTCTCATTTTAGAAAAAAAGTTAAGAGTGATTACAAAATGTATTTTACAAAGTCAGAGAAAAACTGATGCGGTATTAGCCAAAAGCATCACTAGGAACACCGTCAGCCGAAAAGGGGAGCGACTGTTCATAAATTCCATGCAGTGTTCCTTTGGTTAAATAAAAAGTTTCCTCTTCAGGGCGCCCGGGTGGCTCAGTCGCTTAGGCGGCCACCTCTCGATTTTGGCTCAGGTCACGGTCTCACTGTTGGTGGGATCGAGCCTCGCGTCGGGCTCTGCGCTGACAGCTCTTGCTTATAATTAATCTATCGATAAATATTTGTTGAGCGTCTGTGTGGGAGGCACAGCGTGGGCCCTTCGCTGATGTTGTTTCTAATCCTCAAAGCCAGGTTGTGGAAGGTTGTCCCCATTCCGGATTTGACGATGCGGAAATAGGCAGGGGGTGGTGAACTCATCTGTACCTAGTTACAGAGTGGGTCAGAAACAGAGTTCATTAATTTACTAAGTTCTGTCCGGTCCCAAGGTTCCTGCCTTTTCGACCAGACTGCACCGTTTACAACTTCTAGCAGCCTCTTGGCGCCTAGGGAATCGAGAGCGCTCCTCGGTGTAGCACTGAAGGGAGATGCTCACCGTAAATGGCAACTCAGGCCCCTCTCCAGCTGCACCTCCTTCCAGTCTCAGAGCCGTGCATTTACCAGTCTTGCGAGTTCCAGGATGTGCCCTGTGCCTGCTTCCTTTGTACCTGATACATGCACACTGCTCACAATACTCCCTCCCATCCAAGAGCCCTCGATGATCTCTTCAAAGATGTCCTTGGGAGGTCTCTGCTTGTTCTCCGATGGATCCTAGAGCCGATCTAGCATTTCCAGCCCCTTTCCAGACACGTGGTGGGGTGGCCACCCTCCACCCTGGAGGGTTCGGGTGGGGCCAGGTGACTAGTTCTGTTTCAGTGAGTTAGGAGCCATGTCTCCCCTCTTCGTGGAAGGTTAGGTCCCACAAGAAGACCCTCCCACGTGCCCACCCTTGCCCTCTGGCACAGGGCATGGCCACATTTGAGATGGTGGCTACTTGGCCACATTGGTCTCTGCTGACTCATAAAGTTCCCAAGACTGAGTGAGTCCCCTTTTATAGCTTTGTTTTTGTTTTTACCACATTGTATAACCCTTTAATTATAGCCACACCATTTTGGAATGTAGATGGTCATTGATATGTTTGTTTGTGTTCTCCGAGAGACTGGGACTTGATTCCCCAGAGCCCAGCGCCCAAGCGTGCGTAAACAGTGTGCTTACATATAGTAGACATTCAGGAAAGATTTCTTGGAACAAACTCAAAGTCAGTGGGCTGTGAAGCTGAAAGGACCTTTGACACTAGGCTGGTTCGAAAGACCAGGGATAGTCTGATTTAAATGAGAATTTATGACTGAGGGCAGGGCTTCGGAGAGTCTGCGAGAACCTGTGCCTTTTTGTATTTTGATTTTGGAACTCTATGAATATTTTGCTTATTCTGAATGTCTTTCAGGAAAAGAAGAATCAGCTGGAGATTTTATACTTACATAGTTTAGGCCACTTTTCTGTGCAGACCATCTTTAACAAAGGGCCCGCTCCTTCGGGGAGGAAAGGGCTGGATTTTTTTCATCCAGGTCTGGTGGTTTGCAGCCTGTAATCCCAAGGACCAGACGCCACCTAGTGGCAGCATTCCTTAATTGCAGATTCTTTTGATGGCCCAAGCTTAAAAATTGAATCTGCAAACAAAACATAGCATCGTCTAGGATTTGCTGATGACGTGCTGGCAATCTCTTAGGACATTCAGCTGTTATTTATTATGTCCTTATTGGCCTAGTACGACCAGCCCAGGTTTCTAGAATGAGAAGGGGCACACATCAAGTGATCTTTTTGAAAGCAGTGTAATTCTCTTTATAGATGAAGAAAGCAATCAGAAGGGAGCTGTTTGGTGCTGGGTGGGTGTCAGGGCCACAGCACGCAGGCTTGGGAACCACCTCACCGGGGTGGGTGACTGGTGTGCCCTGGACAAGGGGTCAGCCCTCCTTGGCCCACAGAGCTGGGCTGTCCTAGGGAGGCGTACGTTTTATATTTAAACTTAGCCCTGGAGTTGGCCGTCGTATTGTTTTCATCTTGCTTTTTTAAATCGGTGGCAAGTTCTGGTGATTAAGATCTGCCACAGCCTCAAAAACCAGCCGTGTCCCCAAACCATAGGCGTGTCCCCCAGATGTGACCTACGTACGGAAGGTCGGCTGCCAGCCTTACTGTTCCAGGACTTCCGTTAAGACTGTGCCACTCAAAATTTAGTGGGCTTTTTAATGATCTAGAATGTGGTAAAGTGAATCAGGTAAAGGCTGTCAACATGGGTGACGTGTTCCTTTATCTGTGATTTTTTGGGGAAGATTGCAGAAATATCACTCACTTGTTTCTATAAATATTTGATAAGGCCAATTGAATGTGATGAAATATTAAAAATACCATTTATTAAATATTTAAAAGTTCAGTCCTTGGAACCGGCCGAATCTCTTCATTCTGCAGCCAGCTGAAAGGAGCAGTTTATAAATTGCGGATTACAAAATGAGGATCCTGGGACCGTAGCTGTACAATTCTTTTTGCCTCGAACCGTCAGCCATTTTCAGCCGCGGGCCTTTCCGCCAGGGCAGAAGTACATGCGTCGTTCTTCTGACCATCGCCGGTTTTATGCGGTTTGCTCCACCTGGCATTTCCACATTCCTTCTGGACTGAACACGCTCACTCGGCTTGAGTGTCAGCACTTTCATGGACTCACCCGTTGGAATAGTCTGCAGCTTTATTCGCTGTGCTTGTAACTTCATTAATACCACCTTAATATGAAAACAGGTGGGAGTCAAATACCGCTGTGAAAGGTCCGTTGTCAATAGTAAGCTGAACTCACATCTTCTGTGTTTTAAAATGAGATCAGTGACAAACAGTGGAGGCTTTGCTCCGCTTCCTTCAAGACCCGCTGTTTCTCGGTATTAGACCTGGGACTCCAGGCACCCGTCCGCCTGTGTCCCGGGACAGGTTAACAGGGCACCTGGGGAGGACGGGCGTCTCAGCCACAGGGTAAACACTCAGCCTGACGGCAGAGCAAGGTTATTTCGTGTGCCCAGTGGGACCCTCTCAGACCAGAGGCCGCAGCAAACTGGGGCCCGTGCCAGGCACGCCCCCAGGTACTCGCCACTGTCCCAGAGGGTATTTCCGAAGAAGGGCAGGTGCAGCCTACCCGTCTAATTCTCTTCTTTGCCAAATCTCCTGTCCCGGCAGCAGCTTTTGTGAGCGGAGGAGATCCTTTCCGGAGGCCCTTTAAATGTTGGGTCTTCATGATCTGGGTTTGATCTCCTGTCAGTCTCCCCGTAACCGAATCCCAGCCTACCTCTGCAGACAGATGCCGCAGTATTTCAGCGTGTTCCGTTCTTCCAGATTCTCTAGCCTCCTGGAATTGGAACACCCACCTGCCAGAAACAAAACACGAAAAGCACCTTCCCAGTGTTAAAACGCCAAGCCATGCCTGGTTTTCTGTTCTCGGCACCAAAACCATCTTCTCTAAGAATTTACAAACCAAACACTGGGTTGATTTGTACTGTACGTGAAATTGTTTATATACGCATCCATTTACCAAATAGTTCCCAAGTAAAGGCGCGGTGCTGGGTGCTGGGGGTTAACAGGGAACAAGGGGTCTCCCTCTCCCGGAATCCGTGGTTTTGTTCACATACGTGTTTAGGAGAAGTAACAGCAACACCTCAGTGGCATTTTACCGGGTGCCAGGCTCTGTCCTGAGCATTTCGCATGTGACTGGTTTGATCACACAGCAGCCTATCAGGTGGGTACCAGTGCTGTACCCACTAGTACAGATGAGGAAACTGAGACCCGTGGGGGAAGCCAGGTAACCTGCCCCAGCGTCCCAGGCTGCACCCCCCGCCCTGCCCTCTGTCCAGCAGTGTGGCGATGAGTAGCAGAAGAAAAGGAGGAGAGCAAGTGGGGGGCAGAGTGCTGGAGGAGGGAACGTTTAACAGAGACCTGAGGGGATGAGTCCCCTGAGACCCTGCCAGGGGACTCCAGAGGTCAGAGCGGTTATTTATTTATTTATTTATTTATTTTTGACGTTTATTTATTTTTGAGACAGAGACAGAGCAGGGGAGGGTCAGAGAGGGAGAGAGAGACACAGAATCCGAAACAGGCTCCAGGCTCTGAGCTGTCAGCACCGAGCCCGACGCGGGGCTTGAACTCACAGACTGTGAGATCATGACCTAAGCCGAAGTCGGACGCTTAACCGACTGAGCCACCCAGGCGCCCCTGGAGGTCAGAGTGGTTTTAATAACATCACGATGTTCCCTCCCTTCTTCCTCCTTCTCTCCCACTTGCACGGTGGGTGCTCTCTAGGGGCTGGGTGACATGTGACAGCGTGGCATACGGGTCGCGGTAGAAGTGAGGACCCAGCCGTCTTCTGTGAAGCCAGATGGTAGAAAGATTTGCAAAACTATAAAATGTTACCACTCTTTTAACTCTGTTTTCAAAAATAGTTGTTTTCATAAAAATGTTATTTATGTTAACATATAATAGGTTTGTTTTTAAAAATGAATCGATAAAATTTTTCTCTTTTTGAAAGCTTATTTTTGAGAAAGTGCGAGTGGGGGAGGGGCAGAGAGAGCGAGAACCCCAAGTAGGCCCTGCACTGTCAGCACAGAGCCTGATACGGGGCTCGAACCAACAAGCTCTGGGATTGCGACCTGAGCCGAAGTCGGACGCTTAACTGACTCAGCCACCCAGACGCCCCAGTAATCAACTTTTTCTTGATTTTAATTTCCAGTGGAGTAAATGCCGATAGGGATCGAGAGGATAGATCCCACGTAAACAAAAGCTGCTTAGGGTCCTCAGTAACATTTGGTGTCAGTGGGCTCTGGGAGCAGAGGTGGAGAACCAGCCGCCGGTTTAGAAGCGTCCCTCTGGCTGCCATGTGCAGAGCAGGTGCAGGAGGGTAAGGGTGAGGCTGGTCACTTGGATTCTGTAAATATCCAGGCGAGCAGCAGAGATGATGAGAAATGGCTCTGTCTACACTGATTTTGTATGTGTGTGTGTGTGTGTGTGTTTTCAGTTTATTTTTGAGAGAGAGAGAGTGGCCACACATGAGCATGGGAGGGAGAGGAGAGAGAGAGAGAGAGAGAGAGAGAGCGAGCGCGAGCGAGAATCCCAAGCAGGCTCAGTGCTGTCAGTGTAGAGCCAGATGCGGGACTTGAACTCACGAACTGTTGAGATCCTGACGTGAGCTGAAATCAAGAGCCGGATGCCTGACTGACTGAGCCCCGCAGGCGCCCCTTGGGTGTGTATTTTTGAAGACTGATAGCCACACACGTAAAACCTCCCATCGTAACCATTTCTAAGTGTCTGCCTAGTAGCGTTAAGTGTCATTCCTCCTGTTGTGCGGCCAGTTCCCCGAACTGTTTTCAGGTCACAAAACAGACTCTGTACCCATTAAACGGCAACTGCCACGGGTCTGGATTCCTTTGAAAGCGAAGACACGGGGTTTGCGCCTGGTTTGGATACGGCGTGTGTAAACGTCTGGTAAACGCATCCTTAATGAGCGCGATGGGAGGTAGCTTCTTTCTCCTTCTCCGCCTGCTTGTTCGGGATGGGACACGTGACCGCTCCCCGAAAACTCCACGTCAGAGTGAAGGCAGGGGAAGCCCAGGTGCTTCCGATCGCCCCAGTCTCCTGACGTCACGCAATGGCCATCACACGACAGCCAAGAAGTACTATCACATCGCGGTTAAACGTCGAGTTTTGGTTTCAGGTCCCTCTGAAGATGGACTTACACGGAGGAAAAGAACTCCGTAGGGGTGGTTCACTGAACACACAGGCACCGCCTACTTGGGAGTAAAGTGTCCTAGCATTCCTCGTACTTACATGGGCTGAGTTGGGGCGCTCCATGGTGAATCCATTCACTGAGGGTATAATGTGGGCGCGCGTGAGGGGGAAGTAAAAAGAAATGCCCAGAACGTGCGGGGGGAAACAGGGATTCAGAGAGGGACCAGGGCCCCCAGGGAGAAGGTCTCACGCAGGCCCCCTGGGAGCCCCGCCCCAGGCAGAACAGATGGATGGGAATTCCACTCCGATTTCGTCCGGGGAGCTGACGGCCAGGATGGCAGTTGTTACCCTTAGAACGAAAGTAGCCGCTCTAGTGCCCAACCGAGGAGCAAAGACGTCACTTCTCCGGTGATGTGCCCGGCTTTGTGGATTGTGAGGATGTCCCTGGTGCACAGATGAGGAAATTGGCAGTACGAGGTCAGTCTGGTGCTCAAGGTCATGCAGCGAATCACAGAGGGGAGCTGGACTCTGAGCCCAAGTCAGCCTGACCTCAAAGTGGCTTACTTGTTGGGGGCGCCTGGGTGGCTCAGTCGGTTAAGCGTCCGACTTCAGCTCGGGTCACGATCCCACGGTCCCTGAGTTCGAACCCCACGTCGGGCTCTGTGCTGACAGCTCAGAGCCTGGAACCTGCTTCCAGTTCTGTGTCTCCCTCTCTCTGTGCCCCTCCCCCACTCACACTCTGTCTCTCTCAAAAATTAAAACATTAAAAAAAAAGTGACATATTTGTAAACACTGTTTCCAGTCAAGTTTTTCAGAGGTTTTGCATTTAGTTTTATTTATGCTCTGTAATTTTATTTTCATAAATCTTGTCTTTTATGTTTTTGTTTGTAATGTTAATTTTATTTATTTATTTTTTTAATTAAAAAAAATTTTTTTTAATAGTTATTTATTTTTGAGACAGAGAGAGACAGAGAATGAACAGGGGAGGGGCAGAGAGAGAGGGAGACACAGAATCTGAAACAGGCTCCAGGCTCTGAGCCGTCAGCCCAGAGCCCGACGCGGGGCTCAAACTCACGGACCGCGAGATCGTGACCTGAGCCGAAGTGGGACGCTTAACCAACCGAGCCACACAGGCGCCCCTGTAATGTTAATTTTAAATAAATAATCTTATATTACTATTGCTATAAAGAAATGATAGTATATCTTTCTTTGTAACTTTCCTGTGACAGGCTGATAACAGAAGTAGATTGTGTGTAATAGTTATCAGTCTTTTTTCTTTTTATTTCTAGAGCAATTTATTTTGTTTTTTTAAAGTTTATTTTGACAGAGAGAGAGAGACACACACACACAGAGCATGAGTGGGGGAGGGGCAGAGAGAGAGGGCGACACAGAATCCCAAACAGGCTCCAGGCTCGGAGCTGTCAGCACAGAGCCCGACGCGGGGCTCGAACCACGAACCATGAGATCATGACCATAGCTGAAGTCGGACGCTCAACCGACTGAGCCTCCCAGGCGCCCCTAGAGCAATTTCTTTCTTTCTTTTTTTTTTTTTTTTTTAACGTTTATTTATTTTTGAGACAGAGAGAGACAGAGCATGAACAGGGGAGGGGCAGAGAGAGAGGGAGACACAGAATCCGAAGCAGCACCAGGCTCTGAGCGGTCAGCACAGAGCCCGACGTGGGGCTCGAACTCACGGACCGTGAGATCATGACCTGAGCCGAAGTCAGACGCTCAACCGACCGAGCCACCCAGGCGCCCCTAGAGCAATTTCTTTCTTACTTCTGGTTGCTTCAGTTTCTACCTCACTGACTCTGGAATTCACAGTTTGACCCCTTCAGCGTCTTGATACGAAACTTTGCAACAACAGATACAAGTGTTGCCTTCCAGGCTAGTGAGAGGTTTAATTATTTTAGTAATAGACCTATGTCTTTAAAAGCATTTGAGTTTAAAGTAATAATTCTGACCTGGTCTATTTCCTTTCTTCTTCTTCTCTTTCTAAACCCAGTTAACAAGCACAAGCCGTGGCTCGAGCCCACCTATCACGGCATCGTCACAGAAAACGACAACGCGGTGCTCCTCGACCCTCCGCTGATCGCCCTGGATAAAGACGCACCTCTGCGGTTCGCAGGTACGAACGTGGCTTTTCTCTCCCCGAAAGTCCCGACTGGATGCGAAGCATCTCACACACCCCACTCGGACCGTTTCTGAGCCTCCCTGAAAATGTCTTGATAGCTAAGAGGTGTTTGTGGCTCCTGCGTGCTGCATTTTCTCCTTTTAATTCTAATACTTGGAGCAGCTGAAAAAAAAGCCTGTACTTCTTGGAAAGCAAAACGTTCATTGCATCCTTGTATAATTCCTGGGTGTGACCGGAAACGGGAACACCTAGGCCAGTGCACCTCAGACTAGTGTGCGCACAGAGCACCTGAGGATTGGGTTAAAAATGCGGATTCGGGTCCGCCTGAATCTCTGTAACACTGAGTGTCATCTGTACTTCCTAAAAGCCCGTAATTCCTGGCATCACACACACAAAAATGCGGATTTGGCTACAGTGGGTCTGGGGGG
The DNA here is from genome assembly GCF_018350215.1 of Panthera leo. NCBI lineage: Eukaryota > Metazoa > Chordata > Mammalia > Carnivora > Felidae > Panthera > Panthera leo. Next base: position 6,860,852 of record NC_056686.1, on the reverse strand, counting down.
GACCTGAGAATCTGCCTTTCCGACCTGGGGCCGCTAGTGCTGCTGGGTCGTGAGCGGCAAGGACCTAGATAAACTGCGCCCTGGGCTGTCCTTGCATTGCTTGGATTGGGGGGACCGGCAGAGGCTAAGCTGAAAAGTTGGAGCCGTGTTCATAGGAGAATCTTTTTGGTTCAGGTTTTACTTGCAGTAAATTTTTAATTTGAGTCGCCTCGTAAGATTGTAACCTGGGTGTTCATAAGAGATCTCTAGGATTGCTTTGGAGGTTGTCTGCTTTGTAGCATTAAATAGCACTTTCCAAGTCAGAATGCTCTTGCTTTTACGCAGTGACCTTAGTAGCTTCCTTAGCTGGTGGAAGAAAGTGTTACTTCACCCTCTCTTTGCCTCAGGATCGAAACTGACGTTGCGATGTTAATTTTTAAAGACTAGTGTTTGTCTGATACTTCTGCAGAACACGGTTTCTCACATGAAAGAGGGCGTTTGTTCTCTTTGCCTACGGACAGATAAGGAAAATTCAATTAACTCGTGCACATTCTCTCATACGTTAATTTTTCTGTGGTAAATTGAGGGAAATGAATGTGAGGTCATTTCTGAAGAGCTTTTTTTTTTTTTTTTTTTTTCACCCGGGCTCCACACCCAACATGGGGCTTGAACTCACGACCCTGGGATCAAGAGTCGGATGCTCTACCGACTGAGGCATCCAGGTTCCCTCTGAAGAGCTATTTTTAAAAAGAATTTGTTCTTCATTCGGTTCGAGTGCCGTGTCCCATTTTCAGGGACGTAACCTGAGGCCAGTTGGTTTTACTTGTTTATTGGTTTTTCCAGAGAAACCCAGTGAGACGGACAGGACTCCGAGGAAGCACACGCAGTGTTTGTCCACGGAGGTGGTTGGTTTCGTCTGCTCCTAGATTTAAGACCATGTTAGCATCGCATATCGCTTTCCCCGGAACTGCCTGGGTTTGGGGGTGTCTGTGTGTAAACACGTATACACAGGCGACCCACGTGTGCTACGAAGTTAGTATGCACGGTGCCTCCTTGGGGGTGTGACGTTTAGTGCTGTGTGAATAACCTTATCGGATGCCCTAGCTTATGCTTTTGAGTGGACTTACCCGCTTCTGACATTTCATAAATGTTGAGAGGATTGCAGCCCGGAGTGCTAGATTCACCCCCTTAGGCCTCGCAGTGAAGTACCAGCCGTTCACCCGTTGTGTCCAGAGCACCCTCCTGCCGTGTTACTGATAACAGGGAACTTTTCTAAAGCCTTTGCAGGGGCGCCCCGCTGGCTCCGTCGGTTAAGTGTCTGACTTCGGCTCAGGTCATGATCTCACGGTTCGTGGGTTCGAGCCCCGCGTCGGGCTCCGTGCTGACAGCTCGGAGCCTGGAGCTGCTTCAGATTCTGTGTCTCCCTCTCTCTCTGCCCCTCCCCAGCTAGTGCTCTGTGTGTGTGTGTGTGTGTGTGTGTGTGTGTGTGTGTGTCTCTCTCTCTCAAAAATAAACATAAAAAATAATAATAATAAATAAATAAAGCCTTTGCGATGTTCCAGGCACTGTTCTAAGTGCTCTACAAATTTCTGTTTAATCTGCAACAAGCTTAGGAGGTAAGAATGCTTCCTGCCATCCCTGTTTTGTTTATTGATTTATTCTTAAGTCAATACGTTTTTATATTTAAGGAATTTTACATGTGATTCCTTCCACTGCCGATCAGCTTAGTTCCTCTGAAGTCAGAATCATAATTTTCAAAATAGCCCTTTTAAAAAGAACTTTTGCTCCGTCCACAGTTGTCACCGTCTGCCCACGGTTTGTCCGGTCGGGCTCCTTTGATCTCCGCTTGAAGATGGGGATCTTCAAACATCCCCCCACATTTTGGGTCAGAGTAGATGGATCTTGCCTTGTTCTCAGTTTCAGACACCCTCTTAACACGAAAACGTTCAGACCATGTTCACCCCTGGACTCTCACCCCCTAGACTTGTACAGATTTTGGGGATGTTCCAGTACATTTAAGTGCAGACATTGTATTCTCCGGTGAAAAACCTGAGAAAAGAAGGCATCTTTGTTTCATGCCAGCATTAAAATTAGAATACTAATTCAGTGTAGCTGAGATTTCCCTTATGTCCCCTGCCTTCGGTGATTCTGCAGTCCCGGAGCCACCCTTCGCGTTCGTCGGGCACCCCCACCATCACTGTACCTGTTTTCGGTACCTTGTTCCTTCTCCCCTGTAGCAACTGCACAGTGAGTTCTGGCTTGCAAGAGAGGACTTGCTTTGTGCTCTTGCACAAGTCGTCGTCAACAAACAGAACAAAAGCAAACGCAGGTGCTGACTGCCATCCTCGTTTTCAGGAGAGGAAGCTGGGACACAGAGCGGTGACCTTATCTGTCAGCGCGTGTGAGAGGCAGGGTTCTGAGCCCGGCAAGTGGCTCTTTGCTGCAAGGAGGCCCTGGGAGGCACCGCAGGATGCTGCAAGGGAAGCAGGAAGTGAAATAGACCTTGAGTACTAACTTTGAAGGAAAAAGTCCTGTTAATAAAATGCCATTTATTTTTTTCTTTCTCATTTGATTTAATGCTGTTGTATCATTTATCAAAACCTAATGTATTATCATGAATGAAATAATACTTATAAAGTTTTATGTTTTTACGGGATTCCCAGCCATTTTTTATTGATGTGCAAAAGTTACATATTGAGATTTTAAAAAACTATAAAGAGAAGCAAGGTAGAGTCAAGTCATAGTGCTAATTGGATTGCATTTGCCATAGTTAGGTAAATCAGTTCTTTCCTTCTGGAGATTTTCATGGGGAAGCAGTTATTCTTATATTCTTTTTTAAAAAATATAGTCCACATATTAAAAAGCAGCCCTTTTAAAGTATACAGTTCCCAGGGGTTTAGTATATTCACAGGAGTGTGAGACCATCAACCACTATTTAAAATAATTTTTTTAATGTTTATTTATTTTTGAGAAAGAGAGAGAGAGACAGAGCTCGAGCAGGGGAGGGGCAGAGAGAGAGGGAGACACAGAATCTGAAGCAGGCTCCAGGCTCCGAACTGTCAGCACAGAGCCCAACATGGGGCTTGAACCCACGAACCGTGAGATCATGATCTGAGCCGAAGTTGGATGATTAACTGACTAAGTCACCCAGGCACCCCGACCACTGTTTAATTCCAGAACATTTTCCTCACCCCGAAAAGAAACCCTTGCACCTAGTGGCAGCTACTCCCCACCTCCCCACCCTCTTGGCAACCACTAATCTAGTTTGTGTCTGTGGATTTGCCTATTCTGGATTTTTTTGTGCCTAGTGTCTTTCACTTAGCATGGTGGTCTGAAGTTTCACCCGTGCTTCAGGAATAGCACGCATCCGGCCTTTGTTCCTTTTTATTGCCAAATAGTATTCCATCGTAAGGACAGACCACATTTCCCACTTATACGTTCGTCAGCCGATGCACATTAGGACGGTTCCCACTCTCTGGACATCACGAATCTTGCTGCTCTGAGCATTAGCGCGCCAGTTTTTGCGTGGACGTAGGTCTTCCTTGCGCTTGGGTGTGCACCCGGGCGTGGAGTCTCTACTCCCACTAGAGCGTGGCCCTTGTCCCTCTGCCCCAGGGTGAGCAGCTGTGCCTCCTCGGTTGCCCTGGTACCTGTCCAGCCGCAGCACGCGACACTGCCCCCATGAGGCCGGAGCGGACAGATGCATCAGGAACAGACCCGGCTGGCCCGGGCTTGAGTCCTGCCTTTGCCACTCCTGGCTGGATGGCCTTGGGCAAATTACTCACCGTCTCTGTGTCTCAGTTTGATCGTCTGTAAAACAAGGATAGCAGTGTCACGTACCTCATGGGATGCTGGGATTATTAGCCTATTTATTGATGAATGTGAAAAGCTTGAAACGATGCCTGGTACATAGTAAGTGCTCCATACATACAGTGTTTGCTGCCATTGTTATTAGTAATAGAATCTTAAAAAAATACATTTGTGTTTAACATTCTGTGAGAGATATGTTTGCGTTTTTCTGTGATAGTCTTCATAGTGTTCTATTTTCTCACTAACTTTCTTAGGTAGTCTTTTGGGTAAGGCAGAGGCCAGATCTGGAGGCTTATTTCGATCTTAGATTGATTTTGGTAATGACATTGAATTTGATTTACCCCCATGAGGGTGCTGGGGGGGGGGGGTGGCGGTGGCATCCAACACTTGCTGAGCTCTTAACAGTGTGGCGGAGCCTGTTTTAAGGGGTCTGCGTGGGTTACTTCTTCGGATTCTTCTCAACGGTCCCCTACAGGAGGCACTCTGGCTGCTCCCGGCTTCCCTGATGAGGCAGGGGAGGACGGAGCGTGTCCGTCAGCGGCGTGGCAGCCTTGTTCTTCATTTAATCCCCACCCCCCGGGCCAGCATGGGGGGTGGGGTGGTTGTGCCCCACAGAATCCGTAGGAGGCACGAACGGCTTTGCCCACGGTGGCACAGCTCGTAAGCGACAGGGCTGCCTTCCAGCCAGACGGTCTCACTCCAGTGTGGATTCACACGTTCACCGTGTGCGCTTCCCTGACGTTACCTTGGAAACTCTGGAGACGTCCCGGTTCACAGTCGTGTCCCGTCACGGGATGTGAGTGTGAGTAACAAAACCGCCAGGGGTAACTCGTCAAAGCCCCCAAATAAATACATGTGTAACATCGGAAGCTTAGTCTCTAGAGTGCGTTGTCAACTGTCACCAATCAGGCGTTCGTGTTGAACGATGACAGCGTCTGTCTAGCCAGATTGTTTTCATGGGGGAAATCAAGAGGCTAAAGTCTCGGTACTTGGCAGCTATTTTAGGAAATTAAGATGAGTCAGGTCCTTACTCACCCCTTTTCCTTAATCTGCTAATATCCTGAGTAGATGTGGGTATGAAAATATATTGTGTAGTTGATACATTTGTTGTATATATACACACAAATATACATACGTTGTGTATTTGATATATTTGAGTTAAGAGCCCATACCGTGTAGGCCCTGGTGCTGCTGTTTTGACCGTCCTCTCGCCTCACTGCCTGTATGACAAGCCCAGGCTTCCCTCTCCGCCCCTGCCCCTTGTTTTCAGGCCCTTCCCTGTACAAGCCGGTTCCATGTCAGCATTTTTTCCTGCCTTCCCAGACGGAGTTCGGGTAACCTATAAGATGAAACAATTATGATACGAAGAGAATCCGAAAGAAGTTTCAGGGCAAGAATGGGAACTTTATCTTCGTTGATATTTAATTAGAACCAACACAGATCTGTGATTCTTTTCTCTGTATTCTGTGCAGTTCGTGTGACTCATGTGTCCTGATGAGGCCTGTGGGGTTGACTGCGGCACATGACCACCCACTTTAGCTTTTTTAACATGTGCAACTAGGCAGACGTTTTTGCTGCAGTCAGTTGGATGTATTCAGTTAAGCCAAATGAAATCACCATTTTTGTGTATTGAAAATAGCAAATATTTGAAAAAATGGAGTGCCAGAAATCTCATGTGGTTCAGCCCAAAATTAGGCAGTACTCCATGGAGTTAGCGGTTTTTCTTTAGTGTCTTATTTATTTTTGAAAGAGTGCAAGTGAGGGAGGAGCAGAGAGAAGGGGGGCAGAGGGTCCGAAGCAGGCTCTGTGCTGACAGCAGCTAGCTTGACGTGGGGATTGAACTCACGAACCGTGAGATCATGACCTGAGCCGAAGTTGGACGCTCAACCGACTGAGCCACCCAGGTGCCCCCGTTGAGTTAATGGTTTTAAGTATCTGGACATTAGGACAGAAACTCCATGTTAAGTTATGGACTAGAGTGAATTCATTCTGGATGCCTCCAGGAGAGGTTTGGAATAGTAATCAGTAAATGTTAGGTAGCCGTGCCAGATCTCCTAGAGAATATAAAAAAGCATAAAAGTGCGTTCTTGTTCCCAAAGCAGCCAGTAATCTAGATGAGAAAGCAGAACCAGCATTGACAAAGAGTTAAGTCAACGCTGAGATACCCAGCGAGAGAGGCAACACCCAGTCTGGACTGGCGTCCTAAAAAGGCAACAGGAGGTTGGTTAAAGAGGGTACAGAAGTAAGCGGGCGTTAGGGTGGGTAGAGCTTATGAACACGGGGCAGGTAGGGGGAAAACAGGAGCAAGGCTGGGAACCAGAGGGGCTTCCAAAGGGAGGGATGAATAGTCAGTGGGCGGGGTGAGCGCCCGGCACAGGAGCGGAGGATTGAAGTCCGCTTGGGGCCACGAGATCTCTGCTGCCAGGCTGAGTAGACGGGATGTGCTGCGCATGTGGGTTTACACCATGTCCGGATCGCCCAGGCCGTGCGTCCAGTGCAGGTGTCCTCGTGGCTGAGTCTGTGCCTCCAGGAGAGCCTGAGAAATCTGTAACCAGACAGCGAGGTTCGGAAGCCACGGACAGGCCCGTCTCTCAAGTGTAGACTACGGCCTGCCTGCGTTGGAACCATCAGATGGCACTCGTTAAAAATGCAGATTATTGGGCTCCACCCCAGAGCTGCTACTGAGTCAGAGTTTCTGGGGCTGGAGCTTGACAAACCACATTTTTAACAAGCTCCTCAGGCTGTTCTTGGCACGCTGACATTTGAGAGCCTTACTGTAGCCAGTGAGGAGCCGCCAGGGCAGTGTCCTCGGGTTGTGCAGAGTGACCCTTGGGGGTGTGGTGGTTGTTGCTCAGCGGCACGTTTAAGGCGTCTTGGAAAACTGCTCAGATCTGAGCAACATGTGAGCTTGTGCCAGAAATTAGCCTGGACCAGTAAGCAAAGAAGTCAGAAGTCACTGAAAATCAGGGTCAGCCTGGGAGCTGGGCTGCAGCTGGGAGCATGGGCACCAGGGCCGCATAGAGAGAAGTGGGTTAGGGACAAGAGTGGGATTAGCAGGGACATCGTGGTGGACGCTTGCTGCTCAGCACATGCGAGCATACATGTGCTCAGCTTCTTAACGACCCCTGACCTCTTTCCCACCGAGTCCAGGTTGGTGGATCCACAGTCCATGACCCCGACTTTGCCAGCCAAGCGCATACAAGCCCAGGCTGGGCCGACCAGATGCCTCCCTCTTGGACGAGAACACTGAGCAGAGGGTCCAAGACACTAACGCCGTTTGCTGTCGTATCCCAGCCACCCAGGCTGTTTTGCTCTGGGAGTCCTGTCTCTGTCCCCGCCTTGCTTCTGGCTGTTTCCAAGTCCTTTTCCCTGGCGTTCAGTCAATTCCACGAGCTGCTGCTGATGGCTTTTCACCGGAGTCCCCTTTCTCTTGGAACCCTAACTGTCCGAGCCGGCACTAGTGACTTACATAAGGAGTGTATATGAGGGCAGGGTTCCCTGGGATCTGGGAGACTGTAGGATAGGCTAGAGACACCCTTCCAGTGTCGCGCGTAGCGCGGGGCCATACTCCAGTTTGGAAGAAGATGTGGAGAGAAGGCAGGGCCAGCCTGAAACCGAGGTTTCTCAAAGGGAAAGGGAGGGCTACCACTGTGAGCCAGGAACCCTGGACATGACTTTGGACATTGAGAAGTCAAATGTATACTTTCTTGGGTTTATCTGTCATTCTGTTTTTATGGTTTGCTTTAAAAAAAAAAAAAAAAAAGTGCTTCAGTAAACTTTTGACTATTTCGCATGCTCTTGGGGAATGACAGGGAAGAGAGGTCTGTGTATTCAGAGGCCAGCACACCTGAAGACGTCATCGGGAATGCTGGTGGGGCCCTGCGTACAAGAAGAGAGCAGGGTTTCTGCGGGCTTACCTGGCAGAGCAGTGGTAGTAGGTGGTCTGAATTGGGTGGGAAGGGGCAGGGCAGGAAGAAGAGAGTGGGAGACGTGACTTTGAGAGGTCCTTCCTCGCAAAGGCTGAGGGAAGGCTGAGTCCAGGGGAGAAGCCCTGGGAACACAGAGGGGCAGAGTCACCGGGGTGTGATGCCATGGGACACGTGTAATACACGTAGGTAGCTGTCATGTGTATGTAACTAATAGGGCTGTAGGTACAAGGTCGGAGGAAAGAGGGAAGAATGGGTTATGACAACTTGAAACATCAGCTCCTAAAAGAATGGGGACAGAAAGTAACAACCTGGTCCCTGGCTGGGGAGAGGAAGATCTTAAACTGAGTGTAGTTGGATACTATGAAAATACCTCAGGAATTGTTAATTTTGTTGGCTGAGCCACGTTGCTGTAGTTCTGTTGACGAAAGTCTGTCTAGTGAACATTGTATGCATTGAAGTCTGGCCTTAAAATATTCCAGCGAAGGGCGCCTGGGTGGCTCAGTCAGTGAAGCATCTGACTTCGGCTCAGGTCACGATCTCACGGTTCACGGGTTCAAACCCCGCGTCGGGCTCTGTGCTGACAGCTCGGAGCCTGGAGCCTGCTTCGGATGCTGTGTCTCCCCCTCTCTCTCTGCCCCTCCCCGGCTCGTGCTGTGTCTCGAAAATAAATAAACACTAAAAAAATGTTTTCAAATACTCAAGCAAAGGAACAAGCAGGGAGTTGGTGAGAATACGTGGAGCAGACCTCTGGGCCTTAGTTCCTTAACTGGTGCCAGCAGCCAAAGCCCAGGGAGCTACCCCAGACCCCTCTCTCTGTCCGGCTGGTTTCCAGGCCCTGCCGGTCCTGAAAATCCCCACGTTTCCTCCTGAGACTGCCTGCGTTCGGCCCTTACCACACGTCGTCCGAAAGACGGCAGTATTTTCCTTTGTTTACTTGCCCCTCACCTTGCTGCCCTCGGGCCTGTCTCCCTCACTGAAACCGAGGTTGTGGGTGGAAGAAAGAGGGGGGCCCGCCAAGTGGGTATACCGCCAGGTCTGCAGGTGACAGCGTGGCAGGCCTTCAACGTGCAGCGTCACACGGTGGAGAAAGCCCATGTCCGCCCGAGTGTGAGGCCCGTGCTGCCCTCTGGCCACATGGTTTTTCAAGTCATTCTAGGCAGAAGGGCCCAGCCTGCCAGCAATTTAATAAGCACCCGTGGACTTGAGGCGCCACGTACTTTTGGTATAGCCCGTTGTTCCAGTAGCTTCGTTAATACTCCAGACAGGCACGGATTTGTAGAAAGGACAAGTGCACACTTTTGTTGTGCTCATTATAAATAGATCCAGTCTTGCAGAGAGCAGCCCAGACACAGTGAGTTTCGAAACAACGTATATTCTTTTACTGGATATTCCTACCTTTGAGGTGCGATTCTGTAACAAATCGTAATACCGATGCATGTTCACAGCCGAAGCTCGGATTCCCACTCCCCCCATCCGGCCCTTCTCTTCCATGTTGGCCGAAGGCAATTTATTAATCCTTGGGGTTCTCGCTCATAATCCCACAGTATTGTCCGTACTTGCAAAACACACCCTGCATCTGACTGTTTCTCACCACCCTGCACACCCCTGGTTCTGGCTTCAGCTTCTCGTGCCTGTGTTACTCCAGTAACCATTTTTGCCATATAGATACACATATCTTTTTCTTAAAGATTTTATTTTTAACTAATCTCTACACCCAACATGGGGCTTGAACTTGCAACGCCGAGATCAAAAGCCCATGCGCTGCTAACCGAGCCAGCCAGCACGGCCCCTTTGCCTGCTTACATTTGGTTTATTTTCACCATGGCAGCCAGTTGGGTTCTTTAAAATATAAACCGTATTGATTTTTTTCTCTGCATGAAACTTTCCAGTCATTCCTTCTCACTTGGAGGACAGACTTCACTTCTTGTAGCAGCCGCTATCGCTTCACATTACTCATCTTCGTCTGGCTTCACCTTCTCTCCCCTTCGCTCAGCCACTGCAGTAGTGCCTAAGCCAGGCCAGGCCCAGGCCTGCCTCAGGGCCTTTGCACTTGCTGTCCCCTTTGTTTGAAATTCTTCCCTAGATAAGCATGTGGCTTGCTTCCTTAGCTCCCTCTGGTTTCTACTCAGACATTATCAGCGAAACCTCCCCCGGACAACTGAAGTATAAAATTAAAACACCCCAGGGGCTCCTGGGTGGCTCAGTGGGTTAAGCTCAGGTCATGATCTCACAGTTCGTGGGTTTGAGCCCCACGTCAAGCTCTGTGCTGACAGCTCGGGGCCTGGAGCCTGCTTCGGATTCTGTGTCTCCCTCTCTCTCTATCCCTCCCCAAGTAGTGCTCTGTCTCTCTCTGTCTCTCAAAAATAAATAAATGTAAAAAAAAAAATTTTTTTAAGAAAATTAAAACACCCCATCAGCTTCCTACTCTCTGAGTTCTCCTCCCTCCTCCCAGCCTCGAAGGAGAGATTTAGGGAGTGTACATCTTTTGGCAAACAGTTCCACTTCTCATGATAATCTCATGATCAGAAACAGTCCCAAGGACATTGCTTGAATGAGTGTCTTTATACTTTGATTAAGCAGTGCAGTATGTAGGGAGCCTTATCCAAGTCAGATACCTCATCCTGGGGTCTTAAATCTGCACTAACCTGTGCAGCGGGCTTTGTCGGGAAGGCACCCTCAAGTCAGTCAGTTATGCCAACTCAGATTATGCGGATCTGGATCACCAGTTTCTCTCTCTCTCTCTCAATGTTTGTTTGTTTATTTATTTTGAAAGAGCGCATGCATACAAGTGAGAGCGAGTGGGAGAGGGGCACAGAGAGAGAGAATCCCAAGCAGGCTCTTTGCTGTTAGCATGGAGCCCGATACGGGGCTCAAACCCACAAACTATGAGGCCATGACGTGAGCTGAATGAAATCAGGAGTCGGATGCCTAACCGACTGAGCCACCCACGTGCCCCGAGAAACTGATTTTTTTTAATATTATTCAATTTTAATATGAATTTAAATTTAATTTTAACCCACGCGCCTAGTGGCTCCTGTTTTGGGCAGCACAAGACCCACAGCAACAGCAGGAAGCGTGGTTAGAAATCTCTACCACAGAAAGTTCAGTAGCAGGAAACTGGAATTACGGTATAGTCACAGGATGGAAAATAATTACAGTAAGAGCAAACATTTATTTGTTGGGTGCTTTCTTTAAGCCAGGCGGTGTCTCAAGCACTTGACCTGCCAGAACTCCTTGGATTCTTGCTGAACATAGTGGAAAGAAATACACTATAGCCTTCTGCCAACAGGGGTGAATGAATCCTAGATGCACAAGGCTGAGGGGAAAAGCAAGTCCCGAAAGTTGCCTACCATGTGATAGCATTTTTCAAACCTTAAAAACAAGCAAAATGAAACACTGTTCATGGGTATACAGATACTTGGTAAGAATTCAGGGTACGATGCTTTTTGTGGAGAGAAGGTGCCCCAGTGAGCCGGCTCTGTCCCCTCCTGACCTCCTGGCCTCTGCACGTTGTCACAACTCATCTGCAGCCGCCCTGGGGTGAGCAGGCACCACTTGTGTGGACTTGTTAGGACAGCGTTTTCACTAGAAGCCGTGATCATTGCGGCGTCACCAAAGCTAGCAATGAATCTGGTTTCAGTTCGCGGTGAAGCACGTGTTCGGTTACAAGAGGGGGTGGCTTACGTTAGTTGCCTTGGTCGGGTTCCTTAAGCCCTTGTTATTTAGCCAAACCCTTTGCTCCAAATGTTTGTTTTTTGTTTCCTCTTGTCTCATGCTGAGTTGAGCGTTACCAGAATCGAGCCGCAAGAACTTAGTTTGAAAATGAAAAATCCGAAAATTGTAAAATAACAAATATGTTTACTTATGAACCGTTATCGTGAAAGTGTTGGTTAGAAGAAAAGCCCAAACGACACCTGAGGGCGTTACGAATCAATCTTTATAGCAGATTTCATCTATAGGTCGGTGTAATTTCAAAATTACATAGTGGTTTGTGGTAAGTTGCGTTCAGAAACATTCTGCTGCCGAGGGTCCGGTTTTGCTGTTGGGAGTCTACGAGTGGCCCGGAGCTGATGGTTGAATTTATGTCAAGCTTTTCTGTGTAATATGTGCATCTTTGACTTTTTTCCTTATTGTTCCGTCTTTATTCTTTCCTGCATTACTGACATGGGTTTATCTTTTCTCCCTTTAGAGAGTTTTGAGGTGACAGTCACCAAAGAAGGTGATAAAGGGTTCTTTCTATCCCTCCTATGAATATTAACCCACTAACTTTGTTTATAAAATTGGGAATCAGCCCTTAAACAGAAGAAACTGTCATGCTCTTTTACCCTGATTTATTCTCCTACTTTGTTTCTATTTTTAAATATATTGATGGAAATTGTATGTAACCAAACCCTTGGTCAGAAATATCTAGAAATCAGACATCCATTTGAACTGTACGGATAATACTGTACATTTGTTTCTTAATTGAACTTACGAGATTCACTTTGTAACCATTTTCTAGGAGTTGTAATTTTGGAAGAGTGCAGCCTTATTTTTACATGAAATACATTTTTTTTTTGAACATATACGTATACATCAAAAGACTTAATGTTCTCCCACCGGCAAGAATGGACACCTAGATTTCACCCCTCATTAAGCTTGTGAGCCAGCTTCCAGGTGCTGATGTCCTGATGTCCCCAGGCAGGCTTGTTTCGCAGGTCTGATAGGCTAGCTTTGGAAACCAAGGCAAGTCTAGCAAATCCCTCCCTGTGATGGAACCGATCTTCATAGTAAACCATAGCTGTTGAAATGGATGCCTGAAAAGTTGGTATTTCTACCTTTCTCATTTAGTAGTTTGTTTTGATTCCCTAATTTTAGCCAGGCTCATTGCACAGGAAGACTTGTTTCTTTTGACTTTTTTTTTTTTTTTTTTTGACAGAATTTCTGTAATTACGGTGCTGAACCTTTTATGTTACCCTCCTTCCTCTCTCAACACTTAACTGCATTTTAGCCTTCTCTCTGGTCCAAATCAAAATCGCTGCCCGGCTGTCCCCAGTAGCTGGGGACAGTTGCTCTGCGTTACCAGGCCGTGGCTGTTTGCTAATGAGACTACTTTTACCCTGGAGCCATCTTAAGTACTCCTGTGAAATGCCTGTCTATATTTTCTCTTTCTCTCTTTTGTATTCCTGCATGAATGGATGCAAAGTTAAGCAAGTTGCTTGGAAAGCGAGAACATGCTTCTTTTTACTAAAGCCCCAGAACTTATCCCTGTCCAAGCACAGTGCCCTTGCTTTGTCCACAGACCCTCTAAACCCCTGGCTGCCGAACTGTTGTCATTTCTTTTCGGGGGGGGGGGGGGGGGGGGAAGGTATGGGAAGGGGGAGGGGAGCACGCAGACTCCGGGGGGCAGAAATTCTAACGTGCGCTGCTTTGACTCCCTAGGTGAGATTTGTGGATTTAAAATTCATGGGCAGAATGTCCCCTTTGATGCAGTGGTAGTGGATAAGTCCACTGGCGAGGGAATAATTCGCTCAAAAGAGAAACTGGACTGTGAACTGCAGAAAGACTACACATTCACCATCCAGGCCTATGACTGCGGCCAGGGGCCGGATGGCGCCAACGCGAAAAAGTCTCATAAGTAAGTAAGCTGACCAGAGAGAGCGCGTGCGAAGAAAGCAGTACTGACCCTTGCTTTCTTTCTGTGTCCCCGAGACTTTCTGTGTTCTTAGAGATGAGGCAGAAGGTATTTCTGGCTCTCCGCTGAAATTGTAAGCTCCTTGAGGATAGGAATCCTGTCTGTTTACCCTGCAGCATTAGTTGTCGAATAAGCAAATGAATGGGCAGTTCTATCCCACCCAGCACTCTAATGACAGAAACTAGAGCTCTGCACTGAAAATCGGGAAAGCCCATTTTTTCCTCCAGGAGGATATTTTGTTGTTAGGTTTCTTTTTCCCGCAAATTCAAAGGGCAGAGCATTCGTTCATGCTGGTGGGAGCGGGCTGACTTTGGCGCCCCATCCTGGATGTGTTCATATCTATATCCTTTGAGAACTGCTCGTGGAACAGACAGGACTCTGAACTAGACCTGGGTTTAGAATTCCAGTCTTTTCTCCGCCACTTTCTGTCCCTTCGGCATGGGGCAAGTTTTCGTCTTGTTGAGTCTCGGTTTCTACTTGGCTCCTGGGCTAGGGAGAGAGGGGCACGCTGCCACGAGACCCATCGTGAGGGTCAGGAGGATGCGCGGCGTTGGGTGTGGAGGGTCTTGGTGCACACTGGGGGTGCTGAGTGCCAGAGAACTACTCCTCATCCTTTTCACACCGTGCGATATTACTGTTGTCCTTGAAAAAGCCTTCTGTGGGTCAGAGATCCTGTCTGAGTCAGAAACACGCCCAGATCAGTAGCCCTGAGACTGACCCTTTCCTCTCTTTGTAGCCAAGTCTGTGGTGCCTTAGTTTTCTCATGCCCAAGACGGGGAGGTGGAAGGGCAGCACGGGGTCGGCCAGGGAGGGAGCACTGAGGTCGCTTGGAGGACCTTCGTTTGTTGGATCAGTTAGTGGGTCATGGGCAACAGTGGGCTGCGAGCCGTCTCCATTCCCTAGAAGCAGGACGGGATTGGTTTCCATGCTCCTGATCAGACTCCCCATCCACGTTTCCCATCTTCTATCTATGTCTTACTCCTTCTTCCTTTGGGTCTAATTTTGTCTGATCTAGTTTATCTCCCTTCTGCATGCCCTGTCCCGTATTGTTAAGAAAACCCCAAGTCTCCAAGTCTCTTATTTTACTGCCTTTTTTTTTTTTTTACCAGCCATTTTACTCCTAGGACCTGGAAGAATCAACTTAAATATCTATTTTAACTTTCTGAAGTCCTCTCCATGCTAAAATAACAGTGACTAGTGTAATTTTTTTCTCCATCATACAAACTTCATGAAATAAGATATTAGCAAAAGGAAACATAAAAACGGGGCAGAACTGGTGTACTTTGGGTTAAAAAAACAAACCGAACACACAGCTTTTTTTCTTCTTCTTCCAGAGCAACTGTCCATATCCAGGTGAACGATGTGAACGAATATGCACCTGTGTTCAAGGAGAAGTCCTACAAAGCGACCGTCATCGAGGGGAAGCAGTATGACAGCATCCTGAGGGTGGAGGCCGTGGACGCCGACTGCTCCCCCCAGTTCAGCCAGATATGCAGCTATGAAGTCGTCACTCCAGACGTGCCGTTTGCTATCGACAAAGATGGTGAGTCAGAGGAACAGGCCTTCCTCGCCAAGGTGACGGTCCATTGGCAGTTCCGCACGTCGGCGAAACTCAGATTGGAGACCGGCTTCATCCATCCCTTCAGGATGCTGTAGCAAAGTACCGTGAGCTGGGGGCTCAAACAGTCAACAGTTCGCACTGTTCCGGAGGCCGGGAGACCGGGATCAAGGTGCTGGCAGATTCAGTGTCTGCTGAGGACCCGAGTCCCGGTTCCCAGGTGGCCATCTTCTCTCTGCGTCCTCACAGAGCGGGGAGAGAGCCCTCTGGGATCCCGGTATGGGGGCCCCACACTCACGACTTCATCTAACCCTAAGTTCCTCCCCTAGGCACCACCTCCTAATATCACATTGGGGGTTGTCAGCATTCAGATTTGGAGGGGACAAGTATTCATTCCGTAGCAGAGACCGAATGGTGTGTGAGTTTCAGATAAATATTTTTTCGCTCTGTCCCCTGAAAGCCTTTTTGTTGGCACCTGAAGTCACGGGTTCTTTTTTTGGGCGCCCTATTTTTCCTTCTTCCGCCAAGGTCTAATAAAAAACCCCCCACCTAACATGTTTTTAATCTGTACTTTCTCACTTCTCTATCAAAGTGCATCTGAAAAGACTGACCTTTAGTTGGTCTGTCTTCTGCTCTCCATTAGATTTGGATCTTCTGTCTCATCTTGAAGACGAAGGTTTCTGCCTTACTGCCAGGTGCTCCAGTCCTTTGTAATTGAGCAGAATGAACTCATGCTGGAGCTCAGCTTTTTTTTTTTTTTATTAGGTTATGGCCTCTTGATGGTGATGCAGTGTCTCTGTTGTTAATGCACAGTCCAGAATCTTTGATGAAATTACGGACATTGCAAACACTTTGCAGACGTCTGTACCCATACTCAGAAGCAGGCTGCTGTTCTAGCAGGTGGGGGTAGGGAATCTTTCTCTCTTCCTGTCTCTGTGACACACACACACACACACACACACACACACACACACACACACACACAGAGTAAGTCTTTGAGCAAGAAATATTTAATGCAGCTTCATCTAGTATTTAGTATTTGAAGTACTGGAATTACTTTTCTTTATTCTCTCATACGTTAAATACTTAATCTTAAAGCGCATATAAAACCAAAGAAGAAAAACTATAAGAATAAATGGAGGTCGAATTGTGTAGATTCATTCCTTCTGTTTTAACAGCCCTTAAAGATGGATTTAGTGTGCGTTCAAGCGCAGGAAAGCAAGACCGAGCATTAATTATCTCGAGCGTCAGGTTGATTTCCGTGTCCGTGTTTATAACACTTAGAACACATGTACTTTGTTTTTTGTGCTTTTATTTAAAAAAAATATTTTAATGTTTATTTATTTTTGAGAGAGAGACAGACAGACTGTGACTGGGGAAGGGGCAGAGAGAGAGGGAGACACAGAATCGCAAGCAGGCTCCAGGCTCTGAGCTTTCGGCACAGAGCCCGATGCGGGGCTCGAACTCACGAACCGTGAGATCGTGACCTGAGCCAAAGTCGGATGATTAACTGACTGAGCCACCCAGGTGCCCCAGAGCAGGTGTGCTTTGTGTTTCAGCACAACTTTGCCTTCTCACTGTTGTTTGTTTCCCCTCTGGAAGGTTACATAAAAAACACAGAGAAGCTAAACTATGGGAAAGAACACCAGTACAAGCTGACCATCACCGCCTACGATTGCGGGAAGAGAAGGGCAGCGGAAGATGTCTTGGTGAAGGTCAGCGTCAAGCCCACCTGCACCCCCGGGTGGCAAGGTGAGCTTCATTCTCCTTTCTGCTCTCACACCTGTTCTGACACGTCGCATACCAGAGGGCCCTAAAGTGTGAGTCTTCCTCCTTCCTTCCCTCCTTCCCTCCTTCCCTCCTTCCCGGGTTTGTGGACCCACACAGGATGGAACAAGAGGATCGAATATGAGCCTGGCACGGGCTCTTTGGCCCTCTTCCCAAATGTCCACCTGGAGACGTGCGACGAACCCGTGGCCTCAGTGCAGGCGACGGTGGAGCTGGAGACCGGCCACATCGGGAAAGGCTGTGACCGTGACACCTACTCCGAACAGTCTCTTCACCGGCTGTGCGGTAAGGGGGCCTGGTGGTCTTCGGTGAGGGCGAGACACCCTTTCAGGTGGAAGAGAGTTATGTGGGGGCGGGGGTGGGGGGGTTGTCTATAACCCTGAACCGGAACAGACTCTGACTTTCTGACACGGCTGTTACTGCCTTGGCTAATTGTCATGCTGGATGGGCTTCAGGAGGTACATAAACCCCTTACAGCCTGTTCAGAATGTTACATGCGTGTGCATTTTAGGAGCCGGTGATGCGAGGAAAGTGTTTCTCTAACGTACGTTGAGGATAATCAAAAGAGAGGGATTATGTAAGTAGAGTGAGTTTGAAATGAGATGTTTATCTAAGGACTGAAGAAAAAAATACAGATAAAGCAATAGCTTTTGGCAAACGAGAAGTAGAAAGCCGAAACTACGGACGCTCACGTCTAATTCTGAGTCTCAGCAGATTGTTTACCACAGACATTATGTGAAATCCAGAGACCCCGTGGTTACGAATCCCATCGAAGCCTTGCCCTCCGTCTTCACCAATAGTTGTGGGTATTTTTCTGGTTTATCTGAATGAGGTAGAGGTGAGGTATGGATGCGTGTCGTGGAAAATGCCGAGGAAGAGTGTGCCGCTTGGCCAGCAGCGAAACCCCCGTAACTGAAATGAGCTGTCCGTGCTCAGAGGGTATTTTGTGCCTCAGGAGCTACTTGGCGTCAGCTCTGCGGGCGGCGTTTTCCCACGTCCCCGTCTTTCCACCGGCCTGATACAGCCTGTAGGATCGAGCAACTAGATTTCTTACATAACTGGAATATGCAAAACGAAAGAGTTTATCCTCTGCTGGCTTATCCTAATGGTTAATATTCTCCGTGTTGCCTGACTCTGGGTCCACATAGTCACGTACTGAAATCTACATGGAAGGTGAGAGGTCTGGGACATATTTTAAACTATGTACATTTAAGTGTAACGTTTAAAATTTATTTTCTCTCTCTAGTGCCATGATTTTTTATGGCATTAAGTGAACATTTTCTCAGCAGAACAGTTTACAGTTAGGGAGGAAGAATGGAAAGAATTTCCCCCATGAGTGCTTCCTGCACACTCTGCATTTCTGTATGTTTCCTTCATTCACTGTGCCCATCAGGCCCACCAAGGAGGTGGTGTTGACCTCATTTTTACTGAGGAATTCAGTTGGGAGAGGAGGGGGAGAAGTTCTCACTTTTAGGAAGAAAGGGGCAGGCACTGGCATTTGACCGAGGTCGTATGTGAGGTCATGCTGCTCCTAGGAACAGAGGACCAGGTGATGGGGAGAGCTCCCAAAGTCTTCTTCCGTGGGCACATTTAAAAGAAAAATGAGCTTGGCAGTGTGTAACAATAGCTGCAGATTTTTTTCATGTTCCTTGGTTCACTGATTCCATTTCTAGGAATTGATGCTAAGGGAATAATCGTGGATCACACGGAGGTCCTCGTGAAGGCAGGGTTTGTCATAGAAAAGAGTGGGGACAGTCTCAGTGTTTGCCAAGGAGATCAGTTAAATAAGTCACAGTGTATCGGTGCAGTGAAATGCTCAGACATTTAAAAATGTGCTATAGAGAAATACTAATGGGAATGTGTGTACCTTTATATACATCGTAGGACTGTATTTTTTATAATGTGTATATTCGTAGAGAAAAGACTGGAAGTGTTTGCACCCAGATGTTAATAGTGGATATATTTGGGGGGGTGCCTGGATGCCTCAGTTGGTTGAGCATCCTACTCTTGATGTCCGTTCAGGTCTCGATCTCAGGGTTGTGAGTTCAAGCCCCATGTTGGGCTCCACGCTGGGTACAAAGCCAACTTAAAAAAATTTTTTTTTTTAAATAGTGGATATATTTGGGTGGGATTACAAGTAATGCTTTCTTCCTTTTATCCTTTCTTTAAAGTTTTGTTTTTTTTTTTTTTTTTTTTTTCCCCCAGGCAGAACAAGAGAGGGAAGGGCAGAGAGAGGGAGAGAGAGAATTCCAAGCAGGCTCCATGCTCTCAGTGCAGAGCCCAGTGCAGGGCTCGACCTCATGAACCATGGGATCATGACCTGAACTGAAATCAAGAGCTGGATGCTCAACCGACTGAGCCACGCAGGCACCCCCTTTTTTCCTTTAAGCAAAAGTATCCACAGTTAGTTATTATTTATGATTTAAAAAAAAATAAAAACCCTTATTTTTAAGGAACATAAGCAGAAGCTAGCAAACTGTGTAACTGGAAGATAGGATGTTGCCCTTAGTGTGGCCTCGAGACTCTTCTACCTTCCGAGTCCTTCACGTTGTGCGTATTGTTACCGTGTCGGCTTAGGCGCTGCGTCTGGCACCACCGAGCTGCTCCCGTCCCCAAGTGGGTCCTTGAACTGGACTGTCGGCCTCCCCACTGACAACGGCCACGACAGTGACCAGGTCTTCGAGTTCAACGGCACCCAAGCAGTGAGGATCCCAGATGGTGTCGTTTCTGTCAACCCGAAAGAGCCTTTTACGATTTCCGTGTGGATGAGGCATGGGCCTTTTGGCAGGAAGAAGGAGACCATTCTCTGTAGTTCAGACAAAACAGGTAGGTTAATCTTGCAGTCAGGGCGTCGTCCTTGAGTGGCCGCCGCGGTGGTCGCTGGAAGCAAGACCCCTTCTTCTTCCCCGAAAGGCTCCTGGTGACACACATTTTTCTGTGTTCTGTGCGAGGGCTCTCCGCCCTCGAGATACTGTACTGCCGTTGGGTGGTTAGTTTTACTCCGTGAGTTGGGCCCCACTTCTCAGTCAAACCCAAGTGTATCTGTTTCCAAACCCTGCCTTGGCCCGACTGGAGAGTTCATTTATGCGGATAAATGATAGAACCGTGTCTTCAAAATCCATTAAGGAAATAGCTTTTATTTCTCCTTTGGGTATTAAGCTGGCAGCTTACCAGGAGGATTTCTCTCGGCAGACATGAACCGGCACCATTATTCACTGTACGTCCACGGCTGCCGCCTCACTTTCCTCCTCCGTCAGGATCCTTCAGAAGAGAAGAAATACAAACCTGCAGAATTCCACTGGAAATTGAATCAGGTGAGTGCCTGGAAAACTCACGGGTTTATGACCTTTCCGAGAGTATAACTGGGTATTGCAACTTCATACGGGACCAGCTATTTATGGGCAGTGTATATTTATATTTATGAATAAATATAAAAATATAAAAAAATTTTTGCAATGTATGTAGACACTTTGGGCACAGTTCTGTTACAGTAACTATAGTCTTTTTTCTTATTTTTATTTTTTTATTTTTTAAACATTTATTTTTGAGACAGAGAGAGACAGAGCATGAACGGGGGAGGGTCACAGTGAGAGGGAGACACAGAATCCGAAACAGGCTCCAGGCTCTGAGCTGTCAGCACAGAGCCTGACACGGGGTTTGAACTCACGGACCGCGAGATCATGACCTGAGCTGAAGTCGGACGCTTAACCTATTGAGCCACCCAGGCGCCCCGAGTACCTATAGTCTTAATGTACACATTTAGTTTCTTCTGATGACGTTTAAAAACAACCTTACTATATTACTTGTGGGTTATAGGATAGCAAATAAATCCTTTGAACTCCTTTCCTCTGAAAGCCTACGTTTTTCATTTTATACGTTTATATTTGACACATCCAGTATTAATATAAAGAAATTATATGCTTTAAATTCAAAATACTGTGTTGTAGTTTATTGAAATTTGCAGCATTTGATTAAACATTGGGATTGAGACCCTTGTATTTGTTTATTCATTATTTAAAGCCTTGCCTCCCAAATTGTGCCAAGGAGCCCCCGGGTTGCTTCAGCAGATTTAGGGGTGCCGTGGGATATCTTAGACTGTCAGAGAGCCAGCAATCTTGACATCTTTCAGAAACCACACAAACTACTAGCTTGAGGGAGTTTACAGTGTCACCATTAGGTCACCTTACATCCCTTTTGATGATAGCGTATCTTTTGCAAAGCTGCTTTCCCAATAGTTTCTGTGATAAAAAGCAAGTATCACGTGAAAAACAATTGGTGCATTTCAGGAAACAAGGGGGCGCTGTAAACTGAGGAAACCTTTCCTTTAAAATCACAGCAGATCGTTTCTTTTCTTTTTTTATATTAGAAAGCAAGAGAGCGTGTGCACAAGGGGCGGAGGGAGAGGGAGAGAATCTTTTTTTTTTTTTTAATTCACATTAGTTAACATATAATGTAATAATGGTTTCAGGAGTAGGATTTAGAGATCCATCACTTACATAGAACACGAGCGCTCATCCCAACAAGTGCCCTCCTTAATGCCCATCGCCCCACCCTCCTCTGCTCATCCCAACAAGTGCCCTCCTTAATGCCCATCGCCCCACCCTCCTCCCCTCCAGCAACCCTCAGTTTGTTCTCTGTATTTAAGTCACT
Organism: Panthera leo; assembly: GCF_018350215.1. Lineage (NCBI taxonomy): Eukaryota > Metazoa > Chordata > Mammalia > Carnivora > Felidae > Panthera > Panthera leo. Next base: position 6,839,464 of record NC_056686.1, on the reverse strand, counting down.
TATGGTTTGACTCCCTCTCTGTTTTTATCTTATTTTTCCTTCCTTTCCCCTATGTTCATCTGTCCTGTTCTTTAAATTCCAAATACAAGTGAAATCCTATGATACTTGTCTTTCTCTGACTTCTTTCACATAACTGACTTTCTCTGACTTCTTTCTTTTTGATTGCTGAGTGATATTCCATTGTGTATATAAACCACCTTTCTTCATCCATTCATCGGTTGATGGACATTTGGGCTCTCTCCATAATTTGCCTATTTTTGATAGTGCTGCTATAAACATTGGGATGCATGTGTACCTTTGAATCAGTGTTTTTGTACCCTTTGGATAAATACCCAGTAGTGGCAATTGCTGGGTCGTAGGGTAATTCTATTTTTCATTTTTTGGGGAACCTCCATACTGTTTTCCAGAGTGGCGGCCCCAGTTTGCATTCCCACCAACAGTGCAAAAGTGTTCTCTTTTCTCCACATCCTCGTCAGCATCTTTCCTGAGTTGTTAATTTTAGCCATTCTTACAGGTGTGAGGTGGTATCTCAGTATGGTTTTGATTTGTATTTCCCTGGTGATGAGTGATGTTGAGCATCTTTTCATGTGTGTATTAACTATTTGGGTGTCTTCTTTGGAAAAGTGTCTTTTCATGTTTTCTGCCCATTTCTTCAATGGATTATTTGTTTTTTGGGTGTTGAGTTTGATAAGTTCTTTATAGATTTTAGATAGTAGCCCTTTATCTGATACGTCATTTGCAAAGATCTTCCCTCATTCTGTAGGTTGTCTCAGGTTTGTTGTTTCCTTCACTGTGCAGCTTTTTATCTTGATGAGGTCCCAGTAGTTCATTTTTGCTTTTGTTTCCCTTGCTTCTAGAGACATGTCTAGTAAGAAGTTGCTGTGGCCAAGGTCAAAGAGGTTGCTGCCTGTTTCTTTTGAAACTTTAAAAAAAGTGTTTATTTATTTATTTTGAGACAGAGAGAGAAAACAGGTGGGTGGGAGAGGGACAGAAGGGGGGAGAGAGAGAGAGAGAGAGAGAAAGAGAACCCCAAGCAGACTCTGTTTCAGCAGCACAGAGTCTGACATGGGGCTCAATCTCCTGAATCTAGAGATCGTGACCTGAGGCAAAACCAAGAGTTAGACGCTTAACCCACCGAGCCAGCCAGCCCTCCTCCCAAATTTTTTTAACTTTTTTTTTTTTTTTTTTAATGTTTACTCCTCTAGGATTTTGATGGTTTCCTATCTTACATTTAGGTCTTTGATCCATTTTGAGTTTATTTTTGTGTCTGGTGTAAGGAAGTGGTCCAGGTTCATTCTTCTGCATGTCGCTGTCCAGTTTTCCCAACACCATTTGCTGAAGAGACTGTCTTTATTCCATTGGATAGTCTCTCCTGCTTTATTGAAAATTAATTGGCCATACATTTGTGGATCCATGTCTGGGTTGTCTAGTCTGTTCCACTGATCTCTGTGTCTGTTTTTGTGCCAGTACCATACTCTCTTAATTACAGCTTTGTAATGTAGTTTAAAGTCTGGAATTGTGATGCCTCCAGTCGCGGTTTTCTTTTTCAACATTACTTGGGCTATTCAGGGTCTTTTCTGGTTCCATACAAATTTTAGGATTGTTTGTTCTAGCTCTGTGAAGAATGCTGGTGTTATTTTGATAGGGATTGTACCGAATGTATAGATTGCTTTGGGTAGTATAGACATCTTAAGAACATTTGTTCTTCTAATCCATGAGCATGGATTGTTTTCCCATTTCTTTGTATCTTCGCCAGTTTGTTTCATAAGCATTCTGTAGTTGTTTTTTGCTTTTTTCTTTTAGAGAGGGAGCGTGAGCAGGGGAGAGGGGCAGAGGGAGAGAGAGAATCTTTTATCTATCTATTTATTTTTTAGAGACACACACACACACACACACACACACACACACACACAGAATCCGAAGAAGGCTCCAGTCTCTGACCTGTCAACACAGAGCCCGATGCGGGGCTCAAACTCACAAACCATGAGATCATGACCCGTGCCGAAGTCGGACATTTAACCGACTGAGCCACCCAGGCACCCCAGCCTTCTATAGTTTTTAGAGTACAGATCTTTTATCTCTTTGGTTAGGTTTATTCCTAACTATCTTATGGTTTTTTGTGCAGTTGTAAATGGGCTTGATTCCTTGATTTCTCTTTCTGCTGCTTCATTTATTGGTGTATAGAAATGCAACAGATTTCTGTATGTTGATTTTATATCCTGCAACTTTGCCGAATTCATGCATCGGTTCTACCGGGTTTTTTTGCAGGGGTGGGGGTATCTTTCGGGTTTTCTACGTAGAGTATCATGTTGTCTGTGAAGAATGAAAGTTTGACTTCTTCCTTGCCAGTTGGGATGCCTTTTATTTCTTTGTGTTGTCTGATTGCTGAGGCCAGGACTTCCAGTATTGTGTTGAACAACAGTGGTGACAGCGGCCATCCCTGTCCTGTTCCTGACCTTAGGAGGAAAGTTCTCAGTTTTTCCCCATTGAGGAGGATATTAGCTGTGGGTCTTTTGTGTATGGCCTTTATGATATTGAGGTATGTTACTTCTATCCCTACTTCCTTGAGGGTTTTTATCAAGAAAGGATGCTGTATTTTGTCAAATGCATTTTCTGCATCTATTGAGAGGACCATGTGGTTCTTATCCTTTCTTTCATTAATGTGTGTATCACGTTGATTTATTTGGGGATATTGAACCACCCCTGCAGCCCAGGAATAAATCCCCCTTGATCTTGGTGAATAATCCTTTTGATGTTTTGTTGGATTCGATTTGCTAGTATCTTGTTGAGAATTTTTGCATCCATGAGGGAAATTGGTTTGATAATTCTCCTTTTTAGTGGGGTCTTTAGTTTTGGAATCAATGTAATACTGGCCTCCTAGAATGAGTTTGGAAGTTTTTCTTCCATTTCTACTTTTTTGGAACAGTTTCAAAAGAATAGGTATTAACTCTTTTTTAAATGTTTGAATTTCCCTGGGAAGCCATCCAGCCCTGGACTCTTGTTCATTGAGAGATTTTTGATTAGTGATTCCATTCTGTTACTGGTTATGGGTCTGTTCAAAATTTTTATTTCTTCGCATTTCGGTTTTGGTAGTTTGTATGTTTCTAGGATTTATCCATTTCTTCTCAGTTGCCCAGTTTGTTGACATATAATTACTCATAATATTCTCTTATTATTGTTTGTATTTCTGTGGTGTTGGTTGTGATGTCTCCTCTTTCATTTGTGATTTTATTTATTTGGATCCTTTTTCTTTTTACAAATCTTGCCAGGGATTTATTGATTTTGTTAATTCTCTCAAAGAACCAGCTCCTGGTTTTGTTGCTCTGTTCTCCTGTTTTGTTTTGTTTTGTTTTGTTTTGTTTTTCGATGTCACTGATTTTTTTTTTTTTTTTTTTTTTTTGAGGGAAAGAGGCAAACAGAATTTGAGTTGGGGAGGGGGAGAGAGAGGGAGACAGAATCAGAAGCAGGGCTCCAGGCTCTGAGCCGTTAACACAGAGCCCGACGTGGGGCTTGAACTCACAAACCGCGAGATCATGAACTGAGCCGAAGGTGGACGCTTAACTGACTGGGACACCCAGGCGCCCCTTGATATCATTGATTTCTGCTCTGATCTTTATTATTTCCCTTCTTCTGCTGGTTTTGGGCTTTATTTGCTCTTCTTTTTCCAGCTCCTTTAGGTGTAAGTTTAGGCTGTGTATTTGAGACATTTCTTCCTTCTTTAGAAAGACCTGAATTGCAACATACTTCCCTCTTAGGACTGCCTTTGCTGCATCCCAGAGGTTTTAGACTGTTGTATTTTCATTTTCATTGGCTTCCATATACTTTTTAAGTTCTTTAGTTTCCTGGTTAACCCATTCATTTTTAAATAGGATGTTCTTTAACCTCCAAGTATTTGTGGTCTTTCCAAATGTTTTCTTGTGGTTGATTTCAAGGCTCATAGCATTGTGGTCTGAAAATATGCATGGTATGATCTCGATCTTTTTGTACTTGTTGAGGATTGATTTGTGACCCAGTATGTGATCTGTTCTGGAGAATGTTCCATGTGCACTCGAGAAGAATGCGCATTCTGCTGCTTTAGGATGAAATGTTCTGAAAATATCGGTTAAGTCCATCTGGTCCAGTGTGTCATTCAAAGTTGTTGTTTTCTTGGGGCACCTGGGTGGCTCAGTCAGTTGAGCGTCCGACTTCGGCTCAGGTCATGATCTCACGGTTGGTGGGTTCGAGCCCCGTGTCGGGCTCTGTGCTGACAGCTCAGAGCCTGGAGCCTGCTTCTGATTCTGTGCTCCCCCTCTCTCTCCGCCCCACCCCTGCTGTACTCTGTCTCTGTCTTTCAAAAACGAATAAACATTAAAAAAAATTAAAAAAAAAAAACAAAAAAAAAACCAAAGTTGTTTCCTTGATTTTCTGCTTAGGTGATCTGTCTGCTGCTGTAAGTGGGGTATTAAAGTTCCCTACTGTTATTGTATTGTTATCAATGTGGTTCTTTATGTTTGTTATTGATTTATATATTTGGGTGTTCTCAAGTTGAGGTCATAAATATTTACAGTTGTTAGGTCTTGTTTGTGGATAGGCCCCTTAATTATGATATAATGCCCTTCTCTCGTTACAGTCTTTGTTTTAAAGTTTAATTTGTCTGGGGGCGCTCGGGTGGCTCAGTCGGTTAAGTGTCCGGCTTCAACTCAGGTCGTGATCTCACAGTCCATGTGTTCAAGCCCCGCTGACAGCTCAGAGCATAGAGCCTGCTTCAGATTCTGTGTCTCCCTCTCTCCCTGCCTCTCCCCAACTCGCACAGGCTGTCCCTCTCTCTCTCTCTCTCTCTCTCTTAAAAATAAACATTTAAAAATTTTTTCTCAATAAATAAAATAAAGTTTAATTTGTCTGATATAAGTATGGCTATTCCGGGTTTCTTTTGACATCCATTAGCATGATAGATGGTTCTCCATCCCCTCACTTTCATAATTTTTTTTTAAGTTTATTTATTTTGAGAGAGAGAGAGAGAGAGAACAAGCAGGGAGGGGCAGAGAGAGGGGGGACAGAGGATCTGAAGTAGGCTCTGTGCTGACAGCAGAGAGCCCAATGCGGGGCTCGAACTCACAAACTGAGATCATGACCTAAGCCAAAGTTGGACGCTTAACCAACTGAGCCACCCAGGTACCTCTCCATCCCCTCATTTTCAATTTGCAGATGTCTTTAGGTCTAAAATGAGTCTCTTATAGGCGGCATATAGATGGATCTTGTGTTTTTATTCATTCTGATACCCTGTGTCTTTTGATTGGGGCATTTAGTCCATTTACATTCAGAGTGATTATTGAAAGATACGAATTTAGCACCATTGTGTTGCCTGTAGAGTTGGTGTTTCTGGTGATGTTCTCTGGTCCTTTCTAGTCTTTGTTGCTTTTGGTCTTTTTTGTTTTGTTTTTTTCTCCAAAGAGTCCCCCTTAAAATTTCTTGCAGGGCTGGTTTAGTGGTCACAAACTCCTTTATTTATTTATTTTTGGTCTGGGAAGCTCTTTATTTTTCTTAAAAGTTTCTTGCAGGGCTGGCTTAGTGGTCACAAACTCCTTTATTAATTTTTTGTTTGGGAAGCTCTTTATCTTTCCTTCTTTTCTGAGTGACAGCCTTGCTGGATAAAGAATTCTTGGCTGAATATTTTTTCCATTCAGCATGTTGAATATACTCTGCCACTCCTTTCTGGTCTGCCAAGTTTCTGTGGACAAATTGGCTGCCAGCCTTATTTGTCTTCCCTTGTAGGTTAAGGACTTTTTTCCCCTTGCTGCTTTTATGGTTCTTTCCTTGTCTGTGTATTTTGTGAATCTGACTATGATATGCCTTGGTGATGGCTGGCTTTTGTTGAATTTAATGGGAGTTCTCTGTGCTTCTGGATGTCTGTGTCCTTCCCCAGATTAGGGAAGTTTTCAGCTATAATTTGCTCACATAAACCATCTGCCCCTTTTTCTCTCCCTTCGTCTTCTGTGACTCCTAGGTTATGAATGTTATTCCTCTTTGAGTTGCTGAGTTCTCTAAGTCTTGTATTGTGATCTTTGGACTTTGTATCCTTCTTTTTTTCAGCTTCATTATTTTTTTGTAATTTTATCTTCTATATCACTGATTCACTGCTCTGCTTCATCCATCCTCACTGTCACAGCATCCATTCGAGATTACATCTCAGTTATAACGTTATTGATTTTGGCCTAACTAGATTTTAGTTTTTTTATCTCTACAGAGAGGGATTATCTGGTGTCCTCCTGAGCCGAAGTCAAGAGTCAGACACTTAATGGACTGAGCCACCCGGGTACCCCTGTATTTTTATGTTTACAGCCTGTATTTGAATCAGGATCTAAATAAGGGACTGTGATTGGTTGCTATACCTTTTGAGTTTTATAATCTGTAGATTTTTCTCTTCTCTTGTCTCTTCTCTTCTCTCTTGATGACAGAAATCAGGCTTTTTGTCCCAGAGTTTCCCATAGTTTAGATTTGGCTGATTGCATTGTTGTAGTCCATCTAACATACATGCCACTGTCTTCTTTAGAGCCTGTAAATTGGTAGTGTGGTCTAAAGGCTTTATTGGACTTGGGTTTGGATGTTCCTGGTATGTTTAAGTTCTGTGGCACTCTGTCTCTGTCATCTGCGTTGTAGGGAATGTGTCCTGAGGAGAGATTCATGGGAACAACCTCAGTTCTTTCATGTTTGTTTAATAGTCTGTGGCTTTTATAGTGGAAGTCAGTTTGGCTGGATGTGAAATCTCTGGCTCATATTTAAGATTTATAAGAACAGGGGCACCTGGGTGGCTCATTCGGTTAAGCTTTCGACTTTGGCTCAGGTCATGATCCCGCGATCCGTGGGTTTGAGCCCCACATCATACTCTGCTGACAGCCCAGAGGCTTGATCCTGCTTCAGATTCTGTGTCTCCCTCTCTCTCTCTGACTCTCCCCTGCTTGCCCTTTCTCTCTCTCTCTCTCTCTCTCTCTCTCAAAAATAAACATTTAAAAAAAAAAAGATTTACAAGAACAGAAAATTTCTCTGTCCATTGTTTTCAGACATAAGATATTGCTACTGAAGTCTGATGGCAATCTGATCTTCTTTCCCTTATAAGATACTTGGTTCTTTTGTTTGGGTGACCAAAGGATGTGTCTTTTTTCTTTTTTAAAGCTAATTAATTTTATGCACGTCTTGATTGTTGGGTCTGTTTTCCCAGATATGTGGTATGCCCTTTGTTAGTATATAGTTTAAAGCAGTTTGGTACTTCAGGCAAGTTTTTGGTGTTATAGTTCTTAGCCCTGTCCCATCATTGCTTTGCTCTTTCTTTTCTGGGGACCTTCATATTCTTTATCTGTATTCTCTACCTGTCACTTTTTACCCAAGTCATTCCTGATTTGTCAGCTCTTGTCTGAGTTGCTCTGGTCCTGATCTATGTGCTTTTGTGTTTTGTGTCACTTTCCTGACATCATTGGAGTGTTCTGAGATAATACATGATCGTTTTCATGTCTGTTGCAGGAATATCTTTCAGGTAATGCTTTCAGGGTCTGAAGGGATAGTATTCCGTCCATTTGCTTTCTTTCTCTTGAAAAGTTCATAGGGGATTGAACTGTGATCCGTTTTCCTCCTCCTCATTTTTATATACAGTTACTTTTTTTGCATTCTCAAAGAAGAGAGTTGGATAGCATGACCCTTTTTCTAGTTTTAGGGCTCTGCCTCCCTCTTCTGTTACTGTTGTAAGGCATCTCAACCGGTAAGTATGGCCTCACCACTCTATGATATCCTCTGGGTCGGAAGCCCCATTGCTTTTCTTCACTACGTGCATCTCAGGGTGCACACGGGCACCGAACTGAGGAGTGTTGTGGGTGTTGTCGACAGCTTTGGGCTTTGCTCTCCTGATCACCCAGTTTTCAGGGAAATTAGAAAATTATGCCAATTCTACTACACTCTTCTCAATATTCTCAGGGACTTTTGACTAAAGTCCAAATGGACTTTCAAATACGGTGTTATTCTGCTAATCTCCCAGAAACCTGCCATACTTTGAGAGCTAGGTGAAATATAATTTGCTTTCTGAAGGAGCTTTTATTACAGAACTTGTCTTAAATAGAGAAGCTAAAATTAAGATATTACCAGCCTCAAAAGTGATTTGCCATGCAATTCCTTCATTTAAAAAGGTTTCATGTAATATATACATACATACAAAAATATCGTGCATATGCAGTAGGCGTATGCTGAGTGTTAGAGGTTTGGATTTTTTCTGTAATAAACTCAGGAGCAGCCGCTTTTCTCTACCGGATATTCTTTGGTAATTTCTTCATTTATTGTGATGTTTCCTGTCTGTTTAACTTTAATGGGTTCAGTTTTTTAGAATGTGTAAATTGGTTAAGCTTATTTAGAAATGCAGTTTTAAAAACACAGGGAGCCTGGGTGACCCAGTCAGTTGAGCATCCCAACTTCGGCTCAGGTCATTGATCTCACGGTTCATGAGTTCGAGCCTGCATTGGGCTCTGTGCTGACAGCTCAGAGCCTGGAGCCTGTTTCGGGTTCTTTTCTCCTCCTCTCTCTCTGCCCCTCCCCCATTCGTGTTTTGTGTGTGTGCGCGTGCGTGCGCACTTCCTCTCAAAAATGAATAAACATTTAAAAAAATGTTTTAAGAAACAAAAACACTATCCCACTCCATCTCTTTCTCTGCCTGTCTCTGTTCTCAAGTACTTGCCTCTTCCTCTGAAGCCAAAGATCAGAGAGTGCCAGACCAAACGGACCTTGGAGGCTGCCGACAGCACTTTCCCTCGGCAGTGGGGGGCGGGGGGGGGAGGTCGGGGGTGCTCATTCATGATGCGGAAGGAACACAGTTTGAGTTATCACTCCCTCTGAGCTGTATGCTCACCTATATTTAGATCATTACCTTTGAATTGAAAAAGAAAATATATGAGTTATGGCATGGCTTATTCTGAGATGGGAGGTGATTTTCATTTTGATCCAGAAAAGGTGTGGATCTTGACAGGCTAAGCCTGCTCAGTGGGGGGCTGTCCAGCCTGCGGATACAAGAATCTCCCGGTGTCAGACTATTGGCAGAAGAGAACTGGGCCCTGTCACGTGAGGAATGGGCACCTCCCCCTGGTCTGGAACGTCCTAGAGGTGATAGTGTTGCCTTGGCCCTTTTGGGTGGGATGTGGTTGAGTGAGATGTATTTTATCGTTAGAGTTTTAAGAAATTCCTTTCCTTTTTCAGAAGCCATTATTCCGTATGGGTGACTTGGTCTCTGTCCCCAGTTGCATTGCTTTCATTGTCTCTGGATGTGAGGGAAGGTAGACCTTTCATGCCCTGGTTTTTCCCTTGGCCTCTCACAGGTCTGTGATGAGGAGTGGCATCACTACGTCCTCAACGTGGAGCTCCCGAGCGTGACTCTCTATGTGGACGGTGTTTCTCACGAGCCCTTCTCTGTGACCGAAGATTACCCGCTTCATCCATCCAGGATTGAAACCCAGCTCGTGGTTGGGGCTTGCTGGCAAGGTAATGGCCATTGGCACCCTCCGCTCGGCATCGGGAATTCAGTCCTGCTGCCTCATGGCCTTGGTGGTGGAAGCAGGCTCCTCTCAGGGTCTTACCCCCTTACCCTCATTGCCTTCGTCTTTCCGTTCCTTCTCCTGGGTGTGGCCGTTCTGGGGACAGGCCGTTCTGGGCATCTGCTGATGCCATGCTCTGGGACGCTCACTTACGGTTTGTTACAGGACTGCAGCAGCCGGCACCTTCCCGGGGAACCTGGGAGGAAGCATTACATGGAGGGAGAGTGCCATTGAGGGACTGTTGTAAATTAATCTGTTCACTGAAAAGTTCACAAAGACAAAGAGGCCGCAGCGGACCATCAGGCACGAAACTGGGAATGTTCTTTGACCCGGAGGACTCTTCCAGAATGTTTAGTGCTGGATAACCCGGCAGGAGCACCCTCCACAGGGCCGTGCTTGAAAGGACTCCACGGGAGTCCTCGGAAGTGGGATGGGGTAGGACAACGACCAGTGAAGCAACAGTACCGTTTATTTGTCCTTTCTGAGTGGTGGGCCACATGTCCATTACTTTCCTTAACAGTAAGTCTGTGGGGAAGGAGCAGTTTTTATCCCCATTTTATAGCCAAAGGAACTGAGGCTCAGAGCCCAGGGTCACCCCCGCCTGGTTAATCGTGGCATCTGGATTTGAAACCATAAAGTCGGTGCATTTAGGGCCTGTGGTCTGATGTGGACCCCTTCCCGGGATAATTTCTTCTTAATCTGTGAAATACAATACACAGGATTTCAAAGGCAGCCAATTAAATTGGAAGAAAGTTATCATAGTACTAAAAGGTGAATCTTTTGAAATGGTAATACCTGTGCTGCTTTATCGACAGATGGAGAGAAAGCTTTAGCAGCAAGCTCAGTAACTGCTATAATTTGAAAATAGTGACGAGCTTTACGATATTTGCAGCAACACAGCATGCTGGGAAAATAGCCGTGATGGCTAATGCCGCTGTGTTTTGGAGCCGACGTTTAGGCCCAAAGAAAAAGCTGAACTTCACAAGTTAGTGGAGTAATAATAAGCACATAATTTTTCCTGTCCAAGATCACGGACCCCTCAGTCTGCCCTCGCGTGAACCGTCACACTTGGCTGGGTCGCCATCGCTGCTAAACAGACCTTTTGAATATTTTTTTCTCCCTATGGAAACATTTCATCTTGGGGTAGGTGAGAAAGATACAAAATAGACTAATGCCCACAATAACATTGCTTTAATTTTAGAGAATTTGAATTTCATAATTTTCTGCCGATCCTTGTAAATTAACAAGATTAAGGTAGCATTTTAGAGTGAATTTCTTCAGCTGATTCCCGGATTTAATTTCGGGGACAGTTCATCCATGAGAAAGTGGAACTTGAAACCAAGGAATGAGGAGCAGATTACCAGGGAAATAGGAATTTTTTTCGTTGTGAAGTCTTAACGTTTCAGTCCAGAGCTGCTTCCCAAATTAAACAGTAATTTGAGTTGTTTTAAAAATAAGAATAAGAATACAAGTGCAAACCTGAGAGCTTTGCTTGTTGAATTAAAATAAAGCGCCATGTTCTGCACTGACTCCCGGTTCCTGTTGGTGCCACAGCATCTTTCTACCTCAGCTTCTCAAGATCCTCGGCCGGAAAAACACGCCTGAATTCCCAAACCAGACACAGGGTTTGTAAAATATCGTTAACCTGGAAGAAGGTCTCCTTCCTTCCTTCAGCAGATGAGGAACCACGGTTCATACAAATTCACGGTGGAGAGCCCGGGCTGTGGGCAGCAGCCTCACCCCCGTTGGCTGAAATGTCATTCCCTTTTTTTTTTTTTCAACGTGTATTCATTTTTGAGAGACCAAGAACAAGCAGGGGAGGGGCAGAGAGAGAGAGAGAGACAGACACACAGAACCGAAGCAGTCTCCAGGCTCTGAACTGTCAGCCCAGAGCCCGACGTGGGGCTTGAACTCACGAACCCTGAGATCATGAGCTGAGCAGAAGTTGGACGCTTAACTGACTGAGCCACCCAGGCACCCCCGGAATGTCATTCCTAACGGTGTTCTGGAGGCAACTGGGGGCATCGTGGGAGCACAGCCACACATGCCCGGCCGGCCCCCAGTGCCCCCACGCTGCTGTAGCACGGGACGTGCCGTGGGTTATGGAGTGCTCCCACAACGTGATCTAGAAAGTAGAGATTCTGTGTTCAGTCGCTGGTTGTGTGCCTCCCTGACCTGGCATTACTGTGAGGACACCAGCCTGGGGCCTGTGAGAAGGTCAGTGGTTAGAGGCCCCAGACCCACTGCCGATTATCTATCAATCTGGGTGAGTTTCTTAACCTCTGACTCTCCCTTCCTATTTAGAAAAAGTGGATAAAGACGCCTTTGTATCTCTGTTACTTAGGGGTTAACATCTAGACCAAAGTGAACTCATTTTGAGCTTTCAGAAACTACGTACTTTCCCGTGTATACCGTACACACACCAGGCTTTGGATGCATACTTGTGCTGTCCCAGTTCGTCTGCACAAATGTCCTCTCTGGGAGAAAAGTGCGTGGGCCCGGGGTTTGGTATCATTGGTGGCTGGCACGTCGCTGCCCCACCCAGTAGCACCAGCCCGAGATCACGAGTTCGACGGACAAGCTTTTGTTCACCTTACTTTGAATTTGGTCTGTGTTCTGGCAAGGTGGATGTGGAAGATGGGACAAGGGAGGAACGAAGAGAAGCAGGGGGCGGGGGACTTCCGAAAAGGTGATCCAGTACGAGCTTGCTTCTGGGGGGAAGATGTCCCCGAGAGGGACAAGGCGGGAATTCTTCCCTTTGTGTTTTATATTTGGCAGCTTTTCAAGACTAATTTTCAAATTCCAATGTGAAGAGCCTAACCTCTTGGTCCTTTTCTATTGTCTTTGTCTTGCTTTCCTGCAGAGTATCCAGCATTTGAAAGTGACAATGAAACCGAGCCTGTGCCTATGGCCCCTGCAGGTTGCTGGATCTTTCCCTACGGTTCACTCTTGTGTTTCATTTAAAGACAAGACATCAATTCATTCCACATTTCGCATGAAATGCCCGAGTTGCATTTTGGTCCCAGACACCTTCTGAGCTGCTGCTTTGCATTATGCGCCCCTCCCTCCCCCCACCACTGCTTCACAGGATTTACCCTTTTCTGCCCATTCTGACTCCAGTTGAAGTGAGGGCAAATGACTCATTAATGCTCTGCACTGATGGGGACCCCCCCCCCCCCCGCCCCGCCCGCCTCAAATTTTACCCTGATCCCACCGCATGAGGCTCCCTGCCAAAATCTCATAGGCCACATCAGGGAGGCCACCGCCTGGTTCCCATGTGGCTGAACCATGAGACAGGAAGAGGCTCGTTTCTAGATACTCTGTCCTGACCAATACTAAATTTTAAACGCAGGTTTCTTAGAAATCGCAGTCCCTGGTGGTGGCTCAGTGTCTGACGTCCTTATCAGGAATGAGACATGCTCTGGGCATTGGTCTCCGTCCTTTTGTGAGAATAAGCTGCTGCTGCTTTTTTTTTTTTTTTTTAACGTTTATTTATTTTTGAGACAGAGACAGAGCATGAACGGGGCGGGGGAGGGGGGGGTTGGTCAGAGAGAGGGAGACACAGAATCCGAAACAGGCTCCAGGCTCTGAGCTGTCAGCACAGAGCCCGACGCAGGGCTCGAACTCACGAACCCTGAGATCATGACCTGAGCCGAAGTCGGCCGCTCAACCAACTGAGCCACCCAGGCACCCCCCTTTTTTTTTTTTTTTTTAACTCCATTCATTTTGGGAGGGAGATAGGCGTGAGCGAGGAAGGGCAGAGAGAGAGGGGGGAGAGAGAGAATCCCACGCAGGCTCCAGGCTGCCAGCGCAGAGCCCGACATGGGGCTTGAACCCATGCACCAACCTTGAGACCATGACCCAAGACAAAATCAAGAGTCAGACATTTAACTGACCGAGCCACCCAGGTGCCCTGAGAGTAAGCTTCTTTTCACATGCTTTTTGGCCCTTGGCCACAGTGTGGTGAGGACTGCTTTCTGGGTTTCTCTTTTCCTTATAACACCATCAGTTCCCAGTTATCCTGGGGGCAGGCACCGTGGAGCTCAACCAGATAGCATGTGAGGCCTCTTAGGTGCAGGCTAGGGTAGTAAGCACCCCTTGTATCTTTCTAGGCCTATTCTTGTGGGCTCAGTCCCAAGTTTGTGTGTATCCCCAAGTGTGCTGTTAGAAAAGGCAACCCAGAGCGTGACCCAGCTGATTGAGAAGGCAGTGGTCCAAAAGGCTGGCATTGCTGGAAAATGTCACCCGTGCACCAGGCTGATGGGTGCAGCGTAGGCCGCCCTTTCCAGGGAGCGGCCAGTTGTGTGGGGACACTCGTGGGACCTCTTGCCTCTGGGCTTCGGGTGAGGGACCCCCCCCCCAAACACCTCTTTTCTCCAGGCCATATGCATGATCATAAACGACTTAATTTCTCCATTGCGCTTCCACGTAGATGGCAAGGCTAACAGGATTCGGTACGAACTAACCTGCATGTCCCTCCATCAAGCCGCCACCACCGGTAACACTGCATTGAGAAGCGAAGCAGGAGGCCCTGGGGTGCACGCGTAACTGCCCGCTTTGTCCCCCCGTGTTCCTAAGGTGGCGACCTGCACATGACCCAGTTTTTCCGGGGTAATCTGGCTGGCCTGACTGTCCGTTCTGGGAAACTCGCAGATAAGAAGGTGATTGACTGTCTGTACACCTGCAAAGAAGGGCTGGACCTGCAGGCCCCCGAGGACGGCAGAGGCGTGAAGGTAACACGGGCGTGCGCGTGTGCGGCGCTCGCCGCCTCCTAGAGCACAAGGGTGCAGGCTGTTGGCAGAGGCTCCGCCCGCGATCGGTCCAGACCTGCTTCTGCTCACAACACCTCTGACAGCAGACGTGTGGGGGTGTTCCACCCACCGGTCCCCCAGCTCTCCAGGCACCTGCAGGTGTCCCACGGTTCAGTTCGCTTCTGACACTGACTGCCTGGAGTTTAGCGCAGACCCCACGCGTGAGGTTCAGGCCCGCGAGGCTGCCCCCGCCGCGGAGGCCAGTTGGAGGTGTCAGGCTCTCGGGTTACACACGCTTGTGTCCAACTTGGCTACAAAGTCGGGGTCCCCGTAATCCCCCCTTTTCGATTTCAGTAATTTGCTTAAACTGCTCGGAAAACTCCAGAAAACACTTCACTTAACCGCTGCTGGTTTGTTTTAAAGGATACAGCTCCGGAACAACCAGATGGAGTTGATGCAGAAGGCAGGGGAGGGGGGAATGGGGCTTCCCCGTCCTCTCCAGGAGTGCCTCCCTCCCCACACTGGAAGCTCCCACGCCGGGTCCTTCAGGGGTGTTTCCGGAGCTTCTGTTATGTTAGGCACAGCTGGTTAAGCCATTGGCTAGAGGTCAGGGTCAGGTCTGAAAGTGCCAGCCCTGTAGTCACGCAGCTGGTTCCTGTGGCAGCTGGCTCCATCCTGAAACCCTCTCAGCCACCCAGAGCCTGTTCGATAACATAGATGCTCGTGTGCTTGGAAAGGGCTTGTTACGCGTGAGAAAGGGTACTTCTGTCACTCAGGAAATTTCCAGGATTTTAGGGGGCTCTGTGCCAGAAACTGGGGACAGAGACCAAAGATACATATATATATTTTTAAGATTTTATTTATTTATTTACTTGTTCATTTATTTATTTAAAGTTTATTTATTTTAGCACATGCATGAACAGGAGAGGGGCAGAGAGAGAGAGAGAAAGAGAGAGAATCCCAAGCAGGCTCCACACTGTCAGCGCAGAGCCCAGTGCAGGGCTCAAACTCAGTAGCTGTGAGATCATGACCTGAGCTGAAATCAAGAGTCAGACTGCTCAACCGACTGAGCCACCCAGGAGCCCCTAAGATTTAAGTTTCTTAAGTATCGCTATACCCATTCGTGGGGTTCAAACTCAGGACCCCAAGGTGAAGAGTTGCACGTTTCACCAACCAAGCCAGCCAGGCCCCTGTATCTCTTACATCACAGATACATTTGCTCCTTGAGAATTTACCCCCGAAGAAGATCTCATCGCTGCCAATTCTGTGCGCCTTTCCCCTCCAGGTCACCGAGTCAGATCGATCCCCCGCTAGCCCTCTTTGCCAGCGTGTTTGTGGTTTCAGCTTCTTGCAATTAGAGCCGTTTTTCTCGCCCCTGTCTGGTATGATTTCAGATCCATACCAACCCCAGTCAGTTGGCGTTGACCTTGGAGGGAGATGATGTTGGGGAGCTGGATAAAGCCATGCAGCACATCGCCTACCTGAACTCACGGCAGTTCCCCACACCTGGGATCCGGAGACTCAAACTCACCAGCACAGTCAAGTACGTGCTGATTTTTAACTATAAATCTGCCTTTGGTCGTGACTCTTGAGAAGAAAATGTGTGTGTTTAGGTTTTTAAGACAACCCAGCCTCCCGTCTGTAAAGACCGGTGAGCCATCGCTGGTTACCAGAGGGTTTGAATGGTGTTTATCGGTGTGTTGGAGGCCCGTTCCCAGACGGCCGCGGCCTCTGTCCCCCCAGGGGCTGTGGATTCCTGCCTGTTGGAACCTCCACGTGCCATTGCGTGTAGCTTACAAAACCGCTTCTCGAAGCTCTGACCCTCGCCTTCTCCGTCCCTTGTCGGCAGGTGTTTTAATGAAGCTACCTGCATCTCGGTGCCCCCGGTGGATGGTTACGTGATGGTGTTGCAGCCAGAGGAGCCCAAGATCAGCCTGAGTGGGGTCCACCATTTTGCTCGAGCGGCTTCTGAATTTGAAAGCCCAGAGGGGGTTTTCCTTTTCCCTGAGCTTCGGATCATCAGCACCATCACGAGAGAAGTGGAGCCCGAAGGGGACGGGGACGAGGACCCCACAGGTAACGGCACTTCTGCCTGCGATGGTCGCCCTCACCTTGGCTCAAACCCAATTGGGCGGGGGGGAGCGGCTGAAACCCCGCTGCTGCTACTTTCTCACTGAATTCTCTTTTTCTGGGATTTTGAGAGATTTGGATGTTTTAATGCTATTCTTGGGTCAGCTTCTGGAATCTGACCCATGGGCTGGAGCTCATTATGCTCTTTGGAAACCCACCTGGAGAGGACTCTCCTCCTCCTCCGGCGTGACATCCGAATCTGAGATGCCCTTGAGGGGAGGCTGAGAAGATCTGAGCCGATTGCAGGGCACTCGCTACTCCTGCTGGGTGGGGAGGGGCCCCCTGTTCTGGGCCTGTCTGGGGACCGGCACCCCGTTTCTTGAAAGGGACTCTCCTGCGCCTCTGTCGTCGATTTCTCAAAGGGCTCTGTGAGCTTGAGGAGCGCCAGCAGCCCACCGGCGTGACCAGCCCCCCCGGGCTCCGTGGCCTCTGCTATTTGCGGGTCTGTTCTTGCAGTTCAAGAGTCGCTCGTGTCCGAGGAGATCGTGCATGACCTGGATACCTGCGAGGTCACCGTGGACGGGGAGGAACTGAACCCGGCACAGGAGAGCCTGGAGGTAGACATGGCCCGCCTGCAGCAGAAGGGCATCGCGGTGAGCGCCTCCGACCTGGGCATGGTCTTCACAGGTGAGCGCGAGCCTCAGCCCCGCCTCCTGTCATCTCCGGGCCCTGAGGGTCCTGGAGGCCACGGGACAGGAGGGGCTCACTAGGATCGACGCTGTCCCGGCAGGAAGGGAAGTCAGGCACTGCCTTACTTCCCGTCCTTACAAGGGGTCGGAAGTCAGGCACACGATGGCACACACCCCGGGGAGGGACAGATGTGCCCACACGCTTGCATTTCTCCCCACAACCGGAAAGCCGGAGTGCGCACACGTGTGGTCCAGCTGCCCCTGTGCCTGACCCCAGCCTGCTCTGACCCTGGCCTTGACCCCAGCCACCAGGCAATGTTCTCACCTCCTCCCCTCAGGCGTGGACACCATGGCCAGCTACGAGGAGGTTCTGCGCCTCCTCCGCTATCGGAACTGGCACACCAGGTCCCTGCTTGACCGGAAGTTCAGGCTCGTCTGCTCAGAGCTCAATGGCCGCTACATCAGCAACGAGTTTCAGGTGGAGGTGCGTGCAGGGCCCACGCTGAGAAGGGCCGGCGGTGGGTGATTGGGTAGCTGCTCGGCCACAACCCAGGTGCGCCAGCCTTTCCCGGCCTGGGGGCCGCTGCAGGTCTGACCCGCGCCGGTTTGGGTGGGCCGGGGTGCGTCCGGTGCATCCCTTTCACGGAGGCCTGAGGGGCCTTTGGAAGGAGGTGGTCAAGAGCTAGAGGCAGTTAATACCTCATGAG
Organism: Panthera leo; assembly: GCF_018350215.1. Classification (NCBI taxonomy): domain Eukaryota; kingdom Metazoa; phylum Chordata; class Mammalia; order Carnivora; family Felidae; genus Panthera; species Panthera leo. Next base: position 6,821,705 of record NC_056686.1, on the reverse strand, counting down.
TAGGGCCGCGGTTGTTTGCTGAGATTTGGCAGTTTTGCAAAGGGCAATTCCCAGGGACCCAGAGAGTCTTTGCAGACTGCCGGCCCCGGGGGAGGGGTCTAGACGCAGGGCTGGCCGGGGGCGGGGGGGGCAGGGGGGTGTTGCTGTGCCGTCTGCAGAGCCCGGTAGTGGTGACTCAGGGCACCGTGGTCACAGGGCGCCCCCCCCTGCTCTGAAGTCTTCCACAGGCCCGGACTGCAACCCCGTCGTCCCTCACGGCTTCTGTGGTCTGGAGAAATGGGCCCAAAGTTATTCTCAGCAATTGGCATGTCTGCACGGTGGCCTCAGAGCAGCAGAACGCTGAAGTCACGGTGCTGAGAAATCGATGAGTCTTTTGTTTGAGCCAAAGGGTAGCGGATTTGAAGGGAAATAAATGGCTAGGATTTGTGCTCTTTGATGCGCTGTGGTTTGGGGGGAAAGCAGGGAGATGGGCCTGTGGTGAGGGACAGTGGTGGGGGTTTTTCTGTTCTTTTGTGGACAGATTCTTTTATGAAATATAGTAAAAAGGAATTAGAACAGTGCCACGTTTCTTGGATGTGCGCAAATATCAGGTAGTTACAACGGCGTCCAAGGGCCGACCCTCGATTTTTTTCTGTTCTTTTCTCATCTGCCCACCAGGGCTGGTCCAGGGACCCCTCCGCGTAGCGCTGCTCCTGTTAGCTTCTGAACCGCGTTTCCGCCTGTCGGACCCGTTCATGCCGCCTGCGTTTCTCCCTGCAGGTGAACGTCATTCACACGGCCGGCCCCATGGAGCACGCCAGCCACATGGCCGCCCAGCCGCAGTTTGTCCACCCGGAGCGCCATGCCTTCGTCGATCTCTCGGGCCACAACCTGGCCAGCCCCCACCCGTTCGCAGGTAGGGCTGTGGGCAAGAAGCAGGGCCGGCTGGGTCAGGTCCCGGGGGGGGGAGCGCGGGGAGACACCCTCCCGCCTCCCGTCGAGAGCCCGGCCCCGGGTTCGAACAGCCATGGCTGGCCTGCCTGCCTCTCTTACTCTGTGCTGCCCGGGAGGGACTGGAGCCCCACAGGGCAGGAAGTGGCCGGCCCTGGGCTTGAGACCTGTGCCGCGACTCCTCACGTTTCTTCGAGTTCTTCCGGGTCAGATGCCGCGTCAGTGTGTGTGTGCGCGTGTGTGCGTCTGTCTGCGGAGGATGAGGGCCGAGGGCACTACCTCCCTCTGGGGCGGGTCACACCACCACAGCCCTGTTCCCTCTCCTCCCTCCGCAGTTGTCCCCAGCACCGCCACTGTTGTCATTGTGGTGTGTGTCAGCTTCTTGGTTTTCATGATTATCCTGGGAGTCTTCCGGATCCGGGCTGCTCATCAGCGAACCATGCGGGACCAGGACACCGGGAAGGAGAACGAGATGGATTGGGATGACTCTGCTCTGACCATCACCGTGAACCCCATGGAGGTAGGTGCGGACCGGCGGCCCCTGCAGCCGAACACCACCACGGGCCGGGGCCAAAGCTGGGCTCACCCCAGAGAAGCAGCGTGGCCGTGGCATCGCCACGTTTCTGTGGCTTGAATGTCACGTGATCCACATGACAACTCAGCGAGGTGCAGGTGGGTACACTGAGGTACAGAGAGGCCTCATTCAAGCTCGTGCCGCCCAGCGAGGGTAGAAACGCGCTCCCTGCACGTGACAGCCCGTGGGTGGTGACCAGAGCCGTGTTTCCCCTTTGGTCTCGGGTGAGGTGACCTGTCGGGCGTCCCCTTCATCTGTGACTCCCAGAGGGTGAGCGGCACTGGACAGTGGGGTCGTGCGCAGGGGCTCACGTGCCGTCTCTCTGTCAGACGTACGAGGACCAGCACAGCAGCGAGGAGGAGGAGGAGGAGGAAGAGGAGGAGGAGAGCGAAGCCGGGGAGGAGGAGGATGACATCACCAGCGCCGAGTCGGAAAGCAGCGAGGAGGAGGAGGGGGAGCACGGGGACCAGCAGAGCGCGAACCGGCAGCAGCAGCTGGAGTGGGACGACTCCACCCTGAGCTACTGAGCCCTGGGCCGCCCCCGCCGCCCCTCCTTCCGCTTCAGGAGACTCTGCTGCCCCAGCCCCAAGGGTCCACGGTGTACAAAGTCATTCCGGCCAGTAGGTCTGCAGACCCTCTCCATCGCTGACCACCCGCCTGTGCTCGCTGTCGCCCCGCCCTCCGCCCAGATCGCTCTGAGCTCCCCGCGGCTCGCTCTGTGCGGCCCCCCCCACCTCGCGCCTCCAGAAAAGCTGCGATCGCTGGACTCGTTGACAAAGGGTTAAAATTGCCCCCTCCCGCCTCGTAATCCTTTTTTTTTTTAAAGTATTTTTTCCAAACTAGTGCATGTATAAAATGGCAGAATGGGGGTTAATATGTAGATGATGAACTGACTTTTTAATATTTTGTAAATAAATTGGGATTCCTCGTGTCCTCCGTGCTAGTATGACCCAGGACTGGCATGCAAAGTGAAGCTTGAAACACAGGAGAGACCCCGTGGGCTCCGGCCCCACCCCCACCCCGGAGGAGAGCGGGCCTGCCCCACTCGGGCCCCGCTCAGTGCACACCCTCGGCGGGCGGCCAGGCAGTTAAGGGGCACGGACTTCCCGGCACTGCTCAGCGGCAGGGGACCGGATCGGAGACCCCTCTCCGGAGGCTGGAAATGGCCAGGTCTTTCCTTTGGGATTCCACCCATCTCTGATCCGCAGAGGGGTGGGGAGCTGGGGTCCCTGGCCTCTTTCACACACTCCTCTGAGGACCGGCAGCTCCTTGCACAGGAAGCTGGACTCCTCGTGTGCAGCCTTGGGTTCACGCCTACTAGATGTCTGTTGCCCTGCCGGGGAGTGTGCACGCCGATGGCACAAAGCGTCTGGCCACTTGGTGCGGAGACAGAACAGGCCTGAGTGGTCCGGACTCAGAACGTCCAAGGACAGACGCGCTCTGGCCCGAAGGCCGAGCGCTAGCTTTCCCCCCGACGGCTCCGGAGACAAACTCCGCTCCCCAGGAGTGAGGGGCCCTGCTTCTGGGGCCCGTGGGGGATGGAAAAGGAGAGGACAAGTCATGAGCTCAAACCCCGACAGCACTTTGTTTTTAATTTACATGTAAAATTTTAGATTTCTAAACCTGGGGGAAAATAATTTTGAATACTGTCCTGTGATTATAACTGCTAGTTGCAAGGACACTGTGGCCGTCCTGCGTCGTGTGTGGCCGCCCCTCACGTCCTGTCGCTGTAGCTGCTCTGTGTAGACAATGGTAGATGCTAATGCGGCCTCCGCGTGGTGTCACTTTGTAGATGTGTATATTGATGAGGTCAGAAAGTGTACCCGCTACAATAAAGTGCTGGTTCTAACTCCAGGAGGAGCGCGCGTCAGGTCTCGTCCTGGTTTTGTTCTAACCCTGCATTCTCTGGCTTGGTTTTTGACCTGAGAACACAACATAAAAAAGCTTTGATTTCTTTCCGTAGGCTGTTACCGCTCACGTGAAGGCTTCACAGAGCGGTGGTCTTCACCCCCCATCAGTTGTGTTGAACTCTCCTTCCCCATACAGAAACATGAAAAGACTAAAACACACACACACACACACACACACACACACAAAAAACAAAAATAGAAAATACTCTCCTCACCAAGCACCCAGGCTGTGTACCGGAACCAGAATGCCAGGAAGCACACAGACGCGTTTCAATAAATAACATATAGACGTACACTCGGCTGTTCCTATTTCTAGACTGGCAAGGTGGACCAGATGACCTCCACACTTAGTTGGGAACGAGAGTGTGGTCGGTGGTGTTCTGCATATGGACCACATCGCGTGGCTTCTGCTAACTGACCAAAGAAGGCGGTGGGCTTTTTCTTGAAGCTCCCGTACCTGTCCACAGGGCAGCTGCGCCTGACTCTGCCCGGCCTCGCGAGGCCTCCTAACACATAAAGATCACCCGTGGGCTTCTAGAAGCCCGGATTTCTAGTCCCCTCTCCAGAGCTGTCTTCAGATGGCTGGGGAGAGGCCCGGGAACCTGGTGTTTGTAGAGCTCCTCGGATCCCCCTAAGGCTAAGCCTGAACTGCTTCGAGCTAAGTAGAAAAAGATTCCACTAAAGACCTCAGGTTTCTGGTACGTGATTCCTAAAGCAGGTTCCCAAAGCAGAGAGTTCTGGAGATCAGGTCCGGCCTTAAAACCTGCTTTGCGAGGCAGGTCAGAGCAAAGTACTCTGACCTGCTTTTGCCTCGATCCATGACAGGTTGAGCTAAATCAAGCTCAGATCTTTTTAATGTCTTGAGGACCAGCATATATTATACTTTATCGGGGCGGAGGCTGTTCTGAGCCACAGAGGGTCCGTAAGTAGTTGGGGTGTTTTTTTTTTTTTTTTTTTTTTCCTTACCCGCAAACAAAACCGCTTTACAGCAGAGGAGAGGATTTCCCGTACCCAAGAGTCACTTTAAAAGTGGAAAGCAAGCATCCCTGATTCTAGAGGGTACCCAGACTTCCTCTGGGAGCTGCCCCACGCTCAGCCCGTGGAGAGCACGAAGGTGGAGGGGGTGAACGGAGAAGTGGGCACCAGGTAACTGCCAGGGGCCAAGCCCCGGGCAGCCCGGCGGGAGCCTGGGAGGAAGGCAGGCTTCCCGGAGGGGAGAGCAGTCTCTGCCGGGTCCCGATTCACCAGCTGGAAGACTCGGGGTTACAGTCCTTAGTGAGGTGCGGCCTCTGAGGTGCCCGACTCTGTCTTCTCACCAAAGCCCGGGGGCTCTGGCTGAGGACGCCCCTCCCCTGCACGAAGGATGCATTTCCGTGTATGGCTGTCGAGTTCCTGAAACGTTTCAAGTCATAAATAAATAACCAGTGTAAACAAAAGGCAATCATGTAGGTTCCTTCCCGTGGGGTGCGGGTCAGGCTCTCGGGGCCCCAGAGGACGGCTGAGGGTGCCTGGTTCCCCAGGCCGGCGGTCTGCTCCCTCCAGGCCCAGGGGCCTCCAGAAGCTTGCTACTACTGCCTATTGTCTTTGGACACGTTGTGGGCCAGCCAGTTCACTTTGGTCTTCCAGCTCTCCCGGAGGGCTTCGTTAAACTTCACTCGGAAGTGCTTTAGAGCCTCCTCCTCTGTCTTTCCCAAGGCCAGAGAGTCCTGAGGGAAGATCAGAGCAGTGAGCTCCAGCCATTAGGGGGGCCCGTGACGGCAGGCAGACCCCGCCACCCTGAACGTTGTAAATTCCCTTCTGTAAGAACTGCGGGAGGGGAATCGGGAGACAGAGGCCGACATCCCCCTTGGAAAGGACTCTGTTCTGATCCCAAGCCGAGACGGGCCTCCCGACCCACCCTCAAAGTAGGATGCCAGCTGCAGCCAGGAAGCTGTGACCCGCCCCCCCCCCCCCCAAAAGCCTCCGGGGTGGACAGGTAGGCTCGCCTTCTGCGGTGGGAATTAACCCCAGGAGGAGGAAAGGAGGACTTGCCCCACGCAGCTTCATTCTGCATGAACCGGGCACCAAAGAGGCGTTTGAGGCCGGCCCCCCTCTGACCCCCAGCTGCTCCCAAACTGAAAAGACGCGGGAAGGAAAGGCATTTTTCATCGTCGAGGGAGGGAATCTACTTCAGCCGTCTGGTACAAGCGGAACCACTACAGCCTGTGAAGGACCAGACGGTGGACCCAGGGAGGTCCCGACGCTCCTGCAACGGAACCGGGCTGACCCCACCGGCCCCTCTGCTGCTGGCTCGTGGGTGGCGTGAAGGACCCACACCGGGAGTGCCCTGCGGGGTCCACTGAGCTCGGGGCCCCCCAGGCCGCAATGCTCAGAAGAGGCAGAGGCCTTGGGGAGTTGGGGGCCGCCCGCTCTGCCTGGCACGGCCCTGCCCTGGCATTTACCTTGAGATACTGGATGTCTTTGGAGCAGCTGAGCTCAGGCAGGCCGGCGGCCCGCATCAGGGCGAAGAGGTGAAGGAACAGAGGCCCGTGGCGCCGCAGGATGGTATAGGCTCGCTCACAGTAGCCACGGAACCTGGGGGGTGTGGGGGGGGGGGAGCAGAGGGAGGGGGGAGGCAGGGCTCTGGGTCCTCACGGCCGTTCCCACGCTGCTCTCGCCCTGGAAACAGCCCCCGCTCCCTCTGAGGCCCCGACACCCCGGCCTCTTCCTACAGGACCCGGCCCTGCACCCGGCCGGCCTGGGACCCCGAGCACCCTCACCTTTCAAATTTCTCACTGTTATTCGTTTTCCCCTGCTGGATCACGTGCACAAAGTCGTACGTGAGGATGAATGGGACGCGCTCACGGTTGATTCCAAACTTGGTCTTGAAATTCCCCAGAAAGTGGCCAAAATCAATGTGGAACAGCTAAGAAAAGGAAGGAGAAGCCATCGTCAGAGAGGAGAGTGCCTTGGTGTCGGGTTGCGGGGTCCGGGGGGTGGGGGGGCGGAGGGGTAGGCTGGGGGGGTGACAGGTGCTGCCCACGTGGCCCCTACCTGCCCATTCTCGCGGATCATGATGTTGTCACTGTGCCGATCACCGATGCCCAACACGTAAGTGGCCACACAGTAACCGGCGCAGGAGAGGGTAAACTCCTCAATGGCTCGATCCAAGGCTTCCCTGTGTGTGTGTCGGTGGGGAGGGGTGTTGAAACCCATGGCCGTGCCGTTTTGCAGCAGCTTCTACCAAGAGGTCGGGCCTGTGTCCCCTCTCCTTGAATCTGGCCTGACGACTTGCTTGGACCAATGGGACACGGAGGAGGCCCTGTTGGGACTCGTCCCAGAGCCTCGGCCTTAAGACACCTTGTGGCGCTCGAACCTACCTATTGCCATGGAAGGAAGCCCAGGCTGGTCTACTCACTGAGGGGAGAGCACGTGGAGACACGTACGTGACCGGCGCCATCCAGGCCGGTCAAGCGACCAGAGGGTAACGGTTACATGAATGATTCCAGCCCAAGAACCACTCAGCTCGGCCAGGTCCAGCGGCAATTTGTGGGCCCGTAATAACCCGTGGTGGTTTTACATGCCTAAGATAAGCGTGGTCGTTACATGACAACAGCTAACTGATCCTTGCGGGAACAGAGACCTGACCCACCCCGACACAGAGCAGACCTGGTCCTCGGCTGAGCCAAGAAGTCATGGAGACTGTCACGGGCCCTTCTCCTCACCTTTGACTCCCAAACTCCTCTTGGAAAGGGTGTCTGTCCCCAGGGCCCAGAACCTACCCAGGGTTCTTGGACTTGAGCCAGTTGAGCAGGGCATCCTTGTTGAAGGCAGCCGTGGCGGCCATGTTGCTTTTGTTCAGCTGGATGTTGGCGATGGTGTCTGAGTGAAGCACCACCTCGATGAGGCCTGTGCGGTCCCCCGTGGAGAGGCAGCCGTAGGGCGTCATCCTAGCCAGGAGGGAGGAGGGGCAGGGAAATGCCACAGTCAAGGGCTGTCCCTGGGGCAGCGTGAACCGCCCCCCTCCAGCCCGAGGAGCTCAGGACAGCCAAGACCGCCACAGGAGACGCCAGCGGGGTCGCTGAAAGGGAGGAGAAAGGTGCGCGGGAGGCGTCCTTGACGCCCGGAACTCCAGGGGAGGCTCCTTGGAGAGGTCAACGCCAGCCCTCAAGAAGCAGAGACGAAAAGTCAGCGCCTCAGCCGAGCTCGTGTCTGCTCAGAGAGAAATCCAGATGGTTCAGAAGAAGATGTCACTGCTTCCCAAGACGGGGCAGGAAGCCAGGGAGCGTGGAGCAAAGGAAACAACGGGGTAAGACAGACGCCGAGCGCCCGGCCGGGCCTCCTGCGCCCTCACTCTGCGGCCCCATCGCCTCCCTCGGCCCTGACTTCAAACTGGTCTCTGCTCTGAGAACGGCCCCTTTGCCCGCAGAGGTGTCGGCGTCGGCTTTGACAGAGGACGCCTCCAGAGGGACAGGGTCCTAGGCGTGGGGCAAGTCCGAAGACGGACGCCAGGAGGGCCTCTCACCTCAGGTCCAATCCCTCCTGCTTCCACAGAACGTCCATGAGCTGGATCATCTGCAGAGTCAGCATGTCCTGGCGGAGGTCTGCGCGGCCGTCCCCGGAAGGAAAAGCACGAGCTTCTGGTGGGCTCCCCGCTCCCAGCCGCGCCCAGCCCCAGGCCCCCCCCCCCCCCGTCCCCTCAGCCCGCCCCCCCCTTCCCCGTGAGGGCCGCGCAGCGCGTGTCCGGGGCCCGCCCCGCTCACCGTCCCCGTTCTTAAAGATGATGCCCACACTGCTGTCGCTGCCCGCCTCCTCGTTGCTGTACATGACCCACAGGGGCTTCATCTTGGAGTCCATGAAGGTGCACTGTTCCACGCTGCGGGCCAGAAGGCGGTCGGCACGGGCCCCTCCGCGGGGCGCCCGGCAGGGCAGGGGGAGGAGGCCGTGGAAGGGGCTCGGGGCTCACCAGACTTCGGCCAGCAGGGTGCTGGGGTCCAACGGGGACTGCAGGTTGGAGAGGGCCTCCAGGTAGGTCTCCTGGCGCATGCACAGGTGCATCAGCTCCTTGGTCTGGGGCCGGGTGGTCTTCTGGGAGCTCACCTTGACAAAGTCGTTCAGGGCCTTCAGCTTGCTCAGCGCCTCGCCCTGGCGGGGAGACACGAGAGGCGGGCAGCGTGGGAAGGCCGGCGGGACAGGCTCCGAGCCTCAGCCCGGCCCGGGGGCGGGGGGGGGGGGGGGGGGCTCTGAAGGGGCCGAGCCTGCCCAGACACAGGGCCCCCACCCAGGGCAGGGACCCCGGGCCGAGCCTCACCTGCCTCATCAGCACCTTCATGTGGTGGGTGCTGCCCCTGCAGTAGGCTTCCATGATGAGGCCGAAGCGCAGCGCCACGGAGGGCACGTGCATCTCGGAGCTGGAGGAAGGAGGGGACGGCTGAGCCGCGCGCGCGCGGGCAAGGGGGGACCGGCCAGGGGCCCCGCCTCCCCAGGCCCGGTGGGTCCAGTACCGGAGGTGCCAGAAAAGGAAGTGGCCGATCTTGCGGTTGGACAGGGCCCGGTCCAGCAGGAACTTGGTCAGCTCGCAGTCCAGGTAGGACTCGTACTTGAGGACCTGCACCAGCTGCAGCAGGTACTGGAAAAGCTCGTCGTCCCTGCAGAGGAGGGAGGCCGGCCTCACCTGAGCAGACCCCAGGCAGGGCTCAGTCCTCTTGGGGGGGGCTCCCCCGGGCTCTGCCGCCAGGAGGCGGGGACAAAACCGCGCTTCCGAGGGGCGGGCGGGGAGCCCGCGGGACTCACGTCAGTTTCCGCAGAGACTTGATGGCGAAGGAGCCCACGTGGCGGTCGGGGAAGCTGAAGTCCAGCAGCTCCAGGGCGCTCAGGACGGGCAGGTCCGGCCAGGAGCACAGCAGGTAGAGCATCTGGGGGTGCGGGTGGTCAAGGTGCGGCTGGGCAGGAGGTCAAGTCGGGGGCCCGCGGCGGAGGCCCCGCCCGCGGCCCCGCCCCCCCCGCCCACCTGGGCCACATCCTCGTGCTTGTTCCACTTGGTGACCAGCAGCAGGCGGGCCAGCGCCTCCGGGAAGCGCTCCTGGACCTCGTGCCGCATCTTCCACACCAGGTCTTTCTCGTGCTCATACAGCTCCCCGGACCCCCGCCGCTCCAGGATTTCCCGCAGCTGCAGCTGCTGAGGGGTGCAGGCCGGGTGAGCTGCGGCCAGACCAGGCGCCCCACCGCCCGCGGGCCCCAGCTCACCTCCTCCTCGCTGAAGCGCCCGTGCTCCCCGTGCCGCCCCAGCTCCAGAATCTGCAATGAGCGGTCCCGTCTCAGCGGAGCCCCCGGGCCCGGGCCAGCCCTGGCAGGGTCGGGGGGGGGGGGGGGGGGGGCTCCGGGGACGGGGAGCTTCAACGCCTGGGCACTGGGAGCTGTCCTGTGCACAGCACCCCCGGCCTCCGCTCCCTGGATGCCAGGAGCATCTCTCCCAGTAGCTGTGACAACCAAACGTGTCTTTGGACATGGCCCCAAGTCCCCTGGGGAACAAAGCGGCCCCCTGACTGAGAACCACTGCTCCCCACCTGCTGTAGTGGGTTAGGATTCTAGAGAGTCAAGCAGGTCCCCAAATGTGTGTGGCGACCAAGCCCTGGCCCTGAGCCACTTAGGGGATGGCGGGGGGCGGGGGGCCGGGGGGGGGGGCACCATGCTCTGGGGAGCCCCAGAGGCAGGGTCAGGAAAGGTCATCTTTAGCCCCACAGCCTCTGGGGAGGGCGGGTCCCGCCAGGCCCGGTTGGCGAGGGGGCTGACCTTGTCCAGGGCTGGGTAGTACACAGGGTAGGGGGACACCTCAGGGAGGCAGATGACTAGGGCAGCAGCGCTCTCCGTGTTGGGGTTACTCCGCACTGTTCCCGCGGGGTTCAGCAGCTCCCCCTTCTCGTCTGGACACAGGGATGGATGGGAGTTGCACGAGGAACGCCACCGGCCGGGAGCCCACGCCCCCGGGCCCCTCCCTCCCGCCGGGGCAGACCTGGTGCGGACGGCCACATGTACAGGCAGCATTCCCCGGTCTTGAGCTGGTCCTTGTAGTCAAACAGCATGAGGTTGGCCCAGGCGATGGGGCAGTCCTGGGAAAGACCACGGGCAGGTCAGGGCCATTTGTTCACCTGCAGGATGGGTGTAGCCTCCAGGCCACCTTCCCCGCCCTCACCCAGACTCCCTGTGAGGAAGCCAGCAAGGTCAGCCGCCTCCTGGCTCCCTTCCACTTCCAGTCGCATCCCTGCTCCCGGCTTCTTGAGAAACCCCCAAACGAACCACACCGGCCCCAGAAGGCTGGCCCAGCTCAGCTTGGGTAAGTCAGCGTGGCTCAGTGGCCAGTCACATCCTGGGCCCTGGTGACTCAGTGCTCAACCACCGTGCCTTCCCTGCTGGCTGCTGACTCAGGCCACTCTTGCTCCCGGTGAGGACAGTGCGTCCGTCCTCCTACCCCAGGGAGCCGCCTCCAGGTTCCCACCAGGACCGAAGGCTTAGGCCCAGATATTCCGAGTCACCGTGCTCACGAGCCCTGGAACCCAGAGCCCTCACGTAGCAGGGGTGGCGGCCAGTGCGGGAGGGGCGGGGAGGTTGGGTCGGCCAGCCCTCCCGGGACTCCCCTCCCCCCCCCCCCCCCCCCCCCCGCCATCCCCAAGGTGCGTTCCTGCTCTGAGTGGATAAGGGGGAGTGACCCCCAGTGGGCTGGCTCCCAGAGGCCTGGCCCCAGCCTCCCAGCCAGCCCCACCCACCGCCTTCTTGGACTTCTTCTTGGTGGACCGAGCCTTCTTGGCCTTCTCGATCACGGCGTAAAGCGCAAAGCAGAGACGAGCCATGCGAGGCAGGTCGCAGACGTTGATGTCAAACTCTAGCCGCTGCTTCCACACGGGCTCTGAGCACACGCTCACCTCCGAGCTGGACACCGTCTTGCACAGCGTCTCGTTGCCATGGAAGAGCCCGGCCTGCACCACCAGCTGGGGAAGGTGCAGACGCAGGTGACGGGTGGCAGAGACCCAGCCTCTCCCCGCTCCCAGGTTCTCCCCCCACCACCTAAGGCTCAGAGCTCCTGAAATGTCCACATTTCACATGGGTCTGAATCCCACTTTCCATGTGGAAGAAAGTGGCACAGAAGAGGGGCGGCCGGATGCCTGAGAGGTTCAAGGGGCCACAGGGTGAAGGGAAGGGCAGCACGGGCTGTGCGTGGGCTCCCCATGCCTCTGTGGGACCCCAAGTCATGGCACTTCCCTGCTCTGGGCCTCAGTTTCCCCACTGGGGCTTGGGAACTCCAGGGGCCCTTCTAGTTCTAACGCCCAAGCCTACCTCCACGGCTCAGAATTGTGCGAGCCCCAGGAGGAGGGGAATGTTTAACGCCACCTGAACACGCCGACCCTGGCTCCTCCAGCTCTACCCTGACAGCCCTCCCGCCCAGCCAGAAAGCTGCTTCCCTCCGGTGCTCCCGGGTTCCATCCGGGGACCCCAGACCTGCCCTGTTTGCGAAATTACCCCGACAAAAAGTGTTCCACAAAGAGACTCGACCTCTGCGGACCCAGCTGTAATGTCCAGCAAATGGGACAGTAAAACAGACACCTGGCAGGCTATCCTATCCTGACGACTGAGGGAGATGGGGTGTGTGAACGGCCCAGAAGTGGGCGTGGCCCCCAGGGGGCCCCGCCCGTGCTCCATACACCTCCCACGTGTCCCCAGGGAGTCCCAAGGCCCCAGGGCCCAGCTGGAGCCGCTCGTCTTCGGCACCTGTCACCTCCCAGACTCTGTGCTTCCCACATCCCTGGGCCGGGCCTGGGCCCACCACTTCTACCAGAGTCAAATACCCGGAACTCACTGGGCCTGGTTTCTACGAATTAGCCTCTCTGGCCGGCCGGCCTGCTCCCCTCCCCTCTTCCTGTTTTGAAGCGGCTCACAACCACCCCAGGCAGGGATGCTGGGTAATGTGGTCAGGTGGCTTTCATGTGACCCCCCCCCCCCTTCTTCCTCCACCACCCCTCTAGACCACAGCCACCTTGTTTGTGCAGAAAACATCCCCCCTCCCCCCAGAAGCCCCCTACCTTCATCCGCTCATCCGCATTCACTTTGCTACCCTGGATCAGCTCCACGCAGAAAGGCTGCTCCAGGGACCACAGGGACAAGGAAGAAGGCTGGGGCGGGGTGGAGGGGGGGGGGGGGAGGAGAAGCAGGGCTGTCAAAGCAGAGGAATCCAGGGGAGGCTCTGGTGGCTAGCGCCCCTGACCCCTGGCAAGGCCCGTGGCCACTCGGAGGTGGGCTGAGAGTGTCGCCGGTTTGTGGCAAGGCTCAAGCACCCACTTGCCTTTACCAGAACACCTGCCGTGCAGGTGCGCCGGGACCCCCGAACCCTGCCCCAGGAAAGCTCGGGCGGCCCCCCGCCCCCACCCAGCACACTGGCGTGGTTTTGGCCGGCCAAGCTCAAGGCCCAGCTGTCGCCACTGACCAACCGAGGAGCCTGAGAGGAGGCGTCCTGGGCCGGCCGCCAGCCCGCGGGGTGGCCGCGAGGCTCCGGGGTGGGACAACAGGTGGGAGGAAGGGATGGGGGGGGAGGGGAAGCGGAAGGCACCGGCTCACCTTCTTCATGGGAATGGGGGGCGGTTTGGTGCGTGGTTTCTGGACTTGGGGGGCAGGGTTGCTCTGCTCGTCCCGCATGGCGAGGATGGCAGAAGAGTGCACCATGGTCAGGTGGGGGGTCAGCCCGCTGTGCAAGCAGCTGCAGATGTACTGAGACGGGGGCACAGAGTGAGCGGCCGACGGGGCAGCCCCAAGCATTCCCCGACCCGGGGCGCTCCCCGATGCTGACCACCGCCTACCCCAGGCCTTCCAGGCCCCTCCTGAGGACTCTCCTGCCCCCACCCGCTTCCTGAAGACAGAGCCCTCCTTGTGCTCATGAGGCGGGCAAGCCCAGCGAGGGGACGCTCTCGCCAGGACCCCCAGAGGCCCGGCTCCTCGTGTTCAAGGGGGGCCCAGGGCCCTTCCCAGCCATCGCCCTCACCTGGAACTGGCAGAGGGGGTAGCTGCCGTACAGGTACTCGTGCTTCCCGTTCACCTGCAGGGTGTAGTCCTCAGGCCGCTCTAGCAGCGGCTGCCGGAACACCGTGGCCTTCTTCCGGAGGGCACAGGCCATCAGTGCCAGGGGCACATCCTTGCTGGACACCTGGAAGGTGAAGCTCTCCTGGGGGGGGGGGGGGGAGGGGAGGGAGGGTCAGCCCTCCACCCTTGTGGGGGGCGGAGGGGGGGTGGCGCATGGACTCTGGGACACAGAGGGTGGGGTTGCCTATTTGTAATAGGTGCCCCCTCCCCCCAGCGCCAGCTCCACGAGGGCAGAGTCTGATGCAGGCACGTGGCCGACACCCAAGAAATATTTATTGAACGAATGAGTGGACCAGTGACCAAGGCCATTTGGTCATTCTGCCTCTCATCCGACTTGCCGGGTGGGACATTTGGCCGAGATCCTCGCATGCATGGATGCCCACAAGTACCACCGGGCGCCACTGGGAGGAGAGTGGATTTGGGGCGGTGGGCGGAGGACTGGGAAGTGTCACGGGGCAGCACCCCCCCTTGGACACAGCAGCCTGGACGCAGCCAACGGGCCCCGGCGTCCCCGGCAGGAACCGCGGGCTCACCTCGCTGCCCTCAAACTTGACGTTGACGAGGAGGGCCCGGTTGGGGACCCGCAGGGGGCCGGCCCCCCAGCTCCGGGCCGAGGGCTCCAGCTGCAGGGGGAAGCTGTACTGCAGCCAGGCCTCCCAGCCCAGCTGCTGCCGGCGGGCGGCCGCCTCCTCGCAGAACTGGCGCATCTTGGTGCGAAAGTCATTCACCTCGGGGTCCCGCAAGGAGTCGAACTCGTGGAGGCCTGAGAGGTGGGGAGGCTGGGTCAGCCAGGGGACGGGGAGGGGCGGGGCCAAGAGGGCCCACCGCACACGGAGGCGGGGCGGGAAGGGCCCACCACTCACGGGGGCAGGGCAGGGACAGGGCCGGGAGAGCCCGTCGCACACGGGGTGGCGCGGGGCGGGGCAGGGGCGGGGCCAGGAGGGCCCGTCGCACGCGGCGGGGCGGGGCAGGGCGGGAAGGGTGCCGTGCACGAGGGGGGCGGGAGGGGAGGCGGGGCAGGGACACGGTGGGGCGGGCCCGTCGCACACGGGGGGCGGGGCCAGGAGGATCCATCCCACACGGGGGCGGGGCGGGGCAGGGGCGGGGCCAGGAGGGCCCAAAGCACACGGGGGCGGGGCGGGGCCGGGCAGGGAGCGGGGCGGGGCCGGGCAGGGAGCGGGGCGGGGCCGGGCAGGGAGCGGGGCGGGGCCGGGCAGGGAGCGGGGCGGGGCCGGGCAGGGAGCGGGGCGGGGCCGGGCAGGGAGCGGAGGGCCCACCCGCATGTGGGGCACCTTTGCCGATGAGGAGGCTGATCTGTGAGTTGACAAGCTTCTTCACCCTGTCACCCTCTCGGGCCACCAGGCGCAGCACCGGCAGGAAGGGCTGGATGTCACACAGTCGCCGCTGCTCGTCCTCCAGCTCCTGCTGCTCCGCGGTCTGGTTGACGCAGGTGAACACGTAGGCCTCAGGGTCGCTGAGCATGTGGAAGAGTGGCTCATACTGGGCGCGGTGCCACAACACCTGAGGGGACAGTGGCCGGTCAGCCCCTCCGACCAAAGTGAGCGGGGCCACGGGGAGCGGGGAGGTGGCTGGAGGCTGACCTCAGTCTGGGTGTCCCTCCCCTGCACGACCCTGCCCTCCCCAGACCCCTAGAGCACCGCATGGGTCACCATCACTGCCCTTCTGTGGAAGGTGTCTGGTATTCGCTAAAGTCCTGTCCACAGTCCCCCCTGTATGTTACCCTTGAGAGACGGCCAGCCAGACATGACCTCCAGCTAACAGTCCTGGGGTTCATCACCCTGATTTCTAAATGTTGACAACTAATTCAGAAAAGGCAAGCAACTGAGAGAGCCATAAAACCCTCCATGGGCTGTGTTCAGCTAAGGCGGTCAGTGTGTGGCCTCAGGGCAAGGTGTCCCCAGGGTCCCCTGAGAGAGCCATCTAATAGTCAAGCTTTACTGCAAAACTGTTCACCACTGAGTCACAGAGAAGACGGGAAAGGAGCCCTATTTTTCTTCCACGGGGGACGGATAATTATGGTCCATCAACACAAAGGGATTGGTACAGGGACATGACCCAGAATCTAGGGACACAAGACACACGGTGAGTGGGAAAAACAAAAAAGAAAAAACAAAAAACCCCAACGTATAGAGCAGCAGATCTAATTCAAGCCCATGTCCATAAAAACAACTCTAATAGGGGCACCTGGGTGGCTCAGTCAGTTAAGCGTCGGCTCCAGATTTCCGCTCAGGTCTTGATCTCACGGTAGTAATTTCGAGTCCCAAGTTGGGCTCTGTGCTGGGTATGGAGCCTACTTAAGATTCTCTCTCTCTCCCTCTGCCCCTCTCCTGAGCTTGTGCTCTCTCTCTCTCTCTCTCTCTCTCCCTCTCCCTCTTAAAAAAAACAAAAACCACAACTCTAATAAACAGTAATTAGTACAGACCAGGATTCGACAAAAGTGGTTTGCAGACAAAACCTGGTCTGCTCCCAAGTTATTAGAAGACAGCCACGCCCACTCATTTACATATTGTCTGGGGCTGCTCTGGGCCTCCGTGGGCAGAGTTGAGTGCTTGCGACAAATATCCGATCGCCAGCAAAGCCGAGAATATTTACTCTCTGGCGTCTGGTATAAATAAAAGTATGAAGGAACTGAAGTCAAATCGGGGTGTGTGCAGCGCCCCACGTGTTTTGTATTTCTGCAGTGTGGGAATTGTAGTAGCTGGCATGCCTGGTTCAGAAAGAGAAGATTACCCTTCAAGTGAAATTTACATAAAGTTAACTCACATGAAAAAGATGTTATAATGTTAACTCAGAAAAAAAAAAAGAGATCTCAAAGTCCGTGATCAGAATTATCACAAAGAGCAACACTCCACAGAAAAGAAAACAGGAAGCAGCCAAACTGTTAACTGTGGTAGTCTCACAAGGGCTGGATCACAGGTGACTTTTTTCCTTTTTCTGTTTTTTTCCCATTTTCCTAAATCAATGTGTCCATATTACTTTTGAAATGGAAAAAAAAAAATTTTTTTTTTTTTTTTAATTTTTAAAGGAACCTCCCAGGAAGGGGAGATTGAGAAACAAAAACCAAACAAAAATTCCAAGATGGTCCCTTGCTTCTTTCCCTTTTTTGAGTGTGTTCAACTCCCAAGTATAGCTTTTAAAATTCTGAGCTGAGGTCTTGCTCTCTGGCGTGACCCATTAAATCCCACACTTGGGAAGTGGGATAAGCCCTTTGAAAGATCACAAGACAACATCTACCAAATACTTTCCAGATGTCTAACCCTTTGACTCAGTAATCCACCCGGACAATTATTCAACAAAAACTAAAAACTATTTCCAAAGATGATGTTTACTGAGATGACAGCTCTAAAGAGAGAAGACAGATAAGACTCTTTTAAGTGGCCTTGGATGGGGTGTGGTTCCGAAAAATGATGGCACAGTCATGGACAGAAGGAAAGGCCACCATGGGAACCACACCCTGAAGCTCTCACTGGAATCTGGTGAGTGTAATCGTGCACTGATAAAGGGGGAAGCTGAACTCAAAATGCTAGCTGGGCACTAACTGTAAGCGTTTATTATTATTTTTTAATGTTTATTCATTTTATGAGAGAGACAGACAGAGTGGGAGCGGGGGAGTGGGAGCAGAGAGAGAGGGAGACACAGAATCTGAGGCAGGCTCCAGTCTCCGAGCTGTCAGCACAGAGCCTGATGCGGGGCTCGAACTCACAAACCATGAGATCATGACCTGAGCCGAAGTCAGATGCTCAACCAACCGAGCCACCCAAGGCGCCCAGGATCGTACCTTCTTGATGGTGCTGAGGTTGGCATTCCGGGACACAGGGAAGTTCAGATAGACTCCCGTGGGCAGCAGGAAGTCAACTGCCACACTCTGATTCTCCTCCTTGGTCCAGAATTCCATGGGGCAGTCAACCCCAGGGGGCATCCTGTTTTTTCACTCCAAAGACACCGACTGTCCTGAAAAGGAAGAGAAGGCACAATGAGGCACCCTAAGGGTGCTGGAAGGATCCTTTGAAGGGATCCTTTGGAAAACAGATTGTCAGGACCTTTGGCAGTGGGATGTTCAGGAAGGAGTCCCTCCCGTGGGCGCCCAAAGCTCGCCTCCCTCTGGACTTCGTCCTGCCTGGGGTGGCTTGTGGCTCCTACTGTCCCCAGACCCCATCTCATCCGTCATCACAGGTGGGCACTCACTCTGTCTGCATCCCTCACCGCAGTGGCCCAAACTCAAGACACCAACAGACCCGTTCCAAATCATTTTTTCTCAGGAACACACGCACAAGTGGGAGACCCGGCCACAGCCACCAGCTGGCAGAAACGGGGGATGGCAGGGTCCCTGGTCAGACAACCCAGGACTCAAGAAGGACCAGGGGCTGCAGTTCTTTGAAACTTTCTAACCAGAAACCAAGTGGTTTAAAAATGGCTTTGGCCATCAAACAATTTGTTGAAATATCTCAGTCATACCAAACGCCCCCAGTCATACCCACTCTTCAGTAACAAAATGCTGTAGGCACAGTTAAAGACCTTGTGAGTATCTCCCCTGCTCCAGGTTATCACTACCTGCATTCTGGTTGGTTATAATTTCCGTGCATGTTTTTATACTCTTATTACATTAATATGTATCCATGAAAAATTGCTAATATCTGTGCATGCTTTCGAACTTTCTATGAATGACGGGTCTTCTGCAATCTCTCTGCCAGTCAACATTCTGTTAGGTTTATCCACACTGATACATGTAGCTCAAGTTCATTCACTGGAACCCCTGTCGTATTCACTGTGTATATAAACCACAATTTATTTACCCCTTCTCCTGTTGATGAACCTCAGGGTTTGTTTCTACTCTTTTTGGTTATTACAAACAATGCTACAATGCATATCGTTATACACCTCACTTTGTGTATAGGTAGAGTCTGGGTGAGCGCTGTCCAAGAGAAATACAATGGGAACCACACGGGTAATGTCAACGCTGCCAGCAGCCACGTTAAAAAAAAAAGTAAAAAGAGGGGCGCCTGGGTGGCTCAGTCGGTGAAGCGTCCGACTTCAGCTTGGGTCATGATCTCGCGATTCGTGGGTTCGAGCCCCGCGTCGGGCTCCGCGCAGACAGCTCAGAGCCTGGAGCCTGCTTCCAGATTCTGTGTCTCCCTCTCAATCTCTCTCTGCCCCTCCCCTGCTCATGCTCTGTCTCTCTGTGTCAAAAATAAATACATATTTAAAAAATTAAAGGGGTGCTTGGGTGGCTCAGTTGGTTAAGCGTCCGACTTCAGCTCAGGTATGATCTTGCAGTTTGTGAGTTCAAGCCCCGTGTCAGGCTCTGTGCTGATGGCTCAGAGCCTGGAGCCTGCTTTGGATTCCATGTCTCTCTCTGCCTGTCTCCTGCTTGCTCGCTCACTCTCTCTCTCTCAAAAATAAATAAATATTTTTTTAAATTAAAAAAATTTTTTTAAGTAAAAAGATAAAGTTAAGTTTAGTGATATATTTTATGTAACCCAATATATCCAAACTATAGTCACTTCAAAACATCATCACAAAAAAAAGAATTACTAATGAGATATTTTACACTTTTTTTTTTTTTTTTTGGTATTAAGTCTTTGAAATCTGGTGTATATTTTACACTTACAGCACATTGCAATTTGGGCACTAGATTTCCATCAGAAATACCTCATCTATATGTAGATTTCATGCCATTTACAGATAAAAAAGTAGGTTCAGAGACTCAAGTTGTTGCAGATATACTTAAAAGGTTTCCAAGAAATGAGTGGAGTATCCATTTCTTAGATCTGAATGAATTAAAATTAAACGAATTGTTTAGAAATTCCGTTCCTCCATCACCCTTCACATTTTTTTAATGTTTATTTATTTTTGAGAGAGAGAGAGAGAGAGAGAGAGAGAGAGAGAGAGAAAGCACAAGCGGGGAAGGGGCAGGCAGAGAGGGAGACACAGAGTCCGAAGCAGGCTCCAGGCTCCGAGCTGTCAGTGCAGAGCCCGACGCGGGGCTCGAACTCACAAACTGCGAGATCATGACCTGAGCCGAAGTCGGATGCTTAATGGAGTGAGCCACCCAGGTGCCCCATCACTCTTCACATTTCAAGTGCTCCAGGGCTACGTGCAGCTGGGGACTGCCTCGCTGGACAGCACAGGTCCAGGGTATGTGTGTGTGTGTGTGTGTGTGTGTGTGTGTGTGTGTGTGTATATATATATATATATATATATATGTATATATATATACCTCAGAGTGGAACTGTCACATCATGACAATAACCTAGAGAGCCAAACACCTTGAACTTGACTAACGTAGGGGCCCGTTGGCAATGGCACCACCACCACGGTCTGCTGCTTACTTCCATTCCTTCATCAGCCCTTGGGGTCATCACATTTACTCATTTCCGCCAACCTGATGGTCACAGAATGCTCTTTGGTTGTTTTAATTTGCATTTCCCTGTATCCTCTGCAAATAGCCTGCTTTTAACTCTTGCCTGTTTTTTTCTGTGGGGTTGTCTTTTTCTTATTGGTTGACAGGGTTTCTTTCATATACTCTGGATTCAGTTCCTTTGTTGATTAAAGGAGTTGGAAATGTCTTCTTTTGGTCCAGGTCATCTTTTCACTCCGTTTTTAGTGTCTTTTTGGTGAGCAAAAGTTTGCAGTGTTGACGTGGTCAAATATTTTCCTTTGTGTTTTATGATTTTTATTCTTTAGAAAAATATTTCCCTACCCTAAGGTCACATCCTCCTAGATTTCGATGACTTTTAAAAATAATTGAAAAATGGGGTTTCTGGGTGGCTCAGTCAGTTAAGCGTCCGACTTCGGCTCGGGTCATGATCTCGCGGTTTGTGGGTTCGAGCCCCGCGTCAGGCTCCGTGCAGACAGCTCGGAGCCTGGAGCCTGCTTCGGATTCTGTGTCTCCCTCTCTCTCTCTGCCCCTCCCCTGTTCGTGCTCTGTCGCTCTCGCTCAAAAATAAATAAACATTCAAAAAAAATAATTGAAAGCAATTTAGTTTAAGAGAGAGATTCTTTTGGGCTCTGCCATTTGGGCCCAGGACCCCCCCCTCCCAGAACGGCTGGTGCTGAATCTGCTCGGAGCTGCAGCACGTGGGCACATCACCCTGTAACCACTGCTGGGATCCACTTCCTCTGATTGTAAAGCCACATCCTACTTGGGTTCCTCTTTCTGAGAATGACCAGGCCAAAGGCTTTCTTTTTGATTCAAAACGTGGGGGGCAGTCAAAAATCCTGGAGAATCCACTTAACAATGCTAAATGTCCTGTGGCCACACTCAGGAAGCCAGGGGAACCCGTGGCCACTCGATCCTGAGGTCAAGATGAGCACATGTGGCCTGAGCTCCTCGGGACTCCAGCCAAAGGGAGGGTGCTCGGAGACCAAGGCGCCCCTGCTCCTCTGCCCCTTAGCGCTACGGGAATGAAGGCTTCAACTACACTCACCCGTGCGGGGTGCAAGGGAAAACTCGCCCTTAAAAAGCTCATCCCTAAGAAAGGAAGAACAGGAGGGTGCGGGCGGGGCATAATCAAATGCCAGAGGCGGGACAGGAGGCAGCAGGGATCCTCCCTCTCTTTGTGGGCCCAGGACCCAGATGCAGCTGCTAACAAGCCCGAACTGTCTATGAAGCTGACTCCTCTCTCTGCAAACGTACGCGACAAAGATACCGACTAATCCAGGGGCTTTCGCGCTGCTCCAAGAACGCAAGTTGGTACAACCACTTTGGCGAAGTCTCTACTCTTGGCAGTGTCTACTAAGGCTGAGCACCCGTGTGCCTTGCGAGCCAGCAATTAATTGCACCGTAGGTGTTCGCTCGCCAGAAACACGAGTACACGCGCACCAAGAGACACGAACAAGAAGTGTCTACAGCATTGCTCTTTGTAATGGCCCCAAACTGGAACGTTCCCAAGTGCGTATCAGCAGCATAATGGAAAAATAAATGACGGTATCTTCTCCCAACGGCATGTTCCAGAGCAATGAGAATGCACGGTCTACAAATACACACAACAGTATAAGTGAATCTCATAAACATAAAGCTGAACAAAAGAAGTCAGGCATGAAAGAGTATGTGCTCATGGTTCCAACTCCACGGAGAACAAACACAGGCAGAACTAATCTACGTTGGCAGAAGAAGAGACAGGGGTTACCCCCAGAAGGAGGGCAGGTGCCCCAGGAGAAAGGGGTACGAGGGGCTTCTGGGTACTGGCAGTTTTCAGTTTCTTCACCTGGGAGCTGGGGACTTTCACAAACCCCACACACCCCCAGTCCCAGTGGTTCAGATGGCTTGACTTCATTCCTGGCCGCTCCCGTGGCCTGAGACCCACCTGGCCACAGGGGTTGGACTGGAACCAGGAAGGGGGCTCAGGCCCAGTCAATCACTGTCTACAGTGATTCCAGGATGAGCATGTGAATGTCAAGTCAGCCCAGTGGGTTTTGACTTTGGACTTCTTTGGGTATTTCCACCTGGGGTAGCAGCAAAGAATATCCATCCAGGGCTGCTGGTGACCACCTCTCGCTGCCCTTGGTGGGGGTGGTCTGAGAAAAGACGACCGTGGAGGAGAGCAGAGCTCGGCGTGAAGAGAGAGTACAAGTAGGTCCTGAAGGCGTCCTTGGGTTCCTGGATGGAGACATGCCTGAAGCCAGACTCCATCCCTGGACTTTTCAGTTCTCTCAGCCAAAAACTCCCCCTGCCCCCTACCTGCTTTTTTTGTTTTTGTTTTTGTTTTTAACTTAGAGCAGCTTGAGTTTTTCGTTTTTGTGTTTCTTTCTCTTTTTTTTGTCACTTGCAGCTGCGTGTTCCATTTTAGGAAGTGTCTGGTGTTTAGCAAGTTCTTTCCTTGGAAACTGGCCTGCCTCTAAGAGCCAACCCTGATCTTTGTAGTGCCATCTAGGGGCACACAGGGTTGTCATCTGATGGCTATTGCTGCTGGATGGTGGCCTCAGGACCTCTGACTGTTC
Source organism: Panthera leo (assembly GCF_018350215.1). NCBI lineage: Eukaryota > Metazoa > Chordata > Mammalia > Carnivora > Felidae > Panthera > Panthera leo. The sequence continues at coordinate 6,799,226 of NC_056686.1, read as the reverse complement.
TCCCTATGACACAGTTTTTAGACTCTTGCCAAACTTTGGTACTCTGAGAAAACAAGATGCTGCGGGTGGGGCCTGACGGGCCAACTGCCGAAGAATTTTCTGGGTACCAGACTCCCATTGTTTAGTCTAAGAGCCTCTCAGCCCTTCCCCCCAAGGAAGTCCTTCGGCGGTCATATCACTGAGCTCATTGGCTGCCAATGATACTTCCCACAGTAAGTTCTAGATACTTCCCACAGTAAGCCGGGTTCTCCCGGCTAATTTCCTGGATCTGAATGCAGGAGTTCTCAGTTACCGTTGGTCACTTCATCTCATGGAAATAATTGGCACTCGTGGATTACTGGATTTGCTATTTTGTACATATGGCTCAGTCTGAGATGTTATGAGTCTCAAGGAGTATTTATTAAGTTCCAGGAGTCGTGCGAGGTGCTGGAAGATGGTGGTGGAGAAGCTTACACTCCAGCTGGGGAGACATTAATACCCAAGCACATCGTAGGTAGGAAGAATGACCACACGCTATACCAACACAGTGAAGGCAGTGCTCCAAATGGCGATGTGACAAAGAACTCTGTAGGGAGGCCAGGAAAAGCCCCTCCGAGGAGAGGACCCCAGAGCAGAGAACCAGACTGCGTCCAGGGAGGATGGGAGGCAGGCCACTGCCACTGGAGCACGAGTGGGGCAGGGAGGGGAGGCCATGGGATAAGACAGGTTGAAGAGGTCAGGAAGGACCAAGTCCTGTGGAGCCTTTACAGGGGAGATGCCTGGGTGTCACGCAAAGAGTGATGGGCGGTCTTAGCAAAGGAGCCAGGGGATCCAATTCGCATCCAAAATGATGCTTCAGCCCCAGGGTGAAAGAACTGGAAAGAAGCAAGTGTGCGCATGGGGAGGTAGGGAGGTTCGTGCCCCCGGTGATGAGAAAGGCAGGGCATCAAGATCTATTTTTTCAACTATTGTTGAAAGTTAATTTATTTGGAGAGAGAGAGAGAGAGAGAAAATGAGCAGGGGAGGGGCAGAGAGAGAAGGAGAGAGAGAATCCCAAGCAGGCTCCACACTATCGGCACAGACCCCAGTGTGGGGCTCGAACCCACGAACCATGAGATCATGACCCGAGCTGAAATCAAGAGGCAGACGCTCAACTGACTGAGCCCCCCGGGTGCCCCTCAAGATCTATGTAGGAGCTCGGGCCGATGAGATGGGGTCGCGGGGGAAGGAGCAAGGATGACAGCCAGGTGCGGGCTTGGGACACTGGAGGGGTGGTGGAAATACACTGGACGGGCAAGCGTGGGGGAGAAACAGATTTGGGGGCAATGAAACGGCGAGATGTCCATTTCAGACATGTGGACTCTTGGTGGTGAAAACCCCCAAGGAGACAGCCAAGGAGCACTCCCCGGTGTGGAGCTTAGGGGAGAGGTCTTTGGGGCTCTCAAGGCATAATTTGGGGTCAGCGGGCTACACCCCGAGGCGTATGAGATGGCCGGGAGAGAGGGGGTAGGAGAGGGCCGAGCCCGCCTTCAAGGCACTGGAGTGGCTTCCACCAAAGATGAGCCGTGAGTAATCAGTCGGCCAGACTCTTGTGGCCGACTTCTCGGTGCACATCTGACTCGTTAATAAAAGATCAAAGAAAAACGTCCAACAGGTCGCTCAATCCCTTTCACCTTCCCGCTTCTGGCCAGCACAGTGCCCAGAACGGCTGTGGAAGGCGGAGGGTCTCAGCCACGGCAGCGCACCATCCCCCCCGCCGGCGGTTCTGAGACGTGCCCAGCTAGACGCACCCTCCGCGGCCCAAGGTTGAAGCCGTCTCTCCCGCTGCGAAGGTCTGAGGGGTCTGACCTTCTGCGTCCTGAGCGGACACCAAGGGAGTTTCCCCCAAGATTGCATAAAAGCGCCACCGTCCTTCCCAGCCCGCAGCAGGGCGTGCTACGAGGGCCCCCACTTATTTCTAAGAGAGGAGGGCGAGCGGGGGAGGCAGTACGCCAGGGTCATGGTGCTTCCTCCAGACCGGGAACGGGGTGGCGGCCCACCTCCTAGCCAACCCCCCCCCCCCCCGACCCCCTAGCCCCACCCCCACCCCCTCCACCCACCCCCACCCCTGGGCCAGCAGACCTGCTGGCCGGTGGCTCGGCCGAGCCCCGGACTCCCGCTCCTTTCCTTTGGAGTTGCACGTTTGAAATTGCATGTTAGTTACGGCTGTGAGCCGCCCTGTGCCTCCCGGGTGTGGCAGGGCTCCGCGTCTTTCCGGCAGTCGTGGCAAACGTGCCCGCCGCTCAGAACAGGTGGCGCTGCCCAGCCCTGGTCAACGTAAAGCCAGGCTTTTTGGTGCCCGTGTCACATGCCCCCGGGAGCTGCTTCCCCAGGGAACACATGAGTCACTCTCAGCAGGCTCTGGGCCGGGGACCAGCCGCAGGGAGAAGGGAAGTTGTATCCTGCTTTATCCGAGAAATAAACGCCCTCCTCCCTGAGGCCGCCTGGGCCAAGACCCGCCGCGTACCTTCCTTCGCATGCTACGCTAGAGTGAGTGTCTAAGGGTCCCCCAGGGTCATTGCTAGGATTCTGTCCGGAGAGAGAGGTGCTCCTTTCTTTTAACTCTGGGACAAAACATTTAACTCTAGGAAGGTTACAAGCCAAAGAGCTCAAGAGGCATCTCAGAAACGTCTAGAAGGTGGTTACACACATTGTCTGATGTCTACCATCAACCCCGGCTGGGAGGTAAGGAGACCAGCTGTCACCCTGACAAGGGACAGGGAGCCACAGGGGCCGGCCTTATGCATCAAGCTGAACAGAGCAGAGTCTGGTTGTGCCTCCTGACCCGGGCTTATTTTCAGGTACTTTTCAGCCTCTAAATAGTCCTTCTAATAAGTGTTCTGGTTCCCAGACTCTCTGCTATGGAGAATGAAATGGCTGTTTTTCCTGCTGCCTAACTTATGTGGAGAGAGGACACTTCAGAGGCAAACTCCAAAGGGGCTTTACCCAGAGGCCCCGCTTCCCAGTGGAGCTCCTGGGTGTTTGTCTTAAAAGAGCTTTCTAGAATCCACCTGCTGCTCTGGCAGCCAGGGAAAGCCCAGAGATGATTCAATAACCACATCTTCCTGGGGACCCTCGGGAAGAAGAACGCGGGGGAACCTTTTCAGCCCAGGGGCGTGCAGGCTGCGGGTCCTGTTTATTCATTCATTCAGCAAATATGTCTTTGAGCATCAGGGACTGTGCCCATCAGGGAATGAACGGGACAGGCACCGTCCCTGATCTTACAGAGTTTTTAGTTTAACAGGAGAAAACAAAAATGAATGAGGAAATAAAAAGAAAAATGAATAACAAGATGATTTCAGAGAAGAGGTGGAAGGTAATAAAAGGGGCTTGTGGGGGGGGGTCTCCTCTGGGTGGCGGGTCAGGGAAGAGTGCTCGAATGAGATCATGTCAGAATTGAGGCCCACATGATGAGAAAGATCAGGCAGAGATCCAGGACGTAGGGTTGAGACAGCTGGAACAGGAAGTGCAAAGGCCCTGAGGCAGGAGGCCAGGCAACTGGAGGCCAGGACCAGGAGGGGAGATGACTGGAGAGGCAGGGAGGCCTACAGCGCCTTGTGGCCACCGTGAGGAGCCAGGTTTTCTTATCACCGCAGTGGGAAGCCACCAGCGGGTTTCAGGCAGGAGATTGATATGGCCTGATGTTATGCTTTACAAAAATTGCTTTGGCTGCCGTGAGGAAAATGGAAGGGAGGGAGCCAAGAATGGAGGTGGGAAAGCAATTAGGCCAGGGCCCCAGGCAAGAGCTGGCGGGGCTAGACTCGCGAGGGAAAGCCTGGGCCCTACCTGCCACAAAACACCGCGAGCCTCTGCCCTTAACAACCGAGGAACAGGCATCCCAGAAACCCAGCCTTGAAATTTCCTGTCCTTAAGAATCTTCTTGAGAAAGAACGGAAGCTATAGACCGGAAGGAAAGCTGAGTGGCCCAGCGTCCCCCAACAGGTGCAGTTTTAGGACAGATGTGCAGATCTCCCAAAATACAGAATCTTTTGGGAAAACCACTTCAATGTGTCTCCCTGGGAGGCCCCAGACCAGCAGGCATCCTCCACCCGAGAGGCCACCACAGTCTTGAGGGCAGAAAGGGTCTCCGCACCCCAGGAAAGGGACGTCAGCCACAGCAAACGGGAGGCCTTTGCCACGCGGGCGGTGCCTCTGCTGTCCTCTGCCCTCTATTGTGAAGCCACTGTCCAGTGGTGGTCAGTTGGAGGAGGAACATGTATCCAAAGAAGGGATGGGAGGGAAGTCTCCAGAAGCCGGAGGCCAGCCAAGTCAGACATCCCCAGAACCATGCCCAAGACTAGGAAGGAAGGGCTTGTCTGGAGGGTTGTCTGATACCGTGAGCCCCTGTCACAGGAGAAAACGGGATGGGAGGGGTGAAGGCCGAGATGGATGTGATAAGTTACGTGAAATCGTGCAAAAGGCTTCCCCACGTCTGCTTGGCAGATAAGCCGAGGACAGGAACTTGCCTCCTTGTCTATCCGCTTCTGCCTCCCTCAGTTCCTTCTTTGTTTTCTTCTTCTTTTTACTCTCTCCCATTTTAAATGTGTCTCCCTTGAAGCCATATGATTTAATAGAACAGTAACTTTTGGGGCACCTGAGTGGCTCAGTTGGTTGAGCATCCGACTCTTGACTTCGGCTCATGATCTCGCAGTTCGTGAGTTCAAGCCCCACGTTGGGCTGTGTGCTGACAGTGCGGAGCCTGCTTGGCATCCTCTCTCTCTCTGCCCCTCCCGCATATGCTCTCTTTCTACCAAAATAAATAAACTTTAAAAAATTAGAACGGTTACTTTTAATTTGGATATTTAAAACTGAAAAAAAAAAATCCCCAATGGAGAAAGACCAAACCGACATTGAAGACTGAGAAGCAAAGTCCTCTGGAAATTCTGTTCTATTAAAAAAAGAGAGGGGTGATGGGAATGCAAGCTGGTGCAGCCACTCTGGAAAACAGTATGGAGGTTCCTCAAAAAACTAAAAATAGAACTACCCTATGACCCAGCAATTGCACTACGAGGCATTTATCCAAGGGATACAGGGGTGCTGTTTCAAAGGGACACATGCACCCCCATGTTTATAGCAGCACCAACAATAGCCAAAGGATGGAAAGAGCCCAAATGTCCATCGATGGATGAATGGATAAAGAAGACCTGGTATATTGGGGCGCCTGGGTGGCTCAGTTGGTTAAGCGGCCGACTTCGACTCAGGTCACGATCTCGCAGTCCGTTAGTTCGAGCCCCACGTCAGGCTCTGGGCTGATGGCTCAGAGCCTGGAGCCTGCTTCTGATTCTGTGTCTCCCTCTCTCTCTGCCCCTCCCCCGTTCATGTTCTGTCTCTCTCAGTCTCAAAAATAAATAAATGTTAAAAAAAATTAAAAAAAAAATAGAGAGGGGTGCTTGGGTGGCTCAGTTGGTTAAGTGTCCGACTCTTGATTTCAGCTCAGGTCGTGATCTCATGGCTCGTGAGTTCGAGCTCTGTATAGGGCTCTGCACTGACAGCTCGGAGCCTGCTTGGGATTCTCTCTCTCCCTCTCTCTCTGTCCTTCCCCAGCTCTTGCTCTCTCTCGCACACAAAATAAATAAATTAACTTAAAAAATTTACAAACAAGCAAGAGACAGACTCCTGACTTCTTCTGCTGTCATCAGGAAAATGAACCAACTATCCTACAAAAAAAATTCTATCCCAACCATCTCTTATCACGTTCAGCTCACGGCCCACCCATCAAGGCCACGGGCCTGCACCCAAGTGGAATCCCCTGCCACTACACGCCAAAATCAAATGAAAGATCCACGGTCTCAAATCTGGCAATTTGGGAAATTTGGGAACCGTCCTAAGGAAGTAAGTCAAAAGCCAAACAAGGCGATATATACAAAGACATTCATTTGTGGGACTGTTTGTGAAAGTGGAAAACCAAAACTAATAGGGAAACTATCATAATTAACTTAATCGGAGAAAATATAGTCACTAAGATGACACCTGTGTATGCTACACAGCACTGCAAATATCCCCCACGCTCACTGAAACAAAAAATGCGCATCCATTTACCATGGCAACACCTATTTGTGGACAAAACATTTCAGAAAGCATGCCGAAAATGAAAACAGCTATAATATGAGTGGGTTTGAACATCATAATAATTATTCCAGAAGCTCGTTATCTATGAAAGTTATACAAGCATGATTTTAAAAATTAATTAAAACTAAAACGTTTGTGGGGCGCCTGGGTGGCTCGGTCAATTAAGCGTCTGACTTGGGCTCAGGTCATGATCTTGCGGTTTGTGGGTTCGAGCCCTGCTTCGCACTCTGTGCTGACAGCTCAGAGCCTGGAGCCCGCTTCAGGTTCTGTTTCTCTCTCTCTCTCTCTCTCTCTCTCTGCCCTTCCCTCGCTCATGCTCTGTCTCTCTTTCTCTCTCAAAAATAAATAAACATTAAAAAAATTAAAAACCAAAACAAAAACTAAAATGTTTGCAGCAAAAAAGGAGTAGCCCCCAGCCCTGAGCATCCAAACCTATCACCCCTGATTGTGGTTGCTTCTTTGAGTATTTATCTCTGTGTTTCTGATTAATAGATTTATATGGGTTTTCAACTTTTACACTTGATCTTAGCCAAAAGGCCGAGAAGCGATGGGCTTTTCAACTTCTAACTTCTTCCTTAGAAGATGAGTTTGTGCTTTCTTGCACACACGCACGTGTCCTCTCCTCTATGTTCTGAACATAGATGTGTGATAATTTTTGGTTAATCAACTTCAGTGCTTACATTATTATGACCACATAAACACTGTTCAAAACTAAACCACAGGGTAGCTCAGTTGGTTGAACGTCTGACTCCCGATTTTGGCTCTGGTCACGATCCCAGGGTCATGGGATCCAGCCTCACGTCAGGCTCCACGCTGAGCTTGGAGCCTGCTTAGGATTCTCTCTCTTTCTCTGTCTCTCTCTCCACCCCCCCTCTGCCTCACTCCCCACGTCTCTCTCTCTCTTAAAACGAAACAAAACTAGGGGCGCCTGGGTGGCTCAGTCAGTTAAGTGTCCAACTCTTGGTTTGGGGTCAGGTCATGAACTTGTCATTCATGACATTGAGCCCTGAGTCAGGCTCTGTGCTGACAGTGCACAGCCTGCTTGGGATTCTCTCTTTCTCTCTCTCTCTCTCTCTCTCTCTCTCTCTCTCTCTGCCCCTCCCCCAGTCACACATGCACACACTCTCTCTCAAAATAAATAAACATTATAAAAACCCAAATTTGTATTTCTTCCCTAAACTTTCCAACAGAACTATAAAACTCCATAATGTGGTAAATATGTCAGATAATCCATCATCTTCATTTTTTTTCTTCTTGGAGACAGCCTCCTACAGTCCTTAGCCATCCTGCTCCAAACTGGCCTGCCTGCTCTCTAGATGAGCTGCACGACGGTAGCATTGGAACTTTGCTTCACCATTATTAGGGAACTCTCTTCACCATTCTCTCCACCAGTCAAAGTTCTCGGTTGCAAGGAAAGAGGCTAACTCCCACTGATTAAGCAGGAAAGGAGCTGACAGATTACCTGACTTATTTGCTTCATTACGAGGAATTTTCATAGTTCTTTTGGAGAGTTTGAGGAACAACTGGTGACTAGTACATGGAAAACATAGTAAGTAAAAACATGAGGTGCTTACCAACTCCAGGAAAAACAAAAGGTCGAGCAAAAAAAAGAAAGAAAACTTAGTACACTGGATTCCATGATGCACGTCTGATGGCAAAACTGCTTCTGTTGCCTATTTACCGAGTACTGAATGCCAGTTTGGACCTCTGCCACTTCTGTGCCAAGAATTTGACCTTGTAGCCCATCATTGCTGCCACCAGCATAACCATGGATACAGCTCATGATTCATCCCTCTCCTCTCTCAAAATACCGCCTAGGTGCAGGTTATCAGTGAAGTCTAGGTCGCAGGTGCTGGCTACAGAGAAAGCTTGGAAATGAGTCTTTTTCAGTTCCCATGGTGTGGTAGGTGTTAGGTATTTTTCTCTGTACTCACAAAACTCAAAGCTGAAACATAGAAAGCCATTTGGAAGCTGAGCCAAATGAGAACAAGAGATAATCACACATTGTATCACTTGTTCCTCTTTTTTAGTTTACTCTATTTTCGTAGAGCATAATCTCCAGCAGTCTCCTTGCATAGGGATACGAAAGTGCGTGTGCACGCAGAGAGCTTTTTTTTTTTTTTTGGAAAATTCTCATCTTAAAAAATGCCCTTATCCCATTATTTTGCTTGAATGACAATTACATAATTCTTGCCAGGGAATTAACTTCCCTAGAAATTTGAAAGAGTTGCTCCATTGTCTTGTAGCTTCTGGTGTTGATTTTGCAAGGTCCAGTGTCATTCTGTTATCTGTGGCCTCTTTTTGTTGGCTTCTGGTAATTTCTATCTCTGGAGTTTCGAAAGTTCATGATGATGCCCAGTAGTACATACTTTGCTTTTATTTGTATGTCGTTTATTATTCATTGTTGAGTACTACTCCGAGACTCTTAATGTAGAAGCTCCTTCAGTTCTAGAATTTTTTCCTGTAGTTTGATAACTTCCTCTTATTCATTTTTCTTCCTTCATTGTCTTGACATCCTATGAGTTGGATATTGGGCATTCTGAATGGATTCTCCAGTTTTCTTTCATTTTCTTTCCTGTTTCCCCATCTCTCAAGTCTTTTTGTTCTACTTTCTAGAAATCTATCTTTCAATCTCCAGCTCTATTCTATTGAAAATTTTGCTTCTACTCTCATAGTTTTTTAACATTTTATTTGAATGTTTATTTATTTTTGAGAGAGAGAAACAGAGAGAGAGCAGGGGAGGGGCAGAGAGAGAGAGAGAGGGAGACACAGAATCTGCAGCAGGCTCCAGGCTCTGAGCTGTCAGCATAGAGCCTGATGATGGGGCTCGAACCCACGAACTGTGACATCATGACCTGAGCCGAAGTTGGACGCTTAACTGACTGAGCGACCCAGGTGCCCCTAAATATTTTATTTTTAAGTAATCTCTACACCCAACGTGGGGCTTGAACTCACAACCCCAAGATCAAGAGCCACATGCTCTACCGACCAAGCCAGCCAGGTATGTCTACTATTATAGCTTTTATATCCAAGAGCTTATTGTTGTTTTAGGAGCCTTCCTATTTTTAAAAATTTTTTTTTAATTTTTTTAATTTATTTTTGAGACAGAGCACAAGTTGGGGAGGGTCAGAGAGAGGGAGACACAGAATCTGAAGCAGGCTCCAGGCTCCAAGCTGTCAGCACAGAGCCCGACGTGGGGCTCGAACTCACGGACTGTGAGATCATGACCCGAGCTGAAGTCAGATGCTCAACCGACTGAGCCACCCAGGCACCCCAGAGCATTCCTATTTTTAAACAACCATGTTTAATGACTTCTGACTCCCTTTTTTCTGTTTGTTTCGGTCTCTGTCTTTCATGCTAGAGGCTTTATTCTATGTGGGATAATCTAGAGCTGCCCATTCAAATTTAAGAGAGAGGCACCAAAAGCTATTTGTGCACGGGTAAGGCCAGTCGCTTGGCAGGCGTTGCTGTGAAATGACAAAATAGCAAGCTAGCTTTCCCACGGAGTCAGTATTTGAGGGTCCTTTTGTCTTGTGAGGTCAGTTTCTTCAGAGAGAAGTTCTTCAAGGCCCTGGCTGGAGAAGAGTAGAAACTAGGCTGCCATGTTCTGGGAGCTCGCCAGGAGAGGGTCTCACTGTTCAGTACACAGACTTTCACCGAATCTTCCTGTTCTCAGGACAGTGCTTCCTCCTGTCCCCCCATCCCCCGCCCCCAACTGCTCTCCACACAGCCTCCTTCCACCCCAGGCTAGGCCTGAGCTGCCCTAGTTCAGCAGACCTGGGGGAAAATGAGCGTCTCCTGCTGGGGTGGAGGAGGGAGCCACCTGGCCATGTGGGCTGAGGGAGGGGTCTGTTGCTATGACACCTTCAGTCAATCTTCCTTCTTCCAGCCCACCCTGCACCCCGTCATCGGGAACACTGTAGCCCCACTCTTGGGCCTTTGGTGGGTCCTTGGACCCACGGGCCTTCCTCCCCCCACAGCCCAGGACATTCAACATTCCAAGCCTTCCATCTCTTTCACTGGCCTGCTTTCTGTCTCCGAAAGTGTTTACTCACATCCTCCTCCTCAATCCTATCTCCTGCTCTGTTTCCTTAAGGATTTATTCCTTTTTTATTCCTTTAATCTCATTTTAGTGGGCTTTTGAAACAGAGCCAGGATAAACATATGCACGCAGTCAGTTACGTTTTCGTGGAAGTTCACAATAATATTTAACAATACATAAAAATCAAGTGTCCAAAGAGACGCACATAGAAGGCTTTCTGGGGGGTTTGTGGGAGGATACTCCATCCAGGAGACAACGGTTCTCCGAGGGATGGGGAGGGCATAAAAGAGTTATGCTAATTTTTTTTTTTTTTGCAAACTTTCAACAGATAACAGGTATTTTTTAATTAATAAAAAAGCGTGAGCGTTAACAATTATTAAAAGGCATCTTCTGAAACAAGAATCAAGCTATTGAAAACAGGGGTGTAAACAGGTGTGTAGAAGAGAATCCCCCACTGGAGGGTTTACACAGTCCGTGGTTTTTGACCACGTTCCAGCGAGTTCCACAGAGGCAACCCCAAGACCTTCAGAGGGTGGCAGAAGTGGGATAGGGGGCTGAGTGGACATGCTAGGCCAGTCTCTACTTGTACCACAGGGCGCTCTGTTTTTATCTACTTTATAGGTCAAAATTCTGCTTATATTTTGATCTTTTTTTTAAGGTTTATTAATTTTTGAGAAAGAGAGAAAGCGTGCCAACGGGGGATGGGCTGAGAGACGGGGAGACACCGAGCCGTCAGCACAGAGCCTGACGCGGGGCTCGAACCCACCAGCTGCGAGATCATGACCTGAGCCGAGGTCCGACGCTTCACCGACTGAGCCTCCCAGCTGACCCAGTATTCTGATCTTTTTAAAGATCTCCACACTAAACAAAGAAGTCTGGAGAGTACTGACGAAGACAGAGAGAAAATGAGGTTGGCATGGGGCCGGGGGGAATCTTGCAAGGATGACACCATATGCTGTAACCCTGTGCACCTTCCCATCAGAAACGACAGTAGCTGTTCAAGCACCAGGTAAGGAGGAATGTGCTCTGCAGACGGGGAATACATATGCACTCCCAGGGCTTACAGAAGGGACTGTGACTACCCATCTGGGAGCTAACCATACCCAGCTAGCCCCAGGTCCCAAGGCGGGGGGGTGTGTGTTCAGCTAATACTCAGCCAGTGTCCATCTCTGGCCTCAGTATCTTCATTTGCACGATGAAAGGATTGCATTCATATCCCAGCAAACATCCGAGAGGCTCCAAGGACTACTGTCTTACTGACAGAGTGACTGTCAACTCTCTGAGAAACAGACAAGTCCCTACCTTAAAGACGCCTTGAGAAGCAATGCTGAGTTCTCACAATTCCACACACTTCCTTCGGAAGAGTGTTTTCATTTTTCTCTCCCCGGACAGGCCAGCCCAACTCTACCACGACTGAAGCAAGTCAAATCCCAAATGCTGCAGCTTAATCATGGGCTCAGAGCACAGCCGCCCCCCTCCCCCGCTTCCTTATGCAGGCAGCAACATCCCTCTCTTGGGGAGCTGGCCGAGGTCTAGTCGGATTCCTCGCGTTGGTTCCTAGAACACATCCGGGTTGTTCTGTTCCTTTCGGCATTCTAGTCCTACCGAGAGGTTCTCCTTTTGACTGGATAGTCAGGGAGGGAGGATTCTGTTCACCTTCCTAAGCTCTCTGCAAAATCGCATCTCTTTTTTGCCCACACACTTGGCTTCATCACCCAACCTACCTCTCTGGAATGGTCCAAGAATGGCCAGCAGCAAAGGCCCCTCGGTCTGGCAGATCAAAGATGCTTTGGAATCATTGAGCACCATTCCGCCCCCACCTGACTCTCAGCTCCTTTATCTGTCTGGGGCGGGGGGGGGGGGGAGAAAAAGGAGAGAGAGAGAGAAAGAATGAATGAATGAAATTTTTGAAAGAGGAAGTCTCACAAGCCTATGCATTCCCTTACAGGACTTCAGCTGTCTCACCTAGGCTTCCGTTTTGCAAACCAATCACATCCTGCTTGATGAGCCTTGAGAACCACCTGTGCCGACGCCCCCCTCCCCCAGCTCCTTCCTTTGGGTGCTGCTGAAGCAAACCACAGGAGCATCTCCAGTGCCTGAGGCAGGAATATATATATACACACACAGATGACTCAGATTGGTTTTTCGAGTTATTCCTTGCTTTTGTTTGGTTTTGAAAGCAAAGTAAGTGATCTGAGCCGAGCCTGGGTTCAAGTTCCACTCAACGGCTGCAAAAAGCAGACTCCTGAACTTGAGGTCCCAATAAAGTCCTACATTGCATCATACAGGAAGACTCATCCCTGCTTCCTGGAGATGAAGAGAGTGAGCGTGTAGGGAAGACGGCGGCCCAGTCACCGCATCTGCGGTATTTCTTCCCCCCTCCTCCCTCCGTGGGCCACTGCTGGGAATAATCTAACCCCAAAGACTGGAAGACACCTGAGCTCCGGAAGCGAGCCGGCTGGATTTTAAGAGTCGGACACGCCCCTTCCTCCAACCCAGGGCACAGCTACCTCCACGGCGGGGCGACTCCTGCCTGCAGCCCACCGGGCACGGCTAGGGACGACTCTTAAGGAGCAGGAAACTTAAACCACTTGCTTCTCCACAGGCAAAAAGCCCAGTGCTGGGAAGCCGCTGGAAAAGGTGTCTGTTCCAAGAATGTATTTCCCAGGACCAAGCTGGCATTCTCACTGCTGAGAGCCTAATTCCTGGAAGGATACCCCGTGGACCCTGCTTGGAACGCGGACTTGAATGGTCTCTTCGCTCAGCATCCAGGGGAAGGTGGCAAGGGCTTCCCAAGAGAAATGAGAAGTCAGCGCCAAGAGCCAAGGAAGAAATAACTTCCATTGCTGACCAATGGAGTTAACAGGAGGACAAAAACTCAGCAGCTCCGTCACAGGGAAATGAAACATGATTATAGAGAAAGCACTTTCAAAACGAGCAAAGACAAAGCAGAAAGCATGATGGAGCCGCGAGAAGGAAGGGTTAGGGGAGGCAAGAAGGAATTAGTCCTCAGGAATTCAGGTCAGGAAACAGGGAGCTGGGGCAGAATTCACAAGAGGGCGGCCAAGGAGGAGGCTCTTCCCGGAGGAAGGTGCGTCTTCTGCTCTGGCCCTCAACGCTGCCCAGGACCTCGGGATCTGGGTCCGCCGCCCTCCAGCCCTCTGGGTTCAAGGGCAAAGCTTGCGAGGCAACGCCAGGAACCGACACGGCGCAGGATGCTCCGTCCCGAATCGGGGACAGGGGGAGGGGAAGATGCGCACGGCAACTGCCGGGCCCCTGACAAGTAAACAGCTCGCCCAGAACAGGCGCGTCCGCGTCCGGAGCCCGGCTCAGGGCCCCCGCTCAACCCATCAAGGACGGCAGCGGGATACCCCGCATCCCCGCCCCCGCCCCGGAGGCACAAAAGGGATGCGTGGAGATCGGGAGAGCAGGAGAGCGTGAACCAGCCCGCACCAGAGAATCACAACGCGAGCGCGGCCCCCTGCCTCGGCCTCCCCAGCGGGGTCCGGTCCGCCCCGGGACGCGCGCGCCTCCCCCAGCCCCCACGCCCCTGGACCCCGATCGCCCCAGGCGGACAAAGCCCGGCGCTGGGCGGGGCTGGGTGTGCAGGGGGGCACTGGGACCCCGCAGACGCCCGCACAGGTGGGCTCCGTACCGGGTGTGGGTGCCGGGGGCGGGGCCCGAGCTCCCGGGAGACGGTTGCCCAGGGGACGCGGCGGGCGGGTCCCGGAGCTACTCGAGCCTCCCGGCGGCGGCGCCGAGCCCGCGGGGGCCTGAGGGCAGGCCCGCGGCGCGGAGCGGGCTAGCGGGGCAGCGGCGGAGGGGCGCGGCCCGGGGCGGGGCCCGGACAGCGGCCCGGCGTGGGCGGGGCCGGGGGCGGGGCGCCGGCCGGGGGCGGGGCCAGGGGCCGCCGCGCCGCGGGCACCGTCGGCAAATTCTGGCAGCCCCAGCCAGGCGGAGCGTCGGAGAGCCAGCGGCCGCGGGGAGCGGAGCGGACGCCGCGGCAAATCCTCCCCGGACCCCCCGCTGCTCCGGCCGGGCGGGTAGCGCGTGCACCTGGAGCCGGCCCCCCCCCCCCGCAGCCGCCGCGGGACCCCGGGCGGCGTGCGCTCGCTGGCCCCGGCCCCGCTCCAGCCTGGTAGCCAGAGGATAGAAAGTGCCATTTGCAAAGGGAGAGAGGGCTGGTGCTCCGCCGGACCGCTTTCCGCTCCGGGGTTCCCCGGGAGTCACCAGAACGGGCGGGGCACCGCACCTCCGTCACAGATCGGGAGCCGGGGTCACTCGCCTAACCGGCCATCCCGGGCTCTGGGCTCCCATCCAGGGTGCAGGCTGTTCCCCGGCCGCTGGGCCTTCCTTTCCATCGGGGTTCCCCCTTACGTGTCGGATTCGGGAGCTACATGGGTTTGCCAGGGACCTTCCCTAGGACATCCATTCACTACAATGAACTGTGTGCGCGCTGGCAGGGCGTTCGGGCAGGAACGCGGTAACCGCCCCCTGCACTTCGCTCCGATTTATCCGCGCATCGCCCTGCGAGGGGGGTGCTGTTTCTCCTCGGGGTGTGAACGAGAAAAACGAAGCTCCGAGGGCAAGGAGACCCTCACGGGCACACACGTCCCCACGCAGCGGCAGAGCGAGCTTCGGAACCAGCTTGGTTGGGTACCGGGCTGCTACGCTTCTTGCCCTGCAATGTTCCACGTCCCTCAGAATGTGCTTTTGGGGCCACACGAGACTTCAAGCTTTGCCACCGCGGAGCTCAACAGAAGGAGGGGCGTGTGAGGCTCAGAATCACCCAGGGGTGTCCCAGCGGGCGCGGAGGGCATGGGGTGGAGGAAAGGGGCTTGAGGCCCACTCTTTGGTGGTCGTCTCCCACTGCATCCAGTGTTTCAGCCGAGCCCCTTGAGCCTCCCTCGGGCCCCAGCTCGCCGAGTGCACGCCAGGACAGAAAGGAGAAAAAAGGCCCTGAGCTCCCGGAATCTTGAAGAAACCCGGGATGAGGTTTCCCTCATCCAGGCAGCCGAGTTGCAGGGGGGGGGGCAAACCCTCGATGACGTTGGTGTCCCTGTCCCCAGCATCTCAGGGCCAGAGGAGGCAACCCAGCCCCGAATGTCACAGACTTGCACTCACAAACACTCCCATACACATCATTCACTTACACACTCAGACACAATTATGTAAACTGACACACAGTAAGTCACATACCCCCTCACACGCACTCAGACACAGAGATCAAAGACACACACAGATGCACTTTCACAAAGACACACGCCCACACACTCAATAATGTAAACTGACACACGCTGTGGACACGGTGACCAGACACACTCACACCCATCGTGTCCACACACCGAACCTCCCCCAACCACCCATGCGCTGGTGGTGCCCTTGGCAGATCACGTCTGGCGAAGGCAGAGCCTGGGCCACTGGATGGGGACCGCCCAGCCGGCCACCGGGTCCACCCCAGGGCTGTGCCCGCTGGTTGCTTCCACTTTGCCCTTCCCTCCTCCCACCTCCAGCCTGGGAAGGGGGGCTGAGCAGCAGGAGGCAGTCTGAAGGAGGTCTGGGTGGAGGAGGGCAGGCCTCCTGCAGGGCCGCCCTTGACTCCTGGGGGAGGGGGTAGCGGCGATTGGGTGGGGTGCGGTGGGATGGGGGTGGGGGGGAGGGTTGGAGTACCAGAATGAGAAGCCGCCAGAAGTCACAGACCGACCTTGGATGGGCTGACTGCTCTGAGTTCTCTGACAGCCATCCTGGCTGGGAATAGGTAGTATGTATCCCCAACAACCCCCAACCAGGAAAAGATAATGACCCGAGGGGGCCAAGGCCTGGAGATTTTCCAAGGGCAGACAGCTTCCGTAGTTCCTCTCCCCCATCTTCAGGGTGGTGCCCTTCTCCCTAGGGGCCCAGTCCTGCAGACTTCCCTTTCTTTCCAGCTTGCAAAGACAAGGTCCTATCAGCAATGGAACCCAATGGCATAGCTTGGGTTTCAAATTGGGGGCATCAGGTACTGGTTCCTAAGGAGCCAGAGGAAAATCCAGCATTCTTTGAAACAGCAAAAGCAACAAAAACTCATCCTGCCCATATTACAACGATGGACCGGAACCGCACCAACAAATCCAGAAAGATACATAACGTAATGATTTGTTTGGGAGAGAATGAAGTGAATTAACACAGATACAAGACGAGCCTCTAGCACATGCCCGGTGCAGGCAGTAATTGCTCAGTGTTTGCTCTCGTGGACAGGACGGGAAACATGCAGAGAGAGGCAGTGACTTGCTCAACGTCACACAGTCAGGGGCAGAGAGGAAAGAAAAACCCCAGTGTCCTGATTCCTCGTTCAGGGCTCAGGTATGTTGTTAGGTCCTTTCTGGAATCCAGATAAGGGTATAAAGAAATTAGTTTAGTGAATAAATAAATTCGTTTCACCACTCCACTCTTAGGAAATCAGAGTAAACAGAGAGATTAGATGCTGGCCCTTCTACTTGCTAAGGTGAAAAGGATGGGATCCTCTTTGTAAGTTCCCAAGGCAGGAAACCAGATGAACTTCTGTTCCCACCCGTGAGAACCCTTGCTCGGCTCAACAGGCTCCATAAGATTATTTGCTCCCTGAGCCACTCTTCACTCCTGCAGCTGCCAGGTAACCTCACTGTGATAAAATGTCCCCTTCCCCCAGCTGCCCACCGATATCCCACCCACCAACCTCCCTGGGATTCCGGTGGGCTCTTCCTAGTCAAATTTGGCACTCAGCATTGTAGAGGTTTAGCCTATGTCGTCCCCAAATATGCCACTTTGGCATACTGATTATTTTGAATTAAAAAATTTTTTTAATGTTTATTTATTTTTGAGAGAGAGAGAGAGAGAGAGCAGGGGAGGGGCAGAGAGAGGAAGAGACACAGAATCTGAAGCAGGCTCCAGGCTCTGAGCTGTCAGCACAGAGTCCGAGGCGGGGCTCGAACCCACGAACCGTGAGATCATGACCCGAGCCGGAGTCGGTCACCCAACCGACTGAGCCACCCAGGAGCCCCCTGATTATTTTCAATTAAGGGGATTCGAGAAACAGCCGTGAATGAATGAAGGACACTGTGAACCTCCTTTGTCCCACGGAAGGCAGAAGCTACACCTCACATTTGAAAGGTACCCCTCCCTGCACCAGAAGGGCAGAAGGCGTCCTGATCACCAGAGACAGGGAATTTAGGGCCAAGAAGGCCGTATAAACAAGCCTTGTTACTTCTTCACTAGTTTACTACCCCCACCCAGACCCCTTTGTCTTGTCAATCCTTCATACACTTATTGTTTCTTGTCCAAGGAGAAGAGATTCCAGCTCTGGCGGCTTCTTTGAATCTCCTGTCTTTGCGGGGCTCCTACACTTTAGTGATTACATTTGTTTTTCTCCTGTTAATCTTTTTATCATGGGGTGAGGGTGGGGGTGCTCAGTCAAGAATCTAGAAGGGTAGAGGGGAATTTATTTTTCCTGCCCTACAGCATTTTTAGGTGTGATCAGATAAGATGCTGAGTGCAGACGGGAATAGGAATGTTACAGTCAGAAACAATACGATGCAACTAACAAGAAAAAAAAACAAAACCCAGCTACGTGTTTGTTTTAATTCTTTTAGGAAAAACAGAAGGGCTCTGGAAAATAATCCTCCTGGAAAGGGAGGACAGTTTCCACAGTTATTCCCATAATCCCCCCATGGCTTTTTGTTCCCCTGACGTTTCACTCTCCAGGCACACAGATCAGGGAGCCTAATTACAGGAGCGTCTGGCCCCGGTTCCCCGGCCATCTTCACATATTTCCATTCATCTCTGAGACTCTCACCACCAGTTAATTCAAAAAGTGGCTCATCTGTAGTTAAAAAGCGAAGCTAATTAGCATCTGGAGCTTCTTTCTTTTTTCCTTTGGCCAATTCCCCAAGCTTAAAGCAAAAGTCTGCCTTAATGGGCACTTTCTGAGTTTGTGACCTTGGGTGGAGGGGGCGGGAAGCAGAGGGAAGAAATGGGGGTCATGTTCGCAGGCATGCAGGCATACACCAAAAGCACTCGTGGCTGCAGAGGCTCTCCTGCGAGGCGTAGGAACAGGAGTCCCTGGCGTTAGATCCGGATTTGGGGGAGTTTCCTAACCACTCCAGAGCGGTCTCCTCATCGGTAAAAGCGGGTGCCGGCACACAGTGCCCAGCTGGGCCAGCGGCGGCGAGGAGCGGTGGGACAGCATGCGGAGGGGGCCGCTGGCCAGGACCTCGCAGCGGGAGATCCGGCGATCTGCCGCCTCCCACCACCCTTTCCTGGAGTCTGAGGTTTGCAGTTCCAGAATGCGATCCTCGTGGGAGGACACCATGTCTGAGACCTCTTTGTATCTTTTATGGAAGAAAAGCTATTCCTTGTTTGTGGAGAAGATCAACTGTGAATACGTATTGGGCGAAATTAGGGGCAGGGGGATAAAGGGCACAACAGGGCGTTCATTGTGTGAGTCACACATCAAGGCTCAGGAAAGACATACCCTGGGGACTCACGAAACTGATCTTCTAGAGGCTCCTTGTGAAGCTTCTAAACGTGTTTGAGAAGCCACTGAGGGCACGAAAATCAAACGAAGGGCTAGGAAATTTTTTTAAGCTGGGCCCCATTTGAAGAAGGCAGAAACACGAATCTGGTAGCATGAAAATAAACCTGATCACAGATGCACCGTAAAGATGGCTCAGTTAACGGGGCGCCCGGGCGGCTCAGTCGGTTAAGCGTCCGACTTCAGCTCAGGTCACGATCTCGCGGTCCGTGAGTTCGAGCCCCGCGACGGGCTCTGGGCTGACGGCTCGGAGCCTGGAGGCTGCTTCCGATTCTGTGTCTCCCTCTCTCTCTGCCCCTCCCCCATTCATGCCCTGTCTCTCTCTGTCTCAAAAATAAATAAATGTTAAAAAAAAAAAATTAAAAAAAAAAAAGATGGCTCAGTTAAGATAGAAGGCGGGGGCTTGTCCGGGTCACTGGGTTAGATCCACCACGGTCAGGTCCCAGTTGTGCTAACCTGAGATACAAAGCTACTAACAATGTGAGGGCGCCTGGGTGGCTCAGTTGGCTGAGCATCTGACTCTTGATTTCGGCTCAGGTCACAATCCCTGGGTCAGGGGATCGAGCCCCGCCTCCGGCTCTGAGCTGGGCGTGGGGTCTGCTAAAGATTCTCTCTCTTCCTCTGCCCCTCCCCACTGCACGCTCTCTCTCACTCCGCCTAAAATAAAATTAAAGCAAACAAACACACGAAAACTACAAGAGGCGCCTGGGTGGCTCGGTCTGTTAAGTGTCCGACTCTTGGTTTCAGCTCAGGTCATGATCTCAGGGCTTCCTGGGTTGGAGCCCCTCATGAGACTGTGCAGAACCTGCTTGGGCTTCTCTCTCTCTCCCTCTCTCTCTGTTCCTCCCCCACTTGCACTGTCTCTGTCTCTCTCAAACAATAAATAAATAAACAACCTTTAAAACAAAAAAAAATAACACACATCATAGGGGCACCTGGGTGGCTCAGTCAGTTAAGTGTCTGACTTCAGCTCAGGTCATGATCTCACTATTCATGGGTTCAAGCCCCAGGTCGGGCCCTGTGTTGACAGCTCAGAGCCTGGAGCCTGCTTCAGATTCTGTGTCTCCTTCTCTCTCAACCCCTTCCCTGCTCATACTGTCTCTCTCTCTCTCTCTCTCTCTCTCAAAAATAAACATTAAAAAAAATCATAAAAAATCTAATAATATGGGCAGCAGCAGCTAACATTTTCTGGCTCATACCCCATGGCACTCATTGTGTTAAATACCTTACATTTATTGTGGAAGATTTAAGGAGGCAAATTCTTGAGCACTCCTCCCGTTGAGAGGTGGCCTCTCTGTCCCCTGCCCTTAAATCTGGGTGAGCTTGTGACTTCTTTAACCAAGAGAGTATAGCATGAGTGATGCTAAGTGACTTGAGAGGTTAGGTCGTAAAAGGCCACGCAGCGTTCGCCTTGGTCGTGAACCGAACTCCAACGCTTGCCCTTGGAGCTCTGTGCATTAAGAAGGAAGTGTGGCTGCCCCAAGTCGCCACGTCCCCAGGAAGCCCAAGCCAGAAATGGTAGCCGTGTGTAGGCACTCGGGTAACAGTCCCATCTGAGCCCAAGCTTTGAGTCATCTCCAACCAAGCAACTAGACATGAGGGAAGAAACTTCCAGAGGATTCCAGCTCCCAAGCTGTTGGAGTTATTGGTAGCCTTCTGAGAGTCTTCCCCAGCTGACCCTTCCCAGCCATCCTTCTGAGCCCTTCCTGAGCTTCTGACCCACGCAATAGGTGAACATAACAAAAGTTACGGCTTTGTACCTCTAAGTTTCGTGTGGTTTCTTAGGCAGCAGCAGATACCTGGAACTTCGAATATCTCCTTAAATACTCAAAACAACCCCGTGAGAGAGTTCTCATCATCTCCATGAAGAAACTAAGGTCCAAGACTTCCCCAAAGCTACACAGTAAGTGACAGAACTATGGATCAGACCCGCCTTTAACCACCACCTAAAACTCCTCACTACAACTCATCCTACTCGTTAGGGGATGAGGCCTGGTTTTTTAATGCATGATATCTGCCCAGTTAAACAAGCCCTGATTCTGCCCCTCCAGACGGTCTCATGGGCCATCTGGGAAAAGAAGTTGTCTCTAGCGACTTCTATTCGATGGCATGACCCAGTGCCTTGCCGGGAAGGGTCAGACCCACCGCGATGGGTCTTGTGGACCGTTCTTGACAAGAATGAAAGGAAATCCAAAACCCGGCTCATCGATTTGATGGATATGCATCTAGAATTCACAAGCACCTGGAGAGATCATCTGTAAGAATGATTCTATGGGAAGTGGGTAAATCTGGCCAAGTGCGATGAATAGAATTACATGCTCAATTCCCCGGTTACAAATACAGAGTGGGGAAAGACGGAAGAGGCCTAAACGGAGCGTGGAGCCCAGACAACTCACAGTCGACCCAAGGCTCATCCAGAGGCAGCCCTGTGGGCCCTGCATGAACAAGCCGGCCGGGTGCCAGCCATCACAAAAGGGCCATTCTCCGTATGAAACCACACCCACTTATTTGCCCCTCTTGATATTCACACGTCTTTGCAGCCGTCCCCCACATTACAGCAGCGTGGGTCTATGGGACCAAAAGAATATGGCAGAGTGAGGCGGGTCACCTTCAAGGTTACGTTCACAGAAACTGTGGGGCTTCAGTCTTGTGCTCTTTGTCTCTCTTTGTCTATGAGATAAGCCGGCCGCCATGTGATAAGGACACCCAAGCTGCCCCCCGAAGAAGCCCATATGGGGGGTGGGGATGGAGATACCTGGCTATCAGCAGGAGAGCCACTGAGGCCTGCCAACAGACCAGCTTCAGACACCTTCAGCCCCAGCTGGTTCCAGATTCTGGACCCTACGGAAACTGTGAGATGATAATTAGTGTTTGTTGTTTACGCTGCTAAGTTTTGGGGTGATCTGTCACACAGCAATAGATAACTCCTATACCCCCCGTGGCAGCTGTGTTCCTTGCTGTGTGGCCCAGCACCTGCTCCAGGCTTAGTACAACAGAGGCTCCCTCAACGCTCACGACTGAGTAAACGATCAGTACAAACAACCCCTCTACTGTAACTGTATGAGTCAGACATGTTTCTGAAGAAGAGGCAACAGGCTGAGTGAAAGAAACCGGCCACGAAAGACCACATCCTGTATGATTTCATTTACATGAAATGTCCAGAACAGGCAAGTCCACAGACACAGAAAACAGATCCGTGGTCGCCGAGGGCCAGGGAGACCGGGGAGAAATGGGAGTGGCTGCTAATGGGAGTGAGGAGGCCTCTTTCCGGAGTGATGAAAATGTTCTAGAATCGATTATCGTGACAGTCGCGTAACTCTGGGAATATATGAAGACCACCGTGACGTGCACCTTGAGTGAAATATCGAGATTGTTTTATGGAGAAAGGAGGAGGAGGAAGGAGCTCAGGCAAGGTCACCGGTCCCGAGGAGGGAGTGGCACCCTGGGAGGCCGGCCACCAGCAAGGCTGGAGAAATTTGCATCGGAGGGGTCTCCCCATGCCTGGGGCAGAGACCAGGGTGCTAAGGTCTAAGGGTAGCTGACCGATGCCTCGGTGTCGTGGTGGGGGATGCTCAGGGCCACCACCCCCGCTCCCCCCAACTTGGCAAGAAGACGTTTCCCTGCTGCTCTCACAGGGAGACCGTGCCTGGTCTCAAGCTGCCTGGAGCCCGACATGCCGAGCCCAGACACGGCCCTGCACTCCTGTCCTCCAGAGACGATGCCACCTGCCCGTAGTGCACACTCAGACCACAGAGACCCGTCTACCTGCCCCAGCCAAGGCCCTTCAGGCAGGAGGAGGGCCACAGCACCGCAGGCTGCTGTCCCGAAGGCCGGCTGGCCCCATTAAGGAGCTGAACCTACAGGACAGAGTCACCAAATGATCCAGGGAAGTCGATGCCTGCTGAAAGCCCCCACCCCCACCCCGAAGGAGCCGAGAAGTTAAGACAAAAGAAAGGATTTAAAGACCACAGAGTAAACTTGCACGCAGTACCTAGGAGGTGGTCAAGGCTGAAAACAGAAGCAGCTTCAAAGCAGACTTGGAACGAGTTGTCGGGCAAGCACGTCTCACAGAGACCTCAGGGGTACTTGGAATCTTCTGACCCGCTCCGGCCTTTGCCGTTGGTTTTGAAATCAGCATCCCATACTGCAGAGAAGCCAACAGTTGGACCCAAACCGTCCTTTAGTGCACCCTAATGAATCTAGGATGAACTTGGGGAACACCCAGGAGCCCCGTGACCTTATCCTGTAGGAGCCTTTTTCTGGGGGAGAAGTCCATGATCTTTCAGATTTTCAAAAGGATTTAAAATCTGAGAAAGATTAGGAACCCCCGGGTGGTGGGATCTTCTAGGATAGGTAGATGGTGGATTTTTTTTTTCTTCCTTTGGCAAATCTGGACTTTACAAACATTTCGTAACTAGCTTGTATTGATTCTGTACGATTAAACAGTATATAGGGTCGCCCGGTGGCTCAGTCGGTTAAGCTTCCGATTTCGGCTCAGGTTACCATCTCACAGTTCATGAGTTCGAGCCCCGCGTCGGGCTCTGTGCTGACGGCTCAGAGCCTGGAGCCTGCTTCGGATTCTGTGTCTGCCTCTCTCTCTGCCCCTCCTCCACTCATGCTCTGTCTCTCTCTCTCTCTCTCTCTCTCTCTCTCAAAAATGAATAAATATCAAAAAGTTGGAAATATGTATGTACAGTATACACATATACACACATTTCTAAAACATAGCACTTATTAAAAAAAAAAAACAAACACCCACATGCAATATCCCAGCCTATGATACCCGGAAGACCTCGACTTCCCTAATATCAAGACCCCTAAATAATTAATACCTTTTATTTATTTTTCTTCCAATTTTGTTTCTTTTTTAATTTAAATCTTAGTTAACATAGAGCAATACTGGTTTCAGGAGTAGAATTCAGTGATTCATCACTTACATATGACACTCAGTGTGCATCCCAAGTGTCCTCCTTTTAGCCCATCCCCCCACCAGCACCTTCCAGCGACCCTCAGTTTGTTCTCTGTGTTTAAGAGTCTCTTAGGGTTTGCCTGCCTCCCTGATTTTATTTTTCCTTCCCTTCCCCTGTGTTCATCTGTTTTGTTTCTTAAATTCCACAGATGAATGAAATCATATGATATTTATCTTTCTCTGACTTATTTCACTTAGTGCATAATACACTGTAGCTCTGTCCACATTGTTGCAAATGGCAAGACTTCATTTTTTTGGAACACCGTGTAATATTCCAATTAATATCTTTTAAAACTGGGGCGCCTGGGTGGCTCAGTCAGTTAAGCATCCGACTTCTGCTCAGGTCATGATCTTACAGCTTGTGAGCTCGAGCCCCACACTGAGCTGCCTGCTGTCAGCCCAGAGCCTGCTTCGGATCCTCTGTCACCCTCTCTCTCCACCCCTCTCCTGCTCGTGCTCCCTCCCTCCCTCTCTCAAAAATAAATGAACATTAAAAATATATCTTTGGGGCACCTGGGTAGCTGAGTCGGTTAAGCGTCCAAATTTAGCTCAGGTCATGATCTCATGGCTCGTGAGTTTGAGCCCCGAGTCGGGCTCTGTGCTGACAGCTCAGAGCCTGGAGCCTGCTTTGGATTCTCTTCCTTCTGTCTCTTCCCCTCTCCCTCTCTCTCTCTCTCTCTCAAAAAGAAATAAACATTAAAATAAATAAATGCATACATACATAAATCTTTTAAAAGTGCAAATTCCACTTTCCTTTTCTGTCCTGACCTCTAACCTAATCGCCTACACACACACACACACACACACACACACACACACAGACGGTGGCAATGGAGATGGGCTCCCTCCTTGAGGGTCTCAAGCTAAGTGGCAACCTACCCCATTCTCCTGGCATCTGCTCTGCAGCTGGCTGCCTGCCCGGTCACTCAATATTCCGGTTCCCCAGCTGGCCATGGGCTTATGTGCCCGCCTCCTCTCCTGTTCCCACGAGACCCCCAACCTGCAGAGTGTTGAGGACGACACACAGTGCCCCTGAACACCTCCTTCCATCACCCATCATCTGGTCAGTCTCACCTTGGCAAGTGCCCCCTCCCAGAGCAGGGCTCCGGGCCACTTCTGCCCCTGGGAGCTTCTGGGGTAAGTCCGAACTCTCCAGAACAACAGCCTAGCGTCATTTATCAGGCAGCAGCATCCATCACCGGGCCCCTGCCATCAGCCGGCAACTGTAGGTGCCTTATGTCTGTTCTCTCCTTCCATCGCCCCGCCAAGCCCCTCGGGCAGGCCGTGTGTTTTGTAAAAGAGGCAAGCGGGGCTCAAGCAGCTTACGGCTGCACCGCTAACGAACGGGAGAGGCGGATCTGGATCCGGGTCGACTCGGGCGGCCTCTCTTACTGAGGTGACGCGCCACCTGGATCAGCGCAAGGGAACTGGATTTGGGCCATCGGCGGAAAAGACACCTGAGTCCCGCTGCCCTGTGTCACCCACCAGCTTGAGGACTCTCCCATGGGCTTCCCGCAAAAGGTTCAAGAGTTGGGCGAGGAAGGGATTGAGATTTCAGACGCCAGGCCCGGCTTCTTTGGGACCGAGGGGCAGAATGGGCACCACTGGGCAGATGGGGGCGGGGCTGGGTGCAGAAGCTGCATTCTCTTGGCCTCTGTCCCTGCGGAGGACCAGAGCCCAGGATGCCAACTCCACCAGAGACGAAGGACCAGCAAGAATAGGCTGCCTGGAGCCCAGCTAAGTCCTGGGGGCGGAGGGGAAGGGTGAGAATAGACAGGGAAACCCCTCTGCAGAGCCACTGACTCCCGGAGGCCTGCCCGCCCCCCACTCCTGCCTGGGGTCCAGATCCCCCGGCCCCAACCAAATGCTCCCTCCCGAATGCAGCCACATTCGGAGACAACACAGTACAGGAGTTAGGAACACACCCTGACACTTCCTCGCTGGGCGATACCTAAGTAAGTTGCTAAGGCTTTCTGTGACTCAGTTTCCCCATCGATAAAGCAGGAATCACAATAGAACTTATAAGAATAAATTCGTAGGGGCACCAGGGCAGCTCAGTCGGTTAAGCATCGGACTCCAGATTTCGGTTCAGGTCATGATCTCGCGTTTGTGGGATGGGTCCCCGCATGGATGGGGTGGGGGGGCTCCGTGCTGACAGAAGCCTGCTTGGGATTCTCACTCTCTGCCCCTCCCCTGCTCGCGCATTCTTCCTCTTAAAATAAATTTAAAGACTTAAAAAAAAAGAATAAATGTGTACTTTCAAAGTGCCCACGAACCACCTAGCACAGAGCAGGTACAACAAAAGTGTCACCGTTACTATGAGACAAAGAAATGGCAGGATTAACCACAGGTGGCAATTCTGAGCTGGCTGACGGGGAAACTTGCAAGTTCGAATGCTCGCTGACTGGATCCGCAGAAAAAGAAACTGGTCTGCAGTGCCTCCCTTCTAGAGCCCATGGTGCCCGTTCTCGGAGGGAGGGGCTGGTGGGGTTCAGACAGGAGCTCTAACCCGCCTCTGGCACCTGTTCTGGGATTCCTACGTTCCTCTGTCAGTCTCCACCTCGACCGAGCAGAATCAGGGGCGAATTGGGCTCTCCAGTCCCTCTTTGACGCTTGCCGGCCGATGGCCAGAGCTGACGGTTAGAAGAGAAGAAGTAGGATGAAATAAGGTGTGTACAGATAGAGCTGTTTCTATGACAGTGAAGCAGAACGTTTTAGAAACCCCATGAGGAGCCACTGAAACAAACTCTCCATCTCGTTAGAATGCGCAAGGCAGAGAAAAGTTTGATCAATGATCAAAGTTTACAGGGACCATCCCCTGCAGTGGGTCCCTGCTCAGAATGAAGCCCTTGGCCTTGCATTAGTACATCCATGAACCGACGTGCGTGTATATGTGTTAAATTAAAATGCCCGGATTCCAAAGGGAGCGTTTTTTTTTTAAAGTTATTTACTTACTTATTTTGAGAGAGACAGAAAGTGAGTGTGAGTGGGGGAGGGGCAGAGAGCGAGGGGGACAGAAGTTCCAAAGCGGGCTCTGCGCTGACAGCAGAGACCCAGATGTGGGGTTCGAACTCACAAACCGTGAGATCATGAGATCATGACCTGAGTCAAAGTCGGATGCTTAACCGACTGAGCCACGCAGGCACCCTTGAAGGGTAGCATTTTTTTTTTTTTTTAACGTTTATTTTTGAGACAGAGAGAGACACAGCATGAACGGGGGAGGGGCAGAGAGAGAGAGAAACACAGAATCGGAAGCAGGCTCCAGGCTCTGAGCCATCAGCCCAGAGCCCGACGCGGGGCTCAAACTCGCAGACCGCGAGATCGTGACCTGAGCTGAAGTTGGACGCTTAACCGACTGAGCCACCCAGGCGCCCCGAAGGGTAGCATTTTAAGACTCTCTACAGGAGCCGGAGTTTCAGCTACTCAACCAACGAATCACATAGGAGAAAAGGACTCCTATTAAACTGTGCATTTCTTGTCGCGATTGCGGCCAATCATCCTTCCCGTCGTGTTGCCCTAACCCGCGCTTTTATTTTTTTTTAATTTTTTTTTAACGTTTATTTATTTTTGAGACAGAGAGAGACAGAGCATGAACGGGGGAGGGTCAGAGAGAGGGAGACACAGAATCTGAAACAGGCTCCGGGCTCCGAGCTGTCAGCACAGAGCCCCATGCGGGGCTCGAACTCACGGACCGCGAGATCGTGACCTGAGCCGAAGTCGGTTAACCGACTGAGCCACCCAGACGCCCCCTAACGTGCGCTTTTAAACTGCAGTGGGAGACACTGTCCTGGGAGTAGCGGAGACCACAGGAGAAACACAAGCGTCTTCCCGGAGCGTCCATCTGACTCAACGTTTAGGGAGAAATATTCCTCATGGTAAAATAAACACGGGCTTATCATGGAATAGAATGTAAAATTAACGTTTGCGTTAAAAATAGAACTGGAAGCTTCAAAGCAAGGTCATGGCTGCAGTAGGCTGCACAAGGCCAGGGATGCACATCGCATCCCTCTAGCTGGAGAAGCATGGTCCACGAGGGCCAAGGTCATTGCCAGCCACCAGACCGTCTCCCAACCACTTTCCCACAAACCTGCAGCATCAGGGCTCCTGGGATGGCTGCCCCCAGGACCTCACCCACTCCGTAGCCCCCGTCTCGCTGCTGCTGCTGCTGCTGCTCAGAGATGACAGGGCCAGCCAGAGTCCCCTGCCATAGCCAAGGGCATTGGATGGCAGGCCGCTCTCATCTGCTCTCAGTCCAGGTCAGGTGGGCTAGTCCAGGGACCGCTCCTGCAACCCCCCTCCCCTCGGGAAGCAAGAAACTGTCTGGAAAGATCCCCGCTCTTGTGCCCCAAGCTCCTTTAGACCCTAAAGGGTTAGAACAAGCTGGAAAAAACAAACCTTTGGGCTTTGACCCACCTCAGAGGAGCAGGCTGATATCAAAGGACAAAGCCATCCCAACCTTTACCTCTAAAATGGTGGTATTGGGGCACCTGGGTGGCTCAGTGGGTTGGGTCCCACTCTTGACTTTAGGTCATGACTTCCGGTCATGAACTCACAGCTCGTGGGATCGAACCCTGCATTGCGTTCTGTGCTGATGGCACGGAGCCTGCTTGGGATTCTCTCTGTCCCTCTGTCTCTGTCTCTCTCTCTCTGCCCCTCCCCGACTTCTGGGTGCACTCTCTCTCTCACTCTCAAAATAAATAAACTTTAAAATAAATAAATAAAATGGTGGTATTTATTGCCACGTGCTCTGGGCATTCCATATGGGTCAGTCCCGGGAGGGCCAAATAAGCTAATGGGTGGATTGACTTTACCCCACAAGCAAACCCTAATGATCTGTGACAGAGACGCCGGTCCTTTAAAATCCGTTCCTGCCCATAATGTAGGCTGCGAAGATTCATTCATCTGAAGGCAAAAATGGCAATTTTTCGCGAGCCTGTTACTTGTTACAGGTTTTTCCTTATTTCTAATCTTCATGACAACCCAGTAAAAGAGGTACTTGTTCCCAATTTTCAGGAGAAAACCTGGAGGCTCGGAGACGGAAAGTACCTCGCCAGGTCATCCGTGTGTCCACACCCAAAGCCAGGACCTTGACTGTCAACTCAAGTTCTGTTGACCCTAAGTTCCTTTCTACTCATTCGTGCAACTCTGTGCCCTTGCACTGTGTTGCCCACTGGGAACGTGAAGCCACACATGTCTCAAGAAACTACTGCAGGGGTGCCCGGGGGGCTCAGTCGGTTGGGCGTCCGACTCTTGATTTCGGCTCAGGTCATGATCTCACAGTTCCTGAGTTCGAGCACCGCATCGGCTCTGTGCTGACGGTGTGAAATCTGCTTGGGAATCTCTCTCTCTGTCCTCCCCCCAAATAAATGAATAAACATAACCCCCCCCCCCACATATTTGACGGGCTGCTGCATTTAATTTAAAAAAAAAAAGACCACAATTCATCACTGGTTTCCAATGACAGCAGATGGGCTGTGTCATTCAAATATTCGCGGCATCACACAACGGGGAAGGGAACAAAGATTCAGGACCCAGTGATCCGGCTCTTGGACCCAGAAGCAGAGACTGGGGAGGGGGAAGTTGAGGGTTCTGGGTGTTTTCCCCCTAAAAGAAACTTGTCGAGAAGAGGTTGAGACCCAGATCTCGGTTTCATTAACTTCCTCCTCAGACCCAGGTCAGCAGCAGAGGAAAACGCGTGCATTTAAGCATGCGTAAACTCTGGGAGCCTACCGACATCCGCCCTCATCTGGGGCTACCGGAGGTCCACCTGAGAGGAGAGTGACTCCCACCTTCCCCCAGGGGGCTTCAAAAGCGGCTTCACGCGCAGCAGCCCATACTGGTGCCCAAACCCAGGGGTCCTGCCCTTGAAATGCCTGCCTCGGTTTCCTAAACTGTTCGAAGAAGCACCTGGATGTCAAGAGGGGAACAGCCACCAAGATGAACTCTGGACTCAACCATTAGCGAGGCTTTATGCGCCATTTGCACGCCACGGGGGCTGCAGGACCCCAGGGGAACGGGGTCCTGGAGAAGCAGCCCTGTGGGGGCCTCCTGATTCTGGGCAGCTGGTTGCAGCCCAGGGACGTTAAGTATCCACCTGGCACAGGTTCATCTGCTTGCGTTAGGGAGGCTCACACCCAAATCCAACCGGACAGCCGCGGACACTGCCCACTTGATCAAGAGGGCGGCGGTCAGCTCAGCTTCCTTCGAGGACTGTCTACGTTTGTAGCAAAAAACTGATCCTTGGGCTTAACCTAAATGCCTTTGGCGTGAGTGTATACCGTCTCCCCTTGTTGAAACAAGATGAATCTTGAGGGTGAACGAAGAGTTGTTAAATGAGAATAACGCTGAAAGCAGCAACAGCTACTATTCACTGAGTATCGACTATGTGATTCGTAATGTTCATTATCTAATTTGTCTCATTGAATCCTTGAGACATCCTTACAGACAGGCCGTGTTAGCTTCATTTCACAGAGGAGGAAACTGAGGATCAGAGAAGGTAAGTCATCTATTCAAGGTCACACAGCCGGCAAGTGGGGATGCTAAGGTTTTGAATCGGAATCCACCCAATTCCAGAGATCAAGGGTTTGTTTAACCGCGGCATTACGCTGCAGCAAACTTCACGCCATACGTACACCTAGAGCCAAAAAGGAAGCTATTTAACCTCATTAGCAATAAGAGAAACACATTACCTAGGAGTAAAACGTTTCTGCCCAGTATTCTTCAACACTAGTGAACGAGTTGTGAAACTTGTATGTATCGCTAGGATAAACAGATCCAGTCTTTCTTGGAAAACCATTTCGCAGGAAGAACCACAAAAACACTCAATGGCGTTAATAAAATAATTCTTGAATGTGGGAAAAGCCATATACCTGAAAATGTCAATGAGACGGTATTCTGAGAGTCTCGTGTGCGTGTGTGTGTGGAGGCATGCGCGTGTGTGCACGCGCGTGTGTGTGGCTGGAAGCAACATAAATGTGCCCCAACGGAGGATTCTTGAGAAAATGATGGTGCCCCTCAGGACGCTCACCGCGCCACTGAAAAGGATGGCTTGTTACGACGCAAAGCGGAAAAATGCTAATGAGCCCACATTAAGTGAAAAAAGCAAACCACAAAAGCACATGCCCAGCTCCTCAAAACCTTAAGCATAGGATTACCAACCATATGATCCAGCAAATTCCACTTCTGGGCACATACCCAAAAGAATTCAAAGCAAGGATCTGAACAGATATCTGTAGATCCACGTTCACAGGCGTCAAAAGACAGAAGCAACCCAGGTATCCAAGGACGGACGAGCGGATAAACACAATGGCATCGACTTACGACGGAGGGTTATTCTGCCTTCAAGAGGAAGTTCCAACACGCGCGGCAACAGGGATGAGCCGCGAGGACATTCTGCTAAGTGAAATGAGCCAGTCACAAAAGGACAAACATTGTATGACTCCACTCACAGAAGGTGCGGAAGGCAGTCACATTCACAGAGACAGAAAGCAGAATGGTGGTTGCCAGATGCAGTGGGGGGTGGGGGGGTGGGGGGTGGCGGAGGGGGGGTGGCGGGGAGAGGGAAGAATGGGGCGTTATTGCTTAATGGGGACACGGTTTCAATTTTGCAAGATGAAAACGCTCTGGAGAAGGCAATCCGGGTTGCACAACGATATGAATGTGCTAAATGCCGCGGAACTGTATATGGTCCAAAGGGTAAGTTTTCTTGTGTCTGTTTTACAATTGAGGCGTAAAAATTAATATACAGGGGCGCCTGCGTGGCTCAGTCAGTTGAGCATCCGACTCCTCGTTTCAGCTCAGGTCATGATCTCGAGGTTCGTGGGTTCGGGCCCACGCGCTGATGGTGCGGAGCCTGCTTGGGATTCTCTCTCTCCCCCTCTCTCTCTGCCCCTCCCCTGCTTGTGCACGTGCCCCCCCCCCCAAAATCAATAAAAATAAACTTTAAAAAAAATATATAAAAAAGCACGTGCTTACTAGGGACAACGATATTAAAAATGCACCCCCCAAGCGGGTAAAGGAACTCGGATCGGCAGTGTCTGTGTTGGGGTTAGTGGGATAAGGATCCTTATGAATCCACCCACCGGCTCCTTCACAGGCATTTGTGTGTTTTGCCGTGTGGCCGTGCGCCTGGCCCTTCACACGTGACGGCACATGAAATCCTACAGACTGAGGGTCACACCAGCGTGGCCATTGGGGATTCTGAGGCTCAGAAGGGTTAAGTGATTTGCCGAAGGTCACTTAGCAGATAAAAAGAAGTTGAGATTAAGACCCAGTCTGGCTGGCTCCAAAGATAGAATTTTTTTCTTCCGCCGCGGCAATCCCTCCACCCGGTCTGTATCCCACCCCACCCCACCATACTTAAGTGACTTTTCAAAGTTTCAATAACAGGGCTATGATCTTGCCTCCCTGTTGATAAGAACATACTTCTCCCGGATTTCACAACCAAAGCAGAGAGTCGCCATGCACGCGTGCTCCCCTCCTGCCCCAGGGAGGGAGGCAGGAGTGTGGCCCTGCCCTCCAGAGACCCGGAAGTCCTGGAGCACTCCCTGTCGCACCCCCTGGTCCTCATCCTTAACCTCCTACAAGCTTCACTGACCGGGATTGGGTGGGGGGGCTCCCAATCCCTTTCGGCCACCACCCCATCCCACAGCCCGGGCCCCTCAGCAGGACCGGCAGACCCAGCAGCAAAACCGAGCCCTGCCCCCACCTCTCCTGGGGGCTGTTCAACAGAGGAAACTCCAAAACGTCTGGGGCTGTGTGGCCCCAGACAGAGGGTGGGGGGAGCCCTGGCCGGGAGGGGCCCTGAGCAGAGAAGGAGCTGTTTTTGAAGAGAAAGAGGGAAGGTCAGGAGGGAGACAGGAGGACTTAGAACTTAGTCAGCTCCTTCAAGCCTGGGAGTTGTCTCTTCTTGTCCCTGGGGAGGGGGCTGCGGTGGGAGCCAGCTCACAAAGCTGGGGGAAAGGGAAGCTGGAGACAGGCGAGGGAGAGGAGAGACTGGGAAGCAGCCGCAGGGGGCCCAGAAGCAGGGACGAGATAACCCTGTCCAGCACCTTCCCAGAAGATCCTGTCCATCTGCAGTGGGCTGAAGGGTGGCCCTAAAAAGATATGTCCGTGTCTCAATGCTCAGAACCTGTGGATTCTTTGGGAAAATCATTATGCAGAGAAAGGGTCTCTGCCGATGTAATTAACTTAAGGATGGGCCCCAAATCCAATGACAAGCATCCTTTAAGAGACAACAGAAAGACACAGACCCAGAGAAGAAGGCCACGTGAAGAGGGCACAGAGAGTGGAGTGAGGTTGCCACCAGCCAAGGACAGTCTGGAGCCACCAGGAGCTGGGAGAGGCCGGAAGGATTCTTCCCTGGGCCCCTGGAGGGAGTAAGGCCTTGGCGACACCTTGCCTCTGAACTTCTGAGCTCCAGAACTGTGAGAAAAGAGATTCCTGCTGCTTTAAGGCACAAAATGTGGGGTAATTTGTTACAGCGGCCCCAGGAAACAAATACAGCATCATTCCAGGACATAAATCCAACTTTGCTCCCTTTCTGTCGTTGTTCCTCTCCCCCCCCCCCGCCCCGTGCCCCACTCTTCTGGCATTTTCTCTAAGTGGAAAGCATTTCCCCCAAAGCGAGTGAAACAGAAGCTAACTGAAATACCACTTTAGAAATGCCACACCCATTACTACGATCACTCTCCCTCTTGGCCCAGAAAGTAGGAGGCCTTGGGGAGCACCCATTTCTAGGAGAAGCCCTGACCCTTATCTGAGGGGAAGCTAGGTTATCACTCCTGGGGAGGGAGGGGGGGTTCTCATGCACACACAGGCCACAGCAGCTGGAGCTTTTGCTGCGCCCGACCTCAGGCCCCGGGGACTGGGCTGGCCCCTAGGGAGCGGAGAGTGGGCCATATTTTGGTACAACCCACAGAAAGTCACAGTGTTTGTCTGCAAGGAAAGAGTGGGGAGGGAGGTTCCCGGGTTTTTAATTTTTTTTTTTTTCCATCTTGAAACTGGCAGCATTTCTGATATGATTGCGGGGGGATTTCCACTAACCAAATTAAAGAAAATTCAGTTTTAGCATTAGCTGCAAGGAGAGAGGAGTTTTGCAACCCTCGTCATTTATGAAATACTGGCAGTGGCACAGAGAGAGTGTCTGCCTCCCTCCCAACGATTCAGGCTCCTGCCATCCTGCAGCTGGTGGTCAATTACCACACGCCTCCGCCATCAGACAGGGTGGTGGTCGATTACTGCATCCCTCCACCATCAGACCGGTGGGCACTCCCTGATCCTCCTGGAGTGCTTCCCCCTGGACCTGCCCGACAACAGCTTTGCCAGGAAACGTGTCTGTCCCCCGGGGAGTGGCTGAAAGAGCTTTACTCAGGTCCCACGGTAAGGAAACATTTGGTGAGGCCCCACGCCCCATCACCAGACCCACAGAAGCAGCTGGCTTCTGGGAGGGAGGGAACTGCTCTCTAAACAAAAATGGTTTTGAAAAATAAGCCAGCCAAAGGGGAACTGCTTCATGAGTTACACATTCACTTCTCCCTTTAACTGTGCAGTTGAAGACAAAACAAGGTGAAGCAGGAACTGATCCCACGTTCACATCCCCTTGAACTTTCTGGACACAGCAGCACTGGGAGTACTGGCTAACCAGGCCTGAGGCTGGTCTCCAAGTATGTGCGGATCGTTCGTGTCTTGTAAGCCCCCCACCCACAGGGCTGGTACCCTCCCTGCCTGCCTTGTTCTTAACATAGCCCCTGTGAGGGGGGATCTCCAGAAATACTTATTAGACACAGTAAAGAAAGGGAAAAGTCCTGCTGGAAGGGGACCATCTCCGTGGCCAGGGGCGCCTCTGGGGCACTTGCCCTAATTCCAGAAGCATCGGTATTTGCAGAGTGGCCAGCACTGTTTCTAAACGTGGGCAGAGGAGGTGGGGGGAGTGGGGCTCAGAAAGAGGCACGCTTGGATGTCTTAGAACGGGCTGCTGTGAGCTCGTTTTCAAGAACACGGTTCCCCGCACCCCAGAGGGTCCTCCATTACTTGTAGGACCTCGTCAAATCCCCGAAAGAACCAATCTCTGCGTGTGCAAGACAGTGCTCTCAGGAGGCAGGATGGATGGAATCCTGAAGTCAAGAAATCAATCCACAGCAAGGCGTGGAAATGCTAAAGGGGTGGCAATTTCTGCTCTAGAGAGCAGAAGAGAAAGTTCTAGTCCAATCTCCTCGTGTTTGGCGGCAGCCTCCTTAATTAGCAGACTCTTTACCCCCACTTAGGCCAGTCAAACCCGGCAGCTGACAGAAGCAGAGGCTTTTACAGGGGTTATCAGGGTGGGTACCTTAGAGGCTGCGTCTTTGAAAGGGCACCCCAAGAGTCCCCATCCCTACATCAAGAGAACATTTAGGGAATATTTTCGTTAATCTGCGAGCCACAGCACCTACAGGCGACTAAACACTTCGGTGGTGGAAGGTACTGACTGGGGGTTTGGATCAGCTACTTGGAAATTGCGTGGGTGGGCAAGTTTAACTTTTCTGGGCCTCAGTTTCCTCCACTGGAAAGTGGAGGCGACATCATTCAGGTCCTACGGTTGTTTAACTGAAAACATCTGGAAAAACGATCGGTTCTTTGGGAGGGCTGGAAAGAGTCCCAAGGGTACCATTCACTCCACGGCAATACCAAGGCACTGCCAGGCACTCCAGCGGCGTCCTCTGTCCTGGAAGCCAGCAGTGGGATGAATCGGTTTCAAAGTCCCTTTGGAGCAGGGAACTGTCTCCTCGAAGCCCCTGAAAGAGGACCCCCGCCCCCGGAAGGCACTCCTGCCCCACATACACGCGCGACGGTGTAGGACATCTCAGGATGGCGCGCAACGGGGCTTTCTGCGGGAGCCCAGGTGCAGAAGCCCCCCCCCCCCCCGACAGTCTGTTGGGGTTCGAGACCCTCCTTCCGGGGGACCTGATCCAAGTGAAAGCCGCTCGGTCATTCGAGAGCTCCAGAGCGCTCCATCCGCAAACTGGGCAGGTGCAAGGGTGCCTCGGGACGACCTGGTACGTGGACCGCCAGCCTGGGCCGCCCCAGGCGCCCCCACCCCAGCCCGGGAAATCGCATCCCCGCCCTCGCCCCCTCCGGGAGAGCACAGTTCGGGGTCTCACATCAGTCCTTACTCTCCGGACCCCATCTCCCCACCAGGGCAGAGCATCACCGGCTACGTGCCCCCCCCCCCCCCCCCCCGCATCCTGGTCGCCACGAAAGGTCTCCCTGTTCCCCTCTCCTAGATTTCAAGGGAAGTGCAGAGAAGGAAGCCTAAATAAAAACAGGAAACCCGATTTTAAAAAAGAAGAAGCCTCATTCTGGCTGAATTACGGGTAAGAGTATTAAAAAGAAGTGGGGGGGAAGAAAGAGTCCGGAAATGCAAAGCTGGAGGCGGTTTTGCCGCCGTAACCCGGGCTCAGCCGCAGATCCGGGGGCTGGTCTCCGCCGGCGACTGCAGTAAACACGAGGCAAGCGGCGCCCTAGGCCCGGGGCCCCCAGGCCCGACGGGCGGGGCCGGAGCGGAGGTGGGGGGGCGCCCGGCGGACTCGACTCCGGCTGCTCCCTCCTCCCGGGGACCCCGCTCGTCCGCGCCGGGGAGGGCGCGCAGGACCAGGGCGCCGCGGAGCGTGCGCGCCCCTCTCCCCGCGCCCGGGCCGGGGCACCGGGCCGCACCGCCGGTGGGAGCGCGGCCGGCCGGGACGCCCCCTCGGCCGGCGGGCCAGCGCTCGGGACAGGGCGCACGCGGCTGAGCGCCCGCCGCTCCCGGGAGGTCCCCGTCGGGCTCCGCGGGGCGCGCAGCAGCGGCGCAGGGAAGCTGTGCGCTCCCGGGTCCCGGCGGCCGGCCCGGGTGGGGGGCGCGCCTCGCCGGGCTCGCCGGACGCGGGAGGCGCGCCGGTGGTGCGCGCCGGGAGACGCCCGCGAGCAGGTCCCCGGGGCCCCCGACGCCCCGCAGCCCCCCGGTGCCAGCGCCCTCTCCCCCACCTCCCCAGACGCAGCCGGAGGCGAGCGCTTACCGGTCCCGGCGCGGCCGGCAGGGGCTGGGCGGCTCGGCCCGGCGGCCGCTAGGAGCCAGCGCGCTGGGCGCGAGTGAGCCTCGAGGGAGGGAGGCGGGGCGCGGTGGGGGCGCCCCGCCTGCTGACAGCCCGCACACTCCACTTCCCACTTTGTTTCCTTTTTACTTGCAACAGGAAAAACAACAGGTCCTCCTGCCGCCTGTCTGCACCCCCCGCCCTCCCCCCCTCCCCCAAATCCGCACCCCGTCTGCGGCTGGAGGGGCATCATCCCAGGTGTGTCTGTAAAGCTGCATCTTGCCCGTCTTCCAAACGAGCGTTCTTTTTATACAAAGGAAAACAACTAAATAAAGGTCCTAAAGCCCACGCCTTCACATTCACACACCAAAGAATTTCCACGCTGGCCGGAGGAAGGCTGGAGGGCGGGAGACGGAGGCGGTGGCTGCAGCTCTTGGCACCCGGGGAGCACCCCCATCCCACCCCGCCCCGCCGCCCGCCGAGAACGCAGTAGCTGGGCGCCAGGGAGGGTACATGAGGCCTGGGAGACGAGACTGGAGCGCAGAGTTCCACGGGCTCGGCCCTGGGGGGAAAGCTGTGGTCTCCTCGCTTGGGGGAGTCAAGACCATGGAGGGGGTGGGGGGGGGGAGTCGCCAGATTACAAAAGTGGCTTAGAAATCCTTCTAGGGCGCGGTGGGGGAAGAGTCAAGTCAATTGCTTACACAAACAATGACTTAAAGGACCCTCCCCCCTCCGGTCTGGGAGCTAAAGCCCCTGTTTGGTCCCCTTGGAGAGATGTGGAAACTGAGGCCTGGAGAGGGGCTGTTTCTACCCAAATGATCCGCCGGCCTCCCAGCGCCAGCGCGGGCCCAGCTCTGGCTGCAGCAAAGGAAGGAGCAGAGCCCTCGGTTTCCAGCCAAGAAAGGGCAAGCGTAGGTTACTGAAGGCTTCCCGTTTTCTGAGGTTTCCAAACACCTGTCCGAGCCCTGCTTTTACTAGTCGGCAATTTAAACAGTTTTGCTCCCTGCTTTCCAGAGGTCGGTGTAAGAAGCCGACGGGTGGGGCCTGCTGTGGATTTGGGGTCTCCTTCTCTCTCTGCCCCCTCCCCTGCTCATGCTCTCTCTCTCTCAAAAATGAATTTGTTTTAATTTAAAAAAAAGAAAAAAGAATTAAAAAAAAGAAGCTTCGCTTTCCTGAAAACCGGGCACATTTCCCTTTAGAGACCACACCGTAGGACTTCTCTCCTTCGGTGCCTGTAGTGCCGGGAGATTCAGGCCGACTGTAACCCCAAGCACAGTCGTCGCTAGATAGACTTGCCTCCCGCCTTCCTCTCTATGGTTTCTGATCTCTCTTTTCTTATTTTATTTTTAACTATTGTCCGGTGCATTTGGAGGAAGCTACTTGACGTTCCCTTTGAACCGTAAACAAAAGAGACCCAGCCATAGTGGGGGATTTATCACAGTCCTAGGAGAAAAGAAGCCTCTTAGCGGCAACTAAGTCCTTGCCTTACTCCTCATGTGACCTCCTGACGGGGAAGTCCTTTGGCCTCATTTTATGGAAGGGAAAAGAGGTCTCAGTTATTAAAGGGGTGCTGGTCAGCGGGGAGCAGGCTCGGGCAGACAGAGGTGCCCTGCAGGCCAGAGGAACACACGGAACTCTTGGGGCCTGCTTCTTTCTACCTCCTTTCCTGCAGAACTTCCCCCCTCCAGAGCCTTCCAGCCTCCGCGGCCTCTCACGGATGCAGTAAAAGCATCGCTGTGCGACCTCGAGTGGCTTCACCGCTGACACCCACACATGCCCACAAGCAGGGTTATCTCAGGGCAGCCAGAGCCAAGCTGAGAACCCCGGGTGCAGGGGTGCAAGGATGGGGAGCCCACTTCCTCAGCCCCTCCGCAAAGGGCTCCGGGCATCTGCCTCCCTGCCCCATCCTGCCCGCTTGGCTGCGGCTCCTTTCCTTCCAAGCAGGGCAGACGTTATCCAGCTCGAACCCTTGCCGTTTTGCCTTGGAGAAACGTGTGGGGGAAGCTTCTCAGAGTACCTGTCCTGGAGCCAGACTCAGCCGTGGAGCTGTGTGGCCTCAGGCAAGTGATTTACCTTTTCTGTGCCTCCAGTTCCTCATCTGAAACACAGGGATGCCGACCTTGGCTTTCAGCATTTAGACCTGTTCGGAGAATCGCCTGAGGTACTACATGTAAAGTGCTTCCAACAGTACTGAGCACAGTGAACCAGCCCCACCCCCCGCCCCCCAAAACGTTACTGAGCTATCCTAGAACACAGTCTCTGTGCTTGGCTCTCCAGCAGTATTTCCCCATAGCAGCCGCAGGTTGTGACCTATTAACACATTCGTGTACTGGAAACCCGTTCGGTGGGTCAAGGTTAAAAAACGGAACAGGATAGAAACGGTCAGATTTTAGGTATGTGTGAGTGTGCATTCGGTCAAGATGTAAAATGCATTTCTCACCGTAGGCCCCTTGGACGAGGTCACAGTGGTGGTGATGGAAGGGCCCTGCAGACCGTGAGGGAACGAGGTCAAGGTCAGAACTAATTCCTGGAAAGGCTGACTTCTGAGGACTCGGGCTTGGAGGAGCCTGAGGAAAAGAAGGCAGGGGTCCTTGCAGCCCCCATCCCCAGCCTGTGCCTTGTGGACGATGACTCACAGCTGGACTGAATGATCCAGAAAGACCCAGATCAGCCCAGAGGTGGCCCAGGTGAACCAGGCTTTTCTGGGATGGAGGTTGAGTGTCTGGGCCCAACTAAATACGGGCTCCAGACAGAAATCGAGTTATCCTTTTTGGAAAACACAAACAACTCTAAACTCAGGATGCCTCGGGTTCGAATCCCAGCTCAACCACCTACCAGCCGTGCAAAGGCTGGGAGGACCACTCCAGCCCTGCCGACCCGGGGCTGGGGGAGGGTCCTGCCCCTGGTACAAAGTCAGTGTTCCAGAAAGGGCAGTTGGCTTTTCCACATATCTTCTGACGCTGTGGAGGGATTGGGGAAAGAAGGGCACCAGGGTGTGGGGTCATGAGGCTGGATCCGACCTCCTGCCTCCATAAACTGGGGATGACCCAGGTTTTGTAACACTGACTCATTTGGCCCGCATGCCTGCCTGCTACAGTCTGGGCCCTGGGATAGAGCATTGTACAAGCCAAAGACCCGCCCTCCCCGGGCTTATCCTCCGCGGGAAGAGAAACTATGAAGAATAAAACTAAGCTACAGTGTCTTAAAGTAGTAAAGCCCTGCGAAGAAATAGGAGGCAGGGGAGGAGGGGAGAGAGAGGTGCAGGAGAGACGGCGGGGTCTACAAAGATACCTGCCCAGTCCTCGAGACTGTCAAGGTCATCAAAGACCAGGGAAACTGGAGCAGCCATCAGAGCCCAGAAGAACCTAAGGAGTCATGTGTCATGGCAATGTCACTTCGTGACCTGGCTGGGCTCCTGGCACAGAAAGAGGACAGGAGGTAGGAACGAAGGCAGCACGGGTTGAGTTAAGAATAACGTCTCGACGTTGGTTCATTAGTTGTGACAAATGTGCCGTAGTCACGTAAGATATTAGCAAGAGAAGACACTAGGTGTGGGGTATGTGAGAACTCTCTATCCTCTGAGCAGCTTCCCTGTACATCTGAAACTCTTCTAAAATTAAACATTTATTTAAAGAAAAAAAATAATAGAACGGGGAGGTGTGGGAGGGGGAGAAGGCGTTGTGTTACAGCGTGGGATACGATGGTTTGGGGCGGGGGTCAGAGTCCCCGGGGGGGGGGGGGCGGTTGCAGAAAGTGAGAAGGCGTGGCCCTGGAGCCTGTTGGGGTGGAGAGAGTATTTTTGAACCTTCCCTGGGGACCCTGAGACCCAGCCCTGCCCCACCCCACCCCCAGCCTGTCCCCTCCTCCTTAAGATGGGGTTTATTACCCCAGCTTCAGAGAGCTCGTAAGACCAACAAGAGATGTTTCGGTGAAAGTGGTTTGGAGACAGACGCCGCTTTGCAAACAGGGTGCAGACGAGCGGTGCTGGGTTTTGCTCGCGAGCTGAGCCCGGCCATAATGCCACCTGCATTATGCATCTAGACCTGTTCTGTCTTGATAAGTATCCCTCTAGATAGGTATCGATCATTAAAGGCATTGTGTCTGAGGAGCACCCCCAGGTGAAACCCCAAAAACCTCAAATGAGAAGGCATATGTCTGGTGACTTTTTTCCCCAGACAGGAAAATGAGACGCAAAGAGCATAAATGCTGAAGGAGAGAGAGAGGAGTTAGAAGGAGGACAGCCATGTTCTTCCTGGACGGGGCTGAATGGTGGCCTCCGAAAAGGTATGTCCAAACCCCACTCCCTGAGACCTAGGAATGCGACCTTATTTGGAAATAGGGTCTCTGCAGACGTAATTAAGTGAGGGATCTGGGGATGAGGTCATCCTGGATTATCTGAGTGGGTCCTAAATCCGGTGACAAGCATCCGTACGAGAGGAAGACAGAGGGAAAGTGGAGACAGAGGAGAAGGCCATGTGCACTTGGAGGCAGAGGCTGGGGCAAAGCGGCCACCAACCGAGGAACATTGGGAGCCACCAGAAGTTGGAAGAGGCCAGGAAGAATCCCCCCCTAGAGTCTCTGGAGGGAATGGCCCTTGGTTTTGAACTTCTGAACTCTCCCTGAACTGTGAGAGAATAAATATCTGGTGGTTTTTTTTTTTTTTTAGTTAGTTAATTTATTTATTTGTTTGTGTATTTATTTATAATCTCTACACCCAACTCAGGGCTTGAACTCACAACCCTGAGGTCGAGCGTCACATGCCTGGGGCGCCCAGGGTGGCTCGGTCGGTTGAGCCTCCAACTTCGGCTCAGGTCATGATCTCACGGTTCACGAGTTCGGGGCCTGCTTCGGGCTCTGTGCTGTCAGCTCAGAGCCCACTTTGGAGCCTCTGTCCCCCCCC
This sequence comes from Panthera leo, assembly GCF_018350215.1. Lineage (NCBI taxonomy): Eukaryota > Metazoa > Chordata > Mammalia > Carnivora > Felidae > Panthera > Panthera leo. The sequence continues at coordinate 6,757,634 of NC_056686.1, read as the reverse complement.
CCCCCCACGCCCTTCCCCCGCTCGTGAGCTCGCACGCAGGCGCGCGCGCTCTCTCTCCCAAAATAAAATAAACATTAAAAAAAAACAAAAAAAAGTGTCACATGCTCTACTGACAGAGCCAGCCAGGCACCCCAAATTTCTGTGTGGTTTTTGTTTTTTAAACCACAGGGCTTGTGGTGCTTTGTTACGGCAGCCACAGGAAACTAATACACACTCGTTTCTTCGGGGGATTGTCATGGAACCGGTAAATCTGGCTACACGGCAAATGAACCGAAGCAGAACGATGGTGAGCGGTCAGCATGATCATGCTTTTCAGGCTGTCCTGTTTCCTCCCCTTGGAGCCCCCTATGGAGCACATGCTGTTATTATCCTGACTTCACAGGCAAACAAACTAAGGCAATGCTGTAGGTAACTCGCCAAGGTCACCGGCGGGCAGGTGGGAGTGCCCTAAGTGGCAGCCTTCCTAGGCCCCCGACGTCAGGTGACGGGAAGAGTATGAGGTCTATTGGCCGAGCAGCAGCAGGAGGTTGGGCACTGAACCAAAAACGGGAGGACGAAAGCGTGTCACCTTAACCCTGTGAAGGGCCCGCCTTCTCCCCTGGGCCAGAATTGTCCAGAGGAAGCCATGGCACGCCCACCTGACCGAATGGTGTGCACCCATCGAAGACGGCCTTCTGAAGCCTGTAGCATCATGGGAAAGGATGACGTCGCCAAGCGAACAACGCTCCCTGCAGAATTGCCTCTGTGCAGGGTCGCCCCCCTGGCAGTGTGACGTGTGCACGTGGGTGTAGCTGGAGGGGACTCTTGAGCCACGTGGCTCTCCACACTGTCTCTGGTCAGATGTCCTTGCCTTTACGCATGCCCAAGTTGATGGCCCGGGGCTGGTCACTTGGCCCCAGGTTCGCCAGCCAGCGGTTCCCTTAGGAATACAGAGTAGTGATTCCTCGGGTGCCTGGAGCTTGGGTGCTGTGCACTCACGCGAGGGAGCTGTGGGTCGCTTACGCTGCTCAAAAGGACTGAAGCCATCAGAGAAGCTGCTGTGCAGAGACAGAGACTGAGAGAGAATCAGGAAGCAGATGTACAGAGAGGAAGAGACAGTCACAGGTGAGAGATACGATTTCAGGCAACTTTTCAGCTCCTTTCCGTGTATCTTGTTGAGGTTCCACTGCATTCTTGCCCTTGAGTTCTTTTTTTTTTTAAGGCTGATCTTAGGGGTGCCCCGGTGGCTCAGCTCGTTAAGCATCCGACTCGGGCTCAGGTCACGATCTCGCGGTTCATGAGTTCGAGCCCTGTGTCGGGCTCTGGGCTGACAGCTCAGAGCCTGGAGTCTGCCTCGGATTCCGTGTCCCCCTCTGTCTCTGCCCCTCCCCTGCTCACACTCTGTCTCTCCCTCTCAAAAATAAAATAAGCTTTTCAAAAAATTTTTAACGTTTATTTATTTTTTGAGAGACAGAAAGAGAGCATGAACAGAGTAAGAGCAGAGAGAGAGGGAGACACAGAATCCGAAGCAGGCTCCAGGCTCTGAGCTGTCAGCACAGAGCCCAACACGGGGCTCGAACTCACGAACCGTGAGATCGTGACCTGAGCTAAAGTCAGACACTCAACCGACTGAGCTACCCAGGTGCTTCTGCCCTTGGGTTCTTCTGAAAGTCGCTTACACCCTTAGGTTTTATTCCCTTATTTTGCTTAAAATCTGTATCCATTTTCCAGGACCGCTGTGTCAATTTAGCACAATCTGGGTGGCTTAAAACAACGGGAAGTTATTCTCTTATCGTTCTAGTGGCCAGAAGTCTGAAATTGAGATGTTGGCAGGGCTGGCTCCTTACAGAGGCTCTAGGGAGAATCTGTTCCAGGCCTCTCTCTTATCTTCTGGTGCTGCCTTCTTGGCGTTCAATGCCTTGTTGATGCAACACTCTGATCTCTCCCTCCGTCTTCACTGGCATTCTCCCCATGTGTCTGTGTTTGTGTTCAAATTTCCCTCTTCTTATAAAGATACCCTAATCCAGGATGACCTCATCTTCTTTCATCTGCAAAGACTCTATTTTCAATTAAGGTCACATTCTGAGTTTCCATGTGAGCATGAATCTGGGGTGGGGGGGATAATATTCAACCCAGTACAAACCCTCTTGAGTTGGTTTCTGTTTTTGTTTTTCAAGTAATCTCTACACCTAACGTGGGGCTCGAACTCACAACCTTGAGATCAAGAGTCACGTGTTCTACTGACTGAGCCAGCCAGGTTCCCTGATTTCTGTTTTTTGAAAAAAAAAAAAACAACCAACAATCAGAATTAATACAGAAATGGGCATCAGAAATGGAATGGAAAGAAACAGCTTTTTATTTTTTCTCGTTTTTTTAAATGTTTATTTATTGATTGATTTTTAAAATTTTTTTAACGTTTATTTATTTTTGAGACAGAGAGAGACAGAGCATGAACGGCGGAGGGTCAGAGAGAGGGAGACACAGAATCTGAAACAGGCTTCAGGCTTTGAGCTGTCTGCACAGAGCCTGACACGGGGCTCGAACCCACGAGCCGCAAGATCATGACCTGAGCTGAAGTCAGACGCTTAACGGACTGAGCCACCCAGGCACCCCAAGAAGCCGCTTTTTATTTTTATTTTTATTTATTTATTTATTTATTTATTATTTATTATTATTTTTTTCCAATATATGAAATTTATTGTCAAATTCGTTTCCATGCAACACCCAGTGCTCATCCCAAAAGGTGCCCTCCTCAATACCCATCCTCCACCCTCCCCTCCCTCCCACCCCCCATCAAACCTCAGTTTGTTCTCAGTTTTTAAGAGTCTCTTATGCTTTGGCTCTCTCCCACTCTAACCTCTTTTTTTTTTTTTTTCCTTCCCCTCCCCCATGGGTTTCTGTTAAGTTTCTCAGGATCCACATAAGAGTGAAACCATATGGTATCTGTCTTTCTCTGTATGGCTTATTTCACTTAGCATCACGCTCTCCAGTTCCATCCACGTTGCTACAAAGGGCCATATTTCGTTCTTTCTCGTTGCCACGTAGTATTCCATTGTGTATATAAACCACTTCTTTATCCATTCATCAGTTGATGGACATTTAAGGAAGCCGCTTTTTAAAGAAGGTATTGAAACTTGGGTGACTTGAGAGAGACTTGAGAGAGAAGGGTGATGAGGATTCCCGCTCCCTGGACGAACATCAGCAGTTCGTGCCGGTGGTAACAGATCAGTTCATCTGTCTTCAGTGATCTCACGGGACTCAGAACATGTGCCAACCAAGGGGGACGCTTTAAGAAACTTGTCCGGCATATTAGTATGTGAATTCCTTCTAGCAGCCTTCAGAAGGTGCCACAACATGAGCTTTTGTTCAATTCTGCTCAAGATCGGGGGGAAGGGCGGGGCAAATATTTAACTATGTCGGGGGAAGTCCTTTTTTCTATAGCCAGTGACAACCACGCATCAAATAGTCATGAACCTGCCGCATAGCAGGAGCCACATTGTGCGTGACCCTAAGGTTAACGCACCAAACACAAAAGTCTGTGAGCTTGGCAAGTGGAACAGGGATATTTGGGAAGAGCCACAGGAGTGAATAACCCTCAACCTCTGGCCCTTTAGCCTCTCATTGTCAAGTGCCATGAAGGCAGGTAGGGGTAGCATTTCAAGAGAAATTAGGGGTGCCTGGGTGGCTCAGTGGGTTAAGCGTCCGACTTCAGCTCAGGCCATGATCTCACAGTTCATGGGTTTGAGCCCCGCGTCAGGCTCTGTGCTGACAGCTCGGACCCTGGAGCCTGCTTTGGATTCTGTGTGTGTGTGTTTCTCTCTCTCTCTCTGTCTCTGCCCTTTCCCTGCTCACACGCTGTGTCTCTCTGTCTCTCAAAAATAAACAAACGTTAAAAATTAAAAAAAAAAAAAAAAGAAGAAGAAGAGAAATTAGATAAAAAGCCTGCTTTCCACCCAAGTTAGATGATGATTTCCTCTCCTCACCTTTAGGCTGAAAGAAGAAAACCAGCCACCATGCTTGCTGTTGAGAAACCCCAGCCCTGGGGGATGGCCCAGTCTGCGGCTGAATGTTCTACTGGACAGAATTTCATGGCAGTGGTTGTTGGGTCAATGACATGACCCAAAACAAAACTGACAGCCAATTAACTAAGCTTCTGTGGGAATTGAAACTCCAGGAAACCCTAAAACCTGGCAAACTGGGGCTCGTGATGGCTTACCCTCTGGGTGATTCCTAAGCCCACGTCCCAGCACCAACGTGAAGCAGGTTCCCGGGTAGCTGTGTCCCCTCCTAGAACAAGGTGTCCCAAGAATCTCTCAAGGGCGGGTCTGCAAGACCCCAGAGAAGGGATCCCTTCCCAGTGGGCAGGACCGGGGGCGGCCACGTTTGCCGACGAAGAAGCCGAGGAAGGTAACCAGTAAAGCAAACCCCGTGAATATCTTGTTCCTGAGGTTTAATTTACTCCTCCTGGCTAGAAGACCAGGATGTGTGCTCTGTATCTTCCTTCCCTTTTCTGCTCTAGAGATCAAGCACGGAAGGAGAGGTTAAACTGATCGCTTAGCCTACAGATGGAGACAGATCCAAGGAGCCACCTTAGATGAGACTCCGTAGAAATAGACAGGACCGGGTGTCAGCTGAAGATACCAGCTCTGAGAATGGAGCCCTGGACGCAATAGTTGGACCTGACTTGGATCGCCTCCCATTTGGCAGGGGGACGAGATATTTGCGGTGGACTTTGTGGCATAACGATTAAGCAAGAGCAATCAGAATGGAGATATCTGGGGAAAGCCGAAGGAATTAAGCGTGTGTGTGTGTGTGTGTGTGTGTGCGTGTGTGATGGAGAGTGGATGCTCTTGGCTGTCCATCTGGCCCCCTCTCCTCGTAGCCCTTCCTTGCTTTGTCATGACAGAAGTGTAGCATATAAACTTGACCGCTGGCCATAACCGATTCCTGCTTCCCGGGGTTTGGGACCCGGACACAGTTCTCTCTGGGAGAAGGGATCCAGGCCACATCAGCGTGGCAGGTGTGACGCAGGTGGGCAAATGGGACAGGCAAGCAAGCGGTGCTGAGAAAGAACCCAAGAGCTCTGAGTTCTCGTGCTCCAAACTGGGCTGGGTGTCTGGGCTCCATGAGAACATCCTGTGCCTTTGCTATAGAGTCTCCTTTCCTGCTTGAGCAGTCAGCGACTGATTTCTGATTCTTGGGGTCCCTCATTTGCTGGGACAGCGACCTACCCTGGGGCATGGCATGCGGCTGGAGAACAAACTTAAGACATCTAATAATCAAGAGAGCCAACTGGACTAGCCCCCCCCCCCCCCAGGGTTATCTCCCACCACCTCCTCCTGCCCTTCAAGCTGCACCAAGGGCTGCGACTTGTGGCTCCGGACCACCCCAAGCTCCCTGACTCTGGGCCTTTGCTCAGGCTGTTCCCTTTGCCTGGACTGCCCTTCCCAACTGTTCCTCTTGCCCTCTCCGCCTCTTTCCTTGCCTGGCCGGTTGGCACAGGTATCGCCCACTTGGCCCCTGTCTAGAAGGGTCTTTGTTCCAGGCTGCAGCATCCCCCACTGTAGCACTCGGTCTGCTCGGTTCCGACTGCCAGGGTGCTGGCTGCTCCTCAGAGCGGGGCCTCCGCATGGATCGGGCTGGCATCCCGGCGTGAGCTCGGTGTCGGCACCCAGAGTGTTACAAGCGAGTCTGTGGAAGTGTGGGATGAATGAATGAATGACCCAGTCGTGGCTGGACAGGCTTTGCCCAGCAGAAGGGTCAGGGGTCTGCAGCCGAGGGAGAGGAAGGACAAAGGTCCTGGTCCTGCCAGCGTGGGAACAGCTCCTTCCTTTCCTTCCAGCAGGCGCCCAACACCCAGGGACTGGGAGCCAGATGCTCAGAGGCTTGACAGCCTCGGGGAGTCCAGACTCACCTTCCAGAGCGGCCCCTCCACCCCTCATATCACCAGACGTGGGGGTTCAGCCTGGATCGGTCCATCTGTAGGTTCTGCTCCCACGTCTAGGAAAAACCAGTGCTTCCAGAATGAGGATGGGAAGGAGGGCGCCTCTGCTCCTCCCATCTGGCAGCCGCACCCCCCCCACACCCCCCCCGCCACCCCGGCTTCCCCCACCAGCCTCCCAACCTCCGCTGCTGCCTGTGCTCCGAGCTGGAGACCACAGAGCCCAGAGCCTGGCAGCTGGATGGCACAACGCATGGAATACACTGCTCTCCCCAGCTTCCTGAGGCCCCCACCCCTGGGATCCTCCGCCCCCCAGGGTTCCTTCCCCCTGGAGGGCTTGGGCCTTCACCTTCACCTTCACCTCTCCACCCCCCCAGCGTGCGCTGATGAAAGGGCAATGGTGCAAAATTCGTTGGGGAGAAAAACAGGAAGTGGAGCCTGAGAGCAAGGCTGCAGAAACGCTCCCCGGGCGTCGGCCGCCCTTCCACCCGCAGCCTTACAGGAAAGTGGCGAGGGGGCAGCCCCAGCCCGGGCTGTGGGGGCGTGGGGTGGGGGTGCTGGTGGGAGAGTCCAGGAAAGACCCTTCCGCTGTATTTTTAGGGGCTGCGTCTTACAGAGCAAACGCTACATCTGTGTTGTGCACTTGACATCTCTCACCTGTTCACAGCGGCTCCTCAAGGTTAGTACGCCCACCCCCGTTTACAGACGGGCCAACAGACTCAGAGAAGTTAAGCGACTCGGCCAAGGCCACACAGCCTTTCCCACGGCCGGGTCATGGCTCCTTGATTCTTTCTCAGACTTTGATTTCTATTTGTGGTGTGTTTTTGTTCTGGGCCTGTGAGCGGACAGGGGGGCGGGGGGAGGGCGGAGGGGGAGCACTGTTTCTGGCTCCTTGGTCTGAGCACATCGGAACGGGTGGTAAGAAAAGGCTGCCGACCGACGGCTCATCCCTTGAGAGCCTGTTTCCTGCAATGTGTGAGCGGGAAGGTCCAAGTGCCCTGGTTCCTTTGTTAGAGACGGGGGTGGCGGTACCAGGGAGGGGGTTCAGCCGGCTGACAGCCCAAAGGACTCAGAACTCCAGATGAGTCCAGAACCCTCTTTCCCTTTCAAGCCGGGGACTCGGGGTAGCCCCAGTCCTCTAGCTTCACACCTGACAGGCATCGTCAGAATGAGAGCAAGGAGAAGAGGTACCCAGGCAGGGGTGAGGTCAAGGAGCAGGGAGACAACGCCCCGAAGGCCCTCCCCCCCACCGGAGCCCTCACTTGGACCCCAGCTCTCCCGGCCCCGGGACACGACGTCCAGGTCCCCGTCATCCCACAGAGTCGTAGATGGAGCCCCCCAGGCCCACGGAACCAACCTGGCCACCGGTACAGAAGGCACCGCGGCCCCCCACCCCCCATCTCTGAGGTCGAAACCACAATGTCGTGCTGTGGCCTTCACTCACCCGTCACGACAGGGGTCCCTTTCCCAGAAGCCTCTGGGGGCTGCCAGACCACAGCAGAAGCCAGGTATGGACAGGCCCGGAGGCACCATCTGCGTCACCGGTCCCTCTGCTGCTCTCTGGGCCGTGGGTGGGCTCTGCCCTCCCCCCCTCCCCCCGCCGCTGCCTCCACTCCCCATAGGCCGGGCTGCTGGGTTGCAGACTGCAAAAGAGAGAGGCCCTCCGGCCTTCAGCCTCAAAGGCATGCCCGCCCCTTTCTGCCCTCTTTGGATAGCAGTCCCCCCCCCAGTACCGAGCAGCACCCCGGGGCCAGCGGGACGCCTCCTTCCCTTTGCAGAGGAGACCCAGCCTCGGGTCACAAGCCGCTCCACGTAGAAGGGAACTATTAACATGAGGTGTTATGGGGGCACCTGGCTGGAGCCTGCAACTCTTGACCTCAGGGCTGTGAGCTCAAGCCCCACATTGGGTGTGGAGCCCACTTAAAATAAATTAAGAAATAAATTAAATAAATAACGTGAGGTGTTCTATGTAAAGCGGTTAGAACAATGCCCCGCCCTTAGGAAGAGCTCAAAACAGGGCACCTACGGGGCTCAGTCCGTTAAGCATCCGGCTCTTGGTTTCACCCAGGTCATGATCTCACTGTTGGTGGATTTGAGCCCCACGTCGGGCTCCGTATTGACAATGCAGAGCCTGCTTGGGATTCTCTCTCCGCCCCCTCTCTGCCCCTCCATGCTCTCTCTCTCAAAATAAATAAACTTAAAAAAAAAAAAAAGAGCTCACTATATGTATATCACCATCACCATGTGATTTAATCTCTGCAACACCCCTGCGAGGTCGGGATTACGCTGCTATGTGCAGACGAGGAAACTGAGGCAGACGTGAAGCCACATGCCTCTGTTCAGGCAGTATTAAGTGGCTGAGTACGGATAGAAGGCTAAGTCTGCTGGGGGCTCGGGTTGCCAGTGCCCTCTGGTCCGGAGGCCAGCTTTGGGTGAACCCCACCCCCACCCCCACCCCCAAAGGAGCGCAGGGTGGGACGCGAGGCTGCTCCCGACAAAGACGCCGAGGTGGGTCCGGGGCGGGGCCTCCCAGCTGGCCAGTCCCTCCAGTCCTCCCGCGGGGCGCTCAGCTCGGGGGCCTCCCGCTCGGGCTCCAGGAAGGCATGGGCGCCACCTGGTGGCCGTAGGAGGTCAACGCCACCACCGTCCCATCGGCGCTCAGCGGCGTCCCGCACGCGCTCCCGGCGAAGGCGCCGATGAGCCCGCGCGCAGGTAATTCCTTTTCCTCCCTGCCCAGGGTCCTCCGGGGGTGGGGACGTGCGCCTCCACCCCGGGGTTGCCATGCTGCTGCTGATTTGGGGGCACGTATTGCAGCAGCGAAGCTCCTTTTGCTGAGAACATATTGTACGTTCCCCCAGACTTCCTATTCCTTTCTCAATTCCTTCACGCAGGAGGCAGATTGTTCCAGAGCCGCTCTCTGCCTGAGCTTGGTGCTGGGCCGCTCCGCCCCGGCCTCTACCTTCTAACTCTCCCAGCAGCTCCTGTGCCCAGAGAGGGGAGCCCTCCGGCGCTTCCCTCCCAGCTCCCTAGCTCCTCCCCAGCAGCCCTGTGGCATCTCCACCTGGACGCTGGCAGTCCCCTCAACGGAATCTGACCCCGGCCCAATTTCCTGCCCAACCTAGCCCGGTCCTTCCCTTCCTTCCTGCCGCTGTGAAAGCGGTCCCTCTTGACACCCTGGCCAAAGCAGAAACCCGCCTCACGGTTCACTTCTCCCCTCTCCCCCGCTGCCCCTTGCAGGTGTCACCAAGCCTCGCGGTCTGGGCCACCACCAAGGGACGAGGCTCCAAGTTTCACTCATCCATTCAACACACGTTGTCAAATGTCACCAGACACGGTCCTGTGCCCTGAGGATACTGCGGTGACAACGACTCTGCCTGCGGGACATTCAGGTGGGGGGCGGGGCAGATTCGGAAATAAACAAGAAACAAACAAACGCATCTGTAATACCTCCCGTGGCAGTTGGTGCTCTGGAGAACGAAGCGGGGGGGTGCCCTCCTCACCCTGCTTGGGCTGCACCCCCCCACATCACGCAGCTGCTGCCCTCACCACACACATTGCCTTCCTCACTCTCTGGGCGATGACCCCATGCAAGGATTCCCCCCACCCCCATTCCTCCCCCAGGCTCTGATACCTCCCACCAGGCCACCCTCCCGTGTGGACTCCCCCCTCACCAGACTGTGGGTCCGACACCCCACCCGGCCACCCAGGACAGCTGCCTCTCCCCCCTCCACCGCCCCGCTCCCCCCTCGTGCCCTTTGGACTGAATTGTAAAGGAGGGAAAGGCAAGGAACAGAAGGGGAGCAGGCAGAGAGGGCGGCCCCTGAACGGGATATTAAAAAAAAAAAATTCAAACCCTCCAAAAAGCAGAAAGAGTAGCTCAGCGAACCCCATACACCCTGAAGAAAGGTGTTTTCCGGTAGGAGAAGAGCGGCCTGGTGGGAATAAGGGAGGGAAGAGACAACAGCGCCTGCAGGGGGCGCTACCGCTGGATGGGGTCGCGGAGCAGCAGGGAGCGGGAGCGGGTGCCCCGCAGAGGGGCGGGGCCCCGGGTGTCTGGACAGTCCAGCGACAGGCAGGGGGCGCAGGGGCAGGCGCAGCTGTCCGTAGGCTGGTGGCTGCATCGCGCGAGTGGGTGGACTTCTCTCCTGGGTTTTGTGGGTTTTTGTTCTGTGAAGTAGGAAGCGAGCTCGTTGGCTGACAGAGGAGAGGGGAGGAGATGTTGAGAATAGGGGCGGGAAGTGAGGGTGTGGAAAGTCCCCCCAGGGCCCCCCAGGACCCCCCAGGGGTGGGCCTTCGGGGCTGCAGAGGGCCCCTCGAGGTTTTGTGGTCATGCAGCTAAAGTGAGAGCCAACCGCATGGCAGCTCTTTCCCCCCACTTTGGTCTTTGGTCCGAGTGGGTGTGCACCTGCCCTGTCCCCTCCATCTCCTCTTGCTGCCGCCTTGGGCTGCTGCCCCCACCCACCTGCCCTCACCCAAGGAGCACCCAGCCCAGTTACCGGTCCCCTAGCGACAGGGGTCTGGGCTCAGCGGAGAGAGGCGGTAACCGGAGGCCTCCCCGCTGGGCGCTAAGTACAGAGACAAGTGTTGCTGCGAGGTCCTGCAGGGGTGGGGGTGGGGGGGCTTCCCATCCTGGCACAACCAAGCTGGATCCTCTCTCCCCCTGCCCAGGGTCTCTGCCGGCTGAAGCTGATCGGAGTTGGTTTCTCCCACTTTGTCGCCCAGAATGTTTCAGCCGGGACTTCTGACCCCAGCCTCTTGTCTCTGGTCACTAGTGGGTCCTCCAGGGCACTTCTGCCCCGCCCGTCCCCCGTCATGCTCACCCAGTAGTAACAAGCAGCGGTTTGTTACCCGTGTTCCCGACCAAGCACCTTCACACCGCGGACTCATTCCATTCGGGCAGCTCTAGGAGGTAGGAAACAATTCCCAGTTTGTTTGCTTATTTGTTTTTCCAGGAGGAGAGACTCTTGGCAGAGTAATTAATTTACCCAAGGTGAGTGGACAGGTAACTAACTCACTTGCTAGAAACAAGAAATCCGCCCAGCTCTGCCCGTTCCCAGCCCACACCCTCTCCACTGGGGGCCTGGATTCTCCCTAAACATCTCCCCTCACGCGCTGGATATACACACATAAGTTACCCACGTTTGAGGGTTTGCAGACATGTATACGGTACAGAAGGTTACGAGAGAATCTTCCTGCTCTCATTCTTCCCCAGGGTTAGGTGTTGCCACCAGTCAGGACCGGCCACATAATTGGGGGGCCTGATGCAAGATGAAAATGTGGGGCCCCAGGTTCAAAAATTATTAAGAATCGGGGCGGCGCCTGGGTGGCTCGGTCGGTTAAGTGTCAGACTCTCGATTTCGGCTCAGGTCACGATCTCGCGGTTCGTGGGGTTGAGCCTCGAGTCCGCACAGAGCCTCCTTGGGATTCTCTCTCTCTCCCTCTCTCCCGGTGCCTCCCCTGCTCTCTCTCTCTCTCTCAAAGTAAATAAACTTAAAAAAAATATTAAGACTTTCAAGGTGGTACAGGCAGAGCATTAAGTGGCACGTGGGGCCTTTGTGAACACGGGGTGGGGGGAGGGGGCTGTGTCGCTGCGTGGGTCTCATGCCCCTGAAGCCAGCTCTGCCCTCTGGTTTGCGCCTTAAATACACTCATAAATACGTGCAGGCCTTCACTCGTTCATGAACCTCCTGACGTGTTATTCAGCAAATGGCATTTGCTTGTTTATTTCTGAAAAGCCCCAAGTGACCCTAGGTAGCGGGCACTTCACACGCCTGTGTCGCGTTCAGCGCCGCGAGGTAGGCCCTGCGGGATAGGGGAGAAACCGTCATTTATCCCCGTTACACAGTTGAGGGAACTGAGGCACAGAGAGGAGCAGCTCGTCCAAAGCTACGGTAGAAGCGGCGGACGGAGGACTGGAAGTCGGGAAATTTGGTCTGGAGTTTGCGCACCTGATCGTATTTAATCAGTCTCCTGACGACGGACACCAGGTCACTTCCAGTTTGTCAATGTCACGACCAAACCCGCAGCGGCCCTCCCAGGCTGCTACCTCTGCCTATTTCTGGAGAAAGGATGTTTCCGGGGATGTGGGCCCCCGGAGCTCGCAGTCTGAGCTGAGCCCCAGCCAGGGGGAATGTGCGATCGTCAGGAAAATGAGAGGGCTGTGCCAGGAGAAACACTTGGCCTGGAACAGCCAGGCCGAGGACGAGAGTGTGGAGGGTCCATTCGAGCCCCACTGGGTGGAGAGATTACTTAAATAAACTTAAAAAGGGGGGGTGCTTGTCTCAGAGGAGCACGTGACTCCTGATCTTGGGGTCGTGAGCGTGAGCCCCTTGGCGGGTGTAGAGATGACTCAAACAAATAAAACAGAAAAGGAGTGTGGGGGTGCCTGGGTGGCTCAGTCGGTTTAAACATCCGACTTTGGCTCAGGTTCGTAGGTTCGAGCCCCGCGTCGGGCTCTGTGCTGACGGCTCGGAGCCTGGAGCCCGCTTCAGATTCTGTGTCTCGCTCTCTCTCTGCCCCTCCCCTGCTTGTGCTCTGTCTCTGTCTCTCTCTGTCTCAAAAATAAATAAAACATTAAAAAAATTAAAAAAAAAAAAGACTTAAAAAGAAACCTTTTGGGGGCCCCTGAGTGGCACAGTTGAGCCTCCGACTCTTGATTTCAGCTCAGGTCATGATCCCAGGGTCGTGGGATACAGCTCTACATGGGGCTCCGTGCTGAGCAAGGAGCCTGCTGGAGATGCTCTCTCTCCTATCTCTGCCCCTCTCCCACTCTCTCTCTCTCTCAAATCAAAACTAATACTAAAATAAAGCTTTTGGAGCCATAACTTAAGAACTGTAAACTGTATTGGCTGAGTTTTGACAAATGTACTCAACCTTGAAACATGGCCTCTATCAGGATAAAGAACATTCCCGTCATTCCTGAAAAGATTCTGTGGGCCTCTTAGTACCAGTCTCATGTAACGACTGATCTGTTTTCTTATTTTATTTTTTTAATATTTGGCTTTTTTTTAAGTTTATTTATTTTGAGAGAGAGAGGGAGAGGGAGAGAGAGAGAGAGAGAGAGACAGTGAAGGAGGGTCAGAGAGGAGAGAGGGAGAGAATCTGAGAGTGCAGAGCCCAACGCAGGGCTAGAACCCATGACCCGCAAGATCGTGACCTGAGCGGAAATCAAGAGTCAGATGCCCAACCGACTGAGCCCCCCGGGGCCCCTAAGGTTTTGGGGTTTTTTTGTTTTTTAATTACAAAACCTGATGTTTATTGAGGACAAAGGAAACCAGTTGGCACAGAGGCCCGATTTCACGTCCTCAAACTTCAGCCGAGGGGGGCGGCCAGCCCCGAAGTCACCCTCCCTGGGAGAGAGGGGCTGTCAGGCCTCAGGGCCGCGTGGGGTCTCTGGCCCAGGAGCATGTGAAGGAGGAGGGCGAGAGAGGACCGAGGGCCCTGGGTGGGGGCTGGGAGCAGCAATGGAGGGGCTGCTGAGGTGGTGACGGTCCAGGGGGGAGGCGGGGAGAGTGTGGTCCACTCTCAGGGATTGACTTGGGGCAGGGAGCTGAGCTCAGGCAGCAGCTGGGGGGGGAGAGAGGGGGGCTTATCTTGTTGTTATTGTTCTTAAATGGTTTACTTATTTTGAGAGAGGGCAAGCAGGGGAGGGGCAGAGAGAGGGGAACACAGAATCGGAAGCAGGCTCCAGGCCCTGAGCTGTCAGCACAGAGCCCGAGGCGGGGCTCGAACCCACGAACCGTGAGATCGTGACCCGAGCCGAAGTCAGTCGCCCAACCGACTAAGCCACCCAGGCACCCCGACAAAACGTGTTTAGAAGCAACATAAGCCTGCGGCACTTGGGTGGCTCAGCTGGTTGAACGTCTGACTCTTGATTTCGGCTCAGGTCGTGATTCCAGGGTCGTGGGATTGACCCTGCGTCGGGCTCTGTGCTGAGTGTGGAGCCTGCTTGGAATTCTCTCTCTCTCTCTCTCTGCTCCTCTCCTGCTCTCTTTCTAAAATAAGTATAAATAAATAAACAAACAAACAAATAAATAAATGCAACTTAAGCCTGCTGCTTACTCAGCATAAAGGCAGAACAGGGGACCTGCTAATTTGGTCTCTTTCTAGACTGCTCGATCGTGCCAGGGGTCACCTGGGGACATTTATATCAGCCTTTTTGTCAAGTCATCAGCGAATGCAGTCAGCAATTTGGCCGGTTTGAGTGAAGGGGCCACATAAAAATGAAATATTAATTCAGCTTCCCCTCTTTACTATTTATAAAGTCAAAACAGAGAAGGCTGTTCCTCAAGCCCGACCACAGTGGGTGTGGAAGCTGCAAGTTCATGGCAAATTGTCAGTGTCTCGGCAAAAAGAAAACTAAATCTTTAGACGAAATCCCAGCTCAGCAAACCCCTCAGCAGCTGTGGGGAGGACTCAAGGTCACAAAATGCCTGGACCATAAAATACAGTGACGGCCGCTCTGTACTAGACTTTGCCGTAAGGTCAAGCTCAGAAAACCACCCCGGTCTTCTTCCTGTGTCAGGTGTGCAGCAAGCTAAGAAGGGGAAACCCCGTATCTCCTTGCTGGGACGGAACACCTAGCAGGCCCAGGGGTCTGCAAGTTGGGGCCCCGCAATGTGGATTTGTGCTAATGTGTAGCATTGGCGTGGATTAATCTGGAAAGTTCCACTAATATTAAATTTCTTTTTTTTTTTAAAGAAATTTTGAGAGAGAGAGCGTGAGTGGGGAAGGGCAGAGAGAGAGGTGAGCAGAGGATCAGAAGCGGGCTCTGTGCTGACAGGCTGACAGCAGCGAGCCTGATGCGGGTCTCGAACTCACAAACTGTGAGATCATGACCTGAGGGGATGCTCAACCCCCTGAGCCACTAGGTGTCCCTACATTTTTTTTTTTTAACGTTTATTTATTTTGAGAGAGAGAGAGAGCATGCAAGTGAACGGACGGGCAGAGAGAGAGACTCCCAAGCAGTCTCCACACCATTGGTGCTGAGCCCACGTTGGGGCTCGATCCCATGAACCTGGGAGATCATGAACTGAGCCGAAACCAAGAGTCCGATGCTTAACCAACCGACTGAGCCACCCAGGTGCCCCTCCACTAGTATTAAAAGGAAGAGTTAGATTCGTTTACAGAAATTATTTCTGTAAAAGGCACCGAGTGGCCCCAGAAGCCTGTCCGTGACCCCTGTAATTTCTCGTGTTTACTAGTTTATTAATTTCCACACAAGATTCAAGCTAAGTAAGTGAATGTTTGATTCAGTTCGGCAGAGGAAAACACCAAACACAGAAAATGCTGCTCTGCACGTGGATCTCGGACTCAGACCTTTTTTGGTTCTCCAAAAATTGAACAACTTTTAGTTAAAAAAAAAAAAAAAAAAAAAAAATCAGCACCTGGGGCACCTGGGTGGCTTGGTCGCTTAAGTAGCCGACTCTTGGTTTCGGCTCAGGTCATGATCTCACGGTTCCCGGGTTCGAGCCTGGCGTTGGGCTCTGTGCTGACAGCAGGGAGCCTGCTTGGGATTCTCTCTCTCCCTGTCTCTCTGTTCCTCCCCCACTTGTGCTGTCTCAGTCTCTCTCAAGATAAACTTAAAAAAAGATCACCACCTGAAAACCCTTCCCATCTGCAGAATCCGCAGAACGATAAGACCTCCCTGAAATCTCACCTGCACCCCCAGCCCGGAGTTGGGAGACTTTACTGCACTGAGTGGGGCAGAGAAACAAAGCCCTGGGAGTCACCCCCCAGAATTGTTCTCTGTAAACCCAACAGTATAGAAGAGAGACATCACTTCTTCTGTCCCGGGGCACTTTGACATCGTATGTGCTTTTCCTGGGCAGCAATGACTCAGTTCTCCGAGGTTTTCTCCAGGGAAACCTCCAGCCCCGGGGCCTGCGCCGATCCAGTGGGAAACCTGGTCCCCAGCTCAGGAGCTTTGTTGACATTAGCTTCTTATTTGGCTTTAGGGGGTCAGGACAGATACCCCAAGGGTCAACCGAGGCTTCATGCCTGGTTCTGTGCAGGCTCCGCCCACAGCCCACATGCTCCCTCCCAGGTTGGAGGTCCATCTCTGGGGGTGACCTTGGGACCTCGGAGGGAGGCCATCCCTCTGCCCCTGCTCTCCTCTCTGTGATGGCCTCCCTGCTGGCCAGAAACCCACTGTCCGGTGAGGTCCCGCCCCACAGCCCCAGATCCAGCCTGTCTCCCTTAATCTTTGTTAGGGTCACAGCAGGCCGGTGGCCAGACCAGTCGGGCCATTCCCAATTGCCTGTCCTCTCTTCCTCCTCCTGAGAGACTCCCCCGTCCCCGACCGGCCGACCCCCAGCCAGTACCGGTGGGTGCCTCACCTCTGAACGGATCCAGGAAGTCGAAACTGCCTAAGTCAGACCCGTCCCCCAGTGACTTCCAGTAGGAGACTGGAGGTGGGTTTCCACCCGCCCTCATGGCCCGGGGACCATGCACCCAGGGGCAGCTTGTGTCACTCAGCTCTTTGCAATCTGAAATGCTACAGATCCTCAGGACCCCTCCCTCAGACCAGCCCCCCCCCCCCCCCCCGCCAGGGTCATGGGCGTTCAGGGTATGAAGGGGTTTTGGCCCCTCCCCACCTCTGCCATGGAGATAGGATACGTTCGACCCCAAGCCTCCCTGGGGACCTGGTCTCAGCTCAGCCCCCAGCTCACCCCCCTCCTTGTCTGCTCCTGTTCTGTCCTCCAGTTCTGTGAGGGTCCCACCAAAGCAGGTGCTGTTAAGTCTCCGCTGCAGGTAGCATCTGGCAGTCTCCCCTGGCTTCAGAGACCCCCCACCCCGTGTCCCCTGTCCCCTCTCCTCAGAGCGAGACCAGGAAACACCTGCGCACCAGCTTCCTAGTGGACGTTCGTTCGTTCACTCAACAGTATCTTGTGAGCCAAGGTCTCTGCTCTCGTGGAAGTTACTCCTCCGAAGGGGAGGCAGCCGCTGCCTGTAACTCAATGGAAGCAGTAGGACGCTGAGGAGGAGAATGACAGGGGAACCCAGACGGCTGCGGAGGCCTCTGAGAGCAGGTGGCCTGTGAGGGGCGCCTGAAGCTTGCGGCTGGGGGAGGAGGGCTCCAGGCAGGGCTCAGCAGGGGCAGGTGCGCATCGGCTGTCTCCAAAGCACCCAATGCAAATGCTCAAAGCTGAATTTTAAAACTCTCCCGTCCCCCGCCCCGTTTCCCCACATCAGGAGGGGCCCTCCATCCAGCCGACGGTGCACGCAAAAAGCCTAGAGGTCAACCTGGAAACCCCTCCGCCCTCACCTCCAATAGCCAAGTCCTGTGGGTTGCCCCTGCTGACTCCTCCTTTCACTCTTTTTTTTTTTTTAATGTTTATTTTTGAGAGAGAGAGAGACAGAGAGAGAGCGCTTGCGTGCAGGGGAGGGTCAGAGAGAGAGGTACAGAGGATCCGAAGCGGGCCCTAAGCTGACAGTAGATAGCCCGATGCAGGGCTTGAACCCGTGAACCATGAGATCATGACCTGAGCCAAAGTCGGACATTTAACCGACTGAGCCACCCAGGCGCCCCCCTCATTTCATCTTGGGCTCCTCCAACCCAGTCTTCCTTTTCTGCCGAGCGGCCCTTTAAAAATGCACATTTGCTCCTTTGACTCCCTGGCTTGAAATGCAGCATTGGCTTTCCCTCCCCTCTTAGGATGGAATCTAAATTCCCAGCCGTCTTTCACGGGTGACCTTCTGCTCTCCTCTCTCCTGGACTCTTGCCACACTAACCTTCCAATTCCTTGAAAGCTGGCCCCAGGGCCTTTGCCTTGCACACAGCGATCTCCCTCTTGTCCTTAAGCTTCACGTCCGGCATCCTGACTATTCACACGAGACACCGTGTCCCATTACCTCACAGCCCCTCCGCCGCGAATGCATGGACTGTATGCTTACCCAGGCCCGCCTCCCTGCTCTGGGTGGGCTCCCTGGAGCAGGGGCATCACCATTTTGCCCACCATTGTTGCCCCAGCGCCTGGCGCAGCCGTGCACACGCTAGGCGCACCCTAATACTCATTGAGCAAATCTGGCCAGAGACAGAGGAATGAAGGAAAGAATGTGCCGTGGAAATCCTGGGACCCTCTCTTCCGTCACCGTGACCCAGCTCTCTCACCTAGTGAATGGGGGGGGGGGGGGGGTGTGGAGCATAAACAAAGCCAGCAAGTGTGCACCGTCCCACGGTGGCCCCGAAGCCACGCTGGCTGCACCCTGGTGCCATTCCCCACGTCCACCCCCCCAGCAAAATGTCCTCAGAGTTGCTGCCACCTAAAAACACTCTGCAGTGGGGGAACCACTCTGGACCCCCAGCTGTGCCCTCCGTGGTGGCGGCTCTCGCCTCTGGTCACCTCCGGGAAGGGCCAGATGAACTAGGTCCTGCTGCTCGGAAGGGTCCCCGCGTCACACGACTTCTTGGTAAGGGGCGGTGGGACGCCAACGGCAGTTTCCCAAACTTTTTAAAAGATCAGCAGAACTTTTCCTGACGTTAACAACTCAAGTGGAGCCCGGCACCGAAGTGGGGGTGGTGCCGGGCCCCCCGCCCCCCACCCCCATGTTCTCTCTGCACAAACATTACAGAATTCCAACCCGATCCCTTGCCCATCCCGCCACGTAAGCTGTCTGGTGACTGGTGACCAGGGGAGCAGGTTTGCAAAGCAAAGTCAGCTGAGGACTTTTGGAAGGGAGAAAACAAGCACCAGTGCAAAACCCCAGGACGACACCATTTTCTGTCCTTTCTAGGATGCGAGCAGCCAACACATAGAAAAGCCTGAAATACAGAAGCCGCGGGCCCGTACAGAGAGGTTTCTGGCGGCCCCAGTTCTAAAAGCGGGGAGAGCGGACAAGCCTCCGGCTCGGCAGGCGGGGACAATAAGCCAGAGCCGTGCTGCACGGAGACGGCCTCTGGGTGGACGAGAGCTCCCTCGACGGCACGGAAGTGGGCATTTGACGGAGCCGGGAGAGGAGGAAAGTGACAAAGTGTTGGGTACAGAAAGCCCTGTTTCTGTGAAAGTATATGTATAACACAAGTTTGGGGGGGGTGGTGGAGAGCAGGCCAGTACTTGAGTTGTGGGACTGTGTATGGTCTTTCTTGCTCGCTATTTCCAGATTTTCTACGACGAACAGGTTCCCCTTTCATAAGGAAACAACAGAAGACGTCAGCAAGGACAACGCAAGGGGACTGACCCTCCGGTTCCCTCCTCAGCACAGGCCAGGGGACCTGGGAGCCCCCAGCTCTTCCCCTCCTTGCAGGGTGGTTGGTCAGGGCCTCGGGGCAGGAGGACCCTCGCTGTCAGTGAACTCCGGGGTCTGTTTGAGGTTCCACCTGCCATCCCAGAGGGCCAGTTTCTGGGAAGAGCGACTGGCCCAGGCCAGCCCCCTCCCGAATGCCCCCCGGGGAGCCACCCCACCCCCACTCCCCATCCTCCCCTTGGGGCTGTGCCCCTGCGTTGTGCTGCGGTTTGATCATCCCCTCACCTGTTACTTTGGAGTTAAACTGAGCCCACAGAAACACAGACCCTGTGGTCACCGGGCAGCCCGAACAGAGCTCATACATAGGACACTAAGGAGGCCCACCCCTTGGGCCCTGTCCCCAGTCTCCTGGCTCAGTCTCTGTCCAGCGTGGCACCTTCAACTGCTTTCTCCAGGCCCACCCTGCACCTG
The DNA here is from genome assembly GCF_018350215.1 of Panthera leo. Classification (NCBI taxonomy): domain Eukaryota; kingdom Metazoa; phylum Chordata; class Mammalia; order Carnivora; family Felidae; genus Panthera; species Panthera leo. The sequence continues at coordinate 6,738,058 of NC_056686.1, read as the reverse complement.
CCCAGGCCGGGCCTGAAGCTGGGTCTGCTCACCTGGGGGGCTGTGAAGCCTCAGCGGCCGATGCCGAGCCCCAGCTGCTGGGAGGACCAGGGGGCCATCCCGAAGGGGCTCAGAAAACAAGGTCCGTTGCCCCTGTAGCTCTGGGGTCAAGTTGGGGACTGCTGGTTAAGATGGGCTTTTCTGCGGCGACAGTCAGCACTTTCTGCCAGAGCCCTTGCTCATGCGGTCCTTGGCTCCCTGCTCAGCAAGCTTCTGGTCGCCCCTCCTGGGCAGGCCTGCCCTGCACAGCTGGTCTCCCGTTCAAATCCCTGAGCCTTCCAGGGGCGGCACACTGCACTCACATCCCCGCCAGCAGCCCCAGGACCCCACCCTCAACGCTGTACTGAAGGCAGGAGTGAACTGACTTCCAAGGGCAGCCAGGACGCTTCCCCCAGGTCTGAGCCGCCCAGTGAACAGAACAGACGAGACGGACTAAGGTATAGTTCAAAGGTTGGTATCTTTTTTGGTTTCTTTTTTTTTTTTTTTTTGCTTTTGTAAAGAAAAATAAGGTTGTGTTTTTTGTTTGAAAGAAAACATAAGTAAGCCCCCCTCCCCACTTGGCCTCTCCCCGGCCCCTGCGGGGTGTGGGGACTGGCGGTCCCGGGCGGGAGGGGCCGAGGAGAGGAGAGGGCACTCTTGGGGCTTCCTCAGAGCCACAGAGGAAGGGTACTAGGGAATGGAGTTTGGCTTTGTTAGGCAAAAAAGAAAATTTAAAAACTTGGACACACGTGCCCACTATACAAATGGGGGCCAAGAAGCACCATCTTCGAGTTGGAATCATCTCTGGCAGCTGGACTCAGGGTCCTGGTGCGGCCCCTGGCCCCCCCACCCCCCACGTCCTGGGGCGGGGGGCAGGGCGGGACACAGCTCTCAGGACAGGAGCGGGGGGAAGAGGAGCGAGGGAAAGTCAGAGCGACTCCTTCCCCACATGGTAAAAAAAATCACTAAAAAAGCACCCAAGGCTTAAAAAAACGAAACCTCCCTGGCAGGGAGAACTGGGGGCATCCTGCTTACCAGCAAAATGCCTTACCTGGCAAAAATGTGTAGAAAAATAAAATTAAACTTTATCCCTGAATGATAAAGACCCTTCCTCTTGCCCTCACCACCACCACCCGCCCCCAAGTCTCAGGATTCACCAAGGCTGCCAATTCCTCCCCGGGTGCACATGCCTGTGTAAGACACAGGCTGCCGGTACCTGTGTGCGAGGCCCCGGGTGGCAGGGGCTGCGGGGCTCGGACGGCCACATGCACACACACACTCCCTCCTCACAGCAGTGGGGGGGGTTCCCTGTGCCAGACCAAGGGCCCTCCTTCCTCCTCTCGGGGACAGGACAGGACCCCGGCACGGGTGGGGAGGGGAGGGGGCCGGGCTGTAGGAGCAGCGGCAGGGCCTGAGGGGGTGGCGGAGTGGGAAGGAATGAGAGCTCAGGTGGCCTGGAAACCGAGGCCACACGGAGCCCATGGAGGCAGCAGAACGAAAGGGAGAAAAGTAGGGTCTCAGGGGCTGAGAGGGGCCAGGCTCATGGCGGGGCAGGGGCAGGGCAGGGAGTGGTCTCACTGGAGACTTGCAGGCTGACGGGGCCCGTCCTGCAGTGCAGGCCGGGGGCTTGAGCAAGGCCCCTGTGGGCGGTGCGCGAGGGAGGGGCCCAGAAGCGCAGGCCTGGAAGCGGGGCAGGGTGGGCCCTGGGTAGTGTTCTCGGGGTAACGGGCCGCTGCCCGGGAAGGTCACGAGAGGTAATAAAATAGGGGCACAAGCGGGCAGAAGGGAGGCTGGCCGGGGGCAGCAGGGTGCTTACACTGGAACTCCGAAGGGCCCTGGCCCGGGGACCCCAAGTACCCGCCTGCCCACCCAGGAGAGCCAGGGGGCTGGTAGAACGGGGGGAGACACGGGCAGGTGATGCCCATCCTCAAGGGGGCCTGCCCAAGGGGTCTGTTCTTCACCGGGCAGGGTCGAGAGCAAATGACACAGGGACCATCCCTCCACCCTCCCCCACCCCCCGCCAGGGAAGCCGAGGCAGCCGCAGAGGGACGGGGAGATACAGTACGAGATGCGGGCACAGCCCCGCAGCACAGGGTCCAGAGGCGGCCAGCTCCCGCCGTAGCTACAGTAGTGGCACTCCCGCCGGGCGGGCCGGGTGGCAGGGAGGGGACCGCAGGGCCCCACGGCCCCTCGGGGATCCCTGGCTTCAGGATCAGGGTCAGCACCAAACACAACTGATCTCGGCCAAGGAGACGGGCAGGGAGGAGAGTGACCGCACGGACACGCTCAGCCCTGCGGTCGGCCAGGTGAGGTGCAGGGGTCCCGGAGGCAGGACCGGCCCAGCGAGGTCAAAGGCCCTGGCGAGGATGGCGGAGCCCCTCAGGGGGGCTCTGAGGCCGGCAGTGGTGAAAGCAGCGTGCACCTGGGCGTCTCCAGGCCCCTCCGGGCGCTGGGGGCCGCGGACCGCGGGTCAGCGCAGGACCTGGTACAGGTAGGCCGAAGTGAAGAGAACGTTGGCAGCCAAGCTCACGGCCAGGAGGCCCCGGACCAGGGAGGGCCCAGCGCGACCTTTGAGAGAGAGAGTGAAGAGACCCGGTTAAAGGGTCCCCGTGCAGCAGCCCACCGGCCCAGCCCACCGGCAATGCAGCTGTGGGGCCCGAGGCCCTGCTCCCAGGAGCCTCCCTGCCCAGAAAGACCCCTGAATCTAGGGTCAGTGGGCCTAGTCCTGCCTCCCGGAAGGCACCTCGTCTCCTGAGCCCGTGCTACCAGGCGAGGACTGGGTGTGCTGTACTCGTATCCCATGAGGGGGCCTGGGGGCATGACCCCACTTTACAGACAGAAAAGAGACACTTTAGAGGAGCAGTACCCTGCCCAGGCTTCCGGACCGGGGTTCCCGCCCCAGGTCTGTGCTCTGGGGACAGCACCCATTTCCTGTCGGCTCCAAAGACAGGGAACCATCTTTGCAGAAAGACTCCCCTCGTGACTGTCCATCCATCTTCTCCACACGCGTGTCCCCTGGGGACACCGGCAGTTGTGCTGGCCTCTGGGTGCTCACAGCGTGCCTGGTGCTTTACCTGGAACCAGGATTTGACCTCATGCTGTGCCTGCAGCCCCCGCACTAGCCCCGCGGTGCGCCAGGCTCTCTGGCCAGCGTCTTCCCCCCGTGTTTGTGCTGGCGCAGAGGAGCCACTGGGGACTTGAAACGTGGCTGGAAGAGCCGAGGACCTAGGTCTTTACTGTTACGCAATGTTAACTCTGGTAAATGTAAACAGCTCCCAGGGCGCCTGGGTGGCTCAGTCTGTTAAGCGTCCGACTTCGGCTCAGGTCATGATCTTGCAGTCTGAGTTCGAGCCCCCTGTTGGGCTCTGCGCCGACAGCTCAGAGCCTGGAGCCCGCTTCGGATTCTGTGTCTCCCTCTCTCTCTGCCCCTCCCCTGCTTGCACTCTGTCTCTGCCTCTCTCTCAAAAATAAATAAACATTGGGGCGCCTGGGTGGCTCAGCCAGTTGAGCGTCCGACTTTGGCTCAAGTCATGATCTCATGCCTCGTGAGTTCGAGCCCCACGTCGGGCTCTGTGCTGACAGCTTGGAGCCCGGAGCCTGCTTCGGATTCTGTGTCTCCCTCTCTCTCTGCCCCTCCTCTGTCTCATGCTGTGTCTCTCTCTGTCTCAAAAATAAACAAAAACATTAAAAAAAAAATTAAAAAAAATTTTTTCTTAAACGTAAACAGCTCCCTATGACCTTCCGCTGATGGGGCCTGATCCCAGGGTGGCCACGTTGTACGCCAGGCGGTAGCTGGACCTAGAAGGCGCTGCGTGGGTTATCTAGTTGCCCTCTGCCACTCGAGGGCCCTGGAGGGCTTTCTCTCTCAGGGTCCCAGACGGACCAGATGACCGCGGCTGCGGACCCACAGCCCCTCCGCCCCTCCCCCGCCCCCCTCCCAATCGGAGCACAGACCTTTCCAGGCGCCGGCCTCCTCCACGCACCCCTGGGTGGTGGTGTCCACCACGCAGGTGGATGACTGAGAGGAATCATCCTCCTTCTTGATGGAGCGGCTGCTGCAGGCACTGCCTCTTTCTGGCATCGACCTCATGTCTGCAGAGAGAAGAGGTGTCTCAGCGGGTGCTCACGGCTCACCCCCAGGCAGAGACGTGGGCCAGCTCTACCTCCAATCCCAGGACAGTCCTCAGATGTGGCCAGCCGTGCCCGTCCCAGCCCACCTGCCCTACCCCGGGCAAGGGGAGGCCGGGTCCTCGTTCATATCCCGGCGACGTGGCTGCCGCGAAGGGAGCTGGTTATAGATGTGCAGCAGCCAACTCGGTCGCCAACAGGCGGACGGCGGCCACAAGGAGGCTTCTGGGGGCACAGGGTGGGGCACGGGGTGGCAGAGGCTGGGACTGGGATCTCAACCCATCCTTCCACCTGTCTGGCCAGTGTTCAGACCCGCTGTGGCCGGGCCTTCCGACATTGTAAGAGACACAGGAAATCCACATGTTAACGTGAAAGTTCAAAATTTTAAACGCTGAAGCCTAATTTTAAAAATTTAAAGATGCTTTACAGAACAACATCACTTGAGCACAACAAAAACATCTGTGACCAGACAGATGCAGCCCAGCACGGTATCACGCGCTTTTGACCCATCCCAAGGAACAAAGGACCCTCAAGGTCAACTGCAAAAGAAGAAAATAAAATCAGCCAACGGAGGGCCACGTCCTGGAGCGTTCAAGGTCACCAGAAGCCAGGCCGGGAGCGTCTGGAGCTTGGGAAGAGTGGCTGCACACGCTCGGTAAGAGCAAGGACAGACCCCGTGTGGCCGCCTGCAAGGCCGTCCCAGCGCCGCACACGATCACAGGCGCCGTCACGGCCCTGCTGGGCTCTCCCACCTCCTGGGAGGGTGGCCAGGGGGTGGGGGGGGTGCTCGTACCCACAGTGAGCTTCGTGTCCTGCGCCGGCGATCTCTGTGGGACGTGCGGCGGCTCAATGGGGAAGAGGCTGCCGTTGTGGGGCGAGTGTTCGTCTGAGCTGCTGGGGGTGTTGGGGCCCTCCCCGGGGGGCGACGGGAACAGCAGCAGCTTCTGCCCCTTCAGGTTGAGCCGGGCCGGGCTGATGAGGGGCCTGCGGTGGCGCAGAGAGCCAGAGCTGGAGGCCACGGAGCCGGCCACAGAGGGCGCCGGGGAAGGGAGTGGGGACGAGGCACAGCATCCCGACAGGAGAGAGAAGTAATCTGGAGGGCAGGAGGAAGGCAGAAACGACGGCTTACGGTAGGAATGAAAACAAGGTTGAATGTTTGCTACGGGCACCTTTATCCCTGATACGGCTGCGTGGTTCCCGGTGCTTTTCCTCTGTTAACCGGAGAGGAAAGATGAGGCTGTACCAAAACTTGGGGACAGAGGGAAGCCTGCCAGGAGCTGAGGGAAGGGAGAGGATCTCAGACCCTTAGCCGCGTCCCCCTGCCCCCTGAGGGCACTGACTTAATTACGGTCAGCTAACTCAGCTAATCCCGAGTGTGGTCTCCATCAGTCATCACTGATAAGGGTGACAGCATTATAGCTAATCCTAGAAACCACCACGCCCGTTTCACAGAAGAGGAAACTAGAGGAAACTGAGGCACAGGGCTGTTGGTCACTTGCCCAGGGCTGCAGAGCTGGGAGGCACAGGACTGAGACTCGAACACAGAACCCCGTGGGACCCCAAAGCTCATGTTTAACCAGGCTGCTGTCCCATCCCACAGGATGCTCTGGGGACCCTGGCCCACACTTCCCTGTCCTCCTTACCTGGAACAGGAACCTCTCCAGATCGAGACACCTGAGACGGTGGGCGGCTCCCACTGAACAGATACCCTGAGTCTGGAGAGGAAACAGAAGGGGGACAGGTCAGGCCCATGGTAATGACAGCCACCCACCCTCTCCATTCTCCAGCCCCCGTTCTGCTGACATCCAGCCTTTGTCACTGAGGCCGAACTTCCTCGAAAACACAAGCTCTCAACGGACTCCCTGAACTACTGTTAGAGATCCGCTTGGCCTGCTCTCGTTTCAGGGATAAAGAAACCGACACCCACCCTCTCCCCCCGTAGCCTGCTCTTTCTGGGGTCTTGCCCCTCCACTACCCTGTGCCTGCCGGCCTGCACTGCCCCTCAGGGAACACTGAACACGCTGCTCTTCCTCAGTCATGTGCACCCCAAGGGCAGAGACTACGCCCCACGTACCCCGCGTTCCCCCAGCGCTTAGCCGAGAGCCGAGTGTGGAAAGATCCAGCGACCACCGTGTGCCATCACGAGCGACTGCTGTTCCACCACCCTTGGGGCTCTGAGGGTCCCTTGGTCACAGCACGCTGCCTGCCCCTTCCCCCCGCCCCTTCCCCCATAAGGCCCAGGGACACAGATTCAGGCCAACCCATGTGTCTGGCTAAGGGTGGTCACGTGGCCCAAGCACAGAGTCCTTTCCAGGACTGGTTGTATGGATGCTAGGAGAGCAGTCTCTTTGCTGGGTGTGAGCTGTAGGGACGCAGGGATGAGCCTGCATCAGGGAGGTGCAGGGGCGAGTAGGGCGAGAGAGAGAGACACAGGAAAGCAGAACCTGGCCCAGTGCCTGAGCCCCAGACCACCAGTGCCTCCTGGTTACCTGAGCCAAGGAGCTGCAGAAATCTTCGTTAACGCCCCCCGGCAGTGGAGACCCTGGGGTCCCTCCGACCACTGAACGTTCCGAGACCAGCCTGTGTCCACAGAATTGCCCTGCTGCCCCTGGGGCGGGGCTGCTCCCGAGTCCCCTTGCCTCACACCTCACAGGGCAACAGGGAGACCGTGGGTCCTCCACGGTGGGTGGGATGCCACCCACCCCTCCCAAGGGGTCTGAAATGGAAGCTCCTCAGCTCTGCTGCCCTGGTGGGTGAGCACAGAGGTCCTCCCAGGAGTGTCGGGCCCAGGGCAGGGCTGCTCCTGACGCCCCAGGCATCTCCCCTCTCCACATTCTACTCAAGAGCCACCGGGGACAGAGAAGGACGCCTCTGCTCAGGGGAAACGAGGAAAGCCATCCTACTATCAACTCGGGGTACAAGCAAAATGGCCTTTGGCCACCTTGGAGGAGCTAAGCCTCTGGTCGTTGCTGTTACGGGTGTTCTCATCCCATACTAACGCCAGCAGCCGTGTCTGCTGAGGCTTTGTTCTAGAAGCTTCCCTGATATGCCTACCTCAGCCCGGAGGCACGGCCGTCCATATTAGACCCTCCCAGGGTCACGGGCTGGGGGCCTGCTTGGCTGCTCCCGGCTGTTGGCTCCTGGCACTTGGCTGCCACATCAGGTGCTCACAACCACCCCGTGACATGTGTATTATCACCAAGCCTGGCTTACAGCTGGGCAAGTCTGAGCCCCCTCATTTTGCCCCCGTCAGACTGGCAGCTGCTAGGCTTTTCTCCAGAGGGAGGGGCGGTGGGGATGCGCCTCAGTTTCTCAACCCTGCGTCTGCTCTACAGGGAACAGGAGGAGCAGGAAGGTGCCTCTCGGAGGTCCGGTCCCTGCCTTGCACCCTGTGGACATTAACTGGTCTTTTTTTTTTTTTTAAAGTAGGCTCCACATTCAGCGTGCGGCTTGAACTCACGACACGGAGATCAAGAGTTGCATGCTCTACTGACTGAGCCAGCCAGGTGCCCCAGTTATTTCATTTTTTTTTTAAATGTTTATTTATTTTTGAGACAGAGAAAGACAGAGCGTGAATGGGGGAGGGTCACAGAGAGAAAGAGACACAGAATCCGAAGCAGGCTCCAGGCTCCGAGACGTCAGCACAGAGCCCAATGCGGGGCTCGAACTCAAGAACCGTGAGATCATGAGCTGGGCCAAAGTTGGATGCTCAACCAACTGAGCCACCCAGGCGCCCCTCCTTTTTTAAAGAGCAAAAACCAAGGGGTGCCTGGGTGGCTCAGTCGGTTAAGCGTCTGACTCTTGATTTCAGCTCAAGTCATGATCTCGAGGTTCATGAGTTCGAGCCCTGTGTCAGGATCTCTGTGCTGACAGTGTGGAGCCTGCTTGGAATCTCCCTCTCCCTCTCTCTCAGCCTCTCCCCTGCTCACGCTAGCTCTCAAAATAAGTAAATATTAAAAAAAAATTCTTTACATAAAGAGCAAAACGAGACTGCTGTCCTCTGCAGTTGGCACCTCTCTCCCCAAGAGGGCCCTCAGAGGGCTCTGGCAGGATCTGAACCCAGCTAGTCCCACAGAGTCCTGGGAGCTTGGGCCCCTGTCCCCACCTTGGGCCCCTTTAGCCCCATCCCCACCTGAAGGCCTGATGGAGAGTTCTAGAGAACACTCCGGGGGAAGGGCTCAGCTGCTGGGCCTCCCGGGTTCCCACACCCAGGGAGTTTCACGGTCGCCCCCACACCCCTAGATGCCGTTCACAAAGAGCCCACAGAGGTCCCACCAGCTCCAGGGCCACAGGCAGGGGGGTCAGGAACTCTGCTGGATGACCATTCCCAGAGGAGGAGTCAGCTCGTGTCTGGTTACACAGAACTATCTGGAGTCCAGGCATCTGGACTCAGGGCAATCCCACCTTGGATCCTACCCACCATCTGAGCCGTTCCTCCTGCGGTACGACCCACCCCCATCCGGGAGGCCGCTGACCTGCACGTGACAGGGCCAGGAACCTGAGCTCAGGCACAAAGCTCAGCTCCAAGCTGCAGGGGGACCCTGGGCAAGTCACGGGGGTAAGAAACGGGAGCTCAGAGGGGCACCTGACTGGAGCTGGAGCCCCCAACCTGGCCGAGCTGCCAAGGGGCTCAAAGGAGACCCTGGCCGCAGGTCACCGAGCCCGTTCTTTTGTTTTTTGTTTTTCAATGTTTACTTTTGAGAGAGAGAGACAGAGTGCGAGTGGGGATGAGGCAGAGAGACAGGGAGACACAGAATCCGAAGCGGGCTCCGGGCTCCGAGCTGTGAGCACAGAGCACGACACGGGGCTGGAACCCACGAACCGTGGGAGATCACGACCTGAGCGGAAGTCGGACGCTCAACTGACTGAGCCACCCAGGCGCCCCTACCAACCCTGCTCTAACCCAGATGCCGCCCATATTCTTGGAGGCTGGGATACTTCCTCACGGCGGCTTCCCACCCCCAAAGCTGCTACCCCGGGAGCCAGGCATCAGGACCCACCCGGAGGAAGAGGCAAGCCCGGTCTGGCCAAGTGGCTTCCCAAAGAGCTGAGGGCGACGAGGAAAGAAAAACTGGATTTGATTTGCAACGGACTTCCCAGGAAGATTCCACCAGAGAAGGTGAAGGAGACAGAGGGTCTTGAGGCAAGGACCAGGTGGGTCTCAGCCACACCAGAGCCCACGTGCAGCCAGCGCTCGATAAATGCGGCGGACCCGAGCCACCCCCGGCCCTCTGGGTCACACCAAAAGGCTAGGGGCAAATCTTCCAGCCCCCAGGGTCTCAGAACAACGGCAGCAACAATAACAGCGGGAATGGTGGGAAGAGACAGCCCCCAACGTGTGTGTGGACGTCGACCGGGTGCCCGCTGCCCTTCCAGGAACCTTACACGCGTCACCTCACTTGCCCCAGACACCCCCGGGGCAGGTTCTACTCTACCACTGCCCTCGTTTTCTTTGAGGGCAACTGAGGCTCACGGCGGTGAAGACCCTTCACCGGAGGCAGCCGCTGAGCGGGATGCAGTGGGGTTTGACCCCAGCTCTGCCCGTCTCTACAGCAGGAGCTCTAACCACCTCCCGCCCCCAGCCCACCCCGTGCCCGGTGGGCGCCCCCGTGTCCCCCGCCTGCCCACGCTGGAGCGCCTCTTACCTGCCCGAGTCAGGGAGGGTATGGTCCCCAGCGAGAGGGCCCGGCTGAGGCGGCCCGGCAGCGAGGAGGGCGAGGCCCGTCGAGGCGAGCGGAACAGCTGCTGGCTGGCGAGCGGCAGGAAGCCGGGCGGCGTGGGGATGAACAGAGACGGCGGAGGGCCGGTGGCGCTCGGGCAGGGCACGGCCAGGCCGGGGCTCGTGGGGAAAAGGCCGGCCGAGTCTCTCGGGAAACACCTGCGGGAGCCCGTCGGGCGCGGGAGAGAAGAGGAGGGTCAGCCCCGGGAGGCCCTGGAGGCGGCCTCCACACAGGTCCCGTCCCCTCTCCCCTGGTGCCAGGCGGGGCCGGAGTCGGGGTCCCAGGGAGGCGTGCGTTAGTTGAAGCGGAGGAGCGGCTCGACCACAGTCACGCCATTAGGAGCGGGTGGCTGGGAGGTGCCAGCGTGACCCACCCCTCCCGGCATGCCCCCTCGGGTCCCACTCAGCCTCACAGCAAACTAGCTCCACTACGAGTCTCGGGATTAAAGTGACACTGTCGCCCTTGCCAACCTCATGCCGACCCTTCGCCTTGAAGCAAGAACGCCCGACCCCCGCGCCAGGCGCTCAGTAAAAGGCCAAACCTCGGGCTCCCCCTCGCCGCTCTGTGCTCCGTGCCCAGAGCCTGCTGACAGGACGGCTGAGCTCAAGGCGCCCCCTGCTCCCTGGGGCCGGCCTCTGGGAACCCCACTGCTGCTCTCTGGTCTGGGACGCTCCTCTAAAGCCCCTTGCGGAGCGGAGGGGGTGGGGGCGGCCAGGCTGGGGACTCCCCGGGGAAGAGCTCTTGCGGGACGCAAGCCTAACTCCAGCTTAGAGAAGACCCGTCAACGATCGCAAGGCTGCCCAAAAGACGGAAGGTGACAGTGTCTCTTTAACTCGAGAATGGGACAGATCACACGATGGGACCCGGTGGCCCCAAAAGCCAGAATGTCAACCATGCTTCTGATTAAGGCAACCGATTATGGGGGGGGGGGGGGGCGGGACGGAGGCAGTTAATACATTAGTCCGCCGTCTGGACGGAGCTGGGGGAGGTCCAGCCTTACCTCAGTGCCAAGGGACAATTGGGGCCATGGACAATGTGCCGATGGAGGGGCAGGCTGGCTCAGGCCCTGCAGCAGAGCCGGGGGCCTAAGGGACCCGCCCTGTGCCCATCACGACCACACTCTCAGGGCGCTGTTAGCCACACTCCACTCCACTGACTCGCTCGCTACTTCTCACCCCCATCCCCTTAAACACCCCTTACTACGAGGCAAGTGTGGGGTCTGCTGCTGCCCTCCTAGAGAATCATGGGACCTTTTCATGCCTTCCGGGAGCACCAGGAGACCACCTGGATGTCAGAACCAAGGGCAGGGCCCTGCATTTGGGGGACATGGGGAAACCGAGGCAGGAACTCATCAAGCCAATCACCAGAAGGGTCTGGACAACCCCAGGCTGGACGTGCCCGCACTCCACGTGCTAACTTTGTCCTGCCCAAGCTTGTCTGACACCTCCCTCCCCACCCCCACAACAGCTGGGATAGAGTCCGCCTTTTAACAGAGAACAGGATTTTGTGTCGTCATTTGCAGAGCAGTGACACCGTATGGCAGAATGGCGCCACCACCTCGGGGATTAGCTGGGGGCGGAAGGGACACTGAACTCACTGAAGATGCCCTGGGACCGTTGGCCAACTTGCTCTGATCACGTGTGAAGCCGTCCCCTGCCGGGGCCTGCACCTCCCAGAGGATGCAACGGGGGCAGGGCTCGCCAGAGCCCGTCGGGCAGGCGGTAGGACCCTGTGCTGGGCTTCCCGCACCCGCCCCCACCGCCCACCCCCGGGAACCAGCGAGTGAGGGGAGAGGCTCCGAGGTGGGCTGTGGGGTCCAGAAGTGGTCAGCTGTGCCCGGGAGAGGCTTCCAGCGTCTTTCCGGCTCTTCCCTGCTTTTCCCAGATCCTGCTCACACCTGGGGCCGCCACCCCAGTGCTTAAAGCTCAGTCTCTCATCCATCTGGCACAGGTGCTGTTCCCAATCTCTGATCCCACTAAGAATGTTGGCACCGAGCAGGAGACAGTTCTTTGGTCTGACCCCTCTTGCCGTGACACGCAGTGACCTCAGTCAACCAGCAGATCCTCATTAAGTGCCAAGCGAGCTCCCATCGTGGCTCTGTGGCGGACGGTCCCTGGGAACCTCCCGTAAAAGAGCCCAATCTCTGCCAGGCTTCGGAGAGCTCACAAGTATCGAAGCTTCCTCTGGCAAGGCCCCCTCCTCCCTCCCCCACCCCGACCACCCTGCACCCACGCACCCCGTCTCAGAGAGGCACTCAGCCCTGAGTCCGAATCTACGTCCACTGGGATAGACGGGTTCCGGGACAGGCCAGGAGGTTGTACCGTGTCCCATCTGACACTGAGGGGGCTGTCTGGTCTTTTTCGACCCAATCCCAGTCCGAGACGGGAGCAGAAGGAGAGAGAGAACTACATTTTACGTAGCAGTTTATTGAGACGGAGGAAAAGACGACCCAGCAGGGCACGTGAGGGCGGCCAGGCCCGGAGCCGCCCGATGCCCACGGCGCCAGCACCCAAATCTGACCCCCCGTGGGCATGCCTGTACCCCCGAGTCCCCTGCCCCCGGCACAGAAACCTCTGAAGGAACGTGAAAGAAAAAACAAAAAAGACATGGTACCTGACGGCCGCCGGTGAAAGCAGAGTCCCGGAGGCATTTATTGAAAATACAGCATGAAAAACAAGACATCTACGGCCAGGAGTTACGGTTACAGCAAGCGTCACCGGCCAATCGTCCACGGTTCTACTACACGACCAGAGGGCAAGACACTGCGCAACAGTCACGGACAGAAGACACACGGGCTCCTCCCGGGCAGGTGCGTCGAGGCGGTGGCTCAGCCCGTGGCGGGGACCCCGGACGCCGAGGGAGAGGACAGCCGGGGGGGGCCTCCCTCGCGTCTTGGAGACGGTCACCCCGACCCCAGGCGGTCTGACAGTCGTCCCCAGTGGAGGGGACAGAGGTCCTCGGTAGGGGCAACACACTTCCAGTTAATAAGCCATGATCCCAGTGATGCCTGCACTTCCTCAGCTGTTGCCAGTAACATCAGAAGGTGCTGGGAACATGCTCCAGGTCATGAACTTTAAAGGACAGACACGTAATTTTAAAAAGTCACACAAAACTCTAAAAAGCGCAGGAAGCCTCCCTCCTACGAGGCTCGGCTCACGAGGGCGTCTTTCCGTCCCCGGAGAGGGCAGGAGAGACATCTGCTCGGCAGGGGCTCCTGGCCAGCACGAGAGCCGGTTATGGTTATTATAAATAATTTAACTTAAATACACACATACACACAGATGTCCTGCTTCTACTCAACGCCAAGAAAAGCAGTAATTAGCATCACGCCATCAGTTTCCTTGAGAACAGGGGATCCACACAAGAGGGTGGCTCTGCCGTCAGACCAGCAGTTCTCCGCCCGGTACCTGCCGCCTCCTCTCCCCCCTCAGGCAGGCTGACTGGGGGAGAAGGGACAGGCGGACGGGCAGTCCCCCCCACCGCCCCGGCCCAGCAGGGTCTGCCAGTCACCTAGCGCCTCGCCCTCTACAGAGAACAAGCAGAGCCCAGCCAGGCAGGGCCCTGACTGAGGCCACGCGGCTAAGGGGGCCGCTCCAGACCCATCCGGATGCCAGGCTGGGCGTGAGTGGTGTGGGCTGGCTTCTTAGGGCCCCAGGAACACGAGGACCATGACGGTGGGGCTCAGGCCCCATGAGGGGCCCGTCGGGCTGTTAGTTGGTGGCCCCTTGCCGAGTGTGACCCTCACACGCACGGAGTCTGCCTCTGTCCTCCCCAGGCTCTGATGTGCTGTAAAGGGGAGAGCACGGGGTCACTCCTGGAGGGAGACTTATACTCAGAGTGACGAGTGGCAGGGCACCCCGGCTCTGGAAGGATCTGGGGCCCAATGTGGGGTCAGCAGAGGGCAGAATGCCTGGATGGAGACAGCCTTGGGCCGCCTGCTGCCAGGGCGGGTGGGGGGCGGGGGCACTCAGAGACAGTGCCCCGGGCTAAGTGCTTCCTCGCACGTACCCACATCAAGGTCAGCATTCAAAGACCCTGGAGAGAGGCCCACCTTGCATTTCACAGATGGTAACCGGAGACTGGGAAGAGCAGGGGCCCGGCCGGGACCACACAGCTACTGAGTAGCAGCCCTGTTCCCCTGGAGCGGTGACTCTGGGTCAGCACTGTCCCTACCCTCCCGCCTGACCCACAGAAAGGAAAGTGCTTCACAGGGAAGCACAAGGCAGGAGGCCCGGCACCCTCCACGAGGGGCTCCAGGGGTCAGGAGGGTGGTGACAGGCCAGAGAGGGACAAGGTGACAAATGACCTGCTGCCATGTGTGTCGCTCTTGGGCCCTTGCCCTGTGCTGCCCATAGGGAGCGAGAACTTTCCCCAGGCATCCCGTGGGGGCGAGCGGAGGAGACGGGACATACCAGGCGTGGGGTGGGGGAGCAGGCCGAGGGCACTCGGGTCTCCACCGCCAGCCAGCGAGGGCAGCCTTGGCTCAGGAGGCCTCACCCCAGCCCCTGCAGTCCTGCCTTTTCAGGGGAGAGCCAGGCACGTCTCGGAAGAGGGAGCAGCGCATGCGTGCCCTGGTTCCGTCTGGCCCCCAGCAGTGCCCAAATCACAGACGAGTAAGACTGCTCAGAACTCCAGCTGGGCGAACCCCCCCACGGCCTGGCTGCTAAGACGCTTGCTGACCACAGGGCCAGTGGGCCTCTCTACGGCCCACTGCGAGGAGAGCCTCGCCCCACACACCCGTGGCCAGTCTGGACCCAAGAACTGTGTTCTCTGTTCCCAGGGCAGGAGGCTGAGGGACAATGGGTCTCAGGAAGGTCTTGGAGGAGAAACTGAGCTATGAATCCTGGGGGGGCAGCGGTGGCGAGCCCTGTGTCCTCTTGGGTCCCCGGCTCCGTGAGGGCTGGCTGGACAGTGGGCAGGACCGAAAGGACAGACCGGGGAAGTGACGTGGAGACAGGGTGGGGGGCTCTGCTCTGGCCCCTGCTCAACAGCACCCGCCCACGCCCAGCAGCCCGAGTAGTCAGGCCACACGGCAAGGGCCCAGCCCGCAGCCACTGTCACCAGCCCCTGAGATGCGGCAAAGTGAGAGGAGCAGCAGGCAGCAGGGACCTGACCCCCACCGCCCGCTCAGGACCGGGGCGTGGCCTCTTTGCACTGCCAGCCAAGGCCCCCGGTCAGAGGCAGGTCGCGTGGGCCACCCGCGTCCCAGTTTGGGGGCAGCGATGGGCTCTTTGGCCAGAGAGGTGCGGCAGTGGTGGGTGGCTCTAGGGCACTTGGGGAGTGGGCGGGGAGGGTGGCTTGCTGGTGCTGGAAAGCACGGGGGGGCTCTAGGCTGGGCGGGGGCAAGAGTGAGGCAGGTGACAAAGACGCAAGTCACAGGGGCCCTGCTCTGGGCCCGTCCGTCCGTCTGTCCTCCCCCCCGCAGTCACTGCTGCTTCTCTGACCTTCGGGGCCGGAACCTCCGCGTGCCTGTCGCCTTCCTTGTGGCCACGGCTGCCGTGAAGCCCACCAGGCAGCACAGGGACGTGGTGCTGAACTTGAGCGTCTCCAGCCAGCCGGGCGAGGCGGCCTGTAGGTACTGCTCCGCCAGGTGCAGCCCCAGCAGCAGGGCCCACAGGCAGGTGGAGAAGGCGTCGATCCTGCGGAGCCTGCGGGGCAGAGTGGGGGCGGCGGTGAGGGCCCCCAGCAGCAGGACAAGAACCCCCCTCCCTCCTGTGTCCACTCCCCCCCCAACCCGGCTCGGAGGACAGAGTCCAGGGCCAAGAGGAGAGCGGGGAGCCTCGGACTCCCACTTCAACACCTCCACGCTGCACGGCTGAGCAGCTCAGTTCCTCCCAGTCTATACAACCGAACCTCCCTCAGAACCACTGAGCCGACACGGATGCCGCTCATTACAGGGTCTGCAACCGCACAGGGGGCACAAGGGCCCCACCGGACCCCCGACGACCGCAGAGGCAGGTGACTGTCATCACCCGAGGGGGACGAAAGCACGCCACGAGGCCCAAGCGCACAGCGGTGAGGGGCGGGCTGGCTCTGGGTGCCACCACTCCCTCTCAGGCAGGCCACCTGCCTTCCTCTCGCCCCTCAGACTCCCAGCTGCCGGGGAAGAGAGACCGTGTCTGGCTCCAGCCACACCGCGGAGCCTAGCGCGTGGCCGTGTGCCCAGCAGAGCCTCTCGGCTTCAACCCGAGCGCGTGTCCTCCCACCGAGTCCCGGCCCTGCGCGGCCCCACACGCACCTGATGCGGCCGGCCAGCAGCATGGCCAGCAGGCAGGTGAGCAGGCCCAGGGCCACGACGCCCATCTGGTGGCTCTGCCCGAAGGCCCAGGCCTCCCGCAGCTTCTCTGCCGCGTGCTCGGGCAGCAGACCCAGCAGCTGCTGCCAGCCGTCGACCCCGGGGGCAGTGCCGTTGTCAGGTGTGGCCGAGCCGTTGCCACCAGGCGGCAGGGCCGGGGGCAGGGTGGCCTCTGGGGCGAAGGGGTTGCTGGTGCCACAGAACGCGATGGTCAGCAGGAAGGTGCAGGCCAGGAAGGCGAGGGCGCGGAGCGCAATGACCTGGACCGGGGCCTTCGCCGCGGAGGAGAAGCTCTGAGGGAGAAAGACCGGTCGGAGGGGTGGCCAGAGCCGCCGACAGCCATTCCCGGTGCCCACTCTGCACGAGGGCCTGGCCAGCGCCCCCGAGCGCCCGCCGAAGAGTCCGCCTGGTTCCTGACGGTCAGAGGCGGCGTCTTCCTCACGCCTTAAACCCTTACGTAATCCCAGCTTGGTCTCTAGGTTTCCTGCTGGGTTTCACTCATCTGCCTCCTTTCTTGGCCTTCACCCGCTGGGGAAGTCACCCCGGCCGGCAGGGGACTGCTCTACCACGCTCTTCAGAGAAACCCTTTTGGTGGTAGGGTGATCGGGTTTCTTTCAAATAAGTTTTTTAATCATTTCATCAGGTTCTCATCAGAAATTCCCATTGTGATTTTGAGTGGAATTGCAATAAACAGAGAAGAGAACTCCGGCCAAACTGAAGTTAAAAAAACCCAGTCAAAAAGACACAAAAAACGAGTTGTTTGGTCTAGGAACACAGCGGTGAGGGGGGAAGCTGAAGGTCAGCGTCCTGCTGTGCAAAACCGGCCGTGCGGGCCGGTGGTGTGGCCTCGCGGTCAGGGGCCTGGCGCTCAGACTGGAAACCACATGCCAGCTGGACACAGAGCACATCTGGGCAGGAACGTCTCTGGCAGGGGATGGTTTTTACTTCTAAATCCACTTGCTACTACCTCAGGCTTTTTGAAATTTTTTTAACGTTTTATTTTTGAGAGACAGAGCACGAGTGGGGGAGGGGCAGAGAGCGAGGGAGACACAGAATGTGCAGCCTACTACCTCAGGTTTTTCAAACCAGAACGTTCCATTAACCAAGTATAGTGATAATTTAAAAAGTTTTTGGCCAGGTAGTCTTGGGTTCAAATCTTGGCGTCCAGCCCTCTGCAAGTTCTGGAACTCCGAGTCTGGCTTCCACAGCTGTAAATGGGAGTCACAGGGCCCCGGGGGGTATCCACCACGAAGGGTGCTGGGGGGAGCGCGTGCCTGTGTCGGGGAAGTGCCCGGGTCCGGTAGGACCCTCACAACCCCTGGCTCAAGCGCCCAAATACACATGTATTGGGGCATCTGGGTGGCCCAGTTGGTTAAGCTTCTAACTTTGGCTCAGTCATGATCTCGTGTCTGTGGGTTCGAGCCCCGCCTCGGGCCCTGTGCTGACAGCTCGGAGCCTGGAGCCTGATTCGGATTCTGTGTCTCCCTCTCTCTCTGCCCCTCCCCAACTCATGCTCTGTCTCTCTCTCAAAAATAAATAAACATTAAAAAATTTGAAAAAACATGTGCGTATTACAACACTGACCCACTCTTCTTGGGATACCTGCTCAGGCCAGTGGCACGAAGGGGCCTGTGAACAGCTGGGAGAGGGGTCCCGGGGGGAAGGCTACTGCCTCCAGGAGAAGGGTCTCGGCTCTGAAGAGCTGCCTACAGTCTCGGGGGGCTCGGCCCCCCAGCAGGGGTTTCCTGCACAAAACCAAGGGCCGTGACTCCCCAAACGCCCCGCGGGGTGCCTTGTTCCAACCTGCGTGTGGGTCTGGTCGGCTTCCCGGCGCTTGAACTGGTGGCTGAGCAGCAGGGCACGCAGCTGGCGGTTCTGGTGCTTGATGTAGTACTCGACGGCCGCCTGGCAGGGCCGGCACAGCTTGTACATCTGCTCCAGGTGGTGCCGATACACCTCGATCTCCTCGTCATACCTGCCCTGCGGGGGGGACGACAGAGGCTCAGGGTCCTGGGGGGGGGGGGGGGGCCACGGGGGCCGCTCGTGTCGAGCAGGTCAGATCTGGGTTCACTTACGAGGGCGGTGACCACGACTAAGTCGTGCCCACTCGCAACCTGCTTCCTCCGTGCCCAACAGGACCGGTGGCCTCCTACTGCCTGTGGCGATGTTGGCCACGGGGGGCGAGGCCTGGCGCAGAAGCCGACACACAGCGGGGGCCCAGAGGTGACAGGAGCCACTCTAGCCGAGTCCTGTTGCCGCACAGGATGCACCCGGAGGCCAGGAGCTCGGGATGCGGTCCCTGCTTCAGGTTCCGCTCCTGGGTCCCAAGAGCTCCAGCAGGGCAGGTGAGCCAAGGGAGAACCCAGCTCTGGGTGGACGCTACTTAGATGGAGGCAGAGGCCAAGGGTCCAGAAAACACTAGGGAACCAAGGGCTTCAGTGGGAGCCGAAGGGTTCTTTGGGCTCCAGGAATATTTCAGAAGATTCGAGTCCCACACCCCCTTCTCCCAGAGAGGCAGCAACACACCTCTCCTTCCCTGTTGCCAGGGGAGCCGAACATTTCAGTCTGCAGTGGCCAGGAGAGTTATCAGTCTGATCTCTGGCTGGGACTGCATGTGCCACAAAAGCTTCTCTGCTTGCCAAACTGCACACGCCTTCCCTTCTTTATGCAGGTTCCCGGTCTCCCCCTGCCTCCTCCCCTCCCGGCGGGATCATGGGAAAGCCACAGTCTCTGGGCCTCAGCCGGGCTCTTCTCCCGCGGTCAGGGAACCCCTGGCCGGGCGAGGCCTGGCGGGGGCCGAACTCCTAACACCAGGCTGCTCACCTATCTTCCTCTCCCCGGAACTGCAGGGCAAACTGCCTGCCCGGCCAGTGGACAAGACGGACTCAGGGACGCGGACAGGACTGGTCCAAGAGGGCCCGCGTGGGGCGCCCAAGGACCCGACCTCCCCCTGCCCCGGGACACGCCCCTCTGGCAGGCACTGGGGTTTCTACGACAACGTCCCGGGCTTGGAGCCCCGGGGCAGCAGCAACCGCGAGACGGAGGGAGGGCGAGAAGTGTGTTCCAACGGGGACGGGGACGGAAGAAATAACACACCCGGAACGTGGGGCCGGCGCGGGAGGGGGAGGGGGCCGGGGCCCCGCCTCGTGCCCACCTCACCTCGTCACGCGGCGCGAAGGCGGCCAGCTGCTTGATCTTGGTGGTCTGGTGGTGGCTGCACCTGCGGCACAGCAGCACCTGGCTGCTCACCCACTGCTGCGGCTGCGCGGGGGGGCGGGGCCCCGGCACGCTGCTCACCACGTGGTTCAGGTGCTCCAGGTACTGGGCGGGGATCGGCTTGTTGTAGTCGCCGTTCTGGGGGTGGGAGGGGACGGAGTCAGCAGCGGGGAGAGAGACTCGGGAGAGCCGCCACGGATGCCCCGTCCGGCAACACCCCGGGGGGGAGTGGCGGCGGATCCCAAACACCCCCTTTCTTTACAAGCAGCGGCGGAAGACTTTCTTTTAAAGCAGCTTCGCGGGGAGCCCGACAGGCAAGACGCCGCGAGTGCGGCCTGCCGCCTCCCTCGGAATCCTGCCGTGGGCCGGCCGCCTGTGTTTGTGTTTTCAGGTCTGCACCACCTGGCAGAGCAGGGCCGCTGCAAGGACAGCCCGCAAAACCGAAAACACGATCTGGCCTCTGCAGAAAGCCTGCCGACCCCTGGTGTAAGGCAAAGCGGTGGATGGGCCTCAGAGCCGGAAACATCTCGGTCTGAACCCTGATCCGCTGCTTTTCGGGGCAGGGACACTGGACAAGCTGCCTGGGCCCCCGGCCCCGCCGGCCCCACCCGGCCGTACCTCCTGGAAGCCGTTGTACTGCTCGCAGTGCGGACAGTCCCAGCAGTTGCGGTTCCCGTACGGCACCACCGTGTCCTGGTTGCAGAACCAGCAGTTGACGATGGTGTGCGTCGGCTTCATCCTGTGGACGAGGACACGGTGAGGTCAGCCGGGAGGGCGCCGCCACCCGTGCTATGGGGACCAGAGAAAGCATGGGAAGTAGGACGGGGGACCCGGAGCTGAAGACGCCGCAGCCGCGAGAAGTGACAAGGCGAGGGGCCGGGCTGCAGGTTGAGTGCTGGCCAGAAGGACCTGCAGGGAGGCCGAGGCGGGGACAGCGTCTCCTCAGGCCTCCAGGCGAAGCCTGGCCTCCTCCCTCCCAGCGCCGGGGGACAGCTGAAGACGCACCAGATACCGTGGCACCAGCCCCTGGTATCCTGGGGCTCAGGCATGGGGGCAACGCGGACCAGAACCTGCCAGGCCACAGGGCCCAGAGTGACCAGGCTCGAGGACCGCCCTCCCAAGGCCCGCAGACCTCCTGAGCCTGTCCCTGGGCTGTGCAAACAGTGCTCCTCAGGGAGTTTGCAGACGGCAGGAGCCTCCTGTGCTCCAAAGATGAAAAAAAAACCCCAAGAGGGTAAGGTCAAGGAGGCTGAGGGGCGGGGACTAGGGACAGCTGCTCAGACTGGAGCCAACCCTCTCTGCTGGAGGGATAGGGCAGGCAATCCACAGTGGCCCTCGTTGGCCACACATGTGGTGACAGGTGGGGGCTGTAGGATAATCCCGGCCCAGACACTGGGGGATCTGTGCTCTGGGCCCCTCCACCCACCTCACTGGCTGCAGGGTGGAGTGAGGGGGAGGGAGGAGGGGGAGTACAGCAACTGCCCAACAAACGCCTCCAGTCCCAGGGATCTAGAAACAATGCAGGCAATGGGTGGCAATTGCTTGAGCCCTGGGGTCCCGGCCTCATGGCTCCTAATCCCCCTTGTCGTCCCCCAGAGGCCACCTCCAGATCTGGGGCGCTGCCTGGGCCCCCAACGTACTGGGCAGCCGCACCACACGTGTTGCATGACCCCAGGAGTCCTGGCTCTGCCAGCCTCTAGATGTGAGCCCCAGGAGGCTCCTCCTCTCCCAGCCTGGCCTGCCCCTGCAAAACGCGAGCGGTCACAGAACCTGTGCGTCCATGTGTTACAACCATCCACTGACACGAGACACGTAAAGGTGCTGTGCGACGCAAAGGGTCACTCTGTCACCCTCCTGTCCCCGGCTTGTCAGGGCCTCAAAGGAAGCTCCTGACACCGCAGCTGCCTCCTGGCCGTGCCCCTCCATCATCCCCCACTGAGCACGGGCAGGTTATGAGGGTTGTCCGGGCCTCAGTCTTAACCACCTGCCAACCGGGCACAAGAGCGTGTCAAGGATGGGAAGTAATGCCAGTCTAAATGCCCAGTAAGTGGTAGTTATGGTGAGAAGGGGAGGGGGGAGAGGAGGATATGCATCCAGGCGCCGCAAGGAGGAGCCCCAGGGTCCACAGAGGGCACCCTGGATCACCCCCAGCAACCACAGCGGCACACTCCCTGCCCCTGCTCAGGCCAAAGCCCTCATGAGGGACTAGGGACCGCCGCGTCTCGTCAACAGCAAGAGGCCAGAGCAAAGCCTGGCCACGGCAGCAGTGGGCAGTGTGGCACTGTGGTCACGGTTTTGTGGTGTGGCCTTCTGCGGAAACGCATCTGCCTCCCGGGACCTCCACTTCTTTATCTGGCCAATGGAGACAATGATAAGCCTTGCCCCGAAGGGAGGCTGCTGAGAGGGTAAACCAGGGAATTTAGGAAAGTGCTGAGCCCGGCAGGTGCTTGGCACAAGGCAAGCTGACGGCGTCCCTGGGCTCCACGCTAAGAGCACTGGAAGGCGGCGCCAGGCAAGGTGAGAGGCGGGGACACCCGCTCTGCCTGGATGCTGGCACTTTGGCTTTCTCTTTGTGATCTGCACCTGCTTTACAGGCTTCTTTGTCAGAGCGCGGCGGGGAGGCGGGGGGCACGTCCCAGTGAGTGACGATGCAGGGTGAGAAACCTCTCACCTGACCCCCGGCTCCCTCCATTCTCACCACGGGCCTCCTCGACATCCCTCCACAACACACTCAGCCTCTGGAGAGAAGCCAAGCAGAGGAGCTGGAGGTCTGAGAATAAAGAGAGAGCTGGGCAGGAGATAAAGACGCAGGGCCCAGGAACCCATGCGGGCCGTCAGGGCCTGTGGCTCTGGGCCCAGGGAGCCCCCGGAGCCCCTCCTGCCCCAGGAAGCCATCCTTTCCACTCTGAACCTCCAGCCCTGTTGCTCAGGAAACGAGCCTGGCCCGGAAGCGGGTGGCAGGAAGGGGAGGCAGGGGATTAGCTCTGGTCCCGGGGGCCAGTGGCTCTAGCTTGTCACTCTCAGCCCGTGGTAATCCCTGCCCAGGGTGGCGACGAGGGTGGGGAAGTGGGGGGGGGGGGGGGTCCACGGGCCACCGAGTCCTCCGCCACAGTTCCTGCGCAGCCAGCCCTGAAAGGGTCCGGGGCCTGGAGCGGCGGACGGGCCGGCGAGCGCTCGGACGCCGGGCCCGAGTCGGCTCCCCCACCAGCGACGCCTCTCCTCGGGCTCCGCGCGTGAGACACGACCTGGGCTGCGCCCACCTCCACCTCTACCTGTACCAGGCCTGACACGGGAGGGTGGGGTCTGTTCTGAGCCAGCTTAGCGCTGGTCCTGCTCTTGCTCAGGAGGTCCCCCCAGGTCCCTTCATAACCTCTCCAAAGCGCTTCTCCCCCAGCCACCAACCCCCAGTCCAGGGAGGTTCTCGGACGCACCACTCCGAGCCGGGGAGGAGTTCTGAGGTAACAAGACGGCACATCCCTGTGACACAGGCAAGACTGAGACGGTCCCCGGCCAGGCGGCCTTGGGGGGAAGGTTGGGCCCCGGCAGGTGGGCGGCCAGGAGGATCTGGAAGGGTTCACCCAGCTTCTGCCGCCCGCGTGCTGAGCTCCCCGGCTCTGCTGGAGCCAGAGGAGACCCGAAGCGGCCAGGAGCAGGGTGGGCCCCTTGGGAGGGGAAAGGGGCAGCTACGTGCTGGGGACCCACCCCTCCGCAGGTCCCAAACACACCCCACCCCGACCACGGTATTGCCCCATCAGCCCCGACGCGCATTTGGTTAAAACAAAAGCCCGTGCCCGGGCATCCTGCCATCTCCTACAGATGGGGGCAGGGGTGTCTGCTGTAGGAGGGAGCCCGCCATCGGAGGGACGCAGCTTTAGGTCCCGGGCGCCTGCTGTGAGCCCAGCACGGTGCCGCACGGAGGAGACACAGGGATGGGGCTTAATCCCTATCCGAGGGGGTTTCGAGTCTGGGGAAGACTGTCGTGTCAATGTTCCCACCAGGCCGTGAGAAGTACCCAGCCTCCCAGGAGGGGCCTGGCATATATATAGCTTCTGACCCTGGGCACCGTGCATCAGCTGGGTGGGGTCTGGAAGACCGTCTCTAGGAGAGTCAGGATGGTTCCCTCAGGAATCAGGAGGTTAGCCTCTCGAAGGGCCCCAAGAGGACAGCCCAGGACAGCCTCACAGGTGAGGGGGTCCTTGCTGGACCCCCAGGAGGCTCCTCACTTGCTCCTCTGTGCCTTGAATGGACAACACACGTGACCCTGCCCACCAAGCAGGTGTCTCCCGGGCTGCGGCACCAGCAGCGCCGAAAAGCTACTTGGTGTCAGAGCGCCTGGGTGGCTCAGGTGGTTAAGTGTCCGACTCGCGATCTGGACTCAGGTCACGATCTCACAGTTTGTGACTTCGAGCTCCGCCGTCAGCACAGAGGGATTCTCTCTCCCCCTCTCTCTGCCCCTTCTCTACTCACTCTCGCTCTCTCTCAAAATAAATAAACTTAAAAAAAGAAAAAAAAGGCAACTTGGTGTCGCCCGGGGCCTCCGAGGCCTCACACCCAGCCTCAAGGCAAACCTCAGGGAGATCCACGGCAGGACAGCCGACACAAGACAGCCCCCGGGCCACCTCTCCCAGGGGAGACCTGGCCTGGAGACGGCCGAATGCCCTCCTTCCCCTCGGCGCAACCTGTGATTACGGAGCACACGCCAGGTGTCTGAGAGCCAGAAACAGGCACAGCTCTCCACTTCTGATCTGGACACGAGGACAAGAACAGCAACTTCGCGGGGCAGCTGGTGACAGATGTCACAGGCAAGGCCAACAAGCAGAGCATTTGCCATCATCCTGAAGAATGGTCAGCAGGGCAAAGTGAGCAGGTGGCATTCAAACAGACGGGACTGCTAGGCCCAGGGGGGAGGGGACACCCCGCAGGGTTCCAGGGAGCGGGCCCCGCAGCCGCAGCCGGCGTGCGGTTCCATGAGTGTGGCCAGAGGTGGGCGGGAAATGGGGACTCTGGGGGCCAGGAAGAGGCTCTGCTACTTAACCCAGGAGGCCGCTCTCTTCGGTCTCCAAACACCAGTGGACAATGCAATAAACACCACGGGAGGGGAGGCCCCTGAGGCCCTGAGCAGACAGGAGCTGGCACGAGATGGACCCTGGACACAACGCTGAGCCCCAGAGTCCAGAGGTGGGGGGTCTGGGGTGGGGGGGGCCCCAGGAGCCATCATGACCACCTGGAGGCAGGGCCAGCAAGCCCACGGAAGTGTAAGTCGGGCTCCCACCCCACGCTGACAGTGCTGGCCTCCCGCGTGTGCCCAGCGAGTGTGGGGCCTGGTTAGGAGCTGAAGGGCTAGAGTGGATCTGCTGCCTTTTGTTGTTGTTTGTTTTTTAATATTTTTAAAAGTTTATTTACTTGGAGAGAGAGGGAGAGAGAGAGAGGGCAAAAGTGGGGAGAGGCAAAGAGAGAGGGAGACGGAAAACCCCAAGCAGGCTCAAGGCCATCAGCGCAGAGCTCGACGTGGGGCTCGAACCCATGAGATCATGACCCGAGGCGAAATCAAGAGTCGGGACACTTAACCAACTGAGCCACCCAGGCACCCCTTTGGATCTGCTGTTTAACAGTCGGGCACTGGAGGACAGGAGCCCAACTCCTCCAAGCCCTGGTTTCCTCATCTGGAGAATGGGTTTCTCGAGGTAGCGGTGTGCAGGTGCCTCCGCGGGTCGTCAGCAGTGAGTTACTGATGATAATCTGGGAAAGACTGCGGCGTTGGGAGGGCTGCAGCCCTTTGGGGAGGGAACTGGCCTCTCCCCCAGGCTCGGGGCGGGGGGGCAGTCTTCCCTCTATATCCCTCTGTCATCTCCGCCACTGCTGAGCCCACGAACACCCACCTGGCCAAGTCACTTTCCAGAAACAACTCTCACATGACCTCCCGAGGGTCATTCAAAACCCATGTGCGGCCAAAGCCAACGCTCCCCAGTCACAGCGTTCTCCCTGCCGGAGGGAGAAGGGCTCAGTCTCTGCAAGCCTGTCTTGCCTGTGAATCGTGACAGTGGCCAATTTATGACGCCCAGACAAAAGCCAATGCTTTCTGAAAAATCTCAGAGCATCCTGGGAAAGGTCTGGTCCTTCTCAGCCCAACCAAGAGGTCCCGATGCCACACCGTGACACCCTGGTGTCGTGCCGCTGGAGTGAAAGGCCTTCCAGGTACCCTCGGGGCTCCCCTCGGAACCAGCTTGGCCAGCACTGCACCAAGTCTCCAGACTCCCAGGGAGGAAAAGCCGTGGCTGCTGGCCCGGGCGGGGAGACAGCACCCCTGAGAACAATCATAGCAGCTCGAGGGACGCTGAGCAAACCCAGTCAAAATTCAGCCACACGGAACACAACTGAAGCCTGGCCCAGGCCCTGATCCTTAGCGCAACACGCCCCATCCCAGCGTAACTGGGAGGCAGCGGCGTCCGGGAGACAAACCGGGCCCTGGCCTCTGCTCTGCTGTCCACATGCCCCGGGAAGCAGAGCAAATGGCCACCTGCCTCTGCACTTCAGCTCCCTTGCATAAAATGACCACTCTGAACCCGCTGGCCGCGCTTCCAGAAACTGGGCAGCGACTGGGACACTGGGAGACGTGGGGTGTCAGAGGCCCCCTTGGGAGCTCCTTCAATCCCAGCTATCTTCCCCTGGGAGGCCACCCCCTCCTCCGCCTGCCAGTCTGGCTCATCCTGCAGATGCAGCTGATGTCCCTCCTACCCTTCCTCCTCCAGGAAGCCTGTGACTCAGTCACCCTCACTTCTCTCTCCCTTGGGTGAGAAGCAGTACATAGCGGTGATTAAGGAAGAACAGCCAGACTGCCCAGGTTCAAATCCCAGCTCTAGCCGCTTGCTACATGACCGCAGGCAAGTTCCTTCTCTTCTTTCACCTCATAACCGAGCTCTGCAGGTCCCTTGCAGATCCCATTCTGTCCCCAGAACGTTCGCACAACCCCACCTTTTCCCCCCTGTCCTCCGAGAGCCTGGATCAGATGGGGAAACAGCTGGGCTGCTCCCGAGGCCCTGCCGAAGCAGGAGGCCACTAAGCTTTTTAATCCCTGATCTTGGGGGCCCCATCAGAGAGGCCAGCTCTGAATATGGGGGTCAGCATGATCTCTGAGCCCTGCCAAGGGCTGGGGCAACTATCGAACCAGCTCAGCTCAGCAGCAGCCCCAGCCCATTTAAGAGTATCAGGCTTTCCAGCTCTTGGGGGCAGTATCGCCCAGGGGTTAGGAATACAGGCTCCAGGGCCAGGCTTCGGGTTCACACGGTGGCTCTTGTAATTAGTGGCAATTTAGCTCTTTTGTCCCTCAGCTTCCTTCTCTAGAGGGAGCAAGGGGTTGTGACTCTGACCGGGCCCCCCGAGGAATCAGAACAACGCCTGAGACCGCGTATGCAGACCAGAAAGTGCCGGCTAGTGCCCTGCCACCCCAAAGCGCGCCCGAGGAGCAGGAAGCTGGGCTGAAGGTGGAAAACCGCGCAGTCCGATCTCCGCTGGAATCTCCCGCGGGTGTCGGGCGCCGAGGTGGGCGTGGGGCGGCCCTGCAGATCGCGCGGCTCGGCAGGCACGCGTCTCCGTGGGGGAGGAAGTTTGTAACCCACGCGCTGGCTGTCGTCGTCCGCCCCGCATTCCTGGGATCCCCCGGGCCCACCCCTCCACCCCGGCCGCTTCCCGACCCCAGATTCCAAAGCCGGCCCCCACCCCGGGGACGCAAGCGTGCAGAACGGGTCTCCGCGCGGGGGCACGCGGGCCGGGCCCCCACCCCCACGCCGCGGCCTCGCGGGTAGGGAGGCGCCGTGCGGCCCCGGAGCCGGCCGGGGCGGGCGGCGGGCGGCGGGTCGAGGCCGCGTGGGCCGCGCGCACTCACCTCCGCGCGATCCGGTAGAGCAGCACGCCGGCCGCGGCGCACGCCGTGACCCCCAGGCCGCCGGCCAGGCCGGCCGTGGGGCAACGGGCCAGGAGCGCGCTCACTCCCTCCATGGCTCCCCGCGCGGGCTGCGGGCGGCGGGCGGCGGGCCGTGGGCCGCTGGGTGGGGGGAGGCCGATGGCCGCGGGCCGCAGGCGGGACGCGGGGCGGCGGCGCGCGCCTGCTCGCGCCGTGACCTTCGCCGCTTTGTAGCCGGCGCGGGCCCGCCCCCTGACTCGGCGCGCTCCCGCCGCGCAGCCAATCGGAGCTCGGGGCGAGCCCGGGGGGCGGGGCGCCGGCGGAAGCCGAGGCGCCAGCCTGCGCGCGCCCCCAAGCGGCGGGAGGTGGGAGGCGGCACGGCGCCCGGCAGCCCCGCCTTCCTCCTTTCCCGCCGCGCACGCCGCCTCTGGCAAAGTCCGCCAACCTTAGCGCCCGGGGCCACAGACTGCG
Organism: Panthera leo; assembly: GCF_018350215.1. Taxonomy (NCBI): domain Eukaryota; kingdom Metazoa; phylum Chordata; class Mammalia; order Carnivora; family Felidae; genus Panthera; species Panthera leo. The sequence goes on along the minus strand of NC_056686.1, from coordinate 6,710,310 downwards.
TGTAGTTTCTCCCGCCGGTGTGGTCTTCCCAACGCGTGGCCCAGCCCGGCTTCTTGCAGAGCTGTTTTGCCCTAAGTTGCCGCTCTTTAAGCCACTCCGCTGGACAAAAAATTAGCTTATGGAAACATCAACATGCACCCACCCATAGGGACGAGGGCGAACAAATCACAGGATAGCCCTGCTCGGGTAGGTAATGTCCATGGGTGTCGTTGGCCTGGAGGGAGGATAGTGTTCAAGAAAAAGGGACATGCACATTGATTTCGCTAATAACAACGTTTGAATTAAGAACCCCCTAGAATATGTGTATGCTTGTAGGGAATCGGAGACTGTTAACACTGAGCTGGCAAAGTCACCCCGGGCAGGTGGATTTAGAGAAGATTCACTTGATGCCAGTTTCTAGGTTACTGGCTTGAGCTGAATTACTTTCATAACTAAGAAACCTCTAGCTGGTTGTAGATATTTGTGTTTAATTACACAATATGCGTCTCGGTGCACTTTTCCAGTGTTTTCTGACGTCAACATCAGAGTTCTTCCTCTGGTGGACAGTGTCGGTGTCCCGGTTATTTAGCAGCAAATGCTTCGTTTCCTGTTGCCAGTTAATCTGTCCCGCACCCTCGTCATGCATTTACTAGGACCCGCGGAGGCAGGAGGCAGGGAGCAGGGCCTGGAAGCTGAGCGGTGGCCGCACTGGCCCTTCCCTAACAAGTGGGTGTCAGAGCCAGGGCCTTTCCTTTGGCGCGTTGCTGCCTTCACCACAAATGGATGAACGGCAGCCGTGAAACCTCCTTCAAAACTGGTGGCACTCTAAGTACCGTTTTCTTTCCAAGTTCAGAGTCAGTGACCGCATCACGTCCCCCACTCACAGGATGGGCTCAGAGTTCTCCGTTGACAGAGAACGCACCCAACGATTCCGCCCTGGGTGTTACTAGTATCGTGTCACTTGCGTCGGTGGTAATGCCCGTGAGCTCGCGATCCTTAAGTGAACGGAATGGTCTGCTGGAACTTGGCTTCAGTCTGACCATTCCACAGGCTCAGATGCCCCCTCTACCTTCTGGTCATCTGTTCAACGAAGCCACTATTGGCCATTTTACTACTTACCGTCTCTCGGACCTCGAGCACGTCATTAAACTTGAGGCTCTCTTATTTGTAAACTGTGGAGGGTGGTTAATGCCTGCCTCACAAGGTTGTGTCAGAAAGAACTCAGATGAGAAAATATGGAACCCCTTACACGGTGTGTGGCACCCAATGGGTGAACAATGGGGCTTTTACGAGTCTTAGGACAACTCAAGAATAATGCCATCCCGTGGACTAAGCCTGTGGAGAAGAGAGAAATAAATCGTGGGATCTCTCCCTGACAGCTCAAACGGTGACAATTCCCATTTCAAACAACAAACCCCTTTATAGAGTTTCCTGCTTATTTTCTTCCTATTTCTGGGGCTCACCTGTCTCATGTCAATGTCCTGGTGCAGGAGAAGCAAGCAGAGAACTAAATGATCCTAGGTCAGCATCCAAGTTATTAATTCGAGAACGCAGAAATGAAAATGATTTCCAAACAATTCTTGTGACCAATTAGTGAATATTAAGCGACCTTTTTTTTTAAGGAGGCTCCACACTGAGCACGGGGCCCAATGAGGGGCTTGAGTTCACAACCCTGAGATCAAGACCTGAGCTGAGATCAAGTTGGATGCTTAACCGACTGAGCCACCCAGACACCCCAAGCAACCTAGTTTGTATTTATTTAATATTTATTTTTGAGAGAGAGAGGGAGCGAGCAGGGGAGGGGCAGAGGATCTGAAGTGGGTTCCGCGCTGACAGGAGAGAGAGCCCGAGGTGAGGTTCGAACTCCTGAACAGCGAGAAATGACCTGGCCTAAAGTTGGACGCTCAGCCAACCGAGCCACCCAGGCGCCCATAATTTTTAAACTTCATATTAGATAAAATCTTGAGGAAAAATGCAGGTTTTAATATGAATAATAAAACAGGAAAATGTTGTTAAACGCCACTATCCAGCAGTTAAACTGAGCTCCTGGAATAGAAATCTCTTGACTGCCATGCATTTTATACATTTATTTATTTTTTATTTTTTTTAGCATTTATTTTTGAGACAGAGAGAGAGCATGAACAGGGGAGGGTCAGAGAAAGAGGGAGACACACAATCTGAAACAAGTGCCATGCATTTTAGAAGCACTGATGCTTGACTAAAGTCATTTATTTTGACTTTTACACGGTTGTCGACAGTTGAAGTAAATTCTACTAGTGAGCTCAAGCACACCGATAACCTTCATGACTAAAGGTGAACAAAATTAAACTCTAATATAAACACAATTTGAGGGACGCCTGGGTGGCTCGGTCAGTTGAGCGTCCGAGTTCAGCTCAGGTCATGATCTCGTGTTCGCGGGTTTGAGCCCCACACTGGGTTCCGTGCTGACAGCTCAGAGCCTAGAGCCTGCTTTGGATTCGTGTCTCCCTCTCTCTCTGCCCCTCACCTGATCACGCCTTAGTCTCTCTCAAAAAAGAAAACGTTGAAGAAAAAACTTCTTTTTAGGGGCGCCTGGGTGGCTCAGTCGGTTAAGCGTCTGACTTTGGCTCCGGTCATGATCTTGCAGTTCATGAGTTTGAGCCCCGCATTGGGCTCTGTGCTGACAGCTCAGGGCCTGGAGCCTGCTATACATTGTGTCTCCTTCTCTCGTTCTGCCCCTCTCCCACTTGCGCTGTCTCTCTCTCTCAAAAGTAAATAAACATTACAAAAAATTAAAAAAAAAATTTTTGTTTAAACACAATTTGAAAACATCCTGCTTTCATCCCCACCAGAGCATCTACAACCGGGTCTGAAGCTACTGTGCGTCAGTCGTTGGAGTCCGGCATCTTTCTGGATATTCAGACTGAAAACCAACCTTCGTGAACAAATAAGCAAGTTCCAGGGAAAGAGCTCTTGAAAGACCATTGGTCTTACCCGCCTTCTGTATTGCTTTTTGTCCCTTATTAAATTTCCTTTAGAAGCGGGAAGTGGTGGGGGTGCCTGGGTGATGCCTCAGTTAAGTGTTCAACTCTTGATCGTGGCTCGGGTCGTGAGCTCACAGTTCGTGGGTTCGGGCCCCATCAGGCTCATGCTGGCGGCGCGGAGCCTGTCTGGGATTCTGGCTCCTCTCTCTGCCCCTCCCCTACTTGTGTGTACTCTCTCTCTCAAAACTAAATAAAGTTAAAAGAGAAAGGGGGAGTGGTGACTCAGTGTGGCTAAAATTCTGGTAATTTGTCATTTCTAGGTGTTTAATTAAAAAAAAAAAAAACAAAACATTTAAATACACCTCTTGTTAAGAATAAAGTGAACTCTCCAAGGGGTGGGCACGCAACCCTGTGTCAGGTTCTTCCCCTCCAGTTCTAGGGAACCAAGAACAGGGTTAAAGACCTGACAGGAAAGGTCTATTACTCACCAGATTCCACATTCACAGCCGACACTTAACAAGGTACCTGGGCTTGACCAGGCTTAACTTCTGGAAATAGGTCCAGGAGTAAGGCAATTGGTACACAGTTCGTTAAAACTCTTGCCTTTGGTTCAAACTGGGGATAAAGGACAGCTTTAGAAACATGTTCACAGTCTAAAACATTTGGTGGCAGAAAGTTTTAATTAATTTATTTTTTTTTTGACTCAGTAGCCTGAAAGCTTAAATTATCAATCTGCACGAGACTTGGAAATGTACAGAAAAGAAAAATGGCTGGGAAGTCTGTCCTGGTCCACCCAGTGCCACCAAAATGTGACACCTCTTACTGTTCAGCAGTGTGGCTTCAGATTACGAAACAAGTTGGATTCTGATTTTACAGGTTCTCTCTGCATTTCTAGGGTTACATTTCACTAAATTCCTTAGCCATAGTTTATAGCACAGTGAACATAAAAAAAGGACACAAACCAAATTTATACTGAAATTAAATAGCATGATTTAATTTAGCTGCTGCTCAATCCTGAATCCTCTTAAGTTAAAAAAAAAAAAACAAAACAAAACACCAAAGTTATAATTAACTATTAACGTTAATGAATTTAAACCTTCCAGAAAACACGAATCCAAAAGGAAATGTCCGACAGGTGATACGAGCCACAAATCTTACGGCCTTTCCTGTTTCCGTCCCAAACGTTCTTAAACATCAACGGAAAAAAAAATTCTCTAGAGTTTTTCAATTTTATTCTAGAGCACAATTTTCTGGCCTCTTACTGAGTACGGTCTTCTAACAGGTACACAATTAACTCATAGGTAGACAACACGATGGCAGTATTCGGTATCTGCCGGATGAGCTGGGCAAAGAGTCCCCTGTAAAAGGCAAGGTAACCTTCTTCCCGGAAGACCAGCCGAGCGGTCTGGATGAAAGACTTGTACTTGGTGCCTTCCTCCCGGAGCCGTGTCCTTATGACTTCTGCAGAGAGAAACACATACTTTATGCTACGAACGGACCGCAGTATCAGGCAATACGATGAGAGAATTCAAAGCACACGGCCCAGGACTGTCAACGTACATCTCCGGCTATTTGCCATCTCGGCTCTGTTTGGACAGCACGGTCACTTCGGAACAATGAGAAGTCACAATCTTTTTAGAACCTTTTCTGACTCTGGGAAATGGTCCATTAGGGACATTGCATGTAATACAAAAGTACAAAGTAATTTTTAAGGGATTAAAAAAAGCTTGGTTTGAATGGGACTTCATTTAAAGACAGTCTGTGGTTTTCTACTCTCAATTAAACCAACACTGTAATTTCACGGAAGGTGTAATTTTTATTAAGTGTGACAGTATCATTAACACGATTTTTTTTTTCATGTACTCCCCAACCTTCTCTCCTACTAAAATCCTTCTCCACTCTGTCCAGCTTAAAAGCCGCCTCCTCCATTCTCAAACCTTTGCACACCTGGCCCTCCCCCGCCCAGGCACCCCCAGCATGACACCTGTCCCTGCTTGTCTCGCAGACCTCAGTGCACACACTTCTGTCTCCCTACCCCACGGGAGGTGTCCCGCCCTCTTCTCCGTGAGCCCCGTGGGGCTGCTTCGTGCCCTAGTATGTGATGGGAACTCAATTACCTGCTTGTGAAATGACAGGTACATTTGTCATAGCCGACAGTGTAGCAGGCTTTTGAAAACAAAACCTGTTTTTCGCGGTACAATAAACTAAGCTATTTTTTTTAAGTAGGTCAATGGAACATTATGTCTATAATTCCTTAAAAAATGGACTTAGCAGAGTAGCCTTACTCAGCACAAAGTGGAAGCTGAGAGGTTTGTTGTTTTGTTTTGTTTAGTTTGGCACTCGTATCATTTTTTTAAATCGAGGAATGTTAAATAAAATCCAGATTTTTGGCTTCTTTGAAAACATCTCAAGTTCTACAACACAGGGCCCACATTCTGCACAGTACATTTTGGCCACAATTAGCTGGAACGGAGTAGAGCTGAGTTCCTGCCACTCGTGTAACCTACAGACAGCTGAAGCCAGTCCCACACGTCCCCTGTTACTTAGCACCCGCAGGTGTCTGCACTTCAATGTGAGCTGCGGATACGCTAGATAATACCGCCAAACGCCACGAACCTCACGGCTTTCTACTGTTTGGGAAGAAAAAGCAAAACACACCGTGTGGATAAGCAATGCAGGAAGCACATCCTTTAGAAATAGCAGCGGCTGCCATAAGTCCAAAAAAACTCGTGGAATTTTTCTCAGTCCCATTTGTAGAAGAGGCTAATGGAGCTTCTTTCAGATACTTCTTTAAACTTTCATAAATAGCAAAACAGATGATGGTTTCTGAAATCCCGGCATACGAGGCGGTTAATCCCCTGTAGAAGCCACGAACGCCTTCCGTCTGGTAAACGTAGCGAGCACACTGGAGTGTGTTCATCTGCTTGGAGCCTCTCACTCTGTGGACACAAGACCAGCGAAAGCCGTTAAAAGGCACACTCACGAGCCCGGTTCCCGTCCCGAGCCGCAAAAACTGAGCGCTGAGCATAAAGAGAAATGATATGCACGGCAGGTGACATGTGTCTTCCTTCTTCTGTGTTTGGCTGAGCCCTAGCCCACCAGATGGGACACCTGATAAGCCCACAGAACACTACGTGCATCTGTACCAAGAGTCCTAAAAACATGTCCAGAGCTTCTGACCTAATTTTGCAAAGAGCTATACAAAGGAAGATGTTCATCACAGAGGAAAACACAACCGCAATATAATCAGAACAATCCAAATATCTAAAAATAGAAATAGATAAGTAAACCATGATACACACACCAGATTGAAATAGTTGTAAAGGCAGGAAGCTAGGCGGAACCGCGTGAGCAGAGAGCAGGACAAAATTACATGCAGAGTGTAATTACAATCATGGTACAAACAGGTTTTAAGAAAATGCTGAAGGAAACCTCACCAACATTCTGACTGGGCAGTGAGTGTAAGGGAGTGCTTTCTTAACCTGAGTCTCCAGATCCCATTATTTCTCAATTTATGAAATTATGAACATGGAAACGCTGCCCAATAACTAATAAAAGGCCTTAGGCTTGGCTGCTCTTGGCTCATGATAGAAAGCATCCTAAACTGCCCGATGCAAGCCGAATCCTGGGACCTGACCCTGTTTCCACTGGCCCCCATCCAAGACCCCTCCCTTGGGGCTAAAGCCCACCGCTTCCAACCGGTCACAGCAGGCTCTCTCACTTCTTCACTGTGTCTTTCCACATCCTAGCTGGAGCGACCTTTCTAGCACCGAGCCAACCACACCACTGCCCTGCTTAAAATCCTCTAATGCAGGGCTTCTCAGCCTGGGCACTGACACTCTCAGCTAGATGATTACCTGTTGTGGAAGCTGTCCTATGCATCATGGGAAGTTTAGCAGTACCCCGACCTTTACCCAGTAGATGCCAGCAGCACCCCACCTGAATCGTCACAAGGTCTCCACACACTGTCAAACGTCCCCTGGGGGACAAAGCGTTCCCCACTCCTGCCCTGAACCATGGCTCTAATGGCTCTCCATGGCCCTCAAAATACAGCCCAAGGCCAAATTCCAAGCCCTCCCAGGGTTTTTAAGAATGTGCCCCCCCCCCCCCCCGCATTTCTGCAGCCTTGGCTCCTCCCCCTGCTTTAGCACGTGCAGGCGCAGCATACTCCAGATGTTTCCCTTCTTTGAGCTCCCTGCGAACAAGGCTTCTCTAGACATTCCCCACACTCCGTTCTCTGCCCGATGCACCTGCCGTGCGGCCCACCCCCAGTTATTTTCCAGAAGGTAAGGGGCCATCACTGCTGGAGGAGGCCCTCCCTGTGCCCACCCTGCCTGGAGTGCACTAGGGACCCTTTGGGGTCCTTACCATTTCCGGTCCCTATCTCGTTAGACTCTAATGCTCTTTATTTCTGTAAAGCTGTGAGCTTCTGGAAGGCAGGGCCTAGGTCTTACTCCCTGCTGTTTCCCCAGTGACCAGTGCACAGCAAGCATCCACGCTCGTTGTTGCAGGACGCGTTAGCAGAGCCCATCCAAACAAAGCTTTAAAATGTCCTCAACGTGGAGCGTTCCCAGGCGGATTTAAAAGAGCGCACATAAAGGCTCTGAGCTGACTTGCACACGGACGTGCGACTAAGCAGGAGTGACTCTGTGTGGCACACCTGAAGTGCGGAGTCATCACCAAAGGTTTCCAGGAGAGGATGCGGCTCAGAAGCCTCAAGGACGAGCAGGTGTTCTTGAGGGACCAGAGGGGGAGAGGGAGTCCTGGCGAGGGACAGCACACGGGGAGACGGACGCATAAGAGCACACGACAGTTTTAGAAAACTGCAAAGGACCTTGGATGTTAAGCCCAGCAGTTAGGATGTGGTCGTGAGAGAAAACAAGACTCCTGGAAGGAGTGAGCAAGTGATCTGTCCAAAATAATGAGATCTGATACATTCTAGAAGGTTCTTTCGCACAGAATGGCTCGGGGGCAACATGGAATCTGAGACCAATTCAGAGGTTTTTGTGGTCACTAGAAAAGCTAAGGCAGACCCCTAGCTACGCTTCCAGGGGATGTTCTAGTTCTCCCTTTAGAGGTGGCTCAGAGTTAGACTAGACTAGCTGAAAGTTTCCAGAGCCCACACGCATTTCCCCACGACACAGTCACACAAGAGTTCTTAGAATTCTAGTACAGGGGCGCCTGCGTGGCTCCGTCGGTTAAGCATCTGACTCAGGCTCAGGTCATGATCTCACGTCCGGCTCTGTGCTGGCAGCGTGGAGCCTGCTTGGGATTCTCACTCTCCCCCTCTCTCTGCTCCCTCCCCCCACTTTCTCTCTCTCTCAAAATAAATAAAAATAAACTTAAAACATTTTTTATTAGCGCCCTGGAGGCCTGACAGCACTTGCTGTCCTACCCTTGTCCTACGCTTGTCCTACCCTCTGCCCACTTGAGAGAGAGGCCATCTGGAGGAGATCCCTCAGGGCTCCAACTGGGGGTGGGGTCGGCCTAGAGACCCACCAACCATCCGAGAGGAAGTCAGGAGCACCTCAGGGGCCACGGGTGAGTGAACTGCTAACCTCTGTTGGGTGTTGTTTCTGTTGGCCTTCACCTCCCCACGGTGCCTGGCAACACACATCTCAAAACAAAAGGGGTTTCTACATAGGCTTATGTTCAGGAAAAAAACCAGGATGGGGATGGCTAAGGACTCCGTACCCATCACTTCACCACTGGAATCGGGAGGAAGAAAAAGATCCCAAGAATATTAAGGAAGGAACAATTGGTAACTTACTTCCGTTCCAGCTGCATCCGGGTTTTAACCATCCATATAGGATTCATTAAGGTATTTGTGACAAAAGCTGGAAGATAAAATCCAGAAGATAGCATCATTGAACACAGTCCGTGTTTATTAAAGTTGTCTATTTCATATGATAAACTTTGAGGTCAGGAGTTAAATGGCTTAATACTAAAAATAGATACGGGCACCGGGATGGTTCAGTCGGTTGAGCATCGGGCTTTGGCTCAGGTCATAATCTCACGGTTTGTGCATTCGAGCCACACATCGTCCCCCATGCTGAGTGTGGAGGCTGCTTGGGATTCTCGCTCTCTCTGCCCCTCCCCTGTGCTCGCTCTCTCTCTCGAAATAAATAAATTAAAAAAAAAAAAAAAAAAAAGGAATAGTAAGAAGCAGTTCTATACTGCAGATGGAAGTTACAGTCCCCTAAAATGTAACATCCATTGTTATGCTGGACCTAAAAGAAATCTCTCAATTTTCTAGAGCCCTGTCAAGTCTCTCCAACCTGTAGGTGGTGCTGTTGATATTTTGGTAAATCTAATCTCTACGGTAAATACGGAAACTATTCTAAACCTCAATTTATAAATTTCAGGTCCAGAAGTATGTTTTAAGAAGCTCGTGATCTAACCCAAAAAGGTCACCTTATATCAAATGTAAAACAGAAGCCACGAAATCTCCACTTACCTGAATTCAAACACCTACATTTTAATACCCAACTCATCACTTCAAGAAATTGAAGTTTTAAGACTGATACGCTTTTAGGAACCATTTTTTTAAAGTCGGTCTTCCTCATCTTAATACTACTGACTGTTCCAGACCAACCAAGACGCACAGTGTCGCGGTGTCAGCCTGACACACAGCGAGTTCTGAATTCCTCGTCCTCTCCACGGTCCGAAGCGGGTTCATTAGGAACCCAGACAGTGGTTTAGAAAACTCCTCCTGGGTCCGCTTTCCTTACCAAAGGTTCCTCTGAGTTAATGTGGCAAAAGTTACAAAACCGATGACAGGGTGGAGCTCCGGGCTCGCTACCGCCCTCGGAAGTGAGGACCCACTGGCTCCCGCTCCGCGTGTCCCCCCGCCCCGGACCTCCATGTTCAGTGGGGTCCCCTTTCTCTTGTGAGAAGCAGCTCTGCGTTCACTATCCTCCTGCTTGGGGTCCAGTAATTATTATCCGTGACTACTCAGATGGGCTACTAGAACTTCCGTCTGGAGCGACAGAGGCAGACAAGACTGGTGGACGCACACCTCACAGGCCGGCAGAAGGCAGAGATTTTTCACAGAATGCCAATTTAGGTTCTCCGAAATACCTTCTATCTACACAAGTCATCAAATGACACTCAGGGGCTCCTGGCTGGCTCGGTCAGTGTAGTGTGTGACTCTCGATCTCGGGGTCATGAGTTCGAGCCCCAGGCTGGGGGTAGAGATTACTTAAAAAAAAAAAAAAAAAAAAAAGATCTTTAAAAACAAAAAACGAAAACCGCATACAATATCCGTAAAGACGTAGCCTTCCCTCAGCAATCTGCAAGTCCGTGGTCTTTTCCAAGTATTTCCTGGGGGAATAAATCCTGTTACGAATTTTCTAGAGTAAGTGCAATGACTCCCTCAAGAGAATAGATACTATCTGATCTGGTAGGAGCCTTACTCAAAGAACACTCCACAAGCCCCAAGCCCCCGTCACAGTGTCCAGTTGTTAAGGCCAGAAATGCCAATAGTACACAGGTTAACGCTGGACACCGTGGGGAGTCACAAAAAAGCCCTCGAATTTTTCAAGTAATTTAATGAAACAGAAAGACATGAAAATGCATTAATATGCCTTTAATTTTATTTATTTTTAATTTTTTTCATGTTTCTGTATTTTTGAGAGAGAGAGACAGAGAAAAAGAGTGTGTGTGGGGGGGGGGGGGAGGGGCAGAGAGAGGGAGACACAGAATCCGAAGCAGACTCTAGGCTCTGAGCTGTCAGCCCAGAACCCAACGCAGGGCTCGAACGCACAAACCGAGAGATCATGACCTGAGCCGAAGTCGGATGCTTAACCGACTGAGCCCCCAGGCGCCCAATATTCCTTTAAAAGAAACAGAACACTGACCAGCAGTACGCATGGGCACATGTAAATTCTGAGGGAGAATAAAAGTTTTAGTTATCGGGGAAAATGGAACCAAGTTACAAACTATTCTCGAACATTCATGCTTCCTTAGTTCTAACATGAAGCGCCAGAAAAATGGTTTGAGGCAAAAGAGGAAGAGAGCGAATTTCGAATTCCTGGACAAAGCTGCAGGGCACAACACGTGCTTCCGGAAAGCGAGAAGCTTGTCTCCACTCACTGGGGGTGACCTACCTGCAGAGCCGGCTGAGAAAATATGCACAGTATTACTGTTAGGCACGAAAATGCCATTGAACTGCTCTTTGGCTTTGGAGTAACACGCAAAGTACACAGCCCTGGTGGAAGAAAGAGAGAACACTACAGACATCGGCATGGCACCATATGCGTCCCTCCACGACCTCTGAAAAGGTTAGGAAATTAGGAGAGAGAAGGTTAACGTGTAACCAAAAGCTGGACCTTATCTGTCAAACCAAAAGCTGCTGCAGAGGCACCTGCAGAAAGCTCCTGCGTGTCCCTCCAGAAAGTGCCCGGTGATGGTCAAGTATCCAAAATAACTGAGGCCGGTGAGATTTGGGTAACATACAGGGTCCGTTTATATTCTTCATTGTGGATAAATGTCAATCCTTTAAGCATCAAAATACACACCAAACCTTCTAAAATCTCTAATACTACTTCTAAAATACAGCACGCTTGTCCTGCCTTACACCACAATGAGTATGTCAAATGTAATTTGACCGGTTTTTGAGGACTCAGGGTCAGTAGGAACTACCAGCATAAGTGTTTTCAGTGCAGAGCTTCCGCCATCGGACACGCACACCCCCCACCCCCACCGCCACCCCTATAGGTGGAGTCTGGCCTCCCCCACGGCTCTCTGGTCCGGTCTCTGCTTTCCCTCTTCTGACTCGGCTCTTACTGGGGCTGGGGAGTAGGCGCTGGTTGGTATCTTCCCCACTTCTTCACCAGCAATGCCAGGGAAAAATGCTTCTTTAATTTGGCCGGCCAGTGCATCAATCATAGAGTGTATTTTTCAACTTAGGATCCGGACTACTTATCTGTTATTTAACATTAGTCTGCTTTTTATAGGTCCCCACTGTTCTAAACGGGTGTGGCAGCCAGGAACCTACAGCAGGTTAACAGGCGTTACCAAACTATCCACAAGGAGATACAACTCAATTTTCTTTATTTGCTATATGTATCCACCATCTATTAATAATGCAAACCCCATATAATCTCACAGACTAGTACTTGTATTTCTTAAACAGCTTATACACCTATGCTATAAAATTCTAAAGGAACAAAGGGTTTAATAAGAATCTGAATTGTTACAACATTCTCAGGTGATCTGAGTATAAGTTGGGAGCACTGATCTGCAAGAATTCTAGGAAGCTTTTAGTCTTTACCTTGTACAAGACATTTTCGTTTTTGTTCTAAAAAATAATTCCCTTTAAAGTCGACCGGAGTATTATATGAAATAACAGAAGTACCTCACTCGTCACCCAGCTCCCCGCCGGGCCTCCAGGCCTTTTCTAGAAGCAGTTTCTCATCTACTTTTCACAGATATGCTATACACACACTCACCTATTATTCAGTCTTGTCAAACAGACTTTACAGGGCATTAAGCCTTGTGCTAGAAAGGAGGGTGTTTTAAATCAAGTAAAGCCTAGAAGCCTTGAGAATTGCTTCAGATCAGCGGTTCCAAGCGCATATGAATCACCAGGGGATCTTGTTAGGATGCAGATTATGATACAGGTCTGGGGTACAGTCCGAGCGTGTGCAGTTCTAACCGGCTCCAGGAGACGCCCACAGTGCTGGCCACGCACCATACTTGATGTCGCAAACACTTGTCTAGAGAAGATCCCAGGTGACGTGAGCAGATGAATTTTCATTTAAGAATAAAAGAACTAGATTCTTTCACACACACACAGACACGCACACACGACACACGCACACATACCCACACTAAAAGACACACCAGCACTTAGCACTATTCCACGTGTCAGATGTTTATAGGCAAATCCCATACTGAAAAAGACACTGGCCATCTAGAAGCAATGCGCTTCAGTAAGAAAGGAGTCAGTATTATATACTACAGGCAGCGAGCCAGCTGAAAAGTTTAAAGCTTACCTTGATGGTGCCACTCCGACCAAATTTGGACCCAAGCCTCTAAAAAGTGACTTTGGTCCCTCCTTCTCCAAGATCGACCTAAATGATAAGAGAAGATCTTTAAAATCCTGAGGCAGAGCCTAGGCAAAACAATGAGGCGTCAGCCCGCACAGCTCCTTGAAGAAAGAACAGAATGTTTACAAGACCCCAGACTCTTATCGGATTATAGTACAATACAGCATCCGAAATCTGAAGAATACTGCTTTCATATTACAGTGAAAAAGCAGGTTTCAAAAGCATCAGTCTGACGTGTTTTCAAGGAGCCTTTTCCCGGGCTCACACGGGACCAAGATATTCAGGGTCTGTACTCCACACTGCACTCCTAGTAAGGTAGGACAAGCATCTGGCAGAGCATCTCATACAGGGAATGATGCCCTCATTGTAGCAAAATTCACTGAGAAACGGGTTCAGAGATCTCTCTGGATGATATTTCTTTGGGATTTTTTCCTGATTTCTAATAATCCTATCTTCCAGATATTGACTTATTGTAGAAGAGCCCCAACCAGGGATCTACAGAATGGAAAAACCTAATGATTTTCATAGGCTGGATGAACGTTACTTAATTTTTCTTCTTGAACATTTATTTATTTTTGAGAAACAGAGAGAGACAGAATGTAAGTAGGGGAGGGGCAGAGAGAGAGAGGGAGACACAGAATCCGAAGCAGGCTCCAGGCTCCCAGCTGTCAGCACAGAGCCCGATGCAGGGCTTGAACCCATGAACCGTGAGATCATGACCTGAGCCGAAGTCAGACGCCCAACCGACTGAGCCACCCAGGCGTCCCTGGATGAATGTTATTTAAAGCCAAAGCATAGTATCTCAGGGTCAAAGAGAATATCCCTTTTGCTTCTTAATTTTTTAAATTCACGGTGACATATACACAACATAAAAATTTACCATTTTAGCCATTTTTTAAGTGTACCGTTCAGGGGCATTACGTATCTCCACAAGGTTGTGCGACCGTCACCATCCATCTCCAAACCTTTCTCATCTCCTACAAACAGGAATCCACACCGGGTTAAACACGAACTCCCTGGGGCGCCTGGCTGGCTCAGCCTTCAACTCAGGTCATGATTTAACGGCCTGGGGCCTGCTTCGGATTCTTTTTTTTTTTTTTTTTTTTAATTTTTTTTTTTTAACGTTTATTTATTTTTGAGACAGAGAGAGACAGAGCATGAACAGGGGAGGGGCAGAGAGAGAGGGAGACACAGAACCGGAAGCAGGCTCCAGGCTCTGAGCCATCAGCCCAGAGCCCGACGCGGGGCTCGAACTCACGGACCGCGAGATCATGACCCGAGCCGAAGACAGACGCTTAACCGACTGAGCCACCCAGGCGCCCCCTGCTTCGGATTCTATCTGCCTCTCTCTCTCTTTCTCTCTGCCCCTCCCCTACTTGTGGTCTCTCAAAAAAATGAATAAACATTAAAAAAGAAAAACCACCCCATAACTCCCCATTCTCCTCTGCCAGCCCTTGGCAACCACCGTCCTGCTTTCTGTCTCTCTGAATTAGACTACTTCAGGGACCTCATAGGAGTGGAATTGTACAGTATCTGTCCTTTTGCGGCTGGCTTATGTCACTCGGCAGCGTCACTGAGGTTCACCTACGTCGCAGCAGGTGTCAGAATGTCCCTTTTGAAGGCTGAGTGATACTCCATTGTGTGCCTACCACGTGCGGTTTACCCATTTATCTGTCAACTGCCTCCACCTCCGGCTACGGTGAACCAATGCGGCTACGAACGTGAGTGTCCAAGTATCCGTTCAGGTCCCTGGTTTAAACGCTTAGGGGAACATGCCCAGAAGCGGAATTGCCGGCTCGTGTGGTAATTTCGAGGTTTGATTTTTTGAGAATCTATCTACCACAGCGGCTGCACCATGTTCCATCCCTACCAACAAGCACAGGGGTTCCAATTTTCCCACACCCTTGCCAACACACTTAAAAAAAAAAAAAGTGCCAATGTGTTTTCTTCTTTTTCTCTTAAGTAGGCTTCATGCCCAGCGCAGGGCCCAATGCGGGGCTTGAACTTACAACCCTGAGCTGAGAGCAAGAGTCAGACGCTTAAACGGAGCCGCCCAGGTGCCCCGTGTTCTGACTGCAAGCGACTAAGGAAGGACTGTGTAGAACATTCTTTAGAGGCATTTTCCCACTCCAACATAGGATTCAAATTGAAGAATAAATTTGGTTAAATGTATTCTTTTTAATGGCTCGATTTTCATGGTGTCCAAGAGAAATTTACAGTTACATTGAGGTCTTCTCTAATTTAATCTCCTTTTCTTACTGCAGATTTTTCTGCACTCGGTAATTAGGGCCTCCGATCCGACAGCATTCTGAGTTTATCTAGAATTGTCGTCAACAGTTTATATAATGCTTTACCTTCATTATGACATTGAGAGTAAAATAAAAAGGTGTCTTCCCACTTCATGGAAAAGCTATTGGTAAAGTGAATCCTGCCAATTCTATTTCTGCTACCTTCCACTTTTCCCATAGAGAAAGTCTCTAAAAACAAAGCTGAAATTTTTGGTAAAGAGGTTAAATTGATGTTTTGGTCCCTGGCACGCTGGAAAATGTTCAAGTTTTATCCATTCGTAGCCTTCTTTCCTTTTTCAGGTCAATGTAATTTTTCACGGTCTAGAGTCCTTGAATGTACAAACTTAAAAATAGAAATCTTCGCTTCTCGTCTTCAAATTTTTAGATGTTTATAAAATATTTCAATTGCTTAAAAATGAAAGAATATTTGTACCTGTAAGAGCTGCCCTCAAAAGTAGCAGATCAGCAGTTAGGTAAGAAAAAAGAAATAAAATATCTAGACTGGAAAGGAAAAAGCAAAGCTATCTTTATTCATACAGACTACATAATCTTATTACATGGAAATACTAAGGGGCGGCCGGGTGGCTCTGTTGGTTAAGAGTCCAATTCTTGGTTTTTGGCTCAGGTCGCGACCTCACAGTTGGTGAGATGGGAGCCCCACGCCGGGCTCTGTGCTGACACTGCGGAGCCTGCTTGGGATCCTCTCCCTCCCTCTCTCTCCCTCCTTCTCTGTCCCTCCCCTGCTCTTGCGTGGGTGTGCTCTCTGTCTCAAAATAATTAAGTTAAAAAAAATACTAAGGAATACACTAAAAAAATTACTATGGTAAGTTCAGCAAGGTTACAGGACACCAGATCAACATATGAAACAACTGTATTCAAACACAGCGGCAATGAACAATCTGAATACGGAAATAAAAAAACAATTCCATTTGTATCATCATCAAGAAGGGTAACATTCCTACCCAGAGAGATGAAGCAGATCAGTGGTCGCCAGGGGAGGGGTGTGGGGCGATGGGAAGGACTATTAATGGGTACATGTTTCCTTCTGGAGTGATGGAAAAGTTCTAGAATTAGATAGTGGTGGTGGTTACAGAACTCTGTGACTACACTAAAACCACTTGTACACTTTAAGAGGATAAATGTTATGGTATGTGAATAATAACTCGATAAAGCCATTATTTTAATCTTTATTTATTTTTGAGAGAGAGAGAGAGAGAGAGAGAGAGAGAGCGTGAGAGCGTGAGCAGGGGACAAAAAGAGAGAGAAGAAGACACATAATCTGAAACAGGCTCCAGGCTCCCAGCTGTCAGCACAGAGCCCGACGTGGGGCTCGAACTCACGAACTGTGAGATCGTGACCTGAGCCGAAGTCGGACGCTTAACCGACTGAGCCACCCAGGTGCCCCAATAAAGCTATTATTTTAAATAAGTAATAAACTAGACCTCGGTTCCACCGAAATACTTAAATTACTTCAAAATATTAGGGAGACAATAGTCTTATTTTCTAATCATAGAATGTTTTCCTTACTGGCAGTTATCAACCCAGGCCCTTTTAAGTGATCCCATGACATACTCTGGTTTGTGTGCAGCCCAGTCTAAACCCTCTGGCCACCCCTGAGTATCACATGAAGGGCCTCTGACACACTGGACAACCAGACAGCACATCTCGCTAGAAGTACAATGGACATTTCTTTCTTTTTTTTTTCTTTCATGGCATCTGGGGAATGTCAGAGCAATGCATTTAAAATGAGACCTAGTTACACAACGTAATATTACTCGGCAATAAAAAAGGAAGGAAGTACTGTTACACAACACCAAGGCTGAACCTTCGAGAAACATTAGGTTACATGCAAGAAGCCAGACACCAAAGGCCGTGTGTTGTATGATTTCACTTATGTGAAATGTCCAGAGGACGCAAATCTGGAGATAGAAAGTAGACGGTGATTGGTTGCCTAGGCTGGGGGCAGGCGATGGGGAGTGACTACAAATGGGTGAGGGGTTTCCTTTTCATAGGGATGAAAACGTTCTAAAATCAAATTAGGGGTGTTGACCGCACATCCTAAACACAGTTGAATGGTATTCTTTAAACAGGTAAATTGTATGGTATATGAATTACATCTTCATAAAGCTGTGTTAAACCAAAAAACAACCCAGCGAGGAGGAATGAAAGGCTCACTGAAAAAGGTCTAGGAAGCAGAAAAGATCTTGGCGGGAACAGAGTTTTAAAATTTTGTTCTTCTGTGAAATCAATCACTTATGGTGACTGCTTCACCGGGAGTATGGACTGTAGATCACTTAAAAAGCAGTATATGAATACTGAATGTCTTGAATTTGAAAACCAATTTGAAAATTGGTGACTTGAGGTATAACCAAGTTATTTGTACCGTTTCTGTAACTCTTCCATAAGTCTGAAATTCTTTCAAAGTAAATAGTTCTTTAAAAAAAAAAAAAGGTATAGGTCATAGGTTATAAAAATACCAAACTCTTGACGATAGCTCATAAATTCACAGAAGCAAGGGTTGGGGTAAAGCTGGGTTTCTGTAAAGCTAAAATGAAGCTCATGCCCTCTGAGTAACCTTTCACACTGGCTGAAAGATAACTGGCTCTTAATCGAGACGTGGCAATTTAGTGTTTTCAACTGTAAATACTTTTCCTCTTTCTCAAAACAGCCCTGTGCTTTTATTTTACTTTTTTTTTTTTTTTTTTTTTTTTTACTAAGCGCAGCAACTTTTCATCCAGAGAAATCAGGACCGTGCTTTTAAAAAGCCAAGTTGTCTGAACAAAAACTTCTCTCAAGCAACACCTTGAAGTGACCTACAATTCAGAATACAGTATGTAAAAGATTTCAAATGGTCAGTGTGTTCAAACATTTTGAAAGTTTGGACTCGGTCTGTGGCCCCCGTTAATGTGCCCTGGGCAGCCAGGCCCGGGAGTCAGTCAAACACAATTAAGGGCGTCTCTGGCTCCAGGAAGCTGGAAGCCCTCATCTATAATGCAGCAGAGAACGCGTGTCCTCAAGTGACTCAGGCCTTTTAAGAACTGCAGAAAAACTGTCTCCATAGTGACGCATATTAACAGTGGGCAAAAAGTCAAATCTGTTACATAATTCAAACTTCTAACCTATCGGGATGTTTACAAAATTTTTCTGGAACAATCAAGTTTCTACTATAAATGGCACACTTCAAGCTTCATAATAAAGCATGTTGGGATCCAGACTAACTTTCCCACAGTCATATAAACTTTCACGTAGAAAAGAGATACAAAAGGAAATTAGGGTCTTGTTTGGAACATTTCCTTGTCTTCACTAGTTTTAAATCACAGCACACATACTACGGACTAATCCAGAACAAAGATCTCATCGGAACAGGTACCTAAATTTTCACAAGATCGAGATTAGCTCGCTAATAAATTACTTTACAGATTAAAAAAGGTACCTGAAAAAATAAAAATAAGGTAATGACGGCATAGTTTACAGAATAGGAGCTCTGACTGAAAAGAAAAAAAAAAGATTAACTCACAAGATTGTTTTAAAAGCAGACCTCAGAGATAAAACGGATATATTAATACTCCCTTTAGCAAATCTAACAGAGCCTAAATATGCTAGCATCTTGCCTTTTTTAACTATGAAAAATGTGAAGGTTCCTGGTGCTCAACGGAGGATTCTTTCTTTCCTTACATGAGACACACGCAAACACTGACTTGCAGCTTGAAAAATAAACTCCCCGTAAACAAAGTCTGTTGGCTGTTAAGTCTTCTAAACTGGCACCGCCTGAGAGAGTAAGACTAGAGGGAAGGTGCTGAGTTTTAAATGAATAACCCTTTTATTCGTTTGGGTTTCCGGTAGCAGTGCTTCTAAAACCTTGCCGGGCTTTGTGGTCTAGAGAAAAGGCCAGACACCTGTCACTTAGCAGGTCAAAAGTCCTGTCTGCGGACCATCATCGCTGCCCTTAGCTCAGCCGCCTCAACAGAGGAAGGAGGAAGCTCCCTAAAGATCTAGGTGCAGGAGGAGGGGGAGCTTCGACCAGGGTGGAGGCGGAGAGTGGCGGAGAGCAAAGTCGTCGGGGTCTCCTGCGCCACCCTGAAAGACCTCTCAGGCCGGCGCTCTCGCTCTCTCCACGCCAGTGCTGAGCAACAGACTGCTTTCGGAACGTGCAACAGGGAAAGACACACACTTCCCCCGAAGAGCAAGTATGCTTTCTTCAGACGAGAATTATGTAATACGATAGATATTTCCCTTTTTGCCTTGGCCACCAAAAAACCCAGTCGTAAATCATGTTAAAAAAGCACAGGAGGTACCTATTGTGACAGCAGTCGGTATTCTTTTTTTTTTAATTTTTAATGTGTGTTTTTTTTTTTTTTTTTTTTTTTTTGAGAGAGAGACAGACAGACACAGCATGAGCAGGGGAGGGGCAGAGAGAGAGGAAGACACAGAATCCGAAACAGGCTCCAGGCTCTGAGCTGTCAGCACAGAGCCCGACGCAGGGCTGGAACTCACAAACTGTCAGATAGTGACCTGAGCCAAAGTCGGACGCCTAACCGACTGAGCCACCCAGGCACCCCAGCAGTCAGTATTCTTTACAAGGCAGGACGTGTGTGTGTGTGTGTGTGTGTGTGTGTGTGTGTGTGTGTGTGTGTCTGTCTGTCGAGCACTTTATACTCCGTATCTTCCCAACAGGCCAAAATTCATTCATTTGATTTGTACTGAAAGCTTAAGCTTACTACGTGACAGGCAACATTCTAGGTGAGTGGCGACACCTCAGGGACAAAAACAAATCAAAGTTCCCTTCTGGTGGGGGTAGAGAGAGAAAATAAACAATATAAATATGTAAACCACACTGTTGGATGGAGGTGAGCGCTGTAGATAAAAATAGAGCAGGAAGAAGGGATGGGGCGTGAGGGGAAGCTGTTTTAAATAGCATGGTCACGGCAAGGCCTTCCCGCAAAGGTGACTACGCGAGCCAGCCATGCAGATGACGTCCAGTACAAAGGCCCTTCCCGGAAAATGTTCCAATGTTCCCAGTTGAAAAGACTGCGAAGGAACAGCAAGGAGGCCAGGGTGGCGGGGTGCGGGCGGGCGACGTCAGAGGTGAAGTAGGAGAAGTCATGGGAGCGGTGGCACCTGTGCGGAGCCTCGTGAGGGGGTGAGGGGCGACTACAACTTTGGCTTTTCCTCGGAGGGAGAGGACAGCCCCTGGAGGGATCTGAGCCAAAGACCTCCCGACTGCTCTGTGGAGCACACACTGAGGACTGGGGTAGGGGCGGGGGTGGGGGAGACCACCAACACCGGTGAGATACGGCGGCTTCCATCAGGACAGTGGCGGAGCGAGGGGCGCAAAGGGGTCAGAGCCTGCACGCACTCTGAAGGCGGAGTTGGGAGGTTTTCCCGTGGGACGGCGAGAACACTCTCAGGATGACTCTGGGCTTCAGATCCGCACAGAAGGAAGGATGGACACCGCCTTCGATGGACACAGACAAGACTCTGGGAGCAGCGGGTTTGGGGAAGTTCAGTGGTGCACAGGTTCCGCTCTGGACGCCCGCTAAACACCCGAGCAAACAGGCAGGGGGACTAACGTGCGAGGCTCGGAAGAGAGACACGGTCAGCTTACAGATGGCACTTAAAGCCGCAAGACTCGGGGCGCCTGGGTGGCGCAGTCGGTTAAGCGTCCGACTTCAGCCAGGTCACGATCTCGCGGTCCGTGAGTTCGAGCCCCGCGTCAGGCTCTGGGCTGATGGCTCGGAGCCTGGAGCCTGTTTCCGATTCTGTGTCTCCCTCTCTCTCTGCCCCTCCCCCGTTCATGCTCTGTCTCTCTCTGTCCCAAAAATAAATAAAAAACGTTGAAAAAAAAAATTAAAAAAAAAAAAAAAAAAAAAAGCCGCAAGACTCAATGGGATCCACTCCCGGAAGGAGGGGCTGCCGCTCGGGCAGGGCCCTCCAACATCAAGAGGCCACCGGGAGACTCGGAGGCGGAGCAGAGGCAGCGGCCGGCCAGGCGGGACTGTGGTCCCGGGGGACTCTGGCTGGAACTCGGCCGTCTCCACGCGGCAGCGGCGTAGCGTCAGGGGGCCTGCCGTTGTCTACTCTTAGCTGCTTCCGGTCGTTCTCAGAAACAGGTGAATGTACACGGAACGACACTGAGCAAGTCGATTTGCCTTTCCTCATCATAAAACAGGGGTAACACCACGCCAGGGTGCTAACCTCAGGGTTCTTGTGAAAAACCGATGAGATAATACCACATAAGCGTAGTCATTTTTTAACTTGAGAGCTAATAAATATCAGTTGAGAATCTTAAAACTATATATACACCAAGTTGAGGGCATAAAGCTTAACGAAACAGCTCTTGGGTAAAAAATGCCACTTTACAAATACTTTTCTGACAAAATATCACTGTGACAAAAATTTTACTTAATACTTCCATTACTCCTATTTTGATGTGAATATAGAATAAGCGGTTTTAAAAAGTATTCACGTGTCGAGGCGACTGGGTGGCTCAGTGGGTTACGCGCCGACTTCGGCTCAGGTCATGATCTCACGGTCCATGAGTTCGAGCCCCGCGTCGGGCTCTGTGCTGACAGCTCAGAGCCTGGAGCCTGCTTCCCATTCTGTGTCTCCCTCTCTCTCTGCCCCTTCCCTGCTCATGCTGGGTCTGTCTCAAAAATAAATAAACATTAAAAAAAAAGAAAGTATTCACGTGTCAGTGATGGCTCTTTTCTGTGTAGCTGAGGCTGCACGAACTGATGGCTGCTTTGGGTCCACAGTGAAAACAAATTGTCTTGTGTGTAGCGTGATGTGGGCACTGTTCCTGTATTTTACAAGATGGACAGGCTTTTTTCCCTTTGATTTACATTTTAATACATAATTGTGCCCATTTTGGGAGGGGGGGAGGACATACATATAGAGAGACAGGCAGACAGAGACAGAGCAGAGATTTACAAGAGATGGAGAGACAGATACCCGAGATATAGAACAGACACCCTAGAAACTTCAACTAGAGAAACATCCTCATGCCACATGCGTGGCCCTGCTGATACCCACAACTTCTGGGTAACAGTTTCCCAGTTACTGTAAATATATAAATCTACTTGTCATGAGTTATTTGGCAAGCACCTAAGAGGAAGTTCTTTTTGGATGTCAGTAAAGTTGGCAAATTACCTGTCTGTCTCATTATGTCCAAAGCACTTTGTGTTCCTCAGAAGAAAGGTGTCATCTGAGACACTGCCACCGCCCAAACATATAAGAAGGCAAACCAGGATGGGGATGTTTTCACAGCCATGGATTTAAGGATGCGGGCTTGTCTCTCTCTCTACTGATCTCGAAGTGTTACCTCCACGTCTCTGTGTTTCTCTTTCCCGGGCCTACCTCCAGGCAGGCTTTCCGCCTTTCACGTCTCCACTCCTGTCCTCGGTGTTTATCTGAACTAGCTGATCCTCCTGGAGTCTTGGGGACCAGCCTCCTTTTTCTCTAGCTGATTCTCTCACTTGGGTCCTTGCCCTCAGCGGCTGGTTTTGCTGTCCAGTTTTGCTCAATAAACTCAGAGGCTCCTTCATACACATGTCTGGCATGGACACCTGGGTGACTCATCGGTAGACTTTACAAACAAAATGTCCCTAAAAATAAATGAACCACTTTCCAATTCATTCCACCTTATCTGAAATGTGACTGAATTCTGTCCAAAGTGCTAAGTGATGGGGTTATTAAGACAGAACATTTCCATTTTATGGCATCTTTTTCTGATGTTTCCCCAGTAAACATCTACATTGATAAACAGCATTGTCTTCCTTGAACACACCCTTTCCCAGTGATGTCTCAGAGGTCTGACAACCACGTTTAGCTCAGTTCAACGGCACCTCTTTTCAAGTACACAGCCCCCGGCTAAAACGCCGGCATTGCCAGGCGCCCTTCTGAATTTCTGCTTCTGCCTTAAGCATAGAGACTAATAAGCCAAATTCAGCCGATGAATGTTCAGCCACTTTGTAATCAAATAAGACATATTTAATGCAGTAAAAATAATACACCACGAAGGCAGCCTCAGTATTAAACAAACACGGGAAAAAACAATTTCACCAAACAGGTGTTGCAACTTTTCTGTAAATGTAAATGATCTCCAAACAAAAAGTAAAAAACCTGAAACATTCTGTTTCTGTGTTGTTTTCTCTTAAAATAGTCACAACACTTCTCTGGTGCAGCTTTAACATTTTTAACTTCACTCTGCCACCCCAGATCTTGCTGGCCCTCAAAAGATCTGGGGCAAGAGCAACTCTGATGCAACACTTTCAACACGGATTTTTGGTTTGCTCTCTTAGGTTTACTCTGACCATCGCCGGATGATCACAGGCAGCCCCGCTGCCAGGGGAGGTCAGAGCTCAAAGGTTCTGGTACAGAAACCAGATTCTTCAGTTTGGACAGAGACTGCAAGCGGACCGTCTCATCTGACGGGCCCGATGAGAGCGGGGGCAGGGGTCCAGAAGGGGAGGGAACTTACTTCAGAACCTGGAAGAGCCCAGGCGTCACCGATGCTGGTCTCACCATTCCAGCCCCACTAATGGTCCCCAGATGAACCTGAGGATAATAGACTGTCCGAAGAGCTAATCTGGAAGACTGCAACCGTGTCTTAATGACTTCCAGCGGACAAGTGAAAATAGCACCAACCGTGCCCCCACACCTGTCAGAGAAGAAATCACAATCGCATCAGAAATGCTATACCATTCCTTGTACAAAGAAAATGTAAAATTTAATGTTCCCCTATTAAGAAAAAAGGCACCGAGGTTTATTTCATAATTAGAACATGCTGGGAGGGCAAAAGAATTTGTTGAAATCCCAGCAGGTAAAGAGAGAACCATGGTTAACACATTAGCGCATCCTTTAGGGTTTTCATTACTGACTTTTTAATCCCCATGTCACCCCCCCCCCCCAACTTACCTGGATGCTGTGACCGTCTCTGTGTGTCACATCCACACCTACATCATCACTTGTAATGACAACGTACTATCACTCTGTGCCAATGTTTAACATTTTAGCCTGTTACTGTTAGTCTTTTCCAACTTCACTTCCATGCTGCAACGAATATTCTAGAAAATGCAGCTTTTCACAGTCGAGTATTATTCAGGTAATGCTAGTATTTTGAAAAATCAACTTTTACCACAACACAGACTTCTAATAAAATAGGATTGATTTGGGGGTGCCTGGGTGGCTCAGTCAGCCAAGTGTCTGACTCTTGGTTGATCTCACAGTTCAGGAGCTCAGTCCTGCATTGGGTTCTGTGCTGACAGCGTGAAGCCTGCTTGGGATTCTTTCTCTCTCCTTCTCTCTGCCCCTCCCCTGGTCATGCTCTCTCTCTCAAAATAAATAAACTTAAAAAATGAAAAGAAATAGGATTGATTTGAGGGCGCCTGGGTGGCTCAGTCGGTTAAGTGTCCAACTCTTGATTTTGGTTCAGGTCATGATCCCAGGGAGCTTTAGTTAAGTTCCTTTTTTTTTTTTTTTTTTTTTAATGTTTTTTTTTTTTTAACATTTATTTATTTTTGAGACAGAGAGAGACAGAGCATGAACGGGGGAGGGTCAGAGAGAGGGAAACACAGAATCTGAAACAGGCTCCAGGCTCTGACCTGTCAGCACAGAGCCTGACGCGGGGCTTGAACTCATGAACCGTGAGATCATGACCAGAGCCAAAGTCGTACACTTAACCGACTGAGCCACCCAGGCACCCCATAAAGCTCCTCTTAATGATGAAGTCCTCACGTGTCCTTCAGTCTCCCTGAATCAGGGCTCTCCTAATCACCCTTTACCATTTGTTCAAATCAAAATATAACCGCAATTAAGAATTTAAGTATTTTTCTTCAAAACAACTCACCTGTTTATCCTAAAATACTCACTTTCACTTTTCTTAATAATATCCATGAAATTAGGAAACAATCAGCAAAACTAAAAGGCAACTGACGGAATGGGAGAAGATATTTGCAAATGACATATCAGATAAAGGGTTAGTATCCAAAAATCTATAAAGAACTTATCAAACTCAACACCCAAAAACCAAATAATTTAGTGAAGAAATGGGCAAAAGACATGAATAGACACTTCTCCAAAGAAGACATCCAGATGGCCAACCGACACATGAAAAAATGCTCAACATCACTCATCATCAGGGAAAGACAAATCAGAACCCCAATGAGACACCACCTCACACCTGTCAGAATGGCTCACATTAACAACTCAGGCAACAACAGATGTTGGCGAGGATGCGGAGAGAGAGATCTCTTTTGACTGTTGGTGGGAGTGCAAACTGGTGCAGCTGCTCTGGAAAACAATATGGAGGTTCCTTAAAATCTAACTACCCTACGACCCAGCAATTGCACTACTAGGCATTTATCCACGGGATCCAGGTGTGCTGTTTCGAAGGGACACATGCGTGTTTATAGCAGCACTATCGACAATAGCCAAAGGATGGAAAGAGCCCAAATGTCCATCGATGGATGAATGGAGAAAGAAGATATGGTGTATATATATACAATGGAGTATTACTCGGCAATCGGAAAGAATGACATCTTGCCATTTGCAACTATGTGGATGGAACTGGAGGGTATTAGGCTAAGTGACATTAGTCAGTCAGAGAAAGACAAGTGTCATATGACTCCACTCATATGAGGACTTTAAGAGACAAAACACGAACATAAGGGAAGGGAAACAAAAATAATATAAAAACAGGGAGGGGGACAAAACAGAAGAGACTCTTAAATATGGAGAACAAACACAGGGTTACAGGAGGGGGTGTGGGAGGGGGGATGGGCTAAATGGGTAAGGGACATTAAGGAATCTACTCCTGAAATCATTGCTGCACTATATGCTAACTAATTTGGATGTAGATTAAAAAAAAAATCCATGAAATTGCACGTTTGACGTGCTAGTTATAATTAACAACATGACATATCATCTAAAACCATCCTACCACCACAAATAAATGTTTTATTCTTTGGAAAACACTGATGATCAAGATCCGAGTCTGAATCATCTTTGTATCCCTGGCATCGGGACTCACAAGTTCACAAACAGTATTTGCTAAGCAAAGGAATTATTAAATCGAGATTTCAAGGAGAATGTCTTTCAAGGGATCTAAATGTTTGAAAATGGCACATACTCTCTACCTTCTGTCACAGGCTCCCTTAGCCCAGGAGCTCCGCGTGGGGAGGGACTGTGTATTTACATGTTCTCGCACTTCAAGGACAGCACCTGGCAGACAGGTGGCTCAATAAAAATGATAAGTACCAGCACCTGTGACTGGGAAACAGTAACAACAGGAAAGGACAGGCGCTGGCAGACACAGAATTACTGAAGTTAGCTTCCCTACCCCACCAGAAAGAAGTGTTGGAAATCTGGAAGCGAATCCAGCACCCGGCACAGACCCTGAAGTCGTAAAACCCCACACAGTAGTAGTAGTAGTAGTAGTAGTAGTAAAAATAATAATAATAATAATAATAATAGTATTATTATTATTACTATTTTGAAAGAGAGAGAAAGCGAGAGCATATACATGGGGAAGGGGGCAGAGGGAGAGAGAATCTTAAGCAGGATCCACATCCAGTGAGGGATTTGATCTCACAACCGTGAGGATCATGACCTGAGCCACAATTTTGGCTTAAGAGTCGCACTTAAGATAAGTCACACTTAGCCACCCAGGTGCCCCTTCACAGGCAGTATTTTAAAATCAAGAGCCCGAAGTTTGATAGAGCAAGTGAAATATAGATAACTAAGAGTTGGAAGCTAACTAGCTTCCAGTGATTATTTGTCACTTTAAATAATAGCATTATTGCCAATGACTGATTACGGTAGGCATTCAATCCTCCAACAAGCCTATGAGGTAGGAGTTATTATTTACCCCAATTTACCATGAGGAGTATGAATGGTAGAAAAAGAAAACGATATATACAGACTGGGGGGTGGGGGCTGTGGGAGGGTGGAGAGGAAAACAGTAAGTTTTGGCTATTTAGGCAAACCTGCTTTAAAAACATGATAATAACACACCGTAAATGACGCTGTTCATGCAGCGGTGTTTTCTGAACCGTGGGCCAAAGCCCACCAACCATAGATGCAATTTAGGGGATCACAATCGGCACGGGAAGGGAGAAAGGCAGGAAGGAGCTGAAGTATCAAACCACTATCATTTGACCCTCACGGACTTTGCAGGTGGCATTAGCCTTACTTTTTAGATGGGGAACATGGGTCTCAAGGAGGTCACACACTTTCTCAAAGTCACAAAGTGACTACGTGTCTCAACGGAGACCCAAATCCAGACCGTCTCCCTCCAAAGTCAGCGCTCCCCTCACTATACTCTTCGGGAGTATGACAGAAAGATGGTTTTGTTGGCTCATTTAGGCTATTTACTTTCACACTCAAAATGGGAAACGGCTGATTAGACAACCAGGCCTTTAAAACTCTGTGTTCTTTTGCATCAAGAAAAAATTGTGAGCCTAACTGAATACTGGCTTGTGTAACTTGCTCTAAGCACTGGAATATATCCAAAGAAAATGGGTCACCACTAAAGAAAGTGGTGGTGGTGAGGTGTTAAAAAAAGGGATAAAAATTAACTTTCTAACTCAGGTATATTCACACAAAATAAATAACCCTGACTTATGAGAAAAATGACCACGTGCTTAAAAGGTGTAACATTTGGAAATACTGGAAAACTTACACACTGCAGAGTAAGATAAAGAAGTATCTGCAATCTCTTCATGTTCAATAACCCCACTCCACACCGCGGGGAAAAGACAGAACTTCTGGGTAGTCTTTCATAAGAAAGTCAGTAAATTCAAACACAGGTCAACCACCTTTGCTTTGCCCCCATGTCAGTTACGTTCCTTCGTCGGCCGACCATCAACCAAATCCACGCCACCGATCAAAGGAGGACCCCCCGGAAGGTGCGCTCACCTAACAAAGCCAAGTGCCCCACTGAGAGCAGGGCGGTGACCTCTTTGAGGGCAACAGACCACACTCAACGCCAGTCACCTTTTGTGTTACACACTGTGCCTATGGCAGGAGGGGCAGGGGTGTGAAAAGGCCCTGGCCTTCTAGACCACTCACCAGGCGCCTCTTCTACCAGACAGAGGAGATGCCGCCTCAGGCTGTTACAGGAAAAGACTAAAGGGAAAAACACTGCCAACTGTAAACAATGGTAAGAAGTCACTACTCTGGGTGAGGCCCTCCCTACCTACTAGGAAAAAAGCCCCTCAGATGAGAGAAATGACCATCTATTTTAAGACTTTTTTTTTTAAGTTTATCTATTTTGAGAGAGAGAGAGAGAGAGAGAGAGAGAGAGAGAGAGAGAGCATGAGCAAGGGAGAGGGAGACAGAGAAGGAGAGAGACAGAATCTCTCAGTGCAGAGCCTGACATGGGATGGGGCTCGGGCTCACAAACTGAGCTCATGATCGGAGCTGAAACCAAGAGTCAGACGATGCTTAACTGACTGAGCCACCCAGGTGGCCCTAAAGTCATGTTTTAAGTCACTAGAAAACATTTTAAGTTATTAAGCTGTGATGGATACATAGCCGCTAAAATACTCAATTTTAATTAGAAGGAAAGAAGTTCCGATACTGAACTGAAATTCCCAAGGAAGATTCTTCCTGAAATTCAGGACATTTCATAGCAGAATTTTTTAAAATACCTTTCAGCTCAACTTTTTTTTTTTTTTTCCTTCATGAACCAGCAAGTATAAGACCTTCACCTGTCTGAGAATATGAATAGAAATGTGGACTTCTCTGAACTGGCTTTCCAACTTTTTCTAAAAATATTTAATCACGTTGGGTCCAAAGCACTTATGATTACAACAAATTAATTACATTAAATGTAGGAAAAAGTTGCTGTCAATTCTCAATTCTATGATACAAAGACGACCTGTAATATTAGCTTGGCTCCTAACCGTGGTCACCTCAGCTCGGATAAAGCCCTGTCCACCGTGACTCTGTATTTATTTTTTTAAATGCTTATTTATTTATTGTGAGAGAGAGAGAGAGAGAGAGAACACGAGTTGGGTAGGGGTAGGGAGATAGGGAGAGAATGCCAAGCAGGCTCCACGCTCATCAGCACGGAGCCCGACGTGGGGCTGGATCCCACAACTGTGAGATCATGACCCAAGTCGAGACCAAGAGCCAGACACTCAACTGACTGAGCCACCCAGGCACCCCATACAGTATTTTTTAAACTGGGCTCTTCCTGAGTCTCGGTTCAGAAAAAGGCATTAACTCTGTCCACCAGCCCTCTCCCATCTCTGCTCTTCAGGTGCACTCTACTGGATTCCCCCCTTTCTTATCTAGGACAGACACCGTGAGCAGATTCCATGATTTTTCCAGTAACTTTCAGACCCTCAAATTCAGTCCTAAAACTTCAATCCCAAATCTGATCCAAAACGTCCCTCCAGCACCGCCAGCTAGAAGTGTGGCTTGGTGGGACTCGGTCCGCTTTTTCTTCCCTTCCTTCCAGGGTGTTCTGGGCACGAGGACAGAGAGGAGCGCAGCGGTCTTCCGCAACTGGTTGGTCTTGCCGCGGGTCCACCTGGCTGTGTGTTACGTTAATGGCCTCGGCAAATGTTACGATTCCAGCGTAGATGCTGTGCAAGCCTGCCTGGAATGGTGTTCGATCTCCACCGCGAGCCCCAACCCCGGGAATCCTCCTACTGGTCCGACCAGCAATTTGTCCCCCGATTTCCTTTCAGCTTTACCTGCAGGCAGCACTAGGCGCCTTTCCTTCCTCTGCTCCCCATGCTCCGTGACGCCAAGCCAATGGGCCCACCAGAGTATTCTCCCATGCCAGTCAGGGGGCAGCAAAACTGGCACTTGGTGGGAAGACACCCCCGTGTCCGCCCTAAGCACACCACACCGGTCCCTTCTCATCCATCTGGCATAGCTAATGCAGCAGCCTCCCACCTGCAGGGGGCACTGGCCATAGCGCAAGGTACCAGTCAGTCCTTTATGCTTCTAGTCCCCTCAAACTATAGCCCAGATCAGTAGGGACCGGGACAGGGTATGGGACGGGACAGCAAAACCCTCTCTCAACACTCCACATCGCTGACAACTATAACCTGTCTGCTCCGTATATACAGTGTGGGGTGAAGTGGTCAGCGGCAGTCAGGCAGATTCTGCCCCCTTTTTCTAAGTTTTAGGATAGACTCCTCTGGGTTCAGCTGTGGGGCGAAGGCAGCAGACGCACGGACAACAGGAAAAGTCACACCCATGGTGACAGTGTTGGCATCACATCGTCAGGAAAGCAAGTCTGACTGGATACCAATATTTAAGACCACTCGTCTCCAAAGCGGGGGACATGCTCTAAGTGTGCACAGTGGAATACCGGAAAATAATTACAGGAAAAATAAAATAAAATTCCAGTTTATTTCTAATCTCCACCATTTACTTTCTATGTTGTGTATATGCTTTATAATAGGTATGAAATCCACAGAATATAAACATATGCAGATATGCACAAACATTTTAATCATAGGGCTGTGCGATCAAGATCTGCAGAACACTACTCTAGGCCGGTGGTTCCCAACTGTGGCAATGATGCCCCCACCCGAGTGACATCCGGCTGGGTCTGGAGACATTTTTAGCTGTTGCTCTTGGGGGAGGGGGTACTGGGCATCTGGTGGGGAGAGACCAGGGATGCTGCCACACATCCTGCACGGGGCGCACAGGAAAGCGACAGTAACACCCTGCCCCTCCCCAAAGGATGATCTGGCCAAGGCTGAGAAACTCTGTTCTGTATCAGCAAACTGGACGTTATATGTGAAGGCAGTAGAACCAATGTGGAGGGCACTGCTGTTTGCCTCGCCGGCCTCCACTCCCCTCTTCCTGTCTTCATAAGACGCCTAATTTCTTAAGTCATGCAGTTTGGACCATATCGAACCCATTTCTGGTTTTAGCCCTGACTCACTCAATCAACGTAATACCATCTATGTTGCCATGTCATCTGTTCGGAGTTGGGCACATGATTCGGCCCAAAATAAACAGCATAATCCCCTGGGAGCAGTAACTGGTTTAGAGATGGGTGCATTAGAGTCGGTCCAATCAGATCAAGCTCAAGACTTTTCAATGGTGGAGAAATACTAGGAGCTTCTGGAAGCCATTCTGCGTTCATGATCTCCAATCTTGGAATCATGAGGATATTTCTGGAACACAGGAATCACTGGGGGGTCCTGCAGTGATGATGTTGAGCCGTTTAAATAAGCCCTCCCCGAAGCCTGTTCTCTCTCTAAAATTTAGGTGTATGTGCCAATAATCAAGCCAGTTGGAAGTGAATTTTTATTACTTACAAATGAAAGCCTCCTAAATGAGCCTAGTCAATAAGAAAAAATTTACACCCTCACTAATTCAAGAAAC
This sequence comes from Panthera leo, assembly GCF_018350215.1. Lineage (NCBI taxonomy): Eukaryota > Metazoa > Chordata > Mammalia > Carnivora > Felidae > Panthera > Panthera leo. The sequence continues at coordinate 6,678,672 of NC_056686.1, read as the reverse complement.
CACTTACAGAATTTGAGTATTATCAATAATCTTCCAAAAAGCAGTTAGGACTTGTGTTTCTAGGAGGCTATGTTTCTTCCAACAGTTATGAGGAAACTCCCTGGATAGGATTTTGATTTTGCTCCTAAGGTAATACTGCTCTAACTACTGATGCCCAAGTTCAGAGATAACTCTCTGTGGGATATCCCACTCAGTGAAACCATGGAAAGGGTTTGAACAGGGTAGCAGAAAGGCCATGAGCAGCGAGTGGTTAAATTATGTCTTGAAGCGGTCATGAGAGAGAGCTGCTCTCTAGAATCTATTTGCCCAATTTTCTAAAAAATCTATTACCTGGATTTTTCTGTGTCTTCTCCCCCTTACTAATTATTCTTATATGCACCCCCCCCCCATTCCTTCAGCCCAGAACTGAAGTCTTGTGTTTATCACATAAACATGTATTTAACCTTTTCATTTTACCCGCATAAGCCGTACCTGATTATTTTCCCGCTATGGACTAGGTTTCTCTCTTCCAGTTTATGCAGAACAAAGCTAGACTATCACTATTACAACATTCACACTAGATTTTTTTCTATCTTTATTAGACCAGCGACACAAAAAACGTTTAATTATGCAAATTTTTACCTTTTAAACTCTGAGTATCAAGTAACAAGGACGCCTTTCAAAAGCTAGATGTTTTCAACAAGAACCGGTTTTCTACATACACAGTCACTCATCCTAGACACTAAAGCCGAGATCAATATGCTCTTTATTATAATTGCTACCCAACTGAGAGTAAACTGTTTTCCAGATTCACAGCTTCTACATAATAGCTACAACTTGGATTCCACCAACAAATGATACCCGCCAGACAACCTGTGATCCCAATCTATGGAGTTTCCAGTAATTCCCCTCTTCATTGGCTACCTCTATAGTCACGACTTGAAAACACTAGTACCTGTTTCTATATAATATTCTGGAATGTCTTATTTGAATACCTGGCATAAGGCTTAGAAGATTTCAGTTATGCAAATTCTGTATTTACTCAAAGCAAAATGCATCGTTTTTATGCAGCTAATTATCTTTTAGATGCTATTTCCTATATTCTGTATCATTTAGAAAGAACATTTAAATAGCACCCTACTTTCTTTTTTTATTTTTGAGACAGAGAGAGAGAGGGCATGCGAGCGAGCGCAAGTGGGGGAGGGACAGAGAGAGAGAGGGAGACACAGAATCTGAAGCAGGCTCCAGGCTGTCAGCACAGAGCCCGCCGCAGGGCTCAAACTCGGGAACCGCGAGATCATGACCTTGAAGTTGGACACTCAACCGACTGAGCCACTTAGGCGCCGGTAAATAGCGCCCTACCGAATGAATAAAAAACTCTACAGTATTTTCTAAACCTGAGGAGAATCATTTTTAGCAAGTCCACGAATCCAAAATAATGTTACTGTATGCCAATTAGAGTTTCAGCAAATCTTAATAGAGAACCATGTTCCCAATTCATAAATAATCAAAGCACTACTTTTATTTGGGACAATTTAACAGAGCACATAAATCTAAACCCCAGATAAGCCACACACTACCTTTTATTCAGTTAGTCAATCATTAAGTAAGTATCGATTAGGCATCTGTAACAAGTGTGATACTGTACTTGACGTGTACCGGTGATGAAAGGTGATGAAAACCGACACGGTTGCTATTCCCATGAAGGCTACTTCCAGCGGGAATCCCTCATACAAACACCACACGGCCTTTAAAACCGTCTGTCACAGGGGTGCCTGGGCGGCTCAGTAGGTTGAGCGTCCGTCCGTCCAACTCTTGATTTTGGCTCAGGCCCTGATCCCAGGGTCTCGGGATTGAGCCCTGCGCCGGGCTCTGCACTGAGCATGGAGCCTGCTTGGGATTCTCTCTCTCCCTCTCCTCCCCCCACTCTGCCCCTCTACCCCGCTCTCACGCACTCTCTAAAATAAAATTAAAAATTAAAAAAAATGTCTGTCACATATGTAAAATACACTGAAGAAGCAAAAGCCAACGTATATTCTCGATATACATAAGTCTTCTATAAAATATTACGTGCACACTGTGACGTGTCTTTTACCAAAATTTCTTTCAGCACGGCAGGCCCCCTGTCAAACACGTGCCTCACACTCCCAAGGTGACCATTAGCTGATACAGATTACATTCCTAGGCACAAGCAAAGTACAAGTACACCAGGTGACAGATGTCCATAATGCAGGCGGGGGGGGGGGGGGGGGGGGGGTGGCCGGGGCGATACTCAATCTTGGACACACCTTGGATTACCTATTTTAAAACCTTAAAGACATACTATAGTCCCACTAAGATACATTTTAAAGGCTATGGTGAGTATATTTGACGACAAAGGAAAAAACACATGCCACCAAAATAGGACTAAAGCATATAATCCAGGTCATCTGCCTCTAACTCCCGGGACAGCTTAGCCCGGCTCTTCCAGGTGCTGAGCACGTCTACTAAGTCGTCGCCTGGCTGCCACTGCTTCTTCAGCAGCTGAAGGGTGTCACTAACATTATATGGACTGCCAGAACCCCCGAGACATCTGAGAAGGAAAGTTTAAAGGATTTTTCTTGTATTTTTTTTAATGCTTATTTATTTTTGAGAGAGAGAGAGAGAGAGAGAGAGAGAGAGAGAAGGGGGGAGGGGCGGAGAGAGAGGGAGACAGGATTGGAAGCAGGCTCCAGGCTCTGAGCTATCAGCACAGAGCCTGACGCGCGGGACTTGAACTCACCTGAGATCACGACCCGAGCGGAAGTCAGACACTTAACTGACTAATCCACCCAGGCACCCCATTAAAGGATTTTTCTTAATAGGTATAACGTCTGGACCCAGAAGGGCCACTCCAAAGGATTTCGGTGTTTCTCTTCCTGAGAATGCTTAAACAGTAGAAAAGGAACCACGGGTTTTGTTATGTAGTAACAAAATCTGTTTAAATATGCTTTTTATTTTGATAACAATACAACCCAGATTTGGGGACGAGAGGGAAGAAAGCAGAAAACTGCAGTATCCCTAAAGATACTAAAAATCAACATCCAACGAATGACGTTCACCCATGCAGAAGTAACACATCGTAAGAGCTGGTTACGAATGAATGTGCGGGTAGGTGTCAAAACCTTAAAGATGGGTTTTGCCTCGGTGATTGTACCTTTAATGGTTTATCCTAAGAAACCGATCAGAGACCTACACATACATGTACACGTAAGGATGTCCAGTTATTTGTTTGTAAAAAATTAGAAATAAGATTAAAAAGAAATTATCATCAGAATAAGTTAGGGAGCCCTGTCATAAAATTACTTTAACATCCTCACTGAACTCCAGTCACTGGGCTTGGAAATTGTGTTCACCTTTTTCATGGCAACCACTGAACAGTAGAGTGACTACAGGTACACTCAGAAAATTCACTCCCGTGCTGTCATTAAAACTCAATATATTACTAAGAAGAAAGCAATTTAAAGAATACGAGCCTATTTTAAAATTAGCTATGAGGGGCGCCTGGGTGGCTCAGTCGGTTAAGCGGCCGACTTCGGCTCAGGTCACGATCTCGCGGTCCGTGAGTTCGAGCCCCGCGTCAGGCTCTGTGCTGACAGCCCGGAGCCTGGAGCCTGCTTCAGATTCTGTGTCTCCCTCTCTCTGACCCTCCCCTGTTCATGCTCTGTCTCTCTCTGTCTCAAAAATAAATAAAAACGTTAAAAAAAATTAAAAAAAAAATTAGCTATGAAATTACATTTGGTACACATATACATGCAGAGAACCTTTTCCAAAGAGCTTATTTTTAGGTGTTGCTTTGTGGGTGGTTTTTCCTGCAGTTCTCTTCTTTAAGGGTAACACTGTGTTAAAAAGAGGACTATTACAGATTAATGTAGGAGTATTTTTTGCCTTTGCAAAGAACCCAAGAAACTGTCTTTAAAAACAAAGTGAAAGAAACTTAAAGGACTAGGAGTTGTTTGGGACGCAGTTTTTATTTCCCAGGCTCTAATGTTAATTTTCAACTTAGTCGTAAGCCTCTTAGACCTGATAAACATAGTTCTTCGATATCATTAATTACTGATAAGTTAAACTTGCTTGGTATTAGTTCCCAAAGGCTAGTCACTAAATGGGAGGAACGTGACAAATTTACAAACAAAGGGCTCTGACTTCCTTACAAAGATAATGAATCTTAGAGTTTTGGAAAGATGCCAGCTTCACAACAGTGGAAACTACTAGTTAGAGCAAAGCAGGGAGTCTGCCTTTGGGCCAGGTGGCCCCACTGGGTTTACTGATTTTAACTATATGACAGACTCATGTTCTTTCATAAAAGGAAAGGGAAGTAACATACATATCCTAGGCTAGTGGGAATGTATCAAAATCCAATTCGTTACTGCCAAAACAGCCCTTCGAAGATTCATTCTGTCTTGAGTATCCACAAGAAATCCGGAGCTGCTGTAGAAGATGGAACTGAAACCTGTTAAATACGATGGCTTCAGGCACCACCCTAATCAACTCTATATTTTAATCAGTCCGTGTGAGTTGTGCCGGCTGCTGCAATCTTCCTCCATCACCAGGGAAGAGGCTGGAGCTCCAGTAGGAGAATTAGCAGCCAGAGGGCACTGTGAAGGGCAGGTAGGGAAATTCATCAAGACAGGGCGATAGATTTTTGCAGTAAGCCTCACAGAAGCTGCTCCAGACCAGGTAACTCTCCTAGTCTGGGATACAAAGAATTTTTTTAAAAAACCACCTCACTAAAAACAGGAAATCAAAATTACGGAGTAAGAAATCATTTTTAAAAATTACCCTTCTTGGCTTGAGAAATGACTTTTGCACGGCCAACCTGTTTCAAACTCCCCAGAATGAAAATTAATACACTAGATTAATTTAGGAATACACCCCCATACCCGTTACTCTCAGGAAACACTGGGGGATGATGTGACCAGATGGAGAAGGAAGGACAGGTTAGAGATGAATGAGAAATTCTTCCTATCTATGAAGAACCAAAACTTTTTGGCTGGAGAAACAAAGTGGGTGATCACCTACATAAGAACAAAGAGTTCAGGAACATTTTCATCCCTTACTTTTGGGCAGGTTAAGTTCTCAACCGTTACTGGTTTGTAATAAGGAGCACACTTCAGGCCAAGCTGCAACTAAAATACTCAAGTCAAGATGATAATCCACAATAAATTCTATTTTATGCAGACTGTCCCACACTTAAAAAATTGCTGTGCCAGGCCTCTTATTTGAGGTCCTCAAATAAGACCAAATTCCTGGAAGACTGCAAAAGGACCCAAAGCCACCAGCTGTATTAAAAGGAAAAAAAAAAAAATTACTAATACTCAAAAATATTTTCACTACTATTTTCCGAAGAATCGAAAGATCAGCTCCCTTCCTAACCCCCCCTACCACCCAACCTCCCTAAAACCGCGTTGCCACCGCTGAAAAATACAAGGTGCGTGACGATCAAAAAAATGCAGAGCTCTCAAAACAGGGCACATCTTACGGCGGACGCGTCCACCGGCAGGTGAGAAGCATTTCAACACACCGCCCTGACCTCATCCCCCCACCCCCACCCCAAGGCCCCCAGAGGCCCTCCCGCGGGTTGCGGGTCAGCATCGCGGCTCGCCAGCGCTACCTTCCAGGCCCCTGCTGATGCCCAACACCTGCAGCCCTCTAGGCTGGCTAAACTCGCCGCGGCGCGACCCCGAGGACCCCCCCGGGCCCACCCCAGCACCCGCAAGACTGCCCAGGCCCTTGGGAAACAGGCCCTGGAGCACAATCCGGGCAGAAGGACAGCGAGTGCAGCACAGCCAGGGCGGCCGGCCGGGAGGATGTGGGGCGGACCGCGCCACAGTGGCCAGGCAGGACCGCCCCCGAGTGACACTCGTCACGCCAGCCTCTGATTGTTTAAGAGGAGAAAAAGCCAGACTCGCCGAGGCGGGGGAGAAAGGGCGTGGGAGCGCGGCGGGCTCGGGGTGAAACCACCCCCGGGGGATGCGGCCCGAGGTGGGGGAAGGCCCGCGCCCCCAGGGCCTCCCCACCGCCGGGACTTCCTCCTCTGGGAGCCGGCGTTCCGGCCCGGCGAGGGCGGGTAACCGGGGGGCAGGGGGCGCCCCAGGGCGGGAGGGGGGGGGGGGGCGGGGACGCAGGGTCTGGACGGGACGCTCACCCGCCGGCGAAGAGGTGAAGCAGCGTGTTCTCCTTCTGCTGCGTGCCCGTCGCCATGGCCGCGCCGGCTCCACGGCCCGCCGCCTCCGGGTGCCCGGGGAGCGAGGCCGCTGGAGGGATGCGCGAGGTGGCCCGCTCCGCTCTCCCCGCGGCCCTCAGGCGGCTGCCGGCGCCGCCCCCATGCGCGCGCGGCCGGACAACCCGCTCCCTCGCCCAGCGCCCTCCGTGGCGTGGCCGCCGGCGCCTCACCGGCCTCTGCGGCGCGAGCCCAGCACCAGCCGGAGTCCGGCGCGCGGCCGTCACGTGGCGGGGGCCGGGCCGTGACGTCACGCGGCGGCGCGAGCCCGGGGCGGCACGCGGCGGGGGTGTGGGCCCGGATCCCGCGCGCCCATTGGCCGGCATGTGAGCGTGGGCGGGGCGACGGCGCAGCCTGGGCGGGCGTCTGCTCCGAGCGAAAGGCTGGGCGGGGCCGGCCTGGGCCGAGGCACCGGGAGCGAGAACCGGCCGACGCCGCTCGGTCCGCGCTCTGATGCAGACAGAGCCGCCTTGGCAAAGCCTAGGGGGACCCAGGGCCGGGACTCTTCCTTTTTTTTTTTTTTTTAGTGTATTTTTAGTTTAGTTTTTGTGATACGATGTGCAAAAAGGTGTATAAATTACATATTGCATCCCGCAGCTCTGTATTCAACGTCCAGCTTAGGGAAAACACATAAAACAGACTAACTTATTTTTGATTTTTCTGTAATTAGCATTATGTCCTGCAAAAACGCTTTTGGCCTATCCTTTCTGATCATCCGCCACCCAGGCTTCTGAGCTCCAAGCTTCTATATTCAAGCTGCTTCTCTACTTGTCCTTGGGTCACTGTCAAACTCAGCTGGCATCTTACCTCCAAGTCTGATAGGCAGGCCTTCCCTGGTCGCCCTGCAGCACCCTCTATCACATGATTCCACTTCATTTGCTCACATAGGCTCCTGCAGTTACTTTGCTGATTTATTCCTCTAAGCTGACCGTCTACCCCTGGAGTGTAAGCTTCAGGAGAGCAGGGATCTTGTTTCTTATTTCTGGTTGTTCCTGACAAGGTACCTGCCGCCAGTAATGACCCGAGAAGCTAATGAATACTTGTGCCGAACTGAACTCATCTTTCCATTCTTCCCCTTCCCCAAACCTGCCCTGCCTCTTGTATTTCCTGTCCTGGTGGTGACACCAGCATCTGCACAGACACTAACACCAGAAACTTTCCTGTTACCTTGGACTCCCCACTCTCTGTTTCTCTCAGCAGGCCCTCACTCACCTGGCATTTCTGTCTCCTGAAATTCTCCCAAAGCCATCTCCTTCTCTGTGTTCCTTCCATTACTGCTGTTGAAAGTTTTCATGCCTCTCACCTACTCTGCAGTAAAAAAAATCTGCCCCTTTACCCAGTCTGTCATTCCCCGCTTCCATCCCCCTCCAGAGCACTACGTACAGAATATACCATGTTTTCAATCTCCAGAGTTGCTAAAAGCAGTACCTTGACCTAACCAAGCTGCTAGATGTCCAGTATGTAAACACAAAGAAAGCTTAAGCAGAAGGGAAATTGTGTGCAAACACAGGAGCTGGGTATTTGATTGCTGGGGCTCTTTAAAAACAGCTTTTAGGAGCAGTCATCCAAAACGCAAATGCAGTGAATACTCCATATTAAAACCATTACTCCCAGGCTTAGAAAGAGGGAAAGCCATACGAATGCTCCATGATATGAGGAAAAAGAGGAAAGGAAGGAAATAAGGCAAACAGGAAGAAAAAAAAATCAAGTTTCTTCGTGTTTCCTGGATCTCCCAGATCCCTTGCTTTAGCTGCTTGTGAAGTCAGCGTTGGTCTTAGCTGAAGATGATTTATGGGGCATGAGTACAAGGAAGGAGAAAGTAATACAACCCTGTTAACCAGGAAGGAACCTCTCTCATCTAGGCAGGATTCTAACCCGAGGGGATGCCATGCTTGAGACACAGCCCTCCACATTGGCTGCTCTCACGGAAGTGTCTGAGGCTGGGACCCAGGCTTCTAACACCAGGGCTGGGTGCCAGCCTCTATTTATTTATTTATCTTGGTGGTGACTCCACGCTCAACGCAGGGCTCGATCTCATGGCTCTGAGATCAAGAGTCACATGCTCTATCAACTGAGCCAGTGGGGTGCCCCCAGCCTCTGGCTTTTTTTTTTTTTTTAAGTTTATTTATTTTGAGAGAAAGAGAGAGAGAGAGAGAGAGAGAGAGAGAGAGAGAGAGAATGTGGACGTGCAAGTGGGGAGGGAGCAGAGAGAGAGGATCCGAGGCAGGCTCCACACTGTCCGCGCAGAGCCCGATGCAGGGCTCGAACCCATGAACTGGGAGATCACAACCAGAGCAGAAGCTGGATGCTTAAAAGACTGAGCCACTCAGGTGCCCCCAGGCTCTTGCTTTCTTTTGCTCAGCTAGCCTAGGCTGTGCTGGACGCATGCACAGCCCTCCCCACCTCCTTGTTAATAGTAACTCTGCCTTCATGTTAGAGTTTTTCCAAGGTCTTTCAGGTATATTGTCTTGTGGGATACTCACCATGTCTGGCAAGCCCTGTTGTTTTCGTTTCCTTTTTATGGATAAGCAAGACAAATTTGCCCAAGGTCACACAGCTAGTTAGTGGCTGATGCAATGCTCTTTCATGCCTCCGTGCCTTAGAACATGCTGTTGCCTAGGATGCCCCCTTCCTCTGCTGGCCCGATGCCTTCTGGACCTCATTTGAGACCAGCTCAAAAAATCAGCTATTCTGTGAGGCCACTGCTGTTCCCGTGGGGGCATCGAGTGCTTCCCTCTCCTGTTACCTGTCACTCAGCAAAGGGATCATGGCTGTGGCTACCAGGTCATGTTGCTGTGCATTCTTGCAGTGCAGGGCACCAGTGTTCCCTCCCTGCCTGGCATACGGGTTGGTGGGAGTGAAAGCTGGGACAATATTTTCAGAAGGAAGTCTGGACGTTTTGCCAAAATGTTGAAATGTGCACATCCTTTGACTGCCACGTGGAGGAAGAGATTTCATTCATTCATTTATTCAACATCTATTTATTGAGCATTTACTCTGTTTAAGGTAGTGTGCTAGGCTCGGGGTACATCAGGGGTTAAAATGGGTAAAAATCCTTGTCAAAACAGGAGCGCTCAGATCCAGCGACACATGAAAAGGATTATGCATCAAAGCAAGTGAGAGATGTCCCCAGGATGAAAGGTTGGTTAACATTTGGAGGTCAATCAATATAGCATAGGAACAGAATAAAAGAGAAAAACCAGGTGATTGTGGCAGTAGATGCAGAAAAAGCATTTGACAAAACTGAATACCCATTCCTGAAAAAAGCTCTTGGCAAACTGGGAATATGAAGGAGTTCCTCTCCCTGAATAAGGGCGTCTACAACAAATCTACAGCTAACTTCATACTGGTAGTAAGATTGCTTGCCTGCCTCCCCAAGATCAGCAACAAGACCGTCTATGCTTACCACTTTTCAGTGTGGCACTAGAGGTCCCAGTCAACGCAATAAGTCAAGAAAAATAAATACGAGACGTAAAGATCAGAAAGGAAGAAGTAAAATCGTCTTTAGTCACAGATGATATAACAGTTTACTACGGAGTCCTAATGAATCTGTATAACAAGGAATAGAACTAGTTAGTGAATTTAGTCAGATCACAAGAGACAAGGGTAATTATACAAGAAAGAAAGAATTTTTGCTAGCTACGAGCAATTTGAATATGAAAAAAATTTATTTTAGTGTTTATTTATTTTTAAAGGAGAGAGAGAGACAAAAAGCATGAGCGGGGGGAGGGGCAGAGAGAGAGAGGGAGATGCAGAATCAGAAGCAGGCTCCAGGCTCCGAGCTGGCAGCACAGAGTCTCGGATGCGGGTCTCGAACTCATGAGCTGTGAGATCACAACCTGAGCCAAAGTCGGATGCTTAACTGACCGAGCCACCCAGGCGCCCCCCAAAAAATTCTATTTACAACAGCATTTGAACAACAGCAACCATAACAAAGAAGTCAGACATAAAGGAATGCATGATTCCATTTATATGAAAATCGAGAAAAGGCAAAACCAACGTATAGTGACAGAGAGCAGATCAGTAGATGCCTAGGGCTGGGGCTAGGAAGGGGGTTGACTGCAAAGAGGCCAGAAGACATTCTTAGGGTGATGAAAATGTTCTCAAGCCTGATCGAGGTATACATACTTGTCAAACTTCAGTAAAATGGTTGCATCTTATTGTACGTAAATTATATCTCAATAACATTGATTGGAAAGGAAAAAAGCCAAGCAGACTACATGTATAAGCATACGTCCAACATATCAAGTTTAGGGATGAGGAAGGGCACAGACAGATGGTTCTACAGGGAGATCCACTTAGGCGCTAACCCCATTTAAGCCACCACTCCCAGTCTTGGTGGGTGGGGGAGGAGAGGCTTGTTTGGGTTTTTTGCAACTGTTCAAATTTTGAAGGGCCTGAGGCTCCCTGCTGACCCGTTGCTGGTTTCTTCTTGCTTTCTTCCTCTGATTGGTGGCTGTCAAACCTCTAATTGCTTCTTTAATCCTTGTTTTTCTGCAAAGCTGCCCGCTCCTGGGAAAACACCTCCCACTGCACCCCCACAGGCTGGGATTTCAGATCTTTCCAGGGAATTGTAAGGAGCATTTTGCTTCCTTATTAAGCCTAAGGTTGGAACAGGGCTCTTTTCCCTCCTGAGAGGCCTCACCTAGAATGAGCTGATGTTCAAGGCCCCTGTCTTCCCAGGGGCTGGTGGGTAGCAGGGGCAGGGGGTATGGTTGGGGGGCAAAGGACAATTGCCCTGCAGGCTGCTGCGCTCTTCCTTTTGTTTCTCCTTAAGAAATCCAGCCAGAGCCAAGTTTCTGCCACAGTCCTAATGAGGCTCTGCCAGCCCAGCCTCCTTGCTCATAAAAGGCCTGTGTTGTCCCGGCTACCGCAAGGATAAGCGCGGCCAGCAAGTTGCCCTCTTCAGGTCCGCCAGGCTGGAACCTGTTTGTCCAAGCTCTTTGTGAGCCCATCGCCCCTGCCCCCATGCTTCCCTGTTCCTTTCTTAGAAGGAATGCACTGTAGGGGAGGAAAAAGAAATTTGCTTCTACCCCTCTAGGTTCTTGGCTGTGACACCTCCTGTAATAAAAGAGAGATTCACAGGAGAAAAACGATTTAATTTCATACGTTTGGGGCCCCCAAAGACATCAGACCCAAAGAAGTGACCGGAGCAGATAGGTTTTCTACCTTTTTGACAAGGAAACCATAAAATTTGTGAAGAACTGACAAGACAAAGAAGTTTGGGCTTTTTTGGAAATTGGAAAGGAAGTACCAAGGTTTGTTTATCTGGCCTTCAGTACTGAGCAGCAGACCCTGTTACGAGGATTCTTAAATTTTTTTTTTTTAACGTTTATTTATTTTTGAGACAGAGAGAGACAGAGCATGAACGGGGGAGGGGCAGAGAGAGAGAGGGGGACACAGAATCGGAAGCAGGCTCCAGGCTCTGAGCCGTCAGCACGGAGCCCGACGCGGGGCTCGAACTCACGGAGTGTGAGATCGTGACCTGAGCTGAAGTCGGACGCTTAACCGACTGAGCCACCCAGGTGCCCCTTACGAGGATTCTTCCTCATACCTATTGGCGGCCGTTGAAATGCACAAGAAGTCTAGTTCCAGAGTGGGCTGGAGACAAAGAGGTTAAGGACCTGTGTCACCCTAAAAGAAGGGAGGGTTGTCTTTAAATGACACCCCCAGGGCACCACACCCTCTTCAAGCTCCAAATGGTTTTGAATAGTTCTCCTTCCTGGGATTTAACGACCCCCTGTAAATGGCCTCCCGGTCAGGCAAGGTCAGGGTTTGCCATCAAATGGGGCGGACCAAGGTCAGGCTCCGCGGCTGCTGGGGGAGTTAGCCTCCGGGGCTTCAGGGCCGGAGGCTCCTCACGGTTCCTCCAAGTTCCTCTCACAGATGAGCAGACCGAGCTCAGGAGAGGCTGAGGACGCTACCCCTGCCTGCAGAATGGGGGCGCTTCCCCGCCAAGCTGAGGCCGAGGTGAGCGCGCCCACCCTAGAGTCAGGCCGTGTGGGCTCAAGTCCCAGAATCTGGGGCAAATCAGCCTCTCTGAGCATCTGTTCCCCAACTGCCAGAGGAGATGATAAATAATAGTACCTGCCTCCCGGGGTTGTGGTGAGGATTATGTAAGGTAACGGCGCCTTGGCCAGAGGAACACAAGCCTTGTTACAGTCCTGCTTCTGGCTCCCCAGCCCCTCAGTATGGGATCAAGTCACATTATCGGTGGGACGTGGCGGGCAGCTGGAAAGGCTGTATAGGGCAAGAATCTTTGAGGACCCTTGGTATAGGAAGTGGGGTCTGGGTTCTCGTCCCCAGCGTGGGGCCCCGAACTGAGGAGAGGCCCGTTGCCCTCCTCAGCCCGACAGCGCTGAGTCCTGAGGGATGCTGGGCCAGGAGCGTCCACATGGGTGTCGCCGTTCCAGAAGCAATGGTGACCGGACCCTCAGCAGCTTCCCCCCGCTGGGGGGGGGGGGGTAGGGCAGGGCAAGAGAGAGAAATGGGGTAGACACCCCTCACTCACTCATTCATTCCACGGGACAAATGCTGCCTTGTCCCCCACTCTGTTGTATACCCGGGTATGGCATGGGGCATCCGTGGCGGGTGAACTTCACGGTCCCGCCTGCCTGGAGTTTCAGTCTTGCAGAGAAGAAAATCCCGGGTGGGGAAGAGTTCTTGTTCTCCGGGCAGCTTCACCTCAGCTACACCTGACAGAGTTTTGACAAGTAACAGCTCTCTCTGGCTTTCTGGAAGACAACACAGAGTTGCTAGGCAAAGGATGGAGAACGGGGCCTGGAGTCCCAGCGGCTCAGGGCACGGGTCCCCACCTGGGTCCCGGAACCGTCGGTGAAGCAGAACGAGCTTTTTTTCTGTTTGTTTATTTAATTTAATTAATTAATTTATGTTTAACCTTAATTTTTTTTTAAATGGCTTATTTATTCTTAAGAGAGAGAGAGACAGAGAAAGAGCAGGGGAGCGGCAGAGCGAGAGAGGGAGACACAGAATCCGAAGCAGGCTCCAGGCTCCGAGCTGTCAGCACAGAGCCCGACGCGGGGCTCGAACTCACAAGCCACGAGATCATGACCTGAGTGGAAGTCGGACACTTAACCGGCTGAGCCACCCAGGCGCCCCTAATTTATTTATTTATTCTTGGAGGGAGAGAGAGAGAGTGAGAGCGAGCAGGAGTGGGGGAGGGGCAGAGAGAAGGGGAGAGAGAGAGAATGAGCAGGGGAGGAGCAGAGAGAGAGGGCAGTGCGGAACCTGATGTAGGGCTCGAACCCACGAACTGTGAGATCATGACATGAGCTGAAATCAAGAGCCAGCTGCCCAACAGACTGAGCCACTCAGGCGCCCCCGATGGGTCCCTTTCCAATGGGCTTTTTTTCCGGGCCTGCCCGCTCAGGGAGGCAGAACCAGGCCACCCTTCAGAGGGCTGAAGGGGTGATGTGCCAACAAGCCCTGGGGAGTTTGAAGAATTCATTAGCTCCTGGAAACAATCCCAAGTTCACCGTGCTCCCTGGGGAGCCGGCTCCGGTTGCCGGCCTGACGTTGCTTCGGTCTAAGTAGGGCAGAGCTGGGATGCCGGGGCCCTGGCCCTGGTCAAGGGAGGGGCACAGGTCTGCAAAAGGGACCCAGAATCCTAGCTAACATTTATAGAGTGCCCATGCTTGTGTTAAGTCACCTGACTATTACAACAGCACGGTCAGGGGGAGACTATTCTTATTGTCCCCATTTTACAGAGGAGATCACTGAGGCCCAGAGGATTTCAACCAGTATGTTTTGGTTCCAGGGTCTGTACTGCAACCTCCTCCCAGGACTGGACTAGAGGCTCTAAGCAGAATGCATCCCTAGACTTTCTCCCTCTGACATTCAAGTTAAGCTGATCTGTGAGCCACTTTTCTTGGCGCTGATATGCAAACCTGTTAGAAGTGAGGGAAGAGGGAGGCAGGGGCAAGGAAGGAGAACAGGCTGGGGTCTCATTACCACAGGCTTTATCTGCCATGGACGTGGCCATGGACATCAAAGCTAAAAATAACTGGGGTGGGGGCGGAGCCTGGGTGGCTCAAGTCAGTTAAGCAGCTGACTTCTGCTCGGGTCAGGATCTCATGGTTCTGGAGTTCGAGCCCTGCATCGGGCTCTGTGCTGACAGCTCAGAGCCTGGAGCCTGCTTCCGATTCTGTGTCTCCCTCTATCTCTCCCCCTCCCCCACTCATGCTCTGTCTCTCTCTCTCCTTCAAAAACAAATAAAAATTAAAAAAAAAAAAAAAGATAGCTGGAGACACCTGGGTGGCTCAGTTGGTTAAGCGTCTGACTTCAGCTCAGGTCATGATCTCACGGTTCGTGAGTTCGAGCCCCGCTTCGGGCTCTGGTCTGACAACTCGGAGCCTGGAGCCCGCTTTGTATTCTGTGTCTCCCTCTGTCTGCCCCGCCGCTGCTTGCACGCTGTCTCTTGCATTGTTTCAAAAATAAATTAACATTAAAACAAACAGACAAATAAATAAAATGCTTGCCTCTCACCAGGTGATTCAGAATCTTCCCAGCACAAACCCGCTCTGAATTAGAAGCGGCCCCTCCTGCTTCCTTGAGGCTCAGCCCACTGTTTCCTTATAGATCTTATTTACCTCCGGGCCTCTCCCACTAAAAGGGTGGGGTCCAGGACAGGGCGTAGTGTTCCCCAAACCAGTGCTCAAGGGCACTGGGGGAATGTGGTTTGACTGTTGACAGATAAGGTGGGTCATGTGGCCCGTGGCGATTTTACAGATGGGGAAACTGAGCTCTGGGAGTTGCAGGTTACTGAGCTATACAGCTGATAAGGGCAAAGATAAGACGAAAGCTGTCTTATCATTCCAGATTCCAGGCCCCTTCTGTCCTATCCTGATGCCCACCCCCAAAGGGGTTGTTCTGGGCAGTTGACAATGCGGTTTAAAATGTGGTTCCTAGGGGCGCCTGGGTGGCTCAGTCGGTGGAGTGTCCGACATCGGCTCAGGTCACGATCTCGCGGCCTGTGGGTTCGAGCCCCGCGTCGGGCTCTGTGCTGACGGCTCAGAGCCAGGAGCCTGTTTCCGATTCTGTGTCTCCCTCTCTCTCTGACCCTCCCCTGTTCATGCTCTCTCTCTGTCTCAAAATAAATGTTAAAAAAAAATTAGAAAAAAAAAATGTGGTTCCTACAGCTCAAATATTGCCAAACTTCCCACTCTGTGATTGAGGGGCCACACCCTCTCCCTGGGTGACCTTACCCAACCTGATAAGACTTTAAAAAACCATCTATCTGGCCCCCTATGACCCCACCTCTTCCCTGAGATCTGTTCTGGAGTATTCACTTACACACACAGGTTGCTTTCTAGGTCTGGAATCAGTCTGGCTCTTAATGGTGTCATTGAATCATGAAAAGTCTGAGTTATATATATGGTTTTTTGGGAGGGTATACTTTTTTTTTTTTTAAGCTTATTTATTTATTTGGAGAGAGGGAGTATGAGCGGGAGAGGGGCAGAGAAAGAGGGAGAGAGAGAGAATCTTAAGCAGGCTCTGGACTGTCGGGACAGAGCCTGACATGGGGCTCAAACCCACAAACCACGGGATCATGATCTGAGCCCAAACCAAGAGTTGCAGGCTTAGCCAAATGAACCACCCAGGTGCCCTGGGAGGGGTAGAACTTCTGCCTGAATTCCTCCTGATCTGGGCACTAGGGACTCAGGTAAGAACAAGGAGTGATTCCCATCTTCGTGGAGGTCAAATTCCAGTTGGGGAGACTGTCAACCACAAAGAAACAAACGGTACATTAAATCATTCCCTGGCGTCCAATACTGTAAAGGAAATAGGTAGGTTCTGGGATGGTTAAGGGTGTGACGTATCTAACATTCCCTTTGGAAAGGGCGGTTAGGGGAGAACACACAGCAGAGGTGCTGAGGGACTATGGGGCCCTCCACTCTTTGGTTCCAGAGCCTCTGCCCCTGGGAAGTGGCTTATTTGGGATCCCAAAAGACCCCTCGCTAGAAAACTCCTCCCAATCCAAGATGAGACACAACAAATAACTTTTATTTAGTTTTAAAAAATATTTACTTATTGGGGGGCACCTGGGTGGCTCAGTCGGTTAAGCGCCTGACTTCGGCTCAGGTCGTGATCTCACCATCGGTGAGTTCGAGCCCTGTGTTGGGCTCTGTGCTGACAGCTCAGAGCCTGGAGCCTGCTTCATAGTCTGGGTCTCCCTCTCTCTCTGCCCTCCCTTGCTCATGCTGTCTCTCTCTGTCTCTCAAAAATAAATAAACATTAAAAAATTAAAAAAAAATTACTTATTTTGAGAGAGAGAGAGAGAGAGAGAGAGAGAGAATCCTAAGCAGGCTCTGTGCCGCCAACTTGCTCCCACAAACTGTGAGATCGCGCCCTGAGCCGAAATCAAGAGTTAAAAACATTCAGCCGACTGAGCCACCCCGGCGACCCCAATAACTTTTACAGCACAAACCTGAGTTATTCTCGGCTTCATTTATTTTTAAGAATAATAAC
The DNA here is from genome assembly GCF_018350215.1 of Panthera leo. Classification (NCBI taxonomy): domain Eukaryota; kingdom Metazoa; phylum Chordata; class Mammalia; order Carnivora; family Felidae; genus Panthera; species Panthera leo. The sequence continues at coordinate 6,661,964 of NC_056686.1, read as the reverse complement.
ACGGATGCAACAAAACTTGCCATTGTAACCATTTCTAAGAATACCGCTCCGTGGCATGAAATACACTCACGTTATTGCACAGCCCACACCAGCATCCGTTTCCAGGACTTTTTTCATCTTCCCGAACAGGCACTCTGTCCCCGTGCAGCGCTAACTCTCCGTGCTCCCTCCCGGAGTCCCTGGGAACCACTCTTCCACTTTCTGTCTCTGTGAACTTGACAGCTCTAAGTGGGTGGAATAATACGGCCTGTCTCTTTGCGGCTGGCTCGTTTCACTCGGCATAACGCGTTCCCGAGGTTCATCCGTGTCGCAGCAGGTGTCAGAGCGTCCTTTCTTTTTAAACGCTGAATACTCGACTGCGTCGTATGGGTCAGCCACACTTTGGTTGTCCATTCGTGCGTTGGAGGTCACTTGGGTTGCTTCCGCATTTGGGCTGATGTGAAGAAGGCTGTTAGGAACACCGGGGTGGGGGTGGGGGTGGGGGCTACAAATAATCTGTTCGTGATACAGCTTTCAGTTCTTCTGGGCATGTGCACAGTAGTGGAATTGGTGGGTCACGTGGTCATCCTATGATTACATTCTATGATTCTATGATTACTTGTTTGGGGAGCTGCCATAGTTTTCAGTAAAACCAGGGGAAACCTCCAGGGGTCAACAGGCAGCGAGCTGTGGCTCCCCTCTGCTTGCTGAACTTTATAACCCAGGCGTTCCCATGGTTGCGGGAATAAGGGTGCAGGCGGGGTCTTCCAGGGGCCACGGGCTCTCTGAAGGGTGGACTTTAACCCATCTGCCAGCAAAGGTAGGTGAGGAGGCTCGTCTGTCATCTGGATGCAAGGAGGGGGGAAAAAAAAGCTCCTCTGGAAATGGGCGTTCACAGGCTTGCCCCCATGTGAGTTTGGGGCTTGAATTTGCACCGCCTTGTGATCCAGAGAGAACCAAATGGGAAAATTGTGCTTGCCTTTGCTTTCCTCCAAAGCACGGATGGGATGGTGATCCCAGGCATTGGAGTGAGATGAGGGAAGGAGGAAGGGGGTGAAGGGGGTGCCAATGAGCTGTTAGCACTGGGGGCACAGGGGGCCAAATCCTCCTGGGACCCCAGGGAGGCTGGGTGGGACCTCAGAATGTCCCCCTGAGGGACCTGGAGGCTGGGTGTCTACCAACAACACCTCTTTCTCAGGGGCCCAAGGTTGCTCCCATGGGGCTGACTCCTGGATCCCTCAGACTGCCGGCGACTGGCCTCCGGAAGATTCAGGAAGCCACAGGGGCCTGCCTAGGTAGTGTCTGCCCTGACTTTTGGGGCTGGCCGGGGACACAGGTGGGTCCCTGACAATGTTTGATCCATTAAGCTAATAGCCCCGGGGGGCGGGGGGGGGCAGTGCTGGAAGGTCTGACGCAAGCCCCACACCTCCCACAGTGGTTTTACAGGGTTCCCATCCTTCAGCGCTCAGCTGAATGTGAGCTCAAACCCACCATTTCAAAACACAATCTGCCTCTGGCAATATTTCCAGATTCTTCTGTCACGGGACACTCCTGCATGCCTCGTGCCTTCGTACACGCTGTGCCCTCTGTCTGCACCCCTCCCCTTTCCCTGCTGGTCCATCTACCTCAAATGTCACCCCCCCCCCCCTCCATGGGGCCCTCTGCTGTTCTGCCCCAGCTTTGGCTAAGCATTCCTCCCCCCCGGGGGTCTCTGGGTACCTCTGCTGGAAGTCCCAACCCGGGAGCTTTTGTTTACATTTGTCTTTTCTGCTTTAGTTTTTACTGCATGGCCTGTGCCTCGGAAAATATATGGAAATGACCAGACAACAGAGTTGTCTGGTACCTTCTTCAGGCGAGCCTTGCTACACAGAAGCTGGCCAACTTAGTTTCGATAACCCCGTGTCCTCGAAACTCATAGCACTTAATTCTTTTTTTTTTTTTATACATTTTTGAATTTTTATTTTATTATTTTTACATTTATTTATTTTTGAGAGACAGAGCACAAGCAGGGGAGGGGCAGAGAGAGAAGGAGACACAGGATCCGAAGCGGGCTCCAGGCTCCGAGCTGTCAGCACAGAGCCCGACGCGGGGCTGGAACCCACAAACCGCAAGATCATGACCTGAGCTGAAGTCGGACGCTCAACCGACTGAGCCACCCAGGCGCCCCAGCACTTAATTCTTTAAAACAGTCTGGGGATTTTAGATCACAAAGTGTGGGTATCAATGTTTTTGTTTCTTTCTTTTTTTTTTTAACGCTTATTTATTTTGAGAGAGAGAGGTAGAGAGCAAGCAGGGGAGGGGCAGAGAGAGGGGGAGGCAATCCCAAACACGTGCCAGGCTGTCAGCACGGAGCCCAATGCAGGGCTCAAACTCACCAACCATGAGATCAAGACCTGAGCCAAGCTCAGGAGTCAATGCTTAACTGACTGAGCCACCAGGGAGCCCCTTGTTTTTGTCTTAAATGAGCTCCCCCTGCTACTCAGTGGGGTTTTAAAAACAGGCAACTCTGGGCTCAGGACTCAGGGCTCCCGGGGCCCATCCCTGGGACACTGGCTCCTCCTGGCAGTGGCCCAGGAACTCGCTGTTCTGTGACAACAGCGTGGAGAAGCTTCTTCCCCAAGGGCTTTCCCCTCGGGGAGGGCAGGGGCTCAGCTAAAACTCTAGGACAAGCCTGGGGTTGCCAGCACTCCTCGGAGCAACCTCGGGGACAAGCCAATCTTTCCACGGAGAGGCACGGCTGGCACTTCAACCCTGGTTGTTAAGGACACCGGGCAGGGACTTGGCCCCTGTCTGTGCCCTCACTCGCAGCCCTGACAGTCACAGATCACGTTGCGATCCTGAGGCCTTTAGGAGTTCCTGAATGGCAGATTCGGTCACAAAAGTCTTCAGTGAGGAGTGAACTGGGAAAGGGAGTTGGAGTGGGTGTTTTTTTCCTTTCAAATGTTTGTTTTTGAGGCCGGGGGTGGGGGCAGGGGCAGAGAGAAGGGGACAGAGGATCTGAAGCAGGGTTTGCATTGACAACATTGAGCCCGACGACGACATGGGGCTTGAACTCACGAACTGAAGTCAGACACTTAACCGAGCCACCCTGAGTGGGTGTTTTACCCCAAGTCCCCGGGTGGAGAGTGGAGGCGGGGACTCCAATCCCACAGAGACCGCCCAGCTGATCTTTATGTTTTATAGCTCAGATTTGACATCAGGAATCATATCCATCAACAAGGACTGAAACAAACAAAACCCTGATGAATTAGTTAGACTTAGGGTCATTTCATTATACATCTGGCTTGATTATTATTCTGTTTTTTAATTAGAGTGTCCTCAAACTATAGCTGCAAAACCTGCTTTTGTACCACCTGGGCTTTAAAAATGGCTTTTACATTTGTAAATGGTTGGTCGGGGGAAACACTAGAAGAATATTTCACGACAGGTGAAAAGTATAGAAATTCAAATTTCCCCATCCTTAAAAAAATTTGTTTGAGGATTTTACTTTTTTTAAATTATTTTTTAAACATTTTATTTTTATTTTTTTATTTATTTAAAAAAAATTTTTTTTTAACGTTTTATTTATTTTTGAGACAGGGAGAGACAGAGCATGAATGGGGGAGGGTCAGAGAGAGGGAGACACAGAATCCGAAACAGGCTCCAGGCTCTGAGCTGTCAGCACAGAGCCCGGCGCGGGGCTTGAACTCACGGACCGTGAGATCATGACCTGAGCTGAAGTCGGCCGCTTAACCGACTGAGCCACCCAGGCGCCCCATTTTTTAAACATTTTAATGTTTATTTATTTTTGAGAGAAAGAGACAGAGTGTGAGCAGGAGAGGGGCAGAGAGAGAGGGAGACACAGAACCCGCAGCAGGCTCCAGGCTCTGAGCTGTCGGCACAGAGCCCGACGTGGGGCTCGAACTCATGGACCGAGAGATCATGACCTGAGCCGAAGTCAGATGGTTCACCGACTGAGCCACCCAGGCACCCCGAAGGATTTTATTTTTAAGTAATCTCTACCTATGCTCAACGTGGGGCTTGAACTCACAACTCCCGACATCAAGACGGCAGATGTTCTCCTGACTAAACCGGCCAGGCGCCCATCGAATTTCCCCATCCTTAAATAAAGTTTTACGGGGACACCACCATGTCCATCCAATTACATAGTATCTGTGGCTGCTTTCCCTACAGAGGCAGAGGGCTGTGTAGTTGAGACATAGATCGGATGGCTATAAAGCTGAAAATAGATACTGATTGGTACTTTACAGAAAGTTCACTGAGGCTTGGGTTAGAATATTGGTGCTAAAAGACTTAATGCTACCCATCCGTAGCACCTGGTAAAATGCTGGGCGACCCTGAGCATTCGGTACACGTGTGGTGAAAAAGAAAGAAAGAGAGAGAGAAAGAAACAAAGAAAGCAAGGAAGGAAGGAAGGAAGGAAGGAAGGAAGGAAAGAAGGAAGGAAGGAAGGAAGGAAGGAAGGAAGGGAAGGAAGGAAGGAAGGAAAGAAGGAAGGAAGGAAGGAAGGGAAGGAAGGAAGGAAGGGAAGGAAGGAAGGAAAGAAGGAAGGAAGGAAGGAAGGAAGGGAAGGAAGGAAGGAAGGGAAGGAAAGAAGGAAGGAAGGAAGGAAGGATGAAGGGAAGGAAGGAAGGAAGGAAAGAAGGGAAGGAAGGAAGGAAGGGAAGGAAAGAAGGAAGGAAGGAAGGATGAAGGGAAGGAAGGAAGGAAGGAAAGAAGGAAGGAAGGAAGGATGAAGGGAAGGAAGGAAGGAAGGAAGGAAAGAAGGGAAGGAAGGAAGGAAGGGAAGGAAGGAAGGAAGGAAGGAAGGAAGGAAAGGAAGGAAGGAAGGAAAGAAGGAAGGAAGGAAAGAAGGAAGGAAGGAAGGAAGGAAGGAAGGAAGGGAAGGAAGGAAGGAAGGAAGGGAAGGAAGGAAGAAAGAAAGAAAAACAAGGTAACTTGGTCTCACACAGAGGTTTAAATACGGTTGTCCCCAGATCCAGGCTGCACCCATGCTGGGGCTCAATACAGGAGTGCTGGTCATGGAGGGCAGGGTTGAGCCAGTGTGCTGGGCCTCCGGGCCTCAGGAGACTGCCCTCTGGAGAGTCACCAAGTCAGCTCTGCTGGGGACCACACCTGTGCCAGTGTAAACGCCACTCCCTGACTCTCAGAGCTAGGAATGTCCGGCTACGCTGACATTTGCCCCGCCTGCCCTAACAAGTCCCGGATGCAGGTACCACCAGGTTTGGCTTTCATGGGAGGCCTCTCTGCTTGGCTTGCGGTGGCTCTCTTCTCCCTGTACGCTCCATGAGTGGACACCCCTGATGCCTCTCTCTCCTTGTGAGGACACCGGTCAGTCCTATTGGATGAGGGCACACCTCTGTGGCCGCATTCAACCTTGATCACTTCCTTACGGGTCCTGTCTGCAAATACAGTCACGTTCCGAGGTACCAGGAGTTAGGATTCAACATGAATTTGGGGGAGGGGGGGAGACACAGTCCATTACACTTAATTTTCTTTAAATCAAAGTGTAGCAGGCACTGCAGCCCCCCCCCCCCCCGCCCCTCCCCGCTGCAGACGCCCTAAGGGTGTTCTGAGGCCCAGACCCTGGGGCCAGGACCTGAGGAACTTGGGTCTTGCTGGCAGCTGCCGATCAGCGGCCCTGCCTCCCAGCCACCTTCTTCTGGGGGAAGCCGGAACCCCACGCCCACCTCCTCCAGGCAGTGGTTCCTCGACGGCCCTCGTCGGCCCTCCTCTGCTTCCCTCAGCCCCTAGCCTCAGACAGTTCAACGTTTTTTGGAAACAGAAAAAAAAACTCTGAGCTTTGTCCCAGAGCAGAGAAGCCCTGAGTTTCCAGTCTCAGAGCCTGTGTTAAGGTGGGGAGAGAGAGGAAGGGAAAAAGAATGGCAATCGTTCTTCCGAGAGTAGGAAAACAAAATGCTCATTGTTCTGCAGCTCCCTAGGTGATGCCCCGTCCTCCTCTGGGTGCTCCCCTCCGCCCCGCAGTGGCCTCTGTAAATGTCCTTTTTGCTCAAGACCCCACCAACTCTTTCTGCCTCCAGTGAACACTAGCTTGGCTTCAAAGAGAAAACAGATGTTGGGGCTGCTGGCCTCCAATTCCTGGGGCTTCCCGCCAGGGATCCACTCAGCGTCAACCCCTCTCCTTCCTTCCATGCAGTGGGAGGGGGTCCTCCCTGTCTCTGGCCGATCGCTCCCCTCAACCCCCTCCAGCTCCACCGATGATCTCTTCTGCATTTAAGCTTTTTTTTTTTTTTAATTAAAAAACATTTTTTTAATTAAAAAAAGTTTTTTTTAACATTTATTTATTTTTGAGACAGAGAGAGACAGAGCATGAACAGGGGAGGGTCAGAGAGAGAGGGAGACGCAGAATCCGATACAGGCTCCAGGCTCTGAGCTGTCAGCACAGAGCCCGACGCGGGGCTCGAACCCACAGACTGCGAGATCATGACCTGAGCCGAAGTCGGACGCTCAACCGACTGAGCCACCCAGGCGCCCCTAAAAAACATTTTTAATGTTTATTTATTTTGAGAGAGAAAGACAGGGAGTGTGTGCACGATTGTGTGTGCTCGAGTGGGGGAGGGGCAGAGAGCAATGGGGGCGGTGGAGAGAATCTCAAGCAGGCTTCGCACCGTCAGTGCAGAGCCCGACTTGGGGCTCGATCCCATGACCGTGAGGTTGTGACATGAGCCGAAATCAAGAGTTGGTCACTTAACTGACGGAGCCACCCACCCAGGCACCCCTAAGTGTTGTTTTATTTTTTTAATTCAAAAAAAATTTTTTTTAATATTTATTTATTTTTGAGACAGAGAGAGACGGAGCATGAACAGGGGAGGGTCAGAGAGAGAGGGAGACACAGAATCGGAAACAGGCTCCAGGCTCCGAGCCGTCAGCACAGAGCCCGACGCGGGGCTCGAACCCACAGGCCGCGAGATCGTGACCTGAGCCGAAGTCGGACGCTCCACCGACTGAGCCACCCAGGCGCCCCGGTGTTGTTTTTTAATAAAACCTTTAATTTTAGAATCGTTTTAAATTTACAGAGAAGCTGCAAACATAGTACATCGAGTCCCCCCCCCACCGCCGTTCCCCCACCGCCAATATCTTACATGACTATAGTCTGTTTGCTACGACTAATGAACAAGCATTGATACATTATTCATAACTTAGGTCCAACCTTTATTCACATTTCCTCAGCTTTTACCTAATATCCTCTTTCTGCTCCAGGATCCCCTCCAGGACACATGACATTCATCGTGATGTTCTCCTTAGGCTCCTCTTGGTTATGACAATCGCTCAGACTTCTGTGTCTGATGACCTTGACAGTTCTGAGGAGGACTGACTGATGAGGTGTTTTGCCGACCGTCCCTCCATCGGGGATTATCTGATGTTTGGCTCACGATCAGACTGGGCTTGTGAGTTTTTTGGGAGGAAGACCACAGAGGAGCAATGCCCTTCTCATTACATCATATCAAGGGTAACTGCTATCAGCACGACTCACCACGGTTGGTGTTGATCTTGGCCGCCCGGCCAAGGTAGTGTTTACCAGCCGTCACCACTGCGAAGTTCCTCTTTTCCCCCCTTCTGTGGTGTCCTTGTTCGCAAAGATCACTGTGCATAGCCCACACTTAAAGGGTGAGGGTTATGCTTCACCTTCTTGAGGGCTCAGTGTCCACACCCATTATTTAGAACTCCTCTGTACGTGTTTGTCTCTCCAATGTAGGTAATTATTCAGTCGCTTATTTGTACCAGTATGGACTCACTGAGCTTGGTTTTATACTTCGAGTTGTTATCAATACTACACTATTTACTTTGTTGTTCAAATTGTTCTAGAGCTAGCCACCAGGAGCCTCCAGCTGGCACCTGTCTCTTTGACCCGGCCCCACGGTTTTGCTTTTCAAGCACCTCCTTACTTTCTGAATCTACAAGACGCTTTAACTTGCTCTTACCTATTCCCCCCTGCCTCATCCTAGCACCAGCCACCTCTCCAAGGAGCCTTGGTCCCTGCCGTCGAGGAGACTGGGATCAGAAATCCAGGTCCGGGAGCGCCCGCGTGGTTCAGTTGGTTAAGTGTCCAACTTCAGCTCAGGTCATGATCTCACGGTTTGTGGGTTCGAGCCCCGGGTGGGGCTCTGTGCTGTCTGCACGGAGCCCACTTCGGATCTCCTGTCCCCCTCTCTTTCTGCCCCTCCCCTCACTCGTGCGCATACTCTTTCTCTCTGTCTCTCAAAAATAAATAAACGTTGAAAAAATGAAAAAAGAAAAGAAAAGAAAGAAACCCTGATCCGGGAGCTACGCGTGCTCGTGGCCAATGGGTGCCATTCCCTCGAGCCCTCCTCCGGGACAAAACTGAAGATGTACCCAGAAACACAGTAACCTGTGCATGTATGCGTAACTACGATTTGCGTGTTCATCCATCTGTACTTACACGAGGCTGAACTTGAGTCCCTACTGATGTCTCCAATGCCAAACCCACACCGATCGCCTGGTTTGTTCCACGTTTTCCCCGGGCTTGTCTGTCACTGCCGGTCCATCAGGGAGAACCTGGCTCCCACCGTCCACCAGGCACTGTCTTGTTCCTTGAATCCCGGCACACGCGTGTGATGCTGGAGAACAGTTGGCCCGCACACCGTGAGCAGCGACTTCAGCGACCAGAGGGCAAGGGCTTTTCCCCTGTCTTTAGTCCTGTGTTCTCTGGTGTGTTAGGTGACTCCAGGCGGGCACCGCCCTCAGCGAGCTCGCGTCACAGGTTGTAACACGGTCAGGTTCTTTCCTCACTGTCTACCTTCCATTCTGGGATCCCCCAACCTCCCCATTGAGCTTTGAAAATTTTGCCTCCATTAAGGGTGTCCCCTCGTGCCAGTGATCTTGAAATACAGTGCCACACGGAACAGGTTTGCTGCCCCCGCCCCCCCAAGTCCCCTGTGCGTCACCTACTCAGCCTTCCTTCCAACCCTGGCAACCACTGATCTGTTTTCGATCTCCCTCCTCTGTGTTTTAACTGAACTTGACTTTCCCTGTGGCTTCCTGTCCTCTGGCATTTAGTGTCTTTGAAAAACCTTCTCCCCCAGCACCTTGGGTTCCTCCCACCGTGGCACCACATGTGTCCCCCCCCCCCCGCCCTTTAAAAACATTTTTTTTAATGTTTGTTTATTTTTGAGAGAGGGAGAGACTGAGTGCGGGTGGGGGAGGGGCAGAGAGAGAGGGAGACACAGAATCCCAAGGAGGCTCCAGGCTCTGCGCAGAGCCAGAAGCGGGGCACGAACTCACGAACCACGAGGTCACGACCTGAGCCGAAGTTGGACGGTCAACCGACTGAGCCACCCAGCTGCCCCTTGTATCCCCCTTTTATAGCCAAACTCTGCATGTGGCCTCAGCCTGACTTCTCGCCGCTGAAACTGCTCCTGCCACGGTCACCAATAGCTTCCTTGTCGCTAAACCCAGAGGGCCCTCCGTCCGCCCCGTGGCCACCTCCCGGTGCAGGAAGCCAGCCCCCCCTTCTCGCGCTGCACTGTCTCTCCCTGTGACTCATTTCCTCTTGGGTAATACGCACCCACGTGCTGGGGCTCCCACGTGGACACCTCCGCCCAGACTTGTTTTCACTGAGCTCCTCCTACTCTCCTTGCAGGTGCCTGTGACACCACGGGACCCGCAACAGCCTCAGTCCCTTGTTGCCCGTCCCGATACTAGAAGTCACCACAAGGTGGGCGACAGGGAAAAATTGTGTTTAAATCCAGAATTAAAAAGTCACTTAAAAGTTAATCCGCGGGGGCCGGGGTGGGGGTGGGGGGTGGCGCCTGGGTGGCTCAGTCAGTTAAGCCTTTGACTCTTGGTTTCAGCTCAGCTCCTGATCTCCTGGTTCATGAGTTCGAGCCCCACGTTGGGCTCTGCACTGACAGGGAGGAGCCTGCTTGGGATTCTTTCTCTCTCTCTCTCTCCCTCTCTGCCCCTGCTGTGCACTCTCTCTCTCTCAAAATAAATGAATAAACTTAAAAAAAAAAAAATACAAGTGAATCAGCTGGCCAGCAGCCTGCTGCATTCTTCTCCCTGCATCTGGCTGCACGGTCTTGACCTTGCCAACCGCTGTCACCGTGTGGGGTGAACTGCTGCGAGCGGTGGAAGGATTTCTAGAAGCCTTTTCTGCCGTCATTTAACATACACAGACTTGGCTACGGACCATATAGACAAACTCCATGAAACCCAACCCGGCGACCTCCCCTCACCAGACCCTGGAATATGGCCTGCAGTCATTGTAATAAACCCTGAGAGACGGGGCGGTGTGGGGGGGGAAGGGCGTTGAGTTGGGGGGGGGGTCTCAATAGGAAGAAGCAATATTTTTTAAAAAAAAAATTTTTTTTAATGTTTATTTATTTTTGAGACAGAGAGAGACAGAGCATGAGTGGGGGAGGGTCAGAGAGAGGGAGACACAGAATCCGAAACGGGCTCCAGGCTGTCAGCACAGAGCCCAATGCGGGGCTCGAACTCACAAACCGCGAGATCATGACCTGAGCCGAAGTCGGATGCTTAACCAAATGAGCCCGCTAGGCGTCCCTGCCCATGGTTCTCTTAAGGACATTTGCACATTTTCTGCTTGTGGTCCCAAAAGAAATGCAATATTTTACAGACTTATTTACACGAATACTCACAGCAACATTATTCATTAGCCAAATAGCATAAAAACCCAAATGTCCATTATCCGATGAACAGATAAACAAAACGTGCTCTATCCACACGATGGAATATTACTCAGCATAAAAAGGAATCGAGTACCGATGCCCGCTACAATATGGATGAACCTTGAAGACATTACACCACGTGAAAGAAGCTGGACACAAAAGGCCACATATTATATGATTCCATTTGTATGAAATGCCCAGCCATGGGCAAATCCATGGAGATGGGAAGGAAGTAGATTAGTGATTGCCAGGAACTGAGGGGAGACAGGGATGCCTGGGTGGCTCAGTCGGTTGAGAGTCCGACTTCAGCTCAAGTCATGATCTCATGGTTCATGAGTTCAAACCCCGCGTCGGGCTCTGTACTGACAGCTCGGACCTTGGAGCCTGCTTGGGATTCTGTGTCTCCCTCTATCTGCCCTTCCCCCACTCATGCTCTGTCTCTCTTTCTCTAAGATAAATAAACCTTAAAAAAAAAAAAAAGAAACTGAGGGGAGACAGAATTAGGGAGCAATGCCTAAGGCTTCTCTGTGGGGTAGAGATGTTCTAGAATTGATTGTGGCTCTGGTTGCACCTATCTGTGAATATACCAAAAGCAAACGCTACGCTTTAAGTGGGTGAAACGGACGGTATGTGAATTACAGCTCCATAGAGCTGTCGCTCAAAACCAAAACAAAATAAAACGCTCACTGCTTTAAGACAGTCTTCATTTAGAGGAGTAACACTTCTACTCACAACCGGGAGGTTGTCACTGGGTAACTTCTCAGGCTGACTCAGTGACAGTCGTTTTCCTGACAACCCCCTCCTTGGGTGGAGCCGCTTTCGATCAATCTATGACCAGCGGGTGGAGGCCTATTCAAGGGTGTGTAAAACCGCCTGGCCCGGGGCGGGGGTCGGGGAGGAGGGACTGGTGGTATAAACCTGTGAGGTCCTGGAAACTGAGTGGGAATAAAAAGGGAACAGGTTGTGCACAAACCAGAAACAGTCACCCGGTTCAGCTTCCGATTGTCACGTCTCTCCCCTCTAAGGCACGAATTTGGGATTGCAGCCTGGGACAGTTTTGCAAGCTACGGAATTTTCACCCCCTCGGCAGAACCCTTGACCTGCCTTGGAGGGAGGCCACTTTCCTTTCTTCTTTAAAAAAAAAAAAAATTTTTTTTTTTTTTACATTTATTTATTTTTGAGAGACAGAGAGAGACAAGAGTGTGAGTGGGGGAGGAGCAGAGAGAGAAGAGACACAGAATCGGAAGCAGGTTCCAGGCTCTGAGCTGCCAGCACAGAGTCCGATGCGGAGCTCGAACCCAGGAACCGTGAGATCATGACCTGAGCTGAAGTCAGCTGCTTAGCCGACTGAGCCACCCAGGTGCCCCTCTTTTCTTTTAACTGAAAAAAAAATTTTTTTAATTTTAGGGAGAGAGAGAGGGAGCACAAGCAAGGGAGGGGGGCAGAGCGAGAGAGAGAGAGAGAGAGAGAGAGAATTTTAAGTAGGCTCCAAGTGTGGAGCCAGACACAGGGCTCGATCCCACAACCCTGGTATCATGACCTGAGCCGAAATCAAGAGTCGGAAGCTCAGTGGACTGAGCCACCCGGTCGCCCCGGGAGGCCACTTTCTGCCGCCAGAGCAAACACAGACATGGTCACAGCAGCTGAATTTAGGAAATAGCCACAAAGCAGCCAAAGGATTGGACTGCAGAGGCTAATCTGAGAGGGAATGTCTCTCACACACAGCGTCAGACGCATCCATTCTCATTGAGAGTGACCCATCACAGGGGGGTTGAGGAGAGAGGTCTGGGGGTGGGGGGGAGCTCTCCCTGCAGACCTTTCCGCTTCGTTTGTGACCTCTCAGCACGTTCGCGGTGAATCCGGGCACCGTGTGGATTCCTGGTGCCCCGTTCTCCACGTTCACACCCATCGGACACTGAAGAGGCTGGTTTTAGCGTCTCTTTCCCCATTAACTCACCTGGGCATTAGGCCTTGCGCTGGGTTGAATGGTGACCCCCAAAACGTGTGCATTCAGAACCTGTGAATGTGACCTTATCTGGGAAAAGGATCTTTCCAGATGCCACTAAGGATCTCTAGATGAGACCGCCCTGGATTATCTGGGTGGCCTTAAGTCCAATGACTGGTGTCTTTATTCAAGAAAACAAGACACACACAGAGGAGAAGGCCATGAGTAGGGGAGGCAGAGGTTGGGGACCGTACTGTCACAGGCAAGGATGGCTGGGAGCCACTGAAAGCCAGAGGAAGTAAGGAAGGATCTTCCCCCCGGAGCCTCTGGAGGGAGCGAGGTCCTGTGGACGCTTGATTTCTGACTTCCAGGCTCTGTGGCTGTGAGAGAGTCCATTTCTGTTGTTTGAAGCAGCTCAGTTAGTGGTGATTTGTCACAGAAGTACGGGAAATCAATACGGCCCTTCCGAGCCTCTGTACCTCATTTATAACAAATTTATCTTAACATAAAGCTGCATTCACCACATGCCAGGAACGATGTGGGTTAAGCATTAACCTACTTACGCCATCTAATCCTCGGGATAACCTGCACGGTGGATATGTTTCTCTACTCCTGCTTGGCCGTCGTGGGAGGCAGGTGCACACAGGTTGAGTGGCCTGGCCGTGGCTGGATCAGGACTCGAGGTACCATCAGCTCCCCCAGGCCTCCTGCCTTTGACTGCGTAATCCTCAAGCCCTGGGAAGCAAACACAGACACCCTCTGTCTTTGCCTGTCCCTGAGATCTGAGATGCTTTGTACCCGCTAGTGCTGCAGGGACCCGAGGGGCCAGGGTGGTTCGAGGGCTCAATCCAGGCCTTCAGTGCACGGCCTGGAGATGATCCCGGGGGGTCTCCTGCCGCCTTGCCCAGCAGCTCTTCCCGCCCCTGCCACCCCCCTGACGTGCCCTAATCAGAGGAGAAATGCTGAGTCAGGTGGGAAACGAGAGGAAGTGACCCTGGGCCCCACCCTCGCCTCGTACACGTGGGAGTCTGGCCCGGAAGGCGAGACGCTTGTTGGCCCCTTGCTGTGTTTCGCTGTGCGTGGGCAAGAGTGATGGCAAGATGTTGCAGGCTTGGCGGGCACAGACGGGGCCCGGTCACAGGGACAGGGGCCATGCACAGTGCACAGGGAGGGGGCGGGCTCATGCCACCCCTGCCTTGGGAACGGAGACTCCTTGTCCCTGCACAGAGACCCCGCTTCTAAAGGTGGATGGCTCTTAGAAGGCGTCCAGATGTATCCCTCATTGCTCATCCTTGCATCCGGGAAGAAAGCAGCATCGGCTGTTAACAAAACACTTAATAATAAAGTAAACAAGTGCGGGTCCCGGGTCCCAGGGCTCTGACGGACACCCATTCAAGGCAAGTAACTTTAGCCGCGTGACCTTTCCCACGCCGGCCAGGAGCACAAGTGCATCCACGAAAGTCATCGGAGCCTTCCCCCCCCTCCTCCCCTCGCGCTCGCAGCAGCCCATGGACGCCAAAGGGGAAAGCTGGGCCTTCGGGACAGACTGTGAGCACCAGCTTCTGCGGGGCCAGGCCCAGAGCCGGTATTTATAAACCCTGGCTGCCGCCCACGCTCCTGGATCAGACGGGTTTGTTTGAGTCTCCGGCGCCAAGTTTTTTCTCTTCTTGTTTCCTTTTCCAACGAGAATCTGAACCTGAACAGAGTCAGGTGAACCCAGAATCGAATCGCTAGATCGATACTTGCTCGCCACTCACCGCCAAGGCCTCCGAGGTTCAAAAGCATCTTTGCCTTCCATACCCTCCCCCGGGCACAAATCCCTTTATGGCGGGCAGGAAGCAGAGGGGCTGTGGGCGAAGGGCCGTGGGCTCCCAACGGCATCTGCTTAGGACCGGTCCTGGGTGGCGTCCTTCTCAGGGAGGGACATAGTAGAGCTTCGTTGTTGTTTACGAAGTAGACGGAGGTTCCCAGAGAAAGGCCCTCCGAGCAGGTGCGCGGTGGGGCTCGAGGATGGGCCAGGACTTCCAAGGTCTCTGGGCGCTTTTGCTTCCGTGGGTCTTTTGTTCTCCATAAAGAAATCATTAAAGGTTATATTTTATAACCGCATCAGTACAAAGACAGACATAATTCAGGCTGGATTTGCTATCACGTATTTATTAGTAACGTATTCACTTTTTCTGATTTCATAAAGTTACTGAAACCTCTTTGTGAGCTCCCAAAAGTAGCAGGGCCTTGTGTCTCCTGCGCTCTGCCCGGAGCTGCGGGGGCCCCTCGCCCACCGCTGTTTTATTCTTTAATGGAGGTTTCCTGTGCTCGGCCGTCTACACGCAAACTCATATTTCTTCGCCACGACAGGCCCCTGGGGTGGGTACCCTTGCTATCCCACCATCCACGGATGTGGAAGCTGAGAGGTTAGCTGACTTGTCCGAGGTCACACACAGCTAGGGCTGACCCCGTGGCTTGCACACTCCACGAACCCCGCTCGTCCTTAACCTCTATGCTGGATGCCTCTCTACCCACATTTGACTTTGAAAAGTTCACGGGCCCGCAGCTCATTGTAAAAGCCTCACGCAGGTGCCTAGAGGCCTCCGTTAATCAGTAGCCACCTGCACCTGGCCCAGCGGCCACCGCCAGGGCGGAAGGCACAGCTCGAGGAGAACCGTGGCGCCGTGTCTTCCTGCCCACCCCCTTCTCTCGTCTTTGCTGGACCCAGCGTCCTCAGTGTGGACCAAGGTGGCTTGTTCCCCCCAGCCTCGGCTACCTCAGGGCCAGGGCCATTGCCCCGAGAGAATCGGCAAACGGCAGCCCTTCCTCAAGCCCCTCGACTGTCAGGAAATCAGTGCAATAAACATACAGCACGGCCAGCCCGCGCATGCTGCGAACAACACCTTCTTTTAACGTGTGCTGTGCACATCCTGCCCATCCATACAGGGTGACCCTGCTCAGGCCTCCAAAGTGCCTCAGCGCCATTGCCTGCTTCCAGGAGTCCCGGATGTCAGTGATGATAGGCCAGTCCTGGGAGGAGGCTGGCGACTGAAGCGTTTGCTGCAGGAAGAAGGGGGAGACTGGGAAAGTGACGTGGTGGCCACATAGGGACACTGGCCAGCACTCTACTATCCCAGGGAGTTGTACTTGGCATCAGGACCGTCCAGGATAGTGTGCACTGGAGGTGGGGCTTGAAGCCTGTGCCAAGTGCTATAAAAACAAAGATGAAGAGGAAATTAATTCTGCTCGGGCAGAAGGGACAACCAAGAAAGTTTTGGTGGAAGAGGGAACATTTGAGCTGGGCTTTGCAGGATGAATAAAAGTTTGCAGTGTTAAGAATCCAGGATGAACATTTTATTTTATTTATTTTTGAGAGAGAGACTGAGAGAGAGTACAAGGTGGGGGGGCGGGCACCGAGAGAGAGGGAGACACAGAATCAGAAGCAGGCTCCAGGCTCTGAGCTGACAGAACAGAGCTGGACGCGGGGCTTGAACTCACAAACCGCGAGATCATGACCTGAACCAAAGTCAGATGCTTAACTGACTGAGCCACCCAGGCACCTCCAGAAAGAACCTTGTAAAAGGAGTGTAGAGGAGAAGGAATGGAGAAGCTGGGGACTGCAGAGCCACCCCTGTTGTGGCACTGACCCCCCCTGTGTTACTGGTTTGTTTACTCAAATCTCCCTCCCACTGCACTGTCAGCTCCCGAGGGCAGGGACTGGGTCTGTTGGCCTTGTATCTCAGAACCGGACTTAGGGTCTGGCACAAAGGGGCTCTCAGTACATATTTGCAGGGTGAATGAGCCACCTGTTAATTTGTTGTAGCCAGATTTTAAGGGGCTGGGGGTTTCAGGGAGGACGTAAGAGGAAGCAAGGCTAAAAAGGCAGCTCGAGACATCGTGTGGGTCTGGGGGCTCTACCATTGAGCCTGGGTCTCACCATGTAGGGGATGTAGAGTCAACAGAAGGGTGATCCAGACTTGCCCTTCCTCTGTCGCATGGGTTTGGGTGGTCCCCAGTTCAAGTGGGCAGACCCCGAGCATCAAGTCCGGAGATGCAGAGGAGAGAGGAGGAAAGTGGCGGGACTGTGGGCTTCTGGCCACATTTACCTGCTCTGAAATGGCAGAAAGAGTCCCATCAAGGGGAGAACGGAGTTCTCCAAATTAGAGGCCTGAGTCAGGAAAAGCATCACTTTCTCCTGGGTCAATTTCATTGGAGCAGGTGGGTGTGGCCTAAGGCGTAGGGGACCCATAACCTGTCACAGGGCTAGTGCGTGAATTATTCACTCAGCACCACAATCAAGTAGGATTTATCTCGGGTGTACAAGGCTGATTCGACATTAAAAAATCAGTTGAGGTAGCCTGTGACGTTGATAGGCCAAAGAAGAAAAATCGCATGGTCATATCACCAGATGCAGAAAAAGCATTTGACAAAATCCAACACTTATTCATGATTAAAAATTCTCAGCAAACTGGGAATAGAGGGGGACCTTTTTCAACTTGATAAAAAATGTCCACAGAAAACCTACAGCAGGTATCATATTTAATAGTGAGAAATTTGAAGCTTTCCTGCTAAGATCAGGAACAGGGCAAAAATGTCCCCTACACTATTTCTTTTCATCCTGGTACTGGAAGTCCTGGGTAATGCAATAAGACAAGAAAAGGAAATCAGGGGTATATAGGTGACATGATTGTGTAGAAAATCTGAAAGGGTAGACAAAAAACCCTTCCCGGAACAAAGAATCAATTTTAGCAAGGTTGAAGGATACAAAGTTGATATACATCAGTCAATTGCTTTCTGGTATACCCACCACAAACAAGTGGAATTTGAAATTAAACACCTATTACTATTTACATTAGCACCACCGCAAAAAGAAATACTTAGCTATCGATCAAACCCAGATCTATAGGAGAAAAACTACAAAACTCTGATGAAAGGAATCAAACAGGAACTCAATAAAAGGAGAGAGTTCCATGGCTATGGACTCAACAGCGTCACGATGTCAAGTCTTGTCAAACCCGATCCATCTATAGATTCGATGAGATCCCAGCCAAAATCCCAGCAAGCGAGTTTGTGGATATTGATAAACTGATTCTAAAGTTTACATGGAGAGAAGCAAACGATCCAGAATAGTCAACTCATCCGTGACAAAGGAGCAAAGGCAACACAATGAAGAAAAGATCGTCTCTTATACTCTTCCAAAAACGAACTCAGAATGGATGATAGACCTACATGGAAAATGCAAAGCTGTAAAACTATAAAACAGGAGAACATCTAGAGGACCTTGGGCACAGTGACGAGGTTTTAGATACGATACTGATGACGCTATCCGTAAAAGAAAGAGTTGATAAGCTGGACTTCATTAAAATTAAAAACTCTGTGAAAAATAATGTCGAGAGAATGAGAAGACAAGCCGCAAACTGGGAGAAAACATTTGCAAAAGACATTTCTGATAAAGGATTATTATCCAAAATTCACAAAGAACTTGTACAACTCGACAATAAGAAAATTAACAACTCCTGGGGCACCTGGGAGGCTCAGTCGGTTGAGTGTCTGACTTCAGCTCAGGTCATGATCTCACGGTTCACGGGTTCGAGCCCTGGGCTGACAGCTCAGAGCCCGGGGCCCGCTTCGGATTCTGTGTCCCCCTCTCTCCCTGCCCCTCCCCTGCTCACACTCTGTCTCTGTCTCTCGCTCTCAAAAATAAATAAATAAACGAAACAAAAAACCCCCCACAAAACCCTGCACAGAGATGTTCATGACAGCTCTATTCATAAGTGCCAAAACTTGGAAGCCACTGGGATGGCTTTTCCGTCCATCAGTAGATGAACGGAAAAAACGAACCGTGGAACATTCAGACAATGAGGGTTCACAAGAAATGAGCTATCACACCATGAAAAGACACGAAAGAACCTTAAAGGCATCACTAAGTGAAAGAAGCCAGTCTGAAAAGGCTCACGCAGTCTGATTCCAACTATGTGACATTCTGGAAAAAGCAGAACTATGGAGACAGTGAAAGGATCAGTGGCTGCCCCCTGGGGGTTTGGGGGAGGGAGGGATGAATAGAAGGAGCACAGGGGAATTTTAGGCAGTGAAACTACTCTGTAAGATGTCACAGGGGTAGCATGTCATTATATATTGGTCGAGACCCTCAGAATGTAGGACACCAGCAATGGGCCCCAAAGCGACAGACGGACTTTGGGTGATGGTGTCTGAATGCGGGTTCACTGACTGCAACGAAGGCACCGCTCCAGTTGGGGCTGCGGATCGCAGGGGAGGCTGTGCATGTGTGGGGGCAGGAGAACGTGGGATCTGTCTGTGCCTTCTGCTCAGTTTTGCCGTGAACCTCAAACTGCTCTAAAAACGAAAGCGCATTAAAATAAATTATTCACTCAGCCAAGAACCTCTCAGCGAGTCCCCCTTACCTCCCCCATCAGCACACCCCCCCGCCCCCCCAGCTGGGAGTGGAAGGGAGGATGGGGCTTGAGGGGGACGGTGGGGGGGGGTCGCTGATGGTGACTGTAAACCTGGGAAACTGGGCAAGTCGGCGTCTGTCTGTAAAATGGGTGCAGTTTTTAGGTCTCTCATCCGCGCGGGTGAAGGTCACCGCGGTGACACTGGACCCAGCGCCCTTGGAGGATTTGCCGCCGTTCCCCCGGGCGCCACTTCGCCCCCTGGTGGCCACGTCGGGGAGCGGCCGCTCCCGGCTGCTTGGGGCAGGATCACACTCGCCCTTGCAGCTTCCTCCGCTGAGGCTTTGCCAGAGGTGGGCACTACGATATACCGATCGAGCGTCCCCAAAGATGGCCACGTTGAGTCTCTTCCCGATTCCTCTCTCTCAAGTCTTGGGCCATCATCCTCAGGACAGGGTTGGGGGATGCTTGGGGGTCCGTATGCGGGATGGTGTTCCAGACTCCTTCATCCACGCATAACCAACCTCACCTTGGATGGAGAACTTCCTCTCTCCTACGCCTGCCCTTCCCTGTCCCCCGCCTCCCCCATGCCCCTCAGGCTGTGCCAGGACTCAGCCCCAGAGGTGGAGGGAGTCAACCCTTCTCCCCCTGGAAAGCCTGCACCAGCCCAGGCGGGCCAACCCCACCAAGCCAGTTGCTAGGGCTGGATACACAAAGATGTCCTCTCTTGGGACCCTCCATCAAGGGGTAGGAAAGTCCAGGGAAGGGCGCTGCCATTTGGTTTTTGAGTAAGGACAAGTGCCAAGACTTGGGGTGGGTGATGGGCAAGGAGCGAGAGTAGCAGGGCTTTACCCACACCCCCATCTCCAGCAGCCCCAAATAAGGATGAAAAAAACTGGCGAAGTATGTGTTTCAAATTCCCGAGTTGACGGTACTGTTTAATTCATGAAAGGAAGAAGTTAAGAGAAAGCGATAATCTACTGGTGAAATAATTGATTGGCCATGAGGGGAAAATTCTAGATTCCATTAAAAAAAACCAACCCTATTAGGTAGCCAATTTGTGAGGATAAAGTATTTACGAATAACATCTTTCTGGATTATTTCCTAGTGCTGCCTTCAGATGACTGATGACACATTTCACGTAGCTCGAGCCCGTTGAAATAGCCACCCTGGAGCCCTCCGTGCAAGGACCCCCTCCCCTGCCCCCATCCCCACCCCAACCCGGGTCTTTGATCTTAGTAAAGGTCCTGAGTGTCACTGGATTCTGGAGTAAACTGGAGAACTGACCGTAAACAAATGGAACCAACCCCCCCAGCTGGGAGAGCAGGGTGGGACCGCAGGGCAGGGAAAACTGGAAGGTACTGTGTGCCCGTGTTTGGGTTCGAGTCTAGACCCGAGCAGGTTGTGAAATCAGGGCATTTGAGCCATGTTTGTCTGAATCTCGAAGGGCACAGTTGGCCCACAGTGACACCTAGGTCAGTGACAACATGTAATGTCATCGGTGTTGTCTTAGACGTCATGATGCTACCAGCACGCGGGCCATGTGATGGCGCCATCAGGGATCAAGAATGGAGGGTCGTTCAGGAAGGACAGCAGGGCACCCGAGCTCAGGGAACAGGGGCAGCTGAGAGAGAGAGGGGTCGAGGGCTCCCAGTGTAGACTGTGGCCACACGAGGGGAGTTGAGCGAGGGCCTCACCTGCTCAAACCCAGACTCAGCCTCTTCTGATTCTTCGAACTTCACACCCCTGTGTCTTCATGGACAGAATTATTCTTCACGGGCTCAGAGATCTCAGGACTTTGACAAATTTTGGGTTCACGTCATTTGAGAGAGGTCCGTTGGGCCGTGCTTTTCAGTTTTTTTCTCTGGCAGTGTCTCAGGCGCATTTTCTGTTTTTACAGATTTGTTTTTCTATGATAAAAGACCTAGAACCATAGAGTCACGGGAGCTGGGGGACCTGGGAGAGAAAGGGCCAGTAAAACCTCGGGAGCTGCAACCGTAAAACTCAGCTGGACTGTGGCTCAGTTCCCTCTGTTCATTAACGTGGCTGCGATCCCAGGCCACTTGCAAATTTAAATCATGTGTTAAGGGGCGCCTGGGGGGCTCAGTAGGTTGAGTGACCGACTTCAGCTCAGGTCACGATCTCGCAGTTTATGAGTTCGAGCCCTGCATGGGGCTCTGTGCTGTCAGCTTGGAGCCTAGAGCCTGCTTCAGATCCTTCGTCCCCTTCTCTCTCTACCCCTCCCCTGCTCATGTGTGCTCGTGTTCTCTCTCTCTCTCTCTTTCTCCCTGTCTCTCTCTCACAAATAAATAAACATTAAAAAGGATTATGTATTCAAATAGAAAGACACTAAAAGAACAGATCTTCAGTGTTCTCAACACACACACACACACGCACACACAGAGGCAACTCTGTAAAGTGATGGGTATGTTAATCAGCCTGATTTTGGTCATCATTCCACAATGTATACACACATCAAATCTTCTTCACCTTAAATATAGACATTTTTTTTAAATTTGCTGATTATATCGCAATAAAGCTGGAAAACATAGGAAAGCAAGTTTCTTCAACAAGTTGCAGGATGAACAGAGAGGCTGTAGATAAAGAGACATTTGAATGGCACATCAACTAATCTCAGTGGATCCGGAAGCAGATTGTTTGAAAAAAAGAAAAAGAAAAAGAAAGAAAGAAACATGTTTGGCATTGACGCAACTGTTGATAACATGACACTGTAAGTGTGATAGTGTTGAAGAAAATTATTTTACGTGTGATAATAGTATTGTGGTGATGTCAGAAAGAGTCCTTATCTCTTACGCAAATATTTACGCATAAATATTTACAGATACGTAATGTGCTCTCTGGGATTTGCTTTAAAATAATACAGATGGAGGGAACTGTACTGACCTCCATCCATTCCCTTCATCTGTATTATTTGGGGTCAAGATGAAATGAGAATGAGATTGGCCACCAGGTGGTCAATCATCCAAGGGGAGGTTCATGGTGGCGGTTGGTTTATTAGACCATTTCTGTATTTAAAAAAATATTTTTGAGATTCTCCATATAAATGTCTCATAATAATAAAAGTGGGTTTACAAATTAAAAAGGGGGCATCTTTTGGTGCAAGGGGGCCCAGTCCCCCGAGGTATCCTTGCGGGCTGGGAGGGAGCCCTGGCTGGTCCCTCCAGATGCCCCTTTCTGTGGCTCAGTCCCCAGTGACCGCCAGGGGGCGGCCAAGACCATGTTAACCCACCCAGGCGCCGCCCCGTCCTTCCCGCCCTCCTTTCTGTCTTCCTTTCCCCCACCCTCTCTGAGATCTGCGGAGGTTTCCGACTCCTCCAGGGGGGGAAAGTTGAGGCACAAACCTAAGAGATGTGCATGAGGTCAAGGCCAAGGCCAAGACTGCAGGCACACACTGCAAACCTGGACTTGAAAACCGGGCTTTCCTACTGTTTTCTTAGCCCGGGGTCCCTCCGGAGAACTTTATTTCTTCGGCTTCTGCCCCAGAGTTTTTCCAGTCTCCCTTGTGTGTGGGTTTTATTTTATTTTGTTTTTTTTTGAACGATTATTTTGGGGCTATAATTCACAGGTCATACAAATCACCCATTTAAAGTGTGCGCTTCGATTGTTTTTAGTGTATGCAAATACATGAAACTATCACCTCCGTCAACGTGAGAAGTTTTTATCACCTAAAAAGGAAGCCGTGTCGCCTTTAGATCCCCCTGTCTATCCCCCTATGCCCTGCCGCCAGTCCTGCGTAACCACTGATCTACTTTGTGTCTCTAGATTTCTCTATTCTGGACATTCCCTTGTGGTTTTGATGAGCAAGCAGGCTTTTTTTTTTTTCCCACCCTGGAAATGAGAGCATTATGGGGGCTCCTGGGGCCTCCTGCCCCTTCTCTCAGTGAACTTGATCCAGATCATGGAGCTTGCAGGCGGCCATGATAATCCGTAGCCTGCTCAATGAGACTGGCTTCTCCCAAGTTCGAGTCTAAAGAGTTAGGGTTTGTTGAAGTGGATCCCCCCCAACCCCCACACACGCGTGCACGCAAAAGGGATTAGATCAGGGCAGTGAGCAGGTACAGTTCAGAAAGTCCCGACCACCCTCACACCCGGCTGGGGGATTGTAAAATGGTGCGGCCACTGTGGGAAACAGCCTGCCGGTTCCTCAAGAAGTTAAACATAGAGTCTCCATATGACCCAGCGATTGTACTTCTAGGTATACACGCAAGAAAACTGAAACCAAATGTCAGTGCTAAAGCTTGCACACAAATATTCGTAGAAGCGTTATTCGTGATAGGCAAAGAGTGGAAAAAACCCAATGTCCATCAACAAAGGAATAGATAAAATGTGGCACAACCATACAATGGACTATTTATTATTCAGTCATAAAAAGGAATGAGGTCCCGATACATGAATGAACCTTGAAAACACTACGTAATGTGAGAAAGCTAGGCACAAAAGGCCCCGTGTTGTACGATTCCACTGATATGAAATGTGCTGGTCATGCGAGTCCATGGGGACAGAGAATAGATCAGCGGCGGCAGGGGTCAGGAAAGGCCGAAGGGCCTGGTTCTTGGACCCCTTCCCCTCTGGTCACCCCCACGTGCCACCCAGCCATCAGTCCAGCCTGAACCATCCACTG
The DNA here is from genome assembly GCF_018350215.1 of Panthera leo. Taxonomy (NCBI): domain Eukaryota; kingdom Metazoa; phylum Chordata; class Mammalia; order Carnivora; family Felidae; genus Panthera; species Panthera leo. Next base: position 6,638,333 of record NC_056686.1, on the reverse strand, counting down.
ACTCCAGACCCCCACGTCCACCGGTCCCGCAGCCTTGCTGGGATGCCCAGTCGGGAGCTCAACCTTAATTTCTGCAAAACCACTGTCGCCTTCCCGTCTGAGCCTGCTCCTCCCGTAGCACTTCCTGACCGCTGTCAACAGCAATGCTGTCCTTCCAGTTGGAGGCAGCTGTGGGTGGAATATAATTCCCTTGTTACCAGAAGGACCGGGCCCCTTGGGTCCTGTGACGATCAGCTGCGAGCATCGAGAAATTGCGGCTTCCGGGGAAAAGGTGAAGGTCTTGGGTTCAAATCCCAGCCCTACTTCCTGACTGTACGGCTGTGTTTGGTTACCTACACCAGCCCAAACCTTCTCTTCCCTGTGATGGTGGTCGCGAATCTTCTAGGATGGTTGTTTCAGAAGAAATAACATGGCAGAGCCCTCTGGTGGGACCTGGCGTGTGGAGGATGCTCCGTTGACTCTCGCGGGGGTCCTGGGCTGCCGGAATGACCAGTGGGGTGGTGGGGACGGGCCCAGGGCTCCAGGGGACCCCCTGAGACCCACACTTTGCTCTTCAGGTTGCCGGCGCTTGAGGCAGAAACAGAGAGATGGTGACACGAGGCAGCTTCCTCGTGGAGCTTGAGGAAAGCATCCCGGGGGCCACAGACACGTTCCCTGGGCTTGACTTTTTACAAGATCAAAGTCATAGGAAGTGGTCTGCGGGGAGCGGCCACCACCTGCCCGCCGTCCGCGAGCTCCCCCTCCCTGCCTCTCTCCCGGGTTTGTCGGGAAACGCCGAGGTGGGTTTGCAGCCTGGCTCCTGGGGCTGCGGGTGGGCTCAGAGGAGAGCTTTGGACAGCCGGGCAGTGGGTGGGGTAGGCCGAGGGAGCCAAGGGCGGATGAGGCTGCCCGATGGCGGGAGGGGGTGCTCCCTGCATACTGGGTACCAACCAGTGGGCTTCCGGCCTTTGGTCCGAGCGGAGCAGACACTTGCTGGTTCTTTTTGGGCCGGTGTCCTTGACTTCTCTGGACCCGGCCCGTGGGGTCACGAAGTCTCATCGTTTCCATGCCTGTTGCTGCCTCGGTCTACCCGGTGCCACTCGTTGGAGCAGAAACATTTCTGGATCACCTTCTCTGGTCCCCTTATTTGCTCGTGAGGAAAGTGAGGCCCTTCCGGGGCAGCCAGCGCCCTGGGACGGGGCGTGTGGGACACCAGGCCCTGGTGGGATGACCCCGTCCGTGCCTGTGACGCGTGCCGGGGCAGCGCTGCGGGGGGCCGGGATGTGCCAGGAGCCGCCGGGTACGGTGCAGACTTTAACGGGGCCTGAGACGCCACCTTTCCCACGGGCCTCGAGGTGATCCAACGTGGCAGGTCGGTGAGTGGCGAGGGGTTGGGCCCTGCGCCTTCCATTCCTGGGAAGACAGGACTGACGCAGTGTCAAAGCCAAACGGCGCCAGGCCTCCTCTGCCCCCCTCCTGGTGGCTACCTGCGCGGCCCGGCACGCAAGACTGGAAGGACCGAAACAGAGGCAACTCCTTTTATCTCCTGGATGTCCCCCCCCCCCCCCCCCAGCCGGGATGGTGGGTCTTCAGCCAGCTCTTCTGGACCCTTTCTGTGCATCCAAATCCCAGGGTGGGGTGGGAGGCAGAGATTTGCAAAAACCCAAGGATGCTCGGGCGGGCTCCACTCCCTACAGATTCTGTTTCAATTGGTCCGGGGTGGGGTCCAGGCCCCCTTGTTTTCCGAAGCTCTCCGGGGACTCGGCACAGCCAGGGCGAGAACCACGGCTCTTGGCGGTAGGGTTGATACTTAACCATTCATGCAATTGCTCGCTTGTTCCTCCCTCCCTTCATTTATACAGGTAGTGAGCATTTTCCAAGATCCAAGTCCTGGGATCTGTCCTGTTGGGAGTGACCACCCCTTCCCCAGTGTTTACTGAGCCCCCCCTTACTCCGGGCCAAGCACTGGCCTAGGCCCTGCGGACACACGGGCCCCTGAGCGGGAGGTAAGAGGACCCTTGAGAAAGAAAAAGCCGGGACCTACGCGCCAGGGTGGTTCTCTGGAAAGGTGACCTCTGAACTGAGACAGAGAAAGTGAGGGAGGGGGTGTGCACAGCCGGGAGGAGCACTCTCTAGCCGGGGGACAGTTTGCAAAGGGCCTGGGGTACAGTGTGTGTTTGATGTGTTTGAGAAGCAAGGAGGGGGGCAAAAATCCAGGAATACGCTCAGCAAAGCAAAATGTGCGTTCTAAGCTTGCTATAGCTGTGTATTTACTCGTCTATTTTGTTTTATTTATTTTATTATTTTTTAAAAATGTTTATTTAGTTTTTGAGAGAGAGAGAAAGAGAGAGAGAGAGAGACAGAGCATAAGTTGGGGAGGGACAGAGAGAGAGGGAGACACAGAATCCGAAGCGGGCTCCAGGCTCTGAGCTGTCAGCACGGAACTCGATGTGGGGCTCGAATTCACAAACTGTGAGATCATGACTTGAGCCGGAGTCGGACCCTTAACTGACTGACCAGCCGAGGTGCCCCTTATTTTATTAAAAAAAATTTTTTTAATGTTTATTTATTTATTTTGAAAGAGAGCAGGGGAGGAGCAATGAGAGAGGGAGAGAGAGAATCCTAAGCAGGCTCCGTGCTGTGAGCACAGAGCCCGACGTGGGGCTCAATCTCATGTGACATCCTGACCTGAGCAGAAACCGAGAGTCGGATGCTGGACTGACTAGGCCACCCAGGCCCCCTGCCTATTTTAAAATGAGCTCTAGAAGTCTGCCTCGGGGAGGAGTGAGTGGCTGAGGACAGGGGTTGGAGAGAGGCTTACCGTATTTCCCTTGTGTACATCTTAAATCCTGGGCCGATGCCTGCATTGCGTACTCAAAACTAAATCAAATTTAAAAGAAAGAAAGGAACAAGGAGGGGACTAGTGTGGCTGGGGCTAAGGGAGGAGCGGATACCAGGGAGGGAGGGGTGTGATCAAGAAGGCCATCTTAAGGAATGGAGTTTTATCACTGCTGTGTGACCCCGGGAAAGCTTCCTAACCTCTCTGTGCCTTTGTTTCTCGGGTCCCACCTGAGGACTGTGGTGAGGGGTAATGAGCAGCAATAGTGCCTGGCACACACTCGGAGCAGCCCCATGAGATGGGAACCACCAGAGGGTTGGAGCTTCTGTGGCAACAGGGCCCCCTGGCCACCGTGTGAAGAGAGGTGGGGGACAAGCAGGGCCCCGGAGGTAGGGGGCCATTAGAGGCCTCTGCACTTATCCAGGCGGCAGGCTGGCGGCTGGGACCAGTGGGGGCATGAAGGTGCTGTCTGTATTTGAGATAGAGCCGGCTGGGGTTTCTGATGGTCCGACCGGGGCTGTGAGGGGAAGAGAGGACTCGGGGGCAGGGGGTGGTTTCGGCCTCAGCACCCGGAGAATTGGTGCTGCCATTGACCGAGATGGGGAAGCGTAAGAGGGACAGGTGTGCGGTGTGGAATACTCAGGATGGCCACCCCACAGCCACGCAGACATGAATGGGGAGCAGGATGTCTGGGTCTGGGGTCCATGGGAAAAAGTCAGGAGTGATACACGTTTGGGACTTGTCACCGCGTAGGTGGCCCTATTGTAGGGTGAGGTCACATAAGATGAGAGGGCCAGTGGAGAAAAGGAGACTTTCTGAGCCTGAGCCCTCAGGGCCACCAACCTTAGAGGCTGGGAGAGGAGGAGGAGGGGGAAAGGGAAGGAGGAGGGGAGGGAGAGGAGGGGGGAGAAGTGGGGGGGGAGGAGAAGGAGGGGAGGAGGAGGGGAAGAAGGGAAGGGGGAGGAGGGGGAAAGGGAAGGAGGAGGGGAGGGAGGGGAGGGGAAGAAGGGAAGGGAGAAGAAGGAGGGGAAGAAGGGAGGGGGAGGAGGAGGGGGAAGGGGGACAGAGGAGGGGAAGGAGAGGAGGGGGGAGGAGGGGGAAGGGAGAGGAGGGGGAGGGAGGTCGGGGGATGGGGGATAAATCAGTCCAACAAGCATTTACTGAGCCTGGAACATTCTGTTCCATGTGTCCCAGAGGTGCCGGGACAGGGGACGAAAGGCCCAGACCCTGTGCTGGGGACCTTATAGGCTGATGACGGAGACCAAGGAACAAGCTCACTAAGGGCCTAGTTTTGAGGCCTGATCTGCAAAGAGAAGAGTACCCTAACCTGACTTGATATCAGGAGAGGGTCCCCAGAAGTGGAACCCCTGAAGTGAGACTTAACAAGTGTTGGAGGGGCACCCAGGTGGCTCGGTCGGTTAAGGGTCTGCCTCTTGCCTTTGGCTCGGGTCGTGATCTCGTGGTTCGGGAGTTCGAGACCCGCGCTGGGCTCTGTGCTGACAGCATAGAGCCAGCTTGGGATTCTCTCTCTCCCTCTGTCTCTGCCCCTCCCCGACTCATGCTTTCTCTTTCAAAATAAATAAACTTAAACAATAAAAACAACAAAGCAAAAGAACAATCAAGTTTTGGAAAGGGAGGAAGAATGTTCCAGAAGAAGCCACAAGAGCAGCGCGAATGGAGAAGTACAGACGTTAGATGGGGTCCGTGAGGGGGCCAGGGGACCCTGATCGGCGGTGTCAGGAGCCCCGTGTTTGCGTCTGATCCCAGGGGTCGTGGTCCCCAGGTCAGCCGATCGCAGCCAGTGAGGCCAGATCCCGACCGCCGTCTGTTTTGCAACACCTACAGCTTAGGTATGGTTTCCACGTTTTTAAATGGTTGGGGAAGGACAATCAACGGCGGAATAATGTTTTGTGACATCTGAAAATGACAGGAAATTCAAAGTTCAGAGTCCATAAATAAAGCCTGTTGTTCAGACACGGCCGTGGCCATTCTTTCCACAGTGAACAAGGCTGCCGTGGCTGTGCCGTGGCAGAGTGGAGCGGTGGCCACAGATGCCGCGTGGCCTGCAAACTTTACGGGGAAATTGCGGGGCTTTGTGATCTGGCGTTTCAGAGAGACATAGCAGAGAACAAGACAGAAATCAGGATTCCAGCCTGCTGGGGCTGTCCGGCTCCAGAGGTGGCCTCTGAGGGCAGGGGCCCTTTGGAAGGTGATCCTCTCCCGCTTCTAGAATTTCTCCAGTTCCTCTTCCCTGGAGCAGAGTCAGCTGTCACGAGGGAGCCAGTGACCTCCGAGACCAGGCCCTGCCCTGTGAGGCTCCCTCACAAATCCTCTGGGAGAGGTGATGCAGGCCATGGGGGGCCACTTGGAACATTCTCTCTGGTCTGGTGTTTATGACGTCACCGGGGCTCCAGGCCGGGAAGGAACCACACCTTCAGCGTGCCCTTCTCGGGAGCACATTCTCCCTCACCGGTGGAGCGAAATCTCCCTTTACCTGGAATCAGGTTTCGTTGTTTCGTTTTTCCCTTTAGGAGCAAACTGTTCACTTAAGGGCAGGTGTAAAATCTTGTTTTCTTTTCTTTCTTTTCTTTCTTTCTTTCTTTCTTTCTTTCTTTCTTTCTTTCTTTCTTTCATTCTCTTTGTTTTTAAGTTTATTTACTTATGTTGAGAGAGACAGAGAGAGTGGGGAAGGAATAGAGAGGGAGAGGGGGAGAGAGCGAGAATCCCAACCAGAGTCTGCACTGTCAGCACGGGGCCCGACGCGGGACTCCAACTCAGGAAACCGTGAGATGGTGACCTGAGCCCAAACTGAGCGTCGGATGCCTAACTGACTGAGCCACCCAGGCGCCCCTTTCTAACTTAGTGTTATGGCTCCAGGGTGGAAACGGCCTCCGTATTTGTGCCCTACACATCACCTAGCACAGAGCCTGGCTCACGGAAGGCTCTGGATGAATGCTGGCGGATAAACGAACGAATGAAACGCCACCCTTCCCCCCAAAGTCACAGACTATTCCCAAAAAAAGGAATCCCTGAGAAGCAATCTTCCACGGTAACCCTGACACCAAAAAACTTCCAGAGGTGGTCCTGGCACTCTTCTGCGGGGTGGGGGCGGCGGGGTGGGGGAGTCTGGCTGGGCACTTGCGGGGTCTCTGAGTGGTGCCAGCGGCAGCACGTGGCAGGACGGGAAGTGCAGGTGCCGGAGGCATGCAGGCAGGACGTGTCCAGAGAGACAACTTCTGCTCCCTCACAAGGAAATGGAAGGACTGGCAGAGGAAGGGGGTTGTCCCCGGAGCCATAACTCATCTCGCCTACAACTCGGGTCGAGGCATCGATGAATCTTCACCCTCTGGCTCCTGCGCTCCCTGGCTAGCCGCTTCCCAGGCAGCCCTGAGGCATCCAGCTCGGGCCCACGCCGCTGTTCACACCTTCAATGGCATCCAGGGGGGACGGTCCCTTCTGGGAGCCTCAGAAATAAAGAAGAATGAGCCGAGGAGGCTTCTGGTCCTATCTCTGCCAACGTCACCTTCTGAGCTCCTCTCTGCTCACGGAGGCCCAGACACTGAATCAAAGCTCATGGGGCCAGCTGGCAAGAGGCAGGCAGAGGCCTGACCCCACTGCCTCGGCTTCTCTGCAAATCAGAACCACCCGGTGAGGAAGGGGGGACGACGGACGGATGGCCTCCTCCGACAGTGCGTCCCAAGACATTTGGTTCATTCATTTATTCAGCAGACATGCACTGAGGCCTTGCTGTGGCCCAAGCATTGAGCTGGTCAGCAGTGAGCCGGGCACAGATGTGGCTTGAAAGGACCCCCGTTTGACCGTGTTGGGCGGAGAGGAGGCACGGACGGGTCATTAAAAACACCGCACAGGCCGATGCTGGGACTGAGCCATACACAGGGCTGCGGGGAGCCCCGGATGTGGCTTCCAGCTGGAGGAGAGGTGGGGCAATTAGTCAGGGGAGGCTTTCTGGAGGAGGTGATGCCTGAACCGTGTGATAAAGGATGAGTAAGCATTTGGGGGGGGTCAGGCTGGGGGTGATGAGAGCATTCTGGGCAAAGAAGGCAGGAAGGTGTGTGCCCAAAGGCTGGAGAAAGTATCATGGGTGTGCACGTGTGTGTGTGTGTGTGTGTGTGTGTGTGTGTGTGTGTGTGAGTTGTGTGGCTGGCATATTAAAGGAGAGCTGGGCCGTACAAAGGATAAAGGAGGGCAGCCAGGGGCTGATCAGGATGGCCTCAGGCTCCTCGCTAAGGAGTTGTGTTTATTCCATAAGGGATGGGGAGGTGCAAAGACAGGAGAGTGAAACAGAGTCACGTCTGCCACGGGGACTGTGTGGGTTCCATGTCACGGAAACCGAGTTTCAACTACCTTGAGCACAAAAGGCAGTTATCAGCTTTCAAAACTGCGGCGTCTGGGGACAGCCCCGCCTTCAGGAAGAGCTGAATCCAGGTGCTCAGCCCGTGTCGGCAAGAACTCCGCCTTTGTCTCCACCTCCCTCCGTGTGGGCTCCATTCTCAGGTGGGCACTCCCCGCAGAGCAGCAACAGTGGGCCCCGGCCATTCCTGTCACCCGGCCCGGACGCCCGCTCCAGGGTAAGTCCTGCGGCTGCTCTCATTGGCTGGGAGTGAGTCACGAGCCCGTCCCTGAGCCAATCGTGGCGCCCGATCACGTGCCAGCGGCGAGCGGTGGGTGGGGCAGCCACGCGGATTGAGGGGCGTGGGGTGGGATGCCGTCCGCAAAGTGAAATACCCGCGCTCCGATCAGGAACAGGGAATTGAGGGGCCGGCCGGTGGAAATAACAGACGTCCAGTCACATAGTGTATGGTTCCACTTATAGGAAGTGTCCGGAAGAGGTGAGTCCGTAGAGACGGAATGAAGATTGGTGGATGCCAGGGGCTGGGAAGGAGGGAGGTGGGGAGGGACGTTTAATGGTAAGGGGTTTCCTTTTGGGGGGACGAGTGGGAAGTAAGTAGAGGTGATCGTTGCACGACAGGGTGAATAAACACTCTGCGAAATGCCACTGAATTCTTCCCTTGACAATGGTTCATTTTATGTTATGTGAATCTCACCTTAATACGAAATAAAAACACAGCGGATGTCCATCCGCAGGGATCCTAGGATGCGCCGTCATTCCACAGGGCCTGCTCGCTGGTGAGACTCCTTTTCTTCCCTTTACTCCTGCTTGTTCCCTTAAAAAAATTTTTTTTAATGTGTATTTATTTTTGAGAGAGAGAGAGAGAGCGCACTAGCAGGGGAGGGGCAGAGAGCGAGGGAGACACAGAATCCCAAGCAGGCTCCAGGCTCTGAGCTGTTGGCACAGAGCCCGATGGGGGGGCTCGAACTCAGGAACTGTGAGATCACGATGTGAGCCAAAGTCATACATTTAACCGACTCAGCCACCCAGGTGCCCCCTGCTTTCTCCCTTCTTAAACCTCAGAGAGTTTGGGGCCTGCAAGCAGATTGTAAGTCAGAGGTAATTCTAGGCACGGTCGCCCGCAGGGCCCCCGCGGAAACCTGGGCCACTGGTCCAGAAGCTGAGCTCATGTATTTTCGTGGGACCTGGAAAAGGAGGCCCGGGTGAGATGCCAAGGACGTCTTGTTCACCAGCTGTACCTGTTTTGCTCGGGGCTCTGGGCCGTGGGACGGAGCTGTGCTGCATGGGGCGCGTGGCCGGGACCCCCGCTGGCAGGGAGAGCGAGCGCTGGGTCTCCACGGTCGCTTGGCACCGAGGAGGCGCAGGTGACGCCAGCACGGGAACGGGCTGGGCCTGGGGAAAAGCTCTTTGCGCTGGAATGGTAAAGGGGAAAGAGGGTTTTGGCTCCCTCTCTGGGCCTTTCCGCATCCCCCATGCTGGGGTTTGGGCAGAGCCCAGAGCTGCCTTGGGGCTCTCCCAGAACGAGCCTGCCTTGGCTCCTTCAGGAACGGGAGTTTGAATCCAAAGCTGGCCTTGGGTTGCTCAGCGCAAGCTGCCTGCCGCGGGCCGAGGGCTCCTGGTCCCCGCGGGGCCCCAGCGGGGCTCGCCTGGCGTGGACGGGGGACGAGTCTCCCCGGCTGAGCTGTGCTCTCTGCTCCTACCTTGAGCCGGAGACGGGCTGATCTCCAGTCCGGGGTCTGGTCTCAATGGATGCGTCTGGGATTCTCAGGACGCGGTGTCGGACCCCGTTGGTACCTGCCTGTGCCGAGTCACATGCGGTTTGGGGCCTTGTTTACGGTGTGGCTCTCCCCTCCCCGCCAGCCAACTGGGTCAGAACCCGCGAACGATTTTACAAGCTCCTTTCGGGGATTCGCCCGCAACTGAAGCTGGAGAACGACTGGCGGGTGGGACCGTGCTTTGCTCCCGGGAGCTGAGATTTCCCACGTGGCTCCCCTCCTGCTTGGATGTGTCCGGGCGTCAGTGGACACAGCGGGGTGGGTCGTGGCACCACGTGGAATGGGACGGACTGAAGAACAAGCACTTTGCCGGTTCCGTTTCCTCATCGGTAAAAAAGGGGATCTGCAAATTCGCCTCCACCCCTGGGACCTCACTGGGAAGTCGGGCCTTTGCAGATGTAATCGGTTAAGGATCTCCTGCTGACATCACCCTGGCCTGAGGGTGGACCCTGAATCTGCCTACTGGTGTCCTTGTAAGAAGACGAGAGGCCACACGGAGAGACGTGAGCAGAGGGGAGAAGGCCACCCGAAAGCAAAGCGGAGAGTGGAGTCATGTGGCCAAAAGCCACGGGATACCTGGAGCTTCCAGGAGCTGGAGGCGGCCAGGAAGAATTCTCCCCCGGAGCCTTTGGAGGGACCGTGGGCCTGCCGGCACCTTGACTTCCGACTTGTGGCCTCCTGAACCCGGAGAACTGATGTATGTTGTTTTCCTCGCCCGGGTTGTGGCACTTTGTCATGGGCCGTCCCGGGAGACAAACACGCCCCCTCAAGGGACAGCTGTCACCGCAAGCATTGGACACACACACAGCACATAGGAGGTGTCCCGTGAACGACCGCGAGCATCACTGTGCTGCCTGTGGCCCTGCAGGGGCCCAGCGGGTCAAAAGGAGCATCGCCAGCGTCCGCGGGGACACCCGGCCCCCGTGGTGCCCTGTGTCACCCCACGCCCTCCTGGCTGCCTGCGGCTGGAGCCTTAGGAGGACCGAGCCGGAGGGAGAGAAAACAAAGAGGCAGCTGGGAAGGGCAGCCGTGGGCTGAGGGTTGAGGTCTGCGGGAGGAATGTTCACCGCCATGAATCACGGCTTCCAGGCCCCTCTCAGCCTGCTGACACATCACGCCCCAGGGGGAGGGCGGCGATGACCTCATGCCGGTGGTCACACACGCCGTACCGCCCAGGGCTCAGCGTTTGCCCAGAGGGAGCTGTCCCCACCCCACCCCTGCCCAAGTCTGTGTGCTCTCTCCTCCCTCGCACACACAGCAGGACGAGCTGACCTTCGGAGCCAAGACTTCGGTGGAGGTTTATTATCTGGATGCTTTTGGAACGGGCCAGGCGAGCGCGCTGAACATCTGCGTGGGGAGGGCCTGCTGGGAGGAGCTTCGAAGGGACTCGTTCCCAGGGCCGGAGTCCCACTCTCTCGATGGCTTACAGACGGGGACACCGAGGCCCGGAGGAGTCAAGGGCTTGCCATCCGCCTCCAAATCCGAGGTCTTTTTGGTTGCAAAGAGCGAGGATTGGAATTCAGAATTTATCTTGGGCAAGACTCTGTTCTGCCTCCTGGACCAGCGGCCTCATCTGCTCGGCCGCCGCCGTGCATCTCACTTCCCCGGCTCCCGGTCCCTGGACGTACCCTCTAGAAACGACTCAATTTCCTTTGCCCTGGCCTTCCGAAAAGCAAGCAGGGCTGCTGATAGCAGTGATCTTAGCTCTACGAGCTGCCCCTGTGCGCGCCCCGCCTTCAGAGACGGAGAAAGTTTTTCCCCAGGCCCCCGATTCGGGTTCCTGGCCACTAGATCGCCAGACCACCGTGAGCAAGAATCTTAGGAGAGTCTATTGAGACAGGACATCTAGCGTGGAGAATGGGTCCCTGAGCATCTGGGGCACGTGCAGCCCCTAACCTATCTTCTGTCCTAGCTGGAGAGACCTAGAGACTTCGGTGAGCTGAGCCACCGCGGTGCATGGGCTTTGACCAGGGATCTGGGACAACAGGCTGGGCCGCTTTGAGCTCCCCAAGGCTCCTGCTTATTTATTTTACCATTATAACTCCAAGCCAATATTTAAGCATTACCAAAGCAACAGCCCAAATTCTCCAGCCCTTGGCCCCCGTCCAGCCCCACACGGTGGGGACGGAGCAGGAGGGAGGAGCAAGGAGAATGAGTCAACCATGCCCCCCACCTCCCAACCACCTGGGAAAACAGTGACCCAAAAAGCAGATCTCAGCTTCTCTTGCGGGGCGGTTGTTCTTTTCCGTGGTCCTACGACTCCGCGCTTTGCACCCAAGCAGAACCAAGTCAAGCGAGACCTCGGTCTCCCGGGGTTTTATTTTACTTTTGTTGTACGGTTGGAGCCAGTAGGTTTTTCAAACTTCATATTGGCATTTCACGTGACGAAGAACGTGGACAAGCCATAAGGGTTCAATTTTCTTGTCACCGGCTGGATGCATCTTTCACCAGGACCCAGACTAAGCAACGGCACACGGGCGGCACCCTCTCCCCAGGCCCCCTGGTCCCCGCTCCTCGTTGGGGGTAACCGTTGTGCTCGCCACTCACGGCCTCGCTTAGTTTTGCCTGGTTTTGGACTTTGTATACATGGAATCGTAGCCTATGTTCTCTCCTGGACTGGAGCCAATGGCATTTTCGGTTCTCGAGAGACCTGAGTGGCCCTTCTCGCCAGCAGCTCTGGGGAGGAGCGAACACAGAGAAGGCACCTTCCCTGTCCCACAAGCCAGTAGGTGTCAAGACAGGAACTGGAAAGCATATATAGAAGGGGGGGGGGGCAGGCAGTGATCTTGATTTAAAAAGAAAGGCACACCGTCCTTTTGTGCCCTGTGTAACTGGCGTTTCTATCTGGTGTTCGGGGAAGGAGACAGGAGGGGAAGAGTAGAGTCATAATGAGCCCGATGGCTGGGGTCTCCGGAACCTGGCCCCCCCCCCGCCCCCCCCACATCCTCAGTTTTTCTGGCGGATGCCGGGCTGGCTCCAATAGCCCCTGGGTTTATGCCTGGGCGGCTCAGGGCACAGATTTACCAGCTGCGGCCCCCGTGTGTCCCTGTGGTGGCTCCCCGTGTCGTCCCGTGAGGCTCCTGGGCTCCTGGCCGCCTGATCAGTGGCCCCGTGCGCCCCCCCCAGGGCTGCCTTGGATTTCAGTGTTTTTTGGTCCCAGTACTGGGGAGTGGGGGAGGGGTAGTCCTTGGTGCTTCATAGCGCGGGGGCCACAGGGAGTCTCAAACTATCTGCAGAGAAGGCCCAGCTTAAGAAATGTCCCGTGCGTCACAGACGGCTGCCTTTGTGAAATATGATAACCGTGGCATGCTCAGGAAAATGAAAGGGAAGAAATAAAGGCCATACAGGCCCCCCCATTTCTTTTTTGTTACTGGAGTCAATGGTCACAAAATTGGTCTCACAAGATAGAATGGGACCAACCTAAAAAGGGGAAAAGGGCATTTGGGGATTCTCAGCTTTTACTTTTTTTTTTTTTTTAAGTTTATTTATTTATTTTGAGAGAGAAAGAGCAAGCAGGGGAGGGGCAGAGAGAGAGACAGAGAGAGAGAGAGAGAGAGAGAGAGAGAATCCCAAGCAGGCTCCAGGCTCCCAGCTGTCTGCACAGAGCCTGACATGGGGCTCGAACCCACGATCCATGAGATCATGACCTGAGCTGAAGTCAGACACTTAACCGACTCAGCCACCCAGGCGCCCTTCTTGGTATTTATTCTTGATCGCTACCCCTGTTTTGATGTCCTTGTGACAAGCTGTTAGCTGACCAACACAGGCCAGTGGGTCACCTTTGTAACAGCACCACCCTGAACACCCTCTGCCCTGCCCTCAGCTGACCTTGTCGGGTCTCCATGGTTTGTATCTGTCTGTGACCCCTCCTCGTCTCCTCGGCGGCCCCATCTTCTTCCTATTTCTTTATATGTTGCTTTAGCGGAAGTGAAAGAGATGTGAGCCTCTGCCCACCCGTTTTGGGATCCTTGTATAAGACCCTAAGCACACAGGCCACGCTCTCTTCGGTTTCTAGCAGATTCTAAGGAGTTACGCTTCACTTCTTTCTGCCTTTTGTGGCTTCTCTCTCTCAGATGTGGGACAAGGTCCCTCCAGAGCTGGGTTGGAGGATTATACGGTTGACAAGAAGACGGTGCCACACTCCGATCCTCTCTCCTCCCTTTGTGCCCACCCACGTGCTATACTGAATCCTGGCCCCCCAGTGTGACACAGGCACCCCTAGAGCGGGAGGAGGGATCATTTACCCCCACAGTCCAGTCCTGAGCCCACACGTCCTGGGCTTTTCCTCTCTGGAAGGCTCTAGGACCCCAGTGGGCTGGCAGCTTTATTCCAGCCGAGGTGACCACCAAGCCCCCTGTCCCCAGTGCGCCCTCTGCCTTCGCAGGATATCGGTGATCTCAGCGCCTCTCACTGCAGGGAGCTGTCTGAGGTCGCTCAGCCCCTTCCTCCTTACCGTCTGGTCATCTCTCCCACGGCCATCTACTGTGCGACCAGCCTCCCCCAAGGATTCTGCCTCATCTGACCCCAATGTCAGGAGTACGTGTGGGACAACACACGGGAAGGGGGATGGCGAGGAGGGCGGAGTGCGTTTTCTCCAAGAGATTGGTCTAACCGGGGCTTCTTTCGGGCTCGGTGAGGACGGCGTCGCCCCGGCCAGAGACCCAGGCAGAAACAGGCGGCGCTGGGATTTACGAGCTGTCACCGTCCCTGCGTGTACAAGCCGGCTTGCTTTCCCTTTCCTCTCCTCATTATTCAGCTTTGGTTCTGTTTAATAACCCTGGCCGCATACTTCTCTAAACCAAACCAGCTGCTTACTAGCTTTTTATAAGCAGCAATAAAGACGGCGAAGACCCAAGGGCCCTTTGGTCTCCAGGAGGCCGAGGAAGAGGTTGAGGGCCCCGGAGGGGGCCTGCAGGGGACGCGTGGGCGGGGCTCTGTCCTTCTGCCGGCGGCTGCCTGTTCAGAGCCCGGTGTCCCTGCAGAGGATCTGTGGCCGGCGCTCCACTGCTCCCCTTCCTGCGGCCACATCAGAGGACTTGGGGATCACCTGCCTCCTGCGGGATAAGGAGCTGGTGCAGAGGCGCTGGGAGATGATCCGGGCTTGCGAGGTGCCAGGAGGTCACTCTGAGGGAATGTTCTGAGCCGTGAGCGAGCCCAGGAAAAACAATTCGACAACAATGCCGAGTGCCTAGGTGACAGAGAAAAAAAGAGGAGCCTGTTTGGGAACAGATTTCGGTCTCCGCTTCCAATTTACTTGGGAAACTATGAAAAGTCTCTAACAATGTTCTTCTCGAAGCTTTCATCATGGGTTTGCTGGGTTCCGAGTGCAGCCAGCACCCTAATCACAAACAGAGGTGCTCGCCGCCATCTGGCAGAAAGGGATCAGCGCGCTGCGTCCGCGGGGAACCGAGGCCCTCCGCGTGCCAGGTTCCTCCACGCGGGCCCCAGGAGGCCCAGGACGACGGGTCCCACCCAGCCACTGCCCCAGGGACTGCGCACCGCTTGGAGAAAGAGCAGGGGCAGGGCTGCTGACGATGACGGTGTCTGGCCCAGTGCTTTAAACATTTTTCAACTTATTTTATTTTTCGGTGGGGGAAAAGGGCGGGAAGCAAGAGGGAGGTGGCCAAAGATCCCGGTTTGCCTGGAACTGAGAGGGTTTCTGGGCTAAAGAACTTTATGTTCTACAACCAGAGAATTCCCAAGCAAACCGGAATGAGCTGGTCACCCTGGTGGGAGGGGATGTCCACGGGGTAGGAAAAAGCACAGAACTTCGATCAGCATGTACGGTTCCCCCCTGACTCGAGGTTTGTCCCCTCTGGGAAGTCAGGTCACCTGCCAGCGCTTGCCTGTAAAAGAGGTCAGACCAGTGTGAGGAGATGCGAATTCACAGGTCTACAGTCAGGGCAGGTAACCCGTGAAGGGTGCCCTGTTGGGGGGTGGGGGGGCGGGTCCTTGGAGACCTGGGAGGAGGGCAAGGGGGAAGCTCCGCCCCTCGCCCAGCCACGCCCCCACCCCAGCGAAATGCGGGCCCTGGTCTACCAGACGTCTGTGTTTTTAAAGAATTTTTTTTGCGAGCGCTCCCAAATTCGGAAATGTTGGCTCACATATTAATGACATCCTGTATCGGCCACACAAACACGTCCGATCGCCAAGTTGGCTTCTGGGCAACTGGTTTGCAACCTCTTGACTACGCATTTTCTGTTTCCTGTCAGTTCGAAAGTTCAGTGATTTTATAAACTCCGGCCAGCCATCCCCTCAGTTAACTGGAAATGAGTCACGTGGTTTACTTTGAGAAAGAATAAACACATATATATGTTTCAAAAGCTGATTTCAGGGATTTAATCCTAGAAAATGCTGTCCGCGGTGTCCCAGCCTGGCATTTCTCTCCATTTAGGTAGGGGTGCTGTGGGCTCGGTGTTGTTAAGACGTGCCACAACCTGGGTGAACCTTGAAAACATGGCTGGGAACAGAAGAAGCCAGACACAAAAGGTCACGTGTTGTCGGATTCCATTTACATGAACTGTCCAGAACAGGCAACTTCATTGAGACAGAAAATACATGAGTGGCTGCCAGTGGCTGAGGGCTATGGGGGTTGAAATAACTGTTCATGGGGATGGAGTTTCTTTCTGGGTTGACGAAAATGTGCTGGAATTTGATGGTGGCGATGGTTATACGACCTTGTGAATATACTAGAAACCACTGAACAGTGCACGTTAAAATGGTGAATGTATGGGCTGCCTGGGCGCCTCGGTTGGTTGAAAGCGGCGTCTGACCCTTGGTTTTGGCTCAGGTCATGATCCCAGGGTTGTGGGATCGAGCCCCACCTTGGGTTCCACGCCGAGCTGGGAGCCTGCCTGGGATTCTCCCTTTCTCCCTCTGTCCCTCCCCCGACTTGCACACGCGCGCGCTCTCTCTCTGAAATAAAGATTAAAAATAATAAAATGGTGAAGGCTGTGGCATGTGCATTATATCCCAGTTAAAGAATATATTGTTCAAGTGTTGATTCTCCTCACACTGATCTGTAGGTTCTGCGCAATCCCAGTCAAACTCTCAGCGGGCTTTTTGGGCAGAAATTTGGCAAACCGATCCCAAAATTCAAATGGAAATGGGATGGACGTAGAATCGCCCAAACAACTTTGCAAAGGAAGAGTGAAAGAGGAGGTCTCATAGCATCTGGTTTCAAGGCTTATAAAGCAACAGTAATCCAGGTAATGTGGAACGTAATTGTTTGTAACGACAAACAAATAGATCGATGGCACAGAACGGAGAGCCCAGAAATAGACCCACACAAATACGGACAACGGATTTTCAATGCAAGTTCAAAGGCAATTCCGTGGAAAAGGGGTATTCATTTTTTTTTAAGTTTATTTATTTATTTTGAGAGAGAAAGAATCCCAAGCAGACTCCGTGCTGCCAGCATGAGCCTGACTCGGGGCTCGCGCTCACGACCCTGGGATCAGGACCTGAGCCGAAATCAAGTTGGATGCTCAACCGACTGAACCGCCCAGGTGCCCCGGAAAAGAGGTACTCGTTTCAATAAATGTTCCGAAATAACTGAATATCCCTATGCAAAAAAAAAAAAAAAGAACATCAATCCATACTTTGTGTCATATAAACATATGAATCCAAAACAGATTTAAATGTAAAACTTAAAACAACTTCTAGATGACAAGACAGAAGAAAATCTTGTCACCTTGGGTTAGGCAAGGATTTCTGAGGTACGGCACCAAAAGCATATCCATAAAAGAACAAGTTGATAAATCGGACTTAATCCAAATTGAAAAAAAAAACAACAACCAACTTCTGTTATTTTGAAAGATACTTTTACAAGACTGAAGAAGAAAAGCCACAGGCCAGTAGAAAACATTTACAAATCATGCATCTGATAAAGGACTTGTATTCAAATACTGTATATAAAGAACTCTGAAAAGTTATTAGGACAACAACCCACTTAAAAATGGGTAAAATATTTGCACCAAAAAATGCCTATTTTGTTTAATAAACATGTTTTTCCTTATTGGATGGCCAATAAACACATGAGCCACAATGCTAAACTCACTAGTCACTAGGGGAATGCAAATGAAAACCACAATGTGATATTACTATACATCTGTTTGAGTGGCTAAAATTAAAAAGAGACCGACCATGCCAGGTGCTGGTAAAGATGTGGAACTCAAACACTGCTGGCCGGAATGTTAAAATAGTACAACCACTTTGGGAAAACAGTTTGGTACTTTTTTTTTTTTTTTTTTTTTAGTTTATTTATTTATTTTGAGAGAGACAGAGACAGCCAACACGGGGCTTGAACTCACGAAACCATGAGATCATGCCCGGAGCCAAAACCAAGAGTCAGACGCTTAACCGACTGAACCACCCAGGCGCCCCAATAGTTTGGCACTTTTAAAAAAAGTTCCACACAGGGGGCGCCTGGGTGGCTCAGTCGGTTAAGTGTCTGATTCTTGATTTTGTCTTTGGTCATGATCTCGCGGTTCGTGGGTTCGAGCCCCGCATTGGGCTCTGTGCTGACGGCACGGAGCCTGCTTGGGATTCTGTCTCCTCTCTCTGCCCCTCCCGTGCTTGCTCTCTCTCTCTCTCTCTCTCTCTCTCTGTTTCTAAATAAATATTTTTTAAAAAAGTTCCACATACAACTGCTATATGGCCCAGCCATTCTATGCCTGAATATTTACCCAGAAGAAAAGGAAACATACGTCACACAAACATTTGTAAACCAATGTCCGTAGCAGCATTATTTATAAAGAGCAGAAAACTGAAGATACCCTGAATGCGCCTAGCAGATGAATGGCTAAATACGTTGTGGTATATCCATATAATGGGATATTATTCAA
Source organism: Panthera leo (assembly GCF_018350215.1). Lineage (NCBI taxonomy): Eukaryota > Metazoa > Chordata > Mammalia > Carnivora > Felidae > Panthera > Panthera leo. The sequence continues at coordinate 6,620,522 of NC_056686.1, read as the reverse complement.
CACTAAAAATAAACAAGCATATGCAAAAGCATAGATGAATTTCAAAAGAAATATGTTGGACAAAAGAAGACATAAAAAAGGACGTACTAGTCCGCTGGACATGCCATAACCAAGGACCCCACACCTGGTGGCTTCAACCAAAGAAATTTATTCTCTCCCAGTTCTGGAGGCTGGGAAGCTGAGCTCGAGTCATTGGCAGATCTTGTCTCTTGTGAGGTTTCCATCCTTGGCTTGTGGATGGGTCTTCTGGTGTCTTCACCTGGTCCTCCCTCTGTGTGTGTCCTAATTTCCTCTTCTAAATTTTTTTTTTCTAATGTTTATTTACTTCAGAGAGAGACAGAGACAGAGTGTGAGCAGGGGAGGGGCAGAGGGAGAGATACACACAGAATCGGAAGCAGGCTCCGGGCTCCGGGCTGTCAGCACCGAGCCCAGTGTGGGGCTTGAACTCACGACCCGCGAGATCATGACCTGAGCCGAAATCTGACGCTTCACCGAATGAGCCATCCAGGCGCCCCGTAACCTCCTCTTCTTTTTTTTTTTTTTCCAACGTTTTTTTTTTTTTTTTTTTTTTTTTTTTTTTATTTTTGGGACAGAGAGAGACAGAGCATGAACGGGGGAGGGGCAGAGAGAGAGGGAGACACAGAATCGGAAACAGGCTCCAGGCTCCGAGCCATCAGCCCAGAGCCTGACGCGGGGCTCGAACTCACGGACCGCGAGATCGTGACCTGGCTGAAGTCGGACGCTTAACCGACTGCGCCACCCAGGCGCCCCTAACCTCCTCTTCTTGTAAGGACACCAGTCCTGTTGGATGAGGGCCCAACCTAATGACCTCATGTTAACTCAGTCACCTCTTTTAGGGCCCAACCTAATGACCTCATGTTAACTCAGTCACCTCTTCAAAGGTCACATCTCCAAATATAGTCCCCTTCTGGGGTGCTGCGGGGAGGGGGTCAGGGCTTCCGAATAGGAATTTTGGGGCGGGGGACACAATTCATCTCATAACAGAACTGCGTGCTTGCATTTGTATAAAAGTCGAGAAAATGCAAGCTAATCTTGAGGGACAGGAAGCAGAGCAGTGGCTGCTGGGGGCTGGGGGAGCTGCAGGGGTGAGGGGACGAGGTGACAAAGCGGCCTGAGGAACCTTTTGGGACGGATGTATCTGTTCATTATCTTGGTCGTGGACACGTTTTCACGGGTGTCCAAAGTTACCGAATTACACACTTTAGACACGTGCTGTTTATTGAATGTGAATTGTACGTCACACCCGGAGGTATTAGAAGTAACAGCAGGGGCGCCTGGGTGGCTCGGTCGGTTAAGTGTCCGACTTCAGCTCAGGTCGTGATCTCACGGTCCGTGAGTTCGAGCCCTGCGTCGGGCTCTGAGCTGACAGCTCAGAGCCTGGAGACTGTTTCCGATTCTGTGTCTCCCTCTCTCTCTGCCCCTCCCCTGTTCATGCTCTGTCTCCCTCTGTCTCAAAAATAAATAAACGTTAAAAAAAAAAATTGAAAAGTAACAGCAAGGGTTTAATTCTAAAAGGCAGCCTCCAAGTGTCTTGGGCCCGGTGCCACGTCCGGCAACATCCCGTTCGCCTCTGTTTACGAGGACCGGATGGTTGAGAGGGTGCCCCCCACCCACTTACCTCCTCCCCTCGGGCCATACTCCGCACCGCCTGCTTTCTTGAAGCCCAGCTGACCTTGCGGTGCCTCCCGAAGACCCAGGGAGGACGCCGTCTCCTCCGTCTGGGACCCTCCCGCCCCTTCCTCACGTTTGAGATCTCAGTGTCCTCTTTGTGGTTGGCCGCAGTCTCGAACACCCCTCCCTCAGCCCCGGAACCTGTGACTCCAGGGGTCATATTCAACTGTGGGACACAGCTCACCTTAAGATGGGAAGACACGCGCCCTCAAAGGCAGAGCACTTCTCTGGCTGCTGGCGGGAGGAGAAGTCCCGAGACGCAAGCACGGGCAGGACCGGATGGGCCTCGGCTGCTCTGGAGAGGGAGGGGCTGCATGGACAGGAACGTGGGTGTCCCCCAGTTGCTGAGGGCGACCCTCAGCTGACAGCCAGCGAGGAGACAGGGACCTTGGTCCTGGCTGTACACGCAGTGTCCATATGCTGACAAAACCTCATCCCACTGTGATTAGGAGGTAGGGCCTTGTGGGGGGGTGATTGGGTCAGAAGGGTGGGGCCCTCATGAGTGGGGTTCGTGCCTTCATAAGAGACCCCAGAGAGCAATCCTGCTCCCTCCTGCCATGTGAGGACACACGGCGAGGCTGGCGGTGAACCAGGGAGCGGGCTCTCACCAGGCACTGAATCTGCTGGCACCTTGATCTTGGACTTCCCAGCTTCCAGAACGGCGGGAGAGAACTCTTGAAGCCCTTAGTTGTTCCGTTGTAGCAGCTGGAAGAGACGAAGACGGGCCTATGTGGGCAAGAAACCAGACCCTGAACAATGGACTCCGGCCTGGAAGTAGATTCTTTCTGAGAGCTTCCAGATGAGAGCCCAGCCCTGCCGACGCCTTGGTTTTGGTCACGTAAGACCCTGAGCGCGGAGCCCCCTTGAGCCCACCCAGACTTCTGATCTGTGATAAATGGGTGCTGTTTTAGATGGCTGAGTTGTGGTAGCTTGTTAGGTAAATGAAGTCAGAGAGGAGTTTCCTGACCGTCCTGTCCCAAGCAGCCCCGCCCTTAACACCTTCGTTATTTTCTCTCAGGTCCTCTGGTACCTGCAGAGTAGTAATGTCAGTTTCATGGGACCCTCTCTCATGCCAGAACTTAGCCCATAAGGGCAGAGCCAGTGTCTGTCTTGTTCATCTGTGGATCCCGAGTACCCAGGACTAGCCTGACTTGCAATTGGTTCTTTTTTTCCTTTTTTCTTTTTACAGTTGATTTATTTATTTCAAGAGCGCGCGCCCGTGCGAGAGAGAGAGAGCAAGGGAAAGCGAGTGGGGGAGGGACAGAGAGAGAGGGAGAGAGAGAATCCCAAGCAGGCTCCGCACTGTCCTCGCAGAGCCCGATTCGGGGCTCGATCCCACGAACGGTGAGATCACGATCTGAGCAGAAACCAAGAGTTGGACGTTTCACCGCCTGAGCCCCCCCAGGCTCCCTGCAACCGGTTCTTGATCAGTGTTCATGAAAGGATGCATGATCCCTAAAGATCGTGCACGCTGATCAAGGGGTCTTCGTCTTCCCTGCTCTCTTCTTTCTAAAGGGCACAACTCGAAGTGCTAATTTGCATTGGAAGGCTTCTCATCAGATGTTGAAACAAAACGGGCTTTTAAAATTCCTGGTATTAATTTCGTCTAACCAAGGCGGTAGGCTGGCCAACTTTTCTCAGCTAACATTGAAATGTAGCCCCAGGACTTTTGAAAGACTCTCTCCGGAAAGATCCAGTGATACTGTTGTTTTGTAAAACATGACTGACCAATTCTTGGGACTCCTGAAAAGTGAAGAGGGGTGGAAAATGGCCTGGCGGTTCCTGGAAAGGTTGGATGTGGAGTTTCCACATAATCTGGCATTTCCACTTCTTGGTATCTACCCAAGCGAAATGAAAACATGTATAAACAAAATCGTGTTCATGAGTGTTCACAGCAGCATTATTCATCATCGCCCCAAAGTGGAAACCCAACTGGCCATAAATTGGTGAATGGATTAATAAAATGTGGTATATCCGTGCAGTGAGACGTTATTCGGGCGCGAAAAGAAATCTGGAACCGATGTGTGCTATGCATGGGTGAACCTTGGAGACGTTACGCGAGGTGAAGGAAGCCAGACACAATTTGTGTGTCCATTTATGTGAGATTCCATTTATGTGAGATGCCCAGAACAGGCAAATTCCTAGAGAAAGTAGATTAGTGATTGTGCGGGGCGGGAGGCAATAGGGATGTTGACTAGAGCGTGGGTTTTTTTTTGGGGGGGGGGATGAAAATGTTCTGAAATGGACTGTGGTGATGGATGGACAGCTCTGCGAAAATTCTGAAAATATTCTCAACGTATAACTCGCCTACAATGGCATGTGAATTAGCTCTCAATGAAAAAAATTACACCTCGTCCAGGTGTGAGGGTGCATGGAAGGCCCTCTTGCCTAATTCCTACCGAGTCTGTGGCTGGGCTGTCCAGGGAATTTCAGAATGCTTGGAAGGAACCCCCTGCCTCGATAACACTTACGGCAGAGGGAGGACTTCTTCCTGGATCCCCATTACTCTGGGTTCACTCACGCCCACGGTGCTCCCTGTCAGTGTTACACAGAGACAAATGGTCATTTATTTGTTTATTTATTTATGTTTATTATTATTTTTAATGTTTATTTATTTTTGACAGAGGGCGAGCGGGACAGGGGCAGAGAGAGAGGGACACAGAATCTGAAACAGGCTCCAGGCTCCGTGCTGTCAGCACCCAGCCTGACACGGGGCTCGATCCCGTGAACCTCAAGATCGTGACCTGAGCCGAAGTCGGATGCTTAACCAGCTGAGCCACCCAGGCGCCCCTATTTATTTATTTTTAATTTGCATCCAAGTTAGTTGGCATATAGTGCAATAATGATTTCAGGAGTAGATTCGAGTGATTCATCGCCTACGTATAACACTCAGTGCCCTCTTTAATGCCCCTTGCCCATTTAGCCCCCCCACCCCACCCCCACAGCCCTCTGACAACCCTCAGTTTGTTCTCTGTATTTAAGAGTCTCTTATGTTTTGTCCTCCTCCCTGTTTTTATATGACTTTTGCTTCCCTTCCCTCATGTTCGTCTGTTTTGTGTCTTAAATTCCACATGAGTGAAGTCATATGATATTTGTCTTTCTCTGACTGATTTCACTTAGCATAATACCCTCCAGTTCCATCCACATTGTTGCAAATGGCAAGATTTCATTCTTTTTGATTGCTGAGTAGTACCCCATTGTATATATATACTGCATCTTCTTTATCCATTCATCCATCGATGGACATTTGGGTTCCATACCTTGGCTGTTGTCGATAATGCCACTGTAAATATTGGGGTGCATGTGCCCCTTCGAAACAGCACACGTGTATCCCTTGGATATATACCTAACAGTGCAATTGCTGGGTCGTAGGGTAGTTCTATTTTTAATTTTTTGAGGAACCTCCATACTGTTTTCCAGAGTGGCCGCACCAGTTTGCATTCCCACCAACAATGCAAAAGAGATCCTCTTTCTCCGCATCCTCGCCAACATCTGTTGTTGCCTGAGTTGTTAACGTTAGCCCTTCTGACAGGGGTGAGGTGGTATCTCACTGTGGTTTTGATTTGTCTTTCCCTGATGATGAGTGAAGTTGAGCATTTTTTCATGCGTCGGTTGGCCATCTGGATGTCTTCTTTGGAGAAGTGTCTATTCACGTCTGTTGCCCATTTCTTCACTGGATGATTTGGTTTTCGGGTGTTGAGTTTGATGAGTTCTTTATAGATTTTGGATACTAACCCTTTACCCGATATGTCATTTGTAAGTATCTTCTCCCATTCCGTCGGTTGCCTTTTAGTCTTGTTGATTGTTTCCTTCACTGTTCAGAAGCTTTTTATCTTGATGAGGTCCCAGCAGTTCATTTTCAGGTGTTCTTTATGAGAATCAAATCATTCCTGGATGGAATCTCAGTTTGGGACCTGGAAACGTCAGGCATGAAAATCTGAGCCTGGAGAGTTTCTTGCAGCAGTAGGGGCCCATCCAGATCTCACTCCCTATAACTTCCCCTCGACTTCAAGTCCGGGCCTGGAAAGAACAGAATCCATTTCTGGCCTTTCATAGACTTTTCCACCGGACCCAGGAGGTGAGTCCTAGTGTTGGGTTATTCCGAGACCATGTCCCTTTACAGGCACGTGGCATTTGCTTTTAATCTTCCCTGGGACTTTCTATAATCATACCTGACAAGTACTTTTATCCCAGATGGACCGAGATGCTTGGTTCAGCTTGAAGGTTCATCAGGCAGACCTGATGTCTGCCCAGTCCTCAGCCTGAAGGAAAACTCTGGGCTGCAGCAGGGGTGGCTGGCTAGGATAGAGTCATGGGTCCTGTGGAGAGCATCTGAGACCACAAGACCTGAGCCCCCTCGACTGTCTGCCTATCCATGATCTCAGCCCTTCGCTGGTCTGTGCATCTCCCATTGGGATAAACTCATCCCTCCCCATTTGGCCACGATCTAAATGAGGTCTTCCAAGATTGAGCCACATCAGCTTCGAGTTTCCCGAAGGTGCAGACTCCGAAGGGCTTTGTGCAAAGGTCTTGATCTTGGGGTTTGCACACAGGTGGAGGATGTTAGAGCCTGAGTCCTCTGTAGGTGGAGGCCGGTGCTGGGTGCTATGATCCTCTCTCGCCAGGGGGCGCCACACTCCTCCTCTATCTCTATCCCTGTCTTGCTTCCAGATTTCGAAGGCTTGGGAAAGGGGGTGACGCACCTTCCAGACTCTCGGTCACTGCACTTTGTAAACTGCTTATGGGCCTCCAAGTTTCCTAGTGAACAGGCTGACGATTTTCTGAGAGAAAGCACAGCTGACCTACCTGACAAGGGCTCTTTGATAAGATAACAACAGCGGACTGCAAACCCCGTTTCCTTCTTGGTTTCCATTCTGGTTTCTGTTCCATTCGACGACTCCAAAGTACTTTCCCCCTTCTCCAAGTACGGCATCAAACCCTTCTGGAATCTTTAGTGGCGAAGAGGGCCCGAGACAGCGGACCTGGCAAAAAAGGACGCTCTCTCTCAGAAGAGTCTAAACACACCCTCGTTAGTCCTGGGTGCAGCCAGTATGCCAAGAAACTACATCGAGACTTCTTCCTCAGTGGCTCTTGGTTGTTACAAGGAGACCACGCTGGAAAGTCTCGGCCACACGGGAGGTTGGGCCCCGCTTCTCTACCACGTGTACCTGGAGACGTCGGTCTGACGGGACATGTTCTCCATTGTCACAGTTCTCATTGTCCACGGGACTGCAGGAGGGGAAGCTGCTCAGGAGATTTGGGGGGGCCCAGTCAGGGGTCCCGAGAGGGTGAGAGGTGAAGCCACCCCCTCGGAGAGGGGTCTCCTACCAGGTGACCAAGAGGCGGGGCCCAAAATGGCGTGTGAGAGCGTTGCGTGTGTAAAAGTCACAAGAATGAAAACCTTGGGGTCCTGTTCCCCCGGCTCTCCCAGTAGATACAGGAGTTCACACCCACCCCGGGAGCCGGGCCTGAGAGCAGGCAATGGTCGTAGCCCGTGGGTACGTATTGTTTCCGAGATTCCCCGAGGCGGCCCGTCTTGCCCCTTCTCTTCCACCATGGATGTTTGCACCAGTGACAGGTTCCTGGCCTCGCCAGACTCCACGTGGTTTTCCCGCCTAGCCCCGCACCCACATTCTCCCGGGAGCCTGGGACCTCGGGGTGGACGCCCCCGGAGGCTCCACCAACTAGATATTTTATTTTTTATATATTTCTTTACAGTTTATTTTTACTTATTTTGAGAGAGAGAGATAGCGAGCGAGTGGGGGAGGGGAGGAGAGAGAGGGAGACAGAATCCCAGGCACGTGCTGTCAGCGCAGAGTCTGACTTGGGCCTCGAACCCATGAACTGTGAACTCATGACCCAAGCCTTGGGGTTTTTTTTTTTTTTTTTTTTTTTTTTTTCCTCATTTCACTGCTTGCTCATGGACCTGGGACCTCTCTCACCCACCTGCCTTCCTCCTCCTTGGGAACTGGGTCGGCCTCTGGTGGGATTGATGTTGCTTTCCCACACTTGCATGGTGGCCTTCTGGATGCCTCTGCACGCTCGTCTTAACGCACCTCCCTGGGTGCCACCAACTGGTGTCGGCGCCCTTTGAGTGGTGGCGGGTGGGGGTGCTCCTGGGAGTGGCTGGGCCCAGCGGCATCCAACTCTCTCATTTCCCGGCTCCTTCCACTAACCCCTGACCGCGCCGAACAGATACGGGACAGAAATACTCAAGTGAGGCGGGGAGGGAGTCTGGATTACATGGAAAATCCTTGCCGCTTTCCAAGAAGAAATCAAGAGTTTGTATCAAACACCTGAGGGTCAGGACAGGGCTTTTCAGCAAGTTCCCAATCTCTGTAGAAAGTCAAGGTCTGTGGAAAATTCGACACCCACGCGAGCCAGCGGACTGAGATGGCTGCCGGTGGAAATGAGCTCTGCTGGGGACAGCCCATGCCTGCCAGCCCCAAGACTCCTCCACTGCCCTGGCCTGGGCACTGCCGGGCTCTTTGCATTCCTAGCCCAGAAAACAATCCCGACCTGGGTCGGGGGCCCTCTTGGCTTCCCCCTCAAAACGTACAAAGCTCACATTTTCTCCTTCTCCCTCTTTGCACCTTTCTCATTGTGTCATTGTGTTCCCCGATCCCTGATCACCTCCGGGGCTTAGCCAGTAAGCCTCTCCGTGGCGTCCAGCTCCAACCCAAGAGGCTTAACTTTTCCCATCTGAGGTCATCTGGGAGACCTTTTTTCCTGTCCTGTCTGCTCCCAGCCCACGTAGACCTGTTCCGTCTCCGTCTTTCTGCATATGTATAGTGGGGCCGGCCATGGAGCCAGAGACTAAATACCAAATTGCCTTGCTCTGCGTGAAGTCTTCTCCTGTTAAAGAGCAAATTATTCAAAGACACTTGTTCGAGACAGTAAGACAGACTTTAATCCAGGGGTGGGGGGCGTGGCAATAGGCGTGAGGACCCTGTGATGGAGATTGGACTCCATTCTGAATACAGAGGGGGCAAGTAGGAGATTAGAGCCAAGGAGTAGGGTGGGGACAGAGGATGGTAAATCACTAGGAGGAAACAACAGGGGTGAAGGGGGTCCTCGCCAAACCCACCCAATGGGGTTCTTGCTGAAGGCAGGCCAGGGTGGTCAGACATCACCTGGGGGGCAGTGGGGGTGAGGAGCCCCATCAGGCATCGAGGGTGGGGGTTCTTGGCGATCTGACTCAGCAGGAGTCATGTGGGAACGAGGAAGGGCGCCACTTGGGGTGCGAGACGTTTCAAGAGCCTGGAAAAGTTTGTTCCAGCAAAGAACCTTGGTCTCCAACATTTGTCCCAAGGATAGCGGTGAGGGATATAAATGATACCACGCAGGGCCCCTCCATGCCGTGGTTTCGGGAAGATGAGTTTCTCACCTCCTGGAGCGCGCATCCTCGTCAGGGAGCAAAAAGTCTTTGTTTAGGAAAATACCCCTCTAAGGGGTGAAAGGTGAGGCCTTCAGAGTTAAGAGAAATGGGGACCAGGAAACAAAAGCCCCCCCCCCCCCCCAAGGCTTGAGCTGCTCTGCATAATACAAGAATGGGCATCTGGGGAGAAGGAGGAAGGGGGTGTGAAGAGGCCGGAGGCAGGGGAAGCAGGGCTGGAGGCCAGAACTAGGTCGGCAGAGACGGCGTCAGGGGGTTTCAGGACAAGGAAGAGGCTAATAAGCCGTTTTCCTCGCATTTGTAAACTTGCTCCGTCTCCCCAAGCCTTCAGCAAGAATACGCAGAGAAGTCTTTCCGCTGATAGTGTTATTACTGTTACTTGGGCTCATCCGGGGGGATCGCAGCGGGCAGAGTCAGAGCCGGGGACAGACCCGGGGCTGGGCGGTGGGAAGAAACTTGGGGACGGTGCCTACAGCTGCCACCTGCTTGTAACAAATCTGCCTGGGCTCATCTCAGGGATGCTCCGCACGCCGCCTGGAGACAGGGATGCCACCGCGCGAACCTGCTCCTTCAACAAGCATTTATGGAGCACCGACTGCGTGCCGGGGTGCTGCCGCAGGACGCCGAGGACGCGGGAGGAACCTGCGCACAGATCCATGGTTTCTGTCGCTCCCCAGGCGATGACAGCTCCCTTCCCTAAAAGCTTTGCCGGCTCCCCCTGCCTGAAGGTGACGTCTGAACAACTCCAGACGATGGGTGATGACCCTTCACAGCCCAGACCCAGCTCACCTGTTCGGCCCCTCCTCTGAAATCCCTCAGGAAGCCCCACTACCCTGAGATCACGTCTGATTCCTGGATGTTCCTGGAATGCGTCAGGCGGGCTGCAAAGCCTCCACACCCCGAATTCCATTCCCACAGCCTCCACACCTTCTCCCCTGCACCTTTCCTGCCGATCCTTCCAAGCCAGGCTAGGGGGCACTGGCCTCGTGGCTGTCCCTGACTACGCCTATTCTCCCCACCCAGCCCCCCTCGCTCCCCCCGACCCAGCAGCCACCATCATGCTGGCCTCCGGGCTCCGGTGGTGCTCCCGGCTGGCAGGGATGGACCGGATCATCGTGAGTTGCTTCCATGGTCTCTCTCCTCCTGAACTGTACCAGGGAGAAGACCTCTGTCTTGTTCGTCTCAGTGCCCACCCAGCACCTGGCACTCAACGAGCCTCTACCGAGTTGAGCTGTCTGGGCAGCGAGGGTGAGAAATCCTTTTACCTAAGGATCTACAGAACTTTCCCCAGTGTTGGGAAGACAGGAATATCAACTATGGCTGCAGCCTCCTCTCCGGTGAATTTTCATTCAACTCCCAGTATAAATAGCTCCCTTTCCCCCTATCAGAAAACATCTGCTCCCACTGAGCTGCCCAGGCCTGTACCAGCACTATAAATATCCTGGCCGCGTCTAGCCTGCTCTGGCACAGGGGCCAGGAGAACTTGGAAAGAGTTGAACACCAAGCGAAGTGAGGGCAGCCGGAGTGAAGGAGCAGAATCGCCCCATCTCCCCCCTCTTGCGCCCCCAGCCACAGGCCAACAACACTTCCCGCGTGGGCTTGGAAACCCTCACGGTATTCCTGGGAATTCGGCAGAGACAGTCAGCTACCCCTGCTCTCCTGGGTTTTGACACAGCGTGTGATGCAAGGACCCCGTTCACGTCTCAGCAGCTGAGATGCGGCTTGAAACTCAATTTGAGCCAGCTCTCCTCATTCCGGCGGGGATCTTGCAGGATGGGAGGTGATAGGGCTTTGAAAGCATTGCCTTTCATGCACATCTATATGGAATCGTGTGATGCTATGCTCCTCGAAGCTACTCCTTAAATTCAATAAACCGAAGGGCTGAAGTCCACATGGTGGCGTGGTCTAGAATCTGCACACATTTCCGAGGTTGAAAAAGGGAGGCTAGTGTTGGGGAGAAGGGACCTGGGAAACAGGCTCCATCTAAAAACACCAGCTGCAGGGGCGCCTGGGTGGCTCAGTCGGTTGAACGTCCGACTTCGGCTCAGGTCATGATCTCACGATCTGTGGGTTCGAGCCCCGCGTCGGGCTCTGTGCTGACAGCTCGGAGCCTGGAGCCTGCTTTTGGATTCTGTGTCTCCCTCTTTCTCTGTCCCTCCCCTGCTTGCACACTGTCTCTCTCTCTCTCAAAAAATAAACATTAAAAAAAGTTTTGTGAGACACCAGCTGCTGACATCACACACCATGTTTGTAAAACCAAGCTGTGGCGTAGAGAGGGCTTCCGGGTACCCTGGAATTGAAAGCCTCTTCCTCACTCTCCAGGGCCTGTTCAACACTCCCTGGGGGGGCTGATTTCTCTTCAACCCCCCCACCCCCGACCCGGGTGAAATGTCTGGCAGCCCGGTGACCTTCCGGCAGCTGCTGGAGAACAAACAGTTCGCTGATCACTTCGAGTCTACAGGGTCTCTGTGCAACAGAGAGAGTCACTGAAGTGAAATTTCTTCCCTCCCAGCTCGGCTGCTCCCAGTCAGAAGAGGCTGTGTTTGGCAATGGTGGGGGGCTGGGGGGTGGGGGGCTCACCCCGTGTGTAAGGAGCCCGACTCCTCCAGGGAAACAGAACCCACAGGTGTATTTACGCTAAGGGATCGGCCTCCGAGGGTTATGGGGGCTGAGAAGTCCCAGGTTTGCGTTTGGGGAGTGGGAGACTCTGGAGGGGCCGATGGTTCTGCTCTGAGTCAAGTCCGAAGGCAGAAGACCAACGTTCCGGCCGGAGGGACGGTCAGACAGAGCGAGAAGTCTTTCTTATTCAGGCTTCCAGGGGATTGGCTGGGGCCCGTTCACACCCGGGAGGGTTCCCTGCTTTACTGTCCACCGACTGACTCACGTGCTAACCTTGCCCAGAAACACCCTCACAGACACGCCCAGAAATAACGTTTGACCAAATATTTAGACACCTTGTGGCACGTCAAGTGGACATACACAGTTAAGCCTCACACTTGATTTCCCCACAGTCTTAAAAAAAATTTTAAGAGTTTATTTATTTATTTATTTTGAGAGAGAGAGAGCCCGCAGGAGAGGGGCAGAGAGAGAGGGGCACGGGGGATCCAAAGCTGATCTCTGCTCTCAGCACAGAGCTGGACGCGGGGCCGGAACTCATGAGCCGTGAGATCACGACCCGAGCCGAGGTCCGACACTTAACCGACTGAGCCACCCAGGCTCCCTCCCCACATTTTCTGTCCATGCCCTTCCCTGCCACTCGCTGGGCCGCTTCAGCCCCTCCAAGGCCAAGTGGGGTGGGGGGCACCCCTGTAATCGGCCGCTGCTTCCTTTGGCCACGGCAGGTGTTTAAAGCGGAAGGGGCTTTTGGGCTCCTTGGTGAGTCCCCGTAGGCTGGGGGATTGCTCAGCTGTGGCTCCCGAGGGGACAAGGACATCCTCGCTAGTGCCTTAGCATCTTCTCGCAGCCCTTCTCCTGGCAGCCCTTGGGGCCAGCCCTGTCTCACGGGCTGCATCCGGTCTGTGGGAAAACCGGGGCCAGGGGCTCTGCACCCGATCGAGCAGCCACCTCTCCTTGTTCTGGTTTGAGCCTTCTTGTCATCAAGATTTCTCGGGCGTGCAGCAGACATCACTGTCCCGTCCCCCGCGCTGCTGGGCATGTGTGTCGGCCCCCTCGAGGCCCTTCTCACCAGGTTCCCCGCCCCCCCTCTCTCGTGGGGCTCGGGGGAAGGGGAGGGAAGGTGCCAAGCACCCAACAGCTCCTCCGAAAACATCGTCTCTCTGATTTCTCGCCACCCTCCCACCTGTGGGTGGTCAGAGGTTCTCAGCTCTTTGCAGGCCCCGCTGAGAGGCCTGACTTTGGAACGTGGGGGTATTGGCACCTGTCAGTTCTCTGTGTTAGGACCTTCCCCACAATTGAAACAATGATTACATAGATATAGATATAGATATATAGATATAGATATATATACTTAAATAGATATATACTTAAATAGATATATATAAATATATATAGATATAAATAGATATATAGATATATAATATAAATATAATAGATATAAATATATATCTATTTAAGTATATATCTATTTAAATCTATATCTATATCTATATCTACATCTATATTTAAAGGTCATCTATTTATTTTGAGAGACACAGAGAGAGCACCAGCGGGGAGGTGCAGGGAGTAGGGGGGAGGAGAATCCCAAGCAGGCTCTGCACTGTCAGCATGGAGCCTGATGAGGGTGGGGCTTGAACTCATGAACCCTGAGATCATGACCTGAGTTGAGATCAAGAGTTGGATGCTTGACCGGCTGAGCCACCCAGGCGCCCCTAAAATGTTTTTTAAAATTTTATTTATTTTGAGAGAGACAGAGACAGAGAGAGAATCCCAAGCAGGCTCCATGCTGCCAGCGCAGAGCCCAATATGGTGCTCGAACTCTCGAATTGGGAGCCCACGACCTGAGCCGAAATCAAGAGTTGGACGCTTAACCGACTGAGCCACCCAGGCGCTCCAGAGACAGAATCATTTCTTAACATCCTGTTCCCTTTGGAGTAGCTGAGGGTAGTGGGCCAGCAGTTAGTTGTAATAATACAGTCTGTCTTCTTTGGCTTAATTATGTTCCAAGGGTTTCCAGTGTTCTTCGATTGCCACTGTTACCCCCGGGGGAGAGAAGGCTGGCAGCGAGAGAGCCTTTGTGTGCTAGGGTACTGGGGCTTTACGGAGGTGGTTGTTCACCTCACAGAATCAGGTGGAGGAAGGAAAAAGGCGACGGGCATTGCCAGTCTTTTTCAGAAGAAAAGCAAAGCCTTTCCAGACGGCCTCCGGAAGACACCCCCCGATGCGTGCATCGGTAGGACTGGGCCAAGGCAGAATCAGTGGAGATGGGCAAGGCGGGGGGGTGGAGGGGGCTGGAAAAGCCAACGCGTCAGTCAGGGTGACAGTCTGCATCTGTCTCCCTGAGCAGCTCACCCCACCTGAGGTGGTGACTGTGCTCAGGGGAACCTTCCGCATCCTCCCCCCCACTCCTCCTCATTATCAGATATTAATGGGTTCTCACGAATGATGCCACGTAGATAAGGCATTGGACGTGGGCAAATTAGATTCTGTCCTGATTCCTGTACGGTCCCAGTGGAGTCAGACACATGGACGTTACACTTTTGACTCTCGCCATCCGTAGTAGTAAGTTGTGGTGTTTCACCCTTGGCTCCGGAAAATTCAGATGTTGCACAGTGACCTGGATGTAGCAGGAACGGACTTCGAGGTGTGAAAATGTGTATCAAGCCATTAAGAGAGAAGAGCGAGGTTCTTTGGAACACCTGACAAAAAATGGGAGATAGCCTTACTCTTTGTTTTTATTATTTTATTTTTACTTTATTATAGAAATATTTTCTTAATACTTGTTTTAGTCTGAAGTTGGTTCTATGTATCTGTGTATGCCTTTCTAAATTTTTTAAAATTGTTTTTAAATTTTTAATGTTTATTTACTTTTGAGAGAGACAGAATGCAAGCAGGGGAGGGTCAGCGAGAGAGGGAGCCACAGAATGCGAAGCAGGCTCCAGGTTCTGAGCCATCAGTACAGAGCCCGAGGCGGGGCTCCAACTCACCGACCTGAGCCGAAGTCTGACGCTTAACCGAATGAGCCACCCGGGCGCCCTTCTGAGCAGACCTTTCTAGATAGAATTGTTGGACAGGCTGCAAGTAGAATTTCTGGTCTAAAATTCGTTTTTTCGGTCCGATTTCTCTGGGGGATCATGGGATTCCCTGGAAGCCGGCTGGCTACACGCTCCAGCTGGTGCTTTCAACATTAAGTTACTACTTCGGTTTACTCAATATTATCTTTCAGGCCTACAATAGCCTCAAAGTTACCGGACTCCATGATGGTAGAGACACTTTGCTGCCGGAAAGGATCTGGATGATAACGTGATGAGAGCCTTTTAAAATCTATCCGTGATGACATTATTACGTTTTTTTTTGGGGGGGGGGCATCCTCCCCACTGAAATCAGGATCAGCAATGAGGTGCAGGCGTCGGAGAAAATGGAGATGTGGATGCCGGTGTCATGAGGTCTGTGGGCAAGTGGCCTTGCTAACGTCGCACTCCTGACGCAGACGTGCCGATGCCTCCTGTCCCGCAGTGCCACTGCCTGGCACTTTCTCTGCAGCCAGGAGATCCCGGGGAGGAGCGAGGGGGATACTGGGCGCATGTGCCGTTCCTCCCCATCCGCCCGAGTGGGAACGTAGCTCCGCCTCCCTTGGGAGAGGAACAGGGGGGAGGAGGGGTGTATGGGGTTGGGGGGAGGGAGAGAAGCAAGGAGCACACCCCTACAGATCCCCTTTGCATGTCAGCCTGAGGAGCTGGGAACAGGTGTCCACCCCCCCCTCCCCCCCCCCACCATATAAACTTAAAACATAAACACAACCCAGTACAATATGCTCTGATCTGTCATAGAGCAAATGGCTGGGATTCTAGACTCTTCGGTCCCTTTATAGGTCTCTCCCCTCACTGACCTATCTGCCACGTGTAAGACAGCTTCTCTCCGGGTCTCCGTTTACTTACTTCAACCAGAAAGATAATAATAACAGCCTTCCTATTAATAGGGCTGATACAGAGGTGGTTCTATTTAAGCTAAGTCTTGCTTTCGTCATATTGTAGATTTTATTATAATGCCAGTTATTAATAAATAATATCGCCCCCATTAGACAGCCTGGTATTAAATACATATGAACATGGCTACATCCAGATGATGGGATGTTATTTAGTACTCAAAGCTGATGAGCTATCAAGCCCTGCAAAGACATGGGGGAAACTCAGATGCATAATACTAAGTGAAATAAGCCGACCTCAAAAGGCAACACACGACGTGATCTCAATTACAGAACATTCTGGAAAAGGCAAAATTACGGAGGTAGTAAAAGGATTGGTGGTTGTCAGAGGCTGGGGCATGTGAAAATGGTGACTAGAGAGCCCCGGGTATATTTATTCTTAGAAGTCCGGCCCGTTTTATTCCCGAGATCTGCCAACAGGTTCTTCCTCCATATTTGAAATGGATGTCGCGTCAGGCAGAGGGAGAACAGCCCCAATATTCGTCTAAGTAAAGACATTTACTCAGGCAACTTCACTTTCCTCTGCCTCTCCCCGCGCACAGAGAACATTGCCAGGTCAGCAGTATCCACCGTCCCTTAGACACAAGGAGTATTATTTAGTCTAGAAACTCTCAAAGGAAATATCTGCTTGCACGTGAAAAATCTCTGGAATTTCTCTGTTCCTCGCTGTCCAACATCCCTGTATCTGCGAAACCGCCTTGAAAAGCCTCTGTACACAGTGCTGTCTTGTTCATGGGCACGGCGGGTCTGCCCCAGCACGCTTCTGTCCCCGCCGCCGTCACCCTGGGCTGCTCCTGCCCTCAACGCTGGCGGTGCCCAAGAGGAGAGGAGAGGAGGAGGAGGAGGGAACAGGGAGGAGGGCCCTCCGAAGACCCGAAGTGAGAAGTTTTACACAATTCGGGAAATACACAGAGGAACAAAATCCACAGTCCCTGGAGTGTCTGGGCTTCACTGCTTCTCAGTCCATAATTAGGACTAGGAGGACTTTGGATCTAGACAATCTAGACCATAAGAAAGACTGAGGGCTGGTCTGATTTCCCGGCCCCAAGCCAGTGTTGACAGATCTGGAGTTTATTTAGATTAGGCACCCTGGGACCCAAGGGGGCATCCAAGGGCCTTGCTAGAGTAGTCTGCTAAGGTGTAACCGTGTTGGGCAATGTCTTGCCTTCTCTTTAACAGAAAGGCAGGGACACACTCTTTCCTCCCCATCTCCCAGGCCCTCTCCACCCCTCACTGCTGGAGGACTGTCTGGTCTCCACCTAAGTCTGGTTGCAGCAGCAAAGGTGAAAGACCACACAACGCCCCAGCTCCTCTTACAGAAGACTTTTTTTTATATATAGAATTTTAAAATATCGACTTACTTTTGAGGGACAGAGTGCAAGCAGGGGAGGGGCAGAGAGAGGGGGAGGCAGAATCCAAAGCAGGCTCCAGGATCTGAGCCGTCAGCACAGAGCCCAACACGGGGCTTGAACTCACGGACCGTGAGAGATCATAACCTGAGCCAAAGTCGGGTGCTTAACTGATTGAGCCACCCAGGCGCCCCTATAGATGATGTTGATAAATATCTTTCCCTTCGTGCCAGCAGGTGGGATTAAACCAAACTAACATGGAAAAGGGAAGGTGGGAAAGAATCCAAGAGGTATAGAGGGTACCCTTCGGAAAACAAGAAATATTCAAGTAGCAGGTGTGAAAGTTTTAAATAGAAACCTGCTTACACTGCACTCAGAGTAACAACAACATTCGGAGGTCCCGGTTGTTTTCAGAAGACTAACATTTAATTTCCAGATGGTTCCAGGACAACAGACTTAACATCCCATGGATTCGTTGTAGCAGATGCCCAGCTCGATGGCCCGTTGTGTCTGTGCCTTTCAAACTCTGGGTTTAGGAATTCATTTTCTGAGTTGTATGCTAAACCTCTTACGTTCCAACACACACACACACACACACACACACACACACACACACACACACACAATGACTCTGTTTTTTAAAATGTAATCATACATGGGAATTTTATGACATCAAACCCTTAAAAATGTGGAAATCTGGGTTTCAAAATCCTTACTGGGAGAAAATAATAAACCTCTTGATTCACAAAATTTTTTTTTTCTCCGCTTATGGTTCATTCTGGAACTGTGGCTGGCACACGCTTAGGAGACTGGGGTAGGAGGCATAATCCGGTATTCATGGACGCCTGGCCCGGGCCCTGCAGACCGCGCCTCCGATCTGGAAATACTCTCTCCTCAGACAGGAATAGAGAGGCGACTTTTGGGTCACTCCCAACCTCACAAAAGGCTTTTCAAACAAGATGAAAAAAAAAAAGAAAAGAAAAGAAAAGAAAAAGGGAAAAGAAAAAAAAAAAAAGCTCTGATGTGTTGGGAGAACCCAGTGAGCTTTCGAACGGCAAAGATGGGGTGAGCCTCCGGGAAGGCGGATGGGCGGGGCGGCAGAGTGAGGAAGAAAGGGTTACGGGCCGGCGGGCGGAGGAGGTGATAGAGCCCCCCACTTCCTCCAGGTGTCCTTTACGCGGACTTTCCAGTCAGGCTCTTGGCTGCAAGAGGTCATTCTTTTTCCTGTGGCTCGGGTATCTGCTTTCCAGCTCTTTCTGGAAAGCCTGCGTAAGGGCCGCCTGCCCGCATGGGCTGCCTCGCCCACAGCCCTGTTCCCCACCAGGGAGGGTGAGCACATTTCAGATGAATTTCCTCCTAGGAGCTCCTAGAGACAAACACCTGTGTTCCTAAATCGGGGAAGGCTCCGTCTCCCTCTAGAAGGACCCCACTTTCCTGTGTCTGTCGGGAAAGCAGAATATACAGCCTCAAAAGGGCGGTGAGGAGGAGGAGGGAGGGAGGGAGGCCTTGGCCCAACTCCTCCGATCTCTCTGAGGGCCCAGGAGGCACGGAGCGGCCTTCAGCTTGAGGAACATAGAATTCCTCAGTCGCAGGCGAGCCGCGAATGCCCAGTAACCCTCGCGGCCTGGATACGCTGAGCGCCGCTGTGGGCACCGGGCTGTGACAGAGGACAGAGAGAGTCAGAAGTCCCTGCCCGCGTGAAGTTGGCATTCCAGTGGGCGAGGCAGATAAGGAAGGAGACAAGGGG
This sequence comes from Panthera leo, assembly GCF_018350215.1. Taxonomy (NCBI): domain Eukaryota; kingdom Metazoa; phylum Chordata; class Mammalia; order Carnivora; family Felidae; genus Panthera; species Panthera leo. The sequence continues at coordinate 6,601,737 of NC_056686.1, read as the reverse complement.
GCTGTGCCGTTTGGGATAAGCTTGTGGGAAACCACGCGTGGGCGGGAGCTCGGCAGAGAGTGGTGGGGGACAGCTCGCTGATGAGTGGGCGTGTGGGTAAAGACCCCGAGGAAGGGAGTGAGGGAGCCATGTGGGTGACACAGAGCGCTCGTGGTGGGGGGAACAGCACGCGCCAAGGCCCTGAGGCGGACGTGCGCCTGGTGCGTTCAGCCAGCGTGGCTGCAGCCGAGGAGCACAGACCACGGGCCGGGAGAGAGGGAAGGCGTGAACTTCGTTTAGGGCCCCATCTTCCAAACCGGCCAGAAGGAGATTCAAGGGAAAAGTCGTGCAGGTGGTAAGGTGACAACTGTGACAGCGAGGGATGAAACAAGTTGAAGGCAAGCCCCAGAAGGTGGGGGTGGGGGGGGGGATTGGGTAGGTGACGGGAGCATCTCGGGTCTGGGACAGGTTGTGCGCTTGAGGAGAGCGTGTAAGAGAAGCGACCTGAACTGCACTCGGGCGGGCTCTCTGGACCCCGTGGGGATGTCCACCCCTGCGTGGGGAGAGAGGTTTCGAAATCTCTCGTGGCAGCCGGACTCACCCTTTAGATAAGAGAGAGTGGAGTCTTCCTCCTCGGACTTCTGTCGAGGTCAGAGGAAGAGAGAGTTCACCCCTTTACATCTGGGACGGTATCTCCCCCGAGTTTCTCTTCTGTCTGCGTCAGCAGCCGTCGGCCCCGCCGTTAGGAGATGCGAAGGTGCCCGTGTGACACATCCCCTGCTTTGTCAACGTCGAGAAAGAGGAAGCGTCTTTATCGAATCTGCCTTTGTATCTATCCAGTTCCCAAACCATCTCTTGGTGCGCCCGCCCACACCCCCCGCCCTCCCCGATCTTGCTAGGCAAAACTGTTCTGGTATATGATGCCCACGATTATGTGGGGATCCAATCCAAATCACCATCTCTAAGCTTCCTAGGACCTTACGCTCTAAGATCAAGAAATCGCTGCCAGGCTGCGAAGGAGCCTCTCGAGACGTCGAGCACACGCTTCTTCTCTGCCCCACGCAACAGCGCAGAACTCTCTTTCCTTTCTGCCCTCAGGGGCCTTCCCGGCAGCTTGCGGGCACTTGGAGATCACCACTCCATAAGCGTGTGTTCTTCAAGCGGGTGTTTGGAGCCCTCGTGAGCTTTTGTTTTTGTTTTTACCAGGGTGGGGAGTTGGCGCAGAGGACGCGCCGGCCTGTGGGACATAGTTCCCTTTGGAGGTGGCTCGCAAGGCACTCTGAGTCACTCTCGCACCCCACAAATGGAGCCATCCTCGAATAAATACTTAAAAAAACCCCCAAAAAAACAGAAAACAACAAACAAAACCCCCAAACAAACAAACAAAACCCTACCCCGTTTCCTGGCAGGTCTGAAGCTCGGAAGGGTCCAGATGTTGCAATACTCGGGGGGCAAGTCAGAGCGAATTGCTGGGCTGTGGGAAACTTGGACGTGATCTCATCATGCCCAGGCCGCAGCCCGGGCTCTGACTGATTCCCCGGGAACCACTAGCGGAGCAGGGAGAAGAGCCAGGCCCCAGAAATGCCAGAGAGCGCGGCTCACCCAGGTTATCCTGGAAGCCCAGACAACGATGGTCAGATTCTAGTGGGAACGCTGTCTGCTGACGAGCAGCTCTGGTTCCTTGGCTAAAACCCCAGCTGTGCCGGGGACTGACCTCATTCACGAAGTAAACATTGAATCAGATACCGGCAGGCCTAGCCCCGGTTGAGTGGAAATAACATGGATGTTTCCATAATTATGAAGCTGCCAATTGGATTTGGCAAGAGGGTCCCTAAATATGTCGATCGGAATGAGTTCATTACCTTTCCTCGCCAATTTAATCAGGGGCCAATTGCCTCGTTGCGGTTGAAATGATCTGTATTAAAATGCTTTACTTACATTTTAGTTTTTATATTCCGAATAATGTACTGGAAAGCGGCGTCGTCTAGCAACCGGAAGACAATACTGGGAGCTGGGGGGGGGGGGGGGTTGGCCGGGGCTGCGGCAGCACGCGTGCGCCAGCGGTTACCGCACTGGGTCTCGTAATCCCGTTACTGGAGGACCGGATGGGGGCTGCGGAGGTCCGGCTTCATGAAGTGGGCGTGGCTACAGTCTCGGTCCGGTGTCGGCACGTGCCACTTCGGGGTCGCAGGCACTCACTGTGGCGACAGTCTGTGCGCCCAGGCTACAGGCTCTCCATGCCCTTGACCATGCCCCCGACCCCCTTTCCGCCTTGCGCCTTCCTTTTCCCGCCGTTGAAAGCGGGGGGGTTTGCGACCCCCATGGTCGTTGAGACCACCGTTTGCAAAGCAGTTTTAGTTCATGATCTGGGGGAGAAATGACTCCGGACGGCGGTTCCTTCCTTTTCCTCATTTCCTTGCAGAGGCAGCGGAGGCGGATGGGGGAGGAGCCAGGCTGTCTGAGTTCCCCGCCTTGGCTCTGCCCCTGACAAGGTGGGTGACCTTGGGCAGGTCACTTCAACTCGCTTCTGCGCCTCCATCTCACCATCTGTGAAAAACGGAGTGAAAACAGCACCTCCCTCCAGGGGAGCTGTGGGGATGGAAGGGTTAGTTCATGCAAAGCACTTACAACAGCGCCTGGTTCCCAGAAGAGGTTAAGTATCCTCTCTGCCCTTGTTACCACTGTTCACTGTTTATTACTAGCCTGAATGAGCCAGCACAGAAAACACCGGATGGCCATAGTTGTAGGTAATTTAGGGGTACATTTACGAGGGGTAAGTCAATTAACTGCATCCCAGGTCCAGTGGCAATCAGAAGCCAAGTGACCAGAATTATGACTGATTCACTTTGTCCCTTATGTTGGTTACACGGGGTTAATGTTTAGCGTTTCTTTCTCGGAATAGTCTTGTCTGATTTTTGATTTTGAAGTAAGTCAAACAAAGGGGTGTCATCATTTCGTTCGTAGACAGTTCTGCTGATGCTTATTTTCTGCATTCGGCCCCGAGCTGGATAGCCGGAGGTCCCTCGCACAGGCCCACGGAGCTGTTTCTTCCCCTAATGATGAGAGTGGTTGGCATTTTTCAGTCTCACGAAGGCCCTCCTCAAACGAAGCCATTCAAACCGTTTCCTCTGAATGCTGTCCCAGCTGTTTATTAACCCTGCTCCCAATACCCTGGGCCCTCTGTCCGAGCTGGGAGGGGAGGAGGCAGTCCCAGGGACTCGCTCCTTCGCGATATGAAAGAAAACTGGACCAGGGTGACAGATCTGACAAGCTGGGGCAGCGAGCGCTTCTGCTTTCCCAGGGTATTTTTTTAAAAAAGTTTATTTACTTATTTTGAAAGAGAGCACGAGGAGGGTAGGGGCAGAGAGAGAGGGAGGGGAGGGAGGATCTCAAGCAGGCTCCACGCTGTTAGCACAGAGCCCGACTCGGGTTTCAAACTCATGAACTGTGAGATCATGACCTGAGCCGAGATCAAGAGTTGGACACTCAACCGACTAGGCCACCCAGGCGCCCCTGCTGTCTCAGGGTACTTTGAGAAATCATGGAGGGAGGGGGAAAAAAACTGGATAAACTGAAGGCCTGTGAGCTTAGTTTTGATGATGGGCAAAATACAAAATTTTAGAGCAGATAATCAAAGGAATGTTTGCCCAGCATTTAGAAAGGGTGATCATAAGGGTCAATATTGACTATTGAGGGAATGTTTCTCACTAGGTTGGTGAATCGGGTGAACACTTTGCCACAGTGCAATGACTTCTGACAATCGTTTCACAGTGTCTCGAGAAACTTATGGAGGAGCACCTGGGTGGCTCAGTCAGTTAAGCGTCCGACTTTGGCTCAGGTCATGATCTCACGTTCGTGAATTCAAGCCCCGCATCGGGCTCTCTGCCGTCAGCACGGAGCCCGCTTCAGATCCTCTGTCCCCTCTCTCTCTGCCCTGCTCACTCTCTCTCTCTCTCAAAAATAATCATTAAAAAAAACCCTCTTGTGGACAAAATAGTGACAAAAAGGCTGCTAGAGCTTGAAGGGCCATTAGATAATCATGTGGCACCTTGATGACACCAGTCTTTAAAATTTATTTTTTTAAGTTTATTTAGTTTGCGAGAGCAGGCGCGTGCACAAGCAGCGGAGGGGCAGAGAGAGAGAGAAGGGAGAGAGGATCCCAAGCAGGCTTTGCACTGTCAGTGCAGAGCCCGATGTGGGGCTCGATCCTACAAACCATGAGATCATGACCCGAGCCGAAATCAAGAGTCAGACGCTTAATCAAGTGAGCCCCCAGGGTGCCCCTTAGGTGACGCCACTTGCTTCAGGCCACACAGCTAATTAGCGTCCAGGCTTGGAATCTGTTCCTGGCCTTGTGTCCCAGGTGAGGGGTCCATCCACTGCCGGTGGCTCCTGGGCATGGGAGGTGGCATCTTACCAGCCGATGGGACGGTGTCCTCCCAGGGCTCTCTCTAGCGGCTTGCCAAACAGTTCTGTCCTTGGCCCTAAACCCCTCAACATTCTATCAACAACTTGGATGAAGCCAAAGATAACTGCTTATCAACTGTGCAAATAGCACAAGACTGGGAGGGAAGGCCAACATGTTGGAATTACAGAATCAGGATCCAAATTATCTCACCAGGAAAGAATGATTGGTGGAATCCAACAAGATAAAATTTAACTGGAATACTTGTAAGGGCCTGCATTTAGCTCCAAAACTAGATTGCAAAAGTATAGGATGTGGTTGGAAAACATGTCCAACCTCACCCATAACCAAAGAGATGCAAATTGAAGCAACCATGAGATAATCATTTTCTTTTTATCAGATTGGCAGTGATTAAAAGAATTAAAATTCCCCAATTTGGTGGCTAGGGTGTGGGGAAAGAGGTTCTCTCTCGTAAACCACTTGTGGGCGTGTAGACAAAAGCACCCTTGCTGGAAACTGATCTGGAAATCTACAGCAAAAGCTACAGAATGTACCATTTGGCCCAACAGCTTGGTTGGCAGAAATGTAACCAAAGACAGGTATGCAAAGGTTTATGGACAGGAATATTCATAAGAGCACCGTTGGGAACAATTTTGGAGGGGTGTGATCCGTTTGGGAGCAGAAGTCTTGGTGCCTCCGAAGGGTGCCACACAGGTATTGTCAAACCCTTGGTGCCGAAGGAGGAAGAATGGGGGTCCTTGTGGCTCCCGAAGGCCAGGCCAGGACTTACGAGAGACAGATGTGGCTTCATAGTATACAGCGGATCCTAACAATTAATTCTGTTAAAAATTAGGATGGGCCGGCTGCCTTGTACATTCCCCATCACTGGCAGATGGCCCTCTGTCCAGGGCGTCGAAGAGGGTAGTCATTGCTTTTTAGCCATTGGGATGAAATGCTTGCCTTGGTTCCTTCCAGTGCAAAGAGGCAGGGGGGGTCTTTGCTGCATTAAATCATCAAAGGGTGGAGTCACTACTCAGCTTGAAGGTGGGTGGGTGGTCACACTAGCTTCTGCTTCCTGACACCGAATTCTAGAAATAAAGTGAGAAACCCTCTTGCCATCCCTCTAATGCCACTCTTACCGAGAGCCTGACCATCCCCTTCACCCCAAATCTTTTTTTTTTAATTTTTTTTTAACGTTTATTTATTTTTGAGACAGAGACAGAGCATGAACGGGGGAGGGTCAGAGAGAGGGAGACACAGAATCTGAAACAGGCTCCAGGCTCTGAGCGGTCAGCACAGAGCCCGACGCGGGGCTCGAACTCACGGACCGCGAGATCATGACCTGAGCCGAAGTCAGCTGCTTAACCGACTGAGCCACCCAGGCGCCCCTCATCTGAAACTTTCAATGTGAGGGGCACTCAGTAGGGCATGTGACTCTTGATCCTGGGGTCATGGGTTCGAGCCCCATGTTGAGTGTAGAGATTACTTAAAACTAAATAAACTTTAGGGACACCTGAGTGGCTCCATTAAGCACCTGACTCTTGTTTTCAGCTCAGGTCATGATCTTATGGTTTGTGAGTTTGAGCCCCACCTCGGGCTCTCTGCTGTCAGCATGGAGCCCACTTCAGATCCTCTCTCTCCCTCTCCCTCTGCCCCTCCCTCATCCTGTTCATGCTCTCTCTTTCAAAATAAATAAAAAAAAAAAATGTATTTTGAGGGAGAGAGCAAGAGAGGGGGAGGAATAGAGAGAGAGGGAGAGAGGATCCCACGCAGGCTCTGTGCTGTCAATGCAGAGCCCAATATGGGGCTCGAACTCACAAACCTCAAGCCCACGACTGAGCTGAAATCAAGAGCCACCGACTGAGCCGCCGAGGCACCCCCCAAAATACTCCTCGTTAACTCTTTACTGAGCCGTAAGTGCCAGATGCTCACCGGAAGTCGGAGATGCTCACCGGAAGTCACAAAGCTCTGGAGCTGGGAGTCGCCTTCCTCCAACACACTGGTGGTCAGAGTGATCCTTTCATAAGACAACTCATCACGTCACCAGTAACAGACCTCGTGGCCTTCAGCGCCCTGCACATTCTGCTCGCGCCCAGTGTGTCTCCTACCAAGACCCCTCACTCTGAGCTCAAGCCACACGGGGCCCGCCATTTCTTCCAACTTGTCACACTCCTTCCAGCCATAGAGTTTCTACACAGATTCTTTCCTCTGCCTGGAAGTTTCCCGTTGTCCCCTCTCTCCTTCCTGTGCATCCTTTGGGTCTTAATCAATGCCCTGAGATGAATTGTGCTTCCCCTCCCCCCAATTCATGTGCCCCCCACCCCCCCCAGCACCTCAGAATGTGACTATATTTGGAGACCGGACCTTTAGTGAGGTGACTGTGTTTAAATGAGGCCATTAGGGTGGGCCCTAATCCAATCTGACTTGCCGACACCTTGATCTTGGACTTCTACCTCCCAGGACTCGGGATATAGTTGGTTAAGCCCTCTAGCCCGTGGTGTTTTGTTATAGCAGCCTGAGCTGACTAATACAATTAAGAAGTCATTCCCTCGGGGGTGCTCTTCCCCACCCCTCCCCTGCTTCAGCACTAGATGGCTTTCCACCTTCACACTTGTCACACTTTGTGAATAATCATTATTTGGATGATTATATGGCTACTGTCTGTACACCTTCCTCAGGATCCGGACTCCAGGGGAGCAAGGACACCTGTGCAATCAGGTTCTCCAGCATGTTTCAGCCACGAGCACAGTGCTCGCTGCTCATGTAGGAGGGGTTCCACATTGTTGGGTGAAACCGAAGTATTGTTTTGCCAACATTAAAAAGGAGGATATTGAGGCTCAGAAAGGTTAATTTTCCTAAAGGTCACAACCCCAACCCCCTATAGCTCTGGCTCTTAACCACTACGTGACATTCTGATTTAAAAAACATTTTTTTTTTTTTGAATCTTAATCACCTGGCTGAGGTAGGGTTTGTCAGTTTCCTCCACTACATTCCTCTTTTCCTCAGTCCCTAACTGTCCAATTTTGAAATGTATCTATTCACTCAATAGACACTTACTGAGCACCTCTCACATGCCAGCTTCTGTCTAGGAAGTGAGAACCCAGCAATGACAAGAAAGACAAGATCGCTGCCTTCCCATGGAGCAGGACATCAAATGAGATAACTAAATTATATGGTATATTGGAAGGCAATAAATGCAACGGAGCCCGGTGAGAATGAGGGACTGGGGAGTCAGACCAGTCGTTTAAAATCAGGAGGTTAGAGAAGGGCTTTCTGAGTAAGGAATGTTTGAGCCAAGCCTTGAAGGAGGTGAGAGAGGGAGCCCTGGGGATATCTGAGGACAAGTTCCTTGCAGAGGTAGAAGCAAGTTCAGTGTCCCAGAAACAAATAAGCCTGGAAAATGACCCATGTGGCTGGAGTAAAGAGAGCAATGGAGTCACAATCAGGAGAGGGGCTCAGCCAGGTTCCAGGAACCTGGTGGTACAGGACATTTCTGGCCATGGTTAAACTTTGCCTTTCCCTCAGCGAGAAGGGAGTCTTTGGAAGGTCTTCACAGAGGAGCCCCATGATGTGACTTTTAACAGAATTACTCAGGCTGTCATGGGAACCCAGGCTGAGGAGGAGAGGGCGGAAGGCTGAATCTAGGAGGTCAGTGAGGAGGCCATTACAATAACATGATGATGGGGGCTTGGTCCAAGATGGTGTCAGTCTTTTTGAAGAAAAAGCCAATAGGATTTACCAATAGGACAGGTTGAATGTGGGGTGAAGGAGTACTCAAGGTTTGGAGCCTGAGAAGCTGTGTTACAAAGAACACAGGTAGAGCAGCTTTGGGTGGGAAAGCTCAGGAATTTCGCTCTAAATATGAGTTTGAGCTTGCCTACTAGGCATTCAAGTTTTGATGCTAACTAGGTAGTTGTATATCCAAGTATGGAGGTTCAGGGGAGAGGACCAGGCTCTCATCAGCCAAAAGGGATGGTCTTTAAAGTCATGAAACTAAATGAAATCACTTCAGATACTAAGTGAAAAGAGAGAGAAGGCCAAGGAGCCAGTCCCAGGGGGGCACTGCTACATTTAGAGGTCCGGGCAAAGAGGAGGAACCAGCAAATGAGGTGGGGAACTAGGAGCCAGGGATGCCGCAAAAAAATCGAGGGTACGGTCCCACCAGCTAAGTGAATAAAGTGTCTGATGCAGGAGAGCGTGATAACTGTTTCAAATGTTGCTGATAGAGCAGATAAGAAGAAACAGCGTGCCCGGAGAGGGTACAGTGGGAAGAGAGCTAGAGACGCGAATATCGACATTCTTTTCAGGAGCTTCGATATTCGGAAAAAAAGGAGACAGGTGAGCTGGGAGCTACAGGGTCATCAAAAGGTTTTCTTGGGAAGAAATGATATATGTTATATGCTTATGGGAAAGATCTCGTTGAGGAGAAACCGAGGCTAAAAAGGTTAGGCCACTCTTGGCGCTAAGTCTCCTGGGTCAGATTCTGCTGCTCACCCGACGCGGCTTCAGTGATAAATTTAAGCCTCATGGGGCCTCCAGCCCTGCACGGGATCCAGTCTAGGGCAGTTTGAATTTCTACATTATACGGGCCAGAGGCACATCCGATGTTTACTACCTTAGGTGAAAAAAGTCTCTCAAATTGCACTCTGGGCTCTGACTCTCGCTTTGGGGGTTCCCGGGAATCGCCCGCCCCCAGGGCGCTTGACAGCGTCCGGGTTGCCATAGGAACCCGCGCCGCGAGCGCCGCACGGGGCCTCCGCGCCAAAGCAGCTGACCTGTCTTCCTCCAATCCCGTCTCGGGGGCGGGGCCCGACGCACCGTCTCCACAGCAACGCCGTTGCCAGTCCGCGCTCAGGGCTTCGGCCCCGCGGGAGGCGCGCTCGGATGACGTCACGCCCCCGCGCCGCTTGAGTGACGTCACCCCGGCTCGGAGGAGGGCCCCGCCGACCTGCAGATGTGAAAGCGGCTGGGCGTCGTCTCAGGTTGGGGCGTCTGTCGCTCCAAAACACCTAGTCGTGAGCGAGTGCGGTCGGGGGCGGCTCGCTGCTGCGCCCTCAGTCTTTCCCGGGAACCCATCGGAGGTGCTGCTGTCCCATCTGGCTCTCTCGGAGCTGTCTGGAGGGCACAGATCTGAGAATCAGACCAATTCAGTCCCTTCTCGTCGGCCTCTCACTCCTGCTGGTGCATTCCTCGTAGAATCCATAATGCCTCCTACCAGTCCGAAAATGCTAGTTGAATTCCCAGATTGCTTTTGCCAGCGAGTTTCCGTAGCAGGCCATCTCCTTTTCCAGACCGGTGCTTGTAAGATGAGCAAGCAAAGTTTTAGGCTCTGGTTGTAAAGGAAGGGTAACCAGACTCCCTCCGACTGAGGGCCTCAGAAGTTCTCCGAGTCAGGATTTGAACTTTCAAGGGCTTGGGACTTCTCTTGACTGCTCGTGGTTCTTTCAGAGTTTTAGCTAGGATGCAAAGGGTCGACCTGGCCAAGTAAATGAGCTGCAGGTAAATGAAGTGTCACTGTTGTGAAACTTACGAAGCAGCCGCTTCCGTCTCGCGCAGTGCTGACCCCGGGCATGCAGTGATGATGAGAGTCTCTGCCAGCAATGAGAACTCCCTTCGTTGATTAATTCAAGAAACATTTGTTGGCCATCAGCTGTGTGCGAGGCACAGTTTAGATTGTTACTGTTCGTCGAAAGAATGAAGTTGATTTAGGATCTAGCATGTGGCTAGAGGTCAGATTTGATTTTGAGCCCGGGCTCTGCTGAGTGATCTTGGGTGAGTTCACATCCCCTCTGGATCTTGATTTCATGATTTCTAGAAATGGGTATAATAATGCCTACCTCCTAAAGGTGACTGATAAGAGTTACACCTCATGCTACAGTTGGGGGAGGGGGCTTTATTTCTCTTTTCTTATGTTTCTTCCCTTCTCAGTCGCTGTCTACCTCAGGCTGTCCACAGAGGACACCGCCGCTGGTGGAAAACAGCCCTCTGACCAGCACACAGCCTCAGAGGTCGTCCACAGATTCTCCTCAAATTGTTTTAAAAACAGCTTTCACCCAGACTCTGCTTTCTGTGGGTCTGTATGCTGAGGCAAGGTTATATTTAGGCAGAACCCTCCTACCTCATCCCCAGAAAGTTCCTCTAAAACCACCTAATCCAAAAGGAAAAAAAAAAAATACCTTTCTTCAAGTGCATGGTGTCTTGAAGCTAAACATGTGCCGGTGTGTTGGAGGGTGGCCTGGGAGATTGGGTCAGGTCCTGGGTCACTGTCTGGGGAGGGAGGAGGCACCGTAAGGGTTGGGGAGTGAGTGTCTGGTTCCCCTGTCACCACAAGGCCTGTGGTTTCCAGCCCTGTCTGCATCCACGTCCCACTAAACAACAGTGGGAAAGCAAACAGACTTGTACACCAGCGGACACACACACACACACACACACACACACACACACACACACACACCCAGACTTGCACAGCCTGCAGAGGAAGTGGGGCACCAGATGTTCTGGGTTTCCTGTTCGATGCTTCCACAGCTGGTCGAGTCTGTGGTTGTGGTTTGTCTGTCTCGGGCTCATGTGAGAGACAAAAGCTGGGCTGACGGGAAACCTCCCCTCTGGCCCCCCTTCCTCGGCTCTAACTGATCAGTCACACGGAAACCTGGCAGGTCAGACATTTCCTGAAACACCCAGAGCTTGGATTCTCCCAGGAGGAGGCTGAATCCCCCTGTGTCTGGGAAGCAGCCTCTGGGTCGAGGGTCAGTCCTCACAGAGCCTAGGGAGGACAGAAACATCTCCGAGTTCACGATTCATAGAGAGCCACATCCCTGCTGAACAGAATGGAGCTGAGGCCAGGTTGCCACAGTCACTGATCGGGCGCCTGGCATAAAGCAGCCACTCAGAGACGCTCAGCACGGGGAGAAACGAACGAGGAACAGGGAACTTCACCTTTGGGGGCTGGATCTCAGAGCTCCTGCTGGCCCTCCCTTCTCCTGAGTGGCTTTGGATTCAGACAAAGGTCCGCAGCATCACCATGCCCCTGGTTTGCTGCAAGTAATCCAGCCTCCCTGGGCCTGGTTTCCTCACCTGTAAAGTGGAGACAGTAAGATCCGTTTCACAAATTTGTGAGGCCCCGTGAGACACATGGATTTGCTGGATAAGGAGTCTTGCCCATCATAACTGCTCAATAAATGCCGGTTCCCTTTTCTCTTTGAAACCCTGCAGTTTATTTAAGGATGCACCGAGAAAGCAAACGAGACAACCAACCGACCAAGATACGGGTACCCATTGTGTGTGGGGGGGTGGGGCAGAGGGGGCTGGGGCTACCCCGGGGTCTCTAGGCTCTGGGAGGCAGCACCCTGTGTCTTCCTCTGGGCATGGAGGAGGGTTAGTATCTGGGGATGAAGGAGAGAACAGGTAGAGTTCTCCTCCACCCTTCGGCTCAGTAGTGATCTTAATCGTTATGGCCGCCGTTCAACCTGAACTCGGACCTGGGCAACAGGAACCCTGCCCTGAGCCCCAGCTTTCGACAGGCTTCCCCGTGGCCCTCCTCCAGCTGTAGCCCTCCCTAGGAGACGCATTCACAGTCAGCTGTTGGCTCTGGCACCTACGAGCCAGCTCTGCAGCCTCGGGCAAGTGACTTTACCTCTCTGTGCCTCCGTTCCCTCCCTTACGAGACGGGTAAAACAATAACCACGTCGTCAGGTAGTCATGACGATTGAGTTAATGTGTGTAAAGCACTCTGCTGGCGTGTGGTGAGGGATCATTAAATGTCCACCGTTGTACGCCCAAACGCACTGGATGCTTAACAGCAGCCTGACCACAGGTGGATTCTGTGACGAGTTCCGTTTCACAGATGAGACTTTGAAGCTTGGGGAGATGAAGGACGTTCTGCAAGTTCACACAGGTAGTACGTAGTAAGGCTGAGGCTTTACTCTGGTTCTTTCTCATGTGTGAGGTTTCAACCACCTCCCCTGGCTGTATTTTTCTCTTCTCGGAGCCCTTCCCCCCACCCCCTAGGATGCTCAGCCCCTTCCTGACTCCAGGACGTCACCCCCTGCAGTCTCCAGCTGGATTTCAGCTCTCAGGGCGAGGGCTTGACTCTTGACTCGCGTTTTCCCTGCGGAAACTTACCTCGCAGAGTAACTTCTTTTTTATAACGTTTATTTGAGAAAGAGAGAGAGAGAGAGAGAGAGCGAGAGACCGAGCACGAGCGGGGGAGAGGCAGAGAGAGAGGGAGACACAGAATCCAAAGCAGGCTCCAGGCTCCGAGCTGTCAGCAAAGAGCCGGACGTGGGGCTCGAACTCACGGACCATGAGATCACGACCTGGGCTGAAGTCAGACGTTTAACCGACTCGGCCACCCAGGCGCCCCATAGAGCGACTTCTTACAAGCAATGGTTCCTAGCCGGGGCGGGGCGGGGTGGGGGTGGGGGGAAATCTGAGTTAATTCATAAGAAGGCATCAAGTGTTTCCAGGACTATTTGTATTTTAACCCAAAGAAATGGCTCTCTGGGGAGAAATTCACCCAGAGCAGTTGTGGTTTTCGTTGGGGAGGTGGTCCTCTGCTGCACCCTCAAATCCCCCCCGCCTCCCGGCGCTGACTGCATCTGATGGGAGAGGCAGGCTGGTGCGGCGCCAGGGTTCTCACACTTGGTGTAATTACTGCCCCAGGAGCTTTGAAAACGCGGTTTCCCGGGCCCCGTCTCAGAGTCTGAGAGCTACACTTTGAGAAATACCGGTATTGTGGCGAGAGACACAAGACCTCGGTTAAGTTCTTCAATTAGCTGTGCAACCTCAGCAGCACGTTAGATCCTTCTGAGCGCCGGTGTCCTCATCTTTAAAATCGGAGTTAGGACTCTCTCGTTCGCCTCATGGGGGATCGCCAGTGAGGGTACTTTGCGCCCTGGTAGACGCTCCGGGGTGTGAGAGAGGCGCGCGTGTTCAACCAAGTGCTGCAGAGACCTTCAAAGGAAGGCATAGACCCAGGCCCAAGCTGCAAGGAAGTCCCCCAAATCTTTGGTGGGACAGGGGCCCCTGAATATGCCCTCATAAGCCCTCCTTTGGGTGAAGGCTGCTGGCCGGAGCCTCCTGCACGCTGGTCTCTCCCAGTGAACAACACGGTCAACTGTACCAGAGTGTGCCGGGAGCTTGAACCCGTCGGGGTACGCCCGGCGACGCTGCAGGAGCAATCAACCCCTGGGTCCCAGTGGCTGAACACAATAGAAGTTTCTTTCTTGTTCGGCCCGTATGTGCCAGCAGGCCAGGAGGTGGGTCTGCCCCACAGACTCACTCAGGGACGCAGGCGGACAGAAGCTCCATCTTGTAGCCACGCCTTCTGGAACATACGGCTTCCGCAGTCCCAGTGGCCGGGAAAGAGAGCCTGCGGAATGGGCCCTGGGCTTTTCACTGCCCGGGCCTGCCAATGACACCCAACATTTCGGCCCCGTTTCACTGGCCCAAGCCAGTCACATGGCACAGCTCGGACGTGCAGGGGAGCACCTGGCGTATTTGGTATTGGCGTAATGGTTTCTGCCCCAGGACACTTGCAAGAGGAGGAGGTCTGAAAACCCTTGGTCCAGATTTCCAGCTTGGGCACAGAGACCCATGTCCCTCGAGAGGAAAAAAGAAGGATGACTTCTCTGTCGAACTGCTCTCCCGCCTACGTTCTGAGAGGCTCAGCGTTCCCGTCTCGTGGAGTGCAGCTTTATTTGTTTGAGAAGGTGGGTGTTGCTTCCCCCCTCCCTCCTTTTTCTTCATTCTTGCCTACCCTCAAAACATGGGAGGAAAAGCAGCCTGCCTCGGCCGGCCAGTCGTCTGGCCCAGGCGCCCTAGGATCAAGAGGAGTCATTCCCCAGGAGGCCAAGAAATACCCCAGGGGCTCCCAGGGTCCTGTGGGCGCTGGGGAGGAGGCTGCCACGGCCAAGAGGGGGCGCGCCCGGCCCCCCGACCCCACCCACGGTCAGCCCTAGCATTCTGTGCAGAGTAGAGCCGAACGTAACACAAATATCTTTGGAAATGGAGAACGCTAGACTGGAACCCAGCAATTTGGGGCACAGTTTGGGGCAATTTGGAGCACATAGCTTGGGAACATGCCTGCGGAAATTTTTCATTCCTCGAGTGTCGGTAGATACATGGCACGTATTTGTTTAACCTCAAATCAAGCCGCAGTCCCCATTTCTGGGCTGATCTGAAAGGGTTGTTCTAAAATAGCTGAACAAACTGAAAATCATGGGTCTAGGTTGCTGGAAGGGCTTTGCAGAAAGCGGCGGGCTCAGGAAGTTCCTTAATTTTCCATAGAATGTGACCCGTAGGTGCAGGGAGGAGGGGAGAGGAGCAGAGCCTGGGCCCCTCTCCCGGAAGACTACACACGGGCTAGACTGTCTCTGTGGTGGGTTCAACCTTTGGCCCGATCAGTTTCAGGGTGGGAGGAAATCTGGAAGATTCTTTTGTGAGGTCTCCTCTGTTATTTGTCTGACCAGCCTCTACTTCCCCTCTTTTGGTGATAGAATGTCTCTGTCCTTAGGAGAACCTGTTCCGTTGGTTTAGGCAGGGCTGACTCAGGGGTGTAAGTGTCTAATTGCTGGGTCCGGAGCGGGGAAGGCCTGGTCGGTAGCATTTGCCAATTTCCATGGTGTAAATACTCTCACCATAGCCAGTTTCAAGCTACAAACATCGCTTGACTGAACAACCAGCCCTCACAAGCACGTCACTGGTGCTGATTTTACCCCATCCAGGAAGTGGGCGCATGACCGTGAGATGCCTTCCCAGAGCTCTTAAGGGTTGTCAGAGAAGACTGGTTCTTCCCCTTGGCATTGCTAAGTAGATAGGATGTTAGTCTGGGGCTGTAAGCAGCTGTCTTGCCAGTTAAAGGGAAGCAATTGGTTTGAAGAGACGGGACACTCACAGCGTCACTTGAACTCCTGAATCCAGCCATACCCGAAGCTGGTCTATTCACAAACATTCCAGTTGTACACATCAGTATTTCCCCTCCTTTGCCTAAGTAGTGTGACCTGAGTTCCTGCCACCTGCCCATAAAAACGCCACGAAAGGGGCGCCTGGGTGGCTCAGTCAGTTAAGCGTCCGACTTCGGCTCAGGTCATGATCTCACGGTGCGTGAGTTCGAGCCCCGCATCGGGCTCTGTGCTGACAGCTCAGAGCCTGGAGCCTGCTTCGGATTCTGTGTCTCCCTCTCTCTGTCCCTTCCCCACTCACACTCTGTCTCGCTCTCAAAAATAAATAAACATTAAAATTTTTTTTTTTTAAATGCCACGAAAAACACAAACGGGCCACCCCTAGGAAGCCAGTAAAATAGATTTGGTGTTTGTCTCTTGATTGTGGTGGTGATTTTACAGGTTTACACATCTGTCCAGACTTCGAGAACTGTATACTTTAGTGGGTGAAGCTTACTGTAAGTAAATTACACCTCAATCAAGATGTTAAAAATACAGATTGGGGAATGTGTAGGGGTGGACGGGAGTGGCTCCTTCCTTATTTAATTCTGCCAGGCAAAGGTTTGGGGAGGAAAAGAAAACGAAAGTAGGACTCTGCCGCTCACATCAACTGGCTCTGACTCTAACCTGTATCATGATTTATCTTCACCGGGCCACTTAACACCGGGGACTTCTTGGAGAAGAAGCAGGGGAAAGAAGGAGGGAGGGAGGAAGGCAGGAAGGACTGGAAGTGGGAAAAGCAGGGTTCTTCAAGCTGAACTTGGGGGTTATCTTCTCTGGAAAGCCCTGGAAACCAGCCAGAGTCCCCATTAGCCTTCCGTGCCACCGAAAACAGCCTTGCAGAACAGCACCACTGACGAGAGAAAGCACCTGGGGCCCGGCAGAGTTTTGCCTGGTGCTCCTTTGAGACGGAGTTGAAACAAACCTGATACAAACCCGCTCTTCCTTTCCATCTCTGGGGTCTGGGAGAGGGTGGGCTCCAGACTGCCAAGGAGAGAGCCTGCATCAGTGCCCAAGTCCCAGCATTCAGTGCTGGCTTAGGGCGCTGAGGCTTCTGGCCGACCCCCGCTCCCCAGCCCCCACCGGTTGCCTAGGGGCACCTGAGACAACATCTCATCGCCTACAGCCGGCTCAGTCACCAACGGAGTGGCTAACAGCAGCTCTGGCTCCTTCGATGAGACCAGTTGGCTGCCCCACCCTGTGTCTGGCTCCACGGGCACCTGGCTTAATTTTCACAATCCTGGAGGTAAATTCTCTGATAATCACGCAGATGAGGAAGCTGATGCTCAGAGAGGTTAAGTAATTTGCCTGGGGTCACACAGCGAAGAAGAGGCATCGCCAGGTCTTAACTCGGGTCTGTCTGGCTCCAAACCTGGCTCCCGTGACTAACTACAGAGTGCAAAGCGGAGGGAACTGCATTTGTCTTTTCTCACCTCGTGGCGCTGAATTCACAATGATGGCCCCAAACAAGGTGAGCCATGCTAGGCAAGATGGGTTCCAAACGTCTGCTGCCGGTGTGGGGGTGCCCGGGGCACCATCACTAGGGCGGAGGCTTCCCAATGCACTGATCCCCACCTGCACCCTCCCCATGAAGGTCCTGAGGGGGTTACTAGGGGGGGCAGAGTGGGGCCACCCAGCTGCCAGGGATCAGATCCGCCCAGGACCGGCTCACGGCTCTACAGGAGTGGCTGGGCATCGTTCTGAGTGGGACGGGAGCCCTTTTCGGTCCAGCAGAGCCGTGGGGAGATCCTCAGCCATTGGCTCTCCCGGAGGAGGGACACAGGTGTGGCTCCTTGCGCCCAGGTCACTCTGGTCATACCCGTTCTGGCCTCCTGAAGCCCCCACCGGAACCACCCCCTTCCCCACCTGCCCTTGTCCGCTGAGAAACCCTGCTGCAGGGAAAGAACCCTCTTTGGCTGAAATTTTAGCTGGGTTCCAGGGATGCCGGCTTGGTCTGGTTGGATGGTGTGGGTGGATGGAATGGGGGTGGGGTCACGTGGCCACACGAGTGGGGGAGGGGTCACAGGAAGAGAGGCGCGGAGGGGGCAGGATGGGAGGGACGAAGGAGGAGGGGAGGGGTGTGAAGTGCTGGGGTGGGATGTGGACTGAGAGCAGGGACGTCCGTGAACTTCCCTAGTGGGAAGGGTGGAGGCTGGAAAGCAGGGAGGGGGATGCGCGCCCCCGACCCCCCCCCCCCCCCGGGCTGGATGGAGGGAAAACACCAGAGTACTCAGAGCAGAGAGAGAGCAGAGCAGAGTGATAGACAGTGTTTTAAAATGAGTATGAAACGTGACTGAGCGACAAAACGCGACGCAACGCGACACTGCTAGCGGGGAGGGCCCAGGGTCCCAGGATGGGGAGGGCGGGGCTGCCCCAGTTCGGGGATGACTATCTGCTCTTGGGTGGCTGTAAGCCACCATCCGGGCTAGTCTGTGAGCGGCAGGAAGCCAGGCAGAGCCGCGGCCCGCTGGGTTTGGGCTTGGCTGTCTCAGGGAGCACGGAGAGCAGCCCAGGGTCACTCAGCCGCAGGGGCCCCGGAAGCCGCCTTCCTGGGCGCTGGACGCGGGAGGTGTGCCGATCGCGACCTTTAAGCTCTTCCGTTTACCCAGCACCTACCATCCGTGTGACCAGCACGGGGCACGCTCCGCGTAACATGTCTCGTGTCACGTGATTCGCGCAGTCCTCCAGCGGAGGAGGCACTACGCCTGCAGATTGGGAAACTGAGGCTCAGAGTCCAGTCTCCTATGAGGTAACAAGCGACGAACCCGGGCCGTTCCCCTCCGCCAGTGTCCGCGAGAGCGAGCGGCTTGGCACCCTGTCTCCGTGCAGGGGGGAGGGAGCCGATGCAGGGGCTGCAGCTGCTGGGGGCCCTGACCTCTGACCCCGGGCAGTGGCTACCTGCCAGGGAGGCTGATGGACCAGGGCTCTCTGCTCGGGCCCTAACCCCAGCCCAGGGTCCCCCAAGCTGCCGGCCCCCCCGGGTCCGGCCTTCCTCTGCCCAGTCAGGGGCAATCCTACTGTCTTTGAAGAGGCGGCCCCCACTTCACCTTCCAGAAGCCTTCCCGCCCCTGCTACAAGGGGTTTCTCCCTTGTGGTTCCGCCTGCTCATTGGTACAGAGCTTAGGTCCCCAACTACTGTGAGCGATCTTCCAATTCTCTTCCCCCTCTGCAGCATCCTGTCTGATGTGGCCGCGGCTGGGCTCACCGACCATGTCGCCACCAGTATAGAAACCACGCGGGGTGGGGAGAGGTCCCCAGCGAAACCTTGTTCCCCATTTTCCTCTTAATACAGTTTGTTAGGATTCAAGGGGGGGACACCAGCACGGGTCCCCCCCGGTCAGCCATGTCGGCTCGTGTGTGGCAGGCAACCTTTCGCACTGTCATCCTGCATTTGGAAATTTAAAACTTTGACGACATCTGGAAATCGAAGACCCTTAAACACACAAAAGACTTGAGGCGCGTGGGTGGCTCGGTCGGTTGAGCATCTGACTTCAGCTCAGGTCATGATCTCAAGGTTTGTGAGTTCGAGCCCCGCACCTGGCTTGCTGCTGTTAGCCCAGAGCCCGCTTCCGATCCTCTGTCTCCCTCTCTCTCTGCCCGCCCCACCTCAAAAATAAACAAACATTAAACAAAGGTAAAGAAATGTGTTTAAGAAAAAAAAACCGCAAAAGACTTTTTGATGTGAAGATGTTCGCAGTAGTGTTATTTACAATATGAAGAATTGGAAACCTACCTATATATGCAAATTTGGAGAACAGCTAAATGGATAGTGTATTATATACACATAAATAGCAGACGGACTTTTTTTTTTAATGTTTATTTTTGATAGAGAGAGACACACACACACAGAGTGTGAGCAGGGGAGGGGCAGAGAGAGAGGAGGAGACCCAGAATCCGAAGCAGGCTCCAGGCTCCGAGTTGTCAGCACGGAGCCCGACGCGGGGCTCGAACCCACGAGCTGCTAGATCATGACCTGAGCGGCGGTCAGACGTTTAACCGACTGAGCCCCCCAGGCGCCCCAGCAGATAGACATTTTGGAAGATGGCGATGATGACTTTGTGGTCACATAGGAAAGTCCTGTAATAATGTAAAACGATTATAACCACGTGAAACATACCGCCATGACCCCCACAGCCAAAATGTCTGCCCAGGAGGGACAGCAACATGTTAATGGTTAACAGTTACTTTGGGTGACTTCTGATTTTCCCTTTCGCTTTCCATAACAAGCATGAATACTCACACCGAGATTAATTGTACCTCGATCATCTTTTTTCTTATCTTGAAACTCGTATTTACTTTTGGTGAAACGATCCAGTAAAGAAGAAAATAAACACGGTAACATTGTGTGTATCTCCTTCTAGTCCTTTCTCCATGCATATTTCCACGCCTATAAATAGACACTCGGTTGACTAGGGAAGAAAAATCCCAAGGAATTTTGGAGGCGTTCTCTCTGGGCTTGGAGGTCCCAGTTGCCTGCAAGTCTCATGTGGCTGCGAAGTTAGGCCACTGGCCCCGGGCTGGTAGGGCGGGAGGTGCCCCCCTGCTCGGAATCCCGGGCCAGGGGACCCTGCCACTTTCGGACTGGGAGCCGTCCCTTGGAAACCAGCTTGTTGATCCGCTGCCCCGAGGCCCACCTTCCCCACCAGACCGAGTCCTACCTCCTCCGCTCCTTTTTAAGGGACAGCAAAGCAATCAATCTGCTAATTAATCCTGACTTTTCCAAAGTCGGAAGTCTCCAACCAGTGGGAGACTTGCTATTTTCAAGTGGTTTGGGCAGTTGTTGGCCACGGCGGGGAGTTTTCCATCTCTGTTCCATAGGTTGGCCAGTCAACAGCGGATTTGGCCCTGGAGGTTTGGTGGGGTCGGGGTCTGTTTGGCCCTGCCCTGCCTTGCTCTGCTTAGGTGGGGACACTTGCCCCAGGGCTCTGCCCAGGCCACTGCCCTGGCTCCCTGGGAATCTGCTAGCAGGACTCAGGTGGCCCTACAGGGAGGTGGACTCATTGACCCCCACAGTCTGGGCCGGCCTAACACCACCCTCCCCCTCCAGGATTGGGGCTGTCCCCTCCTTTGCTCTTCCTAGGAAATGCCCTGCACCCCGGGGAGGGGCGGAAATAAAGGAGATGGGGGACGAGGAAGCCTGTTCTCAGCGTCCGTCTGTCCGAACCCCCCCCCGCCGCCCCCATCTCCTCCCTCCCCCCGACGCCCCATCCCGTGGCCACATCTGCCCCCGTGAATAAGATGGTGTGATTCAGCGCCTCTCCGTTCCGTCCACGCCCCTCCTCCTCCCCTTGGCTCCCATGTCACCCCCACCACCCCAGCCTCTCAGGAGCTTTGTGATGACCGCAGCTATGTTTCTGTCTTGGTCAGAGGTGAACGTGAACCGTGAGTCCCTGGGCTCTGCCCGGAGCCGAGTCTCCCTTGCAACAGTCCGTTTCCACTTAGAAGGCAAAACAGGTCAGGCTGGCCGAGCCCTGCTTGCTGGGTCAGGACGAGGACAGGGTGGGGAGGCTGGGCTCGGGACCAGAGCGGGAGTAGGAGGGTGGGACGAGGGCACCCAGTGACTGGCATCGGCACTTGCCCTCCAGCGCCTGGCATGGTACCAGGCACACAGGAGGCCCTTGGGAGTGTTTCTGCAGAACAGATGCTGTTCCCAGGCCCCAAGGGGACGTCGCATGAGCTACGGTCACCGTCCTCTTTCTCAGTGATGGGAAGGCAGATGTGGGGCCATTCTCTAAAAGCTTAAATCTATCCCAAAGGCATCTGCTAAGCACCCACTGGGTAAGAGAATTCGGGCTTTGCTTTCAAGGGAAAATCTCTGTCATCCTGTTGCCGACCGGCCACCCAGCCTAGACTTGGAGCGTCGCTGTCTCTCACGTCTCAGGCTCTCAGCCCCGAGGGGGAAGAAAGTTATCCTTTAAAGGCACGGCCCCGTGTCTAGGCCTGGTGGGTTGGAATTTAAGCGAATTTCTTGGCAGCCCTGACCCACCGTCTCGCCTGGGGTTGGGCCCTTCTGATTTCAGGGACGGAAGGTCCACTCAAGGTTTCCTCAGAGACTGGGGGGGGGGGGGGGAGGGCCCTGGAAGGGTAGCTGTGGAGCTAATGCCGGGAGGGGTCTCCCCAGGCCACCCCAGCCAGGGGGCACTGCTGTTCCATTCCTGTAGGCCCGGGAGCCCCTCCCCCTGCTGATGGAAGCCTCGCTCTATCAGGTGAGAGAATGTTCCACCCTCCCACCCTGGGGGTGCGGCCCGGACTCAGCGCCTACCAGTCAGGGTACCCGCTCACACCTCTGGCTCCAGAGACTGGCTTAGGAATAAGCACACGACCCAGGCTGGTCAACGAGAACCCTTCTGGGCACTCCTCTGCCGACAGCGGCTCTTTCCTGGGGGCCGCTGAATCAGAAGGATGGAGGGTTTCAGGTGACCCTCATGCTGGGCTTCTAGAGAAACCTTAATCTTAGAGGTGCGGCGAGAGATGGGGACCCGATTGCATCATTTGAACTGCTGGGTCTTGATGTACCTGAAGCGGAAGCAGGCCCAACTGTGAAGTTTTCCGATAAAAGCTCATAGGTTCCCCCCTCCCCTCCCCCACCCCCCACCGCCAAGCCAGTATGAATTGTGCTTCTGCTATTAAGTAAGGGACAAGCCCCCAGTTATTGCTGCTACACTCTGCCCTGCTGGGTGTGGCTTGAGTGTCCCCAGGAGGGACTGGTTCACGTTGATTTTTAGGTCTTATTTTATTTTATTTGACAGAGAGAGAGAGAGAGGAAGAGAGAGAATGAGCAGGGGAGGGGCAGAGGGAGAGGGAGAGAGAGAATGAGCAGGGGAGGGGCAGAGGGAGAGGGAGAGAGAGAATGAGCAGGGGAGGGGCAGAGGGAGAAGGAGAGAGAGAATGAGCAGGGGAGGGGCAGAGGGAGAGGGAGAGAGAATCCTAAGCAGGCTCCACACCCAGCACAGACCCCGATGAGGGGCTCAGTCCCAGGACCCTGGGATCATGACCTGAGCCGAAATCCAGAGTCGGAGGCTCAACCAACTGAGCCACCCAGGCGCCCCTCAAGCTGATTTTTTTAAAAACTAGGCCTGATTGGCTCAGTCCATAGAGCGTGCAACTCTTGATCTTGGGATCCTGAGTTCAAGCCCTACACTGGGCCTAGAGATTACTTAAAAAAAAAAAAAAAGTGAAAAAAAAAAACAACCCCAAACTAGTTCTGGTATAGACGGTCTTGTTCCAGATTCTTTCTGCATCTTCGTGGCCCCCCAGTGCCCCAACACACACACACACACACACACACACACACACACACACACAAGCTTCCCTTGGGTGACCTCAGTGCGGTAGACAGAATAATGGCCCTTCAAAGTTGTCTGCACCCCAGTCCCCAGAACCTGTTATTAAGTGATATCACACAGCGAAGGGACTCTGCAGATGTGATTGGAGTTAAGAATCTGGAGATGGGTGGGGCGCCTGGGTAGCTCAGTCGGTTGAGCATCTGACTTCGGCTTAGGTCATGATCTCGAGGTTTGTGGGTTTGGGCCCCGCGTCGGGCTCTGTGCTGGCAGCTGGGAGCCTGGAGCCCGCTTCGGATTCTGGGTCTCCCTCCCTCTCTGCCCCTCCCCCACTTGTGCTCTGTCTCTCTCTGCCTCTCAAAAATAAATGGAAAAAGACCCCCCCTTTTTTTTTTTAAATAAAAGAAAAGAATTTCGAGATGGGGAGACTGTTTTGGATTATCACGGGCCCCATGTAATCTCAAAGATCCTTATCAGAGGGAAGCAGGGGGGTCAGAGTCAGAGAAGGAGGTGACGACAACCGGGACAGGAGCTGGGGAAGAGGCCAGAGCCCAGAGCCGAGGAATGCGGGTGGGTGGCTTCCAGAAGCTGGAAAGCCAGGGCCGCAGGCTCCCTTCAGAGCCTCCGAGAAGACCACAGTGCCCCCCAAACTCCGATTCTAGCCCAGGGTGTTAGAACGCTTGGCCCGCCACGGCCAACAGTACTGCTGGTCTAAACAGTAGAAATTTAGTGTCTCACAGTTCTGAAAGCTGTGAGCTCAAGGTGCCGGGGCATTTGGTTTTGGGTGGGGGCTTTCTTCGTGGAGAGCCACCGGCTCATTTTGACTTCACGTGATCTTTTCTCTGGTGTCTCTCCCTCTTCTTGTAAGGACCCTCGTCTTCTCAGAGTAGGGCCGCTCCCCGAGCACCTTGTTACCCCTTAATTCTCTCCCTAAAGGCCCTACCTCCTGATACAGTCACATTTGGCATTTGGACTTCAACATAGGAATT
Organism: Panthera leo; assembly: GCF_018350215.1. NCBI lineage: Eukaryota > Metazoa > Chordata > Mammalia > Carnivora > Felidae > Panthera > Panthera leo. The sequence goes on along the minus strand of NC_056686.1, from coordinate 6,578,141 downwards.
TGGGAGGAGGGACACGTGTGTGTTAATCGGTTCCAGCAGCCTGGACACTCGCGCATTCGGCCGGCGATGCTCCGTCTCGTCCCCGCGTCTTCCCGCGTGCTGCGCCTCCTGCCCGGCGATCTTCGCGGGCTAGTTCCTGCCAGTCCTTTGAGATTCGGCTCAGGTGTCCATGAAGTTTTCCTTGGCCCCAGAAAACCTTTCATTTATACATCTGTCCGTCTTCCCTTACCCCCAACACACCCGGCTCCCCTTCCCCCGCCAACAGGTGCATCTTGAGCCCTTGCTGTGGACTCCACAAGACCCAGTGCTCTTGGAACTTTTGTTCCAGTTGGGGAGCTAGACACGGGGACAGAGGGCAAGGGTCTCCAGCTCTCTGCGGCAGGGTCAGGCACCTGGCGGACCCCGTAGCTGTTAAACTGATGCCAGACCCGGGGCGTGAGGGAAAGAGGCCCCGCGGTCCAGGCCCCGCCCTCGCACAAGTCCCTAAGGCTGTCGTTCTGGAAAAAGTCCATACTGGAGTCTCAAGGCCGGCTAAGCAGTCGGGGCCGCTTTGCTGGCTCTGAGTTCTCTGGGTCCTCCCGTATCTGCCAAGTCTTCTCATTGCTCGGCCGGCGTCCCAGGCCAGCTTGGGGGCGAAGGGCACACGTAACCCATTCATCAGTCTGTGCCCTCAATGCGTCCGCTCTGAGCTGGGCTTCTCCCGGCCCTGCTTTCCCGAGCCCGGGGGTTCTCAACGTGCGAGATTCCTCCCTCCCCCATGCCCCACGGACGTCTGGCACTGTCCAGACATTTGTGGTTACCGTCATAACTTGGGGCAGGGGACGTGCCGGTGGCATTTAGTGGATAGAGGTCGGGGAGGCTGCTAACGATTCCTGATGCCCAGGACAGCTGCCTTCGGATACGACAGAGAATTGTCCAGCCCCAAATGCCGGCATTTGAGGTTGAGGAACGCTGAGGCCTAATCCCACACTTTTGGATGAGTTTTGGCTGGAGAGTTTTATTGTTTGGGTTGTGAAGGGCTGGCCCCTCTGTGTTAGGAAAAGATGGGCAAGGCTCTCCTGTGCCGTGTCGCGGTGGTGTCCTGGCCAAAGGGCTCTCTGCCGCCGCGTCATCTTCCTTCGAAGGCTTTCTGTTGAAGCTTTGTTCTGGTGGATTCTACACACCGGGGCCGTGACGTCTGGCGGCCACACCGGATTGAGGGAAGCGTGTTCGCTCCTTGACAACAAATCCCCAAGCACACCTGCGGCTCAGTCCCGCTCACCTCGGCCCAGCTCAAGTGACAGGTGCAGGAGCGAAGGCATCTCGGGGGAGGGTCCTCCTGGGTGCAAGCCCTTGTCCCGTGGCCGCTGAGCTTCAGCATCCTCATGTGTGAGATCGAGATGGTCAAACCTATCGTAGAGAGTTGCCGGGGAGTGGAGTATGAATTCACTGGAATGTCGGAGCTGGCTTGGACTGGCCACAGGAGGCGAATGTTTAATTTTCAGGAATTTTCGAGCCACGTTGTTAAATATAGCTTATCATTAACAATTCAGTTCCCAGTCAGGGGCGCCTGGGGGGCTCAGTCGGTTAAGGGGCTGACTTCAGCTCGGGTCACGATCTCGCGGTTTGTGGGTTCGAGCCCCGCGTCGGGCCCTGTGCTGACAGCTCGGAGCCCGGAACCTGCTTCGGATTCTGTGTCTCCCTCTCTCTCTGCCCCTCCCCTGCTGACACTCTGTCTCTCTCTTCTGTGTCAAAAATAAGCAGTAAAACAAAATTAAAAAAATTCAGGTCCACAAACTTACCATTAAATGAATTAAATTGAAAACAAAGCTAATAGATACTTAAACTTATCACTTCCTGATTATTTTACTATGGTCTATGCTCTCAAGGATATTTATATCTACGGGAAATACCACGCACCTCTTTTTAACTCCGCGTGCAGGAACATCACACTGGCGGCTTGGAATCAGCCATGGTGGAAGCATTTACATCACGGAAATTGATAAAAATTGATTACATCTCAGGACTTGCTTTATCGTTCTGCTAATTTTCTAGATTTAAGACAGGGACGGAGAAAAGGGTAATAATGCAAATTAAACCTGGAAGTGACTTGTGTCTCTGGTCATTTGTGAATAGCGTACAAAAAAATTAAGGAAAACTTCTCCCAGTATTCAAACACTATTATCCAATTCAGGAAGAAAGTGTCATTCCAATAAACGTCATCATGGTCTCACTTTTCCTTAGTCTTTAATTTAATTGGAGACATCAGGGGTGCCTGGGCGGCTCAGTGCGTCTGACCCTTGATTTTGGCTCAGGTCATGATCTCACTGTGCGTGAGTTCCAGCCCTGCGTAGGGCTCCGTGCTGACAGTGCAGAGCCTGCTTGGGATTCTCTCCCTCTCCCTCTCTCTCTGCCCCTCCCCTGCTCACGCGAACACATATGTGCGCACTCTTTTTTTTTCCTCTTTCTCTCTTTCCCTAAATAAACTTTTTTTTTTTTAAACGTTTATTTATTTTTGAAGGAGAGAGAGACAGAGTGCAAGCCGGGGGTGGGGCAGAGAGAGGGAGACACAGAATCCGAAGCAGGCTCCAGGCTCCGAGCTGTCAGCACAGAGCCCGACGCGGGCCCCGAACCCACGAGCCGTGAGATCATGACCTGAGCCGAAGTCGGACGCTCAACCGACTGAGCCACCCAGGCGCCCCTAGGTAAACTTTTAAAAAAATAAATGGCGACATCAGTTAAGCTTCTTGTCAGAACCCCATCTTCAAGCACACGAACTATTGCTGAGCTGGAGGGTAATCGAGCATTTATTTGGACCAAGATTAATAATGAACTTAGGTGCATATATTTGTGGGGCCATTGCCCCGCCCCCCCAGAACAGGTTAAACATCTAACAGCGCAGCATGGAACGTGAACCTGGATATGGAAGTTGTTCACGCAGGATGAGGCTTCCACGGGGTCCACTCAGTCACCAGCCCGCCTGCTGTGGCTCTGTGGGAAGGAGACGTGTGTGTCTAAGCTGAGGAGGGGACTGGCTCTTACAACCCTGGCCTAGAGCGTCCACTCTCCCTGCCCACCAAGACACCCTGGGTGGGCATCCTTGGGGCCACGCGGCACCCACAGAGGCCGTGTCCTGGGCACAGGTGAGCACCCGAGATCCCCAGGGGGGAGCCTCCTGGTTTGGTGGCTACCCAGTTTGGGAGATGGCCCAGAAGTCCCGGGTTCACCTGGTCTGAGCAGGTTGGAATGGGAGGCGGGAGCCTGGGTGGCCTCTTGGGGGGCGGGGCGGGGTGGGAGAGACCTCGAGGGGGACACTCGGAGAGCGTCCTGTCTGTGCCGCCTCTGACCTGGGTGCAGTCACCCAGCGGATCCATCTTTCTTTCTTTTTTTTTTTTTATTTTTTTTAAACGTTTTTATTTATTTTTGAGACAGAGAGAGACAGAGCATGAACGGGGGAGGGTCAGAGAGGGGGAGACACAGAGTCTGAAACAGGCTCCAGGCTCTGAGCGGTCAGCACAGAGCCCGACGCGGGGCTCGAACTCACGGACCGTGAGATCATGACCTGAGCCGAAGTTGGACGCTTAACCGACTGAGCCACCTAGGCGCCCCAAATCTCAGATAACATTTTAATCTAAGTATGTCCCTTGCAACGTTTGGCAATTCTGTACCTCCCGGGCCGACCTGAACTTGTCCCCCGGGGCCAGCACCCTTTCTCCCCAGTCATCCCTCTACGTGGGCTGGCCGCTGAGTGAGGTAGGCTGAGCCGGCACCGGAGCAGGGATCCGGGGTCAGATCCGGATGCAAGGAGGAGCCCAGGGTCTGGAAGGCAGAGAGAAGCAGAGGGGTCAGGCCAAACCTGTGAAGGCAGAGCTGGACCCGGACCAGGACCGGGTCTCAAACTCCTTAACTCCCCCCTGCTAATGGGCGCGCTGGCACCTGGCTTCTCTGAGCCCTTGTTGTCTCCTCTGTCGGATGGGGATAAATAATACTAGACAGAGGTGGTCATGACGGTCACGGGGGACAGAGGGCACTGAGCACAGTGCCTGGCATATACCAAGTGCTCAATAAATGGTAGGCTTGACCATACACTTACCCATTACTATATATAGCATATCATGTCCTTATAGAATAATTACTTACCGCAATAATAATAGACTATTACTGTTCCAGATCGGACTTTTGTTTTGCTTACTGTTATACAGCCAGCATCTACAATGGTGCCTGGAACATGGTAGGTGCTCAGCTGCTATGTGCTGAAGGACTACATTGTGGGGATGAGAGCTTTGCCTCCAGCATCCCTGAGGTCGGTCCAGCCCACTCCTACCTGACCAAGCCACCCGACTCGGCCCTAAATGCCGAATAGACTAAACGCGTGGGAAGGTGGAAAACCCAGGCTGAGACGTGTGGCTTCATCTCCGTCGAGTTCTGGGAAGTCAGACCTTTCTGACCTGGAACAGAAGGTGGGTGGCTTCCCGGTGCATCTGGGAATCCTGGCTCATCACGGCCCCGGGGGGAGGGGGTGGGAGCACGTTGTGACCCCAGCGCTCCTGGCAGATGGACAGGAACCTGGGAAAACAAACGCAGGCAAGTCAGCCACGGCGTCTGTTCTGGAACTCCCTCTGTCTGCCCTGGACCTCACCGGGGCCGCAGCTCTGTGCCGTCCGGCGGGTCCGGCCGGCACTGCCGAGGGGACACGGCGTCTCCCAGCCCAGGCCCGAGCTCAGAGTTCTGGTCTCCCGGTTATTTGGGCAGAGGCGGTTTGCAGATTCCTGGGGTCCCGAGACACCCCCAAGCCCCAAACTCGGCGTGTCTGAAACTGAGCTCCCGAACTCCCACTGGGAACCTGCTTCTCGCTCAGACTCGACCTCTGACAGTGGCACCTCCATTCTCCTGGATCTCATGCCGGAAACCGGGAGTTCCCTTGACCCTTGCACACCCCCTCTCCCCACGTACAAGCCGGCACCCAGCCCTGGGGGTCCTGCCTTCCAAGTGTCGCCTGATTCTTTCCACACCTACTGCCACCATCCTGGGCCTGCGGCATCCCGCCAGCCTGCCCTCAGCCCGGCTGATCACTGCCGCACCCCAAGACCTCGTGGGTCCCAGCTCGTTCCCCATGCAGCAGTCCCCGAGTGCGGGCCTTAGCCGGGCTGTCCTCTGTCCTGCGTCCCCTCCCCCTGCTTTACTTGGTACCTTCCTTCCCGCTCAGCCTGCAGGTGCGGGCCTCCTCGATGAACACCTAAATATTCATGTCAATCACAGACGCAACGACGCTTCACGCCTGAATATTTAAATACGTGCCTTCTGAGATCAAGGACAGTCTGCTGCATGACCCAAATTCCATTTTCACACCCAGGAATTTAACTGTGATGCGGGAGAGGTATATAATGTGCAATCCATGATTTAATTCTCCAATCATTCCTAAAATTAGTCGCTGTCCTTATTCGCTTCAGCCCAGGATCCCACCAAGAATTACACGTGATGTCGGGTCGCACGGTGCTCCCTTCTTCGTGATGCCTCCGGCGGCACCCGGACTTGCCCCCCAAAGCCCTCATCCCGCGTCATCTTCAACCCTCCGCTTTGCCTCCTGACTGCAAACTCCCTGAGGGCAGGACCGAGCCTGTCTGGGGTCTGCTGGTGGTTTCTGGCGTATGGAGAGCATCCCGTCAATATATTTTTAAATTTTTTTTTAACGTTTATTTCTTTTTGAGAGACAGAGCATGGGTGGGAGAGCGGCAGGGAGAGAGGGAGACACAGAATCCGAAGCAGCCTCCGGGCTCCGAGCTGTCAGCAGAGACCCCGCCACGGGGCTCGAACCCATGAACCGTGAGACCATGACCGGAGCCGAAGTTGGACGCTTAACCGACTGAGCCACCCAGGCGCCCCATCCCGTCAATATTTTCCAAGTTGACTCGAGGAGATGACGCACATCCTGGGTGCTTTCCTGTCGCTGTAAAATCTGCCTCTTGTAAAGGGGGCTCAGCTAAGGAAATATTTTGAACTCAGACTCTCGTTCAATCTAAACCCTGGGAGGTGTGACCCACGAGAGGAGCAAGGACAGCTTGTCTTTGCTGTCCTTTTATAGCACGGAAGGAGGCAGAAGGGGACACCTGAGTGGGGTGTGGGGGGAAAGGGCCGTCTGGCTCCAGGCTTTTGATCTGCGCCCCAGGAATGCCCAGGAGGTCCGGGAGTTTCTGGGTGAACGAGGATGTCCAGCGAGGGCCCAGCAAATGCTTCCTGGATAACGGGCTCACCGGGTCCCTCGCTCACCGAGGCCCTGGAACTGGCGGGGAGAGTGACACGCTGGCTGCAATAACAATGGCCCGGACTGGGTCTTTGGAGGGGCAGGAAGGCCTTAATGGCCCCGCGAGACGGAGAGGTCATCCAGAGTCACCGATATTTATTGACACAGCCGTGACTGTCCCTGGGACAGCTGTGAATCAGAGGAACTACCGGGAATAGCACTCAGAGGCCAGACTCACACTGTCTGACCAGCGGCCGGCCACGTCCCTCCCTCACCCCTGCCCCCCAGCCGCGGGGCGGGAACCTCGCTGGGGCCCGTCCCGCCCCTGCTCCTGCGGCCCACCGCGCCACGCCCAGACGGCCTTCGTTCCTTTACTGGCTCCTTGCATCATATTGAGCGCCTACTGCGTGCCAGGCGGGGTTCTCAACACTGAACCCTCTACGCTTCTGAGCACCTGCTGTGTGCTAGGCACGATCTAGATACTGGGTTCCAGTTATGTGTCCTTTCTTTGGTGCACCACTACGTGCGTGTGCCAGGTATGGTATCAGAATGCTTGCCCAGGGCGGTTCAAAGCGGTAAAGCCCAGAACCAGGCCCTGCCCTTACTTCCTTTGGGTCCCGACAGCATTGCCTCGGGCTGGAGGAAAGCAGTTTTCCCTCAGCCCGACAGGGATCTGCGTGCCCCAAGGTCAGCCTGACGGGGGGGGGGGGGGGGGGGGCAGTCCCTCGAGGGGATGGCAAGAACGGGTGGCCCAGCTCCAGCCCGGAATGGGCACCCGGCCCTGGCCACTCACAAGGCCGTGCCGCCAGGCTGGCTGCGGCTCTCAGCAGAGCGGCCCCCGTTGCCGGGAGACACTGTGCAAAACAGTGCTGGCTGTTCTGCAAGCCTGGCGTCACCCCCAGCCCCGAGGCCACTGCAAGGAGCCCGGTCCCCTTAATTAGAACCTGCCGGCTTGGCCCTGGCCCTCCCCAGGCCCGAGCTGACTTCAGTGGCCGTGAAACTTGCAAACTCTTTCCTGTGTGCTCCCTTGGGCTCCAGCCTGCAGGAGCTTCAGAGGCGACTCACTTCCCCTGGCTGGGGACTGGGCAGGTGCAGCTGCGGCCTGTTGTGGCTCCCGGGTGCGGGGCTGGCACGCCGGCCCATGCCTTTCCGGGCCTGGCACGTGACGGGCACTGGGAAGGGTCTGCCACACAGACGGGGACATGCCTTCCTGAGCCCCGGCCGAAGCCTCTTCACCCCTTCTTGCTGCCCCAGCCTGCTCCTGCCTGGCTCCCCGTCCCGCGAGGGTTGGCCCGGTGGGGGGTGGGGCGGCATCTTCCCGGTTCTTCTCTGGGCTTCCACGGCATCTGTTGCAGACGTGCTGTGTAGCCCGGAATCCCTCCAGGGTGGGACAACGTGTTTTGTCTACCTCTGCATCTCAGCGCCCACCTCTTGGGTCCCGGCTCCAGCGGGAAAGAGCCACGACCCCTCTCTGAGGGTCAGAGGCATCAAAGCTCAGCTTCTCCCTACAGACCCCCGGAGCCTGGAGCAGCCTGGGCCATCAGCGTCTCCGGCCAGGTGGATCGGACTGGTTCCAGCTCACAGGCAACTCCTGTCCAAGCCCGGGCCGAGGTTTCCACTTGGAGAAGGTCCCCATGGCTGGGCTGGCTGAGGACCCGGTGCGGAATCTCTGACTAATCCCAGCTGTCCGACCTCTGGTCCCCAAGTTTAAGGGAGCAGCTGGCACTAAACTCGCTCCCCCAGGGCCCCCTCAGCCCTGCCCGTGTGAGAGGTGGCCAGGACCGGGCCCGGGCGTGACACTTTGAGGTCTTCTGGTGCCCCTTTTGTGCCCCAAAGCCCATGCCAGTTTGCAGAACGCCATGGTCCCGGCCTCCAAGAACTGTGTGCAGTGGCTTCCAGAAGGACCAAGCCCGGCTGCGTGTGTTCTCGAAAGGTGGCTGCTCTTTTCCCAGCTCTGGGGTGTCCGTCCACACCGGGGGTGGTGGGATTCCCTGGTGGGAGGCCAGAGGGAAGGGTTGTCAGCCAAGGTGGGGACTTCAAAGGGCTCCTCTGGGCTCTCTGCTCGGGCCCCCGGCTGTGGGATGGGCTGAGCTGCCAGGCTGGCAGCTGGCAAAACACGGCTGTGCTTGCTCGAAGCCCCAAATAGCAAACAAGGGTGCCTTTCTAATTGGGGTGCCAGCAGGGTCCTCCCCGGGAAGGGGGGGAGTTTGAGGGTGGCCTTGGACTTCAGGCATAGGCCGCACCTCCCCGGGCAGAGTGGGCGGGGTCCCCACCCCTCAGTGTGCTCGACCCTGGCTGGTCCCCGGCTGCCTCCTCCAGCGGCAGGCAACTCAGTTCGTGCTGATTATTAGTTACTCACTTACAAGTGACCCTATTGGGGCAAAGCGGGGACTGGATAGTCTCCGGTCATGGTGCGAAGGAGGAGAGGAACCCAGTGTTTATTAAGCACCAACTGCACGCCTGGCTCGGTGTTGGGCAGGGAACGAAGGAGAAACAGCCCATGGGGGTGGGAGAGGGCCTGGAAGATGTGAGTCCAGGCTGTGGGCGGCCCTGGGATCAGCGGGGAAAGGGGAGGCCAGTCCCTTGTCCTTGCCGGTGGGGCCGGCCCGTGTGTCCAGAGGGCCGGCCCGTGTGTCCTTCGGTGGGCTTCGTCCCTGCAAAGGAGGGAGGGGTGGAGAAGAGAAAGCCACAGCTGTGCCCTCCTCCCAGCCTCTTTCCTCTCCTGCCCGGCTGCCGGCCAGAACCCCCCCACCTTTGCAGAACCCCACCCCCACCCGGATGGCCTGCCGGGCTCCTCGGTCCTGCGGGGCACATGGGATTTGAACCCTGTTTCCACTCAGGAAAAACCTGGTACATTCCACTCAGGAAAAACCTGGCTCGTCCCTGGGTGTGGCCGGCTGGCCTTGGCCGGGGGCCTGTGCCAACCGAGCGGCCGCTGCGGTGCCCGGGCTCATACACCCCGAAAAGGGCCCCAAAGGCTCAGCCTCACTGACTTAACTGGAGAGTCATTTAAAACCCCTCCAGGGCCGCCTGGCTGGCTCAGTCGGCGGAACCTGCGACTCTTGATCTCAGGGATGCGGGTTCCAGCCCTGTGCTGGGTGTGGAGATTACTCAAAAAAAATTTTTTTTTTAATTTAAAATTAACTTAAAGAAAAAAAAAATCTTTCCAGTTGCTGGGTCACCGAGGCCTCGGTGGCAGGATTCCACGCTCTGGAATCCCGCCAGGGGACAAGCCCGCAAGGACAGGAGGCGCCCTTGAGCTCCTTGCCCCCCAGGACCCGTTCCTCCCACGGGAAAGAAATGCCACGGGCCCTGCCCAGCCTGGCGACGAAGCTCCAGAGTCCGGTCTGACAGCACGCAGGGAGGCCTGGGCTTTTGTGGGGCAGGTCAAGGAAGGCAGAAGATAGCACGGCAGGGGACCTTGGTCCGCCAGTCCTGCCGGCCACCCTAGAGGAGCGCCTTTCTTCCCTTCCTCCTCCCAGGATTGCCGAGACCCCAGGACCTGTGCAGCGGGGTCAGCTCCGTGCCAACAAGCGCCTAGCAGGCCACGCGGAGGCCACCGGGATTCCGCCCAAGGTGCCAGTGGGTCCTACAGGTGCCGACCCAGGGAAGAGTGTCCTGACCCGCCCCTCCTGTCCCTTCTGTCCCTTTGTATATCCGTTACCTATTTTCTTTTTTAAAATCTTAGAGCTCTCGGGGCGCCTGGGTGGCTCAGTCAGCTAAGCGTCTGACCCTTGATCTCAGCTCAGGTCATGATCTCACGGTTCGTGAGTTCGAGCCCCGCATTGGGCTCTGCGCTGACAGTGCGGAGCCTGCTTGGGATTCTCTCTCCCTCTATCTCTCTGCCTCTCCTCCATTCTCTCTCTCTCAAAAAGAAATAAACATTAAAAACAATGAAATCTTAGAGCTCTTTATTGGGTCTGAAATTCTGCCCCAAGAGTCCACGTGGGTGGATGTGAGAGAGCGTAGAGAGTGGCTGAGTCCCCTCCCTCCCTCCTTCCATTGGGAGTGGCCCCCTGTGACTTCCAGGGACAGTGACACTGAGGGCACAGTGTCCCCTTGGCTCTCACCAGCCAGTGGACTTCTGCTCCTTTGCATCCCGGGGTGTTTTCTGGAGAAGGCTCTCTGGGGGCTCCCCCACCGCAGGGCAGAGTGCTGGGCTCATTCGCATAGGTCAAAGTTCAGGGGCAGGAAGGGATGGGGGGCTGCAGGAGCTAATGGGGGGCCCCCAGTTCTCTGAGGTAGGTCTGAAAAATTTGCTACTGCAAGTTAGGGCTTGAAGTGAGTGCGTTAGATGAGATGAATCCTCGGTGGGGACGTGGAAGACAGAACAACGTCTACCCAGAGACGTCCCCGTCCTGGGTCTCCAGAGCCTGGGACCCATACTTAGCACGGCAAGAGGGACTTTACAGAGGTGGTTAAATTAAGGACCTTGAGGTGGGAAGATTATCCTGGATTATCAGACGGGTCCTTTCAAGAGGGAGGCAGGAGGGTCCGAAAGGGACAGAAATGGTATGAAAGTTTGTGTCTCCCCCAAATCCACATGTCAAAGCCCTCTCGTGGCTGTATTTGGGGCTGGGGCCTCCAAGGAAGTAATTAAGGTCATAGGGGTGGGGCCCCGATCCCAAGGGATTAGTGTCTTTATTAAGAAGAAACACTAGAGAGGCTGTTTTTTCTCTCTCCACCCCTCCTTCTTCCCTCTTTCTCTCCCTGTCTCCACTGGCTGTGTGCACACCGAGGAAAGGCCCCAAGAAGACACAGTGAGAAAGTGGCTGGCTACAAGCCAGAAGAAGGCTTTTACATTCAGGAACTGAATGGGCCAGATCCGCCCTTGATCTTTGGACTTCCCAGCCTCCAGATCTGTGAGAAATAAAATTCTGTCTTTTAAGCCGTCCAGCCAATGATATTTCGTGTGGCAGCCTGAGGACAGGGTTGGGGGCGGGCAGGGCTGGGTGCAGAGATGGAAAAGGGCCCATGACCCACGAACCAAGGGGTGCAGGCAGCTTCTAGGAGCTGGGAAAAGTAAGCCGTTGGATTCTTCCCTAGAGCCTCCAGAAATCGGCTCTGCTGACACCTTGATTTTTAAGACCTCCGGCCTCCAGAACTGGAAGATCATACATCTGGGTTGTTTTTAGCCATTTCGTGGCAGTTTGGTACGAGCAGCCGCAGGAAGATAACACAGGGGCCACGAGGTCTGGCCTGCCCTGTCTGACCTTCCTTCCCCTTCCCCGGGGAACAGCCCCTGGCCCTTCCTCTGGGAACCTCCCGCCCCGTTCTCAGGCCCTCCCTGGAGCAGGTGACCAGGACACGGAACAGCACGTCTCCCTGGCCACGGGGCGGGGGGGCCTGGGGTTCTGGGGCTCTTCCCGAAACCTCCGGGGGAGAGGAGGCCCCTCTTTCCACCGAGGCAGCTGAGGACGGACGTAAGCCTGAAGCACTCGCTGGCCATCTGGCCACGTCAGGGGTGGAGGCCACGCCGGAAATCAGGAACGCAGAACCGAGGGAGGCCGAGGGTGCCTCCCGACCCCCCCAGTCGAGCCCCCAGCAACTTGAGCTTTCCGACGCAGGAACCTTTAGATCCCCTGTGTCGCTTGACCAGGTTTGAGGTGGCATTCCGTCACTTGCAACCTGGAGTCCTATACTAATGTCACTCGCTCTCGGCCGCCCGCGATGAGCTCCATTTTCTCAGGTGGGAAAGAAAGGGCTGGAATTGGGGCGCGCGGCGTGGGAATCATTCCCACCCGGGCCGGTCTTCTCTCCAGAGCGGCCACTGTTAGTGTTTGTTGGGGGCAATTATGAGTCACCGCACTGCTTCTGGAACAGTTTTTTTTTTTGGCGGGGGGGAGCTTCCACGAAAACCCGAGTCCTGCCTGTTTGTGCGTCTTCTACCCATCGTGGTATTTATCGTACGGAAGAAAACGGAGCCCTACCTCCCCCCAGGCAAGCACCTGCTTCGGTCCTCCCGGGCACTCCTCTGCAAATGGACACGCTCTTTTCCAGTGTTTTATTCCACGATGGTCTGGAACAGGGTACGTGGGGCGTGGGAAAGAAGGCGCACGTGGCTGTCTAGAGAAATCTCGCGGGTGCACGTGTGGTAACGGGCAGGGTAAATGCGCACAGAGGCCAACGTGGTCGTTATGGGAGGCGGCACAGAAGCGGGGTGGGCAGGGCCCCCTGCGCCCTCTGGCAGGCTGGGCGTCCACTGAGGTCTCTGTGGCTTCTGTGTTCACAGCCTGGGGGACAGACGAGCCACCGCTTTTGCTCTGGGGTCTGGGTGTGATGCCACCGTGATAAGGAGTATGATTTCGTATCTTCTATTTGCCCCTCGGATCCTGACGCCGCCTTCCCCTGCTTCCTGCCTCGAGGGTGCCCTGTGCGGACAAGGGGCTCCTGTGCCCTCCACCTTCTGGCTGGGAAGCCCTACCGCGGGCTAGAGAGAGGGAGGAGGCTGAGGGCAAGGTGTCCATTCTCCTGGCTCCTTCCGTTCGATGCCTGTGTTCATTTCTGCCACAACGAAGTACCATGGACAGGGCGATGGTGGGGGGAGGCGGGGCGCGTAAACCGCAGAAGTTCCTTCAGGAGGTCACTAAGTCTCAAATCAAGGTGTCAGGCAGGGCCCCGGCCTCCCTGGAGGCTCCGGGAACATCCTTCCTGGCCTCTCCAGGCTGCGGGTGGCTCCGGGCCATCCTTGGCTTGTGACAACAGCATGACATTCTCTGCCTCCTTGTCACATGGCCTTCTCTGCGTCTCTCTGTCTCCTCCCTTCTCATAAGGTCACCAGTCAGATTTCAGACCCACCCCAAATCCAGGATGATCTCGTCATCTCAGGATCCTTAAATAATTATATCCGAGAGGACCCTATTACCAAATGAGGTCCCAGACAGACATGAATTTTGGAGGACACTATTCAGCCCACCGCAAAGCCCTCATGGACTGGCTGGGTCTTTCTGACCAAAGGTCCGACAAGGGTCCTGTCTGCATGGCTCTTTTATTCTGGGCCTCGGGCCTTTGGTGCCTCTGGTGGTAAGGCTCTGATGGCACCAGCCCTGGGACCCTACATTCTCCTTTCCCCTCTCGGTTCCCCTACACCCCACCTCGTGAACGAACGCTCCTTGAATGACCTGAAAGAACCATCCGTTTCCTGTTGGGGTGTTGATGGACATACTCTCCAGCACGGGGCACTCAGTCCATCTGCTTCCATTCTCGAAATTAGTATCACTCCCTCCTGGATGAAGAGACAGGCTCAGCAAGGCTGAGCTCCCCGCCCGAAGCCGTACAGCTGAGATGTACCACGGGTAATGCCCTCCTTCTCTCAGGATGCCGGGCAAAGCCAGTTCTGCCTCCGAGAGGCATCCTTTGGGGTGTGGAGAGGTGGGGACAGTGGGGCCTGACTCCGGACTCGTGTCGCTGCAGGTGAATGGAAACCCAGCTCCAACTGGCTCCAAGCAAAAGAGAGAATTTGTTGGCTCCGGTGCCTGAAAAATCTGGGGGTGGGGTGGGGAGTGGGCTCGCTCGAGGCACCTCCGGCTTCAGGTGTGCAAATGATGGCGAAGAAGGCACGTGTCCCCCCTGTCGGCTCTGTGTCTCTGTGCCAGCTCCATTCTTGGGTGGCTGTGCCTGGGAGGGGTGGGGGCAAGATGGGTCCTGACTTCCCAGCTTCAGGTTCCCAGCGGGAAGGGAGCTTGTCTCTCCACGGCCTGCAGAAGTCCCAGGGAAGACGCTGGTGTCAGGCAGGTGGCTCCCCAAGGGGAAATCAGGGTGCCGCTGGAAGCTCCTGGAAAGGGTAGGTGCTTGGTGGGGAAGGTGGGCGGAGGTTTTATCGGTCACCTGAGGCAATGGAGGAAGGAAGGGGCGGGCAGATGTGGGACCGGGGCTTCTCCCACCTTCCACCTTAGCAGAGGGATCCTCCCGAGCCAGGTATTGGGAAGCAGGAGGTGGGCGGTGTGTCGGGGGAGGGGGATGAAGGCACTTGGGTGCAGAAGGCCACCCCACCTGGTCCCAGGACGTCAGCACCATACACCCTCCCTAGGGATGGGAGTCTTCAGGAGCTGATGTCCCCAGCTGCTCTCCAGGAAGGTAGCGAACCAGCAGGGTGGAGTCCCATCTGCCGCCTCCTCGCTGTGTGACCTTGGGCCAGCACCATCGTCCTCTGGGCCTCAGTTTCCCTGCTGTTAAACGGGGGCCTGCTCCCCATTGCCGAGAGATCAGAGGGAGGACCAACAGGCATCTGACAAGTGCCCTGTGCGGACCTAGGAACCCGGCTTCTGGTCTCGTCTTCACAGTGTCTCCTGTCTTTCCAGGTGTCCTTGGTGTCCTGTCTGGTCGTCCGGTGGCCAGGCAGCTTGGAGGCCATAGAGGCTGGCTGCGTGTCGCCTGCTGACTTCCCACCCTCTGCGTCTTCGGTAACTGCTTGTGGGAGGCTGAGGTATGAGTCACGGGAGGTGCCGGGTGAGGCCGCGGGGCCCGGGGGGCCCCCGAGCCGAGTACCAGCTCTCATGCCAACTTGGTGCCAGGCCAGCGTGGGCCACCGAGCAGGAAGAATCAGAGCATCTCTGTCTGCACCCAGGCCCTGCCTCCTCCCAGCCGGAGTCCCACTTGGGGCAAGCCTGTCCCCTCGGCGCCTCAGTCTCCGCCCCCACCAACGTCGGGGCAGGGCCACAAGAGCGTGGGGAGGTGGAGCAGGCCGGCGCCTTGCACGGGGCCCGCTCACTAGGTAGGAGGCTCGGCGGCTGGTTTATCGAACGGCCCAGTGTGGTTTGACACGGCTCCAGTCCCTCGGTCCCCGGCTGCACTCTGTCAAATCGTCCCTTCCTCGACTTCCAGTTTCCTTCACTTTCGGTTTTCACTGAAAGTGTTCGGACTCTCTGCTCTGTTCTGTCCCTTCTCGCTCCCCTCTGCTCTCTGTCTTTGCTCCTCCTGTGGGTTAGGTAGGGGTTGAGGGGAGCAAGATTCAGGGTGTATGGTCTCCCTTGCCCTGGTCCTTGGCTGTCCTCTCTCTGGAGCCTCTGGGTGAGCCGTTATCCACCCCCCCTCCCCATCCTTGCCCTCAGCTCCTGTCCCTGGTGAGATGCACCTTTGATCTGCGGCCCCTCCCTGGATGCAGGTTCACAAGGGCGACCTCACCTCCTCCATCATTTGTTTGACCCCCGTGGGGCCCATTGCCGCTCCCACCTCTCTTTGACTCTTCCTCTTCTGAGAGGTCCGTTTTGAAGTATCTGCCTCTTGGTTCTGTGTAAATCTTCTTCGGCTTGCCCCCTGGCCCCCTGGGATTCTCCAGCCCATACTACGGGTTAAACGAAGATGTTACTGACCAAGCAGGAGCCAGGTTTTCTGCTCCAGAGACTCAGTCCAGCTGGGCCTGGCGGAAAGCAGGCCGAGGGAGCACAGGGCCGCCTCGTACAGGTGTTAAGGCTGTGTACTGCACAAGGGTGCCTCAACCGTGAGGACACTGTTGTCAGTGCACATCCAAACTGACCTACGTGAGGCGTGTGGGTAAGTGTCAGGATGCAGGCCTGTGTCTCTGGGTGGCTGAGGCAAGCCTCCTTTATGTGAACCCCACACTGGCCTGGACACGCTCAGGGCGGCACCTGTATACTTCCGCACACGCACGGATGTGTGCAGCTATGCCCAACCCCCGCTGAGCTCAGAGGATGCCTTGAGGTCCTCCACCTGCTTGCTACTCTCGCACCCAGTCCTCACGCTCACCGGGCTCCTCGGGGGCGGTCCTGAGGCAGGGTTCAAGGAGAAAGTAGAGGCCAAATAAGCGAATGGATGAAAGAAGGGGCACAGAGGGCAAACGGCATAGAAAGGAGTAGGCACGCAGCTGAGCATCTGACCGCGTGCCTTTGCTTCCTGGGTTGAGCAGTGTTCTGGACCCCGGCCAGCTTCAGGGTCTGTGCTGCGGGGAGGGCCGGCCTTTCTCTCCACTTAAACCCCCAAGTGGCTCGGGGTCTGGGTCTGCAGTGTCTCCCAGACCAGTGTCTTCCGGCCCTTGGGACCAGTAGTGGAGCACTGCCCTTGGAGTCCAAAGTGAGAGCCCCCACGGGCCACCTGGGTGTCCCCTGCCCCGGCAGCAGCTGCCAGCCACGGAGAAAGGGGAGTGCCAAGGAGAGGGCGAATGCTTTCCCAGGGCCCCTGTGTGCCCCTCCAGAAACGCCTGGCCTCCTTCCTCCTGCCCCTGGCAGCAGGGGCTCCCCGGGGTGCCCTGGGTATGGGCCTGGGGGCAGGGAGCCGGGTGAGCTCCGTGCTTGCCAGCCCGCGGGGAGTCTGTCTGCCCCTCCCTGGGCTCTGGTGAGAGACTAGAACACAAAGCTATTTTTATTTATGATAGTGTCAGTGGGCTGGCCTCCGTCTAGACAGCGAGTGTTATCATTCGGGGCCATCCTGGAATGCGCAGCCTCATTTATTGAGAACAGAAGACCGTGTGCAGATTAAGCGGCTCATAAAAATAAGCTGGGAACTGATACCGGGCCGGGCAAAGCCAAGGTAACCGGCGAGGTCAGCCGTGCACGTTGCTTTTGGACACCGGGATGTTTTCAGAGAAAACGAGGATCGATGTGGCCGCGAGGGTGGGTGTGGCCTGAGCCTGCCAGTTCCCCTCTGGATGACGCATTTAGCTGCCTCGGGGCCTCAGCGTGCTCATCTGTAAAACGGGCACGAACACAGACCATCTGTCTCAGGATGAGGACTACGTGGCTGAGGGGGAGAAAGAGTTTGGGAAGGTGCCAGCGCACAGCGAAAGCTCCTCGATGTTACTCCCTCTGCTATCATTCTGCCCCTTCAGCCTTTGGAGCGTGGCCACGAGGTTTACCGGAAGGCCCCCATCCCTGCTGGCATCACGGGGATCCATTTCTAAGCTCCAGACAGAAATGTCGGATCCTGGAAGAGGGAAGGAGGAAAAGGCAGCAAGAGTGGCCTTGACCCAGCCCTTCCGAAGGGCCAAGGCAGCTGCTGTTGAGACTTCTACGTGGGCACACTGGGACAGAGCTGGAGGGCCCAGACCTGGGCAGGAGAGAGCTCCAGTGGGGGTGGCAGAGGCAGGGACCCGGCTCCACCCCAGCGGACGGTCCCAGCACCCCTCTGAGCCTTGGTTTCTGCTTCTGAGAAATGGGGAGGCTGGGGGGTCCCTTGCAGGCTTGCCTGGGATGGAGCGCGCCCAGCGCTCAGGGCGCTGTGTGGACGCCTGGCTTCTGTGAACCAGGCACTGACAGAGCCCACGGCAGAGCAGGCCCCGCGGCCCTTTGGGTTGGGGCTTTAGGAAGGAACAGAGCCTCTCCTGGTATCTGATGCCGTCCTGCTGTCCTGCCGTCCTGCCTTCCCGCTCCCACCCCGACACTAAAGGTACACATGTGTTCTGCGTTGCCCTGATATCGCCCTGGCCTGGGGCCTCTGTGGTCAGAGGCCTTGTGCTCTTCCTTCAGCTTCCGTGGTTTCTCCGGCTCACCCTTCGCACCCGGCGCGCCGCCCCACCTCCGCGAGGTCTCCATCCCAGCCTCTGCTTTGGAAGACGCCTGCCCTCTCCTTCCTGTGATAGGAGAAGCTCTGGGTGGGGGGGGGGGGGGTCCACCCTGTCCCCAGGGGCCACACCCAGCACCCCCTGAACGAATGAGAACCCAGCTCTGCAGGGAAGCGGGCTGTCCTCAGCCACCCGACGAGGGAGACTGCGTGGGGGGGTCGAGAGAGAGTGTGTGTGTGTGTGTGGCCTGTCTGAGCAACCGAGGTCACGGTGGACCCGCCAGACAGTGCTGTCCAGGGGATAGCATGCATCAGCGTGTGCAAAGTGAGTGCTTTCGCCGGCACACGCGAGTTCTCAGGCCCATGGCGTTGGGTGGAGGCGGACGGTAGGCTCGTGCCTACTTTGGGGGGTGGCTGTGAGGCTCACAGAGGTGGTTTCGTTTTCCCAGGACCACCCAGGAGTCTCTGAGCTGCAGGTGGAGCCCAGATCTTTTCCCCTGCGTCTTTTTTGGAACCTACTACCCCCGGGAAGGAGAGAGCCCAGCGGGAGCTCCCGCCCAGGAACGACTTAGGAAGAAGGCAGCCTCGATTTACCCGGGTGTGCTGGGGTTTGCCGTCCACTGCCCCCCAGGCCCCGAGGCATGGCGGCAGCGTCCCTGGGCTGACCCCCTGACACTGTGAGTGCCGGAGGGACCCGTCACCAGGCACAGAAGAAGCCTGGAAGCGCACAAACCGCACCCCCCCTCCTTTCCCAGGATGCTCTGCAATGCGTGGGCTCAGAGTAGCCACCGAGACTGCTCCGAGGGAAAGAGGACCCCAGAGGGCAGGGCTCAGGGAGCCACACGGACAGGCTCAGGCTCTTCCCCAAGAGCGTGGACTGACTGCGGCTGGATTTCAAGACAGGAGCGCCCAGGGCGGTTCGGTCAGAGCCACAGCCTAGACCAGGAGCTGCCTAGAGATGGGAGGATTTCTGGACGTAAGCAGAATAAATGACCCGGGTCCCCGAAGTTCTGGGTTTAAGCCTCCTTCATGGGGCCGCCCGGGGGAGGCGCACAGGCTGTGAGCTCAGACAGCATTCTTACTATTATTATCTCCAACCCTTAAATGGCACTCCCTGTGTGGCAGATACTTCCTAGCAAGAGCCACTCCACGAGCAGGTCCTGTCACCACCCCCGTTTCACAGAGGAACCTGCACAAATGGGCTCGATCCCCACCCCCGCCGAAAACTCCTATTTATTTTTCAAAACCCTGGTAGGGCATCCCTGCGCTGATCTCCTGGTGGGGGCCATCCTTCCCCCCAACCCCCCCCTGGAGCCCCGTTTCCCACACCTGCCGGTCTGCGCCCATCCACTGGGCTCCTTGCTCAGAAGCCTGCTTTCCGAAGTCTGAATCCCCATCCGGCACAGACAGGGGGTCAAGATGTGTTTGCCAAACGGGACAGCAGAGGCTGTGGCCCCTTTTCTCGTTACTCCCACAGGACCTCCTGGAGGAAAATGTTGCTTGTCTCCCCCGCAGGTGGCCAGGAAACCTGTCCTTTAAAGGTGACTCTGGGGAGGTCTGCTGGCCCAGCCCACCCCCCAGTTCATCTTTCCTGGAAACTGGGGGTGGGTGATGCCTACAGAGGGGACCCCCCCCCCCCAAGCTTCCAGGGACGGTGGCAGGAGGCACGAGGAGAAGCC
Organism: Panthera leo; assembly: GCF_018350215.1. Classification (NCBI taxonomy): domain Eukaryota; kingdom Metazoa; phylum Chordata; class Mammalia; order Carnivora; family Felidae; genus Panthera; species Panthera leo. The sequence goes on along the minus strand of NC_056686.1, from coordinate 6,558,788 downwards.
ATGGGACCAGAGGGAGGGGTGTCCCCGGGGGGGCACAGGCATATCCAAGATGCTTATCTTTCCCCCTCTCTCGTCAACGGCTATTACAACGCCTTGGGCCTGTGTGGGCTTTGCAACTTTTCGAGGCGTTGCCTCGAACCCAGTTCTCCTTGACCCTTTGCAACACCGTGAGCTGGGCTGGAGTGGTTCTTCCCACTTTGCAGAAGAGGAAATGGAGACCCCCCAAAGGTGATGCCCAGCCTCACAGGATCAGCGACTGGTATCCTGAAGTCCCCCGGCCTGTAGATCTCTGTCGGCCTCACCCTGCAGCGGGCCAGCCTGGAAACTTCCTAAATTCCGCCCCCGTGTCCGGTTTGCGGGTGAGGGCCCCCTGCTTATGATCCTCTCTCTTTCGGGTTTCCTGGAGGACTCCGAATGAGGGGGGGGGCAAGGGCTGGGGGTGGGTGGCAGGAAGTCGGACTCCTTAGGGCTGCCGGGAAAGGCGCCCCAGGGGGCAGGGTCCCAGGGCCGGCATGCTGTTCCTTCTGTCCTGCAGCCACCAGGCCCAGCTCCTCCCAGTGTGGCCCTCAGAGGCGGCTCCTTCCAGGGAGAGCCAGACTCCAGCCTGCTAGCAGAGGATGTTTTCCTGCGCAGTGGACAAAACATTTCTGGCACTTTCAGGAGGGGACTGAACAGTCTGTCCACTTTGGCTGCGTTCGGGGTTCCTGGACGGGCGCAAGTGTGCTTTCACAGGCAACAAGATTAATCACACAGCAACCTCCCTCCCTCCCGGCTCCTCACCTGCCCCGCCCCGTCCCCTGTCACCCGCGCTCTACTCCGGAGCAAACTTCTGAGAAGTCATTCCAAGTGGCCTCAGGAAGTGAACACTCGAGTCACGCGCCTCCCGCCACAGGCCTCCTCGGTGAGGGGGAGGGGCTGGGAAACACCCCCGACCCCGAGTCCCGTGAACCCCAGCCGTCTCACGTGGGGCACGTCCCATCCCAACTGACTGCTTTGGCCTCTGACCTGACGCAGTGGCCTGGATCCGACGGCCGTTCCTCCTGGTGCCTCTCTGGTGGAAGTTCATCAGAATTTCCAGAGGTTTGGGAAGCTTCCAGAACCCCCTGGATGAGATGTGGTCCCAGCCCTGGTTCCCTGTGTCCTTCCATGCTCCATTTAGAAAGGTCTCTGAGGCACCTGGGTGGCTCAGTTGGTTAAGCGATCACCTTCGGCTTAGGTCACGATCAGGTTCGTGAGTTCGAGCCCCACGTGAGGCTCTGTGCTGACAGCTCCGAGCCTGGAACCCGCTTCAGATTCTGTGTCGCTGTCTCTGCCCCTCCCCCACTCACGTGTTTTCTCTCTCTCTCAAATATAAATAAACATTAAAAAAAATTTTTTTTTTAAAGGCTGGTCTCAAGTGGCCAAAGTGAAATCAGTGGGTAGGGCCAGGATAGAAGATCAGGAGAGAAAGGGAGAGGTCTGTGTCCAGAACTTCCGGGCCACGCCCAGGGCTGGGTGGGGGGTGTGGTGGGGGGGACAACCCTGGCCTGGAGGGCCCGCTCCAAGGAACGCCTCGTTGCAAAGCTGTTCTCAAGGTCTCGAGGTTTGCTCTAGACCCTGCCTGTCCCAGAGGGCCCAGGAGTAAACATCAGACAGAACATTCCACGAGCTTAGGGTCCTGGCAAGACACCCCGAGGCCAGGGCCACACGGCCACCCCAGGCAGGTCTGACGCTTTGGAAATTGGGCCCCCCACCCTGGCTGCACTCGAGGCAGAACAGGTTTGGGCGGCACGGGGGTGGGGAGCAGCGAGACCACTCCGCAGAGGCCCGTGGGCCGGCGCCGGGGCCCTGAACCCGCCGGGGCGAGCTGAACTCCGGCGGGAGGCAGGCTGCTAACCAGTAAGCAAGTTGTAAAAACCCAAGTCAGACACAACATCTGGCAGCTGCTTCAAATAGTTCTCCGTCTGAAGGTGGAGTCGCTCGCGGCCTTCCAGTAAATCAAACCATGTGCGACGAGGGGCCTGTGCCGGCCTGAAGCACCCTGCTTGGCCGGGCCCCAGCCGCGCCTCCGGTCTCCCTGGCTCTTTAAATAGCCTGGGGTTCACATTCCATTTCCTTGTACGATCACCGTGGAGCCGGCCTGGCCGGAGAAGCTTCAGGATGCGGGTCGCCTCCTTTGGTACCCCCCAAAAAGGATGGAGGGAAACGGGCACCGAGACGCCACCCAGTCCCCCGGCTCGGCCTCCGAGCAATGCCCGTGTCTTCCTAGACCCCGGGACCCCTCACCGTAGCTGGTCAGGGCGACGCCCGGCGAGGGGCCGGGTGCCCTGTCCGCCGCCAACTTGCGAGGCCTGTGCCCGGCCCCGTGGCTTCCACGCGCGGCCTGGGCGCCCACCCCGCGGAAGAATGGTCATCGGTGCCAGAGCAGACGTGCTCCGGTGGGACCGGCCCTGAGAGGCGGGGGCAGAAGGGAGGGCTGCCGTAGCCGATGACGCTGGGAATCCCACCACGGGCCTGGCGCTGGGGTCTGTTTTCCATGCGCGTCGTTTCGTAAATCCTCACGGCCGCCCTCAGAGGCGAATGGGAGCTTGTGTGAAGAAGGGGGTCTTAGCCGACGCCATTAAGGATCTCAAGGTGGGTTCATCCTGGATCATCTGGGTGGGTCCTAAATCCAGTGACAGGTGTCCTTGCAAGACAGCCACAGAGACACAGACGGGAAGCCCGTGTGATGACGGAAGCAGAGGTTGGAGCGACGTGACCGCAAGCCAAGGACGGCACGGAGCCACCAGAAGCTGGAAGAGGCAGGAAGGATTCTCCCCTCCGAGCCTCCGGAGGGAGCGCGGCTCTGTCCACACCTTGATTTTGGACTTCTGGCTTCCAGGACGGGGAGAGGATGAACGTGTGCTGTTTTAAGCCCCCCAGTGCGTGGTGACTTATTGTAGCAGCCACAGGAAACTGATACGATGTGGAAACTGGGGGTCACAGACACGGAGCAAGGCCACCTCTCTCCTCACTGCCCCGGACTCTGCCTCCCCGATTAGGAGGCTGATTTTGAGAAAACTGATCTCATTCCCATCCAGCAGGACAGAGGTTCCGGGACCCAGGCAACTTCCGGGCAAGATGCCTTCCTAGGAAAGGCTTGTTCACAAGACTTCCGAGCACACGAGGGTCTGTGTGGCCTGTGAGTCATTACGTGAGCTGCTTTCTTACTGACCAGTTACTATGGGCCAGGCTAGACTCGAAGGTCTTCATGGGGACTGAATCCTCACGGTGACCTCAAGAGAGGAAATTTTCTCTCCGTTTCACAAATGAGGAAATCGACACCAAGGGAAGCACTGGAGGAGGGTGTCGGGGAACACCCCCCCCCCCGGAGAAGCAATTGGAAGTGAAAGCAGCCGGGCACAAAAGGTCCCACAGGGGGTGCGATCCAGCTGATATCAGCTGTGCTCAACAGGTGAATCCATCAAGTCAGAAGGCAGATTGATGGCTGCCAGGGGCCGGGGGGCGGGGGCATGGGGAGGGACTGCCAATGGGCACAGGGTTTCCCCTGGGTGGATAAAAATGTTCTGGAACCAGACAGAGGTGGTGTTGCACATCGTGAGCGTGCTCACGGCACTGAAGCATACGCTTCAAAATGGTCAGCGTGACGCTACGTGAGTTTCATCTCAATTTTTAAAAAAATATTTATTTAGTTTGGGGAGAACACCAGCGGGGGAGGGGCGGAGAGAGGGGGACAGAGGATCTGAAGAGGGCTCTGCGCTGACAGGCTGACAGCAGCGAGCCCGATGCGGGGCTCAAACCCACGAACCGCGAGATCGTGACCTGAGCTGGAGTCGGACGCTCGACCGAACGAGCCACCCAGGCGCCCCAGCTCAATGTTGTAAAAAACCAGTGGAAAAGGGTGAGGTCAGAGTCCTGGCACCAAGGACCTTGAAGCGCCCAGCCCTAAGCTCCTAGTGTCTCAGCAGGTCCCCCGGGAGGAAAGTGCTCCTGCCGGGTCACAGACGGGGACAGCAGGGCGCCTGAGAGCCTTGCTGGAAGTTACCGTCCCGCGTGGGTCGGGGAGCTGGGCGTGAATCGCAGGCTGCCCCGGGTCCAAAGCCCAGGACCTTCTCCATGGCCATGAGGACGACGCACAGAGGAGCTCGAAAGTGAAGTTCTTTGCTTTTTGGCTGAAGTTGGTTCTAGCTGTGGTGGTCACAACCCCGATGGTGACTTTGTGGAACAGCAATCAAAGGGAAGGAACCTCACAAACGTGGTTTGCTTGGAATATCTATCAAAAGGTGGAAGGGAGAAGGGACGGTCTGCTCTTCACGCTGTCAAGAGCGGGGACACGATCGGGGAGAGACATGGTCCTGGGTGACGCTGAGGTCGTGGGAAATATCAGGGGCAGCTCCTGGGTGGACAGTGTCTGGGCAGTGGTCTAGGACCTGCAGGCCAGCTCCGAGCTCCTGCTTCAGCTCTCCAGGACTGATTGCCTTGGGGAAACTGAGGCTCGCTCGGGGGACCAGCCCCAGGCTGAGGTTTCCTCCCCCCACTCTGGTATTTTCCTCAGACTGCCTGGCTCACGAGCACTTCCTCACCTGGGAAGGTGCTGGCCACGCAGCCCCAGCTCTCCAGGACATTTGCACGTGCTCTGAAACGAAGGGTACGGAGAGCTGATTTCCACCCACACCAGTGGTCTCCACGCTTCTCTGAGTCACAGCCCCAGTGAGCCTCTGAAAGGAACGGGGAAGGTCAGGGGGTCTGCCTGGGTCCAACTCTGCCTCCACCCCAGGGCAGGGCGTCAGACTCGGTCCCAGTGTTGCAAGATGCAGATTCCCGGGCTCCACGTGCTGCATCAGAGTTTCTGTGGGTTTGCTTTTTCCCGAAGGTGCCCTAGTGATTCACGTGCAGGTACCTGTGAACTTCAGCTTCAGGCCCCCAAGCTGGGTCCTGCTATTCGTGAGCGTCTACAAGACACGATCTTAGGGACGGCTGGAAGGTCCACCCTCAGAAGAGGCAGGGGAGGGGTAAATGAGGTCTTTGCATTTCCTGCCTACAAGGTGGACCCAGGACGGGCTGCAGCTGGGTCGAGTGGGAAGACAGACCCAGGGTAAGTCAGCGCCGACCCCATCCTGCCAGCTGCCCTCAGCCTGGGCTTTTCCACCGGGAACATTCCCTCTGCTCAGCAAAATCACTATCAGACTGGCAGCGGCTGCTGCGTTCTGGCCCGGGAAGAAAGGTTCCAAAGAAGTGTTAGCTTTCTGTTCTCTTAAAAAAAAGAAAGGAGAAGAGAAAGAAAAAAGGAGAGAAAGAGAAAAGGTCAGAGCCCCGCCGAGGACACGGAGGTCCGAAGCTGGGACAGGATGCCGCTGAGGACACCGGGAGGACCGTAAGGCCAGCCCGGCTGCCGGCGGCTGAGCCCCGCGAGGCCCTCAGAGAGCCATGAGCGGCTTCCTCTGGGCCTCCTCGGCCAGGACATCATTTGTTGATTCTAGAGCCCAATTCCTAGCTCATGATTTCTCTCTGGTTGCCATGGCCCCGTACAGAAAACACAGCAAACTCCTGGCCCCGGGCAGCTCATTTATTTCAAATATTCCCTGCAGCTGGACTCCAACCATGTTTGGGTGTCTGGACTGGAGCATGAACTAATTGCTCTGTCTTCGGCCCCCTCCCCAGCTCCCCCGGCATACTTTATGGTTCAGTAAAGTCCGCATTCCACATCTCGCCGCCGAGGAGGCGCGGGAGGGAGGGTGGGTGGGGAAGCCTTGTGCAGGAGGAGGGTGGCGGGTGGGGGGGGGGGCTCTTCCCATCTGTGGCCAAGCCCCAGGCCGGCTACCTGCTCGAAGGCAGGGTATTAATTACAACCACATGGGCTGCTCTGCAAGATGGTTTTATTAAGACTGCTCCCTTCCACGCAAAACCCTGCTCCCCCAGAAGTCTCCAGGCCGTACAAAGGCCCTTATTTTCCCCGGGCATCCACAACCCCCAATCCCACCCCTACCCCCGCCCACCGCCTGACCCCGCTCCTCCCCCTGCTGCGTCCTTCAAAGCTAGCGGAGTCCCAGCTGCAACCCACACGTGAACTCCGACTGAAAAGTAACGTCAGACCACCCCTTTCCTCCCAACGCACCCGGGGAAGGGCCTCTAGGGCTCCCTGTCCCCCAGTACCCACCTGGATCTCTGGAGACCCGAGAAGAAAGAACGTTATCGGGAAGCTGGTTTCGGGCCGGTTGGACCATTCTCAAAGACCGATTCCGGTCCAGGAACTGCCATTTTCCAGAACAGAAGCGCACGAGCTTTTAAAGCGTTAGCGCCCTCGCTAGTGTGCCGGGCCCTGTTCTAAAGCCTCATTTCACCCTTGCTACCCTCCCACGAGACGGGCAGGGCAAGGACTGCCATTTGATGGAGGCTCATCCAAGAGCACGCAGTGAGGGAGAGTCAGAGCCAATATTTGAACCCAGGTCTGACTCAGGAGTCCCTGTGCTCGTTGCCGGGACAGCCCACCGACACACCAGAAGAATTTCCCTTTCCTCGGCGACTTGTCCTGCAAAAGAGCTGACACAGTCACAAACAGTGGTCTCCAGACTCTCTTAAGCAAGGTCGCTTGCGGAGTTCGAGACAACTGCAGATCCCTGGCCTGGCCCCAGGAACGTCGATCTGGTTCATCGCAGGCGGGGCTCTGAGAAAACGTGCGTTTCAGCCAATACCTCCCGTGTGGTGCCAGTGCAGGTGGTTCGAGGAGAGCTGACCAGGAGGCTGACAGAGGAAGGGACACGGGACTGTGGTCCTGAGGGTCTTGGGCCCTCAGGCCAGGGCACTTTTCACAGCACTGCGAGATCCTGACAGGCCCACGGGGAGCTGAAATTCTTTCTTGCCAATTCTTTGGAAACTAGTCAGGACATGAGATAGTATCTAGTAAATTTCTTGCAGATTCACGGATCACTCACCGATCCTCTGAATAAGCCTGAGTCTCCTGTCTTCTCTCTCTCTCTCTTTTTTTTTAAATTTTTAAATGTTTATTTACTTTTTGAGAGGGAGAGAGACAGAGCGTGAGTGGGGGAGGGGCAGAGAGAGAGGGAGAAACAGAATGCGAAGCGGGCTCCAGGCTCCGAGCCATCAGCACAGAGCCCGACGCGGGGCTCGAACCCACGAATCGCGAGATCATGACCTGAGCCGAAGTTGGGTGCTTAACCCACTGAGCCACCCAGGCGCCCCTCCTGTCTTCTCTGCTAGGGGATGAGGGGGGGTGTCCTGCTCTCAGCAGCTGGCAGGACAAGGTTCACCGTGAAGTCTCATTAGCGTCATGCATGCTTGGCACGGGGGCACAAAGGTGAGTGCGGGACAGGCTCCTTCTACCGAGTGTGCAGAGCGGGGACTCATATCTTGCCCCTTAAAAAGCCCACGCTGTCAACTCAAACCATAGGACACTGATGAGCCAGGGGCTCTCACTGATGTGCAGAATCCTTTCCATCAGGCTCAGAAAGTCTCAGTCTGGGCTGTAGGCTCACAAACTTCTAAAAAGGGATGGGGACATTCTAGATCACCTCTCTAGGATTCTCCTCCTCACTGGGCCACTGGTGGGCATCCCACCCTCTGCCAAAGGGTCCTGGGGATCACCTTAGTATCTACTGAGAACTGGACGCACGCAGGGAGGGCTTGGCCACAGCCCTTTCCCTTCCCTCGAGACACAGAGAGGGAGTCAAAAGTGGCTTTGTATTTTTAATAAACTTTCCTTTATTAGGTTACTGACTATTATTAACCATCATAAAATAGAACGGGAGTTTCAAAACTGTACAGGTCACAAGGTTCTGGGCTGAGGGGAAAGAAGGGTGGGGCCGGGGTTTGGGAAGCTTGGGGACAGAGGTGCAGAGAAATGACAAAGAGCCCGCAATTCATCCAGCGTCGGTGGGAGACGGCTGGGCCAAGGCAGTAAGGCTGGGAGCGGCAGAAATAGAACTCTCTCGTGTGCAACATTCATGAGAACATGACCCACCCCGAAACAGGAGTGAGGAAAAGTCTTTAAAAGTCTTACAGGTAAGATTTCCTCCCCACTCCCCCCCCCGTCCCCGCCCTTGGAAAAAACCTCAAAATAATAAGGGGGCAATTTACATTCCTCACCCAGACTTGGTACCAATTTTGTGCTTTAAAAAATATACTCCGTTGGAAGACTTTTTTTTTTTTTTTAAAGGTACCCTACAGCAGCTGTTTAAAACATAATTCTTACAGACAAATATATATGTATATATATTAAACATTTAAACAAATAAAGTCATCTATTGTACTGGTACAGAAATGAACAGAATTCCGATTCGAAGAGAGTTGACCTCAAGATAGAAGGTGGTGAACGCGGTGGCAGGGGCCGGGGGCTGCTACGTGGGGGGGGGCTGTGGCAGGGCGCTAGTGACCCTCTTCTGTTGGCTGCCCCGTCCCACCCCGCCCTGCACCTCGTGTGGCTCTGGGGGTGGGGGGGAGTCGTGGTGAGCTGAGGCTGTTCCACTCGGGCGCAGAGCCCAGACAGGGGCACTAAGTGGGGGCCTGCGCTGGCTTCCGGTGGGGCACCACCTCTCTGTGGTCTCCCCAGCCCGTCCTGCCCCTGGTTTCTCTGGGGATGGAGACCCACTCAGCCTCCCTTCTTGGTTGAGGCTCCAGAAGGCCAGGGCTTCTGACGACGCACATGGGAAATCTCAGCTAGGAAAGGAAAGGCAAAAGCAGCAACACCCTCCCCCAGAAGACTGAAGAAATAAAACCACGTGCAAAGATGTCCGAGCCCGAGGGGTGAGTGGCCACCTGGAGAGACACAGGGAGCTGCCACAGCCCTTGCAGACGGGACCCCCAAGATTCTTGTATTGCACGTGAGGCGAATGTTCCCTGAGGGGCGTGCTCGGGAACTCGGAGCAGAGCCCCCCCGGAAACTGTAGGTCCAGAGCCCCAAAGAAAGACACCCTCGTGCCCCTGTGAGGACACGGCCCACCGAGAGGGGCAGGTGAGGCACACACATATCCCGGGGAGGGGCAGGTGGAAGGGACCACCAGAACACTCCAGAGAGAGGGTACTGAAACAAGGGTTCCTTTCTAAATGGAATAAATAAATGGCTTTTGTTACTGTTCAAAGAATAAATAGAGGGTACCAAGGGACTGACAGCCGGGGCTGATGCTGGGCGCTGCGGAAGGTCCGATCTTGGTTTGCTTCTGCCTCGGAGTCCGTGGGGAGTTCCTGACGTCCTGAGCGTTGTCTGCCGTGGCGTCGCCCCCCCGGCCTCAGCACCAGCCTTTATCTGAGCACCTCTTAGCACCCCTGGGATCTGCGCTTGGCGCTGGGACCCGGCAGGTGGCAGGGGTAGCCCACGCCACCCCGAGGGCAGATCGGAGCTCAGCGCAGGGCTTCCTAGGAGTCTGTTCTATGTGTCCTTTTCCAAAGAGGGACCTTGTGCGGCATGCAGGGGACTTCTGCCAACGTCAGGACGGGGGACAGGGGGGCCTGGGTCGAGCTGTCCGTGTCTGGCAGGGGCGCTGGGCGGGATGAAGAGGGAGAGCAGGGGCTTCCTCCCGCGGCCAGATGCCAGCCCGCGGCGCGGGGCACGGCGGTAGCTCGGTGAGGTGGCACCAGGTGGCTGTCGTGCTGGCGATGCCGGGGCTAGAGCATCACTGGTAGAGGAGGTAAGCCTTGAGGGAGGCGGGCAGCGGCAGTGTGTGGATGTCACCCAGACGCTCCTTCCCCAGGGCCAGGCGCACGGAGCGGCGGCAGAGATCCATGAGTGGCAGGGGCTCGGCTGGGGGGGACAGAGCAAGGACAGCAGGTTAGTGCAGCTCTGGGTGGCTCCAGAACGAAAATGCTGACAACGCTGGCGATACTCTCACTGTCTGTTTCAATACACAACTGGTGAGGAGACCATTCTACACGTTAAGTCAACTGTTATTAGCTAACACAGAGAACCTGCCCGGGGCCGGCCGCCTTTGTGAGCCCTCCCGCAAACACCGGGTCCCTTAATGGTTTGTTATTTATTTTGAGTTTTTAAATGCAGCCCCGTACTTTTGTTTTTCTTTCTTTTTTTTTTTAAGTTTATTTATTTCGAGAAAGAGACGGAGAGGGCGAGTGGGGGAGGGGCAGAGAGAGCGGGAGACAGAGAATCCCAAGCAGGCTCCTTGCCTTCAGCGCGGCGCCCGACGTGGGGCTCGATCTCATGAAGCGTGAGCTGAAATCAAGAATCAGATGCCTAACCGACTGAGCCACCCGGGCGCCCCTCCCTTGATGGTTTATTATGGTTTGCTCAGAGGGGCTTAACAAGCACAGGGAGGCATCATTATCATCATCCCCATTTTACAGATGAGGACACTGAGGGATAGTGAGTCCAAATAACCCGCCCAGGGTCACGATGCTGGTAGGAGGTGGAACTGGGTCAGAACCCAGGCCGTCCCTGCTCTTACCCACAGGACGAGCAGTAGCCTTCACAGTGCGTCCGTCTGGGCACACGGAAGCCAGCCCTTCCCCCCACACGGCCCAGCACCAGACCCCACGTGGGCGTCCAGGAGGGGAATCATTCTAGGTGAGCCCAATGCTCGTGGGTCCTGCAGCCGTCCCCCCGCTCACGGCTGAGGGCACCGAAGCAGAGGGGCCTCATGTGCCGGGTTACGCTCTGGGGTCCAAATCCAGGCAGCCCGGGCTCAGCAACCACATCCTTTAGGCTCCAGACCCCGCCGCCAATGAAGACAGATGTAAGAAATGGTGGAGGAAACCCAGCCACCCTGCAGCCTGGAGGTGTGATGTCTGCAGAAACCCCTCCGTCCCAGCTCTTCTCTCTCTGACGGAGAGAAGCTGAGAGCCCAGGCCAGGCAGAGTGGAAACATCAGCCCAGGCTCGGCAGCCGGGGCCCTCGAGACCGCCCCGGCCACCGCCAGGGCATCTCATCTCGCGGCCAGGGAAACTGAGGCTGGGGCTCACGGCAGTGCCGCCTCAGGCACCTGGATTTGAGAGGGACCTCTAGCTGCAGCCTTGTGTCCCCAGACAGCCGGGGCCCGTCTTCCCGCAAGGGAGGCTCCATGCATGCAGTCTGTGTGCTCCAGAAGGAGTGTGACAGTCACTCCCTCCCAGGCCCTGGAGGCTGCCGGGGGCAGAGTGGGCCTTGCTCTCCCCGCCTCCCCGGGACTGACCCTTCCTGGCCCTCCTCCCAGAAGCAAGGAGGAGGTGAGCCCCCTTGGAGCTGCTCAGGGCCACCCTGCAGCATCCCCGACACGGGAAGAGCTGAAGTGATGGCATCCGTGGCTTCGTCCAGGGTCTCCCCCTGACACCGAGACTCCTCTGTGACCAAAAAAAACACCGAGAAAAACCCAGCATTTCCCTTGAGATCCCCTGCCCCCAGTGAGAAGCAGATCACCGTTCTCTAATACTCACGAGTGTGCCAGAATACGAAAAATAACATGAAAAAACCTCAACTCTTGAAGAGCAAAGCCTATGGCTGGAGGTGTTGGGGGGAAATGGGGAGCTGATGAGTACGGGGTTCCCTCGGGGAGACGGAAGTGTTCTAGAACCGATCACAGTGATGGTTGCACAACTGTGACTATACCAGAGCCCATTGACTCATACGCTTTAAATGTGGGGATTGTATGGCCTGTGAATTACATCTCAACAGAGCTGTTATCAAAACAAAGAATCTTAGGCTTGAGAATACATTTGCTAAGTTCCTGGCTTTAATCGAAGGCAAGCAACCCCCACGGGTGGCCAGCCACAGCGAGACGGCAGAAGGAGCTGAAATGGTAAATGTTTTTCGTGAAAAGCTTTCTCGGTTCCTGGACAGCACAGGGTGATTAAAGGCAGCCCTGCCTGGAGGCAGGAGAATGCACTGAATGCTTGGGGGCCAAGCGTTCCAGACTCCCCGGGGAGCAGGGCCCGGTTCCTCCCACCTGCGAGCCCACAGAGACAGGACTTTCCCCCCGCGTCGTAAAGCGTCCTGTGCCAGTGGCCTCACATCTGGTCCTCACTTCTGCCCTGCACAGCAGCCTGACCTCGAGCAGACCACTCCCTCGGCCTGGGCCTCAGTTTCCCCCTCTGTACGATGAGGAATCCAGACCAGATGCTTCCTAGAGTCTCCTGCAGCTGAGATCCTGACGGCCAGAAATGCCTCCCGGTGGTTCCTGACCTGGAAACGCGCTGAGTGGCCCTTCTATGGACCGAGTGGGGGATTTCGGTGGCCCTTCCTCTCCTCCACTCAGGAGCTCTCTCCATCTGCCCCCATCGGGCCAGTCCCTTCTCCCTCCCGGATGTGGCTCAGCTCCCATGGGGAGCCCGAGGGGCTTCCCCTGGTGGCTGAGGGCACTTGAGAAAGTAGTAAGAGCCATTGAATGTGGCCAGAGAGCTGTGCAGGGCTGCAGAGGGAAGACTGAGAGGGAGTTCCCATCACACCCTCTTAGCTTAATGGTGTCCGAGGCATCCCACGGGGACCCTCACTGAGAAATGTTTCTAAACAGCAGAGCTCTGCAAACCCGCAGCCCCAGCTGCCTTCTTTTTGGTGACAGCCTACCTGAAATGAACATCACAGCACCAGCAGCGGTCATGGCTTGTGGAACACGTTATCGTGTGCCTGGCGGGGACCGCAGCCCCCCTCAACCTACCGACGGGGAAACGGGCTCAGGGAGGGGAGAGCCACGGGCTAGAAAGTGAACATACACCCAGGTCCAGCCTATTCGGCAGTCGGGCTCTCTCTAGGCCAACGGGAGGAGGAAGCTCCCAACGGCCCCCTGCAGTTTACCCAGACGGATGAGGACCTACGTCTACCTCCTTCCACCCCCCACCCCCCCCATCGAAAGCAGCTATGTGATATGGGGGAGCCTCCTCTGCCTGACCATCTTTGGACCACACTGAATGATCCAGTTATGGGGGTTGTGAAACCAGAAGGATGTGTCCTTCGGACATAACCCACCTGCCAGGACGAGCTGCGGAGGCTGCAGCTGACAGAGCCAGTGATGCGTTAGGACCCGTCACCCGAGCATCCCCCGATGGGTCCACTCTTGGGGACCGTGAGGGCACAAACAGGTCATTCCCCCCTGGACCTTGTAGGAGGTCAACGATGACGCACAGGGCCACGGTCTGATGGCTTTCCAAAGGCCGGGCAGAGACCAGGAGTGCACTGGCCACGGAGAGGGAGATGGGCACCGGGCCGGGGAAAATATCCATCCTGATTTCAGTTGGTCACTGACAGGACCCAGGAAGGCCTCCCCACCTCAACACTTTTGACGGGGGCCTGCGGGCTCTGCCTCGAGTTCCACGCACGAAGTAAGGTACCCAGTGAACTCCCACCGAGGAAGCCGCCCGGCGGGGAAGGCAAGAGCTTACTTATTTGATGATCGTGCAAGGTGCGTCGGCCGCTCTGCCCATCTCCAGGAAGCTGAGGCGCTCGTCACAAACTTCACATAGTTTGTATGAATGGGAGGGGCGGGCACTGAGGGCGCCCAGTCGGGAAGTGAATCGGGTGCTTTTTATGGGAGCAGAAGGTTGAGGAACTGGACGGTTTGTGCGCCAACTTCCACATCTCAAGGAGCAATGGATACCTGGTGGCCTATCTGAACACGCACGGCCCAGCACGCCGACCGGAGCTCTCCTGCAACCCAGCTCACGCCTCCAGAGCCCGGGGCTGTGATAGCTCACAGGCTAAATGGACGAACTCTGCGTCCGGGAGGCCAAGGACAGCGTCTCGCGTCAGGAAGTGCCCCTGATTCAGCCACGTTCCCATCCCCACCCGTCACCTTGGCCGCCCCTGTGACTGCAAGCAGCTTCCAGTGCAAATGCTCTGTGAGCTGGATTCTAGACAGTCGTGGCTGGAGGACGGCCATCCCAGGGCATGTGGGCACCTCTCCTTAACGTGAAGCAGGTCTCACCAAACAGAGGCAAAACAAAACCCCAACCCCTTGTCCTTGGCCACCAGGGAAGGAGGCCTGACCCCTGGCTGGGTCATGAGGCACCTTTGGTTCCCGGCTCCCCCGACTCTGAGAGCCAGTTGTCCTCATGGGACCAGCGTTTTGGGGGACGGGGCGTCTAGAACAATCCCTTCCCTCCTAAGTGGCCTCTCTCCCCCAGAAGGAAACCCTTGCAGGTTGGGTGATTAGTATCCTTGACTAGGGCACTTCTCTGCAGTCCAGCTGGAATGGAGATGTGGGAGAGAGCCACCAGCGGGTGAGGCGCCCCAGGAGGGGACCCAGGGAGGCCAGGAGGACCCCAGGAGGAGGTCACCAAGTCAAAAGTCTCCTGAGGAAAAGAGCTGAGCCGTCTCCAAACCCACAATCACGACAGACCTCACCAAACTTACTTATCCGGGAGCAGTAAAAGGGAGACTTTGAAAATGCTGGAACCGTAGGAAAAATGCTTCCTTAGTGGGAGACGCTAAGTGGGAGCAGGGAGGACCCATGAGGCAGGGACTCTCCCTTGGGGGACGGTCAGTCTGCGGCTTGCAAGTAAATCTTTTCATTTTTGCATCTCCGGGGTGGGGGAGGCGTGTGGCGGGGGGGACAGGCAGGCCCAGGGCCCAAGCTGGGTCCTGTCTCCCCAGGAAAGAGGAAGGGTGACACTACAGTCCCTCTGGCTGCAGCTTCAGTCCCAGAAAGTCTCAAAGCTGGAGGAGTCAGAACAAATGGGCTGTGGTCAGAGGCGGCTGGACGGTGGGGGAGGTCACCCAGGGGCAGGAGGGCCGGGTGAGCACGGAGGGCGGCCACGCTTAGCGACTTAGGCTGACGGGCTCTGCAAACCGCTGGTCCCTGCTGAGGGCAGGACCTGGCGGCTGGGGTGCGGTGGGGTGGCGTTGGGCGGGGTGGGGTGGGTGGGGAAGGAGGGCTCAGACAACTTCCCAGACTAATAAGTCAGACCGCCCCAGAGACTGTGACCCTGAGAAGACGTTATCTAGCCAGCCCTGGCTAGACCTTCTGCCCGTCACACTCCGCTCCCCCCATGGACCACGGACCTGGGCTGCCATGACAGTCTTCCTTCCTCAGCTGCCTTGGACGGTAAAGCAAACCCTCCTGGCAGAAGACACAGGCGCCCTTTGACCTCGCCCAATGAGCACCCCATCTGAGTGCAGTCTCACCTTCCCCTCAGGTGGCAGGCAGCACGGGGGTCTCGTGGGAATGGTCTAGAATTGCCGCCTCCACATCTACAGTGGGCGGAATAGTGTCCCTCCCCCCCCCCCCCCCCAAATTCAGAACCACTTGGGTCCTCAGAATGTGACCCTCTTGGAAACAGCATCTTTGCAGATGTAATTAGCTAAGATAAGGTCATGCCGGAGTAGGGGGGGGCCCTGAATCCAATGGCTGGTGTCCCAATAAAATGAGGCCATGTGATGACGGAGGCAGAGATGGAGTGATGCGTCCACAGCGAGGACAGTCATCAACCAGCCGAAGCCAGGAGGGAGGCCTGGGAAGGGCTCTCCTTGGAAGACCCAACCCTGGGCACCTTGATTTTGGACATCTGGCCTCTGGAACTGTGAGAGATTACATTCTGTTGGTTTAAGCACCCGGTTGGTGGTCATTTACTCCAACAGCCCAAGGAACTGAACACACCGCCCTTCCTGCTCCTCTTCTGAGCCTCTCCCCACCCCAACCCTGACGACTTCTGTCAAGGTCACCGGTGATGGCCTTGTTGCCAAAGCTGATGGACAATTCTCTGCCGTCACCATACTGGACCTCGTCCTTCCTCAAGTCCTTCCTTCACTTGTTGTCCAGGATACCACTCACCTCCCAAGCCCCACGGCCACTCCGCCTCCTCACCCCTCCGTCCACCTGACCCCGAAACACTGACGCGCCCCAGGGCTCCGCCTCAGCCCTGCCCGCTCACTCCCTGGGTGAGCTCAACCCGGGGTCCCAGCGTCACACACCGTCCAGCCGCGGATGACCGTCCCACCGACTGTCTAGACTGGCAGAGCCATCTAGATGTGTGCAGTGAGCATCTCAAGCTCAAGTTCCCTACTCTGGCCCAAGCCCCGGTCCCCTTTCCCCTGGACAACTGTCATGGCTCGTCCCTGGCCTCCCAGGGGCCACTCTTGCCTCCACCGTTCATTTCTATGCAGCAGCCAGAGTGGTCCTTCCCTAGAAGGAGAGTGTGAGGTGCTCTGTCGGTACGGAACCGAGGTGTGGGTGAGCTGGCCGAGGCTGGCACTTATCCTATTCTGTGTGTGTGTCCGGCTGTCGGCATTGTACCAGCCTCATGGGTCTTCCTATCTGCATCCTCCAAAGTCAACTGGTTGTGCAGAATGGGGCCCATTCATGAAGGACTGGGACTGGGGGAGCCGAGAAGGCAAAAGGGCGTCCGGATATTGCCTGGCACCAAAACCCAGGAACCAAAGAGTTCGTGGGACTGATCGCAGCCGCACACTCACAAGCCAGCTCAACTTTTTACTCGGACCTTTTCCTCTTGCCTTTAAATTTCCCTGACTCTCCCTTCAGGGAGGCGGATTTGAGGCCTGCCCTCCCGTCTCCTCGTCTGACTGCCTCTCGAGTAAACCCTTTCCTTGCCGCGTCCCGGATGTCCCAGGGATGGTCTTCACTGCCCATCGGGGAGGCAAACTTGGCTTTGGCTACAGCATGGCATTTCAGGGGAGGGAGGGGTCCTCATCATTAGTCAAGAGAACCCAAGGTAGGCTCAAGCCACCTGGTACTTGGGGGTCTCCACCCGAGACCCGGCTCACAAATGCAACTCTCAACAACACATTCCAACGCCCGCTCCCCACTCCCCTCAAGCCCTGTACATCTCCCCAACAAGAAAAGTTACAGAAGCATCCGACTTCCCACCTGAGGCAGAGCTGACAGGGCATCCCCTTTACAAGACGCCCGTCTGGGCCTCCAGGACTGTTTTGGGTCTCGCCCTGACTCAGCAGAGGAACAGTTCGGGCTGAGTGTGCCCTGACTTGCCAGGGTGAACAGGCTAGTCCCCTCCGGGCCACTCAGGGGTCTGTGTTCTGTATTAGAGCTGGCCACGGGAACAGTGGAGCCCTGCAAACACACAACACTGATGGACCTGTTCCTGGAGGGCACAGGGGGGCTGGACAGCTTTATGGAGACCAATAGCCCCAGTGGCCTGGCGACAACACAGGGGGCCCAGCAATTCATTCATCTGTCTGGCTGCACAGAATGGGCATGAAACGGTCTGGGGCTGTGGTCATTCTTCTGCCAGGGCCAGGGCTCCTGAGATCCTAGGTCCTGGGCAGGATGTGCCTGGTTCTCCCAATCCCTGTCTATCCTGGCCCAGGGCAGATGTGGCTATAGACTTTCTACTACCATCACCTAGGGAGACAGACTCACAGAACTTGCTCTCCTGGTTCCCTAGACCAGGTCTGAGATAACATCCTGGGGGGAGGTTACCTGCTGGACGCACACCTGACTGCTCCTGCCAAGAGTCCCATGACCTAGGGGTACTGGGTTGCACAGGTGAGTTCATTGCCATCACCCAGCCAAAGCCAGGGGCAAGGAGTGAGGGAAAGAGGCAGTGGAGACTCCTAAAGAGAAGTGTTTAAAACTTCCCTCTGCCTTATGTCCCCGGATATTTTCTCTGGTATCTTCCAAGGCTGAAGTAGGGAAGGGACATGGGAGAAGCTGAAGGTTTGGAGGCAGCACGACCAGAGTCAGCGTTTGTGCTTCTGACCCCAGCAGGGGCTTCCCTGACTGCTCACCTGGCCTAAGGGTGGGGTTAGATCTCGGGGTGCCAGGCCAAACCTGCCCCTTAACAATGGTCAGCACATGGGCGGGCAAAGCTTTCTGTATCGCCCCCTTTCCAAGGTGGGGTTTGCAGATGGTAGAAGGGACCCATGAAAGAGGGAGGGCCAAGCATGGGGATGGACAGTTCTGGAATTCTGGGACCTCCTGCCACCATGGGGTCCCAGCCACAAAGCCACCCACGGAACCCTCTACTTCCTAAACCAGGAGGACAGTGTGGCCACATGCGGGCTACTTAACATGTGGTCTGAGAAAGGCCACTACCTTTTCCAAAGGACCAGTGGGAATCACTGCTGATTCAGCCTCCTTCTAATCCACATGATCCTCCCCCAAAGGCCTCCTGACATCCTGACTGAACAAATCCCTCCAGGGGACTATGTCCCAAAGGAGCCAACTCAGAAGACTCCAGCACCAGAAGAGAGAGACCCTAAACCTGTTTAATGAGCAACAGAGAACACTGGTTTTCATTTCTGTAAGAGGTCCTCATACTCCGAAGACTGCAAACCCCAGCTCAATAGTAAACCCCCAGCTACTGTGCCATATTTTGGTCAACTGCAGATCAAAACTGGAGACAGACCAACCAGAAAAAAAGAGCATCTATTCATGCATGCATGCATCCATCCATGCATCCATCCATTCATCCAACCATCCACTCATCCATCTATCCATCCATCCATCCATCTATCCATCCATCCATTCATCCATCCATCCATTCACTCATCCATCCATCCATCCACCCACCCATCCATGCATCCATCCACTCATTCATCCCTCCACCCATCCATCATCCATCCATCCATCCATCCACCCACCAATCCATCATCCATCCACCCATCCATCATCCATCCATCCATCCAACCACCCATCCATCCATCCACCCACCCATCCATCGTCCATCCATCCATCCATCTACCCACCCATCCACCCATCCATCCACTCATTCATCCCTCCACCCATCCATCATCCATCCATCCAACCACCCATCCATCCATCCACCCACTCATCCACCCATCCATCCACTCATTCATCCATCCACCCATCCATCATCCATCCATCCAATCACCCATCCATCCATCCACCCACCCATCCATGCATCCATCCACTCATTTATCCATCCACCCATCCAACATCCATCCATCCATCCAACCACCCTTCCATCCACTCATCCATCCACCCATCCATCCATCCACCCACCCATCCACCTGTCCATCCATCCACCCACCCATCCACCCATCCATCCATCCATCCATCTACCCACCCATCCACCCATCCATCCACTCATTCATCCCTCCACCCATCCATGCATCCACTCATTCATCCACTCATCCATCCACTCATCCATCCATCCATCCATCCATCCAATCACCCATCCATCCATCCACCCACCCATCCATGCATCCATCCACTCATTCATCCATCCACCCATCCATCATCCATCCATCCATCCACCCATCCATCCATCCACCCACCCATCCACCCATCCATCCATCCACCCACCCATCCATCCATCTACCCACCCATCCACCCATCCATCCATCTACCCACCCATCCCCCCATCCATCCACTCATTCATCCCTCCACCCATCCATCATCCATCCATCCAACCACCCATCCATCCATCCACCCACTCATCCACCCATCCATCCACTCATTCATCCCTCCACCCATCCATCATCCATCCATCCATCCACCCATCCATCCATCTACCCACCCATCCACCCATCCATCCATCTACCCACCCATCCCCCCATCCATCCACTCATTCATCCCTCCACCCATCCATCATCCATCCATCCAACCACCCATCCATCCATCCACCCACTCATCCACCCATCCATCCACTCATTCATCCCTCCACCCGTCCATCATCCATCCATCCATCCACCCATCCATCCATCTACCCACCCATCCACCCATCCATCCATCTACCCACCCATCCCCCCATCCATCCACTCATTCATCCCTCCACCCATCCATCATCCATCCATCCATCCAACCACCCATCCATCCATCCACCCACCCATCCATCCACTCATTCATCCACTCATCCATCCACTCATCCATCCACTCATCCATCCACTCATCCATCCATCCATCCATCCATCTATCCATCCATCCATCCATCCATCCATCCACGAGGTGCTATCAGGTAATCTGGCCGACTCCAGCTAGAATTCTTCATTTAAGCAGAGGAAGGCAAGAGTGACCTCCGAGGATCTGAATATGCTGGGATGTCTACCTAAAGACAATTTAGTTCCAATGACCGTGAACTTTTGGCCAGGCCCAGCCAGGATCCCGGGGACACAAGAAATCCAGGAATGCTGCCACACTGGACAGCACAGAGGACACTTACGGTCGAGGCCGTTCAAGTAGCGCATGCGGATCTCACAGTGGCCCCAGACGGCACTCACTACAGGATACAGTTTTTTGCCCTTGAGTCCTCGAAAAGCCACTCCCATGTACTGTCCGTCCACAATGAAGCTCAGAGTCCCGTCATCCATGTCCAAGGCCACAAGGAAAGAGTCAGGGACAATAAATGTCTCATCCGGCTCCAAAAAGGCCGGGTACGTTTTGCTCGGCTGGTTTTTGCCATCGTGATAGAGCCGGTTGCGCCCCAAGTCCCAGCCCCAGGACTCGTGGTTATTCCCCACGAGAGTCGTGTACCCAACGGAGTGCAGGGGGGCGTCCGCCGTCGCCACCCCCACCACGGCGTGCGTGCCCCGCTGCCTCATGGCCCACGTGATCTGCCACACGTGCAGCCCACGCGTGTACCCGACTTTGCCCCTGATGGCGTCCGTGCTCTGGGCCACCGGATGCCGGTGAAAGATCAGCTTGTCGTCCTCCTTCACGAAGACGTTGAGCGATCGGTCGTTGTTGTTCCACGAGTGGAGCAGCTGGATGTCGTAGGACACGGGGGGCATGTCCAGCAACAGGTCCAGGCGGGTGGGCTTGCAGTAGTCCAGGCCCTGGAGCTCCTGCTTCAAGGGCCGGTACGTGGGGTCCCTCATGTCCACAGTCTTGATGCCTCCGGTGACCTTCTGACCCATGTTCGCCTTTGGTTTCACCTTTGCACCGACTCCCAAGGCAAACTCATCAATCGTGGGGTCTCCCGTCCAGTTTTCCAACGAGGCCCAGAGAGACGTCCCAAGGAAGGTTTCCAGGCGGCCTCTGTGGACTGCGGCGCGCTCAGTGTTGCCTATTGGACGGAGAGAGAAAGAGCGGGGTGAGCAGGGCGTGTGGGAAGAAGGGGAACCCGGAAACCAGGAGCACGAGGCTACCCACGCGGACACGTCCCAGCCACCTGGCCTCTGTGCTCCCAGTACACCTGATGCGGGCTCTGGCCCCATGACTACACCGCCAGGAAGGAGAGGGGCTGTTCACCAGCGGTCAGCACGGGGACGCGGGCCTGGGGACCGGGCACCATGCTCGATGGTGTCGGCTACACGACACTCTCCAAATGCCTCATCACGGTTTCCCAGGGCGGAAGGCCAAGTTGGCAGGGATCCTGAAATCAGCCCTGGGGCAGTGGGCATCTTCCTTGGGCAAAGCAAAGGGAGGCTTGTGTCCCTTCCCTGCTGTCTGCAGGGAAAGTGAAGCCCCGACAGGCAGCGGAAGCTTCCGGACTCCATTTCCCAGCACCTCCTCTTTTCTAGCACAGTTGTTTGCAGGGGTTCGCGCTAGGGGAGGCGACCCGGGCCTAGGCGGAAAGCCCCCCTCCCGGCCTGCTGGTCCCTGAGGCTGCAGCGACCTCCCCAGCAAGTCCTGTGTCCCTCCTGGGCCGCGGCCACCAGTGACACTCTTCTCATGGCCCCTGGTCAGGTGAGAATGAAGACTCTCGCCCCCCACCCCCAGGTAGTTCTGGACCAACACTTAGAGGACCGTCACTTTTCCCCGCCCACACCCTTCAACGAGCAGCCGGTGTTTGGCCCCTTGGGTCCCAACAGCCCATCTGGGGAGGAAGCCCAACTCCAAGACTTCACCGTGTCGTGGGGTTGGAGGAGAGACCTCACTGCAGCTGTCCCGTCCGCTCGGCTGGCAGTACCAGGAGGGTTACGACCAAGGAGGAGGGTGTGACACGTGGGTGCCCGGGGGCCGGCAGGGCCAGGAGGTGGGGCGGGCGGGGGCCATCCGCAGTGGGCCTGCTGTCTCTCCTGGGCCTTCCAGCAAGCCCGGAGTTGCCTCCCTCCCCTGGGACCACGTCTTCAGGGTGACCTGGCTTCTAGGAGGCTGGCTCTCGGCAGAGTAAATGTCCCTGTGTGGGAACACTTGGACCCGACCCCCTTATCTCAGCGAGCACACCAAGCTTCTCGCCCTCCCCTTTCTGGTGTGGAATGGAAGGCTTGATCGCTCCCCGACGCATGGGCATTTCTTCAGAGACAGGCTAGGACTTCTTGTGTTGAAGGTATGCAAAGCTGGTATAAAGCAGAGGTGTCCCTCTGCAGCCAGAGGGCCACCCTGGTTCTGGAAAGTTCTGTGGATATCGTGACCTGATGTCCCGGATCCCCCAATTTCAAGCTTTCAGGCCCATTGAGTCCTGAGAGCCATCGAAACCTCCAGAACTCGCCTGTGGTCCCGCGGAGGGTTTGGCACCTGCTTGCCAGGCTGTGTGGGGGTGGGGGTGGAGAGAGCCAGGGTTTGGGGGTGCCAACACGGTCCTGGTAATTGCAGAGACTGGGGCCCACCAGGCTGCAGCCTTCCCTGAACCCCCTCTTCCATGTCTCCCCAGACTCCATTCGAGTATTTTCCTGAGCTGGTCCGGGGCAGTTCTCCAAGTCGGAAGCACCCAACCCATCTCTGCCTGGGCGCCTCCCTCTGGCTGGTGCCCAGTGGCCTCCCCGTGCAGGACGCTGGTGGGGACCCCAGTCAGCTCTCTGGAGGACGGGAGGGAGCTGACTTCCTCAGAGAGCTCATTTCACTGCTTCCTGGAGCACAACGGCCATTGCCCTTTGGTGGGATCTATCCGAGCACCTCAGCGTTCCCATGCCGGGCACAGGTGGGGGAGTGAGGAAGGGGCTGGGGGTCAGGGGAGACACTGGGCAGGCAGAACATGCGGGAGAGAAATGTGGCAGGGAGAAGTCCCTCCAACACATTAACTTCAACTACTTGGAGAGAGGGACTCCTGGGTGGCTCAGTTGGTTAAGCGTCCTGACTCCTGATTTCGGCTCAGGTCGTGATCTCACGGTTCGTGAGTTCGAGCCCCATGTCGGCTCTGCACCGGCAGCGCGGAAACTGCTTGGGATTCTCTCTCTCTCCTCTCTCTGCCCCTCCCCTGCTCTCGCTCCCTCTCTCAAAATAAATAAACCGTAGAAAAATAATAAACCACCTGGAGAGAAACGGGTGGAAATGGAGCATGGGGGAGGTGGGGAGAGCTGGCACAAATCAGGGTTGGAGCTGGGGAAGGGATGGGGGGTGACAAAGGGAGAGAGGAAGGGAGTTCTCAGGCCTGTGAGCCGGGGCCTGCACACATATAACTCCTGCTTCAGCAAGACCAGGGATCAGCAAACTTCTCGGATAAAGGGCTAGATAGTAAAAAGTTTTAGGCTTTGTGGCCAGGCAGCCTGTGATAACTACTCAGCTCTGCCTTGTGGCATGAAAGCAGCCCCGGACGGTGCGTTGATACGCGAGCATGGCTGAGTTCCAATAAAACTTTATGAGAATAAGCTGGTCCCTATTCTTGGCCGAGCTCGGCCAACCTCTGGGCTAGACAAGGGGCCTCGCACCTCATCTCCGCCGAAGACGGAGTGCCGAAGTGGAAGGCAGAAGATGTATGTGGGAGGGGATCTGGCGGCCACAGCGTCAGGCCGGCCTCAGAGCGAGCCAACAGAAAACACGGCATAAGCTCGCGGTGGCAGCGGGCGACCTGTTCAGGTCAGTCAACCACGCTCTGAGATTCCACGGCCTGCAGGCAGAGTCCGTTTGCGTGGCCCTTGTGCTAAGCTCCTACCCTCCTGGGCCAGCAACCCAGGGCACCGTCCAAGAGGGAGGGTTCTTTTGGGCCCCCGGACCGCGTGACCTCGAGCAGCGGGAGTCTCTGGGAGGAAGAGGGGCAGGGTAAATTGTCTGCGGCACCGTGGGGTGGCTCCCGCCCAGGGGACGTGGCCCACCCGCTCTGCTGCCTCTGGGCCAGCCCGTCTTCAGGGTCACCCCCAGGTGGTCAACCACCATATCAACTCTGGAGCCATTCTTGATTCACCCGTCACCTGCCTGTCCCCACCCCATGTCCAGGCTATGGTCTAAGTTGACAGTTCCTTCTCGTAGACCTCAGGCTGTCCACGCCTAGCCACCTCCTTGCCTCCCTTTCCTTCCATTTTTAAATGTGGCCGCATAGATCTGCCCTTCTGGGGGTCTCCAGAAACTCCACTAGCCCCTTCTTGGGAAGAGCCAGTAAGGTTCTCCCCCCTCAACGTGCACTTCCCTACTTTGCTCCCATCAGCGCTGCCCCTGGGGCTTCCAGTCCTGTGTGTGTGTGTGGGGGGGGGACTCACGTACCTCGGGCCACTGCCTAGGACTCGCCCTTGGCTTTTCCGAGGCTCTGTTTGCTCCTGGGACAGGGGTGTCCCAAGCTCACCTCTCCTCAACAGAGACAATGTTCCAGAAAGGACCTAGTACAACCGGCATTTTCACTTCTGCTTTTGTTTTTATTTTTATGTTCCAGGCTGTGCTCTGCACACTGAACAAAGATCCCTGTTATCCATTTTCTTGGTCCCTGCACTTGGTCCTATGATGGACGCTGGCCTTGAGCCAAGACCCAGGTGTCTGAAATGTTGAGTAAATAAAATTTAACGTCCCCCCGCCCTTTTTTTTTTTTTTTTTTTTTACTTTTATTTTTTATTAGGGACAGAGAGAGACAGAGCATGAGCATGGGACGGGCAGAGACAGGAGACACAGAATCCGAAGCGGCTCCAGGCTCCGAGCTGTCAGCACAGAGCCCGATGCGGGGCTCGAACCCACAAACCGCGAGATCATGACCTGAGCTGAAGTCAGATGCCCAACTGACTGAGCCACCCAGGCGCCCCTAACATCCCTTCTAAGCCCGGGGTTGGCAAACTTGTTCTGTGAGGGGCCAGATCGTAAGTATTCTAGCCTTTTCAGATGATATGTAAATGAACGGGCATGGCCATGTTCCAATAAAACTTTATTGCCAAAAAACGGTGGGCCAGATTTGGCCCGAGGCCATAGTTTGCTCACCTCCATCCTAAACCCATGCCAACTGCTGACGTTATTTCCAAAATGCCTGGACGCGGTTCTGGGGGGCTGGGGAGGGCACGGAGTAACAGAGGCACCGGCTTGGCCTGTGCAGCAATCGCTAACACTGGGCCAAGGAGTCGGCAGGGGATGCCACACTTCAGGGAGGAACCAGAAGAAGCAGAACAGGCCCCAGCTCTGGGACCAGTCCCCTTTCCTGCCTTCTGAGAGGCAAACGCAGATGTCCAGGCCTTTCAGGGCCTAAAGTTGTCACAGGAGTGTCAGGGCCTGGAATGGCCCAGCGAGTCCCTAGTGAGTCTCCACGCATTGGGAGGACCCAGACCTTGTCCCCCTGGGGGAGAAATAAAGCTGCAGCAGGTGTGGCCGTGTGTTGACCTACCAGGCTGGAACAAGAGAGGCCGAGGACAGAGACGGCCCGCGGCCATCGCCACCACCCCTGGGCTGCGGCTCTTTCACTCTCTCTGCGGGGTTCTCGTTCACAAAGCTCGTACACACAGGGGCGCCTGGGCGGCTCAGTCGGTTAAGCGTCCGACTCCCGGTTTCGGCTCAGGGCACGATCTCACGGTTTCACGAGTTCGAGCCCTGCATGGGGCTCTGTAGCTGGCAGCACGGAACCTGCTTGGGATTCTCTCTCCCCTGCTCTCTAGGCCCCTCCCGCACTCACACTGTCTCTGTCTCTCTCAGGATAAATTAATCAATTAAAAACAAAAAGCACAGGACACGGGGTCCCCAAGACTACTCAAGACCGTCGCGAGCCAGCTCTCAAGACAAATTCCTCGTTTGCACCCCTCCTGCCCCACCAGCCTCTGATTGCCCAAGTAACATACTGTCCCCACTGTCCTCAGTCCCTGCTTCTTCCCCAAGATCAAAGACACGCCTGGAGCAGGGGTGAGCAGGACTCCAGGGTGACCTGGGGCGGGGGGGGGAGGGGGGGCGGGGATCTGTGTTTTTGGTGGGTGGGGTGTTGCCCTTGTAACGGGCACAAATACAGCAGCAGGATGGCTCTCTGAACCAGGAGCAAGAATGCACGCGTACCTAGAAACACGCGTGTGTGCGCACGCGCACTTCAGTGGAAGCAAAGTAAAATATGTCCAAAGGAGCTCTGACCGTTGGACTGTCCCTCTTGCCGGTTCCGGGGAGTCGACAAGTCATTCTGGGTTGGGAGCTCCTGGCGACACTTTTTTCGACAGGTAAAATCAGATTAAAGATCAAACAGGGTCAGAGGAGAAAACTAACCGCCAAAGGGTGGGTTGGAAAGCCCGCGAGGGAAAGGGCCCCCTTCACACAACGGGCAGAGAGCGCGCAAGTCCCAACACAGAGCTGCACCTCCTGTGGGGTCACGTTCTCGAGCCGCGGCTGGCACGGGGCCCCGTGTGGTGCAAGTCACTGGAGGGGGTTCAGGAGCCACGCGGACGGCTTTCTCACCTGGAACAGCAGGCGAGGCGCCCACCCCACCACGTCTCCCTTGTCGGGGACCTCGACCTCGTGGTCAAGTTCACCCACGCTGATGAGCGGCTGTGGCGCCGTCCCTGAGACCGAGGGTGCTCCTGGGGCCTCAGTCTTCACGCTCCACTTCCCTCTGCTCAGCCGGGGCCCTCCTCCCACTCACCAACCTGGCACAGCACTGGCCCCAGTATGCCGCGGGGGGGGGGGGGGGGGGACAAAGGGGGGAGGACCCGCCCCCAACATCAAAGCCAAGCACATGGTTCTGTCTGGTGCACTGGAGGGCTGCCTGGGGGCGTCAGAGAGGAGCAGGCAGTGGGAGGGAAGCAGGAATCACAGCCAAGGGGCAGGGACACTGGCCCTGTAAACTGCCTCGTCTTTCCCAGAAGAGGGACACAGAGGGGCGTGAGCAAACACACCTCAGAAGCTTTACGACTCTGCATACTTACTTAACAATCGCGTGCACTGAGATTAAAGGCTCTGGGGCCAGAGGTGGGGGTTGGGGGTGGGGCACAGAGGGCGAGTGCCTGCTGTCAGGCCAGATGTCGCCGAGCCCTGTGGTTTGACTTGGGGAGACCCCTTTCCCTCTCCTGAACAACCCCCCTCCCCCCCGCAACTCTCTCCCACTAATGCTACGCACACATCATCTTCGATGGGTCAAAAGCCAGCTCATCCACTGCAAAAGGGGACGCCTCTCAGACCCTCTAAGGGGCAAAAGCATCCCACTTCAGGGAGCCATGCGGGATGCACAGGGTTTAAAAGCTTGAGGTGGCCTAGAGAGAATGTGGGGGAAAGCCACCCACGCACAGGTATGGGGGTGCGTCCGCAACACGCACCTGGGCACGTGGGGCCACGTGGCGGCCGCCATCCAGACGTATGACACCCAGCAATCACCCGCCAGCTGCTCTCCCAGGATCTTGCCTACGGAACCCGAGAGCCCTGCACGGGGACACGGGGACAGAGACGCTCACGGCCCTACGACGCCCCCCGGCCTTGGAGAGGAGCAGACAGCCCCTCGGACGGCTGACTTCTACAAAACCTCGCGTGACGCTGTTCCATGGAGAACAAGATGCAGGACGGGATCCTATTTCTGTAAGAACGGAATTTAAGAAGATTCTATCTGCACATGTTTATCTGTGGGCAGGCACAGAGAAAGGTCTAAAATGAATAAACACCAAAGCTTTCACAACGGTTAGCCCTGGAGGGGGGCGGGGTGGAAGGAACGATGCATTCACCGTGAACACTTTTTGAACTGAGTTTTTTTTTTTGTGTGTGTGATTCACGTATTACTTGGGTAACGGAATGATTTTTAAGCACACGGAAACGAATAAAGGCTGGCAAAGAATACTGGCTTTACACTTCCACAGATGAGTTGTTTCCCAAAGTAGCTCCTGAAGGCCCTCCACGTGTGTGTCACTTCTTCTAAGGCGGGCACAGGATAAATGTTTAATTCAGCCGGGAAGACGCACAGGAAGGATCCAGAATCGGGAGGAGGGCGAGAATCACCGGGTACAGCCCAGGGGGCCGTCCCAAAGAGGGACGTTACTTCCACAGTGATTGCTCCCAGGATTTCCAGTGGCACGGTTTCTAACTCATAATCTGAAATTGCCCAGTAAAAATGGGGTGGCTCCTGTCTCCCCTGGACCCATACGAGCTCGCCTAAAACTCATCCTTTTGTTTTGTGGTTTGAGGAAAAGTCCGTTGAATGGGCGGAGGGACCGCTCTGATGGAGACACATCCAAGGTGACCGGTGACAAATGGATGGGGTGGGGGAGGAGGGAGGGCACACACCCAGGAGGGCCGCCGGGGAGAAGAGTGGCAGTCACACACTCACCTCCTTTTAACTCAAGTCCCCCTCAGCTTGTCCGATTGACCCCAGAACAGTAAAACCATTGTTTTGTCCCAAGATGGGGAAAGAATGAAATGCAGGCTACGGAACAAGGTGACCCATTTATAAAGCCTCCTTTCACCTGAAGATCAAATAAACCCCCTCCCTCCACCTCCCCACCTCACACATCGGTGTCTGCAGCCCAGAGTTTTGCAAGAGAAGCACGCCCTGAGCGGTCTGTGATTCTTTCAGACAACTTTGCAGCTTGTTGACTTGCTGTCCGGCTCTGCCTGTCAGTTAGGGTTTCACGCTCCCGTGAGCCAGGACTCGGGGACACGCTTTGGTGGTGAGCGCGCTCGCGGCGTGCTCCGTGCGAGCCTGGCCACGGAGCCCCTGGCAGAGGTGTTCCCACCAGCAGGATAAGGCCGCGCAGCAACGGTCCCCCGCACCCCCCACCCCCCCATTCCACCTGCCCCTTTGAGGAGAGATTCCCCGGAACACCCAGGAGAGAGCTGTGTTCTTCTCAAGCGGGGATATAAAAGTGAAGTCTCTGCCCCTAGAACCAACAAAACGGATCGGTCCCTTCTGGAAACTTCTGACGAGTGACTTTGGAGAGAAAAGCCCGCATGGTCCAGAGCTCTAGCCTCTGACCTCAAAAGACCAAGAATGCACCTGCTGTAAACACCTACGGAAGGACCCAAATTACTCACGGCACTTTCAGAAAGGGCTCACGTCAGTTGAACCCTGCCCCTGGGAAATCGGCACTACATTCATACAGAGACTGAAAATTAAAATAAAGAGCCACGGCTGCACCCAATCAAGGTTGTGACGGCAAGAGCCTGCACTCCGTTCAGATGAGAACCCCTGTTCTTGGAGGGACCTCGGTGACACACAATGGCCCACGGACACCTCGTCAGAAGTTTGCCGAGACAGCGGCCGAAGAGCCTTCGAGAGGCAGTGGGAACGGAGCCCGTAGTGGGGGCTGGGCACCCATCAGATGGCACCTGCCTGGTGCCCTCCACACAGGGAGCGGGAAGCCGGGCAGAGAGCTGGGCCACGGGGACAGCCCACGGGAGCCCAGGGGAAAGGCTGGATGAACCACCTCAAAAACTCCAAGCACAAACTCCCTGAGTCCAGAGCAGCGGTCGAGGTCCCAAAAACTTTCTCCGGGAAGAAGAGGCTGTTCTCCTGGATGATGCTCACAGGAGTGCTCCTCCAAGTGGGGTCCCCCGACCCCTTCATCACCTGCCGGGAGAAGCGAACGCCTGGCCTCCCATCCCCGACCCACTGAATCAGGGGCTGCGGTCCAGCGGTCTGCATTCTAAGGAGCCCCCAGCAACATCAGGACACTGCTGGTTCAAAGGAATGACAGCTCAACGTTTTAGAACCTCAAATCCATGTGAAAGAAGAACCACCAGGCTGAGATTCACAACAAGGGTTTTTAAAAACCGCGTGTTCAGTCTTGATGTGAGATCTTTTAAATGTTACACATGCTCATCAGAAATCTCAATCCAGAGGGGCGCCCGGGTGGCCCCGTCAGTTAAGCGACCGGCTCTTGGTTTCAGCTCAGGCCGTGATCTCGCGGTTTTGCGAGCCCCGCGTTGGGCTGGCTCCACGCTTGACGGCGTGGAGCCCGCTTGGGATTCTCTCTCTCTCCCTCTCTCTCTCTGCCCCTTCCCTGCTCCTGCTCTCTGTCTCAAAACAAACAAACAAACAATAGAAATCTCAATCCAGAAATGTATAAAGTATAAATTAAAGGGTCCCCCTCCCACTGGGGACGGTCCACTTTGAGCAAAGGATCACCCCCAAATACTACTCACCAGTTTGCTTTTTCCAAGTCATAAGAGACTAGTCCCGGTGCCGATTTCGTGTGGTAGGAGCCACATAATATCCCATTATGGGAATTTCTGTCACTTGCCTTTAGAGATGAATGTGTGAAGGTCACGCGTGGGGTGAGGGGTTCTCCCTAGCGGGGTGGCCTTGAGCAGCTTCCTCTCATTAGTCTGTGGCCACCTCGTCTCTCAATACGCTCCAAATCTTGGACTTCAGAGCCCCCACCCTACGGTCCACTTCTAGTAGAAGAGTCTACGGCCATACCACCCTGACCGCGCCCGATCTCGTCTGTCCATTTTTAGTAGGACAAAAGCGGAGGTCACGGGAACCTCCCACCAGGCTTCCTGGTCTTGGAACTGGCCACAGTGGCGGCAAGGTGCCCAGGTTCCCGCACAGCTAGTTGGACTGAAGGCTTGTCACCCGGACCTTGAATGGACCACAGCCAAGGAACTTGGAAAGGATTCTAAAAGGAATCAGGCCTTGTGTGCAACCTAATCGCCATTCCTCGTGTGCGATTTCACGGAACTGAACAGGATGCTGAGGGAGAGGTAAAGCCCCACGCCTCGCAGGCCGGTCGAGAAAAGGACTTAACCCTACTTCTAAAGCCACAATAGCTCACGGACCTCCTCCTCCTGTCCTGTCAACCTGGAAAGTCCTGGACGCTGGGCCGCCAGCCCGATGGGAGGGCCACCTCAGCAAGTCCGAAGGTAGCAAATCACTCAATCCTAAATTCCCAGGCAAGCAGAAGGGTCCAGTTGCCAGGTCCCCATGGCACCAGCTTGTCACCGGGGGGTACGGCGAGGAGGCAGGAAGTGGCCTCCCCAGCTGCGGCTTCTCCTTCTTTTTTTTTAATGCTTTTATTTATTTTTTGAATTGTACTCTTTAAAAATGTTATATTATGTGAATTTCACCTCGACAAACAAAAAACAAACACAAACAAAAAAATTTCACCTCGACAAACAAAAAACCATAAATGGATGAAAAATGTCCACGTGTCCAAAACTCACAGGCAGGAGGTGGGTGTGGAAAGGGCTGCAGAACGGAGGGGGGCCCGGAGCTCGAAGAGGTCTAGGGTCACACACAGGGACCCGGCCAACGACGTGCCTCTGTGGGGAGTAAGGAGCCTTCTAGAACTGGGCCACGGCCGCGCAGTTCTCCACTCTCCACCCCACCCCCCCTTTCTTTCCTCCAAAAGAAAAAGCACAGAGCTGTGCGCCTGGAAACGGCACCCGTAGATGGAGTTTCTCTGGAGGGATCTGGAGTGCGCACCTGCACCTCTGTGCCTGCTCCCTCTGTCGATGACTCTGGTGCCTGCGACCGCACCACGGGGCTTCGGCCCCGGGCTGACGCACGGTGTGACTGGACCTGTCGCCACATGACAACCTGTTCCGATGGGCTGTTTCTGAGTTCTCGTGAGGATTACTGCTCACAGATCTGGAGAGATCTGGGCCTCCCGCGTCGGTCACCACCACCTCCCCCCGACTCTCTCTGGCCAGACGCCCTCTCGTAAAACCCGGCAAGTTGGCCAGGCGCTCAAGGCCTGTGTGCATCTAGTAGGTGTCTAAAACAAAATCGGGGTCGCAGGCTCGCCCCATCCCACCAGCACCTGCTGAACCCTGAGGGGCGTGGCATGGGCTTCCCAAGACCCCGTCTTTGTCCCTCAGTCCCTGAGTTTCCCAAGCAGGTGGACAATTCAAGAGCACGGGCTGCGCACGGTCGGCGTTCAGGCAAGTCGGGGGCAGTGCTCCACCTCGGCTGCCAGAGCGCGTCTTCCCCGGGGGGAAACTGGCAAGAAAGTCAGCAAGACAGTCACCTGCAGAAGTGATCCACCCCGAGAGGTGGTCTGTACGTGTTCAGCTGACAAACACTTGGAAGACACCCAAGTCCCAATAAGGTGCCTTAGGGTTGGAATGCGTTCCAAAAATATTAGGTGCCTCCTGTATACACACAGGTAGAAATCACTGGGGGAGACAGGGAGCAATCATTTGAACAGTTAATGCAAACTTCAGGGGAAGAAATTTTTTAAAGTTTCTTTCTTTATTCTTGAGAGAGAGAGAGAGAGAGAGAGAGAGAGAGAGCATGAGTATGTGAGCAGGGGAGGGGCAGCGAGAGAGGGAAAGAGAGAATCCCAAGCTGTGAGCACAGAGCCCGATGTGGGGCTTGAACCTGCGAACCGTGAGATCGGGACCCGAGCTGAAATCAAGAGTTGGAGGCTTAACCAATTGAGCCACC
This sequence comes from Panthera leo, assembly GCF_018350215.1. NCBI lineage: Eukaryota > Metazoa > Chordata > Mammalia > Carnivora > Felidae > Panthera > Panthera leo. The sequence goes on along the minus strand of NC_056686.1, from coordinate 6,526,595 downwards.
CAGGCGCCCCTTCAAGGGCAGAAATTTGTATCTGTTGTGTTCCCTGTGGCAGCCCCAATGCCTAGCACAGTGCCTGCAACACAGTAGGTGCTCAATAAAAAGTGTTAAATGACTCTATCTCTAATACAGGGCCAAGTAACAAGTGTCAAAGAAAAAAACAGGCAGAGTAGTGAGGACAGAGAAAATGATGGGAACGGGTGGGAAGGGAAGGCTTCTCTGATACCGCAATGTATGGACGGAGACCGAGATAAATGGAGGGAAAAAAGCACGAGCCTACTCAAGAGGAAGAGCGTTCTGGGCAGAGGGAACAGGATGTGCAAAGGCCCTGAGGTGGCAGCACGCTTGTCGTGCTGGGAGAATAACAGAGGAGCCATGCAGAGGGGCAGGCACACCGGCCTTGCGGGCCACACTAAGGACTCTGGATTCTGTCTCCAGTGTGATGAGAAACGGGCATAGGGCTTTGAGCGGGGGGAGGACACAGTCTGACATCTGTCCTAACGGGATCCTTTTAGGCGGCTGTGTTGAGAAGAGGCTGTTGGCAGCCAGCGTGGAAGCCGGGAGACCGGCTGAGAAGTCAATGCGAGGTTGCAGCTTGAACCTGAGGGTGGCCGTAGCGGGAAGATCCAGAATGTAACCCGGACAAACTATAGCCCAATAGGCGATATTAGGCGTGAGGACACAGACCCAGAGCCTGGGAAGACGGTGGCCTAATCTGTGAACCCAAGGACTCCAGCTCTTACACGCCCTATGGTGACAGCAGAGATATCGGGTTACAAAACAGGAGGGCCACTCGACCGGTTTTCCTGAGCTCTGGTTCTGGGCTTCCCACGTGTCACTTTTAGAGGCGAACACAAATCTTTTGCACACTTGGCTGTCTTACTCCTTACTGTATGTGAACGTATCACCTCAGGTTTATACCTCAGTCTCCTGTGAGTTTGGTAAAGATCTCTAAACTGTGTCGAAATTGGGACGCCGGGGGAAATAATCCGGTTCCCGAATCTACAAGATGTGGGTAGACCATAATGACCCCGAGGGCTCAGCTGGCCCCCTTGGGATCCTTATCGGAGCAGCCGGCTGCCTCTACCTAAGACTTCCTGGGACTGAAAGGGGGTCAGTCAAGGGTAACTTGTTTACCAAGTGCCTGCAAACACGGAGAAGACACACGAAGTCTGGAGTTGGACCACTTGGGCTTAAGCTTCAGCTCCACAAGCTGGGCGACCTTGGGCAAGTTGTCTAACCTCTCTGAGCCTCAGGTGCTTCTCCACTGGAATGGGGGTGGGGGTGGGGGGGGTGACTGCCTGACATCATAGGTTTGCTTTGAGGATTAAGTGAGAAGCCCACAGAAAGCCCAGCCCTTCATACAGACCCACGCTGGTGATGCATCTGTAATTTAGTGGTTTGAGGAGAAGGCAGGAAGGAAGGGAAGCTGGGAGGGTTTCTTGAGAAGGCGTCTCTAGTGGAGGACCAGCTAGAAGAATGGTCGCTTCGGGGTGTCCGTGACTCAGCCAGGTGGCCGCCTCTCGTCATCTCAGGCTCATCCCTGACGACAGAGAGGCCCCCTCGGGAAGCCCGCAGGTGCTGGTGCCACAGGCAGGCAGTGGTCTTGCCCGCCTCTACCGGATGCTCCCTGGTGCCTCCCCCACGTCCCCCGCTGTGCCTGCTGCAGGATGCGGTGGCAGCTGTGGCGGTGGGCCCGTGGTGTCCCGAGTCTGCTGTGGCCTGGGCTCTACTGAGGCCAGGTGGCAGGGACACACACATCTGGAGAAGTTTCTCGGGAAAGCAACTGGATTTGGGCTGGGTCTATCCCACCTATCACATCTGAGAACACAAAAGGAAGGAAGGGGAAGTGGGGAAAAGGGAAATTGGCCCAATATCCATTTAACGGGCTAGTCCCGGATGGCCATCAGGGCAGAGGGAGGAAGAAGCCAGAATGAATGAATGCGCTCGCTTCTCCAGCAAACTTTGGAAACGTCGGCAGGCGCGGGAACGGCCACTGGAGCTGGGCCAGGTCCCCCTCCACCCCCCCCCCCCGGCCCCCTCCCCCGGGTCCTAGGTACACGTGAGGGCCGCGAACGCACGCGGCACCTGCTCGCCTCGGCCACATCAGACAGATCGCGTTTGGAAAGGTGTTTCCTCCGCACGCTGGACTTGCCATGAAATACAACCACCAGCAGGTGACCTTCACGGGGAAATGGGGCCACCCCAGGGCAAGCGGCCCCCGCTCCTCACGGTCACGGCCGTGGGCCGTGCAGACCTAGATGCGGGGACCCCTCTACAGCCCCCCGGTGCAGCGGCGGGCCCCGGGACTGCCTTCCTGGCCGGGCAGCGAGTTTCCAGGGCCGGAGGAAGACCACAGCTCCTCTCCCGCCCGACACACCGAGTATTTCTAAGGCCGTCCCAAGTTTCCGTTCCCATATCAAGAGCGCCTCTTTTCTGCTGAGGCAGCGAGACCCGTCAGCGAAACGAGCTGCCGGGACCCACGTTTTCGTAACACAACGCCTTCCCTTGCAACGCACCAGGGTGAATCACTGAGGGTTAATACTATCGGCAGCTGGGCTGGTGGAAGGAATCCGCGCAGAAGCCGGATGGCGCGGCCCCCACCCAGATACCCCACCTCTCTTGATTGACAGCACCCCTTTCCAGGCCCCCCAGTGGAAAGGCGGACGTGACTGCGGTTCTGCACGCGCAACAATCCGACTCCTTCCTTGAGAACAGTCCCTTTAGGGGCCAGGGGACGGTCACCCCCCTGTGCCCCGCATCTAGGCATGCCTGGAGCTGGTGGAAAATGCAGAGTCTGGGCCCTTCCCGGCCGATCTGGGCCCAGGGGGGTGGGGACCGTGGAGCGGGCCCTCCCCAAGGCAGAAAGAAGCCTGGAGGGAACACGCATCAGAAAGAAGGAAAACAGAGGGGCGCCCAGCCCTCTCCAGCAAGCAGTCCTGAAACATAACTGGCCCCGAACGAACCAAATCTAGAAGCTGACAAGTTTAGCAGAAGTAATGCGCAGAGCCCGTCAGGGCCTCATCCTCTTGCCAGACCCCCCGGAACAGGGGGGGGACTCAGAACGGGCCATAGATTCCCTGGCCCACAGCTTCCAGAAGCCCCCGGCCACTCAGGGTCTGGGAAGACCATGGTTTTGGCAACAGCATTCCAGACCTCTCCTCCTCTCGCAGCTCATCAGGGGCTCCCTTCTGCCCACCCTCCAAGCCCTCCTCAGCTCTCCCTTCTTCTCCAAATACCCTCCATTCGCCGGCTAGCCACGCCAGCCTCGCCACTCTCCGGGAGTCTCACGCGCTCTCGCGGCCACACCTGCTGTAGCACCGACCCTTTCACTGCAAACAACCCCACCTGCTGGAATCCCGTCCATCTGTCTGTCCCGGCACCCCTGTCTCCCGCAAAAACCTCCCCCAGAATCACCTCGGGACGCGGGTCCTGTCAGAACCTAGAATGCAGGTCCCTTGTGGCCCCAAGTAGCATCCTGGCTGAGGCCCACAACCTTGCCCGAGACCCGCCCCTCACGGCCGGCCAGCAAGTGGCCTCACCGTCTTCCGGACACCTACCGCCGGATCCGGAGTTCTGGAATGTTTCGGGCCAGTGCCTGGGGAAAGCGCCAGGAGAGAAGTCCACGGGCTCTCGGGCTGGGGGCAGATCTGAGGAGGGGAGGCTGCCTCCCTGCCAGTGGCCGGGCCTGCGGGTCCCCCAGGCCTCCTCTGCTGGGGCTAGATCAGCCCTGGCCTGAGCGAGCTCCGCCGTCACCAAGGGGAAGCGGCCCTTGGTTACCACTGGCCGGGAGAACACAGAAGGCAAAACAAACAGTGGGGCCCGCTCCTCCACGGACTCACTCCTCGCTGCTGGGAACGATTACAAGGTAACAGGCCAGTTTTTAAAAGCCCTCCAGAAGGGAGGCTGCGGCCCAATGGGAGGCCACTCTCTAACCCGTTCCCTTCCTCCTGCCGCCGCTGCACCCTCCCCAGGACCCAGGGGCCCTCCGTCCACCCACTCAGGGAAGCCCAGGGCAGCCAGGCTGCAAGTCGCAGAGGAAGCCGGGGGGAGGCAGAGTCTCAGGCAGACACGGCAGCTACTTCGGCAGCCACGAAGCCAAGGTCTCAAAACGACAGGTGGGCCCACGTTGGCAGGTGTGGAGGTGACTTCCCCGAGGACCCCGGCCGGGCCTGCAGGGGCAGGCTCACCATAGCACTGTTCCCTCAGCCCCCTTCCCAGTGCCACCCCCCCCCCTCCGGCAATGACCAGCCCTCTTGTCCCCAAACAGGTTGCCATGAAATTAACAGAAATTCACCAGCTTAAGTTGCCATCAAATTAATAGAAACTCACCAGCTTATTGGGCTCACCAGCCGGGGCTGGCAGGGCGATGGGCTGGGCCTGCACCCGGGCCACAGCCAGCCCCCCAGGGCTCTATCCTCAGGCCCAAGCCTGGGCGCTGACCCCCTGTCTGCCTCCAGCCAGAGCGGACCTGGCAGCCAGGTCTCCCCCATGCGGAGGCAGCTCACAGCCGGGGCCTGGGCTGCGTCCCAGGTCCCCATGAGGGAGACTCCAGTGGAAACCGGGAAGGGTTAGAGCCGAGTGGCACTCCTTGCCCCCAGGTGGCGGCGGGGGTTGGGACACGTGCAAAGCGTGCAAGGAGAGGTTTTCTGGCTGGCTGCCGCACCCCCACCCCGGCCCCCGGGGATTTACGCCTGAACCTTTAATACCTTCCCGCATTGATTCAAGCCCTGCTTTCTCTTCCCTGCCTCCACACTGGGCAGGTGGGAGCGTCCCGCAGTGTCCCCCTCAAGGGACAGACTGCTAACTCTGGACAGGGAACGTGGTGGCAGCAGGTCGAAATCCCCAACAGAAGGAAAAGCCACCACATTGCCTGTCTTTCCCTCGGGAATTACCCCATCAGGCACGTGGGTCAGGTTTTCCCCGTCTTAGAGAAGTCATGTTGATCGCCGGCTAGAAGAGCCCACCGTGGCTCAGGAGCCTCCTGGCGACAGAGAGAGAGACAGAGAGACAGAGAGACAGTCAGAGACACAGAGAGAGACAGAAACACAAAGAAACAGCGAGACAGAAACAGACACAGAGAGACAGAGATAAACACACAAAGACACAGAAACAGGCACACAGACAGACAGAGGGACAGACACACAGAGAGATAAAGAGAGATAGAGACACAGAGACTGAGACACAGACAGAGAGACACACAGAGAGACAGGGAGCACAAGGAACAGGAGGCGGGAGGGTGCAGGCCCCGAACCCTCCACAAATGTCCACTCGGGGCCCCAAGAGGCCAGAGTGTCCTCGTCAGGAGGGCAGGGCCGAGGATGGGAGTGGGGGACCCTTCCCCAAGCCAGGCAGGAGGGTCAGAACTCACAACCAGAGGGGAGAAGGGTCGCAGAGAGCTGGGGAGCCCCTCCGCCCACCCCCAGCGTCGCCCTGCTCTCACCCCCACAAAGAGGGGTTTCTGTCCCCAAACCGGCAAAGCGTTGAAGTTAAAACGAGTCAACGAGCTCAGTGACCAGGCAGGCCAGGGGCTCCAGGGCCAGAGAGGGGTTACCTGGGCAGGTGCAAGGTTCCCGCCTGGGCCGTGCTCTGGGCAGGGGCACCGGTGGCAGTCGCACCTTGAGGGGTCCCCTCCCTCCTTTTAAAAGAACCCAGTACCTTCGGAGGTGAAGCCCTGGCTCGCCTGAGTATCAGGAGCCAAACTCCCGGCCCCCCTGTCCCCCCTGGCCAATCCCTGCTTGTCTTAGAGGGACCAGGGGCCAGCTTCTGCCCCCACCCTGTCCCTGTCACCGAGCTGTTCTTTCTCGGGGGTGGGGGGCTGAGCAGCGGGGATGAGTCTCAGACTCCCACTCTGACATGCTGGAAACTGAAAGGGAGCATTTCTAGGGCAGCCAGACAGAAACTACTAGAAAGCCCCCCTCGCCAACTCACTTGAGTTGACGGAGAAGTTTCTTCCAGAGCTTCAGGCGTGGACTCTGTTCTGAGGGGGAAGTGAAGGGGCCAAGAATCCCTGGACTAAGACCCCAGACCCTCCTCGGAGCCCCCCTTTCCCTTCCTTCCTTGAGGACTCCCCGCCCGTTGTGATTACAACAGTGGGGACGTTTAGGGTGATAATTAGCAAGCATGTGCAGGAGACAGGGTCTGGAGCTGGATGGCCTTGAATGCCACTACACGGAGTCAGGACTCCAACACTGGGACCAGGTGACACATCAGAAAGTTCATCCAGGGGCGCCTGGGTGGCTCAGTCGGTTGGGCGTCCGACTTCAGCTCAGGTCACGATCTCACATACCGTGAGTTCGAGCCCCGCGTCGGGCTCTGGGCTGATGGCTCAGAGCCTGGAGCCTGCTTCCAATTCTGTGTCTCCCTCTCTCTCTGCCCCTCCGCCGTTCATGCTCTGTCTCTCTCTGTCTCAAAAATAAATAAACGTTAAAAAAAAAAAAATTAAAAAAAAAAAAAGTTCATCCAGCCCCTGGCCTTCCAGAAAGCGCTCCAAATGGAAAGCTCATGAATGTCCCCTCTTTCCACGGAGCAGGTGAACTTGCTCTGCTTAATGAAAAGTGCCGTGAGGGGCAGTGGTTCTATAAACACAGCAACTGATGCCCCTTTCATGCCTCAAGCCTTGGGGACTGTGGCGGGGGAGGTGGCCTCCCGTGTGCCACTCCCCCAAACACTTCCTTGAATGCTGTAAGAAACACTCTTGCTTGCTTGCTTTTACTTTGGGGGGAGGTAGCTTAAGAACCAGGAAGGAAGAATGAGAACATTCCTCTTAGGTAAACAAAGTTTGCAGTGGGTTAACAACGCAAGAAACACCACTTCCAACAACAGCATGAGAAAGCGTTGCGAATTTTTCACCCAGAGAAACACGAGCAATAAACACATACGGTCTGTCAGAGGGCTGAGAGAAACAGAGGCAAGAATGAATACACACGGAGAGGCCAACAGCTGCCCGCACATAGTGGGTCCTCAAACAACACTGGATGCTCACACGGCCTTCATTCACTGCGAGAGGTCGGTGGGGGGGCACTTGGGGGCACTTTGCACATATTCCTGAGTTAGGTGATGTCGTGATGATGGCCCACGTGATGTTCAGGTGGTCAAATCTTAACTCCAAAGATCATCTTCCAGCCGCTGACCCCAGAACCAGGGAACCACCGCCTTCTTTTAAAGCACAAAGACACCACAAAGACCATTCAATCGAAACGCTTTGTTTTGTAAAATGGGGCCTCCGCCGCGGGAGATAGTAAGGTGAATCCTCAAAAAATTAAACACGGAATTACCATTACCAGCAACTCCACTTCTGGGGATACACTCAAAAGAATTAAAAGCGGGGCCTTGAACAGATGTTTGCTCACCCACGTTCACAGCAGCGTCATTCGCAACAGCTAAACAGTAGAAGCCACCCAAGCGTCCGTGGACAAGGAGTGGATAAGCAAGCCACGGAGGACCCATGCAACAGAACAGTATTCCGCCCGAAAAAGGAAGGACATTCTGGGGCGCCTGGGTGGCTCAGTCGGTTAAATGTCCGGCTTCGGCTCAGGTCGTGATCTCGCAGTTCGTGCGTTCGAGGCCCGCGTTGGGCTCTGTGCTGATGCCTCGGAGCCTGGAGCCTGCTTCAGATTCTGAGTCTCCCACTCTCTCTCTCTCTCTCTCTCTCTCTCTCTGCCCCTCCCCAACTCGTGCTCTCTCTTCCTCTCTCAAAAACAAGTAAACATTAAAAAAAAAAAAAAAAAGGTCTTTAATAAAAATAAAAAGGAAGGACCCTATGACATGTGCTACGACATGGGTGAACCTTGAGGGCATGAAGTAAACCAGTCCCAAAAAGACAAGTGGTATATGATTCCACTTACAGGAGCTACCCGGAGTGGTCAAATTCCCAGACACAAAGCAGAATGCCAGGGGCCGCGGAAGGGGGAAGGGGAGTGAACGTTTCATGGGGGCAGAGTTTCAGTTTGGGAAGACGAGAAAGTTCCGGAGGTGGATGGCGGTGACCACAACCCAGCAATGTACGTGTGCTGAATGCCTCTGAACTGTACCCTTGAAAGTGGTAAAAACGATAAATTCTGTCCTGTGTCATGTGTATTTTACCATAATAGAAAATGCTTCGTTTTCTACGCCAATCAGGAAGAAAAACCTGAAGCCTAGAAAAATTAAGTGAGGGAAGAGGGGTCCCCGCTCCCCCGAGCTACCAGAATCAGTGATGAACGAGGCAGACGCCCTTGGCCAGCCATCCCTGTCCCCCCCACCCCGCCTCTCCCAGCGGACCGTGGCCAAGGTTGTCCACACACGGATCTGTTTTCCCAGGAGCCACGCGGGAGGGGGGATCAGCCCAAGCAGCGATAGAATGTCACCGCTAATTTGGCTAACGGGCTCCCTAGACCTCTTTGCCAACTTCCCTTCCTCTCGGTTAGAAGACCAGAAAGGGCTTGACTACGGGCAGGCCGCTTCCGGGCCCTGCGCACTCGGGGTGCTCACATGGGAGCCGGTGCTTCGCAAACCTGCCAGGGCGGCAGAACTGGCAGGAGATAAAAGTGGGCTTGAGAAAGGAGACAGCTTACGAAAGACCGAGCCCACAATGGCTAAGGGGCTGGGACAGGTTGCTGTCCAGGAAATGACTCGTGTCTCCCCTGGTCCCTCGGGGCCGCTCCGGGAACAGACACTGCAAGAGGAGACCAAGCTTCTCGAGCTTCTCACGGGAAGGCGGCTTCCGGCAGCTTCCCCCACGGGCTGGGAACCTGTGAGACACCTGAGGTGGCTGGCGGGACCCAGGAGGGCAGCTTGGTCCTCACTCCCTGCTGAAGAATACTGAAACCGAGCTGGAAGCCACAGGGCCCAGGGCGCCCCGGGGGCTCGCTGCCCTCTCCTGCCACCACCCACACTTCCCGTGGCCTCTGTCACCCTCCACACGCTCAAGCTGCAGAATCTAACAAGCTGAGGTCAGGCCCCAGCCACTTTAGGGAAAGTGCTCTTGTACGGCCAAGACCTCCTAATGAATAAACTGAATGGCCTAAAACAGCATCTTCTCAATCTCTCAATCATGTGTGAGAATACTGACCGCGTCCTTGACCTTGAAGCGTCAGTTTCCCACTGGATGAGGCTCCCACCCCGGCTCCTTTGCCAATTCTGCCTCCTGCCCCCTAAACACAGAGGTTTTTGGCAAGACTCTCCCTCTGCTCTCCAGGTTCCAGGGAGCATCTCCCCTTGACCTTGACCCAGCCGGCACACACGGCATCTCTAATGGCAACCCCGCCCCCCACTCACACACAGCTGCCCCAACTCAAACGCGGGCTCCTCCCAGCCTCCATGCCTCTGCCAATTCCTGTCCTCGCTCTCACGATGAAGTCACCGTCACCTGCAAGGCTCCCCCCGGCGTCCCCAGACTGGCCTCCCTGCCCACAGCGTCTCTCTGACCCAGCCCACACAACCGACCGTCCTCAGACACTCTCGTTTAGACAGCTTTTGTTCCTTCTGAAAACGTGCAATCCACAAATGTATAAAAGGGACGCGTATTTTCGACACGTGAAGCAAACAGCTGCCAACAGCGTCGCGTCCGTTTCTGCGCTTCCTGGACGGTGGTCAGAAGGCCGGATGACTCGAACGGGCGACTCGGGGGAGAAGTAAATGCAAGTGGGGAACACACTCGTATGGAAAGAGGCCCCAGCTCCCTGGTAGACGGAGAAACACGGAATCGAGGTGACAATGCCCTCTCGTTTCGCACCCCCCGGGGTCTCTACGTAGTCAATGCAGAGACAGCACCAACCGCTGGTGGGGGGGGCGGGGCACGAAGGGGCACCCGCACGGCTGGTGAGGGCTGAAACGGTGCCGCTTTCGAGAAACCAAATCCAAAGAGAAATCATCCCAGCGAGTGCACTCCTGGGGGCCCGGGCCCGCGAGAACGAAAGCGCCCTCGCCAAGGACGTCCGTAGGGGGTGTTTATCACAGAGCCGCTGCCAAAGCCCCTGCTCCCGATCCCGCGGTTTGTGAGTTCGAGCCCCGTGTCAGGCTCGCGGCTGTCAGCGCAGAGCCCGCTTTGGATCCTCTGTCCCTCTCTCTCTCTGCCCCTCCCCCGCTTGTGCTCTCCAATAAATAAATAAACAAACAAACAAACAAATATGAAAACAAAAAAGCAACTAGAAAATAACAGACGTTGGAAAGGATGTGGAGAAATGGGAACCCCTGCACACTCCTGCTGGGAATGTAAAATGGTGCAGCCACCGTGCAAAACCGTATGGAGGTTCCTCAAAAAAAAAAAACACTTAAAAATCGATTTGCCGAACGAGCCAAGAGTTCCACTCCTGGTTATGTGCCCCAAAGAACTGACGGCAGGGGCTCAAACGGGTCAACAGCAGCATCACTCACGATAGCCAAAAAGTGGAAGCAACTTGAATGTCCGTTGATAGATTAACGGGTACGCAAACTGTGGCCCATCCATGCCACGGAATACTATTCGGCCTTGAAAAGGAAGGAAATCCTGTCACTTGCTGTGACACGTACGGAGCTGGAGGACATGAGGCTAAGTGAAATCAACCAGTCATAAAAAGACAAGTGCTGGATGATTCCACTTACCTGAGGTTTCTAGAGGAGTCAAATTCTTAGGGACAAAAAGTACAATGGCAGCTGGGGGGGGTGGGGGGGGGCGGGAGTAAACGAGGACACTTGCCACCATGAAATGGAATGGAATGAAATGTCAAAAATAAAATAAAATTATTATTTTTTTTAAAAAGCTGTTCCATGCAAAGAAATACAAAAGGAAAGGTGTTGACAGGCATGAAGGAGCCCCTAAGGAGGCTGCTGTTATCAGGGGTTAGGGCAGTGGGCTATCACCCACCCCACGCCCAGAGGACAAACGTTCAACGTAAGCACAAGGGACTCCAGAAGAGTCTAGATCTGGCAGTACACCCTAGAAGGCAGCAGAGGCCTGTGGGTGGATGCCACCACCCCGAGGTGACCTCACAGGGGCACTCTTCTCCCACCCTCCCCCTGATCTCCCCACTGGCTGATCCCAGCTGGAAGCCAGAGGGAATGGGAGCCCCCCCAACGCTACCCACCCAGGAGGTGCCCCCAGGACAGGGGGCACAGCAGGGAGTGACCTGGAGGGGCAAGGAAGCCCCAACATAAACTCCAAGACTGTTTCTTTAAAGCAAGGTACAGGATATGATATAATGATTGATATGATATATGATATGATACGATATGATACGATATGATAGAATAGAATATGTCTCACCATTTCCATGAGAAAGAGTATATCATCTGCATGGTTATGCAGGCACACCATATCTGGATGGACCCCCCTCCCCAAGAAAAAAGACTATATTTGACACGCTATGGAGGGGACCGGGGGAGCGTGGGGAACAGGAGTTGGCGGGAGGAGACTTCTCGCTATCTCCCGTATTACACCTTCTGAATTTTGAACCATACAAATGGTTCAAAACGTTAAAAGTTGCGTTTGGGGCCGCCTGGGTGGCTCAGTCTGTTGAAATGCCTGACTCTTCGTTTCGACTCAGGCCATGATCTCATGAGTTCGACAGTTTGAGCCCTGCATCGGGCTCTGCCGCGTGGGATTCTCTCTCTCTCTCTCTCTCTTTCTCTCTCTCTCTCCCTCGCTCTCTGCCCCTCCCCCACTCGTGTGTGCTCTGTCTCTCTCAAAGTAAATGAGCTTTAAAAAAAAGTTAAAATTTGCTTATATTAAAAATCATAAATAAAATTGAATTTTAAAAGTGAAACAAACAAACAATTAGAAAGGTGACTGCCAGAGGCGGGGGGTGGGGGGGGGGGCGGTGGGGGATGAGGAGCTGTTGTTTTCGTGGGGACAGAGTTCCCAGTTTACAAGATGAAGCGTTTTTGAGACGGGTGGTGTGATGGCTGTGCAGCCCCACGAACATGCTTCGCGCTTCTGATCTGAACACATAAAGACGAGGTGACGGTGCTCTGGGCTTCCAGCGTGCATCCCCCAGAAACATATGCTGAAATCCTAACCCCCAGTATAGATCAGGACTTTAGGAGGTGCTGAGGGCATGAGAGCGGAGTCCTGATGAATGGGATTAAAGTCCTTTCAAAGAAGGTTGGGGCGCCTGAGTGGCTCAGTCGGTGGAGCCAGGTCATGATCTCACGGTCCGTGGGTTCGAGCCCCGCGTCGGGCTCTGTGCTGACAGCTCAGAGACGGGAGCCTGCTTCCCATCCTGTGTCTCCCCCTCTCTCGGCCCCTCCCCTGATCATGCTCTGTCTCTCTCTCTCTCTAAATAAGCATTTGCAAAATAGTAATAAAAAAAAGACGAAACACCAGAGAGATGATCTCTCTCTCTCTCTCCACCACGTGCGTAGCAATGAGACAGCGGTATTCCGGCCAGGAAGAGGGGCTCGCCGGCCTCCAGAACTGTTGGAAATACACGTCTGCCGTTGAAGCCCCCCGGCCTGCGCTGGTCTCTTAGAGCAACCCACGATGCCGAAGACAGGCGGTAAATTTTGTGAAGTGTATTTCCCTATAACTTAGAAAAAAAAAAAAAAAAAAAAGAAGGCAGAAAAGACATCCTCCAGGCTAGCATCAGTTTGAAATGCGGATGAGAGAGACCAAAGGGGAGAGGGTTGTAGGCAAACGCGATGCACTGTCGCAAACGAGCCTGCGTGAAGACAGGAACGGCTGCGTCTCACGAGCCCGGCAAGGCCGGAAGGGTAACGTGGGGACCTCAGGACCCGGTGACTCCTCCTTCCCTGCATTTACATATCACGTATCATTCGGTGGGCGTGCATTGTACTAAGGAGCAACGAAGCTATTTTCCTCCTGGAAAAACTTACATACGGAAGAGGCACCGACCCCCGTATTTTTTTTTTCCCCGCGCGGAACTGACAACCGTAAGCCATGCGGGTTCAGATCAAGTCGTGTCTCCTGGGAGCAGCTTGGGAAAACGGCTCCCCCAAATACGCGCACGCGATCCCCTTGCAACGTGCGTGGTGCTCGTCGTGGCTTTCTTGCTCTAAAGTCTTTGGTGGCTTCATCCTGCCTGTAGGGTCAAGTCCAAACTTCTGAGATGGATACCAAAGGCTGTGCCCGCTCTGTCACAGAAAGGCTGGCTCGAGCCCTCTGCTCGCTCTGACCGGCTACTCCCGCCCCTGCCCCCCACCCCCATTCGGCTCACACACCTTTCTCTTTCTCTGCACACGCCTCTGGCCACCCCGCTCGTGGGCTACTCTGAACCAGCTCAGCTGTCTGTCCCTTGGGGCAATTTTCCTCCCGAGACTCTGGGAATCATTCCCGGAAAAGAGTCCAGAAGCCTCATGCCATCATTTCGAGAATAAATTGTCTGTAGAGTGACACTACCCATGGAATGTCCTCCGCAGCCCTCCCCCTGAACCCATCCGCACCCAAGCTCACTGTCATTCTGGCGATTTGTCCAAGGTCTCCCAGACTCTGGCAGTGCCCTCTGGTTGGCTGTCGGGCTCCCCTCCCAGAACACTCTCCGCCCCCACTGTCTTGCGCCCTCCTCGTGAGTCCCATCCACCGTCCCACATCACCTTCCTGAACATTCCATCGCTCCCTGGCCACAAGGTCATTCCCCTCCTGCGCTGGCGTGGAGTCCTCTGCCCCGGGGCGCACACCCTCCATCCGGCTGACTCCTCTCCAGCTGTGGCTCCTCATCCAGGAACCCCTCAACGGGGGGCACCCGACCCTAATGGAGAACGGAACCACCCGTGTACTCTTTTATACCTTCAGGACTCTCCAAGCTTCCTGCCAGGGATGCCCCCTGCACCGTGCGTGCCCCCCGGGGATGCTCCCACACTCGTCAGAGCTCCTGCAAAACTGTCTACCCCTGACCAGCGATCCCAGCAGATGCAGGGGCCACGCGTACCGGCATAACTAAGAGCAGTGGTTCTCAACTGGGGTGATTTTACCCTCCGGGGGACATTTGGCCACGTCTGCAGACATTTCCGGTGGTTCCAATCAGGGGTGCGAGGTGCCACCGGGACCCTGAATACCCCACAGCGCAAGGGCAGCCCCCACATCAAAGAAAACGATCCTGCCTGTCACGTCAACAGTGCCGCAGCTGAAAACCCAGAGCTGAACGGATGCAGTGATCCCTGGACAGAACTGTCTTCATGTGGCCGTGGCCGTGGCCGGAAGCACACACCCCAGAACGCCAGCATGTGTGGCTCTGTGTCAGGCCAAGGGGGTGGCACCTCAACCCATGGCCGTCCTGAGCCCGGAGGGGAGCGGCTGAGGAGAAACTCACCCCAGCATCATCCCCAGCCCTCTGTGTCACCCTGAGCAAGACACCGGACCTCTGTGGGTCTTAGGTTTCCCCGGCTATAAAAGAAAATGTCAAAGGAGATCGGCTCTTCAGCGGATTGGGCTGGAGAGGTCCTTAAAGCACTTGGAAAACTCGTTTCTGGTTGGCGGAACCATGAGCTGCCCTCCTCTGGAGTCACAGAGCCCATTCGCATCTTCAAGGCTCAGAAAAGTCCTACAGGACAGACAGCGGCAGGTGCTGCTTAACCCGGATGCTTTCACGCCTCACGGAAGGGGACATTCTCCCCGCAGCATACTTCGCCACGGCCCTGCAAGGGACTCCGGTCCGCAGGGCTTCCGGATCTTTCAGCGCCTGCCGCTTTGTGATTCTGCGACGAGCAGTGCCCCTGCCTCCTGCCACGGCCACGATTATCTGGCCCTAAAGCAGTCGGCGCCAAAGTGTGCAAACTCTCTGTGGGGTCCACACCGTGTCCCCGAGTCCAACAAGCGTATCTCAGCGGAGCGCCCGTTTACGAATCCGAGGTCAGGGGCTTGCTTTTTGGTGGGTGACAGCGGCTGGCTCTGAGCCACGTTGGGCCCCATCCTCTCAATCCGGTCCGGGGGTTTTGGCAAACGGTGACCCAGGGGCCAGGGTGGACTGCTGTCGGTCTTTGTAAATAAAGTTTTATTGGCACACAGCCGTGCCCTTTTGTTGACATACTGTCTCCGGCTACTTTCCTGCCTGCTAGGAGTCGTTGCAACAGACAGCACGTGGTCCACAAAGCCTAAATATTTACTATCTGGACCTTAGAGTTTGCTGACCCTTGGTCTAGACCTTAGGAAATGCTGTCTACCGTGGAAGAACCGGGCCAAACTTCTCCCCCACGCTCCTCCAAAAGACCGTTCCAGCAGGCCCCGGGCCCCACATCCACCCGCACGGAGATGACACATGGTGCCCCAGCACAGAGCACGGCCAGGATGCTGCTGTCTGTCAGCCCCGTGCCCGCCCACGCCCTCCTTCCCCAGGCCCTGCGCTGCCCGCCCCCCAACCCCAGGCACACTTCCCCACCACAGACTCCCTGGATCCCGGGGGGAACCCTCTCCCTTCACACACCAGAGCCCCATTTACAGCCCAGTGTACCAGCCTCTTCTGGTTATGCACCTGATTAGCCAACTTTTAAGTACGTATCCCCCCAAAGATACATTATGCATACATCAGGCTCTCGCGTTTCTGTATGGACGGGACCTACCTTAGGAAACACGCATCAAAAAATAGAAATTAAACAGGAAGAGGGTAAAAAAATAAAGCTCCGAATTTCTTCCCACACGCTGGCAGACCGGAGTCTGGAGAGGGGGTCTGGAGGCTGTCGGCTCCCAGCTCCCACGTCGGCCGGCACCCTCGGGGGCTCGGGCCTCGGGGGGCAGGGGGCTGTGCTGGTCTTTCCCAACAAACGGCAGCAGATTAATCAAAGGACGAGTGACCATCCTGATGCCCGCCCAGCCCCGAGCACCTGTCCCAGAGGACCCCTGGGTGGGGGGAGGCTCAGGGTCCCCAGACCCAGGAGCCACCTGGCCGCAGACAGGAAGGGAAGGATGAGGAACCCTCCCTCCCCGCCCCCGCCCCAGAGAAGGCACCAGCTCCTCCCTGGACAGCAAACACTGTGGCACATCCAGGGGGATTTTTGTGTTTTGACTCAGAGGCAATAAGTCTTTCAAATTAAGCCAACTGCAGACAGAGCTGCAGTAATGAGGAAAGCCCCTTGGAAACAGCCGGCCTGGGGTTTGCACTCCTGCCAGGGAGGGGAGGGGCGAAGGCCACTGAGCGAGGGCGAGAGGGCAAGGCTGCCTTGTGGGTCCTCCCGGGAGGTGGTTCCTCGGGGCCAAGCAGCTTTGAGGGGATCTCAGGCCCACCCCCAGCTCCTGCCCTGCATCTCCAACCTTCACTCCAGTCCTCCCAGGCCTGCCCACCAGGAAGGCACTAGGCCACAGGCAGTCGGAGACCCCATGGCTCCCCTTCTCAGTGCCTTTAGTCACTGTTCAAGGGGCACCGGCTTGGATGTCCCCCACTGACCTTCTGTGGACACTTCAGGTGGTTCCAGGTGTCCCCACAGGGTCGGCTGGTGGCACTCCAGACCCCCTGTAGCGTCTTCTCTGCTCCCGGGAGGAGTCAGGGCAGACACCGGGGACACAGATACATCTTCCCTCGAGTTTTATAAAGAGAAAAAAAAATTTCAACCACAGGGAGCTTAGTGCCAGCCCAGGAAGCAGAGCCGCCCAAGTAAAAAGGCGGCCCGGCCTCCCTGGGCACCTGGCTGCTGTCAGAAACACACCCTGCTCGTACCCCCGAGACACCGGCCTGCAGCTTCACGGAAGGGGGGACGGGGGGAGGGTAACAGCCCCCCGGGAAGGTGAGGGCTGAAGATGCTGGACAGAGCTGATGACAGGATTCGAATCTGCCCCCTGAACCGGTCCAGAGGGCCTCACACGGAGGGGGGCATCAGGGCGAGGGCCCGCCACCAAGGACGCGGAAGCAGGGACGGGGCCGCCCCTGCACCAGCGTCTACGCGGGAGGGCCCGCTCCCGAGGTCCTGAGTGCACGCCCTTCCAGCCGGCCATCAGCTCCTCTGACACTCCTCTCTCTGGGCCGCTTCCCTGCCCCAAACCATCTGCTGGCATCCACGAAACACACGGGTCCCCGTAGCTAGTTTCCTGGGTGACCACGATGGACCAGGCACAGGGCGCCCTCAAAGACGACCGTCAAACTTTCACACAGAAGAGCGTTTCGTGACCTGGTCCTGACTACCTTTCTGGCCTCGCTCCCATCCCTTCCGGGCCTCCAGCCTCGCCCGCCAAAATGCAAACACCCGATGAAACCACGCAGTGTCCCCAACAAGATGGGCTGAGGGTCTGACTCCTCTGCCCACCCCTGGCTTCTCGTTCTGGTGATGCACCTCGATCCCGTCTAGTGGGGGGGGGGGGCTCCCTCTTCCCACTCCTGGTCCCGGGCAGGAGTAGGTCGTGCTCTACCCCGGGCTCTAGGGGTAGGTACCGGCGCTCAGCCTACGGCATCAGGGCACCACCCACCCCTGTGACAGTCAGAACCAGTCCTGGGACTTTCACTTAAATGACCTTCGGAGAACACGGCCAAAAAGGAAGAAGGCGGATGGATGCTTACACAGAGAGGCAATTGCTGATGCCAGGATCGGAGCCTCTGGATCCAGCTACGCCTGAAACCGCCTGACGTTTTGGCTGCTTAATACAGTTCGGCGAATCAGTTGCTTTTTGCCTAAGGCTAATGGATTGGGTTTTCTGTCCCTTGCAACTAGAAAAGTCCTACTCGACTCACAGGCCAAGCTTTTTAAAGACCACTTTTTTGCTTCCACTGTTTCTTCCACCTGAACACCCTGGCTTTTCTAGGCTTCTTTCACGGAGACTTTGAAAGCGGACTGGGGTTCCCTCTGGAAAGCCTTCTGACCTCCTCCCAGTGTCATTTTGACGCCCCTACTCTGTGCCTCTCAGTACCTGTGCGTTCTTTCCATTTATTAACCCGTCCCTCAAACATGTGCTGAGCACTCAAGCCCTGCCCCTCGGTCGGCTCAGTCTAGGGGGAGACACCGTGGCTGCTGGTTTTCTTTCCCGTCTCCCCATCCTTGAAGCAGGGACCAGGATGTTCTAACAGCCAGCCCGAAGCCTGGCACACAGTAGGTGCCGGATAAATGTCTGCTGAAGGAGGACGGAGCAACCCTGCCTTATCCACGGACACGTTATACGCGAGGGATGGGGCAGAGATCCAAGCCTGTCCAGGAGCAAACTTGTCGGTCCTACCTTCAGTCCATCCAGAACCCAGCCACCCCCACCACCGCGCTGCTCCCGCCTGGGCCCAGCACCAGCCTCCTCTGCCCAGACTCTCCAGTACCTCCGGGCCTTTGCACTTCCCGAGCCCTCTGCATGGTACCGGGTACACGGGGCCTGGGCACCCAGGTGGCTATTCCCTCACTTCTGCCAAACCTCGGCTCGAAGGCCGCCTCATCACTGAGGCCTTTCCCAGCTACCCTACTTTAAATGGCAGATGTTCTCTCCCGCAGCACCCCTGCCCCTGTAACCCGCTCGACTCTTCCCTCAGCACTTTCCAGTGACACTCATTTGCTGATCTGCTTCAGACCTGCTCCCCGGCGCGCCTGGGGGGCTCACTCGGCTCGGCGTCCGACTTCGGCTCAGGTCACGGTCTCGAGGTTTGGGAGTTCGAACCCCACGTCGGGCTCGCTGCTGTCAGCATGGAACCCACTTCAAATCCTCTGTCCCCCTGTGTCTCTGCCCTTCCCCTGCTCATGCTCATGCGTGCACATGCCCTCTCTCTCTCTCTCAAAAATAAACATTTTAAGAAAGAAAAGAATGGAGTTGAAATCTGAAGGAAGAAAAAAAAAAAAAAGACCCGTTCCCCTATAAGAACACGTGCTTCACAAGGGCAGGTGTCATTTCACTGGAACAGTGCCTGGCACACAGTAGGTGCTCAACGAACACCTGTTGAATGAGTCAGGGGCTCTGTGTTCCACGGAGCCACCTCTCACACTGCCAAGCTGCACAGAAATGCCACCTCCACGAAGCAGGGCCTAGGGCCTCTGCTCCCATACCACCTTCCTGAAGGCGTATCAGGCATCCGCCTGTCTGTCCCCCCTCTGCTCTGGAACCTTCCGCCAACTGATCGGCGGAGGTTGCCTTCCAGGCCCCTCATCCCTTGAGAAGTCAGTCTCCAAACACGTCAAGTGCTGACCCCTAACAGCCCAGCCATCCCTGGTGTGCAGGGCAGGCACATACCCAGACAGCAGGGGGCAGCCTTGGCCCCTTCCCTGGCCCCGCACTGGCTGCTCTTCCCCCGGAACCCCCCCCACCCCGCCCCAGGCAGCAGTGGGAGCAGAAGCGGGCTCGTCAGCTGCTCCGTGCTGAGCCCTGGGGTCCCAGCTTCAAGTAGCCAGACAAGCCCTCCATTCAGCGGCAGCAGCTGGCAGGTGGCTGTGCTTCCAGACGGGACTGCTGCAGCCCCCACGGTCTGCCTGGCACAGACCCGCTCATAGGGCACCTCCCATCCCAGCCTCGTCCCCACCGCCCTCACCCACTCGGTTTCCAAGAAAGAATGTGTCTGGTCTGGATCCGACAATGCTGGCCCCGTGACACGGAGAACAGACTGATTGTCCCAAACACGACCGTCTCGCCAGTGTCGGCCCAGAGAGGTCAAGGATCACAGGAGTTATCATCACAGTGAGCTGTGGCTCCCAGGCGGTCACACCCGCTCCCGGGGAGAGTCTGGGTGCTGGGAGGCAGGCTGGCCACCTCCTCCTCCCGCCGGGAGCCACACACAAAGTTCTCTTTATGGGAACACGGCGGGCCGGGCACTGGCAGTTTCAGCCTCAGGGAAACCAGGTTTGGGTTTTCTCCGAGGGCACAACCAGGCCTTTGTCTCGCCTCTGCCCCATCCCCACCCGGCTGGCTTGCCTGTCGGGGACACGGCGTCCAGGACCCAAGCCCTTCCAAGCGGACCCCTCTGAGGCTGGGCACGGAGACACCGCCGAGGACAGCAAGGGATGTGCAAACGGCACCCGACGCAATCCACGTTCCCCACCAAAGCCTCCCTGAGCACCTACTACGCGGTGAGCCGTGGGATCACGGCGGATCCTGCCGCAGAGGAGGGCGACGGATGTGACCACAGCCAGTTCGGACACAGCTCACTGAGGCGAGGAATCGTGTAGTCCCACTACGTGCCAGCCCAGCCCCCGCAGCGGGTCCCCACGGTGAAAAGAACAAAGTGTTGCCCGCCTGGAGCCCACCCCAGCTGCACCGAGCACATCCACTCGCTAAGAAAAGCATGAACGGGTAATAATCCACTGGGATTTGGTCCCCTACTTTGGCACACATAAAAGATAGGCCCGGGGCACCCGGGTGGCTCAGTCGGTTGAGCGTCCGACTTCAGCTCAGGTCACGATTTCACGGTCCGTGAGTTCGAGCGTCGGGCTCTGGGCTGACAGCTCAGAGCCTGGAGACTGCTTCCGATTCTGTGTCTCCCTGTCTCTCTGCCCCTCCCCGACTCATGCTCTGTCTCTCTCTGTCTCAGAAAAAAATAAACATTAAAAAAAAAAATTAAAAAAAAAAAAAAAAAAAAAGACAGGCCCTAAAAACTGGAGGAAAAAGATATGGCAAAAAACCCCAGGAGCTCTGACCGAACAACCAGGGTGCCCGAGGAGGGATTCCAGAGCTGGATTTCAGGTGGCCGAGGGGGCGGGACCTGGTGTGCATGAAGCCTGCCCGTGACCGCTCCTTGGGGTCCGCATCCCGGTTCTCCGTCCTGCAGGAAGAGTCCCCCTGAATTTCCCACCGGCCACAGGGAGGAAGGAAGGGAGGAGGCCCACAGCCCACAGCTCCCGAGCTGCATGGCCCTGCCGTCTGTGATATCGCAGCAGATCCTGACCCCTCGTCACCCTGGAAGCCCCGCAGAAGTGACAGTGGTGCGGACGTGGCATTGTCTCATGGAGGCCGAGGAGGCCCCAGGGACCCGCAAACGCCACTTCCCCAGAATCTGCCCTGTGGGGCTCGAGCCACGGGGGCAGCCAGGTGTGAGACAGAAACCACTTCCTTGAGGGGAGATGGGTCTGGTGTTTTCCATTTTCTGCTTTGTGCACCTCTGGGTTCCACGAAGACTAAATATTAAGCCCAAATTAAGCCCTCCGTGGCAGACAGGGCTCCAGGCCCAGGCGAGGGGCCACGCGGCCCAGTACTGCCTTCTGGGCATCAGGAGACGACGAGCGTGGACCTTTGGGGTCGTCATCCTTGGCACCTGGGCTTCGTGGAAGCATCTTCCAAGCTCCGCCGCGACCTCCGCCGGCAGGCCCCTGGGGGACAGCTCCCCAAGCCAGCCGGGGGGGGGGGGGTGGAGAATCGGAAAAACCCCAGTGATTTTTCGGAAGGAACATCGCTTGCTGAGCACTAGGCAGAGGGGCTGGAGGGCCAGGGAGGGGCCAAGTCGAGCTGTCAGTCCCTCTTGGCTCCAGCCCAGCAGGAATTAGGCTGTTCCCTCTAGACGGTCAGAGCCGCCAGCCTAGCCAGGGCACTTTGAGGAGGGGAAAAGGTCGGACGCTCAGACAGAGGGTCAGAAGTGTGGATTTCCCCTTTCCAGCACGGCAGAGGGGAGGAGCGCTGCCGGTGGGAGCATCCGGCCGGCGATGCCGTAAGGTCCTCGAAGGCCAGGGCGGGGAGGGGGGAGGGGGAGGGGGCGGCCACCTTGCCCCCAGACATTCGCAGCCCCTCTACAGACAGCATCAAAGAGTGACAGCCAGACACTGTCACCACGGGGAAGGTCACATGTGGGTCAGTGCGGGCAGCACGGGAAGGGAGTGACCTATTTCCAAGGCCCATTCAGGAACCTCCCTGCAAGCCCAGACGTCTGACGCGGCCAGACAACAAAGGAAAGGGGGGCTGGGCTGGGGGGTTGGAGGTGTCTGATGGCCCGACGTGTCGCTCCCCCCATCACAGGGGCCCCCGCAGCTGGGCCTCCACCCCCCGCTGACCATCGGGGTGGCCAGAGCAGGGCCCATCGTGTCCAGCAACCGGCCACCTTGCTCTCGGCTCTCCTGGCCCTCTGGAATATTCTGCCAGTACTCAACCTTGGTGGAACCCGAGGTGGTCCTGGCCTCCCCAGAATTTGCCCTAGGGCCCCGTAAGCACACCCCTCCCCAGGAATCACACCATTTCTCCTACAGCTTTGAGGAACACTCGTCACCCTGGGCCTTCATTCATAGACACCCCCTCTCAATCAACCATCGATCAGGACTTAAATCCCATTTGCAGACAGGTCAGGTCACCATGCAAAGCGGGGAGGGAGAAACCAACGCAAATCTGTTGAAAACTCGTGCACATCCGAGACGGGCCTGGGCTTTGGAAGTAACTACCCTGGGTTCCAATCCCAGCTCTGACCCTTCCCCAGCTAGGACCTGAGCTTTTCCGGGCCTCGGTTTCCCCGTCTGCAAAACGAGGACAATAACCGTATCTGTGTCACAGGAGTGGTTTCAGGGTTAGGTGATGCCTGTGCCCATGTCCCCCGGCGCCTGGTTCGTACTGAGTGCTCCTTAAAGAGAAGCCACGGCGACCGGCCCAAGACAAAGAAGGAGCTCAGGAGGAACCAGGGACTAAGCCCCAGGGATCTGGGTCATTGCTAAGAGCTAATCAAGACCCGAATAGGATGCGAGCTCAGGGCAGCAGGTGCCGAAACTCCCTGCACGATGCTATCTATTCCCAGGTGTGAGTTAACTTGCCCCAAGTGTGCAGGCGGGTCCCCGACTGGGTTTGAGATTGCAGGGCCCGGCGGGGACCACGCCCAGCGAGCCCTGCCCACACACTGCCACCCGAGATACCCACTGCGGCTAAACGAACCTCCTGCATGAACTCGGCCAGGCCTCCGGCCAGTCCGGTGCCCTCATCCTGTTTCTCATGACTCGGCGTGATTCACACTTAACGTCGCTGACATCAGGCTGGTCCCGGAGTCCTCGGCACGGTCCGGCGACAATCGGCAGCCGATGCGAGAAAAGCGGCGAGCTTCCCTCTCCGTGGTTCTCGGAGGCGACGACGTACAGCGTTAACGAGCTGCCCCGTCTGCCTCCCTCACCGCGGCCTAAGCTGTTCCAAAAGCACTCTCATCTATTTTTGGCTGAAAAGTTAAGTGTTCCCTGGAGGTCCGGAGGGCAGAACTGCTCAGACGCTTCTCCGGCAGGTACCAAGGTCTGGCCAAAGGTCGGGCAGGTTTACAAAAGCCGCACAGGGCCTGCTCTCCCCCAACAACGTGCCCTGGGGCTCGAGGCCACCCCGTGCCCTCTTTGCAAAGAGCCCTGGCTTCCTGCTTCACGCGCCACTAACCCAGAAACTCCACACTCAAAAGAAGCGGCTAAGCCCTAGGAATGCAAACGTTGAAGGCGCACGGCCTGGGATGCCTCTGCAGACTTGAACTAGAAAGGTTTAAGGGCTTTTGTCAGGTGTGGGGGCGGGGGCCAAGGAGGAGCAGGTTCAGAGGGAAGCAGGAGTATTTCCAGGGCCTGTAATTACGCACGGCCTTTTTCAGCCGAGGTCTGTCCCATTGCCTTGGCCTGGGGAGTCGGTCAGAGACTCAGGAATTTAGAGACGCGAACAGAGCAGAGAAGGTGAGATGACTGGGGGCGCCTGTTAAGCGTCCAGCCTTGATTTCGGCTCAGGTCACGATCTCACGGGTTCGAGAGTTCAAGCCCCGCGTCAACAGTGCAGAGCCTGCTTGGGATTCTCTCTTTCTCCCTCTCTCTCTGCCCTCCCCCACTCATGCTCGTCCTCTCTCTCTCTCTCTCTCAAAATACATAACTAAACTTAAAAAAAAGTGAAGAAAAAAAGAAGATGCCTGTTCCAAAGGAGGGTCTCCCACTGGAGATGGGGGCGGTGGTGACCCCTTCCATTCACACCAACCTTTCATAGGCAGAGAGCGTCCCACAAATCCGTCCCACCTGAACCAGCCACAAGAGCAGGTATGGCCTCAAAAACGCCGGTGACATAAGCGAAAAATCACTCCTCTACCCCCTCCCCCAAGGAAACAAGAGGCACAGAGCCCACTCTCCAGGTCACCTTTGAAAGGAAGGTCACGAGCGGCGGGAGTGGGGGGCGGCCACCTGGGGGTGTGGTCAGACCCACAGCTGGGATCGAGGCTGAAAAGCACTCAACCGATTCAGTCCTGCGTGTGCCAGGCACTGTCTTAGGCAAAACTAGACGCCAAACTAGACGGACAGAGCCCCTGCCCTCATGGAGACAGACAGACATCAGCAGGCAACCACGGAATATGAGCCGACTGGGTCAAAGACGCTACCTAACTCTTCCGTTGTTGGTAAAGAGGTTGGCTAGCTCATTCGTTCGTTCATTCATTCACTCGGCAAGTTCCCACGTAGGCCCCCCTGTGCTAGGCGGGCAGGGGACCGGACAGTGGCGAGCGAGGTCTCTGCCCTGGAGGGTGTCACGGCGACTCCCGCCACATCCCTCAAGACCCCACAGCGCCCCCTGGGTTCCTCACACGCCCCCGAGACAGGCCCCGAGCATGGAGACAAGTCCCAGCTCCGTATCACCAGCTCCCTCAATGACGCGGGGTGAACCATTCCTCCTGCTCCACGGCCTGAGTTACTTGTGAAACGGAAGGGGGCGGGCGCGGGCTTCCTCCAAGTATCAAGGGATAAATTAGGAACACGGAGCAAACCCGCCGGGTACAAAATGCCCCACCAATGGTGTGCTCTGGAACCCCAAGACTTTACAAAGGGGCTCGTGGCTCTCCAGGGCCTTCCAAGACCTCCCAGTCCAACAAGGGAGCAGGGACACCCAGGTCTGTAAAGGGCAGGGGGAGGACAGGTGAGAGGAAGCTAAAGCCTCTTGGGAGGAGGGAGGGAGGAAGGGAGGGAGGGAGGGAGGGAGGGAGGAGGTATCGCAGAGGGGCCCGCAAGAGAGAGATGCACCCAACTCGCGGAGAGAGACAACAATGGTTAATTATCCCCCTCCAGTCTGTCTTGTTTCTGCCTAAACAATGGCTGGCACATAGTGGGCGCTCAGTAAATATTTGCAGAAGGAAGTTTCTGCTAGGAAAACCCGAGAGGCAGGCAGAGAGACCAAAGCGGGGGGTGGGAGGTGCCCAGAAACTGAGAGAGACACCAACCTGGACATGGGGACCCCCCGGCAGGGGACTCTGGCTCTGTCCCGAACAGGTGAGTCTGGCTGCCACAACAGAAGTCACTTGACCCAGTGGGACCGAAAGTATAGCCTTTTGGAAAAGGAGAGCGTCTCCTGCCTCTGGCTCCGGGACCAGGCAGGCAGGTGGCCAGCCCAGGGCTAGACCTAGTTAGGGTCCTCCCGGGAGGTCTGGGGCTGGAGGCTTGGGGACAGGCTTCCCACCTGAGCCTAGCAGCCCAAGCAACCACAGGACCACCAGGTATGGACTCGGGAGCTCTCTCCAAACGGGCCGTCCCATCTCCCACCGCCAGGCTTGACAGTGACTTAAAGCCCTTCGAGAGGTGGCCCTGTCAATGTCACCACTGCACCCA
Source organism: Panthera leo (assembly GCF_018350215.1). NCBI lineage: Eukaryota > Metazoa > Chordata > Mammalia > Carnivora > Felidae > Panthera > Panthera leo. The sequence goes on along the minus strand of NC_056686.1, from coordinate 6,501,296 downwards.
AACCACATCGGGCACACTGGGGACCCGAGGGAGCCCACACCTCAGAGTCACGTAAAACCCATCACTGCCTGCCACCCTGATCCAAGTACCCCTCTGCCCCTTTCCACCTCTGGGGTCGCCTCCACGGTAAGGCCTTCTCCCCACTCCACGGGAGCCACGCAGGCCTGGTGGCTTCACTGAGCCTCCAACCCAAGATGGTCTCCACCTCCTCCTTTACTCGATTCAGTGGGGTCCCAAGGAGGGGGTGGAGCAGGAGGGCCCCCAGGACCGTCCTCATCCCTCCTGCCCATCTCTCCTCCTGTCCTTGTAACTTCAAGGCTCCAGATGGAGGGGAGGGGGGTAAGCGCGCCAGGTGGAGCCTTGATCTGGTGGGGCGGGGCGTGTTCACGGGCAAGGTGAACACCACGCGGCTGCGGTGGTTCCCAAGCCCACGCCCCCTCGCGCCGCCCCTCGGCTCCCACCTCTCTGGTCCCTACCTGCTCTTTAGGGCTTGCTTCAGGACAGCCCTCCCCAAGGCGGGGGTCCTGGGCCAGGGGTCCCTCCTGTTGGCTTTCCCTGCACCGGTCACACTGTGTTGTAACGCCAGCTCAAGTGACCGGGGACGGCCAATCCTCACGGGCGGGGGCCTGACCCGCCCGGCTGCGTCCAGAGCCTGGCAAAGGCACCGAGCTGGGTGAGCCACCCCAACCGCAGGGGAACGGTTCTCAGCCTGGGAGGCAGCGGCCAACACTATCTCCGTGTAGTCTTTGGGGCGATTCTGCAAGGTGAGTCTGGTGCCCGTTTTTACAGATGTGGAAACTGAGGCTCTAGAAAGCCGATCTGTCCGGGGTCTAGGTCAGAAGCCAGAATTTGAAACTCAGAAGGTCTTCTCCGGACGCTGGGAGCCTGAGAGCGGAGGTCGGAAGGGTGGGGTCCCGGCACCGAGGAACAGGGCAGGAGCTCAGCGTGGGCCACAGGTGCAGGACTCTGCCCTCCGTCCCGCCTCCTGTCCCCACGCAGCCTGGAGGTGCTGCCTACGCTTCAGGCAGCGCGGGCTGGGGGGGACCGGAGTGGAGGCGACTAAGCCACTGCTCTGCACGGCCCCCAGGTGCCCACGCCCAGCCTCACCCCTTACCCGCTGTCAGCCCAGGCGCACAGCCCCTCCCTCACCAGGCCACAGGAAACACCATCCCTCCCCGTGCCGCAGATTCCCAGAACCTGCCCGGAAAGGGAGTGAGTGCAGCGGCTTCCTGTGGTCCCCACCTGGCTGTCAGGGGCCGAGACCGTCCACCCCGCTTCCCCTGGCTCCCATGGGACGCCCGAGTCAGACCGTCTCACCCGGCCTGGGCTCTCCAGGGCAGGCCCGGGGCACTGGGAAGTTCCAGAATAGCACGGGCTTAAAAACCCAACAAGGGCAAGTACACAGGGTCGGGACTCCCCTTAGGCCTTGGCCTGTGTCCTTGTTTCCCGTCCGCATGCTCCGCTCCGCGGCCAGGACACAGGGGACAGCGCCTGGCACACACGGGCCTGTGGCAAACACGTGGGGTGAATTAAAAGGGAGGAGGGTCAGGGAAGAATTAAAAGCACCCATGCACGAAGCCTGTGAACTTCAGGGGCTCAAAAAAAAATCGGTCCCCTCGACACAGGAAATCAGTTGCACATGGCTTTGAAACGGTCTTTTCCCACACGGTGACCTGAAGATCTCCATCTCGTGTGTGCGCGCACACACACACACACACACACCCTCTACCCCTTCACCCCTTGTCCTGGGAAGGCAAGGAGTTTAGATTCTGGCTTCCAACCTGGATCCCAGACGAATTACTTGGCCTCTTTGAGCCACATCTATTAAAATAGAACAGAACTATAAAAATAAGTTCTCAGATACCTAAACTAAAAATCCCAGAATCGTTGATTTTGAGGATATCTATTAAGGGCTTACGACACACTGGGAACCATCTGCTCTCCTGGCGGTTTTGTAGACGGACGGCCTCTTCCACCAGTGACAGGTCTCTTCCCTTCTTCCTTCCTTCTCTCTCTCTCCAGTCCTTACACGTTGTAAGGTTCAGTTTCAACATCACCTCCTCCAGGAAGCCTTCCCGGACTCGCCTGCTGAGAGTTAACTCTGAGCCCCATCTTAGTACTCCAGAACTCTGCTCACCTCTCGTTGCCTTTATTACCCTCTGCCTAACATGATATTGTTTGGGAGTTTTCAGTACTATTTGCCCTCCTCCCTTCCAAAGAGCACACAAGGCAAGTTCTCAAAGGCCAGGACTAAAGATGATAAAAATCCAAGCCACGTTTCCTGGGAGCAGGAAGGCACATCGAAAGTAAGGCCCCCCCATCCCATCTCGGGCCTTGGATCCCAGTTATGGGAAGGACAGTATCTGGAAGTTAACCCATATCAACTCACTCCATCCATGGGGTCCTTTTACACCCCCATTTCACAGATGGGAAACTGAGGCCCAGAGCACAGAGGCAGGAAGTACCGCAGCAAGACTCCAGCCACCTCCACCTGACTCCCAGGCCGGGCTCCTAACTGCTCCAGCCCCGACACCCAGACTAAACACGGTTTCCCAACGTGGCTTCCTCCAGAGAAGGAGCCCGTGAACCAAAGATGTCATATAGGGATGTCTTCGTGCCCCCAGGGCGGCGGGATGCCTAGGGGCTCCAAGAGACCCAGAGTCCCCGATGGCTTGGTAAGGGGCGACTTCCCCGAGCCCCCCTCAGGTGCCCCTCCATCAGTCAGCCCTTTGGCCACACAGCCTGCACCTCCTCACCATCCGGCAGCTAAAGGAGTCACGCCCGGCACAGCTGAGGCCCCAGGATCCTGCCCAAGGCCGACAGGAAAGTCTGCCCTGTTGGGCCAGGGCTCACGCTAAACCAGCAGCTAATGTTATCTGGTCCAGCCCGTGCACACCCACACCCGCCCACACCCATACACACCCCTGCTCAGTCCCCTGGGGACCCCTCTCACCCCCAGCGTGCCTGGGCACATCACCAGCTCCCACTCACCTGAAGCAGGAGGCCGGTCCAGCTGGGGAGTGTCCCCTTCCCAGGCCAGACCCCTGGGAGGGAGGTGCAGGGAGCCCCAGGCCGGGAGAGGCCGGCTGTCCCCTCCCCCGCCAGTCCTAGTCCACCTCCCCCTCCCCTGTCTGCAGGGCTGAGTGGGGAGAGCACACGGCCGCCGCACCTCTCTGACCTCCCGCACCTGCTCCCTGCTCGTACATGACTAAGCGATTTCCACCTCAGCGTCCGCCTGCCAAGGGGCCCGCTGGCCGCAGGGACCGCACCACGGTGCCCAGAGCCGCACACGCTTCAACCCATAATTGGTGAGTCTTCTTCTTGGGAAAGAAAACCCCCTCCATGTTTTGTTTTGTTTTGTTTTCCCCTTAAATGAAACAAATCCACCCACGCAGTTACTGGAAACTCAAGCATGTGAAACTGAACCGTTTGCAAAGAGAATTAGTCAGCAACCTTGCGAACGGCGGAGCAGTCCCCTCCGCGGTGGAGGTGGGGCCGCCCGTGCTCTCGAGGTTCCCATCCAGGAGGGGACCGGGGGGCCCCTCGTGCACGCCACGTCCCCCAACCTGCAGGTGACGCCCTGGGAGCGGCTGAACGCGAGGGCGAGTCTGTTCACGCCAGGTCGAGGGTGAAACGCGCTTTTCTGGCTACGTACCGGTCCCGACTTTGTGAGACCTGATGGTTTCTGTAAGCCCTGGCTCAGGGATCAGACTCACATTCACATCCCGCCCCATCTAGTCAGGTGAACCTCTGCGGGTCTCAGTTTCCTCATCCGTAAAATGGGGGCAACGGAACCTGTCAGGATCACCCGGTCTATGTGGAGTCCTTTGTGTCTGGCACCAAACAGGCAGCGACACATGTGGACTCTTGAGCAGGCAGGGTGCCTTTCGTCAGGGAGCGACAGTGGGTGGACTGTTCTAGGGCTCTGTCCCTCCGGGTTCTGTCCCTCTGGCTGCAGTGGAATTTGCGGAGTCGGTTTCCAGCCCTGCTGCCTCGCCCAGGAGGTGGATGCGGGGGGAGCCCCTCTAAGATGGGGCTCAGAGTAAACTCTCAGCAGGCGAGTCCGGGAAGGCTTCCTGGAGGAGGTGATATTGAAACAGGCCAGGGGGACGAGTCTAGTCCTGGAGCCCTGAGCCCCAGGCTCCGCGACCCACGGCTCCTTGGCCTTGCCTTCTCCACTGTACAGGGAGGCCTCAGACATTTTATTCTGTGTTGTTTCTTTAAACAAAACAAAACACCCAGGGGTACCTGGGTGGCTCAGTCATTAGAGCAGCTGAGTCTTGGTTTTGGCTCAGTCATGATCTCACAGTTCCTGGGTTCGAGTCCCGCATCAGGCTCTGTGCTGACAGTGTGGCGCCTGCTTGGGATCCTCTGTCCCCACCACGCCCCCCACCCCCCCACCGCCCCTCCGCTGCTCTCTCTCCCTCTCTCAATAAATAAATAAACTTAAAAAAAAAAAACTCACTAAGTTATTTGCCTTCATTAAAAAAAAAAACTGGATTTCTGGCTTTTGTTAGGGGGGAAAAGAAATGGACGCTACAGAGCACTGGACCCCAGGGCACTGGGCAAGAGGCCACTCCCTAACCCAGGACGCACGCACTCTATTTTGCCACAGCCCCCCCCCCCCCCCGCATCGCCTTCCACTGGGTGCTTCCTAGGGCCTCGTTCCTCGCCCCTGGGGGTATCTGAGTTTGTGACCCAGTTTAAAACCCTAATTTTATGTAGGAGCGTGACCTCAGCCACTTGTCACTAGAAATATCCACAGGAAGTGTCCCTAGGGAAGGTAATTAAAGTCTAATGCTGCGGGCTGATTTTTCTTGGAGAAAAACAAGACGATGTAAGAAGAACTACACCCCAGTCTGGCCGAGGGCAACTCGGGGATGAGATAGTAATTTTCTGAACTTCTTTACGCGATTTACTAGACAAAGAACAGAAGCAGGTGTCCGGGGCCCTGCCCTCATTTCCCTGATTTCTTCCCTCTCCTTTGGCTTGTGAACCAAGAGGGCCTCCCTCTTGGGATCTCGCCCCCTGGACGTGCAGAAGGTGGGCAGCCTGCTGAGCAGGCCCTTCTGGAGGGTTCCAGGACGGCTGTTTGCAGGACCGGAAGCCCCCCCAGCCCCAGCTCTCCCGGCTGGCCACCCGTTTTGCTGATCGGAGGGGGCAGGGAAGGTAGGGTTCGGCGGACACAGCCGGATCTACTCTCAGCCCAGCAGAGACGCTGAAAATGTCAAGCGAGCATCTGAGGGCATTTTCGAGTTGTTTGGGTCACTCCTAAAGGCAAAAACACAAGCTTCAGGATCTCTGCTTTCTTGACTCTCCAACGGCCATCTGAATGAAGACTTCATTCAGTCTCCACGGAGCGCCTGCTAAGGGCTGGCCGGCGAGACACAGGAGGGACAGGCTGACGCGAACCAGTTCCCACCCAGTCTGTCTTCTGGCGCCTCCCCCACCTGGGAGCCCCTCCTGCACCCTCCCCTTCACCTGGCTAAGGCTTCTCTCCTCCAGAAAGTTCTCATCCCCCCGGGAGCACCCCAGGCACGCCCATGTCACATACCTTAACACCATGTGGCAGTCTAATGACTGCTGCCTTTGGACCCACGCCCCATCCCACCAGATCAGGAGCCTCCACGTGCTCAGAGGCCTCGTGGAGCCCAGACTGGGGCCGCATCCAGCCTGACTTCTTGGCTGTGTGACCCCAGGCAAGTTATTTGACTTTTTCGTGCCTCAGTTTCCCCATCTGTAAAATGGGCATAACCAACACCGCTCAGCAGAACTCTTGGGAGCAGTGAATAAGTTAAGGCGCGCAAAGTGCCATGCATGGTGCCCGGCACATAGTAAGTGCTCAATAAACATTAAGCAAACTGGTCTAAACCCAGGAGGCAGAGGTGGTCAGTGGGCACAGTCCACTGGGGACACGCACAGCCTTGCACCCAGCCTTGGACAACCGGCACACACTGTTGTGGGTCACCTCCCCCTCACATCCTCCGCAGAGCCCCAAATTCTACCCAGGCGGCCGTCAGCAGGTGCTTGCCAGGATCGTGCCGTGTCAGTGCAGCGACGAGGCACGAGACTGTCCAGTTCTCATAAAACGCAGCTCACGAGCTGCTTACCCAAAAAACCTCCGTGACTGTAATTCCTACACGGGTGCCGGCACGCACAGGGCTCAAAACCGCAATCCTCGTACCCTGGCTCCCGCCTGCAGAGCCCCTGACGCGGGGAGCGGTCATGAATCCCAGGATGGGGCTGCTGGCTGCCCGACTGTACGGTCACTACAAATCATCAAAGTGGACATTTACAGGGGCGCCTGCGGGGCTCGGTCGGTCGCGCATCTGACTCTTGATTTCGGCTCAGGTCACGATCTCACGGTTCGTGAGACGGAGTCCCACGTCGTCCGTGAGGTCGAGTTCGGCGCTGTCAGCGAGGAGCCTGCTTGGAATTCTCTCTCTGCCCTCCCCTGGCTCTCACGTGCACGTGCGCACACACTCTCTCTCAAAATAAACAAAGAGACGTTTTTTAAAAAGCGGACGTTCACGATGGGTGAGCGGCATGGCATGTGGATTACATCTCAGCGAGACTGCTCGGATCGAATCCTGCATTAAGTCCTGCTGTATACACTCTGAGCCTTGAAGAGACAGCATCCCGCTCTAATACCCAGGAAGGCCGGGTTCTCCCTGCTTTTGTCTTTTTAAAAATTCAAGGAGAACAATTACACCAAGGCAGAAACTTGGTCATCACAAGGGCTCCTGCATCTCCGTGCTGGCTTCTTCTCTGGCTGAAGGAGGGAAAGCCAACTCCATTTTTCTACTTTGCCCAAATACAGCAACGTTATCAGGTTCCCCAGGGATGCTCCAAACCCACCTCCGCAGAAAGAAAACAGAGGTCACATCCCTAATACCCAAAAGGTGCCCGATACCCAGCAATTCAGGCAGAACCATCCTGCCTGGCCCCTGACCTTGACCTTTATCTGCTCCTGCCGGTTCACCAAAATGTTCTGGGGAAAGGGCAGTCGGGCCAGGGAGTGGGGGGTGGGGGGTGGTGGCGGAGGGAGTGACAGAAGACCACTTCCAGTCTGCTTCTAGGACAGTGGCCTCTAAGCTTATTTTCAGCAGTTCATACAACTTCCCCCAAAGCTAAGTCTTGCACAGAACCCTGCACCCCTCAAAACAAAACAAAAAAAAAGATCAAAGTCGGCCTGTTCTGGTTCCAATGACCGTCTCCCCACTCTGGCGCAGCCCGAGGCTCTGAGGGAAACCAGCAGCCAGGGGATGCGGTGTCCAAAGCCACAAGATCCGCATCCGGCCCTTTCTGGGACTTTGAGGTTATCCCCTGGAAAGCAGGACCTTTCCAGAAAGCAGCGTGTCCCGTGCACATGAACAAGACGCACGAACAGCAGTCACGTGGCACTGGGTCACGGAGATGGGGGGCTCACGACACCAGCCTCGGCTCCTGCACGTGCCCCAAATTTTCCATGAAAATAAGGCACGTAAACGCTGACACGGAAGCAAAACCGCAGGAGTGGGGAGACACCCTGGGGGATGGGGGGACCCGGCCTTGGTTCAGCACTCGGCTCAGACATGGCCCCTGGGTCGGTGCCGTCCGGGCATCTCCCTCAGGGGAGGCACCGTGGCAGCGAAACAGCACCGGCATTCAGTGTGTATTGGCTGAATGACGAAGGAATTAAAAAAAAAAAAGCCTTATCCTGAGCTGTCTGGACACCCCCGAGGGTGACACGGTGGTGAGGAAGGCAGGCTTGCTGGGACCCTGGGGTCCCAAATTTGGCCCGATAGGGTAGAACCAGGAGAGCGGGGAAATCCCTATTGTTTCGAACATCACATTTCTCCAAAGAAGATGAAGTTTGTTTCAAGGGACCCTGACATTTAGATATAATTTATGCATAATTAAACACATTTCACACTGGTGTTGCCCCTTAGGGTGATTCTTCCAAGCTTCACAAATGCAAGGTGACCTTTCTCATTAGGGCTTCTCAAAATCTCCAAACCGCCAAGACCCTCAGACAAGCAAACACCCTCACGCGTCTCCCCCTGCACCCCCCCCCAAGCCCCCCGTCCTCAGAGTAATTAAGCAAGGAGGTTCTGATTCCCAGGTCCTCCCGATCTGTCCAGGGGCTCGTCCCCCAGAAAGCCGTGTCGGTGCCCCAAGACCTTGGCACGCTCCCCCCACCTCCCCCTGCCCCAAAACTGCCGTCCTCTGAATCCTGTGTTTTATGTCAGAACCGCATGAGGTCCCCTGGGATCGGCCTAGCAGACAGATCCCTCCACCACGGCCCATTTCCTGGGCGGCCCGAAGGGAGCCCCGGCAGGTGCAGAAGCCTCACGGAGCCTCCCCACTGCCCTGCCCCAGGAGAGGTCCAGGCCACGGGGCAGCACCACGCCAGCCAAAAACTCCAGCCTTGGCCAGACCTGCAGCCAAGCTACTGATGGTTAATGGTCTGCCGGGAGAGTCCCCAGAGCGTCCAGGCAAAGGGACCAGGGCCTTGACTGGGGCTCCCATGAGGACCTGGCCAGAGTGTTCAATGAAGAGGCGGATGGAGACAAACATTTCTAGTTTATCCGTCCTTCTTAGGAATAGCTTCTGGGGTGACTGGGGTGGGGTGAGGCCCAGGGTACCTCCTACCCACCCCTGGGCCTGGCATCCGGGGCCTCCCTGCTACACAGCAGCTTCCCGTGATCCTCCTCCTCATGGCCAGCCCCTCCTCCTTGGGGTCACTCTACCTCCCTGCCCCCTACCACGAACCCCACCCCACCCCCCCAGCCTGGAACAGTGCTCCTGCACAGTCACACGAGGCTCTCTGTGCCCAGCCAGCACCCCCGGCAGGTTGGCCAGTGTTTCCTGCACAGGCCTGTCACCTGTCATCTCTACCTGCTCCGTCACAGACGCTTGAGGGCTTAGGGCCGCTTCGCATGACTCCAGCGTCACGCCTGGCGACAGGAAGTGCTACACATGTCAGCGTGTTCACCAGAGCAGAAAGAACACGGGCCAGCTGTATGTCACCCACGTAGCCGTGTCCCCTCCAGCCACTTAGAAAACATCTCTGAAGCTCACTTTGCTCCTCTGTTGAGGGGGAGGTCATACCTAATCCCTAGGGCTGTTTGAAGAACTAGAACTCGGTCTATAGCAGCAGGGGCCTCAGGCCTGACACACAGCAGCCATCTGATAAAGGTTAACACCGTTTCTGGAAGATCGTACTTCGAGCAGAACAGGAGCGGACACGACCTCCCCGAAATGCTGCCCGGAGGCTGGGAGGGAAAAGGCGGGGAGGAAGCTGTCAGGGGCTCCAATGACGGAAGAGCCAACGTTCCCCGAGGCGGTGACAGGTCAGGTCTTGTCCCGAGCCGGGGCCCGCCGCTGGAGTGCCGGTGACCCAGCCAAGGGTGGCCACAGAGCAAACGGTGCGCCTGTCAGGGCATCCCTGCTCCAGAGCTCTGGGTCCTAGCTCAAACGAGACAGAGACAGTCCATCCCCTTGGGGCCCGATGGTCAGGTCTCAGCCACCACTGGGAGGGAAGGAGAAAGCGTGACTCACGAGAGCTGCGGCTCTGGTGGCAGACGGGCCGGCAGGATTTGAAAGTGGCACCAAATTATATTGTCAGCGATCCATTCTGGAAACAGCCGCCAGCCCCAGGTGGCCTGGGGTGGGGGAGAAAAAGCTCTGTGAGATACTGGCCCCCCAGCCCCAGAGCCGGTCCGCGTGGGGACACATGGGGCATCGCTGAGCGAGGTGGGGGATGACTGCACAAAGTGAGCTTGAGGCCAGGTCATGCCCTAAAGGCCACATCACGGATCTGGGGAATTTTCCCTAAGAGCAATGTCCCCGTGGATGGGCTTTGAGAAGGGAGTGGGCGTCGTCGGGTGTTCATTTTAAAAAGATCACTGGATGGGGCACCTGGGTGGCTCAGTGGGTTAGGCGTCTGACTTCGGCTCAGGTCATGATCTCGCAGTCCGTGAGTTCGAGCCCCGCATCAGGCTCTGTGCTGAGGCTCAGAGCCTCTGCTCAGAGCCTGGAGTCTGCTTCAGATTCTGTGTCTCCCTCCCACTCTGACCTTCCCCCGTTCATGCTCTGTCTCTCTCTGTCTCAAAAATAAATAAACATTAAAAAATAAATAAAAAAATAAAAAGATCACTGGGAAAAGTTTAACACAATGAAAAGGATGGCTGGGAGCAGGAGGGCGGTGGCTGGGTCTTGGGCGGCAATGGATGCGGAGAGGAAGGCAGGTGTTTAGAGTTCTAGGTGAATGTTTTAGACGAGCTGTCTGAACAGAACCACCCCCACCTTCAAGCGGCCCCCACGTGAGCCAGGAAGGGAAACGCAGCTTCCATTCAGGAAACACTGAACTTTCCACGCCAAACGTAATTAGCCAGAAGCCAGACACAAAAGGTCCCAGAGTCGATGATTCCATTTATAGGAAATGTCCAGAATACACAGATCCAGAGAGACGGACGAAGGCAGACTGCTGGCTGCCGGGGGCTGGGGGAGGGGGCGGGCAGGGGATAGCCATCGGCTACGGGGTTTCCCTTTGGGTGATGAAAATGGTGGGAACGTGGGGTGCCTGGTGGGGGGGGCTCTGTCGGTTAACAGTCTGATTCTTGATTTCGGCTCAGATCATGACCTCACGGTTCGTGGGTTCGAGCCCCACGTCGGGCTCTGGGCTGACAGTGTGGAACCTGCTTGGGATTCTCTCTCTCTCTCTCTCTCTCTCTCTCTCTCTCTCTCTCTCAAGATAAATAAATAAGTATGTTTTAAAAAAGAAAAAAAATGTTGAGAACTAAAAATGCTTCGTTTTAGGTTGTATGGAATTCACCTCAATTAAAAAAAAAAGCAGTCAGTATCGCAGAACATATTAAGGGGCCTCCTGCGGCTAAGGGCTCTCCAATGGGCCGCCAATCCCATTTCTGCTGCGGGTGCCATCGTATCCCCACAAACCCGGGGTCCCTTCTGTCACTCTGTGGCCCCCTATGTCAATTTCTCAGGCCACGGTGACATCCAGTCTTCCAGCCTGTCCCCTCTGGCCACTCACTTACGCCGCTCCCCTTCTTCATGGCAGAGTTTGGCAGGTGAGGGTGTAGACCCGGGAGCCGGGCTGCGGGGCTGGGCTCCCAGCTCCTCCCCTCAGGCCCCAGTGGCCCTGAACGTCTGTCTTCCCGTCTGTAAAATGGGGCTGCACCGCCCTACAGGCCTCACCGACGGCATGAGGACTAACTATACGCACAAGGGGCATCAGAGGGCCCACCGGGACCGCCAGCCTCCCGCCAGCCTCCAGTGGTCACCAAGCCCAGCACCTGAAGTTCTGAGCCCAGCCCTTCAACCCGACCTCTCTGCGGGCCCTTCCTCCTCCGTTTCGTCCAGACCGCCCAGCTGGGCTTTCCGGTGGCGCTAAGCCCGGCCCCTCTGCCTACCCTCGGGTCCCCAACACTCCATCCATCTCTACCTCTCCCGTCTGAACCGGAGGAAAACGAGTTTCTTTCCCACACCAGCTCTGCTGTGCCCAGATGCTCTTTGTGGTCGAAACCCGGCTATTTATAGTGAACGTGTGCCAGACAAAGTACCGTAGGAAACAGCGTCCACCACGAGGAGGCCGTCGGGTTCTAGGGACCCGTGGCTGAGACGGTAAAGGCGACAGACCCAGACGGGGAGTCGCCCCGAGGCCCTCAGCCACCGCCTTGAGGAGCCCAAGTCAGAGCTCACGTTCAAGAAGCATCCCGCGCCCGGGCCCCTCTCCCCACAGGCCCCTCCCGGCGTCCTGCGGCCTCTCGGCCTCACTCAGCCCTACCCCAGCCACAGGCCAGCCCGTGCTCGCCTCCTGCACCTGCTATCCTCCCACCTGGGGTGCCCACCCGCCTCCCCCTGCCCTCTCCTTGTCACCCTCTCCGCGACGCCCAGGTAAGGTCATCAGGGGAGACAGGCCGGTCTCCGCCACTAGACAGACAGGTCTCTGAGAGTGAGACCCGCCCCCCCGCTTCCTTCGGATCCTCTGCCCAGTAGACTGGCCGCACACGTAGGGGCTTAAAAATGTTTGAGCGAAAGAATGAATGACAAGAAGTCCAAAATAGCTCAGACGGCTTGTTTTGGACTTCTGGACCTCCCACAGGGTCACGGGGGACATTCTGGGCAGTCAGGGGGCGGGTGATGGGTGAGTCCGTAGGGATTGAAGCCACCAGCCCCTCAGGATGTCGGGGCTGTGCACTGCGGCCAGTGCTGATGCACGTCACCGCCCTGAAACCTCACGGCCACCCCATGAGGCGGCTGTCACACCGCACAGTCAGGGGGGCCGACGCTCTGAGGGAAAGCCGGGGTCCGGGCCGCCCCTGAGCCCAGATTAGGTCTCTCCGAGCCCTGCTGGGAACCACTGAACCGCCAGCCCTGCCCGCACTCACCCGTCCAACAGGTACCTGGGAGACGCCTACTGTGTGCGCTGAGCGCTGGGGACAGAGCGGTGAGCGAGACCCCGTGTGGCCTGGCCCTGCCCACCCCACCCCACCCCCCACCCAGGCTGTCCAGCGGGACAACTGCCAGCTGCCCGCGGTGCCTCGAGAGGGTGAGCGTGTGTCTGGCTGGGACTCTGGGTGGAAGGTGGAGGCAGGCCTCCCGCCACGGGAACACCCCGCGAGCAAGTGTCCCTCTGGGAGGGACACTTTTACAAGCCGGGGGCACGTGGGTGGTTTGGTCGGTTGGTTACACATCAGACCCTCGGTCTCAGGTCAGGTCACGATCTCACGGTTTGTGGATTCGAGCCCCTCGTCTGGCTCTGCGGCCCCCACCCTGTACTGACACCGATGGACGGATAAGCAAAATATGGCCGATCCATACAATGGAGGACTATTCTGTTTTGAAAAGGAAGGACGTTCTGACGCAGGCTACAACACGGACGACCCCCGACAACATCAGGCTGAGGAGACCAGCCAGTCAGAGAAGGACAATCCGCAGGACCCCGCCTAACTGAGGGAGCGCTGGGAGTCAAACCCGCAGAGACGGAGGCAGAATGGAGGGAGCCAGGGGCCCGGGGACCCTGTTTCTAGAAGAAAATGCCAGCACAAGGGTTCTACCCCAGGCATGCCTCGGCTCATGCCAGAATCTCTTCTAGTAACCCCTTGGAAAAGAAGGTTCCAAAGTTTCCACTTCAGCCCAGGCCTCTAACAAGGGCCCCAGGCCTAGCTGCCGTCCCGACACATCCATAGGCCATTTCTACCTGGGACAGGTGCAAGGTACCTCCACGCCCCTGGCCCCCAGCCCTCGCTATGGGGTCACCACCCACTGTGACCCCCCCAAACTAGCGAGGAGGCTGACAGACATCGGCATGTCCAAACAGCTCTCGAACCTGTGGATTTCACCTTGAAAACACCGCCAGCCTCCGTCCCAACCAGCAGGAAACAGATGCACAGACGCAAGGAAGCATTTTGAATAATCACAGGCCCCCAAACAGCCAGCAGCTGTGTGGCCACAAGCAGCCTGTCTGACAAGGGCCGTTCACAGCTGGCACAGCTGTCAGGACCTTGTCACCAGGTAGACCCTGGATTCCTCCTCTGTGTGGCACTTACGTGTCACCTGCCCGGAGTCTCGGGCCCAGATCACCCGGCGCCTCCCTCATTTTCCCAGAGGCACCCCGAGGATGGCAGGTGCCCCCACACTTCTCCGCCTGTCCGTCACCCGCGCGGTGACTTCAAGATGGTCAAGGTTGGGTTTAAGATTGGCCCGGGCGCCATGTTTTTTGGCAAATGACTCCCACGTCCCCTGCTACCCAGGTGCGATCTCGAACGCCCGTGCCTGCACGAGGCCCAGCCTCCATGGTGGGGGGTGGGGGGCAAAGCAGGGCTGAGTCTTTCAGGGTCTCCTCCCCGTCTCCACGGGAGGCCCAGGGGAGCTGATGTGGTTTGTCCGATGGCCAGCGGACTGATTCATTTGTCATGTTGAGCAATGAACAGGATTTTTTAAACACAAAACAAGCAAGAGGCTTCCCCAAAACTCTGGGGTTGGGGGACAACAGGACGGATCCCCCAGTGAGCCGTCCTCGCCTTGCCACAGCCAGGAGGGACCCTCAACTCCAAGTCGGGAGGAATACACTTCCCCCGACTTGCCCCCAGGGAATCACACTCCGCCTCTATGAAACTTGATATTTCCCCTTACACGCTGAGGAACTACTTACAGATGACCTGAGGTCTGCTTCAGAATGGTCCAGCCTGAGTGTGCACACGCATATGTAGACGTGCGTGTGGATGCGTGCACACGTGTGTGAGCGTGGGCGTGTGTATGTGCTGACCCTTGAAGCTGGTGAGGGCACCTTATACTCTTCTCCCAACTTCGGTAGGTGTTGGAAATTTTCCATCATAATAAAAAGCTTTCATTAAAAAAAAACAGCAGGGGCGCCTATGTGGCTCGGTCGGTGAAGCGTCTGACTTCGGCTCAGGTCGTGATCTCACGGTCGGCGGGTTCGAGCCCCGCGTCGGGCTCTGTGCTGACGGCTCACAGCCTGGAGCCTGCTTCGGATTCTGTGTCTCCCTCTCGCTCTGCTCCTCCCCCACTCACGCTCTGTCTCTCTCTCTCTCTCAAAAATAAATAAACATTAAAATTTACAAAAAAAAATAGCCCACGCTTCTTGGAGAAAAGGCTACGGTGATGGCGGTGGCGTGCTGTGCTGAGTAAAGGCTTACGCACCAAAATCAGTGTTAGAGTTTTGTTCCACCAGCCAGTAGCAGCAAGACTTTGGCCAAGTCATGTGGCCATTCCAACCCCAGGAAAACCAGTTTGCTGCCCCGGGTTCTTAGGAAAAGCACAGGGTTAACGTGTCAAGGACTCAGATCACAGCCTCGTGCCAGCATGTTCTACAAAACCATTTCTTATCACTGCCATCGTCATCATCAACATCATCGTCATCTCCAATAACATCCCGCCTGTAAAGCACTTAGTAGCACATGCCCGGCACCTGCCTATGAGCTAGACTTTTACTCTTAGATCAGGAGGAACTCCCTCTATCAGATAACTGGGAAAAGGGAAAGCATTATGTTTCTTGAAAGGAACCGGTGTGGAATTTCTGGACAAAACTCTGAACGCCGTAGAGTCGGAGGTTTTGCTGAATGTGCAAATGCATCGGCAGGCAAGTCTCTGCTCCCCCGAGGAGAGGGAAGGTCCAAGAAGGGACCAGGCACAGCGAGGAGAGCACACAGAGAGCACCCCATCGCCCTTGGTGAGCAGGGGCAGCGCTGGCCTCCACTGGCTGGACCCCCAGCCCATTCCCAGGCCCCAGTGGAGAAATTAAACATCTATGCCGATTGCCCAGGGGTCCACAGAGTTTTAGAGGGCAGCCCCAGGACCCCACTGAAGGGTGGCTTTAGCTTTGCTGGAGCAGCCCAAGGAAGGCAGCCTCACCCAGCAACAGAGTGACATCACCCAGGGCCCCTGGCAGGACCACTCCTTCCTAGGAGCCCCGCAGCCCCCACCAATCGCCCCGCGGCCCCGACCTCCCTGAAGCCAGATCTGCCCCTGCTCGTGACTGTCAGAACCACTGGGGTCCATGGGCCACGGCTTTTAGTCTTCTTGCTTCCCTGGTGGTAGCCAGGCTGGGAAAGAAAAGGATTTGTGAAGTTATTGCATTAGGCCACCCCACACCTCCCCATCTGCAAACACACACACGCACACTCTCTCTTTCTCTCTTTCTGTCTTTCCCTCTCTTTACTGGGTAAAGCCCTGTCTGCAAAAGAAAAAGCAGTAAGAGAACGAGAAGTGCTTAAAATGATCTAATCGGGCCCATCACCTGACAGCTGGGCAGCTGCGAGGTGCCTGGCCCGTGACCTCAGCACGGGAGGCAGTAACCGGCAGCCACAGCCAGGGGTCTGGAGACCGTCCACAGCCCTGGGTCTGCTGTTTGCGTAAGCCAGCCACCCTCTCTGGACCTCTGCTGGGAAGGGAAAGGCTGGCCTACGCAGATGCCCTGCAAGTAAGACAGGGCTTCCCCAGCTCCATGATTCCTTAGCAGGGTAGGGGGGGTGGGGGGCGATGCCTGTCTATGCCTCTCATGCTTAATCTAGCACTTTTCACCACCCAGAGGGGCAGTATCAGATAGGGATGGGACACAGAAGGGAGGAGCGCCCCCCCCCCCCCCGCCGCCTTCCTTGCTCGCTGTCCTCAATAATCGGGGATGAAGTTCTGGGCCCCCTCCCCAGCTGTCCTACCCCGGGAGAGAATTCTGCCAAAGACACCAAACTGGAGTCACCGGGGGATGGCGTTGTTTTACCATGGCCACCTGTTAAAACTCAGCTCATGACCAGTTTCTGATGCTACAGGCTGGCGTGTTTAATTAAATATTACTCACTCAGGAAGCAGCCCCTGCCAACTCACCCCCAAACCGTGCGGCTCATTTTCGGAGAAAAAGAGAGGGAGGGAGAAGGAGCCTGGGTCCTCCCGAGCCGGCACCACCGGCAGGGTGTCCCTGCGCCCGGTCCCCGCACAGCCCGCTTTTGAGAACCAAGCAAGGGAAGTCAAGTAACCAGCCCTCAGTAACCAGCAGCCCCACTGCCAGGTTACCATGGGGGGCATGCACACCCTCACTCGCAGAGAAGCACACCCCGCACCGACACACTCACACTCACCCCAGGCACACACGCAGAGACACATGCCCTAACTCACCCACAGACATGCAGAAACATTCAGAGACACACACAGACCCAGAAGCACAGTGCAGACACACACTTAATCTCACACGGACACACCCTCAGACACACCCACACAGGCAGGCTCAGGGACACACATTCACACTGTCACCAGACCTCTCGCACACAGACAGGCTCTCAGGCACACACCACACTCACACACACACACACACACACACACACACACACACACACACACTCTTGTAGCCTCCCATCAGGGCAAGCCACGGCGCCAGGGGCCAGTTAACATTCCAGGAACCTTTGCCTTGAACTTGAACAGGACAACTACCAGGTCGCACACACCCCGGGCGCGCAGACTGAGCCATCCCGCGGCTCCACCGACCCACCCAGACTGCTCTGGTTTTTCTGTTTTAATCGATTTGCTGACACAACACTCGGCTCCCCCTTGGCTCCCCCTTGGTTGCCGGGAGAAGCTGCGGCGGCTCCGGGACGGCGGAGAGGGCGGCGCCGCCCGGGGTGTCGCCCGGCGGGCTCCCCGGGGGAGGCGCGGAGGACAGGGCGGGGGGAGCCCCGAGGGGGCCAGTAAGGGCCGCGCTGCAGAGCCGGGTCCCGACTGGCGGGAAAAGCGAAACTAACTTCGCGGAGCGGGGTCGCGCTGCCCCCGTGTGGGAGGGGCAGGTCAGCGCCCCCGCCTCCACCGCGGGGACAGTCGCGGTCGCAAGAGCCCCCCCCCCCCCGGGGCGCCCCGGCACCTGGAAGTCGGCGGGGGCCGCTGCGCGTCCGGGGTCCCCTCCCCGGGTCTGCAGTAGCTGAGCCTCGATCCCCGGCGCGACGGTGGCCGCGGCCGCCGGGGACCACCGCCCTGTCTCGCCCCCGCAGGTGGGATCCGGGGCCGCCGCGACCCGCAGGCGTCCGCAGCGGCAGCGGCGCTGGGCGGCGCCCCGGCCCCCTCGCCCGGGACCTGTGGCGAGAGGAGGGTTCCCCGCGGGACCCTCACCCACCAGGTCCCCAGCGCCCAGCCCCGCGCCCACCACTCAATCCTCGACCGCCGCCATGCCCGCGCCCACCCCGCCCGGACCCCCCACCCACCCGGTGCCCGTGCCCGGCTCTGCCTACCTCGCCAGGGAGGGCCGCCTGCGCCGCCGCCGCTCTCCGGGGCCGAGGAGGCCGGGGCGCCCCGGGCCGCGCCCGCCGCAGGGAGCGAAGTCGTCTCCTCCCGCGGCCCCGGCGCCAGCGCCTGGAGCCTGGTTCCTGCCGCGAGCGCGCGGGCAGCCCGAGCGCGACTTCTGTGCAAAGAAGAAAAAGCAGGCGAGGGCTTTAAAGTGCAGGGAGAGAAACGCGCCGGGGGGGGGCGGGGCCGGTGCGCCCCGCCCCTCCCACCCCGCCAGCCCCGCCCCTCGGCTCCCGCCCCGCCCCTCGGCTCCCGCCCCGGCCCCGGCTCCCGCTCCCGCGCGCCGGGCGCTGTGCGCCGCAGGGGCGGCCGCGGGGCGCCGGGCGGCGGGGGCGCCCCCCTGTGCCGCCCCCTCCTCCGCCCGCCCCACCGCCCCACCCGGAGGCCATCGGGGCGCGCGCGGGGCGGCACCGGAGCGTCGGTCCCTCCGGAGGCGTCTTCGGGAAGCGCCGGGCAGCCTCCGCTGGGCGAGAGGCCGGGGTTGCAACACCCGGCGGGCCGCGGCTGGGGGCAGACGGGGGGTGGGGGGGGGGGCGGGGGGAGGGGGACTTACTAATAATAATTTTTAAAACCTCTTGGGAGGGTGGGGGTTGTTTCAATAACCTTGGGAGCAAGGCCTTGCTTGCCTCATCCGAAATTCCCAGCAGTTTAAAGTTCCGCAATTCGAAGGCACAGGAGAGGAGGACGCAGGGACCGTACTCACAAGGGACCGGGCTCTCTGGGCTCCCGGACCTCGCGGGCCCCCCGGGCACGTTGGCTCAGGACACACAGCAGGCGGCGCTCTGTGAGTGTTTGTTGAATGAATGCGCGAGCGATTGCCTGCTGTAGGACCTCCACCCCCGAAGAAACTTCTTATAGAGTCTTGGGGCTCTTGGCTCGTCCCAGGAATTTTCCTCCTCAACCCTAGAACCGGGAACGTCCTAAAGAAATTAGTGTTTGAAGAGCGACATCTCCCAGCTTTCCTCCACCCTTCACGATGTGCGGTGTCCGTTGAAGGGGGTGGGGAATTAGCGTGCCCGGAGCTGTAACAGATAATGTGGTTCCCGAGTTATTTCATCTTGGCCATACCTCTGTAGAAGAGGACTGCTCTTACATCTTTGCTGCTGAGAAAGAGCTGGACTCTTACCGTTTCCAGAGGTTGACCTCTTCTCACCTCACTGGCTGAAGATCAGTTTTGTTTTTAAAGTTTATTTATTTATTTTTTTAAAATGTTTTATTTATTTTTGAGACAGAGAGAGACAGCGTGAGCACGGGAGGGGCAGAGAGAGGGGGAGACACAGAATCCAAAGCAGGCTCCAGGCTCCGGGCTGTCAGCACAGAGCCCGACGCGGGGCCGGAACTCACAAACCGCGAGATCGTGACCTGAGCCAAAGCCTGACGCTTAGCCGACTGAGCCACCCAGGCACCCCAAAAGTTTGTTTATTTTGAGAGAGAGAGAGAGGAAAAGAAAGTGTGAGTGGAGGAGGGACAGAGAGAATCCCAAGCAGGCTTTTTGCTGCGAGCACTGGGGCTCGAACTCACCAACATGAGGTCCTGACCTGAGCTGAGATCAAGGGCAGAGCGCTTAACCGACTCAGCCACCCAGACGCCCCTGTGTTGTTGTTTTTTTTTTAATTAAAAAAATTATTAAGCCCCCACTGACTGCTGTGGGCCGCGTGAGCCTCCGTGGGCATTCTGGAGGCTCAGTTAACATTCCTGCTTCCGGTTGTCTGGGAACCCAGACCGCTGGGGTGGGCAGCCATCGTCAGCAACCCAGGGGCCCTTGGAATGTAGAGCATGGGACTCCCTCTCGCCACTTTGCAATGCGAGGACATTAGTTGGCCCAGGGTGTAATAGCACTTGGGACAACTGTGAAAACATCCAGGAAGGCGAGGGCTTTCTTAGTTCCTGGTATACCTGGGAGGAGTCTGATTGCTGCAGAGCACAGCCTCTTCTGGGTTCTGGGTCTCTCCCCTGGAGGAGTAAGCACGGAGGGGTGCGTCACACAGGAGGTGTGCACCCCTCGCCAGCCGCTGTCCGCTCCTGGGGCTGTTGCCACAGCCTCATGAGTCGCAGTCCTCCAGGCTCCGCCTCTTATTCTGGAGGAGACCTTTGGGGACAGACCGGAGCAGATTGTGTGTAATTCCAGTGGTGAGATCTGTTCATTTAGGGCCGAAGACCTCACCTTTGATGTGTGGGCCCTGAAATGGATGGTTCCCAATTAGGAGTCCTCAGCACCCCTACTCCACCCTCCTTCAGCATTAATCTTGAAACCTCAGCTTGGAGCCAGTTGGGGAATTAGATCCTGCTGACCTAAATTTCCCAAAGCAATCTCTGGGGGAGTGAGCCTTCCTTCTCTCCTCCAGGACTCCGGGCAGGTAGGCAGGACCACGCTGGAAAGCTGGTCATCGAGCGGTGACCCTCTGTGGCACGGGACGCTGTTGAGCAATTGTGGAGACCAGAAAGGGCTATATGCTCATCCTATCAGTGCTGATACTACTGTTTGCTAAAAAGATACAAAATCTTGCAATAGTGTGACATCAGCTGATAAACATCCAGGAATTTGAGGACTGACTCAAGTCTTAACCGATCTGTGCTCCACTGGGGTGAGTAGGGAGGGGAGGGGCTCTGGGCCTGGTGATGCCACCCTCCAACTCCATTCCCCTGCCCCCCCAACCCCTCCCCCTTTCATCACTGGCATCTGCACATATAATTCATTCCCTTCTGTAATCTGCCTCAGGAAAATGACCGGAAGAAATTACTAGATAGCAAATTAACATCAGCTGTTTTTTTCTGAGGACGGAAAATCTGTCCAGGGAGACCTTGGACACCTTTGAGCCCTTAGAACAGAATCTTCTACCCTCACAAGTTCTCATCTCCCAGGGCACCCACCTTCTCTGGGTCCCTCTTGCTGCCTGGAGTGAATGGAGAAGGGTTTTAAAATTAGACAAACCCCAGCTCTGCCATTCACTGCCTGTATGACCTTGAACAAATTACTTAACCTTTCTGAGACTTAGTTTCTCCATCTGTAGAACAGCTCTATGTGTTTCCCATGATTTGCTGGGGGAGGGGCAATCATCCCACAAATACTGAGTACAACATGTGCAGGGCAATGTGTGAGAATGAAATCAGAGGTTTTTGAGGAATTTCGGAACAAGAGACACATTTTAGATATTATTAGTGACAAAAGAAACCAACCAACCCCAAAACAAAAGCAAACTTTCCGGGGAAAAGCATGGGATCCATACACGAAAGGGTAGCAAGATTCACCAGAACAGAAAGAACACTGAAGCATATTAGTAAAATGTAGGTCCATTCTGCATCCCTAACATAAGATATACTTATCTCATGAAGTGAAATTGAAATCCAGTGGACCTAATCTTACAGAACTTTGATCTTAAAGCTTTCGTGAATTAGTACATATTGATTCATTTTCTCAACTCTTGGCCTTAACTGGCTTTGGGTTTCACACAGAGGCATGTGTTGTTAGACAGTGACACCTGCTGGTAAATTATGGTATTGCAGTGTAGCTCTATCAGACATTATTAATCATCAGTATAAAGGGGAAATGTGGAGAAGAATTGGGGGAACTTTAAATGAGACACTAGGTGATAACCAAGCTTGAGGAGACTTCCTGTGACCTTGAGAAGAGATGATCTTGGGCTCATGATACCAATTATTGCAAAGTTCTTCAAAAACACTTGCAGTGAATTAAAAGTGAGCAGGCTATGGTCTTGGTGCCTGTTTTAACTCTTTACCAGAGACTTTCAGTGTGTTTTTTCCCCGTGGGATGACATCTTCAATATTACAGGAAAACCCCATAATAGAAGTAAAGCAATCCTTGAAGTATTTATTCACTTAATCCTTCAGTATTTTTAAAAATTAAATAGTGAAGCACTGAATGAATAAATATTAAACAGCACTACTCTGTACCCAAGAGAAAGAAAAGTAAAAAAAAAAAAAAAAAAAAAATAGACCAGGTTCCTGACCTTAGAAAATTTCAATTTAAGTGGGAGAGACAGACAGTAAATGGTAGGCGAGATCATTTCAGATAGTAATAAGTGATCATAAATAATCACTTGTTATGTAAGTTTGCTCCATGGTCTATTTTTCTTTGGACAGAGATCTGTATTCGGTGGCCTCAGTTCATACTCGCTTCAGACTCTACATAAAGATTCTAGAAAGGTCATCCTTCTGTTCCCAGAATGACAGATCAGAGACCTCCAATAGTCAGGAACGTGTTTTTCCTTCCCATCCCCCACAGCAGGGCTTGGTAGACACCCTGAAAATGAGCCCAAACTGACTGGTCCAGCCTCTCTCGGGGTCCCCCAGCCCCAGCGAGGGGGTCAGCTGCCTCACTCCCTCAGCAAGCACTTACCGGGAACGAGCTATGTCCTCCTCTGTGCCAGGAGCTTGTGAAGTTAACACTGGTCTCACAGAGACCAGTCTGAAGACTAAAGATGGACTAGTTCCCATCCTGAATCCTGGAAGAGCATCTCTAAGATCTTGGAACATTGGTCCTGCCATCCTTCTGCGGAGAGCCCGGCACATTCTGGCTGGGATTGGTGATGCCCGTTCTGGCTGGACTGTTTCCTCATCAGGGGTGCCCTGGGTTGTTCTCCTTAGGGGACACCAGGTTGCAATAAGGAAGGATTAAGGCATCCAAACCCATAAGATGGTCACAGATACATATATATTTTTTAAGCTAACGTTTGTTGAATGCTTATAATGTGCCAGCTACCGTGCTCTGTGCTTTACACGTATCACCTCCTGTGACAACCCCTCCCGCCACGAGGTAGGTACTATGATTATCTACATTTTACAAATGGAAAGCTGGGCTACAACGTGGTGAAGAAGATCACCCAGAGTCGCCTGGCTGGCAAGTGGCAAGACCAGGACCTGAATCTGGAGGGACTCAAAAGCCCCAGCCATCCGTTGGCCCCGGTTGGACCGACGCCTGTGAACCCAGGGCGCCAGGAGCACCGAGGGCCAGAGAGAAGATTAAGTGCCACCGTATCAGCCTACGGAAGGGGTCAGGCACAGAACAGCAGCCAAACGGGAGACAGACCCGACGAGGAAATGAGTGGACGGCCCCTCCCGGGGGTGGCTCTGCGGCCAGGTGGAGGGTGAGAAGGGAGGTCAGAAGAGTGAGGTACCGAGATGGCCAGCAGTGGGCCCAGCTCCACGTTCCATTCATTTGACGCCAACCCCCCCCTCCAGGAACTCCCCACACCGTCCACTGCCTACCACCTCCTGTACACATCCATCCTATGCCATGGGTACTGGGGTTGAAGAGCTCGCCCCCCAAAATCCTTGCCCACACTCAACCTGTGACTATGACCTTATATGGAAATAGGTCCACACTGTCTTCAAGTTAAGATGAGGTCATGCTGCATTAGGGTGGGCCCTAACCCAATGGCACGTGTCCTTATAAGAAGAGGGAGTGTGGACACGGAGGAGAGTGTGATGTGACGGCAGGGATTGGAGGGGGGTGTTTACAAGCCAAGGAACGCCAAGGATCGCCAGCAACCACTACAAACCAGCAGGGGCAAGGAAGGATTCTCTCCCAGAGCTTTCGCAGGGAGCGCGGCCCTGCTGACAGCCCGATCTTGGACTTCCAGCCCCCAGGACTGTGAGAGAATACATCTCCTGTTGTCCAAAGCCACCCGCAGGAAGTGATGCGCATGGCCTTCATCACCTGTCCCCTGGATGGCCGCCACGGCCTCCTCACCCGTCTCCGTGCTGGCACTCACGGCTCCTCTGATCCGTTTCCCGCTCGGCAGTGAAAGTGATCTTTGCAACATACCTACGGCACGTGGGCCCTACTCACGCTCTTCCCACAGGGTCCAGGATTCTTACCGTCCCGCCCACCCCCAGGCTCGAGGTGGTCTGGCTTCTGCTGCCCCATCAGCCAGCTCTGCGTGGCGCCCTGTCCCACCTCTCCGGGCTCTGCTGCTTTCCTCCGAGTTCCACGCTCCCTCCTGCCTGGGAGCATCGCCCCACAGCCTCTCCACCTGGATTTCCATCCCATGTGTGCTTTCTGCAGCCACCACTGGTTCCTCCACCTGCTCCCAGCTCCCGCTCTACCTGACCTGATCATTGCCTCCTACTGCCCCCTCTCCCATTTACCCCACCCCACGCTCGTCACAGCGAGAATTTTATACTTAACTTATCTCAGACCTTGGCACACATGGGCCTTTGTAACAGTCCGCCGTTGCTGTGTAACAAACCACCCCAAAACTGTGGCTTCCGGCCACGATCATTTATGCTCGCTCACATTTCTGCAGCGGGGAGTGGGGAAGCGGCTGGTCCTGCTGGGCTTAACCGGGT
This sequence comes from Panthera leo, assembly GCF_018350215.1. Classification (NCBI taxonomy): domain Eukaryota; kingdom Metazoa; phylum Chordata; class Mammalia; order Carnivora; family Felidae; genus Panthera; species Panthera leo. The sequence continues at coordinate 6,477,197 of NC_056686.1, read as the reverse complement.
GACTGTGCTTTGGGCGACTTTGCCTCGTTTGGCTCATTGATCTCCTCTGTATGCTCATCCTGGGACTCAGGCAGAAGGCACACTGGAAACCCCTGGGAAGCCCCATGGTGCCAGCACATTTCAATCTCTGCTTGAGTCGTGTCTGCTCACCCCCCTGCCCCTCATTGGTCAAAACCAGTCACACGGCTGAGTCCAGTCCTCAATCAGTATCTGTTGACTAAATACATTTGCTTGAACAAGATTAGTCATACGGAAATGGAAGGATAGTCATTGGAAAGCAAGGGACAAGGGAGGAGGAACTCCTTGGGAGGGTCCTGAATGCTTTGTGCGGTTGACACGCCCTGGTCCCCAGGCTGGACTTCATGAAAACGTCTCCTGGCGACCCCACAACTGTCAGCATTATGCTCCCGTGGGGAGAACACAGGACACTCCCCACCTTCAGGGGACCTTCACTCACCCACTTCTCACCTTCAGCAGGGTGAGAAGCACCATCCCTGCTAGGCCCTGGGGGGGCATGCTGGGAGAGGAACCACTCCCCCCTTCCCTCCTGCTATCCCTCCTTCAGTACACCGGCCCCTCGTGCCTCACTGCCCATGGCTGCCGGCCGGTCAGGCCTGGGCGTTGCTGTCCCCCCGCTCCCCACCCCCAACTTTTCTTGGGAACAACGTGCCCAAGAGATTCGGAGGGAATTAGTGATAAGGAATTAAAAGACAAAGCACTACTTGGCTACAGAAAATACACACACACACACACACACACACACACACACACACACACACAGATACCAGAAAGGAAATGTAATCTTAGCATACTACGCGGCTCAGCTGTTAAGAATATTTAGATAATCATAATAACGGACACAGCGAATACTGACTTACTCCAGTGTCGTGATTTAACTCCAGTCTGAAGCCGGAAGGAGACCACGGAGCGGAGGATGGTGATGGTGATTGATATAATAATATTAATGGCCAACGCTCATTGAGAGCCTATTATGTGCCAGGCCCAAAGCACACGGGCAGGTCCACTGCCTGCTGACGCGAGCCCGGCGGGGTGCATACCAGCACCCCACACCACAGCTAAGGAAACCGAGCACAGATGAGGTAAAGAACTTGGTCAGGGTTGCTCCGCCGTAAGTGGCAGAGCCCGGTTTCGAACCCGGGTAATCTGGCTCGAATTATTCTCTTCTAGGTAGTTCCTTAGGTTTTAGACATTTAGGTGATATTAAAGTGAAAAGACATAGGAAACCGTGGTATGAGCAGGCTATTGAGAAATATGGCGGTAGATATCCAAAATAATGGCCCAAAAGAATCACAAGTAGTCACTTCTTGGGTGAAGCATTTGGGCGTGGGGGTGGGGCAGGAAATGGTTTGGGTTTGCTTGTAGGTAGCCCTCTGGTATTTTAAAAACTACTTGCATGTCTTATTTTGATTCAGATACAAATCAAATCGAGAAGGGCGCCCGAGTGGTTCAACCGGCTAAGCGTCCGGCTTCGGCTCAGGTCACGATCTCGCCGTCCGTGAGTTTGAGCCCCGCGTCGGGCTCTGTGCCGACGGCTCGGGGCCTGGAGCCCGCTTCGGATTCTGTGTCTCCGCCTCTCTCTCTGCCCCTCCCCCACTCACTCTGTCTCTCTCTCTCTCTCTCTCAAAAATGAATAAATATTTTTAAAAATTAAAAAACAAATCAAATCAAGAAAAGGAGCTTCCAACGGTACAAAAGGGATCCCCAGTCTCCCCCCGCCAACCCCCAAGAGGTAAGCCTCCGGCCGGCTTCCTGTGTGTCTTCTAGACCTGTCTGGGCTCTCTAACTTGGGGGCTGCACACCACACCCACCGGATCTCCCTTTTGTATCTCTCCCCGTAATGATCTGTCTCAGAGATGGCGCCCATCGGGGTCTCTCTAGAGTTCCACTGGATGGTTCCATGAGCATCTAGCCAGGTCTACCAGCTGCAGGGGGACCTAGGTGAGCTCCTCCCCAGGTGCCTGAGGACCTAAACGGAGTCAGCCACCAACACGTGGGAGCAGAGCCATCAAGCCCAGTGGCCTTTTGTCCTAGGGAGAGTTCACACCCAGAAGGAGAGCTCCTGTCCCGGCCACTGGCTACTATTGGCACGGGCCCACGGAGGATCTCGGGGGAGGCAAGGTCAGCAAGCCAGGTGGCCTTGAACGTCAGAGCCTCCCTGCCCCCTTCTTGGTTTTGGGGTCATCCGGCTTCCCTCGTCCTGTGACAGATGCCCAGTACCTCTCTGGATGAGTGGTGCTCTGGGCTCCCGGGTCAGCCAAGTGCCAGCCTGCTCCTCCCAGATGCCTCCAGGAATTGCCTCAGGAGAGAGGGAGCCCCCTCCCTGTCCTCCGCCCTGTCATGGCTCCACCGCCCCCAGGGTTGCATCTGCTCGGTATCCAGGAAGCCGAGTCTGGGTGAGGTCCCCGGGGTGCCCACTCAGAACCCAGAAGGAGGAGGACTCGGGCGGAGTGAGCTGAATTTCCTTTCTATTTAAAGAAAAAACCCAAGTCAATATTTTTAGGTGCCAGCTAAGAAGTTGCTTCCTTTGCGCAGGGTCATTGTCTGTTGCGCGGCTGGGTGGTGGCCGACCCAGCCTGCAGAGCTGGGGAGGGGAGAGGAGGAAGAGGAGGAGGTGGAGGGAGTGGGCGGGGGGTGGGGGGGTGGGGAGGGTTTCCGTCTCCCTGAGCTGGTTCAGGACAGATGCTGACATCTGGTCTTAAGGGAGGGGTCTGTCCCCACCCCCTCCCTCCCCCCCCCCAACCAGTGGGTTTGCCCGGAGCTCCAGAAGAAACTTGCAGGAAATTGGTGGCAATTCGAACCCAGGCTCCTTCTGGCCTCTGGGTTGCATTCGGATACCAGACCACCCAAGCAGCTGGCACTTGGCAAGAGTGGACTGAGCTCTGTCTGGAAGCACATCTGGGAGACGCTCCACGGCGGACGCCGAGGGCCAGGGCCATCTGCGGGGCTGTCAACCTGTGTCTTTCTATGCCCAGAAGGGCCCGTTGCAGGAAAGCGTTCCAGGTGCTTCTGCAGCTTGTGTGTGTGTTGGTGGGGGGCGGTCGGGAGGGAGGAGGTCACCTCTATTCTCCCAGAACAGCTGGGAAGGATGCAGGACCGGCAAAGGCCCGGAGAGAAGCTCTCTGCCCACCGCCCCCCCTTAGAAGGTTCTGGGCCTTGGGGCAACGGATGGGGGAGGTAGAGGCTTCGTTGTGCTGAGACGGGGCCCTTCAGAAAAGCGAGGGCAGGGGAGAGGCTGAGCGGGCGGCCTGATGGACAACTTTGCCTCGAATGGCTACGGTGTCGACAGTTAAGGGGGCACTGAGAAGACTGTGCTCTCCAAGGGCCCAACGCATACTTGCGGGGCAATGTGAAATGAAAACAGCTCATTGGTGGCTCCCAGGCCACCTCTCCCTGGAGCCCCGAGGTTCCCTGTCACCTGCAGCACCTAAGAACGCTTCGTTCATTTCCTGAGTGCAGGGCCGGGTCTCAGTGACCCTTGCAGGAGGCAAATCCCTGGCCCGCCAGAGGTCTGCAACGGTTAGAGAAACGGGCCTGGTAGGTGGGCACATGTCCCCGCTCTGCCTGTGGCTCCGGCCACCCAGGCACGCTACGGGGCTCTCCCGGTGGGGGGCCACCCTGAGACCCAGCTCTGTGCCTCTTCCCGGAAAGCAGAGTTTGTTATTCTGGTTAACAGAGGAGGAACCAGAGCTCACGGTGGGAAATTCAGCCCCACGGCTCTGCAGCCGAACAGCAGGGCCCAGATTCGAACCCAAATATTTCGGACTCCAGGGGCCAACCAACTCTCAACCTCACAACGTGCCTCCCGGGTGTCTTGGAAAAAAGCCAGGGACGGTGGGAATCCCGCGTCCTCGCTCCCAACATCCTACTGAGGGGGGCGGAAAAGTGCCTCGTGAACTTGGGGAGCGTCGCTGGCTGACGTCGGCACCGGGCTCGGGTATGGAAGGAAGTGGCGGCAGCAACTCTGAGGGCCAGAGTGGGCCGTGTGGGCAGAGCCGCAGACCCAGTCCTCGGCCCCTGATGGAAAACACACGGCGACATGGACTGACAAGCCGCTACGCTGACAGAATCAACGAGCACCTAGTGGGCGCCGACTGTATACCAGGTAACGGGGCCATAGCGATGAGTAGGTGGCCCTTGCTGGGCTGATGGGGAGGGTGCCCAGTGACAGATCACAGCTTGGTGTGGAAAGGGAGGCCCCTGCTGGCCTCGCTCTCGGCTGAGTCCCTGGTGCGCCCCCCCCCAGTCCCCGCACTCATAGGTATCTGTAGACTGAACGAATGACTCCTTGTGTGAGCTGGTTTGGCAGCTGGGCTCACCCCCTTCTTGCTGGACCCTCACGCCACGGCCACCTGGTGGGACCCCTCCAGGGCTGGAAACTCCTCAAGGACCCCTACCGCCCAGGAAGTGACTCGCAAAGTTTTCCCTCAAACCACCCTCACCCACCTCAAGCGGGACTGTTCTTGAAGTCTCGGGTTTTATATTGAAAAGGGATGGAATTCGGCTTTTTTTTTTTTTTGCTCCAGGGGTTGTTTTAGGGTGAAAATAATATCTTCCAGGGCGCCTGGGTGGCTCAGTGGGTTAAGCATCCGACTCTTGATCTCAGCTCAGGTCATGATCTCAAGGTTCATGAGTTCGAGCCCCGCCTCAGGCTCTGTGCTCATGGTGCAGAACATGCTTGAGATTCTCTCTCTCTCTCTCTCTCTCTGCCCCTCCCTCACGTGTGTGCACGTGCTCTCTCTCTCAAAATAATAAACTTTAAAACAATAATAATATTTTCCTTCAATTCTGGGAGCACAGTTTTGTTTGTTTGTTTTTTTTTTCTAGAACATGGTGCTTCGTTTGTCCTGTGTCTTCAAGTCTCCCCAACTCTGTGTGGTGATCCAGTCTGAGAAGTCGGGAACGACCTGGGAAAAGGTCCACACTCCTTGGTTGGCCTTCGAGGCTTGAGGGTCTGGCCTCTGTCACCTCTGCTGCCCACACTCACCACTGGGACTGCCCTCTCCAGCGGCACAGGACTGCATGTGGCCCCGTACCCAATTCAGGCTGCTTTAGGCCTCCTGCCTGGGATTCCCCGTGAGGCCCCCCCACCTCCTCTCCAGGTCGATGTCTACTCAGCCTTCAAGACTCGACTCGGCACCTCCTCCTCCAGGAAGCCCTCCTGACCCCCAGGTGAGGCCCAGTGCTCTGCCTGTGTCCTCCGTAACGCCCTCTAGTATCAGGCTTCTAATTTGGTTCTAGAACGATGCCTCCTATCCACGCTGTATTATCTAGGATCCTTTAATGGCAAATGCCAACAATCCAATCCGATTGGTTTAAGCTGGAAAACAAGTGAGACTGATTGGCTCACAAAACTGGAGCAGGGACGAGAGGAGCAAGCCTCGGGGGTGACAGGGACCTTGGAAACCCTCTGTGCCTCTTGTCTAACTGGCTTCTTTCTCTGGGACAGGAGCCCTGGCTGCCTGCTCCCCAGGAAGACACACAAACAGCTCCCAGCCACAGGAGAGAACGCTCTTTTTCCGCCAGCTCCAGCCCGTGGTGGAAAGCGTGCGGGCTGGTGCAGGCCTGGGCAGCCGACGGTGTCGGGGCTGGGGGGGCGGGGGGCATTCCCACCCCCGGGCCTGAAGGGCCAGTGGGAAGGAACAGGTACTGAAGCCCCAGGGAACAGACGCAGACCGAGGCCATGCTGCATGCACCCTGGGACCTTCCTGCAAGGACGCGGCCACCCTTCTCAGCTGGCCGGTAAGTTACCCACCCCTCTCCCTTCCCATTACTGATGGACCGGCTGGGGCTGGAGATCCGGCCCGTGTAGACCCACATCCTGGGGCCTAGATTGGGTACGGGGGAGGCCGATGGAGAGGGGAGCAAACCGAGCTGTGCTAAAGATCGGGCCCCGGAAAGGGGCTCGGAGGCCGCTCTGCTGGGCTGGGGGACCTGCCGGAGGGGAGGTCCTGAGTGGGTTCCGGGGCTGGAGCACGAGGACGGGGCGGCCCGGAGCCGGCAGGGGGAGGAGGGAGGGCGACGAGGGAGTCCCTGGTCAGGAAGAAGGAAGCCTGTTGGTGGAGGGGTCACCAGGGCGTTCTTTCTCCGGAAGCTCGCCACCAAGAGGCCCTCCTCCTGTGCGGCCCTCAGAGGGGAGGCCGCAGCCGCAGCCCCCCGCCCAGCCGCATCTTGGGGTCTGTGAAAATTCTCCGTGACGGCGCCCTGAGTTATAACACCTGCAAGGAATCGAACCGTGGCGGAGAACGAGAAGCCGTGGAGGCCGCATTTTGGAGGCGCTGAGAGTCGTTCGGCAGTTTCCTGCGGGGTGGGGGGGGGGGAGCTGCGTCTGTGTGCGAGAGACCCGAGGCCACTTTTGAGTGTCTCCCCCGGAACTCTGCGCTCAGCAGGGGTGGGCGTCCAGCAGGCCCCCTGCCTGCGAGGCTGGCAACCACCACCCTTGGCTTTCCCGGGGCGGGGGGGTGGGGGGGGATGGCTGCTTCTGTAATAACTTCAGAATTAGCAAACCTTTGTGGCGGATGTTTCCTTCTCCGGAACACGGGATAACTGCGAAGATGGTTATTGCTATTAACGAGGCGGCCCCGATTTCTAAGGACCCATAGGCGCCAAGGAATGGGAAGCTTTTCTAGCACGGGTTCGGCCCGTGTGATGGATCCACGCAGACACCTCCTGGTGCTGTCATCACAAGGCCCCACACTGGACACAAAGTCCTCCCCAAGGTGTCCCAGGCAGAGCCACGAGCCCCACGCCCTCTCTCCCTCTGGCATCTCGAGCCAGTCGGTGCCGTGAGCCATAGGCAGCCCCGGTTCCCTTACAGGAAAGCCTATCTGCACACACAGTGCGGGCTGCCGTGCTTGAAATCAGAATTTCAACTCAACAACGAGTAACGCTTTAAGCGTAATATGTCCCAAATGTTGCATGGGACACAGGTCCACCAACAGTGCATTTTTGTTCTTTATCTGAAATTCCAAGTCACCTGCATGTCCCGTAGATTTAGCCGCTGGGTCCGGCAACCCTAACGAAAGCCGGCTGAAGCCGGCTTCCTGGCCACACCGCCCGACGTCCCTGAATCCAGCCTCGCTGAAACCGCTCCCGCTCCGGGCCTTCCAAGGACAGGAGCCCGGCACCTCCTTGTTCTTTCAGACCTCGTTTGAAGTTGGGCTTCCGTCACTTGCAACCCAAGGTTAAAACAGGCGGTGACGAAGGGGCGCCTGGCGGGTGCAGTCGGTCAAGTCTGATCTCGGCTCAGGTCATGATCCCTCGGGCTCGTGAGTTCGAGCCCCGCGTCGGGCTCTGTGCTGATGGTGTTGAGCCTGCTCGGGATTCTGTGTCTCCTCCTCTCTGCCCCTCCCACACGTGTGCACATGCACTCTCTCTCTCTCTCTCTCTCTCAAAATAGATAAACTTGAAAAAAAAAATTTTTTTTTAAATTAGAAAATAGCCAGTGATGAAGCCACAATTCGGGTAAAAAGTAACCCGGTGGCCCGGGAATCTCAAACTCCCCGGAAAACTCAAAATGTAGCACCAGGGGCTCAAGACTCTTGAAGGAGGGTTTCGGGATCTGGTGCCTTGGCTGCAAACTCTCCCCTCCTTTTCTTTCTGGGCCACTGATTATTGCCGTGGTTATAATTACTGTCCTATCGGAGTTTGTTTTCCAATTACAAAGTAATTCATGTTTACCGGGGCATTTTAAACCCCACATTTCTGTAAATTTAAAAGAATAAACAAGTTGGGGTTCCCCCCCCCATGAATACCTTCTGTTACAGCATTGTCTCCAGCAGGCAAATGCTAGATTCAACATCCGTGTTCAGTGACAGAGAACGGGGAACGTTCATCCGGACGCCGCTGTCCCTCGGGATGTGACGCACGCGTGGAAACGAAGTACGAAGACCGTGAGGAAACACAGAGAATGCTCATGAAAATATACGCCTAAGATAAAGCAGAACACACACCCCTGTGATGGCAAAGGTCACGTGTCCCGGGAGGGGTCCCCGAACACGAAAACAACAGATAGAGCGGCAGGCAGGCATTGTGGATGATTTTTCCCCATTTCACGTCTTGTGTGTGGTGTTTTTTGTCCGTAACTAGAAATCCAAGGGGGAGAAGATTCACCTTTCCCAATTTATCTCCCTCGCGGTTGGAAGTGGGAAAGGGAAGAGACCTCAGCTTTGCAGCCCCCGTGATTCAATTAACACAGGGAATAAACGAGGAGCAAATTATAGCAGTAGAAATGGGGAGTCACCCTCCGGCCCAGCCCCGGCTTGGCCGTCAGGCAAAGTCGCCCGGGTTTGGTGCAGCCTGCAGGCTTTGGTGGTAACCCTCCCCACCGGCTACCAGCCTGGCTTAACGACATTCTCTACTGTGGATCACGCTCTCGGGGGAAGCAGGCGAGAGCTGAGCCGGCCAAGGTGGGGCCCCTCTATCAGCTGGAGCCCGCGTCTGGGAGTCCGACGGAGGCTGGGGACTGGTCGCGGGTCGGCCACTGGCTGGGAGCCGCTGGCTTGCCCAATGGCAGCATCTTCTGTCCCCGGAGCACCTGCTTCTGAGACGACCCAGTAGTTAAGGGTGTAGACTCGGGCCGGACAGACCTTGGGCTTTACCACTTGATAGCGGTGACCTTGGGCAAGTCAGGGAACCTCATCAGAAAAAACGAGGCCTCTCACTCGCGCTGTGTTAGCTGCTGTGCGGTGGCAATGGCCTCTTAGCTTCCTGTGACCACGAGCTCCAAGCTGGTGGAGGTCACTAGTGACCTTCGAGAGCACTTTTAACAGAGCAGTGCGGGTGGACGTAGCTAGGAGGCCACTACGAAATCCATTCCTTCCGAACGGTCTGTGTGTTAAAATGGTGAGAGCTGACAGAGGAGGTGGGGGGGCTTCCCAAAGATGGGCGTACGAACCCCCCCAAAAAGGAGAGGTGGACGGTTCAAGAGAAGGCGGAGCATAAGCTCCATGAAGAAGGGGCTTTGGTCCCTGCGGGATGCCCTGGGCTGGAACAGAGCCTTGAGCCAGTAGCTGCCCGGTATCTAAACTGAGCACCCCTTCTCTGGGGCCTGGCGCCCTGAGGCTGAGCTGTGCAGGGCTGCGTGGTCAGCCGGCACCCCCCAAAAATGCTGGCAGAGGGATTCATGCAGCCAGCACACGGCGGGGCCCCGGCCTCGATGAGATGGGGCACAGAGAGGGAGGATGCACACTCAGGAGACACACACACACACACACACACACACACACACACACACACGAATCAGTGAGGACTCCAGCCTCTTAAACACTTCACATCCTTCTAACGTTAAAGAGACTTTTGTGGAAAGTGTAGGTATTGTGTGGAAAAAAAAAATATTTATGTGGCGTTCAGTAAGCCCTTGAGTTTGAAGTAAAATTATTAATGCACTATTGAAAATGAGATGAGCTCCAAGAAAAGGATCTCATTTTTCTAGAAAAATGTTTATGTTTATTTTTGAGAGAGAGAGAGAGAGAGAGAGAGAGCACAAGTGGGGAAGGGGCAGAGACAGAGAGAGAGACAGAATCCGAAGCAGGGTCCAGGCTCCGAGCTGTCAGCACAGAGCCCGACGCGGGGCTCGAACTCACAAACCTCGAGATCATGACCTGAGTCGGACGCTTAACCAACTGAGCCACCCAAGCGCCCCTTAAAATATTTTTTATCTCTTCTATTTGTATCTGTCTTGCAAGAAGTTCACCTCGTAGCACTACCGCTCATTTCTGGGGGATTGAAATGAATTTTGTCCCCCTACATTTCTTTGGGTACTTTTCGCCACTGTTAGAATTCAGTTACAACAAGCATGCGATATTTATACAAAAATATGTGTGATTTTGTTTTTCTCTAAAAAAAAAGCCAATATGCAAAGATCTTACAGTGGTTAATGCTGGGTGGAGACAATCTGTATGGATTAGTATTCTTATCTTTGTGCTTTTCTGTATTATTTTTTCTTTCAGTTAAAGATAAAAGCATATGGGGCGCGCCTGGGTGGCTCAGTCGGTTAAGCGTCTGACTCTTGATTTTGGTTCCGGTCATGATCTCGCGGTTCACGGGTTCGAGCCCTGCGTCGGGCTCCACGCTGACAGTGCAGAGCCTGCTTGGGATTCTCTCTCTCGCTCTCTCTCTCTCTCTGCCTCTCCCTCCACCACTCACATTCTCTCTCTCTCTCTCTCTCAAAATAAATAAACTTTCAAAAAATAAGCAAAAATAAATAAATAAATAAAAGCACATGGAGTGGAGGGAGGGCGTAACTGATTATTTCCAACAATGCTTCTTCCAACAAAAAATACATCGGCAGTTGCCACAGGCCCAGGGCTTGGGATGAGAGAGGGGAGGGGCTGTGTCCGTGCAGGACGCAGGGGTGGGTGACGCGGAGCAGGCACATCACACCTGCCAAGGCCCGGCAGCCGCACGGACCTCCCGGTCTTGCTCTCCACCTACAGTAAGTGGGAAAGTGCCAGGCGTGGGGTCAGCCCGTGCCCATCTTCCCTGGTGCCAACATGAATTCTGGCCCCCGTTGCGGCCGCTGCCACTCCGGCCCACTGTGAACGGAGGGGATCCGGTCCCCCCCTGGAGATGATGACACCCACCAGGCTCCCTTCTGCCTGCCACACCCACCAAGGAGCCCCGTGCGCTGGACGCACCCTGTGGAAGCCTCGCGATCCCAGCCGCCAGCCCCGTTCTCCTCTCCTCACCCACAGGCACCTGTCTGGGGCCCCACAGCACACCGTCCCGAGCCTGTCTCGGTGACTCTCCCCCAGGCCCCTGCTGGGGTGGCCTCCCGGCATTACCGAGGTGACCCCGCTCAGCACCTCCTTTCGGGGGGAGGCACCGATGTCTGTGCCTGTGGACGATGACGCCTGGACAAGCCCTGAACCCTTCCAGCTGACGATTCTTGCCCTGCTTTCCTGACTGCCCTTCATTCATTCATTCATTCATTCACTCATCCACACACCGCCTGCACGGTACATACCCAGAGCCTCTGCGGTCTGGGTCCTCAGCGGACAGGTCAGGGACGGCTGGGCAGATGGGGGAGAGAACAGAGGGCAGTCCCCTTCTGTCGGGGGCCGGGCAGGCGGGCTCCACAGAGCCGGTAGGGGCCTCTGGAGGAGACATTTAGGCCGGCACCTCCTGAGCGTGTCCACCAGAACCTCCTTCTGTTGTCTGCACAGCCCTCCCTCCCGCCCTTCTGACTTGCTTTCCAAAAGCTTTGGTCAATCAGGGGCGCCTGGGTGGCTCGGTCGGTTAAGCGTCTGACTCTTGATCTCAGCTTAAGTCGTGGTCTCCCGGTTCGTGAGTTTGAGCCCCCTCCACCGGCACAGAGCCTCCCTGGGATTCGGTCTCTCCTTCTCTCTGCCCCTCCCCGGCTTGTGCGCTCTCTCTCTCTCTCTCTCTCTCTCTCTCTCTGTCAAAACAAAAATAAATAAATAAGCTTACAAAACAAAACAAAAAAAGCTTTGGCCAATCAGGAGGAACGGTCCAGGTGAAGCACTAACCAACAGCCAAAGCAGCACAGCGCTGGGCCAGCCAGAGCCGGGGCGGGCACCCCGAGTGATGAAATCCCGGCCCTACACGGAGGGATCTGCCCTCTTGCTTGGCCCGGATCGCCTGTCGGGTCAGCGTCGGGCCCCCGCTGGGCTTCCTGAGACACCCTCCACCCCCACCCCCAGCTGCAGTGGCTCTTGTGTTCCCTGCCACAGGTGACAGCCCCATTCTCGCGAGGTGAAGCCCTCGGTCCCCAGTGGTGGGCAGATGGCTGCCCACCAGGGCGCCCAGGGCGACATGCCCTCAGGCTGGGGTCTAGGGACAGGGAGTCGCTTCTGGCCATGTCCTTGGACGCACTCTGATTTGACCGACTTGGGCCACAGGACCCCCCGAACCAGTCGCTGCGGCTGTGGGCACTGGATGTCTTGAGCCGCCAGGACCCCCGGACACAGTCCAGGGAGGCTCACCGGGGGGGGGGGGGGGGGGGGGGGGGGGGGGGAGCAGGTACGGGTGACTCTCCAGGACCGCCTTCACGGACACTAGCTGGGCCGCGAAGCCTCAGGTGTCAGTAGGCGGGGAGCCTGCCTCCCCGTGTTTCTGGAAGGACGGCACCACCTTCCCTGCAGAGAGTGGGAAACCGACACTGATTTGTCCCCCAGCTCAGGGCCACCCCCCCCTCAGGAAGTCTGTTCTCTGCGCACTTCCCAGGCAAAGTCACGGTCAAGAACTGACTACGGCCTCTGGTTTCCAGCCTTCATTACCGCCCACGGGCCTTCCCTTCTTCCCCTGGGGACTCTGGGCGTGTGTCTGTCCCCTGTGCCTCTCGGTCCCTGGGGACCTCGCCCCTTGTGGATGTGCCTGCGGCTCCTGGTGCTGCCTTGTGAGGTCACCAAATGTGCCTGGGTCCCACAACCAGCAAATCTCTGGCTCCTGTACCCCCAGTAGTTCTGGAGTTTCGTTGGACTCCCCCAGAGTCCTTATGTTCCTGGGAACATGGCACGGGTTGGAGGTGAAAATCAGGCAGAGGACACGAGAAGACCAACAACGCCATCAGGCCCTGCGGACTTCAGAGATGCTCCCTCCTGGTGCCGCCCCCTCAGACACCACAGCACGCGTCCTCTGGGCAAGGTCTTCCCCACCTGTCGCGCTGCCACCAATGCTGGGGGGACCGTTTAGGGACCTATGAAATCCAGTCACGGGGCGGGGGGCGGGCTGAGGGCCCTCAAGCAAATGGGATGCAGCTGGTGGGGCCAGACAAGCCCGTGTCTGCAGTGGGGACGTAAGGATGTAAGCAGGTCCTCACCCCCAGGACCTAACTGTCCCTCCCCCACTGCCAGAACAAACCCAGTGCCGTACCCAGTACCAGGTCCGTAAGCCGCCCCACTCCATCTCCCGGAGGAAGAACGAGCGCAAGGGTTTTGGCAAAACGATTTTATTGTTTACAAAATAAGTGTCACGTCTGACATACAAAAGTCATTTTAAAAACTCGGTTCTGAATGCGTCTCACGGTCTGAGACATCTTTAAGTGGCCACTATTTCCATAAAACCCGGGGGCAGTTTCTCTTTGCACAAAAAGGCAGGGCACATTCCTGCTGCTTGGCGGAGAGGAGCCTTCATGCCCGCAGTCTCCCCACCGCACGCGGGACGCAGTCCCTCTGGGAACGGAGCCCCCCGCGGCACAGAAGCCCAGGACCGAGTGTCCCGGTGTGGGACAGAGAGCGCCCGGACATGGCCCTGGTTCCCGTGCCGGCCCCACACCCCCTCCAGGTCTCTCGCTGGCACCGGACCCACTCGGCCTTCCCGGCTGGAAGCACGCGGCCCTGCACTCCGTCCGGGGCAGCGACCGCTCTCGGGCCCAGCGGAGAGGCCCTGCCGGCTGCGCTCAGCCCTGTTCTTCCAAGAGGACGGGCCCGGGAGGGGCAGGCGGTCAGGGCGCACCTCATGGCGGGTGCCCTTGGGGCCCTCGATCAGCGCTAACCCAGGGTCCTGGCCTCTCCCAGTTACGAATCTCATGACGTTTTACGACTGACCTTTCTAGGCTGACGTAGCGGTACAGCTAAAGACCCAAACTGGACAAATTTGTGCCGTGTCTGTCTACACTTCCGCTTTCAAAGCTAACATTCAAATATGCTCCCCTGGGCTCTCGGCCCAAGAAAATGCGTTTCCTTGGCCCTACACCAGAGGGGCAGACAAGGTGCAGAGGCTTCCTTTCGAACACCTGAGAGCAGCACGAGCGGTCCGCGCAAAGACCGGCCTTGGGAATCAACAAGTAAGCAGAAGCACAATTAATCTAGACCTCCGCCCCGTCCAGCCTTCCGGGCAGACACAGAGGCGCGGACACGTCCCAGGATGGGGCGGGGGATCTGCTTTGCCAACAGATGCGCCCCCGGAAGCCGGCTGGAGAGGAAGTTTCCCCCAAAGGGATCGTTCTCCCCAGATTGCTAGGATTTCGGAAATGCCTCCTCAAATCTCTCGCTGCCCCTGTCTCGTGCTGGTGACAGCATTACTGAGCTTGCACCTTGCGTAGCGACAGGCCTGGGACCTCAGGTGCCGCGCTCACGCGCTCACCCCCCACCTCGGGCTGCCGGTGCGGGGGGTGGGAGCGCAGGCCCCGGAGAGGACCTCGGCCACCCGCGGCAGGTCCTCGGGAACACAAGCTGCTCCCTGGTTCCTGCTCCCCAGGGGAGGGAAGGCAGCTCTAAACGGGGGCGGCGCCCTGCTCTAGCTGACCGGGCGCCAAGAGGCGGGGGAATCCAAGACCATGCGGCGCCCACCTCGAGCCCCAGGCCGGCAGCACGAGGCGGACGCCGGACCGCGGGGACTGTGGCTTGGGTGACCCACCGGTTGGCAGAGGGAAGACGGCAGGCAGGGCCCTGACCCTCTTCCTCCAGGAGGGGCCACCTGGAGGGTGGCCAGGGGGGCACGGGAGGGGGACAGGCAGCAGAGGCTACGGGTAAGCATGCGGCCGGCCGGCGGCCAGCCTGGCGACACTGGGAGGCGGCCGCCCTCTTAAGGCCCTGGCCCCTCCAGCCTTTGTGTTTCAAAGGGTGAGCGCGTGCGGATGGCGCTAGCCTGCCACCGAGGGCGCCACTGGCCTTTCCTGTGCCTTGCTCCTTCCCGAAAATGCTGCCAGGTAGCCCTCCTTCCGGAACACGCTGCCAGGCAGCTTCTCTCAAGCGGACTGAGTTCTGCAGGGTCCCGGGTGCTGAGGACAAAATCGAACTGGATAAAACTGATGCCGAGTCTGCTTATGTGAGGCTGCATATGTTTTTATGGGAACAAATTGTTTGTTCCGGAAAACTGAATTGCACGCAACACCCCGCCCTGCCACACACACACACACACACACACACGGTTCTGTGGAAGCTTCTCCCTTTCTCTGTCACACTGTCCTCAGCTCTCTGTGCCAACGGGGAGAGGAGGGACCCAGGCAAAGCCCTGGGCCCGGGGACACGAGCCTGTGCCTTCGGGAGCACTCCCCTGGAGGAGCGTTCCCAGCCAGGTCACTGGCAGAGCTTGGACTCTGCGGCTAACGGGGGTGGCGGTGGGAAGAAGCCGCTGTCTGCAGAGACAAGAAGCAGGGAGGGTCATCAAGACGCGACTATTTTCACGTGCGGTTAGCAGAAACCTTTGCTCCCAGATCAAAATCAGACTCTCAGCCTACAACCACCTGGAAAGTCCCTCAACTCTTTCCCCACGACAAATGGTAATATGCTCGTTCTAGAGATGCTAATTTGACGAGGAGGGGCCCTTCCGCCTCGCCTCGTCCAGGTCGACAGCCACGGCGAGGGCACACAGGCCGCTGACTGCCTCCCCAGGGAGCCGCTCCGGAACCGGAACCGCCGTTCTGGGCAGGAGGGGGCGCCACGGGGCCAGCACCCCTGTGGTCATCAGAGGCCTCCAGCTTCAGCTTCCAAGCCATCAGTAAACAAGGACCCCTCCACTTGCCTCACGGGGTGGCTGACAGGGTGGCAGAGACCGAGCGAGCAAAGCCTGAGTGACGGCTGACTCCCCAGAGAAGGTGTGTTTCTTGCTGAGGATCGGGGTCCAGAGAGGGTGAAGGCTTTCACCCCCCGGGGGCCCGGTTCTGAGAACGGCTTCTTCCCAGCACAGGGACAAGGGAGGGAAAGGGACACTCAGACGCGGAGTTACTGGCTGTGTCTCCTGGTGGCCTTTGCTGGTGTGATTTTTAAGACGGCACTTGACCGTGGAGAGGAGGATCCTGAGCCCCTCTGCCCCCCCCCCCATCCCGTGCACACAGATGAAGGGGGCATTCTGAGGCAGGGCCCTCCTCTAAGCACCGGACGTCCTGGGCTCACCCCCGCACCGACTCACTGTAATTCAGAATGGTGACATCAGAAGCCTGCTGGCCCTACATCCTGGAGGCCTCCGTGGGCACGTGGGGGGCCCTTTCTCTCAGTGCTGCAGCCGCAGAGGACGAAGTTTCCCAAGGAACACACGGGCGGTGCTCGGGGCCAGCAGCCCAGGGAGGCAGAACGTGAAAATGGGAAGAAACGCACCCGGGAACTGCTAGGAGGGGGCTCCTCTCTGGTCACACGTGGAGAGGGCAGGGATGGCGCGAGAGCGCCCCCATGTGGCCACAGGTGGCACCCGGCCTGCAGCCACCCACGTCCTCTCATGCCCGCTGGCCAGCCAGGTGCCTAAAAGCTAAAATGCCGACCCTCCAGAAAGAGAGACTTCCCAACCCGGCACTGGGGTTCTGCCTCGCCAAGGGGAGCTCTGTTGGTGCAAAGAGAGGTGTCCTGTCTGGACGGGTCGCTGGAGGTCAGGGGAATTTTAAGAACAGAGCCTTCCACATGGAGAGCCCCCCTCCCAGGCACCAGATTCACACGCACACATCTCAAAGCGAGACCAGAATTCTTTTAAATCCATCGCCTTGAAGGAAGTGTAAACAATCAAAAGTAGAGAAATAGATTTGGCCGGGCTCCTCCTCCCCAAGGAAAGCTCTCTGTGGGGCACCCACACCGGACACAACGTGTGACTTTAAAACAAGACAGCAGTCACAGAAAGATCGGTCTCATTCCTTTACAGTCCTGTCTTGGGGGCATGACTCTGCAGGAAGCTGGAATACAAATTCAATATGTGAGAATATTTTTTAAAAGAATTTCAGACTCACCGCCGTCCCCCTCCCCCGCCGGAACCTTGGGGGTTTCGGAAAAACAGGCATTACTGACCCACCACTAACCAGGAACAGAGCAGCCACGCTCCTCTTAAAGAGAAGCTACCTATTTCTTTTCCCAGCTCTTTCACAGTGTGTTAGCGGGAGGGGACGGTGGACAGCAAGTAGGTCGCTCCATCCGGCATCATCCACTGGGAGGGAGCATAGTCGGTGGGACGCCTGCCCCCTCCCCCCCGCCCCCCGTGGCCCCGCGAACCCGCCATGTCCCCTAGTAGGCCGCAGCTGCCCCACCGAGGGGGCCTGACTCCCGTCTGGTCAGATCAGAGCACCTGGATGGTGGGGACCGTTTGCACGGTGTCTCTCCCCACATATGATGTGTCACCATCAGAGAAAAACTTAACTGGATCTTTCCTGGTAAAGCAAGAGGGTATACTGAGAGTGGAAACGCCCACCGGAAGTCCCCTGAGGTACAGAGGACCCTCGTAAGTGGGGGATCCCTGGAATGGCCGAATCATCTCTGCGCACCGTGCATCGCGAAGGGGGCAGGGGGCCGGCTGGAGGAGGGAGAGCAGGCGGGGACCTCCCCCGACGCAGAGAAAGCTGCGAGATCTCTGGGACCTTTTAACTTCCTTGTGTTTGTTGCTGTGTAACGCTACCATCCAGCCCTCTGGGGGGCAGCAGAGAGACCGAGGGATGAGAAAAGACCCCACCATCGTCAGAGTCAGAACCGAGACGAAGGGAACCCAGAGGGAGCAGGAGAGACAGCCACCAAGAGGCCAGAACAGAAGGCTAAATGTCAGAGGCTCAGGAAGAAGGGGAGGAGGGGACAGAAGAAACGGCGACTCGGCCAACTCGAGGTCTCCGGACGGTTCCCAGCAACCTGCTCTGCGTGGGCTCTGCACCCGGTGGACACCTGTGTCCCTTCTCTCTACCATCCGTGGTCTGTTCCCGTGGGAGCCAGCTCAAGGATCACCCCCTCCGGGAAGCCTTCCTGGGTTAACCTAATCACGGCGTTCTTGCCGGAGTTGGGAGCCTTCCCCCCCGCCCGGTTCTGTGCTGCCGGTGTTCATGGGGAAAGGCCACAGGTACGCTCTTAGGGTGGATACTTCTCTCCCGAACGGGACCGGAAACTTCTCAAGAGCAGAAACTCCGTTTCTTCCTTGCACCTGTGTCTACCCACCACAACTAGACAGGGACCGTCAAAGGGACTGGGATAAGGCCTCGTCCTTTCCTCTCTGGCGGCCTAGCCCCGAGGCATCGGGTTCCAGGCAGCCAGGGCAGGTGGCAGGACGGGGAGAGGGGACAGGACGGGGAGAGCGAGAGCGGGAGTGAGCAGAGGCCCCTGGGGCCCTCATCCCAGAAACGCCTCATAGTCCATGTACCAAACCAGCTGGCCGGAAGTAGGCAGGACGCCCGAAATGGGCCATTTCTTGGGCTCGTGGCCCACGCGGCTCACCAGCACGGTGATCTCACGCTTCACCCTGCCCATGACCAGGACCGCCACCTTCCTGGCGCGGTTGATGAGGGGCAGGCTGAGGCTCATGCGCTGGAACGGCCTGGAGGGGCTCTCGGTCAGCACGACCAGCTGCTCGCCGTCCAGGCCGCTGGGCGACTGCGGGAAGAGGGAGGCCGTGTGCCCGTCCGCGCCCATGCCCAGCAGCACCAGGTCGAAGCTGCTGTTGGCCACCAGGGCCGAGATCTCGCTGGCGTACGTCTGGGCGCCCTGGTCCTCCTCGGCGCACAGCCGCTGGCGCAGATGCACGGGCATGGGGTGAATGTTGTAGTAGGGGACCCTGATGTGCTGGAGGAGGTGGGTCTGCAGGTGCTGGAAGTTGGACTCGGGGTCCCAGAGCGGGACGCAGCGCTCGTCCACCAGCCACAGGTGCGTGTGGGCCCAGGGGAAGCCGTAGTGCCTGGTGGCCAGCTGCTGGAACAGGGGCACGGGGCTCGAGCCGCCGGACAGCGCCAGGTGGAACGCGCCAAAGCGCCGCACGGCCCGCACGGCCGTGGCCTCGATGTCGTCGGCCAGCTTCGCGATCAGCTCCTCGGGCCAGGCCGAGATCAGCGGGCTCTCTCGGTACCTGGCCTTGAGAACCTGGAAGCCGCTGGGCATCGGCGCGGGGCCGGGCCCCGGCACCAGCCGCTCCGGCTGCTGCTGCGAGAAGCACAGCCGGGCGCCGCCGAACTCGAAGTCCAACAGGTGCCCGTTCTCAGCGCCTCCCGGGTAGAGGCGCGGGACCTCGTGGGCCAGGCCGTCCAGCAGGGGGGTCCAGAAGCCCCAGGAGGCCAGCAGGTTCTCCGTGGTGACGAAGGAGTCCTTTCGGCCGTGGAAGATGCGAGATATGAGGACGGAGTAGGCGTCCTGCTCCCTCACGGGGCTGTAGGCATAGAAATCGGACAGCGGGCGGCCGAAGAGGCGGAGCCCCGGCCGGGCCCCCAGCTCCTTCCAGCTCTCGGGGGGCAGGGAGGGCCTGAACAGGTTCCGACTGACCAGCACGGCAGGGCTGCCCAGCTCACCGTGTCCGATGTAGAAGACGATCTGCCGAGGGAGGCACCGGCTCTGGTCGGCGACCCAGTGCTCGTCGTTCTGGACACAGTAAGCCTGGTTCCTGAACAAGATGCGCGCGTAGCCCACTCTCTCATCCAAGGCTTTGCCGGACATCAGGATGAAAGGGACGCCCTCCCAGCGAAGGTTGTCCATGTGAACGAGGACGCCTGAGGTGACAGGGGACGGCAGGGCTCACGCTCTGGCACAGAGAACCAAGGACTTCCCGGGGCGCCGGCCTTCCCTTCCTCACCTCCGCCAGCCCTTCTCCTTGCTGCCCCCTCCTGCAGGCAGCCTGTGGAGCACCCGTGACCTTGCTATGTTCACCCTTTCCAGCATCTTCTCCTGCCAGCCAGCGCTCGAAATGCAGCCTCTGGGCCACCTCGGACTCCCACCTCCGTGAGTGAGGTACCTTAGAGTCCCAGTCCCCCTGAGAGACAACCAAAGTCTCGCGGTGGGGGCGAGGTCGGGCCAACCCCGACTCCGGCCGGGAAGGAACGCTTCCCTCCAGTCCGCAGAGCACCCGGGGGTACCTGAGGCAGGGTGGTGTGCGGGTAAAGGGGCCTGCAGGGCGCCGTCACGGCCGTAAGAACCAGAAGCTGAGCGTGCTCCTGACGTGTGTTCCTAGCCTGGTTTTCCCAAGTCCTCTCTCTGCACGACCCTGGGCAAGTCTGTGCCACCCTCACCGAGCCTCTCATTTCCCGACCTTTAAATGGGGATGATAATCATACCTGCCTCGCGGGTTTGTGCATGCGAGGATTTAACGAGGTAACATGCAAAAAGTGCCTGGCACGTCGTAAGTGCCCAATAAACAGCCACTGCTCTTGTAGTGGAGTTTACTGCCTGCGACATTAGGGAGCCAGCCCTCTCCAGGAACGCTCTGGGCCCGTGGAACTGTCCATGGGATGTCGCCGGTGGACATCTGTCTGAGCCGCAGGGTGACTGCCTGCTGGAGGGGGCCCGGGCTGGGCCCGGACACAACCGCAGCCTCACTGGGGGCTAGATGTAAGGGGGGGCCAGGTCTGAACCCGGCTCAGAGAGCTCTGCGGGTGTGTGTGGACGTGGCCCGAACCGAGATGACTACCGGGTGCCCTACCCCCACACGGACCCAACAGGTGACCTACCGCTTTAAGATGGGGGAGGCCGGAGAGCCAAAGGAATCTCCTCCTCGCCGACAAGCACCCTCGTGAACACCCCACCCGAGGTCCCTTCCAACCCAAAGCGAAGCGTGTTTGAGCCTGGAAAGCTGCCCCCGGCGGCGGCTGCCCACGCCCGGCCCCCGAGCCCACCTGCGAAGGTCGGCGTCAGGCTGTGGAAGCTGTCCGGCTTCTGCTGCTCTCTGCGCACCTGCTCGCTGTATGCCTGGTACTGGCCCAGGACGGCGCTGCCCTTCTGCAGGCCCCGCAGAGCCCGGAAGGCCCGGAGCTTGTGCTGGAGCACAGACTCTGAGCTGCTGATGTTGTGGGGCAGCTCCATGGCCACGAGGGTGAGGACCTCGGTCAGGTGGTTCTGGAGCACGTCGCGAATGACGCCGTACTCCTCGTAGAAGCTGGTGCGGCCTGTACAGCAGAGAGGAATCAGAGGCTGTAAGGAACAGTCAGCGGGGCGCCTGGTGATGGGGGCGGGGGGGGGGGGGCTTAGTCGGCTGAGCGTCTGACTCTTTGTTTCAGCTCGGGTCACGCTCTCACAGGGATCGGGCCCCGCGATGGGCTGTGCACTGGCAGTGTGGAGCCTGCTTGGGATTCTCTGTCTTCCTCTCTCTCCACCCCTTCCCCACTCATGCTCACTCTCTCTCTCAAAATGAATAAGCTTAAAAAAAAAAAAAGAGGGCAACATGCCAGACTTCCCCAAGGCACACCTGGCCCCCTGTCCCTGCCGCCTGCCCCTGCCGTCTTCATCCCCCAGTCCGTAGAACTTCCAAACATGACTTATGTCAGAGCAAATCTCAATTAAGAGAAGGAAGGAGGGTGTCTCTGAACACTCTAAGTGAAGCTGTCAAACCCTTGGGCCTTCCCGGGAATCTGCACAGTGAAGGGTCTGGTCCCGGAGAAGGCCAGACTGCATTTACCTGCAGATCTGTGGCCGGACTCCCGACCCTCCCCAGGCGTCAGCTGGGAGGGAGGTGTGGCCCCGCAGGAGGCCACAGCATCGAGGCGAGCGCCTGGGCTCTGGGCTCTGGCTGCCGCCTGCTAGCGTGGTCCTGGGCGTTACCCGACTCCTGGGTCTGTCCCTGCATCCCGCCATTAAGTGGGGCTAACAGGTGCCACCCCGTTACCAAGGGCACAAATGTGCCAGGCAGCGTGCAGGGGCCGAGGAGGTCCCTGTCCTCAGCTTTCAGTGGGAGGGAGGAAAAAATAAGTCAACGAAGGAATTAGAGACAGAGAGTCAGAAGAGGGCAAAGGGCGGGTCCTCTGAGGGCAGGGGAGTCAGCGCTGCCAAAAGCGAGGGAAAGACTGGCGGGGAAGCCTTCGGGCGCAGACAGCCCGAGGCGGGAAAGAGCTCGGCTGGGAGGGCCTAACGGAAGGTGAGCAAGACGGAGAGGCCAGGAGGGCAGGGGCTGGTGGCACGTGGGTCCGCATTCAGAGGAAGCAGGTGGGGAGAATGATGCAGGAAGAGACACGATCCTGGCCCACTGCGGGGAGAACGGTGCAGGCCAAGGAGGCCAAGGAGGAGGCTGTGCGGTTGCCCCAGCGGAAAGGCAACCGGGCTGGGGCTGATGTGGCAGCAGAGGAGCCGGAGGGAGTGGACGATCTGTTCTGGGGGCAGAAGTGACGGGACCTGCTGACCGCTGGGGGCAGGCACAAGAGAACTGCTAGATTTGGGGCCTGAGCCAAGGACGGGCAGCGGTAGAGGGCCACGGGGAGAGGAACAGTCTGGCGGAGGGGAAGCCATGAGTTCCCCTGGGTGTGTTGAAGACTAAGACATCCAGGGGAGGACGCCGAGTTGGCAGGTGGACAGGGTGACAGGGTGAAGGAGAGCGACACAGACAACACCGAGCACAGAGCCCCGCGGCGGCAGCCCCCCACCTGCCCACAGGCTCCCGAGGGGCAGCGCCCACGGTTATCCCTGTTCCACGCCGGAGGGAAGAGCCAGCCGTCTAGGGCTCGTCCCAGCAGAGTCGGGAGCTGGCCGAGCCCACGCTCGACTCCACAATATCCTCCGGACGCAGCACGAGGTCTGATTATCGGTGCCTCGGATACACACAACCCAACAGGCGTAGAGCTTCGGATTCAAATGCACAACCCCTCACATGGCCTGGTTCATATTCCGCCGACCGGCCAACGCCCAGGCCGGTTCGGAGCCTTGGACAGAGAGTCTGCCATCACGGCAGGAGGGGCAATCGTCCGTCAAAGGCTTTGTGTGAATCATCTAGAACTCAGGATTGCTTCTTTTGCCCGGCAACTCCTAATGCCCTACAAGTCTCGGCTTCTGGAGGGTTGTACTGACCTCTTGGCCTGCACCCCCGGGGCTGTCCGGGGGCCCTGTCTTCCACAAGCCCCGCTGACTGCCTCAGTGCCCGTCCGTCTCTCCCCCTGCCACGCACAGGAGTCCCGCAGAATAGGCGCCGCACCTGTCCGCCCACTGCTGCTGGCCTCGCACCCGACACGGCCCCGCAGCCGCACCCACGAGACACCGGGCGGCAGAGAAAACGGACATCTACACATCATCACGAATCAATCGCAAAAGTATCACGTCAGGAGGAAGAAACAGGATTGCTTTGATAAAATAAAAATTTTGAAAACAGGATAGGAAATGACTACTATAAACACAACGTCAACAAACGAAAAGTACGTCTGGCAGTCAGAAATTCCACGGATGGGTTTTATGGATAAGAAACATCTGAAAAGAGTCAGTCATGAGAAGACAGATCTGACGAGACTATCCTGAGTGCAGGATAAAGGGGCAGAAAGACCCACACTCACACGCAATCACACACACACACACGCACACGCACGGTATGCCTCTCCTTCAGGATGAAACAATATATTGTTTACGGAATCAGACTTACCCACAAACAATGAAGACAGTAACCTACCCCAGATCTGGAATAGTGAAGGGGAGGAAATGGGACAGAATTTGGGGAAAGACACAATAAATAAAAATAAAAATAAAGCTCTTTTTAAAAACAGGGCGCCTGGGTGGCTCAGTCGGCTAAGCGGCCAACTTCAGCTCAGGTCATGATCTCAGGGTTTGTGAGTTTAAGCCCCATATCAGCCTGCTTGGGATTCTCTCTCCCTCTCTCTCTGCCCCACCCCCCACTTGTGCTCTCTCTCTCTTAGTAAATAAACTTAAAAAATTTTTTTAAATGGTTTGGTTGGGGGGCGCCTGGGTGGCTCAGTCGGTTGAGCGTCCGACTTCAGCTCAGGTCACGATCTCACGGTTTGTGGGTTCGAGCCCCATGTTAGGCTCTGTGCTGACAGCTCGGAACCCGGAGCTTGCTCCAGATCCTGTGTCTCCCTCTCTCTCTGCCCCTCCCCTGCTCACTCTCCCTCTCTTTCAAAAATAAATAAATAAATAAACTTTTGAAAGAACGGCTTGGTGGGTACACTCGATGTGTTATATCGTAGTTCTTACACGTCCTACATATATTTAGTATGAATTCTTTTTGATCTAGTTAATATTTAATTCAAACAAGCAAAAAGAAGTGGCCCCTAATTCAGACCTGGCTGGCCCCGCACGCTCCCTCACAGGGGCCACCCGGGGTCCTCGGCACCAGTCCTGAGCCACCTGCCCCAACCAGGCTCGTGGCGCGTGCTCCTGCCAGCTGGGCGGCGAGGAGGGCCAGGCCATGACTGGCGGAACGTGCCCTGAATTCAGCCCAATGTGCCACGCCCGACGGAACACCGTGTCGCGGGGCAAGAAATGGACCCAGGAACCTGCTGGCCAGAAGGCACCTCTGTCCTCAGGGGCAGGAGTCTGACTCTTGCTCTCGGCCAGAACTTGAGGGTGCAACCCTGGCCACGCTAAGCCCTGAAAGAGTGGGAGAATCCAGCCCGGCTGTGCCAACCGAAATGCCCAAAGTGCCCGCCCGCTGAAACGGTGCCTGAGCTCCTCCAGCCCCACAGGGCTCTGGTCTTCAAAGTTCTTACGATACGGCTGAGAAGAAGGACATCAAGAACAGATAATGACTATATAATAACAGTGTTCATCAGTCCCTTTACTCCTCACAATACTGATATATAAGCAGGTCTTACTTTTAAAATACAAGTTTTAAGGGACACGTGGGTGGCTCAGTCAGTTGAGCGTCCGACTTCGGGCTCAGGTCGTGACCTCGCAGCTCGTGAGTTCGAGCCCCACACGGGGCGCTCTGCGGTCAGCGCAGAGCCCGCTTCGAATCCTGTGTCCCCCTCTCTCTCTGCCCTTCCCCCACTTGCGCTCTCCCAAAAATAAATACATATTTTTTAAAAATACACATTTTAATTTTAAAAATACAAGGAAACGAAGGTTCAGAGAAGTTAGGTGACTTGTCCAAGGCCACAGAGCTGACAAAGAGGTAAAAATGCGATCAGACTCGGGCAGTTAGCTCCAGAGCCCGCAATTCTTACCACGCAAACGCCTCCTTTTTAACTTCCTACCACTCCCAGTTTTTAACAACCATACAAGTGAACGTGCCACTCGGGAGGAGGGTGCTGAATGGCATGAGCACCAGCGGATGTCAGGAGTGGAGTGGGGGAAGCAACCTGAGCTGGGCTCTGGAAGGATGGCTCTAGGTCAAAGGTCAGGGACCCAATGCCTGCCGGGGCCGGGCCACGGGGGCCCCAACACACGGTCCATACGACGACGTAAGCCCGGCCTGGCAGAAGCAGCCAGTCTGTGACTCAGAACAGCAGAAATCGAGCGCGAGCAGACAGAGAGGGCCTCGGACGCTAGACTGAGAGGTCTGAGGAGCTATATTAAAAGTTCCTGACCGCAACCAGTTGAGCAGAATCACCGTAGGCTCCACCAATGTCGCTCCTACGTGTGCACCCAAGAGCAATGAAAACACACGCCCACACAAACACTTGTACACGGACGTTCACGGCAGCACTGTTACAATCGCCGAGAAGAGGAAGCCACCCAGACGTCCATCAACCGATGGATACGTAAAATGTTATCATTCACGGTAAAAAAGAGATGAGGTCTCGGTACACACCGCAACATGGCTGCACCTTGAAAACACGTCACTCGGAGAAAGAAGCTAAACACGAAAGGCCACCTGTTGCGTGGTTCCATTTACAGGAAATGTCCGGGAGAGGCAGCTCCGTAGACACAGAAAGCAGATTCGTGACTGCGTGGGGTAGGGGCATGTGGATGAGGATAAGGGGCACAGGGGTTCTTTGGGGGGTGGAAAATGCTCTCGAATTGACAAATCCACTGCCCTGGATACTTGAAATGGGTGCATTGTCTGATATGTGAATTGTATGTCAAACACGACTCTTTCAAATAAGTGTGAAAGCAGGAAGGAGAACCGTAACAGAGGTGCTGCGGGTCAATCGGGCCGTCTCCGGTCTACCTGCAAGACAAACTTTCAGGGAAGGGGACTGGTCCGACAAGGCAGCGTTCGGGGCAGTTAAGGGAAGGAAGCAGGGCTAGGGCAAATGACATAACGGGAAAGACAAAGACGTTCTTCGGGGGATGAGTACATGCTTCACGGTGACTGGCTCTGGAGTGTGGTCTGTGGAGCCAGGAGGTACGGGTTCGAACACCTGTTCTCCCATCTTTCAGCCCTGCAGCCCCACGAGAGCCGCTCTGTCTCACACATAAAAGAGGGAAAGTCCCGTCCCTCCCTTGCAGGGCTGCTGCGAGCATTAATGAGTTAACACATCTACGAGGCTTGGAACGGAGCCCAGCACACGGGAAGTGCCGGGAGATACCGGCTAGTATTTTTATTATTATAGGAGCTGCAAAAGAAGGACCAGCAGCCGGCAATGCAGAGAACAGTCACCATTTGGAGATAAAGAAGTTAGACAACGCAAGTAGTGTTTCCTGAGAAAAGTTCAATGGCGGTTCGAGTTCTGAATCTGCTGAGTCTGAAAGTGGTGACATTTGGTGCAAATATCAAGAAGACAGCAAGAGGTTTAAGACTAGGGCTTGGGTAGGCAATGAGTGCCAGAGACATATTGGATTTCATCAAGTCCAAAATGCCGACGATGGCAAGAGCATCACGGTTTTACTACCGCTGAGAAAGAGACGGGCTGCCAACCACGTCAGCTATGGTGCCCCATCAACGGCGAATGCAACTTCAGAGATGTTCAAATATTCAAAAAAAAATGTGTGCCCTGCAATCAATGGATTACAGATTTAAGAGTATAAAGAGGATAGTTAAAGCTTGGAGAACAGATGAATTTTTGATGGAGGGAACCCAGCAGAGTCCTTCAAGGGCCCTGTTATCTGTTTACCATTCATTAGTTTAGCAAATCCCTAAGTAGCCCTCTTCCTATTTTTATCCTCTCTCAAGGCCGGGGAGAATGCACTTCACAGGTTTACTACCCGCTGTGTAAAAGAGAGCTTCCTTTATTCCTTAATTTCAAGCTTCAGGGGCGGCCGTGTTTAGCACAGCCCGGAGACTTGCAGCCCCTCCCGGTTAAGCTCTGCCTTTTCAGAACCGCCTTTCCGGGAGAGACCACACAGCCGACCGCAGGACAGGGGTCCAGCCGGGGCACCAGCTCTCCTGCGGATGCCAACCACTCCGGTTTTCCACCAGTTACTGTGGACTGATTCTTCCTGAAAACGATCTCTATTCACTCCTGGTATCCTCTCCTAGATCAAAAGTTGAGGGTTAAAAACCCACTGGTGTCTGAATAAGGACAGAAAAAAGCTCAACCGGGTTGGACAGCTAGGAGCGAGACCACAAACCTGGCTTCCAAACGGCTCAAGGCCAGCGCTACCCAGGATCACAAGGTCACAAGCACGGGAGACCCACCGCTTTGCCCCTCAGCCGGGCTACCCCTCAGACCCTCGTGGGGCAGCATCCCACGGCAGGCAAGACAAGCTGTGTCCCATGTGCCTGAAAAAAGCTCCCACAGACCCACCACACCGGCGAGGACGGGAGGGACATTGGCACCAATGCAGGCAAAGCTGTAGGAACACGAGGTACGAACACCACTGTTGCATACGTTCTGGAAAACGGTCTCATGAGATGTAATGAGCTGTAACGTAATTTCCACCATTTGGCTAGTAATTCCACTTCAGAAGTACACTCAAAGGAAAAAATATTTTTTTAAAGGCTCATAAGTGTTCTAGGATGACGGCGGTCAAACAATTTTGTGAATAAATTAAAAGCTACTGAATTGTACACTTTAAAAGGGTAAATTTTATAATATATGAATTATATCTTAATTTTTAAAGCCTGAAAAGTACTATTTAAAATAGCAAAAAGGGGGCACCTGGGTGGCTCAGTCGGTTGAACGTCTGACTTCAGCTCAGGTCATGATCTCACAGTTCGTGGGTTCGAGCCCCTCGTCGGGCTCTGTGCTGACAGCTCGGAGCCTGGAGCCTGCTTCGGATTCTGGGTCTCCCTCTCTCTCTGCCCCTCCCCTGCTTGCACTGTGTGTGTGTGTGTGTGTGTGTGTGTGTGTGTGTGTGTGTCAAAAATAAAGAAATGTTAAAAAAATTAAAATTAAAAATAAATAAATAAAATAGCAAAAAGTGAAATGCCTAAGAACACAGCAATCCATATTCTGTGACAGAAACAGAAATTTCACAGAGATAGTTACTACAAGGTATACACTCTACAGATTGTTGACAGGTGGAAGCTGAAATACATGTTCACATCCATATGTGAGAGAGAGATGAACCAGGCGAAGGCTGGACGTAAAGGAGTATTATAGACCAACTACGGGTGTTCGCGTAACCCGGCACGAGTCACATGTGAGTCCCAGGGAGCCCCAGAGAGAGAGGCAGCCTCCTCTCCTTGACAACTTGCAAGGAGAGCAGCATTTCCACTGGTAAAGCATTTCCATGTATGTGATTTCATTTAAGCCTCCAAACAACCCCAAGAGAGAGGCAACAGAGATCGTCATCATCATTCAGAGATGTGCTGAGGATCGCACCCTTCAGAACGGGGACCGCAATCCCCCTCCCCACCGCCTCCACGCTGCGGGAGATCCAGATTTTCCCGGGAAAACACAGACTTAAGAACCACAAAACTGAAAGCTAGCCGTGATCCCCACCCGTACCTTCGGGGATAACTAAAAATAAAGAGGAGGGAGGGCCAAGGAGAGAGCAGGTCTGCCGGCGCTCTCCCCGGTCAGGAGGCCAGGCAGCCGCCCTGAGCTCACCTTGCAGATGGCCCTGCAGAAAGGGGGGCCCAGGGCCGGAGGGCAGGACAGCTGGTGCGCACCTGGGAGGACCCAGGCTGCCTCGGTCCCTGCGTGAGGGGCACTGAATGGCCACTCCAGCCCTCAGAGGTCAGCGTGCCCTGTGCTCCTTCCCCGGTGTGGGAACAGGGGGTTGGAACCCTCCCCGGCAGGGGCAGTTACAGCATCCTCGAGAAGTGTCCCTCTTTCTGCCCGTCTGGGTGGCTCCATCAGTTCAGCGTCTGACTCTTGATTTCGGCCCAGGTCCTGATCTCACGGTTCGTGGGATCGAGCCCCACGTTGGGCTCTGAGCTGACAGAGCAGAGCCTGCTTGGGATTCTCCCTCTCTCTCTGCCCCTCCCCTGCTTGCTTTCTCTCTCAAAACAAATAATCTTAAAATAAATAAATACATACACACATACATCTATGCATACATACATAAAAGAAAAGAAAAGAAAAGAAAAGAAAAGAAAAGAAAAGAAAAGAAAGCCTTCCACCAAGAGGGGAAAGCAGGGCAGCAGAGGGGCGCGGAGATGCCGTGAGCACATCCTGGCAATAAGGCCAACTGCCGAGGGCCCGCACGGACTGCGCCACAGGCACAGGGGTGAGAAGCTTGGGTTCTGAGGTGCCATAGAACTTGGATCCCATCCCGGCGCCCCCAGAATAAAGGGCAGACCAGCCTGGACAGCTGTCCCTCGGGCCATCAATGACGCAGCCCTCCCTTCAGCAGAGCCTCCCGGCGGCCACCATGAGGGCCAGCAGGGGTCATCTCCACACAGCCAAGGTCACTCCTTGTATAGCCCATGGTGCTGCTTCAGGAGATCCGGCCCCCCAGGCTTTCTGTGGCTCTGAGGGGGCGGGGCACCTTGGGTGTGATGGGGGAGGGGGCCCTGGGGCCAGGGAAGGAAGTGCTTTTCCTCTCCTCCTCCCCTTTTCACTCTCTCCCTCCTGCCTGTGCGGCAGCCTTCACACTGCAGCAGACTCCTCTGGGCCAGAGGCTGCGGCAGGGAAGGAGAGAGCCACTCAAGGGCCAAGGAGAGAGGGAGCTGGGGAAGCCAGCCTCAACCACTCGGATGAGTGGACTGGGGCCCAGCGGCGGGGGAGGGGCGGGGACGGGACATCCAAACGACCTTGCCACTCAGAAGTCCCTTTCCAGCGCCCAGGCCCGGCGTGCAGCCCCCTCCCTTTGCGGCACTCGAATGGCAGTGTAGCCTGCCATCCCTGAGGGTCCCGGAGCTGGGCCACCCCGGAGGCTCCCCACGCCGCACAGCTGAAGCGGCACCTGCCCCCCGCGAGGGGAGACCGCCCCTGCACTCTGGCCTTCTGAAGCCTGACGCCGACTGCTGCGCTCTGAATCCCACCTTGGAAGCTCCCAGGCCGCCCTCAGTCCCACCGTAGCAGCTGGCCGGCCACCCACAAGGACGCACAGCAAGGCACAGTGACCCCCAGCAGGAGGCCAGCCCCTCCCCCTGCCTGCTTCCCATCCCGACTGCTGAAGGCACGGCCAAGGCCCAGATGTGCCGGCCACGGGACTCACTGGCCAAGGGGGAACAGCCTCGGGGCCCACATCTCCTGTCCTCTCTCTCCGGCCTGAACTAGTGCGACGGGCGACTGGGGGGCGGACAGGCCGACCAGGGAGATCCAACCCCCAGGATGGCATCTCTGACGAGGACGGGGCAGGCCACACCCTTATGGGTTAGAGCCCCTGGGGGGGGCGGGTATAGAATCCCGCCCCCCCCCCCCCCCCCCCCCCCCCCCCCCCCCCCCCCCCGCCCCAGTTGCCTGCCCTGCCCTGTGTCTCTGCGCCTCTGGGCTGAAAGCACAGGGCCCAGCTGAGGGCAAAAGCCTTGTGCTCCCGGGCGTGGCAGCAGCACCCCCTTCCCCTCCGAACCCACGTCCTGAGGCTGCTGGGCCTGGGCCTTGGTCCCAGGCGGCAGCCTTGACGGCAGGGCCACCGTGCCCACCCTCCTGGGCCGCAGCTGTCTGGTACTGTCCGAACCTAGATTCTCCCTGTCTCCGGCCGTGCTTTGGCAAACAGTCCTGCCCGGGCCTCTGTCTGCCTTTGTGCCTTGCCTTCTCTTTTCCTTTCTCCAAAACCCGAAAGTATCTGCTGGGTAAGCAGGCCTCTGGTTTGCTCAGCCCCTGGCTCCCTAGGGATCCCGCAAAGAGACCTGCAAGTGACATCAGGTATCGAAAGGGAAATACGGTGGAAGGTTGGAAGGGATACGGGGCGATGGTGCCAGCTGGTAACCCCAGCCATCACCGCTCCTCCCCAGCGCAGGGTGGGCACAGGAAGGGGCCGCCAGAAGCGGGGGAGGCGTCCCGGTGTCCCGGCCCTGCCGGTGGCTGAGCCAAGTCTGGGCAGAGGCTGGTGCTGGGCTGCAGAAGGTGACGGCGGCACCCTGTCACCATCCCACGCCCTCAGCACCAGATCTGAAGTTCAGCTCTCTGCCGGTGAAGCAAGAGCTGGGCCCAGCCCGCACCCCCACGAGCGCGGCGGACACACAGCGGCACAAGGAGGTAACCCACAGCCTGAGCCCCTGCTGAGGACAGAACGGGAAATAACGGAAACGCTGGGGCGGGTTCCCGAGGCCCACGAAGGCTCAATGCGGCGGGGAGAGGGTCAGTGTCCTGACAGGGGCTCCGGAATGGAGAAGCCCAGCTCCGCTCGAGGACGGCAATGCCCTCAGAGGCTGGGTTCACGGGGCCCTGCCCGACTGCCCCAGCCCGGCACCCCCGCTCCTGCCTGCCTCCCACGGCACTGTCGGCCTGCATCAGTCATTTCGGAGTCGGTCCTAATAGACCCTCTCCCCCCAGCGAGAGGTGTCGGGGGGGCAGAGGCTGTGCCTCATTGCCCTCCATATGGCCATCGCCCTCACACGGAGCCTCCAGCACCAGATACATGTTTGAAGAGGAAAGGAGGGAAGCTGGAGAGAGTAACCAAGGGAAGGAGAAAGGAAAAGAGAAACAGGCAAACAGGAGACAGACCTCCTGGACCCCCAGCCAGGCCCGAGGGGTCTGCCTTCCTCTCTGCCCAGGGGCACACCGTGGGCCGAGGACAGTGGCCTCGGCCCCGCAGACAGCAGCCAGCGGGATGAGCTAGACGCACTGCTACGGAGCCTGGGTGCCAAAGCCAGACCTCTCACCCCAAGGACCCGGCCCCACCGCTTCCTGCCACGTGACCTTGGGCACATCACGAAACCGCATCCGTAAGTGGAAGCTAATAATAGGACCCACCTC
Source organism: Panthera leo (assembly GCF_018350215.1). NCBI lineage: Eukaryota > Metazoa > Chordata > Mammalia > Carnivora > Felidae > Panthera > Panthera leo. The sequence goes on along the minus strand of NC_056686.1, from coordinate 6,445,498 downwards.
AGATGGCCACTGGGGGGACGGACACAAGAAGAATTAGCTTTTATGGTCTTGGCTGAGAACCGATGCTCTGACCATAATACAGTCAAGGCTCAAAAAAGTGGAGGGAGTCACAGAACGCCAGCACTCTGCGGAGCCTCAGCAGCGGTCTTCTATATGGCCCGCTCATCTCGCAGCTGAGGGGAGTGATGTGCTGAGGTCACCCAGCAGAGACAGGCCGGAGGCTCCCCGGTCAACGCTGCTCATTCATTATTCGTTCAGCGCTTGTGACGTGCACGCCAGGAGCCTGAAAGGAGGCACCTGACCCCCTCGGTCCGGTGGGAGAGGCACACTGGACCCGGACAGGACACAGAAAAGACTGGAGGGCGGACCAAGGAGGCACATGGTGCTCCGAGGGCGTGAGGGGAATGGAGCTCGTCAAGAAGGCCCCCTGAGAAAGTGATGGCCGAGCTGGGAAGGAACAGGAGGGACGGGAGGCGAGGAGGAGGTGAGGAGAAGCATCTGGGCAGAGGGCGCCACCGGTACCAGCCCTGGGGCAGCTCTGATGGGCCCCACCACACCCACGTAAGGTCTTGGCCACGTAAAGCCAAGTTTACTCACCCAGCCTGCGTTCCCTAAGGGCAGCGAGGCCCGGGCGGGCTCTGCCCTGGGGGTTAGCACAGGCCAGAGCTGGGCCACAGCAGGCCCCGCAGGAACACCACACACCGGCGGAAACTTCCCTCCGAGAAGCACCAGCCGGGGCGCAGAGGCTGGGCAGATCCCCCGGCCCTCGCATCTCACCAGGCACAGGGCCGGCGGAGGCCGGGGAGCCGCGGAGCGCGGGGGCCATTCACTCACCCTCGGCATCCACAGTCTCCTTCATGATGATCTCCACCCGCTCCACGTGGTGCCGGCTCCAGAGGCCGTCCAAGGCCTTGCGGTTCTGGTCTCGGAAAGGCAGGATCTGAGCCACGGCCTGCCGGGGAAGGAGGCCAGTTGGGCGCTGGTTCTCAGGGTGAAGAAGGAATCCTGACTCCGAGAAAGGGCCCACGCTTCTCTACCCCCTGCTCGGAGGAGACGCTCCCGGGATGCAACAGTCCCTGGGCTTTGGGACCTCACAGCTCTACGCGCACTCCAAAAACTTGTAAGTGACCTCCACAGCGTTACCTGCTTTTTATTTTGCGAGGAAAAAAGTACTGCGGATTATTTATCTTCTATGACCATCGACTTTTAATAAAAGAAAGACATCTTTTTACCACTAAAAATGGAGCAAGAAAAGCTTTAGATTGAATGCATTCAGTATTCTTTTCTCATTTTCCCAGGAACAGGTGCAAACCTCACCAGGTCCTCACCTCTGAGGACCACTCTTTGGGGATGCTGCCGCTCCAAACAGGGCTGGACAGAAAGCAATGCCTCCGTCCTGGAAAACTATGAGGTGCCCACCCACGTGGCCCTGGGCTCACCCAGCCTGGTCAGCACCAGAGGGTGCCGTGCTCTGTGCTCTCTGCTGGGGTTTCTAGGGAGAGATGTTCTAGAGGCACTCCAAGGGCCTGCCCAGAGTGAAGTGGCCAGCCAGCCTGCATCACCCAGGAGGCCACCCCGCGCTCCGCCACAGAACCTGGCTGAGGAACATGGACTTAGGGTCCCTACGCAGCGCGAGACCTTGTTACCAGCCTTTGGCTCAAAACAGAACTCAGGAAGACACGGATACTGAAAAAAGGCAGTCGGATGTGGAATAAGTTAATTCTAATCTCCCCACCGGGACCCCCTGGAAGCCAGGCCGACACCAGAGTCCCGGGGCCACCCGTGTAGATGATGCAGGGCAGCGACTGCTGCTTGATCCAGAACGCGGCTGGACAGGCGGACCAGGGCCACACAGTCCTGCCCCTTGCCGCCCTGCTTCTCCTCCAGCCTGTCGCCGCCTGCCGGCCCTCAGGTTGACCATGGCAGCTCGGATTTCACGACGGCTCAGGCCTGATCCCACATCAGCAGAGTGGCTCCGCAGGTGGGGTCTCCCCGCGCCCGGCTCACGCCAACTCCTGGCTGCAGCTCACCTGCTTGCCCAGGTAATGGTCCACCCGGTACATCTCCTCCTCTCGGAAAAAGCCCCCGAGTTCCGTGGCCAGCTGCTGGGCTGAGAGGTGGTCATGGCCGAAGGGCTTCTCGAGGACAACCCGCAGCCAGGCGCCCGGGCCCGGGCGGCAGCTGCTGTTAATGTTGCGGGCAATGTCCGCATAGGCAAAGGGTGGCACCGAGAAGTAGAAGATCCTGCCGGCCTCCCGGAGGCCCCCGCGTTGGACCTGTGCCTCAATGTCCTTGCTCAGGGCCATATAGTCCTCACGCGTCGCCAGGTGGCGGTACGCACTCAGCCGCTGGAACTGGCCCTTGAGTTCGGAGCAGCGGTCGGGTGCCACGTCCTCCGGGCAGGAGAGGGACTCCAGGACCTTGGCTATGAACGCTTGGCCCTGCTTGGTGGACGTCAGGGCAGCCCCGTGGAAGCTGAAACTGTAGTCCTTCCCCGCCTCATCCAGGTACAGCTGGAACAGCCCCCGCCATAAGTATTTCCTGGCCAGGTCCCCGGTTGCTCCCAGCAGGATGACGGAGACGTGTCCCCGGAGCTCCTGGGCCTGCAGGCACCCCAGGAGGGCCACGCACATCGCCACTGTGAGCATCTTCCAACAGCCAGGGTGCCTGGGCATAGGTGAGGCAGACAAGGAACAAGGAAAGATCAGACATGGTTCAGGTGGCTGGGACATGGAGGTAAACACACTTCCAGGCTCTCAAACGTTTCCTGCCTGGCAGGAATCAACCACGTTTCTCAGAAAAATGCTATCATCCCACGGCTTCCCCGCTGCTCCCTCCTCAGCAACTTGGCTTCTGTGCCAGGAAGCTGGTGCGTAGGGAGCCTGCCCCGTAAACAGGGACCGTACGCGGGGAGGGGGTAGGCCAGTTGCTACAGACGGACCGCGGTGCCGCAGGAAGCTCCGGGGAGGCCCCCGGGGCCGCCGCAGGATTTGGAGGTGCCCACTGGAAGATCGACGCCAACCTCATCCATGAGCACAGACCACCAGGCCCACGAGCTCGGGAATGGTAGACGGCCCTCGGTGACGGCTGGAACTACAAGAAGACAGGATCACCCCCGTCACTCCTCGCTTGGCTTCCCTCGTGTCTGCTGGGCTCCGGGCCCAGAACGATTACTAATATCTCCTACGGCACGGTGAATAACAACACAGACTCTGGAACCAAACGAGGTGGAATCCTAGCTCAACTCCTCCCTGTTTGACCTTGGACAATTACTTAATCTCTCATAACCTCGGGTTCCCCATCTGAAATAGGGGTGACAGCGACCTATACCACAGGGTTATTAGAAGGAGAAAATGAGGGGCGCCTGGGTGGCTCAGTCGGTTAAGCATCCGACTTCAGCTCAGGTCACGATCTCACACTCCATGAGTTCGAGCCCCGCGTCGGGCTCCGTGCTGACAGCTCAGAGCCTGGATTCTGAGACAGCTCAGATTCTGTGTCTCCCTCTCTCTCTGCCCCTCCCCCACTCATGCTCTGTCTCTGTCTCAAAAATAAATAAAAAAACATTTAAAAAAAAAAGAGAAAATGAGTTAATATTTATCAGATGTTTAGGACACTGCCCACCACCCCCGAGCTCTACGTAAGTGGTAGTCGGCACTAGGGTATGTTAATGACAGCAGCGGCCCTGAACGGAGCGCTTCCGTGCGTAAGATCCCACTGAGTGCAGGCAAAACAGCCAATGGAGTGGGTGCCGTGATAGTTTCCCTCTTGCAGAGAGAAAAGCTGAGGCTCAGACGGTGAAGGAAGGTGAGGAAGGAGGGAGCCCAACAGGCGCCAGGCTCTCTGGCCCCCGAGCTGACACACAGCAAGTGCGTGCTGCATCCTCCCTCGTGCCTTGGCTGCTCTTCAGGCTAATTTAAAGCCGCTGACACGTACGAAAGGCAAGAGGCCTCGGACCCGCCACGAATGCGCCAGAGGATCTGCTTTCACTTGCCTTCTGTTCTGACCAAGGTTGGAGGGCTTACTGTGTGCAATTCTTACTCCGCGGCTCTCCCGTTCTCCGACTTCCAACGGAGGCCAGGGCTTTGGGGGAAAGGGAGAAGTGAGGGGGGAAAGTAGGCGTGGCCAGCTACTCGGCTCTGAGAACTCGAAGGGGCGACGGGGCCCAGCCCGGGGCGCTGGAGCACTGAACAGGGAACCGAGATGACTGACAGCAGGTGTTCCCGGATGAAGGGTGAACAACACCCTCAACCGTGAGGTTCGAGTCTGGCTGTACGGTAGGGACACGGAGGGGTGAGGCGATACCCGGCCCCCTTACCTTCCTGCATCCCTGTACCATCCCCCATCTTGAGAGGGACCTGGCCACCCTCTGACAGCCCACTCCCCAGCCCCCCCTTTTCCCTTTGCCTCCTCCTCGTCTCTTTTGACGTTGCAGTTAGCGGCCAAACCAAGATGAGGCTCCAACGACAGGATGTGCGTCAGAATCTACAGGACACCAGACATTTCCACTATTCAGCTTGACGTGGAGGGTAAAGAGACCAGCTGCGAGGCCTCCAGCCTTCCCCTTGCACTCTCCCTTAACCTGTGCGCTCACTCCCGAACCAGATGGGCCACAGGACCAGCCTTTCCTCTCCCGCTTCCCAACCCCTGTCCTTGGCCCTTCACGCATTTCCTTCTCGGCTGGCTGGCAATCGCCCGTCTGGAGGGAAGACAGAGCTGCAAGGTCAGTGCGGGAGAGAGGCGGTGAGAAATCTGAAGCCCGGAGAACAGCCTGGAGAAGGAGGAGCCTCCAGCTGGCGAGCTGCATTTCAGAGCTCCTGATCCCACCCCCGGAGCCGGGGCTCCGGACTGACAAGTGCCGGGGACAAGAGGAGGAGTCAGGAACCTCAGAGAGCCTGGATGGGCAGGTGAGGGAGCCCCAAGGACCAGTCCCTCTCCCCCAAGCCCGGAAGACTGCAGAACCGTCGTGTCCCCAGGCCCGAGCCTCCAGTCACCGTGCTGAACGGCTTCCTCAGTCAAGTGGAAGAATGTGGCATTTGGGTCAGAGGACCAGGGCTCAAGACCACCTCCTGGCTGTGTGAGTCAGTTTGGGTCCACTTTTCCTAACTACAAAACAGGGCTAACACCACTGAACTAAATGAGGGGCTTGTGACGATTAGCCGAGATGATGCAGGCGACAAAGCCCTATGCGGACATTAACTAACCTAGCTCAGTGCCAGGCGCTTCCTGGCTCCTGGGGGGGTGCATAATGCCACCGCTGCCCGACAGAACCGCGCAGCTCAGCGGCTACAGAGCTCAGCCCCGCAGGCAGCCCCGAGGAACCAACTCGGGCATTGACGGCACATTCCCCAGACCGGTCCTTACTCCCGGCCCCGAGGGGAGGGAGACAGTGACCGGTACGGTCATCCTCCTCGCTGCCCCGACAGGGAAATAAACAGGCTCCCCGAAGCCCAACGAAGTCAAGAACAGGGCCCCAGCTCTGGAGCAGGGGTGAGGCGACAGGGAAACCAGACGGCTCCAACACACCCACCGACGGTCTAAACCACCTTCGCGCGGCACGGCTCTGCTTTTGCGGGGTTTTCTGAAGCACTTCCCCCTGCCTCTCTGCCTGCTCCAAGAGGAATGGGCCTACAGGCACCTCCTAAAATCACACAGCTGAAGTGAGCCAAAAAGCCTGGACGTGACAGTCCAACCGCTAATACTGCCATGAACCGTTTGTATCTTTCATTCACAGTAAGTTTCATTTGCAGAGCTCCGGCGCAGGAAGGGCAGCCTGCGGGACTGCGTGTTGGGCTGAGTGGTGGTTCTTCTCCAGCTCCTGCCGTGAATCACCACGCCACCTCGATGACCTCTCACCGAGGCGTCTGTCCTGGCCAGGCCCCCCTGCCCCACCTACGAGACGAAGAGACTTAGCGGAAGGATCGCTACTTGACTGCTGCCCCCCAATCCCGGGTTTTCCAAGGAAAGGAGAGAACCCCTCTCTCATCAGGGAGAGGCCCCAGCTCTGCCTTCCTGTAGGGCAGCCGGGTGCCTGCCTCGGGGGAGGGGAGAGGGGCGCTGAAACGGGAAGCAAAGAGCTGATGACCACGTGCCCTTCCGAAGCTAAGACGAGACTCTTGAAGCTTTAACCGAAGCGTGTGAAGGATGCAGTGTCATTTACGACACTCAGATACTTGCCAGACACACACTACCCCACCGCGTGCGGTGCCGCGGGACCTCGTCTAGGGAGGCGCAGAGGACCTTCTTCAGACAGGCTCGTCTGGGTGTCAGGACTGCTGGGCCCGTGTCCGCAGTCCTGCCCCCCGAGTCCGGTCTGAGGGGTTCCCGCCCGGCATCCTGGGCGGTTCACCTTTGGAAGAACAGCTCCGCCAACGCTCCCAAAGCTGTGAACACCGACTTGGCGGGCCTGGGGGTCTGGATCAGAATCTGCTTCCGGTCTTTGTTTCTGCCCAAGCGAAAGAGGCGGGTGTGGGGCGCAGCCCCGCAGCTATGCCCGACCCGCTCCGGTGGCAGGGTGGCTGCTGGTAAACCACAGGGGGAGTGGCACTGGTCTGCTATTCCCAGCAGACACGGGGCAGGGGCAAGGAGCGGAGAGGTAAAGGTCAGTGGCTGCGGCGGCCTTGTCCCCTCTCCCGATGCCACATCGACACCTTTGACCTCCACCTTCTGTTTGCCAAGCGGGAAGGAGGGGCCTGTCTTCTTCAAATCATAGCCCAGGAGTTTGGAATTTTTGAAAGAATGTGTGGGAGTAAAACAAGAGTTCAAACTAAAGATCATTTTTAACCAGAGTGCGAGGGGAGGGGCCCAGCGCCCTCTCCAGTCACTAACTCCAGTGTTTTCCCCGAACTCTCCCGGTCCCGGCCCATCTGCACAAGACACACCCAAACCAGTCAAACCCTTCAGCCACTCTGCGGCCTCGACTCCTCCCTTCCCCGGGCCCCTTGGGAAGGGTCAGGGACAAGAGTTGCAAGATCGGGCTCTGGGGCCAGTTTCCTCCCCAGATCTCAGAAAATCCTTATTCCTATCACCTTCTCAGGGGTCTTAGGTCCCTATGACCCAAAGGTGTGCTAGAGCCGCCCTGTACCTGCACGCAAGATTCACCTGCTGAATTTTTAGGAATTTTTCAAGCCAGTTGTTAAACACAGCCATTAAATTAAAGACCAAATCGGGGTGCCTGGGTGGCTCAGTCGGTTAAGCGTCCAACTTCGGCTCAGGCCAGATCTCATGGTTCATGAGTTCAAGCCCCGCGCTGGGCTCTCTGCTGTCAGCACAGAGCCCCCTTGGGATCCTCTGCTCCCCCTCTCTCTTTGCCCCTCCCCCACTTGCATTTTTGCTCTCTCTCAAAAAAAATTTAAAACCAAATCGTACCAATTTATAACCCAAAAAATTATATTCAAAGGTAATAAATACTTTCAGTTTACCATTTCCTATTTTACTGTATTTTACTATCAACCTGGGTTCTTGACATTGTTTCCATCTACTATGTCTGTAAGGTGAAGATATTCTACGATGGGGTGCTTGAAACGGCCGGGGAAGGGATATTTCACCACAGATACCGGCAAATGCTGTAAATCGGGCCCCCCCTCACCAAGCCCCACCCCTGCAGAATTGTTACACATTTACCAACACAAGACACCAAATCTGCCTCTCCAGTCTGGGTTTTCTGCCCCTCAACTCCAGGCTCATACAATCAACTGCTACTCTGACACCATTCACTGGGTGTCTAGAAGACGTACTATGTCCAAAACTGAAGGGACTTATCCCCTGACCTGCTCCACTTCTCCAGCCTCCAGAAATGGTAACTCTATCCTTCCGGGCACTTAGGCCAGAAACTTTGGGGGTCATCCAATCTCTCGGCAGATCCTACAGTTCCTATCACCAAAATAAACCCAGAGTACAACTACTCCCCGCCTGCCGCCACTCCACTCTGGTCCCAGCCACCATCACCCCCGTCTGGGTTCCTATAGGAACCACCTAATTGGCTTCCGGTTTCTTCTGCCTTTTCCTGAACATGGCACTCGGTGCCCTTTTTATGGCCTCCCACCCATGACCTCTTTGATCTCTTCTGCCACTATGCCCCTCTCTAGGCTCCAGCCACCCATCGTCCTGCCTCAGGGCCTTTGTACTTACCGTTGGCTCTGCCTGACCTACTTTCCCCTGCAGATGTCCACGTGCTTCACTCCCTCGCTAACTTGAATTCTTTGCTGAAATGTCACCTCGGTGAGCCTTCCTCAGCCGACTCTGGCAAACTGCAAACCTCCCACCTCCACCTCAGCCCCTGCTCTAGTTCTCTCCACAGTACGTATCATTCTCTAACACGCCGTCTGTGAAAAGCGTATTTGTTTTATTGCCTGCCACCCCTCCGCGTAAAATGCAAGTGCCAGTGGGGGCAGGGGGCTTTGTGCTTTGTTCGCTGATTACCTTCAGTATCCAAAACAGGGCCTGGCACACAGAAGGTGCACTATAAATATGTGCTGAATGGACAAATAAACCCATTCTGTAGGAGACCACTGTCGCCTGTGTGCGAGCTATCTGCATCAGAATGATGGCACGAAGGAAGAAATCTCTACTGGTGACTTCAAGCGCTACGGCCCAGTACGCACGCCCAGCAACAACACCAGTAATGATAAAAGAAACGTTTACAGAGCATCTAACTATATGCCGAATCCTAGAGCTTCACATGCATCGAAGCTTTTAAATTCTTGCCACAACCCAGGAGCTAGGTACCATTACTATGCCCATTTGTAGAATGAGCACAGGGGAAGCCGAGGTGCACGGGGAGGGGGGCGGAAAGAACTTACTGAAAGGCAGGCAGCTCAGAGGTGATCGGCTATAAATACGGGCGGTCTGGCTTCAGCACTTAGGTCCCACGTGCCAGTAAAACATGTGACTACGACCCCAAGCAGTGGGATTTAAAACACTGCATTGGTGTGGACACGGATCCTGCCCCTCTAGGAGACGCGAACAACGGTGGTGCCAACAGTCTATCTCTCTCGTGTCTCAACCACGGGGAAGGCAAACAAGTCAATAAGAAGCACAAGATGAGGCAATCCCCATAAAGCACTTGGCACGAGCTAGCCAACGGTAAGCAGCCCAGAAATGTTTGTTTCTATCATTATGAAACCAACAGCATCGTGAGTAAAGGTACTTTTCTTGCTAGTTTCTTGGAACTCCTGCAAAATGAATTAACCATCCCACAACAGAAAAAAAGACATACCAAGAAACGGCTCATCAACAGTTTTCATGACCTTCCAGTCATACGGGGGGGGGGGGGGGGGGGGGGGGGGGCATCAAAGAAAGAGAATGCTAGAAAGAGAATGCTTAAAAGTCCCCAGCCCAGCCCTTAACGGATTTATAATCTAGCTCAAAGAATAGGGGCGTGAACCCCAGCTGTAAAATGGGGATCATCCGCCTCATTTTAACACTGGGCCAAAAAAAAAAAAAAACAAAAAAACAACCCAGATCACGGATGTGAAAATATTTTAGAGGGCAATGGTGGTAAGAGCTCTCCCAAAGAGCCACCAGGCTCTCAAAAAGCAAAAACCAGACTTCCTGGGCAGCAAAAAGCAAAACGAGACTTCCTGCTCTGCCCGTGGGTTAGGGTCTGTCCGGCAGAATCCACCGGGAAATGCGGCATCATGCAAAGACACCTCACCTTGTTCAAATTCCATCAATAAAGTCAGGAGTGGCTAGGCCACTGATGACCAAAGGGAAACCTCTAGGTTTAGGTGGCCTAAAACTGTCGGACCCAAGAGTAACTTAGTAAACTCCAGTCTTTGTATAAACATAACTTGAATGTCTGCCTAGAGGGGTTACTTGTTGGGCAGTCGCGTACCTCAAAGAAAAGTTACTGAGAAATGAGCTCTCTTCATGCCAAGCAGGGAGCATTGTTATCTCGAGTGTTCCTAAAACTAACCAAAAGATGAGCCTCATAAACTCAAAACGTCTATCCGCCTTCGATCAGGGCAGAGAATGTGGAAAATCACTGAAAATCTGCCCATTCTACACCAATTCCCCCTAATTCGCTACCTTTTCAACGAGCCATGCGCCCCGTTGGGAGGACAGGCGGTCGGGTGGGCAAAGAATTTAGGTTTATGACCTTTCCAGAAGTTCTCATTTCCAACCAGACATTCAGGCTGAAGTGACCTGATTCTCAAAGAGGCGGACAGGTTTACTTCTGGAAAACTCTTCGTTGGATGGGGTGTGCCGCAAACGCTGATGGAAACCGGAGGGCGAATGCCAGAGATCAAGCTGATCTCGGGAAAGAAAGCACGGGGTTCCTCCTCTCACCGGGCTGACTTCCAGAAAAGCCTAGAGAAGGGGACGCCGTGGGCCCCTCCAAACTAGCCGCCAAGGGGGCTGGTGGGCCCCCGCCGCCAAGGGCTCTGCGGAGGAGGAAGTGGACAATTTATTTGGAGGAAGCGGGGCTGGGAGGCAACTCGGGACGGCGCTGGGCCCCCGCCGGAGTCCCAGCAGCGGCGGGCGGGCGGGCGCGCGGTGGCCGCGGAGACGCCGCCCGGCCGAAAGCCCGAGGCGGCCGGGCCGCGGGGCCGCCGCGCCGACCTCCGGCGCGGCCCGGCGCGAGCGCGCCGCCGCCGGCCGACTGTCAACAACGCCCGCGGCCGAAGGAGCCGCAGACCAAGCGGGGGAGGCAGCTTACTTCATCTCGCCCGTCAGAGCCGGCCGCTTCTCCGGGAAACGTCGGCGGCGGCGCGGGGCGCGCGGCGCTGCGGGCCGGGCTCGGGCCAGGCCGGGGCCCCGCGCATCCTCTTCCGCAGGCGCGGCGCGGCCCGCCCCGACAGGTGCGCGTCACGCGGCCGCGCGGCCGCCGCGCGCTCCGGTTTCGCCGAGCGTAGCCGGGGGGCCAAGTCGGCCGGCCCAGCCGCCCCCTCCCTGCCCCACCCGAGCCGCGTCCGGCCTGGGAGCGCGGGGGCCCCCGCGGGCCTGGGCCCCAGACCACCGCGGCCTCGGCGCGCGCGCCCGCGCAGTCGGGCCGTCTCAGGGGCGCGCGCGCGCGCACGGTCAGGCCCCCGGCGAGGGGCGGAGGCGCAGGAGAGACCACGCCCCCTGGCTCGGGGTCGACCGAGGGGTGGGGGGAGGCGGAGCCGCCCGGATGATTTCGTGGTTAGCGTAGAGAGGGCGGGACTTCAGAGTGAAGTGGGCGGGCAAGCGGCCGGCCGACCCTCCGCACCGGGTTCTGCGGTTCTGCGGTGCATCTTTAGGGGCTGCCCTCTGAGACACCCGAATAGCGGAAGGAAGTGGCGGTGTCGCGGAGGAAGCCTGGGAGCCGGGTGGCCGGGTCCTCCCCAGCATCTGGCAGAAGCTGCCGGACCTGGAACAGGTTACTTGCCTCCTCGGGCCTCGCTCTTCTACGTCTGTACAATGAGCAGCTTGGTCCGTCTCACTTTCAGAGCCCAGAAGTCGTGATATAGGGATCAGAGAGCACGCTATTGCCGGGCCTCCACGTTCAGTTTCAAATCTCTGCTTACACCCGTGTGACCTTGAAGACACAAACCGGAGACTCAGTTACTTCGTCTGTACAATGGGACGATGAGAGCATGGCCTTTTCTCTAGGGTGGTGGTGAGGTGGATACGTGAGATAACACGGTCAGCTGCTTCTGTCAGCACCCAGTCGATGGCATGTGAGCCCTCTACCCCCGTCCTCACCAGTGTCATGCAGTATCTGACCCTCAGCCTGCAGCAACCTCGTACCTACTTTCTCCCAGCCCTACAGGCTGTCAGGGCCCCTAGTGGCACCCCAGCCATTAGAGAGGCAGCTGCTCCTTCCTGAGAGTGAAGGTCCTGAGTGACCTCGGGCTAATTAAGGCAGGGCTACCCAGGACCACCTCCTGGATGTAGACCCCCCCATCCCTACTCCCAGAGCACCTTAGCTCCACCCCTTCCCCAGACCCACCTTCCTCCCACTGCAGGGACAGGAGAATGCATGGTCACCTCTGCTAAAGAGTGCAGAGCACCCAGGAGAGGGGATTCTGACTGCAGAGAAGAAAGCTTGTAGCAGCTTTTTCTTTCATGAAGGTTCCGCGAGAGGTAGAGCATTGAGAGCGAGCAGAAGGAACTTGGCAGTGGCCAGCAAAACTGTGTGGGGCCAACAGGCCTGATTACCACACAGGATATTGGGCAAGAGGGTTCCAGGAAGGCTGGGAAGCTGGAAGGGGCTGGGCCCCACTGTCATCAAGGCCAGGGGCCATCTGGGGGCCTGCAGTGAGCTGACAGCTCACTGCAGGCCCCACAAAGAATTCGGGCGGTATGCTGGGTGGGACCTGGGTGGGGGCATCGAGGAGCCAGGTACCCACTGGGCTGCCTCCACAGCTGGATGTGGGCAGGAGGGTCTAGGGGAGGGGCCAGGCAAAACAGTCTGGGAGAGGCCAGGACTCTTGGCCAAGAGCCCTTCCCATGTTCTGCAACCCTAGGTGCACCGTGCCCTCCCACAACTGTGCGAACCGGGGCTGAGGGAGGCATTATGGAAGATGGCAGGTGCCCAAAGACTGAGATGAGCCAAGGGGACCTTTCCTGGGTCCCTGTACAGCCATCATAAGGGTGATCTGCAGGTACCTTGAGGGCATCTTTAAAAAATTTCCCACAGGCAAGTCAACCGTAAGCAGCCCATTAAGAATATTCGAGTGTCCCCTTAGGCGTCAGGGGGGCGGGGTCTGCACCTAGGATGAAATGAGCCAAGGCTGTTACAACGGTCCTCCCCATCGACAGCTGCTCGTCCCAACTCCATACCTCCTAGTCTGACCTGGACCATTGCTTTGCCTTCTTTCCATCAGGAAAACACTTTGGTGTCATCGAGGTGTAAGCGTATTGCCCCCGCCAAACCCACAAATCTACAGCCTTGTCCATTAGGGCCTGTGATTGGCTTCTGCTCGTTTGCCAACCCGAAGCGTTGCTCATTTCTGTGCTGCCAGCAGCTACGAGACGCTCCAGGCGACATCACCGGGGACCAGGTGTGCCCAGAACCCTCTGAAGGAAGCCGGAAGAGAAGAGCAATGCCCCCCCCCCCCCACCACACCGGCATCTTGCGGCCCAGACGGTGTCTGTGGCTTCTGACTTGTCAAAGAGCACCGTGGGGCTCTCTTCGCCAAGCTCTTTTTTTTTTTTTTTTTTCATCTTCCTAAACTGTGGGGTGGGCAGGAGTCAGGGTTAACTCAGCCCGCTTCACTTCACAGACATGGAAAGTGAGACCCAGCAAGATGAATGACTCACGAGAGAGGTCTGTGGAGTTAGAAAGAAAATCACGTGGTGGGTTCTATTTTCAGAACGACTCACCAAGTCAGCTCTGCTCGTTCACTCTGCTCTTTGCACCGGGAGGGGAGGGGGAGAACAGGTGTTGTGGATTTGCAGCCACAAGTCGAGTTTTTCACCCCCAGACATGAGAAAGCTCAGCGCTTTTTCTCCCCTAAAGACGGGCTTTGTGACGTCCGCATGAAGTGGCTGCAAACAATGTTTGTTTTTCTATTGCTGCGGTGACAACACCATTTAGTGACGTAAGCAATGCAAACGTATTATCTTACAGTCCTATGGGTCAGAGGTGCCGCGTGGGTCTCCCTGGGCTAAAACCACAGGGTTGCAGGGCTACGTTCCTTTCCAGGGCAGCCCTTTTCTGGCTCATTTGGGTGCCTCCGGAAGTCAGTTCCTTGTGGTTTAGGACTGAGATCCCCGTTCCCTGGCTGGCTGGCTGTCCGCTGAGGGCCATTCGCAGCTTCCAGAAGCTACCACATTCCCTGGCATATGGTCCCTTTCCTCAGTCTTCAAAGCCAGCCACAGAGGGTTGAGCGCTTTGATCTCGCCTCCGTTTTGGGGTTCATGTTTCTGACCCTTCTGGGAAAGGGCCTCTACTTTTTAGAACCCATATATTAGATTGGGCACACTTGGATGACCCAGGATCATCTCCCATCTCAGAGTCCGTATCCTCAGGCACATCCGCAAAGTCTCTTTTGCCGTGTAAGGTGACATGAGCACAGGTTCCAGACATTAGGGCCTGGACATCTTCAGGGAGTCATTATTCTGCCTACCGCCAACTAGAACTTTCCAGACTCCTAAACCCTCTTGATTGTCCAGGATCTTTACCACATGACTTTTTACAAATACCTTTACTAAAATATAATTCACATACTATATAGTTTACTCATCTAAAGCGTACAATTCAGGGGCACCTGGGTGGTTCGGTCAGTTAAGCATCTGACCCTTGGTTTTGGCTCAGGTTACAATCTCACGGTTTGTGGGATAGAGCCCCCCATCAGGCTCTGCGCTGACAGTGTGGAGCCTGCTTGGGATTCTCTCTCTCTCTCGCTCCCTCTCTGCTCCTCCCTGGCTTGTGCTCTCTCTCTCTCTCTTAAAATAAATAAACTTACGTTAAAAAAATAAAGCGTACAATTCATCGGTGTTTAGCAGCCACAGAGTGGGGCAGCCATCACCAAGATCAATTTAGAACATTTTTATCACCCCAACAAGAAACCATGTACCTGTTACCCCTCACTCTCCATTTCTCCCCCACCATCTCAACCCTAGGTGGCCACCAATCTACTTTCTGTCTCTGTGATTTGCCAATTCTGGACACTTCATATATGTGGAATCATATAATGGGTGGCCTCTTGTGTCTGTCTATGATACACACACACACACACACACACACACACACACACATAACGTATAGCAACATAATGTTTTCAAGGTTCATCCATGTTGTGGTATGTATCGATACTTCCTTCTTTTTATTGCTAAATAATATTTGATTGCATGGGAATGCAACATTTTGTTAATCCGTTCATCAGCTCATGGACATCTGTGTGATGGGGATTTCCACTTGGGGAGCATTATGAATAACGCTGCTATGAACATATGTATCCGTGATTTTCCGTGGACCTGGTTTTATTTCTCTTGGATACATACCTAGGAGTGGAATCGGCCAGTCGTATGGTAACTCGACAATTAACTTCTTGAGAAACTGCCAGAATGTTTTTGACGGTGGCTACACCGGTCTGTCTACATTCCCACCAATAATGTAGGAGAGTTCCTATTCCTCCACCTCCTTGCCAGCATTTGTTATCATCTGACTTTTTCATTCTAACCATCCTCGTGGGCGTGAGTTGGGATCTAACTGCGGTGTTGATTTATGTGTTCTTGATGGTTTTTGTCATTGAGTCTCTTTTCATGGGCTTATTGGCCACGTGTTTATCTTCTTTGCAAAAATGCCTAGTCAGGTTCTTTGCCCATTTTTCAACTGGGTTATCTTTTTATTATGGAGTTGGTAGAATTCTTTATATATTCTAGATACAAGTTCCTTCCCAGATGGATGGTTTGCAAAAATTGTCTCCCATTCTGTGGGTTGTCTTTTCACTTTCTTGATGGTGGCCTTCGAAGCATAAGAGTTGTAATTCTGATGATGTCCACCTGCTCTATTTTTTCTTTGGTGGCTTGCCTTTTCAGTGTCCTATTCTACAAAGGCTTTGCCTAATCCAATGTCATGGAAATATAGGCTTGCATTTTCTTCGAAGAGTTCAATAGCTTCAGCTCTTACATTTAGACTCTTGGTCCGTTTTGAGTTGATTTTTGTATATGACCTGAGAGGCAACGAGTCTAACTTCATTCTTTTGCATGTGGATATCCAGTTTTCCCAGGATGCTTCGTTGGACTGTTTCATAAGATGCTCCGGAAACATCTGTTTGGATAGCTGTGCAATGCTGACGTGACCGAAGTCCCTGCCCAGTCCGGTGAGACAGACCCTTGGCAGACCGATGCCTGGCAAATAATAGTCCCTTAAAAAATGCTTGCCAAGTGAATGTGGTGGAAGGTGGGGAGCCAGCCCTACCAGGTTCGGGTGTTGGCGGCCCCTCCGCTTGGCGCGTGGCCGTGAGTCACTCTGAGGGTGTCTTCTCGAAGCAGCCACCTGACAGGCGGCAGTCAGCAGTCGGAGGAGGTACATCAGTGCCCTTGAGTAAGAGAGGTAAACCAATGATGTCACTAGTGGCTGAGCCAGGTCTCAGGAAAAAAAAAAAAAAAATCCCAAATTTTGTTTTGAGGCTGCCTGGGAGGTAAGGGGTCGAGGGAAAAGAAGAGAGAGGGCTGGGGAGCAGCCGGCCTGAATGTGAACCAGGACAGGGGACCTTGAGTAACAAAGCGAGGGGCTCCGGTGCTCAATCAAGGTCAGGGTTTCTTGCCTCAAGCTTCAAGAGGCAAAAGCACAGAAGAGCTCTTGGCTGGCAGATGAAATGAAAAGATAAGGCTGCTGGCAGCCGCCCCAGACATCTCTGCACCAACAAACGCTGCATCGCATCCTTCGGGCCAAGTGGGGTTGCAGCGTGGGGACGGCCAAGCTTCTGGAGCAGGTGCCGGAGGAGCCTGGGGTCTGGGGAAGGACGGGGCACCCTTGCAGGGGAAACGTGATGGTCAGCAGGACCTCACGAGACAGAGGCCGGCTTCCCGTTGGCCTCTCCAGGAAGCAGGCACCGTCTGCCTTTCCCAGCCCTGACGCTGCAGTTGTCTTGTCTGGGGCCGGGAGTTTGGAAGCCTCTGGTGAGCCAGCAGCTCCCAGGAGGCTACAGGGTCACAGCAGGGGATACCTCCACAGTCATCGGCCCCCTCCACCCCTCCCCTCTGCAGCCGTGGAAAGACAGGTAAGGCGCCCCTCATTCATCTGTCCGGTACTCACGACATGCCAGGTGTCTAGGCTCAGGGGAGGCAACCGTGACCAAGGCCCCCGTCCTCGAGGAGCTTCTATTCTACTCCAAGCGGAGGGGTGTGGTGGGGAGGTGTAAAAGAGAAAGTACAGAGGCCCCCGAGACAGGAAACAGCGTGGCATCTCGGAAGAACTGGGAGGGATCCCGTGTGGCCAGACCACCGAGCAAGAATTGGCCTGAGACTGGTGGTAGGTGCCCATGAGGAATGTGGATTTTCTTCTAACTTACAGCAGAGGGCTCCGGGAATCGTAAGGAGGAGAGCAACACGATCAGTGTTCGTTTTGGAAGAGTCCCCGGGGTTCCTGGGCCACAGGCTTAGAGGAGAAGCACATTGAGGGGGGGGGGGTCATCGAAGGGTCCAGACAGGCTGGGGCGGGGGGCACAGCTCCAGGGAGTTTCAAAAGGCGTGATTAGTGGGGCGCCTGGGGGACTCCGTTGGTTAAGCATCCGACTCTTGATCTCGGCTCAGGTCGTGATCTCACGGTGTCGTGGGTTCGAGCCCCACATCGGGCTCTGTGCACCGACCACGTGGACGTAGCCTGCTTAGGATTCCCCCTCTCTCCTTGTCTCTGCCCTTGCCCCCGCCCCTCAGAGCTCTCTCTGTCCCTCTCAAAATAAATAAATAAACTTAAAAAAAAAAAAAAAAGGTGTGATGAGTACTCAGGTATGGCAAGGCCAACCGATTAGGAAATAATGCCATTGGAAGGGTAGTTTGTTACGGTTCCCAGGAAGGAGGACCCCTGTGCTGCCCACACAGGGCCACGTGAGGAAGCCCCAGGGCCAGTCAGAAGGCAGAGGGAGACAGGGAAAGTGTGCACAAAGCCTTCCCGTGGGAAAGCATAGGCAAGGCAGGGTCCACAGGCTTAGGACTGGCTAGTTTGAATAGTTGAGGCAGGTTCTGGGGCACGGGGGCTGCCCCCTCGCTGTGTACCTGGTTCCCGGTGATTCGGGAAGCAGGTGGCCTCAAGTGTGAAAGCCTCACGGAGGAGGTGGATGGGAGTGTAGGCTCTGGATTGGTGGGTTTGTGTGTGCAATGCACACTCCAGGGTAAATCGTTTGCGATCTCTAGGAATTGGCTAGCCTTGGGAGGGCAGTCCTTCCAGAGCCAGCCAAGCTGCAGATGTCAGAGCATCAGGGGGGCTCCTCTGTTTCATAGAGAGAAGCTTGGGAGAGGACATTGACAGGATTGGCTGATGGGTTAAACACAGGGATGAGAGAGGAAGGATCCCCAAGGATAGGGGGGCTTTTGGTATAAGCAGTTGGGTCCCTCACTGTTGAAGCAAGTCTTTGGGGGGCCAGGAGACATAGCTATCCCCCAGGGAGCTTAAACTCTTGTAGGGAAGGCCAGCTTCAAGTAGGGAAGGTTGACAGGTCAAAGTCAGTGGCATTAGGCTCCCTGAAGTATGAGCGGGCCTTGCCTTAAATCACAGAAATGTTGCTAAAAAAATATTGCATACTACATAGTACCTATGAATACATACGAATACACAGTTCATAGTAACCATTTAGAAGTCTTTGCTCTCCATGGACTTATATCCATTTCAGAGACCGTGACTTCCATGGCGGGGGCCTCTGCTGCCATAGTCCAGGAATATAATGCTTCCCCTAAACCCACCTTATCTGTGTTAGAAAATCTCTTCATAGGAATTTAAGACGGAGCCTTTCAAACATATGCTCTTTTGACCGTGTAAATAAATGCCTTTTAACTTTCTTGTTTTGTAAGATCGTATTTCATTAAGTTCAATTACATATAACAGTAAATAACTTCTGATATTATTTTGAATCAAGAGCTGAAGGACAGCGCCCGTGACATAAAATAATTTCTGTGTGGTTTGATTTGATGGTATAGGCTGATGTATTTATACCTGTCACAAAGCTAGAAAGGAGTCTCTCCCTAGAATATAACCTCGAACTGGTAAGGGACCAGATGAGTGGGGGATGTTATAACACCTAAGTTAACATTCTCCAGGTCTTGCTAATTTAGGTGCCCCATGGCATCGACTGTGAGGGTGGAAATATTGACTGTTGGTGACAAATTTAATGGTGTGGCTTGGGCCAGGTGATGAAGGACTTGAGTGGCTTTCCCTACCCAGTCTCCCTTGATGTTTGAACAGCCCCATCACATCAACTGGAATTCACGTATTGGAAATAGTCATACAGGGGCGCCTGGGCGACTCAGTGGGTTAAGCATCTGACTCTTGATTTCGGCTCAGGTCATGATCTCACAGTCATTAGATCGAACCCCACGTGGGGCTCCACGCTGGGCGTGGAACCTGCTTAAGATTCTCTCTCTCTCTCTCTCTCTCTCTCTCTCTGCCCTTCACCCCTCACTCTGTCCAAAAAAAAAAAAAAAAAACTGATCAAATATCTATTGTCATTGTTTTTTAGCCTCTTTTTTATGGCAAGTGTCTTGTCAACTATACTCTAAACACTTTGAAGGTGAACTGTCCAGTGGCAACTATACCTTAGGAACACAAATCTCTCCCCAACACCCAGCGCCAGGCTCTCCTCAGCACATATTTGTATTAAATACTCTCCATAATATATAATATATATAATATATATATTATATATAATATATAATATATGATATATATAATATATAATATATCACAGCTGGCAGCTGACAGACCTTTGTCAGATGAACCTTCTTTTCACACACGCAAAAAGTCACATTTGGTTGTGCATCAAAGGACACCATCAAGAGAGTGAAAGAACACCCTGCAGAATGGGAGAGAATTCTGCAAATCTCATGTCCGATACAGGATCAGCATGCAGAATATAGAGAGAACTCTTACAACTCAACAACAACAACAAAAAAAACCAGGCAACCCAATTCAGAAATGAGCGAAGGACTTGAACAGACATTTCTCTAAAGAAGATGGTAAGATAGATGTATGATGGCCAATAGGCACATGAGAAGATGCTCAGCATCATTAGCCATCAAATCAAAACCACAGTGAGATACCACTCGCACCCACTAGGAAGACTCCAACCAAACCAACCAAACCAACAAAGGGGGAGAGTAACAAGCGTTGGTGAGGACGTAGAGAACACGGAACGGTCATGCGTTGCTGGTGGGGTCGTACAGCAGTGCACCTGCTGCTGCGCCAAGGTTCCGAGGTCCCTCAAAAAGTCAAACATAGAATTACTATATGATCCAGCAATGCCGATTCTAGGTACATCCCCAAACGAAGGGAAAGCACGGACTCAGACACTTGTGCACCAACGACCACGGCAGCATTATTCACAACAGTCAAGAAGTGGAAACCACCCAAGTGTCAGTCAACGGATGAACAGATAAATGAAATGCGGTCTATCCCTACACGGAAATATTCGGACACGAGAAGGATGGACATTCTGCCACGTGCCACAGCATGGATGGATGTTGAAGACGTTATGTTTTAGTGCAAGAAGCCGGACACAAAAGGACAAATAACGTATGGCTCCGCTTACATGTGATACCTAAGTCAGGCACATGCAAGGGGACGGGACGCACAATGACGGGTGCCAGGGCCAGGGGAGCGGGAAGTTTAATGGGGACCGAGCTTCTGTCTGGGGACAGGAAAAAAGGCTTGGAATTGGTTGGCGGTGATGGCTACTCAACATTGTGAATGGTTTTTTTGGTGTTGTTGTTGTTGTTGTTGTTGTTTTTAAAGTTTATCTACTTAGGGGTGCCTGGGTGGCTCAGTCAGTTAAGCATCTGACTTCAGCTCAGGTCATGATCTCCCAGTTCGTGGGTTTGAACCCTGCGTCGGGCTCTGTGCTGATGGTTCGGAGCCTGGAGCCTCCTTCAGATTCTGTGTCTCCCTCTCTCTCTGCCCCTCCCCGGCTCGAGCTCTGTCTATCTCTCTCTTTCTTAAAAATAAATAAAACATTAAAGAAATTTAAAAAATAAAAAATAAAGTTTATCTCTTTATTTTGAGAGAGAGAGGGAGGGGCAGAGAGTGAGAGAGAGAGAGAGAGAGAGAGAGTGAGAGAATCCCAAGCAGGCTCTTCTGTCAGCACAGAGCCCAATGTGGGGCTCGAACTCACAAACCACGAGATCAGGACCTGAGCCAAAACCAAGAGTCGGACGCCCAACTGACTGAGCCACGCAGGCACCCCAAGGTGGTGAATGTTTAATGCCACTGAATTGTACACTCAAAAATGATTTAAATGGTAAATGGTAAATTGTTGTCACAATTTTCAAAGTCACTAAAAAGAAACGTTAAGTCACATTGGGGCAGCGTCCTGTGGACAAGATGCTGAGAGGCACTTGGCTCATAGAGCAGCATTTAATTAGGGTGCCCACTTGTCTCTCCTGCACCCCAGGATGAGGACAGACCAGCCACCCCTCTACCTTTGTCTGGAGAGGGTCGGGCACATGGAGGTTTATCCCAGAGGCTGACATCGGCCAGGACTGGGACAGCTTTTATGTGGCAGAAATTGGAACTTCTTCGAGGGCCCAGCCCCCGTCTCCCCTGCTCCCTGTCCCTCCCGACGCCCCACCAATGCCTGTCCAGCCGCAATTTTATTGTAAAAGGCGAATTATGTGTTAGTTGAAGTCAGACACTTTGCCTTGATGACCAGTCCAGTGTGGGAGAACATGTGAGTCCCTGTTACAAAATAAAAAGGCACGTGAAATTCAAGCATATGCCGGGTCTCTGAAACACTACATTCCCAGAACGCAGGCAATTGGGTAAGACAAGAGTGATGTTCTCCTAATTCTTCTAGAATTAAGCACTGCATGGATGAGGCCCCAGATGAGTTTATCCGTAAGAAGTTCCAGGGTAATGTTAGAGCAAGGTTCCCAGGTACTCGAAGAAATCCACATTGCAAATAGAACCCTAAGGAGTGCGGCTCTGCCCAGACAGGTATTTAGAGGTGAGGCGGGAAGCGTAAATGGAGCCCTCCCTAATGCTCGGTGTGCTAATCGTGTTTCCCTGCAATTGCAAGATTAACCCTGGCGTGTCTTTAAAGCTTTTGTGTCTAGGGGCGCCTGCGTGGCTCAGTCTGTTAAGCGTCCGACCTCGGCTCAGGTCATGATCTCATGGTTCATGAGGTCGAGCCCCGCATCAGGCTCTCTGAGTCAGCGGAGAGCCCACTTCAGATCCTCTGTCTCTCTCTCTCTCTCTGTCCCTCCCCTGCTCACGTGCTCTCTCTCAAAAATAAATACACTTAACAAAAATTTTAAAAATTAAATTATAAAGTTTATTCATTTATTTTGCCAGAGAGGTGGGGGCGGGGGGAGAGTGAGCAGGGGAGAGGCAGGAAAGAGAGAGAATCCCAAGCAGGCTCTGAGCTGCCAGCACAGAGCCCGGCTCAGGGCTCGATCCCACAAACAGCGAGATCACGACCTGAGCCGAAATCGAGTCAGCCACTTAAGCTTAACCGACTGAGCCACCCGGGCGCCCCAGCAGGCTTTCGGAGCCACCAAACCGGGCACTTTGGAAGGGCTCACACTTGCTGTTCTTTTGATTCTAGTGAAAACACTTTCTCTAGCTGGTCTTTTGTTATTGGCAATTCCACCCCTAGCCCCTGGAGACCCGAGCTCTCCCTCTGGGTCCCCCTCCAGGCTTTCCTATCTCATCTTTCCAGGAAGATCTCTGAACTCTCCCAGACCCACTGGTCTCCGGAAGCTCCCGCCTTGGACCAGCGGTGGGGGAAAGAACGTCACTGCCAGGGGCTGCTTTAGCCAGATGCAGATTTCTCAGGGGAGGGCTGCATCCCTGGCCCTGGGTGGGGGCAGGTGCCTGCCCTGTGAGTTCTCTCCTAAAGATCCTTCCAGGCAGCGGGAGGGAAGGGGGAAAACAAGCCCCTGCTGCTCCACCAGGGGGCGATACTCACAAGACACTGATCCCTGGAAAAAACATTCTTTCCCTGACCTCAAACGTGCTGCCTCCTCTTTCTTCCTCGACGTGGTCGCTGAAATACCGGGTACAAAGTGGTCCAGCTGTCCACACCTCGCGCTGGAATGGGGGGGGGATCGTGGCCTCTAAAGACTGAATGGAGCCGGGGTCCCCTAGAACATCCCTCTACACACGCTTTTCACGACCAAAGATGGAAGGCAAAGCAAGGATTTCTTTCCTTCATCTTTTAAGAGCTTTGCTTAATACTAAATCTAAAAGGTAGAAAATTCTCAGCAGAACTTCAGGGACCCATGCAGATCATGACATGACTTTGGGGGGTGGGGGCAGAAAATTGCTCCCAAACACCAGTCACCGGTAAGAGCGCTCGGGGTTCATGAAGGTCTGCACGGCCCGCACGGGGCCTCGGTGGACCGGAATTCTGCCATGGATGAGTTTTGTCAGGAATATGAATGATTCCACCGGGGCCCTCCTTCCCAGGCACACAGATTCAGTCTCTTCACCCAACCTACTTAGGATGCAACCCAGGCACCCTCTCGGACCATGTCACACGCGTTTATCACCTCCGGAATGCTCACCCGTCATTCCAGCCCCCCATCCTCGCACCCTGCCCAGCACATGGTAGGATCTGGACGCAGCCCCAGTTGAAATCTAAGCACGGGAAGTGGGGAGAGCTCCGCAGAGACCAGGTATTTATTCTTCGAAGAGTCTACTCTTTTCCTTAAGAACATCCTTTTTAATTAGATTTTAGGCATAAAAAAAATCAATCCGGTGCTTTATTTTATTACTCTTCTGATATGTTAAACTGTGCCCTTGGTGGCTTAGAACGGTAACCAGAAGAGTCTATAAAACAAAACAGTAGGCAAGTTAAAATTGCCTATATTTTTAAAAAGTGGGCCCTTAACATCCTCCTGCAGAAAAGGCCAAGGGCCCTAACAGACAGGAGAGAGGACACAGTTTTCTAGGGAGCCATTTGCCTACCCAGTATCCATTCTCCCTTTCTTCTAGGAACAGACCCCTGATTTTTTTCAGTGAGGCACGATACACAGTTATAACACTGCACTTCAAGCTTCTTTTGCAGCTAAAAATGGCCTCCTGACTGCCATGTGCTTTTTTTCCTATTCTTCCTCCACCTGCTGCTTGCTTGTTGCCCAGAATGCTGATGTGACAACTGGAGCTTCAGCAACTCTTTTGGCTCATGAGGCACCTGTGAGACAGGAAGGCTAAGAGTAGAAGAAGAGAAAAAGAGGAGGAGCCCAGGTCCGTGGTCACCCTGTGGAGCTACCCAGCTATCCCAGGACCTTGAACCTCTAGAATTTTTTTTTTTTAATGTGAAAGAGAAATTTCCATGGTGTTTGTTGCAGCTTCTGTCACTCACACAGTTCTTATCCGTTACACATGTCATAAAGGATCACGTAAGCACCAATGTTTTTATTTTACCCATTTTGGGTTTTTAAAAATTTTTTTTAATGTTTATATTTATTTTTGAGACAGAGAGAGGCAGAGCGTGAGCAGGGGAGGGGCAGAGAGAGAGAAGGAGACACAGAATCCGAAGCAGGCTCCCGGCTCCGAGCTGTCAGCACAGAGCCCAATGTGGGGCTCGAACCCACGAACCGTGAGATCATGACCTGAGCTGAAGTTGGACGCTCAACTGACTGAGCCACCCAGATGCCCCGGGTTTTGTTTTTTTTTTTAAGTTTGTTTGTGTGTTTGTTTGTTTAGAATATATGGGGAAGAGGCAGAGAGGGAAAGAGGGAGAGAATCCCAATGCAGGGCTGGAACCCACAAACTGTGAGATCATGACCTGGGCTGAAATCCAGAGTCGGATGCTTAACGGACTGAGCCACCCTGGCGCCCCTCTATTTTACCCATTTTGGAAGGACATCTTTCTGGAATGCATTGCTCTCTTGCCTTTTTAAACCAAGCGTGCGGGGGGCGCCTGGGTGGCGCAGTCGGTTAAGCGTCCGACTTCAGCCAGGTCACGATCTCGCGGTCCGTGAGTTCGAGCCCCGCGTCAGGCTCTGGGCTGATGGCTCGGAGCCTGGAGCTTGTTTCCGATTCTGTGTCTCCCTCTCTCTCTGCCCCTCCCCCGTTCATGCCCTGTCTCTCTCTGTCCCAAAAATAAATAAAAAAAAAAAAAAAAAAAAAAAAAAAAAAAAAACGTTGAAAAAAAAAAAAACCAAGCGTGCGGGGAACATCTAGGGTCGTTAGATATAACACAGAACACCCGGTAAATTTGAATTTCAGATAAGCAACAGATAATTTTTTGGTATACGCATATCCCCAGTGTTGCACAGGACATACTCATACTAAATAATAATGTGGTGTTCATCTGAAATTCAGATTTAACTGGGAGTCCCACATTTTTATTTGCTAACTCTGCCAGCCCTCACGGAACAGACTGTTTTCCTGCTGTTACTCATGCTGATGTGTGTGGTGATGCCGTGGGGGCCTATCGAGGCGTGCCGGGCTTTTAGCCCTTCTGTGAAATGGACCCAGGTTGCCATGCCTTTCCTTTTTATTCCACGCTTCCTAATGCTTCCCTATCTTCTTTGGTCATCAGTCTGTCGGTAGCCCTGTCTGTTGCTCCAACAGGCATGTCTGTCCTACCCCTGTCCTCATTGGTGATGTGCCCTGGTAACCTGTGGACGAACACCGCGTTCAGAGGGGCGCGCCCCGGGACCGGAAGTCTGGGTTCGACCCCAGGTCCCCCCGCCCTCCCCCCCCGAGTCACCGTGGGCAGCTCATCCAACCCATGTGAGCTTGGATTCCTGCTTAGATAATATGGGGGGGAATTAGAGCTGCCTCGTGGGTTATGTGAGGCTTAGCTGTGGGAACTGCTGGGGCCGTGCCTGGCCCTCCCCAGGCCCTCAGCAGATGGGGTAATTGTCGTGCGGTGGGCTCAGCGACCGGCTAAGCAAACTGGAGAAACACAGATCTAAGGAGAGAGCTTCTATGAGTAAAACATGAGCAACAGGGATGCGGAGGTCGCTGAGAGGGGGTGCAGGAGGGAGGCCGGGGGGGGCCGAGGGCTGAAGTCACAGGAGAGCGTGAGGACACATGCCCGGCCAGTGTGGGTGGTGCCAGTGGACAGCGTGGGCGTTGTTATCTGTTCCCCCAGATTCACGTGCTCAAACCCTGACCCCCAGCACCCCAGAATGTGGCTGTTCGGGAGACGGGGTCTTTCAAGGGGTGATTAAGTTCAAATGAGGCCGTTGGGGCGAGCCCTGACCCAATCTGACTGGTGGCCTTATAAGAAGAGGAGGTTAGGACACAGACGGGCACAGAGGGATGACCACGTGAGGACACGGGGAGAGGACGGCCATCTGTAAACCAAGGAGAGAGGCCCCAGGAGAAACCGACCCCTGCGGATGCCTTGATCTCAGACTTCCAGACCCCAGAACTGAGAAAATAAATTTCCCTTGTTTAAGCTGCCCCGTCGGCGGTACTTTGTTAAGGCAGCCCCCTAGCAAACTAGTACAGGTGTGAAAACAGAAGGTTCTGGAAAGACGGCAGCAGGCCGAGTGCCCGCGTGCCATAGTTCCTCCCTTTATCCAATGGATATTATTATTGTTATTGCTGTCCTTATTGATGTCAGGGAGCTCAGCAATGAACACGGTCCTTCCCGTGACAGGGACAGAAACCCAAGAGAAGAAGAAACCACAGAACCAACCACAGGCAGCAGTGAGCCAGGCTGCGGGGAGTGGGGGGGCTGTCCGGGAAGGGGTGAGGAGCCGGGAGACAGGCGCTGGGCCAGGGAACCGGTCAGAAGAGGCTCCGAGGGTGGGGGGCAGGGGCCAGCTGGAGAAAGTTCCAGGTAAGGGAACTGCAAGGGGGCATTTAAAGGAACCCAAAGGAGGCCAGTGCTGCAGGAGCCCAGCCCGGCACGAAGGAGAAAGGCCAAGAGGAGGCCGGGGGTGGGTGAGGTGGGCCTGGGCCCCAGGGAGGCATTTGCACTTACCTTGAGATGGGGGGCAGCTCAGAGGGGCTGTGCGTCTAGAGAAGGTCCGCTCCTCCCGGCCGCGCTGGAAATGGCAGGGCTGACTCCCAAGGGTGTCACCCGAGAGGCCACAATTCGGGCCTCTGGGGAGCCAAGTCTCTCTGAGGCAGGAACACCAGAAGTCGCCAGGTGGTGGAGGTCATAGGTTTGCCTGGAGGGGATGAAGCATCCCACGGGGCATAGAGAGAAAAGAAAGGGAATGTGTTCATTCATTCATTCATTCATTCATTCACAGATGTGCACACAGCCTCCACCCCATGCCCGGCCCTGATCTGGTGCTGAGGACGTAGCAGTAATGGAACAGCCAACCTCTCCGCCTTGGGGGAGGTTGCATTCCAGGGCAGGGGACACATAATAACACACATATAAGTGTACCACGTCAAGGCGCGAAGAGAAGCAAAGCGGGGCAAGGAACAGAGTGAGGGGGTGGTCCTAGTGTGCTGTTTGGCAGAAGGGAAGGGCTCTCCCTTCCCAGAAGGGTAGGGGGCATTTGGGCACAGACCAAAAGATGTGGCTTCCATAACCGGGGTGGTAATTTCAAGGACCCCGGGAATGCTTCCTCGCCCCGGAATCTATCTTTCCTCCGGCTTGCGGGGCCTGGAAATGCCCCTGTCAGCCCTCTGCAGGTATGGTCTCCGTCCTTCTGTTAAACACGGACGCTCCCGGGAGGAAGGTCAGCGTAAGCCAGTGAACCTGCAGCATCTTGGCCGAAAGACATCGACAATCGGTGCGGAGGAAAGTCACCTTTAGTCCAGGGTGGACAGAAGCTGGATGGAGCTCTCCCCTGCCCTATGCACGGTATGTGCTCCCCAAACACCTTTAAAAACGGACAAGTGAGAAGATCCCCGTAGGGCGTCTGTAAGCTGGCGGGTCTGATCCCCGGGCGTTTATGGCTCTGTTTCAACACGCCAGGAGGCAGATTGGCGGGGTAGGAGATTGTCATACCGTCGCGGACAACGAAGAAGCCGGAGGAAGAGGCAATGCCTCCGTTCGGGACAGAAGGGCTGTCGCCGATCAGAAATGTATTTGGCTCTGTCATCCCCGGGCCCCCACGTGGCACAGCTCAGGGTGGAATGAAGTCCACACGGCCCGGTTGTCAGCACGCACGGTGGAGGAGAGTCGAGGCGGAAAAAGCCTTTATCTCCTGTTGAAAACAGAAGCCGCCCTCTCGGACCCCCTCCCTGGTGATGGTGGGTTTGTGTGGGGGAGAGAAAAGGCCAAGCACATGGAAGTCATCACAGAAGGCTTTACTCATCCGGGAAGAAAAACCACTGCGGTGCATTGGACGTCCCTGGTCCCAACCCAGATGATTTGCTAGGCAAAGGTCGAGGGACTTTTTGTGAGTTAAGACGTAGGGAATCTCCTGAGTCAGATGGCAATCCGGAGCTTATCTCCAGGCAGCGCTGCTCCCCTCCCCGTTCCCCAGGGGTTCTACCTCATCCTAAAAAGGGAAAGACCCTGAAGTCAACTCCAGAGTCATATGTTAGAACAACTGCCAGTTAGAACACTTTCCACAGACGTAACCCGGTTTTCTCCCGTTGTCGCTGAGCATGAAAGGGAATTGTCGCCTGTTAACCTCACATAAGGCGGCCAGTGGAGAGCACTGGGGCTGTATCTGCCTTCCACCCCCCGAGAAGCCGGCGTGGGGGGACCCTGTGAGGAGCTAGACCTACACGTATTGCTTTTCAAGGTCAAAGTTGACGGGGTCATTTGCATGCCAAAGATACAAGGCTTTAGGGGCTAAGAAGAAATCTGTTATGTGTTAGAAACGTGTTCTTGGGGGGGGGGCGGGGGGAGAGAAGAATCATCGGATTTGCTAAAACACCACGGGAAAGACAAGGTAAAACACGGGACCCATGATGTTGGCTGCTCCAAACGACCGCCACTGTTCCTACGTTTCTTCTTTCCTATTGATTTAAAAACGAACGCTTGCTTCATGGTCTTTATTGACCCGGCAGGTGTTTTGCTCATCACCAGCGGCAAAGGGAGATGTGCCGTGGCGTCTCCCCCCGCCCCCCTCCATTCTTAGGGTGACCCCGCACACTGCTCTGCCCAGTCCCGTGCGTGGAAAGCCTGCGAGCCCACCCCGGGTGTCCGACTGTAGATGGGCACAGAGCAGGCATCCAAAAGTGCCCCATAAATATCTGCAAAAGCAACAAATCTGAGACGTGGGGTGGATGGAAAATCAATGGTGTCAAGCTGAGAGAGAGGGAGAGAGAGAGAGGAGTGTGCAACCCCAGCATGAGTAAGCTGAAGTGTGGTTAAGAGCACAAATTCTGGAGCCGGAGGGCCTAAATCCGGCCACTTAGTGGCTGTGCCACCTGCACTCCTTTGTGCCTTGGTTTCCTTGGCTGTAACTTGGGGACGGTGACGCAGTACCTGCCTCAAGGCTCTTGGAAGAAATAGATAAGTCAGGGGCGCCTGGGGGGTTCAGTCGGTCGCGCGTCCCACGTCGACTCAGGTCGTGCTCTCGCGGTTTTGTGGGTTCGAGCCCCGCATCGGGCTCCGGTAGCGGACATGGCATCTCACCGCTGCCGGTTCTCGTAGGAAAACTGTCGCTGGACCGGGTAGCGGGTTGGACGACGTCTCCCCCCACAAGATGCTGTCCCGCTGGAATCTGTGAAGATGAACTTACGTGGAAAAAGGGCTTCGGTAGATGGAATTAAGGATCTCAGAACGAGACCATGCTGATACGGGTGGGCCCTGAATCCAGTGACAAGCGTCCTTATCAGAGGAAAGACAAAAACAGCCGGGAAGGCACCGAGGGAGAAGGGCACGTGAACGCGGAGACAGAGATTGGGGCGGTGCGTCACAAGCCAGGAAAGCCAAGAATTGCCATCAGCCACCAAAAGCCAGCAGAGAGAGGTATGGGGCTCTCTCAGAGCCTCCAGAAGGAAGCAAGCCTGCCAACATCTTGATTTCAGACTTGGGGCCTCTAGAACTGTGAGACAACACCTTTCTATGGTCTTAAGCTACCAATTTTGTGGCAATTTATTACAGCAACCCTAGCAGACTGACGAAGATGATATCCCGGGTCTCGAAACCGGACTACACTGAAGAAAGCTTGCTTTGGTTCCTAAGCCTTATGCGTGGCCTTGTCCCTGGAGACAAGAAAATGACTTGGTATTTCCCCACCACTGCTCTCAAAGGCTTGAAATTCCTCAGGCTAAGTCTGCAGATCATGTGGGGGGCGGGGGGCGGGTAGGGAAGTGAGTGGCAGGGCAGGGAGGAGTCCTCAAGGTCAAGTGAGGAAATGGCAGAGGGAGATGGGTCACTTTAGAGAGGGCGATGACAGGCACAGGGGGACGATCAAAGGATCCGCAGATCCAAAATCTCGTCCCGGTTCTGTACTTTACTGGCAAGGTGACTATGGGTGAGGCCCTGCCATTTCCTGGGCCTCAGCCTTCCTGTCTGTGAAATGGAAGGATTAGGCTGCGTGCTCTCTGGGGTCCCTTCCACTGTGACACTCCACGCGTCTGCGGCCGCCCCCCACGGCCACCAGGGGTACGGCACGGAGGAGGGCAGTGCCAGCAGCCTGACTGCGGCTGGTCCTCGGCTCTGTCTGCCAGCACAGCCTTACCTGTGTGCCAAGGCCCCGGAGCGAGGAAGGTGGGTGAGGGTGGCAGGATGCGGTGCCCGCGGCGGCCGTGGCACTGCAGCATCATGGCCGAGCCTCTCCCGGGCAGGACGCAGGCAACAGAGCCTTCCCTCCTAGTCCGTTTAGAAACAAATCACACACACAGCATCTCACTTCAGTGATGAAATGTACATGGAATTGATGCCATTGGTCCTTCCGAACTATTTATTTGTGAGACTTCGTCGCCCTGCCCCCTGCTTTCTCCTCTATTGTCCTTTCCCAGACTCTGAGTTTGCATTAAATTCAAAATCTGGGAAGACTTACTTCTCCCCACACCCTCTTCAACTTCTCGGTTTATCTACGCTGCGTTCTCTCTCATGGATTATACTAGGATGCGCTATTCTAACCATATCTGCATTTAAAGTGCTTCTCTCTCCTGGAATTTTCCCAATTAAATCCCTGCCTCAATTTTAAACGATAGCAACGTGCAGAGAGGCAGGAGCAAAAACTTCAAGAATCACAGACAGGTCAGGACACCATTTACACTTCGTGGCCATCTTGTAACGTTTCACGTGAACACAAATTTCTTAGAGGGGGTTTTCTTGAAGGCAAGCAAAAAATAGAGATTTCCGAACTGTCGAGAATTTGCCCGTGGACAGAGAGGAATTTTCCTCTTCTTTGTACCCTGGGTCTTCCTCTGTCCTTTTTTAGTAAAGCGATGGTGTGGACTTGTCTGGAGCAAAGCGGCCGGTCACTGGTCTGTGCTCCTTCCCGGGGAATCAGGCTGTAATTCTCAAACTTTGGAACAAGTCCCACCTTGTCCAAAATGCGGTCCCAGAAAGGAAGGCGTTAAGGGTTCTGCAGTCTTCTTGTTCTTTTTTGTTTTTCGTTTTGTGTGTGTGTGTGTTTGTGTTTTTTTTTGCAAGAAAAGCATCTTCAGGGGAACAAATGGGGAGGTGGAGCAAAGCCTTGGACCTGGTTGTGAGGAAGTGTGGGGAGGGAGGAGGTTCTTTGGAGATGTAGGAGCCGGCATCTTGTAGTGTCAGGGGTTTAAATTAAACGGGGGGGAGGAGGACAGACCATCCCAGCCGCCAGCAGCGTTGACTCCGGGCATCATCTCGGTGCAGGGACCCAGCTGACACTTCTTATTTCGGGTCCTGCCTCCCTAGCAGCAGTCTGCAACTTGCCGGCATCCGGGGAGCACAGCAGCTGATGAGCAGAGGAAAGAGGTAACTTTCAGGGAGGGGTGTGTTGGTTTTTCTGATGCCAGATCGCCTCCTCTCACCAGCTCCTTAGACAGCGGGCGGGAAGACCCCCTTTCCTTTGGGTTTTAAAAAGCTTTCTCCTCCGAGAAGCTTCAGCCCTCTCCCCGCACTTTGCGGAACTCTGGGCTCCGTGAAGTTCTTCCAGGTCCTTCCCCGCATGGCTTTCCAGCCGAGCAGTGCAGGGAAAGCTGAGTCAGGCGCGCTCACGGGGGTAAATTTTCCAAGATAATTTTCAAACGCTGTTCGGATTATGGTGGTTTTTTTTTTTTTAATGAGTTTCTTTCTCACGTTGGTTTCATGGCTTGCGCCTCGGGTCTGAATTAGGCGGCGAGGAATGTAAGTTTGTGGAGGAAATTTCGGTGGGGGTTTTACGGTTAAAAAAAAAAAAAATTCTACTCCATTGCAGTCTCTCTGCGGTCCCAGCAACCTGGTTTCTCTGCAGAGGCTCTCACGGTGCAGTCCGCCTCTCCTCTTTACCCTTGCTAGAGTCTGAGTCTCTGATTCCCACCCGCCCGGCCTCCCTAAGCAGTCCCCCGCCCCTTACCCCCTCTCCTTGCCCACCCACCTTCCGCAAAGGACCCCGCGAGTGAGCCGATGTCCGTGACACTTGGGGTTTGAAGGAGAATTTGGGCACTGCAGCTTTAAGAATGCCGTACTGCGAAATCTTTCTCCTTCAAGTGACTGCAGAAGCCGAACAGCAAAGGGAGGAGGTAGCTCGGGGAGGAGGAGGGGGTGGAGGGGGAGGTGGGGGGGGGGGAGGAGGAAGAAGAGGAGGGGGCGAGGGAGGGGAGGGGGAGAGAGAAAGGGACACCCACTCTCGGGTCAGCCCTTGGGTTGCTCAGCCTGGGGAGCGCTCAGCCCCAGGCAGAATCCAAAAGCACAGTCAGGACCCGACTCTGGGCTGGTTTCCCTCTCCCACATGCTTGGGGCAAGGGACCCCGCCGACTTACTGATGAGTTTAAGCTTAGTCCTTCCTGGTCTTGGGGCGTGCGTTGGCGTCTGGTTAGCTGGCTTTTTAAGTCATGGGGAATCGAGCTGAGGAATTTGGTCCTTCCCTGTTGTGATCTTTCCAGCCTGGCTTGAACCTCGGGAACGCAGCCGCCGTATTCATTGGGGGTGGAGGTTTGCTTCTCCTGGGTAAACTGAGGTGAGCTTTGGAGGGAAACTCAAAATGCAAATAAATCACTACGGGGCGATCACGGGGGCAGAGGCTGCGGCGGCATTTGAGACCGGATGGATTCCCTCTGCGTTTAGTAGTAGGTACCGGATGGTGCCTGGAGTGGCCAGGCGGCTGGGGGGGGGGCCCGCTGGGGGCTCGTCTAGAGGGGATGCAGAGAGGCAGCGAAAAGCACACTTTGGGCCGCGGCTGTTTCTGGGGGGAGGAACAGGCAGCCCGAGGCCCCCCCCCCGAGCTCGGGTCTCCGGGACCAGACTCCTCCCCGCCTGGCCAAGGGGGCCGCCCCAGAGACAGGTGCTGCCTCAGTAGGTGCCGGCCGGAGCTCCGGGCTAGCACTCCTGGCTCGGCATTCCCGGACACGCAGGGCTTGGATCTGGGTCCACACTGACAGTGATGTCGTGCGGCGTCCGCCCAGGGGGGTCCCGGGAGCTGGAAGGGCCGAGGCCCTTGTGCGTCCTCCCAAAGCGAAAGGTGTCCTTTCACCAAAAAGAAAATCAGCGAGAACCGCCCCCCCCCCCGCCGCCAAAAACGTGTTCAGTCTCACAAGAAATCAGTACTAAGGATATGCAGCAAACCTCTCTAATTTAACATACGGACTGTAGCTATACTATATATAAATTACATGGGTAGAAATTATCTCTGGATAACGTATAGATAGACATTATCCAGGCAAGCCCCTGAAGCAGCAACTGGGCTGAGCCTGGCAGGGTGCCATGACCTCCGTGGGTTCCTGCGTTGTGTCCTGCTTCTTGCTGTAGACAGGAGCCAGACTGGAGGGCTCATCCTGAGAAAACCCTGCTGGCCCTCGGGCAGCGGGCACTAGAGTCACGGCTCCTTGGGGCACGACAGGGGCCCTGATCAAACCCCGTGGGCATTTGGGGAAATGCGCGCTCACAGACGAATACTTTACAGGGCCCTGGCTGTCATCACGCAGCCTGGAAAAGGAAAGGCTCTCTGCGGTGAAAGCATCCCACCCCCAAACTAGGAATGTCTTTCTACCTCTCTGCTTCGGCCAGTCCCATTCCGTCCTTCAGAGCCCTCTGTCTTGCTCTGGCCATTTTTATACATTCCTTATATATTTAAAACCATCTCTGACCTCTGCTTCTAAATCTACCGGGGGGAGGGGGGGAGGCAGTGTTTGTAGGACCCCCCCCCCACCGGGGATATGGAGCAACTTTATCTTTCCGGATGAGCATCCTTGGACGTGAAAGATTTCTAGCTTGGTACACCCCAAAATGAGTCACCAGTGTCCCGCATTCTGGGGTCTTTCGAGGTCAAGCATTCTGTGTGCGGTGTTGAAGATGCAGCCTCATTTGTGCGTCAGGCAGGGCTCCCCCTCCCCCCCCCAAGCTGCTAGGATGAGCCATTTGGACGAACCTTGCTGAGTTTTCCCTCATCAGCGGGAGAAGGTGTCGGTGGCCTTGCCACCTTGGGGAACAGGAGAACAGAGCTGGTGAACTCAGGCAAACCCCTCTCCCATTCGGGGCCTCCCCCCGCCCCTGCCCCAGCCTGGATGACAAAGGAGCATCTCTTAGATCTGCAATTAATTCCCTTCTATCTGGAATCAGCCAAGGGAAAAGCCTCTAGTCAATGGCTGCAAAGGAGTGCCTCTGTGCCCCCCCCCTCCGGCAGGCCATCCAAGTGGACCAGTCTCTGGTCCCCTACGGGGAGGTCAGGGGAAACAGGCCCTTCACACATGTGTTCCGAGGGGTAGCAGGTGACCCTGAGCCGGGCACTCGGATGTCGCCAGGGCTTGTGAAATGGGCCACATACACTGCCGGGGTGAGCCGCGTGAGGGGCTTCTCACTGCAAGAGACCCCTTCTCGCAGCCAGGTGCCATCTGGGCCAGAGTGACCACAGCAAGGCAGTCGGGGAAGGAGCAGCCGAGGGGACAGGAGCCCCTCAGGGACGGGTAGGTGGGGACAGGGCCTCCGCCCCTGCAGGCCCCTGGGTGCCCTCGTGTCTCAGGTGGCCGACAAGGGAGCCGGCTGCTGAAGAGGTAAGACAAGAGCCGTCCGAGGACAGCCAGGGGCCAGCGCTGGCCAGGTCTCGCCAGGCGGAAAAGCCAATGTGATTGGCCACGATCGCCGCTCACCCCCCAAGACCCCCATGTCAGACCCGCTCGCCCCGGGCTGTTAAGACAGTGGGAGCCAGGAGAGGATTCTCCCCCGCCCTCCCACGGGTCAGATCCCCGTGGCCTTGTACTTGACTCCACAGGAACATCTAGGGGGTGACTGTGGGCCTGGGCTGCTCCTTAAAGAGAATTCTCCCTCTCCATCCCCCGGCGTCCTTAGAGCAGGGCACACTGTGGTCCAGCAATCGTCGAGGGGAAATGAGGCTAGCTGGTCCTTGAGGCAGGTGGGGGCCGCGCCTGGAAGGGGGTGTATCTCTTCCGTCTCGGGCGGTCGGAGGCTCCCGGGCTCCTCGCAATGCGCCAGTGCTGACTCAGGGCTTCTCCAGCTCTCCCTTCTCCCACCCTGTCCGTCGCCTCGGCCGGCCCAGCCCTTGCCGCCGCTTCTCCAGGTCCCCTGGCGCAGAGGCGGTTGGAACCAAGCTGCGGCTGCGGGCAACCCCCCCCCCCGCCTCCCCCCTCCCCGCCACCCGGGCCAAGTCAGCAGTGCTGGCCGCGGCGGGGCTGCAGCAGCGGGCGGGGCAGAGGCCCTGCGCCACTGCCCCGGCTGGCTGGCGGGCTGGCGCTCCTCTTTCTCGCTCGCGTCCCGACGGCCACCTCCCGGCGGCTGCGCGCAGCCGGCGCCGGCCCAGGACCGGGTCCTGATTGGTGCGCGGAGGGAGTCTCTGGCTTTATTTATGCCACCTTTTCTTCGCGACTCTACTTCATCGGAGTTGACGGCCCGGGCAGCAGGCGGCCTTCCCCGGTGGGAAGGACGACAAACGGGGCTCCTGCGCGGACCGCCTTTATGCATCCTCGGACGGGCCGTTTCCACGGGCGCCCGGATCCCGAGCACCCCCCCGAGCAGGGGGGCATGATGTGGAAGTCTGCATAGAAGAGGAAGATGTGTGCGGCCGCCTCGGAAGGGTTAGGAGGGTGCAGGATTTGAGATGAGCCGAGAGGAGCCGTGATCCGGGCCCCGGCTCTGGACCTCCTCCTCCCAGTCGTGGATGCCAGTTTGGAAAGCGAGGCTGCCTTCCCAGGTGGGGGGGTAAGGAAGGGCCTCCCAACCCAGGCATCTTCTTGGGTGTGAGAGCGAAGGGACCTTCACATTCTTGAATGCTCCCGCTCGGGATTTCTGGAAGGTCTTTCCCCCAGTGCCATGAACTTGGGGGCAGAAGGTTCAAGTTGGACATTGAGGAAATCCTGCAGAGAGGGAAGCTTCGCCAGCAAATGCGGGCGGGGTCCGGCGGCCGCTGACCCTCCTGGGTGATGGGAGAGGTTGAGATGGCAGGAGCCGGGGGCCTGGGGGGGGACAGAGAGGGCAGCCCCAGGGGGTTCAGACAGCACCTTCTGCCCAGAATAGCAGCCTCTGGTACAGGTCGTCCTTTATGCCAGCAGCACGAAAGTGCTGCTCGACTGGTCCCCGGGGGCCTGTTCCTGGCAAACGCCCTGTCGCCTGGCAAGATGGGAAGTGATGTCACGCTGCGCACCTAAGCCTGCTCTTCCGGGGCTGCTCATGGTCGTGGGACCATTCAGAGACCGGTGTCTCTCACGGCCCTGGACCCTGGACTTCCACAGGAAGAGCCTGGGCGCTGGTGGCCACCACTGTCTTTCGTGTCCCCACCTCGGAGGCTGTCCTCGGAGCCTGCATTGCATTGGGAGAAGGAAGGAGATGGGGGAAGGGGAGGGGGAGGAGGAGATGGCAGGGGTCATGGGGTCCGCAGATCCTGCTCTGTGCTGATGTCACCAGTTTTGGGGGGGGTGCTGTCCAGGCCCACGGCTGCCCCAGAACTGACACCAGGAGCCCTACTCAGCCTGGGACGGGCACAGCACTGCGGCTGCCAGTCTTCCTGTCAAGGACGCGGGGACAGGCGGTTCTCCAGGGGACTGCCTGCACCCTCCAGGCACAGCCAACTGGCCAGCGGAGTCCCTGCGGTTCCTGCAGGAAAAGGTCATGAGAGCAAACGGAGGGCCTGGGTTTCAACTGGGGGTGTCCACCCCGGCAAGGCGACAATACCCAGGATCCTGAAGGCAGGGAGGACCAGGTGACACCGGGATCCTGGGGCTCCAGGGCCAGACCCTGACCCACCTCACTGCCCACTGGCCATTTCTTGCTTTCTACCCAATGCGGAGTCAGCAATTTCTCTGCTGTTCTCATTCACTGCAAATCTGATTAAGGATCAGAACCCGTCTTTCTGCATGTGATCTTTAGCCTCGCAAATGGAAGATACTTAGCAATCATCTGGTGCAAGCCCCAGGCTCAGAGCTGAGGACAGGGAGGCCCAGAGATTACCAACTTGCCCAAGGACACCAGAGGCTCAAGGCAGACCTGGGAGCCCCCGGGAGATGTCTGGACCTGGCACGAGGGACAAGGATGGAATCGTCAGCACTGGACCCATGGGGCGCCCCAACTCAGGTGAAATAGGACAAGGTAAGGAAAGGGGGCACCAGGAGGTAACACAGACCAGAGCTCCTGAGGACCATGGGCACAACTTCCTGGCCATCAGGTAGTTCTGCCCTGGCTTCTGCCTTTGAGCAGGGTTACAGCATCCCTGGTGTACAATCTCACGGGGCAAAGTGCCAGAGGCAAAGAACACGGGGCTTCTTTTTTAGTCGATTCTCTTTTCAGTTCTGGGAAATCGGGCCCCTGGAGTCCGGTGGCTACCAGAGCTGTAACGCAAGCTGTGTCCAGCAGAGGGCGCCCGAGGACGCGGGAAGGAAGCCCAGCCGCTCGCGGCTCACTGCGGGGTTGGGGGGAGAGGAGGGTGCTGGCGGGTTGCGGAATGGGGTTTGGGGTTTTATTCGGTTCCATGCGTTCAGCAGAAGAGTTTTTCAGGATTTTGTCTCAATTAATAGAAGCGGGGAGGGCTGGCCATCCTCGAATAAGGTGGCAAAGGACAGATGGGACAGCCCCGCAGCAACACCAAACTGAGCCTCCTGGGCCTCCTCCAGGACCTGCAGGACACCGTTGGGTTGCGGGTCAGGCGTCTGCCCACCCCTGCTCGGGCGAGTTACGAAAGGCGGTAGCAAACCCAGACAGGGGTCCCCATGGATCAGCCACCGGGTTTGCCTCGTTCTTATCCTACCAGGCTTTCTTAATGGCCCACCTCGGTTGGGGGCTTCTACTGAGAGTCTCAGCTCACTTTGGTGTCCCGTGAGCTCCCCCTCTCTCCCCTGACAGTTCCACTTGTTTAATGCTGATTTGGTGTTGCGAGCAGGGCTGATCCGAATACCCTTACAAGGAAAACGCTGTGTGCTAATGACCTTCAGCTACTTGGAGGTGAGTTAGTGCAATGGTCTAGATAGAAGGCAGCCCGTTTCCCCGTATCTTGAGATCACCTCTCCCGTCTCTGGTAAAATGTGTTGTATAGATTGCACGTGATCGTACGTAGGTGGCAGCTCCTTAGTTCTCCAGTTTAGGGCAAGTACGAGACTGATGCTCTAAGTGCGTGTGTGTGCGCGCAGCATATGGTTATTGACGGAGATACTGCAGAGCGGAAGCCAGACGCCTTTATGAAGATACAGGTGGTGTTTACGTTGACTTGCCGGAGATGGGGAAAGTTAACCAAGAGATTTGACTGGGGCTGCCTCAAATGGCCCAATCGGCAACACACGGCTTTCTGACGGCATGCCAGTGTCAGATTATTACTGAAGTCCCCCTTATCCGCGATTTCGCTCCCTGCGGTTCCGTTGCCCAGGCGACTATGGTCCTGAAGCAGAAGATTCTCCTTCGGAGGTATCTATCACCAGAGGGTCAAAGGTAGCCTAAGGCTAGCCCTTCCCCTCCCCAATTTCATCATGTAGGCATTATATCATCTCCCCTTGTCACAAGGATGGGTCCAGGGCAAGGAGACACAGAGAGAGACCGCGTTCATAACTTTGATTTCGGTTATAGTCTCATAATTGTTCTACTATATTCCTAGCTATTATTGTACCTCATTTATAAATTAAACATTAACACAGGTGCACACGCATCGGCAAAACCTAGGGTATACAGGGTTTGGATAAACCATCCAAGGTGTCGGGCATCCGTTGGGGTGCTTGGAATGTATTACCAGCAGATAAGCAAGGATTACTGTATCTCTCCCAAGGAATTCTTGATCACGCCTTCTGCTAAATTGTTTCAACCCAATAAATATTCGTCAGGCACCCACTGATGTGAGAATTGGGGTACAAACCGCGTAAGGTGTAGTCCCTGCCTTTAAAAATCAGTAGCAAATTCACCATATGGAAATACGGTGGCAAAGCACCAAGGGACAGGGGCCACTTCTCAGCGATACATTTGACAGTTCTGATCGATCTTGCCTTTTCCTGGTCAAGAGTGGATGCTGGGACGTTGTGCCAGTGCGGTAGATCACTCGAGTTCGGAAGCAGGGCTAGTGGACTCATCCAGTCCTGGGGCTCAGATTCCAATGCCGGGGTCAGCGCCCATTGGTTGCTTTCTTGGGGTGTCTTGCTTCGGGGTCTATCATGGAACGCGGGTTCCATGTTCAAAAGAATTTGCAGACTCTTTGTATCCGTGCTTGCAAACAGCACAGTTCTCTTGTGTTTGGGCAGTGTGTGTTTGTGAAAAGCATTCTGTTTTAAAATACCAAGTGTTTGAAATATGCATTTTTTTAACCCTATTTTGACACTTCTTCATTTTGCAACTTTCCAGGTCCCCTACAATGTGGCAGTGGCCTGGGTGTCTCGTGTCCTCTGAAAGGCTGGGCCACACTCAAGCCATTGCCCCTTTGTGGTCTAAAGGTCACCTTGCCCTGCAGCCCACATGTTGCAAATAGTCTGTTCAAGGTCCCAGAGATACCAAGCTTCCTTTGGTGTCATAAACGTGCTTATTTCACAATAGGGAGTAGACTGGGGGGAAAAAATTTTTTTTTAAGTACAAATTTGGTTGATCTTCAAAACAGGAGGGGTAAGATAGGGCTGGCTCATGATAAAGTTGTGAAGTTGGCCAAGGTTGTCTTTGATTGCCACCCCCTTCCCCCGCCCCCCCCCCCCCCCCCCACTGCCTTTACCCCACCAGCCTACCCCACAGGCTCAAAGGGACCCAGGTCACCATGGAGCCTCTACTTGGAACCTATGCTCAGCCTGGCAGCCTGAGCCCCATGCTGGTGTTAGGTCTGACCCACCTCTCTCTCTCGCCTTAGAAGTTTGCTCTACGTTGTCTCTGTCAGAGACACCAGGGCACGTAGGTCTCTGGAAGTCACCGGCTCTGTCAGACATTTCCTGAGAACTGCAAGGACTTAACTCAAGGGAAAGTGTCACCCTTGGGTGAGAAAGTCGGTGAGGGACACCGCAGCACACAGGTACCCACAGGCTCCCTCCCTGCGCACCTGGCCCTGCATTTGGTTTGATCTGGCTCACGTCTTGGCTTCTCTAGGTTCCCGAAGGCCAACCGTGGCTGCTCTCCCAAGGCCTTCCTTCCAGGCTAGTGGAGAAACACAGCTCCAGCGAAGAAGTCCGGTGAGTGCCTTTATCTCCTCCAGCCAGAAACCCAGATGCTTGCCACACGGTCTTGTGAGGGCTGTGCTAAGCGTTCGTCCTATTTATAGAAAGACGTGGGTGATGCTGATCCCCTGCTAACTACCACGGATGGGGCAATGACCACAAACACGTAACTTGGCAGAAGCTGCCAAAGGACTGAGGATGTGAGTTGGGTGTGGCTGAGTAGAGATAAAGGGGGTCCCCTAGGGACAATGAGCCGCATCGTTCGTGGGAGTCAGCCTCAGGGTCCTCATGTTGGAAATATGTATACATCCTGGGATGAGGGTAACTTTCTGACTCTGTGTTGAGCTCAGCTATGCTTTAGAGCAGACTTACCTTCGGTGGGTGGTCCATTCCACCAATTCCTGGCTCTTTTTACCATCTGCCCTGTTTTACGAGAGCCCCGCCTATCCTTGGCATTTCCCTAGCATCCCCCCCACCCTCGCTCCGCTAGGTCAAGGCCCCACCCCCTTCAATGAGATGATTCTTTTCTTCTGTAGAACAATTCACATTTCCTACTGGCACTCGGTCACTTTCCCTCTTTTTTTTTTTTTTTTCTTTTTGATCGATCAGTAGAATAATGTAGTGACTGCATCAGAAATAAAGTGCTTATGCTAATATTTTCTGAGTTAGGAGAGAATTGCCACTTTTTCCCTCCACTGCCCTTGGGCTGTAGGAAATGGGTGTTGTAACCATGGCCGAGGGTGCTCCTTAGTACTGTTGTCTCTGATGTCACATTGGGGGCCCGCGATGGAAATGGGCTTAGTGGTTACAGCCTCTGGTTCTCACTGACCGTTGGTGATGGTGACGATGGTGACTAAGGATGGCGAGCGCTGGCCCCAGGGCCCTAGTCTGGTTCCTGTGGCCTCCGGGCAGGGGAGAGGACTTCTTGGTGTGCTCCAAGATCAGTGAGGAGGCAAGTGTGGCTGGAACAGATTAAGCGAGAGAAAGAGAGAGAAAGAAAGAGTAATGAGAAATGGGGTCAGGAGTCAGTTGGGGCCAGGATCATTTGAACTTTTTAGGCCGCAGAAAGGACTTTGGCTTTGACTCAGTAAGGTGAGGAGGCACCTTGGGGGAGAGACGGGACTAGACTTTATTCTAAATGGGTCACTCCGGATGCTGTGCTGAGGACAGGCTTTCAGGAGCAAGGGTCCAGGGAAACCAGCTAGGAGGCTGTGACAGTTACCCAAGCAAGGGAATGACAGTGGCTCGGACAAGCGTGGAAGCGATAAACGTGATGAGAAAAGCAGAGAAGGGGCTGGATTCCGGCTGCATGTTGGTGGAACCAGCAGGCTCCGCTGATGGGCTGGGTGTTGGGGGGTGTTGGTCTATATCATGTTTTTAGCTTTCCATTACATACCCTCGAGACTTTCGATTGGTTGTCGGCTATCAGAGCCTGGAGGTCATAGCTGCAGATATTAATCTGGGAGTCATCAGTGTACAGATGAAATTGATAAGCCGCGAGGCTGGACGAGATCACCCAGGGAGGGCGTGTCGGTGCACTGAGTCCTGGGGTTCCCCAACACAAAGAGAGTGGGGGCTAGAAAAGGTAGACACTGAGGAGCGGTCAGTGAAGTAGGTGAGAAGCAAGATACTGACGTCCAAAAACCCAAACGGGAAGGAAAAAAGAGTTTCCAGGATCAGGGAAGGACCAGCTGTGTCAAATGATGCTGATGGGTCAAACGAGACGGGAGACTTGGAAGCGGCCCCTGGGTTCGGCCACACGGAGGTCATCGGTGACCTTGACAAGGTCTGAGCGGAACAAAAGCAAGCTTCGGTGCTGCTTCCCTCGACCCGGTTGGCAAGAAAGAGCATCTTCAGACTCAAGCTCACGGCGGTAACAGGGATGGGCGCTGGCCAAGCGGCCGTCAGGTTCTGAGGACTTAACAGGCTCAGGGGAAGCCCATCCCTTCTGCCCTCAGTCTCAGCAGGTACAGCTGTAGGGCCCGGGAGCTTGTCTTCTTGTCTCCAGCGATTGCAGACAGACCGCCTCCAGGCTGTCAGTCTGTGGGGCCAACCAGACCTTGTCCTGGTCCTACTGGGAGCTGCCAGCCGCTCAGCACCGGGCGGCCCAGCACAGGGACCCCATCGGACCTTTCAAAATATTTTGTCTAAACTCAGTCACACTACTACCTTTTAAACAGCATCTTTGTCGTCGTACACAGACTGTTGCATTATCACCTGAACGCACTGGCTAGCTGGATGTGAAAGGCCTTCGGCCTTCAACTAATTCAAAGGACAATTTAGTGACCGAAGAGAAGTCACTTTACCATATGCATTTGGGAATCCCAAACCCCAGAAGCGGATTGGCATGGAGACTCCTTCCAATACCCATCATACACCTCCCGGACAGTGTATTCGAGTAAGCTCGGCGAGTGGGGAGCTGTGCCCTTACCTTCTTTTACCTAAGGCCCCTCAACGTAAGCCAGTGACAGCGGCCAACATGGGATGCAGCCTGGTATGCAATTTTTTTTTTTTTTTTTAGTTTATTTATTTTGGGGAGAGCGCAAGCCGGGCAGAGGCAGGGACAGGGGGACAGAGGATCTGACAGCAACGTGCCCGATGCGGGGCTCGAACTCACAAACCGTGAGATCGTGACCTGAGCCGAAGCTGGACGCTTAACCGGCCGAGCCACCGAGGCGCCCCAGTATTTTTAAATTTGGGGGGAGGAAGCGGTAGGGAGGAG
This sequence comes from Panthera leo, assembly GCF_018350215.1. Classification (NCBI taxonomy): domain Eukaryota; kingdom Metazoa; phylum Chordata; class Mammalia; order Carnivora; family Felidae; genus Panthera; species Panthera leo. The sequence goes on along the minus strand of NC_056686.1, from coordinate 6,402,650 downwards.
GCAGTCGAGAGCTTCTGAAATTGTAGGTAAAATGTTGTGTGATGTGAGTTGTTGGGGTTTTTCCCTGGAAAGGATTCAGAGCCTTCATCAGAATCTCAGAGGATTATGTAACCCCAAAAAGGTTACAAACCATCAATCTGGAGCGATAGGTAATGCATACGTAACAAAATACATGTATCTTACACAATGAGACGTGCATCATACACCTTATTTAATATATACCATCATATACGCCGAGGGGTTGCTTGCGTTTCTGGCAGTGGAGTCCCGTAGCCGTCTTGGAGCAGTCTTGTTCTGGGAGGAACCACTCAAGGGTCCCTTTGACACTCACTGGCTTCTGGGGACAGGATAAGACCGGAGCGTCTGGCTGAGGACGGGCGGTGGCCAGGGAGAGCCGCCCAGCACCGTGGAGTGTGAAGATAGTTGGGAAGGTACTGGAAGCCTGCAATGGGCCAGTAAGCCTTGGGGAAGGAGAGGGTGGGGTCTAGAACTTTTCACTGGCCGGGATGGACCGGGATGGCCCTGATGAGGTCGGCCGACAGGAAGGAACACCCCTCAAAGGTGTGTGGGGAATGAGTCATCCTGGAGCCCACCTCAGCAACCAGGAAGTCCTAGAGAAGGGGGGTGGGCTCTGTACCCCGGTACCCAGGGCGCTGTGGTAGCATATGCAGGCAGGTTCCGCTGATTCCGGAGCCAGACCACCTGGGCTCACGTCCCAGACTAGCGGCATGACCTTGGGGAGCTATCTAACCTCTCCGTGCCTCGGTTTATTCATCTGTAAGATGGGAATAATAAAAGTCTAGCGTTTTTATGAGGGTTACACCAGGTCGTGTCTGTAAAGCACTTGGGCCCGAGCCTGGCCAAGGGAGACCCCCAGTGTGAGTCTTTGTTAAATAACCCCATGTGTGGATTATTAGCAGGACTTCATGTCTCCAAAGGGCTAGACGTTGAGGGCTATGCGTGGGCCCTAAGACCCGGGGCGTCCTCCTCCATCACCCCGCCCAAATGCACCTGGGGAAGCCGGCAGACCTTGACCTGACAGTCCCAGATCTATTCCGGAGGGGTGATGGGGGCGGTAACCAGGACTTACAGCCTTGGGGTGGGCTGTTACTCCCAGGGTTCTTTAGATGGGGGAGGGGGGGGATTCCTCATCCTTCCCACCATCCTCAGGACAGAAACCGGCCCTATCTTCCCCTTTGAGCTGGAGAAATGAGACGCTCCGGTTACGTGTAGTTACGAAAGCTGCAGGCAAGGCAAACAGATCTGGGCAAGTCTCACTTCTCTGGACTCAGGGTTAGGGAATTTTCACCCATTCCAATAAAAATGGAGGGGGTTCCCCCCTGTGCCTGCAGCCTTTGTTAAATAGTGCCCCTGCGTCCAGAGGCTAACTGTGCTTTTGGGGTTCGGCAGAGGTCTAAAACCCAGGTCTGTCACTTTTAAGCTGAATGACATGGGACGGAAGCTTCTCAGAGACTCAGTTTCTCACCTGCTAAATGAGCATAGTATTAAGGATGTGATAGAGCTGCTGGGGGTCAAACGAGACCAAGTCTGTGAAACGTGTAACGGTGCAGATCATACATAATCAGGACTTGATAAATGACAGCTAAAAAATGTTACGTATGTATAAGTATCAAACGTCTACGGAGAATCGATTATTCTAAGAATAAGCCGACCTCTCTCTATCCTCAACTAGGAAAAAGGCTGATTGGATGCATAAGCCACAGGACAACTTTAGGAACTAGAAAATAAACAGAACTTAAAACTACGTTTGGTTAAAATGTCTGCTCAGCACAGCAGTGAGTAAACATCTCAAGGTAATTCCCCCCTTTGTGCAGCATGGTAACTGTTGACATTTGTTTGCTGTTTTTTAATCTGGTGGTGATTTCTTCACCAATCCAACCAGTCAAGTTGGGCTTTCTTACTCAGAGATGGGGCCTTCAAAATTGTGCCTGCTGACAGTTCTGTAGTGCGAGGTGGGCTCCCTGGGCACCGCCACATGCTGCACACGCGTGTGTGCATGCACACACATACACACACACACACACACGCCCCTCCACCATCACTCTCGCAAGCAATCCTCCGATGTCAGGGGTACAATGAGGAAAACTCCTCCTGGCAAGAACCCTCTCTTCTATGGGGTCCAATCTGGCGCCCTGTGTCCCTGTAGGTCCTGTCTTCGAGGGCGTAATAGACAGGCTGCCACAGCCTCCTGGCCACTTGCCCCTGAGGTGGTCCCAGCCAGGGCCCTGCCATAGCACGGCCTCAGCTACGGGAGGCCTGACTGTCCCGTTACCCACAACCTGGATCAGATCTTCTAAGTCAGGGGAGTTAGCGGCCAGCGAACGTTGAAGTCCTAGGGCTTTTGGATGCCTGGCCGGGTTCCTGCCACGTATTTCTAGCCAGTAACAAAGAATGGTGCCTCCTTTTTCCTTTTTCCCCTGAGATGTAACTTACTCGCCATAAATCTTACCATTTAAAGGTGTACCATTTAGCGGGTTTTAGTGTATTCGCAAAACTGTGCACCCATCACCACGATCTAATCCCAGAACGCCGTTACCCTTTCTTTTCTAAAGTCACCGTTTGCGACAAGATGGATTCATAGGTTGATGTGACAGATGGGAGAGTGAGACTCTTTGGGAGTCCTCCGTGGTTATACTTAAGGCCTGAAGGCCACCGAGTGCGTTGTTTCGCAGCCACACGTGGGGACACGGACTGTGCAGCTGGGGGCACATGTTGAAGCCTGTCGATGCTTCTTCCGTGGCCCCCTTTCTCCACAGCCTTGCTTTGCTTTTAAGTTAGGGGTATGTGTATGTCCGGGTGCTGGGTGGGTCCTAGGGGAAATACAGATGAGCTCAGCGTCCTTGAGCCTGGTGGGGCTGGGGACAGGTGAGAAGACTTTGGCACCCACTTTGTAAAACAGTCCTCGCTCATACAAAAATGCTCAACCATATAATAATGATGACGATGATGATGTTGATAATAATAATAGGGCCTGGATATGGTTTGGCTTCTCTGGATGAAAGAGTAGGTTAAGAATCCGGTTATCCCAACCGTTTAGTTGTGAGAGCCTGGTGTCTCCAAAGGGAATTCATTCAACTATTAGCTGCCCAGGTCAAGGCATTTTGGTGGCTCTGAAAGGAAAGTAAGAATAAAGAGGGCCGAGGAGGGCAGAGCCTCTCAAACAGGATGCTCCCAGGTGTCCACATGCATAGAGCAGAAAACTAATGCATCCTGGGGGGCTGGCACCCCAGGGTCCCCTAGATGAGCTGGGAATGTGCCAAAGTGCCTCTGTGCACAGGCACTCTGTCTAGTGCAATGCTTCCAGTTGCCCTGAGGGGCAGGGCCTCCATTCACTCATTCATTCATTCATTCATTCATTCATTCCACATTACTGAATCCTGAAATTGATGCTGTCTGTATACATGAGGACACCAAGGCTTGGAGAGGCTAAGCAATCTGCTAAATTGAGGCAAAATGGCAAGTGCTTCAAGAGTGCGGCTGGGGGTCTAGAAGGCAGGCATTGGGTCCTAGTTCCACCCCCCTCACCTTGTGATGGTGGCCAAGTTTTACCTTTCCGGTCCCTGATTTGCTCACCTGTAAACGGGGACAGCATTAGTACCAATCTCTCGGGACTGTGTGAAGATTGCACAACACTACCTGGGGAGGGGTTTACCGTGATGCCCGCCACGCTGCAAGCACTTCATGCAAATTAGCTGTTATTATTGTTCAAGGTCTTGAGCAAGTCAGGATTAGAATCCCCTTTGCCTTTCCATTCCCCAGTACTGCCTCCAGAGCCACTGGCCTCATTTATCCTTCCTGCGTCTTTGAGGATCTGGGAAGGCCATTTTCACCCCATCTGCCCCATGGGGATGGGCACCCTGGGGTGAGGGTGGGCGGGGAATTGTCGCCTACCCGGCACTGCTGGGGTGGGGAGAGGCAGGCCTCACCTGCAGCCATCCACGGGCACCTGGGCATTCTCACCTGCTGGCCGGCTGTTTCCTTTTCTAGGACTGTTCTAGAATCCCTGGAAAAGTCTGGGAGACACCGGGCTCCACACGGACTCATCACTGTGAACCTCAGCATCCTCATCCATCAAATGGGGGCAGTTTACACCTGGCCTCCACCAGCTCCCTCCAGTGTGCCCAGATGTGATTTTGTGATTACACACCTGGGCAGCAGCGGCTTCCCCGCTGTCCCCACAAGGACCATTTTCCCCGCTGTCCCCACAAGGACCAGTAAAATGAATTTGTTTTCTCCCCCAGACGTTTCGGCCGTCACCTCAGGGAGCCGCTGCACCACCACGAAGTCCAGAAGACCTGTGCCCTTCAGTTTTGTCCTCCGGGAGACGGGTGCCTGCTAGATCACAGGTGCATCACAGGGGGTCCTGCGAGTGTCTGTGAGTCTGCAGGGAGGGTCTGCTTCTCGTGAAGCCATCTCCCGTCCTGCAACGACCCCTAGGGCAGAAACACTTGCAGAGGGAGCCCCGGGGCAACTTGTCTGCCAAGGGTCCCGAGGTCCCGACCAGGTGGGCCTGGGTGGGATCTAGGATGGTTAGGTGCGGGGTAGTGGCCGGGGATCCCCATCCCCACAGCGGAGAGGGGAAGGGGAATCTTTGGAGCCGCCCCTGCGCGGACGTCCCCACCAACGCCGACCTTCCCCAGACGGAAGGCAGCCTGGAAACCGCGATTGTGGGAGACAGCGGTCCTGCCCGAAACTCGTGCCCAGGACACGCGTCTGCGTTTGCGTTTGCGTTCCCCGCAACCCTGGAAGGCCTTGCGTCCCCCGCCTCCCACCTCCCCCAACACCTACCCGGTGCGGGACGGCCGCGCCCGACCCCTCTGCCCAGCCGACCTCGACCCCGCGCACCCGGCTCCGAGCGCCGCGCCGCCCGCCTCTTGCGCCCCGGGACGCGACGCGCGCGGCACCCGGTGGCCCGCAGCGCCGGAACTTGGGGGCGCGGTGAGTGGGGGCGGGGCGCCGGGCCGGCGGGCGGGGGCCCCGGCGGGGTGCCCGGTCCTGGCACTGGAAAGTCCTTTCCCGTCTCCTTAAATCCGGGGCTTCCTTAAACGCGTGGGACCTTGGAGCTCTCCAGGCTACGACAGGTCCAGACCCGGGACGTTGGTGCCTCCTTCCCTCCTCCCGGGGAGAGGCCGCGGGCTGCGCGTCGCGGCGAGCGCCCCGCGGCCTCTGTGTGCCGTCTCACGGGCCCCCTCGGGTCCCGCCGCGGAGGGGCGAGGAGCCCCGGAAGGGTGGCGATGGCCGTGCGGCCCGGCACACGCGCGCCCGGGCCCCCGCGGCCGAGCGCGCGCCGTCCCCCCTCCAGGGCGCCCCGCCGCGGCCTCGGGCCGCGCGCACCCCCCACCCCCCGACGTGACCCCGGCGCCGGCAGCGCCCCCGCCCCGAAGCGGGCGCGGGCTGGCGCCGCCCCCAGCGCCGCTCGGTTCGCCACCTGGCCCTTTCCCTCTCCAGGTGGGGGAGAGGCCGGCGCCCGGCCCGTCTCCGCAGAGCCGGCTCCCGGGGTCTCGGGCTGGAGAGACACGTCTCCCGCCCCGGGGCCGGGTGGTGCGCGCAGGAGGAGGACCCAGCCGCGGGCTCTGCCTGGGCTTGCCTGGGCTTGTTCAGAGCCGGGCCGCTTCCCTCCGTGGCCGCGCAGATCCGGGGGGACCTCGAGATTTTGCGGGCGCCTTGCAGCCAAGCCCCGGGGAGGAGGGGTCTGGAAGCCCGCGCCGCAGGCTCGCCCGGTCCCACGGGGAGCGCAGGTAAACGCTTGTGTTCTCAGTCCGTTGGAAAGTTCGCAAAGGAGGAGGCAGGAACTTTCCTCCTCATAATGGGAACCCTGTTGTTGAATTGTGTGGCCTCCGAGTCATACGGAGAAGAATTTCCAAGAGGCAACAAAATGCTCTTTGATTTCATAATCTCTGGAGAGAAAGGATTCCTTTTCTGGGTTTTGCGCGGCTGGGGTTTTTTTTTTTTTTTTTTTTTTTTTTGTTTGTTTGTTTGTTTCCTTCGCCTTTGCTCTCCGCGGTGGGTGCAGAAGGGGGCTCGCTGGTGTAGGGGTGGAAATGGGGACTCTGGTTTTATCGCCGCCGCTTCCCCCACCTACGATGGGAGCAAATCGCTCGGTTTCCTGAAAGTGGGGACGTGGAGACTAGCTCCCCAAGGTGGCTGTGACAAATCCCAGCAGATAGGAAAAGTAGTCCTGTGGCCACTACGGTAACGTTACATCAGGGGCCCAGTCTGCCAGCCCGCGTTTTAAAGAGAGGAACAGGGGACGGGGTTTCAGCCTTCCTGTCCCCAAGGTGAACATGAGCTCTCCGACCCCCCGGCCCCCAGGGGCCAGAGCGGGGTGGGGTCCGGCCTGGGAGCTTCAGGTCAGGATGGGGTCCGGGTCCGCAAGCCGCAATGCGGGGGACCCTCCCTCGCCCTCCGGTTTTGGCTGATGTGGTCCGCTAGCACTGACAGGGCTCATGCCCTGGTGCCTTCACTGTTTCTGGGCCTGGTGGAGCACAGGGAGCAAGGGGACAGCATGGCTGTGCAGAGAGGCCCGGGGCCGACGCCCTCCTGGTGTGTCCATACTGGTCTCCTGCAGCGAGGAGTGACAGTGTTGCCCGGATTAGTGGAACCCCCGCAGTGGATGCTACGAGCTGCATCATGGGACAGAACCGCTCACGGTGAGTTATGTGGGGTCAATTCTGCCTCTGCCCCCAGGCCTGAGAAGACTCTGGGACAAATGGCCACTCCCCGGAGCCTTCATACTCTGCATGTGCCGCTAGATGGTCAAACGGGCCAGATCATCCAGTGCTGTGCAGTAATGGCCGAGACGGGTGGCCGGGCAGGACAGAAGGCTCCTATACTTGCCAGTATTCCCCTTGGGGGTCTGTCCCGGGGCAGGGGGCCGATGGGGCAGCATCCGCTGGTACCCCGGGGGCCCATCTGCTGCCATGTGGGTTAGTGGCCTGTCTCCTGAGCTTCCCAAGCTTGAGGACTGGCCAGGACTGGCCTGCTCTGCCCTGCCGAGTCCAGCTGTCTGTCTGGCCTCAAGGGTCCCCTGGCTAACAGATGTGGCAGCCACAGGGACCGCACTTTACTCCCCAGCCCGAGTCCTCGGTGCACATCACCAATCAGTAATCCCGAACGTGCGCGGGCCCCCGGGCCCTTGCATCACCGACTGCTAGGCAGTACTTTGTGTCGATTATGTAAGCTGATTGCCATCCGCGCCCGGCACCTGCCCTTGTACCTGGGCTGGGAGGTGTAGGAAGACAAAAGTAGGGACCGTGCAGTCCTGGTCGGAGGCTGCTCAACCTCGGGTCACAGGAGCTCAGACGTAGGTAATAAGAGAATGGCTGCACGGACTCATTCGTTCATTCCTTCAGCAAATATTTATTGAGCCTTTGCTCCGCGCCACCGTTATTTGAGCGTGAGGTATACAGCGGTGAACCCGAAGGAAAATCCTCGCTTTTGTGGTGCTTATCTTCTGTTGGAGGAATCAGGCGATACACAGACACAGGGAACTTTTAAAGCAACCTTAGGTGGAGATAAACGCCGTGAAGGGCTAGGAGGGTGAAGAGTGGCAGAGAGGCGTTGTTGGTTTTGATGGGGGAGGGAGGGATTAAGTCATTGAGGAGAAACCTGAATAAAGGCGAGGAGAAGGCTCTGCGGGCAGAAGGGTCCTGCCTTTGGCGCATTGGAGAAGTTTACAAGCAAGCCAGTGAGGCCGGAGGGGAGTGGCGGCGGCCGAGGTCAAGCAGGAGCCAGATCATCTAGGGCTTTGTGTGTCCTGGGAAACCCAAAGGCTGGTGTGGAGCAGCCTTTGGAGAGTTTTGATCTGTAGGTGTCATAATCTCAGGTTTTATTTTTTTTTAATTTTTTTTAACGGTTTTATTTATTTTTGAGACAGGGAGAGACAGAGCATGAACGGGGGAGGGTCACAGAGAGGGAGACACAGAATCCGAAACAGGCTCCAGGCTCTGAGCTGTCATCACAGAGCCCGACGCGGGGCTCGAACTCACGGACCGCGAGATCACGACCTGAGCCGAAGTCGGCCGCTTAACCGACTGAGCCACCCAGGCGCCCCAGTCTTAGGTTTTAACACTATCGCTCTGGCTGCTGGATAAAGAAATGTACAGAATTAATTAAGGGTGGTCGCGAGGAGACCCACAGGAGGCTGTTCCTGGGGGCTGGCTAGAAACCGCAGTGGCTCGGACTGGGCTGTAGCATGGGGGTAGAGGCGTGGGTTTTGAAGGGAGAACCGACAGGGTCCACTGCTGGATGGCCCCGGGGGGATAGAACAGAACACAGAGGAGACAAAGATGACCCGGGGTCTGCGGCTTGCACAGACCGGTGAATCATTTGTTGACACGGGGGACCAGGATTTTACGGGGATCCGGAATTCCGTTCTGGCTGCGGTAGAGTTGCCTGTCAGACACCCAAGTGGGGATGGTATTGGGTGCTAGAAACTGGAGGTCAGGGCGGGGGCATCTTTGTGACTCCGGTGGTACCAAATGCCACAGGATTGGGGGAGGTTGCCGAGGGAGGGGATAGTGGAGGTTTAAGCGAAGGTGGGGGATAGTTGTCTCGGAGAACAGGGACAGAACGGATAAGGGAAGTGACAGAAGAGTGCCTGGCAAATGGCAGCTATTTGCTAAAGATTGGTTGGACGCGTGCACAGAAACTCGTGGGACTGCTGTGCAGCGCGGGGCAGAAAGCCCAGCCGGGGAATGTAATCGGATGGTTGGTACTCTGGGGTTTCAGGGGCTCACAGGGCTGGGGAGAGGCCAGGACGGTTTTGTGACAGCAGAAGGGATTCGATCTGAGCCCGGGAGAGCCGCCAGGGCTCTGAGACAGTTGGAGGGAAGGGAGAGGTACACCGAAGGGAATGGCATTCGCAGGATTAGGCACGCAAGAGGCAGGTTTAGAAGTCTGTTACAGGAACAGTGGAGGCTTCTTAGGAAGGGAGGGTTGGTGCAGCAGAAGGGCTGAGGCCCCCCGGGGGCCGGAGCGGGGGTGGGGGTGGGGGGACAGGAGGAGCAGCCAGAGACTGAGAGAGCCAGCCCCCCACCCTGTCAGACGGGGGGGGGGGGGGGGGTGACAGACTGGGCCCCCTCCTGCTACCCCCGCCCCGTCCCCTCCCCTGCTGCAGCCCAGGTTGTGACACCTGACAGACAGTATGTCCTCAGGTCTCTGTGAGGTGGGGAGGGCCCGAGGATTACGGTCTGTGTTTTTGACAGCTGAAAAGCGAGGCGCAGGGAGGTCGTGGGGCTCCCCTCCTTAGGGTGATGTGGGCGCAGTCCCACCCCAAAGCCCTCCAGCACTCCTGGCTGGGTTTGCACTTGTCTGTCGCCTTGTCTGAGAGGATTGCCCGTCTCTTGTGTTAGGACAGGGAACAGAAACGTCTGTTTATGTCGGACCTTAAGGAAGAGCGCTCCAACACCTGGAGAAATGGGCATCTGTTTTTCTTTCTTTAATTTTTTAATGTTTATTTAATTTTGAGAAAGAGAGAGAGAGCGCGTGAGCAGGGAAGGGGCAGAGAGAGAGGGAGACACAGAATCCGAAGCGGGCTCCAGGCTCCCAAGCTGTCAGCACAGAGCCCGACGTGGGGCTCGAACTCACGAGCCACGAGATCATGACCACGAGCCACGAGATCATGACCTGAGCCAAAGGTCGGACCACCGATCGACTGAGCCACCCGGGTTCCCCGGGGCATCTTTTTCTTCGAGGCTGTGTGACAGCGAGCGCTCCTTGCTTCTGTTCAGCCGGGGAGGGCTGGAAGGGGCCTCTTTAAATCTCAGCTTCGATGATTCTGGAGTCCTGTGGATTGAAAGCGGTTGGTGACTGGCCTTGGGGCTTTCCCCTCTGGGTCTGGCTGTAGATGCCAGGCAGAGGCTTGCTAGATGCCAGGGTCTGGCGGCCCTTGGTTCTCACTGGGGTCCCCAGTGTCCATTAAGCCCACGACTTTCCGGTCAAGGGCTCGACACCCAGGTCTTCTTTGCCACTAGCTTCATGCATCTGCAAATAGGACTTAACTTTCCTGGGTTTGGTTCTTCCTCTATAAAATTAGGGTTATGCTAGGACCTACTTCGTAGAGTCACGGTATCAGATAGATGAGACAACGCGTATAAAGTGTGGACCAAGCTGCTGTGGCAGCTGGGAGGCATCGTCAGAGGTCAAGAGCTTTTCTTTCGCAGATATTTAGTACTTTCATAAATCAGAAGAACCTTCCTCTACGCCCGATAGTATTGAGTAAGGTTTTTGGAGTTGTTTGATTGATTTTTGCATTGCAAATATCCCTCTCAACTTCCCCTTCCTAAAAATCGCTTTCGTTTTTGTTGTTATTGCTAACTAGTGTTGCAAATATTTAAATGGTGTGAAATGCCTTGGGTTGATGCAAATAGAATATACCCCCTGCTCCTGAGTCGCTGGCTATGGGCCGGTGGCCACTGACCCCAGTGCATTGTGGGGATGATCCAGCGCCCGGAGCCCACGGTGTCGACCACTCTCACCCTGGGGCCCCACCTTGACCTCTGTGGTGCCAAGTGACCTCTCACCGCCCTGTCATTTGACGTTTGGCTTGTCCCTTTCTGAGAATAGTGCTGACTCACTCCTCCCAGCTTCCCACCTCACCTCCTGTGGGCGGGCACTCCTGCCTGATTGTCGCCTCCTCCTCCTGGAAAGTAGGCGGGGGGAAAGGGACCGTCCATCCAGAGGAGAAAGAGTTGTCCTGACGGTTGGCGAGTGGGGGGCAGGGTTAGTTGACTTGGGCTGAGTTGATTCCTGATCCTGGCGCTAGACATGTTCTGAGGTTGTCACATCATGTCGCAATAAAATTAATTAAAATGGATTAAAGATGAAAGTGGATAAGACTGCTGTCCCCATAACCCGTCTGTTCTGAAACCCACCACCCGTGGTGGGGTGAAGCCAGTTTAAAATCCTAGCCCACGTTGGGGCACCTGGGTGGCTCAGTCGGTTAAGCGTCCGACGTCGGCTCAGGTCATGATCTTGCGGTCTGGGAGTTCGAGCCCCGTGGCGGGCTCTGCGCTGACAGCTCAGGGCCGGGAGCCTGTTTCAGACTCTGTCCCCCCCCTCTCAAAAATAAATGAACATTAAAAAAACAAAATTTTTTTTTTAATCTTGCCCACGAGATTGAGCCCTAAGCAATGCTATCTATCCCTCCTCCAGGATCTCTGCCAGGCTGGTGGTTTTCAGAATTGTCTCCAAATCTGGAAGGAGATTAACATCCCTTGCCTCCAACCTGGAGAGACAAACAGCTCTTGATCATTTTCTGAGAAAGCTGCTGGGGGTGGGGGCTGTGTTGAATTTACTCACCCTGGGTACCACCCAGGCGTCTCCCTTCCCTGATCACCCCCTCCTTAATCAGGGCATAACCAGATGGGGGGCACAGATGAGGGGTGCAGACTTTTCCTGAGAGACTGTTGGCCTCTAGCAAAGGGGGCGGACTTGTCCCTGGGTTTCTTCCCTCTCGGTCTCGGGAGTAACCCCCCTTGCTGGCTGCCCCACAATTCCAATCCGGCACCCCACTTCGGTGCCCGCTGAGGACTGTCTTATCCCCTGAAATGCATCTAACCCCCCAAACACTTCAAAAGTTCCATTCCCTTAGAGCCATTCATAAGCCACATCATTCAACACTGATTTGGCGGAAAAAAAGCCAACGCTTCGGTCGCCTCTCCCGTTCTCTCCCCTGCACCGAAGAATCACACCTTCTCCCAAATGCTTCTAGAAACCCGAGCTGCCACTGTGTATGCACGGTGCTAATTATGCTCATTTATGTGAATTGTTTCCATTTAAGCCTAATTACTGTACTGGGGGCTAACACTTCTGCTTTTCCTTAAATATGTGTCAAGTTAACTTTGTTATGAGTTGTTTTTAAGGCAGCAGAGAAATGCAGAGAACGTTTTTTGAGGTGAGATGGTCCTCACTGTATCTCTCGTTTCCTCAGGGGTACTGGGCAAGAATTGAACATTCCTCAACCCATTTTCTTTTCCTACCGGGGAATAAATAACTCCTGCCCTCAAAGAGTCCCCAGGAGGATCACGGGAGCTGGTCCGCTCGTATTCCTCTATCCGCCCTGTGTTGAAGGCTGTGTTCAACAGCGGGTGAGACAGACTGTCACTGCCCTCATGGACATTATGGTCCGGTCAGGACAGCAGAAGGTGCATACTTAATGCATACGTAACGAACATTTATTGAGCTCTTACTGTGTGCCAGGCGCTGTTTTAAGCACCTTATTTAATCCTTGTGTCGGCGCCGTGAGGAAGCTAACGTTGTCTGCGTTGTTCACATATGAGGAAACTTAGGCGTAAGTGTGGTCGTGGCAAAGCCGGACTCCGATGCACGTGGTGACTCAGTGTGTGCACGCTGTTGCTGCCCAGAGGGGGTGACTACGGGGTGCCGAGGGAACGGCAGTGGGGGTGCAGGCACTTTGAGGACTGGACTGCAGCACGGGAGGGACGTCCCATTACCTTTGCCGTTCTTCTGTCGGTTAGAAACCAGGCGTGGGTCACCCCTGCACTCGGGGGAGGGGCTCGCACACGGGTGTGGACACCAGGAGGCTGCCGGCCTCCCCCCCCCCCCACCGCCCTCCCCTGCCAGGGTCTCTCCACCACAGTTTCTGATTTTATTTGTCCTTGAACTTTCTTGTCACGTCAACAGTTGGCAGCTGAAAGGGAAAAAAAGAGCCAGGACACCAAGCCGCATTTCTTACATTTTTTTCTTGATCCTCCCGAATTGCAGGTATCTGCCCTCCAGGGAGTTAATACCGTCGTGGCCGTTTCCATGGTTAACCGGTCCCAGGAATTTTATGAAAGAGAAATCAAGCTTGAGTCAGGGTCAGCAGGGAGAAAAGGAAGAGCCTAGTGAAGAATTCAGACGTTTCGTCAATGCTTTGAAATTCATTCATTCGTTCCTTTATTCCTGTCTTCATGCGTTCCCGTGGTCACGTGGCTGGGGCACTTTGGTGAACTGCTTCTGCGCTCGATACAGTCGTGGCCGCATCCCTCCGCGACATCCAGGGTAGGGGTAACGGGGAAGAGAGGGTGGACACCCTCTGCCTAGGACCTCTCGGGTGGTTTCTCTCCCCGTGGGCAGGGGGGGACCACCCTGGAGCCCACTGCAGGGACAGGCAGACCAAGGGAACGGTATGCTGCTTCAAGCAGAATAAACACAATTTTACCTTTTCCTGCTGAGCCAGATCATCGCGTTGAACCCTCGTGGCCGTGGCCGTGCTGTGTAGTGTGGAACAATGGCCTGAAGGCCCCAGCTTCGGAGCGTGGGGCTTTTTAGTGTCGGTGACCGTGTTTTATAGCATTTCCGTCCCTTCCGTTTTCTGCCCCTCACCTGTCTCCCCTTGGTTTTGTCGGTGAATCTGATTTCAGCAGACCTTCTCCACCCTTCTGAGTTCTGCTTCCAAATGACTGCGGGTCAGAAACCCCCATCCCCATACAGGTTAGCGCTGTGCGTAAGGTACGAGTTAATGAGTGGATCTCAAGGGCAAGCTGCCCCCTCCCCCCGATATCAGAGTAAGGGAGCGGGTGCCATTTGAAAACAAAGCCTTGCTTTGATTCGTTGCTTTTGTTTAGTATCAGTTGTGTTATTTACTAGACTTTGAATTCCAGCTGTCATGTCGGGGTGTCTGTGCGAATATCCACAGAAGACCACATTGGGCTAACAGTACTTGCTGAGGAAGGGAAGGAACTTGGGCGGATCAAAGGACTTTCTTACTCCTCCCTCCCCACCCCACCCCCATTGCTGCTGTTTAATGAGTTAATCAATGACTCCAGGGGTGTGTTAGTTTCCTGTGGCTGCTGTAACAAATTACCACAAACTGGGGGGACAGGGGGGCTTGCAACAACAGAAGTGTATTCTCTTGCAGTTCTGGAAGCCTGAAGGATGAGCGGAAGTCAGTTGGTAAAGCTGGCAGAGAGGATGCTCAGGGCAGACTCCCCAGTGCCACAGGGCGGGGGCGGGGGTAGGGGTCAGGAGAGCCAGCATCAGCATCCGTGAGCCAGGGCCCTGGTCTGTGATCTCAGAGAGATCTCCCCTGCTCTGCCGTCCCCGCACCCCCACCCCGTCTCTTTCAGCGAGCTGGTTTGTGGCTGACATTTAAAAATTAGAGCTTGGTTCTTTTGGCTTAAGCCAGATAGCAAATTTACTCTACACTCAAATGCAAAATCCCCTGAACGGGACGAGGACGAGGCAGTCCCGGCTCAGCCAACGAGTTTGCACATCAGGGTGCCTGTTACTCTGCAGAGGGCAGGTTTGGTTCAGTGAACCAGGGGTCGGGCCAGGTCCGTGGACGTCCGGAACTTGAGGGTGTAGGTGGAAAGTGAGCCATCAGCGTGTGGGAGCAGGAAGGGCAACGTTTGGGGGTCCGCACGCAGCCCTCCTTGTAATGTCTCTCAGGCCGGCCTTGAGCCGTCCGACCACCCTCAGACCCTGGGTCCTGATGGGGTCACTGACAAACGGACTTGATGCCGGGGCCCATCCTTCGGAGGGCAGAAGTAGCTTCTCCCCCCCCCCCAATCAATTCACTGCCCAGTGCCGTGGATTCGTGTCTGACTCGGCTTCTCTCTCTTCCGTTCTCTTCCTTCCTGCATCTCAGATCGCCAGTTGCCCCCCAGAGCCGGCAGGCATGCCAGGACCCCAGACTGGGGCTCCAGGAGCAGCTTCCCTCTCGCTGGCCCATTTCACTGCACCTCTGGCAGTGAAGTGACTTCTCTGGGCAGCTTTTGTTTGCCTTCGTAGCTGATATTCTCTCTTTTTTTTTAAGCTCACTTGTTTATTTCGAGAGAGACAGAGACGGCATCAGTGGGGGAGGGGGGGGGGGGACAGAGAATCCCCAAGCAGGCTCCGCACTGTCAGCCCAGAGCCAGACTCAGGGCTGGATCTCATGGACAGTGAGATCATGACCTGAGCCGGAATCAAGGGTCAGATGGTCTGAGCCACCCAGAGCCCCAAATTGTGATCTTTTATGGTCAAACATCGCTCTCCGGTTTTGCCACTGATATTAGCAGGAAGTGGGTGGTCATAAGAATGTTGGAGTCTGTGAGTTGTCCCGTTGGGTCAGCCCCTGTCCACCCAGCTCCAGCCTTGTCTCTGGGTGTCTGTGTCCTTCTTGCAGGACAGGGCAATTTGGAACGGTGACAGGTCTTGGGGAACCTACGTGTGAGTTATTCAGCAGGCTGTGGGTAACAGAGGGGAGGGGAGCCCAGAACTCATGATGGAGAGAAGTCGTGGGAGGATAAAGCAGTAGGGACGAGCCGAGCTCAGACCTGAGGCAAGGTTTTTTTTTGTTTTTAATATTTTTAAATATTTATTTTTGAGAGAGAGAGTGTGTGAGAGAGAGGGGCAGAGGGCAAGGGAGACAGAATCCGAAGCAAGCTCCAGGCTCTGAGCTATCAGCACAGAGCCTGACACGGGGCTCGAACCCACGAACCGCGAGATCATGACCCGAGCCAAAGTGGGACGCTTAACTGACTGAGCCACCCAGGCACCCCCCTGAGGCAAGGTTTTAAGTGGGAAATCGGATCTCGGGTTCTGAGGGTCCGGAAGCGGGGTGCAGTGCCTTGAGAGCAGGCTGGGTGATGAGAGGCGCCACGCTTGGGTTCGAGGGTGGGCATTTTAGCCACATAGGACTTTCCTCATTGTGAATCTCAGTGGGGAGCGATGGTTCCAGAATCTTGTCTGGGTCTGAGGGGACCGTCCGTGGGGACGGCCACCCGCTCAGAGGATGTTGGCAGGAGATGTGGGGGTGTCAGGCCTGCGGCCCCCCTCCCACGTGGGCTCCTGGCCTGGCACATGAGCTGTGTTTCTCATTTCCTTGTTTGGCATCAGGCACTGCCTCCCCGCCTCTGTCCTTCTCTTTGGCCTTTGTAGTCTCACTTGGGCCAGTTGTCTGGGGTCTGGTGACCGGGAACAGCAGCCCATGCAGGCCCACAGGGGAGAGCTTCCCCGAGCAGGTGAGGTGTATTCCCGGGAAAGCGGGTTCGGATACGAGCTATCCTGCTCTCATCCTTTTCGTTTAAATGTTCTTTTTGTTTATTTTAATTTGTTTTTTTTTTTTTAATTTTTTTTTCAACGTTTTTTATTTATTTTTTTTGGGACAGAGAGAGACAGAGCATGAACGGGGGAGGGGCAGAGAGAGAGGGAGACACAGAATCGGAAACAGGCTCCAGGCTCCGAGCCATCAGCCCAGAGCCCGACGCGGGGCTCGAACTCACGGACCGCGAGATCGTGACCTGGCTGAAGTTGGACGCTTAACCGACTGCGCCACCCAGGCGCCCCTATTTTAATTTGTTTTTAATGTCTATTTTTGAAAGAGAGAGAGAGAGAGCGCGCGCGCACAAGCAGGGAAGGGGCAGAGAGAGAGGGAGACCCAGAATCTGAAGCAGGCTCCGGGCTCTGAGCTGTCAGCACAGAGCCTGACACAGGGCTTGAACCCACAAGCCGTGAGATCATGACCTGAGCTGAAGTCGCACACTCAACCGACTGAGCCTCCCAGGTGCCCCTCTTTTGAATGTTCTTTTTAAATGATGAAATTAGTGGTAACGCTTATAAATAGTCAAACGATCCCGAAGTAGATGGAGTTCGTGGGATAGGCCCATTTCCGGCCCGCGTCTCCCCGTCCCCCCCCCCAGCTCCCAAGTCCCCAGAGGCGGCCACTGTCAGCTCTGGGCTTGTGTCCTTCCTGTCCACCCAGCTTTCTGGTTGGTTTCTGTGGAGCATTTGCCGAGCCCGTGACAGACCAGAAAGAACTCGAGCCTCTGTATTTCTGGAGCCTCTGTCTCCGCGGGACTCACCCCCAGGGGTCTGCAGCCAGGCGCTGGGGTGTCCCCCACGTGTGTCTGCCATCAGCTCGGCTCTGGCCCCCTGGGGCTCACCAGGCTTGTCTCCACAGGTCTGGGGAGGAGTCCGGCTGCTCTTGGCTCGGGGCTCTCGATCAGCTCCCAGCTTCCCTCCGTGCCCTGCCCCCGTGGGATGTGAAGGTGGACGCTCGGCTCTCCCTTCCCCACCCCTGTGCACTTGGCCTCTGCTGTCCCACTGGGCTGGCGGGTCAGGAACGCAGAAAGACCGCTTTAACGGGCGGGCGAGGCTCTTATTTATTCAGGCGGGACAAAGTATGTGAAAGGTCACTGACGCCCGTGAAGCACCTGCCGCGGGTGAGCCCGTCCGCTGTGACAGTGGAACTGTCACCTCTCTTTCCCTTCCTTGTGAGCCCTTCAGCACTGAACCCCAGTGGGGTAAGCTCTGAGGTTGGGAGCCCCCGGCCCGCGGCAGGTGACAGCCTGGAGAGCTGGGGCGTGTGCCCAGAGGTCCCTCCAAAGATGCAGACCCCGTGATCACCCAGCCTTACCCCAGGAGGGGGTCCCCACCCGTGGCCCGCCGGGCTGAGGGACATGTCCAGGGACTACAGGTGACTATTTGCCCGGGACTTTTATGGAAGAGAGAAAAATATTTTTCATTGTGTTAGGCTGTTGGTCAATCACGGCACTCCTGCCATTGGGGGCTGGGTAATTCTGTTTCGGGGGGTACCCTGTGAGCTGTGAGAAGTTTAGTAGCATCCCTGGGCTGTACCCACTAGATGCCGGTGGCACCCCCCCACCTCCAGTGTCTCCAGACGTTGCCAAATGCCCCCTGGGGGACAGAATCACCCCCCGCCCCCCACATTGAGAACCACTGGATTCCAGGATTCAGAAACGGGCTTTCTGTGACCACCGTTTGGGAATGGTGAGCTGCCTCTCGCTTGGGTGCAGTTTTCAGTTTTCTTTGTTCCTTTTCCAAAAGGCTGACCTCATCCGGCTCATTTGTTTGTTTCGTTGACTCACGCTTGCTCTGACCACAAGCAGCCTTCCCACTTTGGGGGATCCCAAATGACTTATCGTGGGGCTTTGTATGTAAATTTGAAAGATTTCTTGCCTACCACTTGGGGGGGTAGAAACCCTCACCTTCTTTTTTTTTTTTTTAGCCCCCTTCGGTAAATGCTTCCCTGGAGTATCTCAGGGCATGGGGAGCTCCCGAGGTGACGGTGAGCACCTTTGCGTTTTGGTTCTCCGAAATCACTAGATATGTATTTTTCTCTTGTTACTTTGGGTCTTAGCCCAGCGACTAGCAGATGATCTAAGGGCCAGGGCGGTCTGAAGTTGGCCGGGGCTTGGGGGATTTTCTGAAAGCCTGTGACCCAGGACTGGCTGTTTGAGAGTGAGGAGGAGGAGGAGGAAGAGGAAGGCCCCAGGATGGACCCACCCGGGTCATGCCCCACTGCTGTGCGTGCCTCTGGGCTGGCCTGTTGACAGCTGGCTCCTCGTGGGGTCTGAGCTAGCTGCTGGCTTTGAGATGGGGTTTCACAGAGCCCAGTGTTGCCCCGGGGCCCCGCCCGGCCCAGGCAGCCTTCTCCTTCCCTCCTTTGGGGAAGCGGCGTTGTCACCCCCGAGGCAGGAGGTCGGGTCCTGCCCAACTCACCACTGCTCCTCAATGGGTCCTGGGCAACGGGTCCCTCAATGGGCAATGGGTCCTGGTTTCCTGGGAGGGGCTTTATATTTAGCGTCTGCCCCTGCCCTGGAAAACCCCAGTTATCAGGAGACCTGTGTGCCCACCGCTCTTGGGGGCCACCCCATTTCTGTCCTTCCGTGGCTCCCAGAGGCTTGGCCTGTTTGACCGCCTCCAAAGCTTGTGATTGAACTTGAGCAGCGGTCGGGGGCCCGCCTCCCTCTCCCATGCACGGTGTGGCCTTGCACTCAGCCGGTGCTATGAGCTCACATGCTCACCACGGACTTGCACTTGACGGGCAGCAGAGAGTGCAAGGGAAGAGAGGCTAGATCTGGCCACCAAGGACTCTTTGTCCCGGGTGGCAAGAAAACAGCCTGTGATGCCGCTGGGCCTGAGGCCCCCAGCCCCAGCGGCTGTGCCCATCGGCACCCTGGTGCAGACATCAAGCTGGAACCCCCTCTTGTAACCAAACAGTATCCCAGGTGCTCTGCGATCCTTACCAAAGGGCTGAGGACAAGAGGGAGCAGGGCTGGGGACAAGGGGGAGAGGTGGGCCTGTGTGTGATCAGAGCAGAGTTTCGAGGGCGCCTGGAATGTGCCCTTTGCTCTCGGGTGCTGTTCTCCCTGCCTGTACCTGCGCCCAGGCCTGGCAGAGCTGTGAGTCTTCCGGATTCCAGTGTCCGCGGAAGCCAGTCTACTGGAGTAAAGCTGCTTTCCCAAAATAGCCACCCAGAGGGAAGGAGCAGCCCTGGAATTTGATCCCGAAGATGATGACCATGACCGCCTCGCCCAGGCTCCTGGTCCCACCCAGCTCTACCTCCCTGACCGTCACTGTCACCGAGGAACTGTTGGTGGGTGAGAGCTAGGTTTTTCCTGTCTCCCCTTCCCTCCTTCCTCTTTCATTTTGTTCTTTCTCACCACCAGCTTTAGGTTTAGGTACAAACTCAGACTCAGGAGAGATGTACCAGTGCCGATCGGCTGGCGGCGGGGAGGAGTGGTGGTCACAGGGTGGGGAGCACCTCTCCGCAGGTGAGTGCACACCTCCCGAGGGGCCCGGGTGCTGGCAGTGAGCCCAGCCCCTGGCAGCCGTGCCCGGTGCCAGGCCCAGAGGCCGCAAACCCAACAGGTCAGACAGGTGGAGCGAGCCCCGCGCCCCGCGGCCCCCGGTCCCGGGTCCTCCCTCAACCCACAAAGGAGGTAACCCACCTTTTCATTTTTTTTTCTGCTGGTTTGATTCACTGTCAGCTTCCGGGAACACTGACACCTTGAGAAAAAGACTTGTGGGATTAGCGGAGAGAATCAGGAATTTGTTTCTAGAGGATTTACTGCGTTTGTAGGAAATTTGGACTGGGCCTTAGAAAAACATTTCTAATTGTCTGATCCTTTGTTCGAAAAAGTAAACGTCTTACGGAGCCCTGTTGCTTAAGGAGCCTGGTTGCTTCCCAGTGAGTGGGGAAGGCAATGAGAAAAATCCAGAAACAGTGAGAGTTTTGTTTTTGTTTTTGTTTTTAGTAACTGCAGACAGAAAGCCTATGGAGGGATTTATCGGGGCCTGGTGGGCTCTTCCTTTTCCGTAAGGAGGGGTTGGGCTGGGGGCCGGATTGTATTTGGAAATTGTCTGAAGTTCAGAAATCACCTCTCCTTGGGGAAACCCGCCTCTGGCATTTTCACTCCCACCGTACTTAGCCCTTTGACAGTTTTGGGGGGCGGATCTCTGGCGTGAAGACGGGAAGGGAGCCCAGGTCTGAAGAACAAAGCTCGGACTCCCCACCCGAAGCAAACATCAGCTTCGTCCCGTCTGACGTTGAAAACGTTTCGCATCTTCCTCCGAGCAGTCCCTGCGCCCTCCCGTCTCCTGCTGTCATGGAATGTCACCCCCATGGGCACCGGGAAGTGACCACCAGACCATGACTGCCTGATACTGCCCTCGCTTGACTCTGCTTTGCAGGGAGAGGACGGTGGGGGGTGGGGGGGAGGGCGGTTTCTGCTGTCGTTGAACCTTTTTATAGCAGAGATGTTGTTTCTGTTAAGTGATTTCTTTTTTTTTTTTCTTAAATTCCAAGATCATCTGTGATGCCCAAGTTGCTTAGGTTACGGGATATATCAGTTAGGATTCCTTCCTCTGCAAGTAAGAGAAGACTCCTGCTCGGAATGACTTAAGTAGTCCGAACATTAACCGTTTTACAAAACATAGAGCAGCTTCGTGATGCGTCGCGTCCAGTGGCCCGGTGACGGCAGGGAGTTGGGTTCTCTCCGTGTTTCTGCTCTGCCGTCCTCTGTGTACTGACTCTGTCTTCCGCCAGCTCCCCTCCCGTCCAGCCTTTCCTGGCGTCTCTTGTGATGAGTGAGGAAATCTTTCTCGAAGCCCCTGACTTTCCCACGCGTCTCATTGGCCTGAGTGATGCCTCAGGCCCGGCCCCAGCCAGTCGGTGGCAAGGGAAGGAGCTGTCGGATGGAGTTCGTGAGGCATGGGCCTGAGGAGTAGATGTTGCGTCACCCGAACCAAATCAGAGCCCGTGAGTAGGAGCAGAGGGGCATGGACAGGGGGGGGACAGCCAACCAGGATCTGCTACCCCGGGAACTTTATTTTATCTTTTTAAGTTTATTTATTTATTTTGAGAGAGAGAGAGAGAGAGACCGCAAGCAGGGGAGGGGCAAAGACAGAGGGAGAGGGAGAATCCCAAGCAGACTCCGCCTGACGTGGGGCTCGATGTCCGGAACCATAAGATCAGGACGTGAGCCGCAATCAAGAGTCAGAGGCTCAACCAACTGAGCTACCCAGGTGCCCCTGCTACATTAGAAACTTTAAATTTATTCAGTTTTCTTGCTGACTTGGGAGGGGGGTGGTCAATAACTGACAGTAACGCTTGCTCCTAAAATACGTGTATTTTGTACTCCGTTCTTCACGCGGGGGCAGTTTTAGGCAATCGTGTCTTCTGTTGGCCTTGTACTTCCCAGACAGGCCCTTTTCCCAGTGACCATCCAGGTCGGCGGTCCTCTAGCATTTAAGCTCTTCTCCCCATCGACGCATCGGCTGTCTCCCAGAGTTGGCTGTTTCAGGTCTCCATCTCGCAAGGACTAGAAAAGGGGAAACTAAGGATTCTAAATACTACGAGGCTTTAGATGAATAAGCCCCCAGCTTGGCAAAGGGCAGGGCAGTAGGCTTCTGGCTGGCGGCCCCCAAGAGCCAGCGCCCCTGCTCGCCGCTCACCCAGGGGATCAGTGGAGAGACAGGCAGGCACAGGTGGCTCCTGAAATTTGGGAGAAACAGGGTGCTGGCTGCTCTCCTGGGAAAGCCGGCTCCACCAGACATGCACGGACGGTAATTTCCGAGGCGGAAAACATCCAAGTGAGGTTTTCTTTGGGTCTCGTCCCTGAGACATCCTCCTCCCCCTACCCCCGCCCCGACTCTCGAGACAGGTTTGTCTCTGCCCAGCCTGGACGGAAGTCACCGCAGACGTGGATGGGTCTCTGGGGCTCCTCTGAGCCACCATCACCTTCCTGCTGCCGGGTCAGGTTTTCTGCAGGAGGCCGGTGCAAGGGCAGAAAAAGGCCTTCCAGCTTTCAACGTCATTGTGAAAGGCAGGAGGACCCTTAACGGCTGGGGGTAAAAGTCATCGGGTTCCTTTCCAAGCCTGGCAGGGGAGTGTGTCGGGGCAGGAAGCGAGGGAGACCCGGAATCGGAAGCAGACTCCAGGCCCTGAGCTGTCAGCACAGAGCCCGACGCGGGGCTCGAACCGGCGAACCGCGAGGTCATGACCTGAGCCAAAGTCGGGCGCTTAACCGACTGAGCCACCCCAGGCGCCTTAAAAGTGCTGTTCTCGAGGATCAGAACCGCTCACGGTTGCAATTTGGCACGTCTGCGATTTCTTGCCCATGTCACTCTTCACGGGCCCCGCGAGGCCCAGGACGTCCCCACCCTCCCCACCCAGCGTGGGTTGAGCACAGTCAGTAGCCGATGGGTGCTGAAGGTACATCAGTGCTTCCCGAGACACGTGCTGTGGGATCGGGAAGGTTTCCTGAGTGGATTTCCACATCTCCTGGATGAAGACGACACCTCCTTTTCCGGGATTGGAACGTCCAAGAGCCATGTTGCCAGAATCCATTTTTCTTTAGCACTTGGAGTTTCAGTGCTAGGAGCTTACTCCCTTGGCAAAGATGACTTCTGGTTTCCTCGTGTTGCCCTGGCTCCCTGGACCAGCAGCCCTGCCTGTGCAGCGAGAGGCGTTGGGCCTGGGGGTCACAAGGGCCCCTGTAGGGACAAGTCAAGTGAAGGCAAAGTCAGGGCTCTGAACCGAGCCCCAGGCCTTTCAGCAACAGAAGCTCGCTGGTAATTGAACCAAAGGCCTTTCGGTAGAAGAGAACATACGTTTAAATCTAAGTACGTTCACTCTGACCTTGGGTTGCAGCTTTGCAAGAGACTCTGACTTGGTTAAGACTGCTGACTTGGCGTGCTTTGTGTCTCGTAGAACACAGTCAGAGTTCGTGCACTGACTGATCATTCACCCTCCCTGGAGTTCTGGTTTCCCCTCTCTGACTGGGAACATTGTCCCCAAAGTCCGGACCTCCCCTCTCTGACTGGGAAGATGGTCCCTGAAGTCTCGGCCTGCCCACTCTGACTGGGAAGATTGTCCCAAAGTCCAGGCTACTCTCTCTGGACTGGGAATATTGTCCCCGAAGTCCAGACCTCTCCTCTCTGACTGGGAAGATTGTCCCAAAGTCCAGACCTCCCCTCTCTGACTGGGAAGATTGTCCCCAAAGTCCAGACCTCCCCTCTCTGACTTGGAAGATTGTCCCCGAAGTCCGGACCTCCCCTCTCTGACTTGGAAGATTGTCCCAAAGTCCAGACCTCCCCTCTCTGACTGGGAAGATTGTCCCCGAAGTCCGGACCTCCCCTCTCTGACTGGGAAGATTGTCCCCAAAGTCCAGACCTCCCCTCTCTGACTTGGAAGATTATCCCCGAAGTCCGGACCTCCCCTCTCTGACTGGGAAGATTGTCCCCAAAGTCCGGACCTCCCCTCTCTGACTGGGAAGATTGTCCCAAAGTCCAGACCTCCCCTCTCTGACTGGGAAGATTGTCCCCAAAGTCCGGACCTCCCCTCTCTGACTTGGAAGATTGTCCCAAAGTCCAGACCTCCCCTCTCTGACTTGGAAGATTATCCCCGAAGTCCGGACCTCCCCTCTCTGACTGGGAAGATTGTCCCCAAAGTCCAGACCTCCCCTCTCTGACTTGGAAGATTGTCCCCGAAGTCCAGACCTCTCCTCTCTGACTGGGAAGATTGTCCCCAAAGTCCCAGCCTGCCTCTCTGACTGGGAAGATGGTCCCCAAAGTCCAGACCTCCCCTCTCTGACTGGGAAGATTGTCCCCAAAGTCCGGACCTCCCCTCTCTGACTGGGAAGATTGTCCCCAAAGTCCCAGCCTGCCTCTCTGACTGGGAAGATGATCCCTGAAGTCCAGACCTCCCCTCTCTGACTTGGAAGATTGTCCCCGAAGTCCGGACCTCCCCTCTCTGACTGGGAAGATTGTCCCCAAAGTCCGGACCTCCCCTCTCTGACTGGGAAGATTGTCCCCAAAGTCCGGACCTCCCCTCTCTGACTGGGAAGATTGTCCCCAAAGTCCCAGCCTGCCTCTCTGACTGGGAAGATGATCCCTGAAGTCCAGACCTCCCCTCTCTGACTGGGAAGATGGTCCCCAAAGTCCAGACCTCCCCTCTCTGACTGGGAAGATGGTCCCCAAAGTCCGGACCTCCCCTCTCTGACTGGGAAGATGGTCCCCAAAGTCCGGACCTCCCCTCTCTGACTGGGAAGATGGTCCCCAAAGTCCGGACCTCCCCTCTCTGACTGGGAAGATGGTCCCCAAAGTCCAGACCTCCCCTCTCTGACTGGGAAGATGGTCCCCAAAGTCCAGACCTCCCCTCTCTGACTGGGAAGATGGTCCCCAAAGTCCGGACCTCCCCTCTCTGACTTGGAAGATTGTCCCCGAAGTCCAGACCTCTCCTCTCTGACTGGGAAGATTGTCCCCAAAGTCCCAGCCTGCCTCTCTGACTGGGAAGATGATCCCTGAAGTCCGGACCTCCCCTCTCTGACTGGGAATATTGTCCCCAAAGTCCAGACCTCTCCTCTCTGACTGGGAAGATGGTCCCCAAAGTCCAGACCTCTCCTCTCTGACTGGGAAGATCGTCCTCTCTGTCTGAGGACCCTGGACTCAGGAGGAAGAGGAAGGACCCCCTCCTGGCCACCATAGCTGCCAGATCAACCCTGGTGCCTGGGGAGCAGCCTCCATGGGCAGACACATTCGCCCAGGTCACCGCCTGGATTCAGAAAACGGGGTTCTGTGTGGAAACCGGGGGCAGGAGCAGTAGAAGTTGCATCCGGCCCTGCTTTTGTGCACCGTGTTTTCCCCTGGTTCATCTTCGGAGCCCGAGGGCGGCCCGGATCCAAGATGTAGCAGGGCCCCGGTCTTCCTCCCACATCCTCTCAGCGCCGTGGACCTTCTGCTGCAGTCAGCCCGTCCGGGAGACGCACACGGGCTCCTCCCCCTCCTGACCCGACCTTTGTGCTGGGCAAGAGCAGTGCCCGGCGCCGGGTCTGAAGCCAGCGGGCGTCGTGAGCCCCTTCCCGCCCCGCACACCCGGTCCTCGGAAGGGCCCGGCCGTCCCACATGCCGTGCGGTGCTCGCGGAGACCAGGCGTGCCGGCCGCTGCTTTCAGTACTTGGGGGTCCCCTGCCTGGTCCAGCCAGTCTGGGGGTTCTGCAGGCTCCTGCCCGCCCCCCGCGCTTGCTTGAGGACGGTCGCCGCGGAAGGTGCCGTCGGCCCCACCCCGCGCCTGCTGGGTCAGAAGCGCGCGGAGCTGGGAATCCGCACCTCACCGGGTGGTTCTTGGACACGGGAAAGCTGGCTGCCGGCGCTCCAGGCTGACAAAGGTGCCCTTCTGGAACTTCCGAAGCTTCGGGATAAAATTGGACGCGTCGGAGGCGTATTTTCCACACTAAAACTTAAAAGCCCGGTCCGGTTTGCTTTTTAGGCAGGGCTTTATGGCTTCGCCCGTTTGGGGACAGAAGGCTACGGAGAGAACAAACTCCCCCCAACTCCCACCGGACGTTTGGCAGCCGGGAAAGGAGAAGCCGTGTGCCCTGCGCCCTGCGGGGTGTGTGAGAAGGCTGCCGGGGGGTGGGGGGGTGGGGGGCTCCTCCTCCCAGTGATTCAACCAAACGCGAATCTAGGTGCTGCCGGGAAGGTATTTTGCAGATGTGGGTGGCATCTACAACCAGCTGACTTTAAGTAAAGATGATCCTCCATAACGTGGGTGGGCCTCGTCCAATCAGTTGAAAGGCCTCAAGAACAAAGCCGGGGTTTTCCTGAGGAGGAAGAAGAAATTCCACCTGTGGCCTGTGGTGTCAGCTCCTGCCGGAGAGTTTCCAGCCTGGCCGGGCTGCCCCGGCCAGCCCCACAATCATGTGAGCCAGTTCCTTGAAATAAGCCTCTTACTCTGTATCTCCTTCTGGTTCCGTTTCCCTGGTAGAATTCTGACTGATACACCCTCTCCGTGGCTCCCAGGATGGGGGGGGCGGGGGGGGGGCAGTCGGTGCTGCTTTGTTCCGTGGCTCCCTTTGCGCGTGGACGTGCGGTTTGAAACTACTGTCCTCTTCGAACTTTTTTCTCTTCCAGGAAAGTGCTGACTTGGGTTTTTTCCCCTCCTTGTCCGTGAGTCGTGGGCCGGCCCTGTCGGGATCCGTTGCCGGTCTCCACTCTCTCCACCGTCCCGTCTTTCCTCCTCCTCTTTCCTTCCCATCCACAGGTCCCGGGGAGAGGCCGCACAGGCCTGCCGCCCGGGTCGCCGACCGGGCCAGCTGTGAGTGTTTCTTTGGCAGTGTCTTAGCTGGTTGTTGTGAGTAATAGTGAAGGAAGCAATCAGCAAGTATACTGCCCGAGAAGTGCTGCACGTTGTGGGGCCCGCGAGGGAAGGAACAGGCGAGAGGCGGCGCCCGGAGCCAGCGGGAGACGCCGGATCCAGGATGTGGGCGGCTGTGCTCCGCCATGTTGGTTGGTAAGGGCCTTCGGGGGGGAGCAGCCTCCAGGGCCCCCGGACTGGCCTGCTCGTGGGTGTTGGGGGGGGGCGGGGGGAAGAAAGCACCCAGGCTGGGGCCTGGAGGCTTCTGGCTGGGAGAAGTTTGCACCCAGGGCTAAGCAAAGCCGGCCTTCACAGAGCGCTTAGGACGTATGAAGCCCTGTTCTAAGCGTTCCGAAATGTATTCCCTCGGGAGCAAGAGTCTGCTGTTATTTTTGTCTTACAGAGAAGAAAACGGAAACACAGAGAGCAAAAGCCAACAAAGGATGCAGCTGATAGAAGCCGGGGACAGGGTTTGAACCCGAGCAGTGTGGCTTGAGAATCTGTGCTCTTAAGCCGGGGCCCGTGTCCTTAGAGATGGGCCTGGGGTGGCTTCGCCACCCTGCGGACACACAGACCCTGTTCCTCTTTCCCCCGTGAGGCCGATTGTGAAGGAAGTCATTAGCTTTGGCGAATGTGGCTGGGTGGGCATTCGGAGGCGTGTCTGCCTTGGGGAGACTTTTCCTTCTCCGCCAAGGCCAGCCCCAGGACGGTGACCGGAATGGAATGAGAAGTTGCAGGTGTTTCCGCCCCAGTTGGCGGATCAGGAAGCTGCCTCCACGGGAGCTCAGCTAAAAGAGAGTCGAATTCTCTGGGTCCTCCCGGCCCTCCCTGCGGACGCCCGCTTCGGGTCCAGCGGACCGTGCGGCCGGCTGGATTGCCATGGCAACACGAAGTGGACCCAAGCCACCGGAGGATGGAGAGCAAAGGCACAGTGGTGGCTTCTGTCGGTCTTGGACCACAGAGCGCATCCTTGGCCTCCGGTGAGCCTGGGATGCATAACCCATCAGCGGGCCTGTGCTTTGACAGTGGCCACCAGAGCAGCCTTTGGTCCTTGCCTTTCTCGCGTTGGTGGCTTT
The DNA here is from genome assembly GCF_018350215.1 of Panthera leo. Lineage (NCBI taxonomy): Eukaryota > Metazoa > Chordata > Mammalia > Carnivora > Felidae > Panthera > Panthera leo. Next base: position 6,375,185 of record NC_056686.1, on the reverse strand, counting down.
GTGCTCTCTGATTGAGCCGTGAGGACTCCAGCTCCCCGTCTCGTTTCCGTCCTCCAGGCTAGTGCTTTGCAGGAATTCACACGCGTCCGCGAGGTGAAGCCAGATGTCGGTGGTTACTCCTCTGGCCCCCCTGGCTGAGACGGGCCTCCAGGGTCTGCGAGGTGATGGCGCTTCCGGTTTGATGCCGACCGAGGACAGCACCTGCTGTGACCCCCCCGGGCCTCCGCACGCCCCCTCTGCTCGTCCTCCGGCCGCTGCCTGGGGCACCGCCCTTGCTCCGGCCCGCCTGCCTGGACCCCATGTAGTGGCTCTCTTGTCTCGCCTGCCCCGGTGCTTCCTAGCAACCGAAGGGGAGCTGAGCCCGTTTCCATCTTGACCCCTTTATATAAGCCAGAAGACCCCTCAGAAAGGTTTTCTGAGACTTGGCGTCTAACTTTGGCCTTGACACACCTCCTCGGGTCCAAGCTGGTCATCTCCCTCTCAGTGCTCGAGAGCCAAGTGGACCGCCAGGCTTTAGCAAATCGGATTCCCGGGGGGACTCCTTCTGTTTCTCCTCCAGGGCTCAGAGGGGAGAGGGTCCCTTTGTAATGCACTTGGGACTGGCCACGCCCATGCCTACTTGGCCACAGATTCCCCTCTCTGCTCCCCAGGCCCGTGGAGCTGGGCGTGGGCTGCAGTGGGGGCCGTGGGATGTCTGGAATGCCAGCCGCGGTGACCGACCAACGCTCAGCTCCCGGAGCTGTGACCAAGGCAGCACTGGGGATGGCTTTGGAGCCGAAGTCTTCACATTTTTCCCAGTTTCGGGCGGAAGTGAAGAATGCCCGCCTTCTCCCAGCCCCACCAGTTAATTCAGGAGCTTGAATTTTTTTTTGTTTGTTTGTTTTCTAAATTAAAGGGACCACGCTCTTGGATTGTGATTCTAACGGGCCGGTTCGTTTGAGTTCAGCCAAAATTACTTGCGAGTAACCTCTTTTCGTAGCCACCTCTGCTCTCCGTCATGCCGGCAGAGAAGCCAGAAAGGTGGTGCCTCTCAGATTCGGTGCCCGGCCCGAGTTCGCGGATACGAAGGAAGGAAACAAACAGGAGGCTTTGCTTCCATTCCGATCTTTGGAGGAAACGTGTCTTTGTGACGGTTTATTCTGCAGTCTTTCGAGCCGCTAACGTAGGATATCCGCTGGCATCTTTGTATCTGACAGTGGAAGATACGGACTTGGATGTGTATCTAGCTCTTTGTCTTTCTAGAACTCCTGTGGAGACAGGCAGAGCAGTGTTGACCCCGGGAATGAGTTGAGAATGGATTGGGACAAAGAAGGGCTACTTCTGCCTCTCCGCGTCTCTCCTCACACGCGTGCGCACACGCACGTGCTCCTGGCCGTTGGTTTGGGGGCACCCACATAAGTCAGTGGCTCCTGGTGACATCCCTGTGCCCTGGACACTTGGCCTTCCCTAACATCAGGGTCGGCTTCATGATGTGGCGTCTGTGTCTTTAGCTGGCCCTGCCTTTGGACTGTGGCCAAATTAAAATGTGTCATAATTTTGGGGGCGCCTGGGGGGCTCAGTCGGTCGAGCGTGCGACTTCGGCTCAGGTCATGATCTCGAGGTCCGTGAGTTCGAGCCCCGCGTCGGGCTCTGTGCTGACAGCTCGGAGCCTGGAGCCTGCTTCAGATTCTGTGACCCCACCCCCCCCCCGCCCCCCCATCTCTGCCCCACCCCTGCTTGTGCTCTGTCTCTCTCTGTCTTTCAAAAGTGAATAAACATTAAAAAAATTTTTATAATTTTTGGACAAGGGCCCCGGGAACTGTGTAGCTGTTTGTGACTGTCAGCCTTCCGTAGGCCTTCAGGCTTCAGGTCACGAGGACTCTGTCATCCCACATCAGGAGTTGGGTGCCCATTTTCCAAGAGGTCTTGGCACAGAACAGGCGCTCCAGCCTGCTGGTCTCACCCAGAGGGTCAGGGTGAGTAGAGCTGAGCGGGACCAGAATGCGGTCTCGAGCTGAACCCAGAGCCAGCCGGGGCGCACACGCGAATAGAGAACTCCGGTCCCAGGCGTGGGGCTGCCTCCGGGGTTAATCCAGAATTGTGATTCATCAGAATTCAAGGAGGGATTTTATTGGTTTTTGGGAATTGTATCTATTTGGGGATTACATTAATTTTCTGTAGGTTTTTTTTTTTTTTAATAGTTTTTAAAGTTTACTTATCTTGAGAGAGAGAGAGAGAACGTGAGCAGGAGAGGGGCAGAGAGAGAAGGAGAGAGAGAATCCCAACCAGGCTCCGTGCTGCCGGCGCAAAGCCCAGTGCGGGGCTCCCGCTCACAAATGGTGAGATCATGACCTGAGCTGACGTCGACACTCAACCGACTGAGCCACCCAGGCGCCCCTTGAGATTATATTCATTTTCTAGGGCTGCCCTGACAAAGAACCACAGACTAGGTAGCTTGAACAACAAAAATTTGTTTTCTGTCGATTCTGGAGGCTAGACGGGCAAGATCAAGGCGTTGCTGAGGTTGGTTCCTTCTGAGGCCTCTCTTCGGCTTGTAAATGGTTGTCCCCCACCCCGACCCCCGTGTCTTCACTTCCCTCTGTATCCATCTGCGTCCCAATTTCCCCTTTTGTAAGGACACCAGTCATACTGGATTGGGACCACTCTAATGATCTCATTTTAACTTAATCGCCTCTTTAAAGACTCTGCCTCCAAATAAGGTCACATCCTGCGGTGCCCAGAGGTAGACTTCCAACATATGAATGGGGTGGGGGGCCCAGTTCAGCCTGTCCCCTGGGGATTTTTCTAGGCACTTCAGAATCTAGTTTTAATAGCTTCACAGTATCTCTCCGAAAAGGCGAGAAATTGTCGACTCCTGGGCTCTGCTCTCCAACACAGGAAGAGGCAACACAAGACTCCGTGGCCAGCAGAATGTGGCTGTGGGTGGTTGCTCAAGGGTGAGAGGCGTGTGTTACTTAATTCTGGCTTCCAGATAGACACAGGAAGAGTGACGGCGCAGGGGATGGGAGCCAGCTGCTCTCCGGGTCCTGTGGGGCCTGAGCGAGAGGAAATGAGTGTGAGCAGGAAGATGGGGGTCAGAGTTGAGGGAAGACCTTCAGGCTGGGGCGGGGTGGGGAGTACCAGAGGCTGAGGTCGGGAGAGCAGGAAATGCGGTCCCGAGACCTGCACTCGGTCACCTGGGGTGTCCCAGGAGGAAGGGCCGGGCTTATGACAGTGGCTCACAAACGTCCTGTGAACTTTGGGAGGGCCCTAAGGCTCTGATGTCCCCGTCCTGGGCCGGGCCTGGCCCCCTGGACACTTAGGAAGCTCCATATGTGAGGAGATAATTATTGAAGCCGGTCCCTGGCTTTCCAGAGGTTTATAAACTTTTGTGCTTGTTTGAAATTTTTCATAATAGGGGCACCTGGGTGGCTCAGTCGGCTAAGTGTCCGACTTTGGCCGAGGTCATGATCTTGTGGTTCGTGAGTTTGAGCCCCGCGTTGGACTCTGCACCGACAGCTGGGAGCCTGGAACCTGCTTCAGATTCTGTGTCTCCCCCTCTCTCTGCCCCTCCTCTGCTCATGCGCTCTCTGTCAAAAATAAATAAATGTTAAAAAATGTAAAAAATTTTTTTTCATCATGAAATGTGTTTTTTGTTTTTCTTTTTTTAAAAGGGAGGGAGGGGCGCCTGGGTGGCTTAGCTGGTAGAATGTGCAACTCTTTTTTAATTATTTTTGAGGGAGAGACAGAGTGCGAGCAGGGGAGGGGGAGAGAGAGCGGGAGACACAGAATCTGAAGCAGGCTCCAGGCTCTGAGCCGTCAGCACGAAGCTCAACACGGGGCTCGAACCTACTGACTGTGAGACCATGACCTGAGCTGAAGTCGGACACTTTTACTGACTGAGCCACCCAGGTGCCCCCAGAGCCTGCAACTCTTGATTTCGGGGTTGTAAGTTCAAGCCGCCCTTTGGGTGAAGACATTACTTAAAAATAAAATCTTTAAAAAAAAAAAAAAAGTTTAAAAAAAAGAGAGGCAGAATAAAGAAAAAAAAAAAAAAAAGCTCCCAGGGGCTTCTGATGCCAGCCCTGGTTAGGACAAAGATGGGAGGAGGAAGCATTGAACCTGCCCTGGGCCTCCCCTGACCTGGGGGAAGCAGCGCCTCCTGGTGGCGAGAGGCGGCACTACTCACATAGCCGGGTCACCTGCATTCCCAGACCAGGACAGTGTGTGCCCCGGAAAGACCTCAGAGGAGGAAGCCAGGCAAGCCTTTGCAGCAGGCTCTTAACCTTTGTTATACCACGGACCCCTCTGCCTACCTAGTAATGCCTATGGACCCAAAAAGACAGAGGCGAAAAATAAAATACATGGGATTACGAAGCAGAACAATTATAAGGCAGTGTAATTATCAAAATAGCTGATAAAGCCAAATTTGTTATGTGCCCCTTATCAGCGTATTCAATGAGATTCAGCAGAAGCTGGTCTAATGATAATTTTTAAGTTTATTTTGAGAGAGAGGCGGGGGGAGCGCAGGAGTCAGAGAGAGGCAGAGAGAATCCCAACCAGGCTCCGAGCTGTCAGCACAGAGCCCGATGTGGGGCTCGAACCCACAAACCGTGAGATCATGACCTGAGCTGAAGTTGGACGCTTAACCGACTGAGCCCCCCAGGCGCCCCATCATCTCATTTGCTTTAAAGCCAAGTTTTCAACCTACGGAAGCCCAAGGTCCCTTTTAATAAAGCAAAAGAAGTCTTACATCCTCCGGAAGATTCTGAAGGACTTCTAGGAAGGAGGGTTGCTCATGCCTCTTATCTCCTCCCCAGAGTCATTAAGGGTCACTGCTTATTCTTCGCAGCGTTATTCACAGTGAGCAAAAGGTGTGCATCCACAGCTGAATGGGGAAGGAAAATACCATGGGATGTTATTTGCCCATAAAAGGAAAACGAAGTGTTCATACGTGCTGCAGCCTGGGTAAACCTTGATGACATTACAAGTGAAAGAAGCCACACGCAGAACGACTACCTACCATCCGATTCGGTTGGTGGGAAATGTGCAGGAAAGGCAAACACATAGAAACAAAAAGTAGACGAGTCGTCGCCAGGGCTGGGGAGAGGAGACAGGGGAGTTGACTGGTTAAGGGGCACAGAGTTTCTGTTTGGGTTGAAAAGTTTTAGACATAGGGGTGATGTGGGGCGCCTGGGTGGCTCAGGGGGTTGAGCTTCCGACTCTCGATTTTGGCTCAGGTCGTGATCCCAGGGTCGTGGGATCGAGCCCTGCGTCAGGCTCCTTGCTGAGCCCGGAGCCTGCTTGGGCTTCTCTCTCCCTCTCCCTCTCTCTACCCCTCTCCCCCACTCTCTCTCTCTCCCTAAGACAAAGTAAAATAAACGGTTAAAAAAAAATAGCGATGCTGCTTACGTCATCTCTTGAATGTCATCATTGCCACTGATCTGTATACTTAAAAATAGTTAAAACGGGGCACCTGGGTGGCTCAGTCGGTTAAGCGGCCAACTTTGGCTCAGGTCACGATCTCGCGGTCCGTGAGTTCGAGCCCTGCGTCAGGCTCTGTGCTGACAGCTCAGAGCCTGGAGCCTGTTTCAGATTCTGTGTCTCCCTCTCTCTGACCCTCCCCTGTTCATGCTCTGTCTCTCCCTGTCTCAAAAATAAATAAAAATGTTTAAAAAAAATAGTTAAAACGACAATTTCTTATGTGATATCTGTCTTACCACAATTTAAGAAAAAGGAGTCCCCTGCTTACAGACATCTTTCTGGTTACACCGAGCCATCCCCTCCCCTTCCCCCCCCCCGCCCCCCCCCCCCCCCCCGGTCATGCAGTGGGACCGGGGACCCTCTGCAGACCAGATGGCCTTCTCCGCACTCCATCCCTGTCAGCTCGCAGGTCCCCTGGTTTAAATGCTACCTTAATGCTGCCTGCCTCCAGTTTCTGTCCCCAGATAGGACCTCCTCCACAACCCCGACCCCCACCGCACAGCTTGTCCGATAGTAATCTGACACGTCTGTCCGCAACCAGCTCCTGCTTTTGCCCGCCCCCAAACCTGCTCCCTCCAGTGAAGGCATCTCTGTCCTTTCGTCTCTGAAGCCTAGAGCCTTCCTCACTCCTCATTTGCCCACGCTCACGTCGGAGCCCCCAGTAAATCCTATCATCTCTGCCCCCAGAACACATCCATGACCCCAGCCGCCGCCATTCCTCACCTAGATGATACAGGGGCCTCCTAGCCGGGCGTGATTTCTCGGAAGTAACACCTCCGCTCTGCCCTCCCGAGGCTCCTGTGTCACTCAGTGTGTAAAAGTAAGACCCTCACATTGACTGAGGGCCTTGCATACTCTCCCTGTGTCTGTTCTCTCCCCTCTCTGTCACTGCTTCAGCCACGGTGGCTCCTGGCTGCTTCTGGGACACGTAGGCTGGGCTCCTCCCCAGGGCCTTTGCACGTGTTGTTTCCTCTACCTAAGATCCTTTCCCTGGCTGTCTGTGCCGATTCTCACCCTCTCACTTCGGGATCTGCTCAGACACCAAACCATTAGAGTCGACTTCTCTGGACACCTGTACAGAGCACCCCCGGGCCCCCACCAGGACACCCCCAGCCCTGTTGCCTGGCTTTACTCTTCTCCCGCATTTACCACCATTTGCCACTCTGTATATTTGTTGATGGTTTCTCATCTCTCTTCTTGACCAGAAGGTCAACTCCCGGAAGGCAGGGATTTGATTTCGCTCAGTGTCGTATCTTCAGATAATCAGCAGAGGGGCTCGGTAGATGTGTGTGGAATGAATAAACTACCGGAACCCTTTGATTCGCTGAAATTCTACAATATTCTTCCAATGCTACTCACTTGTAAGCACTAAAAAATTACTAAAAAATTACAGTAACTCCACTTTACAAAACAAAACCCTGGGGTAAGGACCCTCGGACCTGCTTTCCCCGTATTGGTAGTTTGTGCTGGTTAAGGCAAAGACCAGGCTGCCGTCAGAAAGAGCCCCCGATGTCCAGTGGCTCCAAGGAATGGATGTTTATTTCTCCCTCCTGCGGCGGCAAAGACCAGCATGCCAGGTTGTCAGGTGACTCAGCCACAGCCACCTTCAGGGACCCCAGTTCTTCCCATCTTCTTCCTCCACCATCTTGCGGATCGTGTTTCTGGTTTGCATGTCGAAGCCGGGGGGCTGGGGGCCTTCCGCCATGTTTTGAGGCCCATGCCCAGAAGAAGCCCACTGCCTCTACTCCACTCACCATTCGTCGGGAGGCCTCGTCACATGACCACACCTAGTTGCAAGGGGTTCTGGGAAAGTAGTCTCTGGCCGGGTGGCCGCGTGCCCAGCTGCTACCCCATTACCAAGGAAATAGCTGTCGGTGTCAAAGAAGTTAAATAGCTCACTCGAGGTGGCACAGCTAGCAAATTTTGGCCTCCTGGACCCGAGGCCAGGGCTCTGTCCGTATGCCCAAATAGCCCCGTATTCACAACAACCCTGTGAAGCTTCTGCCCATATTTCCTGGACGAGGCACCGGAGGCTTAGAAAGGTTAAGTGGCCCCTTTTAGGTCATGCTGTGTATCAGTTTGCTATCCGTGTGTATGTAACAAATTACACACACTTGGTTGTGTATTCACACCAGTTTATTCTCTCACGGTGTCTGTAGGTCAGAAGTCTGCCGGGGGGCGCCTGGGCGGCTCAGTAAGTTAAGCGACCAGTTTCAGCTCCGGTCATGATCTCAAGGTTTGTGAGTTCGAGCCCCACGCCGGGCTTTGTGCTGACAGCTCGGAGCCTGGAGCCTGCTTCCGATTCTGCGTCTCCCTCTCTCTCTCTGCCCCTCCCCGCCCCAAAAAACAAACATTAAAACACAATTTTATTTATGTATTTATTTTTAAAGAAGTCTGTTGTGTGATTCACAGACTGGGTCTCCTGCTCTGGGTCTCGCACGCCCCACGCCGGCCGGCCGTGTTCTCAGCTCCCTGTGCAGGTGGCTGTGGGTTCGGGTGGCCCTCACTTGCTAGCAGCCACGGCCTCACCTTCCCACGTTCACAGTCCCACTCATGAGAGTGGACGGCGGGATCCCCACATCAGAGCCCCTTCATAGGAATCTCCCCTGCCCTTCACATTTCTCTGACTTTCTCTTTTGCTACTCGCCAAGAAAAACTCGCTTCCTGTAAAGGGGTCTCCTGATGGGGCCAGGCCAACCTGGATCGTCCGTTGTCCTGAGATCCGCTGAGCCCGTCGGCGCCGGGCCGCTGTGACAAAATGCCACAGACTGGGCGGCTTAATTAATAGACCTTGATTTCTCACGCTTCTGGAGACTGAAGTCCCAGACCGAGGTGCTGGCAGATTTAGTTCCTGGAGAGAACCCGCTTCCTGGCTTGTAGAAGGCCGCCTTTTGCCGTAACCTTCCCTGGCCGAGAGAGAGGAAGCAAGCGTCTGGTGTCTCTGCTTATAAGGTCACTAATCCCATCACACGGCCCCAACCTCATGACCTCATCTAAACCTAATCACCTTGCAAAGGCCCACTTCCTAATCCGATCATTAAGCTTGAGGGCTAGGACTTCATGTGGACTTGAGGGGTTGGGGAGGACAGAGGAGAGGGACCAGCATTCAGTCCACAACCTTAGGCCTTCAATCACATCTTCAAACTACCCTCACAGCAGCACCTGGATTAGCATTTGATGAAATAACCAGGGGGGGCGCCTGGGTGGCTTGGTCGGTTAAGCGTCCCACTTCGGCTCAGGTCATGATCTCGCAGTCCGTGGGTTCGAGCCCCGCATCGGGCTCTGTGCTCAGAGCCTGGAGCCTGTTTCAGATTCTGTGTCTCCCTCTCTCTCTGCCCCTCCCCTGTTCATGCTCTCTCTCTCTCTGTCTCAAAAATAATTAAACGTTAAAAAAAAAAATTTTTTTTTAAAGAAATAACCAGGGGACAGGAATTTTGATGGGGGGGTGGGGCGGGGGTGGTCTTTAGAATGCTGCCCACCAGGGGCACCTGGGTGGTTCAGTCGGTTAAGTGCCCGACTTTGGCTCCAGTCATGATCTTACAGTCCATGAGTTCGAGGCCTGAGTCAGCACAGAGCCCACTTGGGGTCCTCGGTTCCCCTCCCTCTTTGCCCCTCCCCCACTCGTGCTCTCTCTCTCTCTCTCTCTCTCTCTCTCAAAAATAGATGCACATTAAAAAGATGCTGCCCACCAGCTGGGGTCAGGACATAGGTGCAAGGTTAGAACTCGGGTCTTCACTGTACCCCAAGACCTCTCTCCTGGGGCCAACAGTGTACTTGAAGGCAGTGCCACCTGCAAAATGCATGCCCAAGGAGAGGCATAGAGGAAAACAGCCTTTCTCCCTCCAGTGGTCTTTAACGGATCCAGGCATGGGGGGACCGCAGTGTGTGGGGGGGGACCAACTGGGGGGGGGCCTCCTCAAAACAGGCCCTCAGGGTTTCTGCAGGCAGGAGGGCTGGGTACTCAGCAAGTGGGGGAGGGGGTGGTGGGCAGCCTTCAGAGCTCTGGGGTGGGGAGGGGCGAGGCTCAAGGTGTTGGCAGAGCGTTTAAACATCCCACTGAGGGACGCCTGGGTGGCTCGGTGGGTTAAGCGTCTGACTTTGGCTCAAGGTCACGATCTCACCGTTCGTGGGTTCGAGCCCCCTGTCGGGCTCTGTGCTGACAGCTCGGAGCCTGGAGCTTGCAGCCTGCTTCGGATTCTGTGTCTCTTTCTCTCTCTCTGCCCCTCCCCTGCTTGCACACTCTATCTCTCAAAAATAAATAAAACATTGAAAAAAAAAATGAACACGTTCCATGGAGACACAAGGGCTTCTGTAGGAACATACACCCACTAGGTGGTGCCCCTTGAAGAGGGAAGAGGCCGTGGCTGGTCAGCCTTGTCCCCGTCTTTCAACTGCCCAACGGTCGCGGGAGCATGCCAAGGGTTGCACCACCTCCTCTGGGGGAGCTGGCTGTGGGGGAGTACGGAGCGGGGCCGTATGGGCCGGGTTCCTACTCCAGGGCCGTCGCTCACTGTGGTACCCGGGTAGGGAAGGCTCAAGACCATGTTCACTTCCACACAGGGAAATGAGAAAGGTGGCCAGCCCGCATTTCTACCAGCAACGTAAGGAATAGTCCCCCTTCTGTTCTAGTTTTCAGGTCACATACGTGGCTTGTTATTCGGGTTGGTGTGAAAGCTCAGAATATCGTGTAGGGCTCCTCTGATTTCGAAACAGCAGCTTGTCACCCCTTTTAATGGTTTTTGTTTGTTTGTTTCTTTTTTTTTTTTTTTTTTTTTTTGAGAGAGCGAGCACATGCGTAAGCGAGGGAGGGGCAGAGAGAGAGAGAGAGAGAGAGAGAGAGAGAGAGGGAAACACAGAATCCGAAGCAGGCTCCAGGCTCCGAGCTGTCAGCACAGACCCTGACGCGGGGCTCGAATTCATGGACCGCAAGATTATGACCTGAGCCAAAGTCGGATGCTTAATCGACTGAGCCACCCAGGTGTCCCCTGTCACCCCTCTGGCAGCTGTCCAAGGAGAAGGATCTTGTGCCGTGGCTGGGGTGGGAAGACAGAGGAGAAGCAAGTCAAAGCCAGTCTGCCCTTGGGGCTACTGGCTGTGGTTACGGGGCCTCTGGGCTTCTTGACCCCTCAACCTGCAGTCAGGCAGTTGTGCAGGGAAGGCTGTCGCCATGCGACAAATAATATTGCTTGTAGATGGAGCAGCAGACAATGGCCAGCTTGCCTGGCGCAGACTCTGGAGTGGCGACTTGGGGTCAAAAGAAGACTCCATCTGAGTTTCTTACCAGTTCGCCCAAGGAGGAGGAGCGGGAGGCAGGGCTGGGAGACCAGGAATGGAAAATGTGGCCAATGGGACATCCCATTCCCCATGGGGTAGGAACCGTCGATGGCAGCCTGGAGCCTGAAGCTTCTCTGGGTCTCCTGCTCTCCGGGTCAGGCCTCTCTGGGGGCCCAGCACCCCTGGGATAGGAGAAGCAGAGAGCCCAGGAGCTCTACTGAGAGGCATGGGGCCAGGAGTCGCTGGTTCCTTTTGGTGGAGAACACACTAAGTGGCTTAAAACCACCCAGCCACCTGGCACCCGTGCATCTTCCTTCCTGCTCAATGCCCGGACCCACGGGGCAACGTCAGGGAGCTCAGATTGTGGAAAATACTCCGTAAGCTTAATTTGAAGTGATTTGAAGCTATATCGTTGTGTGACTTTCCCCCCTTTTCCCTATAGTGGGAAGTCTGAATGTTCTTTGAACGTTGTTCCCCGGTGCAAAGAAAACCAAGCCATCACCTGATCAGACTTGCCTGCAGAATGGCCAGATGCTCTCCTGGGATGGTGGGCAAAGGGCTGTCATCTCAGTAAAGCAGGAAAGACGTAGTCAGTCTAGAGCAGCAGCTTGCCAGACCTGTCCCGTCTGTCTTCCTCCCCCAAATACCCAAGGGATTAAATGACTCTGATCTTGGCGGGTTGGGGGGTGGGGTGGGGGTGGGGGCAGTCCATTCTGGGCTCTTTCTTGCCCAGCCTCATGCCAAAGTCCAGGGCTGCTTGCACAATCCAAGCTTAAAACTATTCATCTCAGTAAAAAGCTGAGAGGCTTCATTGACAGCAACCTCTGCCGGGGGCTGTTCATTATCTGGGGTCCTCTCAGGAGGAGGTCAGGGCCTTCTGAAGTGACTCAGAAGGAAACCAGCTCTGCGGAGCAAAGTCCCTGAAGATGTTTGCTCAAGCTTCGGAGAATTGTTTTTAGTAAATTTTTTTCTGATTAAAGAAAGAACGTATGCTCATTCCAGCCTTGCTAGGAATAGCCCAGACCTGGAAGAGCAGTAGAATGGGTAAATATATTGGTCATACGATGAAATACTATACAGTGATGAAAACGAACAGCAGCTTTGTGTGAGAAGAATGTGGTGAGTCTCACAAAAATAACACAGAGCAAAAAATAGAAGACACAAAGGGAAGATAGGGTGTGATTCCATTGACACAAAGTTCAAGACAGGCAAGCTGTATATACCATTTTGTTTAGGGATGCATACATGAGTGGTTTTGTAAAAAGCAAGGAAATGAGCGAAGGGGAAAAAAAGGTTTGGGGGGAGGTTTCTGGTGTGCTGGAAATGTTCTATTTCTTGCTCTGGGTGGGTATTTGTTGTATAATTATTCGATTGTACTTTGCATTTTAGTTTTCAGTGTGCGTATTTCAGAATACGGTGTTTTTAAAAGTTAGATACAAAAAGGTCTATGCCTATGATAATCTTTACCTTTTATGAATCAAATGTAAAAGCAAATCTAGTGTATACCGAAAACTATAAAAACTTCATGGAAGGAAATTAAGGGCACTCTAAATAAATGGAAAGACATCCCATGTACATGGATAAGAGGATTTAATATTAAAAGAGCATTATCCAGGGGCACCTGGGTGGCTCAGCCAGTTGAGCGTCCAACTTCAGCTCAGGTCGTGATCTCATGGTTTGGTTTGTGAGTTCAAGCCCCACATCAGGCTCCCTGCTGTCAGTGCAGAGCCCCCTCTGGGGCCCCTTCCCACCCCCACCCCCACCTCTGACCCTGCCCTGCTTGCACTCTCTCTGAAAAATAAAAAATAAACATTAAAAAGATGGCGTTATCCCCCCAATTTATATACAGATTCAAAGGAATCCCTATAAAAATCCCAGCTGACTTTTTTTTTTTGTAGCAATGAAAAAATTGCTTCTCAAATTGATATGGCATTGCAGGGGGCCCCAAACAGCCAAAATAATATTAAAAAAGAAAAAACAACGTTGGAGGACTCACACTTCCCCATTTCGAAACTTACTACAAAGCTACAGTAACCAAAATATTCTGTTGTGCTGGGAAGGAAGGAAATACAGGTGTGAATCTTCATGAGCAGGGATTAGGCAGCAGGCACTTGGATACAACACCAAAAACACAGCAATCAAAGGGGGAAATTGGACATTGTCAAAATAAAAACTTTTGTGCTGCAAAAGTAAACTATCAAAGTGAAAAGACAACACACAGAAGGGGAGGAAATTTTTGTGAAGTCATATATCTGGTTAGAGTCTAAGATCTAGAAATATAAAGAACTCCAACCCCTCAGTGCCCAAAAGGATAGCCAAGGGAATTGAATAGTCATTTCTCCAACAAGGATATGCAAAGAATCAACCAGCACACGAAGAGCCACATCGCTATTTACTAGAGAAATGCAAAGCAAAGCCACGACGAGATACCACTAGGAGAGCTAGAATCAAAAAGACATAATAAAAAGTGTCAGGAAAGTGGAGAGACGTTGGAACCCTCCTGCATTGCTGTAGGAATATAAAAAGCTGTAGCCACTTTGAATAACAGTCTGGCAGTCCCTCAAAAAGTTGGACACAGAGTAACCATATGACCAGCAGTTGTCTTCCTAGGTACATACCCCAAAGAATTGAGAACATGTGTCCACCCAAAAACCTGTGCGGCAGATGTTTGTAACAGCATTATTCAAAGTAGCTGGAAAGTGGGCTATCAACATAATTGATAACATGCTGCAATGTGGATGAACCTTGAAAACATGCCACGTGGAAGAAACCAGTCCCCAAAGACAACTTACTATCTGATTGCATCTATGTGAATGCCCAGAACAAGCAAATCCATAGACACAGAAAGTAGGTTAGTGATCGCCTGGAGCGGAGGGGAGGGAGAGGTCGGCAACGACTGCTAACAGTTACATTTTGAGGTGATGAAATGTGGAATTAGATAATGATGGTTGCACAGACTTGTGAATATACCGTAAACTACGGGACGGTACGCTTCAAAGGGCCAATTTGATGGCAGGTAATTGGTATCTCAATTTTTAAAAATACAAAATGTTCCAAAAAGTAAAACCAGCAAATCAGGAATTAGTGTTTCATGAAAAAACCAAACCAAACCCTAGTAATCTTAACTTTAAAAAATCGCGTGCTCATTGCCAGAAAAAATGAAAACACCCCTTGCCCAAAGCAACCATCCCTGCCCTGCGAACGCTCCGGGTGCCCACTGTATGAGGAATGAGGCTCGTCCTCCACCGTTGTTTCTGTTACTAGTGGAAAGAATGCCTCCCTCCGCCACCCACCACACACTCCGCACACAAGCTGGCTGCAAGGAAGGAAGGTAATAGTAGCCCTAGAAATGCCAGTCCTTCCCCGTCCAGGACAGGGTGTCCTAGCCATCTGGCTGGAGCAGGGGTAGCCCTGGCGTAGGGGGCGGGGAGGAGGGTGCCCGGGCGGGGCGCGGGGACGCGGCAGGGGACCCGGGAGCCACGGGGTGGAGCCTAGAGGGCGTGGGGGCGTGGCTCGGGGTCCGGGCGCTGGGTCTCGGACGGCGCTTGGGGGCCACGGGGCGGGGCGTGAGGGCGCGGGGGCGGGGCGTGAGGGCGGGGCGAGATGCTGGGACCTGGGCGGGGCGGGAACGGGACCTGCGGGCCACGGGGCGGAGCGTGGAGGGCGCGGGGGTGGTGCGAAGGGGCGGGGCCGGGGCCGCTGACCCGGAGGGACCGGGAGGGGTCGGGGCGCGAGCTGTGGGCGCGTCGGTGCCCAGACGGCGGCGGCGGCGGCCGCACGCGCGGCCCGGCCTCTGTCCCCGCGGCGCCGCGGCCCCGGCCCCCTGCCCGCCGGGCCATGCCGCCGCCCGCGCCGCCCACCGAGCTGGTGCCGTCGGAGCGCGCCGTGGTGCTGCTGTCGTGCGCGCTCTCCGCGCTCGGCTCGGGCCTGCTGGTGGCCACGCACGCCCTGTGGCCCGACCTGCGCAGCCGGGCACGGCGCCTGCTGCTCTTCCTGTCGCTGGCCGACCTGCTCTCGGCCGCCTCCTACTTCTACGGGGTGCTGCAGGACTTCGCGGGCCCCTCGTGGGACTGCGTGCTGCAGGGCGCGCTCTCCACCTTCGCCAACACCAGCTCCTTCTTCTGGACCGTGGCCATCGCCCTCTACCTGTACCTGAGCATCGTCCGCTCGGCGCGCGAGCCTCGGACCGGCCGCCTGCTCTGGGCCTTCCACGTGGTCAGGTGGGTGACAACGGCGCCGCTTCGCTCGAGTTCCCGACCCCCCCGCCTGGGCCCTGCCTGCTGCCTCTGGGGCCCTCGCGCCCTTGTGGCGCCCGCGTCCCGGTCGGACCCCTGGCGGGGGGCCCGGCAGATCGTGTCTGCTCATGTTAGGGGGCAGCCCCGGGGCCAGCGGGACGATGCGGGTGGAGAGGTTGGACCTGTCCTGAGCGTCAGCGCCGAGGGCGCCCCTTCCTGCCTGCCGTGGCCCGAGCCTCCCAGCGAGTTGGGTGCCTCAGCGCAGCCCCTTGGAGGGCGGGGGTGGGGGTGGGGCCAGAGCTCGGCCCTCGTAACTTGGAAGACACCTTATGCCTTCCCTAAGTTCTGGCCATCTCTGCTGCCCTTGGGGAAAAGCGCCTCGTTCCCAGGCAGAGAGATGAGTTAGGTTGGGCTCCAGGCTGGAGAGGGCGGCTGCTCCCAGCCCCCACCCCGTGCCACAGGAGGTGTGATGCATTCAGCCACTCCCAGGCTAGCTGCCCCCTGCTACCTGCAGTGTCTCAGCTGTAAGATTTGCAAAGGACCATCTTCATTATTTTGTCTTTGCTCGTCTCTAGACCCAGACCATCTTGACTTTGTAGGGTTCGGCATCTCTGAGGGTGAGGTCAGTGGCAGAAACTGGTCTGGAAGAGGGCCCCCAGCTGCCTGGAGTGTATGGGAGTAGAGGAAGCCCAGGCGGTGCCCTGCCCTGGCATTGAAGCGTCTCATTAGGTCACCCTCACCTACGCCTTCCTGGTGTAATTTCAAGATTCTGACATCTGATGGTGTCCCGTGCTGCACCCAAGGCCGGAATCTTATAGGGCTTGTTTGCCCTTTTTCCTCTCCCAGATAAGAGCACCAAATACTGGGGCGCCTGGCTGCCCCAGTCAGCTGAGCATCTGACTCTTGATTTTAGCTCAGGTCATGATCTCAACAGTTCATAGGCTCCAGCCCTTCATCGGGCTCTGTGCTGATAGGTTGAGCCTGCTTGGGATTTTCTCTCTCCCTCTCTCTGCCCCATCCCCCTTCTCTCTCTCTCTCAAAGTAAATAACTAAACATTAAAAAAAAGTGAGTGCACCTAGTGCTGCCCTAATTATAGGACATCTCTGTTAAATACTTGAGTGCTTTCCATGGGACTGAGGACACTCAGCAGTTTGGTAGAGACAGGTCACCTGGGTGTCACAACAGTGAGATCACAAGTCTGCAGGAGTCACTTGACCTCTAGGTCTCAGAACTGCTGGATGAAGGCCAGCTGGTCCCTGGGAAACTAAATGGCCTGCTTCTCAGCTGTTCATGTCAAAAGCTTGGCAAGGAGTGAGACAGGACCTCAGATGCTGCAGGGACTCACAGGGGCTGCCTTTCCTCCCCTTGCAGCACCCCCCTGAGCTCTGTGTCCAGGCCAGAGACCCAGTCCTTAGCAGTCTGGCTGGGTGTGGCTGGCATGTAGACTAGAGTTCACATGTACTTGAGAAATCGAGCCTCCGACTGGCTTTCTTTGCCAAGAATCTCTTCTCTTTTTTTCCCCCTCTTACAAAAAAAAAAAAAAAAAAAAAAAAAAAATATATATATATATATATATATATATATATATATATATATTACAATGTGTTTTTTAAGGGATAAAGAGAACCTAGTACAGATCCTATAGAAGATACATTTCCTGATGAACCCGAGTTGGGAGTTCCTTCAGCTCAGTCCTAGGGGTGTTTTCTGTGATGCTTAGGAAAGGCCTCCTAAGAAAGCCCCTTTTGCTGGCCACAGAAAAGAAGGGAATTGTTCATCTTGCCCACTGAATGTGATCCATCTACTTCTTAAAAGAAAATTACAAAAAGGAGAAGGAGAAAATTATCTATATCCAAGCTAGGAAGGGAGAATGACAAGTTATTCTTTGGGGTTCCCTTTCAGAAGCTTAGTGCTTAGCTCCTGGCTGGTCTAAGAGGATTGGTAGAAAACCTGTCTAACAGGTTCATTTATTGACTGAGATCCTCCCAGCCTGTCTTGCTAATGACCTTGCTAAGGCCTCTCCAGCGCCACTCCTGGGAGTAATAGCGTATAACTGTTAAAGACCTGTTGGCAGGAGAAATCTCATCTTCAGACAGAGGCTGCACGGTCATCCACTTTTTCACCATTTCAGACTGCTGAAAATCAATCTTCTTCAGACCTCCAGTTGATCATGTCTATTGTAGTTTTTATGAAATGATTTTGTAAAAGATTTTATTTTTAAGTAATCTCTGTACCCGGCGTGGGTCTTGAACTCATGACCCCCGAGATCAAGAGTCACACGCTCAGCCCCCTAAGCCAGTCCGGCGCCCCTGAAATGATTTTTTCAAAAAACCAGCAGATATCCTGATGAGTGGACAGAGGACACATCCAGACACGGAGTCAAAACAGTTCATAAACATGTGGGGAAAAGTTTACTCCATTCATACTCAAAATAATGCAAATTATTTAACAGTGAGGTACCATTTTGTTATTGAATTAGAAAAAAATAGTGAAGTAGAATACTAACACAATAAATGCCAGGAAAACAGGTATTTTCCTACATTATTACTGGCACTGTAGACTGGAATTATCCACATAGAAAGTACTCCTTGATCCACTGATCCTATTTATAGGATCCTATATATCTTTAAAGAGATCATTCGGGGCGCCTGGGTGGCTCAGTCGGTTAAGCGTCCGACTTCAGCTCAGGTCACGATCTCGCGGCCCGTGAGTTCGAGCCCCGCATCAGGCTCTGGGCCGATGGCTCGGAGCCTGGAGCCTGCTTCCGATTCTGTGTCTCCCTCTCTCTCTGCCCCTCCCCCGTTCATGCTCTGTCTCTCTCTGTCCCAAAAATAAATAAACGTTAAAAAAAAAATTAAAAAAAAAATAATAAAGAGATCATTCAAAATACATTCAAAGCTGTATATACAGGGGAGTTTGTGTGAGAATTTGGAAGCAACTTGAATGTCCAAAAAATCAGGGAACAGTAGATGACAAATTGCGTCCTGCTGGAAATGTTACACAGCCTTTAGATACTGGCTGCGAACTCTTTAAGTCGTGTTTTTTGAACGGCATGATATAACACTAAATGAAAAAATCCATCTATAAAACTGAAGGCAACCATGTAAAGCAGGAGGCGGGATAGAATCCTGCCCATACACCACTTCCCAGCAAGAGCCTGCAGTGCCCCCAAGACCCCATCGTAATAACTGACCAGGTTGCCTTTACAGAAAGACTTTTTTTTCCCCGCTTTGGAGGAGGGCTGCTTACACTTTATCCTCATGGACACGGTATCTCATCACAAGCCTGCATCTGGCTCCTGACGTCTTGCAAAATGCAGTTCCATTCCTTAGCCAGTGACCCAGGGGCCAGGCAGGATGGTCACCCTCCTGTCACAGCTGGTGAGACTTGCCCCAGGTCACAGAACCTTGAATGGGAGGCTCGGGGCTAGAGGGTCCGTCCTCTGTTTATGATCCCATCTTGTCTCTTGGCCTGACGATAATTTTAAAAATTGAGGTGTCATGAGACAATTTATTTTTGACGTTCCAGATTTCCACCATTGTTAACATTTTATCGTGTTTGCTTTGTCCTCTGCAGTTATTTTTCTGGGGCCATTTAAGAGTAAGCTGGAGACTTGGGGCGCCTGGGTGGCTCTAGTCGGTTGAGCAGCCAACTTGGGCTCAGGTTATGATCTCACAGTCTGTAAGATCAAGCCCCACATCAGGCTCTGCTATCAGCAGAGCTTGCTTCAGATCCTCTGTCTCCCTCTCTCTCTGCCCCCACCCCCTGCACACTCTGCCTCTCAAAAATAAATATTAAAAAAAAAAAAAAAAGAGTAAGTTGTAAACTGATGTCCCCAGAACCCCTAAATCCTTTAGTGTATGTTTCCAAAAGAAAGGAAGGGTCTCTTAAGTAACCACATAAACCTTCCAAAAGCAGGAAAACAGTACAGCACGGAACAATGCTCTCTGACAGTGGACATCACAGAGACTTTGTCTTCTGCGAATGTCCCCGACAGCAGAGGGAAACCTGGGCTTGTGTTTGGTTTAGTTGTCGGGTCTCTTTACTCTCTTTCAATCTGCAACAGTTCTCCCGTCTTTCCTAGTGTTTCACAACACTGACTTTTTTGAAGAGTTACAGGTCTGGGTTTTTTGTTTTGTTTTAATTTTTTTAATGTTTATTTTATTTTTTGGGGGGGGGTGCAAGCAGGGGAGGGGCAGAGAGAGAGAGGGAGACACAGAATCCGAAGCAGGCTTCAGGCTCTGGGCTGTCAGCACAGATCCCGAAGCGGGGCTCGAACCCACAAACTAGGAGATCATGACCCGAGCCGAAGTCAGACGCTCAACCTACCGAGCCGCCCAGGCGCCCCTGAAGAGTACAGGTCTGTTTTGCAGAAAGTCCCTCTGCTGGGCTGGCAGCTGCTTCCCCAAGAGTGGTTTCAGGTCCTGTCCTTTGGCTGGAATCTCACAGAAGCACCGTCTTCTCATTGCCCCCTTCCCCGGGTGACTTTGATTCCCCCCGCCATCGGGTGATATTAACTTTGATCGCCTGATTAAGGTGTTGCCTGTCAGTTTTGCACTGCAGTTACTGTTTTCCCCTTTGTGATGAGTAAATATCTCGTTGCGATAAAGATCTGTCACTCCTCAAACTTAACCCCCTCGCTCGTTTAGCATACATTGAACCTGACAGTGTTCTGAAGTGAATTTCCTGTTTTTGGTTGCCTTTTTAAGGTTGTGTGAGAATAGGCAGCATGAAAGGGAAATCCCTGTAGTAAGAAGTCCCTCCCTGCTGTATCTTAGCTGCTGAGGCAGCCTGACACAGTCACCCCATGTTTTACATTCACCGGGACATGCATCGGGGACCCTTTACGATTTGCACCTCTTAGAAGGGCCTAGAGCTGTGGTGAGGGGGGGGGGGGGGCAGTTCTCTTCTGGTCAGATAAGCCAGGTTGGCCAGAAACCATCCCGGTCCCCCTGGGGATCACTCACGCCCTGCCTTCCGAAAGCAGTTGTCCGCTCCGGTCCCCCCGCACGGGGTGGTGGTCTCCTTCAGGGTCAGTGAACTGTCCCCTGCACCTGTGTGCCCAGGCGCCACTGTGCCAGCTGTCCCTGTGTGTCCTGTGACCACTGGAGGAAGGGGGGAGGGGTGGAGGGGTGGGGCGGGGAGGGGCGCCTCATTTCACCAAGTCAGAAGGAAGGGTCCTGGCCACCTCAAGCAGTCTTAGGGTTTCTTCTGGCGTCACTGAGGTGGGAGAGGATGGGGGCACGTGGGCCCGCCCACTCCAGAGGTTGCTTGGGGGTTCTGGAGGAAGAGTCTACGGCCCCCACCGCAAGTTCACCATCGAGATCCCTGCCGTGAGGGGAGGGGCGCCTGGGTGGCTCAGTGGGTTAAGCTTGATTTCGGCTTAGGTTACGATCTCAGGGTTCGTGGCTCGGAGCCCCACTTCAGGGTCTGTGCTTGGGATTCTTTCTCTCCCCCTCTCTCTACCCTTCCCTGGCTCGAGCTCAAAATGAATAAATAAACTTAAAAATAAAAATAAAAAGGCCCATGCTGTGGGGAGCGGGAAGTTCTAATGTAGACAAAAGGGGAAACAGGGGCCACAAAGGGGAAGATCCTCTGAGCTCTCTGGTGGGAAGCTAGCTCACCGTGGGGCCCAGTGACGAGGCCCCAGGCAGGTGTGTCTGAGTGAGGGGCGCAGGTAGCAGCTGCATGAACAGCACCCCGTGTCGGCCAGTGCTCCCCAAAATAACAAGAATTGGGCTGGCTTTACCTGTTCCCCCTAAAAAGTCTTCAGAGGGCACTGCTGCCTCGTGAGGTCTCTGCACAGCGTTTCGTGTTCACGGGATACTGGGCGCAGCACCAGAGGCTGCCCTTGACCTTCCTGCCCGGGCAAGGTCAGACTCTGCCCGTCCTTCCCCGGCGTCCAGTCAGCCAGGACCCGGACGGCCAGGAGAGTGGCTCCGAGCGTGGCAGCGTGGCTCCCTGATGCCCACCGGCCCCGGGGCTGCAGAGGTGTGCCCAGGTGTGTGTGCTTCAGAGTCCCTTTGGACAGACACCCCACTCCCTTCTGCGGCCAGAGCTGCGGAGCGACCTCATGGTGGCCTGGGCAGTGGCCGGCTCCCTGCGCTTCTCCCACGACCCACCCCTCTGCCCCACACTCAGCAATAAGTGCCCATTGTTCCCGGGAAGAAACCTCTAGGCGGCCACGGGCCTTGTGACTCCTTTCACCAGGCCCGGCTCCTTGCAGCTGCGCCTCCCTCCGGGCCTGGCTCTGTCCTGCCACCAAGTGCTTTCTAAATCGGCACATTGTTGCCCGATAGTTTTGTTCTCAAGGCAGTTTTTGAGTTAACAGTCAAGGCCTTCCGTGGGCCACACGGCACGTAGACCAGGCACTGGGAAAGGCTCCTGTTTCTTTCCCAGCAGGGGCCAACCCCCTTGCAGAAAGATCTGTGGGAAGAGTGAGGTTTGGGGTGGGGGCAGATGACTGAGCAGACCTTTCAGGCGGCGGGTGGAAGGTTCTCCCCATCTGTGTGCTAAAGTGGAACTGTCCCTGCCCCTGCAGGTGTCCCCCCCCCCCCCCCCCATGACTCCAGTGGGAGAGGTTTCAGAGACCATTTAACAGAAGATCCCCATGTGGGCAGAGCTGGGGACTCCCAAGGGAAACCCAGAGCATCACTGTCCTGGGGACGGGCCACCCCCGCTCACGGTCATCTGACACATGCCAGGGAATGCAGGTGTTAGGGATGGCTTACTCACCACCCAGCTCATCCTGTGGTGCCCCCGGTTCTGCTCCTCGGGAGGAGACTGAAAAGCAAGAGGATGCCAAGTTCCAAGGAGGAGCTAAGCTCTTGGTAGATCTGAATGGCTTTTTGTCTGTTCACCCCTCCCCTAAGCTTACCGAGGGCCCCCCACCAGCTCTGTCCGACCGGATGTGGTGGGGTCCCCAGGAGCTGGCACGTGTCTCTCCTGCAGAGTTTGTAGAAAGCCTCTCTGGGGCGCCTGGGTGGCTCAGTCAGTTAAGCCTCCGACTTCGACTCAGGGCACGATCTCGGTGTTCGCGAGTTCGAGCCCCGCGTCGGGCTCTGTGCTGACATCTCAGAGCCTGGAGCCTGCTTTGCGTTCTGTGTGTGTGTGTGTGTGTGTGTGTGTGTGTGTGTGTGTCTGTCTGTATCTCAGTCTCTTCTAAGGACAGCAGTCGTGCTGGATTAGGGCCCACCTTACAGACCATTCTAACTTAATCACCTCTCTAAAGACCCCCATCTCCAACTACGGTCACATCCTGAGCTACTGGGGTTAGGACGTCAACATATGAATTTTGAGGGGGACGCAACTCAGCCCTTAACAGCCTCCGAGGGAGAATGAGTCCGACTCGGAGTCTGGCCTTGGTTTCCAGGTGAACACGAGTGAGGGGGTGTGGGCACCTCTCGAAGAACCTCTAGGTTACCCCTCCAAGTGAGGGACTCTGCTCAGCGTGTGGTCTTCGGGCTCCCTCCATCTACGTGCCCCCAGCCCTGCTTCTCAGAGTCACAGGTTTGGAGACAAAGGGCCTTATCAGTCACCTGCTTTAATCCTGTCCCTCTCCAGACACCTTTCATAGCCTCCCCTGCATGTGGGTCAGTCCAGCCCTCAGTTTGGGGATCGAGCAAGACGCCTTGCCCTTTCCTCCAGCCTCCTGACCCCATCTCCTAGGTCAGGTCCTAGCCGGACCTCATCAGGGGTCTTTAAACATCTGAGGATGGCCCAAGGCCCAGCATCTCCTGACATGCCTGGCTTAACCATCTCAGATTTAGAATGCGGGTCTCAAGTGTCCACACGGAGGCGGGAGAGTTCCCCGGCGGTTCTGATCTGCCCCATCTGAGCACCAGGGTGATCCCTCTGACCACATGAGTTTTTAGGTCATAATCAACTACAGCCCTTGGTCTTTTTCACGTGCTGCTATTCAGCTATATTTTACTTGTCCTGATTTTGTTAATGTTTTGGTTGATGGCTTCTTTGGGGGGAGGGAGAAGAAAAAACTGTGGCATGGTACCTGCCAGTACACCCTTCTGGAAAGCAGGGATCATGTCGCGCATGTCTTTGTGGAATGCCTTCCGGATTCATGGCGCCTACAACTCGGGCTGGTCACCTGGCCAGAGAATGGTTCGGCTTATCCGAGGTTGCCCAAAATACTGACTGTCTTCTCACTCTACAGGTTAAGAACACAGAGCGTCTTGCAGCTTCTTATCCATTTTTATCCTCTGTCCAGTGGTTGTCCTGAGCCAGCCGGCGAGACCCCAGTCGTTAAATTTTAGGGCATTTTATGAGCTGATTGTTAAATACAGCCATTAGCAAAAAGTAAAGTATGTAAACTTAGAGTAAGTTACTTTAAAAAGAGTAACCAAAATTGCCAAGAATTACATCTTAATGATTTTACTCTTATCCGTACACTTGAGGTGATTTACAGCTATTGTCTCTGTGCAGGGGGAATACTGTTGGGCGTGCTGCACATCTGTTTCCTACCACGTATTGGCGGCTTGAAATTAGCCACAGTGGGGATGTTTACACCGTGGAAAATGGCAGCCCCTCCAGATCAGGGGCTGGTTTATTGTTTTGTCGATTGCGAAGAGCAGAGGTCAGCAGCCTTTCCCTGTGAAGAACCAGCTAGTAGGTCTTTTCCACCTTATCTCAGTCGCACCTCTCCAACTCCTGCTCTCTCTGTGGCCTGAGAGCAGCCATACACATGTACACGAGCGAGTGTAAATGAGGCTGTCCTGCAATAAAACTTTATTTAAAAAAAAACAGACCTCGGGCCATAGTTTGCTGGATCTAGACTTACGGGAACGGAGAAGATGTTAGTGAAGATTACACTTACGAAGTGTTCCTTGTGAGGACTTCAGCAGAGATAGTAACCCCGCTGGGGCAGGCAGGAAGCCGGGTATTTAAGAGGGTGAGAAGAGGCGTTCCCGCACTGGTCTTGTCTCTTAGGTTTCCCTTTTTACGTTCATCTTATTCGGGAAGGGAAATGAAAACACAACCAACTTCACATCATGGGACTACTTTCATTTGGCAACTGCAACCACAGGGTGTCGGCACAGACCAACTAACGCGTTTTGTGAGACTCAGTTGGCTCTTTAGAAGTCACAACAAGGAGGACTGTGTCGTCTATATTACTTACAGATCGTGTGCTTCACACGTTTGGTGTCAGTTACATTAATGAGACACGTATATGTACATACATTCCTACCACACATACACACACACACACACACACACACACACAAATACACTCTTTGCGGAGAGCCGGTTGTTAAACATCGCCAGCACGCCAGCCCATACCCATAAATTACAAGTCGGGCAGAACCTGCTTTGTGGGTTACTGGGCTCTCCCTCCCTCCCACTCTATTCCCACCCTTCCCTCACGTTACCTCTTCTTCCCGGCTCCCCCTTAAATACCTCCCCAAACAGCTTCTGCCCGTCTGTGCTTATGTTCAAATAGTGACTCTGATTGATCAACCCACGTTCCTAGGATGTATTTTTTATAATGTTTATTTATTTTCGAGAGAGAGAGAGAAAGCGTGCATGTAAGGGAGGGGCAGAGAGAGGGGGAGACAGAAGATCCAAAGCGGGCTCCACGCTGACAGCAGAACTCCAACCCACCGACCGTGAGATCATGACCTGATTCACCAACTGAGCCACCCTGGCGCCCCGATCAACCCACGTTCTCAACCCTTGAAAGCCCTCTACCTGTTTGGTCTTCTCTCTGGCCCTTTCCCAACACAAACTTAGCTCCAGGTGCAACCCAGGATACACAGGATATACAAACCCATCACTTCGTAGCTTTCCTATGACAAGTCACAGAGCAGGGTCCGTCTCCGTGTGGGGCCCAGGTCTCCTGTGAGCGCCGTCAGGATGCTGACAGAGGAGGAGTCCCTGCTGACTGAGCGGTTCCTTCTTCCTGCTCTGTGCTCTCCCTTCCTTCCAGCCTGGGGGCACCCCTCCGCTAGGAGGAACCCCGTAAACCATAAAGTGGTCGAAACACAAATAACTTCAGGATTGCAGTTTAGTACTTTATAAAGCCTCTTATTTCCTTTTCAATGACAATGATGTCCTTGCAATGAATAGTTAAGGAGTAAATTGGGGAAAGCTGTCTCAGTCACTTGGCTCAAACTCCATTCATTCATTCATTCATTCATTCATTCAGCAGGTCCTTGTTTGGCCCCTACCAGGTGCCGGGAGCTGTTCTAGATGCTGGAAAGAGCCCTGCACCTGCCCTCATGGAGCTCATAGCTGTGACATATGTTGTCCCGGGCCCCAGGATGGCATGAGCTTTGGTTTTGTAGGGTAACCCTTTATTACGACACAACAGTTTGACGCTAATATATATCAGCTAAACAGATGACTAACTGACAGAACAGGCATTTAAAATGGACAGACTCCCGGGGCTAACTTGGTACCTTTCTCATAACCCTTTAATTTCTGTGGGGGTTTTTGGCCCTTCTGTGCCTTGGTGACCTCAAGAAAGACAGGCTGCGTCCCGCCTCCCCTCCCGCCGTTGGGCGAGCAGAGGCCGGGGTGCAGAGGTACAGTGACGCTATCCTCCTGCTCCTGTCTGGGCCCCCCCAGAGGCCAGGGTGGGGACAGGAGCAGGTTGAACAGGCACCTCTGTTCTGAAAGTGCCCCACGCCGAGTCCTTCCCAGGTCCGGGAGTTGGCTTCCTCCCTTCTGTTCCACCCTAGCCCCCGCAGCATTTAGAGACTCTGATTGACCCCAGAACTTCTCAGTTTGGCAAGACTAATGCACAGCCTCGGTCTCATCATTATTCCACAACTTTCTCTCAAAAAGAGCCGCTGCTGGCTGGCTCAGCCAGAAGAGCATGCAGCTCCTGACCTCGGGGTCGTGAGTTCGAGCCCCACATTGAGTGGAGAGATTACTTATAATAGTAAATAAATAAAAAGATAAATAAAATTAAAAAGAGCTGCTGTTGCTCTCAAAATATAACCGATTTCCGGGGCACCTGGGTGGCTCAGTGGGTTAAGTGTCCAACTTCAGCTCAGGTCATGATCTCGAGGTTCATGGGGTTGAGTCCCATGTCAGGCTCTGTGCTGACAGCTCAGAGCCTGGAGCCTGCTTCGGATCCTCTGCCCCCTCTCTCTGTCCTTCCTCTGCACTCACTCTCTCTCTCTCTCTCTCTCTCAAAATAAATAAACTTCATATATACCTATGTAACTTCGTATATACATATATATGTATATATAACCGATTTCTGAACTAAGCATTTTACTGAAGACCGTGTCCTGTTTACGTAGTGCTTGTCCTTCAGTGACTGACCTGGGACACGGGCCCGTGTGTACTATTCCAGGGGGCAGAAACTGCGTGGGCCTCCCACATTCCTGGCACCTGCACCATAGGCCGGAATCCTGGGCCGTCAGTCATGACCCAGGACAGCGGTCAGATACTCTGACACACTTACCCAGTCCTGTGTGCCAGGCACACGCCAATCTTTACTGGCGATCTCATAATGACCTACTCGGTCCCAGGCCCGGTTCTCAACCCCACTTGGTGGGGAAAGACACTGATGTGTTGAGGCCGAGTGGGGGCAGGGCCAACTTGGACCTAGCCTGTGGCGTCACAGCCCAGGCTCCTAACCACCCCTCGTGCCACCATGAAGCTTCTGGGTGTCCCCCTGGCCCGTTTCAAATGTTTTGCCAGCAGACTAGTGCGGGGACACCAGGAAGCACCCTGGGGCCTGGCCTTCATCCTGCTGTGTTGCCATCAGGGTGAGCTCCCAAAATGTCAGCCCCGTGCTTCTGTGAGAGGGGGTCCCTGCCCCAGGTTTTATGCTTTAGGGGGCCCCCTTTTCCAGGGATACCCCCTTCTCTTGGAGCAAGGAGGCCTCTGGGCCATAGACATGTGTCCACCCAAAGCCCTTGTTTCCCCTTCTAGAAACGGCTGCAGGTGCACGGGGCCCTGGAACCCTCTGCTCGGGCAACCCAAGCTGCCCGTGTGTGCAAGGGACCAAGGGGGGCCTGGCTGTTTATGGGGTGTGTGGGCGAGCCATGGGCACATGGGCCGGTGTCTGTGTGCTGCCATGCAGGCCCCTTGGGGGCAGGAAGGAGCTGCCCTCCCCACACCGCAGCGTTCTCGTGCCCATCTGCAAGGAGCCCAGCAATTCTGAATCAGAAGCCGGCCTCCGAGGGAGGTGGGGGTGGTGTCTATCCAGGCAGGAAGCCGGGACATTCCTGTGTCCTATTACCCGAGCTCCGTGACATTCGGGTGGGCCTGGCAGGGCTTGGGAGGAGCGGGGCCGGGGTGGGGGATTCGAGGATTCCTGCCCGCCTCTCTGCTGTGAGGTGCAGGGTTTGGAGAGCACCGATCTGTCCGCGGAGCGTCCGCTCGCTTCGCCCCTGCCGGCTTTGCCGGGAGCGGGGCCTGACCTCGCAGCGTCCCCTTTGTCCCTTGTTCCTCAGCTGGGGGGTCCCACTGGCCATCACCGTGGCAGCTGTCGTTCTGAAGAAGATCGGCTATGATGCCTCGGACGTGTCAGTCGGCTGGTGCTGGATCGACTTGGACGCAGAGGACCGCGTCCTGTGGATGTTGCTGACGGGGAAGCTGTGGGAGATGCTGGCCTACGTCACGCTGCCGGTGCTTTACCTCCTCATCAGGAAGCACATAAACAGGGCGGTAGGTACCTGCGGCCCCCCCAGCCCCCCAGCCCGGACCTCCCTGTGGCCACTGTGCCCGGCAGCCCGGTGCTGGGCTCGGCCACCTCGGGGACAAGCCGGGATGGTGCATCGTGGGCCGAATGGTTGGCTAATCACGCGGCCCTGGCAGGAGCGGGTCCTGTCACTCCTCCGTTGTGGATGAGGAAACGGAGACTGGCAGAGGCCGAGGGGCTCCCCAGACTCGCGCAGACCCTGAGGCCAGAGCCACGGTGCGTGGAGTCCGGGAGGCGGAGGCGAGCGCCCCCGCCTGTGTTCGGCGCATAGGCCTCTGCTGCCCCCTCCTGGCAGGCCGCCGGGGTTGCTCCACCTCCAAGAGCGTTGAACTGCTCGGGGAGCGGGCGAACTTGGACGCCCCTGGAAGAGGAGGGCGTGGAATTTCGTAACCGGCGACACAGACGCCTCACCGCGTTAGCTGTGGTCGTTAAAAGCGTGTCATAAATGGGGGGCTCTTCGGGGTCTCGGGAGCTCAGAGAGCACGAGCTGCGCTGGCCGGAAATTCAGGCAAGAAAGCTGTTCCTCCCACGAAGTGGCCAAATGGTTCCTGGTCCTGCCGGCTCTGCGGGCGTGCAGTACGGGCGTCCTGCCGGCGGAGGCGCTGCGGGGCGGGTGGCGGTGGGGCCGCACGGGGACGGCGACGGGGACCGAGCGCCACCGGTTCGCGGAGCCGAGCGGGGCGTCCTAGCTCGGGCCGGGGCTGCTGCGGCCGCCGGGGGCGGGGCCTTCTTTTCGCCCCTCTGTCGGGCTGGACCTGCAGGGAGCGTGTCCCCGGTCCGGTCTCCCGGCGTCCTGTGACTCGGCAGCCGTTTCCCAGCCGTTTCCCAGCTCGGAGGGGGCTCCCCGCGGCTCCCACCGGCGACTTCGGAGTCTAGACTTCGGGCTGTCTTTTTACGCAGAAATGTCACTGCCGCCCACCTCCCTAACAGCCTCTTCTGGCGTCGCTGGGGCTGCCGACCGACTGGTCTGAAATCTGTCTCCTCGCTGGTGTCCTGGCTGCCCGGGACTCCCTTCTTGGCTCCTTTTTACCCTGGGAAGGTTCTGGGCTCCCTGATGAAGCCACCCAGGCCGCCCCTGTGGAGCTGCCCTTCTGTGTGTCTGTCTTCTTCCTTGACCTCCCCCCGCCCCCGACCCACCCTGGTGGGAGACCTGGTGCGGTGCCTTCGAGCACCCCACAGGAGAAGGGGTTCTCTCTTACAATTCTGCAAGTGTTTCCAGAAAACGGGAAGACTAGCCAGCGGGGAGGTGTATGGGCTGTTCTCTGCCTCCAGCTAGGAAGCTTTGCAAGGGAGAGGACAGCCACCCTGCTCCTCCAGGCTCCCCGGGTCCTGGAAGGGCCCCCGCTACTCCCCTACCCCCCAGGCTGCCTGGGTTCTGGAAGGGCCACCCTGCTCCCCCAGGCTCCCTGGGTTCTAGAGGGCTGCTGCTGTCGCCCCAGGGGAGGAAGGGAGGAAGCAGGTGCCCCGAGCAGGTGAGGTGCCGCAGCTTGGGTGCTCAGAGGTGCCAGGACGTGTGGCTTCTCCCCTCCCCTGGGCTTTCAGGGTCCCGGACACAGGGCCAGGCTCAAAAACACATCTTTGTTATGAGGAGCTTCATCTCTTTTTAGAAGTTCAGCTGCAATCTGGAAATGGAGCCTCCCCGTCCTCTCACTGAAGGGTGTTCCCAGGAATCGGGAAGCCAAAAGCCTGTGCCCGCTCACCTTTCCTTTCTCCCCCCGCTTTGTGTGGAGCCCCCTCCTTCGCAGGCCTTTGCAGCCTGGGTGGGCTTGCAATCTGGAGGGGAGGACAGGACCATCATCAGCAACAGGCCTGATAAACAAGGATGAATGGCATCTAGGAAGGAAGATGGCAAGAGCTACGAAAAAACAGGCGAAAATAAAGAGCTGACTGTGGGGACAGCACAACCCGGGAAATGCCTTTGCACTTTAAAAGCCGTTGTCAGGATAGACCTCCTCCAGGGGGCGACATTGAGCAAACACTTGAAGAGGGTGGGTGGGGGGATGGAGGAAACAGCTAGTGCAGAGGCCCTGCGGCCAGGGTGTGCCTGGTATAAGTTTGGGGAATAACCAGGAGGCCTGAGTGGCTGGAGGGAACCAGGGGAAAGCTAGGTCAGAGCTAGGCCTTGTCAGGAACGTATGAAGCGGGGAGACCTTTAAGTGGCGGACCGGCTGAACCTGACTTAGGTGTTCAAGGAACCGTGCTGTGCCAAGAACAAGACTGCGCTGGGAGGAGGGGGGGGTGGGGAGGGTGATGGAGGGAGACGGGGAGGGGGAGCCGCAAGTACCCGGAGAGGCGGTGATGGTGCTTGGACCAGGCTGCCTCTGGCAGTGGCAGTGGACAGAACGTCCGGATTCTGATGTCTTTTGAGCCTGGCTCACGCCTGTTCTCTGTGTCCCCCCAACACAGCACGAGGCGCTCTCGGAGTACCGGCCCATCCTCTCCGAGGAGCACAGGCTTCAGCGCCACGCCTCGGCGGCCGACAAGAAGCTGGTCCTCATTCCGCTCATCTTCATTTGCCTCCGGGTCTGGAGCACCGTGCGATTCGTCCTGACCCTCTGTGGCTCCCCGGCGGTGCAGTCGCCAGTGCTGGTCGTCCTGCACGTACGCAGGCCTGCCCTCCCCGGTCCTGGGTCCTGACTGCTCTGGCGCTGGGTCCCGTGCCGCTCGCCGCCCCCCCCCCCCCCCCCCGCCCCTCCTCCAGCCGCAGAGCAGGTGCATCCCAGCGCACCAGCCAGCCCGGGGCTGGCAGGGATCTCGGATGCACGGTGCCTCCCCCCCGCCGCCCGAGACAGGGCTAGCCTTGGTGAGAGAAGGTGGAAGGGCGGTGAGGTTGTCGTGCAGCCCAGGGGCATGAAGGTGCTCTCCCCCGTGGCCTAGGAGCAGCCCCGGCTGAGTTGACCGATCCTGTCCTTCCCAACCCAGAAGACCTGGGGATACAGGTCTGGGCCGGGCCTGCGCTCCAGACCCGCCTCGGGGGGTGGAGGACAGGGCTCTGGGGTCCGCAGCACCTCCCAGCCCCCTTGCGTGTGGGTTTAAGACCCCCCTCCAGCCGCGGCACTCAGGCCTCTTTTCTCCCTGACAGGGGATCGGGAACACATTTCAGGGCGGTGCCAACTGCATCATGTTCGTCCTCTGCACCCACGCCGTCCGAACCCGGCTCTTCTCTGTCTGCTGCCGCTGCTGCCCTTCCCAGCCTTCCGCCCAGAGCCCAGCTGGCCCTCCCAAGCCTCCTGCGCCCTCCAAGACCGGCGAATCTCAGGGATCCAGACACACCCCAGATGAACTTCCAGTCACCTGAGCTGTTCCCTGCCCGGTTCCGTGCACAGGTGCTGCCTACCTGGGGACAGGTGGTTCCGGGAGTCCCCGCTGCAGGGCGTGCGGCCGGATGGCTGCGGAACTATTAACCTTCTGCTTTTCAAGCTCTTGACGCCCGGTGGGGAGGGCAGCCAGCAAACTCAGCTCCTTCTACCTCCTAGAGCCTCCGGGGCTCATCCCCACCCACGCCCGCCCGCCCGTGTCCTGCTGCGCTCGCTCGGAGGGGTACTCGTCTGCAGGAGGGTCGGCCGTGAGATTCAGGGCAGCCGGTGGCACGAGGTCACTTTCAGGTCGCCCCGCGCTCCAGCGGTCATCGGCCCCGGGACCGCACACAGCACTGTTTACAGTTCGAGGGGCCCACGCCTGTGGGGAGGAGAGCACAGTGAGATGTGGATACCGTGCACTCATCCTAAATAAAATGGCAGGGGGTGTCAGAGATGCGTCCCCCACTTAGATGTCGTGAAGCGGATTTTTGGTTTGTCGGGGGGCATTGAGATTTCCGGGAGAGCCCAGCTTTTTTTCGCAGAGAGCTTTGCTCGTCAGTGAAAGAGCCAGTTCCCTTTAAGCAGGTCGAAGGTTTCCCCGGGAGGTTTCCCGGTGACCACGTGAGCCCAACACAACGGCGCCGGGCGGCCGGTCTCCCTGGGGCCCCCCAGAACGTCTGTATGGGTTGCCAACCCTTGATGCAGATTGTGTCTGAATTTCAAGCACAGGCCGGAACCCAGACCCTCCCTTCACCGGTCACTTAAAATACAGGTTCCCTCGTCCAACGCAAGAGCTAGGACAGGGACAGGAAGAGGCCGTTGCAGAGAATCCCCGTGGATGCCCACTGCCCCTCCGGTCTGCCCTTGTGAACACTGAGACGGGGAGGGAGCCAGTTTATTCACTCCCTGCTTTAGTTTTTTATAGGAAAGGTGACCAGGGAGTCCGTGAATGATCCAAATACGAACTCCAACCTGAAGGGGAAGGTTTGGGGCGTTGGTTGGGGGAAGTGACACATGCATCACGGGAATGACGATTTACATTTAAGAGAAAAGGATTTCAAATAAGCGTCTGTGTCTCTCTCTATATTCACGGCTCTTCCAGGAACAATTTCCTCGCGTTTCAGGAAACAGTTTCTCTGTTAAGTCACAGAAATCCCTGGCGAAGGCGGCGGGTGTCAGCATCACTACAGGAGGCTTGCGGAGGGAAAGTGCCACTTTACCCCACACCTGTTCTTCCCCTGGGCTCCGTCAGAACTCGGCAAAACCGAAACGATCTTCTGAACCTGGAAAACGGTTCTGGATTAAAGCCAAAGCCTCATCATACTGTTGATTCCTTTTTTTTTTTTTTTAAGTTTATTTATTTTGAGAGAGAGAGTGCGTGGGAGGGGCAGAGAAAGAGGGAGAGAGCCTGGCATGGGGCTTGAACTCCCGGACCGTGAGATCATAACCCGAGCCGAAATCAAGAGTTGGACGACTCAGCCACCCAGGTGCCCTGTTGATTCCTAGTTTATTCTTAAAAGCAAAATCTGTCACAGGAAGACAATGGGAAAGAAAGAGTCGTCGACAGAACTAGGTCCAAAATGCTTTTTTTTTGTTTCCTTTTTTTTTTTTTTAAAGAAAAAGTTTTCTCTATGAAAATCAGCAAGAGGCAGTCATCCCCTTAGGGACTAGAAGCCCCGGGCTGCCCTACAGAAAGCTACTTGTCAGGGGCGCGGTCTCCTTACAGAAGCGGCCAGTGTAAGAGGAATCCAGGGTTAAAGACGATACAGCAGGTCCTGGGCACATGGCTCATAAAGACCTTCACATTAGCTTCTAGAATGGAGCAGACATTTAGGAAGCTGCTTGCTGCAAAAAAGAAAACGGTTCCCAGCTGAGTTAGCGTGTGGGGCACGGTGGATGATGTGAGACTAAAACCTCGGAAGGGGGCCCAGAGTCCTGGGCTTAGGGGGCCCAGAGTCCCGGGCTTAGACGGCAAGACTGGCTGTCCGCCGCCCAGTGTGACTTCCACGGCACTGGCGAGACCTGGGTGTCCCCAGGCAGGCCGCGGTCAGGAGAGGCCCGCAGAGGGAGTAGGGGCGCAGGAGAATCTCTGGGTGCCTGGGGCTGCCTCAAGTTCTCATTCCTCTTGTCTGATGCCGCTGCTGTGCTGTCTGCTTTTGCAAAACCCACCCACGGGTTACCCCTGGCTATTTCCACTTCAGCTTCCTCCACTGCCCGCCCCGTCTCTGCAGCAGGTGGATGTGTTACTGTAAGTGGTGGAAACCGCGTGGGCAGGGGACAGGCTTGTCCCAGGGGCCGGGTCAGGGGGTGACGGGATTCGGAACTGGATGGTGGTGGCCATGAGGTCGAGTCTTAGGACTGTGGGAGGGGCTCGGGCTTCTGATCGAGCAAGAGAGGCTTCGTTCGTCTTCCGCTTCGCTCAGGCCCCAGTGGGTTTCTTTCTCTCCCATCAGCCCTGCTCGTGTCCATCCGCCCACATCCCCCCGTCACGGATGCGTAACAGCCTGGACAGGTGCTGCGGCCCCCTCGGCGGCTCCTCGGCCGGGAGCCCTCTCTTCTCAGGCACTTTCTGAACCTTGGTCTTTGAATCGGGTTCGCCGGGCACTTGCTGTTTGTTTTGTCATTTAATAAAGAGTACGATTTGGTCCTGGGCTGAGGGTGCGAACAGCTCTCGCTGTGTGCCCGACAGGAAGAAACGTTTTATACAAACGTCCTGTCCTGGCACAATGAGCGTGCTGTCTTTTGGCGGGTGCAAAACTGTAAGGAAACCCTGGGCATCTTGGGTCGAAGCCAAAGTCTTGCTGTTTTTAATGAAATAAAGTAGCTATTTTTCTTTTGCGTGTTTGGTGAACTGACTGCCGGCGATGGGGGTTGGAGCGGTGGGCACAGACTGGCCTGTGCTGTGGGGCGGCTCCAGAACCTTCTACGCGGCTGGGACCTGGAAACAACATCTGGGCCCTTCTCTGTGGGCAAATATAGTCAAGTGGCGGGGGGGGGGGGGCACACCGTTGGCACAGCCAGCTTCTGAGTGTGTGTGCTAGGGTCTCGGGTGTATGGGGGGTGGGGGAATGGGGACTGTAGAGTAGAGATTTCTGGCCCTGCCCCCTAGGAGACCAACAGGCCCAGGTTCCAAGGACTCACGCCTGGAGCTAAACTCTGATTAGTGAGAAGCTCCCGCACCGAGTCACTGACCCTGTCCCCTTTCCTGCACCATTTTATCGTGCCACACTGTGACCCACCGTGATGGCAGCTCCAGGCTTCTTGGTGGCTGGGACACCAGGGCTGTTCTCTCCAAAACCGGCCGCCAGAGCTGGCCACCTCGTGCGCGCGGCCTGTGCAGCCCATGAAACCCCGCGCTCGAGGAATTGGGTTTGTTTTTGTTTTTGTTTTTTTTTTTTAACTGCTGCATCCTGGGAACTCCGCTCCCCGAAGCGCTGCCTGTGCCTTGGTTCTAGTCTCTGGGTTTTGTGAAGTTACAAGTACATGACCCGTCGAGAGAATGGGAAGAGAAGCCACAGACTGTGAGGAAACATTTGCAAAAGACATGTCGGGGTGTCTCTGCGAGGTGCGCGGTAGCGAAACTTGTCACCGTGGTCATTTCACAGCGTCGCAAACCAAACCACCGTGCCGTATGCCCTAAACATACCGCCACGTAGGTCGGTTATTTATCACCAAGACTGGAAAAAGCAGACACATCTGATAAAGAACTCATCCAATATACACAATGAGCTCTTTTTTTTTTTTAATTTTTTTTTTAACGTTTATTTATTTTTGAGACAGAGAGAGACAGAGCATGAGCGGGGGAGGGGCAGAGAGAGAGGGAGACACAGAATCGGAAGCAGCCTCCAGGCTCCGAGCCGTCAGCCCAGAGCCCATTGCGGGGCTCGAACTCACGGACCGCGAGATCATGACCTGAGCCGAAGTCGGCCGCTTAACCGACTGAGCCACCCAGGCGCCCTTTTTTTTTAATGTTTAAGTTTATTTATTTTGAGAGGAGAGAGAGAGGGAGAAAGTGCACATGCAAGCGGGGGGAGGGGCAGAGGGAGGAGAAAGAGAATCCCAAGCAGGTTCCGCACTGTCAGCGCAAAGCCGGATGTGGGGCTCAAACCCACGAACTGCGAGATCATGACCTGAGCTGAAATCAAGAGTCAGACGCTTAACCGACTGAGCCACCCAGGCGCCCCTGCAATGAACTCTTAACACATAACACTAAGAATTAAGAAATGGGCCAAAGGGGCGCCCGGGTGGCTCTGTCCGTTGAACATCCAACTCTTGATTTGGGCCCAGGTCATGATCCCAGGGGCCCCACATCGGGCTCTGTGCTGAGTGTGGGACCTGCTGGGGATTCTCTGTCTCCCTCTGCCCCTCCCCTGCCTCTCTTTCCAAAATAAAATTTAAAAAGAAAAAAAGAAATGGGCCAAAGACTTTGACAGACGCCTCCCCAAAGAAGATGTACACATGGCAAGTTAAGCATGGGCAAAGAGACGCCGCGTCGTGTGTCCTCAGGGAAATGCAAATTGAAACGACGAGATACCACTGCGCACCTGTCAGAATAGCCAGACTCCTGCCAACGCCAAATGCTGGCGAGGGTGTGGAGCCACAGGAACTCTCACTCATTGCGGGTGGAACGCATCATGGGAGAGCCAGTTTGGAACGCAGTCGGGCAGCTTCTTATAAGACGAAAC
The DNA here is from genome assembly GCF_018350215.1 of Panthera leo. Lineage (NCBI taxonomy): Eukaryota > Metazoa > Chordata > Mammalia > Carnivora > Felidae > Panthera > Panthera leo. The sequence goes on along the minus strand of NC_056686.1, from coordinate 6,339,555 downwards.
ACACTTTTACCATCTGATCCAGTGACGGCGCCCGATATTCACCCGCAAGTTGAAAACCTTCACATCCGCACAAAAACCGTCCCATGGATGTTGGTAGCAGTTTCACGCGTACTTGCCCAAACTTGGAAGCGACCGAGATGCTCGTCAGTAGGCCACCGAGACCATGGGATATCATTCACCACCGAGAAATGAGCTGTCAAGCCATGAAAAGCCATGGATGATATGCATTTAAGTGAAACGCCAGTCCGAAAGGCTACGTACGGTACGATTCCAACTCTCAGACATCCTGAGAAGGGCAAAACCGTGGAGGGGTTTGCCAGGGGTTGAGGGAGAGGGAGGGATGAATGGGCAGAGCACGGGATTTTTAGGCCAGTGAGACCACCCCGTATGGTACCATGATGAGGGATACTTGTTCATACACGTTTGTGCAAACTCACACGATGTCCAACACCAAGAGGGGACCCTAACGTTCACCTACAGACTTTGGATGATGATGGGCCCAAGTGGGTTCATCCAAGGTCACAGACACAGCACTGTGAGGGAGAGGGTCGGTGGGGAGGCTGTGTGTGGAAGAAGGGGGATATGGAAGCCTCTGCACCTTCCCCCTCACTTTTACTGTGAACCTAAAACCATCCCAAGAATCAAAGTCTTAGTAACATTAACGAACTGAAAATACATCGACTAGCCCCTAGGAATGGTTTGCATCTTTTCTTTACATTAAATTTGCTATTAAGATGTCACACATAGGGGCGCCTGGGTGGCTCAGTCGGTTGAGCGTCCGACTTCAGCTCAGGCTGTGATCTCGCAGTTCATGAGTTCGAGCCCCGCGTCGGGCTCTGTGCTGATGCCTCGGAGCCTGGAGCCTGCTTCCGATTCTGTGTGTCCCTCTCTTTCTGCCCCTCCCCCCGCTCTCTCTCTCAAAAATAAGTAAACATTAAAAAAAATTTTTTTAAAAGATACGGCACACACAAATTTATTTTTTAAATGTTTTTATTTATTTTTGAAGGAAAGAGACAGACAGAGCATGAGTGGGGGAGGAGCAGAGAGAGAGGGAGACACAGAATCCGAAGCAGGCTCCAGGCTCTAGGCTGTCAGCACAGAGCCCGACGCGGGGCCCGAACCCACGAACTGTGAGATTATGACCTGAGCTGAAGTCGGACGCTTAACTGGCTGAGTCACCCAGGCGCCTTACAACACACACAAATTGAAATAGTATTGAAAGATCAGCGCCTTAGTCCCACCTCTAGGCGACGACCACTGTGACGGGAGCCGCGGGTTCTGTTTTTGTTTTTAACTATTCTCTTCTTTGCATTTGCTGCCGTGTCTCTAAACTGGATGCTGTGTGCTTACCTGTTGACAAAACGGAAGAAGCCTGTCCCGCTTATGCTGAGAAATATTCCTGCCACCCTACATTCCTCCTAGGGCTCCACGTGCCTGTCCCCACCCGTCCTGTCTCCCTTCATCACCCTTCCCTGACTTTCCCACCGGCCCCCTCCCCCTCGTCCTGCTTAGGGAGGTCCTGAGCACCACCCAAAGCACAGTCTGGCCAGGCGACCCCCAGGCTGAACAGCAAAAACTGTAGGGAACGGCCCAAAACCCCGGTGTGCCCTCTGGCCTCCCCTCACCTGGTCCCTGTCCCCTCTCCGAGCTCTCGCCACCCTCCTCACCCAGCAAGCAGCACGCTGGTCCATGCTTGTGACGTGCGGGTTTCTTCTCAACACCGACAAGCAATTCTCTGCGCCACCAGCTGCCTGTCCGACGGTTCAATTCAGTTTGACCCCCGTTGGCCTGGAGACAGCGTCAGGTCCTGCAGAAGGAGGGCTCAGTCCCGCAGGACCGCCCCCCACCCCTCAGATGCCAATCTCAAGTCACCTGTGCGTCTGACCACCCTGCTGTGATCAGGTTCCAACGACCCCATCCTCAGGTTCGGAAACATTTTGCTTGCTCGATTACTGGTTGATTACGAAAAGATATAACTCAGGAACAGCCAGATGGAAATGACTCCTGGGACAAGGCGTGGGGGAAGGGCACCACTCTCCCCGAGCCTCTGCATGTTCACCAACTCAGGAGCCCTCCAGACCCCTGTCCTCCTGGGCTTTCATGGAGGCTTAATGACAGGGACATGGCTGATTAAATTATTGGCCATGCGTGATTTAATTCACTCTCTAGCCCCTCTCCGCTCCCAGGAAGTCAACGGCGGGACTGAATCTCATCCCAGTCTCATCCCTAGCTTACCTAGAGGCTTTTCCAAAAGTCATCCCATGGACATCAATATGCCTTTTCCACTCTCAGTACTTAGGAAATTCTAAGGACTTTAGGATCTGTACGCCAGGGCTGAGACGAAGACCGAATATATATTCCTTATTCAATCACAACCTCTCAGTGCTGTTCCATGCTGTCCTATGCTGTTCCCTCTCCCTGGAAAATCCTTTTTTCCTCTTCCCGTCCGTCCGGCCCTTCACTTCTGCCCAGAGGGCACTTGAGTCTGCGCCAGGCCTTCCAAGCAGACCTCTGGCAAGCAGTGTTTGCAGATACTACTCTTCTGGCCTGTTCCCCCAGAGCCTGCCCTATTCCTGGCACAGGGTGGGCCTCTATCAGGGCCAGCCCAGCACGCGCCTGGAGCTTAAGCCTTTCACATCTGGAAAGTGAGAAGCTTTGGGGGAAAGGCGGACTGCTTTTTGAATGAAGCCTGTGGGTCCAAAACAAACAACAAAACCATCAGAATCGCTTCCTGGAGAAGAGTCTAGAATCCAGGCCCCATGAAGAAAGGCTTTGCCTACTGTTACTAGGTCGGACGTTCTTGGTAGCTAATAACTAGCGTTCACTGAGCTCTTGCTTAGGTTTGGGGCCAAATGAGGTAGCCCTTCTCAACATAAAGCCCTGGCCAGCTACACAGGTTGCAGACCAGGATAAAGAAGAGTACTTTTGTGACAGGGCCTTACTGTATCTCAGGGTGAGAGCGGCAGCATTGGGACATTAGGTGGTGCTGTTGAAGTGTGGCTTAGGTGGGTCTCTCAATGTACTTCGATTGGGCAGGGATCAAGAAACTGATGAAATTTGACGTGAGGACGTCTTTGGTGCAAAAAAGGCTTTCATTAAAGCACGGGACAGGACCCGTGGGCAGGATAGAGCTGCCCCAGGACCCTGAGGAGAGACTGGTTATATACTCTGGAGTTGGGGGAGGTAAGGTCAAGAGGAAGTTTCCTAAAGGGATTTTCACATGCTAAAAACTCACAGGTTACTGGAGGCCTAGCTATTGTCAAGCTAAGGTTGTTTTTCCCTCTTAGCAAAGCATTAACATTAAGACAGTAGGGGGTTCCCTGAAGAAATGTTAAATTCTGTATTGGCCTCGAGTATTTGTCAATGGGCTGCAGGTTGTAAGGAAACCTAATTTTCCCTGCATTTCCTTCTCGCCTTTGATCTCCACCTCGTCACGGAGGGGAAGGTGATGTTGGGGCTGTGGTTTCCGGACATTAGACTGTTGGTAAGAGTGCCTTTTTCTTGTAATTTACGAAGATTTGCAAACTGATGGAGACTCAGGTCCTGTGATCTCTGTCAGTTCAACCACTTGTGTTCGGTCCTTTGTCCTTGGGCAGCTGAGGAATGTCACGCATGTCCCACCTGGGGCAGGGGAGGGGGTGGAGGGTGCGGGGGTGGGGTGTTGTTAGCTTGCACTTCGCTCTCAGCGTGCTTTATGCTCCCTCTTCAATCTCCGGGCCCACCGTGGGGCTCCAACTCATGCCCCTGAGATCAAGAGTCGCATGCTCTACCAACGGAGCCAGCCAGGCATCAGGATCTCGATGATCACAGCTTTGGATTAGCCGGCATCTGAGATGAAAATTCAGAGATGGAGTGTTGTTGTTGTTGTTTTAAGTTTATTTATTTATTTTGAGAGCGAGAGAGTGTGAGCAGGGGAGGGGCAGAGAGAGAGGGTCCCAAGCAGGCTCTGCGTTGTCAGCACAGAGCCTGATGGGGGTGAGGGGGGGTGCAGGGGGCTCGATCCCATGACCCCAGGATCAAGGCCTGAGCAAGATCAAGAGTCCACCGACGGAGGTGCCCTGGGGGGAAGGAATGGTGGGCGGCCCCTATTCAGCGAGCATTTGAGAACTCCTCAAGACTATCAGGCCGGAGATCGGAACAGACCCTCCCTTCCGCGAATCCCTTCTATAGCTTTTCTTCTTGTTCCTGGTGGACGGGACAGGATCGGCTGATCCCTGCACTGGGGACAACCAAATACCAGCGAGCAGACCTCCCTGCAGCCTGTCACCAGCCCCAGAGGAAAAGCAGAAGGCAAGGACACAAGGGTGGGGAGTCACGGCAAGGTGCCCAGTGCTGTCTGAAGTTGGCCGAGTGGCCTCACGAGGTAAGAGCCCCGGGGACGCGCGTGCAAGGCCAGAGGGTGACTCTGCCCTGGCCGGATGCGGGAAGCCTCCGGGCTGGTTATCCGAAGAGCAGTGCTTCTCTGATGTTCTGGAGGGCAGAACCACCTGGGGCTCTGGGGTGGGGCCTGAGAGCCTGCAGGTGTGGCTGTCCCCTGCCCATAAACTAGCAAAGCCTGGAGGAGACGGGTTCCGGGGGCTTCAAGAGCGGGGGCTGGGGGTCGCGCGGTTGGGCTGCGAGGGGACCTCGAGTGGCCGGGCACCCCCTGTAGGGCTGCTGGCTTCCATAACGTGTGCCTCAGGATCCCAGGTGGGAGCTGCAAGATGCATTTTCTGGCCCTGGGGGGTCACATGGTACTAGATCCCACGGAGGTGCTGTAAGTGTCCAAACGGAGGGGACTGGACGGGGCGGGGGCGGGGGGTGTTGATTTATAGCCTTTGCCGATGCCTGCGATGCTCCCACCAAGGCCGATCTCAAACTCTGGAGGGGGAAATGAGCTTGGGGGGGGCGTGCAGGGAAAGTGGTGACATCACAGCGCACTTCCTGATTCCACAGAGCTCTTCCCTTCCTACTGCCTGGGAGTTTACGATTCTACAAGTTGTTGATAACGATGCTGACACAAAATAATTGCCCTACGGCCCCCAAACAAATGCTGGCAGGGGGGAGGTTCCCTGACTTCCCTCCCTCCCTAGAAGCCACTTAAGATCCATTTGCAAATTCCTTTCAACATGCCTGGTCTATAAATGCGTCTGCTTTTCTGGATCCTCTTAAGAACCAGTTATAACCTCTGCCTGGGCCCCTGAATAACGGGTTCAAATATTGAACACGTGCTTATTTTTTTGTCCGAACAGGAGTCGTAGGTTTTTACTTTTTCTTGGGAAAGTTATCCTTTAACCTTATTAACATGAGGTCACTAAACGGTAGCTGTTAGATCATTAGAGGATATTTCAGTATTCCCTTTTTATTAAAGTGAAATTCACATAACAAAATTAACCTTTTATTTATTTATCTTTTTAATACTTATTTTTGAGAGGGCCTGTGCATAAGCCGGGGAGGGGCAGAGAGAGGGACAGAGAGTCCCAAGTAGGCTCAGATATAAATTAACATTAAAAAAATTTTTTTTTAATGTTTATTTATTTTTGACAGAGAGTGAGAGACAGAACACGAGCTGGGGAGGGGCAGAGAGAGAGGGCGACACAGAATCCGAAGCAGGCTCCGGGCTCCGAGCTGTCAGCACAGAGCCCGACGCGGGGCTCGAACTCACAGACCGCGAGATCGTGACCTGAGCCGAAATCAAGAGTCAGATGTGTAACCTACGGAGCCACACAGGTGCCCCCCAAATGGACCTTTTTAAAGTGCACGATTCAGTGGCACTTAGCGCGTTCGCAGGGTTGTATCACCACGACTCCAGCTAGGTCTGAAACATTTTAATCCCCACCCGCAAAGGAGATCCCACCCCCATTAAGCCGTCCTTCTCCATTTCCCTCTCCCCCCAGCCCCTGGCAACCACCCACCTGCTTTCTGTCTCTAGGGACTCACCTAGTCCGGGCTTCTCCGATCAGCAGAATTGTTTAACGTGTACCTTTTTGTGCCTGGCTCCTCTCACGTCGCGCGATGGCTTGGAGGCTTGCGAAGAGTGTACTTTGGGAAATTGGGGGGGCACCGAGTTGGCTCGGGTGGTTAAGTGTTCGATTCTCGGTTTCAGCTCAGGTCACGATCTCACGGTGTCGTGAGTTCGAGCCCCAGTCGGACTCCGTGCTTGACGGTGTGGAGCCCGCATGGGAGTCTCTGTCTCCCTCTCTCTGCCCCTTGCCCACGTGCGCTGTCTCTCTCTCTCTCTCTCTCTCTCTCCCTCTCTCAAAATAAATAAAGTATTTTTTTTAAATGGGATACTTTGTTATTTTTTTTATGACCGTTAAAAACAAGCTAAAACAAAAAACAAAAACCAGAAAATAAAACCCAAAAGACAAAAACACACAAAAACACCCCCAAAATCAAGAGTTGTCTACCTACGGTAACGTACACGCAAGAGAAGCCACTTGGGTCCGTGAGGAGTCTCGGGACCTGGCTTTCACGCTTTCTGCCCGTGATTCTTGGGGGACACACCCCTTTGTGCACGTGAGCTCTGATAAGCAAGGTCAAATTCTGTTCTTGGAAAGAACGCATAGGAACCTTGTAAAGTCTCAAGTTTATTCACCAGGCGTGTCCGAGTGTGATGGGCAGCCTCCCCGCCCTGGGGACACCTGATAGCATCTTGAGCCAGCTTCCATATCAGAACTCAGAATTGGCTTAAGGAGCGAGAAAGGTAACTTGGATCCGGGTAAGTTTTCTCCCTCCACCTCCCACCCACGGTGCAGAGGTGACGGGTGGCGGCGGTTGGCCCCCCTGGGCCCGGGGCTCGAAGTCTTGTGTGAACAGACTGGACCACCCTCCCACCTCCCCTCACGGCACTGAGAATGCCCTGTGCAAAGCCAAGGAACACCTGGATGGCTGGATCCATGCTGGTTACCTGTTAGTTACTCCTTATCTAAAGCTGGCATGGACCCGACCCGGTCCCTTCCTGCCCCTCCAGGAAGCAAGCCCCATACACACTACACCTGGTAGACAGCCTCGTCTTGTACCCCTGGAGGCACACGCAGACATTTCCGCTATGATGCTGACACCTGTTCCCAAAGAACCCCACATTCTATGTGGTACATAAAAATAACAGGGCGGGGGTGCCTGGGTGGCTCGGTCGGTTGAGCGTCCGACTTCAGCTCAGGTCATGATCTCACAGTCCGTGAGTTCGAGCCCCGCTTCGGGCCCTGGGCTGCCAGCTCGGAGCCCGGAGCCTGCTTCGGATTCTGTGTCTCCCGCTCTCTCTGTCCCTCCCCTGCTCATGGTCTGTCTCTCTCTGTCTCAAAAATAAATAAAAACATTAAAAAAAATTGTGTGCTAACATTTACATTTTATGTGAATAAGAATAATTTGGGAACTGAAATCTGAGGCCCGAATCCTTGACGAGTACTTTCTGCGTCGAGAGAGGTCAGAGGAGACCTAATAATAATACATACACATTGTTTCTTGAGAAAGAGGAAAATTGGCTTTGGGTCCTTCTCTCCCTCAATGATAAAATCCTAATAAATTTCCCTGTGACGAACCAACCTTTAGGGACGATGGGGGAGAGAGTCAGAGGCCCCACCAGTACCCACTATGGCCCTGCAACTGTCCCCTTTCCCTTAAAATGTGATTCCTTAGCTCTCCTTCGAGGTAGTTTCAAAACACGTATTTTCTGGGAAATATCTATACACAATGGATTAATCAGTGTTGCTCATTACTGTCATTTTAAACCCATGGCGAAAATAGGCTTCAAGTGGCAGGTTCCTCTCCTGGTCCCAGACCGGGGCTGGGCAGGGGGAGTGAGGCTCCCCACCTCCACCCAGAGTTCAGAAAACCACAAAGACCACTTGCAGGGCGGGCAGTTTAGGCCACACACCCCAAGTCAGCCTGAGGCAGGGGGGTCTGCCTCTGACCCCTGGGCCAGTCCCCTGTCTGAGTGCCCAGATCCTGGGAGCCCAGGGCCCCTCTATGGCGGGGCGGGGGGGGAACGAGACGGCCACCAGAGGTCCCAGGCTGCTGGGCCTAGGTCGGGGAAGGACCACTCAGAGACACAGCACCTGCCTGGAGCCTTCGAGCCCAAGGGGGGGTCTGGATGAAGGGCGGCCTGGCCACTAGCCTCTCCGCGGGCCGTGCTGGGGCGTTGGTGACACCCAACTGTGCCCACAAAACCCGGGGACCCGCAGGAACCAGGCTCGACCTGGGCAGGTCAAGGAGCCGCACAGGGACCTCCGTGCCACCGCTGCTCAGCGCGCAGGAGGGCAAGGGGCGGCTGGGCCTCACCGGGAGCCAGGATTGCAAACTGCGGCCCGTTTCTTTCTTTGCACAACTTGCATCCTTCCTCCTCTTTCCCCCCACCTAAGGTGCATTTTCTCTGGAGAATTTTCCAAAACTCTTTGAAATGACTGGAAACCTCTGGTCTTGCCAAACCTTCTTTGGAAACCGTGGCTATGATCCAGAAAGAAAGGACAGGACGTGAAATTGTGGGGAAGAAATGGCCAATCCTCCCTTGTGAGGGAGGCTTAGGGACCCCCCCCCCAACCCACACACACGGAGGCCCCTCCAGTCACCCCCTCCCCCCCCCCCCCCCCCCAGTCTCCTGCATGCAGGAGCCCTGGTCACAATTCCCAAGTTTGCTACTGATGCAGGAACAGTGCCCAACACACAGAGGGCTCCCGGTTGACTTGATTTCTGCACCAGGGGAAGGAATGGCCGAATGCACTGCATTTGTCCCACAGCAGATAAAACGGGGAATATATCTTGCAAACACGAAAGCCTGCGGGCCACGTGGGACTCGGCTCTGGATCTTGGCCCCTTGTCCTGGTTCGCTCCACGGAAGCTGCACCCGTGCTGAGCACGGGGTCTGGCCGCGGCCTCGGTCACGCATGGAGGGCCCACAGCAGCAGCTGTGACTCACTTTCCCTGCCCTGTAGACAAAGGCATCCGGACTATCTACTGCCGTTAGAGCAGTAATGATTATACACACTTCGCATCATACACACTCGGTTCCTTACAAAGGAACCGAAACCCTCTGAGCCAGCGTGGCCTGGGTATTCGAGCGGGAGCTGACTCTCTCTCGGAGAGGTTTGCGGCAGGCTTCCTTTCAGGGACCGCTTCTGAGAAACCTCCTGTGACCCGATCTCTTGCCCTCGTGGGACCGGGAGTGGCGTGGGGCCGGTGGCTTTCCGTGTGCTTGTGACAGAAATAACCCTGCCGGCCTCGCATCACGAGCCTCCTGGTGGAGACTTGCGCAGGGAGGAAGAACCGCCGTCGGGAAGGCTGTGCCTGCCGTCGGGGAAGGCGGGGGCGGGGGGCACCCTCTTGCTGAGCTAAACCCCACACGTGGAATTTAGAAAGAAGGGGAAAGAAGACGCACGTCGGGACTCCTGAAAGGGTTATTCTGTGTCGGGCTGGCTGTAAAAAAAAACAGGCTGTTGGCTGTGACTTGGCGGCCAAAGTACAGCCAGAATGTTTCTGTCTCCATTCAGAGCACTTGTTAGTCTGGCGGAAAGGAAGTAAAGGGCAAGCCGCACTTTCAGGGCCAGGATGGAGCAGGTTCCGGCCAAGAAGGAAAGGGTAAGCGGGGCCCCCCCCGGGGAAGGAGCTTAGAACAGTCTGCTCAGCGTTGCTGGAGGGGTAGGGGGGGTGGACCATTGGAGGGAACCTGCCCCTCAGAGTTCACTTGCACAGGGACTAGCGGCCAGCTTTAGAGACATTTCAGTTTAGAGATTGTTTGGGGATCGTTCTACTGGAACAGCCTTGAAAAGCCCCCGTCACCAAATGGAAGGGACGCAAAGAGTTAATTTGTCCCAACTGCCTTACCCTTAAAAGTTGGAGGTGAAGGGATTCTGAAACCAGCAGCAAAAGCCCTTGTACATGGTTTGTGGCTTTTTTTTTTTAAACGTTTATTTATTTTTGAGACAGCGCGTGAGCAGGGGAGGGGCAGAGAGAGAGGGAAACACTGAATCCGAAGCAGGCTCCAGGCTCTGAGCTGTCAGCACAGAGCCCCACGCGAGGCTCGAACCCGTGAACTGCGAGATCGTGACCTGAGCTGGTCAGAGGCTTGACCGACTGAGCCACCCAGGCGGCCCTGATTTTGGATTTCTTTTGATTTGGGCTTCAGAAGGTTTTCACTGGGCTTTTCAGCAAGTCGCACGGCTGGGCCAGCGTGGGAAGAAGGTGGGCTCGGAAAAGACCGTGCAAGACCCGAATCGAATTCAAATCTGCAGTGGAGATTCCCTTGTTTCAGAGACAGATTTTTCTGGACCTCGTTCCACGCCCCCCCCCCCCCCCAGCCCAGCACCGCCCCACTCCCTCCTCGATTGACGAAAATGCATAACGACAGAAAGATAATAGGAATGTATTATGAATGCTTTGAAAGGATTTGTGTCTTATTCATCACAGCAGCATTTGCTTGTATTTATGGAGGCAGAGGCACATATTTGTGCAAGTTATTATTTAATCCGTCCTGGACGGAAGACCGTGTCCACAGGCAGGTCAGGAGCACGCCCTGAAGCTTGTAGGTTCCGAGCTTGTTTGGGAGATGGTTTCATTCCTGTTCCATCCTATTCTAGCTGTGGGAACTTGGGCAAGTTATTTCGCTGTTCCGTGCCTCAGTGTTCTCATCTGCGAAATGGGGATAATAACCATACCACCTCATAGGGCTGCGGGAACAGTGAAATGGGGTAATGCATGTAAATTACCCGGCCCATAGTGATTCCCCCATAAATGTTATTGCTTTCGATCATCCTTTCGAGCAGGGCACTAATGACATTTGACGCCGGATGATTCTGTGCTACGGGGGACGGGCCTGCGTAAGGCAGGATTTTCAGCAGCATCCCTGGTCTCCACTCGTTAGATGCCAGGAGTGCTCTTGTCCCGTGAGAGAGAGAGCTTTCGAGGTTACTGAGTGCCTTCGCGTGGACCTTGGTGGACTCTCGCGGCAACTAAGAAAGTGTTAGACCTCTCAGGCGCAGTGCCCCTCTATTTTATAGGAAAGGGGCTATGAGGGAACACGGCCGGAGGGGCTTGGGAGTCAGGAGAGACCCTGGTGTGATCTGTGCCCTCTCCGCAAAGAGAGGTGCACTGCCTGACGGTCCCCCCACGTGAGGCTGCAGAAAAACAGAAATGCCCCTGCATCGTGGGCCCTGAAAAGCAGCAATCCATCTAGAAAGGAAATGGTTAAAACGGTCACATGCAAAAGGTCGGGGCTGATTATAGTCACCTGCCCCCTGGGAGGAAGGAAGCCCCTCCAGTGTCAGGGGGGATGAAAGTGTCCCCTTCCCGGCTGCCTGAAGGCAGACCTGACCCTTTGGACAAAAGCCAGGACGGTGCTGGGCTTCCTGAGAATCCTGATGGCTGCTTGCAAGAACCCGCAGATCTTTAAGTGAAGTCCAGGGGGGATTCAGGAGCCCGGGGAAGCCTGCAGAAAGCTGGCGCTGTGCGGGCTGGGCTGGGGGGTGGGGGGCGGGGTACAGCTTTCTGTACCCTCCCCCCCCCATTGGCTGTGTGACCATGACCTCAGTGGCCTTTGGGTTCCTCATATGTAAAGAGAAAAAACCAGAATCTGACCAATGTGCATCAAGGACTTTCTGCGCAGAAAAAGTACTCTTGGCCTGGAGGGGGGAACAAATAGATAAGGAAAAAAATATGCCAAGTGTTTTAGAAACGGAAAACGTGTCCTTTCTTTTTTTTTTTTTTTAAGTTTATGTATTTATTTAATTTATTTTAATAGTTTAAAAATATTTTTAATGTTATTTTTGATAGAGAGAGAGAGAGAGAGAGAGGATCCAAAGCAGGCTCCATGCAGACAGCAGAGAGCCTGACGTGGGGCTCGAACTCACGAACCGTGAGACCGTGACCTGAGCTGAAGTCGGAAGCTTAACTGACTGAGCCACCCAAGTGCCCGAAGTTTATTTATCTATTTTTGAGAGAGACAGAGCAAGCGCATGGGGGAGAGGGGCTGAGAGAGACAGAGAGAGAGACAGAGAGAGACAGAGGGAGAGAATCCCAAGCAAGCTCCATGCCGTAAGCACAGAGCCCAGTGTTGGGCTCGAACTCACCATCCATGAGTCCATGACCCGAGCTGATCTCAAGAGTCAGACACCTAACTGACTGAACTTCCCAGGCGCCCTGTAAACACATCCTTGTGGGCACGTGCCTCCATCAACAACACATCTAGCATCATAGGAACTTCCCTCTGGGTCTATCATTGTTCATAATAATGATAGCAAACCTGTGGGTGGCACTTTCTACCAGCCAGGCGGGGCTCCACGTGGTTTTCTTAGAACTCATTTTCTTAGAACTCCTTCATTCTTCACCTCAGTCCTATGCGGGAGGGAGTATCATTGTCCCCATTTTACAGGTGAAGGAGCTGAGACACAGAAGTTCAGTGACCGGCCCGAGGCCACACGGCCAGCCGCGGGAGCACAGGACCTGATGATCCCAGGCTCTCGGGCTGCCCCCACTGTGCTCTAAACCACCACAGCCACAGGACAAGGCACCTCTCCTCTGTCCCCTCACCACCGAAGCCCCACTTTCTGTTTGAACTTTGGGATCAGGAGTGTGAGAAAGTGGCTCAAAGAGTTAATAATTCATAGGAGCTAACTTTTCTGGAGATGCTTGCGTTCTAACAGAGATTACTGAACGGATCTTGGAAGGAAATCCCCAAGGGACCCCGTTTGGGCAGGGCTCCCTTTCTCAGTGGCCTTGAATGACACTGTGCCCCGGGAGGACCAGCCTCGAAGGTGGCTATTTTATTAAGTCTCAAAAAGGTACTCAGCATTATGGAACAGGAAGCCAGCTCACTATGGGCGTGAGGAATGTGGGATTTCTCCAGAAAGCAGAGCTGAGTCATGGCTCCCCTTGGCCTCTGAGGAGACCACCCCCCCCCCAACCCCCCGGCTCATGTCTGAAGGCCACCGGGCCATGCGTCATTTTTACAGGCTGCTGGGGGACCTGGAATCCTTTGCTTTCCCTCATGCCCTAATCTAACCCAGTGCTAAGTCTTTTTTTTTTTTTTTCCCCTCCCTCCTGGAAAGTAAAAAAGAAGAAGAAAGAAAGCTTAAACCCTGGCTTTCTTTTCCACGCCTTTTTAAATATAGTCCCTTTGCTGAGACTAGGGAGGGGGCGCTGTGTTTTTTTTTCTTTGTAGAGCTCACTACAGTTACACTTAGTATGGTAAAGTTACAGTTCATTTAAATTATTCAATTATTATGTACTTTTGTATTTTTATTTTTTCCTTTTTAGAAAAGTGTTTATTTTGAGAGAGAGAGAATGAATGCCAGTGGGGGAGGGGTGGAGAAAGGGAGACAGAAAGAGCATCCCAATCAGGTTCTGCACCCACTCGTGCAAAGCCCCCTGTGGGGCTCAATCCCATGAACCATGAGACCATGACCTGTGCTGAAACTAAGTGTCAGACACGTGGGACGCCCGGGTGGCTCAGTCGGTTGAGCGTCCGACTTCGGCTCAGGTCATGATCTTGCAGTTCATGAGTTCAAGCCCCACGTCGGGCTCTGTGCTGACAGCTCGGAGCCTGGAGCCTGCTTCGGATTCTGTGGCTTCCTCTCTCTCTGTCCCTCCCCCACTCACGCTCTCTCTCTCTCTCTCAAAAATAAAGAAAGATTAAAAATTATTTTTTAGAAAGAGTCGGACACTTAGCCAAATGAGCCACTCGGGCACCCCAGTTTATTTTATTTATTTAAAAATTTTTTTATTTTAACTTTTTTTTAATGTTTATTTATCTTTGAGAGAGAAAGAGAGAGAGAGAGCGCATGCGTGTGTGCTAGTGGGGGAGGGGCAGAGAGAGAGGAAGACACAGAATCCGAAGCAGGCTCCGGGCTCTGAGCCATCAGCACAGAGCCCTATGCAGGGCTCGACCTCAGGAATCATGAGATCATGACCTGAGCCGAAGTCGGATGCTTTACCAACTGAGTCACCCAGGCGCCCCAGTTTTTTTGTTTTAGAGAGAGTGAGAGCAGAGGAGAGGGGCAGAGGGAGAGAGAATCTTTTTTTTCAACTTTTTTTTTTTTTTTTTTTATTATTTATTTTTGGGACAGAGAGAGACATAGCATGAACAGGGGAGGGGCAGAGAGAGAGGAAGACACAGAATCGGAAACAGGCTCCAGGCTCCGAGCCATCAGCCCAGAGCCTGACGCGGGGCTCGAACTCACGGACCGCGAGATCGTGACCTGGCTGAAGTCGGACGCTTAACCGACTGCGCCACCCAGGTGCCCCCAGAGGGAGAGAGAATCTTAAGCAGACTGCACGTCAGCACAGAGCCCGACGCGGGGCTCGATCCCACAACCGTGGGATCATGGCCTGAGCCTAAATCGAGAGTCGGGCACTCAACCCACTGAGCCACCCGGGGGCCCCTATTATGTATTTTTTTAAACGTCTGCCTTCCGCATTGGACCCTGGTGTTGGAGGGCAGCTGATCTGCTCACCAGACTGGCATGGCACCTGGACTACGGTCAGCTGTCAACCACTTTGTTTAACGAACGAAGGCATTCGGACCGGCAAGGTCAGTGAGAACCTCCCCGAATGGCTTTGCTGTTTCCGCGGAGGGGAACCCCTTGACCCGGACGGGTCTGTAGAATGTGGCCGCGTCTTGAACTCGAGGAGGAAGATGGACCTTAGATGTTAAACTGTAGGCTCTGTGCTTAGAGATTCTATCTGCGACCCGCGTTCCTCCTGGTCACGTTCACTGGGACCCCACGGAGGCAGTCGGGCCGCGGACTGTCCACGGTGCCCGCCAGCATCCCCCATTCTGGGGCACCAGCCAGCCCCCCGGCAGCGCTTGGCCAAGGACTCCAGACCGTAGGACCCATCGAGGTGGGAAGTGGCCGAGAGTTCACTTGGCAGAATGAGGGAAGCCTGTTGTGTTTCTAGTTCATCGTTTACCTGGAAGAGAATTAAAGAGGAAAACTGTTTATCAATTTTCTCCTTCCTTCTCTCCTCCTCCCTCCCTCCCTCCCTCCCTCCCTTTCTTTCTCTTCTTCCTCCCTCCCTCCCTTCCTCCCTTTCTTTCTTTCTCTTCTTCCTTCCTTCCTCCTTCCCTCCCTTCCTCCCTCACTCCCTTCCTCCCTCCCTTCCTTCCTCCCTCCCTGTCTTTCCTTCTCTTCTTCCTCCCTCCCTCCCTTTCTCCCTCCCTCCGTTCCTTCCTCCCTCCCTTCCTCCCTCCTTCCCCCCCCTTTCTTTCTTTCTCTTCTTCCTTCCTTCCTCCCTTCCTCCCTCCCTGCCACAAAATCAAACAATAGAACAGTCATAGGGGAGTGGTCTTTGTTTTGTTCTCCACTGTATCCCCAGCACTTAGAACCCTGTCTGGATGCTCCACATGTTGAAGTGAGTGAGTGCCCAGAGCGCTCTGTCCTGCGTCTCCGGTGGGGGGGTTGCGCGTGGATGTGCCTACTTGCGCACCCCCTGCCTTTAGAAGTCACAGGACAGCGCGGCAGAAGCCCTGGAACCCGCTTTCTCTCCTGGGTGCCATCGCCCCCACTTTTGTCACCTGTGCCCCACGCCGGCTCCGGGGGATGGTGGGGACTAAGGGAGACTGGAAACCAGAGCCCATGGCTCTTACCTGGCTTACCAGAAACTTTCTGCTGAATTAACCGTCTTTTAAAATGTTTATTAGAGGGCGCGAGTGAGCAGGGGAGGGGGCAGAGAGAGAGGGAGAGAGAGAGAATCCCACACAGGCTCCGCGCTGGCAGACCTCAATCCCACAGTCCCTGAGACCCCGGCCTGAGCCAAAATCGAGTCAGGTGCTTAACGGACTGAGCCACCCAGGCGCTCCTGAATTAGCCATTCCTCAATCCATTTGGTGGGGGGAGGAGGAGGGTGAGGTTTCATTTATTGGGGGCTCCTGCTGTGCAGAGGGCTAACCAGCTCGGGCTCCCCAGGGCACCACAACAAGGCAGGAATGACCACCGGCTCTCTGCCTGCCCTGGTCCTCACTTACCCCTCTGCAGAGCTGGTACCCTCTTTGGATTAGGCGGGGAGGCCACCCAGAGGAAGACCTGAGGCCCTGCCCTGCCGGTGGCGGGGAGGGCACGTGTCCCCTGGACTGGGCCTCCGTGGGAATACGTGCGTGAAGGTGCTTCAGCGGCCGCCTCCGAGAGCCCCATCCAGGCCCCAGTCAGTGGATTCACCTCCACGGCTAACCGCTCTCGTAATTACACCTTGCGACGGCTCTGAGGGAGTGTTATGACCCTCCTTTGGAAGATGAGGAAACTGAAGACTGTAGCGATGAAGCTGGAAAGCGGCAGTGGACATGTGCGAGAAGAAACCTGTAGATTCCAAGAGAAAAGCTTTTTTCACTTCGATTTTTCTCTGGCTTTCCATGACTTTGCTAATGACCTTCCTCTGGTCGTCGAAAAGATTGCCTTCTGTGCGTATTCAGTTTCCTCGTGGGTGAAAGGGGAATGTTAGCACAGAATGCATGTGTGTGAGAGGCCCCAGAAATCTGTATTTAAATGTTTTCCCCGGGCGCCTGGGTGGCTCAGTCGGTTAAGCGTCAGCTGTCGATTTCAGCTCAGGTCATGGTCTCACCCTTTTGTGACCTCGAACCCCATGTCGGGCTCTGTGCTGACAGCGTAGAGCCTGCTTGGGATTCTCTCTCTCTCTCCCTCTGTCTCTCTCAAAATAAATAAATAAACTTAAAAAAATATAGATTTTCTCACCCTGTCTTTCATCTGTTACAGCAAAAGTCCAAAGGCTAAAGGAAGTTAATCAGAAGCCCTAAATAAACGATGAAAACTTTCCCATTCTGGGGCACCCGGGTGGCTCAGTCGGGTAAGCGTCCGAATTCGGCTCAGGTCATGATCTCTTGGTTCATGAGTTCAAGCCCCGTGTCGGACTCTGTGCTGACAGCCTGGAGCCTCTTTCAGATTCTAGGTCTCCCTCTCTCCGCCGCTCCCCCACTCATCCCTTTGTCTCTCTCTCTCTCTCTCTCTCTCTCTCTCTCTCTTTCAAAAGTAAATAAACATTAAAAAAAAATTTTTTCCCATCCTCTCCTCTCCGATTTTTAGGGGACTTTGTGTTTAAGGCAGTACTGAGTGCATTTGCTACGGTCAGCAAATACAGCCACACGTCAGGAATGTTAAGGAAACAATTCGGACATTACAGTGTTGGAGGAAATGACCCTTCCGGGTCTTTCTGACCTAGCGATTCTCATCCCCCCACCCCCTTCTGGCCAATCAGTGGGACATATATAGTGCCTGGAGAACTCTGGGTTGTCGCAGGCAGGGGAGGGATGGCCCTCCAGTGCATATAGGACAGCCACCCAGGGCAAAGAATTACCCGGCCCTAAGTGTTGGGGTTGAGGGAATCTTTTTTTTTTTTTTTTAAGGTTATTTATTTATTTTGAGAGAGAGAGAGAGAGAGAAAGCACTGGCAGGGGAGGGGCAGAGAGAGCGAGAATCCCAAGCAGGCCCCGCACCGTCAGCGCAGAGCCCGACGCGGGGCCCGAACTCACGTGAGCCTGAGCCGAAGTCAGACCCTTAACCAACTGAGCCTCCCAGGAACCCGGAGGGAAGCTTTTCTGCCAGGTTAGATAGTAGAGAGTAGGCACAGGGCGCCCTCGAAAGACTCAGGATCTTCGGATTCTCTCCCGTCCTTCTAGAAGACTTCAGGGTAAAGTAGGGGTTCTCATGAACCGCAGCTGCTTTCTGTGACCTAAGTCAGGGTCTCTCCTCCCGCAGAGGCTGACGCTTGTGCTTGGCCTGGCGACGCTGATTGCTGCCTTTGGGTCATCCTTCCAGTATGGGTACAACGTGGCCGTCATTAACTCCCCTGCCCAGGTAGGTCGTTGGGGTGCATGAGACACGCCCCCCACCCCCTGTAAACGGGAGGGGGTTTTGGAGCAGCCACCAAGGTGGTAGTGAGTGCACACTGGTGCACACAGTGGGTCTTCAGGTAACAGGGACGCACGGCCCAGGGCCTTGGGGATGAACCCGGCCCCGGCCTCGGCTTCTCATGGAGCGCCAGGCCTGGCTGGGTGCCCCGGGGTTGGCCTCGGGGGTGCGGCTGGGGCTCTGGTCTTCTGCGGCCTCGTGCTCCCCAGACGAGTCTGGAGGGTCAGGGGTCATGCAAAGGACCGGAGGACTGGAGTTAACAGCATCCTGGGCCGCGTGCACATCGGAGGCCCGGACAGCCCTCCCCGCGGGCGCCCCTGCTAATTGCTTGGTCCCTACTCCCTTTCTTCCCCCGACTGGTGTTGGCGTCTTGGGCCCCGGTCATCCAGCGGGCGGCCTGACCGCGTAGGCCTTCCGTCTGCAAAGCCGGGTCCAGGCACACGGGCGCTCTGCTCTGCTTTTGTTCTGCAGTTCATGAAAACGTTTTACAACAAGACCTACTATGAGCGGAACAATGACTACATGGACGAGTTTGCCTTGACGTTGCTGTGGTCTGTTTCCGTGTCCATGTTTCCCTTCGGAGGCTTCGTCGGGTCCCTCATGGTCGGCCCCCTGGTGAATAACTTTGGCAGGTAAGGAAAGGTGCGTTTCCAACTCCTGTAGCTCCCAGACCCCATCGGTTTAAAACGCAGGCCTCAAGCTGAAATCGTCTGTTTGTAAAACTAGGTACTAACCGCTGTGATGATTGCTGATGTCTCACATGGTCTTAAGGAGACCAGATGTTGACCTGGGGACCCAGCAGGGTCTCGGGGCAACAAGTGGGAGCGATGGGTGTCAGAATCCCGGGGCAGACCCAGAAAGAGCAGAAAGTGCTTGGGAGGTCAGAACTCCCTCTCTCTGTTCTCTTGCCCTACGGGTCTTTTCCTTACCAGAAACCAAAACCAAGTTCTGCCCTCTTCGTTTGTTTTTTGTTTTTGCCTTTATTTTATTTTTTTAAAGATTTTTTAAAGTTTATTTACTTTGAAAGAGAGGGTGTACGTGAGTGGGAGCGGAGGAGGGGCAGAGAGAGAGACAGGGAGAAAGAGAATCCCAAGCAGGCTCCGTGCTGTCAGCACGGACGCGGGGCTCGAACTCACAGATCGTGAGATCATGACCTGAGCCAAAACCAAGAGTCAGGTGCTTACCGACTGAGCCACCCAGGCATCCCCTCCCCCCTTTTTTATTTGCCTTTAAAAGAGTCAAACACCAGATAATATGGCCAAGGTGTCAATCCCGATGTAGATCATAAGTGTTCTTAAGCCCTGCCTCCCAAACTAACACAAACTCACTACTCTGTTCTTTCACCTCGGGATCAAGTAATAGGCTAAATTGGGTCCAAATTAAATGC
Source organism: Panthera leo (assembly GCF_018350215.1). Classification (NCBI taxonomy): domain Eukaryota; kingdom Metazoa; phylum Chordata; class Mammalia; order Carnivora; family Felidae; genus Panthera; species Panthera leo. The sequence goes on along the minus strand of NC_056686.1, from coordinate 6,320,343 downwards.
CTGTAAAACCCTGAAATGGCTGAGATTAATGTCAGGCACTCGACTGTGAAATCCTGTAGACCCAGGACACCTCTCACCCTGAGTGTTCTGGATGTCAAGGGCTGAGCTTGTATCTTTGCCCCCAGTTCCAGAAACATTAGAGATTCTCGTTCTGTAGTTGATTCCAAAAAAGGTCCTTAAGACATCACACCCCCTTGTGTAAATTCCATGGGCATGAGAGAGAGGCCTTGTTATGAACACTATCAAAGAGCTCCTCCCCACCAGCCCTTTCCCTGAGCACACAGACGCCGGCCAGGTAAGATCTCTTCTCACCACAGATCTTGCTAGGTTGAGAATCAAGGCCAGAACCCAGTGCCTTCTCCAGTATTTTTCAAAAAGAGTCTGAAACTAGCAACATACAACCTCTGGTTTGGGAATCTAAGATCCTAAGGCCTTCCTGGAAGGTTGGTGTTGAACTCAACAGTTCTCCCTAGGGGCCTCGGGGACCAGGACATCAAATGAGGTCACAGATCTGCAGGACAAGTCTCCTCTGAGTGAAGGACTTACAGTTTTGGTCCACGGAGGCAACGGACAGTCACTTGTCCAGCTTTCTGCTTTGGAATGTGATAAGTTTTTGGGGCACCTGGGGGGCTCAGTCAGTTGAGCATCTGACTTGGGCTCAGGTCATGACCTCTTGGTTTGTGAGTTCGAGCCCTGCGTCGGGCTCTGGGCTGACAGCTCGGAGCCTGGAGCCTGCTTCGGATTCTGTGTCTCCCTCTCTCTCTGCCCCTCCCCTGCTCACACTCTACATCTCTAAAACATAAACATTAAAAAAAAAAAAAAAGAATGTGATGAATGTGGTTTTCTGAAGAACCTGTTCCTGAAATAACCATAGCAACTAACAGTTGACTGATGGGTTGACTTTAGGGTTATTAATTCCCCTAATCCCTACAAAAGCCCCATCATCTCCTTTTTCAAAATGAGAAAACAAGGCACAGAGAGATGCTGTAACTTACCCAAGATTATACAGCTGGGAGGAAATTTCACCCCCCTGCATGTCCCGAGTAACTGTTATTTCAGGCAAGTATCTTAATCTGTTGCTTTATTTTTAATCATATCCATAGTATCTTTTTCACACGAGATGTTTAAACGTTCGAGTGGTCAGATTTAACTCTCGGTTACGGTTCTTGACTTTTGCGCCTGAAGACGGCCTTCCCTACCTGGAGTCCCACGGATAGCCTTCTATAGTTCTAAAAATAGTGTTACAATTCTGTGTTTCGCAGGGAGATCTGGCGTTTTATCTGGTGTGGCGTTTTAACATTGAAAGATTCGCATATATGCTGTTGAATTCGATCTGCTACTATTTCGTTTAGGACTTCTCCCTCTATGTGGTCTAAGTGGGGTTGGCCTATGCGATCCTTCTAATGTCATTCCCTGATCTGGGCCGCAGGATTACACTAGAATCATGCGAGCGTATGGTTTCCGGAACCCGTCAGTGTATCGTAGCAGGCGGCCCTCTTCCTCTGCTCCCCACCGCTGACGTGCTCTGCACTGTGGTCATTGCTGTTGGCTCCCACAGAGAATGTTCCCGCCGCAGGCTGTGCACTTGACCTCCATCGGTCTCCATCACAGCGTCAAACAGCAGCAAAGGCCACTGCTGTAGCCGGGCAGACCCTTGGCGAACATCTGCAAAGACAACAGCTGAACCCTTAACCCAAACTAACTGAGATTTTGTCCTCGGCAGGAAAGGGACCTTGCTCTTCAACAACATCTTTTCCATAGTGCCTGCCGTCTTAATGGGGTGCAGCAAGGTCGCCGGGTCTTTCGAGATGATCATTTTGTCCAGACTTTTGGTGGGAATATGTGCAGGTAAACGGTGCTACGTGCGACGCCTCTGTCATTCAGGATAATCGAGGAGGAGGGGGAGGCGGGGGCAGACTCCGGGGTCTGGATCGTTCTGGAACCGCTGAAGCACATAGACACGAGCTGTTCCTCTGTCCTGACGCTTCTCAGATGCAGTCAAGGGACCGAGCTTCGCTGTGATGCTTCCTGCAAAGAGAGCTGTTCTGTGAAAGACAGAAATCCAGAGTCCTGTTCGCAAGGGCACTTCCTTTCCTTTCCTTTCCTTTCCTTTCCTTTCCTTTCCTTTCCTTATCTCCGTGTTTTCCCAGCTATAGGTGGGGCCAGTGAGTGGGTGGTGCCCCTGATTAGTGAGCAGCTTTTCCTTTTCTTTTTCTCTTTTTAAGTTTATTTATTTGGGGGAGGGGGAGGGGCTCCTGCCCGAAGCGGGGCTCGAACTCACAAACCGTGAGATCGTGACCTGAGCCGAAACCACCAGTCAGATGCTTGATGGACGAAGCCACCCAGGTGCCCCAGCATTTTCTTTTTCTAGGCAGAGTGTAGACCGTGTCGTGTGCAGTAGGGGCAAGGGCGGTCTTCGGAAACTTGTTTCGGTGACTTATCCGTATACGTGGGTGAGAACCAGGTTGCAACGTTAAACGTGTCTCCCCATTTTTACCGTGGGTCGTGGTCAAAAACGCATGAGAAACAATCTAATGTAGGAATCCCTCCGCCCAAGAAGAGTTAATGATAGCAACCTGTCACCTTCTAGAGGGAACGTGAAGTTTGCAGAAGGATTTTTAGGGGTTCTTTTCACCTATTCCTCCAGGGTCCACCTGCTGAAGAGGGTAACGCTCACTCGCCTGAGGTCTCTGGTCTCGTAACCCCCGGAGCTGCTTTGCAAACCCTCCAGAGCTATGGCCCCCCGGGCCGCACTCTGGTGGTCGTAGAAAACTCCCCCGTGATTCCTTCCGACCGAAAAGATGTGGTTAAAGCCACGCCTGTGGTCTTCCCCCCACGTGGCATTCTTTTGTAGACTGTGTTTCCCAGGGCTGGAGGGGGCAAGTAGGACACCCGCCCTCGGGGGCCGTGCACCTTCAGGGCGGGCGCCCCCAAAGGGCTGCATCCTGGGCGCCTCGTCAAGCAACCCTGCACCCGGCCCTGGCATTGGCAACCAACTCTCGTTTTCTGCCTCCAAACACGGGGATGGGGTGAGCGGATGATTTGGCCTGATGTCCGCAAGCCCCTCAGCTGGCCCTCCTGGGCGGTGGGGGAGAGGGCGAGGAGCCCGGTGTCGGGGGAAATGGCAAGGAACTGCGAGGCTGGGGGACAAAAGAGGAAATCAGCCTCCCTGAAGAGAGAAGAGGTCATGTCCCGGCGGGAATGATGGGCCCCATGGCAAGCGTCGCCCTACTGCTTTCCCTGAGAGCGCCTGGACGGGTCTCTGCCGCCTTGGTCTGGCCCTGCTCCCGCCTCCCGCCTCCCCCTGCAGCGGGGCTCCGCTAATAAAGAATAGACGATTCCGGGGCGCCTGGCTGGCTCAGTTCAGCGTCCAACTCTTGACTTTGGCTCACGATCGTGGTCATGATCTCACGGTTCGTGAGTTTGAGCCCTAGCGTCAGGGTCTGCACTGTCAGCAGAGGCTGCCTGGGATTCCCTCTCTCTCACGCTCTCAAAATAAATACATTTAAAAAAAGGAAAGAAAGAAAAAACAAACGATTCCTGGAAGTCACCGGCAGTGGACAGGTGCAGGCAGGCACTTTTCTCTTGACCGTCCAGCACTCCAGAGTTGTTTCCCACAGGGAGATATTAGGCTCCAATAGTTAACAAATCACCAAAACCCCAACCTTTACTCTTAAGCATTACTTCTAAGTCCGTGGTTCTCAAACTTTTTGGCCTCAGGATCTTCTTTTCTTTTCTTTTCTTTTCTTTTCTTTTCTCTTTTCTTTTCTTTCTCTCTTCTTTCTTTCTTTCTTTCTTTCTTTCTTTCTTTCTTTCTTTCTTTTTCCCTCCCCCTCCCTCACTTTCTCTTAGGTGTTTTTATTATAGCACAGGGACAGGACCCATGGGCAGAAAGAGTTGCTGCCTCAGGACCTTTTTACACTCTTAAAATTATTGAGGGCCCCGAAGAGCTTTTGCTCGTGTGGGTTGTATTGGCCAATATCTACCATTTACAAATTGCAGCCAAGAAATGTTTTCATTTAATTCATCTAAACGGCAACAATAAGCCCGTCACACGTCTCTGTGAAAATAGGCGTATATTCTGAAACAAAGAGTTTCAGCGAGAAGGGTGGCATTGCTTCACGGGTTTGCAAAGCTCTTTAATGTCCCGCCTCATAGAAGACGGCTGGCTTCTCAGACCTGCTTCTGTGTTCTGCTGGCCGTGACCTCACACGGCGGGGAGCCTCTGGAACACTCCACCATGTGGGCACTATACAGGGCAGTATCTCAGGATTGTTGGAAGATGGTTTTGACCTCAGAGGCCCCCTGAAAAGGTGTCGGGAGTTTCCTAGGTCCTCAGATCCCCCTTGGAGAAGGGACGGAGTCATAATCCATTCGCAGTGAATTCTTGCGCACGGTTCCCGAGAAATTCTGGGCGGTGTGTGAGTCGGCAGCTGCTGCTCAGACACCCTAAAAAATAAGGGAGCAGCTGGTCCCCCAAAGGGAGTGTGGCGAGAAGGGGGGCGCAGGAACAGACGTGAGCAGGACTTGAGACAGAGTTCACTGGCTTTTAGTCAACTTGTGTGGCCAGAAGACCAACTGCTTTCATGGAAGGAATTTCAAATGTAAAAGCTGCTTTCTCTGACTCTGTCAGAACATAGAGGCTGGTGTTGCCCGGTGGAGTTTGTTTGTCTGTTTATTTATTTATGAGAGAGGGCCTGAGGGATCAGCGAGGGGTAGAGAGAGAGAGGGAAAAAGAGAGAATCCCACGCAGGCTCCGAGCTGTCAGCACAGAGCCCCCTGTGGGGCTCGAACCCACGAGCCGTGAGACCGTGACCTGAGCCGAAGTCAGATGTTTAACCGACTGAGCCACACAGGCACCCCACCAGTGGAGCCACTCTTAAGACAGGTTAGAGATTGCTTCCCACCGGCAGGAAGGGGACCCCGTCTCTCACAAACCTTCTGAGGTTTGCCTTTTCAATTTTGTCCCTGGTCAAGTGAAAAAGAACTTGCTGCTGAGAAGCGTCCCCCGCCCCCTGACCCTTGAGTGGTGACCATGGAGCCTGCCCCTCAAGGGCCCCTGCTTCTTCCCAGCCCTGTGGGCACTAGGCCTGCGGGGTCTCCCCCGACCCCTCCACCAGACTTCTAAGGGCTGATATTGCTGTGACAACTGGAAAGAATTGGTGAACAGCGAGCCTCTTTTAAAACACTAAGCAGATATCTTTGGGCAGAATCACAAAGCTTCAATGCTTGGCTCTCAGAAGTTTCCCTCCTAACTGGATGTCATCAAATACCCTCCTGTTACCAGCAGCTCTTAACCTCCAAGCGCCCCACACTGTTCCCGTGGCCTCCCTGTGGCCGGAGCCTTCTCAGACCCCCGTCCCTCTGAGCCCCAGCGTGAGTCGGTACAATCCCAGCAATGACCCACCTGGCCTTTGTCCAAGATTCTCAGTCTCTCGGGCTTTTGGGAGAATTAAATGGGACAATATATGTGAAAGTGCTTTGGAGCCTATAAAATTAGGTTCTGCCTTTAAGAGGGTCAGATTCCGGAAAGATGAGAAAACTTAAAAGTTTAAGTATTGGGGGTTTAGAAATAGCATAGGTATTGCAGAAATCCCGGGTTGTAGTTTTTCCATGACGTGTCAGTGTGTAATGCTTACTGATAGCTAGAACGTGTGCTTCAACGTCTGTGGGCATCTCTGTGCGTCAGTTTATTATGTAACATACCTTCTCAGAAGGTGAAGCTGCTGGGCAGGGGTCCTTGGCCTTGTGTTAACAGATTCCCCTAAGGAGCCAGAGAGGAGAGGGTGCCAGACCACACCCGGGCTTTTCCTCCCTGGGACTAAGCCAGTTAGGAGGAAAGATCGGGGGGCCCAGCTGGCTCAGTCTGGTAAACGTCTGACTCTTGATTTCAGCTCAGCTCATGATTTCATGGGTTGTGGCTTCAAGCCCCGCGTTGGGCTCTGTGCTGACAGCTCAGAGCCTGGAGCCTGCTTCAGATTCTGTGCCTCCTTCTCTCTCTCTCTCTCTGTCCCTCCCCTGCTCATACTCAGAAACAAACATTAAAAAAAAAAATGAATGTGTTTGAAGACAGAGCCTGTCCCGGTCAGACTAATGTTTCCTGATGGTGTTTTCACTTCAATCCTGCCAGGTCTGTCTTCCAATGTTGTCCCTATGTACCTGGGAGAGCTGGCCCCTAAAAACCTGAGGGGGGGCCTCGGGGTGGTGCCTCAGCTCTTCATCACCATCGGCATCCTCGTGGCTCAGATCTTCGGCCTTCGGAGCCTCCTCGCGAGCGAAGAAGGTAAGCTCAAGATGCCTCTGGACCACATTCCTCTTTCTGCCTGGACGTTTCTGTGGGCTGCTCTTTCCTCTCCAGTCGTGTCCAGGCAAGTGTCCTTGGCTCACTGCCCTGGCCCCATGATGTTGGTGTGGTATTTGCACAGAACAGGCCCCGAACAAGGTGGCGGGGCCCATGTGGCTAATATTTTCCAGTCCCTCCTAGGACACAGAGGAGGGGGCTTTAGCGTGAGCAGGAAGTGTCTTTGTCTGACTTTCTCTTGGCTTGCGTGGTGGCCAAGCGAGGGGCCCGAGGCATGGTAATGACCACCGCCAGTGTGCTTGAGGCCTCACTCGAGCCTCCCAGCATGCTGCTGCCTGGTTGGGAGGGTGGGGGGTCCTGTGCCGGTCCTACTCTGTAGACCAGGAAAGAGGGAGCCCCCTAGGGGTAAAATGGTGAGTCTCAGGGCCGGTACCCCTTCTAGACCCTGACTCTGGAGCCTCCCCACTTTCCTCGGGAGCCCAGGCCCAGCACACCGTAAGTGAGTGCATGGTGACTGGTAACTGTCACTGCTTCTGCATGACCTCCCCCTTCTGGTCTCGCAATCCCCATTAATGGTAACACCAGCCAAAACATACAAAGTGCTTACGGTGGGCCAGGCACCAAGTCTTTCAATGAAGTCCATTTAATCCTCCAAATAGTCCTGTAAGGCAGGTGTTATCATTATACCCGTTTTCCAGATGCAGAACCTGAGGCATAGAGAGGTTGGACACCAGGTCCAAGGTCTCATTAGGACACAAATCCAGGTGGCTTGGGCCGGGCTCCACATGAAACGACCACTGTCTTCCTTCCAATCACCCTCGTAAGGAGCGGGGACCAGGGCAGGGGCTAAGTTCCTGTCTCCCAGTGATGTCACCTATACACCCGCAGGACCCAGGGCAGCCTCAGAGCCCCGGTGTCGGTGAAGTGCTCTCTGGTGTGCCCAGCGAGGGGGGCCTCAGAGCGGGCCCGACGGAGGGAGTAGGACCAGCCTTCCAGACGTGGGCAGACGGGGCACACCTGTGGAATCTCCCTGCCACGTTCAGGAACCGCAAATGTGTGGGTTTCATTTGTCCCTCCATCCTCTATGGAGACCATTTTGTCATCGGTGTCCTTCCTCTGGACACAGTGTGGAGGGCGGGGCTTGGCCTTATTCTCCAGCTCAACTCCTGGCACGTGCATACTGCTAGATGCTCAGAGAACAAGGAAGGAAGGAAGCCCACAAGAGAACGTTGGCACAGGAGGCAGGCGGTCATGGAGCAGAGGTTGAGAACGGGTGTCCCGGTCTTCTCGGAAAGCAGATGGAAACAGGGTCCGGGATTAGCCGGGCCCTGGATTTGGAGTCAAGGGAGGGGAGGAGATCAGGAAAAAGAGGATCCAGCCGGCAGAGCGGTGGGCAGGGCAGAAGTTGAACTCATCGCATGGCGTGTGTTCTTAGGAGGAAGCGTCAGAGGCCGAAACAAGACCTGGAAAAGATGATGTCTACACAGGAGGCTCTTCTTTGTTTATTCCTCTCCCACATCAGGAGTGAGACCCCCTGGGGGTGACGGGGCCATCGCCTTAGGTCGGAGTCCACGCCTGTATTACACTGGGTTAAGAGTCCGCAGGGGAAGGGGGAGGCCTGCTGCGGCCCTCAGCCCTGGCCTTCCCACCCCCACAGGGGGCCACCGTGCTGACGGTTACCATCATCGCATCCTTGCACCGCCCCCGCCCCCCATGGTTTTGTTTTTTTTTTTTTTTTTTTTTTTTTTTTTTAACCACCTTTTGCAAAGATAGAGTTAATTTTCCGCTCCTGGACTTTATCCAGTTGGACCCCATTGCGTAGATCGTTGCACCAGACACTGAGTTTCGGGGATGGGCTCCCGCCGTGGTTTGTACAGACTTCTATCGTATGGCTACGCCATGGCTTCTGTGGCCCCTCTGTGCTGTGGACGTGGCATTGCTTGCGGCTTCCGTGTCTGTGACCAGTGCCGCTCCGACCCTGCCGGACCAGGCGTCCTGGTGGCCCCGCATATTCAGGGCGCTGTGTCAGAGCACGGGACGGTGTGGGGTGTCGTCAGCTCTGTGTCGAGTCAGGGGACAGGGCGGCCGGCCGGGCTCCGGGGCGGGAGGGGCTGGGGAGGGGCGAAGGCAGCTCTCACCTGGGCACTGGCCTCCTTGCAGGCTGGCCGATCCTCCTCGGGGTGACCGGGGTCCCCGCGGCTCTCCAGCTCCTACTATTACCCTTTTTCCCCGAGAGCCCCCGGTACCTGCTGATTCAGAAGAAGGACGAGGTAGCTGCCCAAACCGGTAAGGCTCCACCGTGCAGGGGGCGGAGGCCGCGGCGTCTCTGCTCCGGGAAGTTGGGGTCCCCTGAGCCCGCCCCCTGCTCCCCTCCCTTAGCGCTGAAGAGGCTGCGTGGCTGGGACGACGTGGGCCCCGAGATGGAGGAGATCCGGCAGGAGGACGAGGCCGAGAGGGCCGTGGGCTTCGTCTCCGTGCTGAAGCTCTTCCGCACGAGGTCCCTGCGGTGGCAGGTCATCTCCGTCATCGTCCTCATGGGCGGCCAGCAGCTGTCGGGCGTGAACGCGGTACGGGGGCCGGGGGGGTGCTGGGCGGGGCGCTGTCGTCACACAGGGGGCCCCGAGCACCCCGCCAGCCTCTGGGGTGCCTTCCAGATCTACTACTACGCGGACCAGATCTACCTGAGCGCGGGGGTGAAGGAGAATGACGTCCAGTACGTGACAGTGGGCACCGGGGCCGTCAACGTGCTGATGACCGTCTGTGCCGTGAGTCCCCGACAGCCACCAAGGACGAGGGCATCTTGAGTGTGTGTGTGTTCGGGGGGGGGGGGGGGGTCCTAGCTGAGGAAAGAGCCAGATCGGAGGTGGTGATGTGCCTCTTGGCCTCCTCATCTCCGGGCCACTTGTCAGATGACAGCCTGTCTCTTGGGGGGGGTGGCAGCCTGTGCCAGCCCCCGAGATGGAGACCCCCTGCCCTCCACTCTGGAAGCTTCCGCCGTGTGAGGTGGCTCTTCCCCAATCTGTCCCATGTGTGGTTACTACCTGTGCCCTGGACTGGGCAGGGCGGTGGCCTGCTGGGGGGCAGACACACGGGCAGGCGGGCACACAGCTGCCCCTTCGGAAGGGGGGTTTGGGAGACGGGCGGAGGACTTCCTGCGCAGGCGGCTCTAGCAGGGGTGCGGCCTCCTGTCTAGCGGGGTTGCTGAGCCTCCCTGCTTGCCCTCCGCCCCCTCCCCTGCAGGTGTTCGTGGTGGAGCTCTTGGGGCGAAGGTTCCTGCTCCTTCTGGGTTTCTCCGTCTGCTTCACGGCCTGTTGTGTGCTGACGGTGGCCCTGGCCTTGCAGGTGAGGAAGGGGGGGGGTGTGGTGGCGGCTGGAGAGCCCTGTCCGTCCGCTGAGCCCTCACTCGCATGGTAAGGAAAGTGACCAACATGATCTTTTCGCAACTACGATGAATCAGACGCCTGGGGACCATCTGCCCCCTGGGCCCCCCTGGGAGCCTCCACGTCTAAGTAGCCCACTGCCGGGGCGCCTGGGTGGCTCAGTCGGTTGGGTGTCCGACTTCGGCTCGGGTCATGATCTCGCGGTCTATGGGTTCGAGCCCCACGTCAGGCTCTGTGCTGACAGCTCGGAGCCTGGAGCCTGCTTCGGAGTCTGTGTCTGTCTCTTTCTCTCTGCTCCTACCCCGCTCATGCTCTGTCTCTCTTTCTCTCTCTCTCTCTTAAAAATGAATAAATGTTAAAAAAAAAAAAAAAGATTTTAAGTAGCCCGCTGCCCACTTCCGGCCGATTTCCCAGATGCATCCGGGTGGCACGGCCTGCTGGGGAGCCAGGTGCCCTCCTTGCCCGGCCCGGCCACAGCCCCTGGGGACCAAGATGCCCCACCCAGGTCGTCTCTGCCCTGCCAGGTGTGATCCAATGTCCTCTCCCCACAGGACACAATATCCTGGATGCCTTACGTCAGCATCGCCTGCATCATCGCCTACGTCGTGGGACACGCCCTTGGGCCCAGTATGTTCCCTAGAGCTGGCTCTCCCTGGTTTTGTCTCCTCCTTTCCTGAACCAGAAACTTCTGGCTTGGGTCCCCTGGAGAGGCTCCTTGGAGGCCTCATGCAGCCCCAGAATGGCCTCTCCCCCTGCCTTCCTGTCGCGCAGGGGTTTGCTCAGAGGGTTATTAGAGTGACGGCGCTAAAGCGGCCTTCGCCGTGTGGGTTGAAACAGGCTACCCCGTGCGATTGGCGTAGAGAGCCTTGCGGTGGTCCCGGGCCCCTTTTAGGGACCTCACAGGATGTCACCTGCGGTGCCATATTCTTGCTGTTGGCCTTCTCGCGCTGCTTCTCCGCCAGCCCGGGAGTCCCGGAGACACCCCGCTCCTCGGGCCGGATGCCTCGGGCGCCCCGCGCACGGCAGGGCCTCCGGGACCCTTGGCGGGCTTGCCTGCTTCCAGAGGAGACAGCTCCTCCTCCTTCCCCCTCTGCCCCCCAAGGCCCCGTCCCCGCGGTGCTCATCACGGAGACCTTCCTGCAGTCCTCCCGGCCGGCCGCCTTCATGGTGGGGGGCAGCGTGCACTGGCTCTCCAACTTCACGGTGGGCTTGATCTTCCCGTTCGTCCAAGTGAGTGCCAGCCGCCCCGCCTCCCCCCCCCGCCCCCTGCACAAAATCCTCACGCGGTGAAGGGAGAAGCTTCTGGAGAAGGTGAGCCCCACTTGCCCTTCCCACAGGTGGGCCTCGGAGCCTACAGCTTCGTCATTTTCGGCGTGATCTGTCTTCTCACGACCATCTACACCTTCCTGGTGGTCCCCGAGACCAAGGCCAAGACCTTCATAGAGATCAATCAGATTTTCACCAAGATGAATAAGGTGTCAGAGGTGCGCCCGGAAAAAGAGGAACTGGAGGAATTTCCACCCTCTACTCGGGGGCAGTAACTCGAGGGAAGGAGCCTGCTGAGCGGGTCTGCGCCGGCTTCCCTCCCGGGCTTTTGTCCCGGCCAATAGCCGTGAACGTGCGGGACTAGGCGCCGTCCGGGGTGGAAGGCACCGGGGCTGTGCCGTCTGTCTCCAGATGACCGCCGTCAACCCCGAGTCACGGGGGGCAGGCGCCCCTCGCCGCGCTGGGCTAGCCGTCAGGTCCTGATAACGCCGGCTCTCACGACAAAAATCATTAGTGTGGTGGCGGGATGGAAAGAATCACATCCGGCCAGAGAAACACCTCTTCTGAAATCCGTGGGTCTTCTGGGGACCGGAGGCCTGCGTTCAGGGGAATTCTTCCTCTTGCCCGATCCGTCTCCAGAAACACCAGTCCTGGAAAGTGTGATGACTGAGAAGCTGCGAAGCAGGTCCCTATGGAGACTTCAATGGAGTCGGAGCTTGTTAATTCCGGATTATATTGCTGAAGGGCAGTGAATGGCATTGCCTCTGAATGCTCAATAAAACACATATGATCCCTTTTACCCAGACATGCTTCTTTCCTGTGAGCAGGTGGAAGAAGGCAGCGGGAGGGGTGTGTGTGCGGGGGTGAGGGGGTCCCTGCTCCTTTGAGCAGTTCGATCTTGCTGGAGCATCAGCCCCTTGAGAGCATGAGTTTGGCCACTTTTGCTTATCCCGGAATCCCGCTGCCTGGACCCGGCCTGGCGTACAGGAGGCCCTCAGACAGTATTTGCTGGAAGGGGAGAAGCAGGAGCTGAGATGGTGAGGCCACCTGTAGGATGTGAGATCTGCTCCCTGCTCCGGGGAGTTAGGGAGGCAGACCCAGGGCCGCTGGGGGTGCTTGGGACGGGAGCAGCTTTTGTGGGGGTGGAATGGGGATCCCTCAGGTGATGAGCTAAATAAATCACTTAGAGGAGAAGTAAACAGTTCGCTGCTGTGGTTGGACCACACTGTGTCCCTGTGTGGGAAGGGGGTGCGGGAAACAGTCACGGACTTTCTCGGCACCGAGGCAGTGCAGCCGGATGTGTGAATCAAGGAACCTCTAGCCTGGGGGAGGCTGGACCTCACGTCCTTGGTCCTGCCGCTTAGTAATGGTGCAATGTGGGTACTTACTCAGCTTTTCTGTTCCTCAGCTTCCTCTTCCATTAAATGGAGCTAAGAACAAGTGTCTCACGTGGCTATGGGATTGAAATAACAGGCGTGTGGTGCTTCGATCAGCGGCTGGCCTGCATTATCTCCGCGGTTATTTTTAAGTGCTTGGGAATGAGCGTCGGTCTTGAGGACAAATAAACTCACAGGTAAAATGCAGCGAGAGACCACTCTTCATATACAACTGCGATTAAACAATTCAGTAAATGGATGGCAGACGGTGGGAGGTTACAGATAAGCCAAGATAAGGAGTCTAGGATGATCCACATGATCATAAATGAGCGTTGGAGATACTGGTATGAGGTCACGTTCAGTTTGCTATAAACACGGATGGCTACAAATAGGAACACTTACAGACACGTGTATTTACACGGGTTACAAAATACAGGAGGAGGGGCACCTGGGCGGCTCAGTCGGTTAAGCGCCCGACTTCGGCTCAGGTCATGATCTCGCAGTCTGTGAGTTCGAGCTCCGCGTCGGGCTCCGTGCTGACAGCTAACATCTTCTGTCCTGAAGATAACACAGGCGTGGGGTGATCACCGAGTCTGAGGGAGTTGTGTGGCAGTAATAAGGACCCGGTGAGCCTTCGGTAGGGGGGCCAGTTGGTAAGAAACAAGGGGGTCCCTGCAGAGCCAGCAGCAGTCAGGCCAAGATGCCAGGGAGAGTTCAGAGGGAGAGCTGTTGGCTTTAGGGACCCTAGGCCCCCACAGTAAGGCACCTGGCCCCCTGCCGGCTTCCCAATGGGCCAGGAGTAAAGGGTGTGGGGAGGTTTGGGGAGAAAACATGTTGCGATGGAGGTGTTTTATTGAAAACCTAGAAGTGTCTAGAAGGATGTCAGCCATATGGCTCTGGAACTCAGGAGAGAGAGACCACAATCACATCGCTTTTATTACAGTATATCGACATAATTGTCCTTTATTATTGTGTTAATTTCTTACTGTGCCTAATTAACAAATTAAACTTGATCATAGGTATGTATGCATGGGAGAAAACAGTGTATCCAGGGTTCAGAGCTGTCCGCGATGTCCCTTGGGGTCTTGGAGTGGATCCCCTGTGGATAACAGGGTGACTGTATTTCTTGCTGTCTCCCTTCACAATTTCTGGTTGAGTGTGTGTTTTATCACATGACGTGTACGTATACATAACTTATAAAAAATAAATATGCATACACTGGAGGTTTGTGTTCAAAAGTTAGTGACTGATGGGGGCGCCTGGGTGGCTCAGTCGGCTAAGCATCGGACCCTGATTGATCTCACAGTTCGTGAGTTCGAGCCCCAGGTCGAGCTCTGCGCTGACAGTGCGGAGCCTGCTTGGGATTCTGGGACAGAGGGCTTGTGGGACAGAGTCTGAAATCCCACTCTGGAATGGGAGTGGGGCGGGGTTTTGCCATCTGAAAGTCTGTCCCCTTAAGGGCTGGCTCCTCGGTCCCCAGAGGAAGAGTGAGGAGATAAGGACCTGTGATCGTCACACCCTCATGTGCGCGGGGTTCGTCGTGGAATCATGGGAGACTCGGGTCTGTCACCCGCATCGGGCACAGCACAGCGACGCACACACGGCCTCTTCTGTCTGCAAGGAATTTAGAGTCAGCCAGGAGGATGGAAACCACATTGCCCCGTGGTAAAAAGGGACAGAAGGGGAGATTGCTGCGTCTGGTTCTGAGTCTGCTGTGAGCCTTGTCTTAATCAGCTGAGCAGCCCCAGTGGCCCTTGCTGGCACTTAATAAATGTTGGATGAATGACTGTGGGCCAGAATCGTCTTCGGGGAAAAGGTAAACCATGGGCCGAGCCTTCAGGAACGGGTGAGGCTCGTACAGGAATAGAGGATAAGGCGCTTGGAAGGGTAGCAGGGAAGAGAGCGGTGTGCACATCGTGAATCGAAGACATTCACTCAGCAAGTATTTGTTGAGCACCTACTGTGTGTCAGGCATTGGGTATAACGGATCTAATGGTCAAAAATATAAGTAAACAAATACTTAAAGTTATCGCAGGGAGTATTCAAGGTAAAGTTTGAGAGAGCGGCAGGTAAGGGGTGAGGGGTCCCCGAGGAGACGTCCCCAGGAGGTGACATTTGTCCCGTGGTCTGGAGGAAGGATGTTTCAAGCGCAAGGAACGGCATGGAAGGAGGCTGGTTTTGCCATCGACTTGACTTGACTTTGCCGCTGACCGAGTTGACTTGTGATTGGGGTCGACTCAGAGAAAGTCAGGGAAGGCACACGGAGTTTAACCCTTGTGATTAGACCGTGAGCACTGGGGCCAACCGGAAGAAGCATGCCCGAAGTACAATGTTCAACCAGCTGACAAAGCAGCAGTATCTGGCAGACTAGCACTCGACTAGCACTCAAGAGTCCGTAGGGACTCACCGAAAGGTAACTGTGGTCAGCAGAATAACGCCCCCGCAGATGTGTCCCTGTCCTAATCCCCAGGAACTGTGAATGCGGTATTTTTACCTGGCAAAGGGAATTAAAACGGCAGATGGAATTCAGGCCGCTAATCAGCCAACCCTGAGATCGGAGATTTTCTGAACGGTCCAGGAGGCATCCGTGTGATCACAGGGAAGAGGCAGAACCATGAAGACGGCAGCTTGAGACTCAGTCCAACGTCGTTGGCTTTGAAGATGGCGGAAGTGGCCATGAGCGGGGAGTTCAGGTGGCTTCTAGAAGCTGGGAAGGCAAAGAAACGGATATCCCCCTGGAGCCTCCAGAAGAACGCAGTCCTGCTGGCACCTTGACGTTAGCCCAGGGAGACCCACCTCAGACTTCTGACCTTCCAGAACTGGAAGGTAATAAATTTGTGTTATTTTAAGCCGCTAGGTTTGTGGTGATTGGTTAGAGCAGCCGCAGGAAGCTGATGGGGACGGGCTGGGAGAATTCTGAGAAGCAGAGCAGAAGAAGTTAGTAGAAACCTGAATGTGTGTATTTCATTGCTCCCTGGGTGGCCCAGCTGTGCCCCCAACGGGAAAAGGCAGGTAAGTGCCACCCAAGGGAGAAACCAGAGTGTGATTCAAGGTCACTGAGGACAGACCACTGGCACAGCGGGCTCAGGTGGTACAAGAGAGGGTGGGGACAGCCTACAAGAGCCAGCCCTTGTCCTGCGTCCTTCCCCCCCTGGCCAGCGGACCCACCCGCAACCCTGGAGCACCGCGTGGCTGCGCGCACCCCCTTTCTGCCGTGGAAGGACCGCCCCCTCCCCCGGGGGGTCTAAAATACAGACATGTGGGGGCATCCGCTTTAAGCAGATCAGGGGAGCACAATGGGAGCGGGAACAGGGAAAGCCATCCCCTCACCGCGGAATAAGCCTGGCCCAGGCTACCCGGGCTCTCCATGACTCGGGTACGGAGTGTCTGGGGCCGCAGCCCAGCCAGCAGGGGTCACAGACACGTGCCTCTCCCAACAGATACCGACTCCGGGCCTTGGAAGGGACGCGGGGAGCCGCAGAGCAAACACAGCCCTTTACAGACCGTTCACAGCCACCTGAGCTGTCGCGAGCAGACCGTTAGGGTCTTGTCCCTGTGGTGCGCCCTCAGCACTGGTTCACCTGTGCGCGCCGGTGCCTTCTGCTTGGGTCGCTGCACACACACACACCGTATACAACGTGTTTCCACGTCCCTCTGGAATTTTCTTTTCTTTTAAACAATGCTTATTTATCTTAAATAATTTTTTTTAATGTTTATTTTTGAAAGAGAGAGAGACAGAATGCAAGCAGGGACGGGGCAGAGTGAGAGGGAGACACAGAACCCGAAGCAGGCTCCAGGCTCCGAGCTGTCATCGCAGAGCCTGGCGCGGGGCTCGAACCCGTGAACCGCGAGATCGTGACCTGAGCCGAAGTCGGACACTCTACCGACTGAGCCACCCAGGCGCCCCCTTCTATGTACGTTTCATAATTCTCCTTTATATTTGGGATTTTTCTTGTTTCTTGAGATAGGCCTGGATTGCAATGCATTTTCCTCTTAGGACTGCCTTCGCTGCATCCCAAAGGGTTTGGGTTGTTGTGTTTTCATTTTCATTTGTTTCCGTGCATTTTTAAATTTCTTCTCTGCCTGGGTGACCCATTCATTCTTTAGTGGGATGTTCTTTAACTTCCATGCTGTTGGAGGTTTTCCAGACTTTTTCCTGTGGCTGATTTCAAGTTTCATAGTATTGTGATCTGAGAGTATGCATGGTATGATCTCAATTCTTTTATATTTATTGAGGGCTGTTTTGTGGCCCAGTATGTGATCTATCTTGGAGAATGTTCCATGTGCACTCGAGAAGAAAGTATATCCTGCTGCTTTGGGATATAGAGTTCTAAATATATCTGTCAAGTCCATCTGGTCCAATGCATTGTTCAGGGCCATTGTTTCTTTACTGATTCTCTGTCTAGATGATCTGTCCTTTGCTGTAAGCGGAGTAAAGTCCCCTTGCAATTGCCACATTCTTATCAATAAGATTGCTTATGTTTGTGATTAATTATTTTATATATCTGGGTGCTTTTAAATTCGGTGCATAGACATTTGTAATTGTTAGCTCTTCCTGATGGATAGACCCTGTAATTATTATATAAAGCCCTTCTTCATCTCTTGTTACAGCCTTTAATTTAAAGTCTAGTGTGTTCTTAATTCTCCTTTCAAATGGAGCCCAGCCTTCCAATCAGGTGATTTGTCATAATTTATGTAATCATCCCCCCCCCCCTTTTTTTTTTTTTAGCTAATAGAGTAATTCTGAAATAAGCACCTTTGTTCAGTGTTTAATGGCTTATTTATTACTAAGGGTAATTAGAAATAAATAGACTGGAGGCACCTGGGTGGCTCAGTCAGTTAAGCGTCTGACTTTTGATTTTGGCTCAGGTCATGATCTCACGGTTTGTGAAATTGAGTCCCTGCTGTCAGCTCAGAGCCTGCTTGGGATTCTCTCTCTCCCTCTCTCTCTTCCCCTCCCTGGCTTGCTCTTTCTCTCTCCCCCTCTCTCTCTCTCAAAACAAATAAAATAAACATTAAAAAAAAAAAGAAAGAAATAGGCTGTATTAAAAAAAATTCTTTTTGAGGGGCGCTTGGATGGCTCAGTTGGTTAAGCATCCAACTTCGGCTCGGGTCATGATCTCACTGTTGGTGAGTTCAAGCCCTGCATCAGGCTCTGTGCTCACAGCTCAGAGCCTGGAGCCTGCTTCAGATTCTGTCTCTCTCTCTCTCTCTCGGCCCCTCCAGTGCTCGTACTCTGTCTCTCTCTCTCTCTCCCAAAAATAAATAAACATTAAAAAAAAAAAGGAGAAACAAATTTTAATTGACTCTTTCCTCCAAATGGATAATTAGTCCAGATGTATAAGCAGAAGTGCAGACAGAGAAACAACCCAGGAGAAACATAACACATCCAGACAATCAGGCCCGACTTGGTTTCTAAGACTCCCCATTTCTGGGGACAATGGTGGACGGTGGTTTTCTCCTCCTTGGTGCACCTGGGGAGCTCCCGGCTTGGGGCTTGGTGGAGGTGAGGGAAAGCAAAGGAAAAGGAGAAGGGATCCTTGTCATGGGGGGGGGGGGGGGGGGGGGGGGCAGAACCTGAGGGCAGAGTGTCCCCAAGGCCCAGGAAGAAATATGAGTCAGGAGGAAGGGACAACCCCTGCCGATGAGTCAAGATGGGGACCGAGAACCGACCATGGCTTTGACCTCTCGGAGGGTACGAATGACCTTGACAAGAGCAGCAGAGGTGAGCGCTGGAGACAAAAGCTTGGCTGGAGTGGGTTCAAGGGAGAAACGGGTGGGACGGAGGAGAGACAGCAAGGACAGAGAGCTATTTGAAGGAGCTTTTGGCACAAGGGGACAAAATATGAAGCTTAGTGAAGGGAGATGACGGAATCGTGTTAGGTTTTTATAGGGCAGGAGTCATGTTTAGACACTGAGAGGGAGTATGCAGTAAAAAAAAAAAAAAAAGGAAGGACCAGCGATGCAGGACAGACAGCGGCGGGGGGGGGGGGGGGGGGGGGGGGGGGGCGGTAAATTGCAAGGAGAAAGTCCCGGAAAGAGCAAAGACAGGACCTAATGTCTATTACCATTCATTTGGGTATATGAGTTCTGCTCTGCTTTCACAATGTCGTTCGTTTGTAGTTATATTTTATTCACAATCGCTTTATAGGAGGCACTGATCGCACAATTTGCTCATAGGGTATGTTAATATACTGACAACAGCCTTTCTCAGTTGTGCAATGCACCACCACTGTATCACATGGTATGCTCACACATTCTCTTCTAGATATTATTTCTGTAACCAATGAGGAAAGTAAGGCTCCTAGAGGCAGTATCGCTCTCCTGAGGCCCCACGGTTAGTAACAATAATTCTGACGTTATCTCCATCTCTTGCAAAGTGATTGTTTAAAGTTCATTTATTGAGAGAGAGAGAGAGAGAGAGAGAGAGAGCAAGAGGGGGAGGGTCAGAGAGAGAGGGAGAAGAGAGAATCCCAGGCAGGCTCTGTGCTGTCGCTGCAGAGCCCAATGCTGGGCTCGAACTCACAAACCGTGAGCTCATGACCTGAGCCGAAGTCAGATGCTTACCCGACAGAGCCACCCGGGCGCCCTGTGTCTGCAAAGTGGATTTTTTTAACAGTGACTTTTTAGCAACTTTTCCCCGGGGTCTGGTTCCTCACCTCACCCCAAGGTGGTTTTATTCTCAGCAGAGAATCCATTGTCTCCCGGGGGGGTATCGGCAGAAGTGACCGGGGGCAGCTGAGAACATTACCTCATCCTCTCTCTTGAGTTGCCCAGTGCTCTTGGCTGCAGATGGGGCCACGTTTTCCAGGTCTTGACGTTTTATACCGAGACCTACTTCGAGTGACAGCACGTTCATGGACACGAAGGCCGTGCTGCTCCTGTGCCCTTGCACGGTGTCCACGTTTCCTCTGGGCGGCTTGTGGGGGTCGCCGGTGGCCGGCCTGCGGGTCAACAGATACGGCTGGTCAAGAGGAGACGTGTTGCCCTCACCTAAACCACACCGTCTCTTGGCGAGCGTGCGTGCGGTGGGGAGCTGGTGTGATCTTGGAAATCAAGAGGCCTGATGTCTAGTCCCCGCCCCGGGCACAGACGTCATGCCCTAAAAGCAAGTCCCTGAATTCCTCGGGATGTCTCTCCATGTCAGTTGCTCGGAAGGGCATCGCCTCCGTCGTCCACCCCGTGGCCGCGTCCAGCCTTTGAGAGCAAAGTGCTTGGCGGTACTTAGCATCTGCCTCAGCAGCACTTCTGGCAGGTGGTCAACAGGGGCCGGTCGCCGGGGTGTGATTCACGGCCAGGCGACCGTGGCCCCAAGTTGTGACAGCTGCAGCCTCTCCCTGGGCGGCCTCGCCAGCGTGGTCGTTCTGAGGTTTGGGGTTCGGGCTGAGTCACGGCGCGGGCCCCGGTCTCGTGTCTCGTGCGAGAATGAGGAACGGGGCTTTGTACTTTGCTTGGTTTACACAGCAACCTCTATGCCAAAGCCCGGGTGCCGCAAGGATGTGGGTCTGCAGACGAGGAAGGATGCCCAGGCCAAGGTTCCCAGGAAGGAAGGGCCGTGAGCCAAGATCTTAGGGGAGATTTTTGAGAGAGAGACAGACAGACAGAGGGTGAGCAGGGAAGGGACAGAGAGAGAGGGAGACACAGAATCCGAAGCAGGCTCCCGGCTCCGAGCTGTCGGCACGGAGCCCGACACGGGGCTCGAACTCACGGACTCTGAGATCATGACCTGAGCCAAAGTTGGACGCTCAATCGATGGAACCACCCAGGCGCCCGAAAATTAATTCTTTGTTGAAGCAGGACCATAAGACCTCTTGCTCTAAGTACCTGATTAACAACCTGCCATATGTTGTGTGCTTGAATGAAGAAAACATTCAGCATATTGTAATTATGCTGAATTATGCACTGCGTAATTATCCGTAATCCAGGCTTCTTTGCAATTTGGGCTGTGCTGTTCTGAACTTCACCGAGAGTGACTGGGCTGTTCCAGAAGCCCAGGCTTGGCGGCCACTGCCTCGCCTGAACCTCCGCAGTCGCAGATCTTGGGACCTCGGTGACGGTCTCATCGCTGCCCTGAGCTTCCCTGAGGCTAGCACGGCTCTTGGGCATCCGGAAGGGCTGGAGGAGAGGCCTCGGGGCTGGCCGACTGCACGGCCAGCGAGGTTTGGGCTCTGAAGAGCAGTCCCCCAGTTATGGGGCCAGGGTCCCCCAGGCAGGCCCCCACTGCCTACTTGGTGGCCAGTCTCTAGAAAACCAGCCTGCACGTCAGTTAATTGCCTGGCGAGTCCCGTGTGAACATGGGGGGGATGTTTTCAGGAGCCCACTCAGGAGAGGTTTGCTTTAGCCTCGCCCTGCGCCCGCCTGTTCCTAAGATCACGGATTTCAACACTGAAAGGGACTTTATCTCTTGGTCTGTCCCTCGTAGGAATTCCTTGTTCATCCGTCCTACTATTGTCAAGACTCTGGTTGAATGCCTTCATTGACAGGCAGTTCATCACCTCCAAAGACAGCACATTCCAGCGTGGGCTCTGGGGCCAGACAGCATAGCTTTGGATCCTGCTAAGTTACTTGCCCGTCTCATCTTCCAAACTGAGAAATGGGATCATAGTATTTGTATCTACCTCGCAGGATTGTTGAGAAGATTAAATGCATCATGTGTGGGGGGCAGACACCTTTCCGCGTGCTCTGGCTGGTCCCGTCCTGACATCTGCTGGGCACCTCCGGGAGGGCGGGTCAGACATT
The DNA here is from genome assembly GCF_018350215.1 of Panthera leo. Taxonomy (NCBI): domain Eukaryota; kingdom Metazoa; phylum Chordata; class Mammalia; order Carnivora; family Felidae; genus Panthera; species Panthera leo. The sequence goes on along the minus strand of NC_056686.1, from coordinate 6,299,281 downwards.
ACGCCCACTTTGCCATTCAGGTGTGGTGGTTTTTATGTCTAAGAGATCCTGCCATCTCAGCCACCCTCTGTCCCCAGAGTCCGTCCCTAAGCCATGTCCTTGAGGGAAGGGAACCCCACTGATGAATAACGTCTTCACCATCATTCCCGTTATCCTGACGGGAGCCTCAGGGTGAAAGATTTTCAGGTTCTGAACCTGCACAGACTGGTGGGCAGGGAAGGGTCTGAGTGCTTTGCTCTCCGAGAGGGACGGGCGAACTTCTGACAGGAGCCCTCCGAAGTCCGCTCAAGCCGGGAATATAGTAGAGGGATCACTGGCCTGAGAAACAGGAGACCTAGGTTCTAGATCTTGCTTTGCTGTTTCGTATCCAAGGCACCTGGAACAGGTCACTTGTCCCCGTGGCTCTGTTCCTTGTTCTTCGATGTGCATCGTATGGGCACCGAGACTGTATTATGGGAGGGGATACCACGGGGGCAGGACGCAGGGGGAACTGAGCATACAGCACCCTCGTTCTTGCGGGCGGGCAACGGGACACTGCCTCAGAGCCCCCTCCATGAACGTGGGGACTTCTGTTCTTGACAAGGGCTAAGGGTCCCATCCGGTATTGTTTCTTTCCCAGGCCAAGGCTCTGTTTGCCCGTCTATGTCGGCTTCTAAGAAAGATGTGCCTCAGGGGTTCCGGGCTGGCTCAGTCGGTAGATTGTGCGATCCACGATCTCAGGGCTGTGGATTCAAGCCACACGTTGGGTGCAGAGATGACTTAAAAATAAAATCTTGAAGGGGTGTCTGGGAGCCTCAGTCGGTTAAGCGTCCGACTCTGGCTCAGGTCACGATCTCGCGGTTTGTGGGTTCGAGCCCCGCATCGAGCTCCAAGTTGACAGTGCGGAGTCTGCTTGGGTTCTCCTTCTCTCCCTCTCCCTGCCTTTCCCCTGCTCGTGGTCTCTCTCTCTTTCTCAAAAGCAAGCAAGCAAGAGATTCAAAAAGCAGGCCGTGGAGGCAGGAGGGACCACGGCCCATGCAATCCCCACCTTCCCGTGAGAGAAAGAACAGCAGCTCCGGGACATGCGCTGTGCTCTTTGTTGCCGATACGCCTGTAACTTACCACAAGACCTTTATGGGTCCTGTGTGCCTCAGTTTACCAATGTGAGAAATGGGAAGGGTAGATCTCCGAGGTTCCCTGGGGCACAGACCCGGCCATCCCCACAGGGGCCACTAGGGGGCAGCACCTCCTTTGCCAACACAACCCGCCTACTCAGCCCTCCCAACCATCTTCAGCAAAACCTTGGCTCTCCTTAGATTTCCACAAAATGGCACCAACACAGAAGGCCCTTTGGAAAATTCCGGCTCTGGTGAGAGGCACACCCACTGAGAACACCGTGGAACAGCGAACAGGCTGTTCCTAAGGGATATTTTATTACCACGGCTCGTGAGCCCCGTGAATTTCCAGGACTTCATGCTTCTGCTCCCAGGCAGGCCTGGTCTTGCCCTGGAGGGGGCGGCCGCCCACGGCTCTCTCTCTCTCTCTCTCTCTCTCTCACTGACAACGTGCAGCTGGCTTTGTGGCTGTTTTTGAGGAGCAGATTCTCTGTCACTGGGTTAGAATGTGCCCTTGGAGCCTCTGCGGCTCCCAGGAGAAAACTTAGGGAGAGCAAAATTAACCCTAGCAATTCAGTTGCGTTCACAACGACCATCTGAGGGAAATAACCTTAACCTGAAATTAGTATCGTCTGAAGCCTTTTCAGTTTTTTTCTCGGGTGTTTCGGTTTGTGTTAGTTTTTAAACTAAATTCAGCCAGGTTCCTATTCTGTGTTGTTTGTAATAGCAAACAGTTGGAATCATCAATTCACAGTAAGCAAGAGCACAATTAAACAATAATATTTACAGTTTCCAGAAAAGTTGTAAAAAGGTCAGTTGATAGGGCGCCTAGGTGGCTCAGTCAGTTGAGCGTCCGACTTCGGCTCACGTCCTGATCTCACGGTTTGTGAGTTTGAGCCCCATGTCGGGGTCTGTGCTGACAGCTCAAAGCCTGGAGCCTGCCTCAGATTCTGTGTCTCCCTCTCTCTCTGCCCCTCCCCGGCTCGTGCTCTCTCTCTCTCTCAAAAACAAACGTTAAACCTTTTTTTAAATAATAAAATCTTGAAAATAAAATAAAAAATAAAAATAACTTGGAAAAATTCCTCTCTGTGTATGCCACCAACTCAATGTGCAATTATTCGATCATGTTACTATCTTTTTACGTCTTAACAAAGTTTTAGGGATTTAAACACATCTTTAACATTTAATTTTGTTTTGTAATTAATGTGAAACCCAAGGTTCCAAAGCCAACACTACCGAACAGGATGCACTCGGAAAAGCCCGACTTCCAGCCCTGTCCCCCACTCCTCTTCTGCCTCCCCTTTTCGGTAACCATTGTCATCCACTTTTGGTTCCTTTTCCCCGTGTTTTCAAGCACAGACAGACATGTGTAATCCTGTTTGTTTACGTGTTCATTTACAGGAAACGTAAGCCTCTCTTCCAACAGGAAGCTAAACCCCTGGGCTGTATGGCTCACTGTCTCGTCTCCAGTTCATCGCAGACCCTCATTTCTGGGGGACAGGACGAATCCGATCACATCCGTCGCGCCGTTTCCTGGCTGGACAGGCTGCCGCAGCGACCCATCGCTCACAGGAGAAAATCCAGAACGCTGTAGTGGCACAGAGGCCCCAGCGCACCCGACCTCCCGGCGACACCGCTACCCTGCAGCTCCCCTTGAACCTGCTCCTCCGTCCACACCGAACTGTCCCATTAGCGTGAGCTCTCCCGCTGGGCCCTCTAGGTGAGGCCCTTCAACCCGGTGTGTACCAGCCCCTCTGGGGAGGAGGTCGTAACCCGTTGTCCCAGGAGAGCGTGACCGGTCAGTTAAATGTCCTGCTCACTGGACTCGAGCTCCCGGTGTGGAAACACCCCTCCCGCCCCGTCTCTGTGTCCCAGCTCTCAGCCCCGCGCCTGGCACATGGCAGGTGCTTCACAAGCTTGTAGAAGTGAAAGGGAAGCCTTCTGTAGCTAAAGCAACTTGGATGCAGGAGACCTGGGTTTAGATCCCGGCTCTACTGTCTTCTATCTGGTTGCTCTTGGGCGAGTCCCCTGGCCGTCCTGCATCTCGGCTTCTGTTTCAGTAAACTGGGGGAATTGCGGCTTCACTGAGGGCGGTCCTGAGCGGTAAATGAAGTCAGGAAGTGCTGAGGCCGTGCTGAATGACAGCGTGCAAGGGCAAAGGTAGTAAGGAGAGCGGAGGAAGGAGTGGAGAAGAACGCAGGGGGCTGGGTGGGGGTTGGCGTTGAAGAGTGAGCCGGGAGAAAGGGGTCTCACTGAAGAACATGCATGGATTCACTCAAACCACGGCTCACAGGACAGGCGATTATCCCACACGATAGTAACTGGAACTGGAAACCGCGTCTAGTGTGGCAAGACCCGGCCACCACCGGACTTGAAAGGACCAGATCTGCGGGGAGGGGTTCTCTCCTCCCCTCCCCTCTCCTCCCCCACTCTTTTGTTGTTGCTGCTGCTGATTTTGAGAGAGAAAGAGAGCACCATCAGGAGAGGGGCAGAGAGAGAGAGAGACAGAGAGAATCCCAAGCAGGCTCCGCACTGTCATCACAGAGCCCAAGGCAAGGCTCGAGCTCACGAATCGTGAGATCGTGACCTGAGCTAATGTCAAGAGCCGGATGCTTAACCGACTGAGCCCCCCTGCCGCCCCCTCCCTGCCCGCTCTTTCTTTTGCTCACACATCACAGTCAGTGCTCCAGACCTCCCCACTAGCAGTCCCCAAGGTAAGACTCTCTTTCCTTTTTCCTAATCCTGGTCCCGGAACCCCTCCTACCTTGATCTCTGTCCCTTCGCCCGTGTCCCTGCGGGGAGGGCACGGGAGGGGTACTCGACGTGGTACAAAGGGATAGAAAAGAGAACTTTTCAAATGACAAATTCTCAAAGTTATTTTATTACACCCAAGTCCCACACGGAAGTTTGGGCTGCTTCGTAATTTACGCAGACAAACCTGCAGGCTTTGGTGGGAAGGTGGTTAGCGCCCCGATCCCTTCGCATTTCTATTCCAGTCAGTTCCCCTCGGTGTCGTCTGACTCACGTCACCTCCGCTCGGGGACGATGGTTTCCCCCATCTTACTCAGAAACCCGACAGGTGCCTCGGGCAGGGTGCGATCCGGACACGGAATTTCTCGGAGCCAGGCAGGGTCGTGGGCTCAGCGGAAGTTCGCCTCGTCCTGCACGCCGCACACTTCGAGCTCCCTACTCTTGGTGGTGTTCCTTCGCTTTCTTCTTTTCAAGAAGACTCTTCAAGTTTTCGAGCTTATTGTCAAGCTTGGTTAGGTAAAGCTGGAACTCAGAACCTAGAATATATCCCATAAAAAGAAGAGTTAACACAAAAAAGGTCAAACCTTTGGCGGTCCTCGTGAAAACAGCACGTGGGACAGCCAGATGCCATTCCCCACACGTGCACTTAGGGAAGGGTGTCTGGTTCCTTAGAATGCCCTCCATGTTCCCACCCCATTGGCTTCTGGCATCTTCACTGTGTCTGAGTTTAGGCTTGTGAGCTGCCAGAATCTGAGGGGTGATATGTCGAAGGGGATTCTAACTCACGGACCTTGGTTTCTCATGTGATGCCCAGGAGCCCTTACCCTAAGGGGACAGAGGTGTTTTCTAGTAAATGAATTTCGAGACATCTCTATTGGCCATTATCTTGTTTTTGTAACTGACCTTCTTTGTCGGGCCATTATTCATTGGTGGGTTGATCATAGTAACCCATCGGGGTGAGATCAGATACAACTACGAGGTGTCAGGTGGGTGACACAACTGGGCTGACTGGAGACCACTGCTGGGCGTGACAGCGGTTCTCTTCTCTGAACAGCAAAGGGGGGCTGTTGTTCAAGTCTCTTGGTCGGGGGCAGGGGAAGAAGCCTTCTTACTATCTACTGGGAGCTGAAGTAATAATCCTAAATAGCCAGTCTCAGAAGGGTGGGCACAGCAGACACATAGGCAAACGGCAGCATCTCGGTCAGAGAGGCGAGGATGTAAAACGTCTGAGCTCCCTCCTGAGGGTACATTGGAAGGACACTCCCCGCTCGTGGAAAGAACATGTGAGACGTAGCATGTGGGCAACGATACAATCTGCATGTGCCCGTTGCAAGAGTCACGTACCCTTTTATTAGGGAAAATGGGAACACGGCAAAATTAGAACAAGGAGTTAGATGAGTGGGTCTATGCCCCCCTTGGCTAGGCTGCTGGTATTCGGCCCTACTAAGGAGGATGCCACCCTTTGGAAAAAGGAATTGGTGCCGTTAATATCATATATAGTATAATAAGGGGGAAAATATCATTATAACTGGTGTCGTTCTTCCTCTGTCAGTATTGTTGGAGGGGCAAACCAGTGCAAGAGAAAACAATCAATGAACCAGTAAGGAAAGATGGAGACAAAATCAAAAAGGGGCCTTTGTTGGTGGGAGGGGAGAACGTGTAAGGAGATTTACAAGTTTCGGAAGATACATATAAGGCTGGGGTAATAGTGGGGCGCTTGGGTGGCCCAGTCAGTTAAGCGTCCGACTCTGGATTTCGGCTCAGGTCATGATCTCATGGTTTGTGGGTTCGGGCCCTGAGTCCGGCTCTGCGCTGAAGGTGTGGAGCCTGCTTGGGATTCTCTCTCTCCCCCTCTCTGCCCTTTCCCTGCTCATGCTCTGTCTCTCTCTCTCTCTCTCTCTCTTCTTCTAAATAAATAAATAAACTTAAAAATAAAGTTGGGGTAATACTGAGTAGGCAATGTTGATTGGAGACCAATTCTATTAGAAGGATATAAAGGTTTCAGTATTCATTAGGAGACATAGATTACAAAGGCCATGAATTCAGGGAATGGGAATAGTTCAGCACCATTTTACAGAGAAACAGACAAAATAGCGACGGGAAAACTGCGGAATATTTGCATTCTTGCAACCACAGTAACGAGGTGAGCCAAGAAGCCTGACCCGGTGGGTTAGAGCGTCCCAGGTTGGCTGGACTGATCATGCCTTCTTCCGGCACCCTGGTGTCTGGGGTGTGATCCCCGAGAAAATGTAGTAAACAATCCGTGCCCGAGTTAACCCCACCTTGGGGGAATGTGTGGGAGTTGGGGATGGGCTTGGGAACAGGCCAAGATAAAGGTATGAGGGAAATAATTTGAGTTGTGTTTAATAAGGTTACCTTGAGCCTACGCTCTTATGGGAGTGTCTGGATGTTGCTAAGCGTCTTAGTCCTCCTACTGTGTCTGGCCATGCCCTTCATAGACTGGCCCATCGGAGCCTCCTGCCTTTTAGATGACGCTCCGTCCGCTACTATTGCCAGACGAGATGGGTCCACCCAGAGAAGGAAGACAACTGGACTGAAAAAATTGCAGACGATAAACAAAAGTTGATCTTACGCTCATTGGGGAGATTCATGAAGTTGGTTTCCACCACTCTGTTGTTCAGGGGCTGGGTCATGCGGTAGATATTGTGGAGGGTCTTGTTCTGGTGATCCAATATGGAATTCTCTAGCTTCCAACCCTGTAGGCCACATGAAGTGGATTATGGAGGGGAAGAGCTACCGGGTAGTTTAAAGGAGTATAATTAGCAATGGAACCAGAGCTTGGATTTATTTATATAACCCTCATAAAGTGGGTGTGAGAAGACCTCAAATCCTGCCACGTGGCAGGGAGAGCATTCATCCTTCCATCCATCCATCCGTCCATCCATCCATTCTTCCAACAATCTCTTTTCATTGTTTTCGAGGACTATTTGGTCACCAGTCGAAAGGAGGGAAAGCAGTAAACAGATTTTTGTGGGTGGGTATCCTTGAAGAGGGTATCCCACCTTTTCCTGGATTGGGGAAATGAAAAGTCTAAGAAAAAGAAATATCTGTTCCCGAGGAGGGACATCACCCCAGAAGGAAACGCCAGCTCTGCCTCTGCAAAGCTTTAATTAACCCAACAAATATTTACGACACACCCACGCTATGCTGGGGAACAGAAGGTGGTGGATACGGCTCTTCTCCCCAGACGGCTGCATGTGTGTGAGCATGGAGACGAGTTAACGGTGAAACTGTCCTTGCACAAAGCCATTTATGAAGTTGGACCGTTAGCCCCATGGAAACGGGGGTTTGTCTATCAAGGGCCTAGAACAGTACCCGGCAGGAGCAACGCTCAGTAAATATTTGCCTTCTCCGTGCGGCTCTTCTCCTCTGCCTGGGGTCCGGTCCCCGTCCTTTTGCCACCTCAACCGGGGCTCCTTGGTCTCTCTGGCCCCTCAACTTGTCCATCTCCGCCACAGCTCTAGTGAGATCGCCCACGGCGGGACAGGTGAGGACAGTAGCCCTGTGCATGGAGAGCACCGTAGGAGCCCAGGTGTTGGTGTTAGGTGAGATTTAGGGGAGCGCGCCCGTCAGCCAGGCAGTCAAAAGGGGAGACTTTTTTGGGGTGATGCCATGCGTTACCTGTGCCCTGGAGAACATGATGGGACTTGCCAGCACAAACCAGTAGACGTTCTCAGTACAGGGAGGAGTGGTGAGTGACCCTTTGTAGCTGTAATAGTGATGCACGTTCTCGGGAGCATGTCCCGAATGTCAAGGTCACTCAGAACTGTGCTCTGTCCTAATGGAGGGGACAAAAGACAACGGAATGTTAGGGGGCCCTGGTGCCCCTGGGGTCGACGGCTCCGGCTCGGACCTGTCCGTGTCTGAATCCCCCGATTCAGCGGAACACAGAAACTGATCGTTGGAGACATTCCCCCAGTTTCGCTTCCTGGAAGGGAAGAGCAAAGACTCTGGGGAGAGACCCACTCAGATGCCTCCTCCCGGATGAGTGGCACCAGTGGGCGTTGACTCCTCAAAAGCTGCTCCCTCATCTGTGGAAAGGGAATGTTCAGTCAGATTGCGGTGAGGGTCAAGGGGGCCATCGAACTCTCACGTAGGCAAGTCCCGATGAGTGTGAACTGCCATCACCACTGCTGAGCAGAGGATACGCTTTATGATAAAGGAAAGAAATTAATCACGACTGCTAGGGGTTTCTGAGTAAGAACTCTCAAGATTTCTTGGTTTGGGCTCGCTTAGAAATGGGTGGATAGGGGCGCCTGGGTGGCGCAGTCGGTTAAGCGTCCGACTTCAGCCAGGTCACGATCTCGCGGTCCGTGAGTTCGAGCCCCGCGTCAGGCTCTGGGCTGATGGCTCGGAGCCTGGAGCCTGTTTCCGATTCTGTGTCTCCCTCTCTCTCTGCCCCTCCCCCGTTCATGCTCTGTCACTCTCTGTCCCAAAAAAAAAAAAAAAAAAAAAAAAAGAAATGGGTGGATAGAGGGGCGCCTGGGTGGCTCAGTCGGCCGAGCGTCCGACTTTGTCTCAGGTCATGATCTCACGGTTCGTGGGTTCGAGCCCCGCGTTGGGCGCCGGTGCTGAGCTCATCCTGCCACACAATCTGAGAACCAAGCTCAGCCACGGTTGGGGTGTGGCTTCAGTGGGGAGAGGGGCTTCAGCAGGGTGTCTGAAGACTCCCCAGCATCCATACCCCTCACAGCATCTAGAGAATCCCTCTTCTGTTCGTGTCAATGACACTGAGCCCCTGAGCTTAACATTGTCTTCACTTTCCATTTTGCATTTTTTTAATGGCAAAGAGTTTAGTTTTTATATATACATAAATAGGCTCATTAAACCAAGACCTCAGAGTCTAGCAGTGCACAACCCCGTGAATAAGCGAAAGAATTCTAAATTTTAGTCTTATTGGAAAGACTTCGAGATACAACCTTCTAAAGGGCTCTAGCACGTAGATTTGGTTTCATAACCGTAATATATTCAAGTTAGTCAAGAATTCCAGAACCATGGTGCAGCTGCTATGGAAAACAATACTTTAAAAATTAAACATACGGGCGCCTGGGTGGCTCAGTCAGTTAAGCATCCGACTCTTGGTTTCAGCTCAGGTCACGATCTCATGGTTTGTGAGCTCGAGCCCCACATCGGGCTCTGCACTGACAGTGCAGAACCTGCTTGGGATTCTCTCTTTCCCTCTCTCTCTGCCCCTCCCCACCCCTCTCTCTCAAAAATAATAAACCCTAAAAAAAAAGAAGAAGAAGAAGGTGAGTGTCTGTCACGTTAGTACATGTTCATCTTTGCAGCCACGAATAAAAATGGCAGCAGTCGGATGTCTGTGTGTCTGTCCAGCTGCATCCAGCCACTTGGCTACAGGCTCTGAGTAGGCGGGACTTGTCTGGAGCTTTGCCAGGTGAGCCCGTGGAGGGGTGGAGGGGCCAGGATGCGGGGCCTGTCAGCATCCTGGCCGTGGTGGGATCTCAGCTGGGCAAAGAGGGATCAAAGGTACGAGGGGTGACAGGAGGGCAAACGGGAGACCTGTGGATTGGGGGTCAGGAGGTCAGGACTGAAGTCAGGGAGCTGGAGTCTGGGAGACGTGGTCAAAGTCAGAAGCACAGAACCAAGGCACCAGAGCTGACGTGGTCGCAGCTCGGGTCATAGGTTTTAGGGGTAGGTGGCCCTTCGGACAAGGATTCTGCCTTCTGGAGGCGGAGGAAAGGGAGACCAGTGCTGCGTGTCTGTGTGTCCAGGCCTGACAAGGAGGGACTTCACTCTTGAGGTGTCTCTCAGCCTGAAGCGAAGAAAGACCTGTCTCTAGTGCCCAGGATCGTCACTACCAGCCGGGGCCAGAGGTGAGAGCCACTGAGAAGACATCCCTGGCGAGCGGCACCCTGGCCATCCAGAGCCTCCGAGGGCGGGAATCAACAGGCAGACCATATGAACAGAGGCTTCTCGGAGGTGTTCACAGCCTGAGCCAATGGTGGGAATTGCTGGGACGAGGGACCTTGCCCAGGGAGGGGCCGCTCCCCTGGCAAGACCCGCGCGCCACCCTCTCTGCCGGTATCACCCTGTCCCCACCTTGTGCCCTCACGGCCGCTGTTGACTTTCCTCACCTGGATACCTGATGTTGTTCAACTGAGAAATGAAGGTGCTGTAGTACGTGTTTTCACCGTAATCCTCGACCTGTGGGAGAAGCACAGAGCGGTGGATCTAACGGAGAAGGGACCTCCATCTGGTACGGTCTCCACCCACCCAGCCATTCGATGGCCCTGAGGGTTGGACAAGCCTCAAGGGCAAGGAGGAGGCAGCTCATCCATGTCCCCACTTGTGTTGGGACAGATAATCTGGCTGCTCTTTGCCACCAACTGCCTGGGCTCGCTAGTCTCTTCCAGGGACACAGGCTGAAGCATTTTGGCAACTTCCAGAGAAAGAGTTTCTCGGTGGTGATGGGTGAGGCCCTCGGGGAATGGGGTAACGATACACCCAGTGACTCTGTTTGGGCAGGGTCAACCTCAGGAGGGTTCACTGTGGTGAACAGGATTTGGTCTCATGTGCTGCCTTCTTCATCCTCAAGACTTGTGACTGAGCCGAGGACAGTCATCTGTCCACGGGAAAGCTGCTCCAATTCTGCCCACTGCCAGGTCGCTATTTTTTTTGTATGGGTGTTGACTTTTTAGAAGTCAGAAAAGTTGCTGGGGCACCTGGGTGGCTCAGTCAGTTAAGCATCCGACCCTTGATCTCGGCTCAGGTCATGATCTCACAGTTTGTGAGATCGAGCCCTGAGTCGGGCTCTGCCCTGAGAGCTCAGAGCCTGCTCGGGATTCTTTCTCTCTCCCTCTCTCTCTGCCCATGCCTCAAAATAATAAATAAATCAACTTTAAAAATCTATAAAAAGAAGTCAGAAAAATTGCTTCTGGTGAAAAAGGTGAATTTTCAATGGTTCTCTTCAGTCAGTGGTGTTGATCGATTCTTCTTCCCCTGTAATGTAGTCTTTTTCTCTCAAAATATCTTAGTACCTGCACTCACTCTTCTTGTGATGATGTGAGATGATAAAATCCTACGTGACGAGGTGAAAGAGGTGAATGACATAGGCAGGGTGACATAGCAGGAGGCTACTGTTGACCCTCTGATGATACATCAGAAGGAGTAACATCCACTTCTGGGCTGCACTTGACCATGAGTAACTAAAACCTCAGAAAGCGAAGTCAAGGATGGGGAAACTACTGTACAATATACAGCCTAACTTATCACAGCCTGTGTCAGGTTAATACTAAATTCCAGTAAAATATAGCAACTTTGCTCCAAGATAGCTCTATTTCTTTCCCACCATTTCTCCCATTTTTGTCATTGACATTACATCCATATATATCATAAACCCAACAATAAGTAGTATAATGATTGCTTTAAACAATCATTTTTTTTAATTTTTAATTTTTTTTAAGTTTATTTATTTTGAGAGAGACAGAGACAGCATGAGTTGCAGGGGGAGGGTAGAGAGAGAGGGGGGGAGAGAGGGAGAGAATTCCAAGCAGGCTCCGTACTGTCAGCACAGAGCCTGATGCAGGGCTTGAACCCACGAACCGTGAGATCACGACCTGAGCTGAAATCAAGAGTCAGATGTTTAACTGACTAAGCCACCAAAGTGCTCCTAAAAGAAATTTTTTAAAGACAAGACAAAAATACATGTATATAGTCTTTTATATTTGCCTACATATTTACCATTTCCAGCATTCTTCATTTCTTTTTGTGGATTTGAGTTACTGTCTGATGTCATTTTCTTTCAGCCAGAAGGATTTTCTGTAATACTCCTTCAGAATTATCTCAGTTTTTCTTTACCTGGGAATGTCTCTGTATCACTTCACTATTGAAGGATGTTTAGCTGGGTATACAATTCCTGGTTGACAGTCATTCCATGGCCTTCCAATGACTTGTTTCCTTTTTTTAAAAAAATGTTTAAGCTTGTTTATTTATTTTGAGAGAGACAGAGACAGCATGAGTAGGGGAGGGGCAGAGAGAAAGAGAGAATCCCTCCTCTGCACTGTCCACAGAGCCCAATACAGGGCTGGAACTCACGAAACCGTGAGAACATGACCTGAGCCGAAACCAAGAGTCAGACCCTTTACCAACTGAGCCACCCAGACACCCCCTTTTTTTTTTTAAAGTAGGCTTCATGCCCAGCATAGAACCCAGTTCAGGGCTTGAACTCATGAACCTGAGGTCAAGACCCGCATGCTGTATGAACTCAGCCAGCCAGGCGTCACTTCTGCTCAGTTCTTAAATTTTATATTTAGCCTGGATTTCTTGGGGTCTCTAGGGACCACCTAGCATCGGCATAGCTTTGTGGTCAGTCCACGATTGTAGCAGAGGTTGTGCTCAAACCCCTCGGGCCCAGAAGATTTGCACCCTCTGCTGATGGATCTGTGTGCGATTTGAGAAGCACATTCAAAGTTCAGCCAGTCATCAGGTCAGCCTCAGTCTTTACTTTCTCTCAGGCCATCTTGGGAAGCTTACACAGCCTTCTGTGGCTCTCTCATTTCTAGGATCTCCCATTAAATTTCTGATTAGTCTGTCACTTACCACTCACCCCAACTAGGACTACACCCTCAGACTGCCAGAGCTGCAAATTTCCCTCTGTTTTCTGTCTTTTCTATCAATCTTGCTGCTTTTACTGATAATGCCCTGGGGCATGGGTTTTCAACTCTACTCCAAGTCAAGTGAGTCCCTCACCCCCAGGCAGTGAAGCTGCTGGTTCTCCTGTCCAGCCTGCCCCAATAAAACTACCTTTCTGACCGGGGCACCTGGTTGGCTCAGTCGGTAAGCATCCGACTTCAGCTCAGGTCATGATCTCATGGTTCGTGGTTCGAGCCCCGCATCGGGCTCTGTGCTGACAGCTCAGAGCCTGGAGCCTGCTTCAGATTCTGTGTCTCCCTCTCTCTCTGCTCCTCCCCAACTCACACTCTGTCTCTCTCTCAAAACTAAGTAAACATTTAAAAAATTATATAAAAAAACCAAACCTACCTTTCTGACCAAGCTGGAGGGTGGGGATAGGAATGGCCCCAGTGTTCTTACTCAAAATTCTAGCCATTTTTCACAGAAAAAATGCCTCAATTTGTTGTTTTCCTTTGGTCCACTTCCAGAGCAGGGATATGGTTGTTTTTGACAATTTCATCCAACTTAATACTTGTTTGGGTGGAAATTGAATTCACTGACCACTTCTTGCCACCTAGCCACAAGTCCTGACCTCCAGACATTCTGAGAAAAGCAGAGGTATTGCCTTTATCTGGCAGGTTGCTGGTTTCCTCTTGCCATCAGACCAGTTTATGTCTAGTCAACTGTGCTGTGATCCTAGGTCTTTTAAGTCATTTGTCTGACTTATCCAAGGTCCCCAAGATTGGTGACACAAAAGGAACACTGACTGTAAGCAAGGGCTGGAAAAGGGTAGATGTTCATTGAGTCAGTGCTTCCAAGAGTGATGAGCTTAGAAATAGATGAGGAGGGGCTGGAAGGAAGACCCTTTGTCTACATTTAATACTTTGGACACCAATCAATGACTTCACATGTGTAGTTTCAGCCTACCTTGATGAGGGCTGCCAGCACAGCTAAGCCATCCGGTGCGCTCTGGGCTATATCGTAGCTCTTGTATTTAGAATTGTAGTGAACGATATGAACCTGTGAGAAAAAAAGGCTAAGTCAAGGGCAGTTTGTGTAGACTTCAAATGCCTCAGGTTTTCAGGGAGGAGCGAAAAGAAAGATACTCCACCCGAGGCCTCAACCTGTCCCACATGAACAACTCTGACTTTCCCTCATCGGGGTATGAGATCTACCAAGACCAGAAAGGTCTCCAAGAATGGAAAGAGCATGAGTGGGATCTGGGGAGATCAATTCAAGGGCAACTCAAGGGCATTTCCCTGACCCCACCTCCCTCCAAGCAGACAAGCTGGTAACGTCCAAAGGGCTCGTGTGGGTTCTCTTGAGAGAGGGCATGAATCACCTTGCCCTGGAGGACACTGTAAACCTGTCATCATCCTCAGGACAAATCTACACAAGAGAGAGAGCCCTGAAACTCTAGAAATTCGGCTGAAACGTGGGCACCTGGGTGCTCAGTGGGTTGAGAGTCCGATTCTTGATTTCAGCTCAGATCATGATCCCAAGGTCATGGGACTGAGCCTTGTGTCCAGCTCCATGATGAGTATGGAGCCTACCTGGGATTCTCCCTCCCTTCCTCTCTCTCTCTCTTCCTCTGCCCCTCTCCCCAGCTTATGCAATCAATCAATCAATCAATAAAATTTAAAGATCACATCCCACAAAAAAAACATTAAAAAAAAAAAAAAGGGAAGAAAAAAACTGGGCTAAAACCAAAGAAGGCTGGCCCCATCCTGTGGGCTGTAAACCTCTACCCTGCTGTAGGTTCCGTGAGCCGGGGACCCTGCCTGAACCGCCGACACAGAGCAGCATCAGTGAATAGTTACAAATGAATGAAAAATAAAGTCAACCTTATAGTGACTTGACTGTCACCAGGACACAGTCTTTTTGGCTAAGGAAAGCGACGGTGGGGTTTGAGGGAAAGAGGGCCCGGCCCGGGTCCTCACAGTACCTCGGCCACATATCTGATCCCATCGATGGTGTGCTCAGAGCCGCTGATCTCTGAGGACTCGCCACCCCAGTGAAAGTGCATCTGCTTGGCTACGTACTCGGTGCCATCGGCGGCCGTCATGCGCATGGTGGGGGGCAGGCTGATCTGCACTGGGGGAGAAAGTGAAGGCCGCAAGTGGTGGAGAGGGGGATGCGCCGGTCAGGGAGCTCCCCTGGCCACCTGCCTACTCACGGGGCAAGCCAGTACTCTGCTGGCTTAGAACGCTGTGAGCGGGGTCACCCACGGGGAGGAGGCAGCTGGCACACAGGGCAGGATGGGAGATCGGGAAGGCACACACCTTCTTACCCAGAGCCAGGGGTCAGGGGCAGGGCCAGCTTGTCAACCCGGGGAAGGGGGGAGGCCCTGAATAAACGTGGCCAGTGGGCACAGAAACCAGAATTCCACTCTCCACTTCTAGACCATCTTGGAATTTCCCCACAGTGTAGGTATAGGAAGGGGGAGCCTCTTGAGACTAGTTTCATGCCTTTTACTACCCAGAATGCTATTGTGAGGCTGGGCTGAGATGTTTAAAATCCTCATCCTGGGGGCGCCTGGGTGGCCCAGTCGGTTGAGCATCTGATTCTTGGTTTCGGCTCAGGTCATGGTCTCACAGTTCATGAGTTCAAGTCCCACATGGGTCTCTGCACTGACTGATGGCACGGAGCCTGCTTGGGATTCTCTTTCCCTCTCGCTCTGCCCCTCTCCCACTCATGTTCTCTCTGTCTCTCTCAAAATAAATACACTTTAAAAAGAAAAGAAAATCTGGGGCACCTGGGTGGCTCAGTGGGTTGGGCCTCCGACTTTGGCTCAGGTCATGGTCTCAGGGTTTGTGAGTTCGAGCCCCACGTCGGGCTCTGTGCTGACAGCTGGAAGCCTGGAGCCTGCTTCGGATTCTGTCTCCCTCTCTCTCTGCCCCTTCCCCACTCCTGCTCTGTCTCTCTCTTTCTCAAAAAAAAATTTTTTTTTAAAAAGAGGAAAGATTAGGTGTTTGATGTCTGTCAAATGTCCCCTTCTTTCCTTCCAAATTGCCGAAAGCAGCAGGGAGCTGTGATTAAGTTCACATGCTGTAAAGCTGGAATCTGGCCCCAAAGATTTTGACATGCCCTTGGGCAGAGCAGGTACTTTGTATTTAGTGCTTAAAATGTGGCCTGCCTCCAAATCAATCCTCGCGTGAAAAGAAAAAAAACAGAAGAGCCTTTAAAAGAAGATGTACAGGGGCGCCTGGGTGGCTCAGACGGTTAAGTGTCTGACTTCGGCTCAGGTCATGATCTCATGGTTCGTGAGTTCGAGCTCCATGCTGATGGAGTGGAGCCTGCTTACGATTCTCCCTCTCTCTCCCTCTCTCTCTGCCCCTCCCCCACTCGTGCTCAAGCTCTCTCTCTCTCTCTCAAAATAAAGAAACTCTTAAAAAATATTTTCAAAATAAATAAATAAGACAAAAGAAGACGTACAAAGTCATCTGCCGAGAGATTGGAAAGCAGACGACCAAGCCAGAGCTTTCCAACTGGCCAGTTAGCCCCATGTGGGATGAAATTCACATGGGTCCATCTAAGTAGTTAATCATGTCGTTTCAAGGTAGTAAGTTTCTAGGATGTTAATATCAAGGGAAGTGGGGGGACACCTGTGTGGCCCAGCCAGTTAAGTAGCTGACTCTTGACCTAGGCTCAGGGCATGATCTCATGGTTTGTGGGTTCGAGCCCCAACTTGGGCTCCGAGCTGACGGCGTGGAGCCTGCTTGGGATTCTCTCTCTCCCTCTCTGCCCCTCCCCTGCTCCCATGCGTTCCCTCTCTCTCACTAAATAAACAAACATTTTTTTAAATATTAGGAGAAGTGGGAGAAGGGGATATGGGAACTCTGTACTATTTCTGCAATGTTTCTAGTCTCAAACTATTTCAAAATGAAAGGGGTTTTTGTTTTTGTTTTCCAACGACGAAACCAGCCCTGCTCCCCGCAGCCTTAGGAAGTCAGAACCTACTGAGAACCGTGCGTCACTCGTGGGCGCCGACTTGGGGATTTGTCCTTTCGCACGGAAGTCTTTTCCCCTCAGGAGCATCTGATCTACGTCAGGCTCTGTGCCACGTACTGAGCTAGAAGGAAGAATGAGAGATCATCCTCCCCTGAAGGAGCCTACCAAACAGAGTGACTGGTAGTACCTATGAAGAGGACAGTGTTGCTTTTCCCACTGAAGACTAGAGGCCCAGTGCCTCAGGCCTGTAAGCTTTTCTTGAGCCTAGGAATATATATTTGGGGGGCTAAAAAATAGAGATAAAGATAAGTAGATACATATATTAATCAGTGAGTACTGGTCCTCCAACTGTAGCTAGTTCACGACTAAAGAAAGTGAGAATGAGCTTTAGAAACTTTTGTAGCAATTTAAGGTTGTTTCCATAGCCAAGCGTGTTTTCAATTTCTTTTTACTGACATATAATTTTATGACTGTTGACTCTAATAATAGAAGATGAGGTACATAAGAATGTAAATATAGGGGCGCCTGGCTGGCTCAGTTGGAAGAGTGTGCGACTCTTGATCTCAGGGTCATGAGCTCGAGTCCCGTGTTGGGTGTAGAGAGTACTTGAATAAATAAATGAACTTTTAAAAAATGTAAATACAGAGTAGAATTTGAAATTAAAAGCACAATACCAATTATGTTAGCACTCCCCAACATTAAATTACATATAAATCTAGCAAAGTGTGTGCAAGATCTCTATATGAAATCTACAAAAATTCTGATGAAAGAAATCAAAGAATAAATAAAGGGAGAGATAGTCTATGTTCCTGCGTAGAAACATTTGACACTGTCAAGGTGTCAGCTCTTCTCAATGTGATCTATGGATTCGATGCAGTCAAATTTCCAGCAAGTTATTTTGTGGCTCTCAACAAACTGATTCTAAAGTTTGCATGGAAAGGCAGGAGACCCAGAATAGCCAACTCAATGTCGAAGAAGACCAATGCTGGAGGACCAATAATCAATACAAGGTAGTATTAGCAAAAGAATAGACAAATAGATCAATGGAATAGAATAGAGAGGCCCGCAATAGACCCACATAAATATACTCAACTGATCTCTAGCAAAGGAACAAAGACAATAGAGTGGAGTCTCTTCGTTAAATGGTGCCGGAAATACTGGACATCCACGGGCAAAGAAATGAATTTACACACAGGCCTTCCACCCATCACCAAAGTTAACTCAAAATGGGCCACAGATCTACATGTAAAATGCAAAACTATAAAATTCCTAGACGATAACACAGGAGAAAACCTAGATGACCATGGGGGTGGTGATGCCTTTTTCGAGGCGACACCAAAGACAGGATCCATGAGATAAATAATCGATAAGCTGGACTCCATTAAAATCCACAACTTCTGTTCTGTGAATGAGATCGAGCCCCGTGTTCCTGGGTATGGAACCTGCTTAAGATTCTCTCTCTAAAACAATAAAATAAAATAAAATAAAATAAAATAAAATAAAATAAAATAAAATAAAATAAAATAATTAAATTAAATTAAAAACAAAAAACCTGATAAAAAATGGGCCAGAGACCTTAATAGACACGTCACCAAACATATACAGATGGCAACTAAGCCCCGTGAAGAGAAACTCCACCTTGTACGTCATCAAGGGAACACAAATGAACAACAATGGGGTACCTCTGTACGCCTGTTAGAACCGCCATAAGCCAGAACACCGACACCACCAAATGCTGGTAGGATGTGGAGAAACAGGAAGTCATTGCTCACTCACTCAATGCAACATGGTGCAGCCACTTGGGAAGACTGCTTGGCAGTTTCTTGCAAAGCTAAACCCATTCTTACCATACAGTCCAGTACTCATGCTCCTTGGTATTTCCCCAATGGAGTTAAAACTTACGTCCATGCATCTGCACATAGATGTTTATAGCAGCTTTACTCATAATAATTGCTGAAACTTGAAAGACGCCAAGATGTCCATCCAGACAATGGGAC
This sequence comes from Panthera leo, assembly GCF_018350215.1. Lineage (NCBI taxonomy): Eukaryota > Metazoa > Chordata > Mammalia > Carnivora > Felidae > Panthera > Panthera leo. The sequence goes on along the minus strand of NC_056686.1, from coordinate 6,280,836 downwards.
ATTACTCAATGGTAAAAAAAAAACAATGAGCTATCGATGCAGTCATGAAAAGACACGGAGGAACCGCATTGCTAAGTGAAAGAAGCCAATCTGAAAAGGCTACACACTGTAGGATTCCAACCACATGACATTCTAGAAAAATCAAAACTGTGGAGACAGCAAAAGGATCAGGGGTTGTCAAGGACGGCAGCGGGGGGAGAGAGGAGCAGGCAGAGCACAGAGGGTAATTAGGGCCATGAAAACACTACATCATACTATCATAAGGAATACATGTCATCCTACATTTGTTCAACCCCATAGAATGTATAACACCAAGAGTGACCCCTAAGGTAGGTTATGGACTGCTGGCGATTGTGATGTGTCAAGGTCAGTTTATCCTTGGGGAAAAAAATGCACCATTCTGGTGAGTGATATTGGTAATGGGGGAGACAATTATGTAGGGGCAGGGGATACATGAGAAATCCCTGTACTTTCCACTTAATTTTGCTATGAACTTAAAACTGCCCTAAAATAAATGAAGTCTATAAAAAATATGTATATATAAATATATTTTTATTTATGTCATTATTATTTATCATTATTATATCATCGTCATTATTATAATTATTTATCATTATTATCATTATATTTTTATTATTATTTATAGCAATTATTATTTGTATTATTTGTAGTATAAATATAATCTAGATATAATAATTTACTTACAAATATAATTCTATATAAATATAGAAGATAAACCTCAGATCAGGACATTTATATTTATATTATAATATAAATAATTTATATTTTATAAATTATATAAATATTATTTATATTATATATAACATGTTATACGTAATACATATATCATACATACAATATATATATTTATATTAAGATATTATATTTTATATCTTAGGTCCAAGATATAAAAAGAACCCTACAAAATCAAAATTAATAAATTTTCTTATAATGTTTATTTATTTTTGAGAGACAGAAAGAGACAGAGCATGAGCAGGGGGTGGGGGGAGCAGAGAGAGAGGGAGACACAGAATTTGAAGCAGGCTTTAGGCTCTAGCCTCTGTGCTGTCAGCACAGAGCCCGATACGGGGCTCGAACCCACAAACCGTGAGATCACGACCTGAGCCACAGCCGGACGCTTTAACCGACTGAGGCGCCCCAAATTAATAACTGTTTAAGTATATCATACCACCTTTACTGTTAAACTTATTCATCAAATGTTATTAAATTTGAAAATTTGTCGATTAGGGTTTTTTTTCCTTCCGTAGAATTCTTGAAGCTTGGCGCTTGCTGAAAATGTATAAGCAATTGTAAAGAGTTCTGAAAATCTTTCAAAATACGTTAAAAAAAATCTAAGTGATGTGAGCTGTGAGTGCGCTCCCATACCTTTGATATGATGTCGGGTAGCTTGGGGACCCTACAGGCCTCCAGCTTCCAGAAAGCCCGGCGCAGTCCATCGGAGGAAGGCCCAGGGCCCTCTCCAAACCGGGAGGAGGAAGCCACCAGTCACCACAAGGCCCTGGGAAGCTGGGGTCTTCTAACACCTCCCCTCTCCCGGATCCCCAGCACAGAGCCCTGCACACCAGGCATGTAGCAGGAACAGCCCAGGTACCAGCGGGGGCGCTCGATCCCGCGATACCCCTGGCTGGCTATCCTGGTGGGTCAACCAAGCTTCTCCCCTGCCTTCAGCTGCCACCTGTGTCCCCTCTTCATCGAGGGCAAAGAGAGCAGCCGAAGCTCCTGGTGGCCAACCTGCTGGAAGCTTCAGAGCTAACTCTGGAAGCAGGAGCTTGTCATTAATGATAAAATGAGGCTTCCGTGAATTATTTGTGGAGTTCAGTGATCCAGGCCACGTGTACCCGAGGCCTTTCACAGACCTGTGTTCTCCTGTGTTCACCAGTCTCATCAAGGGCAGCTGGTTTATCTTCTCAATTGTGCAAACAGGAGATATAAGTCCTGTGACCCATGCACCTAAGCGGGTGGGCAGTAAATTGGCCCAGCACGGGGGGGGGGGGAAGGTGGAGGGGAGGTGTCCGAGGAGGATGTGGGGAGGGGCCAGGCTTCCAGGGTCTGGGTCTGGCTCAGCCACCAGAGACTGCATAACCTTAAGTCCTTCGGCCTCCCAAGGCCTCTGGCCTCCACCCCAAACGATGCCCCCTGTGGGGGGTGGGAGGCTCAGAGGAGATGGGCCCCCTTGGAAAATCAAAACAGGGTGTTCAGTAAACAGAAAGCAATGGGTTTTACAGCTGTCCAGTCCAGGCTTCTGAAGTGGGGGTCCCCAAGACTCAGGCCAGACTTTTCCTGTCTGACCTCCACCCCCTTCCTGGAAGGGAATAGAATACAAAACCTTCTTCTTTTTATTAAACAAAATCTTTTTTAATGTTTATTCACTTTTGAGAGACAGAAAGAGACAGAGTGTGAGCAGGGGTGGGACAGAAAGAGAGGGAGACACAGAATCCGAAGCAGGCTCGAGGCTCCGAGCTGTCAGCACAGGGCCCGACATGGGGCTCGAACCCATGAACTGTGAGATCACGAGCTGAGCCAAAGTCAGACGCTTAACCGACTGAGCCACCCTGGTGCCCCAAGCTTCTTCCTTTTTAAACCTCTGAGAAATACTGACTGGCCCAATTGTCAGACATTTTGGGCCCATCAGACTCAATACAGGAAATATGGAAAATCAGACCAGCGCACAGATCAACAGAACACGCAGGCAGGTCAGTGGCCTCAGCAGCATTGTCTCCATCGGCTGGAGTTCTCGCTGGCTGGGCCAGAGTGAGCTTGGGGAGAGGCTAATGCAGAAGGAAGGAGCCAGCCAGGAGCTGAGGCAAAAGACAGAGGCCCTGCTGTGCAGCTTGGGGAGAGCCCCCGCCCTCCCCCCCCCCCCGGCCCCACCGTGGCCCCAGCTCCCAGCCTGTGCTACACCTCCGCGTGGGCCACCCTATCATCTGGCACCTGCTCCCTCTGCCCAGCGCCCGTGGACCGCAGCCAGACACCTGCCCCTTACCTGTGTGGCCGTTGTTGGTCATGGGGAACTGGCCCCCCTGGGACTTGTAGCCTGTCAGGTTCAGAGCCTTCAGGGAGGGGTTGTACTGAACGTTTCTCCTCTGCAGGTCGATGGGTGACTGTCTCCTCCCCCCGCAGCTGGGGTACTCCTTCGACCACTGTGTTTGGTCCAGTGGCCCCTCTGCGACAGGAGAGAGCCAAAGGGGTCACAGCTCTTTGAGGGGCTCAGTTCACAGCAGGGTCCGCCCATCAAGAGGCCAGGATCAAGGCCAGAGGTCTGCCTTCTCGAAAGCAGAGCCTGGCCTCCAGAAGGAGGGAAGAGGGGCATCGTCAAAGTCGTCTCTGGGGAGCCTGCTATCTGGGGGGCTTTGAACTCCTCCCCTGTTTCAGTCATTGGCCCCGAGAAGAGAGTCAGGGCTTAGAAAAACAATGAAAGTCTTTATTATATAGCTTTAGTTCCCCCCTGGAATGGGAATACACTAATAAATGCTCTGGAAGTCTCCCTGGGCTTGGCATTGCTGTGTTACTTTAGGGGTCCTCTCTCCATTTGCTCCCAATGGCACAGTTTTCCTTCCCCTCCCCCAACAATAGTGCAGTTCCCTCCCCCCACTGCAGGACCGCCCACCTGTTTACCCGCTCCAACCCCTGTCATTGGGTCCCAGGATGGTAAAGACCTCTACGGATTCAGGGCAGGAAGGGAAAGAAAGCATCAGGTTCAAAGATGACCAAAGTGATGAGGTGGAAAAAAAAAAAAAAAATCAAAGTAAGGAAATGTATCTTTTTTGAGGTGGGTAATAATTCTAGGGGAGAGAAGGAAGAAAGCTAGTCATTGCCAGGGGAGGGGGGTCCCCGTGGGTCCTGCTCATACCCGCCCACTTGCAGTTGGGAATCCAGGCTCTCTCCCCACCTCACCCGGTGGCTGCAGGGGGCGGGGGCGTGGCTTGTTTTAAGGAAGCCGTTTGCATCAGGGGCCGCTCCCAGTCTCTTGGTTTTGCAATATACAGGAAAGTCAAGTTTTTATTTCTCTGCTCTTTATTTAATACTATAAACCAATATTTAAGCAATTCTTTCCTAGAGGCAGGATGCCAAGATCACGGCCAGAGGTCCCCGGCACAGCCCCCCTCCCCCACCACATGAATCAAAAGGCTTTGGGGCCCTTGTCCCTAGCAGTGTTGTGGCTTTCTGAGTATTCCCAAAAGGCATTTGAAGTAGCCACCCCAAGCGCTCCTGGGCCCCTGATGGCTTTCCAGAAGGCCCCCAGTCTCAGAGGCTGGGCTGAGACTGGGAAGGACAAGACCTGCCTGTTGGAATTCTCCCCCTTGCTTGTCCTTCTGAACCACCCCGAGTACCAAGGAGCCCGGGGACTTCTCTGCCCCAGAGCGGGGCGGTTGGTTGGTCAGAGGGGGTCGCTCTGCCCTCTGAAGCTGGACTTTCTGAGCCTCCCATGACGTCCCTAATTCTGTTCCCCTTGACCTAACAGACATACATCCACCCCGAATGTATGCTTCCCCCTGTGCCTGAAGCTGGGGGCACCGTGTGCAGAGTGGGTCCGCCAGCGACCCTGAAGGCCGTCCAGAGCCCCATCCCTCGGTGCAGTGCAGAAAAGGGGGGGCACGGGCAGGAGCTCTCCTCAGTGCCCCGTGGGAGGAACGTTTCGCGTCCAGATGTGCAGATTTGGGTCTCAGCAGGCCCACGGCAACTGGGAGGCGGCAGCCTGGGGGCTGTGCACAGTGGAGATGTTCTGGGTGAACCTCCTACCACGAGCTCCCCACGAAGAAAGCTCTCGCAAACCCGCACACCCTCTGTGAGGCCGCAGGGAGCCCTCACAACTTCATTTTCCACATGCAGAGACGGAGAGAGCAAAGGGCTTTGCAGTCAGAGGGCTCTCCAACCAGCGCTGTGGCCGGAAAAGGTTCTAAGGCAAAGCACCTGCAGACGATGTGGGGGTCCGGGAAGGGAGAGCGAATTCCTCTTGTCCTAATCGGGGGGTCTGGGTTCAGGGTGCTCTCCGTAGCCTTGAAGGGCAACCCCAGCAGGGGTGAGGGTAGCGAGGAAGCACACAGCCCCCGAGGCGCGGGCTTACCTGAGTAGGTCCACTGGGAGCCATGCTGGGCCCGGGCCCCCAGGAAGAGCAGAGCCAGCAGGGGTAGGAAGGCCTCCATGGAGCCACAGGTCTGGAATCAGGCTGATGCAGGGGACGCTCTTCTTTTAAACACTCAGAAACTGTCAATAACAATTTACCGAGTCTGGTTGATTGACCTACCTCCGCTGCACCCACTAAAACAATAACGCCTTCCCACAATGGCCCTTGTGACTTGGTTGACTGGGCCAGGTGGTGTGGCCTGACCTTGCCCGATCCCCGCTGGCGTCATCACCACGAGCGGTTAGCCCACGGCTTTGATTGTTCAATGCCCTAACTTATGACAACTCACTTGAAGGGCCACACAGTGCGCCCTTTGTGGATGAGCCACCACAGGAGAGGGAAAAGGCCCAAGGCAGAGGGAAGCAGGATGGGGAGGATTTCCCGGGACAATGGCACTTCCTGTGCCCTTGCTCCTGGCACGCGGGGCTCTGGGAACGGGTGAGGGCCATCCCCAGGGCCGGGAAAGCCCGGCCGGGTTCCGCTTGGTATTTCCTGCCCTTCCTTGGCGGTCCACACAGGCCGCCGCTGCTGCAGACCTTGGAGGCCCCGCCAGCCCCTCCACGTTTGGACGTGGACCTGAGAGTCCTACCCGTAGGCCCCTTGTGCCCTCCTGCTCGCGCTCGGATCACCCGTAGGCCACGTCCCCGTGTGTGCCTTCGGGCCTTCGCGCTAGCCCGGGCGTCCGTGTGTCTCCGTGGGGAGCATTTGTCCTGACGGCTGCAGTGTGCTCGGTCACACCCACGCGTGTTGGATCGGCCCAGCGCCTGACCCCTCCAAGTGTCCACTTGGGCAAACCGTCCTTGAAACTGGCTGAGGGAGAAACTTCTGAGTTTACACCTGCTGACAGGCCAGCGTTTCCCACGCACGGGGCAGGCAGTGTCCCCGCTTGCTGGCCAGGTACAAGGGTCCGTCCTGTTCTACAGAGGAGAGCCAACCCCCCCCCCCCATCCCCCCACAAGAGCATTCCGCGCCCTTGTCCCTGGGGGCCAGGGATGCCAGACGGCAGTGTGGCAGCGGGAATTAGGCCTGGTTACCTTGTCTACCAGACCCCTCCATATATGAAGAAAGTGACGTAGGATGGCCGGCCGGCCTGCCAGAGAGGGACCCGGAAGTAAAAGTGAAGGACTCAGCCCCCCGCCCCAACTTCATGGAACTTTCTTGCATATTTTCAGAGGTTGGAAACCCACGCTCCAGTCGCCACAAAGTGAGTCGCGTCCGGCCCCGTCGAGAGGGCCATCTCGTAGGTCCCATGAGACCCCACCTGGGCCAAAGACCGCAAGGAGAGCCGCTGAAGATCACAAACCGAGGCTCTGAGTGTTTTTCTTGGGAAACTGAAGCAGGGCTCTGGGCAAGAGGGAGCACAGAGGGAGTCGGAGAGGTCACGGCAGCTGGGGGTGCGAAGCCAGAGCGGGGGAGGCAGGGGGGAGGGGTGCTGAGTGAGGGGTAGGGGCGACCTGCGGAGGGGGGGAGGGAGGAAGGGGCCCGGGGCCGTGTGAGGAGACGGGGACCGCTCAGAGAAAGGAGCGGGTGTCCACAGCCGGTGCTGGGAAACTGGGGAGTGTCTGTTATTACCCACAGCTCCATTTCCTGCGGGTTCCCCTGTCGCTTAGCGCTTAGGAACGCCCAGGGGGCCCAGGCGCTTTTGTTGCCCCACAGAGTCCTCGTGGTAAGCGCATAGCCACCTCTGCCAGTCTGCAACCGCAGCAACCTCACCGTGGAGCGCACGCCACACTCACCCATCAGACCTACATCCCTGCCCTGGTTTCTCCGAATCTTTGGCTCGGGCAAGAGCCGGGCGGGCCGGGAATCTGTGCAGGTGGCTAACGTGGACAACAGGTGGTCAGAGTGAGTGATTGTGTTAACACGGTGATCGCACCGGCCAGGACCCGCCTGCTAACGAGGGCGCGTTGCTGCGGAAAGAGGGTCCCTCCCTCTCCTGTGCAGCCCGCTGCGATGGCAAAGTCGACAGACAGACAGGGTCCCTTCTGTTGCCTACTCTCTAACTCACTGTCTTCTTCAACCATGAAATTTTCCATTGACTTTGAACATGCGTTTCCGCCTTCTGGTATTTGCAAAGCCTGTTGCTTGTTTTGGGTTTTGTTTTGGTTTGGTGTCATTTTAATTTGCGTTTTTCGTGTGTCGCATTCGACCCTGAACTTGCTTCTGCCTTCATCCAACTGCGTCTCCGGCTCATCAAGGCTGTATCTTATTCTAAACTCCTGTTTTTCTAGGCCTTTGGTTTGAGTGGCTGGTCTGAGATGAGTTGACAGGTGTGCCATTTTCATCGCAACATCATGTCAAAAATGAGAAAGGAGCTTTGTTCTTTCTCGGTGCCACCACAGCTCCATGACGGAGACCCACGGAGGCAAAGAAGAGGCAAGGACGTGTGGTCAGCCCAGGTGAGCAAGGAAGTGCTATCAGCCCAAGTAAACAGGGAAGCACCACCAACCCAGGTGAGCAGGGAGGGGTGGTCAGCCCAGGTGGGGGGCGGTGATCAGCCCAGGTGAGCAGGGCAGGGTGGTCAGTCCAGGTGAGCAGGGAGGGGTGATCAGCCCAGGTGAGCAGGGAGGGGTGGTCAGCCCAGGTGAGCAGGGTGGGGTGGTCAGCCCAGGTGGGGGGGGCGTGATCAGCCCAGGTGAGCAGGGCAGGGTGCTCAGTCCAGGTGAGCAGGGAGGGGTGATCAGCCCAGGTGAGCAGGGAGGAGTGGTCAGCCCAGGTGAGCAGGGCGGGGTGGTCAGCCCAGGTGAGCACGAAGGGGTGGTCAGCACAGGTGAGCAGGGAGGGGTGGTCAGCCCAGGTGAGCAGGGAGGGGTGATCAGCCCAGGTGAGCAGGGAGGGGTGGTCAGCCCAGGGGAGCAGGGCAGGGTGGTCAGTCCAGGTGAGCAGGGAGGGGTGGTCAGCCCAGGTGAGCACAGAGGGGTGATCAGCCCAGGTGACCAGGGCGGGGTGGTCAGCCCCGGTGAGGGGGGGGGGGTGGTGGTCAGCCTAGGTGAGCAGGGCGGGGTGGTCAGCCCCGGTGAGCGGGGGGGGGGGGGGGGGGGGGGGGGGTGGTCAGCCCAGGTGAGGAGGGAGAGGTGGTCAGCCCAGGTGAGCAGGGCGGGGTGGTCAGCCCAGGTGAGCGGGGAGAGGTCGTCAGCCCAGGTGAGCAGGGAGGGGTGGTCAGCCCAGGTGAGCAGGGAGAGGTGGTCAGCCCAGGTGAGCAGGGCGGGGTGGTCAGCCCAGGTGAGCGGGGGGGGGGGGGGGGGGGGAGGGGGGGGGTTAGTGGTCAGCCCAGGTGAGCAGGGAGAGGTCGTCAGCCCAGGTGAGCAGGGAGGGGTGGTCAGCCCAGGTGAGCAGGGAGAGGTGGTCAGCCCAGGTGAGCAGGGAGGGGTGATCAGCCCAGGTGACCAGGGCGGGGTGGTCAGCCCAGGTGAGTGGGGGGGGGGGGGGGGTGGTCAGCCCCGGTGAGGAGGGAGAGGTGGTCAGCCCAGGTGAGCAGGGAGGGGTGGTCAGCCCAGGTGAGCAGGGAGGGATGGTCAGCCCAGGTGAGCAGGGAGGGGTGGTCAGCCCAGGTGAGCAGGGAGGGGTGGTCAGCCCAGGTGAGTGGGGGGGGGGGGTGGGGGGGGGTGGTCAGCCCCGGTGAGGAGGGAGAGGTGGTCAGCCCAGGTGAGCAGGGAGGGATGGTCAGCCCAGGTGAGCAGGAAGAGGTGGTCAGCCCAGGTGAGCAGGGAGGGGTGGTCAGCCCAGGTGAACAGGGAGGGGTGGTCAGCCCAGGTGAGCAGGAAGAGGTGATCAGCACAGGTGAGCAGGGAGGGGTGGTCAGCCCAGGTGAGCAGGGAGGGGTGGTCAGCCCAGGTGAGCGGGGGTGGGGGGTGGTCAGCCCAGGTGAGCAGGAAGAGGTGATCAGCCCAGGTGAGCAGGGCAGGGTGGTCAGCCCACGTGAGCAGGGAGGGGTGGTCAGCCCAGGTGAGCAGGAAGAGGTGATCAGCCCAGGTGAGCAGGGAGGGGTGGTCAGCCCAGGTGAGCCAATGCTCAGTTCTGCCTAAGGGTAGCATGGAAGAATGGATCAGGCCACACAAGAATATGCATGCTCTGCCTGTGGTAGCACAGACGGGCCATCATTTTATTTCATTCAGGAGTTCCAGCTCTGGAATCCCGCAGAACGAATCATTCTGGACAAGTGAACTTTCTGGATAGTTAAAGGCTCAATCCGGCCTAAGTACCAGCACGTTTCGTCCATTTGGGATTAAAACTTCCAAAACGTATCGCACTCATGCCTGCCGTCTCAGATCAAGCCAAATGTAATTAAGTTTTTCCTAATGACTGAGGCTCACTAATATGAAAATCAATTATCCTGCGTTGTAATATATTAAAGCCCACTGGGCCTATAACTGTATGAGACTCTTCTCCCTACATGACACAGCCCCTAACTGTTATATTTCTGGCCTTCTTAGATATTGAGGGGGGAAGTTAGCGAGCGTAATTATGAAAGCAACGTACACCGATGTTCCTGAGTGACATTCTAGTTGTTAACATTCACGAGGCCAGGGCACGGCCAACCTGGACAGAAGTGAGACTTGGGGCTATAATAGGCTCTGGAAGCCCCTTGCTCTGCCAGGAACGAACCCCGTAGTTGGTGGACAGTGTGGAGACTGGGAGGCTGGAGCAGGGCTTGGCAGCAAGAGCATCTGGAGGTGGCAACGTGTATATGTGTATTTTTTGCAAGAAGCGCGGCTCACATAGCCTGCCAGCTGTCGCCTCTTACGGTTGTCTGTTTACCTGCCCCCATCTCCTGGCTTCTCATTTACTGTTTTTGATCTGGCCAGAAATCAGACGACTGCACATCTTAGAATTAATTACATGCACAAGAAGAACGGGAAGACCCGAGAGCCGGGAGCCACCGTCTGTACTAAAGCCAAGATATGCAAACCCTGAAACATCTATTTTTTGTAGCGTATCCTTTATGTCACTCTTTTTTTGAAGTCATCTCCTCACCCCGTGTGGGGCTTGAACTCATGACCCAGAGATCAAGAGTCACTTGCTCTACCGACTGAGCCAGCCAGGCGCCCCTGAAACATCGTTTTTGACTACTCAAAACGTTTCTATTTCCTTTCTGACTTCCAGCTATGTCCATATGCGTGAAGCAGGAACACAACGAAATTGTCATATTAAATAATCTTCTTGCAGAATATTCAGCCATATCCGCCCGCAACTCAGTAGGGACGCCCATGCATTCTCTCACCAGCCTCCCTAGAAAGACATTCAATCTTACAGGGTATTTTCCATTTCATCCGTTCCCCTAGAATTCAATGTCTACCCTTTAGGGTGTCTACTAACAGGCGTTTTCCTCCATCATATCTACCCTTCTTCCAGGAACCCACATCAAAAAAAATAATAACAATAATAAAATAACACCCAGGCCAAAACCCGAGTGGAAATTCCCCTCTCTACTGTTAGCTTAGGTATTAGCAAAATAGGAACCAAATACCTAACAACGTTTACAGCTCAGCTTGCCATCGACATTCTGAGCCGCCGTCTGTGTAAACTCACCGTAGAACCTGCTGTTGGAAGTGGCTCTCCCATTTGCACCTGCTCGCTGGACCCTCTACTCCTTGGAGCAGGTCAGAGTCTCGCTTATAGCCTTTTCATGTACGCCACCCCCACTTTACTTCTGTAGGGCAGGTATGTGTCTTTCAGCTCCGCCCCAAAACCGGTCAGTAAGTAATTCCAAATCTATACTGGTCCTGCCTGACTCTCCCCTTACGCCCAAGCGAGTGGTTATGTACATCGACTGAATCAGTTCCCTGTGGCTGCTGTAACAGACTGCCACGGAGTCAGCGCCGAAAACGACATCCGCTGATTCTCTTACAGGGGCGCCCGGGTGGTGCAGTCCGTTGAGCGTCAGACTTCGACTTCGGCTCAGGCCACAATCTCACAGTTCGTGAGTTCCAGGCCTCCATTGGTCTCTGTGCTGACATCTTGGAGCCTGGGGCCGGCTTCGGATTCTGTGTCTCCCTCTCTCTCTGCCCCTCCCCTGCCGTGCTCTCTCTCTCTCTCTCTCTCTCTGTCTCAAAGATAAGTAAACAAAAAAATAGAAAAAAATGCATTCGCTTACAGACATGGAGGTCAGAAATCCAAAATCAGTTTCACTGGGTTCAAGCCAAGGAGTTGGCAGGGGTGGTCCTTTCTGGAGGTTCTGAGGGGAGAATCTGTTCCCTTGCCCACCCTTAGGCACGCACTCCCTCCTAGAATCCCTCCAATCTTTTGTTCCAATCATCACACCTCCTGTTTCCTCCTTTGATCTTGCTTCCCTCTTAGAGGATCCTTGAGATTACATTCAGAGCCCACCCAAGAATTCCAGAATAATCTCCCCATCTCAAGATCCTGAATCACATCTGCAAGTCTCTTTGGTGACATTCACAGGTTCCAGGGGTCAGATACCTGTGGAGGCAATATTCAGCCTACCCCAAGGAAGGATGTAGGGACCCACCGAACTAAATGAAACCTGAGAGCTGCTGACAACTGGATTTAGACTCTAAAGAACAGAGTAATAAATCAGCGATGTCATGGGGCGCCTGGCTGGCTCAGTCGGTTAAGCGGCCAGTTTTGGCTCAGGTCATGATCTCCTGGTTCTCTGCTGTCAGCATAGCGCCCGCTTCAGATCCTCTCTCCCACTCTCTCTCTCTGCCCCTCCCCTGCTCTCACTCTCTTTCTGGAAAATAAATGAACGTTAAAAAAAATTAGCAAGGTCATGAAACACACCAGGAATGGAGGGGGCTGTAAAGGAGCAAGATGGACAATAGCCGGTCTGTCGACAGAATGCCTACGGCCAGGCATTTCCCTGAGCTTTTAATGGTCACAATGATATGACCAGAGTCAGCTGGTTGCATTAGCACAGCAACCAGTAAGCTGAAAAAAGGTGACAGTAGCACTTTAGGAAAGGATGTCAAAGACCCAATGTGGTCAATCTGCCAGGGGCGGGCAGGACCCACACCCCCTGGTGTATATCAAGGGGGACAGAGGAGTCACCTTTTGGCCTGAGTCACAATCTGGCGTGCGGGGGGCGGGGGGTCTCTGCAGCAGGAATATAGAGTCTTTTGCTTTGTGCCCTGCAAGCCTCTGCCATATTGATCGAAGAGTGAAAAGGAGGACATCACAGATACACTGACATTTAAAATCTTTAAGATTTTTTCCATTTCAGCAGAGGAAACCTAACTTATTTTTTAGCAACACTTCCACCAAGAAAATTAGAAATGCTGGACAAAACAGGTTTTTTTTTGAAAAATCTCTTCGAAAGCATCAGAGATCACCAAGGCAGGGATATATAAATAGGAATACGACACCAGAGGTTGGGTTTGTCCCAGGAATGCAGGGTTAGTTTAACATTTGAAATCAACGTAACAAAAAATAGGAGAAAAAGATATTAAAAGCCTTTCAACACCTGCAGAAAAAACATCAGTTGATAAAATTCACCATCCAAAAGAGAAAATCAAAATCCACCTATGGTTAAAAAAAAAAAAAAAAACCCTCTTAGGAAACTAGGGGAAAAGGGGGAATTTTCTCAGTCTGATAAAGAATATCTACAGCAAATTCTACAGCAAACATTGTACTTAATGGTGAAATATCGGAAGTTTCCCTCTGAGATTAGGAAAGAGATTAGGATACTTGCTATCTCAACATTATATTAAAATTCTCCTGGAAGGAGGGAAAGTTTTAGGGATTAGAAAGGCAGAAATACAACTCTCTATTCATAGATGACATACTAGATACATAGACAATCCGAAATCCAAAGCTATATTATTATAATTAGTAAGTGAGTTTACAAAGTTGATGTATACAAGGACAGTATACAGAATGCAATTGTATTTCTATAGAACAGCAACAGACCATTAGAAAATAAAACTTAGGGGCAACTGGGTGGCTCGGTCAGTTAAGCATCCGACTTCGGCTCAGATCATGATTTTGCGGTTTATGAGTTCAAGCCTTGGGTTGGGCTCTGTGCTGACAGCTCAGAGCCTGGAACCTGCTTCGGATTCTGTGTCTCCCTCTCTCTCTGCCCCTCCCCTGCTTGCTCTCTCTCTCTCCCTCTCTCTCTCTGTCTTTCTCTTGTGCTCTCTCTCTCAAAAAAAAAAATTAAAAATTTTTTTAAAAAAGAAAATAAAACAAATTTTTTTTAGTAAACTCTACCCCCAACATGAGGTTCAAACTCACTAACTCAAGATCAAGAGTCACATGCTCTGGGGTGCCTGCGTGGCTCAGTCCAACTCTTGATTTCAGCTCAGGTCATGATCTCCTGGTTTATGGGATCAAGCCCCTCATTGGGCTCTGTGCTGACAGTGTAGAGCCTGCTTAGAATTCTCTCTCCCCCTCACTCTTTCTCTCTTCCTGTTTCCTGTTTGCTCTCTCTCTCTCTCTCTCTCTCTCTCAAAATAAAGAAATAAACATTAAAAAAAGTTTCATGCTCTACTGACTACATAAGCCAGGTGCCCCAAAACTTAAAATCTTTTTAATTTTAAAAATTATATTACTACAAGAACTCTCAGTACTGTTTTCTAACTTTGTACTGTAAATCCAAAATTATTGTAAAATAAAAAGTCAAATTTTTAAAAGATTATATCATTTACAATGGCATCAAAAAATCAAATGCCCATGAATAATTCTAACAACAGATGATTGAGAAAAATCAAAGACCTCAACAGACAAGAAGATAGACAAGAATTTCTTAAACAAGGCATTTTTTATTAATTTATCTTTAAACAAGATTTTTTTTAACAAGGTATATTTTTTTTAAAGATTACTTGAGGAACACCTGGCTGGCTCAGTCGGTTGAGCATCTGGCTTTGGCTCAGGTCATGATCTCACAGTCCGTGAGTTCGAGCCCTGAGTCAGGCTCTGCGCTGACAGCTCGGAGCCTGGAGCCTCCTTTGGATTCTGTGTCTCCCCTCCCCCACTTGTGCTCTGTCTCTGTCTATCAAAAATAAATAAAATTTAAAAAATAATAATCAAAAATAAAGAAAAATAAAGAAAAGATTGTAAAAACAGTTCAAACTCTCACTCCTTGCCAGTGGAAGGACATGAAATGGATTCAGCCATTTTGGAAAACTGTCCGTCTCTACTAAAGTTGAAAGTACACAAACCCAATGACCTAACAATATGTAGACACCCGGCAGGAATCTGGACGTTTGTGTACCAACAGACAAGTACAAGAATGTTCATCATGGCCCTATTCGTTGTAGCTGAAAACTGGAAATGACTCAAATATCCGTTAACAGCAGAATGGATAAATAGATAGTGGTGTATTTATTTATTTTTTAAAGATTTTCTTTTTTTAAGTAATCTCTACACCCAGCTGGGGGCTTGAACTCACGACTCTGAGATCAAGAGTCTCACACTCCACTGACGGAGCCAGCCAGGCGCCTCTCCGCTTCTTGATATACACCCGGAAGAAGGAAAGCTGGGACTCAGACAGATACTTGCACACCCATGTTCCCAATAGGATTATTCACAATGGTCAAAAAGTGCAATCAACCAAGGGTCCTTTGACAGATGAATGGATAAACCAAATGTCACACACACACACACACACACACACACACACACACACTGCAATATTATTCAGGCTTTAAAAGGAAGGAGATTATTTTTATTTCTTTTTTTCCAGCTTTATTGAGATAAAACTGACATCTAACATTGTGTAAGTTTAAGGTGGACAATGTATTAATCTGATACACGTATATATCACAAAATCATTACCACCATAGTGTTAACTAGGAAGGAAATTCTGACAGGTACACACTACAGCCAGAAGAAACCCCGACAACGTGCCAAGTGAAATAAGCCGGACACAAAAGGACACATATTGTACAATTCCACTCACAGGAGGATGTGGAGTAGACACAGAAAGCAGGATGGAAGTTACCAGGACATGGGGCGCCTGGGTGGCTCAGTTGGTTCAGCATCCGACTTCTCCGGCTCGGGTCATGATCTCACGGTTCGTGAGTTCGAGCCCCGCGTCGGGCTCTGTGCTGACAGCTCGGAGCCTGGAGGCTGCTTCGGATTCTGTGTCTCCCTCTCTCTGCCCATCCACTGCTCGCACTCTCTCTCTGTCTCTCTCTCACAAATCAAATAAAAACATTAAAAAAATTAACTTACAATTTTTTTAAGTTTTTAAAATAAAATTTAAAAACGTCATCAAAAACAGGCCCATGAGGTATTACAAGAGAGTTTTCTCAAACATCTAAGAAACAATTCTAAATGTATATAAAACATAGCTAGGACAGGGGTAGATAAACCACAGTTTGTGAGCTGAATTTGGCCATGTCTGTTCTGCCCATCGTCCATGGCCACCCGCATATGCTAAGGGTTGTGCTGAGTAGTTGCAACAGAAACCATAGAATCTGCAAAGTCTAATGTATTTCCTCCCTGACCCTTGACAGAAAAAAAAAAAAATGCCAGTAAAAAAGAACCCCCTACAACTCATTTGATAAGCCTTGTATATTCAAGGGACATCGCTCTCTTTTTTTAAAATTCTTAAATTTATTTTTATTTTGGGGGGGGGGGCATGTGGGCACATGCAAGTGGGGGAGGGGCAGAAGGAGAATGGAGAGAATCCCAACCAGGTTCCACACTCAGAGCAGACCCCCACGCGGGGCTCAATCCCCAACCATGAGATTATGATCTGAGCCAAAACCAAGAATTGGACACACTGAGGGAGCCAACCAGGTGCCCCTCAGGGGACATCTCTTAAGAGAGGGTCTCTCTGGCCACTCATCCTAAAGCACTCACCTGTCACTCCCCATCCTTCCTGTCTCTTCTTGCATCATTGTTCTAAGTATGATCAATTTTTTTTTTAAATTTTTTTAACGTTTATTTATTTTTGAGAGAGGGGAGGAGAGAGGCAGAGAGAGAGGGAGACACAGAATCCGAAGCAGACTCCAGGCTCTGAGCTGTCAGCAAAGAACCTGATGTGGGGCTCAAACTCACGAACCGCGAGATCATGACCTGAGCCGAAGTCGGACGCTTAACCAACTGAGCCACCCAGGTGCCCCTCAAATTTTCTTTTTAAGTTCTGAACCTGGTCTTGATTCCATCCTAGAAGTCGTTAGCATTAAGGATGGGGAGAATTCGAGTGCATTCTTCAAGTAAGAACATTCCCTTTCTTCACTCCTGGGTTTGCTCAGGCGCTGGGCTCCTTCTTTACATCACCTATTGTTGGGTACCTCATAGAAATAAAAATGTGTCTTTTAGATGTCTTATCTAAATTTGTGGATATTTCCTTTTCTTCCAGCAGCCCTGATTCCAATTTCTCTAAGCCCAGATTTCAACACTTCCACCTTCATGAACATGAATAAGCTTTTAACGGACGATTCAAATCCTTGTAACTTGCAAGGGTGCCTGGGTGGCTCAGTCGGTTGAGCGTCCGACTTCGGCTCAGGTCATGATCTTGTGGTTCGTGAGTTTGAGCCCCACATCGGGCTCTGTGCTGACAGCTGAGAGCCTGGAGCCTGCTTCCGATTCTGTGTCTCGTTCTCTCTCTGCCCCTCCCCCACTCACGCTCTGTCTCCCTCTCTCAAAAATAAACATTAAAAAATTTTTTAAATAATAAAAAAGTAAAATATGTTTAAGACTATTCAACAGGAAATAAGATAGTGACAACAAGCATCTACTTGTCCTCGTTTTGGTAAATGAGTAAAGCTCTGTACCGTCCAGGGCCAGAAGGTACTAGTCACTTAGTTTTCGAGATCAGGCTGCTTGAGAAGAGGCCCCAACAACACCTTACGTTAGATTTTGCTTGTCCTCCCGTAACCGGTGACTCACTGAAGTACTCTGGAAGACACAAAGACGCCAGTGCTGTTTTGCTTTTCTTCGATTGCCTCTCAATGTCATGCTTTCGGAAAGAAAACTTTTCCGTGGGCTCATCACTTGGCCCATGCCCTCTGCGCGGACACACAGAGGACCGCCGCCATATTGAATGAAGCTGGGTTCCTCCGAGGGTGCAGTTTTTCTAGCTGAAGTATATACTGTGCGCTCATGACATCCAGTGGTCAGAAAAATACTGTGCAGAATTTTATTTTATTTTTTTTTAGTTCCAGATACCATCTACAATGTAACTGCAAACTGCTGATCCGTAGAAGGATAAAGGATCCACAGTGAAAGAGGGATGAGTTTGGTGTCTCCCCGAGGCAATGTTGGGGAGCGTCCAGGCTGACCCAGGAAACCTATTCGACGGATGCCCATAAAAGGTCATTTGGATGTTCAGGAAATCCCATTCCCCATACCTTCCAAGATGTGGTTACGGAAAAAGTGATCCATTGTCTTTCGTTGAGGTAAAATTTACATAACCTCAAATTAACCTTTTTATTTTTTTATTTATTATTTTTTTTTAATGTTTATTTATTCTTGAGACAGAGACAAGAGTATGAACAGGGGTGGGGCAGAGAGAGAGGGAGACACAGAATCCGAAACAGGCTCCAGGCTCTGCATTGTCAGCACAGAGCCCGATGCGGGGCTCGAACCCACGAACTGTGAGATCATGACCTGAGCTGAAGTCGACGCCCAGCCGACTGAGCCACCCAGGCGCCCCTCAAATTAACCTTTTTAAAGAGTACCGTTCAGTGGCACTTAGTACCTTCAGAATGTTAGGCAACCACCACCTCCGTCTAGTTCCAGAACATTTTCATCAACCCCAAGAAAATCCTGTAGCCATTACACAATCACTCCCCATTCCCTCCTTCCTTCAGTCCCTGGAAACCACCGGTCTGTTTTTTATCTCTATGGATTTGCCCATTCCGGTTATTTCATATAAAAGAAACCACCCTGGGTCACCTGGGTGGCTCAGTTGGTGGAGCCTGCCACCCTTGGTCTTGGGGTCATGAGTTCGAGCCCCATGTTGGGTGTAGAGATCACTTAAAAATAAAAAATAAAAATTGGGGTGCCTGGTGGTTCAGTTGGTTGAGCGTCTGATGCTTGATTTCAGCTCAGGTCATGATCTCATCATTCTCCTTCTCTCTCTGCCCCTTCCTCTCTCTGTCTCTCTCTGAAAAGAAAGAAGCTTGAAACAATAAAAATTTAAAAAATCTTAAAAAATAAATGCAACCATCCTATATGTGGCTTTTATGTCTGGCTTCTTTCACTTAGCATATTTTTTTCTGAGGTTCATCCACTATAGCATTGTATTAGCATTTCATTCCTTTTCATGCCTGAGTAATATTCTATTATACAAATATATAACACTTTATTTATCAACTCAACTGTTGATGGACATTTCAGCTGTTGCCAACATTCAGCTATTGCCGATGGTGCAACTATGAACATTTGTGTACAAGCATTTGTTTGAGTATCTGGTTTCAATATTCTGAGGTATATACCTAAGAGTGGAATCACCAGGTCACATGGTAATTCTACTTAACTAGTTGAAGAAAAAATGTTTAGAATCCTTGACATCGATAGAAGAAATTGGAATAGATTTTTAGACTCCTTGAAATTGACAGAGGAAGAATTTTATTTAGATCAGGACCAACTTTTCCCAAATGACCCTTGATTTTTTTTTTTTCTTTCTTAGGTTTCCATCATTCATGTGTATCGAAAGGAATTGGCTCAGCCTAAAAGTACCCACGGGAATGAATGCAGATGGGAGAGATAAAAGAACCCATTCAGGGGAAAGTTAATTTGCCTAAGGATTCTCTGTTGTTTAGTTGGATATGACAGTTCAGCAAATGGAAATCCTTGCCCTAAATCTTTGGTATGAGCTCTGTCATAACGTTTTGTTTGAGAGTAGCCTGCAGACCTAGAATGAATGTGGACAGCCAAAGTGAATTAATTAAGCTGAAAATAACCGTCAAAACAATGATTTCCCTGGTGTGTTTTTTATTCAAACCTTCCGGGTCACTAATTTGTCATGTTTTCTTTAAAAGGAGAAAACAATGGGGGAGTGTATTTGGCGCCCTCTACTGTGAGAAGGAGTCATTTGGCATAAATGAATGTTCCCGTAAACCCCTGTTATAAATACGTTAGCCATTTTGGATGAAATGCTTTCTAAAACAGCACTCGATTTCCTGTCTTCTTAAACAGAAGATTCTCAATGTGATCATCAACATATTTGTCGGACCCAGTTTGAGCTACAACAGTGGTCTTCTCAAGAGTAGGGGGGAGCTTGGAAAGGGTGTTACAGTGCCTGCAATTTACTCTAAAATCCTTCAGCATGATACGTACACGTGACTTAGTTTCAGTCTACTTCCCAGAGACAGCCAGCTCTGCTCAACTGGAAATGCAAATCTCCAGAGGCAGTCAGAACCTACATTCGAAAGACACGTCGAAAGCCCACTTTGGTGGGGCACCTGGGCGGCTCAGTCAATTAAGCATCCAACTCTTGATTTCGGCTCAGGTCGTGATCTCACAGTTCGTGGGACTGAGCCCCTCATCGGGCTCCGCATCAGCACAGAGCCAACTGGGGAGTCTCTCTCTCCCTCTCTGCCCCTCCCATGTGCGCTCTCTTTCTCCCCAAATACATAAACCTACCGCATCTTCTTTGTCCATTCATCAGTCGATGGACGTTCGGCTCTTTCCATACTTTGGCTATTGTTGATGGTGCTGCTGTAAACATCGGGGTGCACGTGCCCCTTCAAATCAGCATCTCTGTAGCCTTTGGATAAGTACCTAGTAGTGCCATTGCTGGGCCATAAGGTAGTTCTACTGTGAGTTTCTGAGGAACCTCCATACTGTTTTCCAGAGTGGCTGCACCAGTTTGCATTCCCACCGACAGTGCAAAAGTGTTCCCTTTTCTCCACGTCCTCACCAACATCTGTTGTTTCCTGAGTTGTTCGTTTTAGCCATTCTGACCGGTGTGAGGTACATATACAACGGAATACGACTTGGCCATCCAAAAGAATAGAATCTTGCCCTTTGCAACAACGTGGATGGAACCTAACTCTTAAGAGTTAAGAGACTCTTAACAACAGAGACCAAACTGGGGGCTGTTGGACGGGTTGCGGGTGGGGGGATGGGCTAGATGGGCAAGGGACATTAAGGAGGACGCTTGTTGGGATGAGCACTGGGTGTTATACCCGGGGGATGAATCACTGGAAACTACTCCTGAAATCATTATTGCACTGTATGCTAACTGGGATGGAAATTAAAAAATAAATTAATTACATTTAAAAAATACATCCGGTCATTTTTTTTTAATTTTTTAAAAATTTATTTAAGTAATCTCTACACCCAGCGTGGGGCTCACACTCACAACCCCGAGATCAAGAGTTGCGCACTCTTCCAACTGAGTCAGCCAGGTGCCCCCCCCATCTGGTCACTTTTGAAATCTCTTCCGATGACTCAATTTTTAACAATTTTTTAAGAAATTTCATATATAGATATTTAATTATCCGCATCTGATCTCTCCACCGTCTGAAATCTTTCTCTGGCCGAAGTCTGTTGTTTGTCGTTTCTGTTGACTCTCACTCACGGTGGCTTGTTTCCTTGTGTGTTTGCAAATCATGTCTTATGAGCTTGTCTTTAGTTGAACTTGACATGTGTGGTCCTGGGGGCTAAACTGGGGGTGCTTCTTCCCTCCAGAGAGGAGTGACATGTGACAAAATGTCACTTTTTAAGTGGGCCACAAAATGGAAAAACGGTGAATGAAATATAATAAAATGCCCTGTGGTCTGACACCGTGGAAACTGTAGTGCCCCAGGAGGTGAGCAGGGGAGTAGATCTGACGCGGGTGTTAAAGGCAGTGAGAGAGATGGCTTGTGACGTCATCAAGTCGTGTGATAACCTCTTCCTTTAGAAAAAATTACTCTCATGGCCCCACAGGAATGAGGAGTATTATCAAATACAATCACTTTGGAATGCTTGCTCACTTAGCTGGACAAAATTTGCCAGGAAAACAAAACAAAACAAAACAAAACTCTGCGGGGCGCCTGGGTGGTTCAGTCAGTTAAGTCGGACTTCAGCACAGGTCATGATCTCACAGCTTGCGAGTTCAAGCCCCACATCAGGCCCGTTGCCGTCAGCACCAAGCCTGCTTGGGATCCTCTGTCCCCCTCTCTCTGCCCCTCCCCCCCCCAAAAAAATAAATAAACATTTTTTTAAAACTTGGATATAGAGGACTCTGATACAAGGTGAGCGGTAGTCCCGGGATTTCTGTGCAATACAGCAACAGATAGGAAGAGAGATCTAGAAGACTTGTCTTAAAATAGGACGGGTGCCTAATTTTACCTAAGTTGTGTTTGGGGAGATGCCTTGGGGGAGATGCTGGTGGGGACCATAGGGCAGCCAAAGACCCTCCGCTGGCACCCCCACCGAAGGTCTGTCCATAAGCTGCAGAGAAATCAGTCCCTGTCCCCTGCCTCTGTGTCAGGGAGATGTTGAGCTCCTCCTGAAGATGATGTTTTCTTTCTTTTTCAGTTCATTTATTTATTTTGAGAGAGAGAGAAAGCGTGAGTGCGGGAGGGGCAGAGAGCGAGGGAGAGAGAGAGGATCTCAAACAGGCTTTGCGCTGTCAGTGAGGAGCCCTACGTGGGGCTTGAACCTCCGAACCGAAAGATCATGACCTGAGCGGAAGTTAAATGCCTAACTGACAAAGCCACCCAGGCGCCCCAAAGCAGATGTTTTCTATATCTTGTTCCACCTGTTCCCTAAGTCGTGGTGTTTGGAGCATAAGTGTCTTATAAATTGCTGATTACAGGGGGGAAAAAAAACATTATCCACACAGCAGGCCAGTGCCAAAACCTGCATTTCACGGATGCCAGGCTAACGGTGCCTTGGGCAGCTTGCTGAGTTCCTAACTAGGTTTTATCCCATTTGTCCCAGGAAGCTGGGGAGAGATTTGGCTGGCTGACAATCCTTGTGGTTGTCAAAAGCCCAGAGAGATCCTGCTCGAGGCCCAGGAAGAGGCAGACGTCTTCTGTGATTGCCCACAGCCAGTCTCCACTGGGAGGGGGGATTCGGATGCCCGCGAAGACTGGGTCCTTTTCTCCTTCAGAATCTCATGGGTGCAGGTGGCTTCCTGAAGAAGGCTCCCACCGGGTCTCAGCGTGGACAGATAAGGACGATGAGAGGAATCTGACACTCGGTGGGTTCGAAGGAGCTAGAAAATAGCATCCAACATCCCCTACGGAGAAGCCCTTCATCCATCCAACAAAAATGTATCCAGCCCATGCTCTGGGTTGGACCTGTGGACACAGAGGGGCCTTATACTCGCTGGATGGACGGGGGAGGCAGCCTGGAGAGCAGGCCGTTAGAGGGTGAGGGACGGACAGAGGCCAGAGGCCAGAGCCCAGAGCCCAGGGCCTAGAGCAGGCAGTGCCCTGCCACAGGCTGGGAGCCGGGCTGGAGTGCAGACAGAACGCTGTGGGAGAGGTATTTGCTTTATAATGTCCTCTGTGCTGGCGTCATGTAAAGCATCATAACGGGCTTTGTTGTTTTGTCGTTTGGGCCAGCCGATCAGAGGGGACGAGGGTCAGTATGTTTTGTCGTTTGGGCCAGCCGATCAGAGGGGACAAGGGTCAGTATCCCAGGTGAAAGGACGCCCGCAAACAGAAACACGGGTGGTTGCCGACCATGCACTGTCCCCCAACCCAGGAGGGGGGACTGGAGCACAGGGGTTGGAAATAACACTCTTCCCTAGCCTGCGGTCTCCGGCCCCTCGACACGGCCCTTGGGGCTTCACGTCTTCAGGTTTCTGGGTTGTACAAAAAGAAGGTCACCTCATTCTAGACCTGGCTATCAGCGCTTTCTAGAGAGCTAAAGAAATGCGTGTTAATACCGCTAATTCCGTGACTTTGTCTGGGGCTTTATACCTTCCAGCCCATGCTTTGCTTTTGAGACCAGAAACTGACTCTGCGGGCACTGGGCTGGCCTCTGAGAACCACGGCCACACCTGAGTGTCTGCATGAGGTCTGCCCCTCCTCTCTCTTCCCTCCTTGGCTCGTCTTTATGCTTCCCGGAGTCTCCTGCCTAGGAAAATGGCTTGATTAGTACAAGAACTTCCTGAAAGACCCATCAACTTTTCAATGGAAAACCACCAACGGGACGCCTGTGCCCTAAGATTCTCTGAATCCCTTAAAACACTGGCTAATTGCAGGGCGCCTGGGTGGCTCAGTCAGTCAAGCATCTGACTCTCAGGTCACGATCTCACGGTTCATGGGTTCAAGCCCCTCGCACTGACAGTGAGAAGCCTACTTGGGATTCTCTCTCTCCCTCTCTCTGCCTCTCCCCTGCTCACTCTCACTTGCTCTCTCTCTCTCAGAATAAAGAAATAAGCATTTTTCTAAAACACTGGCTAATTTCAAAATCCTCCTGTCCCTCTTCCCACCAATCCTGGACTGTTGTATGACTCCTGGCCCATCCAAACCAAGCCTCCGTGTCGACAGAGCCGCTTTAAACCACACTTCCAATGACCAGTAAATGCTGATCTTACCTTGCCCCCCTCAGAGGACCTGCTGAAACTTTGCAAAGTGGCGACGCCCCTTACCGTGGTAAGCAGTAAATTCTGCTTTCTTTTAGCAACAGATTGTGTTGGTAATATGTGGGGAGCCAGCTGTTGGCCGTTTCTTTTTGTGGCAGCCTTCTGAGTTAGGCGATAGAGATGTTTCTCCCCCATCTAACAAATGGGGAGCCTGAGGTATGGAAAGTCATAAGGTGTTTCCAGGGTGGGGCTGGGAACCCGAGCCCCAGCCTCAGGGGTTTCTTCCCGGACAACAAGCATCAGCTAGTTCCTAGAAGGAAAATCAAGCCGCTAAGCCAAGGTTGGATCAAAGGGGCGCCTGGATGGCTCAGTTGGTGGCTCAGTCGGTGGCTCAGTTGGTGGCTCAGTCGGTGGCTCAGTTGGTGGCTCAGTCGGTTAAGTGTTTGGCTTCAGTTCAGGTCATGATTCCACAGTCCATGAGTTCGAGCCCCGCGTTGGGCTGTGCTGACAGCTCGGAGCCTGGAGCCTGCTTTAAATTCTGTGTCTCCCTCTCTCTCTGCCCCTCCCCCACTCACACTCTGTGTGTGTGTTTCTCTCTCAAAAATAAACATTAAAAATTTTTAATAAACTATTTTCTTTCCTTTCTTTCTTAATTTTTTTCATCTTTATTTTATTTTGAGAGAGAGGTAGAGAGAGAGAGCATCGGAAGGGGCTGAGAGAATCCTAAGTAGGCTCCAAGGGCTCAGCTCAGAGTCGGACACAGGGCTCGATCCCACGAACCGTGAGATCATGACCTGAGCCAAAATCAAGAGTCAGATGCTTAACCAATTGAGCCACCCGGGCACCCCAGTATCACTTTGTTTCTAATCAAGGTTTACTTAAAACAATGAAAAATAAGAGACATGTGCCTGGGTCTCTCTGCAAACAACTTTCTCTCGCTCCTGCCTCTTCCCATCCCATGCCTTTAACCTCCTCGTCTAGCACGCGGTGTGGACACACGTGTCTCTTGCATTGCACCGCAGTGGGCCATTTTTATTTTTAATCATCTCTTTACATTATTTTTTAATATTTATTTATTTTTGAGAGAGGGAGAGAGAGAGCATGAGCAGGAGAGGCGCAGAGAGAGAAGGAGACACAGAATCCGAAGCAGGCTCCACACTATCATCGCAAAGCTGGACGTGGGGCTCAAACCCACAAACTATGAGATCGTGATCTGAGCCGAAGTCAGACACTGAACCAGATGAGCTACCCAGGTGGCCCTATTTTTAATCCTTTGTAATCACAGAACTTCCTTTTAGGTACTTTTTATGTACTTGGCGTTAGACCTTTTCATACCCAAGGTGATCGTGTTTACAGACTGAATTGAGAAATCCCTAAAATCTTTCTCGGGAAACCTGCTCTGTCGCCAGGTCAGGCCTCGCTCCCACACGCAGGGGGTCAACGGTCACCCAGGAGCCAGGACGGTGTGAAGTCCCACCGTGGTCCCTCACTAGCCACGCAGTTGACTGCTCCCTGCAGTGTCTCTGTTGGGGAAGGAATACCAGGCTGAAGGTACCCAAGTATTTGAAGGAAGTAGCCCAAACCCCCAACAAAAAGGGGGTGTTAATATTTGAAATTTATGCATCACTCCATGCACACAGGCCGTTTGTGTGTTGACTTTACTGTTCAAATAATACTGGAACCTTACAGAAAGTTTGGGGCGGGCACGCCTGGAGAACTGCCCTCAATTCCACCCCCTAAATATCATTTTTCAGACCTAGGGTGTATTTCGTCCAAAACACTAATTTGTTTTTCAGATTATAGGTTAGAAATCCTCAGTGATATGAAAAGATGTCTCACAGTATGTTTTTAAGTGGGGGGAAAAAAGCAAGCTACTCAACAGTGTGTTCAAAATTAGCCCATTTTTTAAAGAAAACTTCTTAATGTTTATTTTTGAGAGAGAGAGAGAGAAATAGCAGGGGAGGGGCTGAGGAAGAGGGGGACAGAGGAACTGAAGTGGGCTCTCCACTGCTGTGGGGCTTGAACTCACAAACTGTGAGATCATGATTTCAGCCAAAGCCAGATGCTAAACCGACTGAGCCACCCAGGCGCCCCCCCCCCAAAATTAGTCCCTTTGTTGGGGGCACCTATATCCATATTTAAGCAAAGGAAAAAAGATGAATACAATCCAAGAATTCCACTTCTAGGTTTAAACACAAGAGAAACGATAGCATACGTCCACACAAAAACATGGGCACGAATGGTCACAGAAGCATTATTCACAACAGCCAAAAGGTGAAAACAACCCAAATGTCCACCAGCTGTTGAACGGATTAAAAATGTGGTATATCTGGGGCGCCTGGCTAGCGTAGTCAGTAGAGCATGAGACGCCTGATCTCGGGGTTGTGGATTCGAGCCCCATGTTGGGTGTAGAGATCATTTAAAAGAGATCATTTAAGGGGTGCCTGGGTGGCTCCATAAGTTGAGCATCTGACTCTTGATTTCGGCTCAGGTCAGGATCCCAGGGTCGAGGGATTGGGCCTCGTGTCGGGCTCTGCACTGAGTGTGGAGCCTGCTTGGGATTTTCTTCCCTCTCTCTCTGTCCCTCCCCACCCCCCCTCAAAATAAATAAACTTAAAAAAAAAAAGAGTCCAAATTTGGGAACAACCTAAGTGTCCATCAGCAGGACACTAATTAAATCACATGTGATATTTAAACTATGATGTTCAATGCTGCCTTAAGAACACAGAAGAGGGAAGGGTGCCCGAGTGGCTCAGTTGGTTGAGTGAATGACTTCGGTTCGGGTCATGATCTCACGGTTCGTGGGTTCGAGCCCCCATCAGGCTCTGTGCTGACAGCTCAGAGCCTGGCGCCTGCTTCGCATTCCGCTTCTCCCTCTCTCTCTGCTGCTTCCCCTGTTTGCACTCTGTCTCTGTCTCTCTCAAAAATAAATAAAACATTAAAAAAAATTTTTTTTTAAAAAAAAGGGGAGACTCTTAAATATAGAGAACAACCTGAGGGTTGTTGGAGGGATTGTGGGTGGGGGGGATGGGCTAAATGGGCAAGGGACATTACGGAGGACACTTGTTGGGATGAGCACTGGGTATTATATGTAGGGGATGAATCACTGGAAACTACTCCTGAAATCATTATTGCACTACGTGCTGACTAACTTGGATGTAAATTTAAAAAACAAACAAACAAACAAACAAAAAATGAAAACAAAACTCAGTAAGGCAAACAACTCGCTTCAAAATAAATAAATAAATAAATAAATAAATAAATAAATAATTTCTAAAATAAAAAATAAAAAAGTGTATGTGGATTAAGGGAAAAAAAAAAAAAAGAACACGGGAAGGGGTCCTGGGTGGCTCAGTCAGTTGAGCGTCCAACCCTTGATTTCCACTCAGGTCATGATCTCATGGTTCGTGGGTTCGAGCCCCATGTCAGGCTGACAGCTCAGAGCTTGGAGCCTGCTTTGGATTCTGTGTCTCCCTCTCTCTCCTACCTCCCCCGCTCACACTCTGTCTCTCTAAAATGAATAAACATTAAAAAAATTTTTTTTTTCTTAAAGATTCTCTCTCCGGCCCCTCTCCCTGCTCATGCTCGCTCTCCTCTAAAAAAAACTAAAAGTAAAAACGAAAAAATGAAAGCACAGATAGATGAACTGAGAAATATACACTTGATATAATGGGGTGGGGAGGAAAGAGAATCGTAGAGCTCCATGTATAGCATTATTCCATTTTAGTCTTTTTTTAAAAAGTATTTATGCATCTCTACATGAATATGCATGTGTTTCTTGGAACATGCACAGAAAAACTCTGGAGGGTCACACAGCAGCCGGCTACCAGCGCAAGTGAAATAGGGATGAGAAATGTGTGTGTTTTTATTCGATAACCAGTATGCAGTACTTCGGGAATTTTAAAAGGAAATAGTAAAGAACTCAACTGCTTCTTTTTCTTCCCGATTTTAAGAACTGGGAGAGTCTCTAAAGGTACACACTGCTAGAATTGTATATGAGTGAATTGATTTATGTGGATGACACAGAACCCTGTCCGATCATGCCCCACCTGTACTCCCTTTCCCCCTGACACCTGCTGTAAGGACCTTCATGGCGTTTACCACCACCAGACCATCTTTTTCTTGCTTGCTCATTGCCTGTTTCCCGTTGACCTTGCTCTCTCCTCCATCTCCAGCTCCTAAATGCACTTTGACCAGCAGAGGAATAGGAAGGTAACTTTAGAGTGTGTAATCTGAATCAGATTTCAACACAAATCAGAAACCTCTGGAGGTGTTGCTGCCCGAGGTATGACACTGTCAGAGAGGAAAAACTGTTCCTCTACTCTGTTGTTTGATGTCATTGGGGGCCTGCAAATTAACTGACGTAAGACAGATCGGCAAGCGAAACAAGACGAATTTTGTAATAGATACAATTGTTGAATCATTATGTTATATCCCTGATATAACAAACAAACAAACAAGACAGATTTTCATTCATGCATGTAGGGAGTTCACAGAAAAACATGACCAAGGAGAGGAGAACTTGATAGGAAAGGGAGGGGGAGCAGTGCCCTTAGGAGACTCGATGGGAGTTTTGTGACAATTTCTATTGGTAAGAGTGCATCTTCCCTGGTTATGACAATTCGGGTTCCTTTAGGAGGTTCTACTTTTAGATAGATAAAGGAGTTTAGAGCAACAAAAAAATCTCATTCTCACATGCCTTCAGCTCCAAATAATTCTCGTGCCACCGTCCATATGGTGGACCCCCTTCAACATACAATGTTGCATCATAGATGTGTATGCTTCTGTCCGCCCAGCCAGCCCAGCGGCCTCAGGAACTGCATCTGACTCTTTTTGGAAGCCCCAGCCCTGAGCTGGTGGCTGGAAGGCACTTAATGAGCGTTGCTGCGTGCAGAACTTTTTGAAATAGCTCACACGGAAAGCAAACAAGAAGCCGGAGCTCTCTCCCCATCCAAGTCAAAGAACATCCCAAATTGTTGACTCAACACATACATGTTCATTTTTTTACTGGGCATGAACCTCAAACTCCAAAAG
The DNA here is from genome assembly GCF_018350215.1 of Panthera leo. Taxonomy (NCBI): domain Eukaryota; kingdom Metazoa; phylum Chordata; class Mammalia; order Carnivora; family Felidae; genus Panthera; species Panthera leo. Next base: position 6,252,274 of record NC_056686.1, on the reverse strand, counting down.
CGTACGTAATCGTTTCTAAAAGGTAAAAACTGGGGCACCGGGGTGGCTCAGTCGGTTGAGGGTCCAGGTCACAGACATGGTTTCGGCTCAGGTCGTGATCTCACGGTTCGTGGGATAGAGTCTCATGTTGGTTAGCACGTAGCCTGCTTGGGATTCTCTCTCCCTCCCCCTCTCTCTCTGCCCTTCTCCCCGGATCCCGCCCCCTCACCTGCTCTCTCAAAATAAAGAAACAAACTTTTTTTAAAAAAGGGTAAAGGGTGCCTGGGTGGCTCAGTCGGTTAAGCATCCGACTTTGGCTCAGGTCATGATCTCATGGTTCATGGGTTCGAGCCCCGCGTCGGGCTCTGTGCTGACAGTTCAAAGCCTGGAGCCTGTTTCAGATTCTGTGTCTCCCTCTCTGTGACCCTCCCCCGTTCATGCTCTGTCTCTCTCCGTCTCAAAAATAAATAAACGTTAAAAAAATTTTTTTAAATAAATAAATAATAAAAAAATAAAAAAGGGTAAAAACTACCAATGTGGGTTCTTCATCTTTCTGGGCCACCGACCCTTCAGGAATTTAAAGTCAAATCCTTCCCCTCGAAAATGTGCACAGAGGGGCGCCTGGGTGGCTCAGTCGGTTAAGCATCCAATTTCGGCTCAGGTCATGATCTCACAGTTCGTGGGTTTGAGCCCCGCGCCGGGCTCTGTGCTGACAGCTCAGAGCCCGGAGCCTGCTTCGGATTCGCTCTCTCTTTCTCTCTCTCTCTCCCTCTCTCTCTGTCCCTCCCCCGTTCACACTCTTTCCCTCTCAATTAATAAACATTAAAAATTTAAAAAAGAAAGAAAGAAAGAAAATGTGCACAGATGCATCACATTTGTTTGCAGTTTGGGGCATTCCTCGAACCTCTAATTACAAGTTCCTTCGTGGGACTCCTGCCCAGATGAAAAACGGTGCTTTGCAGCAAACGGGACATAGTGTATATATATATATACTCTTCAGGGTGAATGAGAATAAATTAAACTCATAGTATAGGAAGCACCTGCCAAGATGTAAGCGCCTGCCTGGGGAGCTGGGATCTGTGGGTCTGACAGTAGCAGTAAAAGCATCTGTCCAGAGTGAGCCCAAGGACACCATTAGGATGGGCCGAGGAGAGGGACCTTGGCCCTGCCTGCGGTGGCCCTTCTCCTGCCAGGAGCCTGTGCACAAGCATTAGCGAGGCCCGGGACGGCGTCCAATTGGGGCACTTTAATTGGAAAGTCACAGAAGCATCTTTGTCTTTGCTGAAGCATCTCTCTTCCCTGATCCAAAAATCCATTTGTTATGAATGGCATCTGTGCTGGATGTGTTCATCCTCAGCCTCGGGGGTTTTGATTGTTTTGCTTGTCTTTCGTTTTGATCCCACGCGGTCGCAAATCAGCTGAAAGATATTCTAAAAATCTCAAAAGGATCGACAGTGAGTTAATTTTCATTCGCCTGCCATCTGTGTACATACCGCCAAGCCCTTGGGGCACCAAGGGAGCGACTGCAACCCCCAGGGTCTCCCTGCACAGCCAGCAACCCAGGGTGGAGCCGGTGTCATCTAGAAAATGTGTCCTTCCATTTCTCTCCTAAATCCAGCCGCTCTCAGCCTCCCTGGAGACTCTTTCTCAGCCCTCAAGGCCCCCGAGGTCTGCTCCGCTCAGGGGGGTGGGGGTCCCGCCTTCCCTCCATGCCGCCTCCCCGGAGGGGTCCTCTGTGGGCTGGACAGGAATCTTCCATCAATGCTGCTTCAGCATGAGTTACCACATCGTCCTGGGCCGGGAATTAGGGCGAGGCAAGCAGGCACTCGTCCGGGGCACACAAATCAAGGAGGGGCTCAAACCTGAGTCATGCCGAGAAATCAGATTTTAAAACATCAAACTTAACACCAAAATCCACGATGAGCAAAATATCACAATTTTATTTTATTTTATTTTTTTTTTTTGAGATTTTATTTTTAAGTGAGCTCTACACCCAACATGGGACTCAGACTTACAACCCCAGGATCAAGAGTTCACATGCTCCGCTGACTCAGCCAGCCAGGTGCCCAAATATCACAATTTCTCTTTTTATAAAGTTTTTTTTTTTTTTAATTTTTTTTTTTTCAACATTTTTTATTTATTTTTGGGACAGAGAGAGACAGAGCATGAACGGGGTAGGGGCAGAGAGAGAGGGAGACACAGAATCCAAAACAGGCTCCAGGCTCTGAGCTGTCAGCACAGAGCCCGACGTGGGGCTCGAACTCACGGACCGCGAGATCGTGACCTGGCTGAAGTCGGACGCTTAACCGACTGCGCCACCCAGGCGCCCCTAAAGTTTTTTTTTTAGCTTGTGCCAGGTAGGGGCAGAGAGAGAGGGAGAAAGGCTTCCAAGCAGGCTCTGAGCTGGCACAGTGCAGAGCCCGACACGGGGCTCGAACTCATGAACTGTGAGATCATGACCCGAGCCGAAAGCAAGAGTCGGCAGCTCAGCCGACTGAGCCACGCAGGCGTCCCGCAAATGTCACAAACTCAGCTGCATCCAGGAGGTAACGGCCCACCTTTTCTGAGAAGTCCTTCCACGGGTGCTGTGGGCATGGCAGGCGGCGCTCAGAAGCTCCTCGGGGGGTGCGGCGGGGGAGCAGTTGGTCACCCCGGCATCTTGGCTTGGCCTGCCTGGTGCAAACCCTGAGTCAGCCATTCACTGGCGCAGCTGTCCCACCCGGCTCTAACGACCTGTGACTTTTTAGCTGCGTGTCCTCAACTACCCTCATCAAGGAGCAAGCTTTCAGTTTGGGGACCGCCCCTTAGGAGACCCAGTCAGCCAGTTACAAATCTCCCCAGTCTGGGGCCACCTGCGTGGCTCAGTCGGTTAAGCGTCCGACTTGATGTCGGCTCAGGTCATGATCTCACAGTTCATGAGTTCGAGCCCATTCAAGCTCTGCACTGACATTGAGGAGACTGCTTGGGATGCTCTCTCTCCCTCTTTCTCTGTTCCTCCCCCCACCTCTCAAAAGAAACAAATAAGCTTAAAAAAATAAAAATAAGCCTACCCAGTCTGCATTGCCCTTCTAACCACCAGAATATCCTGGGGGCGCCTGGGTGACTCAGTTAAGCGTCTGACTTCGGCTCAGGTCATGATCTCGTGGTTCACGCGTTCGAGCCCCACGTCGGGCTCTGTGCTGACAGCTCAGAGCCTGGAGCCTGCTTCCTGCGTCTCCCTCTCTCTCTGTCCCTCCCTGCCCCAAATAAACATTAAAAAAAGAAAAAAGGAAAAGAATATGCTAACAGGCTCTGACAAATGCTGTGCTGAAATCCATCCTTTCCTTGGCAGTTTCCTGACCGTCAGGAAGCAATCAAACAAACAAGTAAGAGTAATCTAGGGAATTCTGATAAAAGAGGTCCAGGGACCTCGCTCCTAGGGAACCATGGAGTGTTTGCAGAAAATCAGAGAGATTTTCTACCCTTTTGTCTGGGAAATGCTCCCACACGCCCCCACGAGTGTGGGGTTGGGACATTTTGTAATTGGAACTCAAATTGCAATACAATGTAACGGCCACTGGGATTCTGCAAGCTGCTTTCTCCTTCCAGCTCCAAACCCCTCCTGGAGAGAATTACAATATCCAGCAGATAATGAAGACTTCGTGAGTCTTGTGCCTCAACCGGAAGCTGCTGCAGATGAAAAATTACATTCAGAATTTAAATTAATTTAATTAATTTAATTCTGTGCAGGGGTTACAAGTCATGGGTAGAGACACTAGTTAAGGGGAAGCTCCTGGGACTAAGCTTAGTGTTGTGGCAGCCCGTTAAAATCCAAGGAAGGACAAGGTGAATGAACTTCATCTTGGAGGAGCAGGATGCTAACTGGTTGGGGGCGAGAGCTGTCGGTCCCCCCGGTGCCTCCGTTCACTAGCTGCGGCCTTGGGTGAGTCAACCAGCCTCTCTGTGCTTTGAGAAGTGGAGATGATCGCACGGAACCCATTCTTGGTCTTGTTGACAGGTAAGTGGGCCGTACCTGGCAGGTAACGAGGCCTCAGTAACATCCATCTATGATAGGTGGAGGGAGAAGTTTCTCGTTATCTTGAGGTCCTTGTGAAGCCCCACGGAAAGCCTACTCTCAGTGAATCACAAGGGGCCACCCTCTTCTGAAGAACTCAGCCCCTGCTTTTCCATCCGGAGCTCACACACTGCGTGCGTCCTCTGACCTGTCCTTCCTTGGCAGTGATGGGCATTTTGGAGTGGGCCGTCTGAGGGTTCTGCACTCCTTTGCCCCTAGAAATGCCACCCGCCTAGCTGACAGGCATGATCCCTCCGCGTTGGCCACACCAACCGGGTTTCTCGGCCTCTAGAGTTGCAGTTGCCTGGGCCTCCATTTAAGTGACAACCTTAAGAACTCTGAGGAAAAGAGAGTGGGAACAGATAGGGATTAAAAAAAAAAAAAAAAAAAAAAAAAAAAAAAAGCCCCCTAGAGACCTGCCCCTGCTGCTGTTGGAGATCTGGGCAGCTCCCAGGCCTTCGTTCCAGCTTTGAGAGATGATTCCCATGCTGATGAGAAATCGCTACCTGGGGCTCTTACAGCTCAAGGCTGCCTCCTGAGGTTAGGATTATCGCATCATTTCAAAGACAAAGGAATTAAAGCTCCAAGTTAGAGACCCTTCCCTCTGTCCTTTAGGCTGATTTCCTCTTGCCGGTCTGGAGCCCCTTAAGCCCCCACGTGCTCTCCTTCATGGGCTCCTCCAAGGGGAACTCTGCTCAAAGGTGCCTGCTCCTTGCTTCCCCAATTTCCCTCGGTGGTTGTTGTTTTTTTTTTAATGTTTGTTTATGCTGAGAGAGAGGGAGAGAGAGAACAAGCGGAGGAGGGGCAGACAGAGAGAATCCCAAGCTGGCTCCGCACTGTGAGTGCAGAGCCTGATACGGGGCTGGATCTCCGTGAGACCATGACCTGAGCTGACATCAAGAGTTGGATGCTCGGGGCTCCTGGGTGGCTCAGTCGGTTCAGCATCTGACTTCGGCTCAGGTCATGATCTCGCGGTCCGGGAGTTCGAGCCCCGCGTCAGGCTCTGTGCTGACAGCTCAGAGCCTGGAGCCTGTTTCAGATTCTGTGTCTCCCTCTCTCTCTGACCCTCCCCTGTTCATGCTCTGTCTCTCTCTGTCTCAAAAATAAATAAACGTTAAAAAAATTTTTTTTAAAAGTTGGATGCTCAACCAACTGGGCCACCCAGGTGCCCCTCCTGTGCATATTTTAAGTTGAGTCTATCTTCTCCTTCCTCCTCTCATCTGGGCACCCCTAAATACCCTCCTAGCAGTGACTTTGTTTAAAAACCATAGTGTGCTCCGTCTTCCTAAATCCGTGTCTTGCCCGATCCCTACTTCCTCCTGCTGATTTTGTGAAGTCACCCCTGAAGAAGGCAAAGGAGAGGGCTGTTGACAGCAGAAAGCCCTAAGACATGCCCTCAAAGCTACCACAAAAGTAGAGGGTTGACTGCGATTTACGATGAGGACATGTGGATTTCTTTCAGCGAAGGACTTGAAAGGGTGGTGAGTTGAGAATCAATCAAATGTCTAGAAAAAAAAAATTGCAAGGGAAGAGTGGAATTTCCATCTCAAACTGGGTCAGCACTCATATACGTTGCTGGTGGAAGGGTCTGGAGGTACGGGTACTTTGGAAAACAGTTGAGGATGATGACATTCGCGAGCCACGTCTGGTTGTATGTCCAAGGTATGCATGCGTCTTGGAGAAACTTGCACCTGCACTCAGGAGACATTTGCAACAAGGTTCATCCCAGCGTTGTTGGTGCTAACAACTAAAAAAAGAACTAGGAAACCACCCAAATACCCATTGATTAAAAGCAAAAAGTGTGTTGTTATTCACACAATGGAATACTACATCCCTGAAAATGAGCCATCTATGATGGAGCTTACAGACGTCAAGCTGAGCCCCCCAAAATTGTAGCAAACGGCTACAATGTATGGTGATATCTATGTCAAGTTCAAAAAATATTAAACAACTGTAAAGAGAAGCAAGGGAATAATAAGCACAAGAATGGTGGATCCTGGATAAGATGCTGCCCCGTCTGGGGCCAGAGAAGAATACACAGGGACACTAATGGCATCGCTGATGTCCCATTGCTTAAGCTGGTGATGGGTACCCAAACGTTAGTTATTCTTTTCTTTTATTATTCTTTACACCAGATACACTGTATGTATTCTTTGATATATGTGAACCACTTAGTAATAAACATGAAACCCTCATAGTCTGCTACGAGGAGAGGCCAATCACTCAGGACCCCTGCCGGTCCTCTGTTCTCCTACGATCGCTTACTACCCTCAGACCCCTTATCCAACTTTGAATTTCTATCTGGCTACAGACCCACCTTCTGAAAAAGGCAGGTCACTTTTGCAGCCGGCCAGCAGTTTTCAACTAGAGGCGCACGTATGTGCCACAGATGGAATCAGTAACCCAGGTGGGTCGTAGGCTGCTGCAAGATTCACCTCCCCCCAATCCTAGTGTCACTCAGCAAATGTCTTTCAGGAGCTACCTGAAGTGCTTCAGGGTGGTCTTCTGATATCAGCCTTGGATGCTCTTATCCCCTCCCTGCCCACCACGAAGGTTGAGTGCTTTTGATATGGCGCCGCAGAAATTGCTCAACAAGCATTCGGTCAGTGATCAGTAATAACTAAATGCCCGTAACAAAGTAAATGCTCCTGCACTGGACCGGAGGCAAACGTGAGCCCCGCCTGCTAACAAAGCCTCAGGAGCTGTGGAGACCGGGAGGGCATTTGGCAGCCTGTGGATCTGGGGAAAGATGTGAGGGCATCTCTACCAATCATTAACATTTGAGCTGCAATTTGAGGTCGAGGTGCTGGCTCAGAACGCTATGCTGTGGCCTCTAAAAATCTTGCAACAGCAGCTGAGATCAGGTTCTGCATTTGATTTCCTGCTAGATTCATTGGGTCTGGCCAGAGAGCCTTGTCTTTCTATCTTTATCGCTCTAACCATGTTAATGTAAAATAAGAGAGATTGTTTTGGAGCCCTTTCAGGGCCACGCCTTAGAATTGCTCTGAATATGAGCTCTATGAGTCTGATTTCCGTAGTTATAAATGCTGAGGAGTTGTTGGCTGTTGATTTAGCTGCTGAGTCATGGGGCCCGGATCTAGGTTTTAAGCAGTCTGAAACATCCAGTGTATTGGTGAAATCACAAACTCTGCTTGCAGAATTCACATAATTCTTTAGGAAACATTTTGCAATTTCCTTGTTTTTTTAAGCTGACTTTAATCCTAAAATTCTTGCTTAGCCAATGGGAAACACAATACTGTGCACCAGTGCCTTGGAAACCTAAGCCAGTAGCTCAGGGGATAAAAATGTTAGGAGTGAAGGAAGAAAAGAGGGTTTTGCAACTGGCCAAAAGAAATATTAAATTCGAACACACATTTGAGTCTCTACCTGCAAGGCAATGCAGAAAACAGAGATACGTGACATTTTAGCTCTCAGATTTACAGACCAAGAAGGCGGCTGACAAATACAAACTTAACGATAACAGAAAATGAAATAATTGCCTTAGCTCTTCCTTGGACGAGGGGAATGTGCTACGGGGCTGATTCTAAATGGGTAGCAGTTCTTTCTTGATCAGAAAGGTGAAATCGCTGCACCCACACTTTCCTGTTTTTCATTTGCCAGACTACCGTGGAATACCGCCTGCTTTGAGCTTTGAGAACTCCCCCGGGTCTGTGTGAAATTCCAGTCCCAAATCATCACACCTATGGTTCACAGGTATCGGGTGAGAAAGGGAGGAACACGAAGTCTCCTTTGCAGATGCAACATTAAGAGCTAAAGGCCGAAGGACCACAGGGGACGCACGTGGAGGAGTGCCTGGCACCTAGAAGTGCTCAAAAGGCATCAGCTCCAACTGGGGGAAGTTAACTTCCTTTCGGCCACGTCGCCTGATACCCTTTGTCTGACCGACGCACAAGAACAAAACGACCGGGTCACCGCGGCAAGCGGGCGGCCAGGCGCGCAGCACGCAAGCGCGGGCGGGCGCACGTGGCCCCCAACACCGGGCCCCGAGGCCGCGCAGCAAACCCGGCCTGGGAGCAGGGTCGAGGCCACCAACGTCTCCAGGCCGACCCGGTCTCCTGCACCCCGCTGCGGAGCGGGGCAGGCCGGGAAGTGGGGGGGTGGGGAGGGCAGCGCAGGTCGTCGCCAAGGTCGTGGGCCGGACGTGCGGCGCCGGAGCGACGCTGCGTGCGTGCGGGACTCGGAGTACGTGACGGAACCCCGAACCCTCATGCCGGCCGCCCCACCCCGCCCCTCCCCGGGGCCCCGGCACCGCAGACCCCGCTCGGCCAGAGGTCCCAGCGCGGGGCGGGAGTGGAGGGCGTCGGGACGGGGGCTGGCCGGCACCCCTACACAGCCATGGGGAAGTCGGGGTCCCCCCGGCCCCACTCTGCTCCCCGTCCTGAGGAGTCGCTTCCCCCTCCGGGCCGCAGCGGCCGCTGCAGTCCCGCCCCCTCCAGGGAGGTGCGGGCCCGAATGACGGCACGCCAGGCCAATGACGAGGCGCCGTGGCGGGGGCGGGCCGGGGGGCGGGGGAAGTGGGCGGGGCCTCGAGGAGCTGGGCAGGAAGTCGGGGCAGGCGGCGCGGAGACCCGCTTAGAGCACTCGGCGCGCTGAGACCTTGCGGCTTATCCTCGCGCTCGGTGTCTGCGGCACCCTCTGCTTCTTTCCCGGGCAGCGCTATCCGGCGGTCAGGTAGGGGCTCGGGGAAGGGCTGCCGAGCCGGCGCCCAGACCTGGGGGGGGCCCTGCCCTTGAGTCCGGCGGGGACGTGGAAGGGGCGGGTCGGCACGTGCGAGCCGGCCTCCGGGACCAGGGGCGCGGCGCCGGGCTTTGCCCGGGGCGGGGGCAGGATCTGATTAGCCAGCGATTATGGACTCAGGGGGCCTCTTAACCTGCGGGAGCTCGGGAGTAGGACGCCGCAGGCGCGGAGGGTGCAGGGCTTTGGGGAAGACGCGGGCCTAACTCCGGTGCTCATTAGCGCCAGGCCTTTCCTAAAATGGAGGAAGGGGCAGGGACGGGAGAGATGCCCAGGAAGCCGCGATCCCCTCCCCCCACCAGCAGCCCCTGCTCCCGGCTGGGGGCCCTCGGCCTGCAGTCGGGCGGCTGGGGGACGGAAGGAGCAGCGACTAATGAATGGAACTTCAGAAAGTCCTTATTCTTAAGGAGGCGGCGGCAGAACCGTTGCATAAAGGGGAAAGCCCTCCAGGCGACCTCGCCCAGGTCAGGCCGGAGCTGCTCCCGCTGCCCGGCCTGGCCACTCGCAGTCGGCCCCCGATCTGACATAGAAAGGATGTCTTTTTACGAAAACTTCCTGTTCGTTTTCCCCCTACAATGTGGGCTTCCCTCTGGGTGGTGTGGCCCGTCGGTGACTCGCAGCCGAGGACACACGTCGGCCCTTGACCGCCCGGTCCACACGTGCTGCCCCTGGACCGGGGTCCAGGCCGATGAGCTGTGGAGACCAGCCCTCCTTGCTGTCTCTGCTTATTGAACGTTAATGACTGCAAGAATAGTTTCCTATACAATTTAAATTTAATTTTATTTTCACACCCTGAAATAAGTTGAATACTTTGTCTTAATGTCTCTAACATGAAACAAAAAATGAGATCTTACAACTGCCTGAGGACATAGTGTAATAAAGATGTGTTTAAAAGTGCATCTGTCTCTCCCTCTCTCTGCCCCTCCTCCACTCTCTCCCAAAATAAATACACATTTAAAAAATAAAAGCGCAGCTAAAACCTATAAAGTGAGGCTGGTAGCCTCGGGTGGGGGGGAGATTGACAGCAAAGTGCCTGAGGGGACTCTTTTGTCTGGTGGTGGCACTCATACACAGGTATAATTTGCCAAAACTCGGACTTAACCAAAAGCATGAAGCTAAAAAATACGTGTAAACGAATTTGCCTTTTTGTAAGATAATAAAAACTATATGCCTTTTTTTGTTGGCTAATGAATAAAACTCCATTGTTAACCTAGACAGCGAAGCCACAGGAGTGACTTCAGTGTCTAATTTTGAAACATAAAAAAGAAAGATGCCATTTGCTGCTTCAGAACATTCCAGGCAAGATACTGGAGAGGAGCCCAGCTAGATAATGGCTCTGAACACTCGCCCAATTCCACTAGGCCTCTTTCAGTCCTAGAAGTTCATTTCTTCCTTGGGAGCCCCTGGAGGGGAAGGTGAGAGAGGGCTTTCTTTGAGGATCTGCTATTTGCTGTTTGTGGCAGATCTTTTGTTTGTTTGTGCTTTCAAAGAAGGCCTCTTCCCATGGAGTATCTTAGCATTCAAAGATAGAATCTGGGGGGGGGGGGGGGCTGGCTGGCTCAGAGCATGTGACTCAATCTCAGGGTGATGAGCTCAGGCCCCACAATGGGCATGGAGCCTACTTTAGAAAATTAAAAAAAAAATTTTTTTTAAAAAAAGCAAAAATAGAATCTTTATTCTTTCAACTTAGGACATTTCCTAAGTGAGTTTTTTTGAATGGGTAAAATGCCTGTTGAAAGAAATACTAATTAGATGTCACTGTGCGTCCGGTCTTGGTAAAGATCCAAGTACGATGAAGCATGAAACGGGCAATGGCAAAGATTGTGCACAGACCAAGGACACTCCTGGCCTCAAAATTTCTGAGCATCCCATATCCAGCAGTTGAACATCTTACTGCCTATGTCCCTAGCTAGTCACTGGTCCACTACAAATCAGGTTTTCCTCCTCGGATCACATCAGGGTTGTTGGTTTTTTTGTTTGTTTTTTGCCCTGGGTGGGTTTGCTCATGACCTTCACGTCCCCTTGGTCCTTACTTGGTCCTTCCATTCCCACGCCAGCCCTCGTTGGGAACTGTTGACAATGACCCGTTTCAGACCGCCTCCTCCTCTGCTGTTCCACATGCCGGCAGCACATGAATCTTTCCGGTGGTTTTGGGTTCTCCCTGGCGCACATTTTCTGGCTTTCTTTGCTTAGAGGACAAGCTCTGGGCTGCTGGGGTTTTTGAGGCCCTGCAGAGCTGGGTCCAGCAGGCTTCCCGACTCTTGTCAGCCTTGCATTCAATATCTGTCCGGTACCAATTCTTCCTTTCTAGTCCAGGAACCCTCAGAAGTGATTCTTCAAATGAATGACCCAAAACTGCATTATGGTTTATGGAAAATATGAACTGTGTTTCCCCACAGAAAGTCACCATGTCTATCCTCAAGGTGCATGCCAGAGAGATCTTCGACTCTCGTGGGAATCCCACCGTTGAGGTGGACCTCTATACCTCCAAAGGTACGTGGGCCTTCCTTTCCGCAGTTCTGCTACCACACTCCCCCCTCCCCCCCTTTTTTTAATTAAGCGACAGAGCCTTAGGTAAGAAAAGGTGGGTCGTGAAAGCCTTCCGTCTGATCGCCATGTGCTGCTAGGTTGTGGTTCCTGACTGGGAGGAGGGGGGGAGGGTTGCCAGACATGGGGTCCTTGTCCTGCTGCTTCTTGGTATTTAAAACAGAAAGCAGGCTGGTTCCTAGGTCAGTGAGGAGGAGAAAGGCCATTCCTCGTCCTTAAAAGGGCCCATCGCTCGTTTGCTTCTTAGTTTGCCATCACCAGCATGGCAGGTCTGATGTGACGGAGCTTTGTCCACGAAAAGGAAAGATCAGAGGAGTGCAAGTGTATGTGAAGCCTTCTCTTTGTTTCCAGAAATCACTCTTAGACCAAGGGCTGGGGACAGCTCTTAACATTTGGGTGTTGGGCCATTCCATAGGCTCGTGTTTTCTGCCTAGCTGTAAGTCCTCCCTGGAGGGATTTGCCCACGTGGGAAAAATGGAGGCTTCTTTTCTTATGTTTCTTTTCAGAGCGCCCGCAAGTGGGGAGAAGGGGAGAGAGAATCCCAAGCAGGCTCCACACTCCGCGTGGAGCCTGACGCGGGTCTCGATCTCACAAAACTGAGATCATGCCCCGAGCCAAAATCAAGAGTCAGACGGTCAGCCAACTGAGCCACCCAGGCGCCCCTTAAATGGAGACTCTTAAAAGCTTTTGGCGGTTTTTAACTTTAAGGAAATTTGGTGTGTTCCGTCCAGCAATGTCTGAGCTGTTTCCAAATGGACCTTGGGTGGGGTCGGAAAAGGAGCCTCAGGCAGAATCACCCGGCGGCGCTGAGCGCACAGACCTGCCGCTCAGAGCTGAGTCATGGTCTGTAGAAACCCCGGCCCTTCCCTTCCTGCCCTGCCCGCGGTTCCTTGCGGTGGCGGGTGCTGTCGGCACAGGGTTTCTTCACAGCACGTGCTTCATGCCAAATACCCCAGGGTTCAAGGAGAGTGCTGGGAATTTCCTCGCGGCTGGCAAGACTGGCCTGCTCACAGCGTGGAACTTTCCATTTGGAAGTTAACGGACTTTAACCAACAGTGCAAACAGGATTCAAGATACTAGAAGATTGTTGGGGGGAGGGGGGGAGCATTCTCTCTGAAACACTTTAAAATGACCAAATATTTTTTTGAAATTTAAACGAACGGAAAGTTTTCTCTTGTGTGTCTGTTGATGCTTTTCAAAGACAGGAAATAGTGGATTTGTGAAGAGCCTTTCATCACTTTTTTTTTTTTATTTATTTACTTTTAAGAGCAGTTTTAGGTTCACCGCAAAATCCAGCAAAAGGTACAGACAGCACAGGCCCCCTGTCCCCACACATGCACAGCGTCCCCCACCGGAGTGGGACATTTGTTAACATTGGAACCTGCATTGGCCCATCGTCGCCCAGAGCCCATAGTTACATCAGGGTCACTTGCTTGTTTTCGAGGCTCCTTCACCTCGTCCAGTGCCTGGTGGGGACCTAGAAAGCCAGGGCCCGTGTCAAGAGACCACGTGTCCTGCACACGCCGTCACTGCAGTGACGCAGGCAGACTGACGGACCGTTTATTTAAAATGCCTGCTTGATTTTTTTTTTTTCTTTGTTCCTTTGCCTTCTCATATCTCAGGTGGGGAAATCCCTTACGGTTTCAAGTAGTTTCTAGAGGCCGCCTTCACTTCCTGCTCCCCTGAACCCGTCTGCCTGCAGTGCCAGATCCCTGCAGTGTCTTTCTTAACAGCGTCCTTTTCCAAGATCAGCTACGTTTATGCTCCGTAGTGTAGGTCTAGCCAGACGGCCGGGTCCCGTGTCCCCAGGATGGCATAGCGTGGTGCTTGATCGCGTTCCAGTGTTCCCAGGCTCGTACCTGTACTGTCCTTATTTTTTATATCTCCGTATGTTTTTATTGGTTACGCGTGGAAATGATCATCTTTTCGATATAGTGGATTAAAGAATATTAATTTCTCTTGGTTTTACAAGTTTATTTGTCTCTTTTTAGAGGTGGGGGGGGAGAGAGAGAGAGAGAGAGAGATGAATCTCAAGAAGGTGTCACACTATCAGCCCAACGCAGGGCTCGAACTCACAAACCGTGAGATCATGACCCCAGCCGAATCAGATGCTTAACCAACTAAGCCACCCAGGCGCCCCTTGGTTTTACTTTCCGACTTCAGTGTAGCTACTAGAAGATCTTAAACCTCATAAGTGGCTTGCATCGAATTTCTGTGGGGCGGTGCCCCCGGGGGGTGGTCACAGACCAGCTGCAGGACACGAACGGGGAGCTTGTTAGAGATACAGGCGCAGAGTCTTAGACCTCCCGTTTCGGAACCCACATCTTAACAAGGTTGCCAGGTGATCGTTTGCGCACAGGAACATCTGAGAAGCTCTGCTTGAAAACTTTTTCTTGAAACTAGAGAGATTCACCAGCTTTGCCATAGGATCCGCGTTGGAGAATGGTCCCCACGTGAAGGGCAGGAGAGACCGACCATCTGAGTCCCCCAGGTGGTGGAAGGACGTGTTTCCCGATGGCTGCCATCTGTGAGTGGGTGGGACTCCGCAAGGGCTGGGACTGTGTCTCTCGGTCACGATTTCTTCCTCCCTCAACGTCCAGGTCTCTTCAGAGCCGCTGTGCCCAGTGGTGCCTCAACTGGTATCTACGAGGCCCTCGAGCTCCGGGACAATGACAAGACACGCTACATGGGCAAAGGTAAGAACCCCTGCCTGCCTCTGGAGCGTGGCTGCGTGCCTCGTCCACGCCTCCAGCCCCTGCTCCCGGCCTGTCACAGCCTCCCCACTCTCCACGTTCCTTGTATTTGAGGATGGCACACCCTGATGTGGCCCATGGTGTTGATGGTGAGCGTGTACTCTGTGCCTGGGGGAGCTGGGAGGGTTGGCATGTTGATTCCAGCCTTCCTAAACCTGTGAGCTCAGGGGCAAGAGTCTTATGCTCATTTGTACTGCACTTGGCCCAATCTGGAAAATTCCTGCTTAGGGAACTGTAGCGCAAGAGCCTTGCCGTGTTCCCAGGAGGGCTCCACGGGCCTTCCAGACCATCAACCCTCTCCAAGGGGCTAGTCTCAGTAGAGTGTGTGGAAGGCCCGGCTAATGGCTCACCTACAGACCAGTCCTGGCAGTTTGATCTTTCTGTTGGGGGATTCACGGACCTGGCAAAGCCAGCCTCTGCTGGGCTGTGCGCAGATCGACCTGTTACTGTCTTGCAAAGTTCGCCTTACCGTAGACAGAATCTGTGTGGCCAAATCACAGAACAGCAGCTGGGGCCTAGACCATGCGTTCTCAACAGGGCAGTATCGCCCCAGGGGTAGGAACTGGTTCTTGGGGGAGGCAAAAAAATTAAAAAAAGAAAAAAAAATCCTACAATATTACTTTGTTTTATGGTCCTCCAAAGGGCCACAGTATATAAATGGGAGTATAGCATATCTGTGGCATTAAATTTTCAGAGAAGGGCGATTCGGGAAAAGGTCTGAAAAGACTGCAGGGGAGGGGTGGTGATGGAGTGAGCTAGGGAAGTCCGCAGCCGGCGCTCCGGGGATTATCTCCCACGGGTTCCCGCTGCTCCCGGCTCAGGCGGATGCTGGTCCCAAGCAGGCCTTGCAGCACCTCGACTGTAATGAGGGTGAACCCGTGGTCCCGAGGACTCTTCCTGCCTTCCTGTCTCCTCTCTTTTCTCTCATTCCCTGTCCTTCACAGCCTGTTCTCTTCTGAGTCTGTCTTTTTTCCTTCTCTGTCAATCTCTACTGGTCAGGTGTCTCCAGACCCGTTAAGTATATTAATGAGTTCCTGGCACCAGCCTTGTGCACACAGGTAATACACGGGGCATCCTTTAGTGTCTGCGGCTGGTTCCCAGTGCATGGTCTTGCCAACTAACTTCCCTTCAGACATTCTGAGATGGTTGCTCTGTGTGTGGCTCTAATCCTTGGGGGTCCTAGGTAAGAGCACTCAGACTGGGCCAGAAAATACCCCAATCTTGGGGGGACAGAAATGGGGATTTGAAAGCGGTCCCGTTTAAGGTCTCTGGGCGGGCTTCTGAATATCTGGGTTAATATCCTTGGTGGTTCGCTCAGTGCTGCTCACGCCTGTTTTTCATTAATGCCGGTAATTTGATTTGATTGTTCCTTCTAGGTGTCTCAAAGGCTGTTGAGCACATCAATAAAACTATTGCACCTGCCCTGATTAGCAAGGTAGGACCTGCCTCCTGATAACTAATGTATTAATGCCATCAGAGCGTCTCCCAGGCCAGTGGGCTTTCCTGGTTATGGAAGAGCTTATTCTGAGAGCTAAAGGAGCCCGTTGGATTCCCTGTCCTGCATGAGAATGACCTCACCTTTACTAATCCAGCCCCTGCCTGCGTCCACACCTAACAGCGCATGGAATTGGATCAGGGCGACGGGAGACCGTCTCATGATTTTTCCCTCCAACTATCTTGACCTTTGGGAAGTTAAGATCCAGATTTTAAGAGCGGCTCTTGGGTGTTGAGCAGAGTATCCACGGTGACCGACTATTTTTCACGAACCGTGGAACTATTTATTTTTACTGGCTTTTTTGTTTAAACAACAGAGCTCTGGTTGAATAAAATTTGACTTGGAACCTCAGAGTGTCATAAAAGTAGGGTGAAGTAAGGAGGGGACCCACCAGCCCAACCCACTCCTGCCTCAGCCCCGCCCCACCCCGCCCCAACTCCCGTGGCACTGGCGAGGGCAAGAAGGATTTAAAAGCCCTTGGCTAGGGAAGCCTTCTCAGGCCTGGAGCCAACTGCAGCGGCCCGCCCGTGCCTCCCCGGCGTGTGCCTCCCCTCCTTGAACTCATCCTGTTCCCCAGGGGCGCACAGGCTCCTCTGTTGTTTGTCCCCGGCTGGCTTACCTCGGCCTGGCCTTCGCGGGCCTTGTTCATGGGTCCCCAGACGGTTTCTCGTGGCTGCTCTGCCAGCTCACGTGCTCTGACCCGGCCTCCCGGGCACCTCCACGCACCCCTTCGTTCTTTGTGCCCGGGTGCCCTTACCTGGTGTGACTAACGCAGTGAGAAGGGCTCTCCTGGGCATCTCTCTTCCCTCTGGGGAAAGGAAGCCGTCTTCACACTCTTCCTGGCGGGGGTCTACCTGGACCCGTCTTGCGTGGCTGACGGCCGACTTTGGCCAAACGTGCTTTGTGAAAACAGCAAAAGATACCAAGTTATTGACGTGGCATGATGCAGTAATACATGGTTTTCCTTTCGTATTTTAATTTCTATACAAAGCACTTTATGAATAAAATCAGAGATTTTTGTTAATTATGAAGTTTTTAAAGTAATGCTAACTTTTAGTAAATTGTTTTAAGCCAGCTTTTAGGACACCAGTGTTTTGGGTTTTTTTTTTTTTTTTGGTTTTTTTTTTTTTTTTTGCTTTTTTGTTTGAAGTAATCTCTGTACCCAGTGTGGGGTTCACACCCACAACCTCGAGATCCAGAGTTGCATGCTCTGTTGGCTGAGCCAGCCAGGTGTCCCTTTAAGACACCAGTTTTGGGGCACCTGGGTGCTTCAGTTTGTTGGGCATCCGACTTTGGCTCAGGTCATGGTTTCGCGGTTCGTGGGTTCGAGCCCCGTGTCGGGCTCTGTGCTGACCGCTCAGAGCCCAGAGCCTGCTTCGGATTCTGTGTCTCCCTCTCTCTCCGCCCCTCCCCTGCTCATGTTCTGTCTTTCTCTCAATAATAAACATAAAAAAAAAAAAACAAAAGACACCAGTTTTATTACTTTATACTGGAAACACTCATTTTGATCAGTCATCAAGCATTTTGCGGAATGATTGGACTACCTACTTGCAAAAGTCCTATCGCCCTCGAGAATGTGAAGTTTGCCGTCACTGAGGGTACCCAAGAGGGGTGGTCCTGTCACAACCTTCGAGGACCACAGCTCGTTGGCCTGAACAGAGTTCTGTTATTTATTGCCCCCCAAAATTGCACTACTTAGCACGGTCCAGGCAGCTCTCTGCCTTACACAGGATGTAATTTCGGACTCCCCAGGTAGACCAACCTCTGTGACGCCAGGTCTGCATCTCAGGCAGTTGATCGTTGGCTCCCTAGTGCTTGGAGAAACGTCTGAGAATGCGAAACCAAGCAAAAGGCGGTTTTGTGACTCCCAGGTTCTCTTGTTTCCTGTCCCTCCCCCCCCCCCCCGCCGTTTTTCTTTGCCTCCCATACAAATGCATAGCATAGAACTGGTTCAGGATTGGCACAGTTCCAAAGTTGTCTGGGTTCCGGGGAGGGGAGTGACCACGCTCCCCCGAGCGGCTGACCCTCCCTTCTCCCCACAGAAACTGAGCGTTGTGGAGCAGGAGAAGATTGACAAACTGATGATCGAGATGGACGGGACAGAAAATAAATGTGAGTGACGGGGGCTGGAGTCGGCCGGCCTCCCAAAGACCTTCCGACCCTCTGAGGGTCACCATGTGTGACCGAGGACTGTGCAGCGTGATCATCTGTGGGCTCTGCGGGGCCCATCAGCTCACCATAACAAAACCTGTTCTGGGGGTGTCTGGGTGGCTTAGTTAAGCATCGGATGCTTAATCTCAGGGTCGTGAGTTCAAGCCCTACGTTAGGCTCTGCACTGGGCATGAGGCCTACCAAAAAAACCAAACACGTTTGTAGATATTAGGAGAAATATCAGGTGACAGCTTGTGCGTGGGGTTACTTCAAAGAGGCTTCTGCTTTGTAGTGATTGAGGCAGTTTGTGGAGTTTGCCAGAGTTCCATAGACCAGAGAAAGGGCTTTCTCTTCTGGGGAGAAAGCAGATGAATCCTCACGGCGTGCCGTCATGTTCCTGGGTCGGACGCCGGAAGTAGGTGCGGTAGAGAGGAATGGTTCTGGATCCAGGCCGGGTGCGCTCCCGTGTCGGAGTGCGGGCCAGAAGGCTGGCAGGAGAAGGGTTAAGGGTTACGGGTAAGAAACTGCTTCATTGAACTCTTCTGTTCCAGCTAAATTTGGTGCAAACGCCATCCTGGGAGTGTCCCTGGCAGTCTGCAAGGCGGGGGCCGTTGAGAAGGGGGTGCCTCTGTACCGCCACATTGCCGACCTGGCTGGCAATGCTGAAGTCATCCTGCCGGTTCCGGTGAGTGGCTTTGAACTTCCCAAGTGAGGACCTGAGGCCTCCCACCGCTCGATCTCATCCACACGTGACTGTCCCAGCTCCGTGGGTACAGGCCAGCTCTGGAGGTCTCCACTGTGAACACCTGCCCTTTGCTAAGAGTGACCCTGAGCTGGGGACTCCACCCCCCCCCCCCCGTGCTCCACGTCCTTCCTTGCCGACGGGATGAAAATCCCACTGGCCGGGGCGCCTGGGTGGCTCAGTCGGTTAAGCGTCTGACTTCGGCTCAGGTCATGATCTCGCAGTTCGTGAGTTCAAGCCCCGCGTCGGGCTCTGTGCTGATGGCTCAGAGCCTGGAGCCTGTTTCAGATTCTGTGTCTCCCTCTCTCTCTGACCCTCCCCCATTCATGCTCTGTCTCTCTCTGTCTCAAAAATAAAGGTTAAAAAAATTTAAAAAAAAAAAGAAAATCCCACTGGCCTTGTTGGGTCGGGGGTGTTCGCTGAGGTAGCAGCCAGTCCGGGACAGCAGGTGCGCCTGGTGGCGGTTCCTGAGGCGTCAGGGGAGACCTGGTGAGCGTGTCCTGGCCGCGAGGGGGCTGCTTGCTGGGATTGTCTGGGCCGGATGCCGCATCTGCCTGTCTCTCCCCAGGCTTTCAACGTCATCAACGGCGGTTCTCACGCCGGCAACAAGCTGGCCATGCAAGAGTTCATGATCCTCCCCGTTGGTGCCGCCAACTTCAGGGAAGCTATGCGCATCGGTGCGGAGGTTTACCACAACCTGAAGAACGTCATCAAGGAGAAATACGGAAAAGACGCCACCAACGTGGGGGACGAGGGCGGCTTTGCCCCTAACATCCTGGAGAACAAAGAAGGTACGGGCCCCGGAGGGGTCCCCGGGCGCACAGCACCTGCCCGCACCTGCCGCTCGGGGCCGTCGCTCTTTCCACCTTTCACGCGCCTGCGAGCGCCTGCGAGCGAGCGGAGTTCCGGGAAGGGGGTGGGAGCCGGGCCTCTATTTTGTAAAGTAACAAGGAATCTCCTTGCTAATTTGGCTTCTGAGCAGCCCGGTTAGTCTGAAGCAGGCTCGGCCGTGGGGCACGGGCTCACCGTACAGCTTACTCCTGCCATCGCACCACGTCGCGATGGCAGAGGTTCGAAGTCCGCTCCGTGTTCGGGCTGCTGTCTGCCCCACACCGGGACCAGCGGCCGCCTCGGCTCGTTCCACCACGGGAGCCTCACGTGGCGTCGTTTGGCCTTGAGTCCTTAGGCACAGAGTGAAATGGAAGCGTTGAGTAGGGCGCAGAGAGTCTCGGGACAAGACTGAGCTTTTGGTTTTAGGAGGGAAGGAGGAGGCTTCAGCCACGTTTTGTCGCCTTCAGCGGCAGCTAGCCAAAGAAAAGAGTGGCCGTCCTGCCCTTTGGGTCAGTTATGTGAAATGCTAGTGTTCGGCCATTCGGACTTATAAAAAATGATCCTCTCACGGTTTAACGTGGTAGTTTGGAGATGCGTGGTGTGGAACAGGTGCCGAATGTCTCTGTCCGCTTCCGTCCAGGCAGCACTGCCACGTGAGGCAGAGCAGAGCCTGGGCCGGGGTCACCCTCGCCGTCCCGGGCCCTTGGTCCGCTGGGCTCCCTCTCGGATCCCAGCCTTTCGGCACTGTTGAGAACCCGTTCCTTGGGACGGCGGATCTCAGCCGGGCGCCGTCACTGCGTCTTGGCCAGCACGGCTGTTCCTGGGTGCTAAATTTGGGAGCATCTGTCCGCGAGAACGCCTCGTAGAGTGGAGACTGAATTTCTCACTCGGTTATCTGCCGGGGCCCTGACCGACGGTTTCTTGCTCCAAAGCAGAAAAAAGTTAACTGGAATCACTGAAACGGAGGGCTGGGGCCAGAGCATCTCGTGGTCTTCCTGCTAGGGTGCCCATTTGGCAGGGGTCACAGGGACGTTTTCGCTCCACCTGCCTGGTTTCCGATCTTGTCGCCACCCTCTCTTCCCAGCTCTGGAGCTGCTGAAGAACGCCATCGGGAAGGCCGGCTACACCGACAAGGTCGTCATCGGCATGGACGTGGCCGCTTCTGAGTTCTTCAGGTCGGGGAAGTATGACCTGGACTTCAAGTCTCCCGATGACCCCAGCAGGTACATCACACCCGACGAGCTGGCCAACCTGTACAAGTCCTTCATCAGGGACTACCCAGGTGAGTGCTCGGGGCGGCCCCTTCTCCGGCCACTGCCTGCAGCGCTCTGCCGGCTGGTGGCGGGGCTCCCGGGAAAGTGCGTGGGGCACCCGCGCCCCCACCTCCCTGGGGGAGGGCCTCACGGAGGTGCCGGTGCAGCAGGCGAGTCGGGAGGTGGGTCCAGGATGCCAGCCGGGCACTGACGTGTGCTAGGTCGTTTGCAAAGTGTCGGGGCTTCTGCCCCTGTCACCACAGCCACCTGAGCAGATGCGGTCCTGGCTCCCTTGCACAGGTGGGAGCGAGCCTTGAAAACCCGACCTGCGGTGTTTTCCGCCCACTGCGAGCCGGCGCTCCTCCGGGCACCGTTAATGCCGGTTCACGCGGGAGGGAAACTGAGGCACAGAGCGGGTCAGTGATGTGCCCAAGGGCGGTCAGCAAACGTTGGAGCGCGAATCAGACCAGGAAGTCGTGCGTGAACTCAAAGCTAAAAAACGTGCCCAGGGTGGAGCCGAGACCAGCCCAGCCCTTGGCTTCCTGAGCCCACCGCTGTATGCTCAATGGCACTAAACTCAAGCCACCCTGGGCAGGGAAGTGTCCCACTTAGCAGCTCTGGGGTCCCAGGACTACAGCTGACTTGCCTGTCACAGGAGTCGGTGGGTAGGCAGAGTGTCTCCAGGGCTGGGTCGGGGAGCCGGTCCTGTCCCGCATGGGAGAGGGGTGAGGCCAGGCAAGCAGCGAGCCGGGAGGGAAGGAGGCTCGGTTGCCCTTCAGCACTCGGGTCTCCCCGGCAAAACCTGGCTCTCGTTTCCCCAGTGGTGTCCATTGAAGATCCCTTCGACCAGGATGACTGGGAAGCTTGGCAGAAGTTCACTGCCAGCGCCGGCATCCAGGTGGTGGGGGATGATCTCACCGTGACCAACCCGAAGCGGATTTCCAAGGCCGTGAACGAGAGGTCGTGCAACTGCCTCCTGCTCAAAGTGAACCAGATCGGCTCCGTGACCGAGTCCCTCCAGGCGTGAGTGTCCCCGGGGGGGTCAGCTGTCAGGGAGCGAGGCACAGAGTCTCAGCCAGAGCTCCCGGCTGGAACTATAACGGGCTTCCGGTGGGCGTCCCGGGTGGCTTCTGGATGAGCCGTGGCCCCAGGGGGCTCGGGTGTCGGGCCGCTGTGGCCCAGGCCTGACCCCTTTGTGGCTCCAGGCTCTTGACTTCATTTTACGTGGAGAATATCGGTCACAGGTGCGGTCAGGAGAACAAGTCTGTCCGCCCAAGGAGGCTAGACCCTATTTTGTAAACGTGACCTAGAGGGCTGAGAAGGTCCTCAGGACTCTGACTGGAGAGAAAGGTGGGGGTTCTCGTCATCCCCAGGAGTTGAGAGCTTGGTGGCAGCTCCTGGCTCCGACCCCTCCCGCGGTCTCCTACCAGGGGCGGCGAGCCCCTGGCTTCAGGAGGGGCCGCCGTGCCCTGGAAGTGGAGTCCCGCCGTCACAACCATCTGGGTTGTTTCCTGACTTCAGGTGCAAGCTGGCCCAGTCCAACGGGTGGGGCGTCATGGTGTCGCATCGCTCCGGGGAGACCGAGGATACCTTCATCGCTGACCTGGTGGTGGGACTTTGCACTGGGCAGGTAAAGAGCTTCTCTGACCTCAGCTGCCCGAGCACAAGCAGGAAGGGGGGAGGCGGACGGGGTCCCAGATGCCCCTTCATCCCCTGGTTCCTAGGGTCAGAAATCCCGCCCAGAATGCCCACGAAGATTGAGAGTGCACGGCAGGCACACGTGACCTTTCCTTTCCCTTTCTAGATCAAGACAGGTGCACCTTGCCGTTCTGAGCGCCTGGCCAAGTACAACCAGATCCTCAGGTGAAGAGGAAGCCCGGGGGCACTGGGAGCTCTTGGCTCTGCGGGGCGTGTGCAGATGCGGGGCGGGGGGCCCGTGTCAGGTCGTGGGTGACTTGGGCGGAGAACCTTGCCCCTTGGCCCCAAGGCTGGAGCCGGTCCCGTGCTGCCACCTTCTGGTGGAGGAGGGAACAGGCTCCCCCTTCAGACAATCACAAAGCCGTTAGAGCTAAGAGAGATCCCCAGCGGATATGTCGTTGTTCACCCGTGTTTTGTGGACGGGAAACCGGGGCTCAGTGAAGAAGGAAATTCAGGGCGACAGGAAGGTTTCCACTGTTCAGTGCTTCTGGATATCTGGTCCCTTTTTATCATAACGTGTCCATGGAAACCTCCTTAACGTGGAGACTTGCCTCCTTTTTTGTCCCTTTTGTTAGTCTCGCAGGAAAAGAAACCTCTCTTTCGTAGTTCTGCCCACGTTACCCTTTCCTTAAACAAAACGTGACTGGCAGAGCACGCGCCCTTCCCCGCCACGTAGATACGGCAGCTGCTGGTACTCGTGCACGCTTCTTCTCGTCCGCCTGCCTTTCGCCTTTTTGGCTGGAGAATTTTCAGCCCGTTCCAGCCATGTGATTTCACCTATGAATACCTTAGCACATGTCTCAGAGATAACAGTTATGTTTGCTTTGTGATGTAACCATCGTGCTGTGAGAGTGCCCAGGGTTCAGTCGTGCCATGACAGTCGTGCCCAGCATTCCTGGGGCCCGTCTCCCCTGGTGCGACACCAGGATGCAAACGCTTCATTCAGGGCCTTCCCTCCTTTTGTCCCCATGCCATTTATTCGAAGAGACTGGGTTGTCCTTTCGTTAAAGAGCGTTTTTGTTATATTCTGAGAAGTAGCAGTGTTGACCTATCTGCTAGTCTGCCTTTGGGAAACTCTGGGGGCAGAGAAGGCAGGGAAGGCTGAGGGGCAGCAGGTGGCCCGCTTGCTGGGGGAGCCGGGTGGACGGGGAGGGCCCGGTGCTCCTGTCTTCCTGCTGGCTCCGAGGACCGCATCGAGGAGGCTGGGCGAGTGCCGGGGCCTGGTCCCCGGGTGGGGAAACGTAGGCCTTGGGGGTGGAGATTTCACTTCTCTTTCTCACCCCCTCCTCTCTGTCCTCGGCTTCCCCAGAATTGAAGAGGAACTGGGTAGCAAAGCCAAGTTTGCCGGCAGAAGCTTCAGAAACCCCCTCGCCAAGTAAGCTCCGGGCGACGCACCCCGAGCTCTGCGGTCCTGAGTCGGCTCATTAGATCTCTGCTCCTGGCATCCCCCGGGCACCTCGAGGCCCCTGGCCGGAGCCTCTGCTAGTCACATGCCCTCTCCCTTCCTGTGATGTTCTCACTGCTTCCTTAGAACCGCTGCAGAAGCCAGGCTTGACCATCTGGAACCCTGCTGGAAATCCTAGCTCTGTAATCATGTGATTGGCCCAGATCAGTGTTTTCTCACCTCACTTCCCACCAAGTGTCTGCAGCTGAGTCTGTCTACGTTGTAATCACAAGGTGTCCACAGGCGAGATCCCCAGTGGTTTTGTTTGCAGAATAAAAAGGCCTCAGTGACCCATAGAAATGTGTGTGTGTGTGTGTAAAACATTCTGAGTCTGTCCATTCGTCATGTCTTGAGTGTTCATGTTCATGTTACGCTGGGGTACAGCCCTGTAAGAGTTGGGATGCTTTGTGTCCTGACAAAGGGACAGGAGTTGAGGACATTTCATAAGTCTTTGGGCAGGGCATTTGAGGCAAAAGGGGAAGGGGGGGCATGTTGTATCCTTGAACAGAAGTAGGGTCCTTCTTGGGAGCAGAACATGACTTCTTATTTGGGAGAAAATACAAACACAGAACTGTTACAGGTGACCTCAGGGTGGTGGCTTCTAGATCACGTGAGCCTGTAATTGTCCAGACCGGAAGGCCTCCTGGATAGAGCACAGCCAACCATCCTGGGCAAGCTGGAAGGTGGTTTCTGGGTTCCTGGGGGAAGAAGGTAAAAGGATGGTTGAACGGCAGCTCTGGGGAGGCGGGAGGGCGTTTGGAAGGCCTTGGAATCCCATTTAGATGAATACAATTTAATGCCATTCCTCGTTCTTCCTAATATTTCCGCTGCTTGAAAGCTACACGTAGTGATGCCCACAGCACTGTGTACTGATCGGCTCTGCAGAAAGCACCCATACTGTGTTCATGAACACCCGAGCGTGAGGAGGTACATTTACTTAGAACTGAGAGATGAAGTATTGTGGTTACTCTCTGCCCCTTGGAAGCATCTCGTGTTTTATTAGCAATTTTACTTTTTTCCCCTTATTTGGTCAAGTCTCGAATTGTGGGTTTTGTTCTGTTTTGTTTTAATGTTTATTTTTGAGACAGAGCAGGGGAGGAGCAGAGGAAGGGGTTGGGGGGACAGAGGATCCAAAGCAGGCTCTGCACTGACAGCAGAGGGCCTGACGCGGGGCTCGAACTCAGGAACCATGAGATCTTGACCTGAGCTGAAGTCCGACTCAACCACCTGAGCCACCGGGTGCCCCTCGAATTGTGTTTTAATCCCCAGCCTGAGGACTAGGACGCCTCCTCGTGGGCATTTTTATTTATTATTAGTTTGGATTTAACTCCAGAGGCAGAATCAGTGGGAAAAGGCACATCGAGAGATTTATCACAAGGAATTGGCTTCTGAGACTGTGGGGCATGGCCGGGCAAATCCAAAGTCCATGGGGCAGCCCGTCAGGACCGAGCCCGGGCACGGGTGAAACCTTGATTCACAGGTGGAATTTCTCCCTTGGGGGAACTTCAGGCCCTGCCCTTAGGACCCAACTGATTGAGTCAGGAAATCCTGGTTCTCTGCACACCCAGGTCTTCCACGATTATTTACTTAAGGTCCAGTGACCAGTGGCTAATTGCACCTGCCGGGTAGCCTCACGGTGATACTTAGGTTCGTATTTGATAGAATAACAGGAATCAGAGTCAGGTTGACAGGCCACAAAGCCACCGCCCGTTGTCCACTCTCCAATCTCCAAGTATCCGTAACCAAGTCCTATTTCCACCTCGTGTGGTATAACTCCCGAGGCCGAAACCACCCCGTCCGGATGTCAGTGACTGGCTTCTGGAATTGATTCTGGAGGGAAAGGAAGCCTTCCTTCAACCAGGCTCGGCAGCCTTACTAGGATTCGATGCCCAACCTTAAAGCAGCCAAATTTGGTTTAGTGCCCTCATTCACTGACACCGGTTTAAAGCAACAGCAGATAAAGGCATTTATCACTCCGGTCACAGGGCAGGTGGAGGTAGGACCCCTTTCAGAGGCGCACCGCCTATATAGAAGGTTGCCGGCGTGGCGCTGGGGCCGTTCGTGGCCCAGCGTGGACCGGGAAGAATCACACCCCAAAGGACCTTTTCCGAGGAGCCCAGTCAAGCAGGTCAGGTGACGTTAATTCTCCGTTTCTAGAAAGCCAGTCTTGGGCCTTCTGCTGGCCTATAATGTGAAATGTCTCTGGATCACAAGTGTTCCAGGAACTACAAGTGCTTTTTAGTAAACACCTTTGTCAGCATTCTGCTAGCAGCCTCTGGACTTGCTTTATGACTTTTCCCTTTTTAACTTCGTATTACAAATGCTTTTCCACAAAACATACATTTCTCGTCTGTGGTTATCTCCCAGCCTCCTGCCACTCTGACGCCAGAACAAAAATCGACGGAAAATTTGAAGCAGTTTGGGGCGCCCGGGTGGCTCAGTCGGTTCGGCGTCCGACTTCGGCTCAGGTCATGATCTCACGGTTCGTGAGTTCGAGCCCTGCATCGGGCTCACTGCTCTCAGGGCAGAGACCACTTAAAATCCTCTGTTCCCCTCGCTCCCTGCCCCTTCCCCACTTGTGCACGCGCGTGCGCTCTCTATCTCAGAATAAACAAACATGAAGAAGAAAATCTGAGGGGCGCCCGGGTGGCTCCGTCGGTTAAGCACCCAGCTTTGGCTCAGGCCATGATCTCGTGGTTTGTGCGTTTGAGCCCCGCGTTGGGCTCCACGCTGATAGTACAGAGCCTGCTTGGGATTCTCTCTATCCCTGTCTCTCTGCCCCTCCCCCTGCTCGCTCGCTCGGTCTGTCGGCCCTCGCAGTGGCCAACGCAGAGGCAGAGTGCAGTAGCCGAGAGCACAGGTGGAGCTGGACAGCTTTGGATTCTGGACTTTTCTACTGAGCAGTTGTGCCCCACGTCCCCATCTGTAAAACGGGGCTAATAATGCCGTGGTGCTGCCTCCCGGGTTATTGCTCACACCAAGCCAGGCCCCGCAGTTAAACAGGCACAGAGCTCCTCAACTCAGAAGAGGTGGGGGGCACAGGGAAGGGAGGGAGGGCCTCAGAGCGTACAAGGCGTCGTGGCCAGGAGGGACCGGAAGGGGAGGGTTTGCAGCGGGTGCTGCCAGCCCTCCGGGGACAAGGACGGGCACCACTGAGCCGGTCTGAGGTTCAGCGACCTGACCCAGGTATAATTCGCATTCAGGGACAGGCCACATCTGTGCCACGGTCACAACACAGAACATTTCCAGCACCCCCAAGACTTCCTCCAGCCCCTTCCCAATCTCCACCCCCACCCCTTGGGCTCAGGCAACCTAGTGGTTTTTTCTTTTCATTCTAATTAGCTGTCAAAATCTACAAAGGAGATTTTTTTAAGCATTTTTTAAAAGTTTATTTATTTTGAGAGAGAGTGAGCGTGAGCACGAGAGAGGGAGCGACGGGGGCGGGGGGGGGGCGGTGAGAGAGAGGGGGAGAGTCAAAGAGAGAGGAGGAGGGGGAGAGAGAGAGAATCCCAAGCAGGCACAGCAAAGAGCAGCATGCAGGGCTTGATCCCACGACCTGAGCAGAAACCAAGAGTCAGACGCTTAACCGGCTGAGCCACCCAGACGCCCCCGAAAAGGAGATTTGTTGTAAAAAATCCATTTTCTGGTTCTAACAGGTTGAGAGGTCGGCCACCCCGGCCCGTGTGCAGGCAGCGGCTGGCCGATCACTCGTGCTTCCCCAACTTACACACCTGCTCAGCTCCCCTCGGCTTTCAAACGTGCAACCCTGCTCCACGGGCCCTTCTGCAGGCTGATACCTTCCCAGTTTCTTCCTTTTCGGAAACCCTCGATCCCCAAGGGCTCTGGGAGTTCAGGGCCTCCCGGGCTTTTCCGCACTGACACAGACCTTGACCGCCCCAGCTCATCCAGACCCAGAAATGGGGTGACCCTGCACCACCCTCTTCCGATTCCACCCGTCGGCTCTAACGGCAGGCCAGCCTGGCCAGCGGCCTCCCCCCTTCCTCCTGCCCGTCCCGCTGCCAAGTGTGAGGACTGCTGTCCACTGGGACAGCAGGGATGACAGCAGATTCATCTGCATATGTGACCTAAGATGGTAATTAAACCCAGGCGCCCCAGGGGTGGGAAGTAAGCACATTAATTCAGGAGCAATTAAAAGCCTCCAATATCACTGTCACGCGGCCGCCACTTCTGAGACTAACTGATGACACCCGCCTTTTTGAGGGGGGCACGTTCCCCAGACTCTGAGTCCTCTCCGGGACCCCCGATGATATCCCGGAAGAGTTACTGTGCAAGAATTGTGCCCTGGTCTTTTTTGTTGTTGTTGTTGTTGTGACAAAATATACGTAACAGAATTTCCCATTTTAACCCTTTTCACGTGTACAATTTAGCAGTGTTAAGTATAGCCAGCTCACTTGTAACCATCACCATTATCTGTGTCCAGAACTTTTTCGGTGTCCCAAACAGAAACTCTACCCTCATGAGGCAACGACTCCGCCTTTCCCCCGTTTATTATACTTTCTCTCTCTCTGGATTTTCCTGTTTGAGGTATTTCATGTAAGGGGACTCTTACAATTTTTAGCTTTTTTGGCCCGGCTTACTGCACTTAGCGTAACGTTTTCAAGGTCTAGACACACCAACACTTCATTCTTCTTTTTTTTTTTTTTTTTTATTTATTTTTGGGACAGAGAGAGACAGAGCATGAACGGGGGAGGGGCAGAGAGAGAGGGAGACACAGAATCGGAAACAGGCTCCAGGCTCCGAGCCATCAGCCCAGAGCCTGACGCGGGGCTCGAACTCACGGACCGCGAGATCGTGACCTGGCTGAAGTTGGACGCTTAACCGACTGCGCCACCCAGGCGCCCCGCTTCATTCTTCTTTTTATGGGTGAATAATATCCCATTTTACGGGGACTCCTGGATGGCTCGGTAGGAAAGACGTGCGCCTCTTGATCTCAGGGTCGTGAGTTCGAGCCCGATGTTGGGTGTAGAGATTAAATAAATCAATTGGGGTGCCTGACTGGCTCAGTCAGTTAAGCATCCAACTTTTTGTTTCGGCTCAGGTCACGATGTCACAGTTGCATGAGTTCGAGCCCCACATCGGGCTCTGCGCTGACAGTGTGGAGCCTGCTTGGGGTTCTCCCTCTCCCTCTCTCTCTGCCCCTCCCCTGTCTCTGTCTCTGTCTCTCTCAAAATACATACATAAACTTAAAAAAATAATAAGTAAATACTTTAAAATGTAAACTGATTGCGTATTAAGAAATATTCCTTGGGGCATCTGGGTGGATCAGTCGGCTAAGCATCCGACTTCCGCTCGGGTCATGATCTCACAGTTCCTGGGTACGAGCCCCCCATTGGGCTCTGCGCTGACAGCTCGGAGCCTGGAGCTGCTTCGGATTCTGTGTCTCCCTCTCTCTCTCTCTGCCCCTCCCCTGCTTGTGCTCTGTCTCCCTCTCTCAAAAATAAATAAACATTAGAAAAGAAAAGAAACCACGGCCAAATCCAAGGTCATGAAGATGTGTCCCTGTGCTTTCTCCTAAGAGTATTATAGTTTTCACTCCTCCTAGTTAGGTCTCTGATCCATTTTCAATACATGCTGTAAAGTAAGGGTCCAACTTCATTCTTTTGCACATGGATATCCCGTTTTCCCAGCACCGTGTGCTGAAAAGACTGTCTTTTCCCCACTGAGTAGTCTTGGCTCCCTTATCAAAAGCCACATTACTGGGATGCCTGGGTGGCTCAGTTAAGCAGTTAAGCTCTTGGTTTCGGTTCAGGTCACGATCTCACGGTTCGTGGGTTTGAGTCCCACGGTGGGCTCTGTGCCGACAGCTTGGAGCTTCCTTGGGATTCTCTGTCTCCTTGCCTCTCTGCTCCTCCCCTGCTCTCTCTCTCAAAAATAAATAAAATAAATGTTTATTTATTTTGAGAGGGAGAGACAGAGTGTGAGTGGGGGAGGTGCAGACAGGGAGGGAGACACAGAATCTGAAGCAGGCTCCAAACTGTCAGCACAGAGCCTGACGCAGGACTTGAACCCATGAACCGTGGGATCGTGACCTGAGCTGAAGTCAGATGCTTAACCAACTGAGCCACCCAGGTGCCCCAAGGAGACTTTTTTTTTTTTTTTTTTAATTGCAGAGATTAAAAAAAAAGAAAAAAGTGGTTGGAGGCTAATAGCATGATCTCAGAAACAATCAACTGAATGAGAAGGGAAAACCTAGAGAGTGAGGTCAGCCAGGCCTGCAGACATTTTCAAAAGGTGGGATCAGGAGGAAGCCATGGCCTTGGACTTGCGAGACCCCAAGTTAGCTCATGGATCCCGCAGTCCGGGGGACTGGGTGGGGAGAAATGCAGGCCTGAGGTTGTTGGGACCCTCAGGGAAGGGGCGATGACCCTGCGGAAGCCTGTGTCTCCCCAGACCAAGGGACTCTGCTTAGCAAAAACAAGGGAGAGGCCAGGGGAGGGACCACAGGCCCTTCTGGAACCCACTTGCCCTTTCCTGCCTGCCTGCAACAAGAGGCATTGTCAGGCCCTCACATCAAAGGGGGTGAGCCCAGAGCTGGGGAGTAAAAAGGAGTCACCCACTGGCTACCTCCTCTGGAGTATGTCTTTGGTGTCTTTCAGTTTTTTATTGTTGTTGTTATTATTATGATTCTTGACGTAAAATTCACATAACACAAAATTCACCACGTTAACCAGTTTAAAATGCACAATTCCGGGGGCGCCTGGCTGGCTCAGTCAGTAGAGCGTGCGAGTCTTGATCTCAGGGTCGCGAGTTCAAGCCCCACGTTGGGCATGGAGCCGACTCAAAAAAAAATAAAATAGCATAAAAAAAAAAAAGTACAGTTCCAGTTAGATGCATTCACAAAGTCTTGCAACCCTCACCACTCTCTCATTCCAGGGCACTTGCATCATCCAGGAAGGAAAACTTGTACCTATAGCAGCCTGTCCCCAGCGAACCGCCCCCGGCTCCCGGGAGGCCGTCTCCCACCTTCTGTCTCTAGCGCTGGACGCTTCGCGTTAAGTGGAATCATGAAGCGTATGTGTCTGCCTTCTTTCACTCCGCGTGTTTTTTCAAGGTTCATCCCCATCATGGTATATGTCATGCTTCCCTTCTTTTTATAACATTCCCTTGGATGGAAAGGCCACCGCCACCTACACCGTAGGTATAAACCTTTGAGTTTACACCTATGTTTCTTTCTAACAGTTTAGTAGTTTTGTTTCCTGTAGTTAGGTCTTTGATCCATCTGAGGTAAGGTATTCCTCGGGGATATTGTGTCCATCCATCAGCGGGTGGCTATTTGGGTTTCTACCTTTGGGCTATTATGAATCATTCCGCTGCGTACATTCATGTGTAAGTTTTTGTACCGGCGTAGGTTTTCGGTTTTCTTGGGGAGATTCCCAGTAGTGGGATTGCTGGGTCATGGGGTGACTCTATGTTTAACTTGTTGAGGAAATGCCGAAGTGTTTGCCACAGTGGCTGTACTGTTTTATATTCCCGCCAACACTGGGAATGTTAAACAGTAAGAACTTTATACATCGTCACCAATATGTATTATTCTCTGGATTTTTTTTTAATGTTTATTTATTTATTTAGAGAGAGTGAGCAAGCAGGGAGGTGGAGAGAGAGACAGACAGAGAGAGAGAGAGAATCCCAAGCAGGCTCCGCACTGTAAACGCAGAGCCCAATGAGGGCTCTCACAAGGCTCCCGTGAACCATGAGATCATGACCCGAGCCGAAACCAAGAGTCGGACGCTTCACCGACCGAGCCACCCAGGCGCCCCTGGGGTTTATTTTTATTATTGCGTACTAGTGGGTGTGAAGTAATATCTTATTGCGGTTTTGATTTGCATTTTCCTAATGACTAATGATGCTGAACATCTTTTCATGTGCGTATTAGCAATCTGTATGTCTTCTTTGCGAAATGTCCATTCCGGTCCTTTGTCCGTTTTTTAATTGGTTTGTCTTTTTGTTGTTGAGTTGTAACAATTCTTTATCTATTTTGGATACCATCAGATATATGATTTGCAAGGACTTCGGTGCCATATTTAAGAAACCCTAGTCTAATCCAAAGACTTGAAGATGTACACCTGGGTTTCTTTCTGAGTGTCAGAACTCTGGTTCTTGGATGTAGGTCTTTGGCCCACTTGACCTCACTTTGTTCACATAAGCTGTTGCATGTGGATGTCCGGTTGTCCCTGCACCATTTGTTGAGAAGATGCCGTTTTCATCTGAGAATGTGCTCGGACATCATGGCCACCCCCACACCCTGCCTCACCCTGGGCTCTGCTTCTTGTTATCATTAAGAAAAGAGCCCTTAGAGGGGCGCCTGGATGGCTCAGTCGGTGAGGCATCTGACTTCGGCTCAGGTCATGATCGCGCAGTCCATGACTTCCAGCCCTGCATCGGGCTCTGTGCTGATGGCTCAGAGCCTGGAGTCTGCTTTGGATTTTGTGTCTCCCTCTCTCTCTGCCCCTCCCCTGCTCACGCTCTGTCTCTTTCTCTCCCTCTCAAAAATAAATAAACATGAAAGAAAGAAAGAAAGAAAGAAAGAAAGAAAGAAAGAAAGAAAGAAAGAAAAGGGCCCTTAGGGTGCAGTCAGAGGGGAAAATGCTGCCTTAGTTGAGCTTAAACCTGGCCAGGATTGGGAAAGTCAGCATGAAACCTTCAACCTGCTGGCCCATGTAAGACCAGGACTCCTGGCTCCACATTGTAATGCCTGTGGCCACGGGGCAAGAAAGGACCCCAAGCCCTTTCTGCTGGTGCAGCTTCAACAGCCCCTAGCATGAGAGCAAGGTGCCCTCCACTCACCATCCTAGGGTGAAATCGTAGCCAGGGCGGGGGGCAGGGGGCTGGGGGACACACAGTCCAAGGAGGAGCTTCATTCCCATTAGTCCTGGCCCTGCTCTGGGCTCTCATCCTGGTACTCCTGAATTGAGCAGTAAACAAGATTGTGTCTGAGGGGTCCGGGCTCACCTTGTGCATAGGATGGGGGGTTGGAGGGTTGGGGTGGGCTAGGGGCATCCCTGGGCCACCAGGGGGCGCTGTGGGAACTGCCCCGGGCCCCTGGCCCTCCCAGCCTCGCCTTGCCGGCTGGCTGTGCCAGGCTGGCTGGCCTTCCAGCCCTGGCTGGCTGGCACAGGTTTGTCCATACCTGGCGGTTCTTGGGGATTCAGGGCCAGAGCGAAGCCAGCTCAGAGCTCCAGGCAAGAGCTCGGAGAGACGGATGGAGCTGTCATTGGATAAAGGAAAATTCCTGGAAAACAAGTCCTTGTTAACACCTACTCTCTCCCTTGTCACCACAGAGGCTGTGGCGACGCACATAGTAACTGTCCCCTATCGACATAGTAACTGTCCCCTATCGCGGCGGCTGCAGCGCCTTGGGACATGGTCAACGTGAGCTCTTCTCTGGCTTGCTGTGGTCTCTGAACCTTTCAGGAAGCACCTCCCTCCCTCAAATGTCTTGCCTGTTGAGGACTTTTGTTCAAAGTAGAAGGGAACAAAAAGGAAACAGAGGCAGAGAGACAGAACGCCGTGCCTCCCCCCACCTGCTGCGCTGTCCCTAAAGCCGAGCGCTGCGGTCCTAAGCAGTGGGTCTCCTCTGGCCTGCCCCAGCCTCACGGGGACACCAAGCAGTGTGGTAGCAGCCGAGTGGGGCCTCCCTCCAGCACAGCTGTGTTCGGCCAGAGAAACGAGCCAAGGGTGGCATCTCCTGGGAGCAGCCTGGTGAGCACCCTGGAGGTGAGCGGGGCCCAGGAGGCCACGTCCTGTGCACCAGGCACGTGCAGCCACGTGCACCCACTTTGAAGGAAGCCAGCAGGTTCGAGGAGGACCCCGGGGTCAGACCAGACCGCAGCTTGGGTTGAGGATTTCTCGCAGGGGCTACACCACACACACCCCTGTTCAGAGGGGGTCTGGGGCTTGCAGTCCTGCTCTCGCCTTCTCTGTTCTTATCTGGTTCCACTCCGGGACGATCAGCAACTCCACGGAGGGCGGGGCCCCTGGATGCCCAGTCTGGGGAAGGGAGGCCTGAGGTGGGGGGAGGGGGGGAAGTGACCAGACCCTGGGGTCTCTCCTCTGGGGCATCACGTTCACGCCTTTCCCCTGCTTTTATGGAATGTTGGGCCTCATCTTATCCACGACGTCAAATGTAGGCAGCCTCCAGAGAAAAGGGGCTGAAATATTAGGCAGAGAGCCTCTGGTGTTAAAAGATGCTTGCATAAACCCTAGAAACATCAGCGTTGGTGAAATCTAAATCTCGGAGTAGAAACAGACATTTCTACTGGGGGGCACCTGAGGGGCTCAGTCGACTGAACGTCGACTCTTGGTTTCAGCTCAGGTCATGATCTCGGGGTTCGTGAGTTCGAGCCCCGCATCTGGCTCTGTGCTGACAGCTCGGAGCCTGGAGCCTGCTTCGGATTCTGGGTCTCCCTCTCTCTCTGCCCCTTCCCTGCTCAGGTTCCTTTTCTCTCTCTCTCTCTCAAAAATAGACAAACATTAAAAAAATTTTTTTTTAATAAATAAATACATAAATAAATGAACATTCAAAAAAAGAAATCGAGACACTGGCTAAAATAACTAAGGCTTGAGCGATTTGGGGGGGCCTCTCAGTATGGGTTGCGGCCCCTCCTCTTGAAAGAAGAGGGCTTGCTCAGATGAATCCACCGACAAACCCAGAACCAATATGTCCATACTCAGGTTACCCCAATTCAAAGGAAGTATAGAGACCAGAATAGAAGGTAACCATGACCTCAAATGGTTGAGTCCCAAGGAAGCACGCCCTTGCCTGCGCAGGCGTCCTTCTATCCGATACCTGCAGAATAACAATGACAGCCTCTGTATTGCCATCTTGCCATGTTCTAATTCCCAGTCACATGCCGGGTGGGGATGGGAGCCCCCAGGGTTTTGGCACATGAGATTTGGAGAGCAAAATCCCTCAGGAACGGCACATGGCCGAGGGGCGGCACGTCACCGGACAGGACTTGGGATCTCAGGATGCGGCTCTTGCCAAAACAAGTGCCCGTCACGCACGAGCCTCTGGCAGACCAGCCGCGTGTGACAGACCGCGGGTGATGCTGGGACTTCACGCGGATGCCAGCGCACACTAGCTCTCTCCCTTGGTTCTCTTTTCTCCTCAAGGGATTTCCCCCTCTCCTCCTCCCCCCTCCTCCCCTTCCTCCTCCTCTGTCAGACCCTGTGAGGAAACATCAGTGGGACAACAAAACCAACAAAAGTTTACAAGATACAAAGCTTATAAAGTTTGACACGTGGGTCCCTATCCATGGTCCCTGCCTGCTTTGAGATGGTAGGTGGGAGCTTCCATTTCACTTGTCTCTAACTGTCTCCTTCCAGGAAGGATGAAGAGCCCACAGGGTACCTGGAGAGAAGGCAGAAGGCAATGCCTGGAGTGTCCTGGGACCCACTATGGTTCCCACACTCCCTAGAGCTGATTTGATCCACAGGCGAAAACAGCAGCAGAGCGATTCCTGTTTGTCCACTGCTCGCCCTCCTTGCTTGGTTATTGAGCACCGATCCTGAGCCAGGACCTTGTGAGGGGCCGGACCGAAAGGCGAACACAGCCTCAATGACCAGAGGCAAGCTGAGGCTCAGAGCCGCTGGAGGGTTAGGACGGCCTCTGACGGCATGATGGACCCGGCGGGTGGTGGCCTGATGTCGGCAGAGAACATGGACTTAGGGTCTGCTTAATTCAATCTTTTAGTTTCCTGGGGGCAGTGACCAGTTCAAAGGGGATTAAACCTAAAAGGACATGTATTGGCATGTGGCTTCAGGCATGCCTGGATCCAGAGGCTGAAAAATGTCACCAGGACTCAGTATCTCTCCATCTCTCCACCCTGTTGTCCTCTGTGCTGGTTTAACCCCCAAGCAGAGCCTCCAGGCCTGGTGGCCCCCAACACCCCTTTCTGTTGAACTCAGCAGCCCCGGCTTCTTTCTCCCAACTGTTGCAGCCAGAATCTTGAGTCGGACTCTTATTGGCTCCAGTTGGGTCACATGCCCATTCTTGGACCAATTACTGTGGTCGAGGGGGATGAAATCACTGATTGGTTAGATCTGGGTCACATGCTCACCCCCCCCCCATTGTGGGGACAGGTTAGCCTGACTCAACAATGTGGGCTGAATTGGAAAAGGGGCATTTCTCAAAGGAAGAGTGAACTGTTGCAACTGGGAGAAGGGTGAATGAATGATAGGCAGTCCATTCTTGAGGCTATGACTCTTGCCATCTTCTGGCTGTGTGACTTTGGTCAGGTCAATTAGCTTCTCTGAGTCTCAGCTGGAAATAGAACTTGTTTCAGTGTTAATGGTCACTTCCTTTATAAAAACAGGAACATGGCAGAGGTGTCCTGGGGTTCCTACTGTATTTGGACCTTTCATTAGGATAGATTATGAGGTCATTAAGAAGTAGGCAGAAGACGTGAATAGACAGACACTTTTCCAAAGAAGACATACAGACAGATGGCCAACAGACACATGAAAAGATGCTTGACATCACTCATCATCAGGGAAATACAACTTAAAACTACGAGATCTCACCTCACATCTGTCAGCATGGCTAAAAATAACAACACAGGAAACAACAGATATTGGTGAGGATGCAGAGAAAGGGAAACCCTCTTACACTGTTGGTGGAAATGCAAATTGGTGCAGCCGCTCTGGAAAACAACATGGAGGTTCCTCAAAAAATTAAAAATAGAACTATCCTGGGGTGCTTGGGTGGCTCAGTTGATTGAGCCTCTGACTCTTGATTTCAGCTCAGATCACGATCCCAGGATCATTAGATTGAGCCCCAGGTTGGGCTCGGTGCTAACCATGGAACTTCCTTGAGATGCTCTCTCTGCCTCTCTCCCCCACTCTCTCTCTCACTAAAATAAATAAAATGAAAAAAAATTAAAAAACAAGAACTACCCTATGATCCAGCAATTGCACTACTAGATATTTACCCAAAGTACGCAAAAATACTGATTCAAAGGGACACAGGCACCCCGATGTTTATAGCAGCATTATTAACAATAGCCAAATTGCGGAAAGAGCCCAAATGTCCATTAAATGATGAATGGATAAAGAAATTGTGGGGGCTCCTGGGTGGCCCAGCTGGTTAAGAATCTGACTTCAGCTGAGGTCGTGATCTTGTGGTTCATGAGTTCGGGCCCCACATCTGGCTCTGTGCATACAGCTCAGAGCCTGGAGCCTGCTTCAGAGTCTGTGTCTCCCTCTTTCTCTGCTCCTCCCCTGCTCATGCTCTTCCTCTCTCTCTTTCTCTCTCTCAAAAATAAATTAACTTTAAATAATTGTTTTTATTTTTTAAATTAAAAAAAGAAAAAAAATGTGGTGTGTATTATACACAATGGAATATTATTCAGCCATCAAAAATAATTAAATCTTGCCATTTACAATGACATGGATGGAGCTAGAATATATTATGCTAAGCAAAATAAGTCAGAGAAAGACAAATACCATACGATTTCATTCATATGTGGAAGTTAAGAAACAAAGCAGATGAAAGGGGGGGGGGGAGAGAGAAAGGCAAACCATAAAACAGACGTTTTTCTTTTTTAGTTTATTTACTTTGAGAGGGAGAGGGAGAGAGAGAGAATCCCAAGCAAACTCTATGCTCAGTGCAGAGCCTGATGCAGGGCTTGAACTCATGAACTATGAGATCATGACCTGAGCTGAAGGCGGACACTTAGCGGACTAGGCCACCCAGGCGCCCCCATAAAACAGACTCTTAACTATAGAGAACAAACTGAGGGCTGCTGGAGGGGATGTGGGGAGGATGGGCTAAATGGGTGGTGGGCATTAAGGAGGGCACTTGTTGGGATGAGCTCTGGGTGTTATATGTAAGTGATGAATCACTAAATTCTACTCCTGAAATAAATCTTACACTATATGCTAACTAACCAGAATTTAAATAAAAACCTGAAGCAAGCAAGCAAACAAAAAAGGAATTCCGTTCCTTTGGCCCTCATAACCAAAGAATGAGGAAGAGGGAGGGAAAATGACCCTCCAGTAAAGGTAAAGCCCTTTCTTTAACAGCTTTCAGCAAAGAGAAGACAGAGGAGCCCCCAGGAGAAGGAGCAGTTCAAGGGCACAGGTGGGCTAAGCAGCCCTGTCCAGGTCCTGACCCCTATGTTCTCCCCCTGGAGCCTCGGAGCAGTCAGGGCTGGGCACAGACAGACATCTGGCACCTCCGTCTGGGCCTCTGTTCTTGCTGTGAAGTCCTGAGCAAAAGGGACTTTCCATGGTTTTGTTTTGTTTTTAATGTTTATTTTGAGAGCGAGAGCACGAGAAGGGGAGGGGCAGAGAGAGGGAGAGGGAGAATCTGAAGCAGGCCCCACACTACCAGCGCAGAGCCCAACCAGGTCTCGAACCCAGGAACGATGTGATCATGACCTGAGCTGAAATCAAGAGCGGGACGCTTAACTGACTGAGCCACCCAGGCACCCCGTGGGTCCTTCCATGTTTTTGCAGGATGCGGGCAAAGCAGAGGGTTTACATCAGGAAGGACCCAGCCCTGAGCAACACTGGCCGTGGGGGCACCCACCGGCCCCAGGCGCCCGCGGGCACTGCTGGAGGCTCGCCCAGTTAGCTACGGGTAAGTCCCCTGCACTGGAGCTCTGCCTCTGGCCAGATGGTTTTGTCTTTCTCCAGGGGGAGGCGGGAGATGGGGCCCTAAACTGGTTTGCCTGGAGCGGTGAACAAAACCCCAGTCCTCCAACTACTCCTCCCACCCTCTCTTACAGGAGGTTTCTTCCCTATTATGCCCACGACGGTTTCCTACAGAGCTTTACACGCCAAAAGTGTACTCAGTGATCTTTTCCGTCCGTCATGCGCAACCACACTAGGATAGAAAATGGAACAGAAAATGCATGGGAATCTGAACCATTTTTCAATAAGGAAAAGAAAACAAACTGACCACGCTTCTGTCTCCAGGCACTGAAAGCATTCTCGCTGTCTCTCTCCTGGAATACGGCCGCAGGAGGACTCAGTCCTCTGTCCCTCCCACTGTTGGTCTTTGCAGCTTTCCATCTGGTGCCTCCCACAGACCCTCTGCCACCTGAGTCATCGGCCCACGGCCGGGGTGGGGTGCATGGCAGTGGCCCCACCTCTGAAACGCCAACGTGTAAGTATCAGAGCTGGGATCGTGATGTTCTGGGCCCGTTATAGCAGCAAAAGCCTCACTTCCATTTGCTCAGATCTTTGCAGGGCAGAAAGCCTGTTCAATATATTACCTGTTCCTACTCATCCCATTGACATCATGGGTTCCCACCGTTATTCCTTCTTCTTTTTTTTTTTTTAATCTTTTTTTTCAGTTTTATTGAGATGTAATTGACATACCCAAGTCTTTTTTTTTTTTTTTTTTTCTTTAAGTAAACTCTATGCCCATCATGGGACTCAAGCCCAAGACTCTGAGACCAAGAGTCCCACACTCCACCGACTGAGCCAGCCAGGCGCCTCCCATTTGTGCCTCGCAATCATTGAGGATTAGCTGTAGGAGTCAGATGTGGAAGAAAGGAATGGGGGAGGGAGGTATCTGGCTACGAATGGGTTAAGGTTTGTGTTCTCTCTAGTACTGCCCTCGGGTGAACCTCACTCTTCCGCTAGTTACTAAAGCAAGATAGTATCTTGAAGATCTTGAACTATTAATATTTGTGCTTTTCTTTTTCCCACTTCCTTTGCCCCTCCCTTAGGAAAAGGCGTCCACATTGTTTCAAGAATATGAGAGGTGCAGTAAGAATGTAAAGCCAAAGGAACAATCAATATCCCCTTTTGGGGACTCAGCCGGGAAAAGCTAGGGAAGCAGCAGGGTTTATGTCACTCGGAGAGAATTGGAAAGAGGACAGAGCGATCTCTGTCTTGTCACCCCGTGGCCTTTTCCTCTCTGTGTCTTCTGCGTCTCTGAATTTCTCTCTCCTTCCAAGAACCCCAGTCATTGGATGTTTTTAGGGCCCACCCGAACCCAGTATAACCTCGTCTTAACTTGATTACATCTGCAAAGACCCGATTTCCAAATAGGGTCCCATTCACAAGGACAGGGGAGCTGGGATTGGGCCACACTTTTTTGGGGGAAACCGTTCAACCCACAACAGGGCCCTGCAGGCAAAAGATGACAAATGCCAATACCCTGGGGTGCCAAACCTATTATCTGTGTGAATAAGAGCCAGGAGGCCAGGGTGGCTGAAACAAAATGGCCCAGATGGAGAGAAGTGGAAAACGAGGCCATAGAGAAAAGGCAGGGCCAGATCACGTGGGACTTTGTAGGCCCCTGGTAAATCCTCTGGTTTCTCTCTGAATGAGTTGGAAGCCAGTGGATTCATTTAAGGGGAGAAAGGCAAAACCTGACTCCAGCTTTAAAACAATCCCTCTGGTGTCTCTACTGGGCGTGGAGTGTCAGAGTTGGTGGTGAGGAAGCTACTTCCGTAATCCAGGGGAGACAAGATAGTGTCTGAACCAGGGCAGAAGCAGTCCGGGTGCTTAGAAGTGGGCAGAGCCTGAATCTACCTTTCTTTTTTTTTTTTAAGAGAGAGTGCGTGCATGCAGTGGAGGGGCAGAGAGGGAGGGAGAGAGGAAGAATCCTAAGCAGGTTCTGTGCTATCAGCACAGAGCCCGACGCAGGGCTCAGTCTCACAAACCATGAGATCATGACCTGAGTTGAAATCAAGAATCAGACACTTAACCGACTGAGCCACCCAGGCACCCCAAGCCTGAATCAATTTTGAAGGCAGGATTTGCCAATAGGTTGGATGTGGGGTGTATAAAAGAGGCAGGTCAAGGATGGTTCTGAGGTTTTTGGCTCCAACAACTGGACGGATGGAGTTGCCATGGACCCAGATAAGGAAACCCCGGGAAGGAGCAGGTTTAAGGGAAGAAAAGCAGGAGTGAGGTTTGGGCCCTGATTGGTTTAAGATGTCGCTTCAACTATGCCATGAAGGCCTGTGGATCTATGAGTCCAGAGCTCCGGGAAGAGGTCTGGGCTGGAGCACACATCTGGGAGCTCTCAGCATGAACTCAAATACACGTAAGGCACCCAGCTTGTGAGTGCAGAGAGAAAAAAGAAAGACCTGAGGTCTGGGCCCCAAAGCCATCCAATGTTTGGAGGTTGGAAGACTGAAAGGGGCAGAGGTCACCTAAATATCCCCCAGGTTTAAATATTTTTATTTGTTATATTTAACTCTTCATTTATTTAAGTAAACTCTACACCCAACGTGGGGCTCGAACTCACGAACCTGAGATCAAGAGTCGCAAGCTCTACCAACTGAGCCAACCAGGCACCCCATATTCGATTTAACTCTTTAAGTAATTAAGGTTTTATTTTGTGTACGTTAAGTATGATCCCACATTGACTTTCCCCCTCCCCCCAGATGGTCACACTAGATAACTACTTTATCTGGAAGGACCCTTCCTGGTCTAACCTCTGGCTTAATAATTATTGATTAACCATTTTGCCATGCGTCCATGTCTTCACTGGCAGAATTGCAGTCGTGGACCAAAGTAATTCAAGATGACCCGTTCAGATCTGTTCTCAGAAGTGTACCAACCTCAAAGGAATGGCTCGTAGTTAGGAAGTGCAAAGCATCATGGGGGCTTCTAAGATACCTACTTACTTGCTGGACCCAAAGGGAGGCTCTGCTCCCAGGAAAGTCTTGCACAGTCAGGGAACAAATATTTGTATGACGGACCAGTTATTACAGATAGCTCTGACGTTCTTATCCTTTGTGAATAAATAAAAAGGTTGAGATTTTGAGTTAAGATGTGAATGAAAGAATCACTTTGCTCTTTTTAATGAGCATCAAAGATCGATTTGTGAAGAAAAAAGAAATCGATTTGTGTTCCTCCATAAGGGACAGGTTGACAAAGAGGCTATTGGCCAGAATCGCAGCGATGTGGCTAATGTATCCCTGATGCATTTCCTAGTGCAGGGAACAGTCATATGGACATTAAATGCATTTTGTTCTTTGGGATGATTTATTGCATTTATCTGATCCCTTTTGAATTTTTGTGCTTTTTATTGGTTTCATTAGAAATAGAAAATATTTTGTTAGGAAAAATATCTTTTGATATTTTTTCCACTTCTTCAGCTTTCCTATTTTTTATATGAAACCACATATTAGTGCACATTAATGGCAAGGAGATACAACTTAGATTACTGATTTCTGAGACTTATAATGAAAGGAAGATGATTTTTTTAAAAAGCAGATTGCCGTATTATGAGTGCGTATCATATCTATTTAACAAAGTGGTATTATTTGGAATAAGGAAATGCTGAAGGGTATCTGGTTCAGGCAGTGTGGCATTTATAATCTGAAGATTCCATCTCCTGAATCAGATCTTTGTCAACAAGCATCGCTGACAGGAAAATATTTGTGAAATTATTTGTAAATTAGCCAAGTCGCCAATGAGCCAAATGATCCTGTAAAGACTTTGACCTTTCAGACAAGCACTATTAAATAATGAACTGTAGAGATGACGGTAATACATGGATCCATAATGATCATAATGTACGTACAGTCTTAATAGCCTTGGCATCCATCGGAAAACCTGTAACTTCTAGGACATCGTGAAGAGGGTGTTTTGGACTGGGACCAAAATAATTTAATTAAACTGTGATATTTTACCAGATAAAAAGCAAGAGTGAACTACCTTTTATTGCTGCAAGGTATAATCAGAATACATAAGTAGGGAACCTGGGGTATATGCACTTAAATCCCCACTCGAGGGGAAAGACCTTCTTCGGCCATAAGCAACTGCAGCATTTGTGAATTTGGAGGTGAACCAATACGCTTCTTGGAAGATAAATTTCCTTTTCCAGAAGTGGCCATGACACCTTACTGTTGTGCCACAGAATATGCAAAAATAAATGATGAGTTATTTCGAACAGTTCAACTAAAGGTTTTTTTTTTTTTTAATTGTTTTTATGCTGCATATTTTGGTGTTTAGATGAGAAATCAATCTGCTAATTTTCTTCGCTCAGAATCCTCCAAAAATAATGATTCAGGAAAGTGCAGCTGATTAATGAACATGATTGTGCAAAGACAAATAACTAAAGTATTTGGTTATCATGAAATTGAACTTTAGATCGTTGGAGGAACAAAGACAAGATTTTATCTCAAATAT
Organism: Panthera leo; assembly: GCF_018350215.1. NCBI lineage: Eukaryota > Metazoa > Chordata > Mammalia > Carnivora > Felidae > Panthera > Panthera leo. The sequence continues at coordinate 6,209,450 of NC_056686.1, read as the reverse complement.
TTATATACATATATTTACATATACATATACGTGTGATCACTGTTCCAAGGTTTGTATTTATATCAACATTTGGTTGTTCTGGGCCAAACGGAGAGTGAAAGCATGGAGTCTCTCTCTGCTTCATGAAGACTTCATGAAGTCTCTGCTCTTGGTGCCCCCTCTCTGTCCCTACAGCCCTGAATTATTTTGCTATTTGATGGTTACTGCAGGCAGAGGTCATTCTTCACATGACTTTTTAATGAATTAGCTCTTTCATGAACATCTGGTTTCAGGTCACAAGACAGTGGCATGAGAGGCTCAAGGCAGAGGGAGGTCCCATCCACACATCTGTGGAGGCTGGTGCAGAAAGACTTGTCCCGTGGGCGGAGAAGGGAGAAGCAGCCTGATTTCAAAGTCCTCGCACAGCCAAGAGAGAAAGCCTCTAAGTCAGCCTTGCTTGGATGACCTTTCCCTCTTGCAGTGGCGTGTAATCTCTGAGTCATGGACCCCCTTTGAGAACCCGAGGATCACTATGGCTCCTTCTCACCAAAGATGTGCGTATGTCGGCTGCTCACACACATCCACATGCACATTTTCGTCATGCCAACCCCGGGGGTGGGGGGCGGTCATGGGTACCCTAGGATCCTTGGCGTCGCAATCAGATGTTGCCTTAGAATTTGGGGAAAAGAGCTTACTCTTGTTTCTTAAAATGTGGGTCATACCCTTTATATCACTTTTTTTAAGTAGGCTCCACACCCAGTGTGGGGCTTGAACTTATGACCTTGAAATCAAGAGTCCCATGCTCTACCGACTCAGCCAGCCAGGCACCCCTAAGACCCTTTTTAAAATGAACGAGTGCAAAAAAAAAAAAAAAGAAAGAAAAAAAAAGGGGCGCCTGGGTGGCTCAGTCTGTTAGGAGACTGACTTCGGCTCAGGTCATGATCTCACGGTTCGTGAGTTCGAGCCCCCCGTCGGGCTCTGTGCTGACAGCTCGGAGCCCGGAGCCTGCTTTGGATTCTGTGTCTCCCTCTCTCTCTGCCCCTCCCCTGCTCGTGCTCTCTCTCTCTGTCTCTCAAAAAATAAATACATGTTAAAAAATTTTAAAAATAAAATAAAATAAAATAAAATAAAACGAGTGCTGTGCACAAGCCAATTTAGAGGACCTGTACTTGGGGCACCCAGCAGGCTCAGTCAGTAGAGTACATGATTCTTGATCTCAGGGTCGTGAATTCGAGCCTCATGTTGGACGTAGAGCTTACTTGGAAGGAAGGAAGGAAGGAAGGAAGGAAGGAAGGAAGGAAGGAGGGAGGAAGGAAGAAGGGAAGGAGGAGGAAGGACTTGTACTTAATGATATAACAAAGAATAAAGCACTGTCTAGTCTAGACTAGTTGGTTTCACACAAGTTACTTGCCTTTGCCCCTCCTCTAAACATTTGTTCTGTGGCTTTGTTGTTCAAGGAACCCCCACAGTTGAGTCAGGAAGCTGAGACTCTAATTAGCCCAAAGCTGAGGGGAGTCTCCTTCCTATCCTTAAGCTTCAGTTTCTGCATCTATAAAAAGGAAGAGATTTAGATTAGTAGGTAGTTCTCAAGAGACCCTTTTTTGGGGTCTGTGAGGTCAAAAACATTTCATAACAAACTAAGATGTTACTTGCCTTTGTCGCTCTCATCCCACGGCAGGTGCACAGTGGGGGTTTGCAGAAGCTGTGTGACATGTGATGACGTCATTGTGCTGAGAGCGTGTGGAATGTGTGCTGGTAGAGTCTTGTGTTTCAAAGATGCTTAATGTGATACACGTCAGGAGGTAAAACCCACCGAAACAAGATTATTCTCTTAGTTTCCTTATTTCTCACAAAGTACCACAAACTGCGTGGCTTAAGACAATAGAAATTTGTTGCCTTGCAGTTCTGGAGGCTAAAAGTCCAAAACTAAGATGTCGGCATCGCTGCTATCTTTCTGGAAAGAAAATTATATGTATATGTATATGTATATGTACATGTAAATTTATATCTATATCTATATCATCTATAAAAGATTTTATTTATTTTATAAAGGATTTTATTTTTAAGTAATCCCTACACCCAAGATGGGGCTCAAACTCATAACCCCAAGGTCAAGAGTAGCACACCCCATTGAGCCAGCCAGGCACCCAAGGGTTGCTTCCTTTTGAGGGCTCTGAAGGAGAATCTTTTCCAGGTCTCTCTCCTGGCTCCTGGTGGCTGCCAGCCACCCTTGGTGTCCCTTGGCTTGTAGACACATCACTCAAACCTCTGTCCCCATCTTCACATGGATTTCTCCCTGAGTGTCTGTGTCTGTGTCTCTACGTGGCCATCTTCTTTTTTGTTTTTTAACGTGGTCATCTTCTTTTTTAATGTTTATTTATTTTTGACAGAGAGAGAGAAGGATAGAGCATGAACAGGGGAGGGGCAGAGAGAGGGAGACACAGAATCCGAAGCAGGCTCCAGGCTCTGAGCTGCCAGCACAGAGCCCGGTGCGGGGCTCGAACTCACAGACCGCGAGATCATGACCTGAGCTTAAGTCAGACGCTCAACTGACTGAGCCACCCAGGTGCCCCTAACATGGTCATCTTCTCATGAGGACATCAGTCCTATTGGATTAAGGGCCTACCCTACTCCAGTATGACATCATCTTAACTCATTGTCTCTGCAACAACCTTATTCCAAGCAAGGTCACATTCTGAGGGAATAGGAGTTAGGACTAGGGACACAATTCAACCCAAACAGTAATCAATAATATTTAAGATGCTGAGACCAGAGTCTGACTAGGTGACTTCAAGGGTTCTACCCTGATGAAACATCATGAGATTCTAAGGTAAATTTTATTTTAATTTTCTTATGTTTATTTTTGACAAAGAGAGACAGAGACAGAAACAGATCATGAGCGAGGAGGGTCAGAGGGACAGGGAGACACAGAATCCGAAGGAGGCTTCAGGCTCTGAGCTGTCAGCGCAGAGCCCAAGGCAGGACTTGAACTCACCAACCGCAAGATCATGACCTGAGCCAAAGTCAAATGCTTAACTGACTGAGCCACCCAGGTGCCTTTTTTTTTTTTTTTAAAGATAATTTATTTTTAAATTACCTCTACATTCACTGTGGGGCTGGCACTTACAACCCTGAGATCAAGAGTCACATGATTTACCCCTTGAGTGAGCCAGGCATCCCATTGGCTACTATTTTTCTTAAAATTTAAAAAAAATTTTCCTTAACATTCTAAGTACAGAACATAACAAATAGATTTTTATTTTTATTTTTTTAAGATTTATTATTTTAAAATGTTTATTTATTTTGTGGGAGAGAGAACACACGTGCATAAGCAGGTGAGGGGCAGAGAGAGAGGAAGAGAGAGAATCCCAAGCAGGCTCTACACTGTCAGCACAGAGCCCGATGCAGGGCTTTAACCCATGAACCTTGAGATCATGACCTGAGCCAAAATCAAGAGTCGAACACTTAACCGACTGAGCCATCCAGGTGCCCCTAAAGATTTTATTTTATTTTTTATGATTTTATACTTTTTATTAAAAAAGTTTTCTTATATTTATTTTTGAGAGAAAGAGAGAGAGAGAGAGCACAAATGGGGGAGGAGCAAAGAGAGAGGGAGACGTAGAATCCAAAGCAGGCTCTAGGCTCTGAGCTGTCAGCATAGAGCCTGATATGGGGCTGGAACTCAGCAACGGTGAGATCACAGCCTGAGCTGAGGTCAGACACTTAACCGACTAAGCCATGTACGTGCCCCTAAAACAATTTTTTTTATATGTTTATTTTTGAGAGAGAGAGAGACAGCGTGAATGGGGGAGGGGAAGACAGAGAAAGAGACACAGAATCTGAAGGGGGCTCCAGACTCTGAGCTGTCAGCACAGAGCCCAATGCAGGGCTTGAACTCACGAACTGCGACATCATGACCTGAGCTGAAGTCGGACACTCAACCCACTGAACCATCCAGGTGCCCCTAAAGATTTTATTTTTAAGTAATCTCTACATCCAACATGGGCTCGAACGTATGGTCTTGATCCTGAGATCGAGTCACATAGTGTACTGACTGACCCAGCCAGGTGCCCCGACAAATAGATTTTTAAAAATGTTCTTTTTGCATATTTGCTTCAGATATTTTTGAAGGAAATAAAATATTACAAATATAGCCAAGATTCTTCTCACGCCACAGTCCTGCCAACCTTCATAGGCTTAACCTATATTGAAGTTGGTCTGACTCTCCATAGTGACTTTTTATAATTGTACTTCTTATACATGTATCCACATAATACTCTGGCATTGTATAGTATGTTTTTATAAATCTTATAAATGATTTCATTCTATAAATGTCTGTTTGCAAATTGCCTTTTTCCTTCAGCATTACGCTCCTTAGAATTTTTTTTGGTATCACTACACATAAATCATTTTACCTTTATTCGTTATTTCCTAATGCTCTTCCTTTCTTTGTAGATCTGAGTTCTGACCAATGTCCTTTCCTTCTCTATGAAGAACTTACTTTAATACTTCTTGGAAAGTATGTCTACTTGGCATCAAATTCTCTTTTTGGTTTGAGAAATTCTTTATTTCTCCTTACTCCTTTTTATTTTTATTTAAAAAAAAATTTTTTTTAACGTTTATTTATTTTTGAGACAGAGAGAGACAGAGCATGAACGGGGGAGGGTCAGAGAGAGGGAGACACAGAATCTGAAACAGGCTCCAGGCTCTGGGCTATCAGCACAGAGCCCGACGCGGGGCTCGAACCCACGGACTGCGAGATCATGACCTGAGCCGAAGTTGGCTGCTTAACTGACTGAGCCACCCAGGCGCCCCATCCTTACTCCTTTTTAAAAGATTTTTTATTTTGGGGGCACCTGGGTGGCTCAGTAGGTTAAGTGTCCGAGTCTTGATTTTGGCTCAGGTCAAGATCTCATGGTTCATGGGATCAAGCCCCGCCTTGGCCTCTGTGCTGATAAGCAAGGAGCCTGCTTGGGATTCTCTCTCTCTGCCCTTCCCCCGCTCATGCTCTCTCCCTCTCTTTCTCTCTCTCTCTCTCTCTCTAAATAAATAACTTTAAAAAAAGATGTGTTTGTTTTTAAGTAATCTCTACACCCACATGGGGCTCAAACTTATGACACCGAGATCAAGAGTCGCATGCTCTTCTGACTGAGCCTGCCAGGCGTCTGCCTCCTTGACTTTTGAAGGATAACTTCACTGGGTACAGGATTCTAAGTTAGTGAATTTTTTTCTTTCAAAAAAAAATTTTTTTAATGTTTATTTATTTTTGAGATCGAGAGAGACAGAGCATGAACTGGAGAGGGTCAGAGAGAGAGGGAGACACAGAATCTGAAACAGGCTCCAGGCTCTGGTCAGCACACAGCCCGACGTGGGGCTTGAATTCCCGTACTGTGAGATCATGACCTGAGCCAAAGTCAGACACTTAACCGACTGAGCCACCCGGGCGCCCCCCCCGCCCCCGCCCGGGTCAATGTTTTTAAAAAAAAAAAATTTTTTTTTTTAAGTAGTCTTCATGCCCAGCACGGAGCCCAATGTGGGGCCTGAACTCACAACCCTGAGATCAACCAAGACCTGAGCGGAGATCAAGAGTTGGATGCTTAACCGACTGAGCTACCCAGGTGTGCCCCTCTTTCAACACTTTCAGTATTTCCATCCGTTTCTTGCCTGCATGGTTTCCAAAGGGAAATTCTGTGTCATTCTTTCCTCTCTCCTCCATAGGTAAGTCCTTTTCCTCTGGCCTCTTTCAAAATTTGTCTTTGCCTGTGATTTTCTGCAGCTGGAATATGACATGGTGGGTGTAGATTGTGAGGTCTTGGTCTTTCGGTGAGCCTGTGCCTGTGGGCTGTGACTTCCCAGGGCTTCTCAGCTCCCTTACCCCCTTTGGTAAGGTAGAAAGGCTCGAGGGGGTTGCAGCTGGATATTTCCCTTCTCTTGGGTCCATTAGGCTCTGGTGAAATGGTTTATTTTAAAATTTTTTTTTTTTTTTCAACGTTTTTTAATTTATTTTTGGGACAGAGAGAGACAGAGCATGAACGGGGGAGGGGCAGAGAGAGAGGGAGACACAGAATCGGAAACAGGCTCCAGGCTCTGAGCCATCAGCCCAGAGCCCGACACGGGGCTCGAACTCACGGACCGCGAGATCGTGACCTGGCTGAAGTCGGACGCTTAACCGACTGCGCCACCCAGGCGCCCCTGAAATGGTTTATTTTGAGGGCAGGGCTTGTTAAGAGGAACAGAATCCTCGGGGTATGTACCAAAACGGCTCCTTTCCCCTTTCCCCTGGTGAGGTGTGAGGGGTTTTTTTCTGGATCTTTACTGTGAGGATCTGGAAGGGCTCCTGGGGGTAAAACTCACAAGTGTGAGGGGCCCCTGGGGTTTTTAACTTTCAAGCTTATCCACGCTGAGCCTCCAGCAATATGTCGACTAGAATACCTTCTCAGGTACTGGTTCCCGTAGAGTTTCTGCTCAGGTAAGTTGTGATTCTCTGCACCTTTAAGTCTACCTCTCCCAATTTGGCAGCTTGCCCTGTGACCTCAGTTCTCTGACAGGTCTAAAAATAATTGCAGATTTTCAGATTTCTCAGCTTGGTTTCCTGCTGTGTGAATGAAAGCAGCTTCCAATCTCCTTACACTGGAAGTCAATACTTATAAAATAATTCATTGTAACTGCTTTACGATGGTCCCTCGGATATGACAATCATTTATCCAGTGTCTGGCTGATGGAAATTCTAGTTGTTTCCATTTTTTCCCCTATTGTAAGCAATGCTGTTGTGAACATTTTTTTGCATGGCTCCTTGCACATATGTGGATGAGGGTTCTTCAAGGTGAACACTGGGAAGTGAAATTGCCAGGTCGTAACGATTCGCACTTACCTTGGACTTGACTCCAGAGTGCCAGATTGCCCAGAGTGGCCGCACCCAGCGTGCCCTCTTGAGCAGCGCAGGAGTTTCCTCTCACTAACTCCTCATCAGGGCTTGCAACTGTCAGACTTGTACGCTTTATCATCTCATGGGTGTGAAGCAATGTTTTGCGGGTTTCCTTTGTATTTTCCTGACCACTAGTGAGGATCATTCACTGAAGCGACAATTCCTGAGCTCCTGTCTTGGGCAGGTGCTGATCTGGGCTTGGCTTGTGGGGGGCACATCCGTGGACAAAACAGACACGGCCCCTGCCTTCCCTGCCCTCATAAATCGGTCAGGGTAGGAGGTGAAGGAATTATCGTACAGATCGTTGAAGGAAGAGCCACGCAGGCAGAGGAAAGGCGTCTCGGAGGCAATGGTAATGGTAGCAGGGAGAGAGCGGGGGCGGTGAGGCCAGAGAGGTGGGGGCGACGGCTGCTAATGCAGAGCTTCACAAGCTGGTGTGAGGACTGTGCTTTTCTATCTTGAGCACTGCTGGGAGCCCATGGTGTTCAGGAAGGCACCACGTATTTCTAGCTCCCGGCCCTCAGAATGGAGTGGGATGACACTTCCTGGCTGTCTTAAGGACGTATCAAGCCGTGCGAACAGTTCTGGCCACTGAGCTTTGAGAATTCGCTTTAGAGGCAGTTGATTACCAGTGATAATTTTCTAGAGCTTTTTACTCTTCTGCCAAGGCGACCAGAAACATCCAAGTAGGATCCTGAGCTGAAAGCCCCAGTCTCCGATCAACGATCAACGGTGGTGACGAGCGGCTCCCTGCTGCTGCCTCAGATGGATGTGCTGCATGAGAAAGAAATGATCACTGTTTATTTATTTGAGAGAGGGAGAGAGAGAAAGCTTGTGTGAGCGGGGGCGGGGCAGAGAGAGAGGAGGGAGAATCCCAAGCAGGATCCACACTGTCAGCTCAGAGCCTGACTTGGGGCTCGAGCTCATGAACTGTGAGATCATGACCTGAGCTGAAATCAAGAGTTGGAAGCTTCACCCACTGAGCCCCCCAGGTGCCCCAGAAATGATAACTATTTTAAGTCCCTGAAATTTTGGGGTTATTTGTTACCACAACATAACAGGGATCATCTTGACTGATACAGGGTCATTGTCAAGTTTTGAACTGCACAGTGAGAGAATCTAACCTACCTTTCCTTCCTTCCTTCCTTCCTTCCTTCCTTCCTTCCTTCCTTCTTTCCTCTTTCTTTCTCTCTTTTTCTTTTTTTCTTTCCTCCTTCCTCTTTCTTTCTTTTCTTTCTTTCTTTCTTTCTTTCTTTCTCTTTCTTTAAAATTGTATTTATTTTTAAAAGAGAGAGAGAGAGAGAGCAAGCATGAGCAGGGGAGGGGCAGAGAGACAGGGAGAAGGAGAATCCCAAGCAAGCTCCATGCTGTCAGCACAGAGCCTGACATGGGGCTCGAACCCACAAACCATGAGATCATGACCTGAGCTGAAATCAAGTTGGATGCTTAACCAACTGAGCCACCCAGACACCCCTATTTATTTACTTTCAGGGGGAGGGGCGGAGAGATAGAGAGAGCACAAGCAGCAGGGGACGGGCAGAGAGAGAATCCCAAGCAGTCTCTGAGCTGTCAGTAAGGAGCCAGATGTGGGACTTGACCCCACGAACTGTGAGATCATGACCTCAGCCGAAACCAAGAGCTTAACCCGCTTACCCCACTTAACACTTGACCCACTGAGCCATCCAGGCGCCCTAACCTATACTATAAAAAAAAATCACAGCTACCAAATTGGAAATAGACTATCTAGAGGGTCAGAAATTAAGAGCCCACTGCAATAATCCAAGCAAGAGATGACAGCGACTTGCACTATGATGGTAGTGGCAGAGGTGGTAAGAAGCAGTCAGCTCATGGACATCGTTAGGAGGCAGGGCCAATAGGATTTTTCTGATGCATTGGATGTGGATGTGAAAGACTCAAAGGTTTTAGTTTGAGCACCTGGAAGAATGGAGTTGCTATCGACTGAGATGGGGAAGACCTCAGGTGGGCAGGTGCTTAGTTTGGGGATATTAAAGTTGACATACCTTAGACATCCAGGTGGAGATGCTGAGCCGGCCCTTGGCCTATAGGAGTCTGGGGTTCAGGAGGGAGGTCTGGGTCGGAGACGTACACTTGAGAATGATCAGCAATTAGGTGGTCTTTAAAGTCATGACAGTGAATGGAATGGAATCAACAGGGGACGGATTGTAGGTGCAGAAAAGGACTACACCTGGGGGCTACAACACTCGGAGGCTGGGGAGAAGCAAAGGAATCACTGAAAAACACTGAGAAATACTCACTTGTGAGGTAACAGGAAACCAGGAGGATCGTGTCCCGGCGGCCCAGCCGAAAGAGTCTGTCAGGTAGGAGGTCGCGATCAGTTGTATCAAAAGCTGCAAATAGATCAGGAAAGTGGCAGGCAGAATTGGCTCTTCGCTCTAGCAACACGGGGCTCCGTGGCATTGTCGGTAGGAAAAGTTTTGGTCCAGCAGACAGCAAAAAATAAATAAATAAAAATAAAAATAAAAATAAAAATAAGAAAGGTGTATCAGAAAAAGGGGAGAAGGGCTGAGTGGTACTCATGAATGATGGGAGGGGAGGGGTCAAAGCAGAGGGCTAGACGTCCATAGCACTGTAGGTGATTCATCTACGGGAGCAGGCAGGAAGCCAGCGGGTGGGGTTCAGAGATGGAGAGATAGATGTGGGGAGTGGGCAGTCTGCGGACTTCCTCTGCTGATCACGTCAATATCCACAGTGACCTCAGAAAGAAGGGAGGGGGGTTGGAGGTTTGAGGAGGGAGGAAGGGAGGCGGATAACTTGCTGGAGCATTGGGTGAGAAGTGAACCTGGGTTAAGTAGCCTATGATTGCCAAGGGCATTAAGAGTCCACTTGAGGCTTGTGGTCATGAATTTAAAATGAAACCAGGCCGTGTGATGCCAGACGCATTTGGCTGGGCAGGTGCAGGTGCCGAGCAGGCAGCAAGTTGGAATTATCACCAGGGTTGTGGTTTGGCTCAGGGAATATTAGGAAGTGAGGAGGCAGGTTGCTGAGGGTGTGTGGAAGGCAGAGGGTACAGTGCTTGGCCATGGAATGTAAACAGACACAGAAGAGGAGGAGGGCGTCGAGTCACTGGGGATGTGGTATTAGGACCAACTCAGATTTATTTCCGGAAGACAAGAATCTGAATTCTTCTGGAACACATATACACACCGTTATCTATACACGGTCTAATCACATGTTCTCAGAGAATACTTGAAATTAAAACAATGCCCGTAGCTTTGTATACTTAACGTTTGTCTATTTTAATCTGTATTAACATGAGTTAATAGAAATATTAGAGGACAGAGAATTTATTTTAAATGAGATCACCAAAATTGATTTGATACATTTCAGTGACTTCAACTAAGTAGTTTTTTCCCCCAAAGTGTTATAATCAACTTCATTCAGAAGTTTTCAATGGGGCGCATGGGTGGCTCGGTCGATTAAATGTCCGACTTCGGCTCAAGTCATTATCTCATGGTTCGTGGGTTCAAGCCCCCTGTTGGGCTCTGTGCTGACATCTCGGAGCCTGAAGCTGCTTCAGATTCCGTGTCTCCTCTCTCTGCCCCTCCCCTGCTCACCCTCTGTCTTTCTCTCTCAAAAATAAACATTAAAAAAAAAGTTTTCAAAAATTTACACCTGACAGTAGTCAATGCCAAAGCTCAAATCTGCTATATACTCATACTGACTATGAGTGAACTCAATCTTACATGTAGTTAAGCAATGTCCACAGTCAACTATGAGGGCTTCATGTGCATTTTTTTAATTCTTTTTTTTTTTAATGTTCATTCATTTTGGAGAGACAGAGACCGAGCATGAGTGGGGGAGGGGCAGAGAGAGAGGGAGACACAGAATCCGAAGCAGGCTCCAGGCTCTGAGCTGTCAGCACAGAGCCCGACGCGGGGCTCAAACTCACGGACTGTGAGATAACCTGAGCTGAAGTCGGAAGCTTACCCGACTGAGCTACCCAGGTGACCTGAAAAAAAAAAGGTGTTTTTTTTTTTTTTTTTTTTTAAAGAAGAGTAAGAGACACCAGGGATGCACACACGTGGAAAAAGCCAGGTGAGGACACAATCAGAAGGCAGCCACCTATGAGCCAAGGAGAGAGGCCTCAGGAGAAACCAGACCTGCTGGCACCTTGATCTCAGACTTACAGCCTCCAGAACTGTGAGAAAATACATTTCTGTTTTCAGCCATTGAGTCTGTGGCACTCTGTACGCTAGCCCTAGCAAATTAATACAAGGATGTTATGTTAACTGAAATAAGCCAGGCAAATACTGTTTGATTTCACTTATATAAGGTATCTAGAGTGGTCAAATTCATAGAAACAGAAATAGTAGCGGAATAGTAGTTCCCAGGGGCTGGCGGAGGAGGGCAAAATGGGGAGTTGTTGTTTCATGGATATAGAGTTTTGATTTTGCAAGAATTTCATCTTGCACATGGAGGCTGGTTGCACAACGGTGTGAATGTAGTTTATTGAGCTGCACACTCAAAAATGATGAAGATGATAGATTGTTATGTGTATTTGACAATTAAAACACACACACACATGCATGTGCACATGCGCGCGCGCGCGCACACACACACACACACACACACACACACACACACAAAAGAAGCCAGTTGTTAGAAGGGTCATCTATGTGTGTATTGAAACTGCCAAGAATGAGGACATGAGAGATGGAACATCGTTTTGTGTTTACTGGACATACAGATTCTTCTGCCGATTGTCTGTTCTTTACTTCTGTATGTATGTATGTATGTATGTATGTATGTATGTATGTATTTATTGAGCAGGCTCAAGCAGGGCAGACAGGTATAGAGGGAGGGAGAGAGAGAATCCCAAGCTGACTCCCAGCTCAGCGTGCAGCCCAGTGCAGGGCTCGATCCCACAACCCTGGGATCATAACCTGAGCTAAAATCAAGAGTTGGATGCTCAATTGACTGAGCCACACAGGTGCCCCTGCCAATTCTCTGTTCTTACCTTCAACCACTTTTCTGTTGGGTTGTCTTTCTCGAATAGATTTTTTTTTAATGTTTATTTTTGACACGGAGAGAGAGAGACACAGCATGAGCAGGGGAGGGGCAGAGGGAGAGGGAGACACAGAATCCAAAGCAGGCTCCAGGCTCTGAGCTGTCAGCACAGAGCCCGACGCGGGGCTCGAACTCACAGGCTGTGAGATCATGACCTGAGCTGAAGTCGGATGCTCCACCGACTGAGCCACCCAGAGGCCCCACCTTGAATAGATTTATAAGCATTCTTTATGGATTCTAATCACTAATCCTGTCATGCTTATGGAAATTACAGTGATCGTTTCCCAACATGTGATTCCCACTTATTTTAATGTAATTTCTCATAAGAAGTCTTTGAGATCATTTTAGTCAATTGTGTCTTTCACCAGGTTGTGCTTTTTAGGTCTTATTCAACAGCTTCTCATACACTGTATCTAAAATTTCTGTAGTTTTGCATTTCACATTTGAGTCTTTAACCCATACTATTTGATTTCTGTTTTGGGTTTGGGAGTGCATCTTCATGAGTATATTATCAGGGGCTTCTAAAAGAAGTTTAAAAAAAATTCTGTAAGATTATAAAAAAAATCTATTTATATTTAATTTTTCTAATGTTTACTTATTTATTTTGAGAGAGAGACAGAGCACTAGTGGGGAAGGGCAGAGAGAGAGGGAGAGGGAGAATCCCAAGCGGGCTCCTTGCTGTCAGCAAGGAGCCCAACGCGGCATAGGGCTTGAACCCAAGAACCATGAGATCATGACCTGATCTGAAATCAAGAGTCAGTATAAATAAATAAATAAATATAACCAAGTATTGTTATTCCTGTACTTTATCCTTAATTACAGAGACTGAAATTCATTTCCTTTATTAGTGGTAATCAGTTTACCCAAAGTTTTTCTGTCCCTTTGTCACCTCTCCCTGACTCTAGACAATTCCTTTCACCCTGGGATTGTAATTGCGTACCTAGGTTAGAGGAGGAACATGCTTCTGTGTATAGCAAAGAGCCATCACAGCTTGTCTAGGCGTTCTCTATCCTATATCTGTAGTAAGAATTTGCTATTAATTTGAAGGTAATGGGGCTCTTTTGGAGATTGGTTGACGGCCTTTTGGGGGGATGTTTGGGAAATCATTCTTATGACATTTTTAATTAAATAAATTTTATTTTTAAGTAATCTCCACCCAATGTGGGGCTCGAACTCACAACCCCGAGACCAAGAGTTGAATGCTGAGCCAGGCAGCTGCCCCTCTTATGATGTTTTTATTGATCAAAAGAATATGGGGGCGCCTGGGTGGCGCAGTCGGTTAAGCGTCCGACTTCAGCCAGGTCACGATCTCGCGGTCTGTGAGTTCGAGCCCCGCGTCAGGCTCTGGGCTGATGGCTCAGAGCCTGGAGCCTGTTTCCGATTCTGTGTCTTCCTCTCTCTCTGCCCCTCCCCCGCTCATGCTCTGTCTCTCTCTGTCCCAAAAATAAATAAAAAAAACGTTGAAAAAAAAAATTAAAAAAAAAAAAAAGAATATGAACATTCTGTATTTTGTGGTCTGCTTCTTTTGCATTTTCTCTATAAGAAAAGCCAAACATTGGGGCGCCCGGCTGACTGAAAGAGCATGTGGCTCTTGATCTTGGGGTCTTGAATTCGAGTCACATGTTGGGTGTAGAGATTACTTAAAAATAAATAAGTAAATAAACTTAAAAGAGGCCAAACATCCACCATAAAGATAACTATTCTATTTTTTAAAATACTTTTTAAAAATGTTTATTCTGAGAGACAGAGAGAGAGAGAGCATGTGCAAGCAGGGACGGGGCAGAGAGAGAGGGAGAGAGAGAATCCCAAGCAGGTTCCACACCGTCAGCTCAGAGCCTGACATGGGTCTCGATCCCACAAACCATGAGATCATGACCTAAAGCTGGATGCTCAATCGACCAAGCCACCCAGGTGCCCCAAGGTTAACTATTTTGACATGTATCAAGGGTAGGGGCACCTGGCTGGCTCAATCGGTTAAGCAACTGGCTTCAGCTCTGGTCATGATCTCAAGGTTTGTGAGTTCGAGCCCCACTTTGGGATCTGTGCTGACAGCTCAGAGCCTGGAGCCTGCTTCAGATTCTGTGTCCCCCTCTCTCTCTGACCCTCCTCTGCTCACTCTCTGTCTCTCAAAAATGAATAAACGTTAAAAAATTAAAAAAATATATATTAAAAAAGTAAAAAGTTAATAGAGTTTTTAAGAGTAATTTAAAAAAAAATTTTTAATGTTGAGAGACAGAGAGAGAGAGACAGAGTATGAGCGGGGGAGGGGCAGAGAGAGAGAGAGAGAGACACAGAATCCGAAGCAGGTGCCAGGCTCTGGGCTGTCAGCACAGAGCTCAAACTCATGAACCGTGAGATCATGACCTGAGCCGACATTGGACGCTTAACTGACTGAACCACCCAGGTGCCCCTAAATTGTCTTTTTAAGATTAAAGAGAGTAATTACTCTGGAAGTTGGAGTATTAGAAAGAAACCTTTGGGGATGATATTTTGAAATTAAGATGTCTTGTGTTGAATGAAAAGGAGGGAGGGAGCATTAAATTGAGGGGCCAAGACACGACCAACATAGACACTGAAGCTCGAACGGCAGAGGATGTGTTTCGTTTCCTTTGGTTTACAGAGTCACTTGCCTGTTTGCTCTGTTTGTAAATATGCCTTAGATTGAAGAAATGCATTTTGGTGGCAAATAGCCCCTGCTTCAATCAATGCTTAAGATTAAATTCTGGGTTCCCAAATAAAATGTCAGAATCTCAGATTTATTTCCTATGGACTCCCCCTTCTGAGGGCCCCTTTGTGATCAATTCCGGTCTTCTTTGTTCACCGTTTAGACAAAACAGGGCTTGTGGATAATTTTTAACTCCCCATTACTATGCCTTTATTCTCTCTAGAAAACTATACCTTTCCTCCAAGGTAAATCTAAGTAATTTACCAAAGATGCGGAGGAAATGTTTATCTTGAAATGCAGCTTCCCCCAGGGTGGAGTTTGCCGGCTCTCTGGCTTGCTCGGGTAACAGTGGACAGCTGTTTATAACAGGAACCGAGGAATAGCACGTCTCAGTGAGATGGCAGGCAGACAAAGGAGGAGGACTGAGAACGATCAAACTTGGAATTGGGCCAGGACAATGAAAATCAGCATCTCCTCCCCTTAATTCTTTCATGAAGCCCTACGAGACTTTTCAATGACCACATGTGGTCAGAGGTCAGATGTTGGGTTTAGATCTCATCCCAAAGGCACCCATTGCCTCCGGACAGCATGCTGTGGCATTGGCTGGCTAAGCGTAACTCAGAGAAAAGCATCATGGATCACTGGATCTGATGGTTTAGCGGAGCAGGGCTTCCTTGAGATCTACCTGTAGGTGTGTTGGTGTATAGACCCACTTCTACTTTGGTTGAAAGAAAATTCATCGGAGTCTGGAGTTGAGTGGAGAATCTTAATTGCCGTCCATAATCAGTCACATCTGCGCAAAGGAAAAGGGCTTTGAATTTTGGAAAGATGTTTGTTTCACTTAAAAAAAAATTTTTTTTTAAATGTTTACTTATTTTTGAGAGAGAGAGTGAGAGAGAGAGACAGAATCCAAAGCAGGGTCCAGGCTCTGAGCTGTCAGCACAGAGCCCGACCCGGGGCTCGAACCTGTGAACCATGAGATCATGACCTGAGCCGAAGTCAGATGCTTTACCGACTGAGCCACCCAGGCGCCCCTGTTTGTTTCACATTTGTACATGTTTTTGCATGTGTGACAGGTGCCTCCTGCAGTAAGGGCCAGAATCACCCAGGGCTCCATTCCGGCTCAGTGGAGGGACTGTCAAAGGCCATCAGGGGTTACTTACTGGCTCTGAGAGAAAAGACTGAGGAGGCAGCAATTCTGATGTACAACACATTGTGAAGCGAACCCCCGGTGTCGGTAAACCTAAGGTGAGCGTTAAGCATCCGCAGACAGACCACGGTGGGAAGGAGTAGTGAGCTCTGTTCTGGCTCCACCTGAAAAAGTGCAGGGGCGCCTGGGTGGCTCAGTTGGTTAAGCATCCAACTCTTGGTTTCGGCTCAGGTCATGATCTCATGGTTTGTGGGTTCGGGCCCCACATCAGGCTCTGTGCTGACGGCATGGAACCTGCTTGGGATTCTGTCTCCCTCTCTCTCTCTGCCTCTCCCCTGCTCGCTCTCTATCTCTCTCTCAAAAATAAATAAACAAACATTTAAAAAAAAGTTTAAAAAAAAGGAAAAGTGCGAAGGGAGGTGGCTGGGGCACAGTGCTGGCTGGCGTTTGCACCACATAATCTTGGAAGGCAATTTCAAAGAAAATGCCTAGAAACAAGCTTCAGTTTGTTACCAGGCTTGATAAAGCACCCCAGTTTTGCCGAAGGCATTTTAGAGGAAAATAATTTACTTGTTCTAAAGCTTGAGTACTTCTGGTGAATTATGAAGGCTAGTTACCAGCCATATGTTCAAAGAACTTGAATTCTTTTTTTTTTAAATTATAAAAATTATACATGCTTGATATGAAGAGAAAAAAATCAAACAGAACAGAGTCAAATGAAATCAAGTCTGTCTCCTGTTCCCTCGTTACTCTTCATTCCATGCCCAGCGGACTCACTACAAACATTTTCCTGGTGAATGTGTTTTTAGACATTTTTGAAGCAGATGCAAATTTGTCCCTCTTTTTAAAAAGATCTTTTTTTATTTTTAAGTAATCTCTACACCCAGCATGGGGCTTGAACTCACAACCCTGAGATCAAGAGCTGCATGCTCAACTGACTGAGCCAGCCAGGTGCCCCTACAAACTCGTCCTTTTAAAAATCAAATAGAGGTGCCTGGGTGGCTCAGTCCATCGAGTGTCTGACCCTTGGTTTCAGCTCAGGTCATGCATGATCTTAAGGTTTGTGGGATCGAGCCCCAAGTTGGGCTCCGTGCTGAATGTGAAGACTGCTTAAGATTCTCTCTCTCTCTCCCTCAACCCCTGCCCTCCTCTCTAAAATAAAAAAATAAAAATAAATAAAAAATTTAAAAAAATGCAAATAGGTAAGGCTTGGCTGTCTCAGTGGGAAGAGCATGCATGCGATCCCTTTTATTTTTTGAGAGAGAAGAGAGCATAGTGGAGGAGGGGCAGAGAAAGAGGGAGAGAAAAATCCCAAGCAGGCTCCTAATAGAGCCTAATGTGGGACTTGATCTCACAAACTGTGAGATCATGACCTGAGTTGAAATCAAGAGTTGGACGCTTAACTGACAGCCACCCAGGTGCCCTGATCATGCTACTCTTGATCTGGGGGTTGTGAGTTCGAGACCCACCCCACGTTGGGCAGAGAGCCTACTACAAAAAAAAAAAAAAAAATACAAATAGATTCATACTTTTGCATAATTGTTCTATGACTTGACTCTGAATCCCGATCGTCATTCTGTATCAACTCAGATTTACCTAATTCTTTTTGAAATCTATAAAGTATTCCATTCCATTGTATGTTTGTACTATAATTTATTTAAACATTCTTTGTTGATGGGTGTTTGGGTTTTTTCAGGTTTTCACTATTATAAATAATGTTGCAGTTATATATATGTTTGTATTATTTTTATACATTTATGCAAGATTATTTGTAGAATGGCTTTCTAGAAGTAGAATTTCTGGGTCGAAGGTATGGGTGTTTAATTGTTTCATAGGTTGTTGCCAAATTGTGTTCTAAAAAAGGGAATGACTACATTTTTACCAACAGTGCATCAAAGTGCCTGTTTTCCCACATCCTCATCAATACTGGGTATTGTGAAGGTAAACTTTTTCCCTAATCTGAGAGAGTATTTTAATTTGCATTTATTTTATTATTATTGAATCATGTTTATTGAACACATTTCTCTATGAATTTTTTGTTCATATATTTTGTCCATTTGTCTGATTTTTTCTTACAAATTTGTAAGAGCTTTATTATATTATGGTAATTTATTATAATTATTATTATATTATAGGTATTGAAAATACTTTCCCTCAATTTTTTTGTTTCTTGCATTGTTGTGCTATTCTTTTGTGTCTTATAGAGATGTAAAATATGTATGCATTAAAATTTATTGGTGTTTTTCCTTTATGGCTTCTGGATTTCCTGTTATGCTTAGAAAAAACTCCTTCAATCCATGATTTGAAAAGCTTTTAGTATTCCTCTAATGACTTTCATGGTTTCATTAAAACAAATCATAAAATATCTGACATATACAAAAGAGTAAACATAACCTATAATGTGGGTTATAGAGAAAATAAACTTTTAAACTCAAGCTAACAAATAGAGGCTCAATGGGTCTTACAGAATCCTGTAGACCATGGTAAGGTCTCTCTCTACACCCAATGTGGGGTGTGAACTCATGACCCTGAGACCAAGAGTTGCATGCTTAGGGTGCCTGGGTGGCTGTGTTGGTTAAGTGTCTGAGTCTTGATTTCGGCTCAGGTCATGATCTCATGGTTTATGAGTTTGAATCCCATGTTGGGCTCTGGGTTGACAGTGTACAGCCTGCTTTGGATTCGCACGCTCTCTCTCTCTCTCTCAAAATACATAAATAAACTTAAAAAAAAAAAAAAGGAATAACATAAATCTAGTTAAAACATTTTTTTTCAGCATTTTTTTTTCTTATATAGTTATCTGGTTGTCCCAACATCACTTATTAAATAATCCCTCTTTCTCCTGGCTTCTTTTATTTATTTTTTTAAGTTTATTTATTTTGAGAGCAAGAGAGAGAAAGAGAGAGTGAGTGAGCGCATTCACAGTTGGGGTAGGGGCTGAGGGAGGGAGAGGGAGAGAGAGAATCCCAAGCAGGCTCCTCACTGGCAGCGTGAACCCCGATTTGGGGCTTGAACTTACCAACCATGAGATCATGACCTGAGACCAAACCAAGAGTTGGAAGTTTAACCGACTGAGCCACCTAGGCACTCCTCTCCCAGCTTCTGTGAAATAATGGTTTATGTTTCTGATGTGACCTCTGCATACAAAATAAAATCACTTCTACCTATAGTAAGATACACAAAATAACTAACAAAAATCCTTCTTGATATTTTCAAATTCAATAACCAAAAGTAATCCCCATTTTCTAAAGCTTGCTGAAAAGAGATTTAGGAAATGCATTCTAATTTCATAGCGGGGGGAAAAAAACCCACTAGATATTTGACCTCTTTCACCTTGACCATGTTATTTAACTTCTCCAAGCCCCAGTTTCTTGACCTTTAAAATGGAGATAATAATACACTTCATGGGCTGTTGTCAGGACTAAGTGGACCAAGGAATACAACATGCTTTGCATGGTGCTTGGGATGTAGTAAGCTTTCAATCAATGGTTTAATAGTTTTCCTTATTAAGATGTATTGTTATTACATTATCAGCCTCTCAGGAAGGCTGTACTCTCCAGCTTTACGGCTGGACCACAATTCTTGCATGAGATTTTGCAGTTAAAGAGACCTAGTTTGCTAATTTTATGGCGCGATAGCATAATGTTATGCTTTGTAACAATGTGAAATCTTGAGACTCCTAAATCTACATGTTTTAAAAGTAGGCTCTATGTCCAACATAGGGGGTAAACTCACAACCCTGAGGTTAAGAGTGGCATGCCCCTACTGACTGGGCCAGCCAGGGGCCCCTTAATCTATGGTTTTTAATTTTTTTTATTTTTTAACGTTTATTTATTTTTGAGACAGGGAGAGACAGAGCATGAACAGGGGAGGGTCAGAGAGAGGGAGACACAGAATCTGAAACAGGCTCCAGGCTCTGAGCTGTCAGCACAGAGCCCGATGCGGGGGCTCGAACTCACGGACTGCGAGAGCATGACCTGAGCCGAAGTCGGCCGCTTAACCGACTGAGCCACCCAGGCGCCCCTAGCTACGGTTTTTTAAATAAATGAAGTGATGGCAAGCCCTAATACTACAAAAAATGTGGTTTCCTGATCTTGAGAGGGTCTCTCCTCTCCGCTGAATGGTAGTGTAGGATTCACAGGCATCTTCTGAAAAACTGTGGTCCATTTGCCCACCACAGGGCTGAACCTTTATTAGAAAGAGTGCTCTTGTAAATGTAGATTTTGATGGAAACTGAAGCCATCTAATACCCTTTACTCCTCATTATTTCCAAACTGATGTCGAATAGTTCCATCCATATCTAGGATGTCCAGAGCCTTTTACTGAAATTTATTATGCTGTAAAATTCGGTTCTCACATTATTAGATATATAACGAGCTACTAACTACTCTTCCCATTTCATAGCTGCAGGAATTGCAGCAAGACAGGGTTTTTCCTGCCAGAAGTTACTCAGAAAGGTAACGGCACAGACCTATTTGTTTTTAGCTCTCTTGGGTCACCGTCCAATAATATCTGCTAGTCCTAATTATTCTTAAAAGAAACTGCTGGATGTGGAAATTATAATCTGAATAGATATTCCAAAGAGAAAATTATCACTTTATTTGAAATAGATGAGTGAATTATTTTGCATGTGTTGTATCCCTTAATTATTCTATTATATACAGATCTGAACTCCTTCAGGGAGAGTGTATGGTATAAGGACACCAATAGCATTTACAGTATATTAACCAACCAACAATAGGTTGATGATTCGCCCTGGATTCATGCCAGGGTGTGTGAAAGAACTCAATAAACATGATATGCATTTCAAAAACTGCTAGTCATAATTAAAATTTCCAAACCCCTCATTCCTATAAATTATATTAACTAGAATATGAACATTTGGCCTGCCCCTCTCTCCCCTTACAGCACCGTAGACCCCGTGATTACCAGCCTTTCGGGAAGTGGGACAGAATACTATGCCTCTCAAAGAAAAAAAGGTGGTATTTGGATTTTTTGCGTGAAACTTACGGCATAGGGTTGTGCACACTGCTCTCTGTCTAAAATTCCCTCTGCGACTGGGGTTCTAGTCCCTTCTTTATTCCTTGATGAGACTTTCCACGCTTTTCATCTTTGCTATATTCTTTTCAAAGAAGCAGCGCGATCTGAGAATTTCGTTTTACTCTTTCTTAATCTTCTGCCACAGACTTATTTTGAAAACGTTCCTTCTCATCGGAATTTCGAAAGGGTCCTTAAAGCGAATCGCTGCAACCCGCTCCGTGTCCCCCGCCCCCCCGCCCCCTCCCCGCCCCGGCCCCGGGATAGGAGTCCGCGTCTGAAGTGGCTGAAAAGGCAAATTGTGACCCTGATAATAACGAGAGCAACGGGACCCTGGGCGGTCGGCCCGGGGGACCTGCCCGCGGCGCGCCGCGACCCCGGCAGCGCACAAAGACGCGCCCGGGTGGGGGGCCCAGCCCACCGCCAGGCCGCCGCCCGGAGCGCGCGCTCGAGCCCGGGCCCCGGCGTCGGCACCGCACAGCGCGGCCGCTCCCCTCCTTCTCTTCTGCTCTTTTTATTAGAAAGGAAAAAAAAGGAGAGAGGGAGAGAGGGAGGGAGAGAGAGAGAGAGAGACAGACAGAGACAGAGACAGAGAAAGAGATAAAACGCAAGAAGTCCCGCCCCTCCGCCCGCCCTCCGCTTTCCATTGGCCCGGCCTCCGCGCGCGTCACTTCCGGATGCGCCAATGGCGAGGCGCGATACTGCGAGGTGGGCCGGGCCCGAGCGCGGAGTGGGCGGCGGGTCGGTGCAGCAGCCCCGCCGCGGCTCGGCCACCATCGCCGAGGCGCCGCTGCTCCCACAGACGCTCGCGAGCCGCCCCCCGCGCTCCCAGCCTCCTCTTCCTCCCGCACGCCCGAGACGCTCGCCCGACTCGGGTCTCGCCCCCGCCTCCGCCTCCCCCGTGCTCTCCCCTCGCTCGCCTCCCACCTTGTCTCTGCCTCATTTTCTCTCCTAGTTGAGGAAAAAAAAAAAATCACCATCATCCTCAGGGAGCCCCTCGCCCTCAGAAAAACAAAACCAGACATGATCCTGGGCTCCCGCTCCTGAAGGACCGGCCGAGCGAGGAACAGGGAGCAAGTGGAGACCGCCCCCGAGGTCACGGGAGGGAAGCCCCTGCAGCCCCCGGCCCTGTCCCCGCGGCCGGCCCCCTCCTCGGCCCGAGCCCGGCGGCCCCCAGCCCCGCGGGCCTCCCGCCCCGTCCCCCACTTTCCCGGGAGCCGGCCGAACACACCTCCATTGATGGTGTAGCGCATCCGGGGAAGGTAAGTGTCCAAGTTGCCGGCGCGTGGCGGCCACCTTCTCTCCTGGCCCCTCGTCCTGGGCACGGACATGGGGTGGCAGGGGGCCGGCGTGGACGCCCGGGTCCGCCGGGAGCCGGGAAGGGCAGGCCGGCGTGCGAGCCGCGCGCGCCCGGTGGTGGTGGTGGTGGGGGGGTGGGGGGGCGGGCATAAAGGGCCGGGGACTTCTTCGGCCCTGTGCGGGCCAGGTCACTGTCCCACTCGTCTGCTGACCCCTGTTCTCTCTCTGCTGCTTATTCATGCTCTTGTTTGACTTGTCTGAGGTTAAACTGTTTCATGTGACTGAATTATTGGCCGAACTGGGGGTGGGGGGTAGTGGGGGAAAGGAAAGGAAGTCAGAGACCCACAGTGTACATTTCTTGAATGTTTGTGGATTTGGGGGTCTTGGGGGGAGGACTTTTCTTAAAGTATCATTTTCCCATTAGGGAGAGATTCCTTCTTTGTGTTCTAAATCTCCAGTTCTCTGTTCTGTGTGATTACTAGCCCAAAATCACTTGGAGCAGAATAGGATTCTTACTACCATGTTTGAGTTTTGCTCTGTGAAAGAGAGTGGCTTCTATTTTTATTTTTATTTTTTTTAAGGTTTTGGAAAGGAAGAGAGGTAGTTTTACATAGATTGTGAGTGTGTGTGTGTGTGTGCGCGCGTGTGTGTGCCTGTGTGTGCGCGGGGAGGGGGAAAGTATTGCAGGTTTCCTTTGAAACTGGTTGCTTGAGAAGTTGTTGAAAGGAAAACAAAATGATTCATTGTTGAATTGTCATTTTCCTCTGCCTCTTTTCCAAGGTTTGCTTACAATTTTTTCTGGATTACAGACTTCAAACATTGATTTAAGCAAAATGTGTCCTTGAGAAACTGGGTGCTTTAAATGTTTCAGTATGTGTTACTATTTTAAGGGACATTTAGAAAGTAGTTTTGTATGAATCCTGAAATAGCTTTCCCCAAAGCAAATTTTTTAAACCCAGAAAAGATAACTAGTAAAAGGGAAAGTTGGCGAATTGCAAAAAAAAAACAAACAAACATTTTCGTGGAACACAAATGAATGCATCCTATGTTTAGATAAGAAACAGTTTTGATAATTGCTTTCCATTTAAAGAGAGACCTTTTTGTCTGGTGTGCACTGGTTTCTTTAGTCTCAGTCTGTTGGGGGAGGGGAGACAGGATGGATCTATACAATAATAAAATCATCTTTGGGTAGCGATTTCCTTCCATGGATTTGCTTGCTGAGTTAATTCCCCCGTAAATCATAAACCAGTTTTGATTTTGATGGCCTGCATGGAGAGCTGGCTTCCAGCTCTCCCTGTTGTTGTTGAGGTCGAAGGGAAAAGAGGCAGAGGCAGACACACACACACACACACACACACACACACACACAATACCAGGCTGAGGGCTCATTGTTCTTCCATACACACATTCATTCTCTCTCTCCCATATTTGGGACTAGGTTTGCACAGACAAACACAGCTCTTTTTGGGAGAGAGGAGAGAAGATGGGGGAAGGGTGGACGCTTTTCTTTTTCAGCTTTCTTTCACCCATCTCTTGTCTGGGCTTTTTTTGCAACCTTGTAAGAGGCAGAAGAGTATATTAGAAACTAAAGGACACTCTCAAACATGTTCAGAGACTCCTCTTCTCCACCTGCCTTCTTTCCTTTGCATTTCTAGTTTCTGCCGCTCTTTCTTTTTTGTGTATGTAAAGATAAAATTCCTCTTTCTACGTCGTGGCCTTATAGTCTGCTTTCCTATTCCTCATTGCCCCTGACTTTGGTGAAGACAGTGATTTGTTCCGTTGACTCTTACTGTAGTGAATATGACCAGGGTCTTTTCTAGGTAGCAGTGGTGGATTGTTTCAGTTAAGATGACGAAAATTGTATTTGAGTGTCTGTGTGTTTTGACATATTAGTGGCCTGATGGTTGATAATCAGGTATGCCGGCTATGGAACTGTCATGTTTAGTTTTGTTTTGTAAATAGGGGTTATCAAAGAAGATCTGGTTTTTTCTTTGTGCGGAAGGGGGGGGGGGAGTGGTGTAGAGAGGCTTCCTTGAATACTGGACAAGGAATAGGATGACAGAGTCCACCTGGGTTAAAACCAGCTCTGGGCCAAGGATGGAGGTTGGTGTGAATACTGTGGGTTGCAGAATAGCACCTTCTACTGGTTAATTGCTTCCAAGGATCTTGACGAAGAGAACGGGGGAGGGGAGTAACGGCTGAGGCCTAATGATTTTCTTTTGAACGCAATTGTAGTGCCTTCCTGCAAATGCCACTTCCCTGAGCTGCTGATACAGATGCCCTTTGACTGGTACTGGTGCGTTGAGGCTTTATATGTTATTGGCTGAGTTATGACAATTTGTTCTATTATCATCAGTATTTACACATAGTGACTTCTAAGGACCCTTTTGAATTGATACTCTGATGAGAAATATAGTTTGTCTTGGAATATTAAACAAAATTTAAAGGGATTTATTTGGGTTCTTGGTGTTGGAAACTGTACATACACTAGCAGTCTTTAAAAAGTTTTCAGTATCTGGGCTCCTGGGTGGCTCAGTCGGTTGGGCGTCCTGACTTCGGCTCAGGTCATGATCTCCCGTGGGTTCAAGTCCCGCATTGGGCTCTGTGCTCACAGCTTGGAGCCTGGAGCCTGCTTTGGATTCTCTCTCTCTCTCTCTCTCTCTCTGCTCCTCCCCCGCTTGTGCTCTGTCTCTGTCTCTCTCAAAGATAAATAAAACATAAAAAAAAAAAGTTTTCAGTATTATTAGTAAAAAATCAAAAAGACCTGCTCTATAGAAAAGAAAAATCCTGGGGCGCCTGGGTGGCGCAGTCGGTTAAGCGTCCGACTTCAGCCAGGTCACGATCTCGCGGTCCGTGAGTTCGAGCCCCGCGTCAGGCTCTGGGCTGATGGCTCAGAGCCTGGAGCCTGTTTCTGATTCTGTGTCTCCCTCTCTCTCTGCCCCTCCCCCGTTCATGCTCTGTCTCTCTCTGTCCCAAAAATAAATAAAACACGTTGAAAAAAAAAAAATTAAAAAAAAAAAAAAAAGAAAAGAAAAATCCTTGCACTGGACCCAGGGGTTTTCTTCTGGTATTAAATGCAGTTGTGGGGTGAGATGGGGGGGAGAGGAACTCACTAAAATCAGCAGTTTTGCAGATGTCATAGTGTTGTGTTGCGATAATGTTGTTTTCAATTGTCGTATAAACAAATAAAATTAAGTCTGATAGGACGACTTATTCTATGAAATAGATTAAAAAAAAAAACACAGACAAGAGAAAATGTGAAATGAGCATGTGCACAGATTGACACAGAAGGCCAAATTCCTGCTTAAAGACTTCTAATCCAAGGTGTAGTTTCAGAGATAATTTGTTTGATAAATGCCTGGAAGGATTTTTATTATCACACATCCTACCCCATCTCAATTGTTTTAATGTAGTGAATTGCTAGAGAGAGAGGTTTGCAGAGGCAAGGGCGACAGCATAGAATAAACATCTTCTGTTCCAGACCGGCTGCTCTAAGGAATGTGATTTCTGATCCACTTTGCTTTCACAACTTAGAGTGTAACCCCTAAAGTTGTATATCTTTTACAGTGAAGTGTGAACAGTTCAAATGTATTATTTATTCAGTAGGAATAGAGTCTGGTCATTTCAATCCATTATATTCTCTGCCAGTGTTTTGTTGCAAGGTGACTAGAGTAATTCACAACAAAAAGGTTCACAACAAAAAGGTAGTCCAAATCAAGAAATAAATGTGCCAGAAATAAATTGTACAAGAAATAAATTGTACTTTTTCAATTTTGGCCTGGTGGCCAGTCAAAACATTTTAAAAAAGTGGCGCGGTAATTACTGTCAGGGCTTGCAACAATTATATGTACTGTTGAACAGAAACATGCCAGGTGCCTTAAACACACACATACAAGAATATGACCTATGCCCTTCTAAAACCAGTGCCTGTTGAAGATTATTATGGATTTAGTAAGCATTCATTACTTTTATTATTTAAAAAGTTTTTTTTTTTAATGTTTATTTATTTTTGAGAGGGACAGAGTGTGAGCAGGGGAGGGGCAGAGAGAGAGGGAGACACAGAATCCGAAGCAGGCTCCAGGCTCCGAGCTGTCACCAGCACAGAGCCCGACGCGGGGCTCAAACCCACAAACTGTGAGATCGTGACCTGAGCCAAAGTCAGACACTTAACTGACTGAGCCACCCAGGCGCCTCCACTCATTACTTTTAAAATTAGTTTTGAATCTTTAACATCTTGCTCAAATCTCAGTAATCAAACATTCAAGTAGTAAAATAAGTTGTGTATACTGAATTCTTCTGGGAATGCTGTGCTTTCCTACTAACTGCTTTTGGCAGCTTCTTTTGCAGTTGATTTAAAGGCTAAGATAGCAGAAAATTCAGATGTTTAGAGTCATTAGTGTAACATAGCTGTGAACTTCGTTACACACACATACACACCCTGAAACATTACACTATTGTTTTACATATTCACTTTCTGATAACACTGTGCTCTAGCTGATCATAGAGTTTTTCAACAACTAGGAATTCCTCTTGAATCATATTTAAGTGATTGTTAATTATTAGTAGTATCTTGGTGATTATTCCAAATTTGTAGCTTGCTTGTCCTGTTTAAGTGTGATTTTGGTGTGCCTGTTGGCTTGTGCTTGGTTTCTTGTCTGACAGTTCTAGTGTTTTTTAAAATAGTGAGGAAAAATGAGCATTTATGTATTAGGAAATGGTTAATATTGCTTAAGCCATTTTAGTGAACATTTGACCACAAATAACTCAGACATGCTCAAATACTAAATATATTTACTAGGGGGTGCCTGGGTGGCTCAGTTGGTCGAGCGTGTGACTTCGGCTCAGGTCATGATCTTGCATTTCGTGAGTTCAAGCCCCGCGTCGGGCTCTGTGCTGACAGCTCAGAGCCTTGAACCTGCTTCGGATTCTGTGTCTCCCTCTCTCTGCCCCTTCCCTGCTCATGCTCTGTCTCTCTCTCTCAAAAATGGATAAATGTTAAAAAAAAAAAAAAAAAAAAAAAAAAAAATATATATATATATATATATATATATATATATTTACTAGAATGAGGTTTTGGTTGGAATTGTGATTTGCATAATTAACCTGTAATATATAAGTAATATATTACTTACAGTAAGTAATGTAAGATATGCCATGTGTCTGTATATTAGGTAACTAGGTCAGATAGGACTGCTAATGTAATAGGTTTTTTTGTAAAGCGACCCATTTGTGTTAGTGTAAAATTGTTTTCATTTGGTAAACTTTACCAGTGTGTCAACGACTGTAAGCAGTATAATTAATTGTGAAATATTTCCTTAAGTGGTTACGTTACAAAATGAAAAGACTTCTTTTTTTTTTTTTTTTTTTTTTTTTTACAAAATGAAAAGACTTCTAATTCATAGACCACTTGGTATTTGAAGAATCCTCACAGCCTGTTTTGTCTTGGGCTTTGGCATCGGAAGTTGAAGTTACTGGCCATGCCCTAATTAAAACTGGTAATACATGTGATTTGCAAGGGTTTTGATTAGGCTTATTTGGTTGTAAGGAACAAAAAATCTTCCAAGTCATTTCACGTATGGGAGAAAAGAGGAACAGAAATGGACACCTAGAGAGTCAGGCTTCACAGAAGAACAAGAAGCCCAGGTTCTGATGGGCCTCATGGATGCTGGAATACTGTTAGGGATAAGGATGCTGCCTAGCTTTAGCGACCAGATTACCTTGTTGCCTCCTCAGCAGGAAGGGTTTGTTGAGCCATACCCTAGTGCCTGGGCTGTGTATGGTTGTGCAGGCTATGTGTAGCATAAGGACACCACTCTAAAGGGGACAGTATTTACTTTGTGGGCCTGTACTAATCTGAAAGAGAGCTTTGAGCAAGCCTGGCCTTGCAGCATCTCGAGACAGAGTCTTGGAACAGCGGGGGAGAGCCCTTCATACAAAAACCTATTCTAGCACACTTGGACACACACATACTCAGCCAGGTGCTGTGAGTATGCACGTATACATTCATTCACACCTATACATGTTTACCAGGCTCCCAGAGGTCGGATTCCTGACCCTGTTGCTTCTGGGGGTGGGGAGCAGGGTAGGTAGACTGGTGGTAGCCCTTTGTTGCTTGTGGGGTGAATGTGCTTTGGGGGTAGTGTGAGCAGGTGAGAATGTGGGCATGTGTCTGCATGTATGGATTCGGACCAGCTGCCTGGGGAGGCTCTCGAAACCCTTTTCCTCCCTAGGTAGAATCTGGTTGCACTGGGGAGGTGTATCCACACCACAAAAGTTTTACTTGATTCCGAATGAGATGCAAAGGCTCCCGCCACTGATTTAAAAGATGTTTGGTGAAAACATTCTTCAGGTGGATTTAAACTGGATGCGCCTTATTAAACCCAGTGTTGATGTTCCCTTGCTCATCAGTCCTCTTTCCCTCCCCTCTTTATGTTTCTGTGAGCCTGCTCTCTCTGGTTGGGCCACCACATAAAGTTGTTCAGGTTGGATAGTAATATACTAACTTAACTTTTTTAACGGAAGGAAGGTATTCTGCACAAGACACTAAACAGCCAGGGCTGGCCCACCGAATCCTCTGCTATTCGCTCAGCCGTTTTTATCTCTGGTTTCTTTGTGTCTTTATGCCTCTGCTTCTGCTTCCACTACTAAGGACTTCTTCTATATTTCATTAACGTTTCTCAAGAGAGAAGATCTGCTAAGACTGTTGGTTAAGCGTTTGGAGCCAGACCGCTTCTTAAGCTACCTACCAGCCCCCCAGATGGCAGGCTGCTCACCTGTTCAAGCCAGCTCTCATTGAGGTACACAGTAGGAGCCGAGGGAATGGGAGGTATTCGGAGCCAAGGCCTGTGGAAGGGAATTTTTTCTACTGTTATATCCTCTCATATTTTTCCCATCTTTATTTTCCCTGACATCTGGTATGGCTGTTGTTGCTTTTGATAGCTTATCCAACAGTTTATGTTGCTTTAAGAAACTACATAGTCATAAATGGTAGTCATTTAAAATCTCTTTTTTAGGTGAGATCATTTTATTACATATGTCTTGTTACATTTTTCCTGTGAATCTACCTACCTACCTGGTCTATCTTCCTGCCTACCCAAGTCCTTGTTTCCCAAACTTTATTCATGGCATACTAATATGCTGCAAATATTTTAAGTGTTCTGAGGTCAAGTAAATTTATAATGCACATTATTGATACCTTAAAGGCTCAGAAATATCCTATAGTTTACAGGTTTTTTTTTTTTTTTTCTTTTAACTTGTTTGTTTGTTTAGTTTGTTGGTTTTCTTTGCTTCCCCAAAGAATACTTATGGGCTTCTTATGGAAACTAATATTCTAAAGAACGATTTGAGAAACACATGTAAAAGTAATCCTTTCTTAATCAGGTGGCTTGCACTTTTCTCCTTAATAATGAAGAAGTAATTTCTGGGTGATACTGTTATATAACTTTGCTGCTCTGTACTGTTTCTGTTCAAGCAAGCTTTGCATTCCAGTACTTCCAAGGGTACAAAATGACTGCTTTTTCCACCTTATACATAATGTCATTCTGGAGGTGTTTTTTTTTTTTTTTTTCTTTTTTTTTTTTTAATGTAATCTCTCCACCCAGCGTGGGGATTGAACTCATGACCCTCCAGATCAAGAGTCATATGCTCTACTGACAGAGCCAGCCAGGTGCCCATTCTGGAGTTAAGATTGTTGTATCTCTAATTTCTTATTCCAGCTTTAAGTCAGATCAGTCAAATTAATATTTTCTTTTTCACCCCACTCCACTAGTTCTGCTCTTATTTAGGGTTTAATCACTTCTTTTTTGGACACCTGTAGTATGTAAGCACTGGCAAGAATCTTTCAGCAAATATTAAAAAAATATCCCAAGTACTTGACTGTGTAGTTTTTTGAGGTAAGCCTTATAGGCATGTAAAGATGAATAGAACAGCCTTCTAGAAATTACTGTCCGTACTGGCTATATACACATAACTGTAGAAGATAAACATAAGTGTTTTAGAGACACAAAACGCCATGGGGTTGTATTAGTTACGTACTGCTGCATAAAAAATTACCTCAAGACTTGGTGACAACACGGTAAATATGATCTTATAGTTTCTGTGGTCATTTGTTTGGGAGGGGCTTAGCTGGGTGGTTCTGGCTTCAGGTCTCTCTTGAGGTTGCAGTCAAGGTGTCAGCCGGGGCTGTGGTCATCTGAAGGCTTGACTGGGGCTGGAAGGTCTGCTTCCAGATGGCTCACTCAGTTGGCTGTGGGCAGAAGGTCTCATTTGCTTGCCACATGGACCTCTCTGTGTGGTTACCTGAGTGACCTCATGACATTGCATTTGGCTTCCCCCGGAAGGAGCGATCAGAGAGAGAGAGAGAGAGAGAGAGAGAGAGAAAGAGGAAGCAAAGAGGAATCTTTAATGCCTTTTCTGACCTACTCTCAGAAGTCATACACCATCACCTCCATCATATTCTGTTAGTTAAAATCAAGTCACTAAGTCCAGCCCATGTGCAAAGGGAAGGGAGTTTAGCTCCACCTCTTGAAGGGAGGAGTATCAAAGAGTTTGTAGATTTATTTAGAAACCACTGCAGGGGTTCAAAGGAGAGAAATCTAGAAGATTTAAAAAATGTTTTCCCCTTTGATTATCTTCAAGCAACGCTTTACTTTAACTAGAGAATAGTTGCTGGTTCTTAGAGGAGAGTGGCGTGATCATAACCTCATGTTATTCATCTTCTACTCTTGTTAAGGTATCACTTATTCCTTACCCTTTTCCTGTTGTTCTTACATCAGATTTAATCTCTTTCAAATTTTTTTTTATATCTATTTTTGAGAGAAAGAGCACAAATTGGGGAGGGGCAGAGAGAGAATGAAACACAGAATCCCGAAGCAGGCTCCAGGTTCTGAGCTGTCAGCACAGAGTCTAACGCGGGGCTCAAACTCACTGGCTGCGAGATCACGACCTAAGCCAAAGTCGGACAGTTAACCAACTGAGCCACCCTTGTGCCCCAGATTTAATCTAAATTAAAACTGTGGTTAGGACACCTGCCTTAGAATTTTTTTGGTTTGGCCACTCTGATTTCCTACCAGTTAAGTACCTTTTCTTCAGTTCTATACTTCCTCCTCATTTTATCACTTCATTTTGGTGGGGGGGGGGGGGCTCCATTGAGGCATTTTATTTGCCTGTATGTGTTACATCCCGAGAAAAAGAATCCAAGATTTTCGCTCCTGTGTGTTTTTGTCTTGTTTCTGCAAGGCCCGTGTTGCCAGCTGAGGTTGTCAGTTCATTGAAACCAAACTCATGGGACAGGAGCAGGTTATTCTGCCATTTTTTCTAGATCTTTGAGTTGCGCATCAAAGCTGGGACTGATCATCCACATGTGTTTAACCTGCCTGTGAGGTTCACAGTAGTTTTCCCGGATCTGTGAACATCAGTGATTTCAAATTCACCAATGTAACCATGCTTCATCATTATAGTTAGAAACTGGATGATGGGGGCACCTGGGTGCTCAGTCAGTTAAGCGTCTGACTCTTGATTTCAGCTCAGGTCATGATCTCAGGGTTGTGAGATCAAGCCCTGTGTTGGGCTCTGTGTTGAGCGTGGGGCCTACTTAAGATTCTCTCTCTCCTTCTATCTCTGCCCCTCTCCTGCTTGTACACACTCTCTCTCTTAAAAAAAAAAAAAAAAAAAAAAAGACATAAACAAACCAGTGACTTTGGAACATGGCCTAATAACATGGCATTTGCCTCTCTTTTTGGCATTGGTGATGCTCTTGAGAGCATGAGCCAGGACATTCATGTGCACCATTATGGCAGCATTGAAAGATGGTGGAAAGAGACTCCTATCTTGTGTTAATATTTATTACTTGCATTTGTATCTTAGTATTAATTATGTCTTTTCCATTAGATTGAAAACCCCTTGAAGTCAGAAAGTTTTCCTGTAACTACACCAGTGTGTATGCTCAAATGTGGAATTAAATGTATTCTAAAAGACGCAGTTAATTGTATCTAAGATGTTATCAGTAGTAAGATGCCATTATTTCATGTATGGCTAAGAATGAAAAAAATGCTAACAATTTAACTTATACAGTTAACAGTTTAACTGTAGGACCTGCCTCAGTTCCAGTGCTGTACAAATGGAAAACGTCATGCATCTTGAAATCATTGAACGATGGTCATATATTTAGGCCATCATTCTTTTCACAGCTTTATATCCTGGAAAACATTCTTTAAGATAGATCTTAAAGCAGATTATTTTCTCTCATAGGAACAGTGTGATAGGTGGTGTTCTTGTGTAAACATTTAGCGTGAAAAACTTAGATATGACCAAGAGTACAATAAAAACAGATGCTACCGTAAACCTATAGTCATTATAGTTGAATTATGATCCAGTTCCCATAGAGTAGGTATAACTGTTATATATTTTGATTTGTAATATGCTGTATTTTTTGTATATATAACATACAAAAATAGTTAGCACCCTACTGCATCATTAGTTTGGCCTAAAATGTCAACTTATTTTTTTTTTTAAGATTTTATTTTTTTATGTAATCTCCACCTGCAATGTGGGGCTCAAACTCATGACCTCAAGATCGAGAGTCTCATGTTCTACCGGTTGAACAAGCCAGATGCCCCTAAAGTGTCAACTTTTATATATTTAATATTTAAATATTGCTGTTTCTCATGGTTCTGTTCAATTTCTCCTTCAGCATTGTTTTCCAGAGTGACCTCGTTCTACCTAGTATGTCCAGTCTGCAAGTTTATAAATCTAGCCCTAATCTCTTTCCTGAGATCCACATCTGTGTTGCCCTCGGTCTCCTTGGATGTCTTTTGGTCTCCCATCCAAGTACTAACCAGGCCCGACCCTGCTTAGCTTCTGAGATCAGACGAGATTGGGCGCATTCAGGGTGGTATGGCCGTAGACTTGGATGTCTTTTGGGTACTGAGCCTCAAAATTTACCAGTCTGTATTTGATCACTCTTAACCATTATACTGTTTATTTTTATTTGAGAGGGAGAAAGAGAGAGACTGTGCAAGCAGGGGAGAGGGGTGGTGGCGGCTGGGGGAGAGATTCTTAAGCAGGCTCCATGCTCAGCGTGGAACCTGATGTGGGGCTAGGTCACAAGACCCTGGGATTATGACCTGAGCTGAAATCAAGAGTTGGATGCTCAACTGACAGAACCACCTAGGCACCCCTTATCATACTGTTTAACAAAATAGTTAAGAGAACGCTAGACTCAATCCCCAGTCTGCTGCTTAATAACACTATGGCTTTAGGCAAGTTACTTACCTCTCTGGGTCTCGGTTCCCTCATCTGTAAGATGAGAGATAATAGTACTCATCTCACAAGTTTGTTATGAGGACCAAAGTAATTAATACATATAAGTTGCTTAAAATGTCCCTGGAAAATAGTAAGTACTCAATAAATATTAGCCTTTAAAAATTATTATTACTGTTATCATTGTCATTTAGAAATCTAACTTCCACTGTGTTTGCTTTCTTAGTTATCTGCAATACTCAACAACCAGGAGATACATAGGAGCAGTGGGTCAACTCTAGAGGGTTCAAATGACTTCTGAGTTGCCAACCAAACTTTTATTATTTCTTGGATATAGGAAATGCTGCAGAATTGTACATGATTAAATACCAAGAGAATGACACCATAGAGTAATGGTGAGGTTTGGGCTATTAATGAATGATCAGAATATGATAGCTCAGTTGGTTCTCTTCCTGGTGATGTTCCTGAAGGAGATTTACATGAGTAGAACAATGGCAAGTGGGAAATTTAAAGTATTATTATTAATTGGGTTTTTGGCCAAAATACCCACGTGGAGCTGTCTGCTATCCTGGGTTGTAGCCTATTGCTTAAGCTTGAGGCCAAGGCATGGGATCTCCCTTTGTCCTAAATCCCACTATCTTACTACTGCTACAGAAAACCCAAACATCAGCCTTTTGAGCGTGTGTGAGAGAAATGAGCATAGAGCAAGATAGTGTGGATCGTCATATATGTGTGTCAGTCATATGTGTGTCACGTTTAATTGGCATTTAATCCTCAAATCAGTAAACGAGTCCGATCAGTGTTTTGGACTCTGACCCAATCAGCTGAGCAGTCCATTCTCTCAGGGAGGTTCAAGAAGGTAGGGGATGGAGAGAGCGAGCGAGTGAGGAATCTTGTTGGTCCAGCTTCAGCTCTGTAGTGAGCTTGGTTTAATGGCCTGTGAGGAATAACTAAATATGGTTGGCCATCTGTCTAGCAGCCCTACATTATGACTTATTTTTTTTTTAGGACATTCTCTGGAAGCTAGGGGGAACTGCAAAGTGTTGTTTAAATTTAAGGATAAGGTTACTCTTTGACAGGAAATTAAGGAGAAATATTATGTGAAAATAAGATTTGCCATTTGGAAAAGTGGTCTACCATTAATGATAGCTCCTATAGCATTTTGGTAATAAGCTGATTTTAATTTTGGTAACAGGAGTATAATCTTTGAGGAATATAATTATATATGATTATGTTAGTAGAGCAGAGCTGAAGCCTAATCATATTATACTCAGTCTGAGACAAGAACATGATAGCAGAAGGGGGATAATTAACTTGGAGGCTGGAAGAGAGGTATCCGGAGTGTTGCCCTCAGATTCTGCAACCTCAGGTTCATTGCTGTCTCGTCAACTCTAGGAGGGCACAGGCCACATCTGCTTTGGTCTCCTCCACATCCTTTGCATCCAGCATGTGACGAATGTAGCAGACATTCACTCGTCAAGTGAATGATTGGATAATATAATTATATAGTTTATCGAGGTCGATGATGCAGGAGATTTGTCTTAATTTCCTGACCCCAAGGAATATTCTGGAAGCTGTTTTTTTTTTTTTTTTTCAAGTAGGCTCCACACCCAGTGTGGGGCTTAAATTCATGACCCTGGGATCAAGGGTAGCACGCTCTACTGACTGAACCAGCAAGGTGCCCCAGGAAGCTGATTTTTAGACAGATTCTTTCTTTTTTTGTTTATTTATTTATTTGTTTTGTGAGAGAGAGAGAGAGAGAGAGAGAGAGGGAGAGAGAATATCAAGCAGGCTCTGCACTGTTAGCAGAAAGCCTAACGTGGGGCTCGAGCTCATGAACTGTGAGATTATGACATGAGCTGAAATCAAGTGTCCTACACTTAACCAACTGAGCTACCCAGGTGCCCCTTGGAAACATTCTTTTTTTTTTTTCTTTTTTTTTTTTAATTATTTTTGAGAGAGAGAGAAAATGCATGTGAGCTCTTGTGAGCAGGGAGGGGCAGAGAGAAAGGGAGACAGAATATTCAAAACAGGCTCCATGCTTTCAGTGCAGAGCCTGATGTGGGGCTCAAACTCACAAACTGTGAGATCATGACCTGAGCCGAAGTTGGACGCTTAACTCACTGAGCCACCCAGGCGCTCTACACTCTTCAATATTTTTTATAAGAAAACCATCTGCTGGGGGTCCTGGCTGGCTCAGTTGGTAGAGCATGTGACTCTTGATCTTGGGGTCGTGAGTTTAAGCCCCACGTTGGGTGTAGAGGTTACATAAAAATGTTTAAAAAGATACCGTCTACTACAGTGAGTTCATTATTCAGTATAGAATTGTCACTAAACTTTTTTTGATCTAATGATGGCTTCAGATTTTTATTGCTAAGTAAATTTTCTAACAAGACGAATTGGATTCTTTCTGATTTGAACATTGTGATTTTTGTAGCATAATCTGCCTTTTCTTTAATGTGATTCATTATTGTAGGAATATTGACTGATATTTCCCAAGTTTTTATACACTAAATGTGATTAAAGACCTCTTGGAAACATTTAATTCCTACCGTTTATAAATTAGAAAAATGTGCATACATCTTGTTGCTATTATATTGAGAAATGCTATTATGAACACTTTATTAATATTCCTTAAGATATTTAGCTTTACAAAACATCTACATTCTTTTTAAATATTTTATTTGTAATGGCTTAGCACCTTTTTCATAGCATAGTGAGAATTTTAAAGTCTTTACAGAACCCTTCAGCAGTTTTTACACTATGGAAAAACTTGAATAACTTGGTTGGTAGGTATGCTTGAAAGAGTGTGCTTTTCCTGATAGTGAACACCGGCTTTTCCTCCCACAGCTCGGGGTGACTTTATTTTTGCAAGTTAGAGGACACAGTTTATTTTTCCATCTGTTGATTGTCATGTTTTATTTGCCCCAGCATGCAAGTACACTGTATGTAATTGTGTAATCATCATAAATGAATTTACTTTGAAATGTTATTTACAAATTATTTCTGTCACCTTAGACCCAAAGTTAAGAATGTTGTTATGAAGTTGTTGTGTCTAAGGACTTCTTGAAACCCTGTGTAAGAAATTGATCTTAACGGGTGCCTGGCTGGTTCAAGTTGGTGGAACGTGCCATTCTTGATCTCGGGGTTATAGGTTTGAGCCCCGCATTGGGTGTAGAGTTTACTTAAAAGAAGATCTTAAAAAAAAAAAAGTTGATCATAGTGGTTGCCTTTTAAGGAGGCATTCTAGGGCACTGGGGAGGGGGATAGAGAGGGATCTCTTACTGTTTGTTGTATATAACTATTACCTAATTTAAAAAATTGGGAAAACCTGTGCTTTTTATTTTTAGACTCTTGCCATTTTCTTATATGCGTTAGTGAAATACCAGTTTAATTTATGTATGAAATGCGGCATACATAATGACCTAGACACATAGGTGCCCTTGATGAATTTTCTCACTAATAGGAATAAGGCATGTATGCTGTTGAGTACTTGATAGAGGAAAGTGCCTCAAGAGGTGATGGTACTATGGTTTAAGAAGGAGAATTAGCTCTGGCAGGGGGCATTAGGGAAGATTTGGTGTAGGAGGAGGTGTTTAACCTGTGTTTTGAAGGATTGGCAGGATTTGGACATGTGATAAGTAGCTAAGAGGATTTCAGGCAGGAAATTGCATGGAGCAAAGGCACCGAGGCTGGAAAGATGGGAAATGGGGAGTACTTTTGCTGCTTCTATGATGAGGATTATGAAATTGTGTTTCGATTTCCTTTTTTTAAAAAAAATTCTTTTAAAATGTCCTGTAGCAGATGCAGGCATACGTAGTTCTTTCAACTCAGGTGATTTATATTTGAAGCTGTTATTGGTAGTAGCTGCTCAGACCAAGATGTAAGAGGATTTTGGAGAGGAGTCCTTCGGGCTGATTTCTTGGAGGAAGAACAGACTGGTTTGGCTGGAACCATGAAGCACCTGAAAGACAGGTTAGGGTCGTAGCATGGAGAGATTTAACCAGGGGAAGGCTTCATTTTGAGAGCCTGATTTATTCAAGTTAAATACAAATTGTAATTGTATAATTAATTTACACTCATTGTAATCACATTTATATAGTTCAAAAAGAGTAATGCGTACTCCCTCAGTATTCTTCTAGACAGTTTTTATGCACACGTAAGCACATGTTACACACTATACATACTGTCGTAAATTTTGCTTCTTTATTTAGTATTTCAAGCACATACTTTTCAAGTCAATACCTGTAATTATACCTCAGGTCTTTTTTTTTTTTTTTTTTTTTTTTAAACTGCATAGTGGGATATTGTGTGGATGTACACTTTAATTTCCCATTGATGGACACTTAAATTGGTCCTGATTTTTTTTTTTTTTTAAATCCTTGTTCCTGTACAGTTGTATAGGTATATCTGTAGTGTAAATTCTCGGAAGTGAATAAATAGGTATGTACATTTTTAATTTTGAGAGCTGTTGATAAATTGCCCTCCCGGATATGCCGGTGTGCACAAGGAGTATTTTATGGTTTGGTTTCCTTATTTTCTCACCAGCCCTGGATATTATGAAAGTTCTTAATCTGTGCTAATCTGATAAGTGAAAAATGTACAGTATCTTATTTTAATTTGCATTTCTTTGATGATATTCTTGTATATCAAATTTTAAAGTACACATTTTAAGAAAAGTTTATATTTATTTACGTATTCTCTTCACCCAACGTTGGGCTCCAACTCATGACCCTGAGATCAAGAGCCCCATGCTTTTCCAACTTGAGCCAGCCAGGTGCCCCTAAAATACACATTTTTGGTCTCTCAGTGATAGAGCCAGGTGGTTTATGTTATATGGAGAACTTCTTTCTAAGTAACATTTACTTGTTTTAAAAATAACAGCTTTATTGAGATATAACTTCCATTCCATAAAGTTTACCCTTTTAGAGTGTACACTTCGTAGTTTTAGTCATTTATCTTAAAATTGAGTGTCAACCATTTCTTTATTATTTGTAGTAAGTAAAGCTGAACTTGAGGTCTTTTCTTTCTTTCCAAGTTCATGAGTATATTAGGCCCAAAATATGAAATGGGAAACGCAACTTTTCTGGTTATTTTTCCAGTCTGTAGGCCTCTCTTTTGGGGAAGTGCAGTCGTGCTAGTTGGGTTCTGAAATGGAATTACTCATGACAACTGTTTTGGAATCTCAGGGCTGTGGTACTGGATGAGGAGCGATTTCTTTTAAATAACTTGTAGCTGAAACTGATTTCTAACTGCTAGAGGTGACTTTTTCTGGAAATTTTTAAAAATGCGAAATCTGATACGAAAAAAGCTTCTGAGATAAGAAGATTTTAACACTCTGGTAATTGTTTAAAATTTGTAAGTCTTTTTTTTTTTTTTTTTTTTAGATGGGTGATTCAACTCCTTGGTAGTTACTCTGGTCATTTTTTATTTCAGATTTTTTTAAACATATATTAACGTGTGTGCGGGCGCATATGTGTTTTTGATACAGTGATTACATTGCTTCACTTTAAGAACACTATGATCTGGCCTATATGTGTTCCTGGTTATAATTAACACAGATATTTTAGTGTGGAGAAAAGCATATTGGTCATTTGTTAGGCTGATTTTTTTGAGGAAAGCTTTTCTGTCTCCTAGCATGGCTCTCATCTAATCCGGTCCCAGGCAGCTCCTGTCCAAGGACACCTATAGCACAGTAGCCCTTGTTATTGGCTGAGTCTGGGACCCTCATCAGAATGGTCGTTCGACTTGGGAAAATGTGTTGATGCAGGCTTATGGCAGATGGTTTTCTATTGGTTTTGATAAAATTGAATGGATCATTCTTTTCTTTTGACTTTATAAAGTAATACTATAAACATTTAGTTTCCTATTCTTTTTAGTAAAAATATCCTTAAAAATGTGATTCTCTGCATTTTAACCCCCTCATTTTTTATTATTTCTCCATCTTTTTATGCTTCTTCTATTTGGAAAGTTATTTTTGGTTAGTTTGGTTTTAGTCTTTTAAATTAAAATGTCTTCTCTTTTTCCCCCTTGGCATCTCTTTTCTTGTTACTAATTTTTTCATGTTTTAGGATTTTTTTCCCTACCGTAAAGTCCCTTGGCCTTTGGGTTGCAGCTTTGATTAAAGTGGATTTTTTCTTGGGCTTTTAATTAGATTTTCTTTTTCTTTAGCTCTTCATATGGAGATTGAGGCTGATGCTGACTGACACGTGGGTCAGTGGCATGATTACTTAGGATGAGACTAATGTGAACATTGAGTGGCTTGAACACAGTGTTCAGCATAGCTTGTGGGTGTTTCCATTTCTGCTGGAGGGCTATTTCCTGACTTAGAAGCACTGTCCTTAAAAAAAAAAGCACTGTCCTAAAATAAAAATAAATAAAATTCTTGGTTACTATGTTCATTGAAATCAAGGTGAGACATGAGAACTGGGTGACCTGTGGAAAACGACGTCTGTAAGTCCAGAAACAATGTTTTGCTCAGAGACGGGATGTTGATTTGATAGGAGAGAGTAAGGGTCTTTTAAGCACACTGTGTATGTGCTGTGTCATTCATGATTTTTCTTGCTTCACCAAAAATATCCTGAACCATGATAGCCTATGAGCATTATAAATAAGCTTGATGTATGTCTTCTAGTTAGCGGGAGAAGACCTGGGCCCCGATTCCACCTGTGCCGTGGACCCCGTGTATGATGAATTGCCCTGCCTCCCTAGCTCTTGGATGGCGACGGTGGTTACATACACTGAGATGAAAAAATAGATATGGAAATACTTTGAGAATGTAAATGTACTCTATAAATCTAAAGTACGTTAGTTTCCTTTTTCTTTCCCAGGAACTCAGGGCTCTTGGAGCCCACAATCTTTCCTTAATCTAGCAGTATTTATTTTCTGTAATGTTGCCAAGAGAAGTCTCCTGTCATCTTGATGTTTTTCTTGTGCCAGCACTACATGCAGATGTATTTGTTCCAAATATTTTTATGTAGGGACTACTAACTGTGCGGTAAGTGTTCAGCTGTAGTAGAGAACTACTGTTTTTAGGTGTTTTATCCTAAAATAAATACTTTTGTTTGCATTTTATGACAAGAGACATCAAAAAGACATTTTATGAGTGTGATAATACGTTGCCTTTTCTTTTTTTAACAAACTCCGCAATTTTTTAAATCCCAGAAATCTGTAAATATGCTTTTCTGTGGTGAATACAATGCGGATGGCGTCAATAGGTTGTTTGAGTTCGGAAAGGGAGCAGGTATTCGGTTTTCCTGCCACCTTAATCGCAGGCCTGTGAACTTTTAATATAAAGATTCAGAAAGAGCTAGAGTTAGGTTGTAGCCCCTGAAATGTCTTAAACCATTTTCTCTCTCAAGTTGCTTATTCCAGTCCAATTGTTCAGGAAAGAAGCTCTGAAGCTTTTTTGCTTGGGAGTCAGAGGTTAATTTGTAATTAAAACGGTTAACATTGGTTGTAATATCGGTCCCTCTTTGGGGAGGGGGGTGGACGGAGACTGTCCTGAATCAGGGGAGAGTTGTCTGGTTAAGTCTCTTCTCTAGGTGCTCATATAATTCGTTTTCTCATTTGGTTTGTATGTTTGGGGTAATTTCGCCTTTTAAGAAAGTGGCCATATTTTTGTCACTCCCTGAGAAGAGTATGAGTGCTGTCAAATTTCTTGCATCCCCGAAGTCCATTTTGCTTGTACGTAGTCATACGGTTTCTAGGATGCCATTTGCAAGCCATGCTGATGCGGGGCTGGCTTTGAAATCCAAGGCATCTTTTGAGTATCAAAGGACTGTAGGAGATGGGTAATGTTAAGGTTGCAAAATTCTTGCAGAGTACCACATGCCGTTGATATGCTTACTGTCGTGATTTATGATCCTCGGAAATTTAGCCTTTGATACAGCTGTCATCAAGGTGGGCCTCAGCTCTGTCTGTGCATTGCTCCGAAGTGATTCACTTTACGCTCCCGGTATAAAAATAGACCCCTGCTTCCCTGATGGATCACCCTCCCCCCAAGAGCTTCTGTAAACCTTCTTAAAATTGAGAGAAAATACGTGTAAGACACCACTAAAAAGAATCTCACCTCTGGGGTAAGTGTTAGAGATTTGAATGTTGCTAAAGCACCAAGGAGGGAGGGGTTTGACCTATTTTGAGCTCATCTGTGACACTTGTTTAGAAACCTCCAATGACACTGAGTTGGCACAGCTCATTTCTGAGGTTTGGTTTTTAACTTTAGGTTCAGTGACAGTCATCTCTTCATTTACAAGGTGATTGTCTAGGAGTAACTGGGCCCCCATGGTACCATGTCACAATCACTGTAGGACCCATTTACAGAGATGACCTATGGAGGGTTTTAGCCTCCTGCTCATCGTATTACCTTAAAAAGGAACCGTGGCCATTTGATGTAATTTTGGCCACAAGACCTGTTGTTTGAATTACATGGAATTAGAAGTCAGTATTTGAAGTTCTGTTTCATTGGATGTTATAAGAG
Organism: Panthera leo; assembly: GCF_018350215.1. Lineage (NCBI taxonomy): Eukaryota > Metazoa > Chordata > Mammalia > Carnivora > Felidae > Panthera > Panthera leo. The sequence goes on along the minus strand of NC_056686.1, from coordinate 6,167,611 downwards.
GGTCCATAAGAATAATGGATGACTATGAAGTTTTAGCCTAGTGCATAGCTAAAAGTATATTTCAGAGATGAGGTAAACCTGTCATGCTTGTGACTACCTGGTTTCTGCTGTGAATTATTGAGCTGATGTTTGTTTTTACTGTGTTATTTAAAATTTTTTTTAATGTTTATTTTTGAGAGAGAGCAGGGTAGGGAGGGGCAGAGAAAGAGGGGGAAAGAGGATCCAAAGTGGGCTCCACACTGACAGCAGCAAGCCTGATGTGGGGCTCAAACCCATGAACTATGATGAGATCATGACCTGAGCTCAGCCAGCTGAGCCACCTAGGTGCCCCAAACTGACGTTTGTTTTTAGATGCATGGAAAAAGCTATACGCTTGGTACTCTTTCAATTATATAAACTTAATTGGTTATAAAAATGTTACTTGGACTTCATTAAGTGAAGAAGGCTCTCTTCTAATTTATCTTTTTTCTGTGAAGCTTCACCTGTTCTGTTGATGATAAATTCTGAAAGAGCATTGTTCTAAGTTTATAGTGATGATGTACTTTATTTGTCCTTAAATGATTTCTGACAGAGCTTTTTTCCTTTGTATTTTCTGTTTTGCTTGAGTTTTAGAGAATTGTAGTTTGAAACTAATGTCTTTTTCTTCTCAAATACAGTATGCTTCCTTTTCTTCTCTTACAGTTTTTGTGTGTGTCTAAGAGCGATGTGTGTAATTTGGAAAAAAAAAAAAAAAGATCTTGAAAGAGTCATACTTTCCATGTACCTATACTAATCATGAAAAGGAAAACTCAGTCATTTTTCTAAAATGATAGACACAGTGATTAATAAGATCGACATAATGATATTTATAAAAATGGTCTGTAAATTCAGGCTTAGCTTCTGTGCAAAGGCTGCTCTCCTCCAAGTCTCCTTTTCTCTGGGTGGTCGGCTCTTAGGAAGGGAGGCTGTGAGTGGTACACTGGGCCATTCATTTGCCAGTACTGTTTCTAGTGTCTCTTACAGGGCACAGTATTAGGCACTGGGAGCACAAAGATAAATAAGTTGTGTCCCTGCAGTGACAGAGTTCATGAGGAAATGATGTGAATAAAATACAGTCTTAGAAGAACTTTAATAAAAGTAGAAACTTTATGCTCCCCCATAGCCCAGTGTGAGGTGTGCATGTGCCGTGGACATTTACATGGTACTTAGGGACAACTTACCTGTTAACAAATGGATTCTTCAGCCCCTCTTTAGGCGTCTACATTTATTGCGGATGTGTGGCCTGATGTAACCAGGGTGAGGTTTTCTTGTCACTGAAGTTTTCTAGGGAAGTAGAGGGTAAATCTCTTCTGGGAAAAGGTTGAGCACCCTAACCTTTGTCTTTCACTGAACCTGAAATACCTTTCTATATGTTTTGTTTACTTTTTTTTTTTTGTAACGTTTATTTATTTTTGAGACAGAGAGAGACAGAGCATGAACAGGGGAGGGGCAGAGAGAGAGGGAGACACAGAATCTGAAACGGGCTCCAGGCTCTGAGCTGTCAGCACAGAGCCCGACGCGGGGCTCGAACTCACGGACCGTGAGATCATGACCTGAGCCGAAGTCGGACGCTTAACTGACTGAGCCACCCAGGCGCCCCTGTTTTGTTTACTTTTAAGAACATGCTCTCAGAGCTTATTTAAAATAATTTTGTTCATTTTTCCCAAACCCCTGTTTTGGAAAAAAGAACTGTTTTTTTTTTTTTTTTCTTTTTTCTTTTTAATGTTTATTTTTTGAGAGAGAGCACAAGCAGGGGAAGGGGAGAGAGACAGAGAGACAGACAGACAGACAGAGGGTCTGAAGCGGGCTCTGTGCTGAGAGCAGAGAGCTGATGCGGGCTTGAGCTCACAAACGGGGAGATCATGACCTGAGCTGAAGTTAGGCGCTTAACCAGCTGAGCCACCCAGGTGCCCCAAAAAAGAACTCTTTTCTAATAAAGAATAAAGATTACTATACCAGAAGGAGTTAGTATTGCCCTTGACCTTCTCCTCTGCCTTGGAAACCTGCAGATTTTTTTTTTTTTTTTTTTTTTTTTGTGGACACATGATATAAGTAAATTAGATGCTGATCTGATTTGCATGTTTTCTTCGTTGGGTGGCAGGGGGCACAATATTTAATTTTTTAATTCATTCTCTCTGGCCAACCATTCTTCCTCCCTAAGTAAGAAGTAATGCCTGGCCTTTTTTTCCCCCTGGAAAATGGCCTACTTAGTTTTCAGAAAAATTGTGGTATCTCTGTATGGAGGATTTGAAGCATTGTTTAAAAATAAATTTACGGGACACACCTGGGTGGCTCAGTCAGTTAAGCATCTTTCGACTCTTGATTTTGGCTCAGGTCATGATCTTGCAGTTACATGAGTTCAAGCCCCGTGTCAGGCTCTGCGCTGACAGTGTGGAACCTGCTTGGGATTCTGTCTTTCTCTCTGCCCCTCTCCTACTTTGTGTTCTGTCTCTTTCAAATAAACTTAAAAAAAAATAAATTTGTTAGTATTAAATAATACAAGAACGACCTCAGGACATTGAAAATTAAAATCTAAGCTTTTAGTTATACCTATTACCTCCATATTTCTTATACTGGCACTAAATCTATTTATTCACCAAATTTATTTATTATTTATTTGTATTATTATTTACTATTTGCTAGATAATGTACAAAGTGCTTGGGAGACTTGTAATATAGTGGTACTTGCCTTCGTTAGGAATCAATCAGTCATTCAATCTTTTTTCTTCTGTTTAGGTTTTTTTTTGTTGTTGTTGTTACTGTTCCTTTAACTGTCTTGCATTGTCAGTATTTATGCTCTTTTTCCTGTCCCAGTGGAGCATGTAAATTAAGTCCCAATCATGGTGCTTAAACCTATAGCTCCAGAGAGAAGCAGCTGGCACTGAATTCTGCTTGGCTTAACTTTCCACCCAGGAACTGTCAGTGAGTCAACAGGTACAGGATACGTGTTTTCCAAGTTTAATACTGATATAAGTGGGATGTAAAAGAAATAAAAGTTATTACCTTTGCCCTCACAACTTAGGAGGCAAGCCTTGAAGAGTATATTTAGAGATCTAGAACAAAAGTGGAATATAGCCAACTACATATTGTATAGCATAAACATAAATATATGAATATATAGTCACATTTAGGTTAACTAGAGATTATTGTGGGTTAAAGTAATTGACTAAGTACTTATCCAGAAGCTAAGAGCCCGGCCTTAAAGAGTGGGTGCTGTTTGAATAGGCACTGGGAGAGCAGGTTCTGATGGTCTCAGCAGGGGGTCAGGTCAGCCTGAGGCAAGAAGGAGTGTGCTGTGTACTGAGTCCGGCAAGGGAAATCTTGCTGGAGTGAGGAATCTGTGGGCGGGAGTGGGGTGAGATACGTTAGGTGAGCCAAATGTTGGAGGCTTGGAATGCTAAGCGCAGAATTCGTGCTGGCACCTGAGAAGAACGGGATGCTTGGGTTGGGGGTAGAGGTAGGAACGTGGCAAGGCAGCCAGAGACTGTGAAGTCTGAGTACTTCTGGGTTAGGACGTGCACTGGCCAGGCCTGGGAAGGATGTGTTTGTGCACTTGTGTGCTGTGTTCACATTGTTTCCCATCCCTACTTGTATTTGGTCAGATGGCCAGACAGACTGAAGGGAAACCCAAGTAGCCACAGGACAAAATAGCCTTTGGCAAGTCTAAGTGGTTGGTTGAAGTATCACTGTTGGCTTTTACTTAGCATCATAATTCATAAAAAATAGAAAATTTACCAAAACTCCTATCACCAAATATAGATGTTATTTTATGGGTGTTACAGACTTAATTTACATGCTCCATTGGGACAGGTTTTTAAACAGATCATAAATCATAGTTTCATCTCTTTTCTTGCCTCCTACCCCAAACATCCACTGTTTCATACATATTCTTCCATCCCCAACCCTCTCGCCCCCCTTTTTGGCTGTCTCTTGTTTATTCTTCAGGTCTTAGTTTAGGCATGCTTTCATCAGGAAACCTGTCCTCACTCAGGGTTGTACCTAGCCGTGCTCTCCCATGACACCTGTACTGTCTGCCCTGGGCCCTCGCTTCTGATACTGCACTGTGATGGTACGCTCGGCCTCTGCTACCTGGGAGCTCAGAGAGCTCGGCCGCAAGGCTAATAGCTGTTGAGTCCTCATCTGCCAGGGTGGGCCAGGCCCACCCTGCTTAGGCCCCTCCTGCTTAGTCAGTGGAAAGGTTGGGCTTACTTATCATTGTAATTGAGTTTTTAAAATTTAACATCTCCTAAACACTTTTGTGCTTTTATGCATTCCTAACTATTGTTTATTATGGTCGTATGTTTTTAATGTTTATATTCCTTAAGTACTTCCCTGTTACTGGGCATTTTGGTTGTTTCCATTATTCTTTTTCCTCCATATCTATACCAGTACCATAAACTTGCTTGTACATACAGCACTTCTTTTTAATACTTCTAAATTAAAAATAAAGAAAACCATACCTAAGCACATATTTTTATTTATTGTATATTTTTTATTTATTAAAACATTTTTAAAAAATGTTTATTTTGAGAGGGGGGAGGTGCAGAGAGAGAGGGAGAGAGAGAAGCCCAGGCTGGCTCCGCACTGTCAACACAGAGCCCGATGAGGGGCTCAGACCCACAAACCTTGAGATCATGACCCAAGCTGAAATCAAGAGTCAGACACTCAATGGACTGAGCCGCCCAGGACTGAGCTACCTAGGTGCCCCAACCACATACTTATTTAAAAAAATTTTTTTTAATGTTTATTTATTTTTGAGAGAGAGAGATAGAGACAGAGAACAAGCAGGGAGGGGCAGAGACAGAGCAGGGCAGAGACAGGGCAGAGACAGAATCCCAAGCAGGCTCCAGGCTCTGAGCTGTCAGCACAGAGCCCAATGAGGGGCTTGAACCCACAAACCGTGAGATCACGACCTGAGCCGAAGTTGGACACGTACCCGACTGAGCCACCCAGGCACCCCATCACATACTTATTTTATAAAAGATGTGTGTGTTCATTTATACATTGTGTCTAACTTCATGGTGAGTGGCCTGTAAAATAGCATTTGTTTTTGCTCAGATTTCATTTTGAACAAGGAAAATATGCCTCTGTTCCAATTCAAAGTAAATTATAAAATGAGCAACTGTGATTGATGCCCAAATAGGGTAAGAGATGCTGATGGGGTGATGGGGTACTGTTTTAAGTAGGGTATTAAGGGACAGCTTCTCTGAAGAGGTGACATTTGAGCAAGGCCTTGAACAGGGTAAGGAACCATGCAGAGATCTGGGGATAGGGCATTCCAGGCAGAGAGAATACTAAGTGCAAAGTCCCAAGATAGGAGCCTGCTGGTGTGGTCAGGGAGCAGTGGAACAGCTCTGAGAGCTGTAGGAGGTGAGGTCAGAGGGAGAGGCACAGGCTGGGTCTGATAGGTCCTTGTAGACCATGGTAAGGTCTCTGCCTTTTATTTTATGCATAACGGGATGCTGCCGGAAGGTTTTGATCCAGGTGTGACAGTTTCTGATTTCTCTTTTAAAAAGATCCTGCTGTTGGGGTGCCTGGGTGGCTCAGTCGGTTGAGCGTCCGACTTTGGCTCAGCTCATGATCTTGTGGTCTATGAGTTCGAGCCCTGCGTCAGCCTCTGTGCTGAGCCCGGAGCCTGCTTTGAATTCTGTGTCTCCCTCTCTCTCCGCCCCTCCCCCTCTCGTACTCTGTCCCTCTCTCTCAAAAATGAATCAATGTTAAAAAAAAAAGATCCTGCTGTGTAAAAGTTAGACTGCTGCCAGCTGGAGGCTGGTGAGGAGGCCATTGCAGGAATCCCGGTGAGACGTGGTGGCTTGGACGGGTGGGGGTGGTGGAGGTGAAGAGTGCTCGTGTTTGGGATTTGGTAAAATGCCATGTGCTGAGAGGTGAAGTTTTTACAACTAGTTATAAAACAAGCCTAAGGCAAAACCTCGCATTGAAAATGAATTAATAGTGTTTTAAATGCCTTTCTCTTCAGAGTATCTGGTAGATTTTATATCCTTGAAATTACCGAACTGCTTCAGTTGGGGAAAGGAACCAGTCAAGGTAAGGGCTGGGACTGGGTTGTATTGTTAATCCACTTGCTGATGGAATAAGAAAGATTCCATAGCAGCAGATGTGCAAATTTTCATCTGTAATGGCCATTTATTTAATATAAAAGGTATGTCTGAAGAATTATGCTTGGATAAATTATATACTGAATTCTGGTGCTTAGTGTGATTGTGTTCAACTTGACCTGTTCAGCATTAACTGTGAAATATGTTGCAGCAATAATAAGGAACGCAATGGGTGCCTTTCTGCTGTTATCAAAATCCATTAACAAGTTTTGCTGTGCTTGACTGCTTTTCAATGTTACGCTTTATGGTTCATACCAAAGCTGTAGATGTAAATGACATCCATTCCACAACGGTTTCTAAGGCCGTACAAACTGTGATGTTGTATTTGGAGTAAACATCTGTTTACTCCATAGGAATGATAGATGCTAGACAGGTTATGGTTTGCTTTGGTTCTACTTCTCTACTTTGCATAGGATTTTAGCCAGGTAGAGAAAAGTATTTCACAGTGTTCTTGAGCTTTGTGAAACTACCTTGGTTTATGTGAATGTTCTGCATGGAAGGCCACTATTCTTTATTTTTTATGCTAGTTTAGCCAAGGGCATCCTTTAGTGTAGGAGGTCTTGTGAAAGTGGGCAAAGCACTAAATTGAAGCGGAGTGTCTTTTTTGGTAAAAGTTGGTTTTAGGAGTATGAAATTTAAACTTACGGTATCTGCTGTTTGCAAAATGCAAGATATTAAGTCATGGTGTTGAGTGTTTATTGGTTTTTGTTTGCTTTTCTAGGGTTGGGGTTTTTTTGTTTGTTTGTTTGTTTGTTTTGAATAATCTCTACACCCAACGTGGGGCCTAAACTCATGACCCCCAAGATCAAGAGTTTTATGCTTTTGCAACTGAGCCAGCCAGGTGCCCCTAGAGTTGGGGTCTTTAATGATAGAGTTTTAGAATCTTATTTTCCATAGCTACTTAAAGATTTAGAACAAAGATTAGGAGCTTTTTTGGGATCCCTTTATTAATCTGGGGAAAACTGTGGACTTTTCCCAGAAAAAGACATGCACACATTCGTGCAACAAACAGATATATTCAGCATATGTCTATCAAATGGTTACTCTCCTGTCAGGCATGGTTATTAGATGTTTAGGATACATAATGAAAAAAATCCAACAGTCCCCACACTGTGCCCCTGTGGAGCTTATATTCTAGTAAAGTCAGCAAGCAATAAGCATGATACATAAGAACATTGTGGAGTATATTAGGATATGGTAAGTGCCGTGGAAAAAATAGAATACAGGAAGGGAAGAATAGCCGTGGCTCTGATTTAAATATGGAAGTAAGGATCGGCCTGATAGGATGATATTTGAACAAAAGGTTAAAGATGGCACACCAGTTAGCCATGCAGAGTTCTGGCTTTGGAGCTTTCTGTGGCTCAAATGAGGGGAATGCCAGCACAAAGACCAACAAGAAGAGTGGTGTGTTAGTTTCTGGGAGCTGCTGTAACAGTAACACCGGTGGGTGACTTAAAATAATGGAAATATATTCTCTCCTATAATCCAGAGGCTCTGAGGGAGGAGGGATCTATGCTCCTCCCCTGGCTTCTGATGGCAGCCGGCAGCCTGTGGCAGCCCGTGGCAGTCCGTGACAGTCCTCGGCTTTCAGACACATCATCTGTCCTCACACCTCTTCCTGTTTCATCTTCTTCTGCTTGTCATTGGGTTTAGTGCCCAACCTAAATCCAGGATGATCTCATTTCAGGATTCTTAATTATATCTACAAAGACTGTTTTTCCCAATAAAGTCACATTCCACAGGAACTGGGGGTTAGGATCTGGACTTACCTTTTTGGGGACCACCATTCATGTGTATTGATTCCTAAGATAGATACAACTGGTAGTATGTACTGGTAAGGGGGTAGGGGCAAGTAGGTCTCTGGTGCCCCTGGGGTCCTCTTAAGGACCTTGCAGAAATTGAACTGGGAAGTCTTTGGAAGGTTTTGAGCAGGGATTTGACAAGTGATTTGCATTTTAAAGGGATGTCTCTGACTGCTGTGTTGACTACAAACTGGGGCCAAAGGATGGGGGTGAGGGCACAGGTGGGAGGCTATTGTAATAAATAATCTACATGAGAAATGATGGTGGCTCAGACCAGGGTGGTAGTAGTGAGGGTGGTGAGTGTTTGGCTTCAGGACATATTTCAAAGGTAGAATAATGGTATTTTCTGGTGAATTTTCATGTCGGGTAGGGGTGAAAGCAGTCAAGAATGATTCCAAGGTGGGGTGTCTGGCTGGCTCAGTTGGTAGAGCATGCGACTCTTGATCTTGGGGTTGTGAGTTCAAGCCCCATGTTGGGCAAAGAGCTTACCTAAAAGAAAAAATAAATAAATATAAAGACTGAGCTACTTCAAAAAATTAAAAAAAAAAAAAAAAAGAATGATTTCAAGATTTTGGGACTAAGCCAGAAGGATGCGGTTATCAGAAGCTAGTATGGGAAGGGTATGGTTAGAGCAGCCTTTTTGGGGAAGATTAAGAGCTTAGGTTTGGATATTGAGTTTAAGGTAAGTAGTAGATTGCAGAGTGGAAATGCTGAGCAGACAGTTTTAAGACAGTAGAAGAGTCTGGAATTAGGTGAGAAACCTGGATTGTAAATACATAGTTGTAGTTATTGGCAAATGTAATTAAAGCTGGGAAATTGGAAGAGATCACAACAGGAATACAGAGAAAAGGTCCAAGAACTAAACATGGGGCATTAAAAGGTCTGAGAGAAGAACAGTCTACAACAAAAATCACCAAGAAGAGATCAGCATAAAAGGAAAAACCAAGAGAGCATCTTGGAAGCCAAGTAAGAAAAAAGGGAGAAAGTGTTAAAAGTCTGCTAAATCAGGTCATCCGGATGGAAAATTGATCACTGGATTTAGCAATGTTGAGGTTGGAGATGAACGTGACAAGATTAGTTTCAGTGGGTTGGGTCAAAACCTTATTGGAGTGGATTTAAGAATGAAAGAAGAATTTGAGAGAATGAATATAGCACCTTTTTGAAGGATATTTGCTGTAGGAGAATAGCAAAACAGGGCTGTAGGTAGTTGAAGACCTTTTTTTTTTTTCCAGATAGGAGAAATAATAGTGCAGAAGTAGCTTGCTGCTTCAGAATTTTAATTTCAGGGGATTAGTAGGTCCACTGCATCCCTCTGTGAACCTGCAATTGAGAAATTCTTGGCCTTTAGCTTGTCAGTATCACCATGCGGCAGCATCCTCACTTCCTCCCTCAAGATGGCCCTTTGGTATTAAAGAGTTTGCATGGCCTAGGGATTAGATCACAAAGAATGAGAATTCCTGTTTCCATTCTTTCTTATAAGGAGTAGGCCTTGGTGCAAATTACTTACCTTACATTAAAAAAATTTTATTCTTGGGGCGCCTGGGTGGCGCAGTCGGTTAAGCGTCCGACTTCAGCCAGGTCGCGATCTCGCGGTCTGTGAGTTCGAGCCCCGCGTCAGGCTCTGGGCTGATGGCTCGGAGCCTGGAGCCTGTTTCCGATTCTGTGTCTCCCTCTCTCTCTGCCCCTCCCCCGTTCATGCTCTGTCTCTCTCTGTCCCAAAAATAAATAAAAAAAAATTAAAAAAAAAAAAAAAAATTTTATTCTTCACTTAGTCCTTACAGTGGCACTGTTCTACATGCATTTAATCTTTACAGCAATCCTATGTATTTTTTTACAGTGTTGGGGAAGTGGAGACACAGAAAGACTTGGTAACTTGCTGAAAGTCACCCAGCTGGGAAATGTATAGCCAAGGTTTTTTTTTTTTTTAAAGATTTTATTTTTAGGGGCGCCTGGGTGGCTCAGCGGGTTAAGCATTCCACTCTTGATTTTGGCTCAGGTCATGATATCATGGTTTGTGAGATTGAGCCCTGCATTGGGCTCCATGCTGATGGTGCAGAGCCTGCTTGGGGTTCTCTCTCTCCCTCCCTCTCTGTCCCCCTCCCTCCAATAAATAAATAAACTTAAAAAAAAAAAAAGATTTTTTTTGTAAGCAGTCTCTATACCCAGCATGGTCTCAACCTCACCACCCTGAAATCAAGAGTCACATGCTTCTCCTACGTAGCTAGTCAGGTGCCCCCAGATCCAAGTTTTGAACCCAGACAGTGTGACTCCAGAGTCTGTGTTCCTAACCATTGTACTATGCTTCCTCTCATAGTTCTTTAGTTGTGGTTGCTAATAAAGTATGTTGAGTGTAGGGTGAGGCAAGTGGGATGGAGGTGGTCGGTGTCGAAGGACAAATGATGCTTTTGGGGTCTTCGAGATTTTCATCTGAAAGATTTTGTAAAAGAGGCAATGTCCTCATAGATTTGTCCCGGCTCACATATAATGAGTACTGTAAGATTCTTTTCATTTTTTTAAAGATTCATTTATTTATTTAAGTAATCACTACACACAACATGGAGCTCAAACTCAAAACCCCAAGATCATGAGTCGACACCTGTGACTGAGCCAGCCATATGCCCCTGAATATTGTAAGATTATAATAGATTTTATTATAGGGCTTGAAAATAGCTGCTTTTCTTACAGCAGATTGGCAAGCATCCTTTTCCATTGTATACTGGCTGTTGGCTGGCACAGAGATCTGCACTGTTTCCAGCGGGTGAAATTGCTCCCTCTCCACCTGTACTTTACTTTCTGGTTCCTTTGACAGTAAGGCTTGATATGTCGGTGTACCCTGGATGGCATTGTTCTGTTGCATCAGATGACCTAAATTACTGGCTCTCTTTGGTGTAGAGTGGTGGTTCAAGTACGCCTTTGGGGCCCTGGAGTTAAAATGGGTGATTCTGAGTCATTGTGGCTTGAGCATGTCACTAAGGATTTCTTGATCCAGTTGGATAGTGCAGATTCTGTTTGCTTCGGTACAGCTTAGGCATGTTCTTCTCTCTGTAATCTCTCCCCAGGAATCGACTAGCCAGGGCCAAAGAGGAGCGGAAGTAATACACACGAGGGTACTGGAGCCCAGAAGGATAGATGATCATTTACCCCAAGGTGGAAGTCAAATTGGTGATTGAGCTGACATTAGAACCCAATTTGCTTAATGTTCAGGTTAATGCTTTAAAAAATGAATGGGTTACTTTGAAAAAAAAAGTTTATTTTTGAGAGAGAGAGAGAGAGAGAGAGAGAGAGAGGGAGAGCGTGCGCGAGCACAAGCAGGGGAGGGGCAGAGAGAGAGAGGGAGACACAGAATCTGAAGCAGGCTCCAGGCTCTGAGTTGTCAGCGCAGGGCCCAACATGGGGCTCGGACCCACAAACTAACTGTGAGGTCATGACCTGAGCCGAAGTCGGATGCTTAACCAACTGAACCACCTAGGCACCCCAAATGGGTTATTTTAAAAAATACAAGCACTGCCATGCAGTTACCTAATTTTCATCCTTATAACAAATGCATAATGCTCCAAATGTTTTATTTTTATTATTATGAGTAGCACTATATAGATTTTTTTTCATTCAGTAAATATTGAGTGTCAACTTTCTGAGGATTTGGTAATGAATCAGTAGGAAAAAATGTCTGTTCTCCTGGAACTTATAACAGATTGGTGTCTTCTCATATTTACAATTATTAGTGTAGAGTATGAGTGAGTTCTTGTTTATTACAGATAAAATTGTTCAATAACTGTATTTCTGAACAAGATTTTAAAAAACTGTATGTAAAAATGAAGTCTTCTAGTGGTACCTGGGTGGTTCAGTCAGTTAAGCATCCGACTCTTGATTTTGGCTCAGGTCATGCTCTCGTGGTCTTGAGATCAGCCCTGTGTTGGGCTCTGTGCGGTGTGGAGCCTGCTTAGGATTCTCTCTCTCTTCCTCTGTCCCTCCCCCGCTTACATGTTTTCTCTCTCTCTCTCTCACTCACTCAAAAAAAAAAAAAATGAAGTCTTCTAAAGTATTTATTTTCTTTGATTAAAATGTATAGTGTTTGCCCCCTTATACACAAGTGCTATTAAAAATTAAAATAAATAGGGACCTCTAAAAGAAGTATTTTAAGTATCATCAATTCTTGATAATTAAAGAACTTGGTTAATTGGTTTTTTTCACTAATTAGATAAAATGTATAAACAGGTCTTGTGATTTTTGGCATGGCTGAGAAATTCTTCAATTTTTTGAGACTTAACAGATAAGATCTATAGTAAAGTCAAATTTCAGGTTGCAGAGTTGACTAGTAATTTCTCATGCCTTGCTTTGTGTGAGTCTCCCATCATCCTGCTTTCATTTCTGGAAATTTGGTAGGAATTTGAGTGTATGGCATTAGATGTGAATCAGTTCACTCTAAGAGGCCCGGTTTGAACTTTGAGTCAGTGAAGTGTGCCTATGTTTAGTAATACAGACAGGCTCCTTTAAAAGAGTTATAACCAAATCTCAGATTGAAAGAAAGTAGATGGTCTGTTCTAAGCATGCATTAAGAAACTGCTTTCTGTAGCTGACTACAGCAGAAAGACTGTTAAGACAAGTCTGTGCAGGGTGATCCCTATGAGAATTATTTTGATACCTTAATAGTACACTCATTAGGTAAATTTTATATAATGACTGATACTTGAGGTGAATCACTTCTTAGCTGTTTGTTTAGTATGTTGACTATAACTACTTAAAAAAATTGTTTTTTGATGTTTGTTTGTTTTTAAGAGAGACAGAGCATGAGCCGGGGGGCAGGGGTGAGAGACAGAAAGAGAGGGAGACACAGAATCTGAAGCAGGCTCCAGGCTCTGAGCTGTCAGCACAGAGCCCGACGTGGGGCCTGACCCCACAAGCCATGAATGAGATCATGACCTGAGCTGAAGTTGGGTGCTTGTCCGACTGAGCCACCCGGGCACCCCTGACTATAACTACTTTACCCATTCTTCAAGAGAGGTGGTATTATTACTGATTTCCAGGGAGAGGAAATGGAGATTCAGAGAGGACTTGCTTCTAACAGTATCAGATTTGGGGTCCAAACAAAGATCTTGGGGCTTGCTAGTTGAAGCTTTTTCTGCCATTCCATATACCTTTTCTTAAAATTATGGCACATTTTGTACTAGAATGACCTGTCTGAAACAGTATTTTTCTTTAATTTCATTTAGAAAATAAAATATTCATTTTCTTCTGTTTTTCCGTTTTATTGACACTTTCCTTCAGGAAGTTCTAAAAACTGAACGTAAGCTACTTTTCCTCCTCTCTCCTCTCCTCTTTCTCCCCTGACCTCCACCACTACAAGGATATATACTGCCACCCTCCTGCCCCCTTCTCCTCCTGCATTCTCCCTCCTCCCCACTTTCCTCCCGTTCCTTTTCTTCTTCTTTTTTTCCCCTCTTCCCTTTCACAATTAGTTCCATTCTAAAACTTTTTTTAATGTTTATTTTTATTTTTGAGAGAGAGAAAACGAGTGGGGCAGGGGCAGGGAGGGGGGGGGGACAGAGGATCAGAAGCGGGCTCTGCACTGCAGCGACACAGGGCTCAAACTCACAAACTGTGAGATCATGATCTGAGCCGAAGTCAGACGCTCAACCGACTGAGCCACCCAGGTGCCCCATTATTAAATTTTAATAGTATAAAATGTAAGAAAAAAAATATTCATTGACACTGGATAATATGTTTTTTTCTAGGAGGGCAAAGAGAAAATCTGGATTTCTCAGAGAAGCCAATGCCTTCCAGAAATTGAAACAGCCATATAACTTACTGTTTTAAGTAGGTTGCAGTGTAAATGTTAGCAGATAAAATATTGATAACTTTCTTGCTCTAGTTAGAATTCCTTCAGAGGTTCAAGTGCTTATTGGCTTCACTCAGAATGAGTAGTTCTAATTTTTGACTTTGATGTTATTTTAACATTCAGTAAGAGAGAACGTGTTTAAGTGGAAGGTCAAATATTGATGGTGTGTAGAAAGGGGAAAGGAAAACTTATCTTTAGATTTGTTAAATTGTTCATTATCTACTTAAAATGATACCGTTTTAGGGGAAGAAAGTATCTGATAACTTCGATGAAGTAAAAAATTTAGAAAGTTACTAAGCACTTAAAGTGGATTCATTTTAGGAAATTTACATAAGAAAAGGTTTGTGAAAATAGGATATATTGTTGTATTTTGGATGATAAGCAGATATTAAGAACTTTGGGATTATTATAGTTTGTATGAAACCTATCAATTTGATGTTTACTTAAATCGTATGTTGAAATTATTAACTGCATTTTCAACTAAAAGATTTCTTAAACAGAAGTGTAGCTTTGGTTTGAGAAGCAGTGTGACTGGTGGTCACAACTTTGAAGCCCAGACGCCTGGGTTCAAATCTCCACTCTGCCAGTAGTAGTTTTAATATTACTGAGGAAGTTGCTTCACTTCTCTGGACCTAGGTTTCCTCATCTATAAAATAGGGACAATAATAGTACCTACCTTGTGGGATTGCTGTGAGAATTAGGTGAATTAATATGTACAGAGTGTAAGTAAGTGATGAGAGAGGTCAGATGTTCCAATGCTTATCGAACACCTTCCACGAATATTTGAGGCTAGGTGCTAGGAAACACAGATGTTGGGAAGATTGAAAAAGATTTAGGGAGAAGAGGTGAACGTTATGAGGGGAGGTAGGGGAATTAGAGAGTTCAGATGATTGAATTCTCTGCTGGAACAATGGAGCGATTCTGAGGAAGAGCAGATGAGCGTTGTACTATTCAAGAGTTAAAATACATGGCAACACCGGCACAGTTCTGTGATTATCTCCTTGAGACACCCTCCTTTACATATTGGAACACATGTTCTCCTTTACATAATGGAATAATAATTCTGGCTTGATTCTTATTTTATTTTATTTAAGTTTATTTGAGAGAGAGCGCTCGGGCGGGGGAGAGGCAAAGAGAGAGGGAGAGAAAGAATTCTAAGCCGGCTCCTCACTGCCAGCATGGGGCCCGATATGGGGCTCGATCTCATGCACTGTGAGATTGTGACCTGAGCCGAAAGCGAGAATTGCACACTCAACTGACTGACCCACCCGGGAGTCCTCTGATTCTTTTTTTCTTTTTTTTAATGTCATTTGAAGCAAGTTAGGTTGGGTATAGTTTTTAGATATTTTACTAAAATGAGGGGAGAAATAGGAAACTCCAGAGGCAGCGAGAATAAACCAGAGGGAGTAGAAATGAAACCTGAAAGATGATGACTGGAAGAAAAGGGGATCAAAGGAAGAAAGGTTCTGTTGAGGCTGGAGGACAAATGTATCCAAGTGTTCAGGCTTGCTGGGGGCCGTGGTCAGAGGGTGGAGTGTGTGTGTGTGTGTGTGTGTGTGTGTGTGTGCGTGTGCATGCGTGTGTGTGTGTTGTGGAAGGGTGGTTGTGGAAGTCGATGGTTTCAAGGCAGGGAAGGTAGAGGTCATTGGAGATGCGGTACCTAGAAACCAGACAGCTCACAGTTAGATGGGTACCCTTTTGTTGCCATCACCCTGACTACGGTAGGACCTGGTGAGAAGGGAGAAGAGCAGATGTTAAAGACTTCTGTAAACGGAGGGGAAGGACCACCCAGAGATCACTCTTGTAACAAACACTCTGTGGCATTTCTTCTGTGCAATTCCTCTTTCGTTATCTTTGAATATCATTGATGGCATATGTGTATACTATTTTGTAACTTTTTATTTTAATTTTTTAAAGTTTATTTATTTTGAGAGCGAGCATGAGCAGGGGAGGAGCAGAGAGAGAGACAGAGAGACAGAGACAGAGAGAGAGAGAGAGAGAGAGAGAGAGAGAGAGAGGGAGAGAGAATCAGAAGCCAGCTCTGCACATGTCCGAGTGGAGCCTGATGTGGGGCTCTGTCTCACAAACTGCAAGACCGTGACCAGAGCTGAAATCACCAGCTGAGCCACTCAGGCGCCCCCTTAACTTGCTTTAAACATAAGTTTTACATTTTCCTTATGACATCAAACGGTAATAGTTCATTGTGTAAAAGTCAGAAAATGGAATTAAAAAGAAGAAACTCGAACTGCTAACGTTAGCTCTTTGTGCTACACTCTCCCGGAGTTTTTCCCTACATAGTCAGTATAAATATATTTTGAAAATGGTATCACATTATATACCTATACTTGTATGTGTGTGTGTGTATGTGTATATATACACACATATTTGTGTGTGTGTGTGTGTGTGTGTATGTATTTCAAGTAATCTTTGCACCCAATGTGGGGCTCAAACTCACAACCCCAAGATCAAGGGTCGGATGCTCCATCAACAGCGAGCCAGGCTCCCTCACATTAGGTATATTTTTGTAATTACTGCATATTCAATAAAGTATGAGTATTTTCATGTCATTCAATGTCAGTAAATATACTGTCAGGGTTACTTTTAATAACTGTAGTGTTCTAAGAATCTGCTATAATTTACTGACTGAATCCAATTGTTATTAAGCATTTCTAACATCTGTTTTGCTCACCTAATTGTGTATCGGGTCTTTAAATTGATATGGTTCATAATGGTTGCGTAGTGTTTTGGTGTATGGAGGCGCTGAGAGTTGACAGTAGTGAAGGATGGTTTTTAGCCATGGACCTGATTGACGCATAATTTATGGAGGCCAGTTCAACCCTGTAGTTATGGCCATACACATTAACATTATATTTGTGATATGAACTCTTCAGGGATTTTGGAGGTGTTTTTGTTTTTGTTTTTTTTGTGGTAGAGGAAATTAAGCATATCAGCCTGGTTCTCTGTGTCATTTCCTGGACCAGAAGATTTATATTGAAGATGCTGGATGCTTAACAGTTTGGAATTCATTTTGCCATGTTTACAGCAACATATTCTCATTTGCCTTCCTTCAGTGAAAAAGGGTAAATAATCACTGACTTTTTTTCCTTAATTAAGCATTAAAAGCCAAATTGGGCATTTACATGTTAGGAAAATCATGACAATGACATAAATTGCCTTGCATTTTCTTGTGTGATGTCCTTGGGAACAGTACATGTGTTTTGCAGAATGCTTTGATTGAAAATATTTACACAGAAAATGAGCTTGCAGTATGAACACATTGAAATAACTAATTTATCACCCCTAAAATACATCTCAGTGACTACAGTATCCAAGGAGTCCTAAAAGCTGATTCTAAAGATAGGCTTGGATTGGAGAGACTGACTGCTGAGTTTTCACATTACTTCTTCAGAGCACTTTTCTGAAATGAGTTTTTTACTTATTTGTTAACTTGTTCATTGTTTGTACATGACTTCATATTCACCAGTATATCCCCAGTCCCAGTTAATGAAAATTGTTAAATGAGTGAATTGTATTAGATCAGTTCTCAATCCATTTAAATTACTAAAGAATTGACTTCTTTAGGAGAGTAATTTTCCAGATACACATGAGTAAATTGAAGCCAAGAGAGTTTATCTGGGGTGTTCTGGTGATGTAGAAGGATAATCTGGGAGTCCTCCTTCTCCCTAAATAGTATTCTTCCCTCTGAATCACCTAGGTAACAGCCACAACTCTGCCATTTTGACCATTTCAACCATTCCATGTTTTTCTTGATTCTTTTCTTGATCCCGAAATTGTAGTTCTTATTTTGGTGCTACTTTGATGTATCTAGGACAGCACTGTGCAATAGAAATTATAATGTGAGCTTTAACTATGAGCCATATATATAATCTTACATTTTCTAGTAGCCTTATTAAAAAAAAGATAGAAGGGGTGAAATTAATTTAAATATTTTTTTAATTAAAAAAATTTTGTTAATGTTTATTATTTTTGAGAGAGAGACACACACAGAAAGCAGGCAGGGGAGGGGCAGAGAGAGAGGGAGACACAGAATCCGAAGCAGGCCCCAGGCTCTGAGCTGTCAGCGCAGAGCCTGACACGGGGCTCGAACTCACAGACTGCGGTATCATGACCTGAGCTGATGTTGGCCACTTAACCGACTGAGCCACCCAGGTGCCCCTAATTTAAATATTTTTAATGTTTTTTAAAAAAGTTTATATTGGGAGAGAGAGCACACAAGCAGCAGGGGTGGGGCAGAGAGAGAGGGAAAGAGAATCCCAAACAGGCTCTGTGCTGGCAGTAAAGACCCCAACTCAGGGCTTGATTCCATGAACTGTGAGATCATGACCTGAGCTGAAATCAAGAGTTGGATGTTTAACTGACTGAGCCACCCAGGCACCCGAAAAGGGGTGAAATTAATTTTAACAATTACATTTTATTTAACCCGTTATGTCTGGAACATTATTTTAGCATCTGGAACATTATTTTAGCATGTAAATAATATAAAGATTACTAGTGAGTTTTTTTACATTGTTTTTCATACTAAGTATTTAAAAGCCAGTGTGCTGGATTTTACATTTATGTCTCAGTTTGGATTAGCACACTGCAAATGCCCAGTGTGGCTAGTGTTTACCATATTGGACAATGCAGATCTAAGGAATCATTTAGAAACAAAACTGAGAACCAAAATGCTAATAATATAGGTAATGGCAAAGATATCCATTTCATAGCCTTGGTATAGATAGGTTCATATAATAATAAATAATACTTTTTTGCTGCAGGCCGAATTTATACATTGAATTGGTATTGTTTAACCAAGATAATAAAAACATATTATTATAGGTGTTTTAGAAATCCAGGAACTCTGAAGCTTGGTCACATCTAGTCCCTCCTTTTTATTTGTTCATTCATTCATTTATTTATTAATTACAAAAAAAAATTAATGTTTATTTATTTTTGAGAGACAGAGAGAGAGCATGAGTGGGGAGGGGCAGAGAGAGAGGGAGACACAGAATCCAAAGCAGGCTCCAGGCTCTGAGCTGTCAGCACAGAGCCTGATGTGGGGCTCAAACTCACAGACCGCGAGATCATGACCTGAGCTGAAGTCAGACGCTTGACCAACTGAGACCCCCTCCTTTTTAAATATAAGAAAAAAGTGATGGAGAATATCTAATTATATCTGTAATATTTAATTAATTGCATGAGGGGGAAAGAGATCTGAAGCATCCAGCCCAGTATTAACATTGTTAGATCTGGGTGGTAAGTACATGGTGTTCCTTATGTTTTCTAATACTTGTCTATGTGTTTTAAATATTTCATGAGAAAATTTAAAGATGTGAAAAACTTGATTCATAAAGGTAAAATGTGAACGAGACATGGTGATGTGTTATAAATTCTGGAAGTGATGCTTTGCTGGTACTTTTTCATAGTGATGGTATCGTTTCTTTTTCCTCCAGTTAATAGTGAGTTGCAGAAAAATGGCAACTTCCGTTCAGCAACTGCTTTCTGTGGATGAGATTTGTTATGAAAGACATGCCATCTGGATATGATTTAATGTAATTTCATATTAGAGCTATAGCATTTCAAAGAATGGAATATTTCTTAGACATCTCTGTTTAAACAGATGTTTGACTTGAAGATCTTTAAACTGAGATGTCAAGTAATACTGACATTTTTGAAGTTTAACAATTTTTCAAACTTTTTTTGGCAATTCAGTCAAAAGAACTTTTTTATTTATTTGATATTATATTAAAGATATAGGTCAGATACTCACTTTTTCAGTATAAATAGGACTTAGTAGGAATCTCAAGTGTATTTTGTAAAATTTTATTTGTAATGATGCTTCAAGAGGATAAGGTGAAACAGAGTATCGTATATCAGGAACAAAATATTTGAAGTAACAGTTGGTTTCAGCCCAATGTAGAAATAGGTTATAAGTGAAAAAATATATATATACCATATACACCAGAGATAGAAAAGGGGAGAGGAAGTTACAGTTGACAATTAGGAATTGTATATACTTAAGCTGTATAGCGGGTGATTTGATACACATATACATTGTGAAATAATCACATTGAAACTAATAATTAACATATTCATCACCTCAGACAGTTAACCACATTTTTTTGTTGTTTTCTGGCAAGAACACACAGGATCTTAACCTTCTTAGCAAATTTCAAATATACCAGAAAGCATTGTTAACTTGGTAACATTGTTGTACATTCCTAGAAATAACTTTTTTCATTCAATAAATGTTTGTTACTGAGTGTGTATTTTAATATAAAATAGTTGAAGCCTCTACCTTTGTGGAATTTATAGAGGTGACAGCTGTTTGCATTTTGGTGTCTTTTCTTCCAATCTCTTTTTCTAGTCTTATGTATCAGAAAATTGGGGTCATGTTCTTATACATACAGTTTTGTATCTTTTCCTAAAACAGCATTTGCAACATCAATAATTTCTCACGGTATTAAAATCTTTGAAAACCTCATGTTAAAAGAGCTTCCTACTGTGATCTTTTTTCTTAGTATAAAAGTATATATTGCTAATTATAAACTTTATATGAATAGAACTGCATAATTTAGCAAACAAAAGTTTCTAATAGATGTGAATTCCAAAACGATGAATGTTAGTACGTTGGCATATCTGTATATCTAACTTTTAAAAAAAATGTTTTTTTTATTTTGTGAGGGAGAGGGTAAGCACGAGTGGGGAGGGACAGAAAGAGGGGGAGAGAGAATCCCAAGCAGGCTCCATGCTGGCAGCATAAATCCCAACACAGTGCTTGAAATGTGAGATCGTGAGCTGAGCTGAAATCAAGAGTCGGACGCTTAACTGACTGAACCAGCCAGGTGCCTCTATTTCTTTTTCTATAAAAACATATATCCTATGCCTTTGCTGTCCTTTTAAATTTACAGAAACAGCGTCGTACTCTACATTCTGTACTGTAATTTACTTTTTTGTACTTAACTACAAATTCTGAGCTTTTTTCCGTATTGGTACACACATAGCCTATCTGTTTTTGGTAACTATATTCCATAGTATGGCACATTAATGTCGTAATTTAGCTAGTTCGCTCTTGGTGGGTGTTGAAGGCTTTGTCTGGGTTTTGCTGTTGTGAACAGTGGTGCAGTTAGCATCCTTGGCGATGTTTTTACATAAGCCTGTGGGTATTTTTGTAGGGTAAATTCCTAAAAGAATTACTGAATCAAAAATTAGATGCATTTTGAATTTTAATAGAAATTGCTAAATTAGCCTCCAAAAAGATCGTGCCAGTTGACATTCCTGTGGGCAGCGTATCAGCCATAGCTTTTTAAAACGCGGCATTTACGGAGTGCTTGCAGTGTCCGTAGTACTCTTCGGCGTCGGTGCGGTCCTTCTCACGTTCTTGAGGTGCTGGTAGTCAGTCCGCGGAGGAGAAGACTGAGGACACGGCTAGTAAGCAGAAGGACTGCAAGGAAACCGAGGCCATCTGCTTTCCAGGCCTGTGCTCTTAATCATTGGGTGACATTTCCTCTTAGATCTGCATCTGACCAAAACTTCTGTTGCGTTTTGTGTCCGTGAGAAAGTCAAGTCCTAATTATTTGTAATCTGTGGGGGCATGAGCCCTTCTGGTCAACTGTCTTTGAACAAAACGAAGTACCCACTCTGTGTCAGGTGCTGTACCTTGCAACAACATCTTGCTTAGTCTTCACGGGAATGTTCTGAGGTAAGAGTGTTCATCTAGCCGGCCCATAAATGCCTTTTATTTTCTTTGGTAGAAAACTCTATTGCACCGTCCCATACGGTAGCCGTTAGCCTCCTGTAGCTACTTAAATTTAAGTTAATTAAAATTAAATAAAAAATTTGGTTCTTCCCTTGCTCGCACTAGCCACATTTCGAATGTTCGGTAGCCACACGTGGCCGGTAGCTGCTGTGTTGGATGGTGCAGATAGAGAATATTTCTGTCATTGCTGAAAGTTCCATTGGACGGCACCGGTCTAGAACCCTGACTTAGGAGTTGAGAAAAAAGGACATGGAAGTGATAATGAAAGTATTGTGAGTAAATGGTATTTTTATTTTCTTCTGGAAGAGATACAGTGTCTTACACTTCTTTACTAGAAATAATTTTTTGCCATGGTCAGGATTAGAGTGCAGAAGTGCTCCTCTTGAAGTATATTATGTAAATAGATTTTCCTTTGGTTATTTCTATCTTTAAATTATGGCTAGAAATCAGAATTCTAGAAACATGTTCTGTTTATTCCTCAGACTAACCAACTGCATATAACATTTGGGAGAAAGTCATGCTAACTAAGTGAAGAAAAGGCATCATTCGACTGGGTGCCTCTGTGAGGTTGTGGTCTCCTCACTCCAGACTAGGTCTGTGACAGTCCCGGCTTGCCCTTCTCTATCCCGTTTGCCCATTCTTTTGCCATCACTTTTATTTGAACTGTTCATTAGGCCTTGTAGAGTCTTTCTTTGTTTTCTTTTGTGTTTTTTTTTTTAAGTTTATTGGTTTTGCATGAGAGAGAGAGAGAGGGAGGGAGGGAGAGAGAAGGGTGGGGGAGAGAGAGAGAGAGAGAGACAATGAATGAGCAGGGGAGCTGGATGCTTAACCAACTGAGCCACCCAGGCGCCCCAACCCCTAAATTTAATTTATAAACCTTGTTAGTCTGTTCATGTTATCCAGTACATTCTACATAAGAATATAAGAAAAATGACTTTCAAGATAGACTTTGATGTATGTTGATTAATGCAAGTTGGACAGACTTAATTCCCTTTAAACATCCAGTTCCATTTGTAAATATAACTAACATTACATTGCATTAAAAATTTGAATAAACAAATGCCTGACTGGGTAAGCTAACAACCTTTTGAAACAAAACCTTTTCCAAGTACTCATAGGACTTGTGTAAATATAATTAAACTTAAAAATACAGTGAATTTCCCCTCACCCAAACATGTCTTTCCTTGTTTTCCTGTTTCCGTAAATGCTTCTCAAGTTGTCTGAGCCAGAAGCCCTGCAGAGTGTGGACTCCCTCTTTCCCCCCACTTTCTGTGTCCAAGTATTGTTTCTTTTTCCTCTTTCTTCCTGGTCTGATTACCCTAGTTCAGGTCACTGTCTCTCTCCTAAATTACAACTTTGAAGCCTGCTCAGATTCTGTGTCTTTGTAATGCGTTCCTCACTATAGTTCTTGTGATCTTTTGTTTGTTTTATAACAGCCTTATTGAGATACAATTCATATACCATACCGTTCACCAATTTAAAATGTACAGTTTGGTTATTTTTAGTATGTTCACAGAGTTAGTTGTGCAGCCATCACCGTAACCAGTTTTAAAACATTTAATCACCTCCAGAAGAAATCCTGTACTCATTAGCAGTCACTCCCCATTTCCTTCCCACCCATCCCCCAGCTGTAAGCAACCACTAATCTGCTTTCTGTATGTATGGATTTGCCTATTCTGGACATTTCACATAAATGGAATCATACACTCTTTTATGACTGGCTGCTTTAACTTAGCATGTTTTCAAGGCTCATCCTTGTTACAGTTTATGTACATCAGTACTTTATTCCTTTTTTATTGCCAAATAGTTGTCCATTGTATGGATATATTACATTTTATCGATCCTTTCATTAGTTAATGGACGTTTGGATCGGTCTCACTTTTTGGCTATTAAAAAGCTGTTGCAAACATTGATGTCCAAATTTTTGTGTGGACATGCCTTTTCGTTTCTCTTGGGTATATACCTAACAGTGAAACTGTTGGGTCACATGGTCCCTCGGTGTTTAACATTTTGGGGAACTGCCAAGACAGTTTCCCAGAGTGTCTATACCATGGGACAATCCCACCAGCAATGTACGAAGGCTCCAGTTTCTCCACATCCTCGGTAACACTTGTTATTATTTCTGCCTTTATGGTTTATAGCCATTCTGGAGGGTATGAAGTGATCTTATTGTAGTTTGGATTTTCACTTCCCTAGTGAGTAATGAGTATCTTTTCTTGTACTTACTGGTCCTTTGCTGTCTTCTTTGGAGCCTTTTGATCTTTTAAAAATACAAATCTAATTGTATTGGTTGTCTGGGTAAAACCCTCCAGCGTTAAACATTGTCTCCCTTCTTTGCCAGCTCAACTCTTACTTTCTTTTTTGGGCTTCAGTTTAGATGCAGTTTTCTTCAGGAAGCCTTTCCTGATCCCCATTATTAGCAATCAACCCACTATGTTGTTTATCTACACTTCCTTTCCCAGTCAAGACAGTTCACTTAGTGACAGGGATTGTGCCTGGCACATTGTTGGCTGAAGAACTGAATATATGGATACATGTAGCCTTTTTTTTTTTTTTTTTAACATTTGAAGTTTTTTTAATGTTTATTTTTTGAGAGAGAGAGAGAGAGGGAATGAATGAATGAACAGGGGAGGGGCAGAGAGAGGGAGACACAGAATCTGAGGCAGGCTCCAGGCTCTGAGGTGTCAGCGCAGAGCCCGATGTGGGGCTCGAACTCATCAGCCTTGAGATCGTGACCTGAACCGAAGTCGGATGCTTAGCCGATTGAGCCACCCAGGCACCCTGTTTTTTTGTTTGATGTATGTGCCCTCTGTCTCTGTCCTGTAATTATTGTTTAAATTCTGTCTTGGAATTTTAATTGGACCCAAGGCAGTATTGCATGATTTTTGTGCATGCTTTGTTTTCCTGCATGTTTTTACAGATGACACTTGGGTAGGATCATATAGAGAGTGGTGCATGGCTCTTGCTCTGCATAGACAGAGGCCAGGCAAAGCCTGTGCTGACTGTGCTATATGGCTGCTCTCTGTCTGCCCTGGGGGTGCTCTTTGACTTGGAAGAGGCAGAGCTAAGATAAGGGAAAGGGAGGCTGGAGAATGGGAACCACGGAGTAGATTAGAAGCCTGGGGCTCTGAGTAACAGTCCCCTAGGACAGGCATACTGCAGCAGGTAGCAGAGGTCCAACCTTTAGGTAGCTTTTTGCATGGGAATAAATATATTCGGTCAGCTGGTGTCCTAGTTCTACCTTTAGTTCTCAAATTATAGGCCAGATGTTTATTTTTAATAATACTACATGGAAAATCTGGTCATGGGGATAGATCTCTTTCCTTTGAGTTAGTTTTCTAAGAAGAACTCCTGATTTCTGAACTAAAAAAGTAGATTACCCCTTATGCTTTTACAGGGTTGTTTAAAACAGAACAGAACCTGGATTTATTTCTGTGATTGTGACTTTACCGGGATGACTTTACTGATCATTCTCTGTCAGAATATCTAGAAATAGTCTCCCGCTTTTGTGCTCCATAGCTACTATAATTTACAGACGGGAAATTTCTGAGTTGATGTTTCCTCTTGTCAGCATTCTAACCCCAACTTCCTTGGCTCCTCTGTGCCTAGATTTTTGTTGTTTGCAGGGCCCTGATAATGTTTTCAATTTTCTACCTTGCCCAAGGGTGTAAAATACCGATGGAAGGCAAAATATCCATGGTCCATCATGTTCAGATATTTTAAACTCCCCGTCTTCATTTATATGGCTCACCTTCTCCATAAGCCACAGCACTCTTTACCTTACAGGGAAGCAAAAAAGGAGCTGACCTTAAGGCAGAAACATCTGTGTTTGGAAGAGAAGTTTTGGGAAAATGAGGAGGGTGTTTTAAACAGTAGTCATCCTGAAGCATTTAGTGCACTGTCAAAAGCAAGTTTTCTTGAGGCTTCATCCAGAAGCACCAAAGCTGAGGCCTAAAGAAGTGATGGTTCCTGGCCTCTGTGAATAGAGTAGATGTTGCTTGACCTTAGCTGACAGGCTTTGTCTGTCTTCAAACAAGATAAGCACTGCCCATTCTAGGAACCAAACAAAACTTTTTAAAGAGCTGATTTGATAGGAGTTACGATTATTTTCACAGATTTGTTTGTATGTTTCTAAGATATTAAGTAAATGGATACAAGTCCTTTTGCTAAACAGTGTTCTATCCAGAAAGCTGGTTTAGAATTTATTCAGTTATCAAATAC
Source organism: Panthera leo (assembly GCF_018350215.1). Classification (NCBI taxonomy): domain Eukaryota; kingdom Metazoa; phylum Chordata; class Mammalia; order Carnivora; family Felidae; genus Panthera; species Panthera leo. Next base: position 6,141,859 of record NC_056686.1, on the reverse strand, counting down.
TTGAGTACCTGTTATGTGCACTGTATTCTCACCAGAATCTGTAGGAGACTCAGAGATGAGTCACACATTGGCCCTGCTCCTGTGGAGCTTGTCCTTCAGTAAGAAGATGATGCACATATGTAATGTAAATACAGCTATTTGTAAATACGAGGTCAAGGGCTGTCACATTCAGAGGGGGGAAGGAATGACATTCGTGGAGGGGAAGGGGATTAGACAAGGTTGCATATGGAGAAGGAAGCATTTGATCTGAATATGGAAGTAAGGTTGTTTGGTGGGGAGATGAGGTGTTTTGTTTTGTTGTTTTGAAGGTTTTGTAGTATGGGAGTGACAGAATTGGAGTCATGCTTTAGGAAAACTGTTTCTAGGATGTTTTCAAAGATAGAGAGTGGAGACTGGGTGGATACGTAAGGGGAAGCTTCCCTTTCTAAGTGGTGGTGGAAATGGACAGCTATGATAGATACAAGACTTGTGGAACCAGCTGGGTTTGACAGTTGTTGAAGGAGGTCATAGTCTTAAATAGAAGTTTCTAGGCGTCGGTAATTAGGAGTATGGCAATAGCATTGACGATTTAGGAACATGAGAAGAGAAACTGGTTTGAAAAGAGGCTAATAAATACAACTTCTCATTGAGAAATCTGGGTGATTTTTGTCATTAGGCAGATGGAAATACTTAATTAGACCTGGGAAGAAGTCAGGGTTGAAGGTAGAGATATTCAGAATGGGGATAGTTGAAGCCTTGAGATGGAATGACATTGTCAGAGCGTTTAGTATCAAATGTGTCTTTACCATGAATGTCACATTGCAGAACCCCCAGATCCTCCAGTTTTAGGACAGGCACGCTCCAGAAGAGAGGGTGTTGTTGAAAGAATTCAAACTCTTCCTTTGTTTGAGTTTTTATTTCTCTTTGGGGTTCTTTCGGTTTGATTCTCATTGCGGTTGGACAGTAAAGCAGCGTGGTTTTGAGCACGGGGACAGACACAGGGCACAAGTCCATCTTGCACCGACCCACACGTGTCCTCGTTAGAGGTATATGACTTCTTTGTGCTTCAGTTTCCTCCTCTATAGAATGGGGATGGTAATACCTACCTTTTATAGAGTTGTTTATGAATTATTCCATAATTTGGCTTGGTGCTTGAAACCTAGCTCCATAGATGGTGGCTACTGGTAATACCGGATTACTGCGGGCTTCACTGCTTCTGATCTTAAGAGGTACACTACTTCTCTTTTTAAATCTGAATTTGTACAGAATCCTTTTCTGTTTGTTTTTTGTTTTCACTCAGCATAACGGACACCAGCTAAATTTTCACAAAAAATTTTCCTTAGTATTAATAGAGAGTAAAAGGGAATAATTGTTGGAAATACAAACAAAAAGCAAAACAAAACCCAAACAAACGTAGAAACAGTTGAGCTTTTATCATCACAGGCCTATACATCTTGTTACTTGTTCCTGGGTTTCCCGCCACGTCTTCCCCACGACCCCCAGCCCTCCACGTGGTGGCCACAGTGTTCCATACCAGGAAGCTGTCTGCCTCTCACCTCTACCTAATACTCTCCAGATTCATGTTAACAAAGCTGTTTTACTGACCCAGGACCTTTTCTTTTCATTCTGCTGGGGTTTTGTTTGCATCTTACTCCAAGGCTGACTTTTCTGGACTGTGGTAATTGACATAAATGATTATGAATGATACATAAATGCTCGCCCACTGAAGTACAACTGATAGGCCTAAGGCTCCTTACTTGTGGCGAATGTGTTTGGAATCATTTCACAGATAAAGCTTCCTTTTCCCGTATCGGAAATTGGCCTTGATCAAGTCGAATTGCACAGTGTAGCGGTGCATTGATCATCTATAAATATAGGATACGAATTAAGAGTCTTGTGTTAGCAGAAAGCTTGTTTCTCACATTTGAATCTTGTAGTTGTGTGTGGATGCGGGTGTGAGTGGGTACTGAATTTGATAATGTTCTCAATGCCTCTTTTCCAGTCGAGCCTGGAGGGTGTATAATTAATTGTACACAAGCTGCAATCAAAATAGCAGAGTAACTTAGTTATTGGGATAAAATTGGAACCCAAATCTCTTGATTCGGATTAAAAAACAAAACTGTACTAAACTGTCTTCTCTGAAGGAGAAGATAAAGAATTTTGTAGTCTCAATTTTGGTTTTACTTTCCTTACCTTAGGAGGAATCTAATTTGAAAAGTTTAAACTCTTGTAAAAGTGCAGTAGTCTTTCTTTTTCTTCCCGATTGTGGAAGATCTTCTCCATCCTTCCCTTTTGAAAGGATGATGCTCCTTTCCATGGCACAGCTAATAAATTCTGAGGTGTAGAGTCTGCTCAAATAATTCCCTCATATAAAAGGACTCTACATTTTAAATTGACGTGTCTACAGTAAAATATGAATTCTTAATTCTTCTTAAGGAAAATTTCAGTGATTTAATTCTATTTGTTTTTGTTGAAACAATCTGTATTACATATTTTCTTAGGTAGTACCTTGATGTTGAAGTGAGAGAATAATCCCATTTTGTGTCCTTCTATGAGTATTAAATATTCCACATCTTTGTGATAGGGAAGAGGAGTGTCTTTGGTAACTAGAATGTTTGGCATTTTGGTTGGACTAAGACTTTAGAATGAAAAAAAAAAAAAGGAAAAAGCTGAAGTCCAGCTTTTTAGTGTATCAGTATTTTAAAAAAAAATGTTTTTATTTATTTTTGAGAGGGAGAGAAAGAGCAGGAGCAGGGGAGGGGCAGAGAGAGAGGGAGACACAGGCTCCAGGCTCCGAGCCGTCAGCATAGGGCTCGAACTCACGAACCGTGAGATCATGACCTGAGCCCAAGTCGGAGGCTTAACTGACTCAGCTGCCCAGGTGCCCCAGTGTCAGTACTTTCTGTCAGCTCTTAGTCCGTTCCAGAGTTTGATCAGCTGCAGGGGAGAGTTGAGAAGAAAATGAAAATACAGAGCAGTCTGTCCAGTTTATCATCCTCCTGTCATCTTATATTTGGTTATGGGAATTTGGGGTGCCCAGGGAGGCTCAGTCTGTTGTGTCTGACTTTTGATTTCGGCTCAGGTCATGATCTCATGGAGCTTGAGATCGAGCCCTAAGTCGAGCTCTGTGCTGACAGCATAGAGCCTGCTTGCGATTCTCATTCATTCATATTCTCTCTCTCTCTCTCTCTCTCTCTCTCTTTTTCTCTCCCCCCTCCCCCTCCCCCTCCCTCTCCTTCTCCCTCTCCCCTTCCCTCCCCCCCCTCCCCCACACTTTCTCTCTCTAAAATAAACAAAAAAAAGGTTATGGGAATTCTGTAAACTCCTGATCCCTTTTGGTGGAGCATCATATTTAGTATTAGATTAATGATACAGAAGAGACTTCCATTTTGGTAGCCCATGTAGTTCATTCCCCACTTAGTCATGGGTAAAGGGCTTCCAGTGGTATTTGTATTTCTTCAGTGTTAACTTTAGAAAAAATTGTTTAGTGTGAAGAAGGAATGGAGTAGTAACTTGCTAATCTAGGGAAAAATTATATAGGACAGTGGTTATTAGAAACACATTTTAGGGGTGGGGTGCCAGGTGGCTCAGTTGGTTAAGTGTCTGACTTTGGCTCAGGTCATGATCTCACAGTCTGTTAGTTCGAGCCCCGAGTCGTGCTCTGTGCTGACAGCTCAGAGCCTGGAGCCTGTTTTGGATTCCGTGTCTTCCTCTCTCTCTGCCCCCCCCCCCCCCGTCTCACAAAAATAAATCAACACTGAAAAAAAATTATAAAAAGAAAGAAATACATTTTAGGGGTGCCTGGGTGGCTCAGTCAGTTAGGCGTCCGACTCTTGATTTCAGCTCAGGTCATAGCTCATGGTTTGTGAGGTCCAGCCCCGTGTTGGGCTCTGCGCTGACAATGATGAGCCTGCTTGGGATTCTCTCGCTCTCCTCTCTGCCCCTCCTGCGTGTTGTGCTCTCTCTGAATAAATAAACTTAAACAAAAAATACATTTTATTTAGCAGGAATAGGAAAATGTTTACTTTGTGACATTTGCCAGTTGTTGACGCTGTTTTTGTGTGTGTTGTTTTTATGTTGAATGGCCAAGTAGCTTCATTGTCTTTCACCACTGGAAGCAGTGAAGAAAAATAAGTGACTTCTAATGAGGGAATTGTTTTTAAAATTTCAGACCCACTGAAACTAAAGAGATTATTTTCAGTGCGCACTTTTCTCCTAATGTTAAACTGATTCTGATCTTCAGAGACAACTTTGAAAAGTACAGCAAAGCAGACTAATATTTTAGAAAGAATATTACCAGTAATAAAAAGGACAGAATTATGATAGTTTGATGCATTAATTTTAATAACTTTTTTTCACAGCTCTTGTGTCAAGATGAGAAAAGTTAAACAGAAATACGGTTCTCATTTTGATTGTACTGAATTTATTATATGAAGTGCTAACCTCCCTTCAGATGTGGAATCTGGGTTTAGGTCCTTTTTGTTTAAAAGAGTGAGTGAGACTAATTTTTCTGTAGCAGCAGAATTAAAAATTCTTTTCATTGAATATCATACACAGTAATACAGTAGAAAGTGCAGTAATTTGAATATACCGGTCTAGGCAGTAGTTATTTCGGCTACAAATAGTCTTCTGCATTTTTTTAAAAGAGAAAATTGTTAGAGATCATCTAATGCTGTTGCATGAAATAGTTGCTTATAAAAATTATATTGGTTCCTTGTCCTGTAGCTGCTATAAAATTAGTGATTTGGTCCTTTCATTAACATGTTTCCTTTATAATAGGACTTCTGTTCCTGTGGTCTGCCACAGATTTGGGGTCTTGCAATTTAGGAACATGTGTTATAAATCCATCCTAAGAATGTAGCTTATTTTTGCTGATGTGACTGCCTAGAAAATCTTTTTTGCTCCTCTGCAGATTGTCAGTTAAGTCATCTGCTTTTTATATTTTTTTTGTTCTTTGTACCGATGCCACGTGCCACTTGGTGCACCATTTAGTCTTTACCTTCCGCTGCCTGTAAGCCTCCCCCAGAGACACATTGTCCATGGAACTAATGAAGCTTAAACTAAAGGGACCCTCACTTGCCTGAGCCCGTTGGGATTTTATATCCAAAATTTTGTATTCTTTTCTTAAAGAAGTCCCTGAAATTGTATATACGTTAGGCCCCACGAAACCCGCCTTTGCTAAAATAGAAGACTGTTAGAGGAGATGAAAAACCACAGTAAATGCCGATTTTAGCTTTGTGTTCTAGGTAAAAAGGATATAAATAGAATACTTGAATGGGTTTGTGTGTGATGTCAGATTTAATTTATCGTGATAACCCTCAGTAGTGCACCAGATGTTTTGACTGTATTTGGCTTCATATTAAATTAAGCATAGCCAGTGGCCTCCAAAGTCCATCTGTACTGTTGCCAAAGGTAGCACCGAAGACCGCGCCTTTCCTGTCGGTTACCGCTGCTAGCCGCTGGCTCTTTCCTTGCCATCATAGTCAGGCTTTCAGAGCGCTCATAGAAAAGGAGAGCCTTTGTATTTGAACTTCATAGTCTACAAATCTGCTGTACTGAGTGAAGAGGCTTGCATTTTTCTTTTCATCACAATAGGTGGTCATTTTTAATTTTTTGCTTATCTATAAACCCGTGGAAGCTAATTAAATAAATAAGGTGAGGAGTTTATTGAGGCCTGAGGTCTGGCGAGAGGGAAGCCATTACACACAAGTGCCAATTAAACGTAGGCACGCCTGAGATTCTTCTGTACCTGCTACTGCTAATCATGGAAAAAACAATTAACTCATCGGTTTTGTCATATAAATACATGTGAAGGAAGATCTGAAAATCCTTGGTTTTATTTATACCCAGAAAGACAAGTACTGAAATCGCTGGAAACCTTTATACAAATTTAAATGAATACACCTTGACTTTTACTTGATTCTCCTTCATCAGCGTAATCAGAGAACGCGTGGATTCTTTCCCCACGAGTGAGGGTAAAACCTACGTCTGCAGTGTTCTTGCATGAGGATCGTTAAGATGGCACACCTTGCAGATCAAACAGTTTCCTCCCTTACATGCTCTCGCTCTTTCCTAGGAAAGCATTTAGACATCTCTGAAATTGGACCTATAAAGCATGTGCTAACACCAGAACAAACATCTTGGAAATTTTATCATAATGTTTTTTTTTTTAAGTCCTAAATGTCCTCTATTTAACATGAAATTCTTTTGTATTAACCTCCTTTCATATGCTAGCTTTCACCAGACTGCAGAATTGCCTGATTTGACTTTCTAATGTAACTGTAATGAATCTTCTGGGAAGCCAAACGATTGAACACACATACTCTGCAACTCCATTGTAAAATATTCAGTCAGTTCCATCGATGTTGCTGATTAGAAGAGAAAGGAAAAAAAAAAAAAAAGAATTGGGGGGTGGGAGAGAAAAATGAAAAACTCCCTAACATGTATTAAGGCTTAAAACCAAACATATTCTCAGGGATTTCAGCCTTTACTGGGCATCATGATGTACAATAATACCTCGCTTACTTCTATTCAGGAACACCTTAATAAAAACATCAAGTGGGTGGAGGCAGAATCAGCTTTGTAAAGCCAGAATTAGGGCACATGATTAAATTCAGTTTTGACACATTTATCTGAAAAAGCACTTGGAAAAAAACTGGCCCATTTGCACAAGCAGACAAATTGCTCAGTGCATTATGCTTGAGTACCCAGCAGAGTTAAATATTTGCTGGCCAGTAAATGCTGCACCTACATACACCAGGGCCCACATGTGTAATGGTGATCTTTCAAATAAATGTGTGGCCCTTATAAGAGACTTGGGGTCTTATTTAACAGCCAGAGAAGTGAGAGGAAGGCTTTTCCAGGATGCGTTGTTGTAACTCATTTATCCCAGGTATTTCTAATTGTAGCAATATGTGTTTGGCTTATCCATGTGAAAGAAATTGAACACCAGAGTTTAATAATTAAGGATTTATTAGTTAAAACTGAATGTTATAATGAGCCAGATGCTGCTGCATTGAAACAGCCATTTTCATTAGCATTTTTAAATCGAAGAGAATTGAATTTAAATTTGGAGTGCCTTGTCTTTGATGAGTTAACGTTTTAAAATCTTCTAAAATCCATCAAATATTAGGTAAATTTCCTTTAATTTCAATGAAAGACAACAGTACATCGAAAGATCAGGATAGGTAAGTCAATTAAAGCCTCTGACTTTTAAAAATACTGAATTTCTTGTTTTGATTATTATAAAATAATATTGAAATTCTTGTGAAAAGAAATAATTGCAAAAATGTGTAGATTTGAAGAATGAATTTTACTTTTGCCTGGAAAAGATATAAATCATTCAAATGGAAGAGGCAGTGGTGAATGGGAATGGGGATATGTGTCTCCTCCCCGCCCCCCCCCCCCCCCCCCCATCGTAGGGAAGCATTTTTAATAATAGCTTGAGTGGTTTGATAAAGCATCCAAAGGAGACTCCCAGGAGAAGAAGATTATACTGGAGAGAGAGAGAGATCTTTCCATGAATCATTTACGCTAACCTCTTGCTGAAGCACAGCTTGCATTTTTAATGAAGGATGATTGCATTTCATAAACAGACCTTTAAAAATTAAAATAATATTGATCCTTCCTCATTTAGGCCTATTAAAATAGGATGCTATACATCTCTTTCTAATAGCTCAGGACAGATTATTATTATTACATTCAACAGTGTATACACCGTTTAATACTTTTTAATCAGAAATTTCTTTAAATAGGACTTTGATTAAAATTTTTTTGGAAAATATTTTTCTTTGTTAAGTAAATGAAAGCAAGCTTCAAGTGAGATGGTTTTGAGGTTTGGCACTTTCAATTATTTTCAACATAGACTGTCTCTGGCTTCTTGTATATTCCTTTATTTCTCTTGGTCACATTAGTTTCCTACAAAGGAAATGGGTTTATTATTTGAAACACTGAATGTAGCATAGGAGGGGGATTGGGTAGCTCTCAAACCTTGATTTAGGGGCAACTGGGTGGCTCAGTCGGGTAAGCGCCTGACTTTGGCTCATGTCATGCTCTTGCGGTTTGTGGGTTTGAGCCTCGCGTCAGGCTTTGTGCTGACTGTGCGGAGCCTGCTTGGGATTCATTCCCTCTCCCTGTCTCTCTCTGACCCTCCTCTGCTTGAGCTCTTTCTCTGTCCCTCAAAATAAAAAAAAACAAAACCAAACACCTTGGTTCACTTACACCGTTGTGACTGAGAGCAAGTCAAATTATCTGCCAGTAGTCAGTGTTCTTGCTTTTGAAGTATGTCCCTTAATGAGATGAAATATCTGTAAAGTTCCCTTGAAATTTTCTGAATTTCCACTTTACAGTTGTGTATCATTTTGAAGACTCTTCTCTGAACAAGAGTCATAGGAATTGTATAGTTTAGTGCCTCCCATGTTAATATAACTGGAAGATGATACTGATAGTGTTGCTTTCCTTTTTCCTTTTCTACAAAAGGTTATTTATTTTGACAGCATGAGATCATGAGTGCATGGGGAGGCGCATAGCGGGAGAGGGAGAGTCCCAAACAGGCCTGACGAGGGGCTTGATCCCATGAACTCTGAGATCATAACCTGAACTGAAATAAAAAGTCAGACGCTCAATTAACTGGGGTGCCTGGTGGCTCAGTTGATTGAGGGTCCGAGTTCAGCTCAGGTCGCAATCTTGCTGTTTGTGAGTTTGAGCCCTGCATCAGGCTCACTGCTGTCAGCATGGGGCCTGCTTCGGATCCTCTGTTCCCCTCTATCTGCCCCTCTCCTGCTCTCTCTCCCTCTCCAAACAAACAAACAAACAAACATACATTTAAAAGAAAAATGAAAATGTTCCAGTGCGCCTGGGTGGCACTCCAGTGGAGCCTGCTTAAGATTCTTTCTCCCACTGCCCCTCTCCCCAACTCAATGCTCTCTTAAAAAAAAAAGAAAAAATATCCTTAAGTTAAAGAGTTAGTACAAGAACATAAAACTGCAAAGGAAGTGCTTCTCTTAGGTAGACAGATTAGAAGTACAAAGCAAAGTAAAAATTTAGCATCATATGACGACCTTTTGGGTGACAGCCGGTTTTTTTTTTTTTCCGATTTGACAAGTGGTACACTGGTGAATAGGAGGACAGATGTAGGAGGCAGGTCTGCCTGGGTTCAACTCCTGCCTCTTCCACTTACTAGCGTTGTGACGCACAGCCAAGTTATCTGGCCTCTGTATCCGTTTGTTTTCTGTAAGGTGTGGATAATATAGTGGCCATTCAGGGGCTGCTGTGAAAATCAAATGGTTGCTCATAGAAAGCTACGTGCATCTTGGCTGCTCTTGGATTTTACTTGTTTTGCAGTGGGTAAAGAAAACATTTGGGGAATGTTCTTGTAGTACAATCAGATGGGGGACATTCATGACAGTTTCTTGGAATTAAGGTTTTTTTTTCCCAGCTTTGTTTTTTATTTTACCTTGATGAGGATATTGATAGTGTAGTCACTTCGTTTATTTATTTTTTGATGAAATGGATCCTTAACTAAAGATTTAGTTTAAGAACATAAAACTGCAAAGGAAGGTCTTCTCTGAGATAGTCCGTGGAGCTAACTGGGATTCTGTTTCACTTACTGGTTGCTATAGGAATAGGCACAGTACGTGGGGTTCTTGACAGTAAAACCATGCATATGTTTACGTATTTTCACCTGATATTGTAGAGGGGCTCAGCGGAGCAAAACTAACCAGGCTGGCGTGAGTTTAACTTTGGGATCGTTTGGGCACCCTGGCAGAAACATGGATCCTGTTATTTATTTAGAGATAAAATGACTCTACTGTTTTTTAAATAAATCTTAAATTACATGCGGAGAGGCTGGTTGCTTCTGAAATGCTGGGCTGCTAATCTGTGATGACCTGGCGGGGGCAGCACGTGGAGACCTGTGGTGCTTAGTGAAGGTTCCCCTGCTGCTCCGAGACCAGCAGGGTGTGTGACGTCCCTGGACGGAGGGTGGGACAGTTACTCGTTCTTACTGTTTTGTCTCTTCATAGTGACTGAAGGACAAGATACCACAGAAAATCAAAGAATGTCATTCTAGTTGAGTCTGGAGTATTTTATTAACGCTCTCCCATTCCCCACCCCCCCCACACCAAATCATGTCCGGTGACCTTTTGTCTGAAGAAGTATTAGGATAGTTTCTTTTCATTGGGAACAGTATTGACCTTAGGCAGAATTAGGAAATGCATGAAATGTACTTTGGGGATCATCCCGCTCTTTTTTTAAAGTTTACTTATTTATTGAGAGAGAAAGAGAGAGAGAGCGCGAGCTGGCTTGCATGTGCGTGCCTGAGCCTTGGACGGGAGGGGCAGAGAGAGAGGGAGGCAGAGAATCCCAAGCAGGCTCCGTGCTGTCAGCGTGGAGCCCTACGAGGGGCTCGAACTCACAACCCGTGAGATAGTGACCCGAGCTGGAGTCAAGAGTCGGACGCTTAACTGACTGAGCCACCCAGGTGCCTAGTCCCTCTTCTTTTTATGTGACCTTCTTCTGCCCCATGCCCTCCCCTCAGATCCTGGCAGCTTGTTGCCTTACACCTGCCCTACCGCTCAGGTGCTTCACGCAGCTGCCTTCTTTACTTAAGCTTCTGGAGAACAGACTTTGGTATTCGGTATTCCTGCTTTCAGTCATCTGATTGAACGATTACATGTTAGGATGTTGTGTCCATAACTGTCTCAGAATTACTGTATTAAAAGCAGGTGTAAATAAATAAATAATAGGTAGACATTATTGCATGCAGTGCCAGATGCTGTCTCAAACGTCTGGACAGTGGGTTAAGGACATTTATTTTTTTTTAAACGTTTTTTTTTTTGTTTGTTTATTTTTGAGAGAGAGAGCGAGCGAGCGTGAACGAGCACGAGTGGGGGAGGAACAGAGAGAGAGGGAGACCCAGAATCTGAGGCAGGCTCCAGGCTCCATGCTGACAGCACAGAGCCCGACGCGGGGCTCGAACCCACGAACTGTGAGATCATGACCTGAGCCGAAAAGGTTGAGTGTGACCTCACTCAGACACTCAACAGACTGAGCCACCCAGGTGCCCTGTTAAGGACATTTATCACTGTAACAACACTATGAAGGAGATACTATTATTTTTCCATTTTACAGATGCAACCAGAGCAGAGAGAGTAATTTAAACAAGATTATACAGATTGTAAGTGAGAGCAGGGATTCAGACCCTGGCAGTCAGGATCCACAGCCCAAGGGTGGAATCCCTGTGCTGAATTACCTCTCTGTCAATGTGTATGGATTTCCAGTTGGGAGAGTTCCAGGTAGTCTAGGTGGAGTGCCTGTGCGTGCGTATGTGTGTGAAATGTTTGTGTGGGGAGGGGTGGGAAGAGAGATGCAGAGATTTTTGCCTTCTCTGCCCCTTCTTCATCTTTAGGCTAGCCAGTGTTGCCTGAAAATCAGCTTTTTCATAGTTTACCTGCTTTTCCCATTTCCTTTCCTTCCTATTCTCCCAAATGCCTGGTTAAGAATATTGATTCTAGAGACAGTGTTGAATTGAAAATCTGACTCTGGGGGTGCCTGGCTGGCTCAGTTGGTAGAGCATGCACCTCTTGATTTCGGGGTTGTATGTTCAAGCCCGTAGGTTGGGTGTAGAGATTACTTAAAAATAAAAGAATCTTTAAATTTTTTTTAGTATTTGTTTATTTTTGAGAAAGCACAAGTGCGGGAGGGGCAGAGAGAGAGGGGTACAGAGAATCTGAAGTGGGCTCTGCCCTGACAGCAGTGAGCCTAATGTGGGGCTCGAACTCACAAACCAGGAGATCATGACCTGAGCTGAAGTCAGATGCTTAACTGACTGAGCCACCCAGGTGCTCCCCAAATAAAAAAAACCTTTAAAATAAAAACCTGACTCTGTAATTTTGAGCAAGATAACCTAATGTTTTCAAACCATAGATAGCCTCCTTATCTCTAAAATGGGCATAATGGTAAGAATACCTACTCTTAGGTAAAGAGCAAATGAGGGAATTGATACGAAGTGCTTGGTGTAATTCCTGGCAGTTCCTAAGTGGTTTTTTGTTTTTGTTTTTGTTTTTTGTAGTGACAGGGTGGGCAGAAGTGGGGTTGGTGGGTGTTTGTAAACAGGGACTGCTTTGAATCTTCCAGAGTTAGTGAGAGATCATCGTGATGGGGAGCAGGAGGGCACCTGTTTCAGGAAGCATGCTTAGCTGTTTCAAGCACTTTGAAACAGCTCATATAGAAGACAAGGTTGATAATTGCTTTTGAAATGATACATTCAGTATTCTAGTAGTTTGAAGCTATGAAAGACAAACTGGACTGAAAATCTTATTAACCTGGGAGCTTTCCATAGCTGATAAACGGAGACCGTTTCAGAGAGAATGGAAACAAAAGAGAGAATTTTGTTTCTTCAGAGAGAATAGGAAACAAAAAGACAGATGGATTTTGCACATAGCTCTTGGGCTAACATCAGAACTAATATTTGTTACCTCTTTTTTTTTTTCTTTTAAAAATAAAGGTGGCATTTAAAAAAGAAACCTCCCAGGGTACCTGGCTGGCTCAGTTGGTGGAGCGTGAGACTCTTGATCTTGGGGTTGTGGGTTCAAGCTCCATGTTGGGTATAGATAATCTCTATAAATCTCTTTAAAAAATTAAATCTTAAAAAAAAAAAAATAAAAAGGAACCTCTCAAGTTAAGCGAAACCTTAAAGTCCTAACTGTTCATAATTCTAAAAGCACGTAGTAAGCCTCCTCTTTGACAATTAAAATCGTTGTTATTCTTACTGTTTAACCATAAATTCTAAAAGCATGGAGAATTACAAACCTCGGCAGATGCTATAGTAAAGGTTTGTAGGAAGAATTATCTAAGAGAGACAGTATATTTCTTCATCCAATTTACAGATTTTATTCCTATTTCAAATGTTTGTAGTTTTTTCCTTTCTTTACTGTCTTTTTCCTTCTATTTTTTAAAAATTAAAAAATATTTAGGGGCGCCTGGGTGGCTCAGTCGGTTAAGCGTCCAGCTTCAGCTCAGGTCATGATCTTGCGGTCCGTGAGTTTGAGCCCCACGTCGGGCTCTGTGCTGACAGCTCAGGGCCTGGAGCCTGTTTCAGATTCTGTGTCTCCCTCTCTCTCTGACCCTCCCCCGTTCATGTTCTGTCTCTCTCTGTCTCAAAAATAAATAAACGTTAAAAAAATTTTTTTTTATTTATTCAAAGTAGGCTCTACTCCCAGTGTGGGGCTTGAACTCATGATCTTGAGATCAGGAGTCCCATGCTCTACCCATTGAGCCAGCCAATTGCCCTTTTCTTCTACTGTCTTGACTGTACTATCTTCCAGTGTAAATTAAGAGCTTTTACGTATACACAGTCTTTACCAAGAGCCAAAGGATTTTAATAGAAGCATTTGTTTTATTATGCATGTATTAGGGAATGGAAATGTGTTATGCATATTTTAATCAGGAGGATTTAAGTTAATTTTTGAAAAATAACAATTAAATTATTAGTTACTTTTCAGAAAAAAATATCCCCATAGTGGTAAAACCTTGTTGGTAATTGGCATGACATTCCTTACTATTTTTTCTTTCTGTCTACTGTAGACAGCTTTTGACAGTTACAGAAGATGTCCACAGACTCCAGTCCTCCTGGGAAATTCCCTCGGGTGACTGACTTTGATGGATCCTGGCCATGAAGTCATACACACCTGTGTGTCAGAGTGAGCTGTGGCACGAAGCCTGGAGAGTTCTGTACCCATCACCACAGCCTCAATTTGAAGCATTTTTGAACTCTTTTTCTTGGCAGTTTATTCAAAGTAATATTTGCTACATTTACTATCCGTTCGATACCTCCATAGCTTCAGCTGTCAAAGGAAAACAGTATCCTGAGTTTCTGTACCTGACAAAAGCATTTGTTTGTAGCAACTTAAGACATTTGGTATAAAGAAATGATGTGATTCCTGAATAGGTAAAATATATCTTTGTTCCAGCTCTGTTTTTAAAGGTGCTATTGATAGGTTATAAAAGAAATCTGTGCTATTTATTATGGGCTAGCTAGTGGCAAGAGTATGATTGCATCTGGTGGCTAAAATTAAAAAAAAAAAATGGTAAAAAGGGAAAAAGAACCTAGAATTACACAAACCAGAGGCAGAACCCACTGAGGTGTCATGACTATTTGTAGAGGACTTTTGAACCCCAGCTAATGAGTGTTTTCTTTTGATGCCTTTTAGAAAAGTATTTTCTTAAACCCTTGGATTTTGTGAGGAGGGAATCTTATTTTGAGAGTGTTTTTTTTTTTTCTTTTTAAAAATGTTTGTTTTTGAGAGCGAAAGAGAAAGAGTGCGTGCATGAGCAGGGGAGGAGCAGAGAGAGGGAGACCGAGAATCCCTCTGCTCCCCTAATCTGAGCCTTCTCCTTGGCTTCTCTACGCTGTTAGTACAGAGCCTGACACGGGGCTCGAACTCACAAACCATGAGATCATGACCTGAGCCGAAATCGAGAGTCGGATGCTTAACTGACTGAACCACCCAGGCGCCCTGAGAGTGGGTGTTTTGAAGGCACAAAATGATGTAACATTTTATTTTATGAAAAAAAATTTTTTTTCATGTTTATTTTTGAGAGAGAGAGAGAGAGAGTGAGCAGGGGAGGGGCAGAGAGAGAGGGAGACACAGAATCCAAAGCAGGCTGCAGGCTCAAGCTGTCAGCACAGAGCCCGACGTGGGGCTTGAATTCACAAACTGCGTGATCATGACCTGAGCTGAAGTTGGACACTTAACCGACTGAGCCACCCAGGCGCCCCCATGATGTAACATTTTAGAAGTTTAATTGGCATATTTAGTTCTGAAAAGGACTGGAGTTGGTTTGCATGAAAACTTCAAAAAAAAAAAAAAGTTAACTTAGTCATTATTTTGAAGAAAATTCCACACTGTACCTTTCCTGACAAGGAATCTTAGACACTATCAATCAACTGCCATAGCCAAGTTACAGAATATCAGATAGATGTTAAGGCTAACTTCGCAGTAGGACAGCTGATGATGATGGTGTGCGCACACGGGAAGTCACTTGCTGGTAAAGATGGAATCAAGATCTGAATCCAGGCAGTTTGATTCCAGAGTCTCGCCTTTCACCAGTGGACCAGAAGCCACTGAAAGAGCCTGGACAGTGTTTAGTAGAAGAATGCCTGTTGGCTCTTGAAAGACGCCCAGCAGGTGTTGCGTACAGAGGCAGTGCTGCTTGTAGGCATGTGGCGCTGTGCCTCCCTGCTCTCTGCCTCCGCTTCTCGCACTCCACTATTGCAGCGGTCCCTCATTCAGCACATCTGCACTGACCGCCACCGATTTAAGGATAATAGCCTCCTGACTCCTCTGGAGCCTTCCACTTTTGCCCCTCTAACACCCATTCTTACACAGTGGGAGTGAATTTTTTTTCAGAAACATAGACCACATCATTCTCTTACTCAAAACCCTTTAAGAGTTCCTCATCCCACGAGGAGTAAAATCTAGATTTCTTCCAGTGGCCATATGCTACCATAGTCTGGCTCTTCTAAGTCTCTGATGTAGCCTCTGACGACTCTCTACCTTGTTGTGTTAACTTCAGTCACATTGGCATCCTGTCTGTCCTGTTGATTGAGGAACTGACAGCCGACTCTCACTCGAGGTTTACTGCATTTATCAGAACCCCCAGCCTGGAATCCTCTTCCATCAGGGTTTGCTTTGCTTGCTCCATTTTGTAATTTAGAGTTCCTTTCAGTTTCCTCCTTGAGGAAGCCTTCCCTGGCCACCAGTGTGAAGTAGCCCATCGCACGGGGCACTTGGCTGCTCAGTTGGTAGAGCCTGCGACTTTTGATCTTGGGGTCGTGAGTTGGAGTCCCACCTTGGGTGCGGAGTCTATTTAAAACAAACAAACAAACAAACAAACAAACAAAGCCCATCACACTCCATCACCTCATCTTATTTGTTTCAGATCATTTACCTTCTTTGTTTGCTGATTTACATGTGTATTTGACCCTCCCCTTGACTGTAAGTTCCACAAAAGTGTTGTCCCAGTGCCTGAAGTAGTTCTTAGAACAGTGTCAGCTCTCAAGAAACATTTTTGAAATGAATGAATAAGCCTGTCTTGATCGCCTCCTCATATCTCTGTTGGAGTCATCCACTATATTGAGCTTGTTAATAATGAGCTGGTGGGGAACACTGGGTCCGGGTGTTTAATCCTGACACTATTTATTAATAACTGTGTAACCTTGGACATGTGTGACATGTTCCTTAACTCCTCCAAACCTCCTCAAAGTCCTTATCCAAAAATTGTGGTGGTGGTGGTGGTGATGATGGTAATTATTATTACTGTTATGCTCCTTTCGTGTAGTGGCTGTGATGGTTAAAGGGGTGGATGGTTAAATACTTGTAAAGGAAGGGAAACAGTACCTGGCACATAGCCTACTGGATCTTGATAAATTTTAGCTATTATCATCACCGTCACTGTCTTTTGAATGTGTGATGTGTCAGAGACCTATTTGTTTAATTAGTTTCTCTTGTAAAATATGGATGCCCTGGTGCCTTATTATGAGATATTTTAATCAGGTCAATGCCTATTTGCTTTGGGCCTTCCAGGAATGGCAGTTTTGATTGGATAAGAGGCGAAAGCAGTAATTTAGGAAGGTGAGACCAGGCCGGATGAAGTTCTTGAAATGCTTAATGTCCCAGCCTTTGGGATTGGGAGGCTGAAAGCTGAAAGGGGAAGTTGGGCAAACACCAGGTTTTCCCTACTTGGCAATATTAATGAGAGTCTTGAAGTTGGGATGCTACTGGAAATTGCTTGGCAAGTTGCTGGTGCTAGAATTAATGCATGCACCCTGATATAGAAAGCTGCAGTCTCCAGCTTTTGAAGCTCTGCTCCCCTATTCTGAGCTTCTCCTTGGTTTGGGGCACAAAGCTTGTGTTTGGAAGTGAAGAGAGTATCGGATAACACCGTGGAGGAAGGCTGGAAGGAGAAATGGCGCCAGGACCCGTGAGGCTATTGTAGTAGCTGAACCAAGGCTGTGGTGGTGTGAGAATTAGAGAGGGGAATGAGTGGGTGCCGGTGAGCGTGATGTGTGAGGACTGGGGTTGAGAAATCCCAGGCTGCTGCTGATTGACATGACCAGGGGAACTGGGGTGCAGGTTTGAATCTCAGCACCGCCACTTTCCAGCACAGTGACTTCTCTTGGCACGTTACTTTATTTTCCTGACCCAGTTGCATTATCTGTAAAATGGTGGAGGTGGTGTTTGTCTCACAGAACTGTCTTGGGGTTTGTGAGGTTTTATTTAGTGTATAGTATATTCTATAGAAATAACTGAAAGTGATTAGTAAATATACCTTCTTTCTTTTTTCCCCTAAAGTTTATTTATTTATTTTTGAGAGAGAGAGAGAGAGAACATGGGGCAGAGAGAGAGGGAAAGAGAGAATCCCAAGCAGGCTTTGTGCTGTCAGCGCAGAGCTCAGTGCAGGGCTCAAACTCATGAACTGTGAGATCGTGACCTGAGCCGAACAAGAATCAGATGCTCAACTGACTGAGTCACCCAGGCACCCCAGTATATGTTCTTTCTTATTATCTTTCATAACAAACGGGATTGGGAGTATTCCTAATGAGGCAATCAGATTAGGGAGTAAGGGAGGAGTAGGTTTTGGGGGTAAAGTGTATGTGGGATATCTAATTAGAGAATTCCAGTTGGCCATTTGTGTATGGGCTGAGTTTAGGGAAGAGTTCTAGAGCCAAATAGTTAGCAAGGAGGTGGTAATTAAAGAAGAATGTCTTGGGGCACCCGGGTGGCTCAGTCGGTTAAGTGTCCTACTTCAGCTCAGGTCATGATCTCGCGGTTCACGAGTTTGAGCCCCTCGTTGGGCTCTGTGCCAGGCTCAGAGCCTGGAGCTTGCTTTGGATTCTGTCTTGCTCTCTCTGTCTCTCTCTGCCCCTCCCTTGCTCGTGCTCTGTCTCTCTCTCAAAAATAAAGAAAACACGTGAAAAAAAAAGCATGTCTTACATATAGTAGATACTCAGCAGATCAAGCATGAGTACCGAGTGTTGCTTTATCTCTTTTTCCAAAGTTGTAATTGGCAACCCCAAAACTGGATATTTGAAAAACAAGCAGATCCTAGGCTGAGCCATCATCAACTCTGGACTGGTTATTTTAGCAGTCACTTAACAGGTCTTGTGCTTCTAGGACCCCCTGCCCCCAATAAGCATACGCAGTGTTTTCACTACACTGCAGGCAGTGATCCTTTCAAAACCTAAGTCAGACCTTATCCCTCCTTTGCAGGAGACTCTGTGATGGCCTGACATTTCACTCAGAAAAGCCGAAAGCCTTACAGTGCAATCCAGCTTTTTCACCCTCATTTCCTCCCCTCCAGGCTTGCTCGCTCACTCCAGCCACATTGGTTTTCTTAGTGTTTCTCTTATCTGCCAGGAGTGCTCTTTTCCTTATGTCCTGAGCACTATTAATTATAATGTAAAGCAGACCATGATCATAACTGTATTAGTCAGTACTGAGTTAGTTGACAAGAGGCAGAAATGTAGCTCAGACAAAAAAGGGAATTTGAATTTGTGTAATCTGGAAGTTTGTTGTTGTTGTTGTTTAATGTGTGTTTATTTTTTTTTTTAATTTTTTTTTTAACGTTTATTTATTTTTGAGAGAGAGAGACAGAGGATGAACAGGGGAGGGGCAGAGAGAGAGAGGGAGACACAGAATCAGAAGCAGGCTCCAGGCTCTGAGCCATCAGCCCAGAGCCGGACGCGGGGCTCGAACTCACGGACTGTGAGATCGTGACCTGAGCTGAAGTCGGACGCTTAACCGACTGAGCCACCCAGGCGCCCCAATGTGTGTTTATTTTTGAGAGAGAGAGAGAGACAGACAGAAACAGAGTGTGAGTCCGAGAGGGACAAAGAGAGAGGGAGACACAGAATCTGAAGCAGGCTCCAGGCTCTGAGCTGTCAACACAGAGCCCCGTGCGGGCTGGAACTCATGAACCGTGAGATCATGACCTGAGCCGTAGTCGGATGCCTAACAGACTGAGCCACCCAGGAGCCCCTGTTGTTGTGTTTAAATGTTGTATTTGTTTTTTAAGAGAGAGAGTGCACAATGCAGGGGAGGGGCAGAGAGAGAGGATTACATAGGATCTGAGGCAGGCTCTGCACGACAGGCTGACGGCACAGAACCCGATGTGAGGCTTGAACTGACGAACCACAAGACTGTGACCTGAGCTGAGGTTGGACACTCAAGCGACTGGACCACCCAGGTGCCCCATAATCTGGAAGTGTTGTGTGTGAACCTGGGCCGAAGTTTAGAGAAGCAGCAAGAATCCTTTTTTCCTCCATCTTCCTTTGTCCTTCTTTGTGTTAGCTTCATACTCCTCAGGTTTTCCTCATGTTGTAGCAGAGATGGCTGTCTGTGGCTCGAGGCCTCATCTCTGTAGCTAGGGGAGCCAGCAAAAAGAGATTCTTTTTTATGGTTCTAGGAAGAGTTCTGAGGAGGGTTCCAGTGAGCTGTTTGGGACATAAGCTCATTCTTCAACCAGTCATAGTGTCCAGGAGGACTGATTGGACAGCCCTGGATTCACCCAAACTATATGGTATTAGATCCCCACAAGAAGAAGGGATTCTTTTCCTAGAAAGGGGCAGGAAGAGGCTAGACAGACAAGAACCATCATTAGACTATTTAACAGGAACATAGATACAACCTATTTTAACAGAGGTACAAACAAAATGCTTTGGTAATACCCAGGAAACATCAGATAATCCTGATTTTGAGGACCAAGGAATCTTCACCAAGATGGCATTTAAACTGGGTCTTTCAAGTAAGAAGCATGTTGAAAAATAGAGTTTAGGTGGTGGAAAAGTGTGCTGCCGGGACTTGGCAGTTGGAGCATGGAGAAGGAAGGGCCGAGGCCAGAAGTTTAATCCTTAAAATAGAGTGTCAGAAGGTTAGGCTTTATTCAGTGGATGATGGAATCTAATAGTTTTTAAGCAGGAGAGTAATCTCGTCAGGCTTCTCTTTGCAGTGGTTTAGCTCGGTGATCAAGGAAGCTGAACCAGGCCAAGAATGATCTGGTATAGAACGGGACAGATTGGAAAACATTTGGGAGACAGAAATGAAAATGCTTAATAATACTTGGCCGTGCCAAATTTCAGTAACTGAGGAAATGTAACCATGGAAGTAATTAAAATAGCCTGGGGCCAAGTGGCCAGCATAAGTAGCACGCACCTACTCGCTGACCTACTTGACTGGAGGTAGATAGAGTAAGCTGTGTCCAAAGCGTCATTGATGTCAAAGAGAAATCAAATTGTTCCAATATATGGTACCTATTTTCTTGGGTCAAGGGGATTTTGAAGTTTTCCATTTTAGACCATGGGCATTTTTCTCCATGACGCTGCAATTCCTGTTTTTTTTTGTTTTTTTTTTTTTTTCTTCCCCTCAACTAGATACTAAAAGCCTTTTAGTATGAGGACCATATGTTTGATTTCTTTTGTTTTTTTTTTTTTTTACCATGAAACTCAGTATAGAACTGTGCATTTGGCCAACTGAATAAATATTTGTTAACCAACATCTCTACTTCCACGTTTTCTTGTTTTATTTTATTGCCTCATTAAAGTCTGAAGTCTCATTAAAATCAGTCAGAGGTGATCTGTTCCTGCCCAAATAGCGTGATCTATTTGCTCCGTTCTGTATTCCCTGTTCTGTTCTAATGGCTAAAGGGCAAACTTGATTCTATAATTTTCTCCATCAGAGTAACTAGATTCAGAGCTTCCCCATCAGTTATATTGCTACCCACAGGACTTTTGTTTTTATTTTATTTATTTTTTAATGTGTGTTTATTTATTTTGAGAGGGAGAGAGAGAGAACAAGCGAGCGAGTGGGGTAGGGGCAGGGAGAGAGAGAGAGGGAGAGAAAGAATCCCAAGTAGGTCCTTGCTGTCAGCACGAGCCCAGCGCAGGATTTGATCTAATGAACAATGACATCATGACCTGAGCTGAAACCAAGCATCGGACGCTTAACCAACTGAGCCACCCAGGTGCCCCCTGCACAGGACTTTTAGGTAGAGTATTTAAGGATGCAACTGCCACGACTTGTAGTGTCAGAGGAGTTCTGCTTGAAGTAAGTTCTGTTACAAACAAATGTCGAAACTGAGCTCCCTCTGTAGTTAGTCTGGACCTCATAATGTTATGAGAGGTATGATATAAAATTCCTCCATCTTGCCATGTATGAAACTTAAATAATTTATATTTTCTACATCCAGGTTTTCTGCAGTGCTGAAGCAAGAAATAGACTTCTTAGCTTTTTGTTAAAATGTACTTGAGCAGTTACCAGTTACTCAAGGCAGCCTTAGTGGATCTTTGGATGTAGCTTGAATAGCAATTTAATTTCATAAAGTTCTAAAGAGAATTCTCAAATATATGTCCACTCCCACTTGGAGAGCTTTTTATTTCACAGCCTCCATATTGTCTTAAGATCAGTTTCTGGGACTTGATTTTCATTCGTTCACTCAGTATCTATTGAGCACCTAGTGTGCATACACAGTCTAAGAGGTAAGGAGGTAGCAGTGAATAAAACAAACCAAAACATTTCTTTATTCATGGGGAAACATTCCAGGGGGAGAAAACAGACATAAACAAAGACGTACAGATATGTTGGTGGTGATAAGCCCTGTGGAGAAAAATAAAGCAGGAAAGGGGGAAAAGGAGTGCCAGGATTTGGCTGAGGGAAAGGTAATGGTGGGTTTATACAGAGTGGTCGGGGAAGATGACGTTTGAGCAAAGAAGTGAGTCACACAGATGTCTAAGGGAAGTCTATTGTCTGGTGGAGGGAATAGCTCTGAGGCCTTTTTTGAGTTTCATTTTATTGGTTGGCTTTCCTTGATTAGACTATGGATGCATATACAAAAGAACTTTATAGAAAATGAAATATACACCTGTTGAAATAAAAATAGTTAAAAATAATCACATGAACATGTTAGGTACTTGAATTTTTATAATTTTTTTAATGTTAATTTTTTATTCTTGAGCGAGCGAGAGAGAGAACATGAGTGGGGGAGGGGCAGAGAGAGAGGGAGACACAGAATCCGAAACAGGCTCCAGGCTCCGAGCTGTCGGCACAGAGCCTGACGTGGAGCTCGAACTCAAGAACCACGAGATCATGACCTGAGCCGAAGCTGGATGCTTAACCAACAGAGTCACCCAGGTGCCCCTTTTGTTTTCTTTTTTTTTTTTTTTTTTTGTTTTTAGGTTAATTTGTGAGGGGGTGCGGGGGAGGGGACTCACAAGTGGAACAGGGGCAGAGAGAGGGAGAGACCGAATCCCAAGCAGTATCTGCCTTGCCATTGCAGAGTCTTGACGCTGGGCCCCAACTTGGTCTTGACCTGAGCCCAGATCAAGAGTCAGATGCTTGGGGCACCTGGGTGGCTCAGTTGGTTATTGTCTGACTCTTGATTTCAGCTCAGGTCATGGTTCGTGAGTTCAAGCCTCGCTTCGGGCTCTGTGCTGACAGCTCGGAGCCTGGAGCCTGCCTGGGATTCTGTGTGTCCCTCTCTGCCCCTCCCCCACTCGTGTGCGCACGCATGCACGTGCGCGCTCTCCCTCTCAAAAATAAACATTAAAAAAATAAAGAGTCAGATGCTTAACTGAGCCACCCAGGCGCCTCCTTGAATTCTTTTCTTGATATTGGACTAGTATTAAAAATATGTGTGGAGTGAGGTGCCTGGCTGGCTCAGTCGGTAGAGTGAGCAACTCTTGATCTTGGGGTTGTGAGTTGCTAGCTTGCACCCCATGTTGGGTTTAGAGAATATTTAAAAATAAAATCTTAAAAAAAAAATATGTGGAGTGTGTGAACATGTGTATCCCTGGCTGTTTGTGTATGAAGGTTTTAACCAAGGCAGCCCTAGTAATTATTATAGTGTAGAATGCTCCTTTTTTTTTTTAAGTTAATTTTTTTTTTGTTTTTTGTTTTTTTGAGAGAGAGGGAGAGTGAGTGGGGGAGAGAGACAGAGAGGGGAGAGAGAATCTTGACAGAGCGGGGAGAGAGAGAATCTTAAGCTCCACGCTGAGCTTGGAGCCTGACATGGAGCTTGATCCCACAACCCTGGGATCATGACCTGTGCTGAAATCAAGAGTCAGATGCTCAACTGACTGAACTACCCTGGTGTCCCTAGAATGTTCTTTTTTTTTTTTTTTTAATGTTGTATTTATTTTTGAGAGAGAGAGAGGGAGAGAGCGAGCCAGCGTGAGCAGGGGAGGGGCAGAGAGAGAGGGAGACAGAGTCCGAAGCAGGCCCCAGGCTCTGAGCTGTCAGCACAGAACCTGACGTGGGGCTTGAACTCATTTACTGCAAGATCATGATCTGAGCTCAAGTGGAAGCGTAACCGACTGAGCCACCCAGGTGCTCCCCCTGCCCCCCCCGAATGTTCTTATAGGGGAAGTTGTAATCGGTCATTTGAGTTTAGCAGTTAGCCTGTGTTTATTTTGCGTCTGCTGTTAGATTAGTACAGTGCCGAGTATCGGAGAAGATAATAAAGTAGAAGACATTAGGCTCTGGTCTGATTGGCCAGACTGTCATCAACACAGATACCATAAAATAAACCAGCATGGTTGAATGGGAGCAGTACTGAACTAGCATTCCTAAATATCTTTCTGTAGTGACAGAGTAACTGTGCATACCAATTCAGTTCTATGGCGTTTACCCCTTTAGTCCTGAGCAAATCCTGGGAGAGTTAGCAAGAGAGAGATTCCTTTTTGGAATAAGTGTCAGAGAAGAGTTTTGATTTCAGATGGGTTCAAAGTGCTTGAGGGGACTGCTTTCATTGCGTAATGATTCTAGAACTATGGTTGGGTAAACAAGTTACTGGAAACAAATATGATGTATTGATTTTCTATTGTGGAACCATGGTGTGCTATGGAATGTTGTGTTGTAATATTTGATTTTCATTATTGGGTGTAAACAAGCTGAATCCTTTGATACACGTATTTCATAAGAATGGCACTGTTCACCTTGAAAACCAACAGTGTTTTCCTTATACCATATAATCATATTAATTTGTATTACCAACTGGTTGAATTAGTCCCCTCCACCCCATGACGAGTAGATTTTTTATTTTGTTTTATTATAGTTGTTAAGCATAGAGCAAAGCCATTTCCTCCTCATCCTTCAAGTGATGTATGGGTAATCTTTTTATTGCATGTACACTGATCAGTGTGTCAGGTATAATGTCATTACCAAAACGTTTTCCTTTTAAACTGTTAACTCGCTTCATAAGGTCTTTTTCCTCCTCCATTCAACATTCATTAATTGAACTGGTATTTATTGAGTGCGTATTTTGTTGTAGACATGTCTTTGGGATTTGCTGATGAGGAAGACGTTTTTCTTGCCTTCATAGAGGGAAGAGTATGGAAGAAGAAACAGACTGTTAATTACAGTATTGTGTGGTATATGTGTGTGTGTTTTTTTTTAATAGACTCTTTTCTTTTAAGTTTGTTTATTTTGAGAGAGAGAGAGAGAGAGAGAGAGAGAAACAGCATGAGCAGGGGAGGAGAAGAGAGAGAAAGAGACCGCGAATCCCAACGAGGCTCACAAACTGAGATCACAATCTGAGCAGAAGAGTCAGACACTTAACCGACTGAGCCACTCAGGTGCCCCTGTGTGGTGTGTGTTCTAAATGGAGAGGAAGAGGGTTCTGTTTGGGTATACTTAGCAGGGGTACCTGACTCAGAGCAAGAGACTTCTAAATTGAAACCTGAAGAATGGTGAAGAATCAGCTAACTGAAAGATGGTTCTGGCAACATCAAGGAGAATGGAAGGCTGTTCTGGGAGGGGAAACCCGTAGGCAGTGGCCCAGAGGCAAAACAAAACAACAAAAAAGGGAGCAAGCAAAATAGATCTCTTTGCCCATGGCAAACAACATAGAGTTCCTGCTGTCTGGAGCACTTTTTTTTTTTTTTTTTTAATTAAATTAAGTAAGTTCCACCTCCACCTTGGGGCTTGACCTCACCACCCTGAGATCAAGAGTCACATGCCTACCCACTGAGCCAGCCAGGCACCCCTGGAACGTAGATTTTGAGGGGGGAAGTTGCAAGGAACTTTCAAAGCCATTGCTAAATGGCTAAGTGTCCCATCTTGTTGACGCTTGAGAAATGCCGGAGAGGTTTGCAGCAGTGGATTGACAGGATTGGATTTGCCATTTTCGGAGACCGCGGCGATTGCAGTTGAAGGAAAAAAGAGGGCACTTCTGTGGTAGGAGGTCTACGGCTGTGACGGTAACGCTTCCTGCGCTTGCCGTGAGCCAGGACCGGGGCATCGGCAGTGGGAAGCGGGGAGAAGTGGGTGGACTCAGAGATCCTTGGAAGGTGGGACGTCCAGGGCTTGACGGCTGAAGGAAGAATCACGGTGTTCGTAGGTTTCCGTCTTGGGCCAGAGTGATCCTGATGATGGTAGTTAGGCCAGTTGTTGATTTATTGCCTCTTACCTCCGATTTGCCTTTCAGTGCCTGCTCTGTGAAAATGGATGCGGACCCTTTAGGTACTTACCCCTTGGCCAGTGGCGGGGTGTTAGGAGAGAGACAGAGGAAGGAAAGGGGCTTAGTTGCTGGTTCTAGTGTGCTTGCCTGGCAGGCCGCGGCGGCTCTCTGCCGCTCCCGACCCCCCAACTTTGGGTGGTTTTGTAGTAGGTTGCCTCCGGTGAGATACTTCCCCACAGAACTACTTCCTTTGTTATTCTAGAGGATAGATTTCTAGCAAGTTCCAGGGGTAGATTTCCAGAAGTCCTAGCAGATGTGAGCCCTTTCCAGCAAGGTCTGGGTTTCAGTCCTAGTTTTGGGAGAACTCTTCCTTGGGTGCTCCGTCTCGGCCCTAAGGGTGGTGGTGGTGGTTTGTTATGCCATGTTGTTGCATTTTGCATCGTCTTTTCTTTAGAGTTCTTTTTACTTCTTTCTGGCTAATTTCTTATGACTTCAATTCCTAGTTGTAGTTAATAATTCTTTACTTTAAAAAGCCTTTTTCTTCAAGTTACTGTTTGGTTTTTCTTTCCTGTTAGACCCAGGCTGGTACAGTGTGTGTCGTCCGGCGTGAAGACGTGCGTTGGAGATTTCCCAGGGAGACTCTGAGGAAAAAGATAACGGTAGGGCCCAGGCCACAGTCCTGTAGACCACTGCCCTGAGGCCTGTTCAGACGAAGAGCCTAATAAGGAGGCTAAGGAAAATTGGCCACAGAAGCGGGAGAATGAGGGATCACTGATGGTACTGAAAGGTCAAGTAATAGAAGGAGTGGAAATTGTCCACCAATGGCGCAAGTAGTAAACAGCTTAAAAATAGGTATTTGCTTGTTTGTTTATTTGGGAAGCACCACTAGAAATTCTACCTGGTTAAGTTTACCAAGTATGCGGCTTCCCATACTAGTAGCATGGGTTCTGGAACCTTGCTGTTGAGGTGACAGTGCGGGTTCCACCATTTACTAGCTGTGGAGTCTTGGACGGTGTATTAAGCTCTGTGTGCCCTGTCATCTGTGTGTGGAGTGGAGACAATGTTCACCGGATTGGATTCCCAGGGTCGCACTGAAGGTGAAAAGGGTTAACGTACAGAGAGCACTTAGCCCGGTGTCTGGCACGCAAACCCGAGGCAACTGTGACCTCGGTGCTGTTGGAACACTGGGCGTGGTGGCGGGTGATGGGTGATGGGGTAGAAAGACGGTCAGGGCTGCAGCCTCCCCCTGAGGGTGTCGAAGAGGCTCACTCAGGGGCAGTGAGTGTTGAATGTCAGGCGGAGGCCTGCATAAAGTGCCCAAGGGATACCGAAGAGCCCTGAGGGAGGTGAAGGCTGGGTTGGATCTTAGGGCGTTTGGGGAGGAGGAACAGCATTAGCAGAGGAACCGAGGGTGCCGGACAGCGTGGTCTCGCGGTGGAGTCGTGGCTGGCCCCTGGAATTGGGCTGGGGTGATAGCAGAGGTGTGTATCCTCTGAACGCTCGCTCAGATCCCGTGTTTATTTCGCTCTTGTGTCCCGAAGCGTGCGTCATGAGACTCTAGAGCTGCCGAGAACTTCTCTTGGGTGCCAGCGCCCCCTTCGGCTGCCACCGACTGAGCTTTGAGTGTTGTAAGCTGTAGTGTTCTAGAAGGGGAGCGAAGTCCTGCAGCTAGTGCTGCTTTGTTGGGTTTTTCTCCCAGCACTGAATGATTTTGTCCACTTCCTGGATGTTGATACAGCTCAGAACTGCTTACAGTTCACACGAGTTCTCAACTTGCAGTTCTTTGGAAAGTTCGACAACTGAAGAAATGCGAATTCATCGAAACTGTGGCTCTTCTTCCAAGATCTCACATTCCTGGAGATTTCAGAAATCAGAGTGTGATTAACTTTTGGTTCCTTGGAGGAAAAAAAGCAACAATTCAGCCTTAAAACTCAGTGATTGCCTGTCTTATTAGAATGTTCTTTCTTTCCCTTTTTTTTTTTTCTATCTAGCCAACTACTCCTCCTCCTTAACCAGAGCTCAAGTATCCATTGTCTAAGGAGTCCTTCCCTGACACTGATGAATCTTCAGCCCTACCAAAGCACTGTCCTGATAAGTCTGTTGTGATGCTGATAAGCTTTCACTGAGGACCCTTAAGTCAAAAAACAAGAACAAAGCAACAAGGGTTCTTTTGAGGTACCTTAACATCCTGGTTGAGGATGTCCCTTGGCTGGAACAACGCTGTTATCCTTGAATTCTCTGGAGAGTTTTTCTTCTGAATCTTTAGAGGGAGTATGAATATATTCTCTACAAAAAGATTAGAAGAAGAATCTTTTTTGTTTTCACAAAGAAGAGTTAAACCATTCTTTATTGGCTAGGACTTCTGGGAATTATACAAGAAGGAAGCTGAGAAGGAAGATGTCAAGCTGTGACCCTCTGAAGGTTTTTGTTTTTGTTTTCCCCTTGCTTCTCTTACTTGTAACAAACACCTATAGGGAACTCTTTGTTTTTGGTAAAGACCAAGTGTTTATGTAAAAGAATATTGAGAGACTGAAGGAAAAAAGACCCTTGGGGCAATTTTACTTTGCTTGACTATAGCTTGTGTCAAATGAGAAGGCAGTTGAAGTCCGATTCTTCTTATA
Source organism: Panthera leo (assembly GCF_018350215.1). Lineage (NCBI taxonomy): Eukaryota > Metazoa > Chordata > Mammalia > Carnivora > Felidae > Panthera > Panthera leo. The sequence continues at coordinate 6,113,807 of NC_056686.1, read as the reverse complement.
ATTGCCTCTTTTGCGTATTTGGGTTATAAATCAAGGGCAAGAGCCATTTCCAGATTATTATATATTTGGAATTTGGGGGTTGTTTTGAAGGTTGATAAAATATTTCATATTGGTATGATACACACTTTAAGAACAAGTATAAATTTGGTAGTTTAAATATAGAAGAATTGAAAGAATTATATGCTGAATATGCCACACCTACCACTTAGATTCTACAGTTACATTTTACTCTATTTGCTCTGTGATATGCATTTACTGTATTTTACTGTACAGTTGATACTGGAACAATGGGGGAAGTTAGAGGTACTGACCTCTTGTGCAGTCAAATCTACATATAACTTTTTTTAATATATAAATTTAAAAAATGTTCATTTTGAGAGAGACAGAGTGCAAGTGTGTGAGGGGCAGAGAGCCAGGGAGATAGAATGCAAAGCAGGCTCCGGGCTCTGAGCTGTCAACACAGAGCCCCTGTGGGGCTTGAACTCATGAACTGTGAGATCATGACCTGAGCCAAAGTCGGATACTTACCCTACTGAGCCACCTAGGTACGCCTGCATATAACTTTTGACTCCCCCAGAACTTAACTACTTACAGCCCCCTGTTGACTGGAAGACTTACTAGTAACTTAGTCGATTGATTTTTGTATGTTACATACATATTTCATATGTTACATGTATTATATACTGTATTCTCTTTTTAAAAATATTGAAGTATAGCCGACATACGATGTTATATTAGTTTCAGGTCTGCAACATAGTGATTCAATTGTTAACATTACTCAGTGCTCACCACCGTAACTGTAGTCACAAGAAAAAGAAGATATATTAACAGTACTGTGCTGTATTTATTGAAAAAAGTCCACAAAAAAGGAGGAAAAGTCCATGTATAAGTGGACCTGCAGAGTTTAAACCCGTGCTGTTCAAGGGTCAACTCTATTATATAATCATGTATCTATCCTCTATACATTCCTTTATTTGTGTTTAAGGATTATCATTGCAGCATTCTGTATTCTAGCAAAAGGCTACAAATAGCGTAGGAGAGTAGTTACATGAAAATGGTATACCCATGCAATAGAACTGTATGTGTATTCAGGTCAGCACACACAATGCTGTGTATTGTGTATTTGAATGCAGTGTTGTGTGTGTATTGATCTGAAATAATGTCCAAGATAAATGAAGTATATAAAAAAAGCTGCAGAAGGATATGTGAAGTATACTGCTATTTATTTGCATAACAAAAAGTATTTATGCATATATGCTGTATATACATAGAATATCTCCAGAAAGCTTAAATAAGAAGCTCATAAAAAGTGGGTGTCTTGCAGCCTCCTACAATAATATATATGTATATAATACATTGTATGTATATAGTATTTTATAAATAATATATAATATATATAACACATACATATGTTATATATATTATGAATTTTAAATATTGTTGCCTGCTTGTATTAACTGCTAGAAATTTTATATACCTCCCTGAAATTTTCAGATGTCAAGATGTCAAACTCATAGTCGTTATTAGATTTTAGTTAGTAACAAAATTGGAACCAGATAGCTAAGGTTTGAATTCTTGCTCTCCTTTTTACATGTGGTATAACTTTTACTGTCAATAAAACAAAGATAATTGTTTTTTTGAAAAAATTTTTAACGTTTATTCATTTTTTTTTTTTGATAGAGTGTGAGTGTGGGAGGGGCAGAGAGAGAGGGAGACACAGAATCCAAAGCAAGCTCCAGGCTCTGAGATGACAGCACAGAGCCCAACGCTCCAACTCACGGACCGTGAAATCATGACCTGAGCTGAAGTCGGACGCTCAACCGACTAAGCCACCCAGGTGCCCCCAAAACAAAGATAATTCTTATATAGTTATTAATAGTTTTATCTTAGATCATCTGGGGGAAGTTCCTAATTTAAGCACAGTGGCTGGCACATTGTGCTTGACAATTAGTAAATATTAGATGTTGTCAAGATGCATACAGTTTTGTAGGAGTGGCAAAGAATAAGTAATTGAAGTGTTTTGGGGCACCTGGCTGGCTCAGTCAGGAGAGCATACGACTCTTGATCCTGGGGTTGTGAGGTTGAGCCCCACAGTGGGTGTAGAGGTTCCTTATAAATAAATAAACTTAAAAAAATAATTTTAAGTATCTTATATGGGTGTCTCTATGGGGATGTAGTAAGTAAGGGGGAAATCAGAGAATACTATAGAGAAGGGATCTTTGAAAAGTTGAGAGGGGTGAGAGTGAGATCAGTTAAGGAAGGCCATTCCGGATGTGAGGAGTCCTTCTACAGAAGAAAGGAGGAGTTCATAACGACTTGAACCAATCCAGGTTATGAGAGGGGAAATGGCTGCTGCTAGCTCACATTTACTGACCACTTAGCTAAGGTGCTGCTCTTAGTGCTTTTTGTGTCTTAAATTCCTAGAGTAGCCAGGATATCTGTGCTGTAATTGTCATTTTACTAACGAGGAGACCGAGGCAGGGAGGTGAATAAAGTCACTTGCCCAAGATCAATCACGAAGTATTAAGTCCATGTTTGTGTGTGCCTGTGTACCCGTCATGCTGCCTCGTGAGACTAGAAGGTAGGAATAGGGCTGACCTTGAACAGCGTATGTATTCACTTCCGTAAACTTTGGGAAACGATTAAAAGATTTGAGGCAAAGAGCGACTCTCCCCTGTTTGTCCACTAGGACAACCAGTGATGGCTCAGGGGAGATGACAAAAGCCTTGTTTGTCGTCATCTTCCTTTCTTCTATCCCGTATCCTTTATGTTGTGAAGAATTTGTATGATTAATTGTCATGCTTTTCGAAAAGTGGAAGAGTTATTTTAAACTCTTCGTGATGAATATGAAGCCATTTTCAGGACTTCTCCGACTATATAGCAAAATAAAGGCAAGAATCGACAGGAACGGTCCTGTCACGTACATGTTCTGGCTCCAGCTCCGGTATTAGTTATCGGTTGTTGCATATCAGATTACCCCAACGCAGTGGCTTAAAACAGTGCTCAGCATTTATGATCCCACATACTTCTCTGGAGTGAGGAATTTGGAAGTAGCTTACCTGGGTGGTTCTGGCTATGGCGTGCAGTCGTCTGAAGTCTTGGCAGGGGCTGGAGGACCTGGTTTCAAGATAGCTCATTCACATGGCTGGCAAGTTTAGGCTGACTTTTGGCAGAAGTCTTAGTTCCTTGCCACTTTGGAACTTCTTCACAGGGCTGCTGAAGGATCCTCACGATACCGTAGCTGGCTTTCCAGAGGAAGGGGTCCATGAATGAAGAGGCTGCCGCGCGCGCCTGCCTGCCTGCCTGCCTGCCTTCCTCCTTCCTTCCATTTAAAAATTTTTTTAATGTTTATTTTTTGAGAATGAGAGAGAGAGAGAGAGAGAGAGAGAGAGAGAGAGAGAATATGAGTGGGGGAGGGGCAGAGAGAGAGACACAGAATCCGAAGCAGGCTCCAGGCTCTTTGCTGACACAGAGAGCCCGATGCAGGGCTCTAACTCACGAACCATGAGATGATGACCTGAGCCGAAGTTGGAGGCTTCACTGACTGAGCCACCCAGACGCCCCTGCAATGTCTTTTATGACGTAGCCTTGAAAGACGTTGTTCTTCCTCCACTGTTGTATTGATTACTCTGGTCAGTCTTGTTCAGTTGTGGGATGGTACCACAGGAGGTTTTGAATACCAGGAGACAGAGATCGGTGGGTGCCGTTTAGAGACTAGCTGCCATTGTTCCCATGAAAACATTACTGAACGGAATAATAAAATTTACAACTGGAAGGAGCCCTCGCGTAGTGTTTTCAAAGCCTGGCCCTATGCCTGCCTGGCTCAATCAGAAGGGCATGCAACTCTTGATCATGGGATTGTGAGTTCGCGTTCCATGTTAGGTGTAGAGATTACTTAAATAAATGTTAAAAAAAAACCAAACCACTAATAAAACTGTCCAAAGTGTGGCCCTAGAACATCAGCATCACGTGGGAACCTCAAAAAAAAAAAAAAAATACAGTATTTGACACGGTGTATAAAGACTTAGAGATGGGTTACCTGGGTAGCTCAATAGGTTGGGCAACCAACTTTGGCTCAAGTGATGATCTCTCAGTTTTTGAGTTCGAGCCCCACATCGGGCTCACTGCTGTCAGCGTGGAGTCTGCTTCAGATCCTCTCTCCCACCTCCTCTCTTCTCTCCTCCGCTTGCGTGTGCACGTGCTGCATATGCATGTGCTGTCTCTCAAAAATATATAGACATTAAAAAAAAAGACTTAGAGATGCCCAACAATTACAAAAACAAATGTTAGGGGCGCCTGGCTGGCTCAGTTGGTTAAGCATCTGACTCTCGCTTTTGACTCAGGTCAGGATCTCTCAGTTGGTGGGATCAAGCCCCGTGTGGGGCTCTGTGCTGACAGTGCAGAGTATGTTTCAGATTCTCTCCCTCTCTCTTTGCTCCTCCCCTACTCACATTTTCTCTTTTTCTCTCTCTCAAAATAAATGAATATAAAAAAACCCCCAGATATTAGGAGTGCCTGGCTGGCTCAGTCAGTGGAACATGCAACTCTTGATCTTGGGATTGTGAGTTTGAGCCCCACACTGGGTGTAGAGATTACTTTAAAAAAACCAGACTTTATATTTTGAAACTGTTTTATATTAATAGAAAAACTGAGCTGATAGCACAGAGGGTTCCTATATACTACACACACACACACAGTTTCCCAGACTATTAATATCTTGCATTAGTGGGTATATTTGTTAAAATTAATGAACCAGTATTGCTACTTTATTATTAAAGTCCATACTTTGCATTAAGATTCATTCTTAGTGATGTACAGTTCTGTGGGTTTTGACCAATGGCTAATGTCATGTATCCATCATTTTATTATCATGCAGAATAGTTTCACCGCCTGCCCTGAAACTTTCCTGCGCTTCATCTATTCATCTATCCCTCTTCTCTTTTTACGCTGTGTAATTTTGTCTTTTCCAGAATGTCCTATCGTTGGAATCACACGGTATATATCCTTTTCAGGTTGGCTTCTTTCACTTAGCAATGTGTGCTTAAAGTGTCTCCATGTGTTTTTGTTTGTTTTGTGTTGTGTTGTGTGTGTGTGTGTGTGTGTGTTGATAGCTCGTTTCTTTTTATTGCTGAATAACCAGTTTGCTTGTCCGTTTACTGATTGAAGGACATCTTGGTTGCTTCCCGTTATTGGTGATTTATGAATAAAGCTGCAGTAAATGTATGTACCGGGTTTTGTGTGAACTTGTTTTGAAGTCAGCTGGGTCAATACTGAGGTGTGCGGTTGTGTGAGTGTGTGGTGAAATAATGTACGTTTGGCTTTGCAGGAAGCAGCCATGCTGTGTTTAAAGTTTGGTGTAGGTGCCAAGTGCTTCCCTTCCTGGAGTTGTCTTCTTTTTTTCCCTTTCTGTGTTGTCTTTGGGTTTCCCTAAGATTTCCTTCTTAGATAGAATCAGTCTTGCAGCTCCCCATTGTAATCCACTATTATTTATACAGCAGCCCTGTTCATTTGGTGGTAAGGCTTTGGGGAGGGGGAACATTTTATAATCTTACATTAAATCCTGGGTTTTTAGTGGGCCTTAGTCCCTGGGCTATGATCTTCACAAGTTTGTTAGCTTCCCCTCCCCTCTTCTGTGAGACAGAAAGGCAGGAGGGGGCTGGACTTGACTAACTGTACTTTCCTTAGGTCAGATAGGCTCTGGCAAAGCAGTTTCCCTTAGAGGACAGGCTTTCCTTATGGAGGATGCTCTGAGCTATTTCAAAATGGCTACTCTCCGCCTGCCCCAAACAGTAGGCGATTTTTCTCTGATCTTCAGGTGAGAAACCTGGTGGGGCTCCTGAAGGCAAAACCTATATCCACATCTCCCTAAGTCTGGACCTTCAGGAGTTTTTAATTCTCAAATGAGTCCTTAAGTCTTTGGAAACTTGTCAAAATTACCATTTAAATGTTCCTACCAATTATTGGCTCTTGCAGTTTTGCTTCAGGTAAACCAGTCTCAGCTGTGATTCTCACTATTTTCTTTTCTCTCCAGATTTTGGGCTGGTGGTTTGCCCTTGACCTAAAATTCTCTGATGGATCTAAGAAAAGTGATTGATTTCAGGTTTTTTCCCTCCCCAGCATTTTTTTTTTTTTTTTTTTTTTTTTTTTGCTCTGTGGATGGGAGTGATGACTTCCAGGCTCTTTATGAGTCAGAGCTAAAAGTGGAAGTCTGGTGCCCTGCAATCTTTGTTTAAATGAATCCCTGTGGTTGATTCTGATGAGTGCTAATGGTTGAGACCCACTGATTTAGCCCAATTCCCTCATTTTACGGATGAGAACACTGAAATTTAAAGAGGGCAAATGATTTTTCTATGATTATACAAAGTTCAAACCTAGATTAGAACCTGAGTCTTTTAAAAAAAAAAAATTTTTTTTTTTGAATGTTTATTATTTTTGAGAGAGACAGAGACAGAGAACAAGCAGGGGAGGGGCAGAGAGAGAGGGAGACACAGGATCCGAAGCAGGCTCCAGGCTCCGAGCTGTCGGCACAGAGCCCGACTGGGGGCTTGAACTCACAGACCGTGAGATCATGACCTGAGCTGAAGCTGGTCACTTAACCGACTGAGCCACCCAGGTGCCCCTAGAATCTGAGTCTCTTGGCCCGATAATCCTCATACTGTTTTTTGGTATTTACATATAGTTACTTTAATAGGGATTAATTATGTTTCACATTGCGGGTTGTGATAAATCTTTATTTTGATACTTCACTGATTTACATCCTTGATATATACTTCAAATTCATTCTAGGATCTAGGTATAATGATAGTTATTGTCATAGCTATCCCAAAGCTCACTTGAAATGTTCTCTTTGATACAAATATCAACCCACTTGAGAAGTGAGCTCTTACATGTAGCATGACTGTGAGTAAAATATGTAGAAATTTTTGTTTTCCCCATTTATTCCTTATAGAAATATTTAAAAGTACCCAAAAGAAAACCTTAGAACTGTTCATTTAGTCTTGGAAAACCTGATGTGTACAAACCATTACATGGGATGAATCAGCTGCATCTGTCGGTTCCTTCTTCCCACACATTCCCATCATGTCATTTCCTTAATTTTTAGTGCAGACTGGATAGCAGCTGCAATGCCCTATTTTCCCCTTCAAACCAGCATCTCTCCTGTGCTTGCATATATGGCATGCTTCTACATCTCTGGAGAAGTCTGGGAATCTTTGTTCTAGAACAGGAATTGGCAGACTTTTTCTGTACAGGGTCAGAGAGTGAATATTTTAGCCTTGCAGGCCATTTTGGTCTCTGTTGCCACCACTCAACTCTGCCCTTGTAGCATGCAAACAGTCAATCATCAGCAATATGTACATGTACAGACGAGGCTGTGTTCCATCAAAACTTTAGAAAATCAAGCTGCATGCCTTTGTCTCATGGGCCCTAGTTTGGTAGCTGCTGTTCTAGAGTCTATAGAAATACTAGATGCTTTTCACTTGTATGCTTCAAAAGATGCTGCTGTTTTTATTTACTGGATTGGAGCCCTAAGATCGCTTTTGTTACATTGCTTTCAAAAGTAATAATAGATATTTTGTTGTGGAACATTGCATCTTAGTTTTGGTTTCTTTTTTTGAGACCTGTGTTTTTGGTGTTGAAGAGATACAGATTTTTTTTTTTCCCCTGTCTAAACAAGACTTGAGCAGGATTGAGACTTTATGATCTCATGTGAATCTGGATTAAAACAAGGAAAAAAAAGACCTGGTCACTGTAATAGCTGAGGCAATCTATACTCTCTGTGGTGAATGGTAAAACATGTCTTTTAATAAGTTCTTAAAGATAAAGAATAATAAAATAATCTCAAGTTATGGTGTGTTATAGGTGCCTGTGGAAATATGAGGTTAGAGAGATGGTTTTAATTTACTTTGAGTTATTGTATACTTAGGAAAAGTGGGTATTGGTATTCGTGCTTTGCAGCTAGCACAAGTCTTGGTTGTCAGGGCTTCTCATTAGCTCCCTAAGATCCTTCTAGGGCTCTGGGAGCTTGGCTAGTGGAAAGGCAGGGACTGCCAGTTGCTGAGAGGACTGGTGCAAGCTGGGAGGTAGCCCTGGGGAGCAGTTAGCTATATGAGGCCAAAGTTTGTGTGTTTGGTCAAATGTCCGAACTTGGGGTTTTGCTAGAGAGAACTCCTGGCCGCCTGGGTTTATTCATATATGCTGCAGATCATCTTTGTTTCAGAGATTTCTGCAATATGAGTTATTTAAAACTTAAAAGTAATGCAAATTATAAAAATCTGTTTGTGGTGGTTTCTCGTCCTTTGGGAAGTACTCCTGACTGACCTTTAATAATGGTGGGTAATTGAAATATTATAGGTCTTAGTAACGACTACTATCAGTCCATTTTATAAAAGGTCAGTCTACAGTATTGGAATACTGAAGGCTTGCTTAATTAGAAGAGCCTTATGATTAGAATTTAAGTATTTCAGGCTGAAAATGATATCCGAAGGAGACTCTAGAGGGCAGTGTAACTCAGCGTGTTCCTGTTTCTAGTATTTAAGTTTTGCTTTGGAGCAGCGATCCATGCGTTCTGAACTATTTCCCCATGACACAGAGTATCAGTTTGGTAGAATGTGAGTTTTGGAAAGAAGAACTCTGGTTTGGCTTAGAAAGGTTATTTAGATAATATACAATAATTATTGCCCTTAGGGAATATCCATGCTTGCTTTTTTTTTTTTTTTTTAATTTTTTTTTTTTTTTCAACATTTATTTATTTTTGGGACAGAGAGAGACAGAGCATGAACGGGGGAGGGGCAGAGAGAGAGGGAGACACAGAATCGGAAACAGGCTCCAGGCTCTGAGCCATCAGCCCAGAGCCTGACGCGGGGCTCGAACTCACGGACCGCGAGATCGTGACCTGGCTGAAGCCGGACGCCCAACCGACTGCGCCACCCAGGCGCCCCCCATGCTTGCTTTTAAACACTGGTTTAAAAAACTTGGAATTGTCTTATTGATACAACTAAATTGAATTGAGTTTGCTTCTTTGGCATTTGTGGAACATTAAGCATAAGAAATGGTGTATCTTGTGTTCTCAGATATTTTGAGGTGGGAAGTTAAATGTATGCTTTGTTGGAGAATTCAAACAATCAGGAAGAGCTTGACTCATGACACATTTTTATACAGCTCTTCCAAGTGGAAAAGTTGAAGCTGGAAGCTTGGTTAGTGAATAGCTGTATCAGTGTTGACTTTTCAAAACTTTTCAAATGTTTACATTCAGCAAAACCCAAAGCATATTATGCCAATCATCTTTTCCCTCTAATTTTTCAACTTATGTATGTTTTCAGGGAAATCTAATCTGTATGTTTTTGACTCATTTACATGTAAGTCATCAAATGCGGTTTGGAAAGAAATGTTGTGTATTTCTAGTCCAAGGAGCTTTTGGGTCCTTTAAAATTTTTTTCTCCTTTAAAAGCAAAAAGTGGGGATTATAAAGGCCAAATGAGTGGATTCACCTACAGTTTTAGGTTGGAGATTTTAAACTATTACAGATTTAGGAAACAGTTTTTGTGACTGAATTTTCTGGTGTTATTACAGCGTGGAAATTGGAATGTCCAGTGGTTAAGTGTGACAGTTGGACATTTGGGATTCCGAACTTTTTGTTTCAATTTGGGCCTGTTAAAATGACCTTAAACAAAATGAACTCTTTGAAAAGTTTTCATTTTCTTTATCTTGGATAATTTTATGATTGAAACAAATGTGTTTGTTAGAGCGCTTTGAAGTTCTTGGATGAAAGGCCTTATGTAAATGCGAATAGTACAGGTTTAAGAAACGTAGGGATTCTGTTTCCGGTTTGTGTTCACACTAGTTTGTGGCTACCAACCCGAGTATCTTCTCGTTTTGTCTAGGTATTTATCTCCCCATGACTTTCCACCTCAAGGTGGAATAAATAGTTATTTTGATCTTTTTCTTGTTTGGAAAGAAGAAAAAATTTTAGTAAAAAAATTTACGTTTTTTTAGTAATGTTAAAACTGAAGTGCAGTTGGGAAGCAGTCATGAGGATTGTGTATTAGCTTTGATTGTTGGTATTGGGTATTAGCTTCACCTCTGGTACTACCTGTGTACATCTTTTTTCCACACTAATCACAGAAAACAATAAAATATCTACTCGTGTATAAAATAAAACACACATCTGGGGCACCTGGGTGACTCAGTCGGTTAAGCAGCCAACTCCCAACTTAGCACAGAGGCCCTGCTCTCTCTCTCTCTCTCGAAAATAAGTAAACATTAAAAAAATAACACACATCTGAGCTTTCACCTGAAATTGCGTATTGTAAAAATTTATAAGAGGGGCACCTGGGTGGCTCAGTTGGTTAAGCATCCCACTCTTGGTTTTGGATGAGGTCATGATCTTGCAGTTTGTGGGATCGAGCCCAGCATCCTGCTCTGCACTGATAGTGTGGAGCCTGCTTGGGATTCTCTCTGTCTCCTTCTCTCTCTGTCCCAAGTAGAGGCCCAATGGTGGGCTTGAACTCCCGACCCCAAGATCAAGAGTCATGGGCTTGGAGTGCCTGGGTAGCTCAGTCAGTTGAGTGTCTGACTCTTGATCTTGGTTCAGGTCACGATCCCAGGGTTGCAGGATTGAGTCCCATGTCGGGGCTCTGCGTTAAGTGTGGAGCCTGCTTAAGATTCTCTCTCCCTCTCTCCCCCCTCCCCCTCCCTCCTCTTTTCCTCCTTCTCCTTCTCTCTTCCTCTCTCCCTCACTCCTTCCTTCAGCCCCTGTCCCCTACTCTTGTGCTCTCACGCTCTCTAAAAAAAAAAAAAAGAAAAAGAATAAAAAGAAAGGCATGAGCTCTACCAACTGAGCCAGCCAGACACCCTAGGAAGTAAAAGTTTTTAAGCAGCTATAATATGTAGAGAAAGCAATTAAATCACTGATTTTACAAAGGATTTAAGAGACATTGGCTTAATTCTCACTTGTTTTTTTCCCCTAGCAAATGACAGAACATTACTTTGGTACATACAATATTACTCAGTTGTTTTTTTTTTTAAACTTTTTTTTTAAATGTAAAGTGCCAAAGCGTCTTGGTATTTTGAAATACGTAAGAGGAATTTTCCTTAACCTAAGATTTAAATTCCATTTAAGTTTAATCCATTCAATTTATGTATTCTAACAGTATATACCACTCAGTTTACTTCTCACACTTTTGAAATCCTCCCTGTGAAGAATACCCCATCTCCATCCTTTGCAGCCAGTTTTAGTTACTATTTTCCCCCAGTTTATCCTAGTTTACCCAGACCCATTGTTTTGTTTTCCCCATTTTGTCAATTTTGTTCTTGTTTATGTTCTCCTTGATGACAGTATCTCCTTTTGCTCTAGAGAAAAATTTTCTCAAGCCTGACTATAAAATGTCTTGAATTGTCTGTCTAAAAGCCTTGTTTTATGTGGCTTCCCATGTCACATGGAATCTAGAATCTTCAGCGTGACATCTGTGTTCTGGCTCTCTGCCACCTCTCCGATCTACCCTCTCTCCCTCTCTTAAGCCTCACTGGACGTCCCACTGTTCCCTCACACGGATCAGACACTCTTGCTTCAGGGTCGTTTTGTTTTCAGTTCATCTGTCTAGGCCCTTTCCTCCTCTGATCTCTTTTTCCTCTTGGCGCCTGGCCCCCCCCCCCCCCCCCCCCCCCCCGAGGTGTTACATATTTGTCCCTCTTACGGCACTAGAATGTCAGCTGCACGAGGGCAGGGACTTTGTCGTGCTCTCTGCTGTCCCGCAGCTCCTAGGGCGACCCGGGGAAGGTCCGCGAGAAGTGGGTGTGGAGAGAATGTATGAACTCTTCACAGGAGGTGTCCACTCATACTTGCCCCAGTATTTTGGGGGAACAAAAAAAGTCTTGAGGCTTTTCCTCCAGACCCTCGGAGGAGACGTGGTCTAGGAGGGTGCTGCCCCAGGACAGTGAGGTTGGACTGTGAGAGAGGTGACATTGTGAGGTGTTTATGACACTGTTTTTAGGAACGCAGGCCCGTGAAATGGAGCCTTCCAAACCAGTCTGACAGGAGTGAGGGCAGGATTCTGCCCAGGCTAGTAAAAGAGAGAATCCCGGGGGCCTCCCGAGCCCTGATTCTGCCCATGCCGAGTGAGACTGGCGAAGAGGGCACTGTGGCAGTCCCATGAGTCCCCGGCTGAGACGGCGAGCAGGACAGGGCGTCGTCCCAGGACACACAGGGTGTAGAAGCCGCAACCTGTTTTGCCGTGAAACCAGCGGCTGCAGGTAAGCAGGCCTCACTTTCAGATTCATCCATTCATTTGGCACATGTTTGCTGAGCATGCGCTATGTGCCAAGCACAATTTTGGGCCTTAGAGGACAGTTCCGGGAGCTGAAGGTGCCTGGGAGCTGGGCCACAGGTCACAGGGAGGGGCCCACGTTGGCTCAGGAAAGTGCCAACATCTCCCCTTCAGTTCAGAGCCTTCCTTTTCTCTCCCTGGATGCTGAGGCTGGGCTGCCTCTCCATCTCCAGTAGGAATCAGTGCTGCCTGTGTCACCAAGGCTGCTGGTGACCCAAGGAGGCACTGGGCAGTCTCTGGAGATTCCCACCACCTCTGGCGTCTCCTTACCATGAGGCTTCCCAGCTCCTCTCCTAACTGCTTCGAATGCCTCAAGGGACAGAGGGTCGTGTCCACCACCTGCTGTTCTGTGCTCTGGACCCGGAGCTCCATCCCTGCTGATGGACTCCCTCCCCCAGCTGCCCTGGAGCCTGCCCTTGGCACTGGCTTTGTGGCTTGCTGGGGGCAAGGAAGCTGGCTGTGCCTGGTGAGGAAGCAAGAAATGGAATGGAGCAAGATACCTTTTTTCAGGGCATATCTTTCGGGGTGTTTCTTCAGGGATGTTGGTCAGGGCTGTGGGTGAGGAGGTACCAGGTAGAGAGGGCCAAACTCTAAGGGTCGGTCATGTTGCGTGTTTAGAATGGCTCTCGGTCCCTGACACTGGCACCCAGGCACCGACACCCAGGGCCAGTTCTGACCTTGCCGAGGCCTGGGGGGCATCGGGAGATCCACCAAATGCTCTGTGGGATGTGGTAACCGCCAAGTCTCACCGGCTGGCCTAATCCATTCACCTCTAGACATGGGCTGCAGGACCAGTTCAGACTTCCTCTGGGACTCTGGGAGCTGCAAGCCTGCTGCTGGGGGCTGCAGGGGTGAAGTCACCTGTAAACGCTCGGGTGTGCATCTGAAACCGCCGGGTGAGGCTAAGAACATGCAAAGGCTGATGCGACCCGGTTTCCAGAATTTCGTGCTCCCTGCCTGGCCCACGCAGGGAGTTCTGGCCATGACCAGGCGGTGGGGCAGGCTGTCCTCACAAGTGTAGTGACTTCGGGTCATCTCTAGGGATGCTTCCCGCACTGCTGTTGTTTGATTCAGGGGAGAAGAGATGTAGCTTACAGGCTTGCAGGCTTTTCAGTTTTTATATTAGAACTCTCCCGAGCTCTGAGTCGGTACAGCACTTTGTATTTTTCAGGGTGTATTTGTACGAGACACTTCTGAGAGAACCCAGACCTGCTGCAGGGCTGGCCAGAGCATTTGCAGAGTCTGGACACCAGGGATGTGACTGAACATCAATTCTCCAGGCAGGGGAAGCCAGCGAGTGACAAGGCAGAATAAATCACAGACAGCATGAGCATTTCCGATGGCCTCAAAATACCTGGAGTGAGGTGCTGCTGAACGAGGGGGGGTGGGAGAGCGAAGGGGAGCTTGTTATTATTATTATTATTATTATTATTATTATTATTACTAAAAATGAAAAGTTTTTTTTCTTAATGACCTTATGTGGCAGCAACTGGTTGCTGAGGTCTGGTCATTTGGGTGAAACAGGGTTCCAGGATGGAGGCAGTACAGCATTTCACAAAATTCGAGAAATTGCTGCCTAGAGCCTAGCACCTTCCATCACAGCATGGAACCAGGGGAGAGCATTCCTGAGGCAGACAGTGCATTTTCACCAGTGGCACTTGTGGTGAGGCAGAAACGAGGTGCCCTCGCTGCAGGACTCTGAACAGGGGTCGGTGGCAGGGAGGACAGGGCAAGAGCACTTGATGCTGATTATAGCTGACAGGTGGGTTTCTGAGCACACAGGATGCACCTCCTGAGAACTGCCCAAAATACTTGAGAGAAGGGGCGCCTGGGTGGCTCAGTCGGTTGTGTCTGACTTTGGCTCAGGTCATGATCTCACGGTTCTTGAGTTCAAGCCCCGCGTCGGGCTCTGTGCTGACAGCTCGGAGCCTGGAGCCCGCTTCGGATTCTGTGTCTCTCTCTCCCCGTCCCCTGCTCACGCTCTGTCTCTCTCTCTCAATAATAAATAAACATTAAAAAAAATTTAAAAAAATACTTGAGAGAAATTTGTTGGACCTTAGAGCCTAGAATGGGCAAGTGGGAACAAGGGCAGGAAATCTGACTTACTGATGCAAATGTAACTGTATTTGCATCCACAGGCTGACAGATATGAGGATTTTGGGGTTATCTTTGCAATAATCCTGGGGGCACTCAGGGTTTCTGTTACAGAGTGGGGAGCAGCCATAAAGCAAAGTTTCCTGGCCCCCAGGTGCTCCTCCTCGTCCCCTGCACCCACTGCTGAGAGCAGACAGGGCTGCAGGCAGGGCCTGCTCCCTCACACAGAGATGGAGACCCAGCCCTGGCCTCACAGGGACCCCCACTGCAGCTGCAGGACACTTAGGTACGACAGTGGGGCATAGGCGTCAACCTTCTCGGTCTCTTTACGTCAAGAAAACCCTGAGATGGCTCCTTCCCCTTCCCCTTCCCCTTTATTTTCTTGGCCGTTCTAAGCTCTAACCTTACTTTCTCCCTGCCTCTCCATGACGCGACCCCTCCCCCCCGCCCCCACCCTGCTGCCAGCCTGTGGGCTCAGTTGACCTCACAGCCCCATCTTCCTGTAGGCTTATGGGTCCCAGAAGACTTCTAGGGTTCAAAGGTGAACATGTTTACACATTAATAAATCATCACCAAGGGGTCTTAAAAATAGCTGGTTTCCTACCTCAGTCAGAAGATAATTTCCCTCTCCTGTGGACCCCATTCTGTATCCTCATTTCCCATCTATTTTCCTCTTTCCCCATCTTTGTTACCCTCCCTGTGTTACTTCCCATGCGTAAGAAACCACGTGGGTGCTGGTCTGAAGAAAACTGCTACTTCTGGCACGTGTCCGATAGGCTTTTGTACTGGAAAGTCTACGTGGCATTTTACCCATTTACACACCCCTTCGCGATACCAGGAGCAGAGGTCGGGATACCAACTGGCCATTGTGCTCTGGTAATGCCTATCTGGGAGTGCTTTGCCCACTCTGAACACCACCAGCTGGACCACGGTTAGCAGCTGAGTTCACTTAACTTGCCTAAACACGAGTCCAAAGCTCTGCAGTTTGACTTCCATGAATTAAGAAGGGTTCTTTAACTCAGAATTTTATTTATACAAAAAATAATTCTTTTTGGTTATTTGATACGATTGAAAACTACCAGAATTGGGGCGCCTGGGTGGCTTATCGGTTAAGCTTCTGACTTGATCTTGGCTCAGGTCCTGATTTCAGGGTTCTTGAGTTTGAGGCCTGCATCAGGCTCCTTCCTCACAGCAGGGAGCCTGCTTGAGATCTCTCTGCCCCTCCCCTGCTTGTGCTGTCTCTCAAAATAAAATAAACTTAAAAGAAAAAGAAAACCACCAGAATAATTCACATAGTATACCAGCAGTCAGTTATGCACTGACCACAAATTCCGTAGAGCTGCGCTGTTCAGCATGGGAGCCACTAGCCACAAGTGCCTATTTAAAGATTTTAATTAATAACAATTAGGCAAAATGAAAAATGCAGTTCTTTAGCTGCACTAGCCACATCCCCAGTGGTCTGTAGCCACATGTAGCTAGTTCTGCCATGTTCACCAGCACAGGTAAAGAATGTTTCCATCATTGCCAAAAGCTTTACTATAGCTCTATTCTAGAGTGTCCTTCTGGCATTAAATCCAATGTCTTCATGCTGTGGAATTGGCGAGACCTTTATCCAGGTGTGCCTGATGAAAACATCCTTGTCTGTTCCTGTCTGTGTCCTCCTCATCCTTGATTCTGAGGCTTTCTTATCTGTGTCCCTCCTGTCCGACCTGGAAGGATATCTTTGATATCTTTGCTGATCTGCCTATTACATAGGATTTTGTCTTTCCATCTGCAGTTGCTTGGAGTTTACATTTTAAGTGCAGCGTCGTCTTCAACTAGTTCTACACCAACTTTAGAGAGTAAGTGCCAGGAGTTTGCACTGAAACCTCTCCGAATTGGAGTGGGGCTGAGTTGTCGGTCCTGGGAGCCGGTGTCTCTGCGTTTATGCAAGTCTGAGTCAGTAAGATAGCAGACACAGACAGGGCCAGGGACAGCACCAGGGTCTTTAGAGCAGTCTGCGTGTCCTTTGCTTCGAATGCCCTTGGGCTGCTGTAATCATTAACCCTTGCAGGAGGCTCCCTCTGATCTGCCTCTGATCAACCCGAAGCCAAGCCGCTTCTGTTGAAGTCCTGAGATGGGAGAAGTAAGGAAAGAAACAGAAGCGAGAGAGGGGCAGGCAAGAGCCCGGTGGTGGGGCAGCAGGGAAGGATGGAAATGACCCGCAGAGCACCGTGTCCTCGATCAGCTCTGACACCTTCATGTATTCGTTGTGTTGCTCCCTGGGGGCAGCTCTGAGGCCAGCCTCATGGTCTGGGCAGGCTGGTCATGCTGGGCACTGTGTGCTATGCTGACCTAAGCACTGGTTCCCGAGTCCAAGGGCGGTGCCTGCTTTTCTTGTTACCTACTTGTTTGTCCTGATAACCTGCTCTAGGGTGCACTGGCCCCTTTCCTCTGGCTGCTCCTTGTGGCCGCAGGTCGCTACGCTTTCCGCTGGACCGCCTTCCCTCTTGCACTGATGCCATTCTCTCGCCTGGGCTCTCGTGCCCTGTGCCAAGCTGTCCCTCCATGCAGAGGCCCCCGTCACCACTTAGGCTCCAACACCCCATGCCAGACTGCCCTCCAGCAGGACACTCTCCTTACCCCACTTGGGTTGTGACACCCTGTGCCAGCCAGCTCTTCCCCGTGGGGTACCCTCCTTACCCCACCGAAGCTCCGGCATCCCAGGACAGGTCACTCTTTGTCTTACCCACTGCAGGTTGCTATAACAAAGTATCATGGACTAGGTGGTGTGTAAATAACAAAAATTTATTCCCCACAGTTCTGGAGACCAGACGTCTGAGATCATGGTGCAAATATGGTCAGGATGTGGTGAGACCCTCTCCCAGGGTTCAGACCGTCCACTTCTCGCTTGTTGTATCCTCGCATGGTGGAGAGAGAGTGAGGGAGCTCTGAGGTTCCTTGTTTAGCAGGGCGATACACGCTTTTGGGTATTAAGAGAATCACATGGTGTGGTTATTAGCAACTTCAGATACGGGATGTTTCATGAAATGGAGATGTTGTCTATCAGTGCTGGCAGGAGTTCGCGTCCTAACTCCAGATTTGCCAGTCAGAGCGTATTTCCTTTCAGTGATCCTACCCCTTGCTGTCATGTTGCCGTCCATTGTTCCCTAATGACATGTTATGTAAGTATTTGACAATAGCTAGAACAGGGATAGGCAAGCTCTTTCTTAAGAGGGTCAAATAGTATATATTTTGGGCTTTGTGGGCACTAGTCTCTTGACTCCTCAACCCTGCCTCTGCAGCACAAACGCAAAGGCAGTAATATGTGAATGAAGGGGTGTGACTGTTGCCAGTAAAACTTATGGGCGCTGAAATCAGAATTTCATATAATTTACATGTGTTACGAAATATTCTTCTTCTTTTGATCTGTTCCCTCCCCCCCTCCCCCCACCCATTTACAAACACGGTAGAGACCATTCTTTTACCTGCGGGCCATGCAAAAACAGTGGGCTGTATTTGACCCTTGGCCCATATTTTACTGACCCCTGAGCTAATAACTCAAAGAAGGAGGTATAGAGAAGTGGTTACTTACTGACATCTTTATTTCATGCAGATATTCAGAGTTGCTTTCGTTGCTATCAAAAATAAAATAAATGTGATTCTTAATATGATAGAAGATATAAGTGATGTCATTTTTTATTTTTGTTCACCTTTTTAAAAATTTATTTTTAAAATTTGCATCCAAGTTAGTTAGCATATAGTGCAACAGTGAGTTCAGAGTAGATTCCTTAATGCCCCTTACCCATTTAGCCCATCCCCCAGCCCCCAAATGATGTCATTTTTAACAGTAACTTTAATGTTGGGTCTGATCATATAGAACTTTAAAGTTGGGTTTTTTTGGTGTTTCTAGCTCGCTCAGTTGGTAGAACGTGCGGTCATTGATCCTCAGGGTTGTGAGTTCAAGCTGCTCCTTGGTGATTGGGTATAGAGATCACTTAAAATAAGTTTTTAAAATTTTAGAGAACGAGAGCACGAGCAGGGGAGAGGGGCAGAGGGAGGGAGAGGGAGAAAATCTTAAGCAGGCTCCCACTCACTGCTGAGCCCACAAATGGGTCTTGATCCCACGACCCTGGGATCCTGACCTGAACTGAAAGCAAATGTTGGATGCCCAACCGACTGAGCCACCCAGGCACCCCAAAAATAAAATCTTAAAAAAAAAAGTTGGTTTTCTTCACCACATCTTAAATGTGGAAAATTGCCAAGGGTTATGGAATAAAATCTTTGATTTGCACGTTGTCAAAAGGTTACGATATACAGGAACTGTACAGATTTGTTTAAGATAAAGGCTTCTAAATTTAAGGGAAAGAATTGCCTTCAAGGCTGTTTCAGCTTGTGATCTCTGTTTTGGTGTATTCTGTCCCTACCTGATGATTTGTGCAAAATCTAATGATGGTAATTTAGAACCGGAAAGTAGGTTGCCTCTAATTTTGATCTTTTCTTAGCATTACAGTTTCTTATCTGAAATACTGAAAGAGCCAAACTGTCCTTCTGTACAGTAGGGATCACTTCCTTCTGCTTGAACTTAAAAAATACAGCCCATTCGTTAGCCTTTGTTGGCACTAAAGAGTGCTTGGATACTATGTATTTCACAGCAGACGGTTTTTCCTACTTAACTGCGAGCAGTTAGCTAATTGGAAGAACTGTTACTTCTGTGGATCCTTGCTATGACAAAAATCAATGTACACAGCACAGTCTGAATTAATAGGGCTCGAACTCATTAGGCCACAAAAACAGTTTAATCAACGGTGAACCCTTTAAAGACCCTTGTCAGAGAGTATCCTAAAAGAGATTCAAAAAAAAAAAAAATGCTTAGCACTTAAACATATGTTTTGTTTCCAAGTTTATATTTTTCTTTTTTTAAATTCCCTTGGTTAATTTCTGGGGTTACTCCTGTGTTCTGGCTAGAGGGAAGAACCCTATTATTTGTATATTTTATACTGAACCATAGTCATTCAGTCTAATTACAGGCAATTCTCAACTTACAGTGGTTCAACTTAATGAATTTTCCACTTCATGATGGTGTGAATGTTACGCATTCAGTAGAAACTGTATTTTGAAGGTGGAATTTTGATCTTTCCCGGGCACTAGCCTCGTATGATTCCCCTGATGCTGCCCCACAGCCGCAGCTCCCAGTTAGCAGTGTGGTCATGAGGGTAAGACGACCCCATCCACGGACATCTCTTCTGTGCCCATACGCCCGCTACCCATTACCCATTGCTTTGCACTCCCAGTACAGCATCCAGTAAACCACATGAGATATTCACTTAAAATAAGCTTTGTGTTAGCTGATTTGGCCCAACTGTGGTTGCAATGTAAGTGTTCTGAGCACATTAATGGCAGGTGAGACTAGGCCATGATGTAATCAATGCATTTTCGACTTAATGATGTTTTCAGTGTGTAATGGGTTTTTTCAGGACATGACCGGATCGTGAGTCAAGGGAAATCTGTACTCATTTCTTCTTAGTAAAGGCCCTTTCAGACACTCTGATTATTCATCCCTGTTTCTAACCCGAGGGCATATTCCGGCTGGCCTGGGTTGTTAGATGTTTTCGCCGTCTGTTGTCATTCTGCAATCTTATCCTCTGCCTCCTCACCCTTACCTCCCCCTGCAACCCCTTGTTTTGGTAATGGTTGGCTGCTTTGATGTTTGTGAGGCTTTCAGGACCCGATAGCTGTGTTCTGGCAGATCACCGTTCCCTCTCAGCACCCTCTTCCTGTAATGCAAGTTCTGATTGTTTTGTGCAGTGGGTTATTTGTGACCGGTAGGTTAAGGTTCAAAAGGGGAAGTCTATATTGACTAGTACATTGAATTTTCCTGTCACATTGCTTTTTATTTTTGGGGTGCAGAGCCTGAGTTTGAATCCCGGTTTTGAACCTTACTAACTGCATGGCTTTATTGAACAATGTTATTTAATACCTTTGTTGCTTTGTTTGTTCATTTATAGAATGGAGATAATAGTGGCACCCATCCTGTAGGAATAAGGTTATATATGTCAAGTACTTAGAACAGTACCAAACACAGAGTTAGCACTCAATATTTGTATCGTCATCGTCATCTTCACCGTCTTTCAGTTTGGATGAAAAATGGCTAATGTGGGTTTTAAGCAGGAAAAGGACATTTTCAGAATTGAATTTTGGAAAGATTGCTTTCATAGTCAAGAGAAGGTGGGTGTAGGACCAGGTGAGCAAAGGTAGAGGTGGGAAGACCAGTGTTTTGGATTGAATTGTGTCCTCCTCAAATTCATGTGTTCAAGTCCTGATCCTATACCTCAGAATGTGACCTGTCACCTTTAAAAATAAAATAGCCAATTATTTTATCAGCAACATGAATTTGTTCAAGAATTGCAGAGAAGTTAGAATTCAGGATAAGCAAACTATGCCAAAACTATAGGCAAGTCTGAAGAGACAGCGGAAAGGTCAGCTTTTATTAGGTTTTAGGAGGAAATTGAGGAGGGTTGTTTTGGACAGAAGTTCGTTGGAGAAGAACAAGAATTTGAGGTTGTGATGATTTCTCATTGGCTGCAAGTGGTGGTTAGTGCGTCGTTGCTTGGACAGGGAGGGATGTTCCTTTTTGCTGGTTACGTTGGCTGCGATGAGCGGTACGTGCCTGAGAGCTCCCTCTTCATTTTAACGAAGGTTGTGTTTTGGATTTTTTTTGGTACTCATTTTCACAACCTTATTTGGAAATAGGGTCATTGCAGTGTAGTTAGTTAAGATGAGGTCATTAGGGTAAGCCCTAATCCAGTACGACTGGTGGCCGTATTAAAAGGGGAAGTTCAGACACAGAGATGGACGCGCATAGAGGGAAGACAGTGTGAAGAGACACAGGGAGAAGATGTCCGTCCACGAGCCAGGGAGAGAGGCCTGGGACCGACGCATTCTTCCCAGCACTCAGAAGGAACCGACCCTGTAGATGCCTCGATCTCACACTTCTAGCCTGTAGAACTGTGAGACCGTGAGTTTTTATCGTGTAAGCTCTCCATTTGTGGTACTTTATGTCAGGGAAGCCTTAGGAAAGTAATGCAACCAGCCAGGCAGATCGTGAGCCTCCGAATAAGTGGAGATGAGAGATGTTTAAAACACAGAACCAATTCTTAGTGACCAGGTGGCCGTGAGGGGGTGGGAAGAGTGAGAGACTGTCTCGCCTGAGGGGATGGTGGTGCCATTAACTGACCCAGAAAGTACACAAAGGAGAGGAGGTGTGTGGAGCACGTCGAGCTGGAGGTGCACGTGGGACATGCAGGGAGGGGCCCCGACAGGCAGTTGGACGTATGTGTATCTGAAGCTCCGGAGAGAGGTTGTGTCTAGAGGTTTGGTGGTTCTCATCTATCTACGCAGGAGTTGAAAAAGGTGGAGGGGCCAGTTGCTTGGAGTGAGTGTATGGTGTGTGAAGGAAAGCCCATCTGTAGGTCCCCCGAGGAACGCTCAGATTTCGAAGCCGTAGGCCAGCAACGGCCCCGTGGAACCGGAGAAGGAGCTGAGCGGAGACACGTAGCGGGATGTTGCCAGCGACTCCCAAGGCTGAGACCTAAACCACCGGCATCACCAGTCCGTGTGCTGAAATGGGTTTTGTCAGTGTCCAGCAGCCTCTAGACGGGAGCTGGTATTCTTGGGATTTATTAGGTGGCAAGATTTTATTACGGGTTAGCTCATTTAACCCTCATTACAACTCTGAATCGGGTACTGTTATTACCTATAGATATGGAAACTGAGGCTTGGAAAAATTAACTAACTTGCCTCAGATTACACAGTGAGTAGGCAGAAATAGGTCAGGATTTGAGTCTAGGCGGGCTGACTCTGGGATGCTCCTAACGCGGAGTGAGGGTTGGAGGTTTTGGGGGTAGACATGGGACAGAACGAAGGAAGTTGGATGAAGAAAGAGCAGAGGAATGAAAATGGAACGTTCCTCTCTGCGCCAGGAGCGGTAGTTGGGACAAAAGGAACAGATCGATCGGCCTGGCGTTCTCCCCGAAAGCCGAGAGAGTGACAGGAAAGTTGCACGGGTGGAGAGCCACCATCCAAAGGGAACTCAGATGCAGGGCTTCTCTTAGTGTGGGTCACCAGCGCTGGCAGCCGAAGGCTGACCTCCTAACAACTTAGTCATCTTGTCATTTGCCTCTGCCAACCCCTGCAACCTCCAGAAACAAACGAATGAAATAAAAGCTTACTGAGAGTTTGATGGAAATGGTTTTTGCTAAACAATTTTTTAAAATTAACTTCTTTTGAGAGAGTGGGGAGAGGCAGGGAGGGAGGGAGGGGGGAGAGAGAGAGAGAGAGAGAGAGAGAATGAATGAATCTCAAGCAGGCTCCGAGCTATCAGCCAGGAGTCTGATGTGGGGCTTGATCTCACGAGCCATGAGATCATGACCTGAGCCGAAACTGAGTTGGATGCCTAACTGACTGAGCCACGCTGGAGCCCCTTGATGGAAATAGTTTTAATTAACTTGAAGAGTAAGGCTTACTTTCTCATAGGAACATTGCATTTTTCTATTTGTTTAAGCCTTTAGTAAAGTTTTATATATATTTGTATATATGATTTATTATTTTCATAAGACAGATACAAGGATATGGTCTTATTTATATACATTCGTGTTTTCTCTTAAATTCATTCTTTAAAAATTTTTTTTTAATGTTTACTTGTTTTTGAGAGAGAGCAGGAGCAGGAGAGGGGCAGAGAGAGAGGGAGACACAGAATCCGAAGCAGGCTCGAGGCTCCAAGCTCTCAGCACAGAGCCCGACGCGGGTCTCGAACCAATGAACTGTGAGATCATGACCTGAGCCAAAGTCAGAAGCTTAGCCGACTGAGCCACCCAGACGCCCCATCTTAAATTTATTCTTAAGAATATTATTTGTAGGGGTGCCTGGATGGCTTAATTGGTTGAACATCTGACTTCCGCTCAGGTCATGATCTCACACTTCATGAGTTTGAGCCCCACATCGGGCTCTCTGCTGTCTGCACAGAGCCTGCTTTGGATCCTCTGTCTTCCCCTCCCTCCCCCCTGCCCTTTCCCTGCTCTGTGTCTCTCTCACAAATAAAACAAACATTTAAAAAACCAATATTATTTATATTGTGAACCCTCCCTCATTTCTAATAGACGGTTAGTATTTAGAAAAGCATCTGATACTTATTGCTTAATAACATTCTAAACTCTTACTAGTTCTATTACTTTTCAGGTTTACCCTGTTAAATTGTTCCCGGTTAAGCAATCCTACTGTCTACAAATAATTGTCTCTTCGTATTTATTTATTTATTTAAACTTTTTTTTTTTTTTTTTTTTTTGAGAGACAGAGTATGAGCTGTAGAGGGGCAGAGAGACAGGCAGACACTGAATCCGAAGCAGGCTCCAGGCTCTCAGCTGGCAGCTCAGAGCCCGACGTGGGGCTTCAGCTCATGGACTGTGAGATTGTGACCTGAGCCGAAGTCAGATGCTTAACCGACTGAGCCACTCAGGCACCCCCCAAAAATTTTTTTCTTAATGTTTTTTGGTTTTTTTTTGAGAGAGACTCTGAGAGCAGGGGAGGGGCAGAGAGAGAGGGAGACACAGAATCCGAAGCAGGCTCCAGGCTCTGAGCTGTCAGCACAGAGCCCGATGTGGGGCTTGAACTCACAAACGCAAGATCATGACCTGGGCCAAAGTCAGATGCTTAACCGACTGAGCCACCCAGGCGCCCCTGTCTCTTCCTTTTTAAAAAATATGTTTCTTTTTCTGGTATTAATCAACTGGAACTTCCAAAAATATTGTTAAATAAAAGTAGCAGTAGTGTACATCCTTGCTTTATTCAAGATTCCTCTAATATTACATATTCATAATGATACTGAATATTGGCTTGAGATGTAGTCTTTATTTAAAAGTTTTTATTAGAGAGAGAGAATGAATGAATGAATGAATGATTCCCAAGCAGGCTCTATGCTGTCAGTGCAGAACCTAACACAGGGTTGCATCTCACAAACAATGGGATCATAACCTGAGTCGAAAACAAGAGTCTGACACTAACCCGACTGAGCCACCCAGGCAGCCTGAGATGTAGTTTTAAAATCATGTTGAGGAAGTATTGTTTTTAATTATTAAAAAAAAAATTTTTTTTTAATCTTTATTTATTTTTGAGAGGGAGACAGAGTGTGAGCCAGAGGAGGGGCAGAGAGAGAGGGAGACACAGGATCCCGAAGCAGCCTCCAGGCTCTGAGCTGTCAGCACAAACCGTGAGGTTATATGACCTGAGCCGAAGTGGGATGCTCAACTGAGGGAGCCACCCAGATGCCCCAGGAAGTATTTTTTTAAGGGAGAATTTTATCAGTTGCCTTTAGCAAAGGCCTCCTTTAACAGAAGTATTTTCTTTGCCATTGTGTGGAGCTCTTGGCTGAAATAAGGATGGTTTTTGAAGATTTCCTGAGGGCAAAGGTTCTCAATTAGCTGATTCTCTGACTGCTGCATTTGTGTCACTTAATTCCATAGCAAGGCAAGCTCATGCTGAAATTTTGTCATGAGCTGGATGTTACTGGAGTCTATGTGGAAAGACCGTATGACTCTCTGGAAGGGAAGTTGGCTAAATCCATCCAAATCTGATACATATATTCATACCTGATTCATCCCAAATTTCTGGAGCAGCGACTACTGCTGTGATCCAGATCAATCAAGACTTTCCAGTCCCGGCTCTCTCCTGGACCCACAGACTGATGGGCTAGAGCTTAGGTTTTTCCAGTTTTCCACTTTCTCTCCAGCTGCTTTTGGGGAGGGATGTTTTCCCCACACCCCCCTGTGCACGCAAAAGCGGTTCCCTGCCCGCCACGGCTTCTCGCTCCCCAGGTTCACCTCTCCACGCCGGGTACCTGCTGAGTTCTGTGGTTCAGGTTGTGCAGATTGTTATGTTAATCCTCAGATCAGTTTTCTAGGTGTGCAGGATGGTTTAGTGTTGGTCTGGCTGTATATTCTAGAGCTTAGGTTTTTACTTCTTGAAGGCAATCTAGTCATTACCTGGGAGGCTTGAAGAACAGGGAAGGACTCCACTTGTCCTGGGGCTATGCTGAGCATTCTGGCTTCTTAAAGCAAAAAACGGCTCAAGCTGTCCCTTTCCCCAGGGTTTTATTTCATTCTGTAATGTGTAAGGGGTTGTTGAGGGACAAGCCAGGTGACTCAGTCCTGTGGCCTATCCAGTCCCCATCCGTGTGCTTCTGGCAATGCCTGTTTTAGTTTGTGTTCACGATGAAGACTTGTTTGTTGGTTCTTCTTAAGGAGGGAAAAAAAACTGTCTCAAAAAGAAATAAAAACATTATAAAAAATTAAAAAAAAAAAGGGCTCAGTCGGTTAAGCGTCCGACTTCTGCTCGGGTCATGATCTCACAGTCTGTGAGTTTGAGCTCCACGTCAGGCTCTGTGCTGACAGTTCAGAGCCTGGAGCCTGCTTCAGATTCTGTCTCCCTCTCTCTCTGCCCCTCCTCTGCTCGTGCTCTGTCTCTGTCTCAAAAATAAATAAAAACATTTAAAAAAAACTTAAAAAAAAGAGGGAAAAAAGTGAATTTTAGCATGTCTTCCATTTGCTAAATTTCTTATCTAGTAAAGTACTTCCTACAGTTGTAGAAGGTTTTCTGTTTCGTTTTAAACCGCTCGATTGTAGTAAAAACTACTGTGTACCAAATCGTGGGCAAATGTATGCAAACACTGGACATTTGCATTTTTGGCGGAACCATGTCCCTGAAGGTAGGAAGTATGAGACAGTTTTTTGATTTTCATACTGAATTGTGGAATTTATTTCCCTTCACTCACTCTCAAGAAGAGTAGGCAGATTAGCAGTTCTTTTCCTCCGTCATAGTAGGGTGGTAGGATGACCAATTGGTCCCTGGGACTTTCCTGGTTTTAAAACGGGAAGGCCCTGTGTCTTGACTGGAGCCCTCTCAGTCCCGGGAAGCTGGGACAGGTGGTCACCTTAGGCAGTAGAGTTGGGAACAATGTGAGTGTTTGAATTTATCGTGTAGTCTCTTATCTTTGGGCCTTTGCCCCTGCTACTCCCTCTTCCTAGACTGTACGGTTTGGCCGATTGCTTCCCATTCTTTCCTGTCTCAATTAATTGTTCCAGAGGCTTTTAAACTAGGTCAGGTTGCCTGCCTCTAAGTACCATACTCGCCCCAGCGTAACACTGATCGCTCTGGGCTTTGATTGCTTGTTTAATTAGGAAGCTGGTGCCGGATGGGGCAGCGGTGTGCGCCCATGGTCGCCCATTAGAATCACCTGAGGAACTTGATAGGTTTCGAAAGCGCTCCGCAGCTTCGGGCAGCCAAGATTGAGACTGACTGGGTTAGGAAGGATGGGACGGGAACCCGAGAGCCAGAGAGATACGTACACGTTCACATTCTGGTTCCACTACTTGCGTTTGTTCAACAGCCGTTTGCGGAGCATAGTGTGCCGCGCCGAGTGCTAGGGCTCTGGAGGGAGGATAGGATCGGGGCGCGGTTCTCCTGGTGCCTGCACCTTAGAGCCTCCCGCCGCAGCATTTCTGCCTCTTCCTCAGTCGTCCACCGCACGGCCTGTGCTTGTGCTGTACGTACTGTGGCCTGACGTTAAACAGTTTAGAATAAAATATTTTAAAGTTCCTAACTTTTTGCACTTAAACACATTTGCTTCAGGGGCGCCTGGATGGCTCAGTCGGTTGAGCATCTTTGGCTCAGGTCGTGATCTCACGGTTCCAGAGTTCAGACCCTGCATCAGGCTCTCTTGCTGTCGTTGCCGAGCCTGCTTCAAATCCTTGGATTCTCTGTCCCCCTCTCTCTGCCCCTTCCCTGATAGCACTCTCTTTCTCTCAAAAATAAATAAACATTAAAAAACCCCCCACATTTGCTCTAAAATAAAACTTTATATCACTACTAAAATTAAAAAGCCTGTGTCACTTGTTATATGTAGAAGGTGACTGAAAAATAAATGCGATAGAAGCAAAAACAAACTTGACAAATTACATTTACAGGAGTACCTGGCTGACTCAGTTGGAAGAACATGTGACTCTTGATCTCAGGGTTGTGAGTTCGAGCCCCACGTTGGGTTTAGAGATTACTTTAAAAAACTAACATTTACAAAAAAACATGTTTATAAAAATAAGTCACTCAGTGTGAGAAACAGCTATTTATGAGCGTTAGTAGTAGGTGACCATCCAGCTCCATGTATGGCTATGGAAACAGAGATGAGGGTTTTACATTAATACAATGATTCAGTTTTCTTTTTAATTTTTAAATTATTTATTTTGAGAGAGAGAGAGAGAGAGAGAGCAAGCAAGCGAGCGAGCATGAATTGGGAAGGGGCAGAGAGAGGGGGAGACACAGAATCTTAAGGAGGCTCCAGGCTCCAAGTTGTCAGCACAGAGCCCGACGTGGGGCTTTTGAACCCACAAACCATGGGATCATGACCTGAGCTGAAGTTGGACACTTAACCAACTGAACCACTCAGGCGTCCCACAATGATTCAGTTTTGAGTTTTGATATTAATTAGCACTGAGAGAGCCATTTCATATGTTTAAGCGGTCAGGGAGGACAACATATTTGTTAGAATAGAAGTAAAATTTTAATAGAGGCCAGCAGCTCTTCCAGCAGAGAGAGAACAGATATGGGACCAAGTCACCATATCCTGTTGGCCCGGATCAGGTGCCTCTTCTCCTCCCAGACTGGTTTTAAGAAACTCCAGGCCCCCTTCCAGTTCAACCATCCCATATCGAAGGATCTTCTGTAGGGCCTGCAGAGAAGCCCCAGGGACACAGCAGCCTGTGTCGAGGCACTTAGGGATGCACATCCTCTGCACTGTTCCCAGCTGTCATGACAATACGGTGATAGCCATCGAAGCTGTGACAGCACAGGGCAGTGAGCTTCAAAGAAGGGGGTTTCTTCTCCAAAAAACAAGATGTGCGGGATGATCCATTGGGGTGCAAGAGAAACACGAAAACTCCTGTTTTTTAAAGTTTTAGTGCCTCGTTATTTTTCATGTACAAACATACATATTTGGGGATGTGTCCTTGTCTATCCTTGGAGTTACAGTTGTAAGGAGTTACAGTTATAAGGGCCTGTGAGACCCTCTCTGACCTCTGACCTTGTAACTTGCGTCTCCCACCCCTCCCATTTGCAGCTCCTCTGGCCTTTTTTGCTGTTCCTGAAAGGCTGCGGAACCACTCGCCTTTACTCTGTGCATCCCTCTGCCTGGAATGCCCTTTCCTGGAGCTCCACTTTATGCTCTTGGCTAACTTCCTCACCTGTTTAAGGGGTTTGCCCCAATGTCATTTCGCCAGGAGTCCTTACGAGGACCGCCCCATTTAATACTGTGGCTGGTGCTCTATGCGTGGCACACTCTTACTCCTCCTTGTCTCGACACTCAGCTTTTTATTTTTTCTTGGCACTTCCTGCCTTTGGGTGTACGTTAGTATAGGTCTGCCGGTTATTGTTTGTTTCCACTCGCAGAATGCATGATCCCTGAGGCCACTTCATTCACAGATGTGTTCCCAATGTTCATTAGAACAGTGCCTCGTCAGTACATTTTGGTTGAATGCAGATAGCATCTGACACATAGTAGGTTTAGTGGGCCTCTTTAATGGGTGAATAAATAATTTAGGAAAACTGGAAATATAAAAATGAATAAAACATGGTTTGTGCACTGAAGTAGCTCCATGTTAGCAGTGAGACCAATATATAAGAAAATAATTTTAAATCTGTGAGAATTGCCGCAAGAGAATTCGGTGGGAGGGTAGAGAGGTGGCATTGAGCGCAGTGCCATTAACTCTGGGGGTGGAGGCACTTCAGAATCAGTGCATCCGAGAGGGAGGGGGCTAAATGAAAAAGCTCAAATGTGTAGAAACCTGCACAAAACTGGAACTCGTTTATCTAGCATGTATGTAGGAAATGAGGAAGATTTATAAAACCAACATTAATTACTATTTTACTTTTTGTTTTTAGAGAATTAGGTTAATATTAGTCTGCTCTTGGAGAAAGAGCTTTTGGGAATTTTCAAATGCAGTTTTTGCCCTGGGCAAGCTATTAACCAGAAAGGAAAGTGCTTTTCCATCCACATTCACCAGTCCCCCCTTCCCTTCCTCCAGTTCCACCCTGAACTTTCCATGCCTCAGGCTAGACTGGGTTATCTTCAACTAACTGATCCATCTGTGAGTATTTATTTGTTAAAAACTCACTGTGTACTTAGCACTATAAATAGAAAAAAGGGTAACATCTCTGTATGAAAATATGTAGCGGTGGAGATTGCTTATTGGAAATACAATGATCTGATTAAAAAAAAAACACCCTTATTGCTTGGCCAATTAAATGTGTTCCTGAAAAAAAAAAAAAAAACATTTAAGTAGGTTATTTCTAGTGTTTTGAAAAATGTGAGTTTTTGGGGCTCCCGGCGTGGCTCAGTCTGTTAAGCATCTGACTCTTGGATTTCTGCTCAGGTCATGATCTCACGGTTTGTGAGACTGAGCCCTGCTTTGTGCTCTTTGCTGACAACATGGAGTCTGCTTGGGATTCTTTCCCTCTCTCTGTCTCTCCCTCTCTCGAGCTCTGTCCTCTCTCTGTCTCTGAAAATAAATGAATAAATGTTAAGAAAAAAGTGAGTTTTTAATCCATTATTTGTAGATAAGCCTACTTTTACTAGATCAGAGAATAGAAATGAGGCAACTTATTTGAATGCAATACTTGGGATTTTTTGTACAGAAACTCCTTTTTAAAAAATTTTTTATTTTTTTATTTGTTAGTTTTTTCAGTGTTTATTCTTGAGAGAGAGAGACAGACAGACAGACAGAGAGACAGAACATGAGCCAGGGAGGGGCAGAGTGAGAGAGGGACACAGAATCTGAAACAGGCTCCAAGCTCTGAGCTGTCAGCATAGAGCCCCACGCGGGGCTCAAACTCACAAGCCGTGAGATCATGACCTGAGCCGAAGTCGGATGCTCAATTGGTTGAGCCACCTGGGCGTCCCAGAAACCCCTTCTTTGATAGACACACTATCTTTCCTCTAACTTGAATTAAACAGCATATTTCCATCATTTGTTTTCTACATTTATGTGATGTAAATCAGTGTTTTTCAATACGTTTACTAGTTTTGCTTTGGTAGATATATAGTAGGGTACCTGTTGGAAATCTGTCTGTCTTCCCTTCCCACCTCCCCGTTTCTTTTATCTCTAATATACCTTGGGCCTCTTTAGATTTTTAATAGTACTTTAAGGACATAAATTGAGGACAAAAATAATCTTTCAGTGATGGACCACTTCATCAAAATCTTTGGCCAGAATGCCTGGGCTATATAGAGTATCTTGACAAACGTGGCCATTGTGTGTCCCTACTGCACTCTTTTTTATGGGGATGGCAGTGCAGGGGAGAGAGGAGGCAAGGGGCTGGCAGCTGAGACAGCCCCTGCCTGTTGTGAGAGATACTGTGCTTCCCTGACCCAGCTAGGCGTCTGTCCAGACACCCTCCTCCTCTGTGCGTGTAAATAATGCAGCGGTGGCAGTAATAAGGATGAAAAGCAAAATGTTGACCCCCTTGTCCAGGGATGTGGTTTGTAAGCAATGAATTGCTAACCTCACTGACAGGGCGGTTTGGGCCCGGGCTGACTGTTTTAACCAGGTTCTCACAGTGAGTCCCCGATGGAGTCCATGATCACAGTGTTAATAATTCCCAGTGCTCATTGCGGGCTCAGCACTCCATATGGGGCTTGTCTTCAATCATTTCATGTCATCATTGTGATGACCTTATGCAGTGGGCGCTATTTTTTTTTTTTCAGATTCATTTTTTAAAAATTTAAATCCAAGTTAGTTAACCTAGAGTGTAAGAATGATTTCCGGAATAGAATTTAGTGATTCGTCACTTACATATAACACCCAGGGTTCATCCCAGCAAGTGCCCTCCTTGATGCCCCTCGCTCATTTAGCCCATCCCCCCACCAACACCGCTCCAGCAGCCCTCAGTTCTCTGTATTTAAGTCTTTTATAGTTGGTCTCAGTAGGACTATTATTTTTTATTTATTTTTTAATGTTTGTTTATTTTTGAGAGACAGAGCGCGAACAGGGAAGGGGCAGAGAGAGAGGGAGACACAAAATCCAAAGCAGGCTCCGAGCTGTCAGCACAGAACCTGACACGGGGCTTGAACCCAGGAACCACGAGATCATGCCCCGAGCCAAAGTGGGACGCCTAACTAACTGAGCCACCTAGGCGCCCCTCAGTAGGTACTGCGGTTAATCACATTTTCCAGATGAGCATGTGGTGGCTTCCCAAGGTTACTCTGTTAATAAATCCAGAACAGGGACAACCCTGGCCATCTGACTTCAGAGCTGGTGCCCCAAGGATGCGGGAGCTAGGGGCTCGGGATGAATTGGTGCTGGCTGCTCTCGGAACAGCACCAGGTGAGGACAGTGTCACTCAGCACGTAAAATCACCTGGAAAAACGCACCGGCCTAATCTCTACCGTTGGTGAAACGAAACAGTTTTATTCCCAGAACTGAAAAAAAAATCTCAGCTGACTGGTGCCTTGTCAGAAGTCAGAGGTTATTGGCCTGCACCATTGCTCTGGTCTCAGGAACTGTGGGACATTTCTGCTTTTGCTTGTCCAGTTTGCCCGATTGTCTTAATTTTGACGCTCTTCAGGGTGGAGCCAGGCACGCTGCCTCAGCTACGGGGACTGGAGATCTCAGAGGGGAGACCACAGTCTCATCTGACCCATTTCTCAAGAAAATTTATAAAGTTCTAGAAATCTAACAGCTTTAGAATTTGTAATTCTAGGAATTCATTGAAAGGCCCAATGTTCTATAAAGTAAATTGACTGTTCTCTTTCTTTCGTGTGTCGTACCTGCTGTTTTTCTTACTGTCACACACACTCTCTGAGGAGAGAAATGGAGGCCGTGACAATGATCACCTTTGGTAAAACAGATGTTTCTAACTTGAACTGACACGTACTTAAGGTCTTGTGTGTTAACCACTCTTAACAACTGCGTTTACTATTGAAGCTGGGAATACAGACTTGGATTATAGTTTAGCAGATTTCTTGTAGTGCTCTAAAAATGGATTATTTTTAGTTTAAAGTTTTGCTGCAAGCCCTTTCCCACCACTTAATCGACTCTTCAGTCACCACTCGCAGCCCACGTGTCAGCATTCCCACGGACGCTAAACACACACAATATAGTCGACACAATGGTGGGTTCTCTGGGAATTACTGGACTCTTTTTCTGTCACTTTTAATGCTGGAAGGGGGATCCATTCTGGTTTCCTGCCAGTTCTCTAATGGAGATCTAGGGGGTATCTGTCTGCCTTCTTCCAAAGTTTATCCTTAACAGCTCTTGGTGGTCATTGTAAAACATCCATGTGCAACCTAACAGATTGAGAATGGACTAGATGTCCTAGTATTTGGTTTGCTGCTGCCTGATGATACTTTTGTTTGAGTCACTGAATACTTTCAAAGCATAACCTTTAAAAGTGTGTTCCCACATCTTAATTTGCCACTTGGCACATTTTGTTCTAACAAACCAGAAGCAAATTTTTGTTTCATGAGCGACTCCTTGCCAAACTTTAGGTCTTCTTAGAGGATTATTAATGAACCTGTGCAGTGGATGCGGACACTCTGTTGACAAAACAGTGGCATTAAGATTCAGCAGTGTGTGTTCTCAGTCAGAGACCAGGTGTGGCTTTTGGGAGATACTGAAAACCGCCACTGTTGTTAACCAAAGGATAAGCTTGTGATGCTTCTGCCTCTAACTAGTATTTGCAGTGTCCTCGATTTTCCTCCATTTTATCCGTCTTATTCTCTTTTTAAAAAAGCATTTGGCTGATTATGGAGTATAACTTTGAATAAATCAATGGGTAAAATGCCAAACATTGTTTAAACAATCATGTTCAGTTCTTTGAAGCTAGATAATATATCTGTAGTTTTGCTTTCATAGCATTTTTAAAAAGCAGTCACTGTAGTGTTTCTCATTTGCGAATACTAAAGTTTTTGTGATTGAATTTGGTTGTTATATCATTTATTTTTTTATTTCTTATGGTTTTCCTTCCTTTTTCCTCTTTAAAAAATTGAGATTATTATTATGGAATGTCTAAATTTCAAGAGTCTTCTGCTAGCAGGTAGCAAAATGTAGTACAACTTTCTCTGTGAAGAAAAAGAGATTTCAGCTCTGATGCCTGTGTCTTCAAATGATTGCCTGTTCCTTTGGTTAGATTTTCTTTCTTTCTTTTTTTTTAATTTGAAGTTCTGAAATTTACAACTCAGTTCACCAGGTGATCAAAAGCACACCAGAAAAGGCTAATGGTATGTGTCAGTAAATTTTTCAAAAGAAGTAGTTAAATTCTTTCACCAGTATTGTTAACATTCACTTTAATTTTATCTAGGGTAATATAAGTATATGGACTTAAAGGATCAAATGTGTTACAAGATTTATTTTTTCATAAAAAATTTTTTTAAGTTTATTTTGAGAGAGAGAGAGTGTGTGCTAGCAGGGGAGGGGCAGAGAGAGAGGGAGAGAGAGAATCCCAAGCAGGCTCTGTGTTGTCAGTGCAGAGCCCATCGAGGGGCTCCATCCCATGAACCTTGAGAACATAACCTGAGCCAAAACCAAGAGTCAGACATTGAGCCATCCAGGTGTCCCTTGTATTCATATTTTAAAGTACATATCTAGATATGATTTTCTGAGGAGTGCTTTTTAGAATTCAAATGGATTTTATTTTATTTTATTTTATTTTATTTTATTTTATTTTATTTTATTTTATTTTTTATTTTAGAGAGAGCAAGAGAGAGAGAGCTAGTGGGGGGGCGTGGGGAGAGAAAGAGAGAGAAAGAGAATATCCTAAGTGGGTTTTGTGCTCAGCGCAGAGGCTGTTGCAGGGCTCAATCCCAAGACCCTGGGGTCATGATGCAAGCCGAAATCAAGAATCAGATGCTCAACTGATTGAGCCACCCAGCCACCCCTTGAATCCAAATGGATTTTAAATTGATAAGATACATATTATAATATTTGGATATTTTGCCTTAAATTTTTCATAATATAATATTTAATTCCATATAAATTGGAGCCCACAAATGATAAAGCATTTCTTTTTGGTTGCCCGTTTAAACAAAGGATACATAAAGAATAGAATCATGAAATTGGATTTTTTGAAATAAAATATCTTTCAGGTTGGATATGTTATGAATTTCTTTTGCACTCTAATAGAATTTTAAAGATAGCTCCTTTTTAAAAGCAGAAATCGGGGCGCCTGGGTGGCCCAGTCGGTTGGGCGTCCAACTTCGGCTCAGGTCATGATCTTGGCGGTCCGTGAGTTCAAGCCCTGCGTCGGGCTCTGTGCTGACAGCTCAGAGCCTGGAGCCTGTTTCGGATTCTGTGTCTCCCTCTCTCTCTGCCCCTCCCCTGTTCATGCTCTGTCTCTCTCTGTCTCAAAAATAAACGTTAAAAAAAAAAATTAAAAAAATAAAAGCAGAAATCAACCATTTTGTCAGAGATTAAAAACTTTTTAAATTAATCCTCATTGGTGTGATTTCTTAACAAAACTTGCCATTATAATGTTTGGTTTCTACTTAGTGTCATGAATGAGGTGATCAATAGAAAAAATATATAAAAATGTCAAGTGTCAATCTTAATCCAGCTGCTAATAGTTGCTCTGTAGCTGTTTTAGCACTGGTTACTATGGTTTTTCTTTAGCCTTTATAAATTATCACAAAAGATGAACTGTTCCTCCCACTGCACTCACTGAATTAGCTCTTCTTTAATGTTGAAGGATAGCTAGGAAGATTTATGGTTCAGACTTCATAACAAGTCTTATTTTAGGATAATGTGCTTTTCTAGTTTGTTTAGTCACCTTTTTGGCCTTTTCCCCAGGAACATTAATCCTTGGCTGGAAAGAATAAACTCTGGTCCTCCATAACACCTGACTGCAAACTGCAACCATAAAGCCTTAGACTCTTAAAACAAACATTTTCAACCTTATAGCACCGACTTCCTGTTTTTAAAGCTTTTCTGACCTTCCTGAGAAAAGACCAGTACAGCTATGGTTACATCCTGTGGTTATTATCATTTAAAAAAAAAAAAAAACAAAACCAAAGAACTATTGAATTTTTCTAAAGCCCTTGAGTATAAAAGTGATTAATGCACCCAAAAATGTAAATAGCGTTGGACTCATGTCTGATCTTTGCTAGGCTTTCAATAAAAGATAATAGAACCAGGTCAGCTTTTAATGCGTCTCTGTTTGTTCAACGTCTGCTACAATTGGAATGTCAGGAAAATCTCACATTAAAAGGATCTGCCGTATTCTGGAGAGATTGTAAAAGAAGCATTTGGCAGTCATTTCCTTTCACTTGTGAGAAAGAACATGCTTTACATTATAATTGTTTAAGCATACCAGAGTCTGGTAGGGCTCTCATATTTTTCATTGTAGAGTTAGCTTGCTCTGCAGACTGGAGAGGATGATCAGTGTTTAGGTTTTATTGTTAGAATTAATCAAATGATGTAAACGTTAGGAATTAGCCCATGTCTTCCTTTGTACTAAGATGTGTTTCCTGTAGCCCAAATATTTGCTTTTTCAAGTCAGTTAAAATTAAACTTGAATAGATGTTCAGAATTTGTCTTCACAATAATCTCACTCACCTCTAACCCCCCTTCCTCCAAGAGAGAAGAAACCACCCTGTGTTGTTTAGGTCAAACATTCTTGAGACTGGTGGCTTTTGATCTTTGTCTTAGCCAATGTTTGAGTGGATATTTTGAACTAGATAGAGTCTTTTGACATTTTCTAGAGAGAAGTGATTGAGTTTTAGGCAGAAAAGTACTGGATTGTTAACACTACCGGTGATGTGGAAACTGGCAAATTGTACTCATTTAATGTTTTGAAACATTTAAATTCGTATTTTTTCCTAATGTAGATGTTTGAGACTTTATTTTAAAAGGAGTTTAGTTTATTGGAGGCACATTACCAGAAAAAACATACATCAGAATTTTTTTTTTTTGAAGAAGGGCAAAGCAGTGTTTTGGATTTGTAATAATAATTATTATTTTTTAAGTTTATTCACTTACTTTGAGACAGAGAGAGAGAGAGAGAGAGTGCAGGGGAGAGGCAGAGAGAGACGGAGAGAGAGAATCCCAAGCAGGCTTTGCATTGTCAGCACAGAGCCCAATGCAGGGTTCCATCTTTCTAACCGTGAGAGATCATGACCTGAGCTGAAACCAAGAGTTGGACGCTTAATCAGCTGAGCCACCCAGGCGCCCCTGGATTTGTAATAATTACTTTAATTGCACAAATATATATCTGGTTGGTGTTTTGAATTCTTGGTATAATGATTCCAGTTGGAGTTTTAGTTTTCTTAAGATTACTTCCAATAAACTTGCTTGGATATATCCCCACTGATTTTATCATATATTATCAGCTCAGAGTACATAAAGGGCCCTATTCAAAGCACCCTATCAAGGTTGTGAGTCCTTGAGCTAATTTCTTCCACAAAACTCTTTGTTTTCTTAATCTGTGATAATGAGAAATCTCTCTTCTTATCTAGGTTTCTGCCCTTCTGAAGTATTGCTTTATTGGAACATTATGATTTCATCTATACAATCTGAGATCACTAGTGTGTTTTAAAATAGAGATGAAAATGTCTGTGAGTGTTTTAAACATGTGCTGTCTTAGAAGTCTCTCTGTCTCCCAAGTTCTTGAAGGCTTATTTCACACCCTTCATGCATTAGAGGGCTACGCTTGTCTGTTGACTCACTGTGTTGGAAGAGTCTGCTGGGAGCCCTACCTGGACCTGGTGCCCTCTGTTCTTATTCAAGCGGGATTGGGCGCTGCAAGCTTTGCCCGCCCTGCCCCCCCCCCCCGCCCCCCGCCCCCCGCCCCCTGCCCCCTGCCCCGTGAAGATGTTTTAATGATGTTGATAACGTTTGCACTTGCTGAAGTAACTTATTTAAATACTTATTAGCAGTTTATCACTCAAATAGTTGTTTGGGACTATGGTAAGTGTAAAACAAAAAGGGAAGTTGTAATTAGCACCCAACCTTATTTAATGTTGTCCCTATATATTTAATTTTGGAGAATGTGTTCTTTATAGTTTCACTAAAGTTTAGCTTCTTTGATTTTTAGAATCTGATGTTATTTCTAGTTATTTTTTAAGAGCATATCACATAGATTCAAACAGTACCTAGGTCGAAATTAACTCATAAGTTTGATTCTTTTTTTAAAGTTTTTATTTTATGGCAGTAAGAACACTTAACAAGAGATCTAACCTCTTTTTTTTTTTTTAATGTTTATTTTTGAGAGAGAGAGAGACAGAGAAAGCATGCACAAGCAGGGGCAGAGAGAGGGAGACACTGAATTTGAAACAGGCTGCAGGCTCTGGGCTGTCAGCACAGAGCCAATGTGGAGCTCCCACTCATAAACCGTGAGATCATGACCTGAGCCAAAGTTGGACGCTTAACAGACAGAGCCATCCAGGTGCCCCTCATAAGTTTTATTCTTAAATGTAGAAGAGTAAATAAAGGTAAATGTAAGTAAACGTAAATGTAAGTAAATGTAAAAGATTCTGGCATTAAAGACATAAGAGCTCACTTTCCCCTAATAATTTGGAGTATTTGCCTAATTAATGCAAAATATGCTCCTGGTTCTCTGTGGATATAATTATCATCACCAACTTGATACAAGTTTTTATATATCTGTTTTTCAGCACTTTTATCTACAAAGAAACTATGTGAGTTGATCATGAAATGTTGGCTGAATAGAAAGTGATGTGATAAATAAATGGATAGGTAATTGGGTAGGAGAGTTATTTTAAAAATTCATATTAGTAAATACTGGACCTTGATTTGCATAAGACTTGCAAACTCTGGGTTAGATGATGGTTACCTATTATTTTTTTATTATTGCAGTTTTTTTTTTAAGATTTTGGTTTTTAAAGCAGTCTCTACACCCAACGTAGTTGCACGTTCCACCGACTGAGCCATGTGCCCCAATAGTTATCTATTAGTAAAATAGTGTGTCATTCAGTAGTGCTAAAAACTGAGAAGTATTTTATGTTCAATGTACTAATTCTGATATCACATACATTTCAGAATATAAATCATAATTTCCTTTAAAAAAAAGAAAAAGGGGGGGCGCCTGGGTGGCTCAGTCGGTTAAGCATCCGATTTCGGCTCAGGTCATGATCTCACAGTCCGTGAGTTCGAGCCCCTCATCGGGCTCTGTGCTGACAGCTCAGAGCCTGGAACCTGCTTCAGATTCTGTGTCTCCCTCTCTCTCTGACTCTCCCTCGTTCATGCTCTGTCTCCCTCTGTCTCAAAAATAAATAAACATTAAAAAAAATGTAAAAAAAAGAAAAAAGGGCATGCTATTAATGCTTAACCAGGGCAATAAGAGTACTTGTGAAGTAAGGATTTTGTTGGGAAACCAGGACTTGTGGGAAAGAACATTTTGATTTGGTTTAGTATGATTTGAAAGTGTGTGGTGGAACCCAGAGGGCATTTGAAATGTGGACCTGTTGCTAAGAAGCAAGCCCAGGGCTGGAAAAATAAAATTTTGCAGTCAGTAACACAAAAACAGCTTGAGAGTACATCTTTTCGCTCATGAGAGTTGCCAGAGTGTGATTAAGAAGAGGGTAGACATTGGGGCGCCGGGGTGGCTCGGTTGGTTAAGCATCTGACTCTTGATTTTGGCTTAGGTTGTGATCTCATGGTTCATGTGTTGGAGCCCCACATTGGGCTCCACGCTGGTAGTGTGGAGCCTGCTTGGGATCCTCTCTCTCTCTCTCTCTCTCTCTCTCTCTCTCTCTCTCTCTCTCTCTCTCTCCCCTCTCCCCCCCCCCCCCCCTCCTCCCCCGTTCTCTCTCTCTGTCTCAAAATAAATAAATAAACTTAAAAAATAAAAAGAAGAGGCTAGATATTAACTACCTATAGTTAGGAGGAGTCATGGAAAGAAATAGAGAATGGGTAGAGAAAGATAGACCCGGGGGAGTGCGTAATGTCAAACTCAAACCACTAGAAATGCCAGTATGGAAACGGCTGTTGTTGGGAAGAGTATCAATTGGTCCGGTTTTTTGGAGGGCAGGTTGGCTCATTCTCTTTAACTAAAAAGTGCATACTTGGGGCGCCTGGGTGGCTCAGTCAGTTGACTGACCGTCAGACTCCGGCTCAGGGCGTGATCTCATGGTTGGTGGGTTCGAGCCCCACGTCAGGCTCGTGCTGACAGCTCAGAGCCTGGAGCCTGCTTCGGAGTTTGTGTCTCCCCCTCTCTCTGCCCCTCACCTGCTCGTGCCCTGTTTCTCTCTCCTCTCAGAAATAAACATTAAAACAAATAAAAATAAATAATAAAAATTGCATACTTATTGAACTAGAGAGTTCTTCAGTATAGAAGTACTCACATATATGCAAAAAGATGCATATCGAAGTTTGTTGTAGCGATTAGGGACCTGTTAACTGTGGCCCTCCCACACTGCACAATTGTGTGCTGCTGTGAAGTGAGAGAAGCGAGTTGCTATGTGGCATGGACGGTAGATTTCATTTTCATGAATCAAAAATAGAGCGAACCCCAGACACATAAATGTATGTGTTTTTAAGTATTTGTGTGTGTTTGTGTCCATGTGTTGTCAAGGAGAGCCTCGCTTCAGCTTGTTGAATGGAATTGTTTGGATTTCCTGGAGGAACATGTATTACTCTAGTAATTTAAAAACATTCAAAAAAGCTTCAAAAAGAACTGTGTGTGTGTGTGTGTGTATTTTAACTCTAGAGATTTTGTTAGGGGGTGCCACTTTGTGACTTGGAAAAGGAAAAGAAGGAGATGGTTTGCTTGAAATTATAACTTTATATTCTGTACAGTAATACAAACCTACCTGTCCTAGGACACTCTGCAAACAAAGCTAACCATACTCAACTAACCCTTGAGTCACTCAGTGTTTGCTTGATTGACTTTTTTTTTTTTTTTTTTGACATTTTGACACTGGGGTGAGCTAAATTGTTTGATGTGAATGATATTACTAGATAATGCTGTAGAAACGCATGTTGGCTTGATAGAATCTAGGCAGATCTCATAGTTTTTGTTAGATGAATGTTACCTTTAAACTTTCATGTAAAAATTGCAGTCTCCGTCTCCTTTTGGTGGTCTTGGGGAGTAGTCCCAAACCACTTTCTTTAGAAGAGGTGGCCCAGAGTCTTGGTGGCTGTGACAGAAACAGAGTGGCAGAAAGAGTAAATGCAGTATAGTTGTTGGAAGTTTAGGGTCAGGAGTGGCCTGGGCCCTGTTCAGCTGGTGCCAAGGTCATACTTTCCATTTCCCCTGTGTACCGTTCCGGTCATGGCTCTAATGTTAGTTTAACTAGACTTTCTATTTAATTATAACTGTTAGGGTAAAGTCAGATGTCAGCTCACTTGGCTGCATGCTGAGGCCTGTAGAATATGGAGTGCTTTGCTTCTAACCACATCTGTTGTCTCCTCTCATTATCTGTTAATGGTACTCAACTTGACAGGGTTGTTTTGA
The DNA here is from genome assembly GCF_018350215.1 of Panthera leo. Lineage (NCBI taxonomy): Eukaryota > Metazoa > Chordata > Mammalia > Carnivora > Felidae > Panthera > Panthera leo. The sequence goes on along the minus strand of NC_056686.1, from coordinate 6,072,906 downwards.
TAAATGCAGGGTGTTCTAAAACATGGAGCTGGAAATCACATGGAATGGATCTCAGGACAAAAGGAACGAAAAAGAGAAGGCCAGGGCGAAATCTTGTGGGAACCAAGGAGGGCCGTGTGGAATGTTGAAAATAACAATGAGGATTAATTTGGAGATGAGGGTGGGGTATATCTAATACTTCTAATTCATCTCACACATTCTTTCTTGCACCTTTTCACGTGCTTCTATGCACAACTTGTGAGAAATTGTTATTCTTATTGTAGTAACTCCCATTTTTCATCTATAGATCTCCTAATTTATAAGAGGGTTTAAAATGAATACTCGTTTGAGGAGTTGGAGAGGGTGATTTTGTAACGTTCTGTCACTGACTGGCAGTCCTCAGGTCAAAAGAACTCCTAGGAAGGCTTTCATGTCAGGGAAATAGAGGTCTTTTAGAGAGAGAAAAAAAATGAAAAGAAAGAAAAGTTCAGTGTGAAAGAGAGGTGAGGATTATCTCGCTGCCCCAGCAGAATTTTGCTTCTGCATCAGAGAAGCATCAAGACAAACCAGTGTACTGTGTGCTTTCACGTTTTTACATTCTGTTTATATTGCTCTCTGTATATGAGATTTAGTAATGTATCCAGCATACCCACTGCTGTTTGCTTCTTTCCTAAATGCCAGATAAGTAGAGAAAGAATTTGGCTTGAATAAATTAATGATGGCTTCTGTACCTCATTAACTCTTTAAAAAAAAAAAGTGTACCTTTCAAATAGCACCCTGGTTAGGGTCTCAATGTTTTTAATGAGTTACCTCGGACACAATTATTTATATCTCTCTATATAAAGCAGGGATCAAAATCTTCCTTTTACCAGACTTTTCAAGGTTAATAAAAGAACTCCTATTTGTTGTATAGATGCTACTTATCTGTGAGAGGCTTCTTTGAGCCAAGAACTATGGAGAGAATATGCAAAATGAGTAAAACGGGATTGTTGCTCTCAGTTCACTTATTCATCCCACAAATCTGTATGCTCAACACTCCGGTATTTGATAATGAGCAAACATGTAGAACTTTCCCTAATGGAACTTGCGGTCTAGAGGGGTCTACGAACATTAATCAGAAAATCATACCAATGAATTAGAAACGGAGATGTGCTCTTCAGGAGAGGAACACAGTTCTCCGGGAACTTAGAACAAAGGAAGTTGACCTAGAGTAGGGCCTCAAGGGAAGCTTCTCTGGCAAAGTGATGTTTGACCTGAGGTTTGAAGGAGGAGTAGGCTTTAAACTGTGTGTCTGTGGTGGGGAGCAGGGAGAATCTCGTGCTCTACTGGGAAGAAGCAGTCATGGTGTGTGGTGGAAATCGTGGTACCTTGGGGAATTTGAAAGACTGGCATAATGAGAGGTGGGGGACGGGGAGGGGATGTGACACAAGGACAAAAGAACAGAAGTATCATGAAGTGCAGTCAAAGCATTTAGAATCCCTGACAGACTAGGTACAGTATGAACTCAGGTTGTTCTCACCAGCCCTTTACAGCTCGGTGTAACCCAGCGGTTTTTTAAAGGGTCTGCAGGAAAAACAACCCTCTCCAGGCCCTGTTTGTGTCTAGATCTAGCTGGTTAGAAAATTGGAAGTGGGTCTGAGTACAGGAGTGGCTTTTGTAGCTAGGCTTCAGGGTCGATTTCATGGCCGACATGTATGGAGTGATCTCAGAGCACCTTGGTTATGAAGCAGATTTTCATCCGCAGCCCCCCCCCCCCCCCCATGGTCTCAGTGAGGAATGGAGGGTGTTTAGTGGGGCTTGTAGTAGAGCCACGCTTGTGCTGTGTAGACCACCTCTGATTTGTATGATCACAGCCACCTTTCAGGGCAGTAGAGGCATCCTGCTTCATCAGTTCTTGCTCTCAGTATGCGGACGGTGTTAGTGGTTCTAGGTGCTGTTTCTGTCTCCTGTAGAATAACTTGATTTTTCTTTAAGAGAAATCAACAGAATGATGCTTAAATAGCAAACGGGCATATCACTTTGGTTATCTGTGCCAGCAAGGCAGGACCCCCGGGTTCTCTCTATGCAGCCTCCTTTTGCCCCCTTTGAGAGACTTTGGTCTTACCATTTTGTCTCAATCTCTGACTATTGGTAAGAAGGTACCTAATAATTCAGTGACTTTATTGGGCTTTGGAAAGTCAAATAACCTTTAGGAAGCTATTTCCGATTCCAGTGAAACTTGCCTGGAAGGCAAAAGGTATACTATTAAAGATACCCAAAGAGATCATTTTAAATTTTGAGCTTATAACTTGCAAATTTGAGTTGACAGTGAGTTTAATACTTTTAATACTTTAAATTCATATGCTGTGGGAACGTGTTTTTAAGAATTTGCTATGGACTGTCTTATTTGAGACAAAAATGGTCTTGACCATTAACTACCATAAATGTAGTTTAATGTTAATAAATTTTAGAAGGAAGGTGTATGTTTACCAGATTAGGAGTGGGGAGGAAACTAACTTGAAATTAACAGTGGGTAATTCTGTTTAGATGCACATAACAATGGAATTAATGAGGCATCTGGGGTGGGTTATACGTTTATTTAAGGCCACATGGCCAAGAATATGCATTTGTTTTGCTTCCTTATTAGGTGGATTTCAGTCAAGCCTAATTGAAGAAATGCCTTGTCTAGCAGAGGGAACTTTGTTTTCTTGGTGAAAAAGGATTGGAGAGAAGAGAGTTTTAAACAAATGACTTAGAATTCCTAAAGCCTGTAAGGAAAATTGGGGTCAGAAATGTTGACACCAAACAATGCTTCTTTCTCCTGTGCATCTTTGAAACAAATGTTCTGCATGCCTGTGATTGTTGGTTATTTCATCTGCATTTGTTAGACGTCAGAGGTGGTTGGCATTAATATTCCTGGCAGAAGCAGAGGCAGCTCTAGGATGTGTGAACTGCTGATCACTCACGGGGATGCGCTGCCTCTTTAATATCTTGCTTGCAGATGCATTTTCTAGCTGACCACGCTATTAAGAGCTGCCATCAATCACGCAGCCTCCCAGTTCCGGCTGTCGGGAGGGGCGGGGGACGAGCGGAGAGGGGAGGCTGGCCAAGCTAGGAAGGAGATAAAATTGCAGTCAGTGGCTTTTGTGTGTGCGCGCGCCCGCGCCCGCGCTCGCGCTCGCGGCGGCGGCAGCAGGCAAGGGCGCGCGCGGAGCAGTCCGGGATCCAGCTCGGGTTTTTCCTGCCGCCGCCGCTGCCTCCGCGGGGTGGCTGCTCTTTCTCTCCCGGCGTCTGGGTCACTGGCATGTGGCAGTGTTGGCCCAGCCGCCAGGGCTGAAGGATCGCGAGCCGGAGCAGCGGCCGCATCCCCCCAGCCGCGGGCGGGGCCCCGTGCGGCCACCTCCCGGAGCCACCGAGCTGGGGGGAAATGAGCCCGTGCCGCGCTGTCCTGAGACCGCCTGGGCCTCCTTTTGTTTAGCAAGTGCATTTCACGCCCCGAGTCCCTGCCCGCCCCGCCCCTGCCCGCGGGCCTGAGTTTGCGGGGGCCCTGCGCCGGAGGAGGACGAGGCCTGCGGGCTCAGCTCCTGCCGAGACCGGCCGCAGGCAAGTGGCCAGCTCCTCGCGCTGCAAGGGGGACGCGGGTCGCGGGCCAGGAAGTTGGACAAGTGTGGGCACAGGGGCTCTCGGAGGTGGGTGTACCGAGAGTGTTGTAGCTAACCCTGCAAAGATGAACCACTCCGGTGTTAAGAACGATGATGGCTTTCCAGGAATCAGGAATCGGTATTTGCTGTGTCCCATGGCATTTTTGTTGGGCTTACTGTTTTTTTTAATCGTCGAAACTCTAGAGATCCCAATTAAATAAACCAATTGAGAAACACCATTTAGGGCAGAGAAAACACTATTTTAAAAAGACGTGTCTGTGTATGTTTTTGTCTTTTCTGTGAGGAAAGTGTTAATTGAAGATGAGCAAAGTGTTATCCAGTAGTCACTGATGAGAAACTTGTGGAGTAATTTTCAGTGTAAGAATATAATGAATTTGATGGACCTGATTATAAATAATTTTGGGCTACATAAGTGACAAATACAATTTGTTTCTGGGACCAGAACACTAACGTTTTGCCAGACTAGCTAAAATGCAGACATAGTTTTGAAAAAGATGGCTTTAAATTTAAATTGTTAAAATTGTTTCGGTTTGAGGAGCTGGCTTCCCGCCCCTTCCCCTTGTTTACTTGGCTCTCCTGGAAGCTCTGGGGAGACCTGCTTGACCACTTTCTGTTTGCTGAGACTTGTGTTACTTTGTCTTACTCTCAGTTTTTAGGCTTTCCTGGGGCACGTGTGCCTGCTCTCCTTGGGGCATTGTTTGGCAGGAGGCCTCCTCTCAGCCATACGGAAATTTTAAAAAAATGGTATGTGAATTAATGTGGGGGGTCAACAGAAATTAATTTTTCCCTTTGAAATTGTGTTTGTGTGCTTTCAGATTGAGACCCTAAATTAATGTTTCAGGACAGAGTTTACAAAGTCCATAAAATTCTGTGCCAAAATTACTATATTGAGGTTTTCTCCTCTCTCTCTCCCTCCCTCCCTTCCTTCCTTCCTTCCTTCCTTCCTTCCTTCCTTCCTTCCTTCCCCCCCTTCTCTCCCTTCCCCCCTTCTCTCCCTTCCCCCCTTCTCTCCCTTCCCCCCTTCTCTCCCTTCCCCCCTTCTCTCCCTTCCCCCCTTCCCCTCCTTCCCCTCCTTCCCCTCCTTCCCCCTCCTTCCCCCTCCTTCCCCCTCCTTCCCCCTCCTTCCCCCTCCTTCCCCCTCCTTCCCCCTCCTTCCCTTCCTCTGTATTTCTGGCTAGGAACTCCACATTTAAAGTAGACATGATTTGAAACCTTACAGATGGGAACAATATCCCATGTAAGCCTGTTGATCTGTGGGCAATTATTTCCAGATGCACAACCAAGTCCACATTTTTACGCATGTGTTAGATTTGAGCTCTAAGAGGCACTTGCCTTTCTGAATATTTACATTGCCTAATAAAATAACACAAGGCAGACATTTTAGAGACTTAACAGAAACTTCACAATAGTGTGGGAGCAGCAGTTAGAAGCTTGTATTTGTTTTTTTTCAACTCTGTAATTTAGTAGTGTTTAAAGTATTTTATAAAGATCTCTGGGACCAGTGAAAGGTGGTTTTCAGGCCAGAGCACTTGAGTGCTCATTGTACTCTGGCAGGCCCTGGCGCTTGGCAGGCGGCGCTTGAAATGTTATTTGATCTGGTTGCGAGATAGAATTGACTAAGGTTACACTTTTCCTTCCCCTGGCTGGTGAAGGCGATGCCTCAATGTAGTGTTCAGGGACTTATTTAAAGACTTAACCTACATTCATTCACTGTAGGAAGGGTTCCAGAAAGAGGCTATTTAAATTTTTGTCTTGTTTTTTTTGTGGTTTTGCATTTATGAATTGAGGCGAGAGCTGACGTAATGTATGTACCACTTCCTTTGTGTGTGTATGTTTTTTTTTTTTTTTTTTTTTATAGCCAGTGTTCCTATAGGATACGTTCCAGTCCGCGTGGTTGTGATTATTTCTGAAATGCTTGAATGTATACATATTCCAGATTCAGGTAACTTCAGCTGTGTGCCAGTTTATTGTTTACATTGTGTATGGGGGAGGTGAAGAGTGTCACCCTGTCAGTAAGGGTCAGGGAATTGCCTGTGTATTATGCAGACGAGCTTTTCGTTTCAATTACTGCAACTGTGTACAGCTGTTAGGTCAGAAATCATTGGCCGCCCCTTCAGGGTGGTTTTATCTTACACCGGAGGTTTTATGGACTTGTCTGGCTGTGTTCCTTGATCCCTCTCCCATTGCCACTATGCTTGCTTTTAAGCAAATGATAGAACAAGACAGGCTTTTGTTTACTCATGAAATAGTTTACTTGCTGGAGATCTATTTTTGGTTTTGAGGAAATTGGTAAAACATGTAATTTATTAGTAGGTATGACATTTACTATTCTTTTCCAAGGTCAGAGGGTTTTGTTTGCAATTGTGTAGTCTGAGTAGCCAGTGGAACCATCCATTTTAAAATGACATAGGAAGCCAGTATTTGAAACTCCGTCTCTCTCTCTTTCTCCCCCCCCCCCCACACCCACCCACCCACCCACCCAGCCACCCCTACCTGGTTTTTATTTGCTATTCTGGGGTTAGTTTGTAAAACAGTAATAACATGGCTAAACTGTTTCTCCCTGTCTCTTACCTCTTCTTACATTGTAACCAATGGACTGAGGGAGCCATTGACTAACAGCAGCTTGGCCAAGAACTGGGTAATTAATAGAAGGGTTTAGAAATGTCTGTCCAGGGACACGTGTGACCACCTTTAAATTTTAAAATGAGTTTTTGGCTCCACGTTATTGGTAATTATTTCAGATTGAGTAGCTTTGAGTGTTAGAATATAGGACTGTGACAAAGCCAGCCTTTTCTGGTCATAAAATAGATTTCGATGTGCATGACACATTTTTTTTTCTCAGTGGTCTGGTCTCCTTACTGTCTGCCTCTGTCTTGAGGAAATACTCACCATCACAGGCTTCTAAGACTGTTCCCTGTGTTTCTTAAAAAGGAGCAAAAGCCACAAGCAAAATGGACTGAAATCTGTTTATACATAGAGCCTTTTCCAGAGCCCCAGTTACTGATAGTGGAACAAGGAGATGTGTTGTTGGGAGGACTGCTGGAGCTGGGGAAGGGAGGTTGGCGTAGGCGGAAGTATTTTTTAACCCTTTGGAGAAATGGGTCCTTCTCAAAATTACCTGGAATGAGGAAAGAGAGTGCAGCATTTTCTAAAAAATATGCTAATTTCAGTTAGCCTATCTAGAAAATGTTTTCTTTAATTAAAAGAAATGAAAATGTTTAGATTGACAACAGCAACTGCCGAATCCAGGGAAAAATGGAAGTATCCCAGATCTAAACAGGTTATTTCAAAAGTTCATTCGTAAATTCATTTTTTTTGAGACCATATTTTTTGAATCCAAATTTATTAATGGTGATTAGGGTCATAGAAGTGCCCTCCAAAATCTATTCAAAAATCCTTGGTATAGTTGATATATATTTGTAATGGAAATAAAACAATAATGTTGGCATTTAATTAGCAGAAAAAGCGTAGTTGTACTCAATGTTTAATGCTATACGTGGAGCTCTGCTGGTCTGATGAATCAATTTTTTAAGTACAGCTTGGTGGTTAATAGCTGGGCTGCCTGAGTTCAGTTCCGAGCTTTACTGCTTACTCACTGTGAGACTTATATAATATGTTACTTAGCCTCTTTGTGACCAGGAGGAAAATGATCAGTCTATTTCAGAGGGTTGTGCAAAATTCTTAGGAATATGCCTGGCACATAATAACAGCTAATACTTAATATAGTGAGCACTAATTCTGCTCTAGGTACTGTTTTAGTTGCTAAACAAAAAAGAACGAAGCCCCTTAGAGCACTTACATTCCAATGGAGGAAGACAATACAAATTAAAGGGAACATGAGGATTCCGTGCAAAGATAGAACTTTTGGTCATGGTAGTGATTTTTAGAAGCTGAATATGGGAAGTTTAACATCACCCTTTAAAGCACCAGTTTTCTTTCTTGATAAAATGTGTCTCATACAACTAGATGGTGTATTAGCTTGCAGGTGGAATAAAGGCAGAACAGACTTTTTTTGGTAAAGGAAAAAAAATGGGACAGCAAAAACTTTAAAGATTGTGATTTGTCAGTTTAAGTGTTCTAACAGCAGAAGAGGAATGTTGACTTATGCCCATTCATAAAAGGAAATATTATGCAACCATGAGTTGAGCATCCGACTCTTGATTTTGGCTCAGGTCATGACCCCAGGGTTCTGAGAGTGGAGCCTGCTTGAGAGATCTCTCTCTCTCTCTCTCTCTCTCTCTCTCCCTCCCTCCCCCCTCCCCCCTCCCCCTCCCTCCCCCTCCCCCTCTCTCCCCCTCCCCCTCTCTCCCTCTCTCCCTCTCCCCCTCTCCCCTCCTCTTCCTCTTTCCCTCTCTCTCTCTCCCCCTCCCTCCCTCCCTCTTTCCCTCTTTCTCCCTCTCTCTCCTTCTTCTTCTCCTGCCCCCTCCCCCACTTGCTCACTCTCTCTAAAATTAAAAAAACATCATCATGATATGAAGAAGCCTTAATGTAAATCCCTGTAGAAAGCCATAGAAGCCAAACTGTTTATGCATCGTGATTCCAAACTCTGTGTACAGCCAAATGTATTCACAGAGGTTAAGAAAAAAGGTTAGAAACAGATAGACCAAATGATAACAGTGCTAATCTTTAGATGATGGAATTATGAATAATAACTTCATTTCCTTAGTATTGTTCTGTCTTTGCATACATTATTTAATCTTCGCAGGTTTAAATTCCTCTTAGGTGTATACTAGGTAGCTGAAGTTGATAGATTAAGCAGTTTGACCAAGGCCTCTCAGCTAGTGCGTGGGGAGGCCAGGATTCCAAGCCAAACCCTGACTCTATTCTTAATTTGACCAACTCTCATCCTAGGAGAGGTGACCTTTGTTAAAGGGCCTCCCTGGCCCTCTCCCCCACAGATGTGGCTCACATGGCTTTGAGATGTATCTATGCAAACCAGAGAGCACTCACTGAATCTCACGTAGGAGCTAGTGCTGAGGTCATGCGTGCACGTATAGTTACTAGAAAAGAAAAACCAACATGCTGGCAAGAGGAAGAAATGGAAGAACAACTTGAGAGAAGGAGGTCTGAAAGGTACAGACCAAAAGCACTTCTAAGTGGGCGGTGACAGGACACGTGCGTGTTCTAGGTCCTGGACTAGAGAATGAGAACCAAGAAAACTATGCAGGAGTCAGTGGAACCTTTGACAGTTTGGTGACAGCAGAACTCCCAGGAGGTAGAGAGGATGGCCAGTGTTGAAGTGAAACTACTTTGCCTTTGCTCAGAAAATGTGGAGGAGTTTGGCAGTGAGAGAAGGAGGTGCCAGAAGGTGGCTGGAAGAGGCCGCAGGTTAATCACAGTCATTGGTTGATGTTTTAAAGAGGTTAATGGCAATGGCATTCTGTAGGTAGGATTTTATGATGATTAATGTGACAGTTGTATTCAGGTTTGGGGATAAAATGAGGTAATGGATGTGAATCACTTCAGAAAGTAGAAAACATCTTAATTTCAGAGGATTAGTTAGAAGTACCTAGGAAGAGTTAAAAACTCTTTAAAGTATGGGAAATTCTTTACAAAATTTAAAGTATTTATGCCAGCAAAGATTTGAAATAATCACTTGGTTCCAAAATTGAACAATTAGATCTGTTTCTCTTGTCTTGTTTTCCGTAAACTGAATGAGCTTTTGTAGTTGTGGTTTTAAAAAAAGGGTCAGTTTATATATGACTGAGCTTCAAAGGAACAAAATAGCGTGAATATACTGTGCATCTGAAAGATTGTTTAAGTCAAAAGCCTCCAGATGGTGTGTGCTGCTGTGTTCACAGCTGTATTTACTGCAAGCTCACCAGATTATCTACTAATAATTTAAAAATAGCTGGTTGGAAACAGTGGTATATTCAAGTCTCTGCTGGTTTGGGACCTCAGCAGCAGTAGTGACTTCACTTGTATGCCTTTCGTAAATGCCAGTTGAAATTACTTCCTTTTGCTTTGCCTTCAGGATTTCTTATTTGGGGCAGCTTGTGTGTTGCATAAACAACCAGAGTGCTCATATACAGAGGCAGATAACCAGAATTATAAAAGAATTTTTTTTAGTGTTTATTTAGTGTTTGAGAGAGAGAGCGTGAGGGGGAAGGGCAGAGAGAGAGGGAGGCACAGAATCCGAAGCAGGATCCAGGCTCCGAGCTGTCAGCACAGAGCCCAACACCGGGCTTGAACACAGGAACCGTGAGATCATGACCTGAGCCACAGTCGGACGCTTAACCTACCGAGCCACCCACGTGCCCCAACCAGAATTTTTTAATGTGATCTCTTAGGAGCCAGATTGGAGAACGGCTCTTGATTATCTTTAAAAAATGTTTTTGTTGTTTTACTATCCTTCTGTCTTTTTAAATGGTTTTAAAGTGTTAAATATATTGAGTTGATATCTTACACGCATATAACGTTACATAGAGAACTTTCTGTATTTTTTGGAATTACCGACAAATACAACAACAACAAAAAAGCCCTTCAATACTCAAATCTACGCCCCAGGATAAAGGCTTTTTTTTTTTCTCTTACAGAGATTTAGTAAATGTTCTTTTGGAAGGACATAAATTACTAAATCTTAAATTTTTTGACCATACATACTATTATTTATTTGCTTAGTAATGCATAAATTAAATGTAAAACAGAGGAAAATAGTTTGAATTTATCTAGGAATTTTAAATATGTGACAGGGCTGGTAAGAAAGGCATACACATTTATTTATTAATTGACTAAAACTGCATAGAAAAACATATCTAGTTTGAACCTTTTGAACAATTATTTTTCTAGTTTTGGTTTTAGATATTTCATTCTTTTGTCTTTTTTTGTGTGTGTGGATATTAAAAAAAATTTTTTTAATGTTTTTTTATTTTTGAGAGAGAGAGACAGAGACAGAGAGCAAGCAGAGGAAAGGCAGAGAGAGAGGGAGACACAGAATTCAAAGCAGGCTCCAGGCTCTGAGCTATCAGCACAGAGCCTGACATGGGGCTTGAATTCGTGAACTGTGAGATCGTGACCTGAGCTGAAGTCAGACGCTTAACTGACTGAGCCACCCAGGTGCCCCTGGATATTTTAATAATTAGGAAAGTTAGGTTGAAGAGTTTTTACCTGTGTATATATTCTTTCTTTTGTTTTTTAATTCCCCCCTTATTTATCCCCTCTTCTTTGATCATCTACCCAGGCAATCTCTTCTTTCATAGGCTGTGCTCTTTCTGCAGAACGTAATTCGCACACTGAATAGGTAAGGGAATACTCAGTCGTGGGATGTTCACCTTTTTTGTTTTTTAAAAACATGTTAGATGTCCATGGGAAGAAGTATATAAATTAGTATTCACTCTCAAGTATGTTGGGGACAGAAGCGATTTACGTTTTGATCTTTGAATGGAAAGGAATACTAAAAAGTGCTGAACAAATGTAATGTCCAAAGCAGTTTGGCTTTTTTCGATAGTCATTTTCAGTTTTCTCAACAGGTTTGGGTTGATTGCATAAACATTTGTTACTGGATGAGTAATTTTATTGTATGTGATACATTAAAACATTAAAAGAATTAAAGCCACTATTTAATAAATTCAATTAATAGACTTTATTTTTTAGAATAGTTTTTAGTTTATGGGAGAATTGAGTGGAAAGTACAGCAAGTTCTCATATGCTCCCTCCCATTCAGTTTCCCCTATTATGAACATTTTGCATTAGTGTGGTACATTATTATGGTTGGTGAACCAGTGTTGATAACTTCTTATTAAACTAAGGTCTATAGTTTATATTAGGGTTCAGTCTTCGAGTTGTAAATCCTGTGGATTTTGACAAATGTTTCATAATCTATCTTCCGTTACAGTATCACACAGAGTAGTTTCATTGCTCTAAATACACCTTGTGCTCCACCTCATCGTCCCTCCCTCTCTCTCCAAGCCCCTTGCAACCACTGATATATTTGTCTCCATAATTTTGCCCCTTCCAGATGCCATATAGCTGGAATCAGAGAGTATGGAGCCTTTTAGATTGGCTTCTTTTGCTTAGCGATAAGCATTTAAGAGTCCTCAATGTTGCTTTGTGCCTTGATAGCTTCATTCTTTTTATCACTGACAGTATTCCATTGTCTGAATGTACTACATTTTATCCATTCACCTGTTGAAGTACATCTTTGTTCCAGGTGTTGTCAATTATGAATAAAGGTGTTACAAACATTTTTGTGCAGGTTTTGTGTGGAGATAAGTTTCCAGTGCATTGGATAAATACCAAGGAATGTGATTTCTGATCGTATGGGTAACAGTATGTGTAGGTTTGTAAGAAATTGCCATACTGTCTTCCAAAGGTTCTGTACCGTTTTGCTTCCCAGCAGCAGTGAAGGAGAGTTCCTGTTGCTCCGCATCCTTGCTAGCATTTGGTGTTGTCATTATTTTGGATTTTAGCCCTTTCTGTTTATTAAAAAATTTTAAATAACTACTCATTTCTCGTGTCAGCTGTGTTGCAGTTTTGATTTTCTCTCCCACTTGCCTTGGAGAGGGAGAAATGAGAACCATAAATATTATATATTACATGGGCCCATTTTCCATCCTGTAGGGGAAAGGCAAAACGGTATAAATTTAAGGAACAGTATAACCTGATTACACTTTTTAAAAAATGGGCATAATTCTTGTATAATGATGTTATTAGTCTATTGTTCATGTAAAATGTAGTATTAATTTTTCACTGATTCTATGCAAGTGTTATTTCCGCTTAGTTACCCTGTGTTCTTTATTTTGCAAAAGATTTCATTTTATTTTTTTCATTAAAAAATTTTTTTTAATGTTTATTTTAGAGAGAGAGAGGGAGGGAGAGAATGAGCAGGGAGGGGCAGAGAGAGAGGGAGACACAGAATTCTGAAGGAGGCTCCAGGCTCTGAGCTGTCAACAGAGTCCGACGTGGGGCTTGAACCCACAGACCATGAGATCACAACCTGAGCTAAAGTCGGATGATTAACCTATTGAGCCACCCAGGAGCCCCCAAAAGATTTCATTTTAAAGGGAAAGGGATGCTTTGAATTTTTTGAAATCCATTCATTCTGCCAGAGATCCCTTTTTGCTAATTATGTATAGATCTGAAGATTTATATTAATTTCTTTACTGTAAAACCGTTTATGGAATGGGCAAGGCACTCAGAAATAGGGAAGATTGGAGGGGCACCTGGGTGGCTCAGTCAGTTGGACGTCTGACTTCGGCTCAGGTCATGATCTCACAGTTCATAAGTTCAAGCCCCGTGTCGGGCTCTGTGCTGACAGCTCAGAGCCTGGAGCCTGCTTCAGATTCTGTGTCTCCCTCTCTCTCTGCCCCTCCGCCTCTCACGGTCTTTCTCTGTCTGTCTCAAAAATGGATAAACATTAAAAAAAAAAAAAAAGAAATGGGGAAGATTGGATTCTGTCCTTGGAGTTTATATTTAATAATTATTGGAGCAGTGACTATTGGAGGGCGTATTATGGGGCAGATGTTGTGCCCTTCCGAGATGAAGCTGCAATTACTTCCCAGCTACACTTATTTAGAGCAGTTTTGACTTTGCATGTATCCAGTTACTTACTAGAATTTAACATCAAATTAACTCTGCTCTATATCTACTCAAAGTTTTGGTTGTGAAGATGATTTGGATAGGCTCTCCTGGGGTTGTGCAGTTGATTAATTCCTGTCAGGAGTTCTTAACTCTGTGTTTATCAGCGTCTGGACTGAGTATCAGTACAAGCCATGATTTTTCCCTCAAAGTTAGTGAATGTTTGGCTACTTATCCACAATACCCAGTCACGGTAGTTTATGGAACTCCCGAATCCCATCCCTGGACCTCTCCATCAAGAACTGTTCTGGTGAGCCCTAAACCTCTGTTTGAATTACCTTTGCATTTCTTCTTTTTGGCAGATTTCCTTCACTTGAATAGTGTGGTGTGAGGCCATTGACGTATATGGAGCCCCGTGAACTTGATGTTTGTGTGCCCTGAATAGTTCATCCAGGAGCTTGTGGGCTCTTGTTCACCATGGCACGCTGTCCTTATGAGGACCAAGAGGAGAAACTTCTCAGCTCTTGGTACCAGAAAGAACGACCCCCCTGAGCAATGTGGTTTGCTTTTAACTTACGGATTTAGCATCCTGTGACTGATCAAATTTCCTCTAAGCTATTTGCTTATAAAATTTTGGCCACACGTAAGGAAGGTATAAAATGAACCTGAACACCTCATTCATGGTTTCAGTTTTTTTCTTTTTTTTTTTTTTTAAGTTTATTTATTTTGAGGGGGGAGGGACAGAGAAGGAAGGGATGAGGGGTGGGGAGAGAGAGAGAGAGAGAGAGAGAGAGAATCCCAAGCTCCAGACTTGATCTCATGAACTGCTAGATCATGACCTGACTGAGCCACCCAAGCACCCCGGTTTCATCTTTTTCATCTCTTTGCTCCAACCCCCTGCAATTTTCCTTTGTCCCAAGGAAAAGAGAAGCAATGCAGGAGGTGTAGTTACAGTTCGAGCTCTGTAGCCTGTATCACCCGTGAGACTTGCCGTGTGACCTGAGGACACACACCTCTTTCACTCCTGTGTCCTCAGAGTCTTTTTCTATAGATCATGCCTACTTTGTGAGGCTACTGTCAGGGCAAGGGGAAAGCTCTTAGAGCAGTGTTTTGTACAGGTGGATGCTGAATAAATCTTAGCTTTGTTATCATCTCCTTCCCTCATCTATTTTAAGTTTTCTATTGTATAAATCTCAGTAAGCTGCATTAAGTAAGACCCTTTTAAAAGTAAGATAGCCTTGAAATTTTCCCTGCTTCCTGTTTGTTTTTTATACAAAGGTTTAATTTCTGTCTAAAGACAGTCATTAAAGAAATTATATAGGAGAGTGCTGTGGACTAAATTGTGTTCCCCAAAGTTACACTGGGCTCTAACCCCCAGTGTTTTGGTATTTGGGGGTAAGGCCTTTGGAAGGTAATTAGGTTCAGATGAAGTCATAAGGGTGGCGCTCCGTGATGAAAGAGACCAGAGCTCTCCCTGTCCCCTTCTGTCCCCCCCCTCCCTCCAGTCCCCCCACACACATTGTGAGGACACAGCGAGAAGGCAGGGAACCAAATAGGATGGAATCTTGATCTTGGCCTTCCCTGCCCCCAGAACTATGAGAAATAAATTCCTGCTGTTAAAGCCACCCAATTTATGGTACTCTGTTATAGCAGCCTGAGCAGACTAATACGGAGTAAATTTCATACATACAGAGCAAAAGGTGGTCAGTGGCTTATCGCAGCAACGGAGCTTTCCCAAGTGAAGTGGGGATTATGCTTCTGTTTGCAGAAGGCTTTACGCCTACAGGACGGCCTTCCCCAACCTCTGGTTGGGTCCTCATAGCTACCTTATGAAGGAAACAGCAGATGCTGGCTTCTCAGGTTACAAAATGAGAGAGCCAAGCCTAGAGAAGTTAATTGAGCTCCCTGCATTCACAGTATCCATTTTGGACGTGGCTTAGCCTCTTACTAGCTATTTTTTCTTGCGTCTCTATCCCTTGTTCCTCCCATGACCATTCTAATCTTGGCAGTTCAGTCTTCTAATCTTTTGCTTTAGAAAGAACATAACCTTTATTTTTAGTCTTTGTTAGGAACATTATTTTCAAAGTGAAAAGAGATACCTCCCACTTTTTACATTTTAACATGGGAATTGAAACATCTATGGTGAAATTGTTGAATTTATCTTTCTTGTCTCCGGGAGAGTTTTTGCATTCTTTGGCCTGCTGGTTAGATTTGAAGTATAAAATTTCTGTGAAGTATCATAAAGCTAAAAAATGTGATGGTACTTGAAATAGTACTTGTGACATTTTATCCTTTTATTTCGGTCGAGGAATTGATTTGCATTCGGTCTTGCTGATGAATGTCTAGAATGTAGGTGTTCTTTGGAGTTATCCAGTCAGAAGACTGCTTGTGTTCATTTTAGGTAGGGTGATTTAAGTATGTCTTGAACAAAGGAATGAAACAGGAATGTTAGAAGCTATAAACTCTCAGTAGTTAAAAAGGAAAAAAAAAATCCAACTCACAACCCAACCCAAACTCCACCTTTCATTCTAAAAGAATTCTGGATCCCTGCAAAGTTTAATATTTATGAGCTGTCAGGACATACTGTATTTGCTCCATTTCACATTAAATTTTAACAGAGAAACTAAAAAAAAAATCAATTTTTCATATCCTGATGATAAAAATGATTCATTTGAGATGAAAACCCTGGAGTACATTTAAAAAACTTTATTGAGATAAAAATTCCATAACAGGCAATTCACCCTTTGAAAAAGTGTACAAATCACTGGTTTTTAGTATATTCTGAGTTGTGCAACCATCATCACAGTGTAATTAGGAATAGATTTTTATTTAGAAGTTTCTGGTGATTGATTGAATACTGCTAGGTAATGTTTTATGTGTAAATTTGTGCTTCTGTGAGTAAGAATATAACTTAACTCTCTATAGCTTTACTCTTACAAAATGTAACTGACTGAAGGCATTCAAAGGCAGCTTTTGTTCACAGTGATCTGACAGCGGAGTTAGCTCTGGCCCGAGGCTATTCAGTCCTTTGCTGACTGATGACTCCTTTAAGGTAGATAAAGCAGTTATGAATATGGTGTGAAAATGGGATGTAGTCTCTTTCAGCGTATTATTTGGAGAAACTGCAACTTTTCTAGAGCATTGTTCTACATTTGGTGCACTCAAAATATGTTAGACATTTGCCATTTTCAGCAGTTTGTGTTAAAGATTTTTTCATTTGTTAATAGAAAGGCAGCCAGCCCTTCTGTCTCAGATTAGGGGAATTTCTTAGTGTTGATTCCCAGATGGTTCATAAAATTCAAGTGGGCCCTTAGGCTGCTGGGTAATCATACTTTATTTTCCCAGTCCATTCACTCACCCAGGTTCCTAGATGACTCTGTAGTACTTTCTTCTTTTCTCCTTCGTCCCGTCTTCATGCTGGGTTGCCCGCTTCAGTGAGAAAAACCAGTGCAGTCAGAAGGAAGGTTCGCATACACCCACCACCCCATCGACTACCTTGCAGCATAGACCCCGCTTGCCTGGCTGCGTGTGGATGGAACAGCTGTTCTCAAGCTCTCCGAGGGCCCGGCCAGCCCAGCCCTCGGAGATGCCACCCTCTGCCCTTTCGAATCTTTCATGTTTCAGGCTCTATTGGATCATTCCCAACAGCATGCACACGTACTGCTTTTCTCCTAGCTTAAAACAAAAACCCAATCCTCTTTTGGCCCCATTCCCCTAATGGCTTTTGCTGGTTTCTCTGTGCTCCTCTTTGCAGCAAAGAACTCAACAAGAATTGTCTGTACTTAATTTCTCCAGTTCTCTTCGCCTCTCTCAGATCAATCCATCACCCATCATGCCAGAAGACTGCTCTGGTGAAGATAACTGCCGGTTTTTCTCTGCCTGGAATATATTTTCCCAGAATTCTGTGTGGCCTCGCGCTGAAGTCTCGGGGTGGGGGTGGGGGGGCTATATTGACCCCTGGTCTCTGCTCACAGTTCCCCTCACTCTGCTCTGTTTTTTCCCTGGAGTGTTGTCCTGTCACATAATACTAATGTATTTGTTTCCATTGCTGATTGTTCCTCCCACTAGAAAATAAAGCCCTGAAGGGCAGGGATTTTCATCTGTGTGGTCCACTGATGTATCTCCAGCATGTATAACAATAATTGGCACTGTTATAATAGGTGTCTGATAAATAATTTGTTGAATATCTGCACTGTGCTCTAGGATTCAGGGCTTTAAAACCGATTTAAATGAATGTAACCCAAACTTTTATCTCTAGTGCAGACCTGCTCAGCTGCCTACTTCACATCTCCACTAGAGGTAGGCTGGGGCAACCTTAGATCATTTAGTTTCACCTGGCACCTTGAAAGCAGACTTCAGAAGAGTGAGCAGGAAACAGTGGGTGCTTTTGGTGGGGTATCCTGTGGGGGGAACAAGGCTTTGGGGAGCCGTGAGACGTTAGGCACAGGAAAGCTCGTAGGAGAGGAAGCGTAACTACCTTTTTGAACGTTGAAAACAGTTCTGAACAGGACTCTACCAGTTAAAAGACGGTGTCCATTATTTAGTTGACGTTAATAACTTTCTAATTGTGGATTCCCTACAATCATTAGTTAGTAGTTTACTGTTTGATACTTGGAAATATGATTTTTAGCTTTCAAAGTAAGGAAGTACGAATATTTGCTATGGAAACTTTGATCTAAAAATATTTTAATTGCTATGTACTTAGCAAATATAAAATATTTTTTAGAAAGCCTTTCCATGTGTAATGGGTAAAATATTGGATTAGGGGATGTGTACTGAAAAGTTCTTCTCAGGATCGATCAAACCAGCCCTCTTAAAATCCTAACTTCAAATGTAGGGTTTTAGTGACCCACGGAGTTAGTGGAATCTCCTCCATAAAGGCCGATCAGGTCACATGGCATCATAATACTGAGGTGGCTTTCTTCAAATTGGGTTTAAGTTGGCAGTTACATTTACTAGCTACCAGTAAGTTATTAGATTTCTTGCTCATGAAACTCTTTGAAAGACTCTTACCCTTATAGATTAATGTATGTCAGTAGTTGACAGGACAATGCCGGGACACTGTAGGCAGACTTGTGAGGTAGAAAAATTACTAGTGATTTATTTTCTACACACTCAACGTACACACAGTTTAGTATCCTATTTCTCTAGGTGATGATAGAGATCAAAGGAACTTGCAATCATGTTTTCTCTTTTTCGGAACCAGAGAACCAGCAGAGCGATCCCATTTAACTTAATTTAGTGCTAGTGGTATCATAAAGGGAATGAAACTGTGATCACACCGTGCGAAGACAACCCGACTGGTCAGTGAAGAAATTTGTTCGTATTTGGTAGATGGAGCAAAGATGGAGGAATTTGCCTGAAGTGGTTACTTTTTAACTAATTGAATTTCCTTTATGCCTCCAGAACATTATGCCTCCAGAACAGTGCGTTAATGTAGGTCTGTTTTTAACAGTTTAGTATGTGGTAGGTCTGTGATGAACTATAAAGAGAGAGATCCAGTCCTTCGTTTACAAGTCTGATAATATTATCTTTCTTTTTTGGAACACTAAAATACTCCAGACTTCCTCCTCAGCGTGGTCTCTTGAGCGAGGACTGTGATTCCCATTAAACGGGTGAAAATAGCCGAGAGCTCGGGTTACTCCACTCACTGCCCCTCGATACCTAGTTTGATTTCCGTGTTAATGCTATCTCTTCTACATCACAGCCCCCAGACTTACTGGAGTGGATGATAAAGAAATCAACAGCGGACCACTGGCAGAGAGATTTCTATAGACCAAATGTGATAGAACAGGTAGAGAGAGGGAGGGACCGAAAGCTTATCCTTTGAATGTGGTTGATTTCGGTAGATGCCTTTGATGAAGTTTTGGGGTTATGGGGGGTTCGTTGGATCCGGAGCTCATGGCCGAGAAAGAATTCTTGAGGACGTCTTTGGTGCAAAAAGGTGATTTTATTAAACCATGGGACAGGACCCGCCCGGGGGCAGGAGGAGCTGTACTGTAAGTGTGGGGGGTGACCATTTTGTAGCGGGGGTGTGTGTGTGTGTGTGTGTGTGTGTGTGTGTGTGTGTGTGTGTGTGAGAGAGAGTTTCCAAAGAGACTTTCACATGCTAAAGACTTACTGGAGGCCTAGCTGTTGTCCAGCTGAGGTTGTTTTTCCCTCTAGCAAAGCATTAACATTAAGATAGTAGCGAGTTCCTGGACTTCAGGCGATAATGGGATCACCTTTTTTCTGGTAGACTGGTGGAGACTTAGCAGTTTAACCATTTGGTGTTTGGTCCTTTCCTGTTTTGGGGTAGCCTGGAGTGTCCGAGGCATATCGTAAAAGTCCCGCCTGGGGGTGTGGGGCATGGGGCATGCCGTTAGCCTGCACTTTGCCCTCAGCTTGCCCCACGCCCCCTCCTCACTTTGACCTTAGAGAAGATCCTCAGTAGGTTTATTTTGGTCATATCTAAATATATATTTTTTCTTTGTGTAAGGGGTGTATTAGAGAATTGTTTTGAGAGGTAAGATAATTTCACTGGACTTTTTCCAGTACTGTGTCTTTAAAAATGAAAACATTTAATCTCATTTCAGTTTTTCAGTTTCTCAGGAGAACCTCAGTTTGGTCTACTGGGTGTTGAGTTTTAAAATAAAGGGGCCAGGGAGAGTGTTTTGTTCAGGGTATGCTTTAAAAAAAATCAGTTTCAGCATTTAATACTAAAATACAAGGAAATGGGGCGCTTAGGTGGGTCAGCCGGTTAAGAGTCTGACTTTGGCTCGGATCATGATCTCCCAGTTCGTGAGTTCTAGCCCCGCATCGGGCTCTGTGCTGACAGGTGGAGCCTGGAGCCTGCTTTGGATTCTGTGTCTCCCTCTCTCTCTGCCCCTCCCTTGCTTGCACTGTCTCTCTGTCTCCTCAAGATAGATAAACATTAAAAAAAAAAAATACAAGGACGCAAAAGCTTGGTTTAGTGACAGTGCTAGGATTACTTTTACTTGTTTAAATTAATATTCCCTTGGTAAATAAATCATTTCCAGGTTCTTGATAGATGAATTTAACTGAGAACAGGTTACAGATTACTCCATTAATTTACATGAATTGCGCCAAATATGAGCATGCAGAAAAAGAAACTTTTTAAAATAGTGTTTATTTTTGAGAGAGAAAAAGACAGAGCATGAGTGGGGAAGGGGCAGAGAGAGAGGGAGACACAGAATCTGAAGCAGGCTCCAGGCTCTGAGCTGTCAGCGCAGAGCCCGATGTAGTGTCTGAACTCACAAAATGAAAGATCAGCCGAGTTGAAATGGATGCTTAACCAACTGCACCACCCGCATGCCCCCCCCCCCAATTTTTTTTTTTTTTTTTAACTGTTAGTAGACCTGGCTTGATCATACAGATTTTACCCTTTTCCTCTTCTTATGCCTTCCCTTCTAAGATTGCATTGATATCTTACATATCAGACATGGCGTGTTCAGGTTCTCTTACAATTAGCTAACTTCAATTGATGGAAAATTTATTATGGTTTTCAGAGCAATAGAAACAATAAGTAAAATTTTACTTAGAAGATAATAAGTAAATTTACAATTCTTTAACTTACCGGTTCAAACTTGAACAGGTTTTAGTTAAAAAGACTTGACTTGAAAACTGCTTAAATTGAAGGCATCTGTAAATTATGGATCGGAACTCAGAAGGTTAGCTCTAAATATCTGCACTAGTAAAGGAGTTTCTAATCCACTTTTGGTATTTACCTTCTGAAGGTGACCAGCTTGTCTTCCGAGTTCATTGCTTTTGCAAGAGCCAAGATGATGGTGATCTTGTCATCATGGGGGCGTAGGACTGGAGGACATGAGATTGAACTTGACTTTGATTGTCTTCTGTAGGAGCCGCAGTGATCATTTAGCCAAGTACTTTTGAACTTGATTATTGCTTAATTGACCATTTCTGTTTGTTTTTTAAAAGTCTGGTAGAAGTCGGTTTCTTTGTTTTGTGTTCGCTGTAAGTTCACTCATTGCTAATATACTTGACAAATGATTTCAAAATAAGCTTGTGTGTTTTAGTATTAATTTCATTGTGTGAAAGGGAGGAAGGGCTTTTTGTTTATGCCCAGGATATTTTTTTAAATGAGAAATGATTCTGTATTTAATCACACTGGCTTGATGATAACTTGGTTTTCTAGCAGACTTGTTAGTACTTAAAAGAGGATGAAGTTTTAATATGCCTAATGTATTATTTGGTAAATTAATTCATTGGAAATGTATTTGGTTACTGAAGTGTGCTTTAAAATGAAGGCTTTTGGCACTCTTTGAGTCATGAAAAATTTAAGTCCTGTTTTAGCACCACTGACTCTAATGGAAATTTTATTTAGTATCTGTCTTTTATTACTAAGATCCTCGAAAGCCAACTGTGAAAAACTGAACACCTAGTATTTTAAACATGTTAAATAGTATTGTTAACCTAGCTTTGAAAGAGGGCTATGGAAGAAACTCGTTTAACGAGTTTTGTTTTTTGTTTTTTGTTTTTTTTTTTTTTGAGCTTTGGTTTAATAGCCCCATGGAGCCATAGTTGTGACATTTTTTTTAATATTAAGTCAGAGAGGTAGATACACTTTGTTTTTTTATTTTCTGCCATAAATGAATATTTTTTGTTTTATACATTTATTGGTTTTCTGTCCAAAGCAGCACCAGTAACTCTGGGGGATGGTTTTCCCCTAAACTACAGCAGACAGATTGTCAAGTTATCATTGTATCATCACCACAGGTTTGTGGAAAGGCCCCTTCCCCTTGCTTCTCACTGTCTCTTTTTGAAAAATGTTTATTTATTTAAGTGATCTCTATACCCAACATAGGGCTCAAACTCACGACCCCGAGATTGAGAGTTGCATGCTCTCCCGACTGAGCCAGCCATCCCCCCCTCCTTTTCTCTTTTGGAGAGTTCAGCAATTTAATTTCTCTAGTCCTTAACTATAATCATTAGATCTAAGTAGTGCCCTTTGGTGCCACTCTTAAGCAGAGCATGATGGAAAAGTGAAGAACAAGTCTGGAGGGAGAAATGGGATGAGAAGGAAAAACGAGGGGGCAGAGAGGTACATACGTGAGGTGTTGAGTTGTGGAATGCCTGGAAAGCGGCTGCGGCTGCGGGGCAGTGGGGGGCGGGGTGCCACTTGGCTTCACTGGGCCCCCATCAGCTTTCTACTTGTATGTGCAAGCTTTGGTGTTCCCAATTACGCAGGCATTTGATACCTAAAATACTGATAATTTGTGACATTTGGTACATTTGGCTTATGAAGTTATTCAATTGAAGTTTGGTGAATCACTCTAATAGAGCTTTAGAGTCCTGTTCATCTTTTTTTTTTTTTTTAAGGTGAGGAAAGCAAGGCCCAGAGTTGGTAAAATAATAAAGCCTAATTTATTTTTTTCTTTTAAATTTTTTTTTTTAAATGTTTATTTACTTTTGAGAGAGAGAGAGAGAGAGACAGAGTACGAGCGGGGTGGGGGTGGGTGGGGGGCGGCAGAGAGAAAGGGAGACACAGAATCCAAAGCAGGCTCCAGGCTCTGAGCTGTCAGCACAGAGCCTGATGTGGGACCCGAACTCTGGACCGGTGAGATGATGACCTGGGCTGAAGTCGGATGCTTAACCGACTGAGCCACCCAGGCGCCCCTTTTTTCATTTTTTAAATGTTTATTTTTGAGAGTGAGTGAGACAGAGTGCAAGCAGGGGAGGGGCAAAGAGAGGGGGAGACACAGAATCCAAAGCAGGCTCCAGGCTCTAAGCTGTCAGCACAGAGCCTGACGTGCGGCTTGAAACCATGAACTGTGGGATCGTGACCTGAGCCGAAGTCGGACGCTTAACCGACTGACACACCCAGGCACCCCAATAGAGGCTAATTTCTGATTGATGTCTTTGGGCTTCACTAGTGCTCATTCTGCCAAACTATATAGCATTGTGTAGTTTTATCTCCTACTTTTGAATTTGATCTGAGACTCCTGATTCTTTGGATTGAATTAAGCCCTGTGAAAGAATCCGTGTCATTTCTAATAAAGGCTTGGTTTAAAAAACCTGATTGAGGCTGGAGTACCTGTGAAAAGTACATCCTTACTTGCTTCTATAATTTTTATTTTAGCTTCTGTTACTACAGCCAGCATTTTCTTAAATAATCGTTACATGCTTTACATTCCTGGATATACAGACATTAGGAAGTCCTGTGCTGTTATCTTTGTTTTGTAGGTAATATTAATTTTTATTGTCTGCACATGGGAATGCTTATTGTCAATACATAATAAACACTTTGACCCCAAAAGAAACCAAGATATATGCTTATAAAACAAGACATGGTCACAGTCATTTTGAGAAAGTTTATGGTGGGTCATACTTAGTAGGACAGATTCCCAAGGTCAGAACAGCAACAAAAATGCAAATAGGAAAATTTGACTTGAACAACAACAAGAGACTCCCAAGAGAATGACAGAATTTTCATAGTGCCTCAGAAGAAACCAGTTGTGTAGTTTAAGAAATGTGGAGAATTTATTGTATCACATTCCATAAATGTTATAAAGGAAGGGAGATGTAATTTACTTGCAATTATTAGTCATGAAGTTGTGAAGAATATAGAGCCCCACTTTGTTACAGACAGCCTGTAGTATAAGGGAAGGAACAAGTCCCCATTTCACACATGAATAAACAGACTTAATCTCATGATATGACCGAGCTACAGCACAAAGGACAGCCTGGGGGTGAGGAAGGCAGAAATCTTTGTCACTTAGCCAAAATAGGCTAGGATTCAGAGTCCATGAAACTTGTGATCAAAATAAGCCTCAAGTCTCATTTGCATGATTATGTTGAATAAGAGGAGAGTGTGCAAAACTTACTTTTGGTGTGCAGCTCATTGTACTTAGGGGTCTGCTTCTCAAACCTAGAGCCATGTTGAGTTACTATATTTATTCAAATCTCTCAATATGAATATTAGGATATAAAATAATCCATTTCAGTTTCTCCTCCCACTTCTGACTTGATTCTTTAATGCGTCTCTTAAAATTCCAACTACAGGCTGTATTTCTTTAAAAAAAAATTTTTTTTTAACGTTTATTTATTTTTTAAATATTTTTTTTTTTTTCCAACATTTATTTATTTTTGGGACAGAGAGAGACAGAGCATGAACGGGGGAGGGGCAGAGAGAGAGGGAGACACAGAATCGGAAACAGGCTCCAGGCTCTGAGCCATCAGCCCAGAGCCTGACGCGGGGCTCGAACTCACGGACCGCGAGATCGTGACCTGGCTGAAGTTGGACGCCCAACCGACTGCGCCACCCAGGCGCCCCGAACGTTTATTTATTTTTGAGACAGAGAGAGACAGAGCATGAACGGGGGAGGGTCAGAGAGAGGGACACACAGAATCTGAAACAGGCTCCAGGCTCCGAGCTGTCAGCACAGAGCCCAACGCGGGGCTTGAACTCACGGACCGCGAGATCATGACCTGAGCCGAAGTCGGCCGCTTAACCGACTGAGCCACCCAGGCGCCCCTATTTCTTTATTTTTGCTGTTTTGTTGTCATCATAGTCTTCTTTTTTTTTTTAAGATTTTTTTTAAGTGATCCCACAACCCCAAGATCGAGAGTTAACACACTCTACCCACTGAGTCACCCAGATGCCTCTGTCTTCTTGATTTAATGGAAGGCCTGTGATACAGAACTTGAAGTTATACTCACTCTCAAATTTTGTTTAATAGTACATTTTAAACTGCAGCCAAATTTAGGCATTAATGATTTTAGGTTTCCTCTTGTATTTTATATTTACGGGGGAAGTAGAATAATATATAGAGAATGATTAAGCTAAGCAAATATTTGTACTTTGCCACGGTGTTAGATGTTTTAAAGTCAAATATTTGCTATAGAAATTAAAACTGAGCTAGACTAAAGAACCAGCCATCTTACCTTTGAAGGTGGGAAGATGTGGCTTCCAAAACCTCATTTTCAAAGCACCTGACCAAAATACTTAAGAAAAAGACTCTGTGGTTGCTATGAAGAATTTGGTGTATGAACCGTGATCTATGAGATCCTTACAGCTTATTCCACTTATATACAGTTCATATCTGGTTTGGTTTGGAAGTTCTTGGACCATCTTAGAAGTGGCGTTTATTGTTGGTTTCATGTCTCTTCTTGCGACATCTTTCCCCACCCCTCCACTTACTCTTCTTTCGGATCGTTTCTGTTAGCTTTTTTGTAAGTAAGGAAAGACCTTTTTTTTTTTTTTTTTTAAAGTAGGCTTCATGCCCAACGTAGGGCTCAAACTCAACTACCCTGAGATCAAGAGCTCCAGGCCCTGAGGCTCTACTGACCGAGCCAGCCAGGTGCCCCGAGACACATGGTCTTACAAGTCCAGGAAGTTTGTTAATAAGTACCTCTCTTCCCCGTTCTTAACATTTTTATCTGTTGGTGCTTATGGTTATTTTATGATGACTTTTCAAATTTCCATTCTCTCTCTCTTTTTTTTTCTTTACATGCTTTCCTCCTTTCTTTCTTGCCCTCCACTTAGCTGGTTGAAATTTCGATGTGTACTTTGTAGAGGACATATGGTAATGCTTTCTTGACGTGTATTCCTGCAGAGTTGACCCATATTCATGGAAAGCATTTTTTTTCTTATTCTTTTATTTACCTGTATCCTTTTTTTCTGGGTTATAGTACTTGAAGGTCCTAATCTGAGCTGGATGTGAACAATGGCATTCTCTCACACTTAAATTAGTAAAGTTTTTCACACCCCAGTGGGGAACTAAGGTGGTATAATCTTCCCCCCTCTTTTTTTAGAAAATCCTGGTTGAGTGTTTTCTTTTCTCCCAAGGACCTGTTTAAGCATAGGTGTCTTATAGGTGACACCATATTTCACAGTGTCTCTTTCCTTTTTACCTCGTGGCCTGTGGTTCTGATTCTCATGCCTCGAGCTAAGATTTTTTTTCAGACTCTTCCCTCATCTTCCTTATTTCTCCCCTTCCCACCCTCCCCCCATCCATATGACCTTATGTCCTGGTTTTTCAATTGCTCCTTCCTGTTGTCAGAGCCTACTGGGAACATTTTCTATGGGATACAGTACTTTGTATTCAAGCTCGAATTCCCTGGGGAGAATTTGCTCTGTAGACCACCACCCTACTTCTGCTCGCTTTCTCAGATTCAGAAGCTCTTTCAGTGCAAAGAAATAGTTGCTCACATTTTGGCCTCCTCTCAAGGCAGATGGCTGACCTTTCCCCTCAGAGGTCATTGGTACTTGGTACTTGCAGGTGAAAGAAGGTGTTCCTGAGAAATGCAACTCTTACAGATACTTAAGGTCCCCCCCCCCGCTTTTCCTTCTCCTTCATACTTGTAATGAAATAGAAAGCTGGAATGATTACGGACCAAGTTCATCTAGCCTTCCCCACTTCCCCCAGAGTCTCCGTGAAAAGGGTGTTGGTGACTGCCATTCATCCAGAACATTAAATCCTTTGCCACGTACCCAGGTTATAACATTCCCCTCCCCCCACGTCACTTCAGAAACCCATCTCCCCTAGGTTATTGTGTTAAGGTGAGTACCATTGTATTGAATTATGGAAGAATGTTAATGGTTCAAGTTTTAGGGAGGAATTTTACGAAAACATCCCTGCTCAAAGTCATGGCTTCTTCCTCTTCTGCCCCTCTTCCTGTGTGTAAGCAGCCTGTGAGAATCAACACAAGTGGTAGATGAAACTAGTGAAGTGCTCGGGGAATGCCTTGAGATATTTCAACATTATGTACAAATAAGTGGTTGAAAACATATGCTCCTAGAAGCCCTAGTTTCTACACATAGCCCTTGTGCCTGTGCTCCTAGTTTTGCAGGAAAACAGAACTTTGCCTGTCATGTTTTGTCACGAATACAGAGGTAACTTACCACCTCTGCAGAAATTGGGGTTTTGTTTTTATTATGAAGAAACGTGTGTAGCCTCCCACATACCCACACAGCAATTGCATAGGATTGGAAAAATCCCCCAAGAGCAGGTAGACTTATGATTTATCCAGACTGTCATTACATATAGTCTATTTGGCAGAGAGGCTCTAGGCCCTGATTTTAGAGTGATGGTATAATATGTTGAGTGAGTCAGAGGAGATCAGTGTGGAAGGCGGAATTTACAAAGCAATGCTGACACTGTAAGATAATGGAACCTGTGATTCTAAAACTTGGCAGATGTGACTATGGTTGGATGAAAGGTATAGTGGAGAAAAATGCTTTCTTGCTCTTTTTTCCTCAGGTCAAGTTGTGTAAATTGCTGCAGGAGTAGAGGAAAGAAGCCTTAGATTGGTACGAGACTTTCGTACCCTCTCTTTTCTAAGAATCTGTTGTCTTTGTGAAAGTCACGGATAAAGCCAATGGGTTCGCGTTTATGCATATTCTTGTACTTGGAGCTATTAGAGTTGATTAAAAGGGAGTAGGTTATTGATGAAATGGGATTCTTAGTATTTTTATTTATATACACTTAATCTAATCAGTGCTAATAGCACTTACTATGGTGTCGGAAATGTTCTATATCTGCTCTGTCCAATATGGTAGCTCCTAGCCACTTACTGGCAAGTACTCGAAGTGTGGCTAGTGTAGACTGAAGAACTGAATTTTTAATTGTATTTAATTTCAGTTATTTTACACAGGCATACGTGGCTACTGGCTACCATATTGGACAGCACAGCCCTGTGTTCATCTCATAAGTGATTCACATGGCTCTGTAATAAATAACATCTGAGGGCATTTTCGTGTGGACAGGCATGTTACAATTTTGTGGACATGTGGTTTTATTTTCTTTTAGAGAAAGTTGGAATGAAAAAGGGAATATAAAGACACCGTTAGTATGTGACATGAAAGTTGCAATTTAAATTTTAAACAAAAAACCCAGGGGTGGCCTGTTTTTGTGTATTTAAGAGAAACATTAATGAGAACCTTATTATTCTGCCTTAATGATCTGTGTTCTTTGATCGTAAGAGGAAAGCATGTTAGTGGATAATGAAAAATGAAGCCTAATTAATAAATGGATTTTGTTCATTCATCAAATATTTGATTGCTTTCAAAGTTAACCATGGTATAATTTCTGCTCCTAGGAATCTAAGCAGAAACAGGAGACCATGCTTATACAGCCAGAGTAGGTTGGTGTGAAGAAAAGAGGTTCTCAGAGGGCTGTGAGAGCCCTTTCGAGGGGTTTGGGGAGTCAGAACAAGCTTCTCTGACAACTGACAGTTCTTCCTATCTTGCAGT
The DNA here is from genome assembly GCF_018350215.1 of Panthera leo. Lineage (NCBI taxonomy): Eukaryota > Metazoa > Chordata > Mammalia > Carnivora > Felidae > Panthera > Panthera leo. The sequence continues at coordinate 6,044,556 of NC_056686.1, read as the reverse complement.
ACAAACTGAAATACTCCTAGGATCAGCTAGAAGTATTCTAACATAGTGTCTTCTGCAAAATGTGTATCATGCGGTGGGATTCTAGGGATGTGCAGAGCACGGTCTTTTTGTTAGTATCTTCAGTGTAAGTGCCACAGATTGAGCATCTTGTATCTGCTAGGCGTTGTGCAGATTAGTACTTTTACGTGGGTTATTTTACTTATTCCTCACAATGACTCCATGGCGTCTGTTGTATTATTATCTTCTTTTTTAATAGATGAAGAAACCAAAGTTTAGACAGAGCAGTTGACTTGCCCACGGTTTAAAGCTAGCAAGGACCAGAGTGTGTTTCTGCTTGTAGAGGTTTACAGAGAAGAATGAGAGGAGACGATATATGAAACACATGAATTACTAAATAACAAGATATTTTACATTAGTAATATATGTTAAAATGCAAAGCTGTAAGATATAGACTATTATTGCAAAAGGAATTCATTAAAGAGGGGCAAGAATAGTATGGCATGGTTTTGGAGGCATTAAGGATTACTTCTCAGATGGCTTGGATTGGACTTGTATGATACATAGTTATTCGACAAATGTTTATTTGCTTTTTTTTAAGTTTATTTATTGGGGTGGGGGGGAGGGTGAGGGAGGGACCGAGGGAGAGAGAGAGAAGGAGAGAAGAGAGATCCCAAGCAGGCTCTGTACTATCAGCACAGAGCCTGACGCGGGGCTCGAACTCATGGACCGTGAATGAGATCATGACCCGAGCTGAGATCTAGAGTCAGACACTAAGACCAGAGATACTCCCACTGCTTTGGCACCCTATGGTGTTTTTAGGTGTTAAGAGTCTCTTTTTTCCCTGGAGATGCTGATATTCCCCTGCTGTTTATTAACATTTTAATTTAATATCCCACTTGAGGGAGTGGATTCCTCTCCCTTGCTCACTGGCAGATTCTTTTCCTTAACCCCCTTTGTTCTGTCCCTCTGTTCTTCTGTCCTTTCTTGGTAGAAAGTACCTGACTTGGCTTTATTTAGTCCTTCAGCTTGCCTTCTAAAACTTTTGTGAAGTGAATCCTTCTTTATATGGTTCTGTAGTTCAAGTTGACGTTGGTCTCTAACACGAGGAGAAAATGACCGGTTGAACAGTTTGGAGAATTTTTCTAAAATCTGATCAGTGATTAAGGGACCGGTTGATGTGGCAGGTATTCGGGGCATCAGTTCCCAACAAGACTTTCTAAGGATTAGTGAAGTGCAGTTAAGTTGAAGAATTTCTATTACTCTTGTCTACAACTCACATCACATACTATGGAAGGAAGAACAAGAGTTGGCATTGATCTCTCTTTTTTTAATGTTTGTTTATTTTGGGAGAGAGAGCGAGTGAGCACAAGTGCATGTGTGAGTAGGGGAGGGGCAGAGAGAGAGAGAGAGAGAGAGAGAGAGAGAGACAGAATCCCAAGCAGGCTCTATGCCATCAGCATGGAACCCACAGAGGGCCTAGATCTTACGAACTGTGAGATTGTGACCTGAGCCAAAAATCGAGTCGGATGCTTAACTGACTGAGCCACCCAGGTGTGCATCCCCCGTTTTGGGGGGCATTGATCGTTTTTGGAGATGAATTACACTGGACAATATCCTGTGGGTGTTTGATCCTGTTGGTAACTAATTTGTTGAATAGTTTTCTTACCTATAGGCTTCTTCGACCCTTTAATAGGACAATATGCGGTGTAAACATTATGAGTACAAGCAATGTGTCCCATACTTACTTTAAACAGAAGGTTTTATTGTGATGGTTGTTTGTTTTGGGCTGCTTGTCAGGGCATCCAGATTTTTGTTTTCTTTAGGAATTTGGTTTGGGAAAAGCTGGCGGTATCTATGTTTAGCCCTGTAGTCTTCATCTAATGCTCTTTCTGGGCCATCTCATTTAAGTATCTGTACATATTAAAGTCTTTGGATTCTTTGTATTTTAGCATTTCCTATATGTTGGAGACTCCCAAGTCCATAACCTTGCCTTGGTCCTCCTGAGCATTTGGGGCTGAGACTATATTTCCCGCTGCCCAGTGGATACCTCAGTCTGGGTGGCTATGTAATAGACAACTGAAACGCAACACTCTTCAAAATTAAAATCTCTTCTCCATTCAGTTACATGCATCATCTTATGGGAACTAGAGATAGAAGCCCTGACATCATCTGCCTCCAGTTTGTCTTTGATTCCATCCGGTAGATTACCAATCCTAAAATTTATTAGAAAGGCTAATAGTGTCACCAACAAACATGTACCCTGCTGGGTTTTGTTCCTGGTAGAGAGTAGGATTGGCTTAGCGTGGATGTGGTAATGAGGCTCTCTGGATGCTTAGAAATAGCTCCCTGCTATTGGGGGCTTCCGTGGGTTTTACATTGATGAGAGGAGCTGCTATTTACTATTACTGCCTTTTCTACATGATTCTAAAATTCTGTAGTAGTCTCAAAATGCTTCTTAGTTCATATCATATCATATCATTTGTTTAAAAAAATATCAAAAGGGACAGACCTATAGGGAAGAAGCAATACACATTGCATCCAGCTGGTTAAAAACAAACAAAACTGTAAATTACCAGTTGTTGAAAATGGCACACATGTCTCTAGGTAGTTAGTCATATTGGTAGTCAGTTTGCAAGTTGCAAAGGAAGCAGGGACAAGAGTAAAGAAAGGGAGCCTGTGCGTTTCCCTCAGGTCTCATAGATTTGATCAAATTGACTTTAATTGGAAGTGGCAGTTTTTCCATTGAAAGGATTTGAGAAGAAATTCCTCTGTTTTCTGAAGTGAGAAAGAGGATTTCTTTGGAGAATGCTGTTGTAACCTTATGCTCCATTTACATTTCAGCCTTCCAGGTTGCATTTGTCAGTTGCTTTTGAAATTTATGTTCTCTCGTGTTGAATATCGTTGCTTGCACTTTCCAGGTGTTCTTAAAGGTCACTAGAGACTAGAGCGCTTCAATATACGTTTACATTGGGCAATAGACTGAACTTCTGATAGTTTTGTGGTTGTGGATTAGGGAAGGAGTATTTTGCTTGTAGGTTTAATTTTTCCTTGACAACAAAATTGAGGAAATTTGTCAAGGGAACTTGACTTTTGAACAGTTGGGATACAGACCTCATTTAATCTGGCAATTGCTCTGCTGTCTTTTTCTTAAGAGTCTATGAGATGAAAGCTTAGAAAAGAATACCTGTGTGGTATTGATTAAGCCTGCCAACACGTGACCAATATAAGTCTTGTTAGCAGATGCACTTGCTTCTGGAAGAAATGCAGTGTCTGCCTCCTTCAGTCCTGCTCATTGTTACCGCAGTTACTGTTCATAGGTGTCATCCTTTCACTTGCTTTTTCATATTTAAAAAAAAAAAAAAAGCTTTGTTGGAAAAGTTCTGAAGACATAGCTTTTCTTTTTTTTTCCCTCCCAGTATTACTTTGCTTCTGATGATAATGTTCAGGTCTATAAATCATAAGGTTTCCTAACAGTCCAGTGGTGGATACAGGGCTGCATTAATAATTTATAAATGTCAGGATGAAGATAAGGGCTCTGGAAAAACCTACAGTTTTGCATATGTAATATTTAATAAAATTTACATTTTAAATTGTAATGCAGTAGATCTAATTTGTGTATGTTTTAATATAAACTGATAGCCTTGAGCTTTCTCACTCCATTCTTTAAAGAAACATATTTACTTTTTCTCACTTTGATACTTATCTTTTGGAGTCTTTTGTTGCAGATTAATGGGTTTCTTGGCAATGATCTTTCCAAGATCTTGGCAGACACTTGCTTTAGAGAGGTGCCACATTTATATTGGAAAACCTTGACGTAGACTTGAAGGCATTTTCTTTTCCTTCCCAGGTGGACCTGGTCCAAGAGGTAAATGATTTTTTTTTATTAGAGAATGTGTTACAAGCTGAGCAGGACTGGGGTTTTTCATGGGTTATGTGGGGCCATTATATCATCCTCTAAAGTTTGTTGTAATAAATAAACTAAGCTACTAAATAATAATAGGGACTATTCTTGAATGTTTATCTGTTCTCATCAGGAGGAGGGTGAAAATAAAAAAAAATATCTTGTCTTCCATATGAGTTTTTTCCTATGTACTGCTGATTACACATATCCAAGTGTGTGTGTGGTTTTTGTTGTTTTTTGTTGTTTGTTTTTTGTATACAGAATTAGTATCTGACCTTGAGTTAATGGTATTTAAGGTTTTTTTGGTAAACATCTAATAGAAAGGCACTGGTATACTCTTAAGCCATTTGTATTCTGCCAAGGGACTCTTTGTAAACTGATGGTACAATGGGTTTAACGTATTAGGGCCCGAAGCCACGTATGGTATATCTGATAACCTGAGAGGTTACTGCTGACACCTTCAGTGGGAACTTCAGGTGACACTCTGTAGGTCTGTGCTGTCCCATGCTTCCTTCTACTGTTTCCTTCTTTCCACTTGTAGTTTCTTCATTTTCAGGCTCCATTTGGCTCTGAGTACCCACAGATTTGACTCTTGTGCTTTTCAGCTTTTTGCTGTATATGTCATATATCACTTAACTGCTCTTGGCATCTTGGATGCCCTTGTTGGTCATGGAGAGACTTTAGTGCTGAGAAAAAGCAGTGCTGTCTTCATTGCTGATGAATGATGGCAGCTAGATAATTATATGTAAGAATGCTTATTTTGAAACCTAGACTCTCTTATTGGGCAGTGACCCTTCCCCTCCCTTTATGGTTATTCTTACTCTTAATGTAATCAGTCATTTGGTGCCAACAAGTACAGGGAATCTAAAACAGTCAGCTATAGAACATGCGTGTACTGTTCAGATTACCTGGAGTTCATGCTTTTCCCACTGTTCCACGTATGTAGAAGATGATATTTGTGTAGCATACTGGGTAAACTGGAAATATTTTGGGAGTGCTTATATGGGACTTTGTGGAAAAATTCATTATGACTTCTCAAATATAAGACAGGAAGTAACAGTGAGGGAAGATAATAAATGTTGAATTTGCCTAAAATACCAAATAAAGGTTCTTCCAAATTTCTGTTGGAAAATTTGAGCTTGCTTCTGTGAACCATACATTTTTATATTAGATTCTAGGCGTAAAATGACTAGTCAGTTTCTGGTGAAGACTTTTCTTATGAACATGTTTTCAAATTCTTGATGATCACCATTAATGAAAGAATTTGTTCATCGCGAAGGAGGTGGCAAATAGAAGAATATTGCATTTTCTCTAGTTGCTGGAAACATGTTGTCATTAGCTAGAATTTAGTAGTTTGAGTGTTTAAAATTCTGTTTCCAGAGTATGATTATCTTTTGTTTATTTATTTATCTTAAAGTTTTTAGTTATTTATTTATGTTTGAGAGACAGAGAGAGAGAGAGAGAGAGAGAGAGCGAGCGAGCATGCGCACACACGAGAGTACAAGCAGGAGAGGGGCAGAGAGAGAAGACATAGAATCTGAGCAGGCTCCAGGCTCTGAGCTGTCAGTGCGGAGGCTGACGCAGGGCTTGAACCCCGCAAACCACGAGATCATGACCTGAGCCTAAGTTGGCCACCCAGGCGCCCATATGATTATCTTTTAAATTTGGTGGCACACTTTACTTTCTTTAATTGATTAATGTAATCACAGTTTTCTTAATCACATAGATTTTTGAATCCAGTTAAACCTTTCATACTAAGTATTTAAAAACAATACACCTCCCCCCACCTTCTTTGACTCGCCAATTCTTTAGGATTCCAATAATGACACCAAGTAAACATCTAATGAGCCTATTACGCCTCATGTTTTCTTTTCTCTCTTTTCATGTGGACTTTACAGTGTTCAATTCAGGAACTCAGAAATGTTACTTAGCGAAGTTATTTTTTTAATCCAATAATTCTCTTTTATTAACTTGCAAGGTGAGTATCTTTCAAATAGCATACCCCGCCCCCAGGTCTTCTTTTGGACAGCAGGTGCATTTCCCTTTGAAACGGGGTAGGGGAGTGTTCCCATCTAATGTGTCTTCCTGGAGTGGAAACCAACAAGACTGTAGCAGCCTAGATTTTATTAAATGCAGCTTTTGGTAACATCACTAATCTGGAGTTTTTCTGTAGACACCTTACATATGCTTTGGGTTTCCCTGTGAATAAACCAGTGTATTGTTTTTATTTCTTTCAGGATTTTCAGAACAGGGTCCTTATGCGGTCTTTCCACCATCCCGTCACTGTAGCTTCACTGGTCATTCACAGATTTATTTGGCCTGTCTGTAATATTCTATTTGCTGCAGACTGTTTTCTTGCCACCTTGTGTATTTCATCCCCAGTTGTTGGTTTCAACTGGCCAGTCTCATGGTTGTTGATACTGCCTGTGTGGTGAAGACTAGATTTTTATCTCTAGCCTAGAGCTTTCTAACCTCTCAACTCTAGAGATCTATTAGGCATCTCAAATCTAACCTGTTCCAAACAGAATTTCCCATTTTCCTTCTCTGCCCCATATCAGTAAATGACAGCTCTACTTGTCCAGTTGCTCAGGCCCAGGTCTGGGCCCCTCCTTTGTCTCATGCTACGTCCCATCTGACAACAGATTCTGATGGCTCTCCTTGAACAGCCTATCTACAATCTGACCTCTGCCGGCACCTGCATGCCGCTACCTTGCCTAAATCAATAGTTTCCTAGCCCTACAGCAGCCAGAGTGTCTGTTAGAATGTCACTCAGTTCCTTTTCTATGCAACTGGCTTTTTCCTCTTACTTCAGTAAATGCCCCCAGCTTTCTCTTCATCTCTGGCTGCCTTCTTGCTTTCACTGTTTCAGCCACCTTGGCCTTTTGCTGCTGTCTGGGCATGCTTCTGCCTTGGGCCTTTGTACTTGCTTTTCTCTCTGCCTGGAGTGCCTTCTCCCAGACAGCCACACAGCTTGCTCACGTATGTTCTTTAGGTCAGGTGACCCTTATCGGTGATTACCTTAAATAAATTAGCAGCCTCTCATCCCCTCTGCCCAGCTTTGCTTTTCTCCGTAGCCCTTACCGCCAGGTAATACACTGCTCTTGTTTGTTTATTGTCTGCTCCTTCCCTTCTATACTCTCAGCTCTCTGAGGTTACAGATTGTGTGTATTCTGGTCGCACAAGTATCTGTAGGGACTAGGGCACTTCCTGGCAGTCAGTGGGTACTCAGTAAATATTTGCTGAATTAATGGAACAGTTAACCAAGACTCTGCTCTGGACTTTGTGTTTATTTGATGATCAGGGTTACAACAGCTGCAACATCTAAGCATTGTGGTCCAGGCCCTGGGACTCCCCGTCCTCCCTGCTCACTCACTGGTTGCCGGCATCTGGACCTGAGTAGTTCTGGTGGTTCTGCTTTTCTCTGAATGACATCAGGCTAACAAAGAAGGCAGGGTAACACATTTGGTCAACCTGGAGACAATCACACCCAGTCAGAATAGCTCAGACATAGAAAATGGCAAATTGAGTTTTGATTTAGACTTCTGCTTTTAGTCAGGGCTACCTTTCCTTTTCATCGAAGACTCGGAATCTAAGTGTTTTTAGAAGGATTGCTCCAATGAGTTTTATGTTTCTGTTTTTCCCTTGATATAATTTGTACCCATGGATTAGAAGTGCATTATGAATGTTTTTGGTTTTTCATGTATGTGTGAAGTGTAATTGTATTAACTATAAAATTCACCTTGTCCTTACCTTTCGTCAAATGCTGAGAGTTTATGTGCCATGGTTGTGAGTTACTTTGCATCTTGGAGCCCTGCAGACTGAAAGCAACCCTGTCCAGTTTACCTGCTTCTGAACATGTCATGCACACCTGTGCATGAGCACATACTACTGCATGTTAAAGATTGTTGTGGTCCAGGGCCGCCTGGGTGGTTTAGTTGGTTAAGCGGGCTGACCCTTGATTTCGGCTCAGGTCATGATCTCACAGTTCGTGAGTTTGAACCCCTTATTGGGCTCTGTGCTCATGCCGCCGAGCCTGCCTGGGATTCTTCTGTCTCTTCCTTCCTCTCTCTCTACCCTTCCCTGACTCGTGCTTTCTCTCTCTTTCTCAAAAATAAATAAACTTAAACAAACAAACAAAAAGATGATTGTGGTCCAAAGAAAGTTTCTCTCATTCTTAGCATTACAGGAGATAAAACTTCTCCTTCTATGTGTTCATTAACTATACTTTTACAGCTCTAAGAGGTGGTTTTACTCAATTACAGAGTAATAGCTCATCCTTGTTTTAGTCAGATGTATCTTTTTTCTTGACTGCAGTAAAGCTTTGAGCTTTTTCTTACTAGTTTGTAACATTGCTGTTTGTGTGTTTTAGCTCTTTTTCTTAACTGCAGTAAAGTTTTGAGCTTTTTCTTACTAGTTTGTAAAATCGCTGTTTGTGTGTTTCAACAGCTGTATTGAAATATAATTCACTTATAATTTACCCATTTAAAGTATACAATTTAATGGCTTTAATATATCACAGTTAGGTGTAACTATCACCACAGTCAATTCTAGAACATTTTTTATCACCCCTAAAAGAAATCCTGTAACCATAACTGTCATTCCCTGCCCTGTCCCCCGCTTCCTTGGCAACCATTAATCTGCTTTCTCTGTGGATTTGCCTTTTCAGGACATGTACTATAAATGGGGTCATATGATATGTGGTCTTTTGTGACTGGCTTTTTTTTGCATGTCATAATGTTTTCCAGGTTTTGTATCCATGTTGTATCAGTATTTCATTTCTTGTAATTGCTGAATAATGTTCTGTTGTACGGATATACCATATTATAGTTCTCCATCTGCTTAGTTTTTTCTTTATGGCCTTGCTTTGGGCCAATGAGCTTAGGAATTCTATCCCCTTTCACATCAGGGGCTCGAATTCATAGGCATTTGGTTTCCCTTGTACTTGGCATCGTGGACATCAGGTTTTCTCTTCAGTTGTATGATAACAGAAGCATCCACTTGGCCCCACAATCAGGCAACTCACCAATGAGTAATATTACCCCTAACAATCTTCAGGGCTTGCCAGAAAACATCAAGATTTTCAGGATATGTTACTTCTGTTTTCCTAATTCAGCTTTAGACACCTGTGTAATTACTATTTCAGGCAGTGCTTTGAATTAGTCTAGCTTATTTCAGAGAACAAAGAACATGCCATCTTACAGTTTTTGTAATGGTGTTAGTTTTATGGGTTGCATGTTAGTCAAGCATAATTATGAATAAAGCAACACAGATGTTTAACCCCTTGAAATCTCTGTGATAGACAAATAATTTTATTTCTTTAAAGCAGTGGTTCTCCTTTGTAAGCAGTTTTGCTTCTCAGATGATATGTGGCAATATTTGGAGTTCTTTTTTATTGTCCTGACTGGAGCAGTGGGTTGTGCTGTTAGGATCTACCATGGGTAGAGACCAGGGATAATGCACAGGACGGCGGACCGCTTCCACACAACAAAGAATGATCTGACCCCAAATGTTTATCTTGCCACAGTTGAGTAGGCCTGGTTTAGAGCGATGGTGAATTTTCCTTAACCTACTGAGCAGCAGGGACACAACTGTAGGTAGTGTGCAAAGTAAAAAATTCTGTGTGGATTTGGCAGAATTTCACATTTAACAGTATAGGACAACGATTGCTTATATTAAATGAGTTTGTGTGTTCTTTAAAGAAAAGGATGATGGGTCGATTGGTTATTTGTTTTCTCGTTTATGTATGGAAACCTGCTTAGGCACCTCATCTTTTGGAATTCCTTACTCCTACTTCAAAAAAGAAGATTGGATATTGTTTGTTATTTATTTTAATTGAGTTGTTAATTGTAATCTAGAGTTTTGCTGTTCTAGGTGCTTTCCAAACCTTTTGTAGGTCCTGTGTTTTGTTATTCTTTTTGGAAGAAATGAATATATTTGTCAGAGTCCACTCATCTTCATTCTTTCAGTTCTCCCCCCAAGTTTCTGAGGGGGGAAGTGTTCCTTTAAGCATTACCTCCACTTCTGAATAAGGGGCGCTCATTCTGTGCTTCCTTATGTTTTGGTGCCACAAAGTTCCCTCTCCGAATTTGGCTAGTACATCCCATCTCCATTGTGTAGATTCTTTCAATAAGACGCGTGCTCTAGGGATGAAGGTACGAACTCAGGATTGATGGGAGTTTCAATATTCATTAACCCCAAATGTAGAGAATCATGGGAGGGGCGTGTGTAGCCAGCCATTTGCCTGTATGGTTGGGTTTGTCTGGGGGAAGAACTTCACAACCTGCTTCTAGTACCACATCAGTTTTAGATAAAACATAGTCTTACCTCTGCCAGGGTTCACAGATCTGCTGACCCCATATTTCTTGGGCAGTTTTCTTAGGTCTTCCGTGTGGGGACCATCTCCTTTTGCTCCTAAAGGAGAATGGTAAATGCAGAAATGGCAAAGGCAGATGTTCTTGAGGTGCTTTGGTTCCTGATCTAGTTAGACTTTCAGAGAGTGGGTTTGAAAGCAAGCTTGTATGGATAGGACTAACAACTCTTAATGGAAAATACCTCCAGCCAGACAAGGTGAATGTTCCCAAAATGCTGTTTTCATCTCAAGGGCCTACAGTGACACCCTTTGGATAGCTTGGCTTTTAAGGACGGGTAATTTAAGGCAATATGGCCTTGTGGTTAAGAGTCTAGGCTCTGGAGTCAGTGGCCTGGGTTCATATTCTAGATCTAACACATAGTTGTGTGATTTTTGGTCAGCTTGCTCAGCCTGTCTGTGCTTGCTTTTGCTTTGGGAAAATGTACATAACAATAGTACCTACTGAATGGGGTTAGGTTGATCATATGACCTATTTTTTTCATGAATAATTAAAAACAATTTTTTAAATGTTTATTTTTTTGAGAGAGATTTGGACAGAGTGTGAGTAGGGGAAGGGCAGAGAGAGAGCGGAAAACACAGAATCCGAAGCAGGCTCCAGGCTCTGAGCTGTCTGCACAGAGCCCGATGCGGGGCTCGAACCCATAGACCGTGAGATCGTGACCTGAGCCGAGGTCGGATGCCTAACCGACTGAGCCCCCCAGGCACCCCTGTCCTAGTAACTTTAACTGAGGTTGTGGTGTTGGAGGCGTCCTGAAGTAGAGGAGCTTGAGAGAAACTTACGAGGTAATGGTGACGGGATTTGTTGACGTCAGGATGAAAGGTGGGCAGTAAAGATGCTGCCTCTCTTGCGTAGCAAGGATGGGCAGGGGAACTAGTCACCGGGAGAGACCATCTAGAAGAGGGGCTCATTTGGGGCCAGAGTGTGCCTTTAGTTTGGATATGCTGGGGACACTTTGGAGACCTCCGGGAGGAGACTTCAGGTGGACAGTCTTCACTCTGCCGAAGTTTGGTAGACACATTTGGGGATCACCTGTGTGTATGTGGTGTGTGTGGACCGACGGAAGTGTAGGAGATTGACCAGGATGGACGTTGGGAGAAGGGGGCCCCGCACAGGGCCCTGTGGAACTCCTGCACTGGCTGGCCCGGCTGGGGGCCAAGGGTCAGGCAGGTAGGCTCAGGAGAGGACCGTGCCAGGTAAGCCAAAGGCAAAAAGCCTTTCCAGAAGGAGGGTGTGTGGTCAGCCCTCTCAGGGGATGCTGAATGGCCAGATGGACAGCTCTCCAGTGACAGAGAGGAAATGGCTTTAGTGGGAGTTGTTTCAGTGAGCATGTGATAGGTGGGCATGGTCCTTGTCAGGTGGTGGAGAAAGGACACAGGTTAACAACAGATGACGTGGGGTGCTTGGGTGGCTCAGTTGGTTAAGTGTCTGATTTTTGGCTCAGGTCATGATCTCACGGTTCGTGGGTTTGAGCCCCGCATCGGGCTCTGTGCTGACAGCTCAGAGCCTGGATGGAGCCTGCGTTGGATTCTGTGTCTCCCTCTCTCTCTGCTTCTCCTGCTTGCACTCTGTCTCTCTCTTTCTCTCTCTCTCTCAAAAATAAAAAATAAACATCAAAATTTTTTTTTAAAAAATTAAAAAAACGATGATGACAGTAGTGGGGTCCGCGAGGGTCCTTTTATAGGCAGGATGGGGAACAGTGGGAGTCTGGACTCTGGTCTGTCTGGGAGCTTTCCTGGAGTTGGGCAGCAGACATGCCTGAGGGCCTGAATTTGAGCTGAGGTTAGGTAGACCGAGGGGAGGGGACGATTATTCTGAGCAGATAGGTTCCTGAGATGGAAGGAAGTGTTTTGAGGTAGCTGGAGCATACGGGAGAGGTGGCGATGGGGCTGGACAAGTGAAGGGACAGTCAGGATGTGAAGGTCCCTGCAGTCTTTGGAAAGAGGTGATGGATAGTGAATTGCACTTTAAGGGCTGAATTGTGTTGTGTGAATTGTATCTCTATAAAGTTGTTTTAAAAAAGTGGTGCGGTTGTCAGAGCTGCTGGCTGGTTGCACTGCAGGATGAATCGGAAGGAAGGCAAAACAAACAATTTTAGTCACAGAGACCGGTTAGAAGGCAGTTGTATTAATCTATGCGAAAGATGATGGCTTGTTACATTTCATCTGGAGCAACGGATAAATCAGAGATTCGGCATGTGATTGGGAGACCCGAAGAGCTGAGCAAAATGCCTGGTGTGTGGTTAGGCATGTGACACACATAAATATTTCTTGCTCTGGTTCAATGAGGTAGAATTATGTGTACTTCACTAGCTGCATTTGGTGAGTCAAGTGTCCTGTGGAATCTGGCTTGAGTAAGTGAGATGATTGGAATTCAGGGAGTGAAAAGTCAGGAGGGAGAGGCAAGTTTTCATGGATAAGTGAGTTTTACATGATCCCAGAGAGGATCTGTTTGAATTTTTGTTATTTGTAGTCAATTTTACACAATCTGGTTCTTAATTGTGCAGTAGAACCCCCACTTCCCCTCAAGAGAAGATAAGTTCTTGAGGGTATGGATGGTGTTGGGCTCCATTTATGTCTCGCATGGCACAGTGTACTATTGGGGATTATCTACTGTTGAGAGTTTACATTTGTAGAGCGCTTTGCAATCTGTGAGCGCATCTCCATATGGTATGCTTAATTAACTTAATCCTTACAGCAGCTCTCGTGGCGTGGCTAGCTGTCGTCCCCGTTTTACAGCAGGGAAACGGATTCAGAGAGGTAGAGCGATTTGCCCAAGGCAGGACAGCACATGGCACTGCCAAGAACTTGGGTCTTGGCTTCTCAGCCCAGTTCTGTGCTGGGCCTGACCTTCTGGGACCTGCTTGGATAGTATCAGGAAGTGGGTTTCTTTTTTTTTTTTTAATTTTTTTTTTTTTTTAATGTTTTATTATTTTTGAGACAGGGAGAGACAGAGCATGAACAGGGGAGGGTCAGAGAGAGGGAGACATAGAATCTGAAACAGGCTCCGGGCTCTGAGCTGTCAGCACAGAGCCCGACGCGGGGCTCGAACTCACGGACCTCGAGATCATGACCTGAGCCGAAGTCAGCCACTTAACCGACTGAGCCACCCAGGCGCCCCAGGAAGTGGGTTTCTTAAGTGTGGTTTCGGCCCTGAGCGTGACTGAATTTTTAGGTTTTTATCTGCATCGGCTCGGATCGGTAGTGAGGGGTTTGCGGGTGGGTTGTTGGCCTGATTTTGAAGGGGCGAGCGATGTTTGTATGGAAGGTGCGGTCACCTGAAGTCAGAAAGAGCGCTTCCGTATCACCGACTCTTGAAGGCCTTGGACTCTGATTAGCGGAAGACAGAGCCAGGCCGGCTGCCCGGATTTAGCAGTTGCGATGAGGTGACGAAACACAACCTGACGAGTGTGGAAACCAGTGAGAGGAGGATGTGTTTGCCACGAGTCCTAGGGGTACTGCTTTTGGAAATGTGAGTTGTAAGTCTGTTTTGAAGATCCTCTCCACTCCAGCACGAGCAGTACATGTTTTTGTGGGCTTAAAAAATTTTTATCAGGGGCGCCTGGGTGGCGCAGTCGGTTAAGCGTCCGACTTCAGCCAGGTCACGATCTCGCGGTCCGTGAGTTCGAGCCCCGCGTCAGGCTCTGGGCTGATGGCTCGGAGCCTGGAGCCTGTTTCCGATTCTGTGTCTCCCTCTCTCTCTGCCCCTCCCCCGTTCATGCTCTGTCTCTCTCTGTCCCAAAAATAAATAAAAAACGTTGAAAAAAAAAATTAAAAAAAAAAAAAAAATTTTTATCAGAAAAACTATTCACCTTTGCTTCCTTGGTGACATCACACAATCTCGTGGCTTTCAAAACTAAATTAAAAAGTAAGTTTTGGTCTCCAGCCTGGACCTCTGAAAATCTTCATGTGGTTTTTATAGGCTTCTCAAACTGCATGTTCATACCTGAGCTCCTGATCTTCCTTCCAGAACTTGCGTAAACATCAGCTTCATTCGCCCAGTGGCTCATGCCAGAAAGCTTGGGGTTGTTCCTGACTTCTTTCTCTCACACCTCACCTCCCGGTTTGTCAGCACATCCTGTTTGAGCCTTATCTTAAAGATACATAGAAAACAGGACTTGTCCCCTCTCTGCCACCACCGTGCCAGTCTGCCCCAGCTGCCTTCGCCGCTTACCTGGCCTGTTGTAGCCGGCCGCCTCCCTGGCCGGTCTTCGTGCTGCAACACGTGCATCCCTTCAGGATTTTTCTCACTGGCCAGAGTGATCTTGAACAGAAGTCAGATCGTGTCTTCTTGCTCTGTTGCTCAGATCCCCGCAGTGGCTCAAGTGTCATTCGAGTCACTGCATGTCACATCATGGCACTTGAGTAAAGGCATCAAAGTTCTTACTCTGGCCTACAAGGCAGGATCCAGCCCTCCCACCCCCCTCCCCCATCTCCTCTCCAGCTGCTTCTCTCTTTCTCATACCACTGCAGCCTCCTATGTCCTGAGTGTGCCCAGCTCACTCTTGCCTCTGGACATTTGCACCTGCTTTCCCTCTGCTGGAATGCTCTCCCTTCGTGTGTCCTTACGGAGTTTTCTCTAAATGTCTTGCTCGGGGCAAACCCTGAGGGCTTCCCCGACCATCATTTAAAATTGCAATGTACCCATACTCTATGTCCCCCTTGGATTCCCCATGTAAGATCTTTTCGTGTACTATATATGTATTATTCTTTTGAGTATGATTCTTTTCCCCACTCCCTAAAACATAAATGCCACGAGGGCAGGGAGTTCGTGGTTCTTTGCTACTCTCCTCACACCTAGAACGGTAACTAGTACGCAGCAGGGGTTTGGTAGACATTTGTTCTGTGAATAAATGAAGATTGTTGTGAATCTGAACATGTTATAGAGTAGCTTTTCTCTCGTGTTACTTGTTACAATATGTTCTACCGCTTTCTGTTCAAGTGGGTGGAGCAGTGGGTTGACAGAGACACTTTCAACGTTTTTGTCTTTCTTAGTGGACAAGAATTTCTTTTCTGGAAGGGAAGGGCAAAGACAGGTTTCCTAAATCTGTCTGTGTGAATTATCAGCCTGGATGCCTGTAGGAAAAGTTAGCACCTATGAAGAGCTGGTGACCCTGGGAACATAGATTGTAACCTGAGGAGTAGGTTGTTCAGGTTGGATGGGGTTTACCTGTAGAACTGCTTTCCCTTTGGAAGAATCATTGGGTGTGTGGCTTTGTGCACATGATCTCTTCTCAGTTGCCCTTCTGTAGTCTGTAAAGTGGGGACAGTGACTTCTGTCTGGTTCATTTCACTGAGTTGAGAAAAAGAACTGAGTGAGATCATGGCAGGAATCTGCTGTGAACCCGGTGTTGTTAACAAAAACGCTGTTGTTGTAATGGTAAATCTTTTCTAGCAAATTGAAGTGACAACTACCCTTCTCAGTGCCATCTGGCTTCTCTCTGGGTCCCTTTCCTTAAATGTCACATTATTGTTGTATGTTGGTCATTGTGAGATGAAGCTCAGAAAAATTATGATTAGTATGGGAAATGCAGAGGGAGAAAAATATCCCCACTGCACTGTATTTTAGAGCCAAATGTAAATGGTAATTGACTTTTGTTTTGGATTATCACTGTTCTTAGTTACCTGAAAGTTGGATACACACACGGGATTTCATTTTGTGGATGCTTTCTCTGTTTTTTCTTGAATTTTTCTTTCTTGCTTACTCTTGGCAGAAGCAACTCAAATTTCTTTGTAAATAGAAGCTAGTATATGATTTTGTAGGGAGTGGTGTTGGATGTATAATTTGGACTTACTATTTTTTTCCTTTTTGAGTGCTGAAATAATATTTTTACATAATTTTCTGGTTATCTTCTTAACCCTGGAGAGAATGGTCTTTTTCTTAAATTCATCAGATGTCTGTCCTGAAATACATCTGCGAGGTTTTCAGCCTAAGCCCTTGTTCTTTCGGATTCCCGGGAGACCTTGGTATGTTTTTCAGTGTCAAAGAGGAATGTTTTAACAACGGCGTTAGCTGATAGTTTTCTTTCTTGCATGATTGGCTTGTTCATGCTTTAACTTAAGCCCAGTGGAGAAAGTAATATGTCTCTTTGAGTATTTTCAATTGCTAACACTAGTGGCCTACAGGGACTTAGGAGTATATTACTGTCTGTTTAGCAGATGATTCATATGGGCAGAACTTTTGCAGGCACTAAGATAATTTTTCATTTTCTTAAAATATGTTTAGAAAATGGAAATCCTATCTAGAAGCATATTTCCCGTGTAGAAGGAAGCAGTCTAGGTTAGTGCTACATGCTTTCCCCCTTCTGACTCTGTTTTATTTTATTTATTTATTTATTTATTTTTAATGTTTATTTTTATTTTTGAGACAGAGAGAGACAGAGCATGAATGGGGGAGGGGCAGAGAGAGAGGGATACACAGAATCGGAAGCAGCCTCCAGGCTCCGAGCCATCAGCCCAGAGCCTGACGTGGGGCTCGAACTCACGGACCGCGAGATCGTGACCTGAGCTGAAGTCGGACGCTTAACCGACTGAGCCACCCAGGCGCCCCTTTCTGACTCTGTTTTAAATGATCAGCTTTATTTGCTCCTTCATGGGTCTGTCTCCCATAGGTGGTTGTGAACATTTTTTATTTTCTCGAATGCCTAAGGATAGTTGAGGTGCTTATGGAAAGGTCTTTTCTGGTGTCAGATTTGACCTAAGAGCTTTGGAGAGAGTATATGATAATTTTTATGGTTTTGGCGTGACCGAAGAGAATTTTCTCTGTGTCTAAGGCATGTAATTGCAAGCTGATTTGTTTGTTGCTGTCTAAGTAAAGAGGACCGATCTTTTGTTTGTTTGCATATGTTGTTTCTTATCCGGCCCTAGTAACACGAGAAACAGATGGTTCTCATATTGATCAGTTTGCTTTTTTGGCATTAGAGCATTGAGGGCGAGGACTCTTGAGTTTTTCCGTCATTGTATCTTCAGTTCCGAACACCTGGCACATAGATAGTGTTAAGTACAGATTGTTGAGCAAATGAAAGAAGATGATACAGGACTGCAAAAGATAAATTACTGGCGATTATGACTGTCCAAAAACTGACTGGTAAACAAAACAGTCTGTGTCCATCTGTTGTCCTCCCCCCCCCTATAAACTTTTTGTTAAGAACCGTGTTGGGTTGGAATTTGGGACTCTATCTTCTCATTGTAAAGTCTTAAGAACTTCAGGCTTTCCTTGTTGGGTTTAGTTCTAGGGAGGAGTTTATTAGGGAAATTACTAAGAGTGGAAATTTGGAAGAATGTAAAAACTACCTAATATTCCCTAAACATGGAAGATTGTTTTTGGAAGCTGTTATGTTTTGTTCAGGCAGAGATAATGTATCTTCAGAGGTACCATTTTTCATGGAAAATAAATAGAATAGTAGACTTCGGAGATGGGAAAAGGTACATTGAAGGCAAAAGAATCTTGTGGTCATCACTTTTGTTTGCGTCAACACTTGGTTTATTCTTGAGAGGAGCTCTGGAATGTGGCTAGAAAGTTTTCCGAAGATAGTACCCTGTGAGAGACATCTTGAGACATATTTTGAGTCTGTCCAGATTATTGGTTTTCCAGGTGGAAATAGTTTTAGTATATAGGTTCTTGCCCTTTCAAATTAATATTGTGGGTTATGAAGCTCCTTTTGGATAATTGTACCCATTGTATGTTTTCTACCAGGGTATATTTCACTTTTTCCTTAAAAAGAAGAAAACGGTGTACAGAAAGTGTGGTTTACTAGTATGCATTCAGACGTTTTCATTTTTGGTGCGGTAGTAAATCCCAAACCATATGCTAGCTGAGACCAAAACTGCATATAATTAAACTTTGTGTCATTTGTCCTACCTTTTTTCCTGTGGCCCATGAGAAGTTTTGAGGGCTAAAAAGCAAGTAAGAGATTAATGTAACAAAACACCACCTTAGGAAGGAAATATGAGAAGATGTTAAAGTAAAATCCTTTTCTTTCTCTCTTTTGTTGCCTAGCGTTTTTGAAGCATTGGGGTAGTTGGAGTGGTTGGATTTTCCCTGGAATTGAGTGAGAAATTCAGAAGACTGAAGCCCAGGCTTACTGTCTACCTTTCACGGAGGCCTAGCCGTGAGAGGACAGAAGAAGGCACGTGGCGAATCATGACAGCTGACAAAGACAAAGACAAAGACAAAGAGAAGGACCGGGACCGAGATCGGGACCGAGAGAGAGATAAACGAGACAAAGCAAGAGAGAGTGAGAATTCAAGGCCACGCAGGAGCTGTACCTTGGAAGGAGGAGCCAAAAATTATGCCGAGAGCGATCACAGTGAAGATGAGGATAATGACAACAATAGTGCCACCACGGAGGAGTCCACCAAGAAGAACAAAAAGAAACCACCGAAAAAAAAATCTCGCTACGAAAGGACAGACACCGGCGAGATAACATCCTACATCACTGAGGATGATGTTGTCTACAGACCAGGAGGTAAGCAGCGTTGCATTTGGCCTTCACAGTGTTTGTGCTGGAGAAGGACATCAGCATTCACATGCCACTTTACGTGGTAGGGACGGCAGGGGACCCAGAAAAGGAGATGATAGTTTGGGGTAGGAGACATCAAGGTAGGAAACACACTGACCCACTTTTGGGCAGTTGGGTCCGCTGGCTTCTTGCTTGCGTCGGCCTCAACTTGGTCTTCCGTGCTCGCTGTGCACGTCAGTTCTTTCCTTGGGTCCCCTCTTGCTGCTTCTCTCCCTTCACCGTCTACTCAGTACATTTCATCTTTTCATTTCCTCCTTGCTTTTTATCTTCAAACACAGGCAGTGGTGACCCTGCAGAATAGAATACCTGGTGGGGCAAGTAAACTTTAAGATTCTTAGAAGCAGGTGTTTCACATTGGCCACAGGAGTGAGCAGAAGCTCAAGAAATATTTGGAAAGACCTTTAAACCAAAGTAAATTTCTCCTGATAACCTCCTTTTCCAAGTCACTGAGCTTCAGGATCTCTGACCAATAATGATAGATGAAGACAACTAACTTGCTTTGTTTTCCAGATGATTTCCTATAGTTTACTCAGTATGTTGAGGTTCAAGGTATTGTTCAGAGAGAGACGGACCCAGCTTTCAGATGAGATGCAGGGAAACCAGTGCATGAGAACCCGCGGACGCCAGCAAAACTTTCCTTTTTCACGTAATGTGTTGTTTGTGTTCAGGTACTTTTCTTACAGAAGTCTGTAACACTAGTTACAATCATTTTGTTTGAATTATAATGCTGAGCAGTGACATGAATTTCATAGGAGATGGAATTAAGAATTAAAAGCCTCCTGGTTGGAGGGTTTAGGGTTAGGGTGCCTGGGTGGCTCAGTCGGTTGAGTGTCCAGTGTTTGATTTTGGCTCAGGTTATGATCCCAGGGTCGTGGGATTGAGCCCCATGTCGGGCTTTGTGCTGAGTGTGGAGCCTGCTTGAGGTTCTGTCTGTCTCTCACTCCCCCCCCGCCAAAAGACTCCGGTTTGCTGTTTTTCCAGGAAAGGGAGATTGAAGAAATGATGTTATGTCGTTAATCTGGTGCCGTTGTTCTACTGAGGAGTGCCGTCAGTTTGCTGAACTTTGCATGAAGTACTGGAATTTTTCCTTGTGTAGGAGTTTGTTTTGAATTTCCAAAGATAATCAAGATTAGAACTTACACAGTTACACTTGTAGTCACAGCTACAATTTATTGGTTGATGAGTGACTGAGAAGATATTTATGTGATGTAAAAGTGATCAGCGTTAGGTTTCAGAGAAGCCGGGGCTCTGCTGCGGAGATAGAGTCCCAGTCGAGTCACGTGTCGGTTATACTGCTGTCTGTGTCTGTGATTTTACAGACTTAGGTATTGCACAGTAAGAATTTCTGAGCCACTGAAGAATATCTCATTATAGAGTTACCATGGATAACTTGTGGGCCTGTTCAGTTCTAAATCATGAGCAAGGAATAGAATGTGTTAACTTCTTTAGGTACAGATTATAGTATTGTAACTTGAAAATAGGGAAAGATCTGGGGCTCGGTTGGTTAAGTGTCTTGACTCTTGGTTTTGGCTCAAGTCATGATCTTGATCTCACGGTTTGTGAGTTTGAGCCCCACGTCGGGCTCTGCACTGACAGCGTGGAGCCCGCTTGGGGTTCTCTCTCTCTCTCTCTCTCTCTCTCTCTCTCTCTCTGCTCCTCCCCTGCTTGCATGCATGCACACACACTCTCTCAAAATAAATAAATAAACATTAAAAGAAATAAGGAAATATCTTACTGTTCTTTTCTCATGATACATAACAATTCAATGCGGTGATGTGATCGTTTGGGTCATGGTCAAAAGGCCAACTGCCTCTTGCGGTGCCGAATGGCCGTCTTTCTCGATGGAACGTTACTCCTGTGTCAGTGGCGGTGCTTCCCGTGAGTATTTGTTGTCCGGTACACGTGGGAAACGCTGCACGTCCTATCCCTGTCCTAAGAGATTCATGGTGAATGACCCTGAGAAGTCCTGCAGTTGAGGAGACTTCTGTAACGTTTAAAAAACCCCCCACAAAACCTGCTGTTTTTCCCATTTATGGGATTGTGGTACCCTCTTTCTGCTGATTATCTCCCTAAGAGAAACCAGTGTTAAGAAAAGTCGTTCGAGAGCCACTGCACTTTCATTCTGCACCTTCTGCGGGATAATAGAAATCCTTCCTACTTGATGTTTGGAAGAGTATGTGAAAGAAAGTTGCTCGCGGCTTATTTACAAAACAGTGAGTTCTTAAAGTGTTTTGGAATTGAGCTGAGAATATTTATGGAGGCAGGCATTGTTCAGTGAATCTGAGGACCGTTGTGAAATATCAAAAAGGTATGCTTTCTCGGGAAGCTAAATATGTTATGAAGAATCTATGAAAACCCAAAGGATTTGAAAGTTTTCTGTGACACTCAGAGCATAACCACTTTGCGTGAGGTGCCCCTCGTACTTGGGAGGGTGACGGTGTCGTGCCTGGCACTGGCACATTGCCGGGTCCGGTGGATGTTTGGCTCTTTGGTGAGGAGACTAACCTTGACCTTCGGTGTTCTTCCCCCCCCCCCCCCCCCCCCCCCCCCGCGCCCCTTCCTTTTTGGGAGAGGCTTTTGAAGTTGAAGGGCTTGGTTGCTGTCTCCAGATAGCTTCTTTCTAACTGGAGGGTTGTTAAACACTGCCTATTTTTATGTTTACACAAGCGTGGCGCTGTGTTTAGATTCCCAGATGGGACTTGATTTTTCTCCTTTCTTTTGTCTTCTTGTCTTTTTCTTTCTTGGCGCAGAGCACTATAGTACCATCTTTTGTTAGTGATGAAAAACCATTCTCACCCCGTCACAGAGATTCTGTATGCTTAGTTACATCTGAAATGTTTAGGTAGGAACTCCATAGGACGTCATAAGGGATTTCTTCAGTGTATTATTCTGTTCTGAAGATTAGATCTTTTATGCTTGTTGGTTTCTTTAGGACATAAAACACATTAAGTTTTGTGTTTTTGCTTTCTGTTTTTGTGAATTGGTTTTAATACTCAGGTTAAGTGTAAAACATAGATAGTTCCCACTATAAGAACAAGCCCCACAGTGAGGATTAAAAAAAAAAAAAACAAAAAACAAACCTAGACTCTAACTGTACTTCCTTGTCCTAGGGGGACAGGTCTATCTATATTCAGATTATCTGGTCTGAGAAGAATGAGATTTTTTTGAGAAAATGGGTATGATTTAGAATTTGTCACTAGCTAAAATTTAATTTTATGCATGGTCACAACGAGCTCTTTCATGCCCCTGCTGTTCATCTCTGGAGTTATTTTTATTTTGTCCTTAGGAGCTCAGCAGGATAGACCTGAATGTACTCATTGCCCATGTTACTTCCTGCCTCCGGCCCTTTGCACTTGCTTTTGCCTCAGGCTAGTGAGTCCCCCCCATACCTGCATACAGACAGATTTCCTTCTTTCCTATTCTTTTTTCAGTGTTCCCATTTCAGTGTCACTGCCTTTCCTCTCCCAGGTTACACAGATTTTCTTAATAAACACTGTCACAGCATTAAGTATCTTTTCTTCTAGAGCTTACAACTGATAATTTTCTGTTTATTTCTGTTATTTTGGGATTAATATTTGTCTCCCTCCTCCATAGAGGAAAAAGATCTGTTTTTTTTTTTTTTTTTTTTTTTTTTGCCTATCATTGAATTCTTGGCACCTATGACAGTGGTTTACACATAGCACACCACTACGTGTACCAAATATTTGTTGAATAAATAAAATTCTGAAAACCTTTCAAAAATTTATTAACTGATTAATGATGTCAGGATTAAAATAATGCTCATGGAAGTCTATCTTGAATCATTTATTTGCCAATGAATGATTTAACAGACTTGTTCTAAAATAAAAACCAAAACCAAAAAGCTCGTGGGGCTCTATTATATATTGTCCCCATGTCTAATCTGACTTCTTTGTTGTCTATCAACCATTACTCTATTTTTGAGATGGCTGTCACGGTAACAAATTGATTTATTACACAGCTGTGTGCAGCCAGATTTCCCTTACGGGCTTCTTTAGCATAGGATATTGATTTTTAAAGTTTGCTGTGGGTGGCATATTAATTTCTTTCCACTATTTTCTAATTCCCCTCCCCCAGCTTTATTGAGATAATTGATATATAATATTGTTCAGGATGTACAATATAGTGATTTTGTATATGTATACATTGCAGAACGATTACCACAGTAAGATTAGTTAACTTGTCCATTACCACATATAGGTACTAGTGTGTGTGTGTGTGTGTGTATGTGTGTGGTGAGAACTTCTAAAATTTGCTCTTTTAACAACTTTCAAACATGCAGTGCAGTATCGTTAACTGTAGTCACCATGCCGTACATAATATCCCCAAAACTTTTTCATCTTGTAGATGGAAGTTTGTATCCTTTGACCACCTTCAACCATCCCCTATAACCTCTGCCCCCCTCTCTCCCTGTGGCAAGTAGTAATCTCTTCTCCTGGTCTCTGTTTCTATGAGTTTGGTGTTGTTAGATTCCATGTCTAGGTGAGACCACACAGTATTTGTGTTTTTCTGTCTGTTTCACTTAGCATAATGCCCTCAAGTTTTATCCATGGTGTCAGGATTCCACCCCCAACCCTCCTGGTCCCTTTATGATGGCTGAATAATATTGTTTATGTATACGCCACATTTTCTTTTTTCATTCGTCCATTGGTGGACACTTAGGTTATTTCCATTTCTTGGCTATTGTAAATAATGCTGCAGTGAACATAAGGGTATGGATCTCTCTTCTAGATAGTCATTTCATTTCCTTTGGCTAAATACCCAGAGGTAGAATTGCTGGATCATACGGTGGTTCTGTTTTAGTTTTTTGAGGAATTTCCAAACCATTTTCCATAGTGAGTGGCTGTACCCATTTACATTCTCACCGAGTGTATTCGCTATTTTCAGTTAGATACTATGATTTTTTTTTTTTTTTTAATTCCTGATCAGGTAAAATAGTCAAAAAATTAAATTCAGATTATTGAGAGAGACTTTTTAATTTTAGCGTATCAGTTTGCTTGCTATTTTGATAAGGAAACACGTTCTTTAAAAAGTGCCTACTAGTTTGATTTTCTGTTTCTTGCATTTGGGGGGAAAGATTCAGGATTTTCAAGTTTGTTATATTTGTGTTCCTTCTACATTTATGAAAGTGTTGTATTTTTCATGAAGATAAATTTTCATAAAATTTTATATATGTTTTATATATAAAAGACAAAGAACTTTAAGTTTGTGGTTTATGAAATCTTAGGTGAAATAAAACATTTCCCCTTTTTATTTGCAAATTTTCCTCATTATTAGGAACTGGGGACTTGAACTGAAAAAAGACCTAGAAACTAGAATTGATTATACGTTGAACATTGAGGTGTTAATTTCTTTTGATACAAACGGAATTTAAGCTGGAAAAAAATCCAAACCAAACAAAATAAAACCTGGGAATCTGGTTTGAATCAGAATGGAATGTGCATATTTTAAAAAACATATTGAAGTTAAAAGTAGACTCTTAAGCATAATGTTGAGTAGACACAAAAAAAGTATAACACTGTATGATTCCTTTTATATAAAGTTAACAAATAGGCAAGGCTGATCTTTGGTGTTCCGAAGTCGGGTTCTGGCTACACTGATGGGTGTAACTGGTGTCTGGTACGGAGCACGAATAGCACCCTCGGGGGTCTGGTCATGTTCTCTTTCGTGGTGACGCTGCTGCTTACGTGGGTTTGTTCACACTGTGAGAATTTATCATGCTTCGCACTTTTCTGCGTATGTGTTATACTTCAATGAAAAATTTAAAAAGAAAAAGTTAAAACATGAAACTATTTTCCTAATGGATAATTTCCCTTTGATTCAAGTTCCTAAAGAGGGAAAAGAGTCCCCAGCGTTTTACCAAATGGCATGTCTTAACATGTAGCTGCTGATTATTCCCCGAGGGGTTGGTCTCTGACCTAAGAGACTGGCTTTGGTTTCCAAGTCTTGATTCTCTGAATAATTGAAAGCTTATCTATGGTAACCACTAAGACAAACCTTAGAAATAAAAAGCACAAATAAAGTTCTGCCATTTGGTGTTCCAGGACATAAATTTTTGGAGAAAATAAAACTGCATTCAATGCATAACTTTTTATCCATGTCTCTTGTGCTTGTAGAAGAATTTTAGGTAGATGTGACATACAAATGAAGGTGTCTTGGGGCGTTCTTATTTTGGGTTGCAGCACAACCCACTTTCTGATGAGAGCAAGAATATTTTTTGTGTAACAAGAAACGTAAATTCTGGATAAAGGAACCTTTAAGGCCCAGCTTGAATCAAGAAAGCGGTTTGACATGTGTTACAAGTTTGTTTGCACTTAATAAGCCTAATATTAACCTGCGTAATGCCTTTTGGTGGATCCCTGTTGTCAGTAGGATCGAGTCCAGTGTTCATTGGCATACCAGACTCTCTTGTGATTGCATATCTACATAATCGTCTTTAGACCTCTTATTTGGGAGGAGGAAGCCCAGTGAGGCAGTGTACCCATTTGCTAGGGCTGCTGAGTGCCTTCAACAACAGACATAACTTGTCTCATAGTTTTGGAGGCTAGCACTTCAAGATCAAGGACAGGGTCCTTCATGCTCCTTGTGAAGGCAAGAGGAAAGTGTCTCTTTCTTCAGGCTTTTCTGAGCTTCTGGTAGTTCCTTGACTTGTGCACAACTGTAGTCTTCATATGGCGTTCTCCATGTAGGCCTGTCTCTGCATCTGCCCAAATTTCTCCTTGGCTTAAAAGGACACCAATCATTGGGGTGCCTGGGTGGCTCAGTCGGTTAAGCGTCCGACTCTGGCTCAGGTCATGATCTCACAGTCCATGAGTTCGAGCCCCATGTCAGGGTCTGTGCTGACAGCTCGGAGCCTGGAGCCTGCTTCAGATTCTGTGTCTCCCTCTCTCTCTGCCTCTCCCCCACTTGCACTCTGTCTCTCTCTCTGTCTCTCTGTTTCTCTCTCTCTCTCTCTCTCTCTCTCTCTCTGACCCTCCCCTGTTCATGCTCTGCTTCAAAAATAAATAAACATTAAAAAAAGAAATTAAAAAAAATTAAAACAAAAAAGGACACCAATCACGGTGGATTAGGGCCCTCACCCTGCTACATAGGGTGTTAGGGGCCACCTCATTGTAGCTCGTTACATCTGCATTGATGCTTTTTTCTGAAATGTAAGGTCACATTCTGAGTATTGGTGGTTAGGACTTCACATCTGAATTTTGGGGGAATACAATTCAGTCCATAACAGGTGGGTAGAGCTTTGTTGCTAGGTAGACAGACTCGGGCCTGAGTGAGCACATCAGCTGTATTTAGTTCTGTGTCCTTGGAACAGTTGTGAAAAAAGGATTTTTTTTAAGTTTGTTTATTTTAAGAGAGAGACGTGGGAGGGGCAGAGAGAGGGAGAGAGAGAATCCCAAGCAGGCTCTGCATCGTCAGCGCGGAGTCCGATGCGGGGCTCCAACCCACGAACCGTGAGATCGTGACCTGAGCTGAAACCAAGAGTTGGATGCTTAACTGACTGAGCCACCCTGGCTTTTGTTTTGTTTTGTCTTTTTTTTTAGAGAGAGAGAGAGACATAGCACGTGTGTGTGGACAGGGGAGGGAACAGAAGGGGAGAGAGAGAATTTTAAGCTCAGCATGGACCCCCGATGGGCTCAATTCCACCACAACCCTGGGATCTTGACCTGAGCCGAAATGAAGAGCCGGATGCTTAACTGACTGAACCACCCATGCCCCCCAAACATGTACTTCTTGTTTTTAATTACATTACAAATGTGCTTTTAGTTGTAGATTGCATTAATTTTTATTTTTCCCACTTTTATTGAAATTTTATTTCATCTTTTTCTGAGCCTCAAGAAGTGATTGCCTTTTAGTGCCTATTAGGAAGGTAGCCAAATTCTGCATATGTAAAAGAAAAATTTTAGCACATTAAAAGTTATTACTTTATCTCTCTGGGGGTAGAAGAAATGAGAAATTGCTGTTCTAAAATTACCGTAACAAAAAAAATGGAAAGTGATGGAAATTTTATGACTAATTGTATCCTTTTTGATTTCCTAAGGAAAGAAGGGGTCATTAAGTATAGTGGACCATGTACTCTAGAGACACCTGCTGCTCCCAGTGTTGGCCACAGATTGACATCCATGAGAGTTGGTTAGAAATGCAGAATCTCAGGTTCTACACCGGATCTGCTGAATCGGAGTTCTTGTTATCATGAGATTCCTAGGTGATTTAAATACATATTAAAGGTGGAGAGTCATCGATCTAGACCAGTGCTTCCCAGGCTTTTTCAAGTTAAGGTACAAATGGAAAATGAGCACATTGCCTTACGGGCTGAGAGACCAGCCTCCCAGCACACCTGTCAGTTATTTATGACAGACTAGAATTTAGGCTGATCTAAAAACAAGAAAAAAAAAGGAGGCCGGGGGGAAGGAAGATAGGCCTCCATGGCTTGAGATTTTGATGTGACAGAAAGCACATACGGTTCAGGAGGAACAGAGCAGTCGACTAATCAGTTGGGAATGATTTGGACCTTATAAAGTGCTTGGTTGCAGAAGGAACTGTGAACTTGGGTGGAAGCAGACACCTGGTGGGGGGAGTGTGGAAGCTGTAGCCATGGATGGTAACTAACCACCACGTTTAAAGCACCTCCTGTTGGGGAGCCTGGGTGGCTCAGTCTCCCGCTTCCTGAGTTCGATCCCCACGTCAGGCTCTGTGCTGATAGCGGATTCTGTGTTGCTCTTGCTTTCTGCCCCTCCCCTGTTCGCACATGCATGCGCGCGCACGCTCTCTCTCTCTCTCTCTCTCAAAAATAAATAAACAATTTTTTTTTAAAAAGCATCTACTGTTTCCAGTACTGGGCTTATTTTACGTGTGCTGTTGCTAGTCCTTACAAAGTCCCTGTAGGGGCACCTGGGTGGCTCAGTCAGTTGGGCGTCCGACTTTGGCTCAGGTCACGATCTTGTGGTTCAAGCCCCTCGTCAGGCTCTGTGCTGACAGCTCGGAGCCTGGAGCCTGCTTCAGATTCTGTCTCCCTCTCTCTCTGCCCCTCCCCCACTCACACTCTGTCTCTCTCTCAAAAATCAAATAAAAACATTAAAAAAATTTTTAAAAAGTACCTGTAAAACCTAGTCGTTTCCCTGTTACACAGATGAGGAAACTAAGGCACAGAGGCCAGTGTCACAGAGCTAGTTTGTAAGATGGAATGGGCCTGTGACAGAATTGTTAAGGCCAAGAATGGATGGACGTTTATATAAAATATTGAAGATGATACCAAAAACACACCTTTTGAAAGGAGATTAGGCCCATTTCTTTTTTTAAATTTTTATTTAATTTTATTTTTTAAATTTACATCCAAATTAGCATATAGTGCAACAGTGATTTCAGGAGTTGATTCCTTAATGCCCCTTACCCATTTAGCCCATCCCCCCTCCCACACCCCGTCCAGTAACCCTCTGTTTGTTCTCCATATTTAAGAGTCTCTTCTGTTTTGTCCCCCTCCATATTTTTATATTATTTTTGCTTCCCTTCCCTTATGTTCATCTGTTCTGTCTTAAAGTCCTTATATGAGTGAAGTCATACGATATTTGTTTTTCTCTAATTTTGCTTAGCATAATACCCTCCAGTTCCATCCACGTAGTTGCAAATGGCAAGATTTCATTCTTTTTGATTGCCGACTAATACTCCATTACACACACACACACACACACACACACACACACACACACACACACACACATATACACACACCACATCTTCTTTCTCCATTCATCCATCGATGGACATTTGGGCTCTTTGCATACTTTGGCTGTTGTCGATAGTGCTGCTATAAACATGGGGGTGCATGTGCCCCTTCGAAAGAGCACACAAGTGTCTCTTGGATAAATACCTAGTAGTGCAATTGCTGGGTCATAGGGTAGTTCTATTTTTAATTTTTTGAGGAACCTCCATACTATTTTCCAGAGAGGCTGTACCAGTTTGCATTCCCACCAGCAGTGCAAAAGAGATAGATGAGGCCCATTTCTTGGAAAATGCAAATGGTATGATTAGTTTGCTATTTTTCTTCATTTTTTTGTTTGTTTTCTTGTTTGTTTCCCTGCTTCTGCGATTAGCTAGCATCTTGCCTGCTTTTGGAAATTATTTCTCAGTTCACACACACACAGAATGATTGTTGAGAAGGTAAATGCATAACAATTATGGGAAATATGCTGAGCCAGGAGAGGTACATTGTTCCAGAATATTTAGGCTAATGCTGATTACTAGGTTTGAATTCTTAACTCAGCAACTGAAAGAGAAATACGTAGTTTTTGTGATTTAATAAAAGTGATCATACTGTATTGTTAAAGTTTTCTGAATGCAAAGCTGGAGAGAACATTGGTCACATCACAGACAAAAATAATTCATTGATAGGGTATCTTACAGATAGGATGGAAACCTGTTTGGAATGAGGGCAGTTCTTATTTTTGGTCCCCAGGAACTAATGACCAATCTTTGTGGGTGCCCCCACAGCATTTTCCTGTCCTTGCTGTCACTCAGCCTGAGGCATGTTCACAGAAGAGTAAATTCAGTTGGTCAAGCTTGAATTGCATGTCTGTGTCTTAGATAAAAAAGGACAGAAACCTTGATTTATTGGGGCGCCTGGGTGGCTCAGTCGGTTGAGGGTCCGACGTCAGCTCAGGTCATGGTCTCGCAGTTCGTGAGTTCGAGCCCCGCGTCGGGCTCTGTGCCAACAAACAGCTCAGAGCCTGGAGCCTGCTTCAGATTCTGTATCTCTCCCTCTCTCCCCCTCCCATGCTCATGCTCTGCCTCTCTCTGTCTCTCAAAAATAAATAAATGTTAAAAAAAATTAAAAAAAAAAAAAAAGAAACCTTGATTTATTGCTCCCCCTTAAAACTGCACGTGGTTGGACTAAGGTAATTCCCCACGATGAAATTAGGATGCTTTTCTGTAGGGGGAATAGGTGAGAGCCGGCTGGAAAATGACACACGTTCACTAGGTGCCACTTCATTGGGAGACTCTCACTGTAACACTGAATTCGGTGAGAACTTGTAACAACATACGGATATTTATATTATCTTTATATTATTTATAGTATAGTTCATTTTGCTGTGTGTGTGGTCAGTAAATAGAGGAGTGAGGTCAGTGGAATGTAGTTTGTGCTGGTCCCTATGCAGCTGTTCCTAAGCAAGAGGAATGTGAATAGAGGGGCAGAGTTTATACTGTATAGTTAATCCTGTGTTGTAGTGTAGTCTTACATTTTAGCAGAAAAGGAAAAAGTAGGTGAGAATTTAAACCTTTAATTTGGCTGTTGCACTGGCATGAACCCTTTCATCTCTATTTAAAAATGAAATGAGATAATGAGCACCTGCGCCCTAGGCATCTCTCCCCCCCATCTGAGAAAGCCGGCCCTCCCCACCTCACACACTTGACTCTGGCAGGCCACCTTGCCTGCTGTGCTCACCTTCACAGAAACTCCAGGTTAATCTGTATTGTTTTGGTGCCTTCAGGCCAGCATCTGTTGTTTTAGGTATTCGAAATATTCCCTGAAGCAACCTTCAGCCCCTCTGGGGTGCCTACGTGGGCTGTGGTATTTCTTGAGGTATAATTATTGATTTAGGGAGATGTAATAATCTGATTTCTGAGCTGTGTAGGTTTTGAGGGGTCTGCCCCTTTCCCGGTGTTTTATATAAGCCCTTTTATTTTTAGGAGCATTTTCTGCGGAACTCTAGGTCTTCCCAGCATCATAATACACAGTGTTACAGTAGAAGTTATTACATACATGAGAAACAATGAATCAGAATGTGTTCTAAAACTGTGTACTCAAAAAGAAACAAGAATGTTTCGTATGTAGCCTTAAAAATCACCCTTGATAATGGCAAGAGTGTGTTAATTGGTAATTTTTTTTTTTTTAATGTTTATTTTTGAGAGAGAGACAGAGAGCACGATCAGGGGAGGGGCAGAGAGAGAGGGAGACACAGAATCCGAAGCAGCTCCAGGCTCTGAGCTGTCAGCACAGAGTCTGACGAGGGGATCGAACTCACGAACCACGAGATCATGACCTGAGCCAAAGTCAGATGCTCAACCGACTGAGGCACCCAGGTGCCCCAATTGGTAATTCTTTGAAGTCATCTTTATGAGCAGTTAATCACCAAATTCAGGAATGTAGGTTTCTGGCAGTCTTCTCTCAGTGACCTGCATCCCACATTCTAGGTGCTTCATCATCCATTCCCCAAATATTTACTAGCACAGGCAGGGGTGGTGACTACAGGCTTGAGTGTTCACCCTGTGTTCCTTGGGTGGCCTTTCTTGAATAGCATGTCTTGAATGTGCCCTCTTTCCAGGTTGGGCAGTAAATACATACAGAGCAGTTGATCTTGGGACCTTCTTGGGAAGGGTCTTTAAGGCTGATATTTATGTGCAGAAAAGATGATGTGTATATATATACACACAAAGACATATATAAAAGGTATACTTTGGTTTGAAAAATTGGTATTCAGTTTGTTATAAATTAAAGGATACTGCTTCACTTTTTTTTTTTCCCTGCTCTACTTTAAAAAAGTCCAGTTTACTTATTTTAACCCTTGTAAATTAAACAAGTTTTAACAATCACTTTTAAGGGCTTTTGAATTATGATTGGTCTTATTTATAAAGTAGTTAGTATCTTTAGTATTTAGACTTGGAAATAATTAAATATTTGATTTCTATTGTTAAGGGAGCTATTAACACAGATCTTCTCAAATACTTAACTTCTTATAAATGAAGTAAATTAGACCTATTAATGAAGTGAACCTAAAAAGGTACCTTAGCTATTTCAGTGCTGGGCATAAACTTACTTAGGTTTCAATCCCGACTGCATGTTTGAATCCATTTCACATAGAGAGACATTCCAGCACAATCTACCACTGAGGGTGGGCAGAGGTGGCGAGGGACAACTTCTGTGCTTTTATTTCTTCATAGGCAAAATGGGGATCAGAGTACCCACCTCAAGCCTGTGATGGGGATTAAGTGAGTATACATAGATATGGAGGGCTTCTTTAGAAAAGACCAGGCCTAAAATAAAGTCCTAGGTTTTACTTTTTAAAATTGGAATTATGGGTCTGTTGTTGTAAGCCAAATTCCTTTAACTATAAAAAGAATAAAAATATCGAATATTTCCTGATCTTCTTTATTAACCCAGAAAATGTTAATATAGTATTTTTTTGTTTTTTTCTGAGAGAGAGGGCACAAGTGAGTGAGGGGCAGAGAGAGAGACAGAGAGAGAGAGAGAGAAGTAGGGCTCACCTGAAACAGGTTCCCGTTTGTTTGTTTGTTTTAAATACCCATAGCGGGGCTCGTGTTCACCTGAAGCAGGGCTCATGCTCACCCAAAGTGGGGCTTGAGCTCATCCAAGGCGGGATTTGAACTCACAAACCGTGAGATCATGACCTGAGCCCAAGGCAGGTGTGTTTCACTGACTGAGCCACCCAGGTGCCCAATATACTGTTGATTTTCTTAAATCTTTCTCAATTCTAAATCTTTGCAGGGATAAAGGATATCAGTTTAAGGAGGTCATTACTACCCCAGTTAATTCGGGTGACTTAATTTTTAACGACAGGTTTTTCAGCTGTTCAACCTTTTCGGATACGTACACCTGCTAAAGGAAGATCTTTATAGTCACTTAGCCCTCCATCTCCAAAACTCTGAAAGGAGGCGGCTTCTCACCTCGCCTCACCTATTCTTTGGCCACAGAAGTCTGCAACCCTGTTGTGGTTGACTGTCTGCCCCCCTCCTCGCTTTAAAACATTCATTTCAGGTTTGCCTCTATGGACAGTTGAAAACATGATGGGGATCCCAGGGTGTATGTGCTTCCTCTCCAAAGATGAAGATCTTTGGCCCTAATAATAGGATTTTGTGTTCTTCACTTTCTCAGCCCTATGTAATCCTTATGAGTCTTTAAAATGTCTGGTGGCATGCTCACTCGTTCACACGGTCTTGTCTGACTAGTGACATCTTATGAAGTTATTCAGTGACACAGGAGTAGGCTCAGACACAACTTCTCATTACCTAAAAGATATCTCAATAAAGAAACTGGAAACCCACGGAATTGCTGGCTAAAGTTATTTTGATAGTGGACATTGCTCTCAAACCTCTCTGTTGATGTTAATGTGGCTCCCGTTGGACACAGGCTCTGGCTTCAGGACCTCACTCCGGTGGGTCAGTCGTGGTGCACTCCTGGTTATGAGTAATTACGTGTCTGAATTGGACTTGTGTCTAGCTATGATTTGAGTTTGCCATAGTTGATAGAGAGCTTTTGTCTTGGTGGTATTGGTTATCCAGTTTATTTATTGCCTCTTGAGACCCTTTCTGGAGTACATCATGTTGACTATGGAAAGCTGGCTTTTGTGTGTGTGTGGCGGGGGGGTGGGGGTGGGGGCAGGAGGGTGTCACAGTAGACCCTGCATCTATCTCGCCAATTCAAAACGTTATATGAAGTTTAAAAAAAAAAAAAAAAAAGGCAAGATGCAGGATTTATCAAAAACCCCTTCATACTCGATATTTCGATAAAAGGACTAAGAAGCCCAGTATTTTTTTTTTTCTTAATTGATGGTACGCAGCTTGGCTTATTAATACCCGTTCACAGATACCAGAGAGCAAGCTTACCTGTTGTTCACTGTCACCCTGTCTGCCAAGTTGCGAACATGGTTTTCACACAAGAAGGTACAAGAACTACAATAAAGGAAGAATGAATGGTAAAGAAAACCAAACTAGATGAGAAAAATAGATCATCTAAATTAGATGGCAAATGGATTTTATCTCCTTTTCCAGGTGATTGAGGGTGAATGTAGTACATTTGGAAGGAGTGCTCTGATCAATTGACTATGTTTTTCTTTCTTTTTTTTTTTTTTTTTAACGTTTATTTGTTTTTGAGACAGAGACAGAGCATGAACAGGGGAGGGTCAGAGAAAGAGGGAGACACAGAATCCGAAACAGGCTCCAGGCTCCGAGCTGTCAGCACAGAGCCCGACGTGGGGCTCGAACTCACGGACCGCGAGATCATGACCTGAGCCGAAGTCGGCCCCTTAACCAACTGAGCCACCCAGGCGCCCCTGACTATGTTTTTCTTGAGTGCAGATATGGGAACATTTTCCATCCCTGATCTGGATTCACAGATGAGCTGAGTTTTTAGCCCAGATGATGAGGGACATGACAAGGAATTTGGAGACGTGATGTTAGAGGCACTCTACTATCCTTGTTAAGGCGTTAGTTAAAAGCTTTATTGTGTATGTTTCAGGCTAGTATACTTGATATTACCTCTAGAAAAATTCTTGAGCAATTTATAAACATAACACTGCAGATCAAATGTGTCATTTTCAAATCAAAGCCCTTTTATAGTGTAGTCTTCTATGGCATAAAATTTCCATTGTCATTTGAGCTGCTTTACTTACTTAGTTAGCATTTCTAGAGTAGTGGTCAGCAAACTTTTTCTGTAAAGGGCCAGATAGTTAATGTTTTCAGCTTTGCTGTAGGCCATGGAGTCTGTGTTGTAACAACTCGATTCTGCCCTTGTGTCGTAAGAGCAGCAATAGATAGACAAGATACAAATGAATGGGCATTGCTGTGTTCCAATAAAACCTTATTTGTGGACACTGACGTTTAGAGTTGTGTTATTTTCACATGTCGAGAAATATTCCCTTCCTCAATTAAAATATGTAAAAACCATTCTTTGCTTGTGGATCTTACAAAAACAGGCAGTGGGGTCAGATTTGACCTATAGGCCATAGTGACAGTCTCTGCTGTGTGGGTTTCCTGCCATGACCTCTAACTCTGCCTGTTCTAATAATCCTTAAACTTCTTTCACCACCTAGTATTTTGTGCTACCTTTAAATTTTTAATTTGCTTTATCTAGTTAAATTAAAAAAATACTTTTTATTTGCTTGTATTGTTGAAACTTGTTGACATTCAGTTGTAATTTTTCCTGCTTCTCATCAGACTCTATGAGGCATAGAAAGATGCTTTATGAATAAGGTAGTTGTTGGGATCCCCTCCACCCCACCCCCCACCAGCCCCCCGGTTAATTCAGCATAAATTCTTCTCAAGAAGTTTGCCAGTGGAGAAGATATCCCTGTGAAGTAGTTGCCATCCCAGGTCATGCCACTTTGAAGCCCTGTGTTTATTTCTGTGTTCTTTTTGAGTGTATATACATCTCCCCTACATAGAAACTGAATGAGGAAAGAAAGTAAATTAGTTCATATGTCACCATTATAAACTGGCCCAAATCATCAATATCTCCAGAGACGGTATCACCTCACAGTTGTGTGATGTGTTTTGGGAGTCTTATTTGTTGGTTGGTTGTAAAAGCAAGCCAGCAAGCAGCCTTCCAGAGACTTCTCTGTCCTGCACAGAACCTGGAGAAACTGGATTAACAGCACAGCATGGGGAGAGACCCCAGAGGGGCGGGGTTCTATTGTTTGAATCTCCAAGCTGGATACCGAAATCAGCCTGATGGACTGTGACGAACAGAGTCCCAAATCACAGTGGAACAAGATTTATATTTACTTAGAGTCTAATTGGACTGAGATTTCCTGCAGTTATGTTAAAATCCTCGGCCCTTTTGCTTAGTGAGCAAGCGTTTGAACTCCTAAGCTCTGGAGGTTTAGCTTTTGCTGGCTCAATTAATTGTTAAATGTTCCCTTTATTATAATTATACATCGATGCCTTGCTTTGTAGTAGCTGAGGAAATTGCTGAAAGAGTTGTTTAATCTGTTACACTCTATCAGTTTTGTAAAAAGCTCTTTTTAAAAGGAAACAATTTTGATCTGAAGTGGCATGGTGATATTTGAGTTGGAGAGCATCATTGAAATTGAAATGCTGGAATTTGGCTCCACTCGTGACAGGGATTGGCTTGTAGTTGACGTTGACCCATGTGTTTGTCATCTTTCCAGATGCTGCCTTCTATTTATTCTGACGGCTTCACCAGCTGAGAAAACCAGACTTTCCAAGATTAAAAACATTGTCTGTGAATTTAAAGATGGAGCAGGGTTTTATGTTTGTTGACTTACTTTAAAATGGATGTGTACAACAATGTCTTCCTTTGTAAAGCATTTAAGTACTATAGAATAGATACTTGTGTACATGAGTTTTCCTTTGAAGATATCTGAATACCGCGAAAACTACCAAAAGTAAAAATACGCTTTTCTACTCCTTTATATGTTTGTGTTGGTATAAATTTGGTAATACATTTTTAATACGCTGAAATAGACGGGAGCAGTTAAATAAGTTACCTGGTTCTTTTAGGTTAACGCTTAAAATACCTGGAAATGGGGCCCCTGAGTAGCTCAGTTGGTTGAGTGTCCAACACTAGATTTCAGCTTAGATCATGATCCCAGGGTCATGGGATCGAGCCCAGTGTTGGGCTCTGCATGGAGGATGGAGCCTGATTAAGATTCTCTCTCTCTCCCTCTGTACCTCTCCTGCTTGTGCGTGCTCATGCACTCTGTCTCTCTCCTTCTCTTTCTCTCTCTCTCTCTCTGTTAAAAATAAATAAAATGCCTGGAAATGGATAAACTAAAGTCACATTACCAAGTCTATTATATTCATACATAATGACTCTTTATCATTATGAATACCTTAAGCATCCAGTACCTTTGCATCTTTTTCATTATTTCACCATTAAATATGTGCTCAAACTAATCAGGCAGCATACTATATGCTATATATGAAAGAAAGTCTACATTTGTTCACTCATTTGACCCCTGAATTCATTTTCTCACTTATATTTCTAAATTTCCTGATTCAGTTGCCTTTAGAAGGAACACCTCTTCAGTGTTGTCCAGTTTTGATGCTTAGTGAAATGTATAAACCGAACTGTAAAATACAAAGATAGAGTTGTTTTATATTCCCTCTAAAGGCTGTAGGCATTGTTCTGGCTTTCTTTGTGTGCTGGGCAGATGTTGATGCTTGACAGATGGTGTGTTAGTGGCTTACCTTAACCTGATCAATAGAGATTGATACAGTAAAACGAAACGTTGGGGGGGGGGGTTGGTTATATAGCTTTAAGTTCCCTTTAAAGAAGGGGGAATGGAGTGAGTTTATAATACTTATTTTTAATCTTATTTTAGTACGTTACTTTTCATTATTCTCAGCTTTTACATTAACATTTTAATTTGTGCTCCGTTAGTAAAGCTGTGGGTAACTGTAGGCTCTGAGGCAGGCTGTTGTTATTATCAGGTGGTAGTTTTCCTGCTTGGTCTGTCATCCTCCTGTGCTGGTATTGTAAAACACAGGCACTGTGCACACCGTTACCAAATTGATTGAGGGCTGTTAACCATACTTCCGATAATTACAATCTTTTTTTCTCTTTAGTAGAGGGAAGGGAAATGTCAAACATCTCACCTGGTATGTTGTGTTTTTATATTGTCAGGAACAGTAAAAGCTAAAAAGTAGTGTTTTAATTACCACGAATCCATAGTGCAAAAATATAACTAAAGTTCTGGGGTTTGTGTTTGAGAATTAACGCCAGCAGCAGCATTCAGACTTGGGAGAGATCGTGCTTCTTCCTTACAAGGGGTTTTATACCCCACATTTCAGGCTGAATGATGGATACCTGGGTTGCAGTTTGCTCTGTGTGCTGGCTAGAAGACCTTTGGAGGGAGAACACCCCTGGCCTGTCTTTCAGGCTTATCAACTAGACTGCTTTTAAAGTTTGCACCTATCCAAAAAGTAGATATTTGGCATCATGGACTTGGAGTGCTTTTGGCACTCAGATCCCAATTGGTGGAGGCTACCTGTTGGTAGAGACCCGCAGTTTTGTTATCTTTTACTTCTATCCTCTCCCAGCTGCTAGGCTATTCAGTGCTGTGGCATCTGGTAGAGCCATGTATGGATTTCCCACTCCCATTTCAGTATTGTTTCTGTAACTCACCTTCTGTGCTGATTAGAGGGGGTCCCATTTTGTGTTCTCTCCTCTGGATTCACCTGTACCTTTTTGCCTTTGCCCTGTGAATGCACTTATAAAACTTGGCTATAGGTCTTTCTTTTTTTTCCCTCCCCCCCGCAAAATTTCCCTCCTGCATTTGTTCTTTTTTTTCTTTCTTTTTCATGAGCAAACAATATGGAAATGGAAATGTTCAGATAAGCAAACATTAAAAATCTCAAAACCACGAACCTATTGTTATTTTGTCGTGTGTCCACTTTCCATAGTAAACAACGTGTGGGATTAGGCTGTTCACTGTTTTGTAATAATGCTTTTGAAATCAACATGTCCTGAATTTATTGTCATGCCAGTAATTATAAATTTGAATCATTACTACTGCATATTATACCATTAATACTGGAGTTCTCAACCTGGAAGGGTCCATGGTCACCTCAGGGGAATGTGAATATAATTCAGGAGACTGTGAACTTGGGTGGGTAAAAACTGTATCTTTATTTTCAGTAATTCATTACGTTTCAGATGACATTTAGCATTCAGTTATGCTTCAATTATGAAGATAGGCAATAAGCCATAGTAATGTTGGCAGTAACTGTGACACCAATATAAATCACAGATATTCCTATATCACATAACGTAGAGAAAAATACCTGAAAATGATGTCACTACTTCAAAATTATGAATGTTATTAAGGGAATAACCTTTAGTTAATTTTATTATTTAATGAGTCAATAAAGAGGTACATGTATCACAAATATTTTTTTCTCATGCCATAAGTATTTCAATGCATGTTTTTTTTGTGTGTGTGAATGTAAAACAAAAAAAATTGTTTTTGATAAGTTGTATATAGATTGCTGAAGGCATCTGTGGCATGAAAAACATTAGGTGGACCCACATTAGTGGATCGATATCCTAACAGCTATAACAACTAGTTGTATATTGTTGGATTTTAGGTTCTCTCCAAATATTTTCCATTATAAACAGTAGTGGTGAAAATTTATATATTCATTTCTGCTCACTCTCCCTAGGAATAGAATTGCTGAGTTAAAGGGTATGTCTGGATGTCCGGAGATTGTTAATGTACTGCTATTACAACTTTTTAAAATTAGCCCTCATGTACAATGGGACTTTGGCCTCTGCAAGTGGACTGAATTTGTGGTTTTGAAATAGGAAAAGCGTTCTCTAGTTAGAGCAGAAGACTTTACATCATCTTTGGATAGTAAATCTTCACTTCAGAGATTGGATCAGACACATTTGTGCGCTCTGTTTTTTATCTGCACTTAATGGCCTGGAAAGAGGAGCTAAAGCTGTGACAGACATTAGAGAGAATGTCTTCTTTCTAGTATGGAGTAAAATATGGATTATATTCTGAGACCTTAGTGGAATATGAATTCTGGTCAGCATTAACTTTTACAAATGACAGAACGTTCCAGAAAATTTGGTTATCAGTGGTGCCTGTGTTTTTGTTGGAGGAACAGCCACGTGTTGTCTCTGAAGTCCTAAAATGAGACCCACAAGGAAGTGGAGAAGAAAGGGAAAGCCCGAGTGCTGCCAGTGGACACTGTCAACCTGCCCCCTACACACGATGCCATTCAACTTGCATGAGAAGCTGCCATCCCGTATTCCTACTTGTGAAACCCTGGGTTAGAGTCACAGCTTAGAAACTTGACTTAGCTGTGACGTCTCTTCAGGGAGGCAGTTGTAGACTTTGTTCTGCTTTATTGTAACTGCCTCTGGGGATTAATTCTTAATCCTCCTGGAAAGTAATAGTGTATGCTATCTAATCAAGCTATTTTAGTCATCCTGAATTGAGCACTGCATTCTATGTTTGTATACACTTGTTAGGGTTATCTGCTCCTTCCTAGCTTTTCCTATTAAAAAAAAAAATTGAATGGTTTTCCCAAATCATTGTTTTGGATGTCCCTTTGTTCATGAATGTCATTTAAATATTTTGCCCTGTTTTAAAATGAAGATATTTGTATACATTGGCCAGAAAGGCCGAACCGCGAATAGTAAGTTCTTGGCCTGGCTCTTAAGCTACAGTCAAAGGTTTTGTCATTTTATTGTGTGTGGCCTCCATTCCCAGTGTCATTTGTGATCCATTTCATGCTCCACCTCCAGCCAGTACATTTGCCTTCAGGCTGACAGGAAGGATAAGGAGAGCAGGACCTCCTCTTTTCAGTAATCCGTTTCCAGAAGTTGAAATACAGCAGTTCTGTTTATATCCCATGACCAGAGTTCAGTCATTTTATAAAACCAGCTCTAATGGAGGCGGGCCACAGGCCGTGCGAGGCATCTGTTTGTAAGCAAGAATGCTATGCTCCCCTAGCAGTCTCCACACAGACACTAAAACACAAGTGCGATTAAAATTATTGCCTACATATAGTTATGTTTTTATTTCCACGTCCAGCTCTGATATTAGATGGTGAGCTTGTCAAGGGAAGGACAGTATTTTTATTCATCTCAGTATCTCTAGCACTTCGCTGGTGTGTAGCTGGTGCCCAGTAAGTCTGTGTGTGAACATTTTATAAGTTTATGATTATGTTTCTTGTAGCATGTATGTGTCTTCATTTTTTAGCTTTAATATAATATTGACAGGATTTGCCTTTACTACTTCAAATAGAGAAGTCTCATTTCCCCCCAAAGTTCTGATTCATTTCCTCTCAGCAGATGTTCAAAACATGATTTTTACGAGGTACAGATTACAGAGAGGAAAAGTCTCATTAAGTGTTATATTGGCCCAAAGCGGTTGCACGCGGGTTTTGAAGCGTGTTGGGCGCAGTTTCATGTAGAAAGCAGCCAGAGCTTCTTACACCAGAAGGTAAACTGAATCTCTCGTCATTCTTGGGAATCAAGGCGCATTGAGATCCTTTAAATACTGCTACCTTGCATAGATCTTTGCTAATTTTGATTCTAAAAGTGACAGGTAGATGGCGATTAGCAGAGCAGGTTACCAGACAGGATCCCCCTCTCCCCACTCCCACCATTCTGGCCTGAGAATGATGTAGCAGATTACCAGACAAGATCCCACCTTCCCCCCATTCTAGGCTGAGAACGATATATATGTTATAAAGCAAAATTGCCACAGGTAGAATGCCAAGGAGGTAGGTAATTGGAAATCGTTGTGTAGGTGGAATTTTTTCTGCAAATACCTGTTGAGTACTTACAAAATGACATAATTCACAGTGGGCTGAAGATCTTTAATGAAAATCTGAGGTCTCCATATTTTTTCAGTCATGTGAAAGTGAGTAGAGGCTTTAAATTATTTTTGAAATTTCTTTGGTCTTTGACTTTAATTTTAAAATAAACACCTGGCCAAAACCAATAGTAACAACAACAAAAACCCAAATTAAAACAATAATGATTTAAGGGGAGAGGGAAGAGGCACGGATAGAAGGAGAGAGTCAGGGAGTAGGTTTCATTTGCTCTTAGAAGTTTATATAAATTAAAGCCGAGAATAAATTTGAGGCCTGGAGTAGTTTTGGAATAAGCTAGTAGAATTTAATGAGGTATGTTAGATGTCAGCAATAGTATTAGTGACATATCGATCAGCCGATAACATAATACAATCTTCTGTATCTATAACTTCGTGCAAGGCGTTTTGTGGAGGTGAGGCGGGGCAAGATACAAAAGTAGACAGGATTCTAGTTCTTGATCTTTCATTTTATAGGGAGAAATTATTCAAGTAGGGTTGTGCGTTAGTAACTGGCAGGCAGTGAGTGGGCAAATACTAACTGAATAGGACAGACTCTAAGTTGGTGATACTGCGGAAAACACGAAGGACCATGAAGACCTTGATTTGGGTCTTGGAGTTGGGGCAGAATTACAATAGGACCAGGTAGAAGCAGAGCATCTCTAATAGGGGCAACAGCATGAGGGAGTTCATGGAACAGGGCATGATGTGGTTATAGGCGATTCAGGAACCAGTTAAGTAGACGTAAATGTCCACTGAAAAAGAATGAAAAGAGTAGCTTGTGGTTTTCTTTTCCTTCTCATACTTTTGTGTGAATTGCAATTTGTCAGTCAGCGAATGACTCTGGTGGTTATAATTTTGGGATAGCAAATTCTGGATGCTTGCCTTATTAGTTTGGCTCTTGATTTGATAAGTTTCTTTTAAGGTGCTTTTTTGCATGCCTTTTTCTCCGTTAAGTGTTTCTCACACAGCTGTGTGGATGTTTAGGTGACAGACTGATCACTCAAGAAGAGAATCACTCATGGGATTGTTGTGTGGCCTGGTAAATGAAATGCAGGTAAATTTCTGTGAAACAGAGTATCAGTCTCAGAAGCAATTCAGTAGAATATTTATTAATATGTGTCGTGTACCTTGTTTGTAGATCTAAATCCATATGGTAAGTTTAGCCCACTTTTAATAAATTTCAATTAATGTCTACATTATGATTTATTTGAAATATATAAGAAAATTGTTTAATAGTAAAAAAAAAAGTAGGAAATTTTAATCTTCAGTGTTGCTAAAAAAAAACCCATAATAGAGCATCTCTCTGTCAGACTGAGAACTAAACTTTTATTTTCCCAGCCGTTAGTTCTATTTAAGTCCTAACTCTTTCTGAGAAGTTGGTAATAAATAGTTGAATGGG
Organism: Panthera leo; assembly: GCF_018350215.1. Lineage (NCBI taxonomy): Eukaryota > Metazoa > Chordata > Mammalia > Carnivora > Felidae > Panthera > Panthera leo. The sequence continues at coordinate 6,002,267 of NC_056686.1, read as the reverse complement.
AAGAAATATTTTATGAACATATGCATTAGTCTTACAAGGAAGGCTTATAAGATGTGGAGCCTATAATGCACACACACAAATAATTGGTGTGGGAAATTCTGTAGCTTGATGCTTGAACTGTGAAACCATTGCTTTTACAAAATTGAGAGCTGCAGACTACAATTAACTGTCATTAATTTCCTTGAATAGAAATATGTTCCATTTACTGTACAATCAGGAGCCAGGCTTGAATGAGTTTAAATAGATGAAATCTAAATTATACTGACGGTCCATTAAACACTAGCAGAAAAACCGTAAAGAAAATGGATTCACTATGATACCAGTTTATAACAAAATCATTTGCCAAATAAGAATTATAGTCCAGGCATTGTGAATTCTCCTGTGTATTTCCAGTGAGCACTGCAAATTGGTTGAGCCATTTATTGTGAAGCACAGGCTCCCAGCGCATTGTTTTCTGAGTAGGAGCCAGCAGTGTTGCTTGAAATCTGCTCTGCAGGACATGACACCAGATCAGACTGGCGATTTGTTTGTTGTCAGCCACGTGGGGCGAGAGGAGCCTTCACTCCGGCCCACCACTGCTTGTTTCTTCCTGTGATTACTGGGCAGAGTGTTCCTACAAGTGTTTGAACTCTATCTGCGTTGGTTTCCTAAATGTACATATTTCAGCCATGTTCCAGTTTGTAATCTTTGCCATGGGGACCTGTTGTTATTTTCATTAGCAATCAGTCATCCTCTCCTAAATAGCAAATTTATAGCAGAATTCAGTTGTTTGATAGGATCCACTGATTTGAGGGTGGGGCTGTCACCCACCTTCTCAGGCACTGAAAAGGTAGGTACAGTGTGGCAGCAGGAGGGAGAGTGGGCTTGAAATCCGCCTCCTCCACGTCTCTGGCTCCCTCACTAACACACTTTGCTTCCATGGGGCAGGTGCCACTGCTGATTTTGAAAGATAGACCCTCCTCTCCCCGCTAGATTCTGTGTGTTCTCTTACGGCACAAGAGCTCTGCACAAACACAGTCGTTAGAAACTGTAAGAGAGATCCACATCACTTAACCGGAGTTTGGATGTTAAGCTGCCTAGGTCTTTTTCACAATTGGGATTCAGTGTGGATCACAAGGAGGGCTTTTTAAGGAACGTTTGCAGAAGGAAATGGTGATAAGAGTGCTTCAGACGCTCTTTGCTGGAGTAAGAGTGTTACCCTAGGGCCAGTCCTCAGAGCTTCGGTGTAACTGGTAAGATGGCTGCTGCGGGCGGCATGATCTTGCAGTCTCTTGTTTTACGGAGTTTTCAAGCCCATGTAGCGTATGATGGATTGGGGAGTGGGGGGGAGGGGGGGGAGGCGTGGTGGGCGGGGTCTGGCTGCAGCAGTTATTCCAAAACCTCAGCATCACTTCTTCAAGTTAGATGATTGTTTTGGATCAGTCTTTAAGCTTTGGATGTTCTAGACGATTTTCTGACGTCTAGAGGAGGAGATGAAAAGTGGGAAATTGGACCAGAGTCTCTTTTAGTTATGACCCGCTCCCCCCACCTCCCAGCTGTTTTTTCTCATCATCTAATTTCCTATTAGCAGTGAGGATAATGACAGATGGATATTTGCTAGAAGTGTATGGTCTTCTGATTTTGGATAAAAGCCGGTGTTAGCTTTGTAGTGCTAGTTGGGAACCTGTAGACATTGGAATACATGGAATTTAATTTTCATGAAGTTTAAAAAGGAAGGGACCAAGGATGTGTTACTTGAGATCTTTTTTCCACTGAGTTTAGAATCTTTACGATGTTACAGGTCAATTTTGGTGACTGTTTTCAGGGTCTGAACATAGGATAAAGGTAAACACTTGAGAGGATTTCACTTACTGAGGTTCTGTTTTCCCAGTTTTTGTTTCCTTTTCTCTTTTTAGTTCTCCACTGTTCCAGACGATGTGCCCCTTGCACACTGAAGAATCTGGTAGAAAACTAAAAAGACATTCCTGCAGTTATTTCTTAAAGAAATACTTATTAGAAAATAGCATCCTTTATGTTCATACTGATGGAGCAGAACAACATTCTTTTTTTAATAATTTTTTAAAATCTTTATTTTTGAGAGACGGAGACAAAGTGTGTGAGCGGGGGAGGGGCACAGGGAGAGGGAGACACAGAATCCGAAGCAGCCTCCAGGTCCGAGCTGCCAGCACAGAACCCAACGTGGGGCCCAAACTCACAAGACGCGAGACCATGACCTGAGCCGAAGTCGGATGCTTAACCGACTGAGCCACCCAGGTGCCCTGAGCAGAACAACATTCTTATGAGGATCTCATAGAACTTCTTTTCTGTTTTTGTTCGGGTCATTTGTTCCCTGTGTAATTTTTGAGTATTTATTCTGGAATTGTATTGTGTATTGTTAGATACAGAGTGGGGAATGGTGATGGATTTGACCGTCGTACGGACGGGGAGGCTGCGGAAGCGGTGAGAGGGGCTCCTCCGTCGGAGGCCACGCTCTGTGGATTGGGATTTCAGTGTTGTTTCTCGCATGCGCGTAGAGCTGCATTACCCTTTTGTATGTTGGGCATTTGGGAACACCCGTATTAACCAGTGAGATACTTGTAGACTTTTGATTCTGTCACAATAGACCAGTCGGCTGTTACCTCACTGAATGGTTCAGTGTCTGGGTAGAGGAATCCTGTGTGAGAGAAATGGAACACGGAAGAACAGAGCAGTCCTGAGAGTGTACCTCCTTGTCCACCACTGTGTCACCCAGCCGGGTCTCTGGGAAATTTATTTGTGAGATAGTCTGTTTATGCATGCCCCCCCCCCGCCCTTTTTTAAACAGGTAGAAGATTTTCTATTGGAAATTATATTGGAGTTCCTTGCGAAGGAATGAGAAGGTATTTCAAAGATTAAGAAGCAGAAACACATTAACAGGAGGGAATTCCTTAAAGGACAGAGCACCGTGGCCAAGCACTGCCTGTGCATTGTGACCCCAGCTTTAATGCTGGGCTCACAGCGCGGCTTGCTCAATCAGTTGGTGAAGGAGAGTGTCCACTGTGCTCTGGGAGGAGGCTGTCAGGAAGGACGCTGACAGGTTCTTTGTGTTTCGGGATGACAAACTGCCTGATGCTTCAGGCTGTGGTTTTTACCCTTGAGAGGACCATGCTCTTGCTCTATTTACATAAACCTGCTGATTTGCTGAGGGTTGTTGAAAGCAGAGAGGGCTTTCTTTGCCTTGAGAATCTGCCTTCATGTTTTGGCTGACTTCCTTCCCCAGCTTAGCAAATGCTCTGTTGTTTGCAGATGGCACAATAGATTCTTGGACACAGAGCTTTGTTGAGGTTGTGAGAAATAGCCAGAAACGCCCCTGTTCAGTATCATTGCATAGATCATGGATGCAGGATTGAGGTCACTCAGTTGTGTGATCCATTCCCTGGCAGAGGCTTGGTGTTAAGAGAGCAAGCCTCAACCTAGACCCGTGGTTTTATTTCAGACACCCCTGGTAGAGAAAAAAAAAATTAGCGTGTATTGTTTGGAATAATTGATACCGATGGTAATGGCCTCACTCATTTTTCTGGCCTATTTCAGGCTTGCTGATTTTAAGATTAAAAAAATATATATTTGCCCTGCAGCAGCCGTTTGCTCAATCTGGTAAACACGCATTTTCGTATGGATAATTTTGAAAATGTGCATTATGCACTTAATGGATTGCATCAGCTTTGCTCAGGTTTTTCAGAACTGCTAGCTTTGTGATAAAAAAAAAGAGAACAGTTTCTTTCTTTCTTCATTTTTCTTTTCTCCTTTTCTCTTTACTTTCTTTCCTTCCCTCTAAGAAAAAAGGTGTCTGTAGTACATGTGTTGGCCATGGGAGATTTTCAGGTTGAGGCTCATTGACCCAACTGACAGAAACCAATTTTATCACTTCAGACAATCTATGCACTTATAAACTGCATGAAGACTCTTGGCAAATCATTTTGGCTTTAAAAGATTACTGGGCATATATTCCAACTGAGATTTTAACATTGCTCTTTACTTATGTTCTCATCTTTCCCTTGCCAAATAAACCACTTTATTTTTGTGCTCACTAAAAACATCTATATAAAGTTATTTTCTTAAATAGTTGCTTAATTAATGAGACAAGAGAGAAATATTTTTTTATTATGAGTATTTGGCCTCATTTAACCTTGTTTTGAAAATCATTAAGGTAACACTAAGTAGTTTTTTTTTTCCCTGTGAGACTTGAATTCCAAATTGTTCCTTAGGATGCGTTCTCTTTTAGTTGGACCATCCTAATTTTTATGAGAGGGTGATAAAGAAAAATTTGACTCTAGGATAATTTCTCATGCTTTTACTTTTATAATGAATTTAAAAAGTCAGATTAAAACAATGTATTTTTTTTCCATTTTCTGTGGCACGTTAGACGTGGTAAAAAAGTTTATATTACCCTTGATCTTAGTGATTCTGTGTTTTACGATTACTTAAATAAAAGACTTTAAAAATTTTGTTATTTAATTATGAAGTGAGCTTATCTTTTTCATGTATAAGTTTCCAAATACTGATAGAGATCACTGGATACAGTGACCTGTTTTACAGATGATTAGTCCTGTGCATTGGAATCTCCTATATGGATTTAGATGAATTTGGGTTGACATGGTAGCTTTTTAAACAGAAAGAGGTGACTTTTTATCTATTAATAAGGTATGAATAAGTAGATGTAGTAATTCCATGTGTCAGGTTTAAGGACCTTTCTCACTCGGCCTTGTTCCTAATGGCAGCATTCCTTGGGCCAAGGGGTGTGAGTCGGCCTCCAAGACTGCCAAAAGCTTGTTAAGGGCAGGGTTATCAGGGGCCATCCTCGACATCCCAGTTTATTCCTTTCCTCCCTTCTCTAAGAGAGTTACATCCAGGTATATTTACAGATAATCATTTTCCTGACTGTAACTTTGCAGTGAGAAATGAAAGATTATAGATTCTCTTTCCTTTTCTGGAAAGCTTTTTTTGGATACGAGTTAATAGCTACTTTAAGTCTCAGAGTTAGAGGGTTTATAGTTACAGTGATTCTGTTGATTATGAAAAGTATACAAAAAGCTTTTTTTAAGAAGGGAGGTGTTGCCATTTCTTCACAGAGGAGCCTCATGAGAATTGACTGCCCGGGGAACTAACTCATTTTAAAGTAGGTGCTGGTGACATGAAGGAGTGAAGAGAATTTGGCATGGACAGAGTAATGGAGTTTTGGATACTATAGCCCAGTGGAGGTTGAGATGTAGTGTAGGACCAAAGCATCGTATGCAGCATGTGTTTTTGTCCAATGAACTTTAAGAAAGTGGAAGTCATTAGCTAGGAAGTAACCCATTAGTTCTGAAGTCAGTGAATATAGTTAGGCGTGACAGTGTTAAGAGATACAGAAGACAAGGCTTTTCCGTAGGAGGTGGGTGAAAGGAAGAGAGGGCCTGTAGACTAATTTGTGTTCAGGTTGAGTGAGACAGATACATAATAGGTATCTGGAGACTTGAAATACTGGTACTTGGTACAACAGGAATTGGACACAGACATTAAGATCCTTGGGTTGTTCCAAAATTGTTCAAGTGCAGTTTTTTTAATCTAGGAAACGTTTTTACTTGAATACCAAATTAGGGGTAGTGAGACAAACATCTGCCGAAGTGGGAAGAGTCCTCTTGTTTCTTAAGATGATTGGCATGTTAAATGGACGTTGCCTGAATATTGAGCAGACTTATCTAGCATCCTGGACCCTGGAATAACAGAGAAAGTTCAGTCAACAGATTATTCCTGAGCTACTGTTGTACATGAATTGAGGGATTGAATCTTTGTTGTTGAGTCTACATCCGAATAAAGAAATCAGTTTGGGACGTTCTGGATGCCTAGATGATTGGCATTCAGATTTCATTTTCTGGATTGACTGGGCTACAAAAATCCTGATGTCTTTCAGGAAGTTTCTTTTTTTTTTTTTTGGAAGGAAGTGTCATTGGTGAGGGCTTTCTTCATGATCCACCTCTCACTGGGTCAGCTAGTGCTTGTGGTGGTACTGGACTGTCCACTGGATGGATGACTCCAGATTTCTACTCCTTGTCTTATTCTTGACTCCACATGTGTGAAATAAGGCAGTAGAGGAATCTGCTTGTATTCTCAAGCATCTCAGTTATTTTAAGATACACTCATTGGGAAGGATCATGAGGAAGGATGAAACAAGTGGCATTTTGAATGTGGGTATCATGGTCATTATCCCTAGAAAATTTGATGGACTGCAGATGCCTTTACTTCTTAGGAAATAATACGTAGAGATTCCTATTCTAAGCTTCATGATGATCTTGGGTTGTCATGTGGAGAATTAGTTCAAGTCCCTTTATAGCTACTGCTTCCCTTAAAATCATTGCTTCCTTAAAAAAAAATGTATCTTAACCTGCCATTTTAAAGACTTTAAACCAGCCCTGTAGAGGCCAGCTATCGAGAACATCAGAAATAATTGCCCAACCATTGCCGTGTCAAATATAATTTAAGAAAGCACACTCTTATTCCCTTGAGAAAAGTGTGGTTTGGTTTACTACATCCCATCTGATTTGCGGCCTTCTTTTTCTTTATAATTAGAAACCAAAATGTGTTTAGGTTACAATTTAATAGTAGTAAGTTGCCCACAACAGGTTACATTTCTTCTTTCTGTTTTCTTGGTTTAGGCGAAAAGGTCATTGTAATGGCATGTTGAAGCTAGTCCTCTTCACATGTTTCATTTATTTCCTCACAAATTATTTACTAAAAATAAAGCAGCCCCTGGCAAAGCCATTCCTCTTTCTGAAGACACGGGAGCATCTGAGTAAGACATTCACAATTTTGTCTTGTGTAGCTGTGAGCAAGTAATTCCCCTGATTGAAGTGTTTCTGTCAAAATATGGTTGATCCCACGAGATTTCCTTCTCCCTCTTCTTCAGGTGCCCCGGAAGCAATAATTGAGGCTTTATCACGTTCTTTAAATGATCAGAAAAGTGGTCAATAAGGGCCTCAAGTCAAGGGCTGTTTTCCTCCAGCTTACATTTATTTGTAATTTACAATTCATCTTTGAAAATTTTTTTCCTATAAAAGAGATGTGCTTTGTCATTTGTTTATTTATGCGGTGGCTTTATGGGCCCTGTCTTTGTTCCCTTAAAGGTAAATGCCATTGTTTTAAATTTTCTTTTTCTTTTAAAGACTGTGTGTATATCGAGAGTCGGAGGCCAAACACGCCGTATTTCATCTGTAGCATTCAAGACTTCAAACTGGTAAGCATTTTTAATGTCTGTTGCTTCTGCTCTGTACCTTCCTTCTCTTTCCAGTTCCATGGATTGCTTCTTCCTGGTTACTGACTTGATAACCGGTTCACCTCTGAGTGCTAACTGCCTGGCTGCTGTAGCACACATGTAAGGCAGTTAGTGGTTTTATCCGTTTGCTTTTGTAACACTTACTGTTATAAAGCTTGTCCTGTGAACAACATTTCCAAAGTTTTCATTTCTTTGGTAGCTGTTTTGGCCATAATTTCAGAGATTTTCTTGAGTTTCTGAAGCTGTGTGTTTCTTCTCAGCCATTGTGAAGAACCTGAAGTAAATGTGGGAATTAGTGGTGAGTTGGAAAAAAAGAATACAAATGGGCCAGAGAGTAGTTTTTGGCGATGACTGTCTTTTACTTAGATATTTTGAGTGTATCTTGGGGTCGCCTGGTGTTGGAGGTTGGGGGAAGGAAGTCTGGTTTGGGGATGTATAGAGCTATAGTACTTCCCACTGCCAACCTGCCCAGTTTTAGAGGTGCTGGTATTGCCCGGTAGGTAGGCAAATCTCTGGGTTGTAGACTGGTGGTTCCCAGCCTTGGGGCTTTGGATCCCTGGATCTCAGCAGAGATTTACCAGAGGTCTGCAAGTAAACATTTTCAGTTTAAAATATGCCTCCCATGTGTTTGTGCAACTACTTCTCAAATATATTCATATGCTGGTGTGATTTTAAAGTGAAAAAATTCACTTTATTTAAAGACAATACACAGTTAAGAATCAGCTTATTATGTGTTTTCCTCAAACATGGTATGTGAAATACCATCAGAGTACTGCCATTTGGGGGATCTTTTGAAACATCACAAAGGTGTCCTTGTACTTGAAGGTTGTGAACCCTGTCTGCCTGCTTAGATACAGGGAAATCCTAATTCTTTAGTTGTGTACAGGTATGTATCCGTATCTGTGAATGCTCTCATTTCCAAAACCTTTGTAGCTTGACAGCATTTGTGTTCTGACACTCTGTATGTGGTATGTGATACTTCAGTCTAAAGAAAGGTAATGTAGTCTGAAGAGATCTTGAACTCTGCGTCTCCTTTGTTTCTTTTTATCATTTTTAATGACCCCAACTACCCAATTAGTGTATTCCAATTTAGCTAGTTAAAAAATTGCATGCCATTTAATTTTCCTTATTAAAGTTTTGTTGCATAAGTAACACATGCTTACTGTTTTAAAAAAGTCAAATGTGCCATTTGCTTCTGTGACTTATTTATTCTTGGTAGGCTGCTTTTAATTTCCCTGCTTGTGTTACAAGGAGGCCTTGCAGTTTAGTTTTGTAAATCACTTTCTATTCAAATTTTACATCAGTATGAAGTTTTAACATTTTTAGAGGTCTTTGCTATTTCTTACATATTTCCTCCCAAAGATTTCTTTTGCAGATGCTGCACTGATATCTGAAAATCGGGGCAGTGGTCTTGTTTCCTGATGAGCTTTCTTTTGCTTGTGGCTACTGCTCCTGTTCTGTTTCTGCTTATTGTCTTTGTGGGTGATTTTTTAATTTCAATTTAATTTAATTTAATTTAATTTAATTTAATTTTTTATGATTTTTTTTTTTTTTACCACCAAATGTAGTACCAGTGCACCATGGAAAAGATATAGTCATGAAATAAAGTTACAAACGTTTTTTTTGTTTGTTGTTTTTTTTTTTAAACCTATTAGATTCAGAGCCCTTTTTGTATAATTTTAGCACATTAGCAGGTGCCTTCATGTTTGAACAGCGTCTCTTATGAAATGCTGATTACAGTGTGATAGTTGCTGTTTGGGGCAGAGGTTCCTGCTGAGTTACAGTAATTGCTCAGAGGATTAACAGCAATAAAAGCTGAAGCTTCTGTTGTCAGTATTGGTCTGGTACAACACATTAAAGCCGTCTGCAAAAACAGTGTGGGGAGTGGGCACGGTGTGTGAGGTGCACACTGCTACAACGCGTGTTTTTGTCTCAGTTCTATATTCAGCACATACGTGTAGTTGTTGTGTAAGAATAACAGAGATGGGGAAATACTGACTCCTAGAAAGAATGCAGTTATTGTCTGGATGTCCACTTTCTTCCTTCCTTGGTTCGCATTTCTGCTTATGAAAAGATAACTTAATAGATGAGAATAATCATAGATTTTTTTTTCCTTCAGCTTACCCAGGCTTTTAAGGGGAAAAGATGAACAGAAGGAAATATGCTTTGTTTCTCTTCAAGATTTTAAAAAGAAGAAATTGGAGTTGGTTTTGCCCACAGCGAATACCGTGCGTGGCAAGAGGAGCGACGAAGACAGAAACCCAGCAGCTTTGAAATGTTGTTGATTAATTATGTATTTTATCTTTTTAAGCTTTTTTGGTTTGGGGTTGTAACTGAGAGATGTGTTCTTTGTTTACAGCCATTAATTAGAATTAACCCTTTTACTGTGGTGAGTTTTTGAGCATATGGTATATTTGAGACTGTGAGAAGAACCGGGCAGATGCCCTTTGTGGTCCACATTAAGTAAGACTACAGTCCTTAGCAGCAGTTAAGGAATTGAGAGGGGGGCCTGAGGAAACCTCTATGGCCAGTCACCAAAACTAGCGTGATGCCAGTTAGTCGAACTGAGAACCCTGGGTAACATTTCAGGAACTAGTTCTGTGAGAGATAAGAAGGGTCTTTGCATTTTCTGTGGGGACCTGGGCCGTCCCCTGGGCTCTGCCGCTACATCCCGTGCAGTCGGAGTCCACGCTACAGAAGGTAGTTGTCTCTGTGTGCGGGATTCCGTTACACCTGGCCAGGTGTTCAACAGTGTCCCCGTTCACTCTCAAAGGGGTCCTTGTTTTAGATGACAGTTTACGTGGCCATCTTGCCTGGGGGGATGGGATCCACGGCTTCCTCTTTGTTCGCGTGCAACCATCAAAGCGCATAGGGCCACTCCCGTACTATATTGGTCCATCCGTTTAGACCCCGCACTTTCACGGGGTACTGGAAGCTGTGATGGTGCAAAGTGGTCGAGTTCCCAGCAGAACTGAGGGCACTTGTGAAAGTAGCACTTTTAAGGGAAGCACATTACGTGTTGTGTTAGGAAGCTTTCGTCCTCGTAGGGCGTGTTAATTTGATTGGGCTTCTTTGCACGCGAGGAGACCAGCCTGGGTTTGTTTGACTACGATGACGAAGGGATCCGTGGAACAGGTAGTCAAAGCAGGGGCGCAAGAGACAGGAGGGGCGAGGTGGAGTGAGGGACGGTGCGTGCTTCGAAGTAGGAATAGGAAGCATCCTCAGTTAAATAAGGCAGCTGGGCACCTGAGGCTTCCGAGCGAAATGAGGCAGCTGCCAAAATCTTTAGCTCTTTGAAAGAAAGGCAATATGGAACCGGCAGTCTGCGATCTTCGCGGCCTTGCTTGAAAAGATTAACCGAGAGGCTGAGGGAGTTAGCCGAGGGGCCAACGGGAAAGGACGACTCGAGAAACGCCTCAGTGCCCACAGAGAGGGCTGGCAGGCGCAGACAGGTTGCAGGCCAGCTGACCCTGACCCGGGGAGGCCGGAAGCCGGGAAGAGTGGGGACCGGAGCAGCTGCACCAGGGAGCGGTGGGCGGCGACAGGGCGAGAGCCCGCCCTCTGCCCCGCCCGGAGTCCGCCCCTCTGCCCCCCCCCGTGTGCCCAGGCTTCCTCAGGCCGGCCGGTTCGGTACTTGTTCGGTGTCCTTGTTTCTGCTCCCCAAGGGCCTGTCTTCCCGGCCGGCCTGAGTGGCTCTCCGCCCGCAGCCGAAAGAGCCTGGCATGACCTCTCCAGCGCTCCCTTCTGCCGCGCTGCCGCGGCTCTCCTAGGTCGGTTGTGACTTAGCTCGCTTCCAGAGTTCTGTTCCCGGATGAGCCAAGATCGCCAAGGAGCCTCATAGCCCCGAGTGCGGTGAGGAGTGTTTCCGTTAATCAGGGCCTTCGGAAGGCCTTTAACGAAAGCCTCCTTGGTGTGCTTTGTTGGGCGCGGCTCCTGGAGGAGCCGGAAGCCTGTGGGACAAAGTGCCTTCCCTCAGTGACCGTAGTTTCTGGTTGGACAGACAAGTGCGGCATTACGGGGTGTCAGTCCTCAGAGAGAACGCTCTCCGTAGGATTGATGTGGAGGAAGCCATTCACTTTTTGTCCCCAGAGAAAGAGTTCTTTCTTGCTTTTACTAAAAAACAATAAAATTCCATTTTTTATAGAAATCCAGGCCGTCAGCATGATAGAGTTGATTTGCTATCGTAAATCCTGAAAATGCTTAGCAAGATCATTTAGATTAGTAGTTTTCATTCAGTAGAACACTGAGGACTACCTTGTCTGGCTCTGATAGTACTCCTTTGTACCTAAGTCTTCGTTCACAGATAAGTCATGGAACCCAGTCCTTTGATATTCTACGCGGACATTCCGTGTGGATGGGTTCCTGATGAGCTTTCATCATTCCTACGTTAGAAAAAAAAGGATTTTGGTCTCCTAGAGTTAAATAATTATCGGTTCCTCAGCTGTTGTACGAAATGATTTTCCGGGTTGGATATGTAATTACTTCAAATATTATTTTGAGCAAATACCAGTGATTGATTCCTTTGGTGCCTGTTTGGTTTATTAGAAGCTGAAAGCTGTCATTAAAATTAAACCTGGTGTAGAGATTCCTTCCAGTTGGGGAATATCATTGGGGATATTACGGTATTTTTGGTCACCTGTTTAGGGCTCAGTGACTTGTTACGGCTCCGCATGGGCGAGTGTGCTTTTGTGGCCTTTCGTCCCTGACGGCACGCGTTCTAAGTGCTGGTTGTGAGCGTGGAGGAGCTGAGGCTGCACGCCACATCTCCGTTACTGCTTTCTCTTGGTTTCATTGCCGAGTGTGAGCAGCCCGGGGGAGGAACATTCGGAATTACTTCTTCCCGGTCGGTGTCTGTAAAGAACCGTACCCCCAGAGTTGATTGCACAGGACAGCGGAGAGGGGCTGCGGACACAGGAGCTTCGGCTCAGCTTCGCTCCCCATCGGTGTTGCCCTCTCGCCACCAAATCAAGTTTCTCAGAAGCAGATTAAAAGCAAGGAGCTGCTTTTCCGTCATTACAGTGAAAATTTAACTGGGGATAAGTAATTTTATCTTTTCATTTCTTGTTAGGGACCTCGACATAGATAATGCTGGGGGACACGGGACCCCTCGTTACCGTGCACTCTGTGCACACACCTGTGTGTATACACCGTGAGTTCGTTTTCACTTAGGCACCACATGCCGCAGTCGTTTATTCCCATCTCGGCTGCCGTGCTCGCTCAGCATAGAATGTATGGCGTGTAGACGTTTGGGAAATGGGCATTCGTTTTGATACTAGGTAAATCTCGTATCAGAAACTTTCCCGGGAATGGGATAGGAGGACTGCATTAGTGTGAGTGTGGCTAATGCAGAACGTGTGGTGTCACCCAGGGACCGAGACGAGGGACGGTAGCGTGCGTGTGTCCGAGCTTGACTTTGGCATCAGCTGGTCTGGTCTCGAGTTGCTGTCTTTCATGACCTTGGGCAAGACGCTCAGCCCTCCTAACTTTGTTTTATTTACCCGTGTAGTTGGGGTATAAAGCACCTACCTGGCAGGGACGTTGTTTTTCGATTAAAAGATCGAGCCTGCAAAGTGGATGCAGGGTGCTGGGGCCGTGGGAGGACGTGGTAGGGATATGGTGTTTCATCGGTACTCTGCGTCCAAGCTTTGCAGGGGCAGACACCGTGCCTGCTTTTATTCACTGATGTATTACTGTGTGCTTATTAGCATATGCCCGGCCCATCCACAACAAATGTTTATTGAATGTTGAGTGAAGTTAACATTTCAGTGGGAAAAAACTCAGTGCATAAAGTTTTAGAAAAACGTTAGCAGTGATTTGATACAATGCATTAACTACAAATCCACCTTCTCTTTATTAAACAAACCAGAGAGACGCATTTCTTTACTGTTAGTCTACAACGTGTAGTGTTTTGGTTCGCTTGTAGCGTGTAGTACTTGAGATATTTAAATAATAAAAATCTATTCTTAAAATAACTTAAAACTCAGTTACTTACTTTCTTCAGGAGTTTACAGAGGGTTGCCGAAGTCATAACATTTTTTAGGCATTATAACGTGTTTTGAATTTTCTATATTACTGACTTTTAGCAAAGATAAATGAGGACTTAAGTCTGTAGGTGAACATTCCCGAGAAGGCTGGCTGATAGGAAAAATGCCTTATGATGTAATGATTCAGTTTCGTGTCAGGTAGTGGTTGGTTTTCTCTTTTTGGTAGCCGCTCAAGTTAGATTTCCAGAACTGAGTACTTCTTTCCATAGTTCCTTTTTCTCCTCTAGTTCATTCCCTAGGAAAAGGTCAGTATCCCCCGTTTACATCTGTGTGACTTTGACGGTAGTGTTGGATAATGAAGTGAAATCCTTGAAATTCGTTATCGACTGTTTTTTAGTTTACAGGGTGAGGAATTAAGTATTATTTAGAGACATAATGGAGTGTGCAGCTGAAGTCCTTCTCCCACAGGGCTCCTTTCCGCCACTTTAGTTGTCCTCACCTGTCTGGAGTGGGTGCTCCAGCATGACACCACTCTTACACGGTGATTTCCACGTCCAGCAAAGGTGCACCCTATTGATTTGGTGCTCAAGTATTCTTCTGGAGACCACACCGTTTTTCTCCCTTCATTTACAGTACAGGCCATGGTTGCTTAGTTGCTATCTATAAGCATTACGATAAACTGTAATGGGTCATTAAGCTTGCTCCATGCTATTTGTGTGGAGTAGGCCACCAATAATAAAAAATGTATGCACAGAGACTGTATGTCCTTTTCACATATAAATGTGACGTTTATGATTTTATTTAATCCTTTAAGAAGCAAGAGGGGGATGAAATCCTTAGCCCCAAGTTTAATGGACAAAATATCGTCAGGTGTTCCCCCCGCCAGTTATGGAGCAGTCATGTCGCAAGTTATTTTGAATCACTACAGCCTTTTTCCCTGATCCGAATGTCAACTTATAAATGGTGGGGCTGATATTCACATAAATGAAAATCAAAATGAGGCTTTGGGAATAAATACTCTCATAGCATCCTATTGGCCCCATTTACCCAGCTTCTCAGCAGCCTGTTTTCACTCATGACTGACAGTCATTGTAGGCCACGTGGGATTTAAAGTTTTAATGGTTCACTGTTACCGTGAAGTTGGGTAATTCATTTTTTTCCTGGTTTATTTGGATTTTAGGACTAGGAAACCACTGAAAGAATTTCGTTTAATTATACTGTTCCATAAAATATGTATCTAAAAATGTTTACTAAACCTGTTCTCTGGAGGTGAAATGTTTTTAATGCGAAAAACCCTAGGTATTCTAACCTTTCTAAAAAAGGAGCTTAAGAAAGTTTGAGACAACTTCAGATTTGCAGAGGGCTGCTTTGCAAGAATATTGGCAAAGTCTTATTCATATTCTTGATATCTTAGAATTGGAAATTGATGATTTGTGTGTACCTGTGGATGTTTGTGATTAAGGACTAACTTGAAATAGTCCAAGTAAAACCCACCAGAAGAACCAAAAGAAAATGAGGGAAACAGATACCTGTTCATGTTTTCCGATTCATAAGTAAGAATAGTGCTTTGCTTTGAAATGTACTTTTTAATACTTAAAATGTTTTAATAATTATTTGAACTTTTGCATATTTAAAATAATGCCAAGGTGCTTTGAAATGCTTTACTCGGTGTCTTCTTTATTTAAAACTCTTGATGTGAATGAATAAGAATTTGAATGATCTGACTGATGAATTACTAGTGCAAAATATTCACCAGAAATTCATTTTTATTGGATGATTATGGTAAAAAAAAAAATACTGAGTATTTTGTATATTGTAATGCACAGTTGACCCTTTGATTTGGAATTTGTGGTGCTGGTATGGGGAGGAGGGAGGTGTGTGTGGAGCAGATGCTGTTGCTAACAACACTTGTTGTGATTGTGTGTCGTCCTTGAGGCAGTGGGAGTCAAGACTGACCACACAGGAAGTGTACTATGGGGTGCCCAGGATATACTCTAGAAGGTGATCTGCAGAGAAGGCAAAGAAAACCATCGTGATAAAGACAGCCCCCACTATTAGCTTATTTTCTTGGGATTTGTGTTTTTGTCTTAAAAGAGACCTAGAAAAATAAGTAGTTCATGGAACATGTTAAAATCTTGGATTATAGGAAGTTGTTAGTGATTCAGAAGGAATTAAATTTAAGAAAGCTCCCTAAAAATGCTTTAATCTTAAAACGTTTGCTTGTCTGTTATTTTAAAGCAACTTTAAGAACAGAGATTCTTCTATAAGTGTTTGGATCTTATGGAGTTTGTAGTTTATTTAAAAACCACACGAAACTGGGCTGGTTAGTTTTTGGAAGTGTTATGTACTCTCCAGAATGTATAAAAAGGGAACATATTTGAACTGTTACCGAGGTATCTGTTTTGATACTTACAAGGACGGTGCTGGCTTTCAGAAGTTGCTCTCTAATCTGCTGCTGCTTTAAATGTTTGCACGGTGTAAAGGAAGACGCATAGACACGTGGTACGCACCAGCGCTCGTTTCGCGCCTAAAAGAAATAGTGGCTTTCTTGAGCTTATGTTTTGTGCCTGTTCACATGGGCACTGGGAGAAAATTAAAACTCACTTTAAAGGTGTCTCTTTTCCCTCTGTTATTAAGCCTTTGTCTTTTGCCTTGCCTTTAGCTTTACAAAATTAAACTAGGACTTTGAGAAAATGGTAGGATCTTCCTTTGACCTCCTAATGCCTCAAATATTTCCTTATTAAGTACCTGTCTTGTGCCTCTAGGGTCTCGCATTAGAAACTCTTCTGAAAGCTCAGTTTGTCCACTTCTGGTTCATTTACGGCTGCGTTTATCTGACACCATTGCGTTTTTGTTTTTATTCTAAGCAAAGCATGCCGTTGTCACTGTGTTTTGGCACTGTGTCACATCTTAACTTGGTTACTTGGGGGGCACACACCATACTGCTTTACAACAGGACCCAGATTAAAGTCTGGAGCCACAAGGCTCGTATGTTTGTTCATGCTGAACTAAGGCAACGGCGCTGATGCAGAAAGGCTGATAACTTCGGTGGTAGAACAAATTCTCTGAGAGGCCATCTGCTCAAGGGTGGTGCAGATACCTGCTTGTGTGCTGCGTGCCCCCAGTAACCAGGGCTGGAGGGGACGTTGGGCATGCTAACTGAAAGCTCTTTTCTTTTTTAGGTCCACAACTCCCAGGCCTGCTGCAGATCTCCAACTCCTGCTTTGTGTGACCCCCCAGCATGCTCTCTGCCGGTGGCATCACAGCCACCACAACATCTTTCTGAAGCCGGGAGAGGGCCTGTAGGGGTAAGGAGAATCCCGTTTTTAAAAGCTATCAATATTTTATATCCCATAGGGTATAAAATAGGAATATTACCTCCCTCCCCAGAGCCCCTTTAAAAAATGTGCTGTATTGTATGTGTTTTTAAAGGAGTAACAAGTACATGCACAGAGGAAGCAAAATACGGGACTTGCCTTACCCCTCTAGGACAGTTCCAGAAGTCAGCGGGGTTTGGTGGTGTAGGGTATTGGGGCGCCAGCAGAGAGCATGCTGGGCTGTTGCAAGGAGCAGGAGCTGGCAATCAGCAGCGAGTATGGATGTTGGCAACTGAAATGGGGAAAAAAGGGGGTAAGTTTGAGTCCAAGTGTGAAATGTGCACTTCCCCAGCATCGTGGGGACTTAGGGCCCACAAATCTAAACTATTTTGGATGCTGTCCTCTCAGGTGACATTTTGTCGAATATCGCTCAGAAGCAGCTAGGCTCTTCTGCGATGCCAGATAGAGAATTAACCCCTTTGAAAGGCTTGAGTTAGGGTGTAGCTACAGTGGACTCGGCTGTGCCCTGGTAATGTCTCCGTTACCTGGTGGTAATGACGTGTGTGTGAGGTGCAGCAGGATGAAGTGTCTGTGGTGCTTTGTCCCTAGAGCACGGGGCCTGGTGTTGGTGATCTGTGGGTGGTTTGTGTGTCCTGTATCTCCCCTCTTATGAAAGTTGTGTAAACATCTGTCTGCCTTTCTTTTTCCTTTATGAGGATTTAATGATAATGTTTTCCGGAAGACAGGTGTTTATTCTGATTGACTGCTGTTAATCACCAAAGAAGTTGAAGACCTGTCTTCTCTCTTGTTGTGCGTAATCTGACCGTGGGGCTCAAATGCATACTCAGGAAATAACACAAGATACTTGGCGCTGTATAATGAATTGCTCAGTTATAGTGTAGAATAACAGTATCTTGAAACTAGGAAAAGCGAGTGCTCCCAACGGGCTGCCCCACTTGGGGGAGTTTTGGGAAGACAGGCAGGTTTTGAGGAGCCGGGTTGGTTTTTGATACACCAGCAACATGTGGACAGGCAGACTGGAGGAGCCTTCCAGGTGTACGTGTCCACCTGTCCCTGTAAGCCACGTAGACGGTGAGCCTGGTGAGGCTGGGAGTTGAGAGAAGATGACCGCAGGACGTCGGGGAAGAGCACAGGTTAGTGGGTCGTGGGGGTGGAGGTGGCACATAACGCGGGGCCAGGTCATAGAGCACGGTAGAGGTGAGACGAGGGCAGATTTTATGTGACACGTGGGAGAGAAGCCTTTGTAGGCTTTTTTATTCCAGGCAAGCTGATTTGCAAATGCTTGCTTAAGAAGATGGATTGGGTATCCGGCGCATTCTGGCCAGACGGCAGAAGCTCCAGCTAGATTGCGAGGGCTGTCACCCATGTGTAAAGAGAAGAGGACCGGGACAGGGGAGCTAGGATATTAATCATCGTAACAAAACCAGGAGTAATCGTCACAACAGCAATGTCATGTGCAAATAGTTGCTGGTGTAATTTATCAAGAATTAGACCAGAAAAAAGGCTCACATTATGGAAACCTTGGAATTCTTGATCTAACAACCATTCACAATGGAAGATAAAACCCAGTGTAGTGGATAAAAGTCTAATGTTAATCCCTGGGAAGATATTGACATCGTAAAGGACCCATTAGCAGAGTCCCAACTTGACTCTCTACTTCAAAGACTTCAGCCTTTACAGTTACCATCTTGTTTCCATATATATCTAAGAGATGATTTTCTCTTTCAGGCTGATACTTTCTACTTTATTCTCCAGTTAGTGTGGATGTCATTGTTAGACTGTTTCATTTACTACAATATTCATTAATCAGGGTTTGTTGAGTAGATTTAAAATTTTGCCCATAATAACATTGATTTTCAGTAAACTTTTTGTATTAGCATTAGTGATGACCAGTATTTATTTATTTATTTATTTAGCAGAAAAGTATGGTGTTCCCTGGAGTTTTAAATAAGTTCATGATCGGTGGTGTACTCAGATACCATCAGATGGAGGTTTGAGGAGGTTCTGTAATAAGATAATAAATCTTCTTTGAGTCAAGATGATGCTGCATGAAGCAAACTGCATTGATTGTTCTTTAACAACGCTTCATGCTGCCAAAGTCATTTGAGCTGGATCTGAATTGGATCCAGTTGGCAAAGCTACCCCCCATGTGTGGAGTGCTCATAAATTCTGCAGGCACACAGATCTAATACAGTGCAATGAGAGAGCTGCTGGGAGAAAAAATTGATTACAGGGTTGCAGACAATATCATTAACAGTTCTTGCCATGATACACCAGATGTCTTCCCTAATAGACTATTTTTGTTAATTTAGTTTTTATAGGATAGCACTAACTGCATCATAATTTAACTTTCTTTGCATATTCAGGTATCTGATCTGTGTTTCTATGTTAATGGCGATATCAACTCAAAGAGTTAATTTTATAATTTTTAACTTATTTTTTCAATTTTAAAGTATTTGTGCTGGAAAGGCAGCATTTTCCCTTCTTATAGAGAATATGTTAGCTTGGATTTTTTAAGCAAAAGGTGCTGTGTTTATTGGCAGTCCAGGGGTAGTGAGGGAGGTGAGAAGGCAAAGAAAACGTTGCCCAGCTTCTCCCTCCCTACGCTGGATAGAGATGATCCCCTCCACCCCCGCAGCTGCTCCCAGTATCCGGTGGTTTAAATGGCAGGACAGAGACTCTTTCCAAAAAGCAGAGAAGGTGCAGCTCTGGAAAGGAGACTTAAAATGCACATTCATTTTAGTTCTCATGGAGGCGGCTCTGCAGGCTGGACTTCTTGTAGGGTGTGCTAATCCCTTCCTCACTGGAAGAGCAAGGGTTAGACTGGTTAGAGACTTAGGATTTTTATTTTGTCGCCTAGCTTTTTGCATGTTTAAGACCTCTGTTGAGCAGCTGATGCAGATAAATAGGACAGGTCTGTAATAGTGTAAGATGACAAACGATTTATTTGTCATTTTTTTAAACTACTGGTTTTGGTTTTGGTGCATTATTCTTTAGAGAACATGTTTCTCTCCTGATGCGTTCCTGTGTAATGGAGGACATGTTCATTACCTTCCTGGCACTTAATTTTCTCACTTTTAAAGTGGGCACAGCACTACTGTCTACCTCAGCAGTTGTTGCAAAGAGTGAAGAAGTCCATTGATCTGCTTAGTGTGGTGTTGAGCATATGATAAGCATTCATTAAGCAGTGTCTGTTGTTACATAGTTTTTTGTTTTACAAATTCAGGTGTTAAATCATTTATTAGTGTTCCAGACATTCTTGGTCTGAGGTCCATAGGCCCCTAGGACTCATTAAGTGTAACAGGGTCTGTGAAGTTCCTGCAATTGCAGAGTCTTATATGTATGTGGATTTTTCTGGAGAGAGTATTCTTTTCAACCATGAATGCTAATCAGTGGATTCCTAAAAATGTTGAAAAAGCTTTCAAATGAAGATTGAGAACTGTGGCTCTATAAACTCTCCGCTTACAGATCAGCTGGCTGGTCGTTAGGGAAGTATGTGGACACTGAGCATTTACTTGGTGCCCAGGCACTGTGCTACTCTTCTCACGTAGTTTAATTTGTGGTATTTATTTCATTTTGCAGATGAGAAAATTTGAGGTTTACGGTTGTAGAAAATCTTGCCTTGAATGAATGTCAGGAATGAATTCTGAGGTTTAACTCGGGAACCCTTCTCCTCCCACCCCCCCTCCCCCCCCACCGCCCAGCCTTGTGTAATGTCCGTTGCTCTCGTGGCTGGCTTCTGGACTTCCTGGATGGTCCCTGCAGTGGTGCCCACCTTTGCCTCCTCTTTACTTGAAGAAACTCCTGAGTTAGCGTGCTGCTCGCTTGCTTGGTAGAGCAGATGGCTTCTGCCGCTGAGAGTGTCACAGGCTGGCCTCGCCCTGAATGAGTGGACAGTGGTGGTAACATATGGTGTGAGAACCCTTCGTCTTCTGTTTAATGAATTTTTAAAGTGTATTTATTTATTTTGATAGAGACAGTGCAAGCAGGGGAGGGGCAGAGAGAGAGAGAGAGAGAGAGAGAGAGAGAGAGAGAACGAGAACCCCAAGCAGGCTCTGCAGGGGCAGCATAGAGCCCAAGGTGGGTCTTGAACCCGCCAAACTGTGAGATCATGACCTGAGCTGAAATCAAGAGCCAGACCCCCAACGGACTGAACCACCCAAGGGCCCCGGTGTGAGAAACCTTCTTAGTATCAGTTAATTTTGTTTTCCTGTTAGCCCTTGTGGTGGTTATAATTTTAGTATTTTGTTTAAAAAATGCATGATGAACAAACAGGTACTCTTTGAGTTTCTTTCTCATTTATCTTAATGACACCTGTGTACATTTGAAAAATAATTCCTGTAGTGGTGTTGCGTTTGTTGATCTGTGTGTGTTCATTTTGGGTAAAACTTCATGCGTGTAAGAAATTGGATTTTGCTTTTTCCTTGGAGTAAATCCACTCCACTGATGTACACAGACCTGGTCCACTCACGCAGAGCAGGAAGCTAGGGCCCCGTAGCTTTCCCCAGATTCCTGTTCGGGAGGGGCTGCTAGGCCAGAATC
This sequence comes from Panthera leo, assembly GCF_018350215.1. Classification (NCBI taxonomy): domain Eukaryota; kingdom Metazoa; phylum Chordata; class Mammalia; order Carnivora; family Felidae; genus Panthera; species Panthera leo. The sequence goes on along the minus strand of NC_056686.1, from coordinate 5,981,136 downwards.
TGGGTCTCCTGGGTCTCTGCTCAGTGTGTGCTTTTTCTGCTGCTCCCTGCTACCTTCCTGGATCCATAAAGCAGGCCTGTGAGATACATCATTTACCTCCTCGAAACCTAAGAATGCTTTGCTTAATATCTAGTTTAAACTTTTGCGATTGTAATTCATACCAGTGTGAAAATAATATTTCTTTCCTGTGTAAGGTATTTATCATTCGTAAGTATTGTTTCTAACACTGATATTTTTCATACTTGGGACTTCATAGTATTTAGTAATTAAAGGTGAACACTTATTATAGGATGCTATTTTAAAATGAAGGCTGATTATGTTTTTTTTTTTTTACCTAGTTCCTTGTAGAGAACTCCAATCTGGTTGCTTTTGTAGATACGCAGGAATTTCTAAGGATATCCTGCTCTTTCAGTATTTCCTGTAGCTTCCCCAGTTGACATTAAGAATGCCAAAAATAACCATTGCCTTTTATATTTGATTGTCATGAAAGAAATTAAAACAACTGAATTTTTAGAAAAATTACTGATACAAATGCTGGGATTAGTCCAACTACCCTAAATGGAAGGTGATTAATAGCTGTTGAATTTGAAGGCAGCAAGTTGAAAAAATTCTTGAAACACCCAGCCTCCCAGTATGAGAGGGCTTTATCCCCTGCTTGCAGAGAGAATTCCTTCCCTCTGAACGGCTGTTTGCGTATCCTGCTCTCCCATGAAAGCCAATTTCAACTGATTTGTTCTTGAGGGCTGTCTGTCTTGTTCGTCTGCTCCTTTTCTTACAAAAGGGGCATCAAGCCACCTTGTCGGAGCATAGATTTGAATAACCTTATGATCTCGTAAAACTGCCCACTCTTTCAGCAGTGTGCTTACTACAGTAGGCCGGTGCGAGGTGGGAAGATTGCCTGTAGGTTTCACTGAGCTGCAGCTCTTTTCAGGGGCACCTCCTGCATCACCCTGTGTTCCTCACGGACACTGCAAGGTCTTTTAATCTTGCCTTCTTGGGCTGTTTTATATTGTTTGAAAAATATCTAAGTAGATATGTGGAGTTCTCCGCCTTTACAAGCTCTCCAGAATTAATTTTACTCATAATAAATTGCCAAAGAAACGTCAGCCCACGAAAGTAGAACGCAGTTTTGTTGAACTTAACTTTGTTTTTAGTGTCACCCCTCATTTTAGGATATCCTAGTGCTTGTGGTGGTAGCAACTCTTACAAATATCAAGGCCTTCACTAGAGTACCAGATTTTTCTTAGGGACTGGACTGAAGTGTAAGTAATATACCTAAGGTTAATTAGGCCTTCCATGTTCTATAGAAATTGGTGTACTAAATTATTATGCCTTGTGCCTAGAAGTGGACATTTTCTGTTTTTGTCTTTGATTTCATGTTGTGTAATTAGGTTGAATTTGTCTGTCCTCCCTCCCTCCCTCCCTCCCTCCCTCCCTCTCTCCCTCTCTCCCTCCCTCCCTCCCTCCCTCCTGACTTCAGTTTTCAGAGCAGTTTTAAGTTTATTGCGAAATGGAGCAGAAGGTGCAGATTTCCCACATTCCTCCTACCTCTACACATGAATCGTCTCCCCCATCATCAACCTCCCCTATCAGAGTGGTACATATGTTACAGTTGATGAACCTGCATTGACACATCATTATCCAAAGCACATAGCTTCCATTAGGGTCCACCCTTGGTATATTGCACATTCTGTGGGTTTAGACTAGTTTATAATGCCATGTATCCACTATTACAGCTTTATACAGAGGAGTTTTATTGCCCCGAAAATTCTCTTTGCTCTGCCTGTTCACCCCTCCCTTCCCCCAACCCCTGGCAACCAGCAAATTCTTTGCTGACTCTTACAGTTTTGCCTTTCCAGAATGTCAGAGTTGGAACCATATAGTATGTATCCTTTCTAGATTGGCTGCTTTCCCTTAGTAGCATGCACTTAAGGTTCCTCCTATGTCTTTTCATGGCTTGAAGCTTATTTCTTTTTCATGCTGAATAATATTTCACTGTTTCGATGAACCAGTTTATCCATTCGCTTACTCAAAGATGTCCTCACTTTTCTTATTTTTAGCAATTATGAATAAAGCTGCTATAACTAATCTGCATGTAGGTTTTTGTGTGGATATAAGTTTTCAAGTCCTTTGGGTAAGTACCAAGGAGTGTGATTGCTGGATTGTATGGTAAGAGTATGTTTGGTTTTTAAAGAAGCAACGAAACTTTTCCAACGTAGCTGTACCAGTTTTCTTTCCTACCAGTGAATGAATGTTCCTCTTGATCCCCATTCTTGCCAGCATTTGGTGTTGTCAGTGTTGTGGATTTTCGCCATTCTAATAGATGTGTAGTGATGTCTGATTGCTGTTTTGATTTGCATTTGTCTGATGACATACCATGTAGAGTTCTGTTTTTATATGCTTACTTGCTATCTGTGGATCTTTTGGTGAGGTGTCTGCTAAGGTCTGTGGTTCAGTTTTTAATCAGGTCGTTTATTTTCTTATTGTTGAGCGTTAAGGAATTCTTTGCATATTTTGGACAATAATCCTTTGTCAGGTGTGTCTTTTGTAGGTCTTTTCTCCGAGTCTGAGGCTTCTCTTTTTCTTTTCTTGACAGTGTCTTCTGTTGGGCAGTTTTTAATTTTAGTGAAGTCTGGTTTATCAATTCCTTCTGCCATGGATTACGTGCTTGGTGTTGAATTTAAAAAGTCATTGCCAAACCCAGGGTCATCTAGTTTTTCTCCTTTGTTATCTTCTAGGAGTTTTCTAGTTTTGTGTTTTACATTTTAGGTACGTGGTCCCGTTCGAGCTGATTTTTGTGAAGGGTATAGTCTGTATAGTCTAGATTTCTTTCTTTGTTTTTTACATGTGGCTGCCCGGTTGTTCAGCACCATTAGTTGAACTATGGTTCAACTATCTTTTCTCCATTGTATTTGCCTTTTTGTTCCTTTGTCAAAGGTCAGTTGACTATATTTATGTGGATTTGTTTCTGGACTCTATTCCGCTGTTCTGAATCTGACCAGTAAAAGGCAGGCATTTTGACTTGTTACTTCTAAATAGTTAACTGTGTATTTTGCAAGAACAAGGACATTTATGTATATAGTCGCCACATAGTTACCAAAAACAGGAAATTTAACAGTTTAACAATACTCATCTGATCTGTAGACGTTCACATTTTGCCATGTGTCTCAGTAGGGCCCTCTGTGGCAGTTTGTTCTTTGGACCTAATATCTAGACCAGCATCACACTTACATCTAGTTACCATGTGTCTTAGCTCTCCTTTAATTTGGAACAATGTCTTAGCTTCTCTTTGTCTTTTTATTTATTTATTTATTTATTTTTATTTATTAAAAAAAATTTTTTTAACATTTATTTATTATTGAGAGACAGAGAGACACAGAGCGTGAGCAGGAGAGGGGTAGAGAGAGAGGGAGACACAGAATCGGAAGCAGGCTCCAGGCTCTGAGCCGTCAGCACAGAGCCCGACACGGGGCTCGAACTCACAAACTGCGAGATCATGACCTGAGCTGAAATCAGTCGCCCAACTGACTGAGCCACCCGGGTGCTCCTCTCTTTGTGTTTTGATGACACTGACATGTTTTTAAAGAGTGCAGTCTAGTTTTTTTGTAGTTTGTTGTTCCCTGCCTATTAGATTTAGGTTATGCATTTTAGGCTAGACTGTTTTATTAGTGGTATTGTGTCCTAAGGTCTTTACATCAGAGAGATTATGATATCAGTTTGTCACATTATTAGTGATATTAAGTTAACTTTGATCACTTGGATAAGTTACCACCTTTTCCTTTGTAGTTGAAAAGTAACTTGTAGGGAGAAACTTTGAGACCATGTAAATATCCTGTTCTTCATCAAAGTTTTACCCACTAATACACCACCCAGTGATTATTTTTGCCTGAATCACTGTAGCGACTGTGGAATGGCAATTTTTTTTTTTGTAAACACAAAATTGCTCTGCCTTTGAAAAACAGATCAGAATTCACCTACCATTAATCCCAGTGTGGGGTTTTTGAGTAAAGTGGAAGAAAGAAACTGAGAGAGGGGTGGGGGGGATGGGAGAGACTGAGTGCTCAGGGTGTTTTTCATTTTTAGAATACTAGAAATGAGAAGGACTATATGAATTTTCAGATTTTTTCTAGAAAGAGGAAAATCTTTTTCTAGGCAGAGGAAAAAAACACCTGTGATGGTGTTTGTTCCCTGTTGAGCCTCCCGAGGCGAGAAAAGCTGCTTAGAAGTGAAGTAATAGATCATGGACATGGTTAAAAAAATACACATTTTTACTGTTGAAATTATGGTCTTGTTTTGATTCATGTTGGCAAGCTTTACTAGTGATCAAGTTACTTACTCTCTCTGCACCTCAGTTTCCTCACTTGTAAAACCAGAATATTATTTCAGTAGTTCTGGAGTGAGGCCCAGGAATCCATCGTTTTCCCAGGCACGCCCCAGGAGATGCTGGTGGCAGCCCAGCTTTAGCGAACGGAAGTCTGCCTTCCACCTCGTGACTGTTGTAAATGCAGAGACCTGATCACGTCCTTTGCAGGAGGTAGGCCAGTTCCAGGGCCCCTTAACGTTTCTCAAACCCGAGCGTCTTCTATTAATTTTAAACGAGTTCAAACTGAACAACAGAACAACAACAATAACAACAAAACAATGAAGTCCTGTCAACATTAATTGAATAGAATGGGTGATTGTGTGTTGCTGAAATGAAATAGCCGCTTCTCACTGATGGCTTCTGGCCCAGATTGGAGCGCTGGGGGATGGCGTTTGGCGTGTTTCGACTGGTGGGTTCCTCACGATGACTCAGTTCTTCTGTCGCTTTCTGGTTGTTGTTATCCTTGAGAAACCTCCGTAAGTGTCAGTGTGGCTTGCTGTGATGCGACTTTGTCCTTCTGGGGCATTAATGTGTGGCACGTTGGTTTGTCTTATTTATTTACTTAGTTTGTGGTAACTATAGTAGTACAACTTAGGTATTTGGTTTCATGTAAACTCACTCAATTACATCTCGTAGCTCTCAACTCAGTTATTTGAAATGATAAAATAGACAATCCAGGAAATGAATACATTGAGAAAATTTAAGATATACTTTGAAATGAAAAGAAGAATGAGCCCTGTCCTTCTCCCACCTTCCCATCTCTCGCTCCTCTTTGAGGGAGACAGTCCGCCCGTGTTCCTGACGTGCCTTGGCTACTTTATATGTATATACAGTTGACCCTGGACCGACGTTGGGGTTTAGAGGCACTGACTCCTCCCCGCTCTGCAGTAGAAAATCTGTGTGTAACTTCTGAGTGCCACAGAACATAACTTCTCATAGCCTACTAGAGGAAGCCTTACTAATCACGTGAATAGTTGATTATCATATATTTTGTATGATACATGTGCCATACACTGTATTCTTATAAGAAAGTCAGCTAGAAAAAAGAAAATGTTATGAAGAAAGTCATAGGGAAGAGAAAATGCATTTGCATTACTGCACTGTAACAAATCTGCGTATAAAAGTGGGCCTGCATGTTTTACACCTGTGTCCTTCAAGGATCAACTGTAGTCCATCCTTCCGGCAAGAGTAAATGGAAGGGCTGTGCTTTTCATCATTTTGTTTGCAGTGCCTAGAACAGGTCCCGACTCTGCACCTTATTCATTGAATTAGTGGTTTTCTTCATTTAGAAGACAGGGGGAAATATTTTAAAAATCAGGTGAAGAAGAATTTAAATTTTTGTTTATTTATTTTTAAATATTTATCTTGAGAGAGAGGGAGAGGATGTGAGATCACGTGTCAGCAGGGAAGGGGCAGAGTGAGAATCCCACGCATGCTCCTCACTGTCAGTGCAGAGCCCAGTGTGGGGCTCGATCTCATGAACTGTGAGATCATGGCCCGAGCTGAAATCAAGAGTCGGACACTCTACTGACTGAGCCACCCAGGTGCCCCAAGAGGGACTTTTTTTAAAAAAGGAGTACATAAAATGCGACGAATGAGACCATCAACACAAAGTATAGCATTAATACAGTCAAGGGGAAGATTAGCCAAAAAAACCTGATGTGCATGTATGTGTATTAGGTTTTTTTTGTTTTTTTGTTTTTAAGAAAGAAGGGACTGTTGGGTGTTTTTTCCACTGTGTTTTCTACCTCTCACGAAAATGAGAGTGGTGTGGAGCCCAGAGGGTATTCCTGGCTATGGTTTTAGTAATTAGGTATCGGTATGTGATAAACAAAAAAACAAAAAATTTTTTGTTCTAAATATGTATTTCCTTCCCTGTGGGAATTCTTAACGGGCTTGTAGAACTCCTACAGCATATGCCTTGTAAACGTGTGCATTGTCAGTTTTTCAGCTAACGTGACATGAGGCTGTTTTGTTAGGTTTCATTTATTCGAATGCTGGGTGTTCTCTCCTTTGAATCTGTCTTAGAGAGGACCTTGTCATGCTGTTACAACAGGAAAGTGGGGGTGGTGTTGGTTATGGGGCTGCTGCCGCCCTTGGTCTCAGCCTCTTGACAAGTGACGGTTCTCCTTGATGGCTGAGTGAATGGGGGGGGATGCTGCTGTACTGCCCCAGGGCCTTGTAACAATTTAGTTTGGATGGAAAAGCAGAAGGACCTCAAAAGACAGAGGTACAGTGCCTTTGGTGTCAGCAGCAGGCGTGTGTGGGGACCTTGGGCCCGGAACCCTTGGGATTAGTAAGGTGCCTCGATCCAAAGGATTGTGGAGGAACACCATGGAATTGCATCCAAAGACAAATTAGTGGCAACGGCTGACCGCAGTGCGTCCTCTCGCACTCTCGGTGAAAGGTGGAGCTCATTGGACAATAAAAAATGGAAATTGAATGACGTTAGTGGAGTTTAAGGGCAGTGTAACCGGAGTGCAGACCATTCTGTGAGGGATGAGAGCAGTTTGATTTGTACTTGTACCAGAGACCATTCGCTTGATTTCAGTCAGAGAGGTTTTTTTTGTCTCAAATATATTTTTAGTATATAAAGATTCAGGAATACTCTTAAATCAACATTACCACCAAATTTAATATTTGGTTAATTTGGTTTTTGAAAGTTTAGGGTTAATTTGGTTTTTGAAAGATTCCCATGTTGGAATGGGGAAATAATAGTGGTTGATATGTATACAGCTTCCCCTGGTTTTTCCTTTCGTTAGTAGCGTCTTCTTGGATATATTAAAAATGTCCACAGATGTCCAGAGATTGGCACACTTACCATAGTGATTGAATGTCAATCTGCTCTTAAGATATTGAGCAGATTTGTTAACAAACAAGATGGGAATGCACAAAGATGTCTGATGCATTGTTAAAATTCTTTAAAAGAAAAGCAGCTGGCAAATGGTAATTGACAGCTATGTTTCTCATCTGTAGAACTTGAAATGCTGCTATGGTTACTGTTGGTTAAGGAGGGAAGACACGTCCATGAGACCAGGGCTTCTTTAGAAACCGATGAAGAATGACAAAGAATCCAAGGTGACAGTTTAAGGATTGCATGACAGGAAAGGCACTGTGATTAAATTCCCTGATGTTGTCACTGAGCTGTAAGGCTGAAGATAACGCGCTCTCCTTCTGCTGAAAACAAGAATCGATACCCACTCCTTGATGGGCTAAATTATTAAAAAGAGCCCTTCTTGCAGCGTTTCATTATCTGGGATTTGCCTCAGCTGGTGATTTGTTGGCAGCATAGGGAGATTTGGTAGGCATTTTGTATGACAATTATTCAGTCGGCCGGTGGAGCCCTTTGGATGATTCCCTTCCACTTAACAATGCTCTTGAATAGATGTGTGATTTCCTTTTGCCTAAGTGACTCTGTATCTTTTGGAGTTATTAAACAGAGTGTTGGCCACACACGCACACTTTCTTTTTTAATTTTGTTCTTTGTTTGTTTTCTCTTTTGTAGCTGTGGGTGGGTTGTTTAACAGATTTTAGTGATATCCTTAGCAAACATCAGTTGCATTTGGCATATTACATCAACCTGACACATTGGCTAATACATGCTGAGTTTTATATTCTTCCCTTAGGGGGAACATTCTACAAGAAATTGACTTCATTTTTATTAATTAATTTTTTGGCGTAGCTTTTTTTTTAACATTTATTCATTTTTGAGACACAGAGAGACAGAGCGTGAGTGGGGGAGAGGCAGAGAGAGAGAGAGAGAGAGAGAGAGAGAGAGAGAGAGAATTTGAAGCAGGCTCCAGGCTCTGAGTTGTCAGCACAGAGCCCGATATGGGGCTCGAACTCATGAGCCGGGAGATCATGACCTGAGCCAAAGGGGGATGTTTAACCGACTGAGCCACCCAGGCGCCCCAGGCATAACTTTTAAGGAGGGATGGTGGTGGTGTTAATTTGTTAGGTAACTGATGTGATTTTTTCAGCCAACCAATTGAGAAAGAAAGTAACCTCATCGGGTGAGCTTCAGGGAGAGAAAAAAGAAACCAGCACCCGGCTCTGTCAGTGTTGGTAGTGTAACTGGTCCCAGTCTAATACAAAGGCTAGGGATGACGAGAAGGAAGAGCTTTTGGGGGCAGCCCTTTGCCATTATCCACCAGCCCGGGAGGAGTTCTACGGGAGGCGGTGTCACGTGGAAGGAAGCATAATTGGACTTCTCCATTGGACTGGCACAGTTGGAATCTTCTGGGTGAAGTTTGAAGCCTTCTGCCCTTCTCCGGTCTGTCTGAGGGGGGATCAGATTCCGCTTCAGCGTTTTAACATTGGTGGTGTGACATATTTATTTTCTTATGGTAGAGACAGTACTGTTTATAAAAGAATTTTTTGATTCAGCCTCAGGAAGAGGATGGTCAGCCGGACAAAGCCGTGTTAAGAGATGTCGGTCCCTGTGGTGGAGCCATGAGGTGAGGCTAGAGAAAAGTGTAAGATCGCATTTCTGCATCCCTGGAAAACTGATCAGATTTAACAAATCCTTTTATCTAGTAGGAGGAGAGAGGGTTGAGAGGGAAGGGAGAGGAGTGAAGTAAGGGTGGAAAGAGGGAGGGCTTCGCACACTGTACGGTTGGCTTCAGTAACGGCATTGGAAGTGGCTTATGTGGATGGAATCCGGCCACGGGCGGGGGAGGGGGGTGCCCGGCTGCCACGGAGACTCTGGTGTGGGAGAGCTCCCCTGGGAGACGTGAGTGCCAGGCGGGTTCCAGTGTCAGAGAGAATCTGTGGGGAGAGATGCTGTGCATTGTTTCCGGTTCCCCTGACCAGATTCATGCCCCCGCCCTTCCTCTCTCAGTCATTTTGGTTGAAAGAGTAAGTAAAGGACGTGGGTGGTGGTCTGTCCAGGAGAGAGAGGCAGCATTCCACCAGGCTGATCGGCCGTGTGCACTTTGTAATCCCAGCCAAGGAGTCTTTCGAATGCACACTTGTGTAATGTCACAGCGATCTGGAGAACGCAACCTGAGTTTTCCACTTGTGTTACGCTGCTTTGAATGCAGTGGGAACTCGTCTGAGTATTGCTGTATCTGAAAGAGATGTATCGCCCTTTTGTTTCGGGGGGAAGGGCCGAGGACTGAGACCTAGACAACCTTTGGTCTTCTTTCTTCCTTTGGATGAAATGATGCCTTCCTGCTGTTTCTGGAGGAAATAGAATTATCTAACAGTGACGGTGACTGCTGAGTATCAGGCAGCTTGTTGAGCAGAGGAATGGCTTCTTTTAGAAGGTGGGCTAGGAAACTGCCAGAAGGACTGATCATTAAAAAAAAGATCCAGTGAGATGTTTATTTACAAAATAACAGTGAAACTCCCCTGCTTTACAGACTTGATTACTGTCCGGGCCAAATTAGGTCGCCCGTACGTGCACTTTAATCTGTCACGTGCCCTGAATGTGGCTTAGAAAAACCATGCTGCAGACGCCGTTCCTTCCCCCCCTCAGTAGCCACGTGACCGTGGTACCGCAGGCCAAATTCCTTTGTATCTAAATCTTTTTTTAGTCATGGAATCTTAACACATGGATTTTTATGATTAACCAGTTTTCTAGTCCTGTGTAGTTTTTCTTCCTGTTGGTTTAGCTATCTACCTGCTTGGGTTACCATTTTAGAGATCTAGTTTACCAAGAAGCAACATGAATTTCTTTGAGAATCCAAAGGCCTGTTTAACAATTAGCATCAGTGCAAATGAAATGGTTAAGCACTTGCTACTTTAACTCCCAAAGGAAACAATGCGAACTGAAACCCAGTGAAAGTTCCCTTTTAACTGGAGCATGCCCTGGGCGTCTGTCATGTTTAATAATACTTTTGACCTTGGGGAGTATTGAACTTGGAATCTCTCTCAGGTGATTTTGAGCGGCATTGTCACACACTCTGTGTCAGCATTGTTTCCAAAGATACATCACACCAGACCACAGATCTCTGTAGTTTATTTATTAGAGAAATTTGTTTTATCGCTCAAATTGAGTTTTTTTTTTCTATAGGGAAGATAAATTAACAGTGTGGGCCACTAGATTTCTGAGTCACAGGCTGTTTTGTGTTTGGCATACTGGTTGGAGACGATCTGTGTTTGGGTCAGCTTTTTTTCTAGGCAAATCTTACAGACACAAAGGCGTTTATGAAATTTAGGCTCAATTCTCACCAATTACCAGAGAAGTGCCGTGTTATTTTTTGCTGCTACTGTGCAGGTAACTGATTAGTTAACATTATTACTTATTGACAGATGGTTTTTGCACCCAGGAGTGGTAAACTTTTTCTGTAAAAGGCCAGATAGTGAGTGTCTTCTCTGTGGCACCTACTCACCTTGGTCAGAGACGATATGTGACAGCATGGCTGGTTCCAGTGAAACTTTACTTACAGAAATAGATGGTGGGATATATATCGCCTGTGGGGCTGTAGTTTGCTGACTAGCACAAACTCTAGAGGATTATTTCCCTGAAAGTGTCACTCCAAAGCACCCTTTCCTTCTTCCCTTGGCCTCATGCCTCTGAGAGAGTTGTGTGGTTGGTAGAGTTAGTGGGGAATTTTTCCTTTTTGCATTACTTTGAGCTGGTTGAGTATTTTATGTATTTATATCTACAGCTGTGCCTGCCTTCCCTCCCCCCCCCCCCCCCCCCCCCCACAACCCATTCCCCTCCCCGCATAGTTTTTGTATAGCCAGCTGACAGGTAGGTATTTGTTGGGAGAACTCATTCTCACTAATGACCCTTGAGGACTTTTACAGTATGTTTGGATTTACATACAGGAGGAATTAAATGGTGGGGTTTTTTAGTTTATTTTTTTTCTTTGTAAGTTAGCTTATATCTGTAGAGAAAATTTGAAAGGTTAGATATGCATAACAATACATTAAAGTTTGTGTTCTAATTTTCCATGTGGGTCTTTTTTTTTTTTTTTTTTTTTATGCTGCAACACAATATTCAGGACAACAGAATAGCCTTTTAAAAAATGTTTTTATGAAAAGTATGACTTTTCTGTTTAATTTAGCCTTTAACAGATATATATTGATATGGGCAAATACTTCAGTGTTTGTTACTGATGAAATAAAACATTTGATACCCACAGAGGCAAAGAAAACTTGTCCAAATAAAAATTAGACCAGTCACAGAAGATGAGGCCGATGAACCATCAGCTTTTTATTAATACACTTTTGCTCACAGGGCATCCTGGGAACTGAAGTGGGGTGGCACCTTGCCAGGCTTCTTCACCATTGAAAGAACAGTACAGAACTCCTCTGACACTGGTGCTTAGAAGTCTTTATACTGAAGGACAGTGTTATTGTTAGCAAGACAGTATTATCCAAACAATTTTTAAAGAAACAGTATTGGTTACTGACAGATTCTGTTTGTATCCAGATAGAGTATGAATGTTTCAGATTTTATTTGAGAGGAGGGTTTGAGGGTTTATGTCCTAACCTAAAGTAATGTGATCTGTATTATTGGCTCTTAGTTTAGTTGGTGCATTTCTGGCTAAGTTATTATAAAATTGTCTCTGGTTTCTGCCCGTTTATGTCCTTTCCCCAAATGCTTTGTGTAGTTTACTACTGTAAAATGTCATACACTCTCACTGCAGTCATTAAATCCAATTTTCTTTTCGCTAGTTGACCAAACAAAAGAGTTAGTGGGGGAATTGCTTTGTCCCTTTCCTGTATTATTTTGAGCTCATGTATCTTTATACCCCGTGGCTTACACACATTATGTAATTCATTGTGGGTATATACCCCTGGTCATTTATATTTTATTTTACTGTGATTATGATTAAGTAATTTCACCTCCCTGAGAGGTAGAGTGCTCTTGTGGAAAAAATGCCTAGCTGGCTTCTGTTTTCAGTTCTTACTGTCAAAACTTCCTGGCTGTGTTACTTTAGGAAAGCTGTTTAATCTTTTAGGATATTAGTTGCCATCTATCTGTCATATCAAGATAATACTTGTCCTGCTTACCAACAGGATTATTCTCGTGAGAATAGAAAGAGGTAATTTAGTGCTTTGAAAATTTTACAGTGGTCTACACATGGAGGAGATCAGTTGTTATCAGGATACACTAGATATAAGAAACACCTAAGTCACAGTGGTAACAAGTCTATATTCTCATATAAAATGAGGTGTTTTCCAGGGTGTGCCATCCAAGGTTGGTAGAGTGACCATGATCTTCAGGTGTCTAGTTTCCTGCCATCTGGTCCATTATCCTTAGTGCATGGTTTCCATTCTCAGGGTCTCCTGTAGTCGCAGATGGCCGTTGGAGCCACAGCCATATCACCTCCATGTTCTAGGTCAGTGTTATTCAAATCATGGCCCCGGGAATGAACCATTTGTTACTAGTCTACCATGTGGTAAGTATAGAAACAGAAAGTAACCATTTAGAAATTTTTGTAGCTGTTTGACAGTTCCTGCAGAGTCTTATTTGTGTTTTATTAAAAAATAATAATTAAAAAAAAGTATTGCTCTGCAGCGGATTGGGGGCAGGTGGTTCTCCACCACAGCCTGGCAGCTGAAGGAGGAGGGCACAGAGGCAAAAGCTAAGGTTGTCCATTCCAGAATGTCTCTAGCAGCCCCCATCTAACAACTTCAGTTTACACAGATCTTCCAGACTCCCAGATCTTCCAGGGAGTCTGGACTTGCTTTGGCCGTGTGCCAGTGATGGAAGGGCTCTGTTACTAAGGGAAATGGGAGAATGGCAGTAGAGAAGGCCACCAGCATTCTGTGCCCCAGTTGGACAGGTCTAAAACCTCAGAGCCATTCGGCACAGAATCAGATTCACAGAGCCTGTGCAATTCTTAGAGGTAATGACCCCAGGGCAGCAGCCACTTCGAGTCACTGCATGTCTCAGATGGGAAAACATACTGAGAAGGTCGAAAGCAGAGTAAAAATGATGTGAGAGATTATATAGTTACCTTTCATAGGAAAGGACATTTTTACGGGTGCCTGGGTGGCTCAGTCAGTTAAGCGTCAGACTTCGGCTCAGGTCACCATCTCACAGCTTGTGGGTTCAAGCCCTGCGCCGGGCTCTGTGCTGACGGCTCGGAGCCTGGAGCCTGCTTCGGATTCTGTGTCTCCCTCTCTCTCTCTCTCTGCCCCTCCCCTGCTCATGCTCTCTCTGTCAAAAAGTGAATAGAAACATTAAAAAAAAATTTTTTTAAAGAAAACATTTTTTTTTTTTTTTTTTTTTTTTTTTTTTTTTTTTTTTTTTATTTATTTTTGGGACAGAGAGAGACAGAGCATGAACGGGGGAGGGGCAGAGAGAGAGGGAGACACAGAATCGGAAACAGGCTCCAGGCTCCGAGCCATCAGCCCAGAGCCTGACGCGGGGCTCGAACTCACGGACCGCGAGATCGTGACCTGGCTGAAGTCGGACGCTTAACCGACTGCGCCACCCAGGCGCCCCAAAGAAAACATTTTTAACAGATTTTACATTTATTTATATTTTCATAACTTGAAGTAAATTTGTGAATTTAGTTACAGTTCCTCATTTTAAACCAAGACGGATTGTCTTCATGCAAATATGATTAAGTGTGATTCTCTTAGGATATGTTATAGAAGCAGAGGCGTGCCCGGCTGACTCAGTCAGCAGAGTGTGTGTCTCTTGATCTCGGGGTTGTGAGTTCAAGCCCCACACTGTACGTGTAGAGCCTACTTTAAAAAAATGGTACGGAAGTGGAGCTCTTTGCAAAGATGACTTTTAAAAGGTACCTTTTGTTGTTTTGGAATTGGCATGATCCTCTTTGGTATGTCGTGTGTAAATGCATGCAGTGTTTACGTTATAGGGAGGTTTTTAAGAGAGAGGGTTATAAGGATGAAGTGGTTGGTGATTTAATTGAATTTTGTGTTTTCAAATCTTAGTTTTGTTGTTTCACCAGCATTGGAAGTATGGTAAAATGTCTTCACGTGGGCATTGCAAATGGTTTTTCCCTGCTTTTGCTAAAAGTCTTTGGTTTCCTTCTCATGTGTTAAGCCAGTGTGTATTAAACCTTTTTATTATGTAGCATTTGTTACTAGGCATCTTTATAGGAAGGGATTAAGAATGATGGCTGCATCTTTAAGGGGAAAATCCAAGTTCTTACCTTCAGCATGTGCAAATGTTTGTGGGAGGCACAGGGCACGGGTAGATGTCTTTAAAGTAGCTAGAAAGCATCGTATTTGCTAAAGTGTATGTGCGTTAGAGAGGAGCCACAAATGATTGAACCCGCCTGTTGCTAAGGTAAGGTAGGAAGCGTCTCTTGAACCGATGGCTTCAGGGTTGACTTTTAGAGATAAGGGCGGTGGAGGGGAGAGAAGGGTGCGTTCTAGACCCAGAGATCTTGCCGCTGACTGCTTGTTGGTTCAGCGTGGTGTTTGTCCTCTTTAGTTGTCATGAAACGGATGAATCTTAGTCCCAGTGACTGGCTTTGGAATGTGGGAAGACTGTGGGCCGTGTCCGTGAACTGGGCTTACCTAGGCAGTTTTGCAAGGAAAACAGATTGGCATTTTATTTTTTCCTCTCGCTCAGCGAGGATAGTGCTGATGTGAGAAAACCCACCTTGGCCACAAGTGGTCAGTGGCTGCTGATCGGGTCAGGACTCGTCTCGCTCTTCGACCGTCTTTCTCTTGACCGTTCCGTTTGAAGACTCCAGGGGCCTTTCCGTCTTGTTTGATCCCAGAAAAGCCTCTTCACGAAAAGTTGTTCGTAGAGAAAGCCTTGCTGTATCTGCCAGCACAGGTGGCTTGATCTTTACTTTCTTGCCGCCCAGTGGAAGTTGGTACAGGATGTAGTGCATCTGATGACGGCTCCACAGGGCTCTCTTGCCGCCTTTTCTTCAGAGTCTCAGTTGGAAGAGGTCTGCCGGTTTTCTCCTTTATAGCGAGCAAACATTTGGGAAGCTCACGTTCGGTTCTTAGCGTCTGAAATAGTTGAATAACTTTCCGTTGCTCCGGATACTGACAGAACGATGCAGTTGAGTCAGGATAGTTTGGAGACTAATTGGTTGGCAGCTCTTCTACTCAGCAGCTCTTTAACTGTTTCTAGAGAAAGAGACTGCTAGAGGATTCTGGGTGAGCCCAGGCATGTGGTCAGTGGCCAGGGAAACAGCAGCCGTGAATCGGTGTGGCTGAGGAGGCTGCAGGAGTGGGAGGTCAGGTCGAGTGGAGGAGGAAATGCAATTCGCGGACTAGAGTTTCCAGATGAGCAGATTAGCAGTGTGTTTACGCCCCCGCTGCCTGGAAGCATTGCCTTTGTATTTCTTTTCTAAGTGTGAATTAAGTAAGATTAGAAAATCTCAGGTTTCACTTCGGAAAGCTTAAAGGCATGGTTTATGTTATTTTTCCAGCAGTATTAGAATCAGAATAGCAAGTCGATTACCTTGGCCTCTGAGTCAATACTACCTATAGGCTGCAAAGTGGGTCACGTTTCCCCCTCTGTTTTCAGGGATTCTCTGACTTTCTGCTTAATTCTGTACAGTTTCAAGAAATTTATTTCATGAGTTTATTTACCAGCCTAAATGGATTTTAAATGTTTGGAGGGAACAAAGCTGTGTTTTGAATGTTTTGGGCATTCTCTATGGTCCCTGGTACTGTTTCATGTAGATTGTAGGCTCTTTGTTTCTGGATTTGGTGGATTTCCTGTGTATCTCCCGGTGACTGGCTGGCTTCTCATCCTTCAGGTCCCAACCAGATGTCACCTCCTCTGGAAGGTTTTTCTGACTACCATGGTCCCATCCTGTTTCATCCTAAGTCTTTTTTAATTTGAGAGAGAGAGAGGGAGAGAGCGAGCAGGGGAGAGGGGCAGAGGGAGAGAGAGAATCTTTCTCTTTCTCTCTCTCTCTCTGTCTTTTTTTTCTGAGAGAGAGAGAGAGAGAGAGAGAGAGAGAGAGAGAGAGAAAGCACAAGTGTGGGAGAGGGGCAGAGAGAGCAAGGATCTTAAGCAGGCTCCACGCTCAGCACAAAGCCTGATCAGGGCCCAGGATCAGGGCTCAATCCCACGATCCTGGGATCTTGACCTGAGCTGAAATCAAGAGTCTGACGCTTAACTGAGCCACCCAGGTGCGCCTCATCCTTGGTCATTTTTAAAGATAATTGCCCATTCTTAATGTCTTTATTGTTTTTATGACACTGATCATCATCCGAAATCCGCTGGTGGTTTACTTGTTACTGGTTTTCCTTTTCCCGAAGGGATAGGACTTGGGCAAGGGTAACCCACAGTGGTGGTTTTTGAGCTGGTCCTCGAAGGATTGGAAGGATTTGGACTGGAAAGCTCTGGTTACCAAGCTTTAGCTGAAGCGTTTTTAGACAAAGGATAGAGGCAGGATATTTTTGTTGACTATCGGAGTCTAGTTTGGTTTGGTGATGGCCGTGGTTGATGATCGAACTGGAGAGATATGCTGAGCTCTGAAAGCCAGGCTGAGAGACTGGGTTTCATTTGTCAGACGGTGGGAAACCATGGATGGTTTTTAGCAGATGAGTGCATGATCAGAACTGTGCTTTAAGAAAATTAGAAAGAACTCACTGGAAAGCTGCTAAAATATAAAATAGTTCAGATGAACCAAAATGAGGCCTGGTCTTGGATGCTCTTAGTCACAGATGGAGGTGGGGGAGGTACCTTGAAGTTACTAAGCAGATTTATCTGCTGTGCAGTGAAAACAAATGTCCACGCTGCCTATCAGTTCACTTTCGGGTAGGGGACACTCAGAAATCAGTGCCTATAATTTGAGATACGTATCATATTGCACTGAGGACTTCGTGTAGTGTTTCGGGGAAGGGTAGGTAGAAATGATTCTGTTTTTGTAGATTTTGCATGGAGGCTCACAGAAGCTCAGTGATTTTCCTAACGTCCTGTAATATGTTGACAGCCAGATTTTGAACCTAAGTCTCTGTAATTTTAAATCCGATGCTTTTCTCCTATAAAATAGGCTGTAGAGGACAGATGAGAAAGACACTGTAGTCAGGATGTCCAGGATTCTCCAGTCATTGCCTAGTTAGTTGTGTGAGGGAAGATGAGGAATTTTTTAATGAAGTGGTTTGAGACCCAAAGCCTGGGAAGGGTTTGTTCCATCCAGAGAAGCCGTGGCAGTTGTTAGGAATGCAATGAAATAATTTAGTGCTGTTTCTCTCGTTGGTTTTGTTTTACTTGTTTATATTTCACAATTGTTCTTAAATTTTAGTTTCCTGGCCTGTATTCTTAATTTAAGGACGTCAGTCTGCTCGACTAGACTACAAAAAGATTGTCTATTGCATGCAAAGCTGTTCCTTCCTTTTGTAGAATCCTGTGACAATTGCAGCTGCTTTCTTTTTTTTTTCTTTCTTTTTTTTTTTTAATTTTTTTTAACTTTTATTTATTTTTGAGACAGAGAGAGACAGAGTGTGAACAGGGGAGGGGCAGAGAGAGAGGGAGACACAGAATCTGAAACAGGCTCCAGGCTCTGAGCTGTCAGCACAGAGCCCGACGCGGGGCTCGAACTCACAGACCGTGAGATCATGACCTGAGCCAAAGTCGGACGCTTAACCGACCGAGCCACCCAGGCGCTCCGCAGCTGCTTTCTTATACTGTGTCCTTATTTTCTTACATTTTCTAATTTAGTTCTTTTGGTTTGCTTTCTGTTTTGTCTTTTAGCTAGCAACCACGTAATTATGAAATGTGTGAATTTGTGGACATTTGTAAAGTACATCTTTTATCTCTGAGCAGAATGTAACTGCGGCATCCGGTCTCCAGCTGAACTGTTTGAGGCCTGGAGTTCACTCCCCTTTCTCATGAGGAGACTTCTCCCTTAGGTGTGCTCTTCTTCCCCCAGTCTCCCTCACTGGTTACCAGAACCTTTTCTTACAAAGAATACAGGTGAGGGGTGTTGTTAATGTTTTCTTTAAAAAAAAAAAAAAAGGGTGTGTGTGTGTGTGTGTGTGTGTGTGTGTGTGTGTGTGTATCCTTCTTGTAAAGTACAAATAGAAACAACCATACAAAGCATATATGCAGCCTAATGAATCATTTTCATGTGGAAATCCCTTCCAGGTCAAGAAGTAAGGCTTTGCCAGCCATCTCTTGAGTTCTGCAACGGCAGTCCCCTCCTTCCCTGCAAAATCAACCACAGCTCTGACTTTTAAATTTTTTAAAATATTTATTATTATTATTATTTTGTTTTTGAGAGGGAGAGTGAGAACGGCAGAGCACAAGTGGGGGGTGGGCAGACCGAGAGGGAGACACTGAATCTGAAGCAGGCTCCAGGCTCTGAGCTGTCAGCACAGAGCCTGATGCGGGGCTCAAACGCCAAATGTGACATCACGACCTGAGCCAAAATAAGACGCCCAACCAACTGAGCCACCCAGGTACCCCCACAGCTCTGACTTTTAAAGTAGTTATCTGTGGGGGCACCTGGGTGGCTCAGTTGGTTAAGCCTCTGACTTCAGCTCAGGTCATGATCTCATGGTTCACGAGTTTGAGCCCCGCATCTGGCTCTGTGTTGACAGGGTTGGAGCCTGCTTGGAATTCTCTGTTTTTCTGCCCCTCCCTCCTCCTGCCTCTCTCTCTCAAAATAAATAAATAAATAAATAAATAAATAAATAAATAAACAAACAAACTTAAAAAAAAAAAAAAAGGTAGTTATTTATTTTCTTTTATAGTTTTATCTCCCAAGTGTGGCTCTCTGGGCACTAAAGTTTAGTTTTGCCTCTGTATGTCTTTTAAGTCTAATTACAGTCTTTAGATTTCCTCCTCATCATCCCTTTATTTTCGTAACACTTTATTTATTGACAAATCCAAGTCATTTGGCCTAGAGATTTCCCCACAGTCTGGATGGTATTGATTGCACAGTGCCGTTAAAGATGTGCCTCTGTCCTCCGTGTTTCCTACGCAGTGGTAGCTGCATCCCGAGGTCTGGTCAGACTTGGGGCTGATTCAGTTGGGCAGGTTTACAGATGGTGTAATGCTTCCACCAGTTACACATTACATCTGGCTTTTGTTCATTTTCGATTCTCTTACCTATATCTGGTAGTTCCCCGGGAGCTGCAAAATTGTGAGATTCTGATTTTATCATTTTGTTTTCATTTGTTAGCTAGAACATAATTGTATATGGCAGTGCTTCCTGGCATCTGTTCGGTTGCCCAGTTGTGCAGTTTATATCAGAAAGGCAAGATAAGGGCTTGATATTTTTCTTTACCCAATTTTCAAATAATGCATTAGGTACCCTTAAGCCCTTTTTTTTTTTTTTTTTTTTTTAATGTTTATTTATTTTTTGAGAGAGAGAGACAGAGAGTGAGTGGTGGAGGAGCAGAGAGAGGGGGGCACAGAGGATCCCAAGCGAGCTCTGCACTGACAGCAGCGAGCCTGATGTGGGGCTCAAAGTCACAAACCACGAGGTCATGACCCCACCTGAAGCTAGATGCCCAACCACTGAGCCGCCCAGGCGCCCCGCCTTCGACCTGTTTTGGCCGGTTTCAGATCATTGCGGTTCCTGATCCTTACTGAGGCCCGATTCCTGCATCCTGGCTACTGGGAGCCTCCTGCAGTGGCTTCTGAGTGCCTTGGTACGACCCCCCCTGGCCTACTCGTGTCCTGGTGTCTGTGTGTCTAGGTGCTCTGTCCTTGTCTCGTACGGTTTCCACAGCAGATCCGGGATCAGCATTTCTTCTAGAACCCAAGGAGTTTCTTTTCATGAGAAGTGATTTTTAAGAGCATAGTCTGGGCCATTGAGGTCTCATTGTTACCAGGTTGGTCATTATTTCTGGATATTTTGATTTATGTATTATGTGAAAATTTCTAAAACTTCAGTGGACAGACTGGGAAATATCCATTATGTCTCATAAATCATACAATATTTTAAACTCAGATTCAGGATAATAGAGTTTTTATTTAGCCTCATCTTTATTCCATCTGTATCTGCTTTCTTTCATACAGAGGTGCCTGATTCTCAGGGACACAGAATCTCCCACATTGTTTTATCTCACCTTACCCCTACAGTAGTCTCAGAGTGACAGTATTTTTTTTCATGTTTATTTTTATTTTTGAGAGAGAGAGAGAGAGAGCGCGCAAGCCGGGGAGGGGCAGAGAGAGAGGGAGACACAGAATCTGAAGCCGGCACCAGGCTCTAAGCTGTCAGCACAGAGCCCGACGTTGGGCTCGAGCTCATGAACCGTGAGATCATGACCTGAGCGGAAGTCGGACACGTAACTGACTGAGCCACCCAGGCACCCCTCAGAGTGACAGTATTAATACTGCCACCACCAGTTACGGTAACTGAAAAAGAGTTTTTTAAAAAAGCTTTGCACTCTCCTTATGAGATTTGGATTCTGTTGTTTCATTTTCATTTCTTAGCCATAATAATTTTATATGTTCTTTCCCTATGTTTTTATTAAATAATTTTTTTCATGTTTATTTACTTTTGAGACAGAGTGCGTGCGCTCGCGTGTGCGGAGTGGGGGGAGGGGCAGAGAGAGGAGAGCACAGAGGATCCTAAGTGGGCTCTGTGCTGTCAGTGGAGAGCCTGATGAGGGGCTCGAACTCATGAACCATGAGCTGAAGTTGGACGCTCTACCAGCTGAGCTCCACCCCCGTCCCCACCCCACCCCATCCCCGACCATGTTTTAAATAATGGAGTTTGTCTGCATTTTCCAAGTGTCTGTATATATTTAATCTTCACCATTAGTCCTGCTCTAGATGTCTCTCTAGTCATGTTAGTTTTCTGAGTTTGTTTTCTAGTAGAATCCTTAGAAAGGGCTTATAGGAACACTATTTCCTGACCTCTTCAGTGCTTCGAACAGATTGATTGTGCTCTTATACGTGAAGGTCAGATTTGCTGGCTCATGTTTCTTTTTTTAAATTGAGGTGTAGTTGGCACACACCATTAGTTTCAGGTATCAACACGATTCAGTGTTTGTATGTGGTGCAGAATCATCAGCGTAGTAAATCTGTACCCATCACCGCACGCAGTTACGGAATTTGTTTTTCTCGTGATGAGAACTTACCTACTCTTTTAGCAGCTTCCAGATTTTCACCATGCTATGGTTAACTATAGCTGCCACATCATGTTTTACCTCTTGAGTTCCTTAAATATCATTGCTGTCAAAGTATTGATAATCTCATTGTCTTTCTCATCACTCACATACCCTTTTTGCCTGGATGACTGAAGAATGTTTTTGTTTCATTTAAAATCCAGTAATTTCAGTGTACAATATATCTTCATGTTGGTTTTCTGGACCAGTGTGCTCTTGAAGTAGGAAGTTTCAAATCTTTTAATTCAGGAGAATTTTTTTTGGATTATAGTTTTTAGTATTTGTTCTTACACTGAAATTCGGTTTTCTTTTTCAGAAGCTCCTGTATCTGTATGCTCGTTGTTCCTTGCCTGTCTTTAGTATTTGCTACTTTCTCCCGAATCCATTTTAGAGTTTTTCTTTCTTTTTCTTTTTCTTCTTCTTTGTTTCTTTTTTTCTTTTTTTACTTTTAAAAGTCTTCTTTTCACTTTATCCTAAGGCATTGGTGGCTATGTCTGTTCACTCGTTTCCCTTTTGTCTTAGCCTTCATTTTTTACATAACGTGTCTAACATTTTGTTTCTGTATTTTCGTGGTTCTGATTGAAGTTGCTCCATAATATCTTGATTATTTTTTAAATCTTTATTGACTTATTTTGTGAGAGAGAGAGGGAGAGGGCACACGCTAGTGCAGGTGGGGAAGGGGCAGAGAGCGAGGGAGAGACAGAATCCCAGCAGGCTCTGTGCTGTCAGCTCACGAACCATGAGATCAAGACCTGAGACAAAATCAAGAGTTGGACACTTAACTGACTGAGCCACCCAGGTGCCCCTCTTGTTTACTGGTTTGAAACTTGCTTTGAAACTGCACGTTACGCTTTTGGCGGGTGTATTGTGCCGTGCACGTGCGTACATTTTTTCCTGTGCTTTCATTGACTGACTCTGGGGATGCTGTTCAGCTCCGTCTTTTTTTCTTAGTAACATTGTATGAAGTTAAGCCTCAGTACTTTTCCTTTGTTTATTTTTATGAAGAGTTAATTGTCACGAGTTTTCCGAAGGAGGTGAGGCTCGATGGAATTTCTTTTAACTTCACAGAACTGCCTCTTCTGTTGTCCCAAAGTGGTAATATATGGCGACTTGCATTCTGTGATTTTTCTGACTTTTGTTCATTTCACTTTCATTTAGCTCTTCTTTTCCCTTTGCTCTCTTGCTTCTGTTCTGCTCAATTTGTGATTGTTCCATTCCCTGTAGCTTCTCCTCTGTTATGGCTCCTTGTCTTGGAAGGGAGCTATGGTGAGTTTTTCTGAGTTCAGAAGTGGTTAGCCTTCTTCGCCTTCTCTGGCCTCTTTGTACTAACTTGCTGCCCATGTAGTCAGAACCCTTGTGGCCTCCAGTGCTGTTACCACATTGGTCTACCTTATTGCCTTTCAGCTGTTTCGAAATCTTCCTAATGTTAGGTATGCCAGATACCCCGTTCCTTCTCGGTTTCTTTCTCTCCCACAGATGCTGATCACCACGGGTCTTAGGGCTGTTGGTGGTTTATGCCCCCTGGTTTGTGAAGATACCTTGTTTCCTCATTTTGTTGTGTTATCACTGGGAGTTTGATTTGACTCTCTAGTTGATCTGATTCTACGTGGGGATCTAGGAAGATTTATAAACGATGCTGCCATTCTCCCAGAATTCCTGGTATGTTAGTTACTGAAATGATTTTCTGCTAAGCCCCAGGACCACAAACTCATGAATTCTTAAATTGTGACCTGCTGTTTGTCATGACTGCCACTGTTCTTGTATAAACCTTGAGGGAGGGATAGGTACAGAAGATAAGACCCTATAAAACTGGTTCAGCACATGTCAGAGGCACAGATACTCAGTTTTCTTCTGAAAAATATTTTAGGCCAGTTTCAGACACACAAGAGGCATTCCTCGTCCTGCTTTTCTAAATAGGTAACCGAGTTGGCCTGTGAAGTCTCAACTGTCGCGGTCGATGGTGAGAATATGCTGTCCTCAAACCTTCCTTCCCCATAGTATATGTTTCAGAACTTCAAGTTTTCCCTATTGGTGTGTCCCTTACACAATAACCCTAAAAACATGTTAATGTTCAGCCAAGGGAACAACCATTGGTTGTGGAATTGGAGATTTGTAGAAATGTTTTGTTTTGTATGATTACTTCTGGTATATACATTTATCTGATGTAATGTATCAGCAAATTATTATAGCTGAAATTTTATGTTTTGCAGACATAAACATTAGCCATTACAAATGTTGCAACAGGTTGGTGTATATGCACACATAATAAATAAGTATACTTATGAACTATAATTGCATAATTCAAATGGGAAAAGTCTCAAAATGTGTAACCATTAGGTCAATATTACTATTTTATGTAAAAATAAAGTATGCTAATAAGAGGAAATGATAACTTTCCAGTACATTTCTTAAATGCAAATTTAAATGAATCCACATAGATACTGTCAAGCTATTATCAGTAGGAGAAGTAAGGTCTTTTCCACAGCTAGGCTGGGACAGCTGGATGTTCATATGGCAGAAATAAAAGACAGCGCACAACCTAAGAATTAGAGATGGATCATTGACCCAAATGTAAGGTAAAAATTATAAAGCTTCAAGAAGAAAATAGGAGAGTGTCTTTATAGTCTTTTTTTTTTCTTTTTTTTAATTCTTAACGTTTATTTATTATTGAGAGACAGAACATGATCAGGGGAGGAGCAGAGAGAGGGGGAGACACAGAATCTGAAGCAGTATAGTCTTGATGTAGACAAAGGTTTGTTACAGAGGAGATAGTACAACCATAAAAGAAAAAAAATGGAATTAATCAAAACACATTGTTGAGAATGTTTATAGGGATGCCTCAGACCGCAAGAAAATGTTTATACCACATATTCAAGAAAGGGATTGAATTCAGAATACATTTTGAAACTCAAAAAAAATCTGCTACAACTCAATAATAAGACCACTCAGTTTTTTTTTTTTTTTAAATGGTTAAAGACTTGAATAGGGATAATTTATAAAAGAAGGTATACAATGGTGGGTAAGCCTGTGCAAAGGTGCTCAATGTCATTAGTTACCAGGAAAATACAAAGGATCCTACAGTAAACACCACTACCTACATACTAGGATGGCTAATTGGAAAAGACCCGTAACCCTGATTGTTGGCAAGGATGCCTACTCTGGCAAGGAGCGGACGTATTTTGCTGCTGGCACTGAAAATGGTAAAACCACATGAATAATTGCACAGTTTCTTAAAAAGTTAAATATATATATATCCTAGTCTCTATGATAGAAATCAGAATAGTGGTTCCTTCTACAGATGGGGTAGAGATTGAGTGGGAAAATGCTCGAGAGAACTTTCTACATTGGTAGAAATGTTTTGGGTTTGAGTTATAAGGGAGCGTATATATATATTTTTATAAAAACTAATTGAACGATGTGCCTAAAATATCTGTTTCCCTGTCTGTAAATTATATGTCAATTTTTAAAATCCAACGCAGATTTAAAAACATTTTATACAGTCAGGAAGTGTAAATCTTGTAATGCTGTTTTACAACATTTCAGTTTTGAGGTTTAATCCAAATTGTATTTGCATTTGCAATACATTAGAGTAGAACTTAAATCAAAGGTTTCATGTTTGGTTTTGCTCACTGGTATCTAGCTGGTTTCACTGTAGTGCGTGAGATGAGTTCCAAAGTAAATGGACCAGTTAATGTGGTAAACAGAATTAAAAGCTGTTTGGTTATGATGTGAACTGTTTGAATCACCTCAGTTATTGCACATCATTTTTTTTCTGATGTTTAGGATATCTCATACGAGTTTGTAGTAATTAGCCTACTATTACTTCCCACACAGGGCTATTCACATACGGCCCTTTGATGGATGTGTAGATGAACTTCAAAGGGAAGATCTTGCCAGGTTACTTGACATTATCTATAATGCTAATTTTTGAAGTGTCCTTCCATTTCACTGTTTATATTTGGTTAGTTTTTAGCCTCTTTTAACTTGTTGTATTATAGTCAGCTTCTAGAAGATGCTAACTCCTACAGATACAACCTAGTTTGAATTCCTCTAGGCCTTATTTGTCATATCACTGTGGCCAGATTTTTAAGAGACAGTTAATTTCTGCTGTGTAAGGAGCTTCCATTTGGGTGAGATTTGAATATAATACGGTAATTTTTATGAACCCTTCATTAAATCTGATTCTTCATACTTTTTCTTTAAATATGTTTCTCCTTTCTTACATAATTCTGGCGATTTCATATCTGTACGGTATAAAGTTATATTAAGGTGTAGATTACGCTTTGAGATATCATGGTTGGATTAACTGAAAGTATACTAAAATTCCATTTATAACACTTTTGGGGAAAGGAGACCAAGAAGACAATTTATGTTCTGCTTATAACGAAAAACTGTGGTTATTATTTCTTTGCTTCTATTGTGTAATGTAGGCACAATAATGAATTTTTGCACAATAGGTGAATCTGGATTTTTGTGGTATCATAGACTGAGAGAGTCCTACATAATGACACAAATGGAAAACCTAAAAATATTTTTCCTTAGAGACTACGATTTATTTTAAGTTATTGTTTATTTAAAACTAGCTTTGTTGGAGCCAGCGCATGTTTAATAAACTACCTCGGCTTAACCTAACCTTAGTATAATTTGCTTAGAGGGTTAAGACCTCAGGTTGATAGAGTAACACCAGAAGACTTTCTCCCTATTCATGTGTTAGTAACAGACATGGATGGGTGGATGGGCGAGGAATCTTTCCTTGGTACATAGGAGCATCATATTATTCACTGAGCTTAGGCCAGGTGAAGGTTTTCATATTTTGTATTTTAAGTTATCTTCTTAGTCTAGGGAAACTTAAAGTTTTGTTGCTTGGGGTAGTTACATCCTATTTTTGTGTTTTCATTGTCATCATTCAGTCACTCATTCATTCCTATTAGTTGAAGGTCTATGAGCAAGGCATTGTTTTAGCTCCCAGGGATAGCAGGGAACAAAACTGATGATATTGCTGCCCTTGTAGGTCTTAGGTCCTCTTGGGGTGCTGGGTAGGGATGCAGACAATAAACAGATGTTACAGTAGTGGCTCTTATACTGGGAGCCTCTTGATGTTCAGACACTTTCCGCAGTACTTTGCGTGGCGTGTGCATTTTTTTTGAGAGAGAGAGAAGGTCTCAGCAAAGATTAGGAACCATTGTTCTAGAGCCTGATTTAAGGTGTGTTACCTCGTATTGATTTCTATATAAATGCAAAGAGGCAGTAGCCTGTATAAATTCCCGAGGCAGTTGACTTGGCTGTCTCCTCTTCTGTATGATCAGATTAAATTTTCTTGGGGGTTGTTTCATTTTATGTCCCAGTAATTATTTACTGCCAATTAGAACTCTGACAGTTTCTCTTGTTAGCCTATCTGACAAAACATTGGGAGAGCTAGAAAATGATTGCCTGCAGTTCCCTCTATAGTGATTTCCTCCCTCAAATGACAGAATATGGTAATATTGCTAAATAGGTAAGTGGTGGCTGTATTATGTGTTAATTGCCAAGAGTCAGCTACTAATGTTTTCTTTTGACAGTAAAAGCTTTTCTGAACTCAGAAGATGAGGAAAGTTATCTTGATCCTTGTTTTGAAGATCATCATTGGTGCTGGAGCTTGAGTGTGTAATTGCACAGATCTGGAATTTAGCTCACACTCATCTTGGTGACTACGTGAATAACAGAGTGACACAGGGGAGCATAGCTTTGTGCTTAGCTTTGTGGCTAAGCTTTGGGGCTCCAAGCAGACTTCAGGAAAGGTTTCTTTGTTCTTAAAAACTGGGAAATTAATAGATCTTCTGGCCAGGAGGGGTCCCTAATTTCTGGCCAAAAACAAGGACTCTGTAGGTATTAATATAACTTTGCTTCTTTGTTAGTAGCCTTGACAAAAGCTCTCTCTTTTTTTTAAATGTGTATTTATTTTTCATATAAAGGATCTTTTACTATTTTGTATTTTAACACAAGGGGCAGATGTTTCCAGCTCTGAGCTGGGCTTTGCAACATGTCCTGCCTTTTGAATGTTTCTTTCAACTTGGGTAGCTCTCTTTGTTAAAAGGCCAAACCCCTTAGTGAGATGTTCTGGGAAAGAGGACCCCTTGATATTTGAAAGGTGAGAAATCCATTTAAGCCATGTGATGGCTTCCGACAGCCCCACTGCTGGGTTCTGCTTGTTTTAACGTAAGTGATAGATGCTTTTGCTGGTTGTGTTGAGTAATTGGATGTGAACTATGTAATATAAGTGACATTTCATGGCAGACGTTGAGGGCACTGTGGATGGCACCCGATTTCAGTGTTGGTGTGTTTTGGTTTAAAGGTAGAAACGCTAATGGGATTTAATTATCAGAGCATATATTCAAAGATTAGTTCAAAGCATTTGTAATACCCTTAGTTGTTAGGTAACTGTTTGGTGTTGTACATGGCAGTGAGTGTGTGTGATTTATAATGCCAGTGTGTGCAGTGCAGCGATAGGAATGCTAATAAGGCTGTGTGTAAAGAGGACTGCCATCAATACTTTGTCAGCAGCTTGCTGCCAAGTAGGCTTCTTGGAAAGACATGATCTGTAATCAAAGAGGAGTTTGTGGAAATAGCAAACATAGACAAAAAAAATGTTCTGATAAAAAATAGTGCTCATTGCTTTTTTTCAGGGGAGGTTTCAGTTACCTCTTATTAACGACATCCTTCTTCCCTGTTTATGTGTGTATACAGCCTCGGTGGTTTATCACAGGATGAATAGGAGTTGGTAGTTCTCCGTTTCATTTCAGGGCTGGTTTTATAACCAGCATTGAGGGGAGCATTGAGTAGAACATCTCATATTCAATTGGAGACTCTTTAGATTTTATATTTAAAGGCTCCCTGTCTCTTTAAATTCAGCAACAATGTGACCTTTTTTGAGGCGAGGCGCCCAGTGTAAGTTTGGTATGGTATGCATGGAGGGCAGAGGAGTCTTCTACAAGCAGTTGAGAACATGTATGACTGCTTTATATTTATTTGCCTTAACATTCTTAGAATTCTTAGGTGTAAAAGATTGGGCCCCTGACTATTGGCATGAACAGCTGTAATTAACTAGGCTTATTCCTGTTCATTTAATTCTCTAGCAGTCTGGTGGGTGCATATTCCAGCTCCATTGTCTGTCATCCAGGGAAGGCTAGCAACATGAAAAAGAGAGGCCCAGAAACATGCCAGGGTGGATAGAGGGGAGAGAGGGTGCGGGCACGGAGAAAGGAAGAGAGAAAGGCCTGGGACATAAACAAAATAATCTACGACTTAAGAGAACAACAACAAGTTGTGTCTGAATAGGTAGTACGTTTACATGATTCAGAAATGAAAAAGTATTTAAAGGTGTCCTGAAAAGTCTGTCTCCTGTCCTTGGGCTTTTATTTGCCCGAGTTCTTTTTCTTCACTCCTCACCCCATGCAGATAATCATTGTTATTATATTCCATATGTATTCTTCCCAGGGGCCTCTGTGCATGTGTAAGCAAATATAATAGCTATCAAATTTTGCACAGTGTTCTGTAGCTTGCTCTTAAGAATCTATGTTGAAGATCTGAAGAATGCATGTTGGAGATCTTTCCATATCACTACATAGAAAATATTCTCCCTTCCCTGCTCCCTTTATGTATATATATATGTATGATACTCCATTGTGTGGATGTTTCATAATTTACTTAGCTGGTCCCTTTAATGAGGATTAGTGGACATTATTTATGTTAAATAAACTTGGTTGTTCATGTTATTTTGTATATATGCAAGTTTATGTTTAAATTACAATCAGTGGTATTTCTGGGGAAACAGGGGAATATGTAATTTGATGCGTATTGCTCAGTTGCCCTCCTTAAGGGTTGTACCAGGGTGTGTATTTGTGTAAAAAGTACATGAGAATCTGTTTCCCCACAGTCTTGTCAGCAGAGTGTCATCAACTTAGATATTTGCCAATTTGAGCAATATATTCTCAGTGTAACTTTAATTTGTATTTTTCTTTGTCCTGTTATCTTGGAATTTATCTTGGTGTAAGGTGTAAGGTACGGATGCAACTTAACTTTTTTCCAGATGACATCCCACTTACCTCAGTAAGATTATTAATCAGCTCATCTTTCTCTACTATTTTGAAATGCCATCTGTGTCATAGACTGAGTTCCTGAAAGTAATCCGTAACTGCCTGACCATGGCATATGCGTTATTTTTGACAGTCGCATATGCCCTTTCATTCTTACATAGCACACCCAGCTTGAAGTCTAATGATTTGTCAGAATGTTTGAAGTGACTGTGATTATGTACCTTTAAATTGGAACTAAAATTTGTTTCCTCAAGCTTTTATCTGACCATCCCCAATCCTACAGAAAAGTTGCAAGTACAGAAAACCCCCCCTTTGTTCTTGAGTCATTTGAGAATGTCATCAAATTGTGCCCCTATGAACCCCTGATACTTGAGGGTGTATTTCTTGCAAAGAAGGATGTTTCGTTATGTAACCCACAATTCAACAATCAGATGTCAAAATTAGCATTGATATATTGTTACTCAAACCCTATCCATGTTTAGGTAGTTGTTCATTTTGTGTTATATTTAGTTGTCATGTTTCTTCACCTTTTTCAAGATTTACAGGCTGTTTATTTTGCTGAATGTCCCTCAGTTTGCATTTGTATGGTATTCCATTGTTACTAGATTTAGGTGAGGGACTATCTCTTTGCAGGTATTATTTGCTTTCTGTTTGTTGCATTCTTAGTGTTTACTTTGAGCACTTGATTAAAATTGATTAAGGGCCCCTCTACTGTAAAGTTAGTTTTTTATCCTTTGTAATTAGTATTTTGTGGAAGGGTGCTTTTGTGACTATGAAAATACCCTGTTCCTCAGTAATTGTTCATTTTATTCATTTATATAGATCAGCATGTGTGTGTGGTTTCTGGTTTCATTTGGTCGGTTACAGTCCATTATTATCATTATATATTTTGAAATTGTTTCAGATTTAGCCAGTGGGAGCCTTTTTTTTAAAGTCTACTTACTGTATGTCTTTCACATGTCCCTATCATTCTTTG
Source organism: Panthera leo (assembly GCF_018350215.1). Lineage (NCBI taxonomy): Eukaryota > Metazoa > Chordata > Mammalia > Carnivora > Felidae > Panthera > Panthera leo. The sequence goes on along the minus strand of NC_056686.1, from coordinate 5,950,751 downwards.
AGCACTTTCTTACTTTCTGGCATAACAAATTGTTCCAGACTCCTCCTCTAGAGGCAGCCGTTGCGACCAATTTCTAGTGTCTTTCCCGAAATGTTCTACATTTACGTGTGTGTTTGTGTGTACATCATAGTTCTTGTGAATTCGATTTTAATTTTTTTAATTTCAAGGTTCCCATTTAAGTCTAATATATCTACATGAGAGAATAAAAATTACAATTGTACAGTTCAGTGAATTGTACATAGTAATATATGTATAGTAACTGGTACTCATATCAAGAGACAAAATGCTGGAGTGCCTGGATGGCTCAGTTGGTTAAGTGTCTGACTCTTGATTTCGGCTCAGGTCACCATCTCACAGTTCATGGGTTCAAGCCCCGCAGTTGGGCTCTGTGCTGACAGTGTTGTAGCCTGCATGGGATTCTCTCTCTCTCTCTCTCTCTCTCTCTCTCTCTCTCTCTCTCCCTCCCCCTCTCTCTCACTCCTGCTCGCTTGCTCTCTCTCTCTGTCTCAAAAATAAACATTTGAAAACACAAATTAAAAAAAAATGCCATAAGCACTTCCAGAAACCACCCTCATGCCCTCTCCCAGACACTAACCTCATGATAGCCACTGCTGTGAGCTCTAACACCATAGATTAGTTCCGCCTGCCTTTGAACTTTATATTTGTATACAGAGGGTATTATGTGATACATATTTATCTGTGTCTAGTTTCTTTGGCCCACATATTGCTTGTGAAATGCATCCATGTTTTCATATGTTTCAGTAGTTTATTTTCAGTGCTATGTAATGCATTGTATAAATATACTGCAGTTGAACCTAAACTGCTAATGAATATTTGGACAATTAGAGAGATTTTAACACATCTCCTTCAGTGATTGAGCAAATAAGTAGATCAGAAATCCACTAAGAATATAGAAAATTGAATAATACAATTTAAAAATATGAGCTAATCATCATATATAGAACACTATACCCAGTGACTGAAGAATACACGTTCTTTTCAGGTGCACATGGGAATTTTATCAGAAATGATGGTGTTAGATCTTAGAGCAGATCTTAATGCATTTCAGAGGATTGAAATAATAGAAAACATGTTCTTTGACCACAGTAAGATTAACCTAGGATTCAAAACCAAAGTGATTACCTGTAAAATCCACAAATATATGGAATATAGTGATACATTTCTAAGGCTCAAATAAGAAATCACAGTGGAAATTAGAAAATATTTTGCTTGAACAGTTACTGAAATTATGACCTACCACAATTTTAGCATATAGCTAAAGCTTTACATATGTATAGGAAAGTAAGAAAGACTGAATAAAATCAATGGTCTCTAAGTATCTAGATTAAGAAATTTTAAAAGAATTTAAGATTAAACCCAAGGAAGAGATTAATGAAGATACATTTGCAAATTACTGAATTAATAAAGAAATATGCATTCAAGGATAATCAGTATCAAAAGTTGCTCCTTTGAAATGACTAATAAAACTGTTAAATTCCTGTAAAGAAGATCAAGGAAAATGACAGCAAGTTACCAACATGAAGAATAAAATTGGGACAACACTACAGATCCTATAGGCATTAATGAGATATCAGAAGGATATTATGAATAACACTATACTAGTAAGTTTGAACATTTAGCTGTGGTGCTGAACATTCAGAGTAATTTAGATAATTCGAATTGAAAGGTTTCAGGAGCACCTGGCTTGCCCAGTTGGTAGAGAGTATGTGACTATTGACCTTGGGGTCCTGAGTTTCATCCCCACCTTGGGGGTGACGTTTACTTTTAATAATTTCATGTGCCTTAGACAGCTTGCACAAACACGAAAAGGAGTTATCTATATCAGCAGGAAAATTTATGAACAAATTCTCATGTTGTACATACAGGTAATATGTATCATTTAAAACGAATGAACTGGGGCATGGGTGACTGATGCAAGCTTAATGCTGAGTAAACAGACAGATTGCAGAGGAAAATGAGTTTGGTATATAAGTCTATTATTTTTATACCTTTCTGCCTGTGAAGTGTTTCATAATAAATTCTTTCACAGAAAAATAATAAAAGAAGATAGAAGAGCCTTTGGGAGTTTTTGTGAACAGAGCTTAGCTGTAGCTGAGAGACAGAGGCATGCACACTTAGGGTTCTGTGTTGTTCCTGGGGCTGGAGAAGGTATATGGATTTGTCAAGGTGATTTAGATTCTTCTCTGTCTCTATGAAGCAGTCAAGCGACAGGACACGTTTTCTTGCCATCCTCAGGTGCCTTTGAGAAGGCTGCTAGTTTTAAGGAAAATAATACCCAAGGAGACTAAGCATAATATTCAAACATTACTTGCCTGCAGGTATATGGTTACTAAGTGGCAGATTTCACTGCTTATGGCCTTGTTTGAAACACTTAAGGATTCTTTGGCCTAGTTTTGAGTGGTGGAGGGGTTGCCTAAGTTACTAAGTGAACAGTTCTAAGTTACTAAGTACTTAGTAAGGTATATGGTTACTAAGTGGCAGATTTCACTGCTTATGGCCTTGTTTGAAACACTTAAGGATTCTTTGGCCTTTGGCCTGGTTTTGAGTGGTGGAGGGGTTGGCAGTGAGTCCCTCCAGTGAATGCACCGTAAGCTCTCTCGGGTCCGGGACTTTGTCTGGTCCTCTCTCGTGAATCCTCATTGTCTGTCTCTTTGACAAGGTCTGCTACTTCATAGAAACTCGTTAAACGTTCGTTCCATGATTTGAGGAAAGTATACTGTGAAATTAACTTGAAATTATTATTTTCATTTATTTTTGTAACTGTTACTACAACTGTGTTATCTATATCCTGGAAATTTTAGGAGATCAGCTGAGTCTCAGCCCAGAAGTTTTATCTAGCACATTATTTGATTTTAAAGAGCATGGGATTGTTGTCTGTAGTGGTCTTTAATTAGCAGCAGCTAGGAGAAGGTGTCCGCTGACTCCCGAGTTGTTCTTCTCACATTCGTTCCTCTGTGAGTTAAAATGGAGGAAGGAATTTAGGTTAGGATGTTTCTCTTGTAGCATTCACCGGCACAGAAGCTTTTTCAGCATAGCCGATTCATCAATTCTTAAAGAAGGTCCTCTTCTTGTGGTAATGGAAACATTCCCTATCTTGATTGTTGTGGTGGTTACACAACACTTGTCAAACAAACTGAAACGGTAAATACGTTAATTTTATTGTGTGTAAATCAGGCCTCAGTAAAGCTAATTTAGAAAAAAAGATGAACCAAAAACAAAACAGTAAAGCAAAACCCAAAAAAGATGGAGGATGAAAGATTTTAAAGAAAAAGGTCTTAGTTCAAAAGATATTCACATTTATATACGTTGCATTGGTGCTTGAACATGATGGGGAATCTTTTTCAAAGAAATTAACCTATTTTAAAATGAACTGTGACTCTCTGGTCTGTGTTCTTTGATTTTTTCCCCCCTCTTTCTTGTTTTATTTATTTTTTTTGAGCAGCATTTCCCCAGCTCAGCTCACACTTGACTGAATACACTGATCGATTATCTGGGGATTAACTAAGCTTTCTCATTTCCTGCTTTCCATTTCTCGTCTCCAGCAGGCCAGTGGGCCTTTGTTGTCTGGCATGTGGACTGAGATAAGCTATCAGGGCATGTTTGTATTAGAAAAATGGTTGTAGATGGAACAGTTATAAATAGACTAACAGGTATTAAAGGTTACAGTCTTTGTTTTGGTTTAAGTCAAAAAGGGAGAAGAATAAATAAGATATTTAAGACAAGACAGACTAGTTCACATAAAATGAGATAGAAAAACAAATTCTCAAGGCTCCTACTGAATTTTCCTTTTTTTTTTTTTTTTTTTTAACCGAACTATTTGAATTTGTTTCTTTGCAAGTTGAAAATGTTTGCCAGCTATAATTGGGTTCCTATTATTAATATAGCAGGCTGACTTTATTTACATCACTAATGATTTCTAAGCCTATATTAGTACTCCTTGAAAGTACTAATAATTAATTCTAAAACTCTTTGTGTTGCTAAAAGGTATTTTATTTTACTGTGTTACCAGCTCTGTAGTTTTGCACTTGAGTTCAGAAAGCAGTGGTACAAAAAGATTACCTAGAGAGAGAGGACTACTGCTGGATTCACAGAAAATAAGGATGTCCGTCCGTCTTTATAAAAGCTAATGCTTCGATATAGTGTTGTAAGCCACAAGTCTTTTACTTTCCTTTTCTTAAAAGTTCCTGTTGTTTCCTGATGCTAGTTTTCCCAGGAAGCAGTACTGCTTGAAATAGCCACACTTGCCTAGACTCGCCTATTGCCACAGGAAGTCATCCAGCCTTTATCTTCTGCGTGCATGCTTCCAGCTCTTATAGGTGTACCATTTTTTCCAAGTACACGTTTTGTTTTATTTTCTTTTTTTAGTGTAGATCTATATATTCTCGTTTGAATCAAGCTTTAAATATTTCTCGACAGAATGAGTTCAAATTTTAGAAAGAAAAACAGTTTTAACTAAAACGAGAGGCTTCTTATCTAGATTTCCTTTCCTTTAACAAGAGTTTAGCTTCTGCCCACTAGCGGAAAGTCGGATCGTATAAATAACAGTATAGGCTTCTATGTTTTAATAGCGTCTTACTTCTAAATGAATGTGTGCTTTCACATTTCCAGGCATGGTTCTGTTTGGGAAGCATGCTTGCTTACACGGTGTGAACGGGCAGGGTCCAAGGGGGAGGACCTCTGGGACCGTTCCTGTAGCACATTCCCTTCATCCCATAGGGCAACTGTTCTCAAGTCTGGCCCACGGATGTGCAGACTGTTTTCAGAATTATGCTAAGACATCATTTGCCTTTTTCATTCTCCTTTCACGAGCGTACAGTGGAGTTTTACGAGGGTTCAATGACGTGTAATAACTCAATAGGTTGATGGTAGCATCTGATCTGAAGAGTCTGTTTCCTTAAGCCATACATAAGAGATCTGTTGAAATGTAAGTATTACTTGCTTCCTAAAGTTTTTGTTTGTTTTAAGATTTTTAGTTGGTTGGCCCATTCGGTTGAGCTGGTGTCTGACTCTGATTTTGGCTCAGGTCATGATCTCACAGTTTGTGGGATCGAGCCCCGTGTTGGGCTCCATGCTGACAGTGTGAATGAAGTGTGTTTGGGATTCTCTCTCTCTCTCTCTCTCTCTCTCTCTCTCTCCCCCTCTCTCCCTCTCTCTATGCCCCTCCTCCACTCACTCTGTTTCTGTCTCTCTCAAAATAAATAAACTTAATAAAAAATAAAAATTTTTGTTTGTTATAATTATTTATGTCAGTGTTAATAATGTTATTATTACTGCTAAAAGAATTAGTAAAAAATACCTCAAAATTTTTTATTTTTATTTTCCAATATAGTAAGTACTGATAAGACATAGTCCACATAAGTAAAAGTTCTTTGAACTTCTCAATAATTTTGAAGAGAGTAGGGAATCCTGAGTCTAACAAGTTTGAGAACCACTTTTATAAAGCATTTATCGACTCAGATCTTTTCAAGATATTTCAGCATCACTTTTTTTTTTAGACAGTTTCTTTAAAGTTTATTTATTTATTTTGAGAGAGAGCGAGAGCGAGAGAGAGAGCGAGAGAGAGCGAGTGCTTGCAAGCAGGGGAGGGGCAGAGAGAGAATCTCAAGCAGGCTCTGCACTGTTAGCACAGAGCCCAATGTGGGGCTTGATCTCAAAAAAAAGGGGGATCATAACCTGAACCAAAATCAAGCGTTGGACACTTACCTGACTGGGCCACCCAGGCGCCCCTCAGCATCAGTTTTTAATAGCAAGGTCTGCGTGACGTGTCTTTAATCGTAAGTTAGTAGTTTTTATTTTAAGAAATAATGTGATCATTTGAGTTTCATTTGTGAAACTTCTAGAGAATTTTGGAAGCCGGTAGCCCCGGCTTTTCCCCTTCTTTCTTTAACTCCTTTTTCACTACTACTCCATCTGACCCTGTTGCTGGCTTGTGGTCCAGCTCCCTGACTTTTCTAGCGAGGTCACCTAGAAGTGAGTAAAACCCCGGAGGATGCAGAATCGATGCGGCTGTTGCCACCATCACCAGGCACCGACCAAAGTACTGCAAAGATGTCAAACTTTGCACTATTTGAGCATGAGTTTTTCAAAAAGGAAATTCACTGGACTGTTTAATTCCATTTAGTGTGGATTAATGGCAGTTTGGCAATTTCTTGTGGTGCGGCCTGTTTTCCCTCCCTTATGGGGGAAATATTTGGATCCAGATAGAAAATTTGTGGTTGTGAGTTTATTTGATATAACCATAGCTGCTGGGAAAAGAGTGCTGGCTTTTAGGAAGGAATTTATTTTGGGTCTGGACAGCAAAACATTGGGGATCCGAGTACAGGGTCCTGATTTATCTGTGGTATTTCATCTTTCAAACTTCGCCTGTCAACCCAAACTTGAGACCTTTTCAGTCCTGAATCTGACACTTAGTGTTTTTATCAGGATAATGTATGGGATACATGCAGTAAATTACAGGAATGGCCTTTAGCTTGGGGTATCTGTGCTGATGTGTGAAGTCCGCCTTTAAGTATAGCTTATTCATGTATGTGTGACATGAACTTGTTATTTAGGTTAAGAGTTTAGCTGGTGACCCCGCCTCCTGTGTTAGGAGTTTTCCCAAGGCTGCACTTGTGCTCAGTTTTGGTCTCTCCATGGCTAATAAAGGAATTTGCTGTCTGAACTTGTTACTTTTCCTGCATCGTGTGATCCTCGGCAGAAAATGCCTTAATAAGCTCGGATTTTATAGTTGGTGGTTGAGAAGATTTCATTTTCATGTACATTTTGGTCCTGCCAAAATACTGACTGACTTTTGTCCACATTGAACTGTAAAAATAACCAAATGACAGCAATTTGTTTAATAAACAAGGTATCATCAAGAAACAGTGATTTTTGAAAATGACTTGTGACCAGCAGAGCCTGGGTTTCAGCACATTTTTAGCTGCGTCATCTTTCTGGACGTTTGTATGCAACCAGGTATTTGCACAGCTTGGTTGTAAACACTGTGTCTGTGCTCCCAGGTTCCACCTTCTTGCTTCACCTGATTCATCTGATCGAAGGTGACTTCAGTCCTCTTACAGGATCCAGATGCTGATGCAATCTCTTGAAAACAGTGTTTCGAATTGAGTGTCACAGGTTTGGAAAATATGCTTGTAACCTTGATTCTGGTGCCTGCAGCCAGTTAGCACCTTAGTCCAATGGATATGCTTGTTTCTCGGTTTCATTTATCGGTGCATTTGTCCTTAAAGAAAGAATTCACTATGCTAGTTTTGAGTAGACCCCTGATAGTTCCAAGTTCTGTCCGTTCGGAAATGCCAATAAATGATAAGTAGCCACTTGTATTCGGGTTCTCCAGAGAAACAGAACCAATAGGAGAGATACGTAGAGAGTACATGTCCCATGGGAATTGTCTCACGAGATTATGGAGACAGAGAAGTCCCATAATTTGCTCTCTGCAGGATGGCGAGCTAGGAAAGCAGGTGGTCGACTTTGTCCAGGTCCACGGGCCTGGTAACAGTGGAGCTAGTGGTGTAACTCCCTCCTTTGAGGCTGAAGGCCTGAGGACCAGGGGCCACTGGTATAAGTCCTGGAATTCGAAGGCCTAAGATCCAGGAGCTCTGATGTCTGATGGTAGGAAAAGATGTATGTCCCAGCTCAGGAAAAGAGAGTTCTGTGTTTCACCGTCGCCTTTTTGTTCCATTTAGCCCCAAAGAGATTGGGTAAAGCCTGCCCACCTGGGGGAAGTCAGATCTGTTTACTCAGCCTACTGAATAATCTCTTCTAGAAACAACCTCATGGATATACAGAGATGTTTTACCAGCTATTTGGGCATCCCTTAGCGCAGTCCAGTTGACACACAAAATTTTAACCAGGACTCCGCTAAACGGGACTATGCAACTCAAGTGGCATGGCTACCAGAAGGGACATGTGCTCAGTCCTTAAGGGTGGAGGCTGTAGAACGCGACTCCAGGTTTGGGTCCTTCAGCCTCAGCCCACCTGAGCACTTAAATACATCTGAGGGCGGATACGTTGTTTACTCAAGGGCAATAAGATATTTACTTGCCCTTAGGCCACTCTCTCAAAAAAAGGAAACACAGTGTTTAATGTCTTACTACATTTGGGAGATATGTGTATGATAGTCTGAAGAGGAGATACTCAGAGCTCTTTCTTCTCTTTTGAGAACAAGACTCTGGAGTCTGTGTTTTCGCTTTCTCTCCTGGTACCCACGGCAGAGCAGAACTCTGAGACGGCTGGACTTGACGGCCAAGCCTTCCTTGGTGGCCCTTGTTAACGTTTTTCTATGACTCTTTCTTTCATTGCATTTTGAGCTGTGATGGCTATAAGCCATTTTGATAGAAGGATAGAAAATGTTATCTCCCTGGTGCCTCATGGTAGCAGAGCAGTACCTTGAAATATTACAAGATCTTTCCTACATGATTTCTTCTCAGTTCCGGTGTTTATCTACAAAGTTGATGTGATCCTCTGATACGGAAAACTTATGTTTAGATTGGATTCTTCTGTGCATGTACCTGGATTGATCTTTGGCCTTGGAGAAGAATAGTAAGCTCTGACCGTGCTGTCCCTTCTTCCCTCCCTCAGAGTCAGGAATGATTCGAGCCTAGTAAGGCTGTGTCCCCAAGGTCTTTCGAGGGTACTGTGTCCAACAGGCAACTCCTTGTGGGTGGAGGTGGACTCGGCAGGATGGAGATGCCCCTGTAAACTGACCGTGTGGAAGGCTGGAAGGCAGGCCATTTTGTCTGGCGGACCACGTCCCCTCACGCTGCAGGCTTTGTGTCCTCACACCAGTTGTTTTTGCAGATATATCTGAATTATACAGTAAACCTGTGGTATTCCTATAACTCTTACCCTTACTATCGCCATGTTGTGGAAATGTGTGAGAAGTTTCTTTAAAAGGTATTTTCTTAAGCTATCTAGTATACAGATATTAGCCATTGCTACTTCCAAGATTTGTGGAAAATCCTGATTGGACATTTTGGCTTTATTTATTTATTTATTTAAAAAAAATTTTTTTTTTTTTAACGTTTATTTATTTTTGGGACAGAGAGAGACAGAGCATGAACGGGGGAGGAGCAGAGAGAGAGGGAGACACAGAATCGGAAGCAGGCTCCAGGCTCTGAGCCATCAGCCCAGAGCCCGACGCGGGGCTCGAACCCACGGACCGCGAGATCGTGACCTGAGCTGAAGTCGGACGCTTAACCGACTGAGCCACCCAGGCGCCCCGGACATTTTGGCTTTAGAAAACAAGAATTTTGGTTTGATTTCATCTGACTCTGAATCTAGATCTTTCGTTACTTGAAATTCAAGCTCTCAAGAACAAAGCAGTTAAAAATTTGCAGGGAATTCCCCAATTATTATCTCTAGTGAATTATTTTGACTTTGCAAAGTTGTTTATTTGATGGTATTAATCTTTATATCTTGGTTCGTTGCCTTTGGCCTCTGTCACATAGGCGATCATGGTGGAGGGACTAGCAGGGCTTGTTTGGAGGGCTTTGGGAGCCCTGGAGGTATCTGCTGGGAGCTTGTGAGGGACTGATGGGGCAGAGTTCTTTCCTGTGTGATGCAGGTGAGTTTAAAATTGTTGTTGTTCCCATCTTGGGTTGGGGGCCTGCTCATATCGTATACAAGATTCCTCACACCCGTCCTGTTGGTCGTTTATGAACTCCGACCACTCCCTCCACCCCCACCCCCACTCCTTTTGTTTTTACATATTGTGTTAAAATGTTTTTTTCCAGTGATACCACGACTGGCCCTAGGAAAGACTCAGATTGGCTGTTTAATCAATGAAAGTACTGCATTAATAACCATGAAAGATCTCTAGGAATGGAAATTTACTTCTGGGCCTTGGATCTTGCATTTATATGAGATGGTCGAATTGTGTGCCGCCCCTAAAATGAACCAGTGTCCCTTCAACAGCAGCCTCCTGTTCGCCTTCCTTTCCCCCTAGACGCCCCCCCCCCCCCTTTGCCAGCCGTCTCATTCTGAGTGTTTTACTTCAGTTCTGACTTTGTAGTTCATTAACTCTCAGTCCGTTGTCTGACATTCGTAGCTCTAGAAAGCCCCCTGTTTTGCTCCCAAACACCCACTAGGCTGTTGGTCTTTTTTCCAAACCCAGGTGGGGATGGGTTTTGTCCTCAATTAAACTATTTCCTTAAATATACATACATCCGTCCCTTCAGAGAAATCCAGGCCAGTGATGGGGAAGAATCCATAATTTAACCCAGAATCAGCTACTCTCCTTGTGTGCACAGTCCCTCCTTGAAACCTCACTATGAGCATATTGGGTGCGCTGCTCCTGGGTGGTATTTTTTCCTTAGGGCTGGTACTTCCTATAACCTGCAGTCAGGCAGGCGGGCAGGCAGGCAGGCAAATCTCGCTCTAAAGATAAAATGGTGGGAAATAATTTACTTCCCAGTGAGCTCTTCGCTGTATTCAGAAATACACCCCAGGGTGCCTTCACAGGGGAAGCTCTCCCCACTTCCCTCTTTACTCAGCGTTCTGTTTAAAATGTGTCATTTATAACCACTTTGACCTTTGTGGAATTGTACAATTATATCACTAGTTGGTAATGAGGCCTATTTGTTAGAAATACTTGATATGCTTCTCAGATTGTTGCAGAAGTAGAGATTCTTCCCCCCTAATTTGCCACATGATTTATTTTTGTATTGCTATTACTAGCTTAATTTTGAATCTGAGAAAAACAACATATATAAGTGACCTCTTATAGCTTGACTCCTATCTTCGTCTGTAAAACACTGGTAGTAACACCCAACGTTTGTTATTTTTTATTTTTTCCAAGTTTATTTTTGAGAGAGAGTGTCAGCGCAGAGCCTGACGCAGGGCTCAATCTCACAAACCGTGAGATCGTGACCTGAGCGGAAGCCAAGAGTCGGATGCTTCGCCCGAGGAGCTCCCTGGGAGCCCCCCGCCCAACATTTATCGAGAGCCAGTCCTGCTGCTCTTGCCCGTTTGTTTGCTCCTCACGGCCGGGTGCGGTACAGGTGGTGGAGTTTCCCATCGTGTCCCGTGTCCTGTGCCACAGAATTGAGGCTTGGAGAGGTCATTTGCCCAAGTAAGTCGCGAGCCCTGATTCAGACCTCGGTGATTTGGGCTAAATCAGACGATCTCTAGGTTGGCTTTTGCTTTTAGTTTTCTGTGATTCTGAGCAGAAGTCTTTTTCTAGTGAACGGTGGGAAGAACATGCAGACTTCCCACGGTCAGTGTTTGAGCCGCACCTGTGTGTGTGAGTGGCCTTGGGAGCACTGACTGGTCGGAGGGGTGCGCTCCGTTCCCTTTTGCTGTTCCTCAGCGCACAGTCACTTCTGGAGAAGATGGCATTTTAATTTGTAAAAACCTCTCTAGTAGGGTACTGTTAGCGGATGCCATTATGTTGATGTAGAGAAGACAGGAGGGACTCTCCCAGTGTGGCTTATTTATCTACTGGTTTTGTCTGGGGACGAAACCTACATGTAAGTGTATAAAATGGAATGCGACCCTAGAAATCATCTCATTCCCTCCCCTCACTTGTCAGATGCCAGGTGACTCACTAAGGTTGCCCCAGCTGACTAAGTGATTGCAGACAGGACTAGAAGGCTCGATTACTTAATTTTAGTCTAGTGCCCTCTGAAACGACATACTGCTTCCCTCTGGATGTTTGATCGTTAACTTCCCGGCCTATTTAGGACGATTATGTCTATTAGAGCTACTTATATTTGTTCAGAACTTTTGTTAACTGTGAATCTATCTTTTGTTGTGTTGTATCCAGAATTAAGATTCGGAGGCCTTTTTTTTTTTTTGACACAATGCTGCCACTCCCTGGTTACTAGATAGTACTGCATTATGAAATCCAGCAGGGTTTCGGCTGCCTTTGTAAGGTCTCTTATTAGGAGTCGTAAATCTAGGCACAAATATACCAGAGCAGTAAGACAGACAGAGAGAGAGAGAGAGAGAGAGAGAGTGTGAGAGAGAGAGAGAGAGAGCGTGTGTGTGTGTGTGTGTGTGTGTGTGTGCGCGCATGTGGCCATTAAGTGTGCCAGGGTCAGAATTTAATATAGATATTATACCTCGAAAGGTCCCCAGAATCACTGGCTTGGTGTTCTGAAAAATAGACATTGTATGATTGCCACTTCTGGTACCTTTGAAAGCTTACTTCGGTTCCCCTTCTGGTTTTCAGACATCTCAGATGTGTTAAAGAAATGCGTAGAAGCATAGATTTCAGAACATAGTTGCTAAGACTGCCGGTAGATCTGAATTCCTTTGAGCCCTGTTAAGTAGTTCATTACTGTGAGCATTGAGGCATCCCTTCGTAGCTCAAGGACTGGAGAGCACTGTCCTGGTGAAGGAAACCACATTCTGGTGAAGAAATAGCTCCTACGGTTCTCAGCGGAGTTCTTGAAATCTTTCTGTGAAGCTCTGGTGAGCATCAGCTGCCAACAGAAACCGTTGCTCTCTTGAGCGCCTACTCAGTTCCAGCGCGTTTCCGTTCCTCTCGTTCTTTCGATAGTCCGTTGGGTAGGTTTCAGTGTTCCCATTTTGCAGAAAAGGGGAGATCAGAATATGATTAACACGCCCAGAGTCATACAGCTAGGAACTGGTGGAGAAGGGGTTTGAACCCAGTGGTGACAGGCCTCACTGTGTTCGTATTTACATTCCATGTTCCCCACCTGGTAGTGCTTAAACTGGGGTTGTTTTGGTCACCGTTCCAGTTTAGCTTTCCGTAAAAAGGACACTGTTAGACCATTGGTTTTCCACTGGGGGGTAATATTGTCCCCTCAGGGGACATTTGGCAACGTGTGGAGATATTTTTTGCTCATTACGATGAGGGGGAGGGGTGCCACTGGCATTTAGTGTTTGGAGGCCAGGGGTGCCGCTCAGTATCCGGCAGCGTGCAGGACAGGCACCCACGCCAGACTTCCCTGGACCAAATGTCAGGAATGCTGAGGGTGAGAACCCCTGCATTAGGCAGTGCATTACCCCGAGTTTATCCTTGAGTACCTGCAGACAGGCTCCACCCCTCCCCTGCTTCGTCTCTTTCTGTGAAGATGCCCTCATCCTGGCTCTGCTGTTCATGGCTGGGCCCCGGGAGGAAACTGGTCTCCTGGCTGCTCTCTCGTGACCCGGTGTGTTGTCCCTCACTGCCTGTGTGCTTGGTCAGCAGGGCAGATAGAGGACCTCGCTTGTTCAGAGAGAAACCCACTTAAAGGCCACGTTGAAGTCAGAATCCGAGTTCCGTCGGGACCGTGCAGGAGGTTCTCCTGTGCTGCGTGCATGTGGGCCGTGGGGGTGCGTCCTGCACTTGTTCTGTCTTTTCTCTGGCTTTGTGTCTTCCCCAGATCTCCTCCTTTGCCTGGAAAGAATCCATTGAGGTCTTTCCCACTTTTCCCCCAGGTCAGATGTTACCTCCTCCACAATCCTCCGCAGGGAGTAATTGCTCTTGAGGATAAACTTGCGTATGTAACATTTACTCTTTTTATGTAACATACTGATTCGTCCTCATTTTCCCACCTTTCGTATAAACAGTATAGAATGTAAAAGTGAAAAATGGATAAAAACTGAAAAGTACCCATTATGTAGGGTTATTCTTTCTATACAGTCTCTTTTTTTCAAATCAGTAATGATGCCCTATTTTCGTAGGCCTATTTGGCACAGTTAATTACACAGTACGGATCTTGGTGTTTATGATACTTACTTTGGAATAGTGCTTCTTCGCATTCAAGTTCATCAAGACTTTGACAGTGCTTTTCTTTCTGGTCATTTAAATAGCTTTAGTATTTTTCAGTAAAGGTTTTTTGTTGTTTTTGTTGTTTTTTTGCCTTTCTGGCCATTTAGTGAAGACTATATACATACCTCTTATTTAAGCAGAAAGCAGCTTGCTTCATTAAAGAGGCTCCTTTGACATATTTTAGGACTTAGTCATTTCCTTCATAAACATGAAGCATGTCCCAAATTTTAGCTCTCTCATTTCTGACTCACCTGCTGACTGGTGACGGGAAGGTAGACGTTGCTAAGGGGAATGATACAGCAGCATTCATCTTGGGGAGGTCTCTGAAGCCCCCACCTGGGTTAGGAATTACTTTATGAGGCCATGGGAAGCCTTGGTGCACTGCCGTGTTCAGAGGTCTCACGACCGAGGTGTACCAAGACAGTCTCCCTCAGGCTGTAGCCCCATAGCCTTCAAATAGAAGGGCAGTGTTTCATCCTTTATGCTTTGAACGGAAGCATAACCAGGAACAAAGTTGACTTCTGGGCATAACATGTTTCAGTGTCCCACAAACATTTAGGGGCCCCTGATCATCATAGAACTCATTATTATTCACAAATATTTATGTACAAGTTCTGTTCTCTGGAAATCGGAAGACAATTAAGATAGGGTCCCTGCTCCGTGGACTCCTCGTACCTTCACCACCACCCATAGTTTGCTGTATTAGTTTGCCTTGTAGCGATAACGTGGATGGGGATGTAATTAGTCTGGGTGATTGGCACACCTTGGAGACATGACTTTGTGCCAGGCCTTGCACGGTAAGGTTTTTCTAACTTATTGCCTTTAAAGGCCTTGACACTGTGCTAATGCAGTTTATAAATACTTACCAAAATGTTGAAGAATTAAGATAGAAGAAGGATGTATTCGTGTAGTTTTGTATAGTTAATGCTAAATAAAACTATACTATTGATTGAATTAATCAAGCTGGGGGGAGATTTATAGGTTCAAGTTTGGTCTCCTTTGGTTTCCTGGATTAAGGTTTTGAGCAGTAGGGTCAGAGGGATGCTAAGGCTGGGATTAAAAATAATTTTGACCTTATCATTGACTTCTGTATTTTTGTGGCCCTGTGGTAATTGTGAGTCTCCCTCTCTGCCTCTCCACCTGTTTACAGGGGCTTTTGATCATGGGTATGGTATACAGCTGTGGGCACCCGAAATCCTGTTCCTAATGCTGTTAGATTTTCCTTTTCAGAGTAAGAGGGACCATCTACTCATGAACGTCAAATGGTACTACCGTCAGTCTGAAGTTCCAGATTCTGTGTACCAGCATTTGGTTCAGGATCGGCATAACGAAAATGGTAAATAAGTCCTTCTGGTTTGATTCTTACGTTTTCTAGCTTTGGACAAGGTTATTTCTTAAAACATTCATTAAATGGAGATAACCACTATGAAAAACTTTCTCTAAAAAAGCTTTTCATAACTGAGAGCATTACGGGAATGTTTATTTGTTTATTTATTTAGTTTTGCTGAGTTCGTTCATTATTTTTGCCTTAAAAAAACCCCAAACAACCAGAGAGATACGCCAATAACATCTTCCCCTTAAACTTGGACTAGAGATAGCTCTTCTTTGGAAATAACAGTAATTTCATTTCTAAAATTCCTTTTTCTCCCCTAATGATGAGCTAATAATACCGAAAACATCATGATTCCGTTTTATTTCTTTTCTCCTTTTCAATAATCTCTATGATTGAACTTCTCTGCATCCAGGGCTGTGAACTTCAGTTTTGAAAGCATAGCTTTCCTGAAGGGTTTGCAATTCAGTTTGCGTCTTAACTTTCAGAATAATCAGGAAGGTAGTTCAGAGATTCTTAGTTTTTCTTGCTCTGGCATTGTAGTTTCTACCCAGTAACTCTGTTGACATGTGAGATACGCACATAAAATGTGTATTGTGTTTGTTCAGATGTGTATAATCATGCATTTTTACTGAGTTTTCAAGTGTTGGGCCTCACGCTTAACTGATTCACATTTGTCACCCATTAATCATATGAGTTAGAATTTGTCACTACCCACTTTCAGATGAGGAAATCGAGGCACATGAGATGCTCAAGGAGTTGCCAAGGCGACATGTCTTCTCAGCGGGCCTGGCCAGGCTGGGATCCAGCTGCCCCTACTCTTCCTTTCCCACTCGTCCGCACTGCTTCTGAGTCAACAAAGCGTAGCCAAACAGTTTTGAGGAATGATGTTCTTTTATAACTCATTAGGCTTTTCTTCCTTGAAAACTATAAAAATTTCTGTTAAGGCAGTTAAATTATGGTTCCTGATTAAAAATAGTAACTTGGTTATTTTTTTCTACAGAAACAGTGCAATTTCACTCCATCCTGGAATATTTAGCAATAAGAAATTAAACAGGATCATTAATTATGTCAGTAATTTACACGTTTGCTAAAATGTGATCATTGTTTCTTCTGTTTTTTTCTTCGTTTTTTCTTCGTTTTTTCATTAATTGCTTAATGCATTTCAGCAAACTGTGGGGATTTAATAAGGGTGTAAAACACATCCAGCAAGATACTTGTTTCCTGTTATGCCTGCCATACATTATTCCTCCTGACCAGACCTGGTTATTTATTGTACTTTCTTTAGTGGGAGGTGAACCTGAAAGAAAAATCTAGCAAAAATTTTCCTAAATGTTTTGGGAGGCTCAATTTTAATATCCTCTCAATTAATTTTTTTGACAGACTCTGGAAGAGAACTTGTCATTACAGACCCGGTCATCAAGAACCGAGAGCTCTTCATTTCTGACTACGTTGACACGTATCATGCTGCTGCCCTCAGGTGAGCGCCAGAGACATGGTCTTTGCTGTGAAGGAGCGGCCGTCGAGCATGGCGGGTCGAGCAGCCTAAGCCATCTGGGTCTCTTTTGATAATCATGATATTAATCAGACTACTCTTGTGGTCTCAGTACAAGTTAGTACAGCACCATTCACTCCAGTGTTAACTTTGTGGATGATTGGGATTTCAGAGGTTACCTGTACCTTCACTAATCTGTGTGGGAGAAAAGAAACCAATTTAAGAAAAAAATTTTGACGCCCTCTCTGTAGTTTTGTATCTTTGTGTCCTCAGTAGTATGCTGGTATTGAAAATTAGTATCCCGGCACTGGTTGCTGAAGTTCTTAGGGTGACATGATGGTCTGCAGATTATTTTCTCAAGAATCAGTTACTTCCACTAGAAAAGGTGGAGAGATGGGTGAAACAAATATGGCAGCATGGCTTGAGAGTCTAAGCAAGGTTTATAGGAAGTTTTAGCAACCTGTTTATTCTTTGAATTTTTTGTATGTATGAAAAATTTCCTACCAGAAAGCTTGGCGTTAGGGAGAATATATTGAAGATTTTATTCTGAGGAAGGAGGTAACATTGCAGATACTCTTAGGTAATTATGCCAAAGAGTGACCATAAGCCCCTACTTTGCACTTTCTGGCGTCTTCTGTCCCTTTCAGGAAAAGGTGATATATGCGTGCGTGTACACACACACACACACACACACACACACACACACACACACACACACCTTCATCCTGGTATATTTCGCATGTATGTGGAAGACTGTGGGCTTCTTAAGTAGTAGAGGAAGTAAGACAAGTAATAGTTTTGTAATTCTTTCCCAACCAGAAAGAATAAAGTGGTGAAAGACTACTTTCTTTGTTAAAGAATAGAAAAAAAAAAAGTCATAGGGATTTACTTGCTTTTAACTGAGCTATAATGAGATCCAATAATTTCTGCATTATGTTGCTCAAATGGCGTTCAGTGAAACCATCTGGAGTCTCCTGTGCAAAGCTATATAGCTAAAGCCAGTTATTTCAAGGCGAATTAGTAGCAACTTTTAGGGCAGGTTTGGGTCAATGTTTTGGGCCAGAATATCTTTCCTATGATCTCCTTCGCAGCTACTCAGCTCAGCCATTGTAGGGCAACAGTCATAGGCGACAAGTAAATAAATGAGGTGCTGTGCACCAATAACTATGGACGCTGACATTTGAATTTCATTTAATTTCCACGTCAGGAGATATTATTCTTCTTCTGATTTCTTTTTTAGCCATTTAAAAATGTAAAAGCTATTGTTTGTTCTGCAACTGTATAAAAACGGGCATTGGGCCAGATTGGCCAATCCCTGCTGTAGGGGAAGGAGCGAATATGGTTAGATTTGGCTTTTTACAAGACTTTAGATACATTTAGAGAATTTCTCTGGTGTTTTATCAACGTCTTCCAAAGCTCCCAGAAGCCTTTCGTGTCTTTGTGGCAGTGACTTTGCAATCTTAAACTCGAACACTGAATGAAGCAAGTTAATGGAAGTTTGGATAGATGGATGGAACCATTAAATTGTTGGTGAAGACAAGTGGCTTGATCTTGAAATACTTTCTTATCTTGATATATATGCTTCTCCCCTCCTATTTTCATCTTGTGTCATTGGTTGAGGTAAATGATTTTAAAAAACGTGGAGTTAAAGTTAAATAAAGATGTGACAGGGCGACTGGGTGGCTCAGTCAGTTGAGTGTCTGACTTCGGGTCAGGTCATGATTTCCCGGCTTGTGAGTTTGAGCCCCACCCCGGGTTCTGTGCTGACAGCTTGGAGCCTGGAGCCTGGAGCCTGGAGCCTGGACATGCTTAAGATTCTGTGTCTCCCTCTCTCTCTGCCCCCTCCCCTGCTCATGCTCTTTCTCTCTCAAAAATAAACAAACATTAATAAATACATATGTGAGACACATAACGGTGGTTATTCAATGTGTTTTGATAGATTTACTGGAAATGAATATATTTGAATATTAGCGGCTATTCAGATTTGTGGAATCATTTTATACTGTTTTACCCTTTTTAGAAGAACCAGTTGTCCCACGTAATTCCACCTGGACCTAGTAAACATACTTTTACTGGGTTTCCAGTCAGATACTTTCTGGAGATATGTAATTGTGTAGTCACTGTCCCTTCCCTGGCCACCAAAGGGCTGGAATGCTATTGGTAATTCCTTATCTTCTTTTCACTGTGTATGTGACCAGAACCCTTACGGACTAGTCTTTTCTTCCTGTGGTATTTTCTTTGAAGTGGTCATAAAGTGGTTGCATTCTAGCCGTCGTCTCAAATTTGATTTTGTTAGCTTCAAATAGAACCTCTGTGTATAACCTGACAATTGGATTTTTTTCCCCAAAGATTGCGGATCGTAGTGGTCACACAGTTATTGAATGATCTGGCCTAGTAGGTGCTTAGTAAATACTTGTGGCTGGCTTGACGTTTGTCTGCATCTGTATTGCAGACAAACTGCATTTGTCTGACATTTGAGCTCATCTGTATGGTTCTTACTGTTACTACTTAGTAATCTCGCCAGGCTCTCAGCAACAGAGCGCTTCCTGTAAGATCTTTTCCCATAAAAGCAGATTTCTCCCCCAGGAATCTTTATTGTTCTCTTTCATTTTAGCAAAACTAGATTAATTTTAAAATACAGTGTGGGCTGGGGAGATGAAACTTTAGTTTTTTCTTCCACTTATTTCCTGCCCAGTTATCCACAGGAAGAATTTTTCTTCCTCTATAGATATCAAGCAGTTCTGCCAAAAATAAATTCAGCTTTGGGGGGCTTGCGTGGCTTAGTCGGTTAAGCATCTGACTTTGCTCAGGTCATGATCTCACCACTTGTGAGTTTGAGCCCTGCATCAGGCTCTATGCGGACAGTTCAGAGCCTGGAGCCTGCTTTGGATTCTGTGTGTCCTTCTCTCTCTGTCCTTCCTCTGCTCACACTCTGTCTCTCTTTCTCTCAAAAATAAATAAACATTTAGAAAAGTAAAAAATAAATTCAGTTTTGAAAGAGACAAAATAGTTTGTAGGAACGTGAAAAAGGGTCAGATGAATGTAGTGGCAAACATGGAAGAGAAAAAAAGAAAGAAAAAGACTGATAGCGTTAGTGCTTAGCACCCTTCTTGTCAAAGATCATAGCGCTCAGCTCAGTGGGCTCCTGGGACCCGTAATTCTGAGGTGGCTCCTGCCATGGCAGTTCCCCAAGGAGGAAAGTGCTGCAGTGCTTTCTCTCTTTCAAGCTGGTGTGAGGGTCAGGTGATAAAGGGGGAGGGAGCGCTTTGTCCTCTAGCCCTCAAGAATCAGAAGGGAGACAGAATTCCTCTGCAGTCTGTTTTCTGTAAGATGAGCATTTCCTTCCCCAAACGACATTCACTCCCAGAGGGACTGTGGGACCGTTCGTTACGGAGACCTGTGTTGAGGTCCAGCACCGCTGCTTGGCTGCTGTGTTTTAAGTCTTGCCTTGGCCGTCCCTCATCCCTGCCTTTCAGGCTAAGTTTCTCCGGCTGTTTGTTTTCTTTTCATTACATTTATCAGTAGCCATATGGTGCAGTTAGTATCCTGAGAGAAGTAGTTTTGAGTTCTCCCCAGTAGCTAAGTATTTTGGGCCCATGCTGGTATGATAGAAAAAACACCAGACTACGACGAGAAGGCTGCAGTTTGAATCCTGGCTCTGCCACATAGTTTTTTCACCAAGGTCAAGTTTGTTAAACTTTTGAGGCATCCTTTTGACAAGCTTACGCAAGGCCGCGTGATTAAGTGACGGAACCCTGAAGCAAACACACATATTTTGGTCCTACATCCAGTCAGATAATGGATGTGAAAGGGTCTCTCAGAGTGCCTCACACTCAGTAGCATGGGGTGTGCTTACGGTCATTGAATCTGAATTGGGTTCTTTTTTTTTTTTTTTTTTTTTTTTTTGATGCTTATTTATTTGAGAGAGGGAGGGAGAGAGAAACCGAAGGAGGCTCCAGGCTCGGAGCTATCAGCACAGAGCCTGACACGGGGCTCGAACTCACAAGCCATGAGATCATGACCTGAGCCGAAGTTGGATGCTTGAGCGACTGAGCTACCCAGGTGCCCCTGAATTGGTTCTTAAAGCAAAAAAGGAAGAAAAGAAAAAATGCAATTAAACGTAGTTCTGTACCAAGTTATTGATGGTACAATTATTCAGCATCCATTTATTTTACTTTTCTGTGGCCTCTTGGCTGGATTGACTGGCTGTTCCGATTACTTCGGGTACGGGAGGGAGAGTTGAGCTCCAGGAGCCACCTTTAGAAGCTCCGAGAATGAGCAGATAAACCTGCTCTGAGAACAAGCAGATAAATTTTATTACGCTAAATAAAAATTATAGCTTGCAGTTTGTTTGCTATGTTACTTCTTTTTCACCCTAAGGATCATGTTTTATTGATGATCAAAGAAAGGATCTAGAGAGATTGCTTTGTGATTGGATTGTGAGCATGTGACCTGGGCAGCATTTTCAGGTTTACTGTGTACCTGTAACCGTGAATTCCCAAATATCGTAAATGTCTCAACGACTGAAGGGCTGTAAAAACATGGGGAAAAACATGTCCTCAGGTAGGGCAGGTGCCAAGCTGTCATCTTGGCTAGGAATTCGTCTTCCTAGGAAGACGTTTGACATATAGGAATATGGGAACATATAGGAATATGTTCTAGAGTGAGTTTTCTGGAGCCTTTCCCAGCCAGAAAACCCTAGCCTCGCTCTGCAGGGCTTCTAATCTTCCCCTTTTCATCCTGAATTAATTGATCTCTTCACTTTGTTCTGGGCAGCTAGGGTTGTACATGCAGTGATTGATGCAGACTGAGTACATCTCCACGCAGTTCCCCAGCCATTTTTGGCACTGACACAACTCCTTTAGCTCCTGTGGGTCCCCTGAAGAGTGTCCGGACGCCTCAGAGCATTTAGTTTTACAGTTCCAGGGTTCATTTCCTGGCTTTGATCAACTGTTGTTTTAATATGTAAAATAACTTCGACCTACAGCATTTTTATTGTTTTGTCCGTATGTGCTTAAGTACTTCATTAGACACCATAGCTTGATGGTCATTTTATTCTTTCTTTCTTTCTTTCTTTCTTTCTTTCTTTCTTTCTTTCTTTCTTTCCTCCCTTCCTCCCTTCCTCCCTTCCCTTCCCTTCCCTTCCCTTTCCTTCCCTTCCCTTCCCTTCATTCTTTCCTTCATTCCCTTCCTTCCTTCCCTTCCCTTCCCTTCCCTCCCCTTCCTTCCCTTCCTTCCTTCCTTCCTTCCTTCCTTCCTTCCTTCCCTCCCTCCCTTCATTCTTTCCTTCCTTCCTTCCTTCTTCCCTTCCTTCCTTCCTTCCTTCCTTTCCTTCCTTCCTTCCTTCCTTCCTTCCTTCCCTTCATTCTTTCCTTCCTTCCTTCCCTCCCTTCATTCTTTCCTTCTTTCCTTCCTTCCTTCCCTTCATTGTTTCCTTCCTTCCTTCCTTCTTCCCTTCCTTCCTTCTTTCCTTCCTTCTTTCCTTCCTTCCTTCCCTTCCTTCCTTTCTTCCCTTCATTCATTCCTTCCTTCCTTTCTTCCTTTCCTTCCTTCCTTCCTTCCTTCCCTTCTTTCTTTCCTTCCTTCCTTCCTTCCCTTCATTCTTTCCTTCCTTCCTTCCTTCCCTTCATTCTTTCTTTCCTTCCTTCCTTCCTTCCTTCCTTCCTTCCTTTCTTCCCTTCATTCTTTCCTTCCTTCCTTCCTTTCTTCCTTCCTTCCTTCCCTTCATTCTTTCCCCTTCCTTCCTTCCTTCCTTCCTTCCTTCCTTCCTTCCTTCCTTCCTTCCTTCCCTTCATTCCTTCCTTTCCTTCCTTCCTTCCTTCCTTCCCTTTCCTTCCTTCCTTCCTTCCTTCCTTCCTTCCTTCCTTCCTTCCTTCCCTTCATTCTTTCCTTCCTTCTTTCCTTCCTTCTTTCCTTCCTTCTTTCCTTCCTTCTTTCCTTCCTTCCTTCCTTCCTTCCTTCCTTCCTTCCTTCCTTCCTTCCCGTGTCCTGGCGCTGCTAGCTGGGCAAGGGCTCTGAGGTGCTGGGAACACCCAGCTGAACAATATACTCTCTGTGCCCTTGGATACTTCTCAGTCTTTTAAAAATTCTTTACGTGGAGCTGCTTTTAGACGCACAAAAAGTTGTGAGTACTGCGTTTCCATCCATCCCTCCCCCAGTCTTCCTCAGTGTTAACATCTGACAGAACCCCTGCGTGGTTATCAGATCCAGGAAATTAGCATTAGTACAATACAGTTGAACTGAAGACCCTGTTTGAATTTCACTAATGTCTTAATTCAAACTTCTGTAACAAAATAGCACAGATTGGGTGGCTTAGAAACAACAGAAATTTATTTCTGACAGCTCCGGAGGCTGTTGGTCTGAGATCAGAGTGCCAGCCTGTTCTGCTGAGATCCTTCTGGTTTGCACACTGCCGACTTCTTGTATCGTCACATGGCCCAGAGCAGAGAGGGAAGGCAGGTTTCCTGTCTGACAGCACAGGGTTCATTTTATTGTATCTCTTTTTGTACCTTCTTTCTTCAAAAGCGAAAAACTCTGCTCTCATTGTCGAAATATATTTACTTATTTTTATTCGCTTCAGGAATACACATAGTTTTAGAATTTGTAACCCATGTCCCTGTGAGAAACAGATTTACTGACTAAATTTTTGTCTTTAGCCATGTAATCTATAGGCAAGACACTGTCTTCCAAAGTCGTTTAGGTCAGTTCTGCTCTTGGATACCTCTGTAAGTGGCCGTGTTCTCTCTTTGTACTACGGTTAGGTTCACTGTTAGACTTTGCGCTCCACTTTTGGTCCCTCCTGGTCGGTAGGGACTCTTGTTAATTTTTGGATGTGCGAGGGCATGCGGACTATGGCTGTGGTTCTGACGGTCAGGGCTGCAGACAGATACGTGGTTTTCAACTCTCTTACACGCTCCCATCCCCATTTCTTTCCTTCCCGCCTGCTCTCCGTAACTGCTCGCCTTACTTCTTAGTTTTTCCTTCCTGCACTTTTTCATTTCAAATGAGCAAATACATAGCTGTTTTGTTATAGCCTCTTCTGTCTTGTATGAAGAGTAGCATGCCATAGCTACTCTTCTGCGTTTGCTGTTTTTACTTAACGTTACACCTTAGAAACCGCTCCGTATCCGCTGATGGAGGTCTCCGTCATTCCCTCTCGCATGGAGCTCTGCTGTGTGGGCTTTGAAGGTGTTTCCAGGATGTTCCAGTCATAAATGACGCTGCAGCCGGTGTCCTTGTGCATGTGTATTTCCTCATTGTCAGATGTGAATCTTCGGGGCGGATTCATCGGAGAGAGATTTCTGGGTTGAAAGGCTTATGTGTAGGTGGTTTTCCTCCAGAAAGCAAATACCACTTTGCATGCCCTGTGTCCCTAGCAGCATGTGCTGTCCTATTTCGTTTTAGTTGTGCCAGTCTGATAGGTGAGAAATAGGATCTCGGTATTGTTTTACTTTATTTTGCTAACAGTGAATGAGTGTGAGCATTTTTTCATATATTTAAAGGGTGTGTGTGTGTGTGTGTTATCTGTTCATGTCATTTCCTTTAGGTTTTGTTTTGTTTTATTTTGTTTGTTTGTGTGTTTGCTGTTTGGTCTTTTGTCTCTAAAAGTTCTTTAGCATTTTCTGTTGTGTGTGTCGCAAATGTTTTCTCCCACTTGCTGGTTTTCTTTTATGGTTTTAAAAAAATTCTGCAAAGCTTACTGTTATCCAGTCAGAGTTGTCAGTGTTTTTCATTTATTCCCTGAGGACGGAGTCGTGGCTAGAAGCCTCTCCCTGTACCTGACCTACTGAGGCCTTGTGCCCAGCTGTCCCAGCACCGGGTATTAACAAGCCTCTCTCGCGCTCCCAGCTCTCTCAGCACATGGACCGCCGAGTCTGTTTCTCCTCAGTGGCTCGAGATGCCACCTTTGTCGTGTCTCATTTTCCTTGTGTGTCCTAGACTCGTTAGTCTGTTGTCTTGTCTGTCTGGGTGCCGCCGCCGTGCTCTTTTAGCTGTGGAGGCGTCTTAGTATTTTTTGCTGTGCCACTGATAGTGTCCGCTTTTCTCAGTTATCTGTTTTTCGTGTGCATCTTCGTAGCAACCTGTTTCAGTCTCTTAAATAGCTTGTTGATATTTGTATTAGGATAGCATTGAATTGATAGATCAATTCTGTGGGGAAATGCCATGTTGAGTTCTTACATCCGAGAACAGGGGACGTTTTTCCATTTGTTCATGTTTACTTTGGTGTCTCTCAGGAGCGTTTAAGAAGAATTTTCCGCATAAAGATGTTCCCATTCTTGTCACATTTATTTCTGTGTATTTAATCTTATAGGCATATATAGAAACCGCTATACCCTAATAATAGAGAATATGCTTTTTTCAAAAGTGTTGATTTCTTTATTTAGAGAGCACGTGTGTGAGTATGGGAGGGATGCGGAGAGGGGGAGAGTGAGAGAGAATGAACCCCCAGCAGGCTCTGCACCTTCGGTGCGGAGCCCAAAGTGGGGCTTGATCTCACGAACCATGAGATCATGACCTGAGCAGAAATCAAGGGTCGGATGCTTAACCGACTGAGCCACCCAGGTGCCCCGAGAATATGCGTTCTTTCTTTGTACCTTGGCATATTCTCAAAAATTGATTGTATGTTAGATCATAAAGAAAACATTCATGTGAGTAAAAGGCAGTAAAACCAGAGTTTAAAAACAAAAACCAGAAAGGCCAGAATTTCACTTGGAAATGTAAAACTTCTGTTTCCTCACTACAGAGAACAAACTGGTGGTCGCCAGAAGGGAGGGGGCTGGAGGATGGGGGAAACAGGTGATGGGGATCAAGAGGGTGCTTGTCCTGGTGAGCACTGAGCAGTGAATACGATTGTTGAATCACTGTACCCTGTTCCTGAAACTAATATAACATCGTATGTTAACTATACTGGAATTAAAATATAAAGCTTAAAGAAAATAAAACTTTAAACAACCTCTGAGCAGAAGAGGAAATAAACACTGAAATTAAAGAAATTTTTAAAAACAACAGGAAAAATACTATGTACTAACATCTATGGCATGCATTTAAAGCGCCGATCAAAGGAAAACTAGTGATACTAAACACATCAACTGCAATGAAAAAATGAAATTGAACGATTAAGTTCCCAGCTTAAATGATAAAAAGAGCAACAAATCAATCAAAATGCAATGATGTGGAGCTCAGTGTATGTAGAAGAAACGCTTAAGACCACCGCGTGTAAGAGCGGACAGGCGGGGGGGTCCACGTGGAGGTAATGGAAGTGGTTACACTTCGAGCAACTCTTGGGGAGACCGTGGAGGGATATTCTCAAAGCACCGTAAATGAATCAAGAGGAATCCTATAAAATGTCACATAACCTATAGGAAGGCAAGAGAAACAGAATGAAACACGGAAAAGAAACTTTAGAAAAATTCTATACCTGTCATGAGTCAAATGGCTTACAGCTGACAAGACACTGACTCTGTCTCAAAATCTTTCTTTTCCTTTGTTTTCAGGCAAGGGTCATAATAAAAGCTGTAGGCAGGCCTGTGGCTGTAAGCCTTCTGTACGTGTCTGTGTCCCTCTTTCCAGGCTTCTCTGACGTTTGCGTGGCCCTGGGGATATACAGAGACTTCCCCGGTTATGAATAGTTTTGATGGAATGAATTTCTGGGCCAGGTTTCCATTTGTAGTCTCTCCTTGTAAGGCGGCTCTCTTCTCCTTCATCCCCTTCCGATGCCCTCCTCCCACCAGCCGGAGCATTTGTCAGACCGCGCGGTGCCCAGGGTGGAACGGTGCGGCCACCACCCCAAGGACTACCGGAACGATTATCCTACAGGAAGCCTTTGTTACTGATGAATGAGAGGCCCCGGGAATAGGGGGCTTCCCAGTCTGTAGTCATGTTTCTGTTAATAATGAAGCATCACATTAGAAGTAGGGTGTATAGGACTTCGGAGGCTCCGAATCCGCTATTTTGGTAAGCTGGTAGTGATGGCGACTTCCTCTTAACAGTCTCTCCGGCTTCATTCCACAAACACTGCCAAAGAACGTACCGCTTTTGAGAGAGAAAAAGAGCAAGATGAAAAGAGTGCTCTGGAGAAAAAAAATACTGAATGCTTAAAATGCTACTCTCTCTCTCGCTCGCTCTCTCGCTCTCTCGCACACACACTTCAAAACGTAACCTCCCAGCTTCAGCAAGAGGCAACAGGAAAAATATTTCAAAATGGAGGCCAACCAAGGTGGGCTTACCTGCTCTGTCTTCGGCTCTGCTCCGTACCGGATGGCTCGTTAGCTGCCAAGAGCAGCAGCTTTAATCGGCCGTGGCTACGTGCTACTGAGTCTTACTGTTTTATTTTACCCTAATACTTTAAAAATGTTTATACGGTAAAGTACACATTTTAAGTTTACATTTTTGTAAGTTTTGATAAATCTGTTTGACCCTTAACAAGGCAGGGAATATTCCCACCAGCCCAGAAAGTTCCCTTAAGCTACTCTCCTCTCAAAGCCTCCCCCCCTGAAGCAACCACTATTCTGATTTCTCTCACCATAGATGAATCTTGCCTGTTCTAGAAATTCATTCATATAAACGGAATCATACGGTCTGTGCTTTCTGTGTCCCTGGCTTCTTTTACTCAGAATTTAATGTCTGAGACTTTTTCTCTTGAGGTGCTATGTACCAGTACTTCTTTCCTTTGTATTGTTGGGTAGTATTTCATCTTCAAACATACAATGATTTGGGGCGCCTGGGTGGCTCAGTCGGTTGGACGGCCGACTGCAGCTCAGGTCATGATCTCGCGGTCTGAGTTCAAGCCCCACGTCAGGCTCTGTCCTGAGCGCTCAGAGCCTGGAGCCCGCTTCTGATTCTGTGTCTTCCTCTCTCTCTGCCCCTGCCCTGTTTGCTCTCTGTCTTTCTCTCTCTCGAAAATAATAAACAATAAAAAAAAAATTAAAAAAAAACACAAATATACAATGATTTGTTACCCACTTCCTTATTGAAGGACATTTGGGTTGTTTCTAGGCTAGTATGAATAAAAGCTGTTATGAACAACAACAAAAAAGTACAGAGAAGGAAACAAAAATAAAAAAGAAATTAATGAGGAATAAAACAGTAAAACTAATTAATGAGATCCTGAAAAAATTTTAATATCTCGTTAAAAGTGACATTATGACCAACTGGGATTTATTCCAGGAATGCAAGGTAGGTTCACTATTAGAGACTCTGCTAATATCATACACCATATTATTAAATCTGAGGGGGGGAACCTCCATATTTCCAAAGCAATGATTATGTCTGAAGTTAGTATCATATTTAATAGTAATACCTGAAAGACCTTTCCACTGAGATCAGGATCAAGGCGAGGGTGCCTGTTTCCATTACTTTCCACATTGCGTGAGAGGTTCAGTATAATTGGTTTTAAGAAAGGATAGAAAAGAAGTAAAACTGTGTTTATTTGCAAATAACAGATAACATACCTGGAAAGCCTTAGAGAACCAGTGATTAAACTGTATCAAATAATAAAGAATGCAGTTCGGTAGTGGGATATGAAATTGATATACAAAAACCAGTACCTTTCACGCAGTCACATAGAAGAGGACATACCAGTGGGTGACCTCATTCATTAGTTTACATGCTTATTTGTCAGATGATGTGCTTCTGTTCCTGCTGCTTCAGGCTTTTCCGAAACCATTTGTGCTGCTGTCCCCATGGAACATTTGGCAGTGTCTTTAGAAACTCTTAATTGTCACAGTGTGGTTTGGGGGTGCGATGGGGTAGAGGTCAGGGATACTGCTAAGTACAGGACAGTCCCTGACAACAGAGAACTATGCAGTTTAAAATGTCAATAGTGCTGAGATTGAGAAACTCTTTCCTAAAGAAAACACTTGATTTCCAATGTCTGTGTTTAGAATTGCGTGTTGGCAGTGTTTTTATAGGCTCAATGAATACATCGATTAATTACTTAAGTTGAAGGGTAAACTTGAATGTGAATAATAATGAAGAATAGTGAAAGAGGAATCACTTTCCTTTAGTTAGGGACAGTGATGGAAATAACTTATTTTGTGTAGCACTGAATAGTATATAAAGTTTCATAGACTCCTTGTTTGATCTCCTCAATAGGGATTAGTATAATAGGTGTTCTTATCACTGTTTAACTGATGAAGGAACTAGCCTATTTTTTCTAGGTGTCAGGGACTAAATCATGTCAGATGGGTAGTTAGTTTCAGAGTGAGTGTGTTGTTTGTTCATCTGTAAAAGTGATCTTTGCTGCTTTTTCTTTTCTGGAAGGTCATTTTAGTTCTAGCTACACACTAGAGGGAAAAGTCCTGGGTATGCAAAGTTGATTCCTAGTCCGTATTCCTAGTGTAGCTTGTTACTTACAAATAATTGCTTCCCATGGAACTTTCCGCGGTGATGGAGATATTATATAAATGTGTTGTTCATTTTGGTAGCCACTAGCCTCATGTGATTATTTAAATTTACATTAGTTGAGATTAAATAAAATTTTAAATCCTGTTCTCTTCAGTTGGACTAGCCTAGCCACATCTCAAGTGCTCAAGAGCTGTGTATTATGTTACTGGTAGTTCTCAAAGAAATGTCAATAAATCTCAAGCACTTTTGTTAAATTGTTAAAATGGAGGTTGTTTGAGCCCCATCTTAGTGTCTGCCTATCACTGAGGTTTTGGTCACAGTTACTTAAGCTCTATTGGAAAGGAGGACATTGTTTTTCAGTTCCTTGGTGGGAAGCGAATGAATGTCATCTCCAGGTTGCTATTCCTCGGCTAGCTTCTTTCTCTGACACCTTGGCCATTAGCTGGTGTGTATTTGTTAACGCACCAACTAACGGAGTCCTTATGAGAATGGAATACCTACCTGGTCAAGTGGTAGGAGTTCATAGCCCCGGAAGCATATGCACGTGCTGTTGATTCTCCGGTTCCATCTACTGTAATCGCAGCCCTTGGCTTCCACTTGATGTTAAAGTTCCCTTCTGTGACCACGAAGGGAGTTGCTGAAAACCCCCCTGCCTCCTTGGGAACGCTGGAAATTCTCCCAACGTGTGTGTGCGCGTGCGCGCATTTAAGGAGTTTGGTGGTATTACAGAGTTTTCAGCTACATTTTTGGTTTTAAATTGTGTTGGTAGATGAACCTGGAAACCTTAATGCTGTTTATTTGCAGTATTTTTGTGGGAAAGTGTTTTTCCAACCTACGATCTTTGAATGTTATCTGAAAATTTGGGAAGTGTGTGTTTTTATGTATTAAAGCCCATCTGTATACTTAAAAAATTAAAGTCTCTCCGTTTTAATTTGCAAGTCAGTTTATTTCTTGAACATTAAAAGAGAAGAAAAATATTTGACAGCTATACATTTTGGCTTATAGTAAAGTAGCAGGAAGAAAAGTCCCATTTTTACGGTTTGGAAAGGCTTTAGGTGGTTTTTTTGGTAAAGTAATTTAACTATGGTTTATTTTTCCTGTTGTGTCTAGTTTCATATCCTTTTATCATGGTCCCACCCTCAATTTACCTTTATGGTTTAGTTGATTTTACTCCATGGCTAAGATGCTGAGGTACAAGCAGTGAAATTGTGAAGTTGGTTGAAGCAGTCCTGACACAAAAAATAAAATGTTGGACGTTTTCTGAATTGATAAATATGGAGTCTGTAGCCATATTCTACGTGTTTTTAGAGTAATGTGGATTTAGTTGCGTCTTCCCCTGCCTCTTTCCCTCCAATAGTGTTTTGGTTTGCACAGCAGTTGAGGGTAATACTAATAATGTATTTTTTACATTTGTTTGTTTTCAGAGGGAAGTGTAACATCTCCCATTTTTCTGACATATTTGCTGCTAGAGAGTTTAAAGCTCGAGTGGATTCATTTTTCTACATATTAGGCTACAACCCTGAGACCAGGTAAGTGAGTCACTTGGCCCCACTCAGTGAGAACTTCGCTTTTCTATGTGCGTGCGCGTGCGTGTGTTTGCACATTTGGGCATGTGCCAGTAAGATGAGAAAAAACAACTTCAGAACCCAAAGTGAACCTCTTTGGAAGGAGTTCTAATTAACGTCATCGGCGTCTAAAGTGGCTTATTGTTCGCTCTTGATTTTATTAAGAAGAAAAGGAAAAGTGAGAAAATTTGGGTGTAGAGAGGCAAGGTAAAGATGTGTGTTTAGCTGATCTGTGTTTTGAACTTACTGTGAATTGGCAGATTATTTCCCTAATGCACATTGTGTCAAACCTTTCGTGGTACCATATTGAACACACACTAGGATGTTACGGAGAATGTGCTGGTTAGTCGTTTGTTTTACTCATTTAATAAAACCCCAGGAACACTCACAGAAATATCTTTAGTAAGACAACTGGTATGAGACGGATCCATGCAGTTCTCAACCATCTTGGTAAGACCTATGTAACAGGTAGAGTTATTACTTTTAAAATGAGAAACAATAGAATCAAAATTTAATACAAAAAATTCCTAGTGTCTGTAATATAGTTTAACTTAGCACATGGAAGAAGTTATTTAAGAGCATATGCATTCATTTTTATCCTGTATCAATCATGCAACTACAGGGACTACAGATGTAAAAAGTACAGGAATGTTAGCAGATGATCAGGTTGTCAGTGCTTGGGACATCTGAGACATAATCTCTAGATACGAGAATTTAGAAAGAAATAAAAGCTGCTTGGCTGAAGGAAGTTAGTGGAAGAACTACTTGCAGGGTAATTACAATGTAGGTATTTTTTAGTTTTAGTGAAAAACTTTTCCTAGAGGATGCTGAGAAATTATATGTAAAAATTAGAAGGTTACTGTTTAGACAGTCTAGGATTAATGAAAGGCCACGTGTTCTTTGTGGTCATTATAAGAAGCTGCGTAAAGCTCTAGTGAGGCATATATGTTCGTGTCTGTCTCTTTGCATTTTGTAGACGAGAGCTACAGGGGTGATAGTGTACTGAATGGTCACCTTTTTTACTTACCTTTATTTTCTTTAGAAAATAGTAAATTTGAGCTTTTATTTTCTTTTTCAAAAGTAAGCCCTGTTCCAGTGACAGAGAAGCTGATCCGTGATACTATTTTAAAGCATCCTGTATTTCAGAATGTTTATTTTTACATATGCATTTATTTTTTTTAATTTTTTTAACATTTATTTATTTTTGAGATAGAGACAGAGTGTGAGCAGGGAAGGGGCAGAGAGAGAGGGAGACACAGAATCTGAAGCAGGCTCCAGGCTCCGTGCTGTCAGCACAGAGCCCGACGTGGCTCTCACAAACTGTAAGAACTCACAAACTGTAAGATCGTGACCTGAACTGAAGTTGGACGCCCAACCTACCGAGCCACCCAGGTGCCCCTAAATATGCATTTATTGACTGCCTGATCATTCCTTGGATTTCTGTCTAGATACAAAGGAGGCCATAATTTCAGTGATGCCACATTTATTTTACTATTTGGTGGGTAGTTGTCACATGGCACGAGCTAGATTGTATCACTGAATTGACTAAATAGCTTTTGTGTTTTAAATGATTAGCTCTTGGGTTCGTAACAACCAAGTTTATTTTTTACTAGTTTTGGTTATATGTCTGTTTTTACTGAGTGCTTATTAAAAGTGATATTATGCAATTTAACTGTGTAAGTTAGAGACTCACCCAGGTTCTGGTCTCATTTTTCATTGGGTGTTGCTGGCAGTCATTCAGAGTGATTCTTCCCATCGGTTAGCTTTTAAAATCTGGCGGAGGTATGCCCTAGAAGGATGTTTCTCTCTCGTCTGAAAAACCAGTACAAGGACATGCCCATGGCGGTGCGTTAGCAGGGTCTGCGTCCTGGGTCACTTCTTTTACCGCTTTGACTTCCTGGCTGCCATTTGTTCATTTCTGTGCTTGTGTTCTCCTTGTCCAGCCTGTGCTTGATGTGTTGTAGGCTTTTGAGGGGAGGTAGATGAATTAATTGAAGTGAAAAAATACTTGAATTTCTATTTATAAGTAAAGACGGTAGCAGATCTCACGCTCCTCATGAAGTGAGCGTAAAGATTTGCCCTAGCTCCCCGGGTTCCCCCTGAATTCCACGTTATGCTTCTGAGGGGTTGGCTGTGCAGTTCCCGCAGCTGCTTGCGCGGTCACAGAGGGTGTACTTGAAAAGGAGTGTAGAAAACTCTGTTTTCCCCACCTGGCTTTTGTACGAGCTGGTCCTTAGAATGCTCTGGCTGCATGCCCTTGCAGAATTTACCTCTGTTTGCGTCTCGGTTTCAAGGCTCTGAGGGATGGGGCTGTGGGAAGAGTGGGCTTTGGTGGGCTTCTCCCCCATGTGAATGAGCGGGCCTAGCATGCCGTCTGGCTGCATTTGCTCTGTGCTCTTAGTGCCCGGGGCCATCTGAAGAGGAAACATCAAACCGTTTTCTGTCTGTGAGAGAGACCACGTGTGGATGTGGCTGCTGCAAGTTACAGAATGGGGATTCTGTGACTACACATTTGGGACTGTCCCCTCTCTTCAGAAAGGAACTTTCAGGAACTTGAAGTGAGCGGTTGAAACTGAAACTTGAGATGGGATTGTTTATTTCTCCAAGCACATTTCCCGATGGTAGTTAGAAGTTGATTTACACAGTTTCCGTAATTTATTTAGTGTATTAGCCCGCACTGAAAGTTTGGAGTTTTTTTCATGTTTATTGCATAAATTTTTTTTAAGTCTCATTATTTGGCTACTCTT
The DNA here is from genome assembly GCF_018350215.1 of Panthera leo. Lineage (NCBI taxonomy): Eukaryota > Metazoa > Chordata > Mammalia > Carnivora > Felidae > Panthera > Panthera leo. The sequence continues at coordinate 5,917,531 of NC_056686.1, read as the reverse complement.
TAATTTTTCCCCTAACCTGGTTGTTGTGGCTCTACACGTTTCGCCTTGTCAGGACCTGACCTTTCCGGACTTTTTGCGAGAGAGAGGGAGAGGGAGAGGGAGAACAAAGAAGCATGGGAGAGAGGAAGAAGGAGAGAAAGATCGTCAAGCAGGCTCCATGTTCAAGGCTCCATGTTCAACGTGGAGCCCACTGCAGGGCTTGATCTCACAACCATGAGATCGTGACTCTAGCTGAATTCAGGAGTCGGATGCTTCACCTGCTGAGCCACCCAGGCGCCCCAGACTTTTTGGTTTTGATGGGATTACTTTGTTGAATACGTGTATGTGACGGTGGGAGGCAGACTTTTCTATACTCTTCGGTTCATTGCCTTTAAAGTTCGGGGAGGGTGGATTTCTTGGTAATTAGCATGGAATTTTTATTATTTTGAAATTCTGTGTTTAATTCTGACATCCTCACTCAATTCTGAAATCTGAAAGCTCTGAAAATCAAAAAACGTTTATGCTAAGTTTGGTGCGGAAGCTCATTGGATGGTCATTCTTGGCCTGAACTGGGATGAGGCTATTTATATTGAGTTAGTTCACTTTGTGTGTTTGTACAACTTTTACTGCAAAAGTACCAACGTGGTAGAATAGGGGATCATTGCTCAAACACTGCGGGGTGTTACATAGTATATGGTATATTTGTTATAGTACCTTTCTAAATCCAAAAAATTCTGAGTTCTGAAAATCCTCTGACCCTTAGGATCTTTGGTAAGGGATGGTGATACTGTATTCTTGTTAGCCATGGCATTGAAGGAACAAAACTTACTTGAGCAAAAAAATTGGGGACAGATGTTGCCTGTGTTAAGTAGGATGCAAGCTGCAAGGGTCTGACTACTGAGAGGCCTGAAGTTTGAACCAGTAGGCAGTCAGGCTTGGCTTCTGGAGCCTGTGGTGACATTTCTGTGCTCAAGCAGTGTGTGCTTTTGCTCTGCGAACAAGATTCACCCAAATTTACTTCTGCAGTCAGCATATTCTGCAACATAATATCATTATTTCTCATTTTGTTTGAAGGTTCTAATCCAAAATCTGATTAGAAAATAGTTAATAAATTTCAGCTCAAAAGTCTTAATACATAAAGCCAGTTAGACCTTACAGGCGTTTGCACAAAATAGCAGTATTCTTGGCATGAACTAAAGTAGTTGGTCCTGACTTATTAAAAGAGATGATTATAATCTGTGATCATAGGGACATGGCTCCATTCGTCCGTTTACTGTCCTTAGTTGCATTTTTATTTATCCAGTATCTCGTAGCCATCTAATCTGACTACTTGATCTTTTGTTAAGACCGACTCCCCTCTTGGACCCAGGCAGCCTGCGTTTTGATCCTGTGCTGCCCCTTTTTCTCTGTGTCCAGGGCTAAGGTTTGTACTTCCTGGGCTTTGTTTTTTACCTCATTAAAATGGGGGTGGTAAAAGCTACCCTTTAGGTTGCTTTAGTAAACTGTCAGGTTTTTTTGTTGCTTCTTGGGAATTGTAAAAATAATTATAAATTTTCTTTTCAAGACAAGGTTGAAAAATATCAAAGGTTTTTTTTTTTTTTTTTTTTTTTAACCCCATACAATGTTAAATCCAAAAGTGAAACATAAACTACTTCCTAAGACGTGTTGATTTACCAAGTAGACCATTAACCATCTGGTTGATTGTACTCACATATGGAAGTCTGAACACTGGGGATTTTTGACTCTGCGTAGAACGTTGATTATAAAATTCTTCTTGAAAATATACAACAGTTGCTAAGAATGGAAGATAATTTCTTCATTGACTCTAGTGAAACTGACACAATAAGTATAGTGAATATTTGCAAATAGTATTAAATATGAGCTAATACATTCTATGGTCAGAAAATTTCAGTGCAGAATCTGAGAGAACCAGAAATGGAAAAAAAAATTTTTTATTAAGAAAAATATTTGAGTTTTTTTTAAAAGATTTTATTTTTAAGTAATCTGTACACCCAATATGGGGCTTGAACTTACAACCTTGAAATCAAGAGTCTCACACTCCACTGACTGAGCCAGGTAGGCACCCAAGAGCTTCTTATAGTAAATGAACCTGTCCCCCTATATAACGTTCAGGTTTTATTGCATTTTGGGGTGTCCTTTTCCCCATACTACCATCTTCTCACCTCTGCAGCTTCAGCCTGTTGCTCAATGCCTTTTTCTTTTTTTTCTTTTAAACTGTACATTCTGGCCTTTTCTGGGCGTACCTTTCATTGGTTGGAAAACTTCTAAACTTCCTGTCTCAGGCCAGTGAGTTAGGCGGGGCAGGGAGTAATGGTGGAATCTCAGTAAGAACAAAAGATTCAGTAGGGGCCATTCGAGAGGAGATGCCTTTATCTTTAAATTATGAAGCATGAATTTTCCCAGAAACCAGTCCATTTGTTTCCCCTTGCTAAGTAAGTGTTCTTTACGTCACTAAAGTACATTTAGGGAGAGTGAAGAAAACATATCAAGTGTAGCATGTTGTATTGATGGTCACTGATCTGTTACCCTCCCCCTCGTACTGCCTTAGAAAAGTATCCTTGGTCTCTTTAGAGACTTGCACTGTGGCATGAGACATCTGATTGTAGTTGTGCTCTTTGCTTTGTGATAAAGGAGTCTTCTCTTGCTATTCAGATGGAAAACAAATTGAGGGCTCAGATCTGATCCAGGAGAGAATGTCTATGAACAGCCACCTGTGCCCTCTTCACTTTTTTTCTTTTCTTTTCTTTTCTTTTCTTTTCTTTTCTTTTCTTTTCTTTTTTTTTTTTTTTTTGCCAAAAAGTTTTTAAAGCAGTGTTGAAGCTTAAGGATTATTACCATTATATTTAGCAGCAATCATAAACTCAGACACTTGCAAGGACTTCTCTTTAATCTCTTTCCAACAGACAGTGGCAATAATGTTACCAATAATAGCTACAGTTAGTGAGTGCTACTGTGCCCAGCAGTGCTCTGAGTGTTTTGCTTGCATAACTTATTGCACTTTGTTATGAAGCAGTCTCTGCCTTCAGAAGAGTTGCAAGTATAGTAGAAAACCTTAGTTTCTAACTGAACCATTTGAAAGTATGACATCACCACGAGGCCGTATCACACTGTAATACTTGGTGTATTTCTTATGAGCAAGGGCATTTTCTTATACAGCCACAATACAGTCCTCCACCTCAAGAAATTAACACTGAAATATTACCATGGAATTCACAGACCCCAGTCAAGTTTTCTCAGTTTGCCTAGTAAAGACCTTTATGAAAAAGGATCCAGTTCAGCGTGATGGATTTTGTTGTCTTACAACTGGTTCGTCTGTGTGGAGTAGTTTCTCAGTCTTTTCTCTTACTTGAAGACCTTAGTACTTTGAGACTATAGGGTATTTTGTAGACTGTTCCTCAGTTTACATGGATGCTTTTTCCTTATTAGATTTAGAGCCTGTATCTTTGACACGGATAGCACAGAAGTCATGTGTTCTTGTTTTTTACTTCTTGTCACGTAGTACGTAATTTTAGTTTGTCTCCTTGCAGGGAGTGTTCACGTTGATCACTTGAATAAGGTGCCAGGCTTTGTAATTGTAAAATTTCTCTTTTTCCGTTTATAATTAATGACTATTTTGTGGGAGGTTGCTTTGAGATTGAATAGATAGCCTCTTCCTCATGAAACTTTCAGTTTATTAATTTATTTGCACTAGGTTGATTAATCACTTCCTATTTTTTTAATTTTTATTTATTTTGAGAGGGGGAGTGAGCATGAACAGGGAAGGGGCGGAGAGAGAATCCCAAGCAGGCTCTGCATTGTCAGCCCAGAGCCTCACAAACTGGGAAATCATGACCTGAGCTGAAATCAAGAGTCAGATGCTTAACCGACTGAGCCACCGGGGTGCCCCTTTGGCTTCCTGTTTTATTCAGTTGTTGATAATCTGTTACTGTGATTCATTTTTAGGGCAAATTGTTGCAGATTATGGAGGGCGATACTTAGAAACCAGCCAACCAAGAATGCTACTTAGGGGTGGTCGTTACTTTGTGTCACTGAGGAGACGCCAGGGGGTGGGAGGGCAAGGAGAGACTGAGATGGAGACTCTGTACTTTCACGTCTGTATTTCTGGACTTCAGTGTGTGTGGATCCATGCTTTCATACCAGGTTCTCCAAACCTAATCCCAATACCACAGGGGTCCTGCTAGCTTTTTCCTTATTTCTAATTCTCATCTTTAACAGTGAGAGACCTTGTTTCGGGTTCCTGAGTATCTTTACTTCAGTTTCCTATCACTGACTCCGCTCTCTCCCTCACATGGGTGAGTTTTGACATGCTCAGCTGTATCTTTAGTAGATTTAGCATTTGATATTTCTTAGCATGACCTCAAGGAACCAAATTTGTAACATTTTCTTTTTAGAGTCTGTGGGATGATGCTCACTCTGTACTCGATTGTTTAATTCCCATAAAAGTTCAGTGCAGCTGACATTACCTTTATTTGACAAATGAGAAAATTGGTATGATATTAAATATCTGCCTAAGGCATGCAGTTAGTAAACAGGAAACACCGAGCCTGTTTGACTCCAAAGCCTGTGCTTTCATCGTAGATTGATTCATATGCAACCTAATTTTCTTCTGGCTTTGTTGAAAGATAGCTTTAAGCTTTCTAATGAAGAAAAATATATGTACTTGCTAGAGAATAACTTGACAAATAAAAAGTTAAAGAAGCAAACTGAAATAATACATAATTCTTTAGTTCATGTTTGTGTTTTTTCTTTCACTGTACATCTGTGTGCATGTTTATACGTGTATGAATATTTTAAGATTATAAATAAAATACTGTTTACATAAATATACATATAATCATGTATTCCTTTATTCATTTTTTTAATTGTGAACATAGTACCATGTCAGTAAACATTTGTAATGAGCATCATATCTACCATCATGTGGATGTGTCCTAATTTATCTATTCCCACATTGTTGAACATTTATGGTTTTTCCAGTATTTAGTTATCCTAAATTACATTGTGGCCATCTTTTTTCCGACATAAATCTTTTTTTTTTTAATGTTTTTATAAATTTTTGAGGCGGAGAGAGACAGAGCATGAGCAGGGGAGGGGCAGAGAGAGAGGAGGACACAGAATCTGAAGCAGGCTCCAGGCTCTGAGCTGTCAGCGCAGAGCCCAACGTGGGGCTCGAACTCACAGACCGTGAGATCATGACCTGAGCTGAAGTTGGACGCTTAACCGACTGAGTCACCCAGGCGCCCCTGACATAAATCTTTATACTGAAACCGAAAAGTAACAATCTAGATCTCCTTTATTTCAGTTAATTTGGATTTCAGACATTTTGGGATCTAGTTCTGTCTTAGGTTGTCTTTTCTATTCATCACAGCTCATGGTCTTTGTATAGCTTTTGAGGACAAGAAGCTGGAACTAGGTGTAAATATTTTCTTGTTCACTTTTCCTCTGTTATCGTAGTTGAACTCTGAAAACATTTATGCCAGATGCCAGATGGCAAATGTTGGGCACAATTGGGAGTACATGTATAGTTGGAAACACAGCCCCACTGAGGATAAATGGGACCGTAAAATAGGACAAAAAAATCAGATTTGATCATTTAAAAAACCCCTTGCCAGTAAATACCTACCAATGTTGAATAAAATATAACAGAACGTTTGGGGTGCCTGGGTGGCTCAGTCGTTGAGTGTCAGACTTCAGCTCAGGTCATGATCTTGTGGCTGGTGAGTTTGAGCCCCGTGTCAGGCTCCTTGCTGACAGCTCAGAGCTTGGAGCCTGCTTTGGATTCTCTGTCTCCCTCTTTCTCTCAATGCCTCCCCACCCTGCTTGCGCTCTCTCTCTCTCTCTCTCTCTCGCGCGCGCGCTCTCTCTCTCTCAAACATTAATTTTTTAAGTAGATAAAATACAACAACTTTAAAATGCAGAGATGTGCTTGGAGGAGTTAGGAGAAACTGAAAAGTAAAGCAGTGAGCTGATTCTTCAGCAGCCTACAGTGAGAGGAGGTTGGGTCAGTGTCTCCTTAATAAGGGGTCTTGTCTTTAACACCCAGCAGGTATAGGAGATGGAGCCTTATTCTCTAGAGACTAGGGAGTTGGAACTGAGAGCCCTCTACCAGGTTAAGGCCATCAAAGGTCTTCTTCAGTGAAAGGATGAACGAGGTCATGTATCTGGAATTAGAGGGAAGTGATCGAGAAACCTGTTGGAGACTGGGACTCTAAACACAGAAAAGAAAAAGAGGAGTAGAGGGAGAATTTCCCTCCTAAGTCCTAAGTTTGGGCCTTGCCTCCATGACAGTTAGGGCATGAATTTACATTCTTGAAAAGTATGAGAACTCTAGGATGAGAAGATAATATAAAAAATGGTCTTGGGCCACCTGGGCGGCTCAGTCAGTTAGGTGTCTGACTTCAGCTCAGGTCATGATCTCACGGTCTGTGAGTTCGAGCCCCATGTTGGGCTCTGTGCTGACAGCTCAGAGTCTGGAGCCTGCTTCGGATCTGTGTCTCCCTCTCTCTCCGCCCCTCTCCCACTTGCTTGTGCACGCACATGCATGGTGTCTCTCTCTCTCTCTCTCTCTCTCTCTCTGTCTCTGTCTCGCAAAAATAGACATTAAAAAGTGGTCTTGCGGGGCATCTGGGTGGCTCAGTTACTTGAGTGTCTGGCTCTTGATTACATCTCAGGTCATGATTCCGGGGTCATGGGATCAAGCCCTGCGTGGGGCTCTGCGCTGAGTATGGAACCTTCTTGAGATTCTCTCTCTCTAACCATGCCCCTCTTCCCTACTTGCATTCTCTCTTCTCTCTCCCTCCCTCCTTCCCCCCCCCCCAATAAAAATTTAAAAATAAAAAAAATAAAAGGTATTGTGAAAAAAAAAGTGGTCTTGGGCCATTGAACTTTGAAGGACACCTGAGAGAAGTATCTGTGAAATTTTTTTCTTTCAAGAACTTGTAGGATATCTACAGATAAAATATCTTTGAATGCCCAACACACTGTTAAAAAATTACCAAATGTTGGAAGAAACCAGGTACCATCAACTTGAGTCAGATAAAACAAGTGGTAAGATACATACCTGAGGACTTCAACACTAGAGCTATCAGAGAGAGACTGTACGACAAAGTTAAAGTAGAGCCTGTATCTCCCTCTCACATAAGCAGAGTTTGAGAAGAAGCAATCGTAGGCTGATCAGGGGCTCTCCAACCAACCCATCAGGGACCTATCCTCAACTTCAGCTTTTACCTCGTGCTCAAGATGCCGATGGAATGGTTGCCATGACATCCACATTTCAAGCTGGAAGAAAGAGGAAGTGGGTAAAAAATGCATGCTTCCTTCCTTATTTAAAGGCAATTTCATTATTTGCACAGGACACTTCCTTCTCTTCTCACTAGACCAAAATGGGAAAAAAAAAAAAAAAATCAGGCTCTGGCTTTACAGGTGAATTCTACCAGTGTTACGAGGGACAGAGAAAGATGAGTCGGTTCCTTAAGTCATGTTATGAAGCTAGTAAAATCTTTATACCAAAACCAGATCAAAAAGTAAAATTTATAGGTCAGTTCTACTTATGAACATGCATGTAAGATGTTTAAATAAAATATTAGATAATGGAATCTGCAAAGCATTAAAAATCCCATTTGGGTGTATAGAACACAAGACAGTTGGAACAATAGTTTATCTGTTAATATAGCTTTTACCACTTTAACATGACGAAGAAGAAATACACCCTCATCTTGATGTTGGAAAAGCATTTGACAGAAGTCAACAGCTAGTCAATATTGAGGGAAGGGACTCTTACCAAAGTTACAGCAGAATGAAACTTCCTTGTTGTGACAGATCCCTTAACCAAAAACTTAAAACAAGCACCATACTTAAAGGTAGAGTGTCGGAAATACCCCTCTAAGATCGAACAATAAAAGAATAAAAGGAGTCCCAGGTCTGTGAAGACGTGAAAATGTGTCAGGATTGAGGATGAAGAAATGAACCTTTATTAATATGGCATAGTTATTTTTGCCACGAGAGTCTGAGAAAGCATGTATACTGGTAAGATAAACCAGCATGCTCGCTGGATACTAGAGCATTATGTGTGCCAGCTCCATTTCCAAACGCTGCGGACAATTAGAGAATACAGTTTAAACACACTGTTTCTAAACGCTTCCCTCCTCTTGATGCGAAGTTAGCACTAATTAAAAGTCAAATAGAATATCCAATATCCTTTTTTCCCAGCAAGTGTTTTTCTCTAGAGGTGCCCAAATGTTAAGGTTTCATTGCTGTTCTTGCTTTACAATTTGTGGTTAGTAAATAAAACATTTTAAACATTTTTGTAGTTTGAGTGAGTAGAAAACTCTTTAAAATAGAACCTCAGAAAGTTCCATGTTATAACTCCTTACTTTACATGTGATGAACATAAATTTTCTGCTCACTAAAAGCTGCTGCGGTGGACAAAGTGGGTTTTCAGTCCGTTTTTATGTGATAAACCTTTTTAATTTTAGACAGAACCCATTAATATAGAATATTCATTTCACCCACTCAGCTCCCTTTTAACCTATTCATAAATGTGAATTCTTCACCTCTTGTTCGCTAGGGATTAATTGGAGGGATTAATTAGGGATTGTCTCTGAGATCCGGAGACAGTGTGCGTGTAGCCGGGATCACAGGCCTTGCGGGAGGACCTTGCAGGAGGCCACGGAAGGAGGCGCTGCGGCAGCCCACGTGAGCGGTGTGTGCGAATGCCTGCAGCCGGCCCGGTAGCAGGTTCGGGAAATGTGGCAGGAATGAGGTTTGGGCAGGTAGGCGGCAGCTGTAGGCAGATATCGAGTGGGTAAGATAACCGCGGAGAAAACAAGGGGCAGGTTTGAGGGGCTTGGAGGTGCCGAGTAGAGTTACAGGGTGTCCTCCTTGTAAGACAGGGCTCGGGGGCAACAGGGCCGTTGCTAGAATTGCGGTGTATGCTAAAGTGGCACATTGGCTTGCTTAATTACCAACCAGTAGTTGTCAGGGCTCCTCGATTTCCTCTGAGGATGAAGAGAACCGATCTCCTATTCTGAGGTTGGATTGAACTCGAAGCTGGGTGTTGAGTGATTCAGGCCGGGAATGAGAGCACTGTGGAAGCAGGTGGCCCGGCAGGTCACTCGTTGCCACTGATGTGTCCAGTCTCCGGATGCCATGAGGACTGATGATTGAAGACTCGTACAAGTAGTTTTTGTTACATATATGTCTCGCCTGTCAATATTTTCTATAGGTAACTCACTGGGTCTGATGTCAGTACACGTAACTCTCTAGGTCTCTCACCCAGATCACGTGTTAACCTTTTGCAATACTTGCTTTATTGTTTTATTCTTACTGATTTTATTTTATGTATTATTTATCTTTTTAACTTTATTACAGATTTGCCTTCTTATTTTTTGTGTTTGCTGTGTTATTCTCTGTATTAACCATCTTTGCTTCATTGTTCTGTTTTCCTTCCCTGAGCTATTTAGGAATGAACTGTAGCATCAAGCTTCTTTCCCCCTAAATGTTTCGATGTGTATTTCTCAGGAACAAGGACATTCTCTTACATAACCGTGGTGTGCTTAGCAAAATCAGGAAAGGTGACATTGATAGAATACCATTTAATCTAATATTGTCCACATTTAAATTTTGCTAGTTTTTCTCCTATTGCCTTCACAGTAATGTCCCCCCCCCACCCCCCGTGATCATGCATTGGCATGTCGTTGTTTTATCTCTTCAGTATTCCTTGCCTCTCTTTGTTTTCATAACATGTTTCTTAGCCTTGTTTTGTTTTGTTTTGTCTTGTCATCGCATTAACATTTTTGAGGAGTTAGAAGCCAGTTTTGTTGAATTCTTCAGTTCAGGTTTGTTTGAGGTTTCCTCGTGGTTAGACTTAGCTTTTGTAATTTTTGCCAGGAAGTTACTATAGAAGTGGTATTTTGCCCTTCTTAGTGTGTCAGATGTGGTTTTTGTTGTTGTTGTTGTTTTTGAGGTTTAGAATAAGAGATCTGGGTGGTTCCAATAAAGATGATTTTGATGCCGTCCTTGCCCCCAAAGAGCTTAACATCTGTCAAGAGAGGTGAGGCACCCCAGGAAAAGGAACAAGAGGAGAGTGGAGTTCTCTGAGGTTTCCCAGCTGCTCCCAGTAGGGAGGTCCCTCCAGCGAGGAGCTGGTGGGGATTGTGGGCGAGCGGGTGAAATCTGCCTGCGACGGAGAAGAGAAGGGGAGAGTGGGCCCTGGTGTGCGGCCCCCGAGGGGAGCCGGGACGGGGAGGAGGGTGTGCGCAGGTGGTGTAAAGGGGACAGAGGGGAAGTGAGTGTCAGCAAGGACAGCCAAGAGGATGCTGAGATAGGCCGGGGCCACCGCTGAGATCCGGTGTTCGGAGGAGAGGTCATGAGGTTTTGATGGCTTGCCCTTCGTGTCTCTCAGGGTATTTGGTGGGACCAGAATCATAGTTTACATTCCTTGACTTGGTATCACAATGACATTTTTATGCCGTGTTTCACAGAATAGTTCCTGTGGTTTTTCAGAAGAATGGTGAATTTATTAAATTATTGTTTTATGTTGATTCCTGCAAGCAAGCATTTTCCATGTGATTCGGTAGTTTTTTTTGAAAAAAGCACTTTTGCAGGAAATGCTTCGGTGCCCGTATTCATGCTATTTGACTTCTGGGTTCTAATTCAGTTGCTTTTGTTGCAGAGCGTCTTTTTCTTTAGACTGTTTCTAGTCACACAGTTCTTTAATTTGAATTTTCTTTTAAATTTTATTTTTAAAGAGAGAGATTATGTGCGAGCAGGGGAAAGGGGTTGGGGGGGGAGAGAGAGAGAGAGAGAGAGAGAGAGAGAGAGGGAGAGAGAAGGTGGGAGAGGAAGAGAAGAGAAGAGAAGAGAATCTTAAGCAGGCCCCATGCTCAGCACAGAGCCCAGCACTGGGATCATGACCTGAGCCAAAATTGATTGTCAGATGCTCAACTGAATGAACCACCCAAGCGCCCCACCAGTCGCACACTTTTGGGGACATGTTATTTTATATACCAATAGGGAAAGTGGTCTTCCAGACTGTAGATAACTTGCTTCAGGTGCTTGGTCAAAAGCAACACTTACTTAAGTGTATTTGGCATTTCTTGTGTAAATTACATTTTCAGCACAGTGAGAGGGTTTTTTTTTTTTTTTTCATGTCAGTCTCAGAATATAAGTTTATTTGATAGCAAAAACAGGGATACTAAAGAAATGGAATGGGTCCTCCATTTATTTTAGGAAACTTGAGGACGCTGAGTACGCTCTTAAGCAGGTTTTAATTTCTTCACACCCTGTTATATTTGTGGGAAGCACAATTGGCACTGGTCTTTCCTACTCTTTCTGGACCTTTGTAGATTTTCGGGAGTTTCATGGTCTTACTTTCCTTTTTTTTTTTTTTTTTTTTTTTTTTATCATAACTGAGGAATCATACGTAGAGTCATCTCTTAGTTTGCAAATGGACACTAAGCTTGCGTTTACCTCCAGAGTCAGAATATCTTACGTGGCCGACAGCCCAGTTTGCCTTTGTGCTGGAGGTGGAGGTTGTGGGGAGAGGGCACAAAACGTGTTTTTAAAGATTTTAACGGAAAATGTCTTGGCCGGTACTGTGGACGATACGGATACGTTGCTCAGTATGACGAGGTTGGTGTGGCCTTGTTGATGTGGCTTGAGAAATCTTTTCTGATTAAATTGCAAATGAATTTAGCTTCGTGGGCGATGCCGTAAACCATTGCCGAGCATTTTGAATCGGGAGACCTCAGATGAGATTTCTAGATGCTCGAGTGTTTGTGGCAAGGTGTCCTTTGCCCTCTTGATTTGAACTTTCCTACCCTTCTCAGTGTTGGAAGTCCATTCTTCAAGCGAGACATGCCCGACTGGGTTCGTATCTCTTCGGGAAACGTTTTTGTTTGTTATTTAGGCAATTTTAGAGCGGCTTGTTTAAGGGAGATTAGGCTGTTTGCACAAAACGCAGCATGCTTCGGCTACCCCGCTTGCGCTACGGTCTACACTGCGTTCGTAGCTGTGACGATACCCAGGACTCCGTAGCTTTGCCCGGATTGTTTGTGTGGCCTTTTCCCAAACGTTTACAAAGTTTTCCAGACGAGACTCGTGGGGTGGTCTCCCTTCGGAAGCTACTGGCACGTTTCGAAGCGCGCTGCAGTTTCTGGTCGCTCACCGTATATATGGCCATTCACCTCCGTGGGCCTTTGGATTTTGTTTCCTCTTGAAGACCCTGCTGTTTAAAACCGCAGTTAAAAAAGACAGCGGGGGCGGACAGAAGTTGCCGCCGCCTCGCCAGGGCAGGGCGGCTGTCTGAAGCCTGTCGACGGGGCGGCTGGCCGAGCTCCCTGGGCTCGGCCGTCTCGGATCCCCTTTCCGAGGCCCCGCTTCCCTGCACACTAGCTTGGTTTGCAGGGAGAAGCCGCAGTCTGTTGGCTGGGCTTTATTTACGGAAACAGCAGGGTTGAGATTGATTGCGTTGAGAGACAGTGTATGGATGAGGGAGGGTCACAGCACATGCTCAGTCCTGTCAGAGTGAGGGGGAAGTTTCTGCGTTCTGCGTGAAGGCTTAGGTCATAGCACAAGCTCAGTGGAAGCTCTGTGAGGTCTCTCAGACTGCATGTGCCTCCATTTTGAGTTGTTAGAGTAGAAAAGGGCAGAGTTTTGGCAGTAAGTCGAGGTTCAGGGACACAGCTAGACTCACCAGAGCCTCTGTTAGTCATGGATGATCCATTCAGCCCCTGCAGGTAGGCTCTCTCCCTCTGGCCTCACCGGAACAGCGATGGGTTTTGCCGCCCGTTCTGACTTCTGGAGACGTTTCTGAATCATTTCATCATTCCTGGTGCATGTTCCCGAGGGCCTCTCGTTCGGCCCTGGCTGGCCACGTAGGTGGCGTCGCGAGGCCCGAAGTCAGCGCTGAGAACGGGGTCGGCGCGGAGCTGCCCTGGGCAGATGGAGAAGCCTGTGGGTCCTGCCGTCCCCGGGCTTCTCCCCTTCGCCACCCCTCCCCTCTTCCTCTCGGGGTGTAGTTTCCACCCGAGTCCCGCGCGGATGCCCGGCGCCGAGCCTGCTTGCCGTCGGGCACCTGCAGAGCAAACCCGCCCGCCGGCCGTTCCGTTGCCGTGCGGCGGGGAGGGAGTGCCTGGGCCCGAGAGCAGCTCTGTTTGGATGTTTTAGGAAGGGTGGTAGGTGGGCAGCTATTGGTTGCTTTGAAGGTGGGTGGAACTTGTTTTGATTGAGAGCCTGTTTGCCAGAGCAAATTATATTCCTTGTGATCTGTCTCTGAGGTCTGGAAATGAAATAGTGTATACGTTTTGACACACGCAGGAAGCAGTTGTGGATTACGGTCGCGACATCATCCCCTTCAAATGGATTTTTTTTTAGACACGTTTTCTCTTGCTTCAAAAGGAAAGAACCCGTTCTCTTCAGAGCTTAGGGAAAATGTCTTGGAAATTTAAAAAAACAATTGTATGCGGTGACGCGTGTGAGAGAAGTTAAGATTCCAGGTATTGTGTTTATGTTGATTTTGTTGGTTTCAGCGGAAGGTGGCATTTGTGGTGTATGTGCATTTTGGGGGGTGACGTGTGAATTCTGTAGGAGAAGAGTAAAAAGAGGAGTTGAGGAGAGGGCGGAGCACCGACCGGGCCGGTTTCTGTGCCCACCGCTCGACGGGCCCGACACGAGTCTTTTCTGGGAGGGGAAGTTACGGTTTTTTTGTGTGTCCCGTGTGCGGCCAGGGCTCAGACAGACGCCTCTCACCATGGTGAACGTAGGGAGCCGGTCACACTGCTCAGATTTAGGAAAGTTCAGTTCTTACCCAGATAGTACGTGAAGCTTGTGGATTATGTCAGTTGTCCCTCTTTGGTCCGTCTCCCCTTTTTTCTCCAGATGAAGGTTGGAAACAATTTTTGAAGTGGCGCTTGAGTTACCGTGCGTCTGTGAGGACGAATGGAGGAAGTACGCGGCAGGGAGGAACGGACAGCTGGAAGATGCCCATAGGATAGGGAAGAAGTTCGGGGGCCGTTGACGACGCGGGAGAGATTCCGAGCGTAAGCTCTGCGCCGTGCGCTCTGAGTGTGGAGCCGTGCGTACTCGCCCCTGGTCGGAGGAGGCCCCCGACTTCGGTAGAAAGTTGCACGGGAGGCTAGGGTGAATTCTCGCCACTGGCAGTATTGCTCAAGTACGGTCTGGCTTCCAGTGGCTTCAGTTTGGGGATTGTGATTAAGGGGACGAATTAATTGGACAGGGATAATTTGGAGTAGTGCATTTACCGCTATTTTTGATCTTTTTTCCCTGTTGATACGAGGACTGTCTTCCCAGTGATCACATTTATTTGAACATTGCATTTGGGAATTTGGGGCAGTCTTTCCCCATACCACGTAGTGTTGCTTCTGGAACTCGTCTCATGTCACTCCATTCAGAACACTCTTCCTTTCTGCTTTTCTCTTGTAAGTCCAAAATTACCCTCTCTCCGGACAAGAGGATCTGGGCCCCGAGGCGCTTAACACCCAAGACTCGTTTCAGAAAATCCTCCTTTGAGTCAGGAGAATACTTGTCCGGAAAGCAGTCGTGGAACCGCCTTTCTGTTGTAGGGTCTCCAGGTCTTCAACTTGTTTATGTTTAGCAAATAAAGCGTGAATTGGAAGCTGTGCTCAGGAATCAGCTCCGGTCAGGTTCCTCCTGCCGGCCTGGCCCGGCCAGCCTGGCCTGGCCTAATACAGATGTGCGCTCGTGAGCTCGTGTGTAGCCGCCTAGTCCGATGGCGAGGACTCGTAGTTACCACTGCTGTCCAGAGTCGGATTTTTGTGTTTCAGATCAGGTAAATAAGTCACAAGGGCTGTTCTTTGTGTCGTGTGCGTTTGTTCTGTGTTTTCCTGTCTTGGGAAAATAGAATGTTACTTGTTGACCAGCCATCCCCTGCTTTGGGGTTTCTGTGCTTGTCTGGTGGTGGTAGCACTGAAGGAACGGCACACGGGAGGTCATTCTCTTGGTTGCTGAAGTTGCCCAGGGTCCGCACAGCTTGGGCATCGGAAAGATTTTCATTTCGTTTTGGCCTCGGGCTCTCCTCCTGTTGTACTTCAGAGTAGCAGGAGGTGTTGGTGAACATGGACAGCATATGTTTCCAACAGAACGTAAAAATAAAAGTTCATCAAAATATTGCCTTGTTTTTAGCTTTTCTTATCATTTTATTAGAATCTTGAATCAGAGTCCAAGGTTGAGGCTTAAATCTAAAGTGTTCCTTCCTCTTAAAAAAATTTTTTTTTAAATAATGTTTATTTTTGAGAGAGACACAGAGTGTGAGTGGGGGAGGGGCGGCGAGAGAGGGAGACACAGAACCCGAAGCAGCTCCAGGCTCCGAGCTGTCAGCCCAGCGCCCGACGCGGGGCCCAGACTCACGAACCGTGAGATCATGACCTGAGCTGAAGTCGGACGCTTAACCGACTGAGCCACCCGGGCGCCCCTGAAGCGTTCCCATAAAACAGACATTTTGCAGTGCCTGTGAATCTGCTGATAACATAGCTCCGTTTTTGACCACTTTCTAGATTCTTGTCTGGTGTGTTAGCTATGGATGGGAAGACTGGTACACCTGAGACCCAATGTTCACCACGTCTGTGATTCTCCAGTTGTTCATTGTTCCTGATCCTTCTTCCTTCTGAATTCATTTTTCATTTTCCACTTTACTTTTTGGTCATTACTGAACTGAGCTGTCTTTCTGCCAGAGAGGCATTTATTCTAAAGCCATAAAAAAAATGTCAGCCAGAATGAGAGGGAAAATAGAAAATACAGGCTTAAAGGGAGATTTGAAGTAACGAATTTCACGAATTTGTGTCCATTCATGAGTCTTCCCCACAAACTGATGATCCTCTGTATTGAGCAGTTTGTGATAGGGGAGAATACAGGTTCCTGCACATAATCTTTAAAAGCAGATCTGAAAAAAACTAATCTTTTCTGGTACACCTTTTGATACTTTGGGTCTAAGCTAAAACAGTTCATTTTAATTCAGTTGAGACAATTAGACGTTATTTCTATCAGAGTTCTTTGACTTATACATTGTATACTTATACACTTAGACAGTGACTGATTGTCTCTTGGGCGTGGGCTACATCTGTTCTTACAGCCTTGGTTCCTTTTAGAGAGCCTGCCAAATGGGCCTCCGATGTAAGTATGTTGAATAAATCAGTGGTGTCGATGGTAAGAGGAGAGAGTAGATGTGGAGCTAGACGGTATGGTTCAAATTCCACCCAATTAGTGACACTGGACGAGCTGTGACACTGGATGAGTTTATATACTCCTCTCAATTTCCGTGTTCTCATGGGTCATCTTTCCATATGACCGTATCTCCAATCAGATAAATACGATTTTTCACAGTTGTTGTAAAGATGGGGTGAAAACACTTATGAAAGTGCTTGGCACTCAGTTGCTCAGTGTGTTAGTTTTATTAATTCCAAGGCCAAGTCTTCAATCTCATGTGGGTATGGTTATCTCAGCAACATCCATAGTTTTTGTCAGTCTAGTTAAGACAATGTCAAGTGTTATGGTAATTAAATTAGTGATCAGTATACTTAACTGCCATTTACTGATCTCCTTTCTTCTCTTGCCCTTTGGGTGTTTTACATCGGAAGCTTTACTTCCATGCTGTGTAAAACGTTCAGTGTGTTCGGCATTAAACATTGTTCCTTTCTTACCTCTTCCTGATGTGTGTGTGTGTGAGAGAGAGAGAGAGAGAGAGAGAGAGAGAGAGAGAGAAAGAGAGAGAGAGAGAATATGCTGTGAAGGCTGTCTCCTCCCCCTCCCATCTCTTCCCCCTCTTCCTCCCACCCCCATACTTATACCACCACATTGCATAGGGCAATGGTCATGTTTTTCATAGTATTTCCCAGAGACTTCCGAGTGGGAACAAAGAAAGGTTCACACATGCATTGAGGACATACTTACTTACAGTCCAGTCTCCCTCTTTTTCTGGGGATGCTATGTTTCTGTTTTTATAAAGTGTGATTTTAGTGTGCAGAAAGCCAGCAACATTTTTGGTCAGGAGATCGGCTTAATCTTCAAATATTGCTGCTTTATAAATTATTTCAATCACAGTGGGATTTAAAAAGTAAGTCTGTTTTCCAAAGCATCATTTTTGTGCATATAGCTTTGTGTTGGGCTGTGATGACCATTTTTGAAATGAGATCCTTTTTCATGTGCTTAAAAAAAATTTTTTTTTACCCATTTTTTCCATGATGTGTATTTTGTATAGAGGCCTCATTTATTGTATCTTATTGTCAGCATGGAAATTCTTCTCATGCCTCAGCCAATGCCCAAATTCTTAGTTCTGGACTCTGACTTGTGTTTAGAGGGGACTCTGGAAAGGAGAGCTACTTCAGTGGCCTGGAATCCTCTCTGATTAACTCAATGTGGCCCCTCAAAAGGGCACCTTTGTCTCCTCAGGCCTTGGTTCCTTCTGTTAAGCTAGACGATTAGATCCCATGGCCTCTAAGGAACTTTCCATCAGAGAAAATCTAAGATACTCTGATTTGAGATTTTGACCGGCTTCTATGTTGACCTTTGCATTTGTGTATGCAAATTGGAACATTAAGTCTTTCAGTTGTTGATGGATTCTCCATATCTCTCTCTCTCTCTCTCTCTCTCTCTCTCTCTCTCTCTCTCTCGATAATTCAGTATTCATTCAAAATATTCTTCCCGCTGGGCAGGAGGGCTAGCCTTCTGTCGCACGTGACTTGACTTAATTTTGCATCAAAGTGCTTAGTTGCTGTCTATGACTAAACGATAGTTGAGTTAAAATACTGGAGTCATTTATTCATTTCGAATATATTCAGTGAGTGCCAGTGGGCCCTGGGATATAATGGTGAGCTAAAAAACAGACTCAGTTCCTTACCTGCATGGAGCTTTCAGTCTAAGCACATTGAAAGAAATAATAACACAAAATGCATATAAAATTGTGCCTGTGATGAGGGCTGAAGAGAAGTAGGTGGTGCTCTGGGAACTCCTGGTAGAGAATTCCTTCCTGTTGTCACCTGCCACCAGTACTTAGAGCTAATAATAGCAGTGGCCCCTGTGCAGCAGGACGATGCTGCTTCTCTCCGTAGATCATCTTTTATTTTTGTAGCAACCTTGCAAACTAGTCATCATGAACTTCATCTCACAGATGAGGAAAACGGGCTCCGAGAGGTCGAATTGTGTCCTTAAGATCACGTTGAAGCTAATAAAACTTTGGTACTGAGATTTTTAACCCGTCTTCCTTTGACTCTGAAGTCTGTGCTCATCCCCTGGCCCTGAGCATCTAGGCTCAGGTGTATGTGCTATCTCCTCCCTCCCAGTCGTGGGGAGCCACGGTCGTGGGGCATCTCAGGGTGTACAAAGTGCAGTGATTTTACTGAGATTTGGGGAGTTTCTTAAGGCAAATGGGAGTATGTTCTGGAATAGCATACAAAATGTATATGGGTTTTTACGATACTATGTCAGACTTTAAAGATATTTCAGACTTGTTACAGACTGCTTTGGAAATAAGTGTTCATGCTGGAGAAATCTGAGAAACCCTGCATGCTATTCTAGTTTTCTTTCTTATCAGTCTCATTTTCACTCCTGCCCACAACCCTTCTTACAAAAAAAAGTGATTCTGATAAATTGCCTTTCGATTTTCCTAAAATTTGGTGTATTGGCTCTGGACCTACAGTCTGTTTCTGTGATCGCTTTCTGAATGAGCTAGTAAATAGAGTTTCTAGAGGCTTCTTTGTGTTGATTTCATGTCAGTCTTCCTGCTCAACTGAACACCTTATGGAAAAGATAAGAATGACCTCTTCTCTGAGCCTTGTGACCTGGAGGATAGGTACAGGAAGATCGCATAGTGATTTCATTCACACGTAACATTAGCCGCAGAGAAGGGGTCTGACTGGAGAGTTACACAGTCCCAGGCTTTGGGGAGTGGGCCTCAGGCCACACTGCTGTTCCGTGCTGGGCTTGGATTGGGAACCAGGTCTGGGTTTATGATGGGAACTCGTGCCCGCTCCCTGTAAAAGGCCTCTTTTCTGCCAGCTCATGTCTTCTCCCCTGGACCCTGTGCCCTTGTCCCTCTTCCTCCTCTGTGGACACAGTCAGGTAGAGATAGTTGGGTGTCTTGAGTGAAGGTTCCTCCCCAGACCCTCGCCTCTCCCACCCTGCATCTGGCCAGCCGGCTTTCTCATCTCCTTTGCGTAGATGCTTCTCCCTTTTTGATATTCCGTTACAGGCTTCCTGCTCCTTTCTGTCCATTCCCTGTTTACTTCTTAGACTAAAATGTTTCCATGGTAACAGGTTACTTTTCAAAGGGAACATCTTGTCATTTTATTTAATCCACTGCAGCTGAAGAGGACTGAAATATTAAGTTGTAGTTGCCATGGATACTGCTTTGTTACATGGATTTCTTTTGTATCAGATTTCATATACAATGAATTTCGTTCTTTTTTTTAATACTCCAGGAATAAACACAGTGACTTGCCATTATTGTTGTAATTTGGCTTCTGAGACTATTTTCATAGTCCAAAGCAAAGATTTGTAGAATAATGGGGACCGAACCTCAACTGTTTGAAAAACATATAGTATTTACATTAGCCTCACAGAGAAATGCCTCCTTGCTGGTGAGGTTGGTGACAATTTTTTTTTCTTTTCTTCTCTCTTCTCTCTCTCTCTCTCCTTTTTTT
The DNA here is from genome assembly GCF_018350215.1 of Panthera leo. NCBI lineage: Eukaryota > Metazoa > Chordata > Mammalia > Carnivora > Felidae > Panthera > Panthera leo. The sequence continues at coordinate 5,897,858 of NC_056686.1, read as the reverse complement.
TTTTTTTTTTTTTTTTGTACTATGATTCAGTTAGGGATGTCTCACAAAGGATGAGCTCACATCAGAACCCTTAGTAAACACAGAGAAAAAAGAATTATGTGACTTGAGTTAATTCCTTGAATCTCCTTTCTTCGGTTACTTGTTCAGTTGTCTGCAGTACATTGGAGGGGAATCTATTAGTCATTTAGTCAGGCTTTCTTCTCTCCGGTCTGTTTGTAATACATCATTCAGCCAAACCACCTCTTTTGACTTTTTAAAAACTTTTAATTTTTTAGTTTCGCAGGAAGATGGAAGAGATGTAAGATACCATAGACCGCTCCGATGTACCTACCCCTTACTCCTTTCCCCCATCGCACAGCCTCAAAGCCTGGACAGGACGTTAGTACAGTGTGTGTATGGTCCGTGTACTTTATGTAACCAGTGCATCACTGAGGTCTGTTTGTTACCACAAAGACCTCCCGCTCTCTCGCCGCCCCATCCCCCCATTCCTAACACCTGGCAACCACTAATCTGTTCTCCATCTCTCTAATTTTGTTACTTTGACAGTGTTATGTAACTTGGCCTCATAATAGGTTTTCTCTTTTAACATGATTTCCAAACTAAACAGAAACTCTTGATAATTCTGTCTTGCTTTGGTGCTTGAAATGAAGATACGGAAAGGATAGAGGATAGGTAGGGCTTCTCGTACTGGTTCTATATGTAATTGTGTGATTTTGGTTTGGTAATTTAATCGCTCTGCATTATGGGAGCTCTGACTTTGGAGTCAACTAAACTTGAGTTGGAATCCTGGTTTTCCACTTGGTGGCTGTAATCTTGGGCACTTTCGTAACTCTCAGCTTCAGTTTCCTTCTCTGGACAGGTAATAATAATAGTACCTTCCTTACAGGGTCATCCTTAAGATTAGATAAGAAAGTATAAAGAATTTGCTTAGCTTAGAATGCTTGGTACGGAGTAAATGTCCACTGTATATGTTTCTTTGTTAATATGACAATTAGTGCTGTCATTTTTATCTATAAAGTGGAGGTACTGCTTTATAGGGTTGTCCTGGGAATAATGAAATAATGTGTACCTGGCATAAACAGCACTTCGTACGTGATAACTAGCATTGTTATTTTGCTGGTGTTTTCATACAACTGCAGGATATCTGAATTTAAGACAATGAATGTGAAAACCCCGAGGCAAAGATAAGGGTGTACCTAGATTTGTCCTGCATTATCCTGGGACATGGCTTCCGTCTTTGGTCTCTTATTTCGTATGTAGTGCTCTTTATCTGAGACCATCCTTGTTTGTACACCATCCTTGGTCTGGATTTTCCTTCCTCAATTGGTGACCGTCCTGTTTTTGCCCAGACCAACTGTATTAATTAAACAACGCCGTGCATCAAACAGAAACCTCTTCAGTAGGTGTGTTATTTCAAACATAATATAGAACAAGATCTGAATTTCTGTGACTGTCACTATTAATGCTTTCATTAATATCAAAATATTAATTTAATGAACGAATACATAGAAATGAGACTGTAGAGCACTGAGAACAGATAGAAAGTACTCAAGTGTTAGCTATCGTTGCCATTAATTGAAGGATAAATCTGGCATCTCATATTTTCCATCTGAATTGTGCATGACATCACAAAAATCAGGTCTGGGTAGAAGGATCCATTAAAAGGCCAAGACAGACTAATGGATTTTTAACATAAAAGAGTCCAAGGCAAGGTAAGGTTTTAGATTCACATTGTGTAAAAACCTTTAAGGAATGGTCACTTGTTGAGTTTTGGGGTAGTATAAAAATTAATATCCATAATTATCAAAAAGACTATTAAAATATCCTTCCCTTTTCCAACTATAATCTTTGTGAGGCTAGATTTTCTTGATATACTTTAACTAAGATAACATATTACAAAAGATTGAATGTAGAAGCAGATATAAAGATCCAGTGGACTTCTGTTAAGTCCTGAATTAGATTTGCAAAAAAAATGTAAAACAGTGCCTCTGTTTTTCTAAGTTTTTTGTTGTTGTTGTTTGTTTAGATCCATTTAGTTTCTGGGGTGTCTGGGTGGTTCAGTCGGTTAAACATCTGACTTTGGCTCAGGTCATGATCTCACAGTTCACGAGTTTGAGCCCGTCGGGCTCTGGGCTGACAGCTCAGAGCCTGGAACCTGCTTCGGATTCTGTGTCTCCCTCGCTCTCTGCCCCTCCTCCGCTTGCACTCTCTCTCTCCCTCTCTCAAAAATAAATAAACATTAAAAAAATAAACAATTTTTTCATAAGAATAAGTTCTACATATTAATATTTGATGTGCTTATTGGTACATAAAATGTTTTTTTGAACTTTTTCAAAAATATAACTTCCTTGGAATGCTCAGTAATTTAAACACTGTGAAGAGTTTCTGAGACCAATAGTTTGGGAACTGTTGTGTTAAGAAGGAAAAGGAAGTATGTACTGGCCAGCATACGATTATTAAGAGTGTTTTTCACAAGCTGTTTGATACTGCACTTAGATAATAATTCCTGGTGATTTTTGTCAAGTTTTAGAGCTTAGGAGTCTAGAAATATTCATGCCACCAGGGAACTTTAAATTTGTCCTGAATGCATAATAGTGCCAGGCAAGTAGTGTAGTAGATTTCGGGGGACCCACAAGATGAGCATCAGTTCCTCCACTCTAGAAGCTTACAGGCCCATGGTGGGTGGAGGGAAATGTCCAGATGAGCCACAGCAGAGTGTCGTCCTCTGACAGAAGGAGCACGCAGTCAGAGGGGAGGAGCAACGAGGCAGCGGGAGAGGAACGTGTCGTTTAAGGTAGAGTTCGGATGCTGTCAGAAGAGGGGAGGACGGTGACTGCGCAGCGGATCGCGGATAGGCCTGGTACTGGCCGTTTCCCAGGAAGCCTCCTTCTGGTCTCTCACCTCCAGGTCATGTGCTGACAGTTTTTCTGTCACGTGCATCCAGTTCTCTCTGATCGGGCATGTTGCTATCAGCCTCTTTTTATCTTGGGCCTGAAGAACATTTCTGCCATTTATTCTGTACTCAGGAGGTCCTGCAAACAGTAGGCTAAGGCCGTTGTTTGCTTACCTCGGATCCTCATCCTCCTCAAAAATAACTTTGGTGTATCTCTTGCTACATGAAACCCTAGTATTTGAAAGTTGCGCACGGTTGGGGCACCTGCGTGGCTCAGTCGGTTAAGCGTCCGACTTGGCTCCATTTGTGGGTTCGAGCCCCACTTTGGGTTCTGTGCTGACAGCTCAGAGCCCGGAGCCTGCTTCAGATTCTGTGTCCCCCTCTCTGTCTGCCCCTCCCCCGACCCTTCAAAACTAAACAAACATTAAAAAAATTAAAAAAGAAAAGTTGCATCTGGTTGAGAGATAATTTTGTTGTAATAATTGATTTCTAATTTTCAAAGGTCCTCTGTTTTATTTTGGGCTTTTTAAACTGCTGACCTTGTCAGTGCCATTCATTGATAGAAACAAAAATGAGAGAAACCGTTTCCATTTTAGGCTCTTAAGATCCTCAGTACCTTTGTCTTTTCTCTTGTATAATTATTAGTATTAATAATTATCAACCTATTTTGTACAAATCAATGGGATACAAGTAGTTGTATTCAATAAGGTATTTGAAGTGTTTGTTTTATTACTGTGGCACATTTTTGAGCTAATTTTGATAATACTGGCTGATGAAGGTATTAAAAGGAAAAAAAAAACACACAAAGAAATAAAAAAAGGAAAAAAATTAAATTAAAAACAACCCAGGAATGTTTGTCCTAGAATTGTCAAGGACTTAGCAGTGCGTGTGTAGCAGTGATGGGGAAATGCTTTCGTAGACACCCACTTGAGAACCTTGGCCTAGACCTTCTAGAAGAACCTGCAGGTTGAGCTGTGGCACAAGTTATTGGATGGGCCGTGGCCGAAACCTTCTCAGATGATGCATTTGGCTCGACCTGCTCGTAGGCAGGCGAGCGTTTGGAAAGTATCTAGAGGTAGAGGAGAGAGCTTTTGGTAGCTGGTTTTGCTCGGAGCTGGTTGTGAGACAGAAAGGGACAAGCTGGAAGGGAAAGGGTTGGTAATGCTGACTGCTTGTTTTTCTTAAAGTACTCATGATTAAAATAGCCTCCTGGCCTATGTGGTTCCTCTCATACCTCCTAAAACAGCGTGTTATTCCTACATGAACCTACTAGAATAGTCCATCTTTTGACTTGTTTTTCAACACACCATTCTCCTGGTGGGGAAACGAAGATGCCTTGTAGATCAAAACCAGCAGTCAATGCAGACTTTTTTCCCCCACCTCGTCCCACTTCTGTAGAGAACCCCCCCCCGCCCCACACTCGCCCTTGGGAAGTCCTCTGTTTTGCCCTGCTGTTGTGCTCCCTTCAGAGGTGAAGGGTTGGAAATTAACCACTTCCTGCACTGTCATCTCCTTGTGAAGCCTGCCTGGTGTTGATCACTTCCCTGGGCATTTTTGGACCCTGTTCCTCCTGAGATGATCTGTGACTGTAAATGTAGCGATTGGACCTGTTGTGGCTTTGTGGGGTGATGCCACCTCCCGGGGAGTTGGAGAGTAAGTCTCTTAAGAACTGGGCCGCGTGTCTTCTTCCCTTGCGGTTTAGTCTCCTCCCTTCCTTTGTCGTTTCTATTGCCCGCTTTCCCGAAATAAGACTCTTCGTGAGAAAAATTGTTGGGTCAAAAGAAGAAAGCATCAGGCCTGAAGGAAATAACCGTTTTCCACAATTCATGTTAACAACCTCAATGGGACGATGGGGGTGCCGGCTCTGCGGAGGACAGACCCAAGACCGGCAGCCTCTCTGCTCCTGTGCTGTTTGTACACTCGCAGCACAGCCGAGTCCACCGGTAGCCGCCGGCGGCTCTCACTGTGGCACGGCCTTCTCCGTGGCTCTACTGCAGACGCAAAGGTGGCCGCACAACGCGGCAGATTTGTCCCTGGGCACAGAAGGGGCGTCCTGAGGTAGCCCACGGTCCGTCGTGGCTCAGAGTTGACAGGAACCGGGAGCTGGGACTGCGCTTCTTCATCCGGCCCTGTGCCCCAGTGGGTGCCCTGTGCGAGGCCGGGACAGAAAGGCACTCAGTCGGCATCTCGTGAAGGAGTGAGAGGGGAAGGCAGTCCACCCTTTGCGGGCGTTGTGGGGTGAAATGGGGAGATAGGAAAGGCTTCACAGAAATAGTGGCTTCTGAAAGGACCCTGGATGGTGAGAATTTAGAGCAAGGGAGGGTGAGCAGGTGCGGTGAGAATGACCTAGAAACGAAGTAAAGTCTTCCACCTCTTGGACCTGCTGGGCTCATTCCCACACATCTTTTCCATCTCTGCTTGTTCTGCTTTATTTAATGAGGCCTTTCCTGTCTGTGCTGTGTAAAGAACTGGGGAAATATTTCATCATTCACTGTCTGCTTGATTCTTTGGCCCTTACTATCATCTAACCTATTATTTGTTTCTTCATTTTATACCCAAGTGAGCATAGAAGTTCCAGTTAGGCAGGGACACTGTATTGTTCACTGCTTTATCCACAACATCTAGGCCAGTTCTGAGCATATAATAGGTACTTAACCAATATTTGCTGAATGGATGAGTGACCCAGTGTGTGTGCTAGGAACCATAGCTGTCTTGCTCATCTTTAAAAAATTTTTTTAGTGTTTGTTTATTTTTGAGAGACAGAGCATGAATAGGGGAGGGGCAGAGAGCGGGGTGGGGGGGAGGGGGGGGGACACAGAATCCGAGGCAGCCTCCAGGCCCCGAGCTGTCAGCACAGAGCCCGATGTGGGTTTCGAACTCACAGATCATGAGATCGTGACCTGAGCCGAAGTCGGTCACTTAACCAACTGAGCCACCCGGGCCCCCCGTATCTTGTTTATCTTTTAATAAGGTTTACAGTAGGGCACGAGAAATGTTTTGAAAAGAAGAAACCTCTATTGGGGTTGTACCGTAGCAACGTACCTCCCTCTGAGGTGTGAAGGACCAACGGTATAGGTAGGTACTCAAGACGGGGAGTTGCAGTCAGGGATTTTTTTTAGAAGAAAGAGATTTGAGAGATGTGTATGGGCTTTGGGGCGTGCACACGTGCAGGGCAACACTGGAAGTAGTGGGGAACTTAATTCTTCCGGTTTTATCCCTCATCTATTTCCAGTGAATTATTTTCCTTGAAAAAATGTGTGAATGTTTATGCCTGAACTATATGGTGCTAACCTAATCTGCTCTTTCCATGACAGGAGGCTGAACAGCACCCAGGGAGAAATTCGTGTTGGTCCTAGCCATCAGGTAAAGCAAATTTCAGTAGCTTCTCTGATGGAGTTTTATTTCTTATTATTCTGCTGGCCCTTGATTCTGTTGAGCAGCAACTTAGAATTGTTGTTACGCTTAAGGGAATTTCATATAAATACAGAGATTTTTTTTTTCTTTCTGATCGTCACATACTTTTTAAAATCATGGTAAGATACATATAATGTAAAATGTACCATTCTAAACATTTTTAAGTGTACATTTCAGTGCTGGTAAGTACATTCATGTTGCTGTGCAGTCGTCACCACCATACCATCTACCCCCAGAACTTTCTCACCTTCCCAAACTGAGACTCTCCCTCCCCAAGCCCCTGGTAACCCCTGTCCTGCTTTCTGTCTCCACGAATTTGACTGCCCTAGGTTTCTCATATCCTTGGATTGCACAGTACTTGTCCTTCTGTCCGGCTTCTTTTACGTAACATAAGACCTTCAGGGTTCATTCACCCCTGTCGTAGCACAAACCAGAATGTAATTTCCTTTTAAGGCTGAATCTTCATCGTTTGTTTATACCGCCACATTTCTTTGATACATTCATTTCTTGATGGACATTTGGTCCCTACATACTTTCATTTTAACTTTTTAATAACCCCTGTCCTTCAGAAGAGTCCAGATGGTTAGGCTCTTTGTTTGTCAGCAGCTTGTTGTGTCAGGGCCTGTGTCCTATTTTGTTCAGTTTACTGAGACTCTTAGTGTCATGTTTGACATCAGTCTCTTTTTTCCTCCTTCCCCCACTTTGTAAGGACAGAGAGGTTTCAGTAGTCTGTTTACTTGTTCATTTTTCTGTCTGGACGTTGAGCATTTCTTATATGTCATTCATATTTCTAAGAATCTATTTTAACTCTGTAATGAGAAAGAAATGAAGAAGGGAGGGAATATTAAAGTCAAAACACAGAAACAGGGCATCTCATTTCTAGTGGACACTTCGCATCCCAGAACTAGGATTATAACTGAGACCGGCAAAAAAAAGGCTGCACGTGATCACTCCCCTTATTGCCCGCCCTGTCCCCGCACAACCCTTTCCTTGGTGTGGCCTGTTAGGGCGTCTGCCTACCACTTCTCAACTGTATTTTCTGTGCCTTCAGGCCTAGGAGTTCCAGTCTAATTGGGATCTAGTCCTTACCAGGTTCCCTGTGACTACACGTCCCTCTTTCTGCCCTCTTGCCACCATATTTTCCCACCCATGTTTCTTCTTCCCCGTTGTGTTTCCTAGTGTCTTGAGATCTTTGTACGAAAGCTTTATTTTACGATTTTTTGCCTTGCCATAACAGAAAAAGTGGTTTTTAAGTAAAAGATACTTAAATTCTTGCTTAGGTTTTTTTATAGTTAGATTATGCTTGGATTTTTGTATACCTTCATTTATTTTGTACCAGATTTTAAATATCTTTATTAGGCTTTGTGGGTTTTTTTTCCCAAAAAGACATGTTTTGGAACACCAGATACGAAAGGACTTTTTTTTTTTTAATCGGCAGTATTTTCCGTATTAAAATTTTAATTTCTTTTTAGGCACAACATTAACCCATGTAAAAGTCAAGAAAGAATGGTACAATAAATCCCCTAATCCTTATTACTCCGTTTTCACACCTACCAAGTTAGGATCAAACTTGTTTCATTTATTCTCCTTTACATCCCTCCAGCTATTATTTTGAAATGATTCACAAATCTATCATTTTACTTGTAAATATCCCAAAGATAAGAGCCCTTTCAAAAAACCAAAATCACAGTATGTAGCACCTAATAAAAATTAGCAATTTCTTAAATACCCACCAGGACCGGATTTCCGTAATTGTCTTTTTTTTTTTTTTTTTTTACGGTTCAAATTGGAATGTGAGTAAGAGCCATGCATTGCAAGTGGTTGATAGGTCTCTTAAATCTCTTTTAATTCATCTGTTGTTCTTATTTTCCCCTTCTCTCAGTGTATGTATTGAAGAAGGTGAGTGTTTTGTCCAGTAGGGTGTCCCACAGTCTGGATTTGGCTGATTGCATCTTTATGTGTCATTAGACTTGTCCCGTGTCCTTGGCATATCTTGCAAACGAGTAGTTAAAATCTAGAAGTTTAATCCTGTGCTCCTTTGGTCCTCTGCCTCTGGTGCGGGTGGTGCTGTGTCTGTCTACCAGGAGGTTACGCGTGTCCTTGGAAGGGGGATTTGCTGCCTTGGCTTGTTACTTAGATCTACCCTTCAAAATGGTGGTGTTCTAATCCTATCACTCCTTCATTTATTAGGTGAGTAAATGAAGCTTTCCCCTTACCAACCATTTGATTACCTGAATCACAGAGGAAAGGCAAGATAAATGTTCAATTCCTTCCTTCTGTTTACCAGTTTTCAAAAATACTGTTTCCCCCAACGTCTTCCAGTGGTCACCAGTGGATTTTAAATTATTTGTTCTCTGCTAACCAGCTGTCCTTATTCTTTTTTTTCTTTTTAATTTTTATTTATTTTTGAGAGGGAGAGAGAGCGCACACCCAGGAAGTGGGGGGGGGTGGCATGTGCAGAGAGAGGGGGGGACAGAGGATCTGAAGCAGGCTCTGCACTGACAGCAGCAAGCCCGGTGTGGGGCTCAAACTTACAAACCTTGAGATGGTGACCTGAGCCGAAGTCAGACGCATAACCCCCTGAACTACCCAGGCACCCCCGCATTGTCCTTATTCTTACTGATGATTAAATTATCCATCTGGGGCCAGTAGGGGCCTCTTCCTGCTAACTTCTGTGTCCTTTCGACTGGACGGACCTCAGTGGTCTTTGTAGGATTCCTTTAACTGGTATGGCATTCTAATGTCTCATCTTGTACAGTCCCTGCCCTAGATCTAGAATTAAATTTTTCTCATAGGAGCCCTTATTGTTTTACTGAGAAGTGACATTTTTTGACTGGGTACTGGGGTGTTCATTGTTACTGGGTCGGTTGGTTACTTGTTTCTAGGCCTTTTCAGGAAAAAGAAATATGCCTTTTTCTTATATATTTTTTAAAGATACATTGTACATTCCTTTTGATATTTCTAATTCCAATTCAAATTTTTATCTGGATTTTATATTTAATCCTATCTTTCCTTCATTTGTCTGTATCTTTTCCCCATGTCTCAAATCCCATTTTCAAATGACACCAACATCATTATTCGTTTGCTTTAATCCCATAGTACATATATAATAGCACAAGATAATAATACTTACACTGCTGCAAACAATATGATTATTGAAAACAGCTTGCAATTTAATTTTTTTTTTTTTTTTTTGGCGGGGGTGGTTTCTTAGTATATATCCCACTAGGGCTGTGTGGGAAAATTAATATGTTTTAAAGTTGGTTGAAATAATTTCTAGAGAGGAATCAACTTACTGTGTAGTTAATGCATTTATTTCATTTTGCCTTATGGTTTTTAAGGGATTACTATTTTTTAAGTTTCATTTTGTTTTTATGTAGGGCTATTCACATGGCCCCACAGTCAAACATACAAAGGAAAAAGTATGTTCAAGAAAGTCGACTACATCTGTCGCCTCCACATGTTACTTCTCTCCATGATGGACACTTGTTGCTTTTGTTTATGTTAAGTTAAGGTTTTGATTTTCCCTTCTTATCTTTATTCCCCGACCCTCTGTTCTTAGATAAATGGTAGCGTAATACACACGCTTCCGCCGACTTTCTGTTAACAATGTATCCTGCTGTTCCCTCCATGGCAGTACGTAGGGCTCCTCCTCATTTCCTTCTACTGCCTCATGGGGCTCCATTGCGTGGATACAGCAGTTTATTCTTCCAGTTCCAGTCCCTATTGTTGGGCCCTTAGGTTGCTTGCAGTCATGTGCCATTACAGGTAATGCTGCAGTGAATGGCCTGAGCATATAGATTTTTAGGTTTTTGCCAACATATTTTTGGAATATATCCCCAGAAGGGGGGTTGGCTCGCTTGGAGGGCAAGTGCACCTGTAAGTGTGAAGACATTACAAAATGCCCTTCTATAGAGATTGTACCATTTTTGTATCTGTGCTGGCAACTCATGCAAGTGCGAACACCACAGCCTTGTATATTGTCACACTTTGGGACTTCTGTCAGTCTGATAGGTGGGAAATGGTATCTCAGTGATAAGCTTTTCTTTTATCAGCAACTTTGACCGTGTTTTCTTACCATTAAGAGCCATTTGCATTTCTTTTTCCGTAAGCTAACTAATTATATTTCCAGCCTGTTTTTCTCTTGGCGGGGAGGGGGGGAGGTTTGTCCCCCTGGGACAAACTGCCAGACCTGGGAGAGCTGCCACACCAGATACCATATTCGGTCCTGGGAAACAGAGCTCAGTACAAATGCCAAAAAAGACCTTTGGGGGCACCTAGGTGGCTTAGTCAGTTAAGTGACCAGCTCCTGATTTTGGCTCAGGTCATGGTCTCATGGTCTTGAGATTGACCTTCACATTGGGTTCTGTGCAAAGCGTAGAGCCTGCTTAGGATTCTCTCTCTCCCTCTCTCTCTGCCCCTTTTCCACTCATGCTCGTTCTTTCTCTCTCAGAGTAAATAAATTTTAGAAAAACTCGAAAAAAAAAAAACCCTTTTGGTGTGAATACCTGTTGTGTGTTAAATTTTATTCCAATGTGGTCACTGTGTGTTAAGCAGAACTCATTGAGGCACCCAATTAAATGTTATAAAAGTCGATACTAAATTAAAGAAGAGCATCCTTGTTTGGAGAAAGTCGGCACTTGATGTGCATTTAGAGGTATCAGAGATAGCCTGTGAAGCAGACTGGTATCTAGAGCCACATGATCTGCTCATGTTGTGTCTGCCACAGAATTGTTTTAAAAACGTGAGTACAAGCTTTTGCGTAAAAATTTCCGGACTTTGGAAAAAATCGGAGGTTAAACAAGTACCGGTTCTCCTTCCTGCCCGGCTGCTTTCTGTGCACAGGGCAGCACCGCCTCCATTTCTGCCCAGTTCCCTTGCCTCCGTAGCACCTGATACCTGCACGCCCAGTGCTGGAGCCACTGCCGCTCGTGGCCGTGAGCGCCTGAAGCGTGGCTAGTCCGCATTGGGAGGTGGTGTTTAACGGGGATGCTAGAGTGTTTTAAAATGAAATATGTGTCTCTCGTTCTATTTCCGTTGGACAGTGCTACCTTCCAGCTGCTCCTTTCATTTTGTTTTGCCTGGTTTCTTTAGACGCTGGAGCTTTTTAACAGCAGCTCTTGGTTTAAAATTTTAGACTAGTACTTGCATGTTCATCATTTAAGACAACCAGAACGTGCCTGTTTTGCAGGCAGTTGACTTTTTCTAGGCCTCTCATGGTTGGGGTAGTCCTCGTGCCTCCTGGCCCTGGCTGTGCCACAGCAGAGTGGGGATGAGAACATGCTAGACGTATTTGGATCTCGAACCCACAGGTGACGAAGAGACTGGGTTGTTGGGCACTGTTGTTCAAATGTTTAAAAATTTTTTTTTTTTTTATTGCTGAGGTACACTTTACGTGCAGTGAACTGTTGAGATCTTATGTGGACTATTGCGTCCGCTGTCACCCTTCCTGTCAAGGCTCAACAGTTGTGTTGTCTCAGAAAGTTCCTTCCTGCCCCTTCACAAGCAGTCCCCTCCTCCTGAAGCTGCTACTGGCCTGATTTCTGTCACCACCATTTAGTCCAGCTTGGTTTTTAATGTTACTTCCAAGTTTGTGCCTTTTTTTACGTTTACCATGACTACAGGGTAGTTATTGAGTGTCTTGGGAGTAGCGTTAACTTAATGGGATGGTGCGTTTAAATTTTCAGCAAAGATCCTTAGGTGAGGTTTCATCACTTGTAATCTGTCTCTTTGTAGATGTGTTACATTGGAAATGTGTGTGTTTTCCCCTTCTTTATCAGGGAACTATTATCTCCTGAGGGTTTGTGTTTTTTTCATTTCTTTTACGCACACGTGTCCATTTCTCTTTTATTCTTTGGATCATGCTGACACTGGTTTATTTTGATACTGTTTGCTTCTCCTTAAGTAGAGATTAAGCAGTCCATTGCGAGATCTTCTATGGTGAAATGATCCTGAAACGTGCCACAGGCTGGTTTCAGTGACTCACGGTTTTTGTTATTTCGGTACTGCCTAAAGAAAGAGGCTCAGTAAGCTATGGCATCTGTTCCCAGGGCCTGCCTGTTGAGACAGTTCTTTAAATGTGCCTCGATTGTGACTTTTCCATCCCTATCTTACAGGCCAAACTTCCCGATTTGCAACCGTTCCCTTCTCCAGATGGTGACACCGTGACCCAACATGAGGAACTGGTCTGGATGCCTGGAGTTAATGACTGTGACCTTCTTATGTACTTGAGGGCAGCAAGGTAATAGGAATCCTCCCCATCCTGCCCTGAGTTAGGCCATCTGAATTGATTTTTCTTACCAGAGAAAACGTTTGCCACAGTAAAGTCACTTGTTTCTTAATGTTTGCCCCACATCAGATGTTAGAACTCTTCAGAAGGGAAACACCGTAAGCCATACATGCGATTATCAGCACTTCTAAATACAGTTGAGTAGTTAGATCATTCGGCCCTTCTTAAAATCCCATTGTAGATTTCTCTACTTGAGGCTATTCACTGATGCTTGACTTAAACTTGGTGTTTTTGTGGCTTACCTACATGAGAACTTACTAACCTACAAGTGCCTAAAATATAAAAGGTAAGTTTAAATCTATCCCTGCACATCGTAGTGAGGGCAGAGAGCCCTCCTGCATCTGCGGTGGTTTCTGGGACTCCCCGCAGCATCAGCAGGGCGTAAGCAAAGCACCAGAGCAGGCCGGGCAACTGCATTTAAGCTCTGTGCTCAGCTATGCTGTGTAGACACGAGGCTGCCTCAGTGCAGTTAGCGGCCTCTAAGAATTCCTTTCATCCCCCTCCCACTTCTAACTCGCCTAAAGTTAGTTGATGTGTAGCATGAAAGGAAATAAGCAAATTCAGAGGATTTAATTTTTTTTCAAAAGATCTTTCTTTCAAAAATATAATCTTTATTTGAAAAGATTGTACTCTAGCCAAGTGTTTCTTTTAATGTTTATTTATTTATTTTGAGAGAGCGAGAGAGAGGGAGAGAATCCCAAGCAGGCTCCACACTGTCAGTGCAGATCCCAACATGGGGCTCGAGCTCATGAACCGTGAGATCATGTGAGATCATGACCTGAACCAAAATCAGGAGTCAGATGCTTAACCGACTGAGCCAGCCACGCGCCCTTCTAGCCAACTGTTGTGGCAAATAGCTTTAGGTTATTCATGCTCTAAACTGAAATCTGAGTCCTGGTAAAGTGTGGGAAGAAAGGGCACAATTAGACCAGAGTAAATGTAACATTTCCCTTTCTGTATGTGTGAAGGGGCTAGAGGTACTTTAAATTTTTTTTGGTTGGTGCCTGGGTGACTCAATTGGTTGAGTATCCGACTCGTAATTTTGGCTCAGGTCCTGATCCCGGAGTCATGGGATCAAGCCTTGCGTCGGGTTTTGCTCTGAGAGCAGAGTTTGCTCAAAATTCTCTGTCTGTACGCCGCTGGCACACACTCTCTCCTGCTTGTTCTCTCTCTCTCTCTCTTTCACCAAAAAAAAAAAAAAAAAATTAACAAGAGCAGAAACAGGACTGAGAACTCCGACCTATCATGCATATAGTAATGGAATTTGGTCTGAGCTGACTCTGAAACCTGAGGATTAACATTTCTGTGCTGATGTTTTCCCTTCCTGTCCTCCAAGGAGCATGGCAGCATTCGCAGGGATGTGTGACGGAGGCTCCACAGAGGATGGCTGTGTTGCCGCATCTCGGGATGACACTACCCTCAATGCGCTGAACACAGTGAGTCTTTTGAAGTTGTCCCGGGTGGGAAGGGAGTTACTTTTCCCTAGTGCTGGTTGTAGGGCATGTGTGATGAGCATGGATCCTGAATGAGCCTAGAATTTTAGGAGCGAGTACTATGGCTTAGTACTATGGCTTACTTACTCGCTTAGTGCGAGTACTATACCTTATCGAAAGGTGGGTTGCGGTCTCAGCACTGGGCTCCATGACCTTGATCCGGTGATGGGGCGCCTCCGGGTTCGTTTCCTCTCCTGCGTCTCTACCCCAGGATCGTGTTGAGCCTCAAATGAGAGCCTGATGCTAGCAGTCGATCTTCCCTGAGATCCCACAAAGCCGACCACTGTGCACAGATGGTCTTATTTAACCCTCGCAGTCTCCCTCTGAAGTAGGTTTTATCGTTATCACCATTGTAGACATGAGCAAGTAAGTTTGGAGCGATCGAGTCACAAGCCAGGGTCACACACTCAAGATGCGAATCCAGAGGCCATACCTTTTGCCTTCTTCTCTGTCTCTTAGACCATGAGTTCGAAAGTGCAGGGAGGGAACGGAGAGAAGAAGCCAGACTTCCTGGAGTGAATATGTTTTTTTATAGATATGCCTTTAAATATCTCACATGATTAAATATCTCACACGATTATACAACAGAATTGAGTTTTAAAAATAATAATCCTTAAAAAAATCTAAAGTAAAATGTAACAAGTGAGCCTGACGGTACTGAGTTGGTTGCACGGCATCCTTCAGAATTGCTCCTCTGCCCCGAGCTGCAACACACAGGCAGCGGCTCAGAAGAACGGAAGTCGAACTGCTGTGCATAGTACGATCACTGAAACCAGTTTCCCTGTTTGACATTAGAATACATCCGATAGGGCTGCGTAGGAAAATTAATGTATTTTAAAGTGTCTTGAAATAATTCTTCCCTGTGTGGTAACTAATGTGAAATCATCAAATCTGATGGAGTAATAATGAAGTTTTATGCATTTGTGATGTATTAAAAAGGCTATGTATATTCACATAGGCTATTGAGCTCATAGGCTCAGCAACTCCTGATGATTAACTAAATGTAATTGAAGAACCTTTTTTGTTTTTCATTTTTCTTGAGAGGTCGCTATGTTTGGAAGGGACGTTTGAGATCATCTGTTCCAGTCTCTAAATAGATAAGAATCTAAGGCTCAGAAAAGCCAGACGATTGTTGAATGCCAACAATCTGAAAAGTTCAGAATGGAGGTTAGAAAATAACCCAACTTAGTGAGCTTTCTCCTCTGCAGCTCGCTTTCAGAGAAACACGTAGATACGGCTGATTTTTATTCCCGGGCCGGTTGCGTTTCTTGAGTATTACGCGGTACTAGTCTCCGACAGCGTCAGAGGTGAAGTGACCTTGTGGGATTGGGCCCTGCGATAGATGACAGAGCAATTGTTTACATACCCGTACGCTTATTTCTTTTCTTTCCTCCCCCCTTTCACACTTGGAGTTTTTGCTTTTATCCGGAGTCTTTACTCTGAACGCATAGTGATAGAGCTAGAAGGGGCCTTTGAGGTTATTTTCTGGATGAGGAAAGGGAGACTCAGCTGAGTGCCACTGCAGACGGTGGCTGTGGTAGGAGTTGTGTTGTGAATGTCTGTGAATTCAGAATAGCCACGAGTGTGCATTTATTCAGAGTTACTCTTTGAGCTTGTTTTCTGTTGAGTTTTTTTAAAAATGTTTGTTTATTTTGAGAGAGAGCAGGAGAGGGGCAGAGAGACAGGGAGAGAGAACCTCAAGCAGTCTCGGCACTGTCACCACAGAGCCTGATGCGGGGCTGAACCTCGCGAACCGTGAGATCGTGACCCTGAGGCGAATTCAAGAGTCGGATACCTAACCGACTGACTTTCCCGGGTTCCCCTCTGTGGAATCTTCTGCATCAAAGCTTTATGAAAAAAATTCCCCTTTCGCAACTGTGCCGCTCAGTTGAATTTTTAAATAATGAAGACGTTGCCACATTTAATAAAATGTCTGTTTTTGGCACTTTACCGAATCGATCGGATTTGTTCTTTTATTGCGACCCCTCTGAGGATTCGGTAAAACATACTTCTATACAGAAATAATTTGGGCTCTTTTTGCCCATGGGCCTTTGTAGCAAGTTCCTTCTGAAGTCTTCTTAAGCATCGCCGGAGGGCTTTTGGTTTTATGAGTTTTTATTTCTGTGAGGCTGCCTTCCCATCATTTGAAGTTTTCCTGTCTAGGCGCGTCCAAGATGGCTCAGGTGTCTGGGGTTAGGCAATCCAAGTGCAGTCAGCCACCAAAGGACCCAGTCGTTTGTTCCTTTTGGGAGGAATGGAAAAGTTTAATGGCTCTTTTAATTTTTCCACTTAATTATGGTACTGGCTCACAGAGTTTTAGTTACGGGTACTTTCTTAATGAAAAGTGAAGTGAATTGAAAAATCTTACGGGGAGTTAATGTTTATTTCATCTTCCTTGGCGTGAGGGTGGTTTCGAGCTGTGTTAAGTAATAAATTGAAAAAGTAAATACGTTGTCGTGTGAGAAGTATAGCATAGAGTCAAAACAAGTGTAGGCATTTGTCAGTTTAGAATAAACCTGTGTCTCCTGTTTCTCAGGACAGTACAGAAATTTAAAGTAAATGAAATTATATGGCACAGCCACATTGTCGTGTGTTTAACATCTGAGTAGGACTATTTAAATTGAAATACATTTAAATAAATAGTTTGATCTTAAAACTGCCATCTATTTAAAACTAATAGAGCTTTTTGAGCTGTTAATTCTTCATGACTATTACATGGACCCATTTTTAATTTTCAGTTTTTAAGCTTATTTATTTTTGCAGAGACAGAGTGCGAGCGTGAGCCGGGGAGGTGCAGAGAGAGAGAGAGAGGGAGACACAGAGTCCGAAGCAGGCTCCGGGCTCCGAACGGTCGGCCTGGAGCCTGACGCGGGGCTCTATCTCACAAACCGGGAGATCATGACCTGGGCCGAAGTCGGACGCTCAACCGACTGAGCCACCCTGGCTCCACTCCACTCCAACATGGACCCATTTTTAAACACAAGCTCTTCCTCATTTCTCATTTTGACTCAGTTTTTTCTTCATTACTCACAAATGAGATTTTTAGCATATAAGTCTTGAAACAACATATTGGGGTATAATTTACGTATAATAAGCTGCTCTGATTTAAAGTATATACAGTTTGATGTTTTTTTTCAGATGTGTATACTGGCGAAACTATTGCAGCGATCTAGATGTGAAACGTTTCCAGCACCCCAGAGGTGCCTCATGCCCTTTCCCGATCCTTTACTGCTTCCAGCCTCAGACAGCCACTGATACGTTTTCTCACATCGTACAATGTTGTGTCAGAATAATATTTTTGCTCTTTTGAGTCTGGCTTCTTTCCATATAATAATTTTGGGATAGATTTATGTTGTCGCATTATCGATATTCTATTCCTTTTTATTGCTGAGTAGTGTTCCAGTGTATGGGTAGTAACAATAATTGATCCATTCGTCTGGTGATGGACATTCGTGTTTCCAAGCTTTTGGCCGCCATTATGAATAAAGGTGTTATTAACATTGTTATGCAAGGCTTTGTGAGGATGCGTGTTTTCATTTCTCTTGGGTAAATACTTAGGAGTGAAATGGCAGGATTGTATGTGTGCGGGTAGCTTTTAAGAAACCGTCAGGGGCACCTGGGTGGCTCAGTTGGTAAAGCGTCTCTTGGTTTTGGCTCAGGTCTCGATCTCATGGTTTTGTGGGTTCAAGCCCCACTTCAGGGAGCCTGCTTGGGATTCCCTCTCTCCTTCTCTATCTGCCTCTCCCCCACTCACGCTCTCTCTCTTAAAAATAAATAAATAAGCTTAAGAAAAAAAAAAAAAGAAACTGTCAAACACGTTTCCGAGTGGCTGTACCACTTTACATTCCCATCAGTACTATGTTAGAATTTCAGTTCTTCAGCATCCTCAGTAAGACTTCATGTTGTCAGTCTTTTTAATTTTAGCCATTCTAATGAGTATGTAGTGATATCTCATTGAGACTTGTTTGTTTTGTGTGCTGTTGGTTTTTATTTAGATGGGGGACACAGATTTGATTGAGGCTAAAGATTCCTCAGCGTTTGACATTACTAATGATGTCTATCTGTGCCTCACTCACTGAGATTTTAATTTGAATTTCCTGTTCATCATAATTGAGCATCTTTTCATGTCTTACCGCCCAGTTGTATGTTGTCTTTTGTGAAGTATATTTTGCCCACTTTTAAAAGTTCAGTTGTTTTTAGTATAATTATTTAGCTTTAAGGGTTCTTTTTGTATTGCAGGTATAAGTCCTTTGATACAGGTATTTGTGAATATTTCCTGCCATACCATGACTATTTTTCTGTAAGGGTGTCTTTCAGAGAGCAAAATGTATTAATTTTGCTAAAGTCCAGTGTATCGTTTTCCTTTTGTGAAAGTTTCTTTGTTCACCCCATGATAACAAAGGTTGTTCCTGTGTTTTATTCTTGACGTTTTAGTTCTTGCCTTCAGGTCTGTGATTCATTTCAAATTAATTTTGTGTGTACTGTGAGGTATGGGTGAAAGTGCCTTCTTGCCCACACAGGTGCCAGTTGTTGGAGTCACATTTGTTGAAAACAGACTTTTCTCATTTCATTGCCTTGATACCTTTACTGAACATCAACTGCTTATATATAAGCAGTTTTTCTTTTTTCTGGATTCTCTTGTTTCACTAATGTGTTATCTGTCTTTTCACCAGTATTTCAGTATTTCGAGTAATGTAGCTTTATCAGAACTCAGGTAGTGGTAAGTCTTCCTACTTTGTACTTGTTTTTTAAGATTGTTTTGGCTATTTTAGGTCATTTGCATTCCCAGATAAATTTTACTATTTATATAAATTTTATTATGTTTTTTCAACTTTTTTTTTTTAATGTTTATTCGAGAGAGAGAGAGGGAAAGAAAGAAAGAGACAGAGCATGAGCAGGGGGAGGGGGAGGGGCAGAGAGAGGGGCAGAGACACAGAATCCGAAGCAGGCTCCAGGCTCCGAGCTGTTCAGCACAGAGCCCGACGCGGGGCTTGAACTCAGGAGCTGAGCGATCGTGACCTGAGCCGAAGTCAGACACTTAACCAACTGAGCCACCCAGGCACCCCATATTTATTTTTTTTAATGTTTATTTATGTTTGAGAGAGAAAGAGAGGGACAGAGAATCTGAAGTGGGCTCTGTGCTGACAGCAGAGAGCCTGATGTGGGGCTTGAACTCCTGAACCGCAAGGTCATGATCAGAGCCAAAACAGATGTCCAGCTGACTGAGGCACCCATGCACCCCTTTTTATTTTAAATGTTTATTTATTTTTTAGAGAGAGAGAGAGAGAGGGAGGGAGGGAGGGAGAATGAGTGGGGGAGGGGCAGAGAGGGGGAAGGGCAGAGAGAGGGAGGACCGGGGATCTGAAGCAGGCCCTGTGCTGACAACAGACAGCCTGATGCAGGCCTCGAACCCATGGACTGTGAGATCATGACCTGAGCTGAAGTCAGATGCTTAACCCACTGAGCCACCCAGGTACCCCTCCATTTACATTTTATTTTATTTTGTTTTTTAAAGTTTTTATTTATTTTGAGAGAGAGATTGTGAGCACACAAGTGGGGGAGGAACAGAGAGAGAGGGAGAGAGAGAGAGAATCCCAAGTAGGCTCTGCACTGTCAGCACAGAGCCTGATAATGGGGCTCGAACTCAAAAATCGTGAGATCATGACCTTAGCTGAAATCAAGAGTCAGACACTTAACCGACTGAGCCATCCATACACCCATCCCTTTCCACATACGTTTTAGAATCAGCTTGGTGGTTTCTATTTTTAAAAAGGTTTTATGGGATTTTCACTGTGATTGCACTGAATCTATGGATCGGTTTAGAAGAATTGACATCTTAACAATATTGAATCTCCCAAACCTGAACATGATACATAGCTTCATTTTTTAAAAGTTTTATTTTATTTTATTTTATTTTACTTTATTTTATTTTACTTTATTTTACTTTATTTTCTTTTATTTTTTATTTTTTTTAATTTATTTTATTTTTTACTTATTTTATTTTATTTATTTATTTTATTTTTTTATTTATTTAAATAAGCTCTACACCCAGTATGGGGCTTGAACTCACAAGTCTGGGATCAAGAGTTGCATGTTTTTCCAGCTGAGCTCTCAGGTGCCTCATATATCTTCGTTTTTAAAAGAGGTCTCATTAATTTTTTTGAGTAAGATTTTTTAGTTTTCAGTGTACAGGTCTTATACATGTTTTGTTAAGTTTTTCCCTAAGTAATTACTGTTTGAAAATTCTGTTGTTAATAAGATTAGATTTTTAATTTCAATTTCTTTATTTTTTCTTATTGATCAATTGATTCATTGATCTTTCCACCCAGCGTGGGGCTCGAGCTTATGAACCAGAGATCAAGAGTCTCATGCTCCTCCAGCTGAGTCTGCCAAGTGCCCTTAATTTCAGTTTCTAAATGTTCATTGGTAGAATATAAATACAAATAATTTTAGGGACACCTGGGTGGCTCAGTCAGTTAAGCACCTGACTCTTGGTTTTGGCTCAGGTCATGAGCTCACAGTCCGTGAGTTTGAGCCCAGCATCTGGTTTTGTGCTGACAGTGGGGAACCTGCTTGGGATTCTCTCTCTCCTTCTCTTTCTGCCCCTCCTCAACTCATGCGTGCTCATGCTCTCAAAATAAATAAAAATAAACATTTTTAAAAATACAGTTTTAATGTGCTGACCTTGTATCTGTTCTGTTAATTTCTAGTGGCTTTCTGGTTGGTTTCTTAGGGTCTCAGTGTACACAGTCACACCATCTGCAAATAAAGACAGTTTGCCTCTTTCTTTCTGATTTATGTATTTTGTTTCTTTTTCGTGCTTTATTGCATTTGCTTGGACCTCTAGTACAGTACTGCATAGAAATAATGAGAGTGGGCATCTTTGCTTTCTCATCTTAGGGAGAAAACATTTAGTCATTCACTAATAATAGTGTAGTGTGGGGTGGTGGTTGTTTGATCAAAGTTGAAAATGTTCTCCCTTATATCTGTTTGTTTGTTTGTTTGTTTGTTTGTTTTTTATCATGAATGGGCCTTTAATTCTGTCAGATGCTTTTCTTTCTTGTATCTAATGAGATGATCATATGGTTGTTACACTGTGTTTTGTTAATTTGGTGAATTATATTGATTAATTTCAAATGTTAAAGCAAGTATGCATTCCTAGGATAAATTCTACTTACTCATTACATACTATTGGCTTCCATATGTTAATATTTTGTTAAGACCTTTTACATTTGTGTTCATAAGGGATCTTGAACTGTAGTCTTCTTTCTTTGTAATATCTTTGTCTAGTTTTAATATCAGAGGAATACTGACTTCAAAAAATTAGTTGGGAAAAATTTCCTCTTGCTCCCTTACTTTATAAAGGATTGATTCTGTGTGTGTGTGTGTGTGTGTGTGTGTGTGTGTGTGTATTCGTTGTTAAATATTTGATAGATTTCACAGTGAAGCCCAGATGGGACTAAATTTTTTTGTATGAAAAGTTTAAAATTATAATAGGCATAGACCTATTTACATTTTATATTTCTTCGTGTGTCAGTTTTGGTAATCTGCTGATCTGTGGTTTTAAACTTTTTGTTCATTTCATCCAGGTTATCAAATCTGTTGGTAAAAATGTCAAGTTACTATCTTTCTAACGTCTATGGGATTTGTAATTTTGACCCTTCTTTCGTTCCTGATATTGGTGATTTGTGTTCCCCCTGGTCAGTCTAAATAGAGACTTAACATTATTATTTTAGATAGCTAATATTTGGTTTCATTGATTTTCTCTGTTTTCTATCTTCTTGATCTCCAATCTTATTTTTATTATTTCTTTTCTATTTATTTTGGATTCATTTGATCATTTGCCCCCTAGCTTCCAAAAGTGGGATCTTAGGTACCTCATTTTAGCACAAATTTTGATTTGCTGTTCTTTTATTATAATTTTTTAAATACCAAAAAATATTCTTCACAATTTCTTTTACCCATGAATTGTGAGAATTGAATTGCTTAATTACCAGATACTTGAGATCTCTCTTATATGCACCCCCCCCTTTTGTCTTGGAATGATACTGATTTTTAATTTAGTTCTGTTGGGATCATAGAATACCCAGTAAGATTTCAGTTTTTTGAAATCCGTTGAGATTTGTTCTTGGCTCAGAATGTGGTTTATCTTGGTGAATGTTATGTTCCACGTACACTGGTAATGAATTTGTATCCAGCAGTTATTGAGTGCACTGTTCTATAATTGTGGGTTTCTTTAAAGTGGTGGTTATTATTACTTACATCTTCTGTGTCCTACTAATTTTTTTTCTCTAGCTGTATTGTCAGTTGCTGAGAGAGTCGTATTAAAGTCTCCAACTGTGGTTTGCTTCACATATTTGGAAGCTGTGTCATTAGGCACATGAACGTTTATAATATTTATCTTTCTCTTTTACCTTTTTGGAGTGACGCCGTGTCTAGTAGTACTCTTTTGTTTTTGACTCCATCTTGTTTAATTTTAATACAACCACTCTAGCTTTTTTAGGCTGGTTGACGTGACATATCTTCTTCCAGCTCATTACTTGGAATCCTGCTTTTTCTTTGTAGGTAAAGAATGTCTCTTGTTCCTTTAGTTCTTTAGTTGTTTCTTGCTTTTTTTTTTTTAAGTTTATTTACTTTTGAGAGAGAGTGCAAGCAGAGGAGAGGCAGAGAGAAAGAGAGAGAGAGAGAGAGAGAGAAACACAGAACCCGAAACAGGCTCTAAGCTTTGAGCTGTCAGCACAGAGCCTGATGTGGGGCTAAAACTCTGAATGGTGAGATCGTGACCTGAGCCGAAGTCGGATGCTTAACCAACCGAGCCGCCCAGGTGCCCCTGTTTTCTTGCTTTTTAATCTAGTCTGGCAAGCTCTCCCTTTTGTTGGGAGTGTTTAGTCCATTTTAATTTATATAACCTGATGGCAGTTGGCCATCTGCCATCAGGTTATATAAAACTTGAGCCACATGTACACATTCTTAATAGCATATCTTGTTTTGGCGAATCCCAGTAGTAGTTAATATATCTTATTTTCATGGCTGCATGACTTACTACTTTTGATACAGTGATGACCATGCAGAATCGTTAGGCACACAGTTGTATCACTTTTGTTAAAAAATGTATTTCTTATCTTCTTACTTCATAAGTAAAAAAAAAAATGCATTGATGTAGAGAAAGACGATGTGATAAATGTGTTGACCTCTGTGGTTGGAAGAGGAAGGTGTTCTTAGTGATGGGGCATACTCCTCAATGTATGTCGGAAAAGATATGTTATATTTTAGTTATTTGAAATTGTGAACACCTGTGAATGTAAAATTGTTCTATTTGTAATTTTACAGTATATTAAAAAACATGTTAAAATATGACACAACAATGGTGCTTCCTCTAGAGGATCTGACATAGAAATGTTTCTGTGTACTGTTCAGGTATGTGTTTCTTCATATGCAGTTTCTATGAGGTTCATCTGTGTTCGTTAGTTTACATATAATTTGTAAACATAATAGTATATAACATAGAGATGGCCTGTATTATTCTAATGGGATTCAGCCATCTTTAAGTCCTTGCGTTTATTTGGCCTTTTACAAGATCAAAATCACTCTTTATATTTATGCTTAGAAACTAGCAGAACCCTATAGTTTGAGACTAAGGTTTTCTAGAAAATACCATGCTGACTTATTTTTACTAAATTGATACTGGATTTCATTCTTTGGGCTTAAGTATCTTTCCCATTTCCTAATAAAATTCAAATTCTTTTGACTTCTCTTTCTTAGAATTTATTTGCATTTTTATGTTTATCTTCTCTCTCTAATACTAAACATATATATTCTTACTATATATAAGTAAAATTTATAATCATGCAGCAAAGATTTCACTTCTGCCTGGACAGTTTTATTCCTTGAAATATGGATGACTTTTAGATGTTTGAATTAAGCTTTTTACATATTCAAGAGAGTATATATTTGTTTGCTTATTTATTTATGCACACCCACATCTCCTACAACAAAGGCTTCCAATAGCTTCATAGTTTTTTTTTTATCTCTGATCTATAAATATCGCTATTTGTTAACCATTGAGTATTAATCATCTTTGTTTTCTGAGCCATAGCTCGATGCCTGGTACATAGTAGAGAGGCACTAAATATTTGTTGAATGATTGAATAAATAAATCAGGTTCAAGTCCAAACCATATTTGATCACCCAGAACTTGGTATTAGGAGGTTGGCATAACGGAGTGTACAGATAAGCCTACTCTGAGGGTCATTTTCATCTTTCTCTCTTTTATTCTAAAAAATTAAGTCGATACAATTTCTTTCAGAGGTTTTCTGTTTGTTCATCATAAATGGACTTCACTAAAGCATCTGGCCCTGGATTAGCTTTGCAGTACTTAGGCCTTAGATGAATGTTGAGTATTTCCCAGCTCCCAAATAAGGCATTACTGGGAAGCCCTGTTATTACAGCTGGTCTGAAGTTTCTGATCAGGGATTCTTGTGCTGTTCATTCTACACTCACATCCTCACTTACATTCTTTTTACCGGTTCTCCATTCAGATTAATCAGCAATAAATGGTTATAGGATGGTGTGTTTTTTTCCTCTAAGATTTTGATTTGTTGTTGTAAAAAGGAATGGGAAAACTTTATATGCTGTATGATTTCTTATTATGGAAATCCAGTAAATTTCAGAATAGCACCTTATGTAAATCAGCCTTGACGAGCCCCTCTGCTAGTGTTTTATTTATATTATATCAGGATATTGGAGTCTACCGCCTGTTACATTGTTAATTATAGCGTAAGTAAAGATGCACTGGAGGTTTTCTGGTGTAACCAAGGCCTTTTCAGCTGGTTATCAGCATAATAATATATAAAGTCGAGGTTTAATTTATTGTCCTTTGACCAATTAGAAACATTTTGAACTTTTGTTTTGAAAGTTGTTTAAGTGTTTAGAAATGTACCAGTGTGGCTCCCTTTGGGCTGAGAACTTCATAAATTGACTTCTGTTTAAAAGCTCCAAGCAGCAACACTTTGGCAATGATTTATTCTTTTTGTCTCGTTTGGATGAAGATGACTTTTTAAATTTAATCCTTTGAGATTTTATTCCTTTTTAGATGGTCTGTAGCTTTAGTCAAAGTTGAGCTTTATGCGCCACTCTGTTCTTTTACTAGATACAACAGAGAGCGTTCTCAGAGTGTCTCAGGGGTGGGTGGGGAGGTCAAAGACCCCTTATGTTAACCTCCAGTAATGGCACCTTCATGACTTACTGCAACAGCGATCTTGTACTTGATAGTTTAACCAGAAAACTATAGCTCCTGGTGCAGCTCTTTGTGACTGTAACCCTGCTTTGCTTCTGCATGTGAATCACTCTCTGGTTTCTTTAGCCATTTCTAAATTGTGACTTTTTGTTTTTTTTAATGTTTATATATTCTTGAGGGGTGGTGGGCAGA
Source organism: Panthera leo (assembly GCF_018350215.1). NCBI lineage: Eukaryota > Metazoa > Chordata > Mammalia > Carnivora > Felidae > Panthera > Panthera leo. Next base: position 5,872,341 of record NC_056686.1, on the reverse strand, counting down.
GAGAGAGGCAGACACAGAATCCAAAGCAGGCTCCAGGCTCTGAGCTGTCAGTACGAGTCTGATGCGGGGTTTGAACTCACAAACTACCAGATCACAGCCTGAGCCAAAGTCGGATGCTTAACTGACTCAGCCACCCAGGCACCCCTCTTTAGCCATTTCTTTTCTTTTCTCTCTTTTCTTGTTTTTCCTCTTAATTTTTAGAATAGCTTTTTTTTTTTTTAACATTTTATATTATTTTTTTAAAGTTTATTTATTCTGGGGCACCTGGGTAGCCCAGTCGGTTAAGCATCCGACTTCGGCTCAGGTCATGATCTCACAGTTCATGAGTTCGAGCCCCGCATCAGGCTCCCTGCTATCAGCACAGGGCCCAGTTTCGATCCTCTGTCATCCTCTCTCTCTCTGCCCCTTCCTCTCTCTCTGCCTTGAAAAAAATAAAGTTCATTTATTTTGAGAGAGTGCGCATGCATGCATGAGCAGGATGGAGCAGAGAGAGAGAGAATCATCCCAAGCAGGCCCCATGCTGTCAGCACAGAGCCCGATATGGGACTCGATCCCAGGAACCACGAGATCATGACCTGAGCTGAAATCAAGAGTTGGGTGCTTAACCGACTAAGCCACCCAGCCGCCCCAAAGTGCTTTTTTTGAATGAATCGATTTAGTCTTCGTGATGGTTCTGTCATAGAAGCATGATTATCACCTACAGATGAGTAAGCACATCCTGTCATATAGCTTTAGATACGTGATAATTAACCTCAGAGAAAGAATGGAACTGAGGCCGTGCCTTAACAGCAGTCCTCTTGGAATGTCCGGTGAATCTGCAGTTCGGGGCTTTGCCCTTCGGCCTGTTGGAAATCCTTCACGCTGTAGCCTGTCCGTGCATCTCTATGCTTTCTCGCAGGGACCGAGGAATTGACTTGGCTTTTACTTTTGTTTGGCACAAGTTAGAAAGTTCCTTTACAAATTTAAGAAACTTCTTTCTCAGATGATTTCTGTTCTCTATGCTAAAAACTGGTGAAATATTTTGAGAATTATGTGGTATTTTGAAAAAACAGCATCGATCAGAATTTTACCCATCTATAAATCTATATTAACCATTAATATTAACATAATAAGTATCAAATTGGGATAAAAGCCCTTAGCCTTTTTACATTTAAGAAGAAGATATAATAAAATCATTCATTGATTTATTTATTCAGTAAGAAACATTGAATTCCTGCTCTTTGCAAAGCCTTCATGGGAAGGCATTTGTTAGAAATGTTGATAATCTAAGGAAGCATGGAATCTTGGAACAAAGCAGGCCCCTGAGTTTTAAAAGGACTCATATGTGCCATTAGTTCTAAAATATAGAATACTAAAATTTGTAATATTTGTGCTAGTATGTATGTTTCTTGTACTAGTTTTCAAATATACTTGGGGATACTTTTTTTTGATAGCTCTCCCAGATCACTTTTTTACCCGCAAGTTTTGAAAGTTGGAATATGAGTTTCCTGCGGCTGCTACAACAAATTACCACAAACTTGCTGGCTTAACACAACAGAAATGCGTTCTCTCCCAGTTCTGGAGGCCAGAGGTATGAAACCAGAGTGTCGGCCAGGCCACGCTCCCTCTGGCTCCTCAGGAGGATTGTTCCTTCCTTTCCCGGCTTCCCATGGCTGCGGGCAGGCCTTGGTTTGGGGCCACACACTTCTCTGCTTGTCTTCACGTTACCTCCCCTCTGCAGGTCCACATCTTCTCTTTTCTGTGTTTTTCCATGGCCTCTCATTCATTCATTCATTCATTCATTCATTCATTCATTCGTTACTTTAAATGTTTATTTTTTGAGAGAGAGAGAGAGAGAGCACAAGCCGGGGAGGGGGCAAAGAGAGAGAGGGAGAGAGAAATCCCAGGCAGGCTCCCTGCTATCAGTGAGGAGCCTCATGTGGGGCTCAGACTCACAAATGGTGAGATCATGACCTGAGCCGAAATCAAGAGTCCGACGTTTAACCGACTGAGCCATGCAGGTGCCCCACTGCCTCTCTTTTATAAGGATGCTTGTCATTGGACATAGATCCCACTTGGATAATCTAGAATTATTTCCTCATCTCAAAATCATTAACTTAATCCTATCTGCAGAGACCCTTTTTCCAAATAAGGTCTCATCTGTTCCAAAGATTTGATATCCATATCTTCTGGTGGTCATTTTTCAGCCTTGCACAGTTGAGTTTTATTATTATATAAGGTGTCAGTAAAATAAATTACAGAACGTATTTGTGACAGTTTATTTTTGTTTTGATACTGAGAGTATGAAATATTTCTGGTAGCGACTGTGATGTTTCTGTACCTCTGAGGACATTTGATTTTTAAAATAGTACAGTATTTGTAGGGTATATAGTGCGATGTATCTGGCTTTCCTTTTACAAAGAACGTAATTATCTAGGCGATAGAATCGTCACGTGTAACTACTGTATTAGCCGATTTATTCCGACCGGTGACTTGCTGAGCATTTCTTCCTTGGCTCTAGCTCAGAGCTACCTGGCCGGGCCCCTGGGGAGCCCTCCGGGGCAAGGTCCCGTGTTGCCGGCGGGCTCCATCTCTGAGACGGTCGCCCTTGAAGCGACCGCTCTTTGAAGTCTCTGCCTTCTTTTCCGGTTTCTAGTCTAACCCCGCAGCCCCGCTCTGAGCCTGGCCCTGCCGGACTCTGACAGACCGCGGCGTCCGGGCCAGCTCTCTCGTCCAGGAGGCTGACGTCCCCCCGCAGCCGGTCGCGTGCCGGGCTTCTGAGGTGACTGCACCGGGCCGCCCGCCCTTGCCCTCCGAGCCGCCCTGCCTGCCGGTTGGCCTGCCGTTCTCCCCGCGCGCCGTAGGTGTCGAGATGTATATTCCGGCTCACCCCAGGACTCGGGAGTGCCTGTCGTCCGAGCATGTTTAGGAAGGTTGACTCCTCAGTTTTCTCCTTTTTTTTTCCATTTCGGAAATGAGGTATAGATTTTCACATGTTCTTAAATCAAGTCTGCCTTTACCCCTGAGTCGTCATTATGCGACCAGCGCACAAGATCGTGTGCAACTGTTAGAGTTTGTGGCTTTTGGTTTGCATAATACTTGGCGAGTTTTGGCGTCTTCACAGTCAGGCTGGCTTCTGCCTCTGCTGCTTTGATATCATACAGCCTTCTTCGTTCTCTTAAGACCCTTTGATGGGAAAAGCAGAATTTCAGAAAAACAAAGTTTCAAAGTTTCTAAGGCCCAGGATCAGGTCCTTGTTGGTTCAGGGCCATTCCTCAGGAGTGCTGCCATGGTGGCCCAGACCCCGTTTTGCTTCTTTCTGAGTCGCCAGCTCTGTCCTTGGCTACGGTTTCCAGATGAAAGAACGGTTACTTGGAGGCGTTCCTGACTCTGGAGTCACACGTACTGCCATGTATATGTCCCTTTCATTTTCCTTGTCCCGTGACCTTATTATCGTGACCGAAAAGAAGTGTACTGTTCTTTTGCACAGATGTTAAAATTACTCGTCAGAAGTCGCTGAGGTTAAGGTCGCCAAGCCCCATGAATTGGGGGCAGTCATTCCTGCACCTAAACTCGACTTAGTGGGATTTAAAGCAATTTCTGTAAGTGTTTCTCTCTTAATGTTTATGCAGCTGCTCTTGAGGAATTAGTTTTGGTTTTGGTTTTGGTTTTAAGTAATCTCTGTGCCCAATGTGGGATTTGAACTCAGACCCCTGGGATCAAGAGTCTTATTATGTTCTACTGACTGAGCCAGTCAGGCGCCCCTCCCTGGTCTTGAGGTTTTTGTTTTTATTTATTTTCTTAAGTTAACTTTCTGAAGGAATCTGGTTAAAATTGACTCACAGCTGACCTTTCACATATATTTTCTAGTTTAATTTAGCATTTATGAATAGGTTCACTAGTGCGTACATCTCCATGAGAAGGATAGAACTGGTTTCTTTTCTGTCAGCCTCTAGTTTAGAGCCTTACGTACCGTTTTTCTGTATTCAAGGCTGGGAGGATGCTAAGGAAATGGAAGAGGGTTTTAATTTCCACTTGTGATCAGACATAGGTCTTTCCAAATTGACGAATAATTCTCATTCAGAAAAGCAGCATACACAGTCTAGGTTGATGCGTCTGCCAGCAATTTTCCTGTTTGTGGCCAGAGGTGTACTCATTCTGGATCTTTGAGCCGCGTCTTATCCTTAAGGGATTGATTGCTTTGCTGAGTCCTAAGGAGTCAGCTTCCCCTCAGGAGCACATGGCTTCTGGCTTAGATCTACGACAGCTTGCCTTCTCTCTGCGTCCTTTGCCTGGACTCTCACCCAAAGAGCAGGAGGAAAGATTTTGTTTCTAGGAAGTGAGGTTTTATATATATGCTAGCTATATAGATGATTAACTATCCATAATTTTATTTAAAAACCTGTGGCATAAACTACTCCAGTTTCCACAGAAACCTGAAAATGTAGACACTAACCAGTGGGTGTAAGAGAAGCTTCTGCGGCAGCTTGCTGTTCAGGGTCTGGCCTGGGCAGGCTGGCAGAGTTCAGTGGCCGTATTGTTTATTTTACGATTTCTCTAACTGAATGTATTAAAATATTACCGGTTATATCTTCAAAAATTTTTTTAATGTTTATTTTTGAGAGAGAGAGACAGCATGAGCAGGGGAGGGGGAGAGAGAGAGGGAGACACAGAATCTGAAACAGGCTCCAGGCTCCGAGCTGTCAGCACAGAGCCCGACGCGGGGTCGAACTCACGAACTGCGAGGTCGTGACCTGAACCAAAGTCAGATGCTCAACCGACGGAGCCACCCCGGCGCCCCCCATTTATGTTTTCAAAAATAGCATCCTTTAGTATTTCACCTTAAAAGAAACCTCTGTAAAGAGAAGGAATTTTAAAAACTTTGGAGTTCCACGGGGAACCTGGGTGGCTCTGTCAGTTGGGTATCCGACTCTTGATTTTGGCTCAGATCGTGATCTCAGGGCCGCGGGTATCGAGGCTCGCCTCGGGCTCTGCACAAAGCATGGAGTCTGTTTCCGATTCTCTCTTTTCCTCTGACCCTTTCCCCCACTTGCCTGCTCGCTCTCTCTTTCCCTAAAAGAAAACAAACGAGTTTGAGGCCCCAAAAATGACCTCGTTCGGCCCCTCCACTGCCGGTGAGGAAGCTGGGGGCTGCGATGCTGTGCAGAGGGGTAACCCCAGACCCCTTGCCCAGGCCACCTGCTCCTCCTGGCACAGTTGCTAACTCTCCCCTCAGTTTCCTGGTTCCCAGACTCAGATGTTTGCTCGGTTCCCCACAAGTCACCAGGTCCTCGGTTTCCATTCTCAAGCCCACGTTTTATCCTGTGTTGTAAGTATTGCAGAAAAAACTTCCTTCGTGTGGTCTTTTTAAGTTCGTCCACTTTCCTTAGTGCTGCTTCCCTGTGACTGTCGTGCAGCCCTGTCCCTTTTTAGTCCGCTGTCCTTGATGGAATATTTCCCGTGCTCCAGGAATCCTGCTCGGCGATTGCCGTCTATCTTTTCATCCTAAACATTCTCCGGAATAGGCGCTGTATTCTGCCTTTCTGCAGCGGAGAAAGCGGTGGTTTAGAGAGATAATGGACTTGCCTGCGACCACACAGCTAGTGGCAGAGCTGGCGTTTGAATGCGCCAGAGCGGGGAACCCTTTCCTGTTGCGGCTTCGTCTCTGCCGAACTCCCAAACCCTCATCGTTGGTCACAGGCCCTCCGTGGATTCTTCTTTCCAGGTGTTTATGAAGATGATGTCAGATGAGAGCCTCAAAATAGCTAGGTGGCCAGAAATAGCCAAGACATTTAGAGTTTGGTTTGTTCGGTGTTTTTAAGAGCATTTACTGATCTCAGTTGGTGCCGGCATTTGATGCCTCCTTTCTAATCAGCTTGCTGGTTGAGGCTCCTGTTCCGTGGGTTTTGAATACCTTCCAAGACACCATGGCCAGGAGATAGAGACCCCCTAATTTCTAGACACAATATTATGTGGGAAGTAATTATGAATCAGAAATATGGCGGTGTTGCATCAGCCGTGGGAAATACAGTCGTGAGATGTTACCTGGACATGTTGCTGCCTATTTTTGTTGGTTCCTAGAATGTGTTCAGTTTGGTTGTTGCTCTCTGTTGATGATGGGCAGGGTTATCAATCATACCGCACTGATCATTGATTTTCAAAACCTGCTCTATGAAGTCATCTTGGTTTTTCAAAATGGTAAATGTCACCCCCGTCAGTGTCCACTGGCACCTTGTGTGTTTTGAGGAGAGCTCATCTCATCATTTTCTTCATGTGGGTGCATGTCCTCCTCTCTGAGTTGCTGGTTCCCTCCCTCCGGCCACCCCGCCCGCCCCCACATGCAGACGGACCGTGTGCTGGCTGTGTCCTTGCAGCTGGAGGGGTCTGGAGCCCGCCAGGCCTGAACTGCCCCAGGATAGCCGCGGGCGCGGGCCCGGGTCTCCCAGCTCCTCCTGGACGTGGGTTTATGTTAGAGTCCTCGCTCTCTGCCGTGGAAGTGGCCTTGAGCAAGAGAGCAGACCTCTCAGTTTTGCGTCCTCGTTGTTAGTACTCTTGCCACACGTGGTGGCGTGAAGAGTGGTGGAGTCCGAAAGGTCCCAGACTTTGCAACACACACGCGGCACCCAGCGACTTGGGCCCCCCCACCCCCACCCCGGCCCCAGGGGCTGGTGCGGGTTCTGGAACCTTGTAGTTACACACGGACTGTCGCGGGGAGGGTTGGTGCAGCGACTGTTTTCCCTCTGAAAACTCCCGAGACCCGCCCCTCAGCCCTGCTTCAAGCAGCTACGTTCTGCATCTTTGCCGCAGTCTTTAAAATGTGCCCCCGCAAGAACGTTCAGACAAATTCAGCCTTTCTAGTGATCAAATAGCATTATTTGGAGTGACAGTGGCCAAACAAAAATGAATAGCGTGCCTGTAGTTTCAGTTAGAGTTTTTTGGTGCGCACACATATGTATTTTGAGCCTGACTGGCTCATTGGTGGTGGTATGACTGAAAATATATGGACATCTGTATATCATGGATTATGAGACAGATTTTTTTTTAAATTTTTTTTTTTAACGTTTATTTATTTTTGAGACAGAGAGAGACAGAGCATGAACGGGGGAGGGGCAGAGAGAGAGAGGGAGACACAGAATCTGAAACAGGCTCCAGGCTCTGAGCGGTCAGCACAGAGCCCGACGTGGGGCTCGAACTCACGGACCGCGAGATCGTGACCTGAGCCGAAGTCGGCTGCTTAACCGACTGAGCCACCCAGGCACCCCGAGACAGATTTTTTAAAGTTTTGTCTTTGGGGCGCCTGGGTGGCTCAGTCGGTTAAGCATCTGACTTCGGCTCAGGTCACGATCTCACGGTCCGTGAGTTTGAGCCCCACGTCGGGCTCTGTGCTGACCGCTCAGAGCCTGGAGCCTGTTTCAGATTCTGTGTCTCCCTCTCTCTCTCTGCCCCTCCCCCGTTCATGCTCTGTCTCTCTCTGTCTCAAAAATAAATAAACATTAATTAAAAAAAAAAAGTTTTGTCTTTGACTTCTTTGAGATCTTTCTCATTTACGTAAATGGTTGAAATAATTAGAACTACACGGAGAATTTTAAGATCTCTTCCAAATCCCACTTTTTTTCCTTTCTAAGCTATTTTGGCACTTTCTTGCAAATAAACATTTCACAGAGCAAAAGACTTTTAAACCTAATACTGTTCTTAATGGACTGCAATTATTTAATATTTAGCATGAATGCAGTCTAAGGCTTTTTCTGTAGTTATTATAATGGCTATAATTGCAAAAGGATGCTTTGGGGTAGGAGAAACTGCCAGATGCGATGCCATTTGATCTAAAAAGGTCATAGCAAAAGGGACATTTAAATTAAGTTATAAATTACAATCGAAGAACAATATTTTGATGTGTGAGACCGGAGATGTCAGAGCAGGGAGATGTAATTCATGGGTTCATTATAGAACAGGGGTGCCTGACAGCTGAGCCGTGCCAAAAGGAAAATTTATTTGCAACATCACGCAGACAGAAAATGGCAGCTAAGATGAGAAGCCACAGCAGAAACTTGAAGCCTTGTGGTAATACAGAGTTTGTGCTAATAAGACTGCCTGGGATCCAGAGATGCTTAATGATTGCTGTAATATAAATGAGGTGTTTGGACATGTGCGCATATTCAGTCTTATTTAAGTTAAGACCTCGTTTTTGCTCTATAAAATAACATACTTTATAACCAGGCATTAAGGTTGATTCTCTCACCTCCCTGTGCAATATACAGATTTGCTGCAAATTCAAAATTGTTTAGGCAGGAGAGTTAAAGCTTGAAACAAGATCTCCATCCATGGCAGCTTTGAGGAAGGATATAATTTAATGTTTATAGCAATCCATGAGAAGTTCAATCATGAGTTAATTAAACTGTAGGCAGTCATTAAGTATTATTTATTCTTTCGAGAAGCTTGCCAGTAAAGCACTTATATATATTAAATTATAGAAAGTAATAAGCAGGGAGTGATTTGTCAGGCAGAGCGAGAGTTGCAGATTTAACTTGGGCAATTATGCAGAAATGTGTTTTTCTTCTTGTGGCACGATCCTTTCTTCCTGCTGATCCCGGAGAGGTCAGAAGCCGCAGCTGACCATCGAGGGTGCGTGGGCCCCAGCGCTGCACGATAGATGATCTACTGAACTTGTATGTGCCCGGTAGTCTTAGGTGAGAGATGTGTACCTGAAATGTTCCCTGTGGTGAAGACACCGCTACACGGCGCGTAGCTTTTTGACATTTCACGTATCTTGTCACGTCGTATCTCATTTAGTACCTTCCGTTGTCTTCGGACGCGGCTGAGGGACGGTGGTGGTAGGCCCGTTTGACGGTCGAAAACCTCAGCGCGGCCGGTTTGTGACACAACTGCTGACAAGAGTCCGTCTCCTGCCCCAGATCCCGCGCTGGGTTCGCTAGGTGTTGACAGAAGGCACGGACTCTGGGGCGGTTTCCACAGAAGGGGCTGCCGGGCGCCTGAAGTCGCGGAGAGCTTTTCACGCAACTGGCTAAATGCGCTTGCGTGTGGCGCGGTGGCTTTGGCTCTGCGGGTTCGGTGTGGCGGTTCCGTTTGCCACGGTGGAACCAGACCAGGAGCGTGTTCCTCAAGCTGCTCTCGTTTTTAGCGCCACAGCTCCTGCCGCGTCCGCCCGGCTGGCTCGCTCGTGCGGGTCCTTGCTAGCGCGGCGGTGGCCCTGGGAGCCGCTTAGTTGGCCCTTGCTGACGGGACCGGGGGCAGAGAGAACGTGGTGCCCGCAGCCTGCCTCTGAGGCGGGGCCGCCGGGAGGCCCGGTAGACGCGGGTGGGCCCCCGGTGCGGGAGGGTCCTGTTGGCCGTTTCACAGTGAACGGACCAAAGGCTGAGGAAGGAACGCGGCCCGAGGGTTCTGCGGAGCCAGGCCCGGGGAACAAAGAGCAAAGCGCAGGAAAACAACCGGGCCGGGATCGTTCCGGGATGGAGTGACTTGAAAGGCTGGCGCGTTGAAGAACCACCGTCTTGTTATCAGATTCCCCGGGTATCGACCTGTGGTTTAGGGAGAGACTGATTTTACTCGTGTAGAAGTGCAGACTTGCAGTTCAGTGATGCGGAAGCAGCAGATTTACAAGTCTGTGCCTCCTTGATCATTGGATTACGTGCGGGGCGCGCGCGCGCGCGCACACACACACACACACACACACACGCCCCTTGTGATGATGGATTTGAAAACAGTGGTTTCTGCTGAATGACATCCTGCTTTAGTGGCTGGCGGGGTGATGGGGATGGTGTAAGATCTAAATGCTTCTCTCCCCAGTAGCTCGTAAACATTGGAAGCTGGTTGAGTAACGATGCTTTTTCTTAGTCCCTGCATTTTGCAGTGGTCTTTTCCCATCTGCTCTAAAATGGTACAGCTCACTGTACTCTACATTAAAATCGCATTTAATCCCAGATCTTACCAGCCTTGCTCGGTTGCAGAATGGACAGAAGGTTTACTTACCTTGCTTTAATTGCTTTTCCAAGGCTACAAAGTGAAGCTGTAAGACGTTTGAGGGGTTCTCCCCCTGTCTTCGTTGCAATTTCTTTGAACAGTCTTCTCTGGAGAAATGGAAGAGAATTTTATTCACATTAAAGGACCTTTTACCTTAGCGATATTGGGAAGCCTATACTGCATTTCCTGACTATATGAATGTGTGTGTATGGCTGTGATCAGGGGTTTAAAATTTGAAACCCACATCATGTTTTCCTCAAGGTGAAATTACTTTAATCTGTTAGAGCTCGACACTATATCAGAGGGGAATGTTGTTAATGACAATTTTAGAGATTTAAGATAGCCAGTATTTTGGTAGACTTAATTCTAATTTACATAAGGAATACAGTGGAAATACCCAGTTAAGCTCTTCCTCAAGCATTATTTTGTCTCCAACCCAAAGAAAGGAAATCTTCGTGGTCATCTAGAAAACAAACCCCCTTTTAGAAGGCCTTCCCTGTTGCTTGATATGTGGACTAAAGAAGGTAGTCCCCAGCCTTTTGGGACCCTAGATTTTGAATGTGAGATTTAGATAGACACATTCTGCAAGACTGAGACTTTGCAGTGACTGTTACAGACCCTTCTCGGTCTTACTTTCCTGCTGACCGTTCTCTTTGTTCTTCGTGAGCTATATCTGTCCCTGGCAGTTTAGCACTCTGCAGACACCTGTGGAAGGAACGAAGGGTGTCCTCAACAACAGTAATTTTCCCCAAGGGCTCAAAATGTAATCTTCATTTTTGTGAAGCTGTGTGGGCCATAATGACTTTTTGTATGCTAAAAGTACATCTTTAATGAAGTATCATTAAAGTATTTCCATAAAGAAATGAAAACTCAGAGTGTTTTTAGAATTCCTAGAAAGTAGAAATAAATGTTAGTAACATTCAGAAGAAGGTGAGTGTGTAGAGAGGTTTGTTTTGGTTCCCTAGGAAGAGGGAAGGCAGAGCCCCCCCCCCCCCCCGACCCAGCCTGTGTCCCAGCCTTTATGCATATTGAGGACAGCGCAGTAATGCCCGAACTTCATTTGTTCAGTAAATATTTCATCACTGTTGGTGAACAATCCCGTAGTTCTGACTTTTTGAATGTCTTTCTAGAGGGGGGGAGGGGTAGACACTAAATATTTATTGGATTCCTTCCACGGAAAGGTCAGGAACGGGGATATTTTAAGAGGACAGGCGGACGGTGGACGGGACGAAAGGAAGGCATTGGCCAGTATTTAGAGAGCAGAGTAGCAGCAGGAAGCCCAGGGTACGGCCCACGCCACGGAGAGCGTGGTGTCCAGTGCAGATTCGTGCAGGGGTGCGAGCGCCGGCCTGTGCTTCGGGGACGTTAGCCGCCCGGCGGGGATCCCTCGGAGGGCGCCGCACACGCACTGGCCAGCCTGTCCGACAGACCAGACCACCAGAAGCTCGGCGAGGCATTTGGAACCTGTCTTCCGAGTCTCGTTCAGAACCGTCCTCGGTTCCCTGAGAGGCAGGAATGGCACAGGGAGGGCTGATGACGTTTCATTGGCTCTGCTCCTTCAGCCGCTCACTTTTGGAAGAGGCCTTACGTTCTCCCATCAGCCACAGAAGATTTAAAATTCTTAATTTTTCCTGTGTACTGTACCAGAGTTTTAGTCAAACTTCCAAAATTATGAACATGAATAATTATGTGAAACATAAGTGGTTTTGTTTATAGTTTAACAGTTTTTGTCTCTCTCTGGAAAGACTACTGTCTAATCTAGAAAATTGGTGAAAATTGAGTAGAGGCTCCTTCCTTTATTTTTTTTTCTCTTCCCTTTTAAAAATGAATTGCTAATACTCATTTAGTATATTACGTGCTAGGTACAGTTCTGGGCAATTTTCATGCTTTTTTCTAATGCTAACCTCATAATCCCCTAAGAGGTAGAAGTTCTCACTCTTCCATTTTTTAAAGTTTATTTTTATTTTTAATTTAATTTTAATTTTTAATTTTTATTTTGAGAGAGAGAGAATGCCCGGGTGTGCGCGTGAGGGCGGGAGGAGGGGCAGAGAGAGAGAGAATCCCAAGCAGGCTCCGCGCCATCAGCGTGGAGCCCGACATGGGGCTCAGCCTCACAACTGTGAGATCATGACCTGAGCCAAAAATCAAGAGCTGGACACTTAACTGACTGAGCCACCCAGACGCCCCTGTTCTACTCATTTTTATTAAAAAAAAAAAAAAAAAAAAAAAAAAAAAATTTTTTTTTTTTTTTTTTTGCATTTATCTATTTTTGAGAAACAGAGTGAGACAGAGCATGAACAGGGGAGGGGCAGAGAGAGAAGGAGACACAGAATCCGAGGCAGGCTCCAGGCTCTGGGCAAGCAGCCAGCACAGAGCCCGACGCGGGGCTCAAACCCACAAACTGTGAGATCATGAACTGAGCTGAAGTCGGACGCTCAACTGACTGAGCCACCCAGGTGCCCCTCCTCTCATTTTTAAAGATGACAAAATTAAGGCCCAGAGAAGATGAGTAGCTCGTCTGAGTTCACATACTTAGTAAGTAACAGACCTAGTGTTTGAATCTGATTGTCTAGCTGCAGAGTCCACGGTCTTTTGTCTCTTTACAATTACCCCAGGTGTATATATAATTACCTCTGAAGAAATGTTGTTAGTCTCCCATAAGCTTTTTATTAAGAATTTATGACCTGATCAACTTGAATTGACTTCAGATTATCACTAAAATATGTGCTTTTTAAAGAATGAAATAGGCCTGCAATTTTTTTCTTTTATTCAGTTCTGATCCATGTTGTTAACCTCATATTCTAGATTCTTGTTATATTATAGAGCTTGACACGTATCTGCTTGTTCTAGATATTGGGCAAAATTTGAAAACCTAACTTTGTTTTCATCTTTTTATATTTCTGAAAGAAGTCTAGATTAGACGGGTTTTTTTTTTTTTTTTTTTTTTTTTAGGTTTATTTTGAGAGAGAACGAGCATGTGTAGTGTGAGTGGAAGCAGGGGAGGGGCAGAGAGAGGGGGGAGAGAGAGAATCGTGCTTTCAGCATAGAGCCCGAGGCGGGGCTTGGTCCCGTGACTCTGGGATCATGACCTGAGCCGAAACCAAGGGTTGTACTCTTAACTGACTGAGTCACCCAGGCGACCCTGGACAGTTTTCAAACGTTTCCAAATTATGCTATTTTATTTTAGGATTTATTTAGTATGGTATTTATAGTATAGTATACTATTTTATTTTTTAAAGTCTAATGATGAATGTTACGAAGGTATAAAAGTTAATATCTAGCATTCATATTCATGACATATACCCTCAGCACACACCCAGTATCATCATCAAAACAGGATCCAACGTGGATTGTTGCTATAGGTGTTTTGTTCTGTTTCGTTTTAATGTAGGGACTTGTTGTTATAATTAACATATAGCCTGGACTTCCTTGGACCTGGATTTAAAATAAATTGAGGTCCCCCACACTGTGAGAATACTCAGGAAATTTTAACTTGTAATACTTTCTCTGACTGAACGATGAAAATGGATATTTGTCATAGCCCTTCCAACAGCAGGTGAATAGTTAGAAGAGAGGCTTGCTGGGTATGTTTCAAATATTATTTTAATTTATTCAACAAATATTTACTGCAGGCTTACTATATGCTCAGCCTAGGCCTGCTGCAGTTGCCAGGAAGGCGGTCTGTGTGTCTTTCCTATGAGTCTTCTACTAAAGAGGGGAAACACCGCACGCTCTTGTCTTCTGAGTCTGGAGCTCTTGACTTACACCGGGGCGGGTAGCAATTACTATAGCTTACTTGGTCTCGTCATCTCATCTGTATTGTGTCCTCACAACACATCCCCAGTGGTTTGCAAGTTTCCTGAAATAAAAATCATGGGTTACTAAGGTTTGTACTTTATTTGTACTGAGTCTGCAGCAGATGCTGGTGAATCATCCAGGTAAGGGATTGAAGCACAGGTGAGAAGGTCGGGTCTACTCCATGAGCGCAGGGGTGCCTTTGCCTGTTTCTTTCACTGGTGTATGCCTGGGGTCTGTTACATTGCCTAGAACACGGTAGGTGCTCAGTCAGCATGAGGCCAAATGAATTTGAATCAACTGAGCTTTAGATTGGGGTGGAGTCTGTATAGGGACGATAGTTGAAGGAATTTATTTATTAACGTAACTGGTATTTCTGCTGGATCTCCATACGCAACGGACTGTGAGGTACTGGAGATACGGGTCTTAGCCAAAACGGGTTCTTTTTTTTTTTTTTTTTTTTTTTTTTTAGCGTTCATTTATTTTTGAGAGACAGAGTGGGGGAGGGGCAGAGAGAGAGGGAGATGCAGAATCCAAAGCAGACTCCAGGCTCTGAGCTGTCCGCACAGAGCCCAACGTGGGTCTGGAACCCACGGAGCGTGGGATCGTTACCTGGGCCGAAGTCAGACGCTCGACCGACCGAGCCACCCAGGCACCCCTAGCCAAAACGGATTCTTGTGCCAGGGAACTAGATATGTAGAGGAAAGTCAGATTTCCGGTGAGAATTCTGAAGTGACAGCCACAGGTGGGAGGTGGGAGGTTAAGCCAGAGGATCCTTCTACCTGCTCCTTCACTCCATTGTCTGCAAGTGGAAGAGGACTGGGGTCACCTGAACTAGGAAAGGAGTGTCTTTGCGAGATAGAGAGGGGGAGCGGTGTCAGGCACTGCCTGGGGTTGGAAAGGATGTGGAGTGGGAAAGGTTGATCACCTTTGATGAGAGAGAAGTCTGGTCCTAAGAGGAATGTGTAGGTAAACCAGTATCTTCATTCGTGTGTGCTGAGCAGTTAGTATACTGTTACAGAGTTTCATTACAAAGCTCGTATAGTTTAGGTACTTCAGATTTTTTTAATGAAATGACTACAGTAGCAAGACTTCAGAAATGCTACCAGGAGATAACATAATGCAGTAGGTCTTTGAACTGCTCTGGGGAGAAGGGGACGAGGGTGAGTGGGAATCATGTTGCCTGGTCGGAGTCTTGGCTTTACCGCCTACTGGTTTAGTGTGGTGAGCACCTTTACACTTGACCTTTCTATGCCTCAGTTTCCTTATCCATAAAATGAGGTGACTATACTTCCTGCCCCATAAGCTTAAATGGGAGAATTAAAAAAATACAGGATTAAAAAAAAATAATGAGCACGAGGAATGTGTTTACCTCTGTGCCAGGTCAGATGTTCAGTAAATGTTACTGTTCTTAACGTTGTTCTGTTCTTGCCAAAATGTTCTCTGCCTTGCCTGCCTCCCTTTCCCCGAACTGCTGGACCTGGGGTGGGGGGATGTGAATTCTGCTGACGAGCATGCCCGTTCCGTGATTCTTCTGTCAGGACAAACGCAGGGCTTCTCTTTCATTGATTTGCTTCCAGATCTGCTACTTGGCACACTTATCTGACTAAAACTGTTGTTGTTGTTGTTGCTTTAGCTCCATGAAAGTGGTTATGACGCTGGCAAAGCCCTGCAGCGCCTGGTCAAGAAGCCCGTGCCCAAGCTGATCGAGAAGTGCTGGACCGAGGACGAAGTGGTGAGCTCGGACGGGACTGGCCCTGCGGTCTGGGTCACCGGGGTGTCTGCTTCTCCGTGCGTGACCTCCCTGCTCCTCCGGGGACTGTCCATGGTACCCAGCAGTCAAAGGAAGGAGACTTTAAACCTCAAAGTTGCACAGAAAGACTTGCTTTTTAGGAAGCTCAGTGGGAAGGATGTTCTCCGGTTTCATGGAAAGACAGAAGAATCTGTAGGGTTGGTTGGCTGGTTTCAGCAAGTCAGCGTTTGATGCCTATTTTAAGACATAAGCATTTTTTAATGCTTATTTTTTATTTTTGAGAGAGAAGGCGTGAGCAGGGGAGGGGCAGAGAAAGGAGGACAGAGGATCTGAAGCCGGCTCGGCGCTGTCGGCACAGAGCCTGACTCGGGGCTCGAACTCAATGAACCGTGAGATCACGACCTGAGCCGAGTCGGACACTCGACCGACTGAGCCGCCCACATGCCCCTTAAGACATAAGCGTTAAAACCATTTGCTGCGTAACCTAGAGCGGGGCTGTTGCCTTGTTTTTATTTGGAGGGCCAGCGGGATCCCTAACCTGCTGAAGGACGTTACTCAAAAGCAGGTAGCATAGACCCGATTATATAAATATAGTGGATCTTACATATTCGTCCTGTCATCGTGGCTCAGCAAAGAAGGTAGGGAGATAAGATAGGTGCCCACAAGCACAGATTGAAAACCCACGGATTCCTGTCCCAGCCGACTGAGTTCCCATGGAGCTACATCCCCATCTTGTGACTTCTGAAAGGCGTTGCTGTCAGAGACTTACAGACTGCTTGTGCTCTTGCAGATACGGTCTCGTGTTTGCGTGTTACGGCTTGACGTTTGCCCTTTAGGTTGAAAGAAACGAAGATGGCGGCTGTCACTGGTAGACCTGTCGATTTTAAGTTCCTCGCCTGTGTCCTGAATCTGCTAAGAAAGCGTGCTTAGAAGCTCTTGGTGCTTTCCTGATCTTGCTCTTTTGTTTATTTCGGCAATATTTATCGAGTACTTGTTGTGTGCCGGGTGCTGTGCTAGGAGCCGTATCAAGAGCAAAGGTCCCTCCTCACGAGGCTTGTGTTTGTTTTCAGAGGAGAGACCGTCTGTAAATCAATATTTGTTAAGTGGCGGTACACACACACGCTGGGGAAGACGGAGTAGGCAAGGAGGATGGGGAGTAAGCCGGGTGAGGGGCTGTGTGGCAGAAGGGGCTGAGGAAAGGCCTGGTAAGAACCATTTGAGCAGAGGTGAGCCTTTTAGATCGGGGCCCTACGGTGAAAGCGTGGCCGGGAGAGAGAACTCCGGGCCCCGGGTGCGTTCAGGACGGAGGCAGGCACGTGTCTGCGGGGAAGGGATAGTGCGGGGATCGGGCGCGGCCTGCGGACCCACGGTCGGTGCCTCGCTCTTCGCTCTGCGTGGGCAGATTCTGAGCAGAGGGTACCATCATCTGCTGGCGGGCGCCCTCTGGCCACTGAGTCGCAGGTGGGCTTCCGGGGCAGTTGCGAGCATCCGGGCCTGAGACCGGTGAGCGGACAGCATGGTGGCAGTGCCGGTGGGAAATGGCGAGACCCTGGGTGCACGTTGGAGCAAGAGCCAAGGCGATTGTTCGAGGAAAGGCCACGTGGGGGTTGGGCAGTCGGGGGCAAAGTAGGAGACGAGGAGGTAGCAGGGGCGGACTGAAGCGGCCCCTGAAGGCTTGGTCGGGAGAGAGCTTTTTCATAGCCCGTTAACACTTGCAGCTTATCAGACGCATGATGAGGTGGGTGCTGCTGTTTAGAAATTAAAAGTTTAAAACCTTTACACGATCAGTAAAGAGTTGGGGGCATCTTAAACATCTGTTCCTGTTCAGACACTGGCAGAGTACACACGTCACATTCGTTTGTTTTGTAAAGTCCCGTGGATGTGGTTTTCACTGTGGACCCGTTTCTGTGACAAGGAGATCCGACTTGTGACTGATGAAATTTTAAAGTTCCTCGGGAAGTCTTGGTGCCAGAAAGATGTGGGGAGGTGAAAGGATGGAAGGAATGTGTGAAATGCCACCAACCCGGAGACCCCATCAGCGCCCACGTGCCCCGATGCCCTTCTTGTTCCTTCCTTAGCGCTGACGCCCCGGGGCTCCTCAGCGGCCGGGCGGCCAGGCACTCACCCTTCCTGTCTCCCAGACCTCTCATTCGCCCTGGAATTTAAAGACTCCCACTTAAAAGAAAGCTGCTTTCCTTTTCCTGCTGCACTCGCTTCTCTTGGGCACAATGTGAACCGTGTCCCTGCTGTCGGCAGCCGGTGGGAGGGAAAGGGGAGTCTTACACGTCAGAAAACGCTCGGCTTTATTTTAAAAAGTGAAGCACGACTCTAGGCGGACGTGATAATGGTCCGTAACTGCATAAGCCCTTGTCATTGGGCTCATTTCTGTCGTGTCTGCTTCTTGTTTCGGTGTAGGTTTTGAGAAATATGTTGGCAGGCCTCCAGCCCTTGCAGAACTCAGAGATCAAATGGCCGTCCCCTTATTTATAGGAAGTTAAGCTTCGTTTTCTAAAACCTCAAAAGTGAATGGGAAAGAGGGATTGAATAATTGATAGGCTGAAGGGAGCCTCTCAAATCTTGGACCAGCTCGATGTGGCAGCGAGGCACCGTCACTAGTGAGGTCCTGCCTTGGCCTGGTTTTGGCTGCGAGAGCATCACCCTCTGTGTGTGCGGCCTCTTCCCTGGAAGTCCCCTCATTTCCCACCCCAGCACTCAACAGGTGTAAGCAAAGCGTGTCCCAACTAAAGTAAGTACGTGGGCCTACCTCTCTTCTTTTTCCCCTCCCACGTTTTCTGTGTACCTGGACGTCTTAGTTATTTTTTAGTTTATTTATTTTGGAGGGGAAGGGGCAGAGAGAGATGGGGAGAGAGAATCCCAAGCAGGCTCCACACTGTCATCACAGAGCCCCAACGCGGGGCTCAAACCCACAAACAGTGAGATCATGACCCGAGCCGAAATCCAGAGCCAGACGCTCATCTGACTGAGCCACCCAGGCGCCCTGACATTTTACTTATTTTTAAGCATCACCGCCTGCAGTATATCCATTTGATCTAACTGCAGCAGCATCGATGAAGTTGTTTTCCTTTGCATTTATATGAACCGGACACTCCTGTGTGCAAGGGTTGGTGGAATGAGCACCTGACAGTGCGAACCCCTGGCCGGGCTGGGAACACGCGGCCCCTGTGCGTCCTGGCTCCTGCGGGTGCGCTGCTCCCTGATCAGACAAATCTCTCCCCATCTCGCCAGTGCACGCCCTCGCTGCTTTTCACCGCTCTTTGAGGTTCAGGGCAGTTCCCGGGCCCAGCCCGCTCTGATCGCGCCCTCTTCTGAGTTGTTTCCCCAGTTTGCAGCGTTTGTTAGCAGCCTGCCCCTGGCTTTTTCCTGCCCCTTCCTCCGCTCCTCCTCACAGGCTTTACTTCTGAGTTGATTGCCCTCCTAGTTCATAAACTTAAGAGCAGGGACTTAACTGATGGGGTCTGGTAGAGACTAATGTCTCTAAGAGGGACTTGAAGAATATTAACAACTCTTTATTCAAGATTATTGTTTGTAAAGATTTTTTTTTTAATTTTTAAAAAATGTTTATTTTGGGGGCACCACCTGGGTGGCTCAGTCAGTAAGCGTCTGACTTCGGCTCAGGTCATGATCTCACGGTTCGTGGGTTCGAGCCCCACATCGGGCTCTGTGCTGACAGCTCAGAGCCTGGAGCCTGCTTGGGATTCTGTGTCTCCCCTCTCTCTGTGCCCTTCCTCCACTCATGCTCTGTCTCTCAAAAGTGAATAAAGATTAAAAAAAAATTTTTTTTAATGTTTATTTTTGAGAGAGAGAGCGCACATCTTCCGGGGAGGGACGGAGGTGGGGGGCAGGGGTGGACAAAGAATCTGAAGCAGGCTCTGTCCTGACAGCTGAGAGCGACATGAGGCTCAATCCCACGAACTACAAGATCGTGACCTGAGCCAAAGTCAGACACTGAACCCACTGAGCCACCCAGGCACCCAAGGTTCTTTAATTAAGATCGTCCTGGGGCTTCAGCTCAGGTCATGATCTTGAGGTTCGAAAGTTCGAGCCCTGCGTTGAGCTCTGTGCTGACAGCTCGGAGCCTGGAGCCTGCTTTGGATTCTGTGTCTCCCTCTCTCTCTGCCTCTCTCCCACTTGCACTCTGTCTCTCTCTCTCTCAAAATAAATATTAAAAAAAAAAAGATTGCCTTCACTCCAACATTTTAAAACTTGTAATAGTTAATAATTATGCATCAGAGAAAAACTTTTACATGCGCTCAAAGCTGACCTTAAAATTTTACCTTTGGAAAAAATTTCCTATATTCTTTGTGATAACACCACCCAATTTCTTCGTCCTAGGTCTTTCAGATATTAACTAATTGTTGAGATTTTAGGCCTCAAAATTACACAGTGAGAGGCTTTTCATTTTACATTTTCTCTCCGTGATTCCTTTGACCGCTTGTGTATCTATTGATAATGGTGTTTCTTTTTTATATGTTACTATTTTTTTAAATGTTTATTTATTTTTGAGTGACAGAGCATGAGCAGGGGAGGGGCAGAGAGAGAGGGAGACACAGAATCTGAAGCAGGCTCCAGGCTCCGAGCTGTCAGCACAGAGCCTGACATGGGGCTCAAACCTAGGAGCTGTGAGATCATGACCTGAGTCAAAATTGGACGCTTAACCAACTGAGCCACCTAGGCGCGTGCCCCTGTAGATATGGTATTTCTTACTGAAGTTTCTTTGGGGGCTGAAATACTTTAAATCTTGGGGAATGGATACCAGATTTGGGCCAATTTCTGTCAAATTCTGGGCCAGAAAGTGACAGTTGAGCTCTGCTTTAGTGGAATGAGTGAGAAACTCCTTGGTAGCTAGCTCAAGGCAGTCTCTCAGGCTAAATAAACTGGGTCAGATCAGAGAGGCAGTTTCAAAGAAATGCTAGGTCAGTTGGATGGAACCAAAGTGCATGGCTGGCTACTGCGTTTGGGAGTTGTACTGACGGTTAACCAGTTTCACTTACGTTATGCTAAAAATATTGTTCCGTATCAGGGAGCCATTTAAATGAGTAGGACTTAGGAAGAGAAAGAGGAGAAAAATACTGATCAGAACTTGTTAAAAAAAGAAAAGAAAAAGTAAAAGAAACTCTAGATTATTAGGTTTTTAATTAAACATGATGAACACATTTAAATATACCACAAAGGCCCCAGGCTGAACTGCACCTAATCGAAACAGATTAAGTCACCCTTCCATGCTCGGGTAGTTATTAATTCTGCTTATTTATGCACGTGAGCTGAAGGTAGCATTTGCTGTGCTTGCTGTTGCTTATTGCGCTGGGATTCCATTGCTGCTGGCTGCTGTGCTCTTAATTAGCATTCAGCTGTTGATTATGGAAATGCTGGGGATGCTAATTGAATTCTTTTTAAAATTCAGGGCCTGCATTTTCCTTGTGGAGTGTGGCCTGACTTGCAAGGTTGTAAGGTTGGGTGCTGCACTGAGCTGCACGCTTCACCCTTTGCTTCCCATCCACTTGGCCAGGTTTGTTTGGGACGTTCTTTTCATGTCCAGGTGGCTTTCAGCAAAACTCCAGGTGTCGCCTGAGGTGAAGGCTTTGTTGCTTCTGGTGTTCCCGCAGGGGATTCCACTTGGTCATGGGTAACTGTAACTTTTATCTGGAAATATGCTTCCCTTTCAATATTGGGTATCAGCGTTGATGTCCTACATTGAGTGAACAGCCTAGATACAAATGATCTCTAACATTTTTATCCAAAGATAGTTCATCCCTGGTGCGGTGAGAAACTGTAACTGGTCGTGTGCATGGATTTACCAATTCATAAATTTTAAAACGTCTAAGCTGTCCTTCAGCATAAAGCTCAGTGTTATCATAAACACAAACGAAAATCCTTCTTTCAAAATTGACATGACATGCCAAACTAATTGTCTGAATATTTGTAAACCGATGAACCCGTGTGGCTGGTCAAGGAATGATTGCCACAGGACACACACAGCTGTTTGAGGGGTGTCTCTCCCAGCAGCATCTTCAGACGCCTCTGTTAGGCCCTTTTTGGAATGTCTGCTCAAGAAAACATTGTTTTCCTTGTTCACTCTTTTCAAGCCAGGCATCTGGATGTGCCAGAAGACAGAGCTGCTTAGTGGGGGGGATGTGCCAGAAGACAGAGCTGCTTAAAATACAATGAATTTTATTTGCTGTTTGTGTGGCAGCTGTAGAAAATGGAATCCACAGCAAAACCAGAGTTAAGGTCCTGTCTGGCAGCAGGAGGTTTTGGAGGTGAAAGCAGAGATGGGGATGATGACAGGGGAAGAGAACCAGCCCTCCTCAGCCTGCAGTTACCATCGTGTGGGTTTTCAGATGTCCATAATCTCAGCGTTTAGTTTTAAGTTGTGTATTTTCAATATAAGGGAAGCCTTAATTGTATGGTATCGATTTTTAGAAACGACCAGGTTTCTAGAGTTGTGGGGCATTTTATATAGTCATTCAGAAATGTTGGTGATAGGAGGGTCCTGTCGGTCATCTAATATGAACCCATTCATTTTTTTTTCTCTTGTAAATTTTATGTGAATCATCTCTGTTGTGAGGATATCATTACAAAATCATTACAGGGGAGTTGAAACCTCACTACCATCCCAGTTTCTAGGTTTCCTGCCCTCTTTGTGTCTTTGTTCCTGTATGTACATTGGTGTATGTGTTTGTAAACTTTCGTAAGTTGAATCATTTTATTGGAATTCTCACTTTCATAAGAAATCTTAATCTGAGAATGTTTACGATATACCCAGAACTTGAACCAGAGGTACCTTTCTATACCTCTGCAACACAGAATAGGTAGTTAGTAAATTTTAAATTGAAGTAGCTGTTTCTCTCAACTAATTACCCTTCCTCTAATTTTAAATTAATTGGTACTGCCTCTTACGAACAACTTAATTCTGAGATAGGAGGGTAGAAAAGATAAGTAGACATTTTGGCATATTATTTACACATAAGTTATATACATATATGTATATATGTATATACATATATACATATTTATATATTATTACTCGTGTTATGTGTTCCTATGGTCCATAGCAAAAATCCGTCCTTGGTGTTAAAAAAGAAAACTATAAGGGTGCCTGGCTGGCTCAGTCAGTAGAGCATACACCTCTTGATCTTGGGTTTGTAGGTGGGAGCCCCACATTGGGTCTACATAGAGATGACTTCAAAAAATAAAATCTTTAAAAAATAAACAAGTCAATAAAAGAGGAAAATAGAGATACAAGTAAAATTTGCACAATGCTTCAAGTATTAATGAGATTGAACTATTTTTCCTATGATTGACGCCCATCAGCCTTTGAATCAAACCCTTTTTTAAACAAGTCAATAGTGTGAATAGAGTGGAGTATATTACTGCCAAGTCCATTCGAAAATGAGACGGTGAATTAAAAATCAATTATATGTGTGGAAGAGTTGGTATAAGGCAATCAATTTTGTCAGTTAGTTTGCAGGAAGGCTCTACTGCATAACAACCTGTAAAGAGAAACGTATTTTAAAATCCTTTAGTAAATGAGATAGGCTGAACATTAGAAGGAGAGAGATATTTCAAAAATTTATTACAGTGTTTCATGTCAATAGAAGTTGCCTCTGGGTTAAATCTACAAATTCAGCCATGACCTTGCATTTCACATACGTGGCTTTATTGCTTTCTAGGCTTCCTCTTTAAACTGTGGTCAGAGAAGGTAGTATGCCTGTTTTTCTAAACAAGGCCGTTCTTTTTCTCATTTTCTTTAACCAGTATGTTTCTAAAGTTCCTTACCCCCTAGCCCTGATACTAGGTAATTTTGTTTAAAACCAACAGTAAGTTGTGCTGTTCTTGGGCTCCAAGAGGCAGCACCAATTTAATTTAAATGTGTGTGTGCATGTTGGTGCGTGTACAAGTTCAGGCCTTAGGGCAATGAGGAACAGCACAGAGACCTGGGAAGTAACCCCACACTGCATGCAGGCACACCCCAAATTATTCCTTGCTGCTTAGGATAATCTTTTAAAATCAAAGAGCAATTTTCCCGGGACATTTTTCATTTTTGCTTGAAGTGGGGGAGTATTGGGGGGAATCTTCAGCTTGAAAGATTAATAAATACTACAGCAGTGGGTTATTGAAACCTTGTTTTCCATCTCATTTCCAAGGGCATGTAAAAAAAATGGCGACAGCATACACTTTCAGCCACTCTCCGTCATCTTTCTCTGTTCGTTTAAAAAATGAGAACAAGACACAAGGGGACTTGAGAGATTGCATTTGTTCTCCTGTAGACAAAGTGGTTATTTTATAAATGAAGAGGATGGAAAACCCTTTCCTTCTGCAGTTTCTTAGCAACAGAGCTGGAGCCAGTTTTAATGTGTATGCATGGAACATTCTGTGTATGGTGACATTGGAGCCGTACGTTTTCACAGGTGAAACATACTGTGTTAGTCTGGTAACTGGAGTTCAGTGTGGGGGGAAGGAAACAGGAGGTTAAAAAAAAGGAACCCCCCGATGAGAGGAAGTAACTCTTTTAAACTGTCTCCTCTTCTCTGGCATTCTTGTGTCTTAAATCTAAATTCTCTCTTAGGTAGAAGTCACAATGGCCTCGGTAGCCCCCTAATCGCTCCCTTCACTGGAGTGCCAGCGCACTTTTTTTTACATTTCCTAGTAGCGTTTTGTTGTTGTTCTTTCCTCCGCCCCCACCCCGCATGCTGTCAAATGACACTTTCCACTGATATTTCAGAATTTGCTTTAAGACGTGTTTCCAGAGTACTTCATACGGGTGAATTCCAGTGCATTTTCCACATTCGTAAAGCAAAGTGCCGAGGTGTTGGGAAGCAAGAGTGTGTTTGGTGGTCATAAAGGAGAACTTCCCCCAGTTGGCCTTACCGGCTTAGCACTCGGGCCCACGGCTGGCTGGCTGGCTGGCTGGCTCTGTATTTCTTGCGCCTGGTGTTGGGGCTTACAGGTGGCAAGCCCGCTCGTTCTCCGTTACCGTCGATCCTGTGTGAACGTGAACGTGGGATGACCCTTCGTGTCGCTCACCGGGTTACTTACTCAGTTCTGATTGTCGATTGCTGTTGGAAGTTCACCCGTCCGTTCGTTCCGCAGGTGTTGGCGGAGCACCGGGACGGCGCTCTGCCAGGCGCCCTTCCGGGTGCCGGTGCTGCGGCCCGGAACGAAACAGGCAGAAATCCCTGCCCTCCCGGAGCTGACGTTCCAGTGGGGGAGACGGGTTAAAACAAGATCACCCGGTAACACACGCAGTGTGTTAGCCGCGCGCCGAAGAGCTGGGGAGAGGGGAGGTCCGCCGCGCTGGGTTGTGACGGCAAGTGTGTGTGGGGACTTCCACGAGGGGCTAGGAAGTCTCGAGGTCAGGGCCTCTGGTTGAATTCTCCTTGTATCCCCAGCACAGAGCCCAGGGCCTGGGATGTGGCGGACGATCCGAAGCTACTGTGTGGACTGGGTCGGATGGAAGAGAACCTGAGTGGAGGTGGTCGCCCCCCAGGGCCTCGCGGCCCCTTTGGCTGAGCTCCCCGCTGCCGCCTCGGGGGCTTCTCCTCCGAGCCCACGGCCGGTGCGCGCTTTAGCTCCAGCAGAGCCGACGGGACGTGGCCCGTTCTTTCCTTCTCGGTGGCTTCCCTTGGAAGAAGCAACCAACCCCGTCCGGGTGTGTGAGGTTTCGTTCCCTGGACTCCAGCGGGGAGAGCTCCGTCTTGCCAGCGTCGCTTCATACTTGATGTGTGGTTGCCCTGTTGGCCGTGGGAGAGCGAGCGATGGCGGGGAGAGGAGGCCAGAGCCTCAGGAGACGGCCCGGTGTGGGTGTGGCTCCGGCCCCTCGGACTAACCCGTCTTCCCTCACCACCCGTCACGCATTGGAGAGCGGAGTGACCTGTTTGTACATCTCTTTCTTCCGGCCGGCTGGTGGTTCGGGGCGGTCTTCTTAGAGACCGTGGTACGTGGGTAAACTACGCCCCGCCTCTCAGGTTTCCCCCGAACCTCTCGTGTGCCTCCCTGTTTGGTCACTTCTAGAGTATTTTCTTCCCTTTTAAAGGGCTCCATCCCCTGTCGTTGATCCCAGCGAGAGGAAACAGAAGAACTGTCAAATAAATATACCAGGGGATTAAGGAAAGAGCAAAGCAAAGTTGTAAGGAAAACGACAACCCAACTGAGAGAACAGAGCAGAATGGCTGGAGGCCTCCGTGCGGCCCGAGGGCTGAGGAGTGTGCCCACACCGGGCTTCAGAGCTAAAGTGTGCGTCTGGAACCTGCTTTGTTTGTTTGTTTGTTTGTCTTTTAAGCGTCTCCTCTGTCAGTCTGGATCCTTTTGTCAAACGTTCAGAGATTATGACCCAGAGAACACTGGGAAGGTCTCTGTCCTGGAAACGGGGGAAGTGCCTGTGCCACACTGAACACCTGCAGCTTTGCCGTCGCTGTCCGGCGTCCTGCGCGACTCTGCCACCCGAGGGCACGAAGTATGTGGCTGAAATGCAGCGCACTTGAGCTCTGGAGGAAGGGAAGAGCTTAAATCACACCCTTCCCTCTCCTCTCTGGAAGGCTCATTGGGGTGGGACGCGTTCAGAGAGAACGCAAGGCTGGACGACAGTCCTCAGGCCGCCAGCCACCTTTGAGATGTCGAGGAAGTCAGGTCCCCTCCTTGAGCTTTAGTTTGCTCTGTAAGAAATGACAGGGGAGGGAAAGGAAGGGCGAAAGGGCACACTTTGCAACGGCCGGCAGGTGTGTTTGACCGGAAATCTGGACCTGATACCAATTTCCTCCTGCCGGCCACGCCTCCCTTTCACTTCCCAGGTGCAAAACTGGACGGATAGCTTATCTCCAGCTAACAGAATCATCTCTGTTTAAGAAATCTGAAAGCACGTATGCCCACAGACTCCTGTGTCCTAGCGCTCACTAAGAGTTCTTGGCTTCCTTGCAACTGGTTTGTCAGTTTTGATTGTAAATTTATTTTTTTCATCTTCCCCATCAGCGATAATAAAACAAAACCTCTGGACCCCAGAGATGCACGTTAACAAGTGTTACAGGCTCTCCCAGAGCCAGAGGGAAGGGTGATCTGTCACCAGTGGCTCTGCTCTGTGTCACTTCAGTCCCTTTTCTCCTCTCACGAGCCCCCATCTTGTCCGGGAGCCACTGTTCCTGAAGCCTATGCAGGCGTTACCCACTTGCAAATAAGCCACTTTCCAAACAGGCACTTTCAGCCTAAATTAATCATTTTCTTTTTCCATCTAGGGCCTCTAATTAGTTAGGATAACGTAGCTAGCTAAGCAGGCTTGGTTGTCCATTTTTGAAAGAAGGGTTTTAGAAAATGGATTTAACAAAGTGTTATTAAGCATAGATGTGGGGAGCGGTTGACCTGCACTCAAAACCCATCTAACATTCATCTAAAAATAAAATAGCTTTGCTTGTGGAAGGCACTGGGCCCCGGTCTGTGGTTCCTATCCCTGTGTTCCCGGCGGAACGCCACTTGGGACCCTTGATTTCGTCAGCCAAAGCTGTTACAGACTCTCAAAGTAGCTTAAAGTTGGGATGGACTCTGAATATTTGGATCCTCCCTCTCTGCCCAGTCCACGAAAATGAAATGCTCCAATCCTTTAGCAGAAACAAAAGTTTGAAAATTAGTTTCTGGTTGTCCTTTGAGACAGCCCAAGTTCTTTGTCAGCTTTCCAGTTTTTTGACCCCGGAACAGCCTGACCCTGGTAGTGTGTCTCCCTCTTTAGGACTCTCTGACTTCATAATCTGCTCACATTCTCCCCCTGCCCCCCAGCCAGGCTCGCTCGTGCTCTCGCTCTCTCGCTCTCTCTCTCTCTCTCTCTCTCTCCCTCTCCCCCTCTCTCCCCCTCTCTCCCTCTCTCCCTCCCTCCCTCCCTCTCCCTCTCCCTCTGCCTCTTCCTCTTCCTCCCTCCCTCTCCCTCTCCCTCTCCCTCTCCCTCTCCCTCTCCCTCTCCCTCTCCCTCTCCCTCTCCCTCTCCCTCTCCCTCTCCCTCTCCCTCTCCCTCTCCCTCTCCCGTGAGCACTCTCTCTAAAACCCCTGCCAAACATTCAAAGGATCCACTTAGATTATCTTGCTTTTAAAAGGCAAACTTTTTCGGATGGATCATTCACTTGCTCGTACATCAAGAGGAGCCAGTAAGCATCATGCCATGTTATCCTCTGTTGGTTTGAAATAATCTCAGGCACCACAGAAATCCGTTGCTAGGAGGATACGCAGGTGTGAGGGAGGCACTGTCCTTCAAACGAGTATCTTGACAAAAGGAGTGATGGATTTGTGTAGTTCAAAACCAAACCTTATTGTCTGCTTCTGGATAACCGACTTTAGATTTGCCTTAAGTACCATTATATGGGAGGGGAGGGCTTTTTTCCCTACTTTATATTGAACTTAATTCCAGTGCCTTTCCAGACCTCTGCAACGTTCTGCTGGATGCATTTGGAGTCTTTTTATCCACTGCTCACTGTCGTAATTCTTCCTCTAGAACCTTCTCTTCCTGCTGTCGTTAGTTTAGCTTTGTGTTTTAGACACAGATTAGAAAACAGTATTGGTTCGCCATCCAAGAGGAAGGGAGCTTATCGCTGACTGGAGACAAATAAACTACGTTTGTTCTTCAGCCACTAAGATCTCTGCAGGAGTCCCCACTGACCTTGATAATTGCCGGCTGAGTGGCATCCCTGACTGATTTTGGCACTGAGTGTACACGCGTACTTGAGTTGGCTGTTGTCGCCACAGGCAACCTGGAGAGGAGACA
Organism: Panthera leo; assembly: GCF_018350215.1. Taxonomy (NCBI): domain Eukaryota; kingdom Metazoa; phylum Chordata; class Mammalia; order Carnivora; family Felidae; genus Panthera; species Panthera leo. The sequence continues at coordinate 5,844,079 of NC_056686.1, read as the reverse complement.
GCAGCCACACAATTGGAAGCTTTCTGAGTGCCCCTCCTGCTCCTGGTGTTGTGCCGGGGCCCACGGGACACGCGGGGCTGCACTTGCCACTTTCCACTGTCGGACGGGGAGATCGGGAAAGGCTCTCAGGAGGAGGTGTTATTTGATAGGAACCTGAAAGCATGGGTAGGGTTTCGCCAGGCACGGTGGATCCAGGTTAATGGCAGAACAAAGGCATAAAAGAATGTGAGTGGCTGCTTAATAGCCAGTCGCCCAGTTTGAAGCTATGGGTGGAGGAGTGTCTAAGACAGCTGATTGATTCAAAGCCACCCACTCTTTATGGAAAGAGAAGTTTATGTTTAACTTAATAGAAAATAAGGAATAATTACACAGAACGTGGGGAGTGATAGGACTGGGGCCACCATTGAATTTTAATCCGGCAGTAACGGTGGTAAAATGGGTAGAGAAGGGAGTTAGTGGTTCTGGAACCTGGCTACATGTTAGAATCATCTGGAAGACTTTAACATTTCTCAGTGCTAAGATTATATACTCCAGCCTGGTTAGACCAGAATCTCTGGGGTGGGACCCAGGCGTCCATGTTCCAGGCTACGGACTGTGGTCCTAGTGAGAGATGTTGAAAGTTTATAGCAGTGATTCTCAACCTTGGGGGCACACTAGAATCACACAGGGAACTTTAGTGCATGCACACACACACACACACACACAAAACAGAGACTTGGGTCCCACCCCAAGATTCTGATTTAATTCATCTGGGATATGACCAGGGCATTGGGTTCTAACACCCAGCCGAGGTTGTGGGGCAGAGGGAGGGAGAAGCAAGCGGAACAACTAAGACCAAGAACTTCCAGGGCAATCCTAAGACCTTTACTCTGCGCCAGGTGCTGTTCTGAGCACTCGGCTTGCACCGACTGGACTGATGTGTCACAGAGTGATCTGGAGAGCCGGCTTTCCGGCTCCTCCCTTGCTGTACCACGTGGTGTCTCTAGAGAAGCCTAGCCGGTTGGAGGTGGGAAGCAAGGAAAGGGTGGAGAAACACCATTCAGGCTTCGTGTTTTGGCACGAGGGAGGAGACTGGTGGTACTAGTGGCAAAATCTGACATCGGGACTTGTTTTAGAGGAGACGGGAGTGTTTGTGTTAATCTTCAGTGACTTAAAAAGATGCGGGTCGATCCAGCTGTTAGAAATGAAGGTCTAAAGGTAGGAGAGATTTCTGGTCTACAGGGAAAGCTCACAGTTGAGGAGACCGGAAGCTGGCTCAGGGTCTCAGCTGCTAAGCAGCAGAGCCGGGAGCTGGTGAGTCATCAGGGATAGCAGTACAGACCGAAAAGGGACTTTCTGGGGGACTCTTATGTTGATAGGCAGAGGGATGGACAAAATAACGAAGTCAGAAAAGGCTGGAGAAAGGTTTGGACTCTATACTGTTTAATTTGTTAACCGTTATATTGAACTCCTAGGATACGAGGAGTAGTTACTTTGTTTTGTTTTGTTTTGTTTTGTTTTTGTTTAATACACGCAGTCATAGGACTGAGGCTGTCTTTGGCATAACTCATGTGAAGGATTAGGGGAGGAAACTGGTACCAGGTCAGGATGCTGAGGCACATCTCATAGTATTGATGACACTGTTGAAATAACTGATGATGGGTCCCAGGCTTCATTCACAACTTGGGGAACCGGGTAGAGGTGGCAGAAGCGTCGAAGGGCTGTGGGTCGTAATCAAGGAAAAGATTTCGTGGGATTCCTGGTGGCAGCGTAAATAAGAGAAAATGTCCAGGTTTTCAGGGCTGCCCAAATGTGAAGGTTGGCTGTCAGTGGGCGGCTAGGTTGGAATGATGGGCACTGAGGATGGTGATGCAAAAAATCCAGAATATTAGGAGGGCTCTGGGCAAGATTCTTCATGTTCCTGAGAGTGCTGTCAAAAGGTAGGATAGAGAAAGGGACTCTCAGCTAGGTGTAGGATCACTGAATATGGGCGAGGAGACTGGCTTGGTTGGTTGATACCATGACAAGAAAAAGCAGCTGGAGGCAGTAGATGATGTGGTCAGAAAATGCTGGTCAGACCGTTGGAATCAAAGAATGCACAGAACATCGCTTCTCGGCCTTTTGGCTAAGATGAAGTGCAAAGAATGCACAGAACTAGGCCTCTGACTCTGTTACTAGAGGGGTTGTGAGGGATGCCGTATGGGTCATGATGTGAGGATGTTGGGGGGGGGCGGGGGTGGGTGTGAGGGCATTTGGAGAACAGAAAGAAGGGAGGGAGGGAGAGAGAAGACAATAGGCCTCCAGGGGACACAGTATAAGGGGCCAGTTGGGAGTTGCTAGGGTGAGCTGTCCTTAGCCAGAAGTAGGGATTGGGATGGGAGTAACAGGGGAAGGGGTGGGAAGGAAACTTGTGGCGTCGAGGGTCATTTTAGGTCCCACGGCTGGGGAGACAGAGACCCCCCTGCACTGCTCTGCTTCATGATGTGCTTCTTGAGAGCAACCCATCTCTTACGGCATCCCACTCCTCAGCACGGCACGCTAAATGCCAAGTTGGGTAGAATTGGACCAACATCTAGAGGTTGAAGAAGGAGGCAGGATTTTGTGGCTGGAACATTACTTAGAATTTAAGATGTCAGATGGGAGCAGTGGCTCCGGGATACGTTGTGCTATTTGTTTCCTCAGTCGCTCAACAAATGTTAGGCATTTAACGGTGCACCAGGTCTCGTCTAAGCCTTGGAGATAAAAATAACATTGGACATACTGTCCTCAAGGAGCTTGTGTCCTATTGGGGAACACGGACAAATAAACAAATTAACGTAAACAACACGATCCACGTAGATGCTACGGAGAACATAAGCCAGTTGCACTCGGGGAGACTGAGTAGGGCAGGGGCCGTGTGGCCGGGGAGCTGCCTCCTTCAGGGCAGCGGCACCCCATTCCACATCACTGTGCCTCCAGGTCTGGACAGATCGTGTGTCTGATAATTCAAGTCAGTTCATTAGGAGTGATACGTGTTTTCGGAACAATTGAATTACTTAGCCCCCGTCTGGTGACTTTCGGGGTCATGTCTCAGTTGCCTGTAAACTGTTCCCTGTCAGGACCAGATAAGCGCCTTCAGGACTTGGGAACTTCTGAGGGCTCAGAACGAACTGAATTTGGCTAAAAGGACAGGTGGGAACTTGGCTACAGAAATAAAATCACGTAGCTGCGTGAAAGTCTATTCGTTTCACCCGCACGGACGTGCGTTTTCCAGTATGGGGGACACAACAGTAGAATACTCCTAAATGACAAAAAGATTCTCTAAACCTTCTCCGTGACTTTTTAGATTGGGGGACATTAGAAGAGCAGGGTCTGGTTCTTGTAAAATGTTTGCCGAAGGCGGCTTGGGGTGCGTGTTGTCTGCGGCCAGGAGAGAGCGGGGGTGGGGGGGAAGCTGTGGTTAAACCCAGAAGGAGGTTCTGTCTAGCCTGTGTGGTTCCCTGTAGATGTCACCACCATTTCGTTTTCTTCAGTGCTTCTTAGTATAATGTTTCGCCAAAAAGGCCTACGAGCCTAAAGCCCCCCACCCCTCCAAAAAAAGGACATGAAGGAACTTGATGGGCCGGTGATTCGTTTCCTCATTGTAAGGAACATTTCCTTCATCCTTTATTAAGCCACAAGAATTTTTTCCACCGTTGGCCACCCTAGACTGTGTTGAGAAGGTCCCACCAGCCCTGGCTGCCGGGAGTCAGAGCAGTCTGGATCCTCTGCCCGCCTGGGAGAAAACTCTCAGGCCTCATCTCAGGTCTCGGGGCTGTCCCTAAATGAACCAGGGGAAAGCAACTTCCGGTCTCCTCTGAATGTTTGCCACCATTGTGTCCTGTTACTGTTGGGTTCGCGATTTGCTGAAAAACAAGAAACTCCAGTTTCTTCTCTTTTTTTCCTCTCTCCCCCCTCCCTTCACTTCTACTTTCCTCAGATAACTCCTCATGTGTCTATAGAAAACCACGTATTAGTGATGCAGTTAAAGTTTAGCGGTAGAAAACAGAAGTGTTGGTAAACCTGTGTCTGGTTGAATCTGTGCTTGAGACCAGCTGCTGCACCTTCGGCAAGTCCTCGATCCTCTGGCTAAGAAATGAGAGTGTCAATTAAATAATTAGGTCTTCTGTGACCCTCGAAGCCTCAGGTACTGGTAACAGGAATTGTCTTTGAAGAAATATTTATCAAATACCTGGCTCACGCTTATGCAAGGACTCTGACAGATGGACCCCGACAGGACTACCCCACTTCCAGGAGAGGGCCTCTAACGGCAGCGATGGGCTTGGGTGCCCAGAACTTGGTGCTGACTTGGTGCTGGGCAGGACATGGGAAGTTCCGTGGCAGGGGGCACAGAGAAGGATGACAAAACATAGATGCGGAACGGCGAGTAAATAAACCCGTTCAGGGTCATACCGGTGGTGAGCGAATCAAAGCCACCGGCCCAAGGATAGCTCCTTAGTGACGTTGCACAGGATCCCCGGGCAGAATATCGCGTGATGACCCGCTGAGGCGCGGGGGGTGTGGGACACGTTCGGGGAGCGGCAGGGACCCGGCTCTGGTCGAGTCTGGGGCAGTCGCCGTGGGTTCGAGGGACCTGTGCGCACCACGACCGCCGCCCTGCCTTCTCGAGCTCACGCGGCACGGTGTCCCCGTGAGCCGAGGCGAAACCTCCCAGTCCGTTTCACCGCATCTCCTGACCCACACACTTGAGGGTGGTGGGCGCCGAGTCCAGGGTGGGAGCAGGGAGAGCCCGAGCCCCTGGATCGCACACCGAGGGGCTCGAGCTCCCCGTTTGTCTTTACCTGGTTCTGTCAGGTGAAGCCGGAGCCCAGCACCTCCCGGCGCTTCCAGCTGAGGCGCCGAAGCACGCCCGGCACTCTCCGCAGTTCCCGCCTCTCGTATGAAGCTAGCGAAACAAACAACACAGAAGTCTCTCTTTCCCGTGAAGCCCCTAAAAGAGTTTTGCTTTAAAAGCCGTACGTTTCCTTCCAAGGTTAGATTGGCATATACCTTTGGCATGATAAGGATGTAATTTCTTGCATGTAAATAGTGACATTGAAAGCGAGACTGCTCCATCTCTCTTAAATCTATCCAAGGCATCTTGAACACCCTCGCAATTTATACGCGTTATCATCTATCTGAAAATACATATGAATGGGCTCCTTTTTAGCAGTAACATTTTACGTTCTATCTTTCCTTTCCCTCCTTTCGCTTCTGTAACTAGGAGCTTTTCAATCCACTTCCCCGCAGACCGTATCCCAAATGTAAAAGCATCTCCTGCCCGGGAGTCTCTTGTCAGATCAGCCTTTCGTACTCTGCCGCAAAAAGGCTGTGTGTCAAAAGACGCGTGCGTGGTGTTATTTCCTTTAGCAACAAAGCTCTAAGTGTTCAAAAGGGAAGTTCTGTCCAATTATGTTATAATAATTATTAGTGTCCAGTTTATCAAAACAAGATGTTATAAATGTTGATAAGAATTTTACTTTTTTAATACTTATCGGAAATACGATAGATTCGGTTTTTTAAACGAATTCGTTCTTGCATGAATATTGCTTATTGTCAGAGTGAGGCCGTGCTCTGCATCGGTTTTATTCTTATTTTTCGTGTATCTGTAGATAGAAGTGCTCAAAAACCTTGTGTGCTTGAATAAGCAGATGGGAATAATAGTTTTGTTACGGTGTCACTCAATAAGTTGAATTCCTTCCGTAACAATGCCAAAGAAACAATTTATCATCAGACTTGGTTTGCAGTGATCTATCAGATGACACCTCCGCTAGGTCCTCCTTCATTTTTGTTGAAAGCAAAGAACTGGAAAGTACCTGACTTGCATAAGGCTTTCTTATCGTGACCTTAGAGTTAGCCACTGTGTCAACACCAACATCAGTATTTTGAATCGATCCTTTGTTTGGTGCCCTGGCGTGTCTGTATCAGGGGCAGTGCTGCCTAGGAGCATTCCAGATGGGAGAGGGGTGCCTTTGTGCTTGTGAGGGGAGGGCCGTCGTGAGAGGGCCCGGGAAAACACGGTGCCTTCCTCGCAGGAGTGCGCGCTCGGGCAAGTGGATGCTGTCGGGTGCATTTAGGAAGGACAACATCTGAAAGTGGAAGGTTTGGAAATGCATTCCCTTGGAACCATTTGGGTCTGTGTTTTTGTCTGCACACCCCCTTGTGCAGACTGAGAACCCACAAATCTTGCCTACCAGGCCCAGTCGTGGGCACTGGGAAAGCCCAGGGCAAGTCAGGCCCTGTAGGATCTGGGCTGAGGGCACGGAGAGGGCCGGCCAGCCTGGGAGCCTGGCAGCCATCTTCCAGGGTTCGGTCAGTCAGCCTTGGGCAGCGAAACAGGCTGTGCCGTGCTGAGATGAATAAGCGATGAATAAATCGCTGTCCTTGCCCTCCAGGAGTTTCTAATCTGAGCCTGTACTACAAAAGAAAACAAAACTCTCTGTGACCTTGTTATTTAACATGCTAGCAAAGTATGTTTGTTTACATTTTTCAATGTTTTGATAAGTGGATCTCAATACAACTGGTTTTATTTGTAATCCCATGTATTTTATTTTAAGCATTTACAACCATTTTTTGGAAGAGGTTAGGCCTTTCCAGACTGCCACAAGTGCCCATGGCACAAAAAAGGTGAAGAACCCTGTTCGGAGTGCTGGCCTCTTCCAAATCCCGCAGAGTCAGTTTCCAAGGGGTCCCAGATGACAGTTTCAATACAGTGGTTTCGTGGAAGGACGCTGCATAGAGTTGATACTCGGCGGCAGCACAACACCACAAGCTTGGTGCGCGCACAGTAGACGTGTGAAGTGTTGCAGCGGGGGCGCCTGGCCGGCTCGGTTGGTAGAGCCTGTGACTCTTGATTTCACAGTTGTGAGTTCGAGCCCCGCGTCGAGGTAGAACTTACTTAAAAAAACATGTTGCATCAGACTGTCAGACCTCAGACATGGTATCATCGGGCATTATCTGAAGGATCTGCTGTAATCCAGTTTATAGTCCAGCATTAGGGAATCCCACTGCACCCAAAGACACACACACACACACACACACACGCACACACACACACACACGCACGCACGCACACGCACGGCCACTTGCCGGAGCTGGAGCGTTCGGAAGGAGCAAACTTTTTGTTGTCTCCAGAATGAGTTTCACACAACTGACAGTGTTCTTGGTTTTGTTCTTAAGTAATGTAGACCTGTGGCTTCTCAGTTATCGTTCGGCTCGTTTTCTTGAACGTCTCAACGTTCCTTTTCTTCCTGGTGCTTCCTCCGGCAGCTGATCTGCCCCACGCACCAGGGCTGCTGACTGGAAGCTGCGGTGCTGCATTTAGATCCGATTTCTCACATGCCGCTGACTTGATCTCATTTTCAGGTTCACATTTCTGTTGCCATACACTGTGTGATCCCGGCCTCCCCGCAGCTTTTTAACAATTAGTAATCGAGCAGGAAGTGTGTTTTTATTACAGTGGCCTTTTGATTTTGATGTTACAATCGTGTAGTGTTCAGCAGAGAGCAGAGGTGGGGAAGTGGCTCTCTGAAACACATTTTTGACAGAGAGAAGTCTGTTGTTTCAGCCACTTGGCTATCTGTCAGCGGTTCTCAGACTTCCCCCTTGTGTCGGTTGCCTGGCAACCCAGGGCTGGAGCAGTCAACCCGTGGCCGTGCTTTTCCAGGCCCGGATCGGGAGATGATTTATCGGTGGAGCCGTGAGCACGGTAAACCCACGCCTCAGAGACGGACCTTTTTTTTTTTTTTTCTCTTCTTTTTTAAACCAGGAGTTTATACAAACCGTATCAAGAAAAAAGAGAAAGAGGGTCAGTTGGAGAGTTCTGTTAGATTTTTTGAAGAATAAAATTAAGGCCCATAGATAGGATGCTTGTTATTATGTGTCTATCCATACGTGTATAGGTTAATATTCTTACTTAGTTGGATTATTACTCTTTAAAAAATTTTTCTGTTTTACCGGAACCTCAATAATTTAAAAGTTAGTGGGGTTTTTTTGTTGTTGTTGGTTGTTGTTTGTTTTTTTAATGAGGATACTTGGGATGCAATCTTTCCATGAGGAACTTAGGCCAGGCAATGTTTACTTACTTGCCCGGGGTCATCTTTGAAGCCTCGATAGAATCGTGCATGGACCCAGAGCCCAGCTTTCCTGATGTTTGTGTCTGTGTTCTTGATTTAATACAGTAAGCATCCACTCCTGATTGCTTTTCTCCCTATCCTTCAAAACTAGTTGAAGAATCCAAAGATCGTGCTTTACTATATGTTGTGTTAACAAGTACTAAGCGGGCCTTCCTCTTTGTACGTGTCTGCACCCGTGTGTTTCAGGAGAGCTGTCGTTTTAGGACGGGTTACTTCTGAAACTTCCAGATTCTTCTTACTTTCTGCTTCCGCCCACACTGCTTTCTTTTGCACCCCTCCCCCATTTGCAGTTGCAACCTTTTAACTGTGAAAATTATCCCATGCTGATTGATTTTTGCTATAAAGTGGGTTTTAAAGTTCTTCTTGAGGTTTCTCCTTTATGGACTCTCAAATTCTAATATTGCAAACGAGGATGAAGAGGAATTCATTTTGGGGGGCGTTCTGCACAGGGCAGAAGACTCTCAGCCTGACTTAGCAGCCTGAGCAGTTCTTAAGCATATCTTTCTGTGAAACTTTAAGGAAATACTTTGGAACCCAAACTCCGCTCTGCGTGCAGCCCTGTGCGTCCCACTGTGTATGTAAATGTGCTATTAGTATGTTTGTATTCCTTATGAATATACAGATCTAATCTGTTTGTGTAATTTACACACAGCTGTGTTCATGCTCCCTTAATAACAATATTTCCAAGCAAGAGTGAGGTATCACGGGAGCACTATTGTTCCAAACAAAAGCCGCCAGACAGCCTTGTGGTGGGGCCCATTACCAGGCCCTGATGTGGGACCCTCCCTGGAGGGGCTCTCTTGTGATAGCCATCCTGCGTGGGGATAGCATGTGACCTAATGGGGTGCCCATACTAGAAAGAAAACAATGACTGCTGGTTAAGACAGGGTTCTGCCTTATGACCGAGGCTTGCCTTTTGTCATTGAAATACACTCCTCTCCCCCCCCCCAAACCCCCATCATTCCCCTACATTTCCTAAAGGAATAATTGATTTCCCTCCCTTTTTGGAGATTGTGTAAAGTGCACAAGTTCAGCGAGGAGCCCTGGCCCTTATCGTGTGGTCAGGAAGGGGAAACAAAGTCCAGGAGCCCAGGAACTGAAGTGGGCCCCCAGTGCTGGTCAGGGCCACAGTTTCCCCTGTTTGGGAAGAGGGACAGATCATAATTAATAACTTCTGGATTTCGGCTACATTCTTCTGGAAGGCAGGTTTCACTTAATTTAAAAGAACAAGCCTTTATTAATTGTATTTAATTTAGGACTACATGTATGATATCATTGTCCCTGATTCTAACAGTATATGTATTTTGCCTCCCTAATAGAAAACTGTTAGCGCTTTGGGTGTTTTAATGTTTTACAACAAAGAAGGATCATTCAGGCAAGGCCTGTGCTGGTAATAGTACCCACTAGCCGCACAAGGCCGTAGGGCACCTGGAATGTGCCAGCCCAGCTTGAGATGTGCTGCACGTGTAGAATGCACACTGGGTTTTGCAGACAGAGTAGGAAAAGGAGAATGTAAGACATTTCATTAATATTCCTTACATTGGTTACATGTTGAAATGATAATATTTTGGATATTTCAAGTTAAAATGTATCATTAAAGTGAATTTTACCAATTTCTTCCTAAAATCTGACCCTTGGAAAACTAAAGTTACATATTTGGCTCGCATTTGTGGTTCACATTCGGTTTCTTTTGGGCAGCCACAGATCTAGACTCTTTTAGTTACCATTTTTGCAAAAGGCTTACTCACTAAAGATTTCTACTTCTTTTTTCCCTTGTAACTTATAGACAAGCCACATTTCTTTTTTGAGTTTCCTCTTCCTTCCTCCTGTGCTGAGCTCTACTTTTTAATGACTTATTTATGAACCACTTTACAGGGACATTTTTGTGGAAATTTTATGGTGGTTTTGCAGGGAAAGAAGGGGCCTCTGATGCCCATTTGGGTTCTGTTATTACTGTTGGGCTATTTTTAATTTGGGTGTAGCTGGGCAGCCATTATCGGCAAGAGGTATTTGTCTGGCGGTATTGCTACATCTGTTAAGGCTGCTGCCTAACTAGCCAGTTCTCATGTGACTTGAAAGAGATTCACCCCGTAGCGGTGCTTTGTTAGGCCTGAAATCGCGACAGGACTTCCACGTACTCAACATAATCCTGTAGGCTCAGAGAGGCATATAGACAAAGCCGTACAAGCGGGCTCAGGGGCCTTTGCTAGTGGGCCCGGTTGCTACGTAAACCATCTCACATGAAGTCGTTTTCCCATTGGGCATGTGGCCTTTGAGTGAAGAAATGGAGTAACTTTGATCTGACACTTGAGACCACCCAGGAAAGGTTTAACGCCGAGGTGTGTTGAAAAGAAAATGGCTGGCGTCCCTCTGGGTGACGAGCTGACATCACGGAGCCGGATGGTGTGGTTTCTGTAGCGGGACTCGTACATTTGAGCGCACGGGAAAGTTGGTGTCAAACCATTTTGTAGGTAGTAATTAGAGAGTTGGAAGCTTAACAGTGAACGCACATCAGGGGGCGTTGAGTCAAGTCAACAAATGGCTGGCAAGTCAAATAGTGTTATGGGAAGACGAAACCAGCTCACCTACAGATAACGTTCATTTACAAATCCAGCCCGCGGTTGTTGATCCCCTGCTGTTTGTGTCAAGTGCTGTTCTAGGTGCCAGAGGTTTCGTAGTAGACAGATTTTCTCCTGTATTCAGTATCATATATATCCTGTCGTGTCATATCGTAAGGTAATAAGAGCTCCGTGTTACGTCAGAATATTATACAGAGTGATAAGGCATGCAGATTGTCTTACGAAGTCTAATTGCAAAGTTCTTTACTGGTTCATTTAAGTAATAGTTGACTAACGTGAAGGTTACAGTATTTTGTGGTTTTTGTATTGAATTTCGTAGTGGTTTCCTATTCCTGCATAACACATCACCCCAACAATAAAAATTACCTCAAGTTTAAACAGCAGTATTATTTTATTAGCTGTCATAGCTTCTGTGGGGTGAGAATTTAGGAATGGCTCAGCTGTGTGGTTCTGACTTGGGGAGCGGAGGGGGCCTTTGTGAGGTTGCAGTCAGATGGTAGGTGGGGTCGGAGTCACCTGGAAAGTTCCTTGACTCACAAGTCTGGACGAGGACTCAAACGGCTGAGAACTGGAATGGCTGGAACTTCTGAGGCGTCTCTCTCCCCCGCTGTGTGGTCTCCCCGGCACAATAGCGTCAAGATAGCCACGCTCCTTAATATGGTGGCTCAGGGCTCCAGAGACAGGTGTCGGGAGAGGGAGAGCCAGAGCCAAGCAATACGGTCTGTCACAAATATAAAGCCTTAGTGGGAATGTGTGTTTTAGTTTGTTTTTGTTTTAAATAATATATGATCCTTGTCTGTGAAATGAGAGTTTTGACCAGGGCTGGATGCTCTAAAAGCTTCCTTCCAACTCTACCATTCTCTGATCGTGCTATTATTACAGATGTGGTAGGGACTGGGGGCTGACTGACAGACAGCTGCTTGGCTTTTGTAGGTGTTTCTGGGGCACATGAGCTGGAGTCAGCTTGTGGGGGTGGTAAGGAGTCTGCTGGACCCTTCTTGCTGGCCTCAATTAACTTAGGACCTGGCACTTGAGTCCCCCTTTGTGTTCTGTTTCTGTAGCTTATCTTGCAGGGGCAGGGATGTATAGAACCACGATTGAAACCAGGCTGTTCATGATCACAGTACTCGTGAATGAAGGAAGGGAGAAGGATCAGGGCAGGATCATGTTAGACCTTCCCCCATTTTCAATCTTATGCTCTTCAGCCTTTGGAAGGTTAGAAAGGAAAGGAACACGAAAGAGAACACCTGTGTAACAGCTAAGCAGCTGCCATATTTGATCTAGAGAGGACTTCTTTTAGACATGGACAGGCTCAGATTTGGGTTTCTGTTGTAAGTACCATCAAATCTTTAGGGATGAGGCAGGGAAACAGGTGTCTTTCTTTTTTTTTTTTTTTTTTTTGCTAAAACTAGAAGTTATTTAATGTTAAAGGTATCTTTGACTAATCATCTGAACTTCCAAGTAAGAGGCTGAGAAGACATGTCCTCCATTAACAGGGTGTGTGTGTGTGTGTGTGTGTGTGTGTGTGTGTGTGTTAACTTAAATTATTTGTTTAAGTAATCTCTATACCCTCTGTGGGTCTCAAACTCCCGACCCTGAGATCAACATTTGCATGCTCCTCTGACTGAGCCAGCCAGGTGCCCTAACAGGGTCTTAGTTTAGAGAGTTCAGCCGTCCTCTCATCTCTGTGTAGGAGAGACGCTACCTGCCTCACTGTGGCTCCCAGTGGTGGAGAAGTAGAGGCACCGACTGTTGAGGATTCTATGGCTGGTAGAAGGCCCGGAGGCTCATCTCCCACAGGGGCGCACAGGAGCCCCGAGAGAGGGGGAGTGACCTGTTTAGGAGGTGGAGTTACGTAGGGCAGAGCCGTGTTCTCTAAGCTAAGTTGTCTTGTAAGCAAGTTTTTAACATGGGTATATAGCATATAATCCCTGACACAGGCTTTTGCTTCAGAAAGCAAGAATGTATATATAACATTTTTTAGATCTTTTTTTTTTAAAGTACAACACCTTTGGGGTGCTTGGGTGGCTCAGTCAGTTGAGCATCCAACTTCGGCTCAGGTCATGATCTCACGGGTCCGTGAATTCGAGCCCCTTGTTGGGCTCTGTGCTGACAGCTTAGAGTCTGGAGCCTGCTTCCGATTCTGTGTCTCTCTGCCCCCCTGCCACTTGTGCTCTGTCTCTCTCTCTCTCTCTCTCAAAAACTAAATAAACATTTAAAAATTTGGGGGGGGGGGGTGCCTGGGTGGCTCAGTCGGTTGAACGTCTGACTTCAGCTCAGGTCATGATCTCACAGCTCTGTGTGTTTGAGCCCTGCATCGGGCTCTGTGCTGACAGCTCGGAGCCTGGAGCCTGCTTCGGATTCTGTGTCTCCCTCTCTCTCTGCCCCTAACCCACTTGCATTCTGTCTCTGTCTCTCTCAAAAATAAATAAACATTTAAAAAAATTAAAAAAAAAAATTTTTTTATAAGTACAGTACCCTTAAATTCCTCTGATAGGAGTAGATACAATAGAATTTTCTCTGTACCTGGATTCCAAGCAATTAATCCAATTTTGAAACTTTATTTACTTCTCCACCCTTCCTGCGTAGGATTGGGGCAAGGTACTTAATTTACCTAAACCTCAGTTTCTCCATCTGTAGAATGGCCCCAGTGACACCGGTATTGCAGTGTATACTGAGGAGGATGTGGGCTGGGACCCATCATTTCCACGTTGAGATTGTGATGTCCTGAGTCTGTGAAAGATATTACTCTGAGTAGAAAGTATAGGTGCAGGTCTGAGGTAGGGGAAGATGTCAGATACGGGGGAGGGATGCCTAGGTGGCTCAGTCGTTTAAGCACCCGACTCGATTTTGGCTCAGGTCATGATGACACAGTTTGGGAGATTGAGCCCCGAGTCATGTGGAGCCTGCTTGGGATTCTCTCTCTCCCTCTCTCTCCGCCCCTCCCCAGTGTGTGCGTTATGTGTGCACACTCTCGAAATAAGTCAATAAGTAAATAAACATTTAAAAAAAAGATTTAGAGATTTGAGAATCATCATAAAAATGTGATTATTGTTTTACATTATTGTCTTGTTGGCTGTTTTTAAACTATACAGCTGACCCTTGAGCAACACAGGTTTGAACTGCACTGGACTGCTTACACGTGGGTTGTTTTCGATTAATAGAGTACTATAAATGTATTTTTTTCTTAAGATTTTTTTTTTCCTTTTTCCTTTTTCCTTTTTTCTCTCTGAAGTAAGCTCTACGCCCAGTGTGGGGCTTGAACTCACGACCCTGAACCAGCCAGTGCCCCTTCCTTACGATTTTCTTAATAACATTTGCTTTTTTCTATCTTGCTTTATTGTAAGAATGCTGTAAATAATACATATAGCATACAAAATATGCATTAACTGACTGTTATTGGTAAGGCCTCTGGTCAGTAGTAGACTATTAGTAGTTAAGTTTTGGGGAAGTCGGGAGTTATGCATGGCTTTTCAACTGCTGGGGAGGGGTGCGAGTGTCCCTAATCCCCACGTTGTTTCAAGGGTCACCGGTAACCAGTTTAATGAAACCATAAACTATCCTGGAATAATGCTAGTAAGTTCAGAGTAGACTTCCAAAGTGGCATCAGAAATCAGGAGCACATACTAGAAACCCTAGAAATGCCCACCAGGGCTTTGCTGGCATGTCTCCTCCCAGACAAATGGATTCTGATACTGTTCATTGAACAAGGAGTTCCTTACTCAGGTCACCGTTTCTTCAATGTATTAAGTATTTAAAACCAGAAACGAAATGATACTTGTCAAAGCATTGTCAGTAGTATGTCTCCGGCAGGAAACGTGTTTTGAACATGAGGTGATGGGAATCTGCAACAAGCAGGATCGGATGGATGGAATGCAATAGGTTCCCCTCTAGTGGTTGGTCAGTAAGAGCCATTGGTGACCTGGTAGAGGCAACACCTAACACAGATGTTTGGAAAGGCTCTCATGTCTTCTGCTTGGCATCAGTGTTCTCTCACCCTGCCCTGCATTCGCACAGGCCCGCACTGGGGACACATCTTCGATTTTCTGCTGCTGCTCTGTCCCTTCGGAAGGGCCGTGTTCATACTCCTCTTACTCCCCGCCTGGCACGTGGACTTGCATTTTTGTATGGGGGGGGGGGGAGAGGAGGGGGGAAGGGGGAGGGCTGTAGTTTGCTTACTTGCAGATCTCCCTGCTCTTCAGTCCCCTGGGAACCAGTAAGTTATTAACATAAAATTTTGTGCAGAAAACAGGGTAGAGCAGAAGGAGCCATTTTCACAGTGGGAATCATTTTAATACCTACAGTGTTTTCCAAACAGTTATGTAAGAGGATGGAGTAGAAATGGCTTCTCTAAAATCCTGGTGAGTTTCTGACTGTGATACACTAGTTAAAATTCACCAGAGGGAGTTAATTTTGAAAGCTCTCAGCCAGGGGTTAATGCAGAGTTATCTTTTAGCCATTTTTGTAGCATAGCCCTCTCTTCCTGCTTCTTTCTCTGCTGCAGACACAGGTCAGAACCAGCACTTGAGATGAGCCATGTTGGGAGTTTCCCCTGCAGACAAGAGAGATGAGCACACCTTACCTTAGTCTTTGGAAGACGTACTCCCAGCCCAGTACACTTCTGTGCGCTCTCCAACTTGATATGCAGAGTAACGTTTTTGAGATAGGTGGGGCAGGTATTTTATGGCCAGTTTAAAAGGCGAGCAAATTGAGGCAAGAATAAGTTGACTTAGGAGAGTATAGCCTGTACGTCTCCATTTATAGACTTGGGGAAAACGGTTAAATCTTTAAATATAAACACAGTCAAGGGACTCTTCTCGCCCCCCTGATCCACACCCTGTGCCTGACTCCATTCTTAGCCCTCACCCCATCCCTGAGGCTCCCCAGTTGTCCACATTTGTCACCTTGACTCGCCCGCCCTGGTTCAAGGATTTGCTGACGTATGGTCAGTTTTCCCATCTGTAAAATGGAGACATCAGTAACCCCTGCCTTGACGTAAGGTTGTTGAGATGTTTAAGTCAGTCCACACACGAGGAGCCCTCTAGACAGCGCCTGGCATGTTGTCGCACTGCCCCGTGTTAGCTCCGTGTGTGTTGTGGTGTAGCGTGGTGTTGCCCTACTCTTTTCATACCACTGACACATAACGATGAAGCTGCCAGCCCTAGGCCCACCCTGCCACCCTAAGGGTGGAGAGGACCAGCATGCGGGCAGGCCAGGGCACAGGGCTTGGGAGGCTTTGGCGTGGGGCAGGCTCAGAAACATTTTGAACATCTGGCTTTGTGGTAAGAGAGAATGTTACTGCACTTGGGCCCAGTTATACTTATTCTTACTAATTATCTCCTGTTTCAAAAAAGTTAATTCCTATTAATTATATCTTGTTTATCAAAATTTTCTTTACGGAGCAGACAAGATCCTAGGATTTCTGAGTTTAGGCCTCAGATTTCTTCCATTCTACTAAGAATGAGAAATAGAGTTTTGTGTTGCAGATTCTATGAAAACCCAAGTTTGTAACAGTAAGTACTAAGTTCAGGTGACTCACTTTCTTTCTTTTTTTTTTTAATTTCAAGTTTTTATTGAAATTCTGGGGAAATTGGCTTCAGGTATAGAGTTTAGTGGTTAATCACTTCCCTATAACATCCAGTGCTCATCATCACAGGTGCCCTCCTTAGGACCTATCACCCACTTAGCTCCTTCCCACTCAGGTAGCTCGCTTTTTAAAAACCAGGGGTTAAATGTTCTCTGCCGGGAACTTATAAGTAGGTAACTCCTGGTGGTGAGACGAAGTTTCAGCTCAATAATAGGAAACTGTAGCAATTTGTCTATAAACTGGAGCATAATTATGTAACACGATAGAGGTGCTACTTATCACTCAATGGCAGTCCTATTACAATATATAGATTCATCAAATTAACATATTGTACCTCTTAAATGTATACAGTGTTACCTGTCAAAATCTATTTCAGTAAATAAAAGGAATAAAAACCGGAGCCCAGTCGCAAACTAAGTTGTGAAACAAAGCAAAGGACGGCCTCCTTGCCGTAAATAAATTTATATTTATATTTGGATCTCATCTGGCTTTGGAGTTCAAAAATAGAAAAGGACTTGTTTTGTGCTTCCAAGGAATGCACAGGCAGGTTGATTGGAGACAAGCAGCGCCAGAGAAACAAGTGCCGGCACCCCCGGACCCTGGGCTCCCAGGGCCGAGCGGGCCTGGACGGCGAGCCTGCGGAGCATCAGCAGCAGGGCTGCTCAGCCCCCAGAGCCACGACTGAGCCAGAGTTACTGCCCCGTGGAGGAGCAGTCTTTTGGCCCTCACCCTCTGCACACCAGCAGCCTGCTATCTGTGCACCCCGCCAGGGACACAAAAGCTAACGGGCATAGCAATAGCGCATGAGGGGTTGGAGCTCAGCGCTGCACATGCTGAATTTCAGTTCAACTACTAGGAGGCTGACGGTGCTGTGACTTTTCACTTAGAGGCTTATGGTACCTGTCTGTTTTTTTGAAGTCAGCAGTGTTAATTATTAAATTAAAGCCCGAAAACCTTCACGGTCTTCATTTGAAGAGAGATGAATTAATAGAGGGAAAAGAGCCTAAGGCCTCAGAAACCCACTTAACACACTGACCTATTCTCATCCTTGACTACTCTGAGTGGGTTGGCTTTGTTTCGATTTTAAAGGCTACTCTACATTTCTGGTAAACCACAAGGTAAAGGCTGGTCTCTGAGAAGCAGATGTTTTGCCAGTTTTGAGGCCTTGTGGCTTTCCATAGAGAAGTAACAGTACAGGCCACATGAAGCTTTTACTTCCTTTTTTTCTTCTTCTTCTTCCTTTTTTTTTTTTTTTTTAAATGGGGCCAATGGTGCTTTTGCACTTGATGGCACAGTCATTGATAACACATGGACAGTGGTGGTCTGTGTTCACCACCAGATGGCAAATTCATATTTCTGGAAGTAGTTAGTTTGAAATATCTATGAGACATTCAAGCAAGTGTTCCCGCTGGACTTGGACCATGATTGAGCCTTAGAAATACTAGGGAGAATCTCGGGTGATAGTGAAGACCAGTGGGGCAGTGACATTCCCACTAGGAGGGGGTTTGGAGACCAGAAAGCCTAGAACAAAGCCTTGGGAAGAGCTCCAACATTTAGAAGTTGGGCAAAGAAGTAAGCCTCCTGATAGGAGGAAAATCAGGACAGTTTGGTGTCGTGGAGCCAAAAAGGTCAACTCTGTTGTTCGAGTTGAGGACGGATTCTTTGGCTTTTAAAGTCTCTTTCCATCTTGACCACCCAAGGCCAGGCCCTCGTCATCTCACGGCATATTTCACCTTGCATCCAAAACATGCGAGCTCCACCTGCCTAATGCTATAGGGAGGCAAAGTGTTAGAAGATGCAGTTCCTGTCTTTTCGGGGCTTCTGGACTCTGTGTGTACATGAAGCCTTCTACAAATAAACAGCTGCCGGGTGAATGGGATCGAATGGTCAGGCAAGTTTTGTGTCCGAGTGGGAGGGACTTGAGCTTGGGTTTGAGGTAAACTGAAAGCATCTTGGGTAGGCTGTGGAGAGAAGTAATAAAGATGCCCCAGAGTCTGGAGTTCAACAGAGGTTGCAGTACGGGCCAGTTGGCATTATTGGACATCTGGTTGGAAAGGTAGGCAGAGACAGGATCCTGGAGGGTCTTGACTTAAGGGTTAAGGGGTGTAAACACCATTTTGAAGAGGTTAAGGAGCTGTTTTTTTAGGTAGGGGCTTGGGGGCAAGACAGTATGGGACTCAAGACGAAATGTGTGGATTTGAGAAACTCCTTGGCAGAGGCTTATAGATGGCCAGATGGGGGAGACGGGTTAATAGCATAGCTAGTAGGAAAGAGGGATAAGGGCTGGGCCTGGGAGTAGCACTGGAATTGGTAAGAAAGGAGGGCTTTGAACGCCGAGGACTTGGTGATTTGATGTTGGGGCCAACAGGAAAGGGCAGAGTTACATGCAGTGGTACCATGGCCGAAAATGGCTTCCTCTGTAGACTCTTACCTCCATGTTACAGAGAGAATCGCACTGCGGGACGTGGAATTTGCATTCTGCCTTTGCCTCTGAAGGGCTAGGTGACCTTGGTCTGGTTACCTAACCATCTGTGCCTCAGCTTCCTTTTCTGGAAAATGGAGATAATAATAGTACTTCCTTCTAGGTTGTGAGGATTTTGAATTAATACATGTGAGGTTCCTGGCACATAGTAGGTACTTAACAACCGTTAGTTGAATAGATAATATTTGGTGATTACATCCTAACAAGTAGAAGAATCCAGACTTGAACTCAGGTTTTCCCAGCTCTATCACGTTACCCCGATGTCTCTCTCAGCTGCTGCCTTCATTGTGCCAGCCTCTCCTGGCGTGAGCCTATTGTACGTCCTTTGGCATCGGGCTTGTATTCAGATTGCATAGTCCTGGCCTTCCTCCCTCTGACTCACGCTGTCAGGTCACCCACCTGAACTTTGTGTATCCTCTCCCTCTCCTCTAACCCACTTGCCGTTCTCCACCTCTGTGTTTCATGGCGGGCCTTCCCACCCTCCTCCACCTGTGCAAATGCTGCTGGTTCTTCGTGGTCTGGCCTGTCTCCCTGTCCTGGCGAAGGTATTCCGGACTACGAGAGCCCGTCCCTTTTCCTCGTTCCCCGCTGCACTGACGAGTTGTGCTTCACTACTTACTTTGTGCTCAGCCGAATGAAGCCTCAGGTTGTTCTGTAATGGCTTCACACACATTTATCTTACCTCCTAAAAATGAATCACAGTTTTAATAAAGGTCTGTGGCGGCCCCCTTTAAAACATAATTCCTCCCAGTGCTAGATGCTCAGTAAATACTTCGAGTGGATTAAGAAGCATTAATCCTGGTGGCTGAGGTGGAGTTCTGGCCCTCCTCCTCTCCCACCCGAGTTAGTTATCTCACTAGCCTCTGTAACTGGTCTCTGCCTTGCAGCCATGACGTAGGCCACACTGCCACGGGAGCAGTCCTTCCCCAGTCCTTTCGTGGACCACACATGCTCTGACTTCTCTGCTGGCCCACAGTTAGCACCGTGACTCTTCAGCCTGGCTCCTGGCTCGAAGGCTCTCTGCAACCTGATCCTCTCCTCCCTCTTCAGTCTTATCTGCTGGCACTCCATTCTGTATACCCTGTCCTCCTTGCAGTTCCCAGAATGTTCTCTGTGCCCTTCCTGACTGACTCCTTTGCTTGAAGCCCTGCTGGAGCCCACCTGACAGGCTCATTCTTCCTTGTCACTTCCTGTAAGTCGTCAGCAGAGTAAGTTGCTTCCTTCTCCTAGTCCCACCCAGAGCCCTTTGTCCCTCTGCTGCTTTTCTGAGGCCCCAGAGATTGATCCCTTCCCTTGTGTGCCCGCCAGCCCGCCTGGAGCTCCCTGAGGGCAGGGCCAGCTCGTTGCCTGGCAGCATCCCGAGGAGATGCTCTGCACAGAGCCCAGGATGCTTGTTGATCCTACAAGTAACAGAGGTCACTCTGATTCATCTTAGAGGAGAGCTTCTTTCTCGTGCCTTGACAGATTTTTTTTCCTTTGAACTGTACAGATTATACTGAAAACTGACAGTGATGAGTCATATCTTAGAAAGGGGGTGAAATCTGAAAATGCAGAGCCTCCAGGAATGGAGTAGGAGGTTGCAGGTCGGTCTTGCAGGCCAAGTCTGGCCCTTCACTGAATTTGCCCGACTGGTCTCAAACACCGGGAGTGGGAGGGACTCTCCTCCCGGTGGGCAGGTGATTTATTGGCTGGGAAGCTTCCGCGGTGATTTAGTTGTGAAACGGCGCCCTGCGAGGTGCAGGCTAATGCCTGGGCCCGGCTGAGCGGCCGCCCACAATCCCGGGCCGGAAGGGACGGGCGAGGGTCGTCGGGGCCAGCCCCCTGTTTCGCAGCCCGGGGGCGGTGGGCGTGCGGCCGTCGCGCCGCTGACTCTGCCCGCCCGGAAGGACGACTGGAGACGGAGCGGCCTGGGAAGGGTCCCGAGTGGTGGCGCGGCCCGGCCCCGGGCCCCGGCCCCGCGGGTGCCCTCCGCTCGCGCTCGCCGCGGTAGGGAGGAAGTTTCTGCGCTTTGGCTGCCTGGATTTACTCCTGCTGTTCGGGGGGAGGAAACCGAGATACCAGCGCCTGGGCCCCGGAGGCTCTGGCCGCGGAGCCTCGGGCGGGGGGCCGGGCGGGGACGGAGCGCGGGGACGGCGGGCGGCGCGGCGATCCAGGCCGCCTTTTGCAGCCGCCCGCGGCCGCGCCGGGCTCTGCGCGCCGCGCTCCAGCCTCCTCCCCCGGCAGCGGCGGCGGCGGCGGCGGCGGCCCCAGCCCCGCGCCCCCCGCGCCCCGCGCCGCGCGGCCCCGCCGCGGTCACACGCCGAGCCGCCCCGGCCGCCTCCGCCCTGCGCTTTGTGGAGCCAGAGCCCGAGCCGAGTGACAGGCGCGGCCTCTCGCCGCCCCGGACCCCGAGTGCGGCCGGCGCGGCGTACCTGTGGCTGCGGGGCCGCCCGGCCGGGAAGTGTCGCTGGGGTTGGCCGCGCGGGACCCGGCCGCCAGCCGCGAGCCCCAGGCCCGGGGCCCGGAGGTGGGGGGCCGGGGAGCCGGGAGCTGCCCCTACTGGGGCGGGGAGGGGCTGCCTGGAAGGAATGGGACAAAGTGAAAGTCTCTAGACTGCTGGGGTGGAGGGGCGGTGGGGAGCGTCGGAGGAAGGAGGGGGTGCTGATGGTTCTTTATTTGGTGCCTCGGAGTGGCTTTTAATGACGGCGATGGCGGGGCAGGCCAGCGGGGGTGCGGGCTCCCAGTGGGCGTCCGCGATATCGGTGCCTTCTTGGTGCATTCCTCGGATTGATGAAAGGGCCTTTTAACCCCTCTAGGGTGACCTTTTGGGGAAGTCTTCAGGTTTCTTTTTCCCTCCCTTCTGCTCGACACTCTGGGAAGCTTCGTTCTCGGGTGCAAAGCAGTTGTGCTGTTGTATTGGAACACGAAGCGTATTTGTTTATACCTTCGTGGACCGATGCGGAGACTGTGGCACAGAGGGCGCAGATTGCTTCTTAGGCTCACATCCAGGATGTCCTTCTCCCAAACCTGTCTGGTGTGTGCTATTGGGGTTCGAATGAGGCAGTCCGGGGCCTGCCCTGGCCCTGGGGGGGTCCCAGCTGTGCTGCTGAAATGGTCTCCCAGCCTCGTCAGTATTCCCTAGCTCCGACTTTTATGGTTGTTATTCTGCTGATTGCAGATATCTTTGCTTTGCTGACATCCTGTTTTGTTTTTGGTTTTTACATCCC
This sequence comes from Panthera leo, assembly GCF_018350215.1. NCBI lineage: Eukaryota > Metazoa > Chordata > Mammalia > Carnivora > Felidae > Panthera > Panthera leo. Next base: position 5,822,093 of record NC_056686.1, on the reverse strand, counting down.
ATTTGTTGTTTCTTTTTATCACAGAAACGCTTCGTTAAGGGGCTCAGGCAGTACGGCAAGAACTTCTTCAGAATTAGAAAGGAGCTGCTTCCCAATAAGGAAACAGTGAGTACAATTGGACTTTATGTAACTTGATTTTTTCCTCTTTGCCCCTACTGCTTCTCCGCACTTGATCTTACGAAATGGTTTCCTTTAACCCTGCGCTGTGCTCAGACTGGCTGGCACTAGAGTCCTCATCATTTTACTTCCTTCACTTTTAGTTTAGCTTCTGATTTCATATAGTAAAGTGACAGATTATGCTTCTCCCCCGCGAAGAAAGTGGACTTCCTTTGTAAGAACAGCAAGGTCTTTGCCAACGGAGGGTCACTTGGGGGGTTGTCTGGGATGTTGAGCTATTAACATCTAATTGTAAATACAGTGGCTGAAATAGGAAATGTCATTTACCACCAGTTGGATTTGGTTATTGACCAGTCTTCAACCAAACAACAGAATGAAAAGGTCTGTGGCTCACTATGCTTTGAATTCTGTTGGGACCTTTTCTTTCTTTAATGTTGATTATGTTTTGAAGAGTAGTTTTAACTCTTTAGTTTTTGCAGCCTTAAAAGTTTGCACTTCTGGGGGGCACCTGGCTGGCTCAGTCAGAAGAGAGTGCGACTCTTGATCTTGGGGTCATGAGTTCAAGCCCCACATTGAATGTAGAGATTACTTAAATAAATAAATAATTTTTTGAAAACTTGGCACTGTTCATTGGACAGATACATATACAAGGATTCTTATAAATTGCTTAAGTGAGGCTTTTACAGATTCATTTGACATTTCACAAAGCTGAGAGCCCTGTCTCTTGCTAAACTTGGGGTAGGCAGATTTGCTGAGGAAACTTCAGAGGGAGGTTGTATGAACAGAATACTAGTAAGGGATTTGGTCTCATTTACCTAAATTCCCTACAGGTGGAATTCAGGGGGAGTGGTTGGTGAGTCCTAGGAGAGGCTAGGAGTGGGGTAGGGCCAGCCAAGTCCCAGTGTCTGTGGCCTAGGTAGAGCCTAGTAACCGGAAGTGCTTCTTAGGACTTGGGGGTGGAGGGTGAATATTTAGCCACTGAGCTGCTTTCACTTCATGCCTACCCTCCCTGAGGGGAATGAGGAGATAGGTGAAGAGTATCCATTATAGAAGTGGGTGGGTTGTTTTAGTTTGGTTTGGTTGGTATTTTTCGAATTGGGTGTTGTTGATTGATTGATTTCCTCTTATTCGATTTTGATTGTTTTATTCTGAGGGTTTGTTCTGTTTTGTTTTTGCTTTAATGAACTTTTTCTAGACACCTTTTCTGTACGGTGCCTTATGTGAGCAGCAGTAGCTTATAAGAGGGAAGAAAGGTCTGACATTTCAAGTATAGCCTTGTGTAAATTGGTGGTTTGCATCAACCAATCATAATGACATTGAACTTTTAATGTTTACTCTACATCTTAATATGGTGAGATGGTCATTTTGAGAATGGTTAAAAAAAAAAAAAAGAACTGTTTATAGACCTTGAACTAAAGTATATGTTGTCATCAATCTATATAATCAACTTTTTTGGAGGGCGGGGATGGGTCTTCCTGGAACAAATTGGAAAGAAGTATTTGATGTGGAACAGTAAAAAAATACCTTTAAGTTTTCTGCGGATTTCAGTCATTTAAAGTTTGATATGTACTTTTATAAAACTAAAATGTTTTACCCAACGGTGAGAATTTTGGTGTGGCGAATTAGAGCAGCCATAAGGTCCGTGAGTAGCTGTGGCCGGACGCAGTAGGCCAGATTGTGACCTCCCCACTGCAGTTTTCTGTCTCCTTGTGCTCTGCTAGAAGTTGCAAACCATGAGGAATTTAATACAAGATATGGCTTGACAATTATTTTCTTTCTGTTCTAAAAAATAAACTTGTAATAGCAAGATTAAGCATCTAATCTAAAATTTGCCATCCACCATTTGGAAACACCAGGCAATTCTGTCTAGCTTTTTATCTCTAGTGGAAGACAAATCTGAATGACTTTTAGCCTGGGTAAGAGGCTTCTAATCTTTTTTTTCCCCCCTTACTCTTGGTTGTCCCTTATCCTTACTGATGATGTCTAACTCGGTAAGTCGTCTGTCCCCGCCCACAGAGAAGTTGTTGGTACACCAGCCTTTTGAGCCGGTCCGCTGGTCTTTTCCAGGTGCCTCTGTCCTGAGACCCTTCCCCATCACTGTCCGCCGTCCCTGTTTCCCAGCCTTGTGGCTCCTCTCCTCTCTCCTCCTCTGGCACCCAGCAGCCTTCCTGTTTCCAGCCTCCTCATCAGGGCGCGATCATGGCCACTAACGGGACAGTTGTTGGCAGCACTGGAGGGTGCGTCATGGCTGACTTTGGCTAAACGTTGCTGGTGTTCCGCTGTCTTTTTGCCTAGAACCGGAGGAGTTTGGTGGTAGGGTAGATCTAGAAGTACCCTGATCACCTGGGAGAGAGGCACCCATTTTGTATTTTCCTTATTATCAGCATAGCCCCGCTAATCATTCACAGCTCCTAGGGAGGGGAGGGCAAAGGTTATTTTTCATTTTTGCTGCAAAAAATGAGAAAATTCCTTGGTTCAGAACTTCCTTGGTAGAAGTCTTCATATGGTCACGCCTCTCTTTATATCAAATGCATCTAATCTAGATACTTTCTACATTCTCTTCTATGTCCCAGAATTATTAACTCATTTCTTTGCTCTTCTCAACTGACTTGAAACTTCAGAAGGGTGTCAGCATCCAGAAGAACGCGCCTGATTGGGCCTGGCGCGGGGGTCATCAGACCTGTGTTCTATTCCTGGCCTTACCGGTAACTGTAGCACTTGATAATCTCTTCTAACTGTGCAGTCTGCTTTGAGCTGTCAGGTCAAATCCTGACAAGCATTCAAAAATGATTTTCCCTAAAATGGTGTTTCTTTGTGCGAGAATTTTATAGATGCTGCAATCTTTATAAAATGTTGGCACACCTTTGGCTGTTGCTGTGCCTGAAAGCAGAGTGATGGCTCTTGCCTCCTCTGGCACCTGCCTGCTCTGGGGCCTTGGGCAGATTATTCAGTCTCCGTCTTTTAACATCTGTGTCTGTAAAATGGGTGATCCTTCTAGCCCCTAGAATTGTTCTGAGAGTTTAAATGAGATAATGTCCGTAGAGAGTGCATAGAAACACCTAAAAATGGGTCTTCTTCCTTGTCTACCCCAAATACTACCTGACATGCGCAGTATGGGATTATTTTCCGTTTGTAACCGTGCCGAACCTGTGTGAGAAGAAATGACCTGTTTCTTATCATGTGTCTTGGGAAGAACTGTCTTCTTTGAAAAACTGGTGGGGGGGGGGGGGCGGTGAAGGACAGCGCCCAGCTTAAAGGATCCGGTTGTTTCGTCTTGAACTTTGTTGAAGGGACTTCTGTCCTTACTGGGTCATTAAGCGCAGTTATGCGGACAGAGGTTCCTGGTGGGAATGGACCTAAACAACTTTCCTAGTTCTTTTGGTTTCCGGTGTCTGTTACACAGGAGCTGAATCTGGCTTTCCTCCGAATGCTGCTGCCCCTGGAGTGGGGGTGGTGGCTGTGGCTGCGGAAAACCCACTCTCAAAGTTCAGCTGAGGGGGTGTAGCAGGTCAGCCTCATGGTTCCCAAGTGAATACCTGTCGGTCACATACTTTCGCGTCATGGCTGTGCACGTGTCCTGGAGTTGCTGCCTCTGTCCCATTCTTCTTTTCTCTGTGGCTGCTTGCCTTCTTCAGCGTGTGTACAAGATGGGCAGTTAGAAGTCATACACAGTAGGGCATCTTTGCGGAGCGTTCATTCAGCTTCCCCTTGGCCGTGTCCCTCTTCTCTCTCAAGACACTGTTGGGCCCAAATCACATTAGAGTCTTGGGTGTCGGTGCGTTTATACAAATCGCAGCGAGCGTCCCACAGCTGAGCCGCTCGGGTGACGGAGAGCCGGGCCTCGGGGTGCCTCTTCCAGCACCGCTGCGTGATCTGTGAACCGATCGATGAATTACATGACCTTTGATGCTAAGATAATGCCTGAGAAAATAGGAGACCTGATAGAATTGAATCTTAAAGCACCAGGAGGGGCACCCATGTTGTAAATAATACAAAATCCCGGGTGTTCCAAAAATAATACCTTGTTCGGTTTTTACACACATTGCAGTTTTCTTCAAAATCCTGAGGAGATTACTCCGACGGCAGTGACACGTGTCTTCTTTCACACTGAGCAAACGTCTGTGTTGTTTGAGTCAAAGACTTTCCGTGTCTGACACCTGGACGATTGTCCCCTGAATCCTGGCTGGCCTTTGTGTACGGCTCTACCTGCTGTTAGGCAGACAAATCCAGTCTGCGTTGGGTTGTAGACAGGGAGGGAGCCCCGACTCCGGGAGCTGTCTCAGGCGCAGCTAACGTTAGAGAGAAGACCGTGTGATCCTCCCCGACTCGGGAGAGAAGACAGGTGCCTCCAGCACGTTATTAGCCTCTGGGAGAAGAAGGTGAAAAGGCACACACCCTTGGCCGTCTTTCTCCTCTCCCTAGTTTTATTTTTGCACACCTAGCCCAGTAGGGATTAAGCTCATGTTATTTGTAGTCCCAGTTGCTGGTGTATTAATATTTTCTAAACTAAAAAGTTCTTTTTTTTTTTTACCCACTTCCCATTTTCAGAGCTAAACATTCCACGTAGCTCAATTTTTTAAAAATTTTGTATATCCACCAAGCACTGTAGCGGGTGGGATGTCTATAATGAGGAGCAAGGTGCCATTCGTGGCCCGCATTGCAGCAGGGAAGGGGAACCACATGCACGCTTTCCGTGTTTGGCAATGTGTGCTAAGGGCCCTGCTGGACAAAGTGTGCACCAGAGGCTGCGTTTGGGGGCTGCCCGAAGGCTAATTGGAGGGTGTAGTGTTTGAGCTTTGAAAGGAGGATCTGCTTTTTGACAGGCGGCGGTTGGGAGGGTGGAAGGAAAGTGGCTTTCCAGCTGCAGGAAGTGGCACGAGCAAAGGCATGGAGGCAAGAACTTGCAGGCCATGCCCAGCGCGTACCCTAGCGTAGTTGGAGAGGAGGTCGCAGGGCAGGTGCGGCAGGACTTAGGCCAAAATTACGTCCTGGAGGTAGACTTGGGAGACCCTACACTGTCTCTGAAGAGGGCATTTGGGAACCCACAGAAGTCTTCTAAGAAGAGGGCGCCTGGGTGGCTGAGTCGGTTCAGCATCCGACTCTTGATTTCGGCTCAGGTCGTGACCTCTCGGTTTGTGATTTCATGGCATACGTCGGGCTCTGTGTTCACGGTGTGGAGCCTGCTTGGGATCCTCTCTCTCTCTTTCTCTCTCTCTCTCTCTCTCTCTCTCTCCCCCCCCCCCCTCCCTCTCTCTCCCTCTGTTTTTCTTCTGTTTACAAGCATGCACTCTGTGTCTCAAAATAAATAATAAATTTGTTAAAAAAGAGAGAAGGGGGAGCATTCTTGAGCGGCACAAACAAGACATAGAGACCAGAAAGGAGGTTCTTGTAATAATTCTCAAAGTAAGGTCTCCAAGTAAGACAAAAAAAAATGGGGGAGTTGAAAGTTACTTATGGAACTAGAAGTCTGTCTTTTATCCTGATTTTCTCCATTGAGAATGTGCCTGTTTTGTTTTTTTTAAGTGTTTATTCATTTTTGAGAGAATGAGAGAGAGTGTGTGCCTGAGTGGGGGAGGGGCAGGCAGAGGGGGTGGACAGAAGATCCAGAGCAGGGTCTGCGCTGACCGGCGAGCCCGGTGTGGGGCCTGAGCCCACAAACCATGAGATCATGACCTGAGCTGAAGTTGGACACTCAACTGTCTGAGCCACCCAGGTGCCCTCTGTCTGGGTTTTTGTTGTTGTTGTTGTTGTTGTTGTTGTTGTTGTTTTAATGGTACTAAGGGGCAGCCGGTTTTGATATTTCGGATGTCTTGTTTTTAACTTGGGATGATAGTATGAAAAGTACTGGAGGTTTAATTTTTTACTTTGAGAAGTAACGTGAAAACCACCCACTTCTGTCAGCCACATTTCTGGAAATGAATTCTGTTAAATATGTACATAATTATTGAATATTAATTGTTTATTTCTTCAGGCAAAATATCTTTTGCATAAAGCACATTCCCCGAGCAAAGAATAACTACTCTTGAGAAAGGTTTTCAGACTGAGTAATCAAGACTCTGTTAATATTAAGAGGTTAAGTACGACTCTAGCATTCGGTATGAGCGTTCAGCATGGAGTTTTATTTGACTTCAGATTAAAACCTTAGGTAAACAATTTTCTAGCCTCATTAATGCTTAATCTATGTTACGTAACAAAGCGTGGACTTCCTGAATAGGTTGATACTATTGGGGACACAGTTGTATTCCAGGCGCGTAACCAGAGACCTCTGTTCGCAAGTGCTGTGCCCCCTGTGCCCCCCGGCCGGCACTCCCCCGTCACCAGAGCCGGGTGCCGCTGCAGGCTCTCGGGCTCCTGTCTGTCCCCACAGAGCCAGAGTCTGCACAGGAACCCGCTCCCCTGGTGATGAGAACGCTCGGTAGGGCTCAGGAGGCCCTGCTGTTCACAGAGGTGCAGACTTGTGGGGTTCTAAGCCCATATGTCACATTTGTTCTTAACGTTGCTTTTATTCTGTCCCAGTTGTAAATTACTTCACTGTTAGGGCTTAATTTTGTTTTTCAAATTATTACAAAGTATTTCAAACACATAGAACAGTAATCTGGGCTTATTTGCATTATCAATAATAGAATTTCTTAGTATAGCTTCCCTCTTCGTATCTTTCACTTTTTCCTAGAAACACAATTGTAACTCCTGTCATATTTCACATAAAAACTGTTTTCTTCCTCTTTCCTTGTGGCATGCAGTTCATTGTGTGTGAGTCAGTCAAGCGTAGATCTTCTTTAAGTTGCTAAGAAAACTTTTTATTTGAAAAGGTGATATTCTCTTATTAATATGAAGTTCACATACTTAATACTGTGGCGTTTTCAGATGTTATTCTCTCTCCCTGGCACCCCTTTATGTATGGAGAAGAAATATACATATTTTGAGAGGTTGGCAAGATTGGGTCCAAGGCAAGACATGTGCCACACCTTTTTTTCTTAATAACTTGTCCTCAAATAGGTACAGATAAAGTTGAAATTTTCCATTCCAGGCAGAAGCGATTACCAATAGAAACAGGCACTAAGTTTGGCAGCAAGAACTGTGATCCTATAGTTCTTTCCATGCAGGGGTTTGTTCCCACTAAAATGAAGCGGAGGCTTGAATCTTTTCATCTGATAGTCTAAACTGTGTGGCTATTTAGCTGGGCAGAGGTCCAGTTTTGACTAGGGCAGTCTAAGCGGGATTGGTTGATTCCCTTGTGTAAGTGAAGCAGTTAAGAAATTTGCATGTAAGGAATTTTTGGTGCCGATGTTGGGGGAATAAAGAGGTTTTTAGGAATCTGTTAAGCTCTTGGTTTTGGTTCAGGTCATGCTCTCAAGGTTCGTGAGTTGAAGCCCCACATTGGGGCTCTGCACTGACAGTGCTTGGAATTCTCTTACCCTCTGTCTGCCTCTCCCCTACACACACACACACACACACACACACACACACACACACTCTCTCTCTCTCTCTCTCTCTCTCTCAAATAAACTAAAAAAAAAAAAAAAAGAATCAGGTGACTTTTTAATGTTTTTTTTATGTTTATTTTTTTAATGTTTGTTTTTTGATAGAGAGAGAGTGAACGGGGGAGGGATTGAGAGACAGGGAGACAGAATCTGAAGCAGGCTCCAGGCTCTGAGCTGTCAGCACAGAGCCTGATGCGGGGCTTGAACCCACGAACCACGAGATCATGACCCAAGCCAAACTCAGATGCTTAACCGACTGAGCCATCCAAGCACCCCATAATCAGGTGACTTATTAAAACAAGGCCTTGAATATTTGCTGTTTTCTGTGTAAATGTCTTAGGCCTGTCCTTGGCTTTATCCTACACAACAGAAGTGGAGGAAGTGGTGTACAAGGATTTTGACTGTGTACGATGTATTGCTTATAGACATTGCTCCCAAAGGAAACCACCTTGGACTTGTAAAGTTACTGAATACACTGCTGCTTATAAGGATTAGTTATTTATTTGCTGCTGGTATTTGCTAACCTGTATTTCTTATGATTTGACTGGGTCTTAGTTACCTGGTGACTTTGACCTTTATACCTAAGTCGACTCACCCATTTTATTAGCTAGTAACACAAATGGAAGGTTTGAAATGCTCTTTAAGAAGACTTATAAGCTGTGATTACTGTGCTTATATTCCATGTGTTTACCCACTTGGAGCTCATATTTTATATCATAAATGGATTTTTCTTAGGATGCGTTCATCGATCTTATTAAGGCTAACTTTGAAACTCCAGTTTGCTGATGTTTTAAAAATAAGTTTTAAAATGTATCTGAAGTCATAATCCTTGAATAATTGGTTCATTTTAATCTTATTTGAAGTTACTCCCTTGAGGAATATGTAGGAAAATAAAGTGGAATAAAAATTGTATTGTTTTGAAAATTGTAAAGTGAGGACTTCCCCTCAGTCTTATTCACAGCTGCTCACTGGTGGTGGGAAAGATGGCCCCCCACCCTACTTCCTCTCATAATACTTCTTTTTTCTGTAATTTGAAAACCATTAATTGTATACTAGAAATAGGAAAAGCAAGCAGGAGAAACCTATCTGGGGACACCAGAATTCTGTTAAGCTAGGTTTTCTTTTTGAGATGTTAAATTTTTAAATTCAGTTTCAATATCAGTGACCTTTGTTATTTTTCCCACTTTGGAAATAAGATTCTGTGTTCTGCTCAAGTGTCTTAAGTCCTTCTTCTGAAACCTCTAAATTGTGATGTCATAGTTCCCAGGATTTGACCTTCGAGGTGTCTTAAACCATCATCATGGTTCTCAGTGGGCAAAGTTGGGAGTGTTTTGGGAACTACTGGGGGGAACCTTTGGTACCCAAGGCCCGTGTTCTCCTTGAGGTGTCTGTGGTGTGGGAGAGAGCGCTTCCCCTCGTGGAGTTCACAGTCCACTGAAGAGGCGAGCAGGGTGCGTGTTCTTCTCTGGAGGGTGCGTGAGTTGCAGTCATGGGGACCCTCTGGGGCCCAGTCACAGGGCTTGGGCTGCGCGCTCGTGAAAGCACGTGGGCCATTTTGTCTGCAACAGGTGGCCATCACACAAGGAGCCCAGCTCCTGTCTCAGAAGAATTGTATGTTGTTCTGCCCTTTAAATATTACTACTTTATTTTAGTCCTGGACTTTAGACACCGTTTCATTTTTTCTTCTATGCATTTCTGTTCTGCACACATACATGCATGTATGTATTTATGTAGAATATAAGGCCTTCTGGGGATGGACCTTGTTTTAATACTTCTTTATGTCTCCTTTAATTCCCTGTAATAGGCCTTTACTTGATGTTACTTTTATTTTTAACTTAAATGTCAGTTAACATGTAATGCAGTATTGGTTTCAGGAGTAGAATTCAGTGATTCATCACTTACATACAACACCCAGTGCTCATCACAACTCTGCCCTCCTTAGTACCTCTCACCCATCTGTCTAGCCCGTCTCCCACATACCTCCCTCCGTCAGCCCTCACTTTGTTCTCTATTGTTAAGAGTCTTTTGTGGTCTGTTTCCAAACTCTCTTCTCTTCCTCCCTCCCTGTATATTCATCTGTTTTGTTTCTTAAATTCCACACATGAATGAAATCATATGGTATGTGTCTTTCTCTGATGACTTATTCACTTAGCATAATACGTTCTCGCTCTATCCACATCGCTGCCAGTGGCATGATTTCATTCTTTTTGATCGCTGAGTAGTATTCGATTGTATATATATACACCCCATCTTTATCCATTCATCAGTTGATGGACTTTGGGCGTCGTTTGACTATTGTTGGTAGCGCTGCTATAAACATCGGGGTGCATGTACCCCTCCCAGTCTGTATTTTCTATCCTTTGGGTAAATACCTAATAGGGCAATTGCTGGATCGTAGGGTAGTTCTATTTTTCGTTTTCTGAGGAACCCCCATACTGATCTCCAAAGCAGCTGCACTGGTTTGCATCCCCACCAACAGGGCAAGAGGGTTCCCCTTCCTCCGCATCCTCGCCAGCACCTGTTGTTTCTTGTGTTAACTTTAGCCATTCTGACAGGTGTGAGGTGGTGCCTCACGGTGGTTTTGATTTGCATTTCCCTGATGATGAGTGATGTTGAGCATCTTTTCATGTGCCTGCTAGCCATCTGGATGTCTTCTTTGCAAAAATGTCTATTCGCGTCTTCTGCCCATTTCTTAACTGGGTTATTTGTTTTACTTGATATTGCTTAAAAATGAGGTGTGTGGCTGTGTATGTTCACATGTGTGAATGATGGGATGGAAATACAGTATAACCATAGATCGATATATAACTATTGGTCCTAAAAGATTAAAACTTGTCAGGGATTTTAAGGAATGGTTTTCCTCATTTTTGCTCTTCGTGTTGCTTTTCTTGATCTGCTTTGAGGCTGTTTTAAAGACCAGTTGAAACCTGGACATCCTAGGCCTTGGACTATGTAGCAGACAGAAAATCCTCGTTAACTTTTCTGTCCCAGGACAGTAAGACTAGGACTTGGGAGTCACTGTGCCACGCTTGGACTTTCCTGTTCTGTTTATCACAGGCAGTAAATCAACTCTGCTGTTTGCACAGCAATTCTGTTTTCTAGATTATTTATAAGATTGAAACCCATTGTTTATTTTTCTCAGCAGGTTTATTGAGCAAGTCAAGAATAAAATATTATCTTAAGCAGTAGAGCAAGCCATTAGCCAGTTGCAGCTTGGTTTCAGAATTACCGTGTGTGTGTATGTGAGCTTGAGTGTATTGTGTGCACAGGAGGTGAGAGCCAAGCGAGGTGAAAGAGGCTCAGTGTTGCCAGATCTCTGCAGCTTTGCAAGGTTCCTGTGACTGTTTATGGATTTTTCCCCCCTTTTAGTCAGTTAGTGAGTCACCATCATATGCCATTTTATTATCTTGAAAACGGTCTGGAATTTTTCTGTGTCTTTGCAGTATGAGTGAAATCCCACTGATGTGTTCTGAACGATATCAAGTTAAAGTTTTTCCTGTGATGCTTTGGTTATGTATTTTCAGCTGCAGCCATCGTCTCTTTGTTCCTATGTGCAGGAGTTGAGATCGTTCTTGAGTTTGGCAAGAAGTGGTGACTTTCGTTGTGTTTGATTATTTTAGGGGGCTGGAACAGCATAGGTCCAATGCCCTTGGGACTCGGTGCTTATTGATTTAGGCACACGCCTCCTGTGATCATAACTTGGTCCTCCTTCCCACTTCTGCTCTGTTTTGGAAATGTACTAACAAGGTACATGGAAGCAGGTCAGAGGTGTGTGGCCTTCGGTTGTCAAGGAAGGTGTTTAAGTTGCGGAAGGAGAGTCTGGAATGTGTGGAACAATAGGAGGGAGCATTAAACTCAAAAGGAAGCAGGCCCAGTGGATCTGCGGACATGGCCGGCTCCAGCTGGGTAAAGCAGGCAGCAGGTGATGTGGGCAACAGAACCCTGTAGACATCTGGAGAATGGGGGATAAAAAGCAAAACAAAACTTTCAAAAATAAGTGTTAAAGTTTGCTTTGTCCTGTGGACTGAATTTGCTCATCAGAACTTGAAGCCCTTATTTCTTTTGACCATGTAAGCCTGTCAGGTGATTCAGGAGAAAAGTCCATGCGCTTCCCTGTCTACCAGAGTATGTTAGGTCTGTTAGATGATTAGGCAGAATAATACACTTCAAGGATGGAGTGCTTCTTAGGTAGTCACTTTGTATTTATATTAAAATGTGCAAGTTTAGGACTTGGAATGTACATCCGTCTGTCCGGACTGAAGCTAAAGCGTACCGTTTGCTTTTGTGTTATATTCTCCTCTCATTACTGATTGCCCAAACGCTAAAGCACGTTACCAGGCATGCCTGTACTTTACTGTCTTACTAAGTTTTTCTAGAAATCAGTGACAGGGTGTTTAGATAGGGTGAACATAAAAATTTATAGTTTATTCCTGGGGCGCCTGGGTGGCTCAGTTGAGTGTCTGATTCTTGATTTCAGCTCAGATCATGTTGTGGGATCAAGCCACTCCCATGCTGGACTCTGGGCTGAAGCCTGCTTAAGGTTCTCTCCCTCTCTCTCTCTCTCTGCCCCTCCCCTGCTCACGTTCTCCTTCTCTCTCTCTCTCTCTCTCTCTCTCTCTCTCTCCCTCTCCCTCTCCCTCTCTCCCTCCCTCCCTCCCTCCCTCAAATAAGTTAACATTTGAGGAAAAAATGCCTCGCCAGAGAAAGTCCTTGAAGTATCCTAGTTTTGAGGAGTTCCCTAACGCCCGAACCCCTCTGCAACACGTCTTCAGAGTCACTGCCCTGCTTATTCCCGAGAACCTGGTAACTAACTCTGAACCCATTAAATGCGGGCACGGCGGTTTGGGCCAGTTCCGTTGTTTTAGATGTCCTCTGTTTATGAAGCGGGGATCCGACGCCCTCCATCTGCCTTGTGGTGTCCTGGTCGAGTCCCTGGATGACACGGAGACACCGTGCCACGCCCCCTCCCTCACGGAGCTCCTCAGGAGGGTCAGGGCCGTGGACACGTCTCCTGCCCGGGCTCCCGTCCGAGCGCGCCACGACATCCCACGCCACGCGCTCTAGGTGAGCTCCTTCGGACCCTTGTCGTTCGGCCCTCCCGGCAGCATCAGGCCGCCGGGGGCGCCCCCGTCCCTCACCCCGGCCTTCTCCCTCCCCCGCGGGCGGGCGCGGGTGTGACTTCAGCGCAGCTGCCCAGCGTCACAGAGAGTCACGTGAGGGGTTTTGTTTCTTTTGTTGAGTTTAGCACATCTTAAGGTTAACATTTTTAACCCAGCTCTCATTTCCCACAACGGGCAAGTGTTAGTATTCGGACTTGCTAAGAGACACCACCGGACGCAGCGGCGCGCGCTCGGACTGACCCGTCGGGCCGCTGGAACGCCTGGAGGCACCTGAGCCGACGCCCGGTGCCCGGCCACAGCGCAGCCCGGTGGGAGACGGCGGCCTCCTTCCTTGCGGGAGGACCACCGGCTTTAGTCGCTCCCGGACCTCCCCCCGCAGCCCCCAGGCGTCCAGGCGGGTAACCAGCTAACCGCCCCTCGGCCCAGCCCGTTCCCGTGCGTTTTGGTGAAGTCCGGCTGAAGACTGCGATAGTCATGCGCAAGACGCGGGCCTTTGGTTTCCGCCAGCTCTCGAAAGCCACGTTCGAGTGACGGAGCTCCCCCCGCCCCCGCCCCCCCCCCCCCCCCCCCCCCCCGAAACAAAAAGCGTGGAAACGGGCCCTTATTCGTGGACTAAACTGGGAGCCCCGGACCGGAAGGGAAATCACGCCTCCGATGCTTGCCGTCAGTTTTCCAGACTGGATTTTCCGCCTTTCACCGAGCTTTTCCTCCCCCTAGATCCCCTCCCCGGTCCTTCCAGGTTGGTGGAGAGAGCGCCCCCAGGGACACGCTTCGTAGTACGCGTATCCTGACAGAAGTACGGTAGTCCCCTCGGGTCCCCGCGGCCTCACCTGGGCCGTAGTCTAGCTTCTCGTCCTGTTTCCCAGTTAGCACTGCTGGAGGACACACGGGCCGGGCCAGAAGGTCTGGAACTCTCAGCTTCACAGCCCCTGGCTTGCATAAGCACGCATCGTTGGCCATCAGGCTGACCATTTCCTCTTCTCAGATGCTGTACTCCCTCTGCTGGTCTTGAGACCGCGCGGCTCTGCCATCACGAGGACACCGTCCCTTCCCCAGGCCTTGGACTGTGTATGTCGTGGAGAGAAACAAGAGAACCCTTTCTGGCTGCGGGAAAATGATCGCAGTTCTCAGGCAGGCCTGGCAACGAGGTCCCTTCTGGCGCTGCTCCCCTCACATCCTGCCCCTACACTACTTACTACAAGACATTTTCACTCTTTGGGGCGCCCCCACACCCAGCATTTCTCTGTTTGATTTTTGTCCCTTACACTTGATTTCTGTCCCTGCCAGCCCCTGCCCTCAGCCCGGCCTTCACCCCATCCCCCACCCCCCTGTACTCACGGCAGGAGCCATTTTTTATAGCACACATAACCTTTAAACCAAAAAAAAAAGTACATTGCTTATAACAAAATGAATCTCTTTTCTGCTTTTATTTTGAAAAGTCCTCCTTGTTGTTTAATGTGGAGGATAGTCGTGCTGAAAGCCTGTTCCAAGTAGGCATTTGTGCATCCCAGAGGAACTTTTGATTTATTTCCTTAACTCTGCCCTCCTTTCTCTGTGGTTCAGAAACCTTTAATGGTCTGTGAAGCCATGAGACTTCAGTGCAAAACAGAAGTCGTTTTAAGAACCCTTCTACTACATAAAAGGCCTGCCAGTTTCCACATGCTGGGTTTTTGACTCCCTGACAGGCTGACCTCTCACAAATTTTGGTTGTACAGCAGGGCATCCAGGGTTGGGGCCTTGATAATGGTTTTGTGAAATATTTTTTCTCCTCTCCCTCTCTTTGAAAAGTTGTAATGAAAATTCCGGGCTCTTGGCCAGCCCGTGGGATGTGATACAGTAGAAATGTTTCTGGTGCCCTTTGTTACTGTTCGGCTTTGATTAGGTTTATTTCCCGTAAGCTTAATTTTGCTCCCCGCCCCGTCCCCTGTTTTATGGCTAAGGAGGTTAACTGAGCCAAGGTTATGTATTTTATGACGCAAGCTGCCGCAGCCTTACGAAGTCACGGCGCTGGGCTTTTGTGGCAGAAAGACGGGGGGAAGCCACTACCCTCACATCCTCGTGTTTCTTCTCACCAAGGCTGCCTTCTCCCGGTCGTGCCTGCTTCCGTGGGAAGAGTGTGAGCAGCGTGCAGGCCGCGTGGCTCGCCCTGCGTCTTCCAGCCGGGGTGTTCCAAGAAACCACCGGGCACCTCGTCTTGAGATTTTGTTAAGTTAGAAATCGTGGTAGACCTCTCTCCGGGGTTGCTGCCGGGTGGAGGGAGGAGGTGGAGGGCCCTCCGGAGCAGCAGTCAACAAACGGTGACACTCCTTTGATCTTTCTGGTGGTTCTCCATTTCAAAAGAAAGAAGTGGCTGCAGCTTAAGAAAGTTTTTTTTTAATACTGCTTTGACTTTGTATTTATAGCTCTTTTCATCCTTGCAAATGAGAGCACTCTACAGACATGATTTCATCAGTTCTGATAGCCTGGGAGGGTGCGGCGCTCTTGCACAAGCTCGGGAAGGAGATTGAGGCCCGGTGACAAGCAAGGGGCCCTCCGTCAAGGGCACCATCTAGGTCGGGAGAGGGGGTGGGCCGGGAGCAGAGCCTCCGTGGGGTAAGTGCTAGGGTTTGGGGCCGAGCTCGCTTTTTATAGGAGGAAGATGAGACGTTGCCATCACCGACACCGTGTTCACAGTGGGCCCCCTTGGCCAGTTCGCGGTGGTGAAGTACAAGTACGGGTAGCTCGTTCGTGTCCAGGAGCTGTTGACAGGTGGACCCTGCGAAGCTACCAGGGGGGCGCTGAGCTTGCGGATTCAGTTTCGAATTTGGGCGTGGACAGTAGACCCGACGTTGAATTCAGATCTAGAAGCTGTGGTTCAAGTTTGTGCCCCACACGATCCGCGCCCCCACCCCCCCGGTCTCCCGTTGAGGGGTTGTGATGTGGGGAGGTGTCGTGTCCCTGAGAACGGGCGTGAGGGGGGGCCGAGGGTCACTCAGACGCTGTCCGCCTTCTGAAGAATCGTTCCGGCTCTCAGCCTGAGGCCTTTGCTCACTGAGTCGCTAAGGGAGTAGCCGTCCTTCGGGCCCGCGGAGAAGAGGGGTCGTTGTCCCCGGTGCCTTGTTGGAGCAGAAGTGCTTCAGTGATGCTTTGAGCCCCCTTCCCTGATTCGTGTCCACATTTCCCTTGGGCCCTCGCCGCCTGCCTGTGGCCACACCGCAGCCGTAAAGCAGCGGTGCCCCTCACCCCGCTCCAGCCGCGCTCTGGTGCAGGCTTTCGTGTGAGGGCCGTGGGGTTTTTTTCTCTCCCTGTTTAGAAACACAGATGTCTTACATCTCCACAAAAGAATTTGGGAAATAAGCCTATTTACAGGAAGATCCGCGTGAGTTTGACATGGTTTCCTCAAAGCACCTTGTTCACGGTCCTTAGCAAGTGCACTGCTCTTCTAAGTCGGGCCCCCCTCCACCTTTTTCTCCCTCCAGCCTCGAGTGTCCTCGGATGCCTGCACAGCTGAGCAGGAAATAAGGTTCCTTTTTTCCCTAAACTAATCGTGCAAACAAGGCCAAAGAGGAAATTGCTCATTCTTTGGTATTATTAAGTTTATTTTTAGTTTCCTAGTACTTGATTTATCTTGGGGGAAGGAGAGGGATAAAATGCAGTGTCTCATGAAGGGAAATACCGGACACGTATCTGAAGGTTTCTTACTAAGTGAACAAACTTTCCATGTTGGATGCTTTCTGACTGGCCCTTAAAGTGTATTTTTTTCTTTTTAATTTTATTTATGTGTTTAGCCAGCTACTCGGCAGACATTTGAGTTCCTGTGTGGAACCATGACTTTTTAGGTAGATGCCGAGGATATAAAAAAGAGGAGGACATTTTCCTCTACCCTTAAGACGCACGGAGTCCGCTAGGACAAACCAGCGTGACTCTGGGCGGCGACTGCTGCACGCAGACGCGCTGCTGCCCTTGTGGTAGGTTCTAGAATTCACAGAGCAGCTCCCCGTGTCTTACCCTCTCTCTTCTTCGGCACCATCACCGGAGCAGTTAGGTGACTACGGCTGAGAGCTGGGACCCAGACCTCTGATTTGTCACCTCGTCCTGCCCGTACGCACCGATGTGAGAGCTCGTGACTGGTGGGCTTGTCAGCTCTCCGGCGGCACCTCCTTCCTTCCTCCCGGAGATTGCTCGGGACGTGTGCGAATTCCTGTTCTGCCCTCCCTGTCCTCCGACGGGTTACCCGATGGCTCTAGTTTAGTCTTCTCATCTATAAAATGGGGATAATAGGACCTATGTCCTGGGACATTTGTGAGGGTTAATTGAGCACAGGCACACCTTGTTTTATCATGCTCCGCAGATACTGTGGTTTTTTGGGGTTTTGTTTTTTTGGTTTTTGTTTTTGTTTTGTTTTTGTCTTTACAAATTGAAGGTTTAAGACTCTAGTGCAGGAAGTCACTGCAGATGTGGCGGAAACAGCAAAAGAACCAGAAGTAGAGGTGGGGCCTCAAGATGGGACTGAATGGCTGCCATCTCAGGATAAACCTTTAATTTCTTAATTTTTTTTTTTTTTTAGATTTATTTATTTATTTTTTTTTTTTTCAACGTTTTTTATTTATTTTTGGGACAGAGAGAGACACAGCATGAGCGGGGGAGGGGCAGAGAGAGAGGGAGACACAGAATCGGAAACAGGCTCCAGGCTCCGAGCCATCAGCCCAGAGCCTGACGCGGGGCTCGAACTCACGGACTCACGGACCGCAAGATCGTGACCTGGCTGAAGTCGGACGCTTAACCGACTGCGCCACCCAGGCGCCCCTAGATTTATTTATTTTTGATAGAGACAGAGAACAAGTAGGGGAGGGGCAGAGAGAGAAGGAGACCCAGAATCCGAAGCAGGCTCCGGGCTCCGAGCCGTCAGCACAGAGCCCGACGCGGGGCTCGAACTCACAACCCCGAGATCATGACCTGAGCTGAAGTCGGACGCTTAACCGACTGAGCCACCCAGGCGCCCCTAAACCTTTAATTTCTAATGGACGAGCAAAATAAGTGGTTTCTTGAGCTAGAATCTGTTCTTGGTGAAGATGCTGTGAAGATTGTTGAAATGACAACGAAGGATTTAGAATATGACACAGACTCAGTTGATAAAGCCGCAGCAGGGTTTGAGAGGATTAACTCCAATTTTGAAAGAAGTTCTACTGTGGGTAAAACGCTAGCAAACAGCACTGTGTGCTACAGAGAAATTGTTCGCGAAAGGAAGGGTCTGTCAACATGGCAGACTGCACTGTTGTCTTGTTGTAAGAAATCACCGCAACCACCCCCCAATCGGTCGGCAGCCGTTACGTCGGGGCAAGACCCTCCACCAGCGGAAAGATTACAACTCGCTGAAAGCTCGGATGATGGGTAGTGCTTTTTAGCAATGAAGTATTTTTAATTAAGGTGTAGACATTATTGTGTTAGACAAAATGCTATTGCACACTTCATAGGCTACGGTATAGTGTAAACATAACTTCATATGCACTGGGAAACCGAGAAGAAATCCATTTGACCGGTCATTTGACTTGCTTTATTGCGATACTTGCTTTATTGTGATGGTCTGGAGCTGAACCCACGTTATCTCTGTGGTATGCCTGCCCTTTGATGGTCAAAATGGTCTTATGTGATGTTGTGAAACCCCAGCTATTTTGAGAAATCGAAAAGCCAAAAATCTTACACAAAATTTCACAGTTTGGAATTCTATATGGCATGTTTGGCTCACTTACAATCCACATTTCTGTTATGCTCTTCAAATGATACTGGGGAAACCCCACAGAACCGTGTCGTGTGCCCAAGATGAATCGCGGGGATTCATGTTGGGTTTTGGCTCTGCCCTGTCTGTGAAGTTAGAGTGCTGGGAGTAGAGGTTGAAATTTGCAATTCTAGAGTGGTGACAAATGTAGGTGATTTGGTCTTCCCAGAGTATTAGTCCCTGTCCCTCCATCTTGCTGTCTTCAAGCTCTCAATTAGGATTTCTAGTAGAGAAACCGCGGGCCTTCCACGGACTGGGCTGCAGAGATCACTGCTGTGTTGTCAGCAGGTGGACGCGTGGGGTGGTCCGTCTTCAGGGTGGAGGACTGGGCCTTGAGCTCCTGTTGGCTGAGGCTTCTAATAGCCCTCCAAATTTACACACAGAGCAAATGAAGGGAATTTTAAAAGATACTTGTAAATTTTCATATATTTTCTGGAGGTACTTTAAACTCTAGTTTATATAGTTTTCATTCGTACCAGGATACTAGTAAACCCATAAGTAATTGAAAGCCGCTGAAGTTTAATTGATTAAATTGTCTTTGGTTTACTTAGTTGCCCAGTTCTAGATACATCAGAGTTGAGGGTTGTTGTTTTCTGTGACCTGTGCCACTCAAGTGGTGTTAATAACAGAAGTAATGCCTTGTTTGTGCTTAGGTCCCTTTGTGGAGAACGACCCGATATGCTAATAATACAGAACATTCTGTATTATTATTAAAGCATGTTGACCTGTTAAGGCCCCAAAGCCAACCCCATTTCATAAGTAGAGTTAAATGAGATGAAGAAGGGGAAGTGTTCACCCAGAGCAATTTAGCAGATTTTTAGAGTGAGTCACCACGAGAAAAGAGGCCCCCCAAGCCAGTGCTTGCTGTTTTCATGCTACAGTTCCAAGTGGAAGAGCCCAAAGTTAGACTCTGTGGCTCAGGCCTCACCCAATAGGACCCTGCATCTTCCTTGGCATGTCTTTCCTTTAGTGGGGATAGAGGTAAGAACTGTTACATTTGCGTCCTTCCAGAACAGCTTAAGACTAAAAAAACTCAAATGTCTATGGGGTGCCTGGGTGGCTCAGTCGGTTGAGTGTCCGACTTTGGCTCAGGTCACGATCTCGCAGTTCGTGGGTTCGAGCTCCGTGTCGGGCTCTGTGCTGACACCTCGGAGCCTGGAACCTGCTTCGGATTCTGTGTCTCCTTCTCTCTCTGTTCCTTCCCTGCTCACGCTCTGTCTCTCTCTCTACCTCAAAAATAAAGATTAAAAAAAATTTTTTTAAAAACTCCAATGTCTGGAAAAGTAAGATACAGAGTGAGGCAAAGTGTAAGATAATATCTGGCCAAGCAGTATTGTCTTGGGTGAGTGAGTGTCTGGTCACTTAGGAGCCTGCCTGTCCCTGGGCCTTCTTAGGATCTGACCACATACTCCTTCTCGTGCTTCGTGATGAACCTCCATTACCTCTTTTAGTGCACATCTTCTTTGGGTCGTACAAACTGTATTCCTGACCGTGCTCTGGGTAGTTTAGAATTCTTACATTATTTCTGTGAACTACAGACCCTTGAAAGTGATCGCTGAGACGGCACATGGTGCTCACCGCAGCGGTGTCTTTCTGTGTAGGTCACTCGCATCGTTTGGAGTGCTGCTTCACGAGTGGCTGAAACTTGCATCACAAGTGTCCCTCCAGATCGCCCAGTCGATGGAAGTGTTTTCACCACAGTCTCGCAGCAGATGTTTACTCTCTGCACACTGGCTTCACAGATGCGTGTAGATGCTCCCCTTGTAGATGGACTCCACCGCTAGTGTGAATCGTGACTGCTTTGTGGCCGTAATTAAAGCTACTAAAAGGAAGGATGGGGGTGATATGGACTGTGTTCAAAGCAGGTGTTCAGTTTTGACAGAGAAGAGCCAATGTTTTATCTTTGCTGAATTTTTGGAAAGCTAGAAATGAAAGGTGAGACCCAGGAGAGAGGGGAGAGGGTGTCCCCCAGGCTTGTTACAGATACTCAGTATCCAGGTGGGTAAACATATGAGACTAAAAAGATAAAGGATTTGGCTAGAGTAGACTTTTTTGATTTTTCAATTGGATGATACTTTGCTGATTGCTATTTTTTTTCCAAGGCCCTCTGCAAGATTTTTTTTTTTTTTCCTTAAATCTCAAAAAGAATGAGGAATTGTAATCTTCGGAGCATAAAAAATTTTTTTAGTTTATTTTTTTAAAAATGTTTGTTTTTGAGAGAGCGCAAGCAGGAGAGGGGCAGAGAGAGGAGGACAAAGGATCAGAAGTGGGCTCTGCGCTGATAGCAGGGAGCCTGATGGGGGCTTGAACTCAGGAACTGTGAGGTCATGACCTGAACCAAAGTCGGACGCTTAACCAACTGGGCCACCCAGGCGCTCGCAGGTTGTTTCTTAAAAGATAAGTCGGGGCGTCTGGGTGGCTCAGTCAGTTAGGCGTCCGACTTCGGCTCAGGTCACGATCTCGCGGTCCGTGAGTTCGAGCCCCGTGTCGGGCTCTGGGCTGATGGCTCAGAGCCTGGAGCCTGCTTCCGATTCTGTGTCTCCCTCTCTCTCTGCCCCTTCCCCGTTCATGCTCTGTCTCTCTCTGTCTCAAAAATAAATAAAACGTTAAAAAAGAAAAAAAAAATTTACAAAAAAAAAAAGATAAGTCAAGTTGGTGTTAGATTGTTACACTCATTCATTTTGCGGATATTTATTGACAGTCTACGTAATGCCGAACATTGTGTTAGATGCTAGAAGTGTATCATTCCACAAGAGATAGATTCCCTGGTTCATGGAAATTTTAAATCTATTAAGTAGACAGATTAAGTGAATAATCTCTTAAGTATGTAGTTATAAATCCTGAAAAGTGCTATAAGGGAAAAGTACCGGATATATAACAGAGGGACCCAACTTCAATAAAGGAATGTCTGAAGATGTTTCATTTCAATTATGACCCCAGACATGAGAAGAGAAGGATGGAATCAGAAGAACACCCAGGCCAGGGCACCAGGCTGTATAGAGGCCTTGGAATAGGATGACCTTGGAATTCGGGTGCGACTAAAAGAAAATAAGTATATGGAGGTGTGTTGAGCGGGACGAGGTAGAGGTGATGGGAACGGGTTAGATCGTGGTGACCTTGCAGGCTTCAGCGGTAGTGACAGCATCTACGGAGGGCCTCTGCTGTGTCAGGCACTGTTCTGGGTGCTTTACGTGCATTGATCAATCGGCCTCATAGATAAGAGGCTGCGTGCCTTGCCCAACTTTATGAAGTAGTACGGCCAAGATTTGATCTCAGTTTGGTTTCAGGATCCATAATCTTAAACACCGTGTTACATTTTTATGTGGAGAAAAAGGATAAGGCGTTAAAGAATTTTCAAACAGGATAAGTAATAAGTAATATCAGATTTGTTTTGTGTTTTATAAATACATAAATATATATTATATGTGTGTGTGTGTGTGTGTGTGTGTATATATATATATATATATATATATATGCATGTACCTATGTATACGTGTATGTATATATATGATGCAGTGTGGAAGATGGGGTGAAACAGGTCATGAGTGGAAGTGGCGAGACCAGGCAGCACCCTTGGCTCCTGTGGGCGTGTCTGCCCCCTCTGGCTCCACAAATGTAAGTATATCCACAGAGCCAGCCACCGGGAGAAATCTTCCAGTGCACGAATGGGACGGCGAGGGAGTTTCTGAAATGGCTGTGAGTGAGCGAAGAGCAAGACAGTGTGACCTGGCATACCCAGCAGACGTTCGGGGGTGAGGGTTTTGCCTGGTCTCCCGTGCACGTCCTTCGTTTTCCGGGTTTTCCAGAAACATACGAGTAGGTTGACTTGACATAATTTTGTATCACTTGAGCCTGCTTGTTCTGTAGATTAATTTGGAAACTGCTGACATCTGTAGAATAGTCATTTTTGGCCTCCTCTAGAAGCACAGCTCTGCTTCTTTGAAACTCATTTGGATGATTTTGAAGACCACCCTGGGGGAGGTGCCTCACGTCCCCCCATCTCAGAAGTACGTGGCTTCTAAGGAGTTGTCGTTTTACAAGGGCCCGCTTTCTTTAAGAAATTACAGCATCCAGAGAAACAGTGATCCTGACGCTGGGCGGCTAAGGGAAGGGAGGGTCTCCCACCCGAGGCCTTTCTTGGATGTGTAGGGCTTGGACACTGGTCGATGCCAGGCACCAGGATGGGAGGCCCGCGGTGGCTTGCCGGCGGGCTCGGTGGGCTCCGCTGGGCCAGCAGCCGGTGATGGGGAAGAGTGAGGGCAGGGAAAAGAGAAACTGCGAGCGGCACAGAAAAAGTTAAGCAGGGGCTGAGTAACCCCCTTCCCCTGCGGGCTCACCAACAGGAAGTACTTGGTAGAGGTGAGAAACCTTTTGTTAAACGGCAGAATTCAGAATGCTTGACAGTCTTCTGGTTTTTTGTTGTTGTTTTAGTAAATGTTGAGAAATATAAAAGAATCCTTATAAAATGCGTGTTTGGTATAAAAGTAACGTAACGAATTCCTGTGTACTGCCACGAAGTTCGAGATTGCGTGGAGCCTTCCCTCCTGGGTCTGGTTCCCTGTCCTCGCCCCTTAGAGATAACTGCTATCTATCCTGAATATTGGTATAATCCCCTTCCTTTTCTTCATGGTTTTGCCTCAAATATTTGTATCCTTCCACAACATATTGTTTACGTTTGCATGTTTTTGAACTTCACGTAAATGGAATCATGGAGAAAGAATACGTTTCTGCACCTAGTTCTTTTCACTCACCTTTATCCTGAGCTTTAACTGCCATGTGTAGTTCTGCACAATTTCACAGCCTTGTGCGGACATAATACATTTTGCTTCTGTTTTCTGCTGTTGACAGACATTTCAGTTTGTTCCAGTTTTTATTGGTTTTTTTTTTGTTTCTGTTTCACTATCGCACACAGTTCTGTGACTGTGCATGTTGTAAAGGTCATTCCTTAAGGGTATACCTAGGAATACAATGTTTGCATTATAGGTATGCATATCTTCTATTTTACTAAATAAAGGCAGTTATTTCCAGATGTATATAAGAGTTCCAGTAATTTCATGTCCTTGCCAACATTTGATAGAGTCAGACATTAAAATGTTTGCCAGTATTGTGAATTTTGAAGTATCTCAGAGAAGTTTTAGTTTGTATTTCTCTGATTATTATGGATGTTGAACACGTTGTAATGCATTTATTGGCTATTGGTTTCTTCTTCTGTGAAGGATTTATGTAAAGCTTTTGCTCATTTTTCAGTTGAATTGTCTTTTCTTTTTGATTTGTAAAAATTCTAGATGATCCTTATTTTAAATAATATATGTTGCAAATACTCGTGGCTTACCTTTTGTGTTCTTTTTTTTTCTTAAATTTATTTTTGAGAGAGAAAGGGAGAGAGACAGGATGCAAGTGGGGGAGGGGCAGAGAGAGATGGAGACACAGAATCCGAAACAGGTTCCAGGCTCTGAGCTGTCCACACAGAGCCCAACGCAGGAGGGCTCGAACTCACGAACTGTGAGATTATGACCTGAGCCAAAGTCGAATGCTTTACCAACTAAGCCACCCCAGGTGCCCCTACCTTTCATGTTCTTTATGGTAGAATTAGTATTTTCTTAATTTTAGTGTAGTTGAATTTATTTGTCTTTATGATTTGAGTTTGTGTTGTTTAAGGCGTGTTTCTTCATGGTTGTAAAAGCAGTCCCCTGTATTTGTTTTAATTTTAAGAGTTTTATAATTTTGGAGCGCCTGGGTGGCTCAGTCGGTTGAGCGTCCGACTTCAGCTCAGGTCATGATCTCACAGTCCGTGACTACAGCTCAGAGCCCGGAGCCTGCTTCGGATTCTGTGTCTCCCTCCCTCTCTGCCCCTCCCCCGCTCACGTTCTGTCTCTCTTTCTCTCAAAAATATATCAACATTAAAAAAAAAAAAAAAAGTTTTATAACTTTGCAAAGTGCCTGGGTGGCTCAGTAGGTTAAGCATCTGACTCTTGATTTGGGCTCAGGTCGTGATCTCACGGTTCACGAGTTCAGGCCCCAAGTCGGGCTCGCACTGCCAGTGCAAATCCTGTTTGGGATTCTCCCTCTCTCTCTCTCCCCTCTCTCTGCTTCTCTCTCTCTCTCAAAATAAGTAACCTTAAAAAAAAGTTTTATAATTTTGCTTTTCATATTTAAGTCTTTAATCACCTGGAATTGGTTTATTGTGTGTGATGTGAGGTAGAGGACCGGTTTTATTTTTGTGTGTGTATAACCAGGCGTCCCAATACCATCTTTTGAGAAATCCAGCCTTTTTTCCACTAATTTGTATTGCCAGGTATGTCAAAAATGAAATTTCCAGAAATGCGCGAATCCACTTCTGGGTTCCGTTTTGTTCCACTGGTCTGTCTGCTCCTGTATCAGTACCTTCCTGTCTAGCTTTTGAATAATTGTTGATATTTGGTGTGGCACTTCCCCACCTAGTCCTTCTTTTTCAAGAATATTTTGATTATTGGCCCTTTGCTCTTCTGTAATGTTTTTAGAAGCAGCCTGTCTTGCTCCACAAACTAACCACTTGGGATTTTAAATGAAATTGCATTAAATTGCATCTGTAGATCCTTTGAGTTCTGGGCTTTCCTTATTCCTCCCTTGCCTACTTGGACAGTCTCTCCAAGCACATTATGAAACACTTCTCCACACTGTTTCCTGCATGCCAAGTTGCAGCCTTCCCTTGAGAGAATATAGAATAGATTTCAAAACCTTTGTCTTCTGTGTTATGTCTTTGAGGTAAACTTTGCTTGAAAATCCAACCATAAGAATTTGGGGCCGCTGTTCAATTTGCTGCCTCCAGAAAGGAAACTCGGGCTCTTTGGGATTTTGCCTTGGCTATGTTTCAGAGCCTAGTTCTGTGGAGTGGGAAGGCTTGCTTGTGTGCCTTAAATGTCTATGGGACAGTGCTGCACGAGCTAATAGGAGCTCATGAATGCTCTTACTATTAGTGATGCCCAAATGCGGGAAGTGTATCTTGGCTTGGAATGAGAGAGGTTCCTGGGAAGTTTTCTTGGCTCTGTTTTCTCCTTAAGATTTATGTAGGACGCAACAGTAATTCTTTTGTTGTTGTTGTTGTTGTTGTTGTTGTCTTTCTGACTCCAGGGTAATTTTTAAGGAGAGATTTGTTAACCACAGTATTGCAAGTTTTCTTGAATACACTGGTGTTTTGACCAAATGGGACAGAAGTGCACATTAAATTCATAAAAATTCTTTTCCTTACCTTCTTGGAAGCTTGGAAACTCATTCTCCTTCGCATTTCTTTTGAGTCCTCTAGGCCAGTGTGTGTGTGTGTGTGTGTGTGTGTGTGTGTGTGTGTGTGTGTGTGTTTTAGGGGGAGAAGGGATAGAAGTCTTCCTTCAGGAGATAAAGCTCACCAAGCAGCTGATCAGGCCTTTGTAGGCCTTGAATTTGCTTTGTATTGTGGTGTTTTGTTTTGACACCAGGAACTAGAAGTACAACATTATCTGATCTTCTTAAGGGCCCTTTTGGCACCCAGGGAATTCCTGGATTTCCTGTGTGAATTAACATAAAGCAGGATTTAAAACTCTGCTGTAGCCTACCCCACTACTTATTCAGTCTTCTTTAGGAATTGGACCAGCTCTTCCTTGGATCATTTGCAACTCATCAGGGCCTGTGCTTTACTCAAGACTTTCTGAGTAGACCTGACCCTCTGTCCAGACAAAGGGCAAGGAGGCGGGAGGCAGCCTGAGACTCTGGAAGGAGGGGCTCTGCGGCATCATTAAAGACATTAATAGTCAGCTCAGTCATTATGCTGTGACAGGTGTTGGTATTCTTTATTCAACTGTTAATTTATGTGTGCAATCCATTTTGATTTTAGACCGTGAACATGTTAAATTTTAAAATGCAGTTAGAATACTTCAGAAGCTAGGTTTTCCCCCTGTGCTTCTTCTAAAGAACAGCATTGGACCAAGGAATTCTGGGAATAGAAGATGGGAGGACCTGAGACCCCAGTGGCTGGCAGAAAGAGCCCTGCAGGACTGCTCTTGGGCAGGCAGGCCCCAGAGGAGAATGTGGGCAGGAGGGACTCTCTCTAGTCAGAGACACTTTGGGTTCACTTCTGGATTGTTGTTGAAGTGATTGTGGTCATTTTGTCCGTGGAGAAACACACCCATGACCGGCAGGCACGGTGATGGCCAGGCGTTCACCTCTGTTTCGCAGGGGCACTGATCACATCCGCTTCTCGGTTCTGCGCACAAGAGTGAGACATTGTTTAGCTGGGACTTCTGAGAATTTAAGTCATGGGACTAAATAACACGTAGCCTGACTTCTTTATTGGCAGTCTGGAATTACCTTCCGGAACAACTGAGTAAAAGCATACAGAGCTGTGCTGTCTCCTATAGCTAGAGGGAGCGAGGGAAATACCTTCAAAGCCTTTGGTTGTGGCATCAGAGCCTTTGATCCAGATCATATGTGACAAGAATTTTTAAGTGCTACTCATCAAGCCAATTTTCCTCTTATCTGGGGTTAGTGTTCAACCCCTTATCTCTGCTCTTGCCTTAAGCAGCTAACACTTGCCTCTTTATTTGCTGCCCTATGTGAGTAACTGTTGAAATGATTGCTTGAGTTCCCAGGGGAGAATCCCTACTCTCCTTATTAACACTGTGTGGGGGTGTGGGTGCTCTTAGTAGCCCAGGGCTTCCAGAGCGGCACATTACAGCACCATCCCTGTAGGGAGAACACTGCCACGACAGTGTGTCTTGAGGGGACAACTCTGCTATCTGTGTCCACTCGGAACTCAGGGGTAGAGCGAACTTTACAAACGTCCTGGTTCACCCCATCCCCTGACTACACGGTAGAAAGACAAGCACACAGTGGACTAGACTGCAGAGCCCAGGCCCCCCGAGTCACTGGGCCCCAGGATGTTTCGGGGTGATATAGTGAGTTGTACAACATTTTTTCCATTCTCAGTTCAGCATCAGAAATGCAGATTCTCTATAGCTTAAACTCCTGAAGGGTCTTCTGAACTTTCTTTCTGCTTAAAGAGTTTGTGATCTAAGCCAGTAATTTTCAGTCTGGGGTTTGTGACGCTCCAGTATGTTCCACATTATCATAAGAGAATATTTTTAAAGTTCAGTAATAGAGTTCATTGTAATTAGGTATAATTTTTAACATAAGTATATGTCCTTTGATGTGTTTTAAGAGTGGATTTATGGTGTCACGAACTTAAATAATGGGATGTTGCAAGTCCCCCAAGCTCGACCTTTCCAGTCTGTCCATCGAAACTAATTCTATATTGAAGTGTCCAAGGTAGCCAGCTAAAGATTAGCAGGTACGTTATCTTGGTTTTGTTTTCATTCCTGCTGAAAGGCTTAATGATACTATCTGTTCTCATTCTCTTGCTCATTATCTAAGAGTGGAGAGCTGGGGCTAGGCAGAGAGAAGACTTTATAAGTTGCCTCAATGAGGCAGTTAGGGAACCTAGGTCTCTGCTGTCCTGATGGTTCTGTTTGGGGATTTCAGGGAGAATGCTGACCTCTTTGATCTGTGCTGTCTTCATCCTGTGAACTGGCCCCAAACGCCATTGTCATTCACGATGCCTCACATTCCCATGTTCTCTGGCCTTGTTACGTGCCAGTAGTTTCGGGAGACATGATAGAGGAAGGAGAGAAAGTCAGTTACGGAGACTATTCTTGGAGAGATTTTTTTTCTTTTATTCAATTAATTAAAATGGTTCGTTAAGTTGAACTTAGCTTTGAGCTTCTAGTCCTTTTCCTAAATGGAAGCAGAATAAAAATAATGCGGTCACTTGTTGAGAACATGTGCCAAGCCCCTATTTAGCTCTTTGATCCTACCCACCACTCTGCCGAGGAGAGGGCTGCCAGAGAACCACCCCGGTTAGCACAGGAGGGGATAGGGTCTCGGGGAGGCTAGTCAGCCTTCCCTCCGACACGTAGCTGGCGGAGGTCTGGAAAGAACTCCGTACGGGAATAGGGATGCAGGCGGAAAAGCCTTATGTGTTGCGTTGCTAGACTGCAGAGGTAGATTCCGGCTCATTGTAGTGTTTCGGTTTGCGGTGAACACAGGTTCATGGGTACAGATGAGAGGCAGCTGTTTGTAGCAGAAGATGTTCGTGGCTGACCTGGGACGTGTGGGTCTCGTTTGGCCACCCAGCCGAGGTTTCTGGCCTTACCAGGGCTTGACCGTGTGCTTGCGACTCCGGGGAGGTGGACGTAGCCGACGCAGAAATACGGCCGGTTCATCTCCGAGGCCCGCGTGAGCATTTGAGCCGTTTCAGATCCTTGTTTCTTCTTAAATACGATTGTACTCTTTTCACTCAGTTCAGCTCAATGCTGCTTTTTATGTCAGAGTTTTAAAATACTTCAGGCATTTGCTACTTCCAGAAATACTGAGTTTGTTTGCATTCTCCTGATTAGGACTTTGTGCTTTCTTTGTGCCTGGGGTGCGGTTACCCTCCAGTCCGCGAAAGGGGCCGTGCCGGGGCCACCCTGCGGGCTGCGGGCCGTTCAGTGTCGCACACCGAATGGTCATAAACACCGGCATTTGCGGACCTGCCGCAGTCTGCCAGCCCCTGTACCGAGTGTGTCCCGCGTATCGGCTCTTCTTAATGTCACGGTCCAGTGGGCGGGGTGCTGTTGTCTTTCTCTGTCTTCACAGCGAAGAAACAGAGGCCCAGAGGGGTTAGGTAACCTGTCTGAGTGGCACAGCCCGTGGCTGCCTTTCTCATTCTGAGTGCTGTGGTTCCGGGGAGGCGCGCCAGACGAGACGGCTGGACAGTCAGTGTTGAACGTTGCTCACCTCCTCTTTCCTTCCTCAGCGGCCCACCCCCATCACTCGTACGTCCAGACGGACACACGCACACATGTTTACCATCTGACCAAGATTCCAAGCCAAGGCCCGAGATGGAAAGTGAATTTTTTCATTCACGTGGAGGGAGCTGTGAGTGCCACCAGCTTCTGCTGACATTGGGATCCTTGTGGGCAGAGAGTGGACCTGGGATCATCGCAGCCACGGGCGGTGATTTCCCCACTGGTGCTTCAGGCCGCAGCCCGGCCGGCTGACCTTTTTTGGCTTTGTTTTCTTAAAGAGTCGTATCGGGACTTCTAATTTGAAAGCATAATCCCAAAGCCACTCGGCATCTGCCTGCAAATAGCCTGTGTGTGCTGAAGCGCTCCCCTCCTGATACTGAGCGCGGGGCCTGCTTTCACTTCTCCAGGCAGACTTCACTACGGCCACCTTCTTCAGTGCGCTTAACACGGGCCCCAGCCGTTCTCACGTCACAGACCAGGAAACATCCAGCCCTTGAGAAATGGAAGTTGTAATTGTAGTGTCCGAGTGTTCAATTGGCCCAGAGTCGGACACCCTTGTTAATTCAAGTTAAGACTCTGCCCCTGGGACGGCGTCAGGCCAAGGCTTGGGCGGCTCATCACGCAAGTGATCCTGGCCCAGTGGTTCTGAGCGAACATCCGCGTGTACATGAGGCAACACTGGGGGACACTTGTTCTCATTTTACATTTGAACATCCCTCGGGACAGGAAATAATTTTCGTTTTTGAGTTACCCTAACAAATTAAGTGGATTGAGGGACTCTTTTGGGGTTGTTTTTTGTTTTTTACTTTAATGCATGAAGTCCCATAGCAGTACTTAATAATCTTGAGGAGTTTAATCCTCATAGCTAATTTCCTGTCTGCTCACGTTTACAAGTTTGAAAACCTTCACTGAGAGATTAGCAAATTTCTTATCTCTAAAATTGAGAATATATAGTTTTTAGGAACATTGATGACTTTTGATTTGCATATTCTTTGGTCAAGTGTAATTCTGATGCGTGTATGGCTGTGATGCATCTCAGTTCAAATCAGTGAGCATTTGGGGCGCCTGGGTGGCTCAGTTGGTTAAGTATCTGACCCTGGGTTTCAGCTCAGGTCACGATCTCACGGTTCTTGGGTTCGAGCCCCGTGTCGGGCACTGGGCTGACAGCAGGGAACCTGCTTGGGATTCTCTCTCTCTCCTTCTGTCTCTCTCTCCCTCTCCCCCTTCTCCACTCATGCTCTCTCCCTCTCTTTCTTTCTCCCTCTCAGAATAAATAAACGTTTAAAAAAACATTAGCGTTTATTGAGCACCTGTTTCATTCCAAACACTGCTAATTATTGCTGAGGATACAGATTTTAGAGGGACCACATCCCTGTTCACATGCAATTTAGAGTCCAATTGGGAAAAGGAAAAGTGGGGAATCCGGTAATAGACTTAAGTTACTATTATCCCAGATTCAGTGACATACAAGCCATAAAAGGGTCACAGCTAAGTAAGAGACAGATGGTATTCATGGAAAGAGGCTCCCTGTCAGCAAAGATAGTGTGTATGGGTGACATATAGACTGGGTGCCCTAAAAGGTGCCTAGGATTACAGCAGACAGAGCTGATGGAATGAACCAGCAGCGGCGCGGGTAGAGGCGTTCCAGGAGCCTGCCCTGAGCCAGAAGGCGGTGCCCACGGGAAGGCCCCCAGTCCCCCTTCTCCGAGGGTAAATGCAGCACGAGAGGGAGCCTGCAAAGGTCCTGGCAGACGGCAGAGCAGCTTCTTCAGGAGCAGGCCCCTGAGGGACACCTCCTTGGAAGTTCTGCTCTCTGCCCCGACTTGGGCCCGCGCAGTGGGGCTCCTTGGCCACAGGCTCGAGCCCGAAGTCGTCTCACGGAGGAGTCTCGACCTTTGTGTTCTCCTCCACTGCAGACGGGTTTGACTTCTTTCGGGAAGTGAAGCAATAGTGGATACGGGCCGGTGTCTCCAGCTTTTTAAAGCTGTTGAATTAATGAAAAGTTTGTTGACTTTCTCGAGTTGTTTCTGGGGTCTCACGTTTGAGTAATAAGGACGCAGAGCTCGTCCGTCGGCGTCCCTCCCTTCGTGCGCCTTCGTGTCAGAGGTGGCTAATGTTCAAGAGTGGGCTTTCTGACGGCACGTGGAGCCTGCAGAGGAAAATGCTTTCCTAGAGCAGCCAAGAACGCCTTCCCTTCGCGTCTCAGACCGACTTGGGGGTTGGTCTCAGACGTTAACTTGGGGGTGGTCAAGGTACCCTCCTGGAGGAGCTTTGCCTCACCTCTTCCTGCTGTCCCGCACATCGGTCCAGGCGAGAAGAAGGCTAGAAGGGTGGGGTGACTGAGGTCGCTGTGACAATGACATTGGTAGTTTGTCTCCAGAACGGGAGTCGGCAGGATTTTGAGGCAGACGAAAGGCGTGCTGCTCGGACGTCTGCGCCATGCCGCGCGAGAGGGAGTCGGCCCTAGAGGGTCTTTCCTGCCGTGCAGTTTGCTCCGGAGATCTGGACCCGTCCAGCTTTCCCGCGCAGGACGCGGCCAGGCCGACGCCCAGCTCTCCTCGGGGTGGGCCTGCTGCCACAGGCGCGGCCTCCCCGAGCAGCTGCGTTCACGGAGGGGCCCCCGGGGAGCGAACCTCCGTGCACCCTTACGGGCCCCACGCTCGCACCCGCACTCGCGCCCCGGGCCTCCCGGGGGGAGCCCTCGAGGAGACCCACGTACCGCCCGGGAGGAGGGAGCCCTCCGAGCCCGTCGCCCATGCGGCGACCGGGGGATCCGCGAGCCGCCTTCATCGACTACGACCCGAACCTCCGGTGGCCCCCGTCGTGTGCGTTTCCTGAATGCGGTGCGCACCTTCGTACGAGTCACCCGGATCAGCTTCCCGGAGACCCTCGGACCACCGGGCCGCTGCGGTCAGAGTGCCTCGCACACCCGCTCGTCCCTGGACTCCAGGCTGCGTGACCTCCCGCCCGGCCGTAGCTTCCTGGGCATTGAACGCCGAGCCGGGGGCGGCGCGAGCCTGACGGAGCCTGGCGCTTCCCTGTGGGCGCTGGCCGGAAGGACTGGGGGGATGAAGAACAGGTCTGAGGAGGTTCTTCCTCTGCGTGCTGCTGGCACCTGTCTGTCCCACCCTGTGGTCCTCTTCCTTCGCACCGCACGTCTCCAGGTGGGCCGGCTGTCTGACGTCAGGGCGTCTGTGAGGCGTCCGGAGGTGGGCTGCGTCTCCCGGGCCACGGCGGAGCCGTCGTGACGAAGCCCGGGGGGAGATCTGCCGCCCGGAGCTGCCAGACTGGGGCAGGAGGCTCGGCCCCCGCCGGTAGGGGCCGAGTGTCCACACGGCGGCCAGTGGCTTTACCGCTTCCCCGCGCGGCGGCTCCTCCTCGACGCCTGCTCTTCAACCCCAGACGAACGCTGCTCCTCCCTGCCGGCGACCGGCCCCGTCGACTCTTCTCAAAGCCCGCGAGGTCGCGTCCGGCAGGGGTCGCGCCCGCACCCCCTTTCCCGCCGGCCGTCCGCGAAGCCCAGTCCTTGGGCTCGTGTGTCTGTCCGCTAGGGCCGCGCTGACAGAGCAGCCCGGAGGGGGGGCGGGGGGGGCTTAAGCGGTAGAACTTTGTCCTTTCGTGGTTCCGGGGGCTGGAAGTCCACGATCAAGGTGTCAGCGGGGTCGGCTTCTTCTGAGGCCCCCTTTCCTTGGCTGGTAGACGGCCGTCTTCTCCCTGTGTCTTCACACCGTCTTCTCTGTGTGCCCATCTGTTTGCAGATTTCCTCTTCTTGGAAGGGCACCGGTCATACTGCGTCAGGAGCACCCTCATGACCCATGTTAGCTAATCGCCTCTTCAAAGACCCCGTCTCCAAACACAGTCACATTCTGAGGTGCTGGGGGCCAGGGCTTCAGCATGCGATTTGCGGGGAAGGGAGAGACACGTAACTCAGCCCTTAAGGGCCTCGTGGAAGGTGGCTGCCCGCCCCCTCACCCCCCTCCCGGGGTTCTTCATCCACGAGCCGCTGGGACGGGCGCTCGCCACGTGTGTCAGATGGGTAAGACCTGAGCACAGGTTTGGTTTGCGAGCTTGTCTCGATCTCTCTAAGATCCTTGCCTTAGGTTAAATCCAAAATTCAGGCCAAAGAGAGGACATGTTTCACATCTGCGTCTAAGGAGGATGTAAAGCTGTAATTGTGTTTTCGTGCTTCGAAGGGTAATCTTCGCCTCTGTTCTTTTTATTAAACAAATGTGATACGGTGACAGAATTAAATACCCCTTCCCCTCCTTTCTTTGTAATGAGGAAGTCTGTCCTTTATTTTACAATTCGACTTGCAGAAATGGATTGTACTCGATAATTTGCTGTGCGTCCATAAAAACCATAAAATATAAGAAGCAATGTTGCGAGAGTGGCTGTTCTCATTTCCTGGCAGTCATTACATGCTTCCAATACAAAAACATTTTTCTCCTAACTGTCCGTTCTGAGCTCAAAAATGGATCTCCCTCCAGCCCCTGTCATTCAATTATCACCTCGGGAAATGCACAGATATAACTGATGATCCCTTTAAAACGTCCTGCAGCATGCCATCCTCTCTCATCCTTCATCTTTTGTCCTGTTCCCGTCATTAAATGTTACATCGCCAATGTATATTTTATAGGGTGACCCTGGCGGTGTCACTTTGATACTGTGCAGGGATAATAAGATTGCACATATAATGAAAGGCCGATAAATAGAAAAATGTTTACGACACGGAGAATGGTGCTTTTAACAGTTTTATGGCTTTCTCTTTTCCTCTCTTCTCTTCTCCCCCTTTGCTGGTAGAATTGTGGTTTTGTTACAGAACGAGAAAACATTAAGAAGGGCGGTGTGGTAATAGAACCGACAGCGGTGAAATCCCACTTGCCCTGTTGCTGAACTCCAATAAAATGAATTCAGGAAATAATGAAGTATTCGGCTTATAGGAAAGAAAGCCGGTTTCAGTGAATGAATTCTTGGGGGTTCGGGGGACCCTACAGAGAAGACGCGATTCTTCGCGTGGGCGTTATTGTACTTAAAATGTGAAGTCTTCGACGGCTCCGTAAAACCAGGGATAGAAGCCCCCGAGTGGGCCCTGGTGTGTGGGTCCTGGGTTAAGTGAAGGCCAGTCTTGTCGCTGCATCGGGACTGGCCAGGCTTCTGTGCCACAGGCTGGTGTAGGCGCTACACGGGGCGGGTTTCAGGCTGGGCCTTAGACGGATTTGTGATGGCCGTGACTCTGTCTTCCAGCAAGTCATTTCCAAATCTGTTTTCTGGTTTTTATTGTTGTTATTTTTGGCTGAATGGAAGAATCTTCTACGTGTTGCTTGACTGGTAGGTGTCTTAGTGGAGCTGCTTGGAGAGGTGGCGAGACCAAGAGGTTCAGGAGACCGCCCACTGGCCCTCGACTCATCTCCGTGGTTTTGAGCACACTTCGAAGCCACCACCTTTGATTGATGCTTCCTGCTGGAAGTGATTTGGAAAGATGCTTTGTAGCACGTTCAGAAGCCATGTTTTGAAGGACTCTGCTTGATGAAACTCTTCGCCTTCCTCAGAGAAAGAAGAGTTACTGCTTTTAGGTCAAGAGGCCTGTGAGGGTCACTTGCTTGGCACATCTCTGTGACATACGCAGCCTAGAGCCAAAAGCAGGCCAGAGGGCTTTGTCCATAGCGGAAGCCATTGGATGGCTTGAGGCGTGGCCGGCAGGTTGTGAGGGGTGCTCGCGGCCGTGGGCTCCCAGGGTCTGTCTGGTACAGTCCTTGGAGCTTGTTCCTGGTGTGGGAAGTAGAACGTATTTGTCTAGGCTCGTGCATAATTCTGATTGTGCGCTGTGCCAACCAGATGTTTTTCTGAACCTGGTACCCCGGCTTCGGACAGGTGCGGTTCTGTACTTCTTGGGTGCGGCATTGGGGGGTGGGGGAGGTGGCTCCGCCCTGGGATGGGAAGGCTGGCCACCCATTGTTATCAGGGACGCTCAGTGCCTTCGTTTGCTTTTCTTCCTAAACTATTCAGGGTCCATTGAAGAGGTTTAAGATACTCCCTAGGTGAAAGATAACCCAGATTTGAGCCTCTGGCTTTAAGAAATACATCGATTTCCCCTTAGTTCATAGCAGAGTGGTTAAGAGCATAGGACTCTGGAACCAGACTCCCAGGGCTACCATTTGAGGCTGTGTGAGCCTGGACACATGGCTTTGTCCCCTGTGCCTCGGTTGTCTCGTGTAAAGCAAGGATGACGCGATTTATATGTTAGGGTAGCCACGAAGATGACGTGTATATTAAGGAAAACATTTATTGTGCTTAGTCCTCATCATTGCAGATTTCATAAGCCCGGTGAAAGGTGATTGGTGGTTTATAAATCTGCTGAATGGGGAAGTGGCATTGGATTCCTAAGTCCACCCTCCTGTCAGCCCGTGACCCCCACTTTCAGACCGCTGCTTCTAGACACCGCAGGCACGTGGCTTACGTTTTCACGGGCCCGTGGAAAATGAACTAAAAATAAGAACAGTGTAGTCATTGTTCATAACGCTGGACATCAAATTAAGGAACTCTTCTTATTTGGATATAGTCTGTCTTTTCTACTTCTTTAGAGCTAAAGTGTCATTTCTTTTATGAAATAATGATGAGATCAAGAAGCAGTTATTTTTAATGATCTTATTTGGCAAAATAAAAAGTCAGTGATCTGGTATCCATTTCTCAGAAGTTAATTTTTTTAGAGTTAATTTCAGGTGAATTTTTTTTTAATATTTATATATTTTGAGAGAGAGAGAGAGAGAGAGAGAGAGATAACGAGTGGAGGAGGGGCAGAGAGAGGGAAACACAGACTCTGAAGCAGGTTCCAGGCTTCGTGCTGTCAGCACAGAGCCTGATGCGGGGCTTGAACTCACGAACTGTGAGATCATGACCTGAGCTGAAGTTGGATGCTCAACCGACTGAGCCACCCAGGGGCCCCAATTTCAGGTGAATTTTAATGCTCAGGGAATACTCATCTCCTCAAATGTTTACTGAATACTCAAGATATTCAAGATACTGCCCTAGACTTGTGGGTATTTGCCAAGGAAGTAGGCACAGACTTGGGGACACTAGGTCACTCATGGTTACGGTTTGGGGCACCTGGATGGCTCAGTTAATATCCGACTCTTGGTTCCAGTTCACGGTTCGTGGGTTCGAGCCCCATAATGGGCTCCGTGCTGACAGTGCGGAGCCTGCCTGAGATTCTGTTCTCTCCCTCTTTCTCTGCCCCTCCCCCCATTCACGCTGTCTCTCTCTTCCATTCATGGTTACGGTCCAAAGGAGAGCCTGTGAGTACCAGGAGAGAGACAAGTGTGGAAAAGTTCAGGTGTGCAAATATGATGACCTCAGGGGCTTGGGGAGAAGGAGAAGGAAGGCTTCAGGGAGAAGATGGCATCTGTGGTGACCTGAGCCCTGACTGGTGAGGACTCGGATCCAGACACTGAGGGGACAGCAGCCTGGCCGTCGTGTTTGGCACAAGCCGGGGGCTGTGAGGGTGGGGAATGTGGTAGAAGGGTCTTCTGTGGCCAGAGGGAAAGGCCCGGGAGAGGCAGCAAGGCGACTGGGCCTTTGTTCTGTTCATCTTGAGGAGCCTGCGGCCTTCACTGTGTGGAGAGGGAAGTGACCAGGTCAGAGCTGGGCTTTGGGGAGACTGAGCATCTCTGTGGGAGAGGACAGGCCTGCCTAGGAGCTCGAGTCTGGACATCTGAGTGGAGGGGAGGTGTGGGACCAGACGGAGAATCCACAAGTGGTCAGCAACTGAAGCAACATCGAGCTTAGGAAATCTCGTTACAAGTTTGGCTAAACAGAAAAATGTCTCTGTTTCAGTTTCTCCACAATGTGTAAATAAATAGTGGTCATCATTATTTAAAAAAAAGACAATTCTTCATCCTGCTCAACTAGGATTTTTTAAAGAGAGGTTGGGGGAGTGCCAGTTTCCAGAACATCTCTGTGGGCGTCTTAGCGTGGCCTCTTACAACCTGTTCAACCCAGGAGAGCGTCACCCGCTTCGAGTCCTCTTTCTCCTCCCTCTCCTTCGCCCTGCCCCCGAGGAGCCGGAGGTGGGTCGGGGAGATCGCCTCGCCCAGACGCAGGCTGCCTCCTCGCCGTCGGGTCCTCTCGCGTGGCACGTTCGGTAGGTGCCCCTCCAGCCTCTTGCGCGCGGAAGGCGGTGATTCTGCCGTGTGCCTTCAAGGAGATCGTCATCCTGTCACGTGCACTCTGAGCCCACAGAGTCGGTGTTTAACGATTAGCAGCAGAGCCGGCTGACGGTGTCGGGGCTCCGTCAGGGATTAGGGGATTCGGTTGGTTAACAAAAGAAGGAGCCCAGGAGAGCACCGCTTTAATTACCAGAGTCGATGCTGGAAGACGACCAGTTGCCCGCTGGAAAAAGATCCGTAAAGGTGGCCGCTCCTGAACGTAGCTGATGGCGCTGCCCGGCACCGGGCTCCTCACCTGAGCTGTTGGGGACACTCGTCAGCTCCAACCCTGGAGTCCTCGGGGAGCCAAAGGAAAGAATGACTGTCACAGGAGCCTGTGCCAGGAAATTTTACTGACTTGCTTCACGACCCTCGAGTTAGTTTTGGCCAAGAAATGCAGCTGTGACTCCCAGGCAGAAGTGGTCGTGGATGTCAGAGGGCCCAAGCTCAGCTGCAGGGTCAGAGCACGCCGGTCCGAGGGCTCCCCAGGGGCCTGGAGCGCGCGGGCTTGCCCGGACCCGCTCCAGGAGCCGGGGCCACGTTCCCCTGTGGCCTTGGCCGCCCTTGGGGCCCCGGCTTGGGGAATGAAGTCTGAGAAACAGCTCTGTGCCATGTTTCCTTCTCCCTCCTGCCCCTTCTGCGTCTGGGACCTTGTTTTGTAACTAGTCATTGCCTGCTGGAACTTCTCTCTGGAAAAACACACCTTCTTTTGATAAAAGGGGCTGGGGCTTTAGATTTCTCCGTTCCATCCAGCAAGGGCGGGTTTCTTTACTTCTCTACCTGGACCACCAAAGAAGGGACTGGATGGTAACTGAAGGGCATCATCCTTCAAACAGAGTTTTTGCAGCAAAACACCTTGATTGTAACCAGCTGTGCTTTCGCATGCAGACTTAAGGGAAGGTGTGCATTGGGTGGAGACCATTTAAGTGTACTCTCTCTCGTATTCACGTTAAAATATTTATCTAGCATTGGAACAGTTAATAATAGATCTTAAAGAATTAAAATAACTTCTCCTAAACGCTTACTTTCTAACC
The DNA here is from genome assembly GCF_018350215.1 of Panthera leo. NCBI lineage: Eukaryota > Metazoa > Chordata > Mammalia > Carnivora > Felidae > Panthera > Panthera leo. The sequence continues at coordinate 5,783,589 of NC_056686.1, read as the reverse complement.
CCTGCAGTGGGGTATGTCAGTTGTGTGCAAAGGTATGCATTTGTCAGCCCTACCACACAGTGGGTCCTGTCCCGTCGCATCAGCGGACAGGGGCAGGCGGGCTTGAGGGGCCTGAATGGCAGCTTCAGAGAAAAGCTGTGTTTCTAATGCCATTATCCATGTGGAGGATGGCTTCTGGGCCTCCTCCCCACCCCTGCTGCCCCTCTGTTTTGAGTACGCGGTACCTGGCTCCGAGAGGATGCCTGTTGACGCTTTGGTGGAGAAGAGGAAGTTAGCAGCGGCTGTCCCTCCTCGGGGGGAGGAAGCATTGGTGGGTGGCCTCCACTGGGGACCTTCTGTGGCTGGTGCCTGGGCACTCGCTACGGTGCAGGGACCCAGATAGAGTCCTTCCTTCCTTCGTCCCTGCCCCTCCTGTGCACGTACCAAGGACTGGTTTGTCAAGGCCTTCCTTGGCCGGACTGAGGCCAGCGGGTGTTAACCATTTTTCCTGCTGGTCACGGAACCGCACTGCGAGGATGGGAGATACAGGAATAGGGCCCTGGACACCGAATTGAAGGGAGTGTGAGAGAAGAGGGTTATTTCCAAAAAACCAAGGCCTCGCTTGGCCTAACAGTAGGTGGCAGGCTGCAGGTACCCCATGGTCTGCGGGCACTGTGTCCAGCTCGGGGCGTCAAGACTGGTTGGTTGTGGCAATAATAATATGTTATAATCACAAAAATGGGGACTCAATCCTGGGCGTACCCTTATGTTTCTAACATTGGACAAAAACGACTGACTACCTTTTCGCGCCTCCACGTCGGCCTCCCGGGGGTCTCCTGTCTTGAGTTGATGCTGGGCCGAGGTGAGAGAGAACCCAGGGAGTTGAGGGCTTGCTGCCGTGCTCAGTTCAGGACAGACCTGCCCCCCAGTGAGCCCTTGACCCTCGCTGTGCTTACAGTGCCTTCTCGCTCTGCCATCTGTCCTGTGCCTTCACTTCCCCCGGGGTCCCTTAGAAGACACATAGTTTATCTTACTTTAAAAAATACATGCGTGTTTGTGTGTGCGTGTGCGTCAGGCTGGACAGGTTACAGGTTCCCCTCCCGTAGCGTTGCGGTGCCTGAAGGCAGGAAATAGTCTTGTCTGCAGGCATCGTTTTAGCCAAGTGGCTACAGGCAAATTAACCTGCTGGTCAGACGGGAAGGAGACCCCGTCGGGTTGTCCCCTGCTGCAGGGCTGCGAGCTCCCACCTCCAGCCCCCGCCCGCCTCTGCTCTTACACACACACATGCGGTGGGATGCTCACTCTGGACCCTGGGACGCGTCGCCAGTCTGCTGTCCACCTAGACGTACCAGCAGAACTTACCTGAAGGCTGCCAGTAAGTGCTGAGCGACCCCGGTACCCCTCACTCCCCATGCTTCAGTTCAGGCTGTCTGGGCCGTGGAGCCATGAAGGGAGCGTGCCCTGCCATTTTATGTCAGGCGAACTTGTTGGGCTCACGGTCTGACACGAGGCGACACAGAAGTACAATGGTGACCGGGGAGGAGGAACCAATTCTCCTACTGATTCCAAGTGGTGGAGCCCAGGAAGCTTCTGGATACAGGAGTGGCTGTGATTGAGCTGTCTGCTGGTGCCTGGAGCCTTTTGTCAACCTGACACTCTCTATCTCTCGTCCCAGCCCCCACCCACCCAGATAGAGGGCTGCACAGAGCATCTTATACCTCCCTTTTCCTTCTGTCCCCACCCCATGTTTGCTTTTGGATGGAAAGTCAGAGAAACCTACAGGGGCCTGCCCCCTCCCCCCTCACTGACTTGTCTGGGGAGAGGACCTGCTGTGCAGAGCCTGCCTGGGAGGGAAGCCGGTGCCTAAATCCAGGAGCAAATCTCTTCTTGCCAGCGGCTTTTTGCTCATGACCTGTTGGGAAAATCCAGCGCCCCTGCCCCCCCTTTCACACGCTGCAGAAAAGGCGAAGAGTTGGAGAGAGAGAGAATCCGCTAAATATAGACCAGTGGCTTTAAGCGCTTCTCTTGGCGAGCACTGCAGCCCATAATGCTGTCGACCGGAGAGGACGTCGCCCCCTCTCTTTCCCTTTTTGGCCCAGGCACTAACCCAGTTTAGTCGCTCGTGCCGTGTGCAGTTACAGCACAGAGACGGGAGGTGTGCTGGCTGCGAGGCCTTGTCGCGAGGTGGGGGAGAGCCCCGGGAACAAAACCGCCGCCGCGGCCGTTCGTGTCCGCGTTTATGCCTCTGTGTCCGCTTGCAAGCAAAGGCGGGAGCTCATTTGCAAGGCTGCCTTTGTGGAGCTGCCTTTTGATCGATGATTGCCTGTGTTAATGTTTCAGCAAGCTATTGATTTCTGCAACAGCTTTTGTTCCTGAATTTATGTGCAGCGGGTCTCTGCAGCACACACTATGCATGTTTGATTAAAGTTCAATTGACTTCGTTCCTGGTGAGGCCTCTAGCTGCCTCATTCCCTGTTTGTAGAACCAGACCTTTTCCCGACATGTTCTTTTGTTTGTGCTCAAGACCTAGCCACCCATGCAGTCACCAGTATGCTGTTTCTAATCCGCCTAGATTCGCTCCGTTCCAGTGTTTAATCCCTTCGTAGACGGTACAGTGCTTGAGAGGCAGCTAATAAAACCTGGCCTGGATTTTTTTTTTAAAGTTAACTTCATGGCTGTGTAATTGGTACGCGTAGCATATATACCGTAAAAGGACACCCACTTTAAGCGCAGTGAGGGCACCGTTCAGGGAGTTTGACGACCGTAAACCCGCGGGGCGTTTATGGGATTTATTCTTTCACCCCGAAAGGTTTCCTCATATTCTTTTATAGGTAGTTTCCTACTTCTTGTCCTCTGGACTCTGGACAACCACCCGTTTACTTTTTGTGATTGTAGATTTGCCTTTTCGAGAACAGACCCCCACAGTCTGTACTTTTGTGTCTGGCTGCTTACAGTCAGTGTGATGTTTCAAGGTTGATCCGTGTTGTCATGTAGATCAGTAGTTTGCCTTTTTACTACCAAGTAGTATCTAGTAAGTGGATGCACGGTGATCTGTTTCTCCCTTGTCCCGTTGAGGGGTATTGAGATAGTTGCCAGTTTGGGGTGGCAAAGAGTAAAGGTTCTCTGAACGTGTTTACGTGGAAAAGTCTTTGTGTGAGCGTGCTTTGAGCGTGCTTTTATTCTTTTGGGTAAGCACCGAAGAGTGGGATCAACTGCTGGGTCATACGGTAAATGCTTAGCTTTGTAAGAACTACCAAAGTTTTATGAAGTGGGTGAACCATCTTATATTCCCACCAGCCATGTATGAGAGTTCTAGTTGCTACCCCATCTTCCGGAATTTTGAAATGTGTAGTTTTCATTTTCTGAACTGGTTTTAGGCCTATAGTGGAAGGGTCCTTCTGGCTTGGTCGTTTGATCCCTGGTACTGAGAAAATAGAATGTGTTCTGGACTCTTTTTCTTGTCGGCAGGCTATTCTTTCCTTCCTTTTTTTTTAAGGTTTATTTAGAGAGAGAGAGAGAGAGAGAGCGAGCAGGGGAGGGGCAGAGAGAGAAGGAGAGAGAGAATCTCAAGCAGGCTCCATGCTGTGAGCACGGAACCCGACGCAGGGCTCCGGCTCCTGAACCGTGAGATCCTGACCCGAGTCCAACAGCCAACCAGTTGAGCCACCCAGGTGTTGACAAAAAGTTGATGATTATTTCAGTATTAGGTTTCTTCGTCATGTCCCGATTTTCTCACATACTTGAGGAAGACACAACACAGCAGGAGTGGAGGTTAAGGTTGGGAACCCGGTTTTTCTTGAGCCTTTTTCTGCCCGGTGTGTGACGTTAGGCCAGTATCATAGCCTCGCTGGACTCTGGCTTGCCCTATTTTAATCTGTGAGTTATGCTGTCTTCTAAGACCATTTGAAACTCTTTCAGACATTCATGTTTGAGAAATAGAAATACATTGAACCTTAACACAGGTTAAAATGGCACAGTTTCACTTACAAGCAGGTTTTTTTTTTTGATAAATATAGTCGAATACTGTAAATATATTTTTTCCTCCTTATGATTTTCTTAGTATCATTTTCATTATTTTATTGTAAGCATGCTGTAAAAAATATATGTAGCATATATAATACGTGTTAATCAACCGTTTATGTTATCAGTAAGGTTTCTGGTCAACGGTAGACTGTTTGTTAAGTTTTGGGAGAGTCCGAAGTTGTACCTGGGTCCTTGTGTCAGTGCCCCTCACCTCCAGTCCCTTGTAACTGTGTGAGTCAGTATCGTGTCACAGATCAACGTCGTACAAAGGTGTTAGGGTGGCTGCTTTTTAACAGCCTGTAAGTCAGGCTGAGGTTTGGCAGAGACCCTGCTAGCACCTTCCCACCTGATTTTCTCTCCCATTTTTGATTCCTTCTCCCTCCTGTAGCTTCACATTTCCTCTTACATCCCTGGCCTTTCTCATCCACTGGCCCCTAAAATGACTTCAGCTAGAGGAGGTGGGAGGAACCACTCTGGGGTCTCACATCCTTCCTTCCAGCTTCGGGATTGGGCCACGGTTCACTGCACTAGTTGCCCTTTTGAACTGATAGAGCATGTCACGCTGGCTAAGTATTGAAGGGTGACAGTGACTTGCCTTGGCTTCTGTTCTGTATTTTCTCGTAGGAGGACCGGCGTCAGATCAGTTTTGTATCCGCACAGGTCCCTTAATCCCCCACTGGGTGTCTGAGTTTGTTCCCTCCAGCCAGCCAACACCAGAAGATCAGTAGAGATAAGTGACTTTCCAAGTCGGGAAAATGGGAGATAAAGAGCAGGAGCCAGGAGCTTCTCAGATGATGACCTCAGGGGCTCGGGACGCTCCGGTCACCACAGGGACAGTTGTAACCTACATTTGTAGAATAACATGTGACAGACAAACCGGTCAGAAATCCAAGGGCATTTCCTACACTTTCCCTTGTTCGGTTACTGTCTCGTGGAACTGGAAAGGGGGTGGGGTGAGCTTGTAGATTTGCCTGTGCTCGTCCTTGGTGGCTGGCTCCTGGCCTCCCTTGGCCTGGGGTCACGCTTCATCTGTTAACTATTGGCAGTCACTAGCATTTTGCTGAGTGGCACTTGGAAAGACTGAAACCTATCCACGGCTCCAAGAGATACATGCTATGGACCTGTGGAAGCCAGTCCGAAGTTCCTCTGAACCACAGGCTCCTTTAAGGGTCTGGCAGCAGCTGCGGTCCCACTTCTTAGAAAATGCACAGGCATAGAATCCAACTCTGAGCAGTGAGCACTCAACACACGCGGGTTACCTGCTTTGCAGAAGCCGTTTCCCCACTTAAAACCTGCCCCCTTCTCTTCAAACTGACTTCTCATCGTGTTCTAAGGCCATTGCTTCTGGGGGGTGTTTTAATGAAATCTCGTCTAATGGGGTGCTCGGCAATCACAAGAGTTTGTCGCCTGGTATCTGCTCTTCTCTCCTTCAGTCTCTCCAGCACTGGCCTTTCCAGCTAGATGGATCTCAGGTCACCGGAGAACAGAATCTCTCGCTCTGGCTCTGGCTCTCGGCTCCTCCATTCACAAAGCAGTGAGCCTTCCATGAGGCTAAGTGGGGCTCTGGCCAAGTGGCTCCAACCTTGGGGTACGAGTTGCTCCCAGGATGACTTCCAGGATACACTGGTCCACCAAGTTGATTGTCCACGGGATTGATTCAGTTAGAGAAGATCAGTGTGATCTAGGCCCTCTCACTGCTTTAAGTGTTTTTGGGTTTTTTTTCCTCTAATTCCAGGTGAAGATACTTTATCTTGGGATGTTTAAGAAATTGGTCTTTGTCAACCAGGGTTAACCAAACGTGGCACAGGGGTAGCAGAAGTGCCCCTTTTTCATGGTTGCATTTGGGTTCATGTCCCCATGCTGTATTTTTTAAAAAGATGTCTTGCCTGCCTTTCTGCTGGGCCATGAAAACCTTAAAGACCGACCTTGTGGGGCACCTGGGTGGCTCAGTCGGTTAAGCCTCCCACTTTGGCTCAGGTCATCATCTTGCAGTTCGCTGCTTCGAGCCCCGCATCGGGCTCTCTGCTGTCTGCACAGAGCCCGCCTCTGCTGCTCTGTCTCCCTCTCTCTCTGCCCCTGCCCAGCTCGTTCTCTTTCTCTCTCAAAAATTTCAAAACGAAAGACTGACCTTGTGACATGTGGCATTTCATCTCTGCATCAGTGCCCCTGTGTACGTGGCCCTCAGGCGTCACCTTCAGGATTTTGTACCAGCTTGTCCCACTGTGGTCACTCAGACCGGGTGGAGGCCGTGGGGCAGTTCTCCTGGGTTTGGGGTCTCCTTTTTTCCTGACCCCGGCTCCCCACCACCTGAGCGCCTGAATTGTTGGGGTTTTTTGGAGGGGGAGGGGGGCTGTTTCTGGAATAGCCTAAGTGGCCAGGCGTTCCCTTGTCACACCTGTATGATTTCAGTGCAGTGCGGTGAAGAAACCATCTGTGCACACACACGGTTAGCGGGCGGGGATTTTCCCTTTTCTCGGTTGTTTATTGCTGTACCTCCATGCTGGCGTCTGGCACGTGACAGCTACTCAGCAGGTACTTGTTGAATGAATGAATGTTCTAGATATCTAGAGGTTCTGCTCCCCTGGGCTGAGGGGACAAGTCCAGTCCCCCTCACGACTCAGGAGCAAAGCGTCCTTTGCGCTCCTCCCCAGCACAGCCGTTCCCAAGTAGCTCCTGCTCCTGGCAGAAGAGGGAGCTGCAGGGCAGGGAGAAGCCATCCCCGAGCCCTTCGTCACCGCTGGCCCTTCTCTCCCGCAGGGGGAGCTGATCACCTTCTATTACTACTGGAAGAAAACCCCCGAAGCGGCCAGCTCCCGGGCCCATCGCCGGCACCGCAGGCAGGCCGTGTTCAGGAGGATCAAGACCCGCACCGCGTCCACACCCGTCAGCACGCCCTCCAGACCACCCTCCAGCGAGTTCCGTAAGTGCGGGGCTGCTCGCCGTCCCGGTTCTGGGCCTGCACTCACAGGTGTCCTTGTCGCAGAGTGGCTTGGGGACATCATGTGTGTGGTGCAGGCGTATGAAACTTGCGCCTGGATGTAGCACTGACTTGGGGGACTTGGTAGGAGAGGTTCATGACTTATTTATGCATTTAAATTTTTTAAATAAACGCCACATCATTGTAGCTTTTTATAAAAACGTAAGTCTTGACTTGTCCTGGGGTGTTTTCGATAATTTCAGAGGAGATTTCCCACTTCATGGCGGGTGTTCTGTTTGAGTTACTGCGTTGGTATTGTGTTGGCAATAAGATTCACATTTTCTTCTTTTTCCTCCTCTTGGTCCCAGTGTAATATGCAGAATAATTTGATGTTTTCTTAACCTTTTTTTTTTAATTATTTAAAAAAATTTTTATTTTAAAATGTTTTGTTTTTTGAGAGAGAGAGTGCGGGTGGGAGAGGGACAGAGAGAGAAGGGGACGGAGGATCTGAAGTGGGCTCTGTGCTGACAGACTGACAGCAGTGAGCCCGACGCGGGGCTCGAACTCACAAAGTGTGAGATCGTGACCTGAGCCGAAGTCGGACGCTCAACCGACCGAGCCACCCGGGCGCCGCAGATACCTTCTTAACCCGTAAAAGCTGGCGTGCAGCAGCGGGGCCGGTGGTTCTGTCCTGGCCCAGGGCGCTCCGCCTGAGGGTTGCTTACGTGGGACACGCAAACCAGAATCGACCCAGTAGGGCTGGCAGGGGCGGGACTCGGTGGAGAGGGAGCGCCTCGGGACGTCCACATGTGTCGGGGAAAGCACTTGGATGCACTTCGCCTGCTCCCATTCCCAGTTTGTGGGCATCAGTGCTCGCCACTCCGGGATGCGGGTGTGACGCCAGTCCCCCGAAATACGGTAGGGCAGACCCTCGGGTACTTCACCCGAGTTTTCGTTCTGATCACCGGCCCCGAGGAATTCAGAGTGGGCCTTCGTGAACACTGCCCCTTCCAGGCGACTCTGGTGGCTCAGAGCCTGGGGCAGGCCACGGGTCACAGGTGGTCCCGGTCTTGGCCAAGCATGATGGTGTCTCCCCCATCCCTGTTGTGTTCCTGCCATGCCCAGTGGACCTGAGTTCAGCCAGCGAGGATGACTTTGACAGTGAGGACAGCGAGCAGGAGTTGAAGGGGTACGCCTGCCGCCACTGCTTCACCACCAGTAAGTGGGGGTCTGTGGGAAGGCGGGCGGGGGGCGCTTTCGCTGAGGCAGGCCAGGTTCAGGCGCTTCCAGGTTCAGAACGTCTCGTGAGTCCAGTTGAAGACCTGCCAGGGAATCACTGGCTTGACGTCCGCATTGCACTTCAGGGTTACTTGAGAAAAAGCAGAAGTTCGTATTTGTTGTCACTCCCCTGTCGAGCAGTCAGTGTGGTCGGGGCGGAGGTGGCGGGTATTCCTGAAATCCTCTCCCGCCCTGGGAGAGAGCGGCGGGTGTCTGTCCGAGCCCACGGAGGGGCCCCCCACCCACACCCCTCTTGCCTCACACAGCCTCCAAAGACTGGCACCACGGGGGCCGGGAGAACATCCTCCTGTGCACGGACTGCCGCATCCACTTCAAGAAGTACGGCGAGCTCCCCCCCATCGAGAAGCCTGTGGACCCCCCACCATTCATGTTCAAACCTGTCAAAGAGGAAGACGATGGGCTCAGTGGGAAGCATAGCATGAGGACACGGCGCAGTCGTGGCTCGGTGAGTCCTCGGGCAGGTGACCTGGGCCGCTTCGGGTTACTAGGACGCCCCGGCTTGTGCCTCCCGGGAGGCTGGGAGGTGACCGGTTTTATGTAGAGGACCAGCCTCCTTGAAGGAGTGATTGGCCCCAAAATACTAGTTCTGTCTGTGGGTCTGGGAAGAGCCTCTGTTCTCTCCTTCCCTCCCTCGTGTCGTCCTCGGGGAGTCAGTGGGGTATGCGTCCTGAACTCAGCGTCAGTTTCTGGTTCAGTGCGTGCCCTCCAAGTCCCTCAGACCTGCCTCTGGGCCCTGAGCCTGACACCTGCGGTGGCCGTGTCTCTGCTGCCTAAACTTGCAGCTGCCTTTTTTTTTTCTTTTAAATAAATATTTGATCCAGTTTTGGAAACTTTCGGTACATTTTTGTCCTCACTATATAGCCCTTTTCATAAAGAGGTTTTGTTTTCTAGGTTGGAAATATGTCAGCAGGGCCTTTGGGAGTGAGAGTTCTCACTAGGGATACCGCCAGAGTCTTCCCCCGTGGCCAGCCTCCCCAGCGGCCCTTGCAGGCCTGTAGAGGGCACCGTCCACCTTCCTCTGACCCTGGCATCTTGTCAAGGCTGCCGCGCCCTGGCCACCCAGCACATGGACTGGCGTGAATCATTGTATCCCCATCTCCTCTGAGTCCCATGGCTTTGCAGAAATGAACCGAAGTGCTTGGTGGTTTTAGGAGCTGAGCCACATTATTTGTCGGTTTATCTCTTTGGGTCATTTCCCATCCTGTCAGATGAAATCAGCAGGTGTTTGGTTTGGGCAAGGAAGTGGGCAGTTCCGTGGAACAAACAGGAAGGGTGGGGTGATTTAAAGCAGACCCTGTGTGTGATCGCCATTCTGGAGAATCTGGCAGAGTAAACGGCCCTCGCCAACTTCTGCCCCTCGGAAAACCTCGCTCGTTTCTACCGCACAGCATCCAGGACCATCCCTGGAGATGAGCATTTTAAGTTAAGAACTGCTGTCTCCTCCATGTGAACCCACCCATTCACCCCTCGTTCCTCCCTTCAGTCTGCCTTGACCCCCACACCGTGAGGAAAAGCTGCAGGTGCCTGTCACTTGCCAGGCACCCTGGTCTGGGATTTGCCATAGGGCAGGTGTTTGGGTCTGCTCCCGAGCCTCCAGCATGTATGCTGGGCCCAGGTGGCCCACAGCAGAGCCTGGGGTCCAGTCTCACCAGCCTCTGGTCTGGGTGGGCAGATGTCTACACTGCGCAGCGGTCGTAAGAAGCAGCCAGCCAGCCCTGATGGTCGCACCTCGCCGATCAATGAAGACATCCGCTCCAGTGGCCGGAACTCACCCAGCGCTGCCAGCACCTCCAGCAATGACAGTAAAGCAGAGACAGTGAAGAAGTCGGCCAAGGTGAGGTGCCTGTCACCCAGGGTAGCGGGGGCTGCTTGGGCCTGCCCCCCTCATTAACACCCCAGGTTGCTGGAGTTGATGTTCAGCTCCCTCAGACATGGGGCTGCGGGTCGTTCCTGGAGCCGCCCTAGGCATCAGCATTGCCTGGCCTAGGGCTGTGGACTGGGGTCTGGGGTCTGGGGTCCAGGGCCTGGACAGAGGTGGTCCGCTGCAGCTCCCAGCACTGACCTTCGGGAGCCGTCTGTTTTCCCAAGGCCTCGGAGGCAAAGGGTAGGGTGTGATTAGAAAGGCTCCCTCCCCGCAAAGCCAAGTTATTTCCACCCCCAGATATTTGTTTTCTCCCGGCCTCAGCTGGTCCCTTCCAGAACTTTCTTGCTTCTGGAGATGGAGCTCAGAATACAGGAGCAAGGTGTCAGCAAACCATTGTCGTCTCTCCCGAGGCTGAGGGACCCCCTCCCTCGGCCTGATGCCCCTCACGGGCTTTCCCACTGCAGAAAGTGAAGGAGGAAGCCTCATCCCCCCTCAAGAGCACCAAGCGCCAGCGGGAGAAGGTGGCCTCCGATACAGAGGAGGCCGACAGGACCAGCTCCAAGAAGACAAAAACCCAGGTGAGCTGTGCAGCCTAGCCACAGGGACTGTAGCTCAGGGACTGCTAACACCCCCCAAGAAGCCCTGAGCCCAGGGTCTCCCTGGGGCATGGCAGGGCCCTGTCTCCTAGGGAGGGACCTAGAGTGGCCTCCGACGCCAGCCGGGCCAAAGGAGGACCTGAGGTCCCCGGGGCCAGGCTCGCCGCCTCGTCTGCACGAACCTTTGTTGTGCGCCCGGCACGAGGCAGAGAGAGCTCTTGCCCTCCAAGAGCTTCATCCCTCCCATCTCCGGTCCTAGGAAATCAGCCGGCCCAACTCGCCATCCGAAGGCGAGGGAGAGAGTTCTGACAGCCGCAGCGTCAACGATGAGGGCAGCAGTGACCCCAAAGACATCGATCAGGACAATCGCAGCACGTCCCCCAGCATCCCCAGCCCCCAGGACAACGAGAGCGACTCGGACTCTTCGGCCCAGCAGCAGATGCTACAGGCCCAGCCACCGGCCTTGCAGGCTCCCAGTGCGGCCACTCCGGCTCCCTCCGCCGCCCCCCCAGGGGCCCCCCAGCTCCCCGCACCGGGACCCGTGCCCTCTGCCACTGCGGGCCCTCCCCAGGGCTCCCCCTCAGCCTCCCAGCCCCCCAGCCAGCCGCAGGCCCCAGCGGCTCCCGCTCCCCATGCGCACATCCAGCAGGCACCCGCCCTGCACCCACAGCGGCTGCCCTCACCCCATCCCCCGCTGCAGCCCCTGACCGCGCCGGCTGGCCAGCCCTCCGCCCCACCTCACGGCCAGCCCCCGCTGCATAGTCAGGGCCCGGGCGGCCCCCATAGCCTCCAGGCCGGGCCCCTGCTGCAGCACCCAGGCCCCCCTCAGCCCTTTGGTCTCCCTCCCCAGGCCCCTCAGGCATCAGCTCTCCCTCATGCCTCCCTGCAGCCCCCAGCCTCGCAGTCAGCGCTGCAGCCCCAGCAGCCTCCTCGGGAGCAGCCCCTGCCGCCGGCCCCCTTGGCCATGCCCCACATCAAGCCCCCACCCACCACGCCCATCCCCCAGCTGCCGGCCCCACAAGCCCACAAGCACCCGCCTCACCTCTCAGGGCCCTCGCCCTTCTCCATGAATGCCAACCTCCCGCCCCCACCGGCACTGAAGCCCCTGAGCTCGCTGTCCACGCACCACCCTCCCTCGGCCCACCCGCCTCCCCTGCAGCTCATGCCGCAGAGCCAGCCCTTGCCCTCCTCCCCTGCCCAGCCCCCAGTGCTGACCCAGAGCCAGAGCCTGCCCCCTGCCGCTCACCCCCCAGCAGGCCTCCACCAGGTGCCTCCCCAGCCCCCATTTGCTCAGCACCCCTTTGTCCCTGGGGGCCCCCCTCCCATCACTCCCCCCGCCTGCTCCTCCACCTCCACCCCACCCGCGGGGCCTGGCCCCTCAGCCCCGCCACCCTGCTCTGCCGCCGTTTCTTCGGGAGGCGGCGTACCCGGGGGGACAGCCTGCCCGCTCCCCACCGTCCAGATCAAGGAAGAGGCTCTGGATGATGCCGAGGAGCCCGAAAGCCCCCCGCCCCCGCCTAGGAGCCCGTCCCCTGAGCCCACTGTGGTGGACACCCCCAGCCATGCCAGCCAGTCAGCCAGGTAGCGGCTTCCCCGGAGCGTGGGCACAACCAGGGCAGGGACAGGCTGGGCGGCTGGGGCAGGCGGAGGCCCCGGCAGGGCCCCATCGAGAGATGTGACCCTTCTTCAGGTTCTACAAACACCTGGACCGTGGGTACAACTCGTGTGCGCGGACGGACCTGTATTTCATGCCTCTGGCGGGATCCAAACTGGCCAAGAAGAGGGAGGAGGCCATCGAGAAGGCCAAACGGGAGGCTGAGCAGAAAGCACGCGAGGAACGAGAGCGCGAGAAGGAGAAGGAGAAGGAGCGCGAACGGGAGCGCGAGCGGGAGCGGGAGGCGGAGCGAGCGGCCGTAAGTTGGGGTCCACCAGGCTCGTGGGGTCCCTCTGCGGCCCCGCTCTGGGGCTCACCGTCTCAGCTACACTCTCGGATGCCCGCGGGCGTTACCTTTTCTCTCAGATGCACAGCCCCGGCTGGGGCACAAGGGAAGCCGAAAGCGCAGAGCAGGCTGTCCCAGCAGGGTCCAGACCGCGTGCTTGCGGCCCAAGCCTGTCCCCGGCCATGGTTGGGGCTGGCCCCTGGTGTTGGGGAGGAGGGACCAGGTTGGCTGGTCGGTACAGGCCGGCAGCTGGGCATCTGCCGCTCACACCCCCGCCCCCTTCCTCCAGCAGAAGGCGTCCAGCTCAGCCCACGAGGGCCGCCTCAGCGACCCCCAGCTCAGTGGTCCCGGCCACATGCGGCCGTCCTTCGAGCCGCCACCAACCACCATTGCTGCGGTGCCTCCGTACATCGGGCCCGACACTCCCGCTCTTCGGACTCTGAGCGAGTACGCTCGGCCCCACGTCATGTCGCCCACCAACCGCAACCACCCCTTCTACATGCCCCTCAACCCTACCGACCCCCTGCTGGCCTACCACATGCCCGGCCTCTACAACGTGGACCCCACCATCCGCGAGCGCGAGCTCCGGGAGAGGGAGATCCGCGAGCGGGAGATCCGCGAGCGGGAGCTGCGGGAGAGGATGAAGCCGGGCTTCGAGGTGAAGCCCCCGGAGCTGGATCCCCTGCACCCAGCCACCAACCCCATGGAGCACTTCGCCCGGCACAGCGCCCTCACCATCCCCCCCACTGCGGGCCCCCACCCTTTTGCTTCTTTCCACCCGGGCCTGAACCCCCTGGAGCGGGAGAGACTGGCCCTGGCGGGCCCCCAGCTGCGGCCTGAGATGAGCTACCCTGATAGACTGGCGGCCGAGCGGATCCACGCCGAGCGCATGGCCTCGCTGACCAGCGACCCCCTGGCCCGCCTGCAGATGTTCAACGTGACTCCGCACCACCACCAGCACTCACACATCCACTCACACCTTCACCTCCACCAGCAGGACCCCCTCCATCAAGGTGGGTGCCCCCCGGGCCGGGCTGTGACAGGGTGCTGTGGGCTGAGCTCTGGTTGACAAGGTACGGACCAGACGGGCAGAGCCGCTGTCCGGAGGCAGAGGCGGTTCTTTCCCGAAGGAATCCTCGATTCCTGACAGACCTGAGGACGTTCAGCATCTGTCTGGGAACCCTCAGCTTGCGGTCTCCTGGTTAAAGCTTCGTTTCTTGGTCCTGTGCCTCCGGTGCCAGGGATAGCAGGAAGCAGCCTGTGCTCACTGAGGCGGGTTCAGGGCGGGAGGTGGGGCCTTGGAGCCCAGGCGAGGCCAGGGGACACCAGGGAGGCTCGAGGGAATCTTTGAGTGAGGACTTAAAAAGAACATTGCTTCTGTTCCCCACTGAGGGGCGGGGCCTGGGCTTCTGCTGGCTCATCCCGTCGGGACCACCCGGCTCTCTCTGTCCGCCCTGGGAACGAGAGCTCCCCCGGGCCCGCCGACCGGCCAGCTGGGGTGAGGGGGGCTGTGCCTGCCCCGGGGCCCCGGGGCCTGCCGTGGGCTCCCGTGGCACAGCCCACGTGCGGGACTCCCAAGCGGGTAGACCTGCCTCCGGACTAGGGAGGAGGGTGACAGATGGAGCAGGACCGGAGGTGGGGAGGCCTGCACCTTCTTTCTACCTGTGCGCCCAGCCCCGAGGCAGGGAGCCCGGACTCCGTGCACGAGGATGGTTCTGGGGAAGCCGAGGAGCTGTCACGTCTACCCCATAGTCCTGACGTCTGGAACTTCGTGGCCGCCCGGCATGGGCTAAGCTCCGTGGCCGGTGGATGTGTCCTAATGCCGCGTGGGGACAGGCAGTCGTTTGTTCATACAGCATTCATCCGCTTGGCAGATACTTGACTGAGCGCCTGTGATGTGTCGGGCACAGTTGTCAGTGTTGACAACAGCCCTACGCGCGTTACCTTCCCAGCCTAGAAGCGGTCAGTCAGCGTTTCTTGGAGTGTGAAAAGCAGCGCGTGTTCTGGAGGACAACAGAGCAGGGACAGGGAACAGGGGAGCTGGGGGCAAGGTTGCTGTTAGAGAGAAAAGCTCGCCAAGATGGCAACTTTTGAGCGGGCTCGACGGTGGGCAGGGACGTCCGCAGGGACAGGGCGAGCAGGGGCACCTGGCCTGAGAGGAGAAGGCGGGGCTTAGTGAGTCTCACCCCGCCGGCTGCTGGGCAGAGGGCCAGGGAGGCAGCTCTGGGCAGCGTTGCCAGTCCGGCTGGCAGCTGGGCGAGAAACGCTGGCTGGACCCGAGCGGCCCTCGGGTTCCGGTGGACCTGACAGGTGCAGGGCAAGCCTGGGGTGTTGGGCTGGGTGGGCTCTGATGACATGGGGTCCTCGGCAAGACGGTGGCGGGGGTGGGGGGGGAGACTGTGCCTCTAGCCATGCTCAGGAGTGAGCGGAGGGGCTGTGTGTGAAGAGCCGGCTCTTTACCTCCCTGTTGCTTTCTGGAACTTTACTGCGGGTGGGGGTGAGGGCAGCCACCGTGGGTCAGGACTTTTGGTGGCCCTGGTGGCCGGGAGCCGGCCATGGTGAGGAGGAAGCCACCAGTAGTCACGGCCAAGGAGGGCAGACACGGAGAGAGCCCCGGCGCCCCGCACCGCCCGCATCTGGACTTCTGCCCCTCTTTTAGGTTCAGCAGGCCCGGTGCACCCGCTGGTTGACCCCCTGACCGCTGGCCCTCACCTGGCTCGCTTTCCCTACCCCCCCGGCACCCTCCCCAACCCTCTGCTTGGACAGCCCCCCCATGAGCACGAGATGCTTCGTCATCCAGTTTTTGGTAAGAACGCACCTGGGGAAAGAGGGGCCCAGGTCCGGTGCGAGAGTTGGGTTGGTATTTGACGTCCCGTTCCTTCATTCCCTCATCCACCTCTTTAGCAAATACCCGATGACGTTTCCCGAGAGCTGGTGGGGGGGGATGGGTAGAGACGCATAAGAGCCAGGACGAGGGCAGTGCGACGTGAAGGAACAACAGAGGCGCTGAATTTACATTGAGGGGTCAGAGCGGACCTCTGTGAAGAAGAGCCTGAGCCACGAGGCCTGAGGACGAGGGAGCGTGTATTCCGTCCGTGTTCCCCCCAGCTTCCGCCCCTGGGGTCAGGGGATCGCAGGGGCAGTACCTGCTCCCCGGGTCCCTGCGGAGTAAGCAGCCCTCCTGCTCCCCGCCTCGGGAGGCCGTCTCCTGACCTGACCTCCTCGCCAGCCTCGTCCCGGCCGCTCCCTTGGCGCCTCTGTCTCAAAGGCCGTTCTGTGTCTGGCAGGTACCCCCTACCCCCGAGACCTGCCTGGGGCCATCCCACCCCCCATGTCTGCGGCCCACCAGCTGCAGGCCATGCACGCCCAGTCAGCAGAGCTGCAGAGACTGGCCATGGAGCAGCAGTGGCTGCACGGACACCCCCACATGCACGGTGGCCACCTACCAAGTCAGGAAGATTATTACAGGTGAGGCGGGGAGGGGCCGGGAGGGAGGGAGGGCCTCACTGTCTGAGCCCAGGCTCCCACCTGTCCCACCTGTGGCCACTGACCCAGCCTGGCGGTCACCCCTCCTGGCCGTGCCCACCGTGTGCTTCGCCCGTTTCCACAAAGGCCACGCTCCCCCGCCCCCCATGGCTCTGCGGGCCCCTGGCGGGGACTCCCAAGGAGCCATCTTGACGGGAGGGAGACGAGGGGAGGGTCGGCTGCACGGGAGGCCACTCTGGTCACCTGGACCCTCGAGCTGCATGCCTGGTGGCACCTGCCCAGGCCTGGTGCTGAATCCTTTCTCCCTTTTTTCCCTTTCTAGTCGACTGAAGAAAGAAGGTGACAAGCAGTTATAAGTTATTTATTTGTTAACGCTGGCTGTGGAAACCCCAATTCTTGGGGGGGAGAAACAGGACTTTTTACATACAATACGAGCTACAGAAGCAAAAAGAATATCTTCTAAAGATTTCTTTATATATTTAAAAACCCCACAACTAAAAATGTTATCAGCATAATAGTGTTTGTTTGTAGAGAGAATACCTTGAGACTGGTTTGGGTCTCCCTGCATGACAGTCCCCCAGAAACTTAGTGAGTCCTGGACTGGACTGAACATTCAGAAAACTTTCCCTGCAATCTTGGGGTTTGGCTTTAGTTTTCTTTTCCTTCCTTGATTTCTTGGCAGGTGCTAGAATCCAGTTCACACCCTTCACTGTGTGTGCAGACACACTCAGCCACGTGTGTCCCAGAGCCCACGAGGTCTGCAGATAGGTGGCATAGGAGTTTGGAATCCAAGAGCTATAATTTTTAAAAAAACTTTTATTTTAATACATTGTAGGAAATCTTCATAATTTGAGAAAGTTCTGCAGCATGGCTTTTTACGTCTGTAAATAAATAATTTTAGAACGGCATTTTTTTTCTTCCACAAACTATTCTGATCTATTTTTTCCAGCCATGTCACTGATTGTGAATTCCTACCAGCTATTGACAGAATACAGAGTTGATTTTTTAATAAAAAGTTATATATAATTATCCCTTTAATTAAAGGGAACGGATGGGCGTTACTAATTACAAACGGGCAGGAGCTTGAGACGAGGTTTGGTCGTAGCAGTGGGCATCCAGGGGTTTGCAGGGACGATGTTACAAACCGTTTGTTTGTTTTGCTGCCTTGGTTTTCACTTCTGTCTGTTCCTAGCTTGTGCTTCGCCAGAGGTGCGGATATTTGTTAGATCGAACCTTTTTTATTTTGTACCAGGAGCGCCGGAGTTAAGTGTCCACCTTGTTCTGTCTCCACGGGGTAGAAAGCACATGTTTCTGTGTGTCTGATTGTAGATTTCCTTATACGTTTCTATGCACACACATTTGGCTCTTCTGGATGAACTGCCTTCTTAAATACTCTGACAATTGCGGAAACATTCTAGAAAATTCAACAAGAAAACGATTCCCTACAAATAGCACACGCTTGCCACAGGAATCTGTTAGAAACTTCCCCTGTTGTGTGTCATCACTAGGATCTCCCTGCACTGAGGCCAGGCCACCCCTGCTGCACGGCCTGAGGCCGCTTTTGCTTGAGGGAGGCCCGGAGTTGGCATGGTTTTGGGTGGGGACGCCGTTTGAGTCCCACTCTTGCTCTCGTTCCTGGTCGGAATGGCTTCTTTCTGCCTGGGAGCTGCCCCTCTGAGGGCTCGGGCTGCTCTGCACGGGGGCCGCCTCTCCTTCCTAGTTGTGGTCGCGATGCACTTTCTCCAGAGCGGGGCCGGGCGTGGGGGGTGTCTGCGCCTGTCGATGAAGTGTTCTGTCAGGACGTGACCTTTCCCCGCTCCTCTCCCCTCAGACTGGGAGTCACATCCAAGAGCTGTGGGATGACAAGAGCACGTGTGGGTCGGTGGACGTGTGGGGCGTGTCTAGGGCTGGAGCCGAGTCGGGGGCAGGAAGAGAGGCTGGCGCTTTGACCCAGAAGCCAGCAGGTGTGAGCTCAGACCCAGGTTCCGGATTCAAGCCTGCATCAGGGCCGTTTCCAGTTTCTGTTAAAACTACGATTGGTTTCCGTCGGGACAGATGGAGGATTGTTTTGTCTGTTGGGAATGTTTGTGGTTCTCTCCTTTGATTTTTCTCTCATTCCATTTCTGCCTTAACTTTAGCTCCTTAGAGGGGAGGCGAGCTCGGATGGACCCTGTGCCATCAGACGGGGGGCCGCACCGGCACGAGGCACTTGTTTCCTCTGGGGGGGCGGGCCGGCTCTCCTGCAGCCCCTGCCCCGCTGCCCCCACCTCCTCTGCCATCTTTGGTTTCCGTGCCTGCCATTCAGTTAAACCTTCACCGCCTCTCTGTGTCCTCCGTTTTTCCAAAGAAGAGACGGAGTGAAGTAGTCAGAAGTCTCGACTTGAAAAACGTCTGCAGGCGTTTCCTTGTTCGGTTTTGGTTCTTTCCCCATATCCCAGGGTGAAGCACTGAGATTCTTCCACTTAAAAACCTGCAACCCGAAACCCTCACCTGGTCAGCTGCACTTGGTTTAGGAGGCCCCAGACCTTCGCAGTGTCTTTGAAGCCCGACCCCTTGGTTTCCTTTTGGATTTTCCTTCCTTTTGTTTGAAGTTTGGTTTTGCTTTTCTGTGTTTTGTACGTATCTTGTTGAATGTTGTCGAGATTGAGCTTTGTTTCACTGCAGGAGCAGAGTGTACATTCTGATTTGCTACGTTTATATATATCTTGAAGCTAAATGTATATATGAGTAGTTTGCCATGAGATAACACAGTGTAAACAGAGTAGACACCCAGAAATCGTGACTTCTGTGTTCTCTCCATTTTGAGTCTTTTGTAATTTTTTTGAAATATTTGTGGACATAAATAAAACCGAGCTACACTACAACAGCTGGGTGTTGACCGGTGGACTGTGTCTCATTCCTGGGAGCGGGCGGGGAGATTGGCAGTCGCCCTCCACCTAGGTCCCCCAGGGCGGGCAAGGGGCGGAGGGGAGCGCCCGGTTCCCCGCCGTTACTGGCACGCGGCTCTCCAGCCCTCCAGAGCAGCTTCCAGAAAGATTCCTGTCTGCCATGCCTGGTAGGAAGGGCAGGGTTTCTCTGGCTGAGTGCCGCCAGGGGCTTGCTCCAGCCTGACTGGCTGCAGTGAGCTCACCCAAGCAGCAGAATGGGTCTGGGGGTGATGGCCCTGGGACCAGGAGCAGGCACCCTCCCAGGTGAAGGGGCGAGTAGCTCCTTCCCCTGCTCAGAGGAGAGGTCTGAGCCACCCACCAGCATGGTGGCCTCCTAAGCCTGTCCCCTCTCCCCCTCTCCTGGAGGCCTGCCAGTGCCCTAGCCCACCCTCAGAGTTGCTCTCTGGGATCACCCCATCGCAGAGGGACGGACAGCAGATGGCCTGCAGGGTGTGGATGTGGCCGTGAGGAGGCAGCAGTCATCAGAATGGATTCGGGCCGTGCTTTCGGCGACCGGCAAGGGCATTTTCTTGAAGCTTCCAGACTGTCCCTGGAAATTTATACGCTCACCTCTCCATCTGGGATACGGGTTTCTAGATGTCCTGGGAGATGGAGTGAGAGCAACCCAGAGCACTTACTATTGATAAACTGCCCTCAAACCAGGCAGACAGACTCCCGTGGTGGGGAAGGCCTGGGGAGCGGCACGTGTCAGAACTACTGACCTTGGACGAGAAAACTTTGCCAACCAGAGGGTCCCGGGTGGCCTGCACATCGGTGGCCCTAGAGACACTTCTGTGTCCTCCCAACAGCAGGAGTCCTGCTCAGCAGCTTGGGTAGTTAGGGGGGACAAAGTTGAGGGGCCTGCAGAGGGGGCACAGGGGTGACTGTCGTTCCGGGTCAGGGACGAACAGGCAGGATGGGAGCGGCCAGGGGCGTAGAGGGAAGGGGGAAGCAGCTGGAACCCAGGTGCCTTCTTTGCTGGTCTTTTATCCACTGTACTTTATGAAAATACAGTGTTTCGTAGACCTGAATTTATGAATACCAATTTCAAGTAGGTTGAATGATCAGACTTGCGTGTCTGTGAACGGATGTGTGAATTTATGCTGCAGAAAGGACCCTCATCAGAGCTGCACAGGTTGTAGTAGTTTCTCCGGTGTGGACAACTGTGGCCATTGTCCCCACCCTGCCACGCACCCTTTCCGAGGCAGAGGGCCTGCGGCAATGGATTCACGCGAAGGAGAAAGGGTCTGCCGTCCGGCCACTGTGCCCCTGGCCAGGCCCTCATCACTAGCTACGCTCCTCAGATGAGCTGGCGCTGGGGCGCCCCTCTGCCCCTGGGCCCCTGTGAGTGGATCTTCAGCTTGGCCGTGGTGGCTCAGCAGCCCCTCCCATCCTGCTCCCAACCTGCTGCAAACTAAGGAAGTGATACTTTGCAGGGCTGGGCGCATGGTCGCTGTATCGATAAATGTCTCTGGTGAGCGCAGGTGAACGGGGTGCCCCGCGTGGGCGCCACCTATGTAAATGGAGGTCGCTTGTCTGTAGGGTGAGGATGCACAACAGAGAGATGAGCAGTGACCTCCCACATACACGTGGAGGTGACCCTCAAATACCAGGAACGCGGAGCTGAACGGTTGTGCGTGCAGACGGCCGATGGGTGAGGGTCAGGGCTGGAGTGCTGTGTGGAAGCTCAAGAGACGTTTGGGGACGCCCCTCGCCAGTCTCCGGAGACCACGCGGTGAGACCCTGAGCACCTGAGTATGATCTGGCACCGACACAGACCAGCTATCGTCACCCTTGGCCTCTCCTGGCCAACCCGGTCGGCTCCGAACTCAAGACCCGTGGAATCCGAGCAGGACCAGTTACGCCCGACACGCGGGGTCAAGCTGACAGGCCCCGGGGCCAGTGGAGGTGTCTGTCCGGCCCTCGACCCCTGAGCAGATCCTTCCCGCTGGCCTGTGGAGACACCAAGGGGACGCTGGCCTCCCTGCCCCCTCCCAGGGAAAATCAGACAGACGAGCTTGCTTGGGGGGAGGCGGGCCACAGCGCTGGCCGCGCAGTTGGATTCCTCAGGCTGCAGGAAAAAGCGAGCCTCTGGAGTCCTGGGGCTCCCGTGGAAGGCAGGGCCCGGCAGGAGTTGGGCCATCGGAGCTGCAGGTGCAATCGCGGCCGAAGCCCGTGGCTCAGGAGCGCATGCTTTACCGTGGGGCGCGTGAACCCTCACTGGCTTCTTTGTCCTGCGTTTTTGGTCCTTGGAGGTCTCGGTATCCGAGGTGTCCTTTTCCTGGGTCCTCACTGGGTTCCCAGCTGCCCTGGGGCGCTCTGGCAGCTTGAGTCCTGGGCCCCGGTCCTCTGACCCAAGGCAGCTGCTCCGGTAGCTGCGTTTGCCAGGAACAGCTTCCGAGTCGTAACTGTTTCCTTTTGGCATGTCGGGGACCCAGGCTGCGGAAGCTGTGCCTGTGTCCCCCCACCCCAACCCGGCTCCCCTTACCTTGGGCACCTCGTTACCGGACCAGGTCCCGGTGGGTGGAAGGCACTTGCTTTGCAAACCTTTGCTGACCGAATCACCAGGGCCCCCTTGCAGAGGGAGACTCCGTGGTGCACACTGTCCAAATGCGCTGTGGAGCGGTTGGTGGGGGTGAGGTGCCCTTGGGCCCCCTCCGAGGAGCTGGTCACTACTGTGGCACCTGAAGTGGCCCCCTTTCTCCCTCAAGCCGCTCTCAACCCCGCCTCCCCCTGACCAGCTGTGCCTGCTCTGGGACATCACAGCCCCTCCGGCTCTGGCCCTGGGATTCAGTTGGGGAGGGGGGATCCGCTGGTGGCCTCTGGGGAACCCCTAGGGTGTGGGCACTCAATGTAGTGAATTAATTAAAGATGAAACTTTAAGGCACGTCTTAGAAGACGCTTTCAACCTCATGAGGACAAGCTGTTTAAGGGCTGATGTCTTCTATGTGCCTGGCCACCACATGTCACTCCCAGGTCCCCTCTGCTCCCCTTCTTTGCACGGGCTCAGCTACACGGCAGGGCCACGGAATAGATTTGAAACTCGGTCCTTGCTACCACTCCCGGTCCTGACCGCCAGGTGGCGCTGTCTGTAAAGCCCTGACGCCGCTCATCTGCCGCTCTGGCTGCAGGGACCGGTCGAGGTCCCCGGCCCTGCGATGATGGGGAGAGATGTGTAGGAATGATGTCGAGTATTTTGGAAAAGAACAGACGTTTCCTGGAGTCCGGCAGCCAGGTTTGTGGGTCAGAGGTGAAGGGGCGGGGTGTTCTGGGCAAAGGGTCACCGGAAGAGGTCACAGGAGCAGGGGCAAGATCTGGGGGCCAGGGGCCCCAGTTACGATGGGAGGACAGGAGCCGCTTCTCTTGTTCTCAGCCACAGTCCCCACGCTGGGTGTTCAGTAAACACTCGCTGAGTGGCGATCACCCCGTGGGACGTCCCCAACAGTGATGATTTCTGGCACGGTGGCCTCAGTAGCCCCCTAAAGAGTCCCCCTGAGCTGTCGCTGCCCCCGAGGGTCCCGTGCCCCAAATGTGCCCCATCTCTGGACGTCTCCTCTCCTCCCGAGTCTTCCAGGAAGAGGGTCCTCCGCTGCCCTCCGACCTCACAGCCAGGACGGGGGCACGGCACGCACCTGCAGACCCCGTAAACACGACCGGGGGGCAGGAAGGAGCGGAGCGCCTCACCGCACCGCGGGGCCTGGCAGTTGTCAGTTCTGGCACATTCCAGGGAAGCCACCTCCGTTCCCTCGAGACTTGTGGCCCGGTGTGATGGGTGGCGGGGCTGCTGCCTCACCCAGTCCCCGTATCCCAGACCAGGGTCTAGCAGCCTGGGAAGGCAGACACCAGACGGGGGAGGCTGTGGTTTCGTGACTGGCCCCTGGCCCCGCGGGCAGAGGCGGGTGTGTTCACTCCCAAGCAGCAGCAAGCGACGAGAGTCGACGGCTCAGGTTTGCTGGCGAAGTCAGGAGTGTCTGGGCCTCAGCAGCTTGGACAGGGTCCGTCTCATCGCCGGCCCGCAGAGCCAAGGCTTCCTCGCCCTTTCCTCTTACGGCCAGGCCGAGACAGGCTGGGGGGAGGGACCGCGGCGGCCCAACGCTCGCTCCAGAAACATCAAGCGGCGTGAGGCTGGAGT
This sequence comes from Panthera leo, assembly GCF_018350215.1. NCBI lineage: Eukaryota > Metazoa > Chordata > Mammalia > Carnivora > Felidae > Panthera > Panthera leo. The sequence goes on along the minus strand of NC_056686.1, from coordinate 5,760,426 downwards.
CCGAGGCCCTGGTACCAGGGTGGGACCCTGTGTGACCTGGGCCAGGCGGTTAGTGTGCTTGTGTCGGGGTCCAGGTCGGTCTGCGAGACGCAGCGGAACTAGCCCCTGCCCCTCACTGGGGGAACGGGGGGGCGATGAAGCCAGAAGACTGAAGAAGCCGCTGAGCTCGCCACACAGCCTGGGCAGGACTCCGGGGCTCGTGAGCAGTGGCCACTGTCCTCGCCGTCCTCACGGCTCCTTTTCGAAGCGAAGAGAGCGATTCTCTGAGATGTGGAAACCCAGCGGGTGTGGCTCTCAGCGGGTCCGGGGCCTCCTCGAGGTTTGGATCCTGTGGCCGCTCCCACTGCCATCTGCTGGGAACAGACCCCAAGGTCAAGGGCAGTGATTCGGGTGCTGGCCTGAGGGCGGCCTGTGCTCTGTGCCGCCCACGGACTCGGGGCAGATTCCCACGTGTAAGAGCAAACCTCTGTTTACTTCGAAAGTTCTAGGAAGAAGGCCCGAGGCCTGGCCAGCCAGGAGTGGGAGGGGAGCCTCTCTGCTTCTCACAGATGTGACCATTCGGGACAAAACCAGCCCAGACCGCAGGACAGCCAACTGAAACCACCTATTTTAAAAAATCTAAAGGTCTTGTAAGCAATATCAACGTGGGGGAGGAGGAGTCTGGAGTCTCAGGAAAAGCACGGGACTAACAGGAGGCCCAAAGGAATTGTGTCACTTAGAAAAGTCACCCAGGGACGCCAGCAGGGCTCAGTCGGTTGAGCGTCCGGCTTTGGCTCAGGTCACGATCTCACGGTTTGTGAGTCCGAGCCCCGCGTCGGGCTCTGTGCTGACGGCTCAGCCTGGAGCCCGCTTCGGATTCTCTCTCCCTCTCTCTCTCTGCCCCTCCCCTGTTTGTGCCCTGTCTCTCAAAAAATAAATGCAAAGAAAAAGAAGAAAAGAAAAGTTACCCAAATTCTGTCTGCTTCACCTACACACTGAACAGGGAGGATGAGACCTACCTCACTTAGCTTGTAACTACCAAGGCTAAAATGGCATGTCATGAAGGCACAGAGAGAGGACTCACTGATTCCAACCAGGGTGGGCTGCACAGAGGAGGTGGCGTTTTAGACGGAGCTAAGTCGACTCAGAAATTGATGGGCAGCGAAGAGGTAGAAAGACTTCACCTGCGGGGAGAGCGTGGGCACAGGCACAGAGGACACCTGTGGTGGAGAGGGTTCTGGGGCCGCAGCACAGGAGGCTGGAGCCGGACAGAGGCGATGGGCTTGGGAAGACGGTCAGGGCCCAGGTGGGGCACGAGGAGTTTCGAGCTGGTTGCTGAGGCTCTGGGAAGCCAGAGGCAAGGAATACACTCGGGCATGTTTATGGCTCCCCCAGCTACAGGGTGGAGGTTGGGCGGGGAGGGTAGACTGGAGACAAGGAAGCGGGCAGAGATCCTGGGCCAGAACTGGGGCCACGGAGAGGAAGGGCCTGGACTTCTGGGACCCAGAGGAGCCTCCTCAACTCCAGGGGGCAGCAGGCAGGGCACTGAGGGAGGCCTGGGGGAGCCCATGGCCCTCACGGGGAGGTGGGGAAGGTGGCCCACAGAGGGCTGGGGGTTTCACGCCTACTGTCCCTGCCTCGTCGGAAAGATGATGGGACACGTTAGCTGCCAGTAAACCCCAGACCCTCCTTGGCTGCCGGCGACGGCCCCAGGACCCTGTTGCTTTTGGGGGACTTGTGGTCCGTGTCTCCTGTGTCCCCCAAACACAGGAAGCGTGCAGTGAGGGTGCGGGGGGGGGGCCAGGCCCAGTTCTGGGGCAGCGGGCCGGTACAACGGGGACTGGCCACGACCCCCCCCCTCCCCCGTCCTGGCGCACACAGCGCCCACGGCCCGGAGAGAAGAGCCCACCCGGCTGCGAAGGGAAGGGGCCCCGGCCGCAGCTCGGGGCGTCGCGTGGTGGAGTGACAGAAGCCACGTGGCGAAGGACCTCGACACTCACAAGAAGACAGAGGCGTCCAGGTCCGTCGGCTGGAAGACGGTGGGTGCAGGTGAATGCGTCGAGTCAGGGGCGTCTGCCGCTGCAGCTTCCCGGGCCTCCCGCCTCACCCGGCATTTTACAGCCCGAGCGCTTTGGAGCCTACGGTCCCTCGAACGCATCAAGCAAGCTCCCACCTCGGATGTCGGGTATCTTCCCCTCTTCTCCGGGGCGCTGCTCCCGCGGCATCTCCAGGGAGAACGGCCCCGTCTCCCTAGCTCGCCCGCTCCCCGACCCCGTCACCCCACCCTCCTACCCTGCTCGCCTTCTCCGCAGCACTCACCGCGATCCTGGGGCACAGACCGCAGTGTGCGGCCTGCTTCTCTTCCTACATCAGCTCCGTGAGGGCGGAGACTCGCTCGCAGCTGGACCCCAGCACCTACCACTGCCTGAACACCCAGGGCACTCGATGGGCATCTGTAGGGTGGACGGATGGACGGATGGGCGGGTGGACGGGAGAACGAACGAGCGAATGAACGAACATGAGGCCTTCTGACCCGAAAGCGTCTGTCCACTCTGACTCCGCTCTGGGACGCAACGTAGTTAGATCAGGCTCCTCGCACCTCCACGCTATTGGCACGTGGGGCTGCAAAATTCTTCGTTGTGGGGGCTGTCCTGTGCCCCGTAGGGCGTTTGGGGCATCCCTGGACAGTGGCACCCACCTGGGCGGTGACAACAAAAAGACCTCGAGACCATGTTTTCGGGGGGCGGGGGGGCCTGCAAAACCGCTGCCAGCTGAGAACCAGTTACGCCTTTACTGTCCGTGAGCGACTCTCACAGCTCCCTCCCCCAGAGTCCCCATGGAGAGCAGCCCGTCCCCCCCACCCCCGCCGCCAGGCGACCTCTCCACCCCTGGGAGAGCCACAACTAGAAACTGTAGGCGTTCCTGCTGCCATTTATTGTTTTGTCACGTATTTACATTCCGCAGGAAACCTGTCCCGCGTCCGTCCACCAAGGCCTTTTGGTTCCTCACTGGCCGGACTGCTCCAGACCCCCAGGCGCAGGCTTGAGGCCAAAGCCGGGGGCTCGGGGGTGTCAGACGTTCAGCAGGAGGGGCCGGTGCTCCTCCTCGGTGGCGTCGCTGGGAGGGATTTCGTAAATGACAAACAGGGAGGAGTACAAGCAGCCCAGGAAGGACACCAGGCTAGAGAAATACATGACCCCGTTGGTGCTGCCCACGGCCGAGGTCAGCGGCCCCAGCACCAGGGACACCAGGATCTGGGCCAGGAAGTACTGGCAGCTCAGCAGGGAGATGTCCACGCCCATGCCCCGCCTGGTGCCGTCCGCACCGGACCCTGCAAACTGATCCAGAAGGAGAAACACGTCAGCGGGACACCTGGACAGCAAGGGGACCTCAGCCCCACGTTTCCTGCAGGCCCAGGGGACCCAGCGGGCTCACATTTTCCAGCGCCGACGTGCGCAGGGAGTTCAGCCAAGAGTTTAATAATATTTGTGTTCAGAGAGATGACGGCAACGAAAAGAATCCGTGACTAACAAGAGTGGAAGGGCCGTGTTCCCACAGGCCCGGGCGGCACAGAGGCTCCCTCTGGCTTGGAGATCCTGGCCTTCCCCGGCCTCTCCCGGAGAGACGGGCACTCCACGTCCCGGCCCGGCCCCCTCCCCAACCTCTGGCCGCCACGATGCCTACGCCATGCTCGGAAATACCCTCTCACGGTCGCCGTGCCTGGTCCTTTGGCGCTCGGAGGCCCCGTGGCCTCCACGGTGGGCACGTCTCCCTGCCTCCCACCCGTGCCCCCCCCACCCCGCCCCGGTGCGGGGAAACTCGCTCCTTGAGTGGGTCTGCAAGGGTGACGGTGGGAGGGGACAGGGTGGGTCCCCCGCTGCTCCCCCAGCACAGGCCACCCTCACCCACTGAGGGCAGATGATGCCACCCCCACAGACCGCTGTGCGTGCACCGCCGGGGGGGGGGCGGGGCCAGCGTGCCGGGCCCGCCTCCAGACGCGGCCGTGGTTGCCTCTGGGATATTGCCAAGCCCCCCTCCCCGGGCAAGGCTGTGTCCTCGAGGGGCTGTGGAGGGGCCCCTCGTGTGTCCTGGGGAAACTGTGGCTCCCCGTGGCTACACACGGTTGGCAAGGCCACCGTGGTGGGGAGGTCACGGGTTAGTCCCGAACCTGCAACGGAGCAGAGACTGACAGGACTGTGAGCATCTAGGAGACCCTAGAGCCAGAGTCCCAAGGCTTTGAGCAGCGCGAGGGCGGCCCGAGGCTCTGGGCGTCCCTTGCCGCCGGGTGGGGCAGCCTGGCGCCGGCAGCTGGCCCATCTGTCTTCCCAGTCAGGGGGTCTCCCTCCCCTCTTGGTCCCTTGGGTGCCGTTGGCGCCGGCTGTGGCGGCTCTGCAGGTGCCGGCTGGATGGGCTGGATGTTCGGGTCGTGCACGGGGCTCACTCTCCAGCCGTCACAGCCTCAGCCCTGCCCTGGGGGAGAGTGCAGACGGGCCACTGCCTGTCCGCGTAGCTGGGAGTCCAGCTGCTGGCGGAGAAGGGGCTGGGAGGGGCCACCGCGACTACCACCCAGAGGCCCCGGGTCTGGCCCCTTGTAGTGCCTGGGTCTCTGGGCCGATTGGACTTCTCACAAAAAATACTGTGCTCAGAGCCGGCCCCCACTGAGTTCATCAGAGACTCCAAACTCCTTACAACAACTCAGGATGCCTCCTGGGCCGGGCCTGGGGGAGGCGGCAGAGGCCCTGAATGAAAAGGGGGTGCGAAGAAACCCAGGTACCAAGGTGATCTTTTAATGCAGCATTTTAAAATCTCAAAGTTACCGCAAAAAAATCTTGGATGGGAGCATTGTCGGCCATAAGAAGGAGTGACGGACACACTGACGGGCCACGCACCTTGAGAGCCTGATGCTGACTGACAGAAGCCAGACACAGAGCCCCCGTGTACGTGATTTCGTTTACATGAAACGTCCCGGACAGGCGAGTGCACAGGGGGCACAAAGTCAACTCGTGGTCGCGGGGGCAGGGGTGGGGGTGTGCGGTGGAAGGAAGGGGGATGGCTAATGGGTGTGGGGTTTCTCTCGGGGGCGACGAAAATGTTCTGAATCGATTGTGGTGACAGTCGCACAGCTCCGTGGGTACATGGTATGCCTGAAAGGGGCGGACTGTATTGTGCGGTGTGTTCTAGCTCAGTAAGGCTGTTAAAGGAAAATCCGTGCTGAACACAACATCAACATTTTATACGAAGGCAGGGTTCGGCTTCCTTCTTTATCCTTCTGCCTCAGACTCCACCGTGGCTCGGCACGGTGCCGCGACTTACCCGGTCTCTGCTTAAAGTCCTGCTACCGCGTTCAGTGCGGGGTTTCGGCACCAATTCCCGTCTTTCGAAATACTGCGTTCTCCTATCATTGACCTCGATCCCTGAGTTTTGTGTGTCCGAGGCAAGCCCCTGCTTGCCTCACCTGAGGCCCCGGGCGAACGGGTGACCCCGAAGCCTGACACTGGAGGACGCAAAGGGGCGGGCCTCCCCTTCCTCCCTCCCCGCTGCCCAAGTACCACCACGAATGGGGCGGCTATGCGCTCAGGTCTGTGCCCTCTGCTGCCGGCCACTTGACGTTCTCAACGTGTGAACAGGCCCCTCGCTTTCACGGTGTAGCTGCTCTCAGGCTCATTTCTCGGGGTGCTCAGGGGGTTTCTCCAAGGAGCTGGGGGGTGGGGAGGGTGTGGAGGCCAGGCCCAGGCCGGCCTTTACAGGACCCGAAGCAGAAAAACGGAAGCACCTACCTTTTTGTTCTGGTAGTAATCGCACAGAAGCGAGTAGGGCAGGGTGCACAGGGTGGAAAATAAAATCCCGTAGGTTATGCAGAGCGACAGGACCACGTACAGGTTCCTGGACAGGGTGGCGAGCCCGGTCCCCAGGCCAAAGGCCAGGTAGGCAATGAAGTACAGTGTGCGGATGCTGAGGTATTCTTCTAGCTTCTCGAGAATAGCTGCGGGCCAGAAAGGAGGGTGAGCAGGGGCACCGGCCGGTGGTCCCGGGGGCTCTGCTTCCCTGGGCCACCTGCCCCCGGCCGGCCCTCCGGCTGGCAGGCAGCGTGCCCCAGGCCAGAAAGCCCGCTGGGGGGCCCAGGGTACCAACAGGGTGGTCTCGAGCCCCCCCAGCGCTGCTGCAGGGGCAGGGGTCTTGGGCCGAAGCCCCACGGGGGCCCGGGGTGCGGGACGGGGAAGTAAAACCATTCTGAGGACAAGCCCGGCCGGCGGCCCGCCTGGCACTGCCTGGAGCTAAGAATGGTTTTTGTATTTGCAAGCGGTTTTAAAAACAATCGAAAGGAGACAGATATTTTGTGACACGTGAAAATCATATGAAATTCCAATTCCCGTGAGCGCAAAGGAAGTTTTACCGGATCTCGGCCGTGAACACTGGTGAGACAGAAACATCTCGTCCGAGGTGGCTCTGAGCCACAGGGGAGGAGCCCAGGGGCTCCCCAGGGGCCACGTGGCCCGCGAGGCTGACCTCGCCCACCATCTGGGCCTTGACGGAACACGTGGGCCCACGTGGGGATGGAATTTGCCCAGGCCCCCCGCTGGGATGGTACCCGGCACCCTGCAGGGACCCAACCTGGCTTCCTACGTCCCCTGTGCCCGCCAACGCGAGCCTCAGGGTCATCTCGGCCTCTGGCCTCGGCTCTCCCCACCTGCCCTCCGTTCTCTCCTGCCTCTCCCCTCCCTCTGGACCGGTCGCCCCGAGACTCCACGTGGGAAGGGTGGGGGCGGCAGACAGCACGCCCGTCTGGGGGCGACGTCGATGTTGGGGCCTGGCCCCCACTCTGCCCTCGCTTGCGGGCCTGGCCTGTCCGCCCGCTGGCTTCCTCGGGTCTCGGTGGACACCCGGGCCCTGCCCCGCCGCCCGGCCGACCCCGACGGCTGTTCCACGACTGTGTCCCCCACACCCGGAAGCCACGCCTGCGGTTGCAGAGGCACAAGCCTCCCTCCACTCGGCGTACGACCCCGCTGAAGCCATAACTCCCATGGGGGGCCCCCCACCCCGCTTCTCCCCCCCCCCCGCCCCGGGCGGCGGGTACCTGAGTAGAAGGCGGCGCTGAAGGCGTAAATGCACATCCCCCAGCAGCCCATGGTGACGCCGCTGTTGTATTTCTGATATTGTTCCGACGTGTGCGGGGCTTTGGGGTCTCCCTGAAACACCACCTCACCCATGAAGTCCGTGTAGAAGAGCAGCATTCCCTCGAACGACAGCCACCCTGGGAGGAGGGAGGGGCTCGTGACCACCGGCCCGGACGCTGGCGTGGCCCCGCCTTTCCCCAACAGGTGGTTTTACTGATCGTCAAAGGAACACAGCGCCTTCGTCGCTTGGAAACTTAAAGAAGAAATTACCTATAGCCTTGCCACCCAGAGGTCACTTGACCTCTGTTAAGATTTTCTAAGTTCCCTTCTAGCCTTTTTGAAAGCAAATACGCATTCTTATAAAGGTCATGATCTTGCAGTTCATGGGATCGAGCCCCGCGTCGGGCTCCGTGCTGACAGCTCGGGGCCTAGAACCTGCTCGGGATTCTGTGTCTCCCTCTCTCTCTGCCCCTCCCCTGCTCACACTCTGTCTCTCTGTCTCTCTCTCAAAAATAAACATTAAAAAAAATTTTAATTATTAAAAAAACACAGCTCTGTTGCTTGAAAGATGCTATTCTGTTCTTTCTCTAAACATTATTGCCACAAGGAAAGCGACTCCCTCACTCCCTCTAAATGCCTCATCCTGTTCCCCACTCGCCTCTCTGCAAGGGAGACAAGAAAATGCCTGTGGAACCGCAGCCACAGGCATGCGAGGGGGGCATTTAACTGAGAAATGCGTCAGGAAGCGCAAATGTCGATACGGGCCCACTATTGCCGAGGAGACTGAGGGCCCCGTCAGTTTCATCTTCAGTGGCACAAGGGGGGTGGCATTTATTGGACCTCTTGAACCCCAATAATTATCATGCACAACTTCCTATGCTATTAAAATTCTTCAATAGCCCTATATTAATGGCAGCAAAATATTGCACAAGGCGGACACGCCATTAATACATTTAACCCCTCTCCTCTCCTATTGTTCGTTTATACTTCCCGCACTCCCTGCCCCTGCTTCCCAGCTTCTGGCTATTATAAATCATGCTGTAATTAATACCTGGAACATAGATTATTTTTTTCTTAAGGAGACTTCACGCCCAGCACGGAGCCCAACGCGGGGCTCCAACCCACAACCCTGAGATCAAGACCTGGGCTGAGATCAAGAGTCAGACGCTTAACCAACCGAGTCACCCAGGTGCCCCTGGAACATACATTCTTGATAAAATTTCTGAGGATGTTCTTGCAAAGAATACCAAGCCACTGGGCCACTGGGATAAAGGTTATGGGCATTCTCAACATTCTTGGCTGTTGCCGGGGCGCCTGGGTGGCTCAGGCGGTGAAGCGTCCGACGTCGGCTCAGGTCATGATCTCACGGTTTGCGGGTTCGAGCCCCGCATTGGGCTCTGTGCTGACCGCTCGGAGCCTGGAGCCTGCTTTGGATTCTGTGTCTCCCTCTCTCCCTGCCCCTCCCCCAGTCGGGTTCTGTCTCTCTCTCTCTCTCAAAAATAAACAAACATTAAAAAAAAAGATTCTTGCCTGATGCCAAATTGCCTTCTAGAAAGTCATCCTGATTTATGGCCCACGATGTTTGAGAGCCTAGAGCATCTCAAATGCTTAATCAGCCTCAGAGGCTCAACGGCCCTACAGCAAGGAGGTACCACACGGAATGAGGTGAGAGCCAGGGCTTTTTCCGTGGCGATCGGAATGCCAAGGCCGGTGGGTTCAAGGCCGGTGCCGGGCACAGGCGGGCACGTGTGAGTGTCGGCACACATGTCCATCCCGGCTCTGAGAGCAGGACAGCAGTGAGGCTCAAACGGGCTTAAGACACAAGTCCCTCCAGAGGCACCACTTCACCGTGAATTGTCCCAGGAGCTTTTGGTAACGAGAATCCGGGCTCCGTGGAGACCCCGCGTCCCGCTCGGGGGAAGGGGTGCGCCTCGATTCGGGGCTACCTGGCCCTTCCTGGAGAAAAGCCCCCTCGGGCAGCCCCACGCCACGTCCTGCCCTTGGTGGCGTCTCAGGAGTCCTGAACTCATGGGAGATGACCCCCAGCCCGGGACGTGGCGCTCTGGGAGGCCGGCGGGGGAGGGAGCGGCCCGGGCCAGAGGGCCGCGTCCCCGCCGCAGAGCGAGGCGGGGACACGGAGGCACCGGGAGGTTTGCCAAGAGCTCACCCAGGAAGTGGTTGACGCAGAGATTGCGAAGCGCCTTGGGCATGTTGCAGATGGTGACACACAGGTGCCTCATGGACAGAGGCTGCCCCGACGGCTCGCTGGAGCCCGCCAGCTCGCTCTCGTACTTGACGCCGTTCAGTAAAATATTTGCCACCTGTGGAGGAAGCCACACAAACCTCCTCAACGGAGCAGCACGTCGCGGCCGCCACGCCGAGGCGCGGATGTCGCCGCGACGAGAAAGTGAATCAGAGACACGCGCACGCGGGGGCCGTGAAGGTCCGCCTTCCCGGGCGGGGCCAGCGGAACGCCGAGCGCCGCCCTGAACGACAGGGCCCACGTCAGGCCATCTCTTCTGGGACGTGGCGCAGCCGGGAACAGAGCCCCGTGTCGGGCGTGCCCCCGCCTTGGCCCCAGGGCGGGAGATCTATGCCACGGAGCGCGAGGGAACACCTCGTCGGACGTGAAACACACTTGAAATACAAGAAATATGGGTCAGTTCAAATCCAGACGGTACAGAAGTCCCTTCTCTTCCGCAACAGCGGCGGGTAGAAGACTTCTTGCCCGGTGAGTGGGGAATCTGTTTAAAACTCTCTATCCACACGGAGGCCAAGTGAGCAGGTGCAGGGAGCGGACACGCTTACCTCGGCCCTTGGGGGGCGGGGTGGGGGGTGGTCTAGATTTCTCTCTGGGGCCCGGGAGCACCGCTCCCCCGGCAAACGGCAAACGCGCTCGCTGATCCGGTTTGCGAAGTCCTCCTGGGACGAGAAGGTGTCAACGCCACGGTCGCCCTGCCTGGGCCGCTGGTGTAGACACCAGCCGGGTGACCTAACGGTTGTGCGAGCAGCAAGGGGCGGGAAGAGACGCCCTCCCGGCTCCGGGCGGGACCTCGTGCTGCGGTCAGCTCCCGGACATTCCAAGTGGGGACGCCGAGGAGGCCAACAGCCCATGGCACCGGCCCCCCGGGCAGCCATGCCCACCGAGCTTGTCACCCGTTTCTGCCGGAGGAAGACCACTCACATCACACTCGTGCCCGCTTGAGGCTGGGCGTGTTTCTATTTAGCTCAGGATTCTTCCTCTCCTCGAAGAGCTGACTCACAAATTGTACTACACCGAGGACGGAAATAGGAGGGATTCAAGTGAGATTTTCAACCATAACTAAAGAGCTGTATCTAGAAGGCGGTTTGCATTTTTTTGTTTTGAAACAGCATAGGCTGGTCGGGGATCGACAAAAGGTCTGACCGATTGCTCCGATGTCATCCATGAACGAAGAGAACGCCCTTGACCTGGGCGATTAGAGAAATCTCTCTCTTCTGACAATAAGGGGATGTCCTGACCCTCTAGTGACTTCGGGTTCTTCGAACCTTTCCCAGATCTGGACCCTGGAGATGTGCTCCGTGCTGCCCACGGGGGAGCCTCGAGACCTCCCCTCAAGGAGGCCACGCACCTGCCCAGCACCCTGCCTCGGGGCGAGAGGACGGTCGCCCTTACGAGACGATGCAGACCCACGAAGACTGACTAAGCCCTAGCGCCCCGGAGAAGAGCAGACCAGACCCACAGGCGCACTCGAGGACTGAACAACGAAGAGAAAAGGAACGGCCGCCTCGACACGTGTCTCCAGTCCGCCTCCCCCTGAGTCAGGGAGTCCGTCGGTCCTCCCGGGCGCACAGAGGGGCCGCCTGGCCGGGGGACAGCCCCGTGTGGGTGCACTTCACGGGGACACGCAGCCCTGCCGTCAGGCGGACACGTCAGCAGGCCACGCTTCCCAGCCACCCGGCCTTCAGGACGGCCCGCCGCCCGCGCGCCCGTGCGGGCTGAACACGGTTGTACGGGGCTCCTGCCCGGGAAACTCCGAGTTCTTACTGACATTCTCGCTCACCCTTGGCACAGGCGGGCCGCGGAACTATTATGTGTCCTGGAACTGACGAAATACCTTCCTGTTATTTCAAGCAGCCTCCTCAAGACAACGGAGCCTGACGGCGGTTAAAATCCCGCCTTATCAGCCGGTGGCCCTGCAGCCGATCCGACGTGTACTAAGCACAACGCAAACAGCCTTCCGGAAGGTTCTCGGCCGGCACAGACCCTGCCGCGCGCTGCCTTTTAGAATGCAGAGTCCTGAGAGCTTCTGGGGCGGCCGGCGGAGGCCGGACGCCGGGAGAGGGACGCGGGGAGGGCCCGGAAACGCCTGCCAGGTTTTCTGTTCGGTGTCCACCTTTGCGGGAGACTGGCAGGCAGCAGGTTCGCGCCGCCAAGGTGGGGGGTGGGTGGGTGGGGGGAGCAGGAGGGGCTGCAAATGCAGATGCTCGCAACAGGCTCACCGCAGCCTCGTCCTGGCCTGGGTGGCCTTCAGGCAAACGTGGCCGCATCTCAAAGGAGTGTCCCTTTAATGGTGGCCCGTGTATTAAGCCATCGATGGGCCCGTGACAGACACCCTGAACTCCCTCGTGTGGGGTGGGGGGGGCCGGTCTCTTCACCGACGCGTGGGGCTTGTCTATTTAGATCCGCAGACCTTCTGATCCCCCCCAGCAGGGAGGGCTCCGGATGTCTTTCCAGAGCGACAATCCCTCTCCATCTAACTGGGGGCTGGGGGGCGGTGAGGGGGGGCTGTGGACAACACACAGTGACAACACACGCTGACCCGTGGTCCCCCTCACCCTGACTTTTACCTGCTGACTGAAGGTCACGTTCCTCCTCCGGCTGGTTTCGGGGCCCCCTCCTCCGGCCGCATCCGGGATGGCCAGGGTCTGGGGTCTCTTCAGGATCCCGGCCGATCGCGGTTTGGGGGCGTCCAGGGAGCCCACCCTCAGCACGTCCCCGTCGGGGCCGGCGGCCAGCGCCACCTCCCGCCTGTCCCCGAGGCCGCGGTCCTGGCGGTAGAAGCCGTCGGGGGCCCGGGGGAAGCTGAGGCTAATGGCCTGTGGCGGGGCGCTGCTGGGGATGGCCAGGTAGTTGTCGTGGCCGCCCGTGAAGCAGTCGATGAGCACGCTGTCGATGTTGGAGGTGGCGAAGGACGAGGCGAACTCGTTGATGCCGGTCAGGGAGCCGTCCCTGCTGGTGAAGCTGCCGTACTTGGGCGTCAGGGGGCTGAGCGGGGAGATGGGGCTGGAGAAGCTGGCGTACAGGCTGGTGGCCGGGTGGCAGGGGAGGGGCTCGCCGGGCCCCTCCTCGCACAGCATGGGCGGGGAGGGCGGCAGGGGGAGGCTGGGGCTCTTCATGGTGGCCTTCTTCTCGCCGGGGGGCCGCAGGGGTCTCTCGGGGATGCTGACCAGCGTGAGGACGGTGGTGATGCTCAGGGTGACCGCGGTGAAGATGTAAATGACCCTCAGCTGCCCGCCCAGGGCTCTCCCGAAGCTGGTTTTGTCCCAGTGGATGCCCCCGACCACGTACCCGAATCCTCCTCCGAGGCCTGCGGAGAGAAGCGGGGTTAGGTCCCCGGGGCCGGGAAGGCCCTCAACGGTCACGGTTCCAGACCATCATTCTGGAAGAATAAGGACCATGGTTCTTACTCAAGTTGCTTACTCGTGTGTGTGTGTGTGTGTGTGTGTGTATGTGGTGGGGGAGGGGGGATCACGTGGCCACCCTGTGTCTTGCTCGCCCGATGCCAGCATCCTCATACACGGCCACCATTAAGAGTCACCCCCAATGGTGACCGAGGACGGCCACCCTGGTGACTAGCTCTCCGGGTCAGCGGGCCACCGGGACACAACAGGGCTGCGGGAATCCGGTCCTTTCCTCTGCTCCCGCTTGCTGTATCCCAAGGCCTCCGGGAACAGGTAAAGGGCAAACTGATTTGTGCAGCACAACGTTAAAATGCAGGCAATGCCGCGTTGCAGCCGGCCCCCGGCACGGCATATACTCACCTCCAGAAAGTGCTGCTCCCCCTACCCCCCAGCTCCCCCCACGTCCCAGCGCCCCCCCGGGCCCCTTCGCCACTACATTCTGGAGCCCGTCTACTGGTTGGGAGGCGAGTCTGTTTACTTCTGCCGCTGAAGAGGAACCTGCTTCCCCGCAGCGTGTGGGCTCTCTGGCTGCCCTCCGCGTTGGGGGCAAGCAGCCACTTTTTTTTTTTTTAATTCTATTTTTAATTTATTTATTTTTTAACGTTTATTCATTTTTGAGACAGAGAGAGATAGAGCATGAATTAGGGAAGGTCAGAGAGAGAGGGAGACACAGAATCTGAAACAGGCTCCAGGCTCCGAGCTGTCAGCACAGAGCCCGACGCGGGGCTCGAACTCACAGACCGTGAGATCATGACCTGAGCCGAAGTCGGACGCCCAACCAACTGAGCCACCCAGGCGCCCCTAGCAGCCACTTTTAAATAGTAACTCTTTTTAAAAAAAAAAATTATTAATTTTTCAGAGAGAGCAGGGGAGGGGCAGACAGAGACAGGGACAGAGGATCTGAAGCGGGCTCTGCGCTGACAGCTCAGAGCCTGGAGCCTGCTTCTGATTCTGCCTCCCCCAGTCGCGTTCTGTCTGTCTCTCTCAAAAATAAATAAACATTAAAAAGAAATTTAAAAAAAAAAGAAACACAGAGAAGGAACTATTGAAAAACTGGACAAAGGACTTACATGTCTATTTAATGTCTGTTTCTCCAAAGAAGACATACAGATGGCCAATAAGACATGGAAGGATGCTCAACTTCACGAGCATTTAGGGGAATGCCAATCAAAACACAACGAGATTCCACTTTATACCCATCAGGATGGGTCGTATCAGGAAAAAAAAAAAAAAGAAAGAAAAAAACCAGAACATGACAAGTGCTGGCCGGGAGATGTGGTGACATCGGAAAATTTGTGCTTTCCTGGCAGGAGGCAAAATGATACAGCTGCCACGGGGCACAGTGTGGAGGTTCCTCGAGAAATTTAAAAGAGAAATACCGTAATTTTCCTTCCGGGTTCGTACCCCAAAGAATCGAAAGCAGGGCCTTGGAGAGTTATCTGCACACCCGTGTTCGTGGCAGCAATATTCACAGCAGCCGAAACGTGGAAGCTACCCGTGTCCATCAACGGGTGAGTGGATAAGCAAGCTACGATCTGTACGCACAACGGGATGTTATTCAGCCTGAAACGGGAAGGAAATTCTGACACCCGCTACGACACGGATGGACATTACCGGAAGTGAGATAAGCCCAAACCCCGCACTGGTCCTGCCGAGACCCCTCCAGAAGTTCCCTGGACCCACAGCCACACGGGTGTATGAATAGAGTCCGGCAGTGGCATTTTCTAGAAGAGGCGACGGAGGCCCGGACGGACTGAGCCGTCTGCCCCCGTGTCACACGACAAACAGGAGGACACCGATTGAGGCCTCCCGCCCCTCCGTCCGGGTCCCGCACGACCCCGTCTTGTCACGTCTTTCCCTTGACGCTGGCAAACACCTTCCACCTCTATTTTAACTGGGATTGTCTTAGTCCGTTTTATGTTGTAACAGGATACAGGTTTTGTATTGAGAAAGCTGGGAGTACTGATTTGTATGGGATAGTTTGATAACCAAAGAGCACCCTGAATTCCCACACTGCTCTGCGGTGAATTCTCTGGAAGTTTTCACCTGCCCCGTCGCTGAGCCCATTGGTGATAACCCTCAAAGCAACAACTTTGGCTGGACCCATCAAGGTCCCAGCTGAGGCTGAACAAGGTGAAACTCCGCCTTCTTATTTCAACCCTCAGGTGTGAACAACCGACCTTTTTGTAGTCTAGATGGTGCCATGATTTTGCAGGGTTTTTTGCTCTGTTTTGTGTGTGTGTGTGTGTGTGTGTGTGTGAGAGAGACATCACCATTTAAAATGGCCCCCACGTGTAGCGTTGATGTACTGCTGTCTCTTGTTGGTAAGTTCGAGAAAGCTGTGATGTGTCTTATGAAGAAGTGTGCGAGATGAGCTTTGTTCAGGGACGTGTTACAGGGCTGTTGGCCATGCGCTCAATGGCACTCAATCTGTGATATACATTCCAAGGGTGTCTTTAAATAGAAACACATAAAACAAGTTTAGGTATTGATTGGTTGATGAAAATGTGACCAGAGGTTCACAGGGAGCTAACCCTGTACTTTTCCTTGGGGCAGTGACTCGGTATTGGCTAATTCAGGGTTCATGGCAACTCTGTAGAACGTAACTGCTCGAACGATGAGAATAAAGTATACATAAGGCTATATACACAGTTACGCACACACATTTATAGCTGTAGCTATAGTTAATACACATATACGCATGTATCAGCATTATATATTATTACTAAAATATATCATTTGAGATATATATTTTCTTCTTTTTATTTTATTTTATTTTTGAGAGAGAGAGAGAGAGGGAGTGGGGGAGGGCCAGAGAGAGAAGGAGGGAGAGAATCCCAAGCGGGCTCCGCGCTGTCAGCATAGAGCCCGATGCGGGTTCGAACCCACGAACCGTGAGATCGTGACCGGAGCCGAAACCAAGAGTCGGCCTCGTAACCCACTGGGCCCCCAGGCGCCCCTGAGACATACATTGTCAGTCACCTCAGTGGTCATCTGCATGTGCGAGTTCAGCCCCCCGTCCCCCCGCGCTGTGGACACCTACCCGCCAGGAGGGCGTGGATGTTGAGGCCTCGGTCCTGGTCGGCGGGGCCGCACACGTCCATCATGTAGGCGTGGCTGGGGTTGTCTGCCGAGTCCGCGCTGAAGTCCACCAGCACGACCCCGCACACCGTGAGCAGGAGGCCCCACTTGTGGTTGTCAGCCGAGTCGGCCAGCGCCGCACCCAGGTCCCTGCCGTTGAGCAGGAGCGAGAGGCCCAGCAGCGCCCCTGCGGACAGAGAACCGACGTGACCGGAGGAAACGCGGAGCAGCCCGGGGCTCGAGTCGAGCATCTTTAGGGCCCCGGAGAATTCCTCTGTAATCAAACTTCAAGCAGAGCCCATCGGAAAAGTCACCCGCAGACTCACCATATATATATATATATATATATTTTTTTTTTTTTTTTTTTTTTTTTTTTTCGGCTTGGGTCGGGGTTTTTTATTTTGTCAAGCAGAGCAGGAACGACATACACGTTATTAACTCACTCTTAAAAAATCAAAGTGATGTATTCTCACAGTGACCTCGGGCCAGGCTAGGGGTGCGCCCTGCCCCCACACCCGAGAAATGATCTGTATATCCCTGCTTCGGTCACCAATGGTCTAGGTTTTGCTAAGAGGAAGCAGTTGGGGCCTTTTTTCCTTTCCTTTCCTTTTTCTTTCTTTTTTTTTTTTTTTTTTCCACTTTATTTCAATTCCAAAACGACAGACCTATAGCCAGGACAAGAATGAAAGGGCGTCTCCTTCCAAACCTTGAGGTACATCGGTCACTCCAAGCACCCAACAGTGGCTG
The DNA here is from genome assembly GCF_018350215.1 of Panthera leo. NCBI lineage: Eukaryota > Metazoa > Chordata > Mammalia > Carnivora > Felidae > Panthera > Panthera leo. The sequence goes on along the minus strand of NC_056686.1, from coordinate 5,743,840 downwards.
CAGTAGGAATCCTGAAACAGAGCAGGCCAGTGGTCATTGCTGGGGTCCCCACGGCACCCTGGGCTGGACAGTGAGGGCGACTCATCACACCCCTCAGACACCTGCACCCCTGCGTCCCGGGGCAGCAAAAGAACAGACGGTAAAACTCAGAGTACATAGCCCTAAGCTCGGAAAACAAAAGACAGAGTCTTGGGAAAGCTCAGCTTCCCCCCCTACATTTTCTAGTCAGGCCCCCCCTAAGGCCCTAAGCAGCCATGACCTTCCTTGGGAATCCAAGAAATTCCAGGACCCCCCAGCCCCAAACCACAGGAAGCTTTATCGCTTGGATCCTCCAATGACAGCTCCGTGTAAGATGGTGGGAATCCTCGGGGTCTGCGAAATTCCTGTTCTGTAGTCTGGTTTCGACAGAGTCCCTTACAATATGGGGTGTGACGATGACCATACCTGTGTTCTCCCACAGCCCCAAACTAACGAGTGGAACTTAACTCTCGTTCCTCCCTTGGCCCCTGGGGACCCTCTAGCTGCTTCGACTCGGGCTTCCGGAAGCTTCCAGAGGTTTCCGGAGGCCATCCGCCATCGGGGCTGAGCTGGGGCTCACCGAGGATGGGGCTGATGAACCACACCAGACTGTAGAGCTGGTCGGGCAAGCCCATCTGTAGGAGCACGGGGGTCACATATGCCGTCTCCATGGCATAGCTGAACTCGATGCCGAAGAGAATACAGCCATTGAAAAGCAGCTCCCGGAAGGACCTCTGAGGGTGCAGGTCCCCAAAGTCCACCAGCTCGATGGGACATGGGGTGTTGGGGGGCGGGGGCGGGGAGGGACGAATGTACTTCCTCCTCTTGGGGTGTCGTTTGAAGTTGTTGGCTCGGTGGCTGATGTGCCGGGTCACGGACCCCGTGTAGCCGGAGATCTGAGACCTCCAGAAGTCCTGAGGAGCCAAAGTGGGGAGGAGAGCCTCTCCCGGAGGGGTGCCGCTCGCCGGGGGGATCATCGTAGGGGGGGCCGGTGCGAGTGCCTGCGGGGAAAGCCCGTTTGGGGGCGACGGTGACTCACCAGGGCCTCCACCACGAGAGTTGATTTTTCCAGGTGGATCCCTCCCACCACCGCCCCCCCCCCCCCAAGCTGGCACCTGCTCGTCCTTCTCATATGAGAACGGATGAGTTCACGGTGCAGAACCCTTAGAGTCAAACGCTGTGCCCCCCAAAGTAGAGCCTACTGCTTGCGGGTGATGTCACCGGGCCTCAGTTTTGACTGAGTGCAGCTCCTGCTCAGGAGACCAAAGCTGACGCTGTCCCCCTGCCCAGAGGGAGGACCCCAGCCCTCAGGTCCCTGCGCTGAAGTTCAAGGGGACCGACCCCGCCCCCTTGGCTCCACGAGGAGGAGTGGAAGCAGCCAGGCTATTTTAGGACCTGCAGCCCATTCTGGGAACTATTTTTGCTTTTCCCTGCAGGTCCCAGGGGAGCCCCGCGGCAGGGACAGGCTCGGGGCAGGACCCACCAACACACACCCTGAGTGCACGGTCAGGGGACAGTCCTTCCTTCGTGAGATGGAAAGTCGCAGCGGTCACCTTGCCTAACGCTTACGTCTACTCTTCCCAGGAGGCTGGGGCCCTTGCCTAAAAGCAGATGCATGAATTTAATTCAAGGCCTTTCCTTACAGCACCAATGGATGAGTGAATCTGTAGTCAAGTCAGGAGAACGGAGACTTTTAGCGTGTTTGAAAATGCTCTCTTTAAAGAAATAAACCAAACGCCCTGAATAGGAATACAATTTACCAAAAAAAAAAAAAAAAAAAAGTGAGGAACAAAAAGAAGCAGGGGGGTGAGAAATGGATCCCCACCCCCCGCCGCCCCCACCCATCCTCAAATCATTTTTTGGAGCAATCTTCACAACGCCCAAGCCCCAGGTAGGAGTTAGCAAGGGCGCAGCCTTCTTCCCGCTCCCTGGGGTTAGTAGCAATCTGCCACGCAGAGACCTGTTCCTGGTCATGTTCCTGGTCCTTCACTGCTTTGGGATTAATCTAGATTGTCCTTCACTGCTTTGGGATTAATCTAGATGTTGAAAGAATGGATTCCAGTATGATGACCTGTGCATTTTGGCCAACGTCAATTTTACTAAGCCTAGGGAGAGGAAGGCTACCAAAGTCGGAGGGAAAGAGGCAGATAAAAACACAAGAGGGCACCTTCTAGGATTACATCCGGCCTCTGGGACAGCTCACCCCATCTGCCTCACAGAAAAGCAACTGCCTATATTTCCTTTGAAGTCCTTCCTGAGAAGCAGGTCCCAAACTCAAGACAACGCCCCCCAACATTGACCAACTTCCTGCCAAGGACACGTGTTATTTACCAAGATAAATATTATAAGCTTTTTTTTTTTTCAAAATTACTTTTTAAAAAATGTTTTTATTTATTTGAGAGAGAGAGAGAGAGAGAGAATGAGCAAGGGAGGGGCACAGAGAGAGGGACAGAGGATCCAAAACAGACTCTGGGCTGTCATCACAGAGCCTGACACAGGATTCGATCTCACCAACAATGAGATCATGACCTGAGCCAAAATCAAGGGTCGGACGCTTGACTGAGCCACCCAGGCACCCCTTTCAAAATTGCTCTTAAGCTTTAAAAATGAGGCCCTTATTTCTGACGTTAGCTCACCGCCTTCCATCACACCGTCACTAATCCATAACTTCCTTATGAAGCTCTTCAAAATGCCTCATCACTCCAGATTTGTATCCTAGACTCCACCCCCTACCCCACCTGCTCAGGGATTATCTTCCTTCTGTTCAGAAGACACGAACAGTGGAAGTGATTTTCTTTAGAGACACCCTGGCAGGATCCAGAGCACCGTGTTAACCCACCGACCCATCCACCCACCCACTTATCCACCCAACCATCCACATGCACACCACACATCCACCCCATGGTCTTCTTTCTAATCCACGCACCCACCTTTCCAACATGCATGCACGCATGCATCCACCCTTCCAAACATCCACTCTGATCCATCCGTCCATCCATGCATGCATCCATCCGTCCATGCATCCATCCGTCCATGCGTCCATCCATGCATGCATCCATCCATCCATGCGTCCATCCATGCATGCATCTATCCACCCCTACCCATCCCCCACTCATCTACTCATTCACCCTTCTACCCATCCATTCATTCACCAACCTACCCATCTTCCCATTTGGCTGGGTACTAAGTACCAAGACACTGAGATCAGAGAGACAAAAGAAAGACAAAGCTCCTGCCCCTGAGTTGGGTGGGAAGTGGAGGGAAGGAGTTCTAAGCAGTGGGAACCACCTGTGTAAAGGAGACGTGTGTGCAACAGTTGGGCACCATGTCAGCATGGTGGGGGATGAGGCCACTGGGAAGGGATCGGCTGACGATGCAGGGCCTTGTGGCCCTGCTAAGCGACGGATTTCACACCGGGATGACGGGGACGGATATACCCAGAGACCCAGTCTCCTCTTGCCTCTGTGGCTTATCTTATGGCCTCAGAAAAATCCCACGCTATGTCCAAAACAAAAGCAGATGTACCTAAGAACCATGTAGGCAGGTAATACTTCATTAAAAACATGATCCACTTATGACAATTAAGTCAAGCTTTTTTTTGTTTTTAAAGCTAAACTTCTTGATTGTGCTCTTCCTATTCTAGCTCAGGCCCTTGGACATAGTAAATATTCCAGAAAAATCTGTCCTTTGGCCAGTCTTGCCTTTAAAAACCCAGGTGGCTGTTAGCATTCTCCGGGGCGTCACTCTCTCATTAGAACCACAGAAACCAAGCGCCCGTTGGAACACCACTTAATCAGACCATCTCTTTGAAAGTCAGAAGGAAGACCTTTGGCACAAGTGTGTGGGGAGCTTGACCCGACCCCACCCGCCCGGTCGTAGCCCCACATCCACGGCAGTGACTAACTCCCTCTCTGCCGCTCGGCCATCGCTCTTTCCTATAAGCATGTTACCCCCACAGAGTGAACTTAAGTGCACGGGCATTAGAAGCCTTGCCTTTCATTTTGGAATGAAGAACCATGGGCCACCCTGGAAGAATTTCAGATTCAAACCGCATATGGTAGAAGCATATTTTTGAAAAGCGGAGACTGTTCAACCTTTCTTAGAATGAACTCTGTGGATAACCCATGTCTCTACCTGTGAGGTGACCACTTCACCATCACCTGCCCGCCACCCCCAGCTTTAAAACACAGCCTGCAGCCTGTCCTAGTGAAAGGGAGACCCTAACACCCCTGCCTTACCGCCCACCCCCGGCATCTAAACCAGAAATGAAACCTGGACTTGAAAAAGTCTTCCCTGATTTTCAAATTTTGGGGCCAACGTTACTATTTTCATTTCAAAACTACATTTACTAAACGCTGTCCGTGAAAGTTCATTCTAAGAAGAATGTTTAAAATTAATTTTTGAATGTTCTAAGAAATGAAAGTGAAATTTAAAATAATGAAATAGAATTTTGATACGTGAATACCAATATTTACCAATCTTGCCATCTCGATCACATTATATGAGCATTCAGTCCAAAAAAAATCTATATGTCTATACTTATATCTATATGTCTATGTCTATATCTATATCCTCTCCCTGGACCCACAAAAGTTATATACTGGGCCCACTGTGCTTCTAGAATACAAAGGATGTTTCAAGTAATGAATCCCTCAAACTGTGGAATGGGAAGATTAAGTGGCAAATGATTCAGAAACATAAACAATGCCCATGCCATTTGAATGCTGAAAGTTACCCTACTATGAGCCAAATGATTTCCTCATTTCTTTCTCCTCTTCTTTATCTGACACAGGTTTCCCGCCTGGGGTCACACGGGGCCACATCCCTTCCCCGCTCTCCCTTCTGCCAGTTCTCAAAGTTAATACTTGAAGGAACCATCCCCAGGCCAGCAAAGGGCTGCGTGGACCCAGGGGGTGTATTTAACGAGCTGGTCACTGAATTGCGGCCATTCCTCACTTTTGCTCTCTGGAATTCGGCCCCTCCCTGACAACCAACTGATCCAGAAACCCCTGGTCAGGTGCACGCCGAACTTGGGTTTCATTAGCACCTGATTCTCCTTCCCTATAAAAGCTGAAAAACATAAACATTATGGTAACCCCAGAAATAACCCGAGAAGTTTATTGATGAGGTTGGAATGAACTGAATTGCTGTAAGCCTCCTGTTTCAACCGTGGCAAGAAAGCAGAAACCCTGGGCCGTAAACTCATCATAAACTCAATCCTGGGATGCTGACAGAGGTCCTCCCATCACCCCCTGCCAGCAGGAGGGTTCAGCCTCGGGCGGGAGGCAAACCGGAAGCTGATGACACCTGCCCAGGTGACCCGGGATCAGGCCTCCGGCACCAATAGGCACCGCGCAAGCCTGGGGCAGATCCCAGCGTGTGCCAGGGTGGAATCAATCCTGTCACCCAGCGGCCGCCCTCCTCTGGGCCGGGGGTTCCGCACCCAGGGCGGGGGCGAGGCCGGGGCTCCCTTTACAGGTCAATCAATTAGGCATCAAGGAAGAACAAAGGTCTCCGTGCCAACCTCCAGCCCCAGTCGTGGCACTGTGACCACCCGGGGGTCGGGGTGGTGGGTGGGGGGGGGGGAGGGGGTGGCCTACGCCGCGTCGCTCCGGCGCAAAGCCCGGCAGCTGTGCGGGGGGCGCGGGAGGAAATGGGGGTACCTGCGGCTCGAGACAGGAGGCATCCCCTTCCGAGGCCGGGCTCCCGCCTGGCCCGCGCGCAGCTCGGGTCCCCGCCCGGCAGCCCCCGGCCCGCCGCTGCGGCTGCAGCATCACCCCGCGGGGCGGGGCCGTGACGTCACCCTGCATCCCGCGCCGCCCGCGGCCCCGGTACCCGCAGCGCGTCCTTAAAGCGGCACCGCCCCGCCTCGGCCCGCACCCCTCCCGCCGCCGGGAAAGCCCCGGGCCCTCCACGCGGGAGAGTACGATCTCAGTTTAGGAACGGGTTGGTGGAAGACGGAGATGTTAACACGATGTACTGCAATCTCTTCCTAGGCCTACGAGGGCTTCTTTTTATTATTATTACTGTTATTCATGATTATTTTATAGAACACACACTCATGTTGGCTGATCCTTGAAACCACCGGGTGCTGCAGGCGCTGTGCCCACTGCACAGAACGGGTAAGTCGGTCCCGCCTGCAACTTCTGTGCTGCATTCCCCTACGCCCTTAACTTGTACCAGGGCCTTCTCCGCGTCGCGGTTCTAGGGACTGGGGTCACAGCGATGGCCAAAACAGACCAAAGTTCCTGCCCCTGTGGCGCAACATCGTGGACAGGGAGAGCCACATTAGTCAAGACCAATATCGCACGTCCGTGATGTGCCAGAAAATGGTAGCTCCCCAGGGAAGGAGCCGGGGACTGTGGGGCTGGGGAGGGGGCCCTGTTGCCGGCTTCTTTTAAGTTTTAAATATAATTGGCCGTCAAGTTAGCTAACATGCAGGGTATACAGTGTGCTCTTGGCTTCGGGAGTAGACTCTCCTGGTTCACTGCTGATATACAACACCCAGTGCTCATCCCAGCAAGTACCCTCCTCGTGCTCTTCACCCATTTTCCCGGCCCCCCCAAACCCCGCCCCCCCATCAACCCTCAGTTTGTTCTCTGTATTAAAGAGTCTCTTACGGTTTGCCTCCCTCTCTGTTTGTAACTGTCTCCCCCCGCCCCCCGCCCTTTCCTTTCCTCCATGGTCTTCCGTTAAGTTTCTCAAATTCCACATATGAGTGAAAATATATGATATCTTTCTGTGACTCACTTTTTTCGCTTAGCATGATACCCTCCAGTTCCATTTTTAAAAAATTTTAACATTTATTTTTGACAGGCAAAGAGAGACAGATCATGAGTGGGATAGGGGCAGCGAGAGAGGGGGACCCAGAATCCGAAGCAGGTTCCAGGCTCTGAGCTCTCAGCACAGAACCTGATGCAGGGCCCGAACTCACAAACCATGAGATCATGACCTGAGCCGAAGTCAGACGCTTAACCGAATAAGCCACCTAGGTGCCCCTTTATACCACATCTTCTTTATCCATTCATCAGCTGATGAACATTTGGGTTCTTTCCATAATTTGGCTATTATTAATAGTGCTGGGATTTTATATAAGGTTGTTCATGAGTCCTTACCTAGAAAGTGACATTTGAGGGGAGACCAGGAGGAGGCAAAGGGGATATTAATGCTGGCATCTGGGGAGAAGGTCATGCCAGGCAGAGGAAAGAGCAGGTGCAAAGGGCCTGGGGTAGAAGTGAGGCAGTCTGAGTCAAATAATGATAGAGCAAATAATTACACAGCCTGTAGTGAAATTATAACCACAGAAAATACTATAAGGGGAAGCATGTGGCCCTATGAAAGTTTTTAATAGGGAGAATTTGACCTCATTGGGAGGCTCGGGTCTTCCTTGAGGACAAGTGACACTTGGGACGCATGTTAAAGCCGAGTAAAGAGGGCAGCGTGTTCCAGGCAGAGGGGTCAGCCGGTGCTGAGCTCTTGTGACAGGAGAGGGCATGGTGACTGAAGGAACCGGCGGGGCTGGAACGCAGAGGCCAGGGTTGATGGGGGCTGGAGAGGCAGGCTGGGCCCAGCCTGCGGGCCCCGTGGGCTGCTGTCATATTTTAAGAACAAGGAGAAGCTTAGAAGTGTTTGATGCAGAGAAGTGGATGGCTTGAACCGTGCTCATATTTTGCGAAGATCATAGAGCTCGGATTGGAAAGTGGGTCAGAGGGGACCCGGAGACCAGGTGGGAGGTTCTAGAATGGTCCAGGTGGGAGAGGATGAGGTTGACGGCAGAGGGACCGAGGTATGGGTTGGTTGGGCACTTGGGAGGTAAACGCAACAGGCAGACTGATAGATTGAGGGTAGGGAGTGCGGGAAGGAGGGAGGGAGGTGCCGAGAAGTTTCCGGCTCAGGCATCTGGACCAACTGCAGGTTGGCGGGTGGGGTGAGAGTCGCGGGTTGGCCTTGGGACAGAATGAGTGGGAGGCATCCAAGCCGCTAGAGGTAGGGGGTCTGGAGCTCAGAGACGGGTCCTTGGAGAGTCACCTGCATACCAGCCGTGGACAACTGGCTCTACCTTTTTTTTCCCCTCTAAATGGGAGTAATGGTTTGGAAAAACACCACCGTGTTTTGCTAGCTTGCATTTACACCCAAATGACCCGCTCTCTCATTAGCAGAAAGCTCACAGCTGCGACTGACAAACCTCAACGTCTCAGGGGCTTTGCCCGACAGACGCTTAGGTGGGGCTCATGTGAAGGCCACAGGGGTGTTCCTGATGGGTGGGGGACGTCCACACCGTCATTCAGGGACCCAGGCTCCTTCCATCTTGGCTCTGCCCGAGACAGGCTTGCAAGAGGGCCACATTCCATTCACATGCCGTTGTCAGCCACTCAGTGATGGGACACACCCACCAGCGCGGGAGGCCAGGATGCGTGGCCCCTGCGGGGGTGGGGAGGAAGTGGGTGTGGGGGGAAGCTGGCAGGCAGCTGCTTTTCTGGCCTTTTATCAGCTGGAGGAGGGTGGGGGAAATGGAGGAGGGGGGAGGAGAGAGGAGGGAGGAGGGGGAGGGCGGGGCCGCTAAGAGAACAAAAGTTGATGGCTCGTTTCTGAGGTTCAAAATAGGGATTTTGCGGCAAGAGAAAAGGCATGGAATCTAGGCATTGTGGAGGGGAGAAAAGACTTTAAGAAGATCCCTTTGACCATTTTTAACCTTCCAAAGTTAGAACCTTCCAAGATTAGAACCCTCCTTCCTTACCCCTCCAAGGGCCAGACTGAACTGTGGTGTTTCTCCCCTTGCGTGGATGAGAAGCCTCCTCTTGTCAGGAGGTCAAGACGGGAGGCCAGAGAGGCAGGAGAGGGGGGCGGGAGGGGGGTAGTTGGAGGAAGCACAGAAGCCCACCCCCTGGTCCCTGGGCAGAGCCAGGAGGCCTTGTGTCTAGGGGACCCCGAGGGTAAAGCCTGGATCCTACCCCGTCCTGGGAGGAGCTTGTTCTGGGCTGAGCTGCCCCACAGCGACGTGGTGGCCACAGGCTGGGGTGGGGTAGGAAGTGGGGGGACTGCCAGGCAGGGCACGCGCCCCCCCCCCCCCCCCGGACTGCCAGGGAAATCCGGGGTCCCTGGAGTGCACAGGGGTGATGGCCAGTGGCCGCGAGCCCCGCCCACCAGCCCAGGAGGTCACGTGCGCCCCACCCCTACCCCAGCAGCATCCTAGACGGGATTCGGGATTAGGACGGACCCGAAAAGGCTGTCGGCATCCTAAAAAGACCAAGTCAGACCCAAAGGGGACTGTTCCAACGAGCCCACTGGATTCAACGTTATACCAGGTCTGACCAAGTTCGTGCCTGCCTGTCACTCCCAACCCTCCAAGGCGCACGACCGGTGGGTGACGGCCCTTGAAAAAGCCCTCCGATCAGTAACATAAATAAGTGAACGCGGGTTCCTCTGCCCTCCCGACAGGGGTGTGAACAACGGCGCAGACCTGCCGTTCAGCCAGTAGAGGAGGCTGGTGAGCCGACCTCAGGTGGCTGCGGGACCCGCGGCTCACCTGCCATCCCCGGGTGTCCACCAGGCGGTGGAAGAGCCCCACCTTGGAGACTCAGCCACCGCCGGGAGCGCCGGGAGCGGGACCGGTATAGATCCGGCGCTTTTCTGGCACAAAAGGGACGAAGAGATGGTCCTTTTCCAGCATTTTCTGACGTTGCAAGGATTCGCGGTTCCAAGACTGGATTGTTCTTTTTACTTTGTGAACGCATTTTTGCTGCAAAGCGCACCGCCACCGTGGTTTTTGGTGAATAACATCATTTTTAACAACAGATCTCGTGCCGGGCCCCGCGTTAAGGCTTTTGGGTACTTTAAACCTCTTTTACTCATATCCTACCTTTATGAAACGGGTATTGTAGCCACCGTGTGGTTTTTTGATCCGGAAACCCGAGGCTCCCCGAGAAGGCCTCACCACAGTCAGGGTGGGAGCAGGGACTGGAACCCCGGACCGGGTCATCCCAGGCCCACCGTGTGCCTCCGGCTGCAACAGAAGGGCCCCGGATGCAGTTTGCCGTCTCGGTTAGGGGCATTCATGCGGGTTTCCACTGATTGTTTTGTTGGGGACCTGCCTTCCACCGACACAGGGACAGGAGGCAGGGAGTCCACAAAACCAGCCCGGCTCCTTCCCCCTTCCCTGTCCCCCAGGGCTGCGGCGTCCGTCCTCTCTGACCCCCCCACCCCTGCCCACCCACAAACGGCTAGCCAGGAGAGCTGCTCTCCGGCTCCCAGTTCAAAAGATCTAGGTAGTTACAGAGCCTCAGGAGTGCGTGCGCTCGCACACATGTGTGAAAGTGTGTGCTTACGGGAACGTTGTAGAGGAAGGTGTCTGCTCTTGAATTCTGTGTCGGTAACTTGGGATTCGTGTCCTCTGGTCAATATCGGTTTTCACTCTTCAGGGAAGCTGCTACTGACCCGCCATGACCTACGCTCACCCACACGCACACACATACACATGTAGGCACACACTTGCCTGCACACACACCTACACAGTTTGCGTGCGGGCACACTCAGTGCGCGCTAAGCACACCGGTGCGTGAACGTGCGCACACGATTCCAACTGCTGGAGCTCCTCTGGCTGGGGGACCAGCAGCCACCCCGAGACTCTGCATTTGAACCTAGCACGTAGGTTTCCGTAAAGAAAAAGTCACAAAATTACGGTCCTCTAATTACACGGCGTAGCAAACGCCAGGAGTATGGGACAACCCAATCCCTTGTTGTCCTGTCCCCAAACGACTGGCAGAAGGCCACACACAGGCTTGCAAATGTATTTATTTGAGCTACGTACAACGGGATCGATTGAATTTGTGTTGTTGAGCCTGTGTCCACACGGGTATATTATGGGCTAAAACAGATTGATATGGGGGGGGGGGGTGCTCCTGGGAGGCTCGGTTGAGCATCCAACTCTTGGCTGAGGTCATGATCTCACCACGGTGGGATCGAGCCCTACGTCAGGCTCCGTGCTGGGCATAGAGTCTGCCTGGGATTCTCTCTCTCCCTCTCCTTCTGCCCCTCTCCCCCACTTGCAAGCACTCTCTCTAAAAAAAAAAAAAAGTGTGGAGGGAGAACCAGATTGTTACTGGCTGGCTTGGGAACTTGATTATACTGTTTCTGCAGGAAAATGAATTCTTATTTGTAAACATATGCCCTCCTTGCAGAGCCTGTAGAACCAGACCCTGCCCGTGGGACCGTCCAAATTGCAGCGATGGGACTACAGGATTATAGTTGGAGGCCCAGCTGAGCCAGAACAAGAACCCGGGGTCTGGATACCAGGCAGTGCTAGAGTGGAGGGTGTTGGACCCAGCAAGGCAGTGGGACCCGGGGTGGCTGTGGACTCCTTGTCTGTGAGCCGGGATAAGAGGCTCATCTGGACACAGGGCTGCCAGGGCAAATGCAGGATGCCCAGTTAAATTCGAATTTCAGATAAACATAATTTTTACATATAAATACGTCCCAGGCAATATTTGGCATCCTGCATTTTGGTACGTGTATTTTTAATAGGCTCCATCCACAGCGCTGCCGGGACAGCTCCTGGAACCCGGCAGAAGAGGCCACCCTGGGAGCCCGCGGCCCCGCCAGTGAGACTGCCCGGTGATCCGGACCCCCAGCCTCCAGCCACTTTCTGGGGCCTGGGAAACTTCCTCTGCCAGGCTCAGCTTTGATTTGCTGTTTCCCTGGGAGAAGAGTGAGCCCAGCATTCATCGAGAAGTCCCAGCCGACCTCTGGATGGCTCTTGAGGGAAGAAACTTCTGGATAGTACATCTCTGGGATTTTTTTAAGTTCCAGTGGTTTTTGTGTTTTCTCACTTTGTCTAGTTGTCCAATTTATTACAGTCCTGAATAGTTAAATACGGTCCTACTGAATAGAAATTTCTGACATGTAACCACTGTATCTACAACGAATATATGTAAAACATAAACATTTCAAATTATTTAATTAATTATTTTATTTTATTTGTTTATTTTTTTTTTTGAGAGAGAGACAGAGTGTGAGCAGGAGAGGGGCCGAGAGAGAGGGAGACAGAATCTGAAGCAGGTTCCAGGCTCCGAGCCATCAGCACAGAGCCCTATGCGGGGCTCGAACCCACAGGCTGTGAGATCACGACCTGAGCCGAAGTCGAAATCCCAACCGACTGAGCCACCCAGGCGCCCCCCAAAATTTCAGAGTATTTTAACCTTTTATTTCAAGAATGCCCATGAACTAGTAAACTTTTATATCATAAAATCTAACACAGGAAAGTGCATGAAACAAAATGAACAGCTCAGTGATTTATCACACACATGTAACCATAGGCAGGTCTAGAGCAGGCTCTTTGCCAGAAATCCTTCTCCTGCCTTCTGTGTCACTACCCCCTTCTCCTCTCAACCCCTGCCAGGAGATAATCACCATTTCAACTTTTTTTTAAAGTTTATCTATTTATTTTGAGAGAGAGAGAGAGAGAGAACACAGGCAGGGAGGAGAGAGGGAGAGAGAGGGGGAGAGAGAATCCTAAGCAGGCTCCTTGTTATCAGCACAGAGCCCAACACAGGCCTTGAACTCACGGACCGTGAGATCATGACCTGTGCTGAAATCAAGAGCCGGACGCTTACCAACTGAGCCACCCAGGGGCCCCCATTTTGACTTCTGCGTTCATTGCTTTCTGGCTTATTTCTGTAGCTGTAACATCTACACGTGAGTCATTTTTTGTTCCCCCAAAGCCGGTGGTCTATTGGGAAGGTGGTCCCAGCAAGCAGGAACGAGATGAGAAGGGGAGAAAAGCTAATACCAAAGATGTGAATGACCGGGGAGGTCACCGACGTAGGCGACTGGGGCTCAGTCCCGTTGGGGCCTCTGAGAAGCCCTGTGATCGTCCTCCTGGAGGATGGGAGCTGGGACATTTATTTACCCATTCCCTGCCCCCCCTGTTTGCGGGATGCTCCGCTTGGGGGCATTAACTGCCCTGCACTGTGGGTGCACCTTTTGGAGGAAAAGCAAATCCTCAGGAAATCCCAGCAGCTTGAGCTGGGAGCTGTCTGCTTGGCCACAAGCGAACCCAGGTGAGCCGAGGAGATGCACAGCCGGGCTGTTGTGGAGCTGGCCCCAGACTGAAGTCAAGGCCCTGCCTCCTCAGCTGGACGTCTTTCTACCAAAAAAAAAAAAAAATGCCACGCATTTAGTGGCACCCCGGTGCAATCTCCTTGACCTTGGTGGGCTGGAAACAGCTTGTAGACCAGCACCCCTGAGTAGCTCCGTGCTGCAGTGCCCATCTGTAGGAGCTACAGTTTCGCTCGGCCTTTCCGTTTGTCTGGTTTTGTGTGTTGGAATCAGAAGCATGTGCCCTTTCGTGTCTGGCTTTTGCTGTTCACTCTGACTTTGAGAGATGTCTGTGTTTTGCATGTGGTTCTGGCTCATTTTCAGAGCTGTATGTGTCGAATGAATGCCTCCGAAGATACTCGTCCGTCCTTCTGTTGACATTTGGGCTGTTTCTGTTTCAGGGTTGTCATATTAGTGCCACTATGGACGTCGTAATGCCTGTTTTTGGTGTACGTCCATGGGCATTTCTGTTGAGTATATATCCAGAAGTGGCATTTTGGGGGGTGGAAATATATGGTTGTTTTGGTAGATGGTTTTAAACGGTTTTCCAAAAGGTTGCACAGACTTACCCTCATAACAGCAGTGTGTGTTGTTCACACAGTTGGGTGTTGTTTGCCATCTGATAGGTGTATAGACGTGTCTAATGGTAGTGATAACTTACATTTTTCCCGTGGCTAATGAGGTTGGGCATCTCTTTCTATGTGTGTCGGTCATCTCGGGATCTCCTTTGTCAAGTGCCTGATGGAGACTTTTCCCGACGTTTCTGTTGGGTCGTCTGTCTTTCTTACTGATGTCACTTAGATCGCCCGTGTTTTGGCCACTCCTCTTGCCCACGGTAAGCGTTCAAAGTTACACGCTTTTCTTGGAGCATGACTTCAGATGCACGCCAAATTTTGATACGGTCTTTTCATTATTTGAATTAGACATTTTGGCAAGATATCCAGGTGACAAAATACGACCCATGGGCTTGGGGCTTCTCCGTGCTTGGAGATGGATTTTGAGCAAGGGGACAGGAATACTTCCTGGTTCCAGTCGGCCGCTAACCAGTGGGACTGGAGCAGGGCAGGCTGATCAGGTCCCTTGATGCACTAAGTGCCACGTAACTACTGTCTGTGCACCCGTGAGCCCCTGGTTGTATCTCCCTCTTCTCTAAACTATACCCCACTGCCCACCTTATCTCTCCACTCAGACGCACATCTAAATAGGCATCTCGAACTTTCCAAGTCCGAAACCCAAACTTCCTCCCACAGCTCTGCTTCTTGCCTGATTAACTACCACGGAAACCTTAGAAGGCATTGAGGAACCCACCGAGATCTGGGACAGAAGTGTTACTTGCTTTCGCAGGGGCGCCCCTCAGTCAGAAGACGATCTGTTCCCCACAGCACAGGTGGACTCACACGTCTAAAGACCCGTGGCCGTTTGCCACATTGCGAAGCCTCAACTTTCTGCCGAATTTTCCGGGCCCTCCCTCGTCTCTCTCCTCAACCTGCACTCCCTTAACCCCGGCCCACGCTTGTCTGCAAATATCCTGAGCTGTTTCCCAGCTCCCTGCCAGTGCCTGGAGATATGTCCAAACGCTACCGATCCTTGAAGTTTCGCCTTATCCCTCTCTCATCTGTCTCCTCCGGGTTTGCTGTCTATCCCACCTGACTTAGTGCCTTGTAACACCATGGCTTCCGCTGCTCCACAAAGCTTTAGTTCTGCTTGTCTTTTGTCCCTGAGCAAATCTGTAGGTCCCATGACCCTTAGCGCATGCTCATTCTGTTCTCGGTCAATACTCCTTGCTTGTTAAGTGACAGGGACTGATTTACAACATCAAAAAACGAGTTGTTCTGGCTCCGGAAATCCTCACGTCCTGTGCAGGGGAGGCCTCGTCCCTGCACGTGGTTTCTGTGTGTGCGCCGTGGCTGGCCAAGGCCATGAGACCTCCCGTCCTTTTGGTCCACGTGTCTTCTTTGCCACGGGCTGGCTTGAAATGAGCCCCAGGGAACAGAGACAGGCTTATTTCTGTCTTCTTCTCTTCTGTGCCCTTGGACAGTGGTTTCCACACTGTGGCGTGACTAACGTCTTACCTGGGGTGCCCTTAAAAATGCTTGTTATGGGGGCACCTGCGTGGCTCAGTCGGCGAAGCGCCCGACCCTTGATTTTGGCTCAGGTCACGAATTCACAGTTCATGGGTTCGAGCCCTGTGTTGGGCTCTGCACTGATTGCTTGGAGCCTGCTTGGGATTCTCTCTCTCTCTCTCTCTCTCTCTCTCTCTCTCCCTCTCTCTCCTTCTCTTTCTGCCCGCCCCGCCCCCCGCCCCCCGCCCCAATAAATAAGCTTAAATTTTTTTCTTAAAAAAAAAATGCTTGTTATGATTCCCCCCAGAGATTCTGACCCAGCAGGCCTGGGGTGGCAAGTAGGACAAACATCCTGGTGCTTCTGGGCAGATAGAGCTGTGACCCCACCCGAGAAACCAAGCTCCTGCGAGTTTTGAATGGGCTTAACGACTAAACCTTCTTTGATTCTTTTCACACGCAGTGTCTTCTGCCCGAGTTGTAAATGAACTTGCTGCGCTGTATTTCCTTATAAGTTTCCCGCAAACATCATCAAAAGCTTGACCTGGTTTGGAACAGCCACGTCTGTGCTCCCGGGCCCGCCCTGCAGGGGCGAGTCAGCACCTACGACCCAGGCCTACCTGGGCTCCTGGAGACCATGCGTGCTTTCTCTCCGTGGCTGATCCGG
This sequence comes from Panthera leo, assembly GCF_018350215.1. Taxonomy (NCBI): domain Eukaryota; kingdom Metazoa; phylum Chordata; class Mammalia; order Carnivora; family Felidae; genus Panthera; species Panthera leo. Next base: position 5,728,003 of record NC_056686.1, on the reverse strand, counting down.
CTACGAGGTTCCAACCAGGTTGGGGTCCTGACTGTGTAGCCACGATGACCTCCACAGCTGTGGGGCTGAAAAGAAGCTAAAACGTGGCTCCAACCCCGGGCCCTGGCATTTGGCACAGTACTTCCCCACGGGAGGAAGCGTTCTGGTTTAGATCATGGTTCACACCAGCACTCAGTTATCAAATGGATCTCAAGAGAAAAGAGTGCTTTAATGTTGGCCTTAGATTTATATCTAGAAGCTTCGGGGAAGAAAGAGGTACACGTTTACACAGTTTGTGTATGTAAAGAAAAGGTCTGGAATGACTCCCTCTGAACTACTCTAGTGTCGACCCTTGGCAGTGGTATCCGGGTGGGACAGGTGGCATTGACCTTTTAATTCGGCCACCTCGCTACTCCTCGTGGGCGCCGCCATTATTCCTCAGTGGGCACGTGCTACTCTTCAATGATAATAAGTTAAAGAGCAGAAAATCCAGCAGTGTCCTTCCATAAATATCCAGCAGAAATCCTTGATGTTCTGCATAACACAGCGTATCAGACACTCTCTCTTTGAGTTACTGCACTCACCAACGACTGGGGTGTCTTCAAAAGGGGCTGTGACTTAGAACCAAGTCCCCTCATGTTGGAGGAAGGATCTTGGAAGTAGTTATGAGCGTGGGAGGGTCCTATCAAATGATTCTGGTTGTCCAGGAAGGGACTCCTGCAGTGATTTATAGGGCAGTCGCATTCAAAGACTTCTGGGTGACTCTGGGCTCTTACTACTTTTTTTGCACACGTTTAAGGCATTGTCTCCTGACCTCTCGTTTTCCCAACAACCTCACATAGGTGCTTTTGAACTTGGGTGGGACAGAAGGTGGAGCTCTCGCTGGCTCGGTCTGAACGCCGAGGGTTTTGTCTTCGTTTAAACTTGACCAGCGAGGTCATGGGGAGACTCCCGCCCCCAGATCGCCACTCTGCCCTCCCACCGCGATGTTCCTTCTGTCCGTGAGGCGTTTGGTATTAATTAACCCGCTTTGTCTTCCCCTCAGCGAATCCGTCTCCTACCATACTCACTGGGCCTCACTCGGCCGACAGTTCAGTTGCCAACAGACAGACACCTCATTATTTACCGAGCTTGAATCAGGACTATTTTTCTGTTTCTTGGAAACCTCCTTCAAGGACTCCATAATCTTTTCTCTGATGAAAACAGTTGCTCCTGCTGAGCGAAATTCTGCTTACGGCCCCAACACAGCCTACGTTGTTCTCTTTCTTGAAGAGATTTTTTTTTTTACTCCATTTAACTTGTTTTTCAACTAAGCTCAATGGATCAGACTCACCCATTCAGGAGGGACCTGGTCAACAGCACTTGTCTCTTTCAAATAAAATCAGATTCTTGACTCAAGGGCCTACATTTTGGAAGCTGCCAACTTAATAACCTTGACGTTGCCCTTGGCCACCTATGGGGTGTTGATGAGTCCCGCTCAGTTTGGGTGGGTTCCCCACACAGGCCAAGGCTCTATATGCTTCACGGCACCCTGAGGACACTGCCCCCTGTCTCTTCCTCTAACAAATACCGCTGGGGACAGTGTGACACAATTTGCTGGCTCCTTTGCAGCTAGAGAAGACACCAGGGGCCGTGAAACCTCTGAAGGTGGTGAGGACTTTTGTTAAATGATCTGGGGAGCTGAGGGGACTCACCTTCTCAGGCAGGAGGGCAGAGAGGATTCTTTGTCACGCAAACAACTAGATTGGTCATCTCAGGGTAATTCTACAGATGTAAATATTCTTCAAACACTCTGCTCATTTATTGTGAAAAGTCTTTCTCTCTTGGGAGACAAAGAGCATTCTAGGGCTTTGGTGAAAAACTGAGAATGTGAACTTGTTGGGAATATTTCTCAAGAGCTCCAGGGGCGCCTGGGGGGCTCAGTCGGTTGAGCCTCTGACTTCCGCTCAGGTCACAGTCTCACAGTTCGTGAGTTCGAGTTCAAACCCCGCATCGGGCTATGTGCTGTCAGCCTGTCAGCACAGAGCCCGCTTTGGGTCCTCTGCCCCCCTGTCTCTGCCCCTCCCCTGCTGGCACTCTCCCCAAAATAAATGCATATTTTTGCAAAAGAGGGCTGATGCATCATATTTAACATTTTTCATTGCTTCCGGGTCCACTTGTAACCATATTCCAATCGTGATCAAGGGCTTTGGGGCTTGTAGGCAACCTCGCCTGTCCCAAATGGGAAGATTCCACACGATGTAGGAAAATCTTGACGCTTCACAACAAGGACACCGAGGCACGGGGAGAGCAGAGTCACTAGCCCAGAGTCACTCAGCTGTTAAATAGCAAGGCCAGCAAGACTCGCCGAGCCGTCTTCAACCTCTGTTCCAGGCCACCAGTGATTCTCAGCCTCTCAACCCAAACAGACCCAATGTCACTTTATTCTGATGATACGTATGGATAATAGAACTAATTCCAAGCAGTCAGCATAATACCCTAATTCTACCATAGTCATATAGCATGTACTATAGGGGGGGAACGAAACAAGGCCATTTCCTCAACCATCAAGTCCTTAGTCACAAAATCACCACGACCCCATCCCTAAGCATATCCGGGTGTCCCTGGCACCGGGTCCCTCTCTCCCAGGAGCTCAGGGGATTATGTGTGCTTTGCTACATCTGTACTGAAAAACGTTCTCCCAGCCTACCAAGCGCATTTACAGGTGCAGTAATGTCTGCCTCGCGTGCAGCCCAAGACCCCCCAGGACACAGCACCCTCACCGAGAGCGCCCCAGGGCACCTTGCCTGCTGCTGGATTCTCTCCTAAAACTGGATGGGTCTCTATACACATGATTGCTAGAACCAGGGGGACCAGCCCAGTGAATTGACCTGACTTCTGCATTCAGGGCACAGGAATACCATCCGCTGGTTGGGCTGTGACCACGTCCTCCTTCCAAACTCTTATCTTCTCCTGTGTAAGTACCCGCAGCCCCCAGTTCTTGCCCTGGTATAAAAAATATTTGGCTAACTGAATCATCTTTGTAGGAGTTTATGCAAATCTCTCACTTCACTTGCCACCAGCCCTTTTCTTCTGTCAACTGTGCTTTGAGATTAAATGGTGAGCTCACGATGTCATAAATGTGCCAACGCTTTAACATAATTGGCATGATTTTGCGGACCAAGTATTGAGTGATGTTTGTATTGAGTGTTGTATTGAGTGATGTTTTTATTTTTATTTTTGTTTATTTAAAAAAAATTTTTTTTACTGTTTATTTATTTTTGAGAGAGAGAGAGACAGAGTGCTAACAGGGGAGGGACAGAGAGAAAGGGAAACAGAATCTGGAACAGGTTCCAGGCTCTGAGCTGTCGGCACAGAGCCTGACGCAGGGCTCGAACTCACAAGTCGCGAGATTATGACCTGAGCTGAAGTCGGACACCCAACCGACTGAGCCACCCGGGTGCCCCTTATTTTGTATTTTTTAAAGTTTATTTATGTTGAGAGAGAGAGAGTAGGGGAAGGGCAGAGAGAGGGAGAGAGAGAGAATCCCAAGCAGGCTCCGCGCTGTCAGGGCAGAGCCTGATGCAGGGCTTGAACCCACAAACCGTGAGATCACGGCCTGAGCCGAAATCAAGAGTTGGACGCTTAACAGACTGAGCCACCCAGGCGCCCCATTTTCTTCTCCAGCCTCAGGCCCCTCCAGGGAGCAGAGAAGTGTGCACATGTGCATGCGTGCACACACACACACACACACACACACACATATGCTCTGGGGCCAGGTTTATGACTATCAATCAGCATAATCCCATCAACAAACAAACACTTTCATTCCAAGGGTGCGTTTTCATTAAGCATGTGTTTTTTTTAATGTTTATTTATTTTTTAGAGAGACAGAGACAGAATGCGAGTGGGTTAGGGGCAGAGAGAGAGGGAGACACAGAATCGGAAGCAGGCTCCAGGCTCCGAGCCGTCAGCACAGAGCCCGACATGGGGCTCGAACTCACGAACCGTGAGATCCTGACCTGAGCCGAAGTCGGACGCTCCACCGACTGAGCCCCCCAGGCGCCCCAAGCATGCGTTTTTATTGCAGGGTATTTGTTTAGACATTTGTAAGAATTAGCAGAATTTACAGAATTTTTTTTTTTTTTTCTGTATCCAACTTCCAAGCTTTATAGGGCAGTTAATTACTGCAAACATTCTGCTTCTTCGGGGCACGCGCTCCCCCGTTCCCTTAGCCGGTGGGATGTCCACGTACACACGTGCAAGCCACAGCGCCCCCTCTGCTGCTCGTGGTCCTGTAAACACAGTCTTGAGTCATTTGTACCTGTGTGGGACCAAACCTCTTGCTCTGGGTCAGACTTAGAAAGAGGCAATTGTGTAAGCAGAGGACTGGTTAGTGGAAAGTTTTCATCCACAAAGGATCCAGGCTTCTTGAGCAGAGTTACTTGTCTTATGGTGCAAAGTGAGTTGATCCTACAAAGGTTTGTGTGTCTCCTGATCGGTCTTAGTACAATTAAATACAATGAAGATGACTGTTTTCTACATACATGGAGCCTAGAGAATGTTTTCCATATATATATTTAAATGTTTTTTAAAAGTTTACTCATTTGTTTATTTATTTATTTTTTTATTTTTTAATGTTTATTTGTTTTTGACAGAGAGAGAGAGAAAGAGACAGAGCATGAGCGGGGGAGAGGCAGAGAGAGAGAGGGAGACACAGAATCCGAAGCAGGCTCCAGGCTCAGAGCCGTCAGCACAGAGCCCGATGGGGGCTCGAACTCACAAACCGCGAGATCATGACCTGAGCTGAAGTCGGCCGCCTAACCGCCTGAGCCACCCAGGCGCCCCTATTTTAACATTTATTTATTATAGAGAGAGAGAGAAAGAGACAGACAGAGCGTGAGCATGAGAGGGGCAGAGAGAGAGGGAGACACAGAATCCGAAGCAGGCTCCAGGCTCCGAGCCGTCAGCACAGAGCCCGACGCGAGGATCAAACCCACGAACCGCGAGATCTAGACCTGAGCCGAAGTCAGACGCTTAACCAACTGAGCCACCCAGGCGCCCCTTCATTTACTTTTGAGAGAGAGAGAGAGAGAATGAGTGGGGAGGGGCAGAGAAAGAGAGAGAGAAAACCCAAGCGGGCTCTGCTTTGTCAGCACAGACCCTGACACGGGGCTCGAACCCACAAACTGTGGGGTCATGACCTGAGCCAAAGTCAGACGCTCAACCGACTGAGCCACCCAGGCACCCCTATATTTTTTAAAGTTTATTTATTTATTTTGAGAGAGAGGAAGGGCGAGAGTAGGGGAGGGGCAGAGAGAGAGCGGATCCCGAGCAGGCTTTGCACTGTCAGCGCAGAGCCCGATGCGGGGCTTGATGCGGGGCTCGAACTCGCAGACCACGCGATCATGACCTGAGCCAACATCAGGAGAGGGACGTGTAACCCACTGAGCCACCCAGGCCCCTCCTAGAGAATGTTTTCCACTCACTACACCACTTCCTCTTACTGGGCGCCTACGAAGGCTGGGGTTTGAGGCACCCCTTGGGTTAGGGTGGGGTCATGTGACTGCGTTCTTGCTGATGGGCCTGTGGGTGGGAGGGGTTGGCCGTTACCAGTTCAAAGCCGTTAAGAGCAGATGTGAGCTCCCCACACTCTTGTGCTCTCATTCAAGGGCTGTCAGCAAAGAACTTCTGGATGGCAGAGATACAAGACGGAAGCAGATGAGATCCCTAAGTCACAGTTGGAGGAGAGCCACCCAGCTGTCTTTGGTCTGTTTCTTCGTTGTCGCGCTTGACCCCTGAGCTCTGGGAGTTACTGGCGACCTTAGCCTACACTACTCTAACGTCTCACACTTTTAAGATTAATACATCCAGAGGGGTTAAAGGGACCTTAGATGTCTGAGCCTTGAGTTATATCACTAGAGACCTCATTCTAGATTGTCATCAGGCTATAGTAACCAATAACCAATGAGTGCAATCATTCCTGGAGCCCTTGCATTAGCGTGTGTGGTTAGGATCCATTTCTTGGTTGGTTAAGAGCTCTCCCTGTGACTCGGTCAGTAGGCAGGCACTGAGGACCCGTCTTGGCCAGCGCACGGCGCTCATTTCAGATCTGAACGGGGGTGAGAGGGAAGATCGAGTTCTACCACACTTCGAGCGCCAAAAACAATGAAGAGACCTTGCTTTCCACCGTGCTTGAGAATTTTTGAGCCCTATGTGACTAATCAGCCCTTTTTTATGTGGCATGGACCAAAGCAAGAGAGGCTCAGGTGAACATACCGTTCCTTCTCCAAACACACTAATCAAGAACTCACCCCTTGCCCCGTGGGGCCATCCTATCTTCTGTCCCCAAATACCGATTGCTGTTCTCCCGTGGGAGCTTCAGGATCGCTGGAGAGTCCTGAGATCTACTGCAGGAGAGCTGGCCTTGGCAGACTCAGACTCTCGCACTCAGAAGGTGGCATTATAGACACTCCTGCCATTTTGTAGAGTGTAGACATTTGAAACATTTTGCAGAGTGTAGTCGTTTGAAACGGTGGCACCACCATACACAGTGAGACAGTGTCTTCTCCCCCACAGTCAATAATAATTTCTTAGGCCTTTGTAGGAGCCTTCTCTCCTCGACATGGCATAGGGCCCATGCAGCTCAACCCACCCACTTGGAGGGCCTCTTTGGGCCATCGCCCCCAGCTCAGTTATTCATCCCCACAGAGTGGGCCCCCATTTCCCCATCCATCCACCTGGATGAGCTCCTTGAACTTTAGGACCAGATCTGGTGCACCTGTGTCCCCAGGACTCAGAACGGTGTGCTCGACGTGCGGCGAATGAATGAGCCCGCCTGAAGTGATTCAGCTCCCTTGTTTCCTGGTCCTCGTGTCCTTGCCCCACGAAACCAGCTCTAAGTGGGGGAAGGGCTACCCCTCCATCCTTACGACACTCCAGCCTCCTCTCTCCATCTTCACTGTTCCGTGACCTGGACTGGTCCCAATCCATCCTACCTCCTTCATCCGCTGTCCCCACACTTCCTATAAATTCTGTCACTTTCTCATACCAGACTTTTCTGGAAAGGGACAAAGCAGGGGAACCGCTGCTTTGGAAGTAAAGTGGTATGAGAAGGCAAGGCAACCAAATCATGATAGACTTCAAGTCCAGGGGCGCCTGGGTGGCTCGGTTGGTTGGGTGTCCGACTCTTGATTTCGGCTCAGGTCATGATCCCAGGGTGATGAGATCGAGCCCCGAGTCAGGCTCTGTGCTGACAGCGCGGAGCCTGCTTGGGATTCTCTCTTCCTCTCTCTTTGCCCACCCTCCCCCGCCAAATACATAAACTTAAGAAAAAGAATTCCCGTCCACCTGCCCCCCAGAATGCTGGCTTCTCTCATCGAACTTCATGTCTTGCCAGCTGAGAGCGCTGTTATTCCCTGTAGGAAGGACCGGGGAGAACCTGTGTGATGAGATTTTATCTGTTACTACGGTCAGAATTCCAGTGCGGAGCCAACCAAACCCCGCTCTGGCCCTGTCACTCTCTATAAACAAACTTGTAAACACCCCTCGTCTTCAGAAGGGCCCTGTTGCCAGCCTGACACAGACTTTCCGACTCCCTTCTAAGCCTCATCGCTGCCAATTTTCCAGCTTAAAAAGAGGGGACATGATGAAAGGCTTCATTTCCATGTGCCCTGTGGAGGAGGACGGAACATGCGGTGAGTCGGAAGCCATGAACAAAATAAGTTCATAAAAATTCCAAACAGAGCAGCACCTCAGGCCTAACGTGGCCAAGCTGCCAGCCCTGCGTGGGCTGATGTGACAGGAAAAGGCTCGGCTGGGACGACGGCAGGACAAGGCTGGGGACACACGTGGACACAGGAGAGGATGCTCTGGGGCACAAAAGAGCAGAGCCTCCAAACGATTACAGGGGGAGAGCTCAGCACGCCATCGCCCTACTCCCCTCTGCTGTCCACACACCGGGAACAATCAAGAAAGTGGATGCCAACGGGTCATTTCTATTTCCATTCCATCTTGTATATTGTTAGAAGGCATTCAGGACACACACCCCCGAAATGTGCCGCGTTGGCACAGTGACTATTTGGGGCTGTGGGCACTTGACAAGCAGCAACCGCAGGGAGAGGCTTTCTCTGAGCCCCCCTCGCCCCCGCCCTGCCTGAAGACAGGTCCTAAGGGACTCGGCCGCCATGTCCCTTCCGGGAGCCCATCAGCCAGGGAGGATGGACTCTTGTCCCAGGAGAGAGGAGACCAGAAGTGGACACCAGACAGACCCTGTCACAAACCATCCCACCTCCCATCTAGTCTCCCAAGGGCCCCTTCATCTTTCCTGAAAATCATTTATTCCCTCCTGAGAGGCCTACGTCCCTGCTCCCCTTTCCCTACTAAGATGCTGTACACACTTTTGCATCTTACCTCCTATTTGGGTATTTACTTTTTTTTCTGTGATGCCCTGTGTGCATAATATTAAAAATTAATAAATTTGTATGCCTTTTCTCCTGTTAATCTGCCTGTTGTCTGTTTATTTCACAAATCCCAGCTCTGGAGCATTGGCGGGGAGTGGGAGGGTCGTTTCTCCCCTACATTACCTACATGTGGGATTTACACGCACACGCGCGCACACACACACACACACACACAAGACAACCGATTTTATAAAAGAAAATTAGAGGCCTGTCTCACATATAAATGAATATACAGAAACCCTAAATAAAATCAACTGACACAATAATGTATTGAAAATATCCAAGGAATGTAAGGGTTTTTCTCTTCAAAATTTTCAGCTGAGATGTAATTCACAGACCACAAAAGTCACCTATGGGTGGCTCAGTTGATTGACTCTTGGTTTCGGCTCAGGTCATGATCCTTGGGTCGTGGGATCGAGCCCCGTGTTGGGCTCTGTGCTGATCATGGAGCCTGCTTAAGATTCTCTCTCTCTCTCTCTCTCTCTGTCTCTCTCTCTCTCGTTACTGGAGGGGTTGTGGGAGAGGGGGATGGGCTAAATGGGTAAGGGGCATTAAGGAATCTACTCCTGAAATCATTGTTGCACTATATGCTAACTAATTTGGGTGTACATTTTTTTTTTAAAATTAAAAAAGAAAAAAAGATTCTCTCTTTCTCTCCCCCCCAACTCTGCTCCTCCCCCCCGCTCATGCTCTTTCTCTCTAAAATGAAAAAGAAACACAATAAAGTGTATAATTCAGTGGTTTTAGTGTATTTGCAAGGTTGTGCAATCCACAACCACTATCTGATTACAGAAAACGTTCTTTTTTTAATGCATTTTTTAAATGTTTATTTTTGAGAGAGAAAGAGAGGGAGCATGGGGGAGGGGCAGAGAGGGAAGAGGACAGAGGATCTGAAGCAGACTCTGTGCTGACAGCAGAGAGCCAGATGCGGGGCTCCAGCTCACAAACAGTGAGATCATGACCCGAGCTGAAGTCAGGTGCTTAACTGACTGAGCCTCCCAGGCGCCCCCAAAACATTTGCATCGTCCCCAAAAGAAATCCCATCCCCCTTAGCAGTCCCTCCTCCTTCTTCGTTCCCCTCACCCCCTGGCGACTAATCTGCCCTTTGTCTCCAAGGATTTGCCTAGTCCGAACATTCTGTATCAGTGTAATCATAGCATACGTGGCCTTTTGTGGCTGGCTTCTTTCACTCAGTGTAATGTTTCCAAAACTCATCCGCGTGTGGTCCACATTTCTGCTCCGTGGCTGCTACAGTAACGCTGCTGTGAACATTTGTGTACGAGTTTTTGTGCGGACGTACGTTTTCAGTTCTCTTGGCTGTGCACTCAAGGGTGGAATCGATGGGCCGTGTGGCAACTTCTAACTTTTGACTCCTAAATGGAGCAGACTCCTTTCTAAAGGGGCTGCACCATTTAACATTCCCACCAGCGGTGTGTGAGGGGCCCAGTTTCTCCACATTCTCGTCGATACTTCGGAGTTGTTTTCTGTTTTAAAAATTATAGCCATCCTTGGGGCACCCGGGTGGCTCAGTCGGTTGAGCATCCAAATTCTGCTCAGGTCACGATCTCGCGGTTCGTGGGTTCGAGCCCCGCGTCGGGCTCTGTGCTGCCAGCTCGGACCCTGGATTCTGTTTCAGATTCTGTGTCTCCCCCTCTCTCTGCCCCTCCCCTGCTCGTGCTCTCTTTCTGCCTCTCAAAAATAAATACATGTTAAAAAAAAAAAGTAACAGTAATAATACCAGTAACATTACTAATGACAGTAAACAGGGACAGTAATTATTCTGATGGTTGATATTTGCTGAAGTATGGAAGACGGGCTATGTGTTCAAGGCTGCATTAAGGCCTTCCTCGTCTTGAACAATAATCCTCGAGACATGCGAGACCAGAGATTCTCAGAGCTGCAAGTGTTTAAAGTACCACTGCTTGCAGGGAAGAAAAAAATCTGATTTTCAGAGCCATAAGTCCTATTCGTTAATTAACTCATTCATTTTAAAAGTAGATAATATTAAGTGCAGTAAAGTGAATTTACTGTATATACGTTGAATTTATTTATTTACTTTCAAATGTTTATTTATTTTGAGGGGGGAGGGGCAGAGAGAGAGAGAGAGAATCTAACTAGAAAAAGTTAGAAAAAGAATAAAATATTACCTCCCCAAAAGACGTAAATAATAAATGTAAGGACAAACATTAATGAAATAGAATCAGCAAATCTCAAGCTGATTCTTGAAAAGATTCACGTGGGAGGAATTATCGAGAGGAAAAGAGAGAATGACCAAGTAACCAACATCTAGAAGGAAACAGAGGCCATCACTATAGTTTCTACAGATGTCGAGAAGATAAAAATATATAACTTTGTGCCAAAAACTTGAAAATTAAGATAAAAATTCCTAGGGAAAGAAAATACTCCAAATAAAGGTAGTCTACAGCTCTCAAAGAAAGTGAACCCATCATTTTAAATCTTCCCACAGAAAAACTTCAGGCCCAGATGGCTTCATCAGTAAATTCTTCTGAACATTTGGGGAAGGCGAAACACCAACAGAAAAAGAAAGAACATTGCCCAACTCATTTTTCCAGCATCAACTCAATGCTACAGCCTGACAAGGGTGTTAAAAGAAAGAAAAATCTCTCTTGTGATTATTGTTTATAAAGTCCTAAACAATGATCCTAAACCAAAACCAATTTCAGTGATTATACATAAAGGTTAATATACTATGATCTGGGGTGCCTGGGTGGCTCAGTCACTTAAGTGTCTGACTCTGGCTCAGGTCATGATCTCAGGGTCCGTGAGTTTAAGCCCCACATTGAGTTCTGCGCTGAGCCAGCTCAGAGTCTGGAGCTTGCTTAGGATTCTGTGTCTCCCTCCCTTTCTGCCCCTTTCCCGCTCACACTCTGTCTCTCTCTCTGAAAAATAAATAAAAACAAACAAAATTATACCATGACCAAACTGGACTTGTTTCAGGAATTTGGTGTTAGTTTGCTATTCAAATTCACTGCCTTATCAGAATAGGAAAAATCATAAGATCATCTCAATATATGCAGGAAAATCATTTGATAAAATTTAATGCCCACTCATGATGAACGTTTTCAGCAAATTAGTAACAGAAGGGAAACTTAATATTATAAATGGTATATACTTAATACAAATACAAATATTTTGTATAATACTTAATACAAAAACTCTACAGTAGATGTTATAGATCCTAGCCAGTTCAGTAAACCAAGGAAAAAGAGATACGAAGATTCAAAAGCAGAAAATAGAGTGGCATTCATTATTCACAGACCTCATGATTGGTTGGGTAGAAAAAATTTTTTAATTTCTTTTTTTTTTAATTTCTATTTAGTTTTGAGGGAGAGAGAGAGAGAGAGAGACAGAGTGCAAGCAGGGGAGGGGCAGAGAGCAAGGGAGACACAGAATCGGAAGCAGGCTCCAGTCTCCGAGCTGTCCGCACAGAGCCTGACGCAGGGCTCGAACCCATGAACTGCTAGATCATGACCTGAGCCGAAGTCGGTCGCTTAACCGACTGAGCCACCCAGGCGCCCTAGAAAAAAAAAATTTAAATACACCAATAAACTGGATTTAGCCAGGGCACTGAATGCAAGATCAGGGTAAAAAGTCATATTTCTCTTAAGCCCCTCACAACTAGAAAGTGAAATTTAAAAATAAGATCGCATTTACAAGGTTTCAAAGAACATCAAAAATACAGGAGAAAATCTGATAAAAGAAGTTCATGATCTCCATACAGAAAACTACAGATATCAAGATTAATGAAAGAAGACCTAACTAAATAAATGTTCATGGATGGACACAATTTTGTAAAGATGTCAGTTCTCCCCAAATTGATCTGCAGATTCAATGTCATCCCAATGCAAATCTCAGTGTGCACATACACACACACACACACACACACACACACACACACTTGTGCAAACTGAAAAACAGGTTAAAAGATGTATATAGGAGTGCCTGGGTGGTTTTCTTAGCTAAGGGTCCAACTCTTGATTTCGGCTGAGGTCATGATCTCACAGTTCGTGGGTGGAGCCCTGCATCAGGCTCTGTGGTAGTGGCTCAGAGCCGGCTCAGGATTCCCTCTCTCTTTCTGCCCCTATCCTGCTTGAGCTCTCTCTCTTCTCTCAAAATAAATACACAAATAAACATTGTTTAAAAAATGTGTATAAAAATGCGAAGATCTAAGAATCTTCGACGTAATTCCGGAACCAAAAATTTGGAGGACTTTAGCACATATTGAGATACTTGAGTTTTTCCAGTCCTTGAGTTTTTCCAGTCTTTTCCTATTACACAGAGTACCGTATTGAATTGGTCCCACATCTATCATTTGGGCATCTTGGCAGTGTTATCTCTGCAGGGATACAGTGGGCCTGAGTCTCTTTTCCTGTGGCTAAAAGCCACGTGCATTTTAGTTTGTCAATTTTTGTGTCCATATCTCTAGTGGCTCTTCTATGTGGATAGCGCCCATTTTATTTATAGAAGTTTTTTACATATTAGGTATTGAATTGAACTAGATGAAATTGCTATGTTGTTAGGTCAAAATGGTTAAATGCCAGTGATTTCAGATGGCTTAACCTAATGTATTCATCCAGTTGTCCGCAGTAAAAATTGGAAATGTTTCCTCCACTTTGTTGTTTGTGTTTTTACTTGGCTGATGGTGCTTTTGGCCATGCAAATTTTATAACTTTTGTGTAAACACATTAATCAATGTTTTTCCTTATTGCTTCTGGGATTTGAGTCAGTTAGGAAAGTTTCTTGGTTATAGCTCCTAGTTTATAAAGAAACTTCCCCATGTTTTCTTCATTTTACATCTAAATTAAAAAAAAATTCTTAATGTTTATTTATTTTGGAGAGAGAAAGAGAGACAGAGCACAAGCAGGGGAGGGGCAGAGAGGGAGGGAGACACAGCATCCGAAGCAGGCTCCAGGCTCCGAGCTGTCAGCACAGAGCCCCATGTGGGGCTTAAACTCACGAAGCGTGAGATGACCTGAGCAGAAGTCGGTCGCTTAACCGACTGAGCCACTCCAGCGCCCTTCATTTTATATGTAAATCTGTGATCCATTTGGAATATATTTTGGTGTATGGTGCAAGACCAGGCTCAATTATATATTTTTTCCATGTTCTTCTGGTATCTCAACAACACACATTAAATTCTTCCACTGGTTTGAGATGCCATCTTAATCTATGCTAAATGTCTATATTCTATTGGGTCTATTTCTAGATTTTCTATTCCGTTTTCTATATATATATATGCTCATACTGATACCATATTGTTTTCATCACAGAGGCTCTGTAATGTGCTTTCATATCTGGATATGCTGGTCAAACTGCCAACATTGCATTTCTTTTCCTGGCTTTTCTTTGCTCGTTTATTCCTTTTCATGACATTATAATCAACAGCTCCAGAAACCAACATGATGATATTCTCACTGGGATTGTGCCACAAATCAACTTACAGAGAATTACATATTCTATTTCCCCTCTAGTCAGTTTTGACAAGTTATATACTTTTCCAGGAATTTGCCCATTTAATTTCAGTATTCTTCTTCAATGGCATGAAGTTTTTATAATACTTTCTTTCCATAGTTTACTTTTATTTTTTCAGTTTATTTATTTATTTTGAGAGAGAGAGAGAGAGAGAGAGAGAGAGAGAGGCACAGAGAGAGAGAATCCCAAGCAAGCTCCATGCTATCAATGTCGAGCCTGCCTTGGGGCTCGAACTCATGAACCGTGAGATCACCTGAGCTGAAGTCGAGTCAGATGCTTAACCAACTGAGCCACCCAGGTGCCCCTGTTTTACATTTCTGCTGATCTGTTATTTTCTTCCATCCTTCATGTTGTTTATTTTTTCCTTTATCTTTTTTTTCCCTGTGAGCAAACTTTCCAGTGGGTGGGTTGTTGATTTTCTTTGAATTTTCAAAAGGCAAACTTTTGTCCTGTCTTGTATGTCTGTCTCTTATTTTTCAGTGGGCATTTCACTCATTCCTTTTCATCTTTTCATATTTACTGTGACAGGTGTTAGTTGTTATAACTTTACTCTGAGTTTTAGCTCTCTGTCACAGACACTTTGATATGTTGAGTTTTCTCCATAGTTATTTTCAAGACATCCTGTGATTTCGTTTCATGCTTCTTCATTGACTTGAGTTATTAGAAGTGTTTACATTTCCAGGCGAGAGGTCCTTTCATTTTTTTATTGGTCATTAATTTCTACTTTTATTGTATTCAGGTCATTTCACAAATGAGGCTCCGAGAGGTTAAGTGACTTGCCCAAGGTCACATAGTTAGTAAAAGGTGGGGCTGGAATGGAAGCTCAAAGTCCATCTCTCTTCCACTGCCCTTCCCTGCCCCTATGGCTCACGGGTAGATATGCTATTTAATCATTACCAGTACCACTCCAGCAGGTGTCATTATGAGACAGTGAAGCTTAATTGATAAGGCTGTAATGGACTATTACAGTTTAATGTCTGTGGGCAGGAAATTAAAATGCTGTCAGCAGTAATAATTCAATGTGTGTGGGGGTTTTTTTCCTGATATAAACTCAAGATACTCTTGATCCGGGTTCCCTCAAAAGCAAAGCCCGAGAAATGTTTACTTGGGAGTGTAAGCCCAGGAAGCAGAAGTGAAGGTCAGGAAAGCAGACATAAAAGGGAGGAAAGCCAATTCAAGGATGTGTTACTGAGTTGGTCAGGTGGTTCCATTTGGTGGGACTCTCTGGGGAGACTTATGAGACCAGTCTCGGAACTTCCCTCCTGGGGAAACATGGGGGAGGAAGGCACCCACCAGTTCCTGCCCACCGTTAGTCAGGGGTAGACCACAGCTCTGTCTCCCCACACCTCTGGGCTGGACGGGGGTCAGTGCTAATAACCCCCCCTGCCTCACCTGCTACCAGACACCCCACGTGGGCTTAAGACAGGGCTGCCCAGCCCCCGACCCACAAAGCTGATAGGACTCAGCTCAGAACCAAACAACTAGAGTAGGAGGGGAGGTGGAGAGGATCTGAAGTGAAGCCAGAAGGGCCTGATACAAGTAGACCCTTAAAAAAAACATACTTTGATGCAAATTTTCAAAATTGTCCACCTAGTGGAAAGTACAGATCCCTATTTTGAAAGGAATGACCATTGTCATAATGGATACGGGGAGCTTAGAATGCCTTACGACCAGGGAATATGTCATGTTGAACTAAGTTTTGTTTTGGCTTCTGAGTGTGTGTCTCTCAGGGGCGAGCAGTTCGGACTACCGGCAAAGAGTTGATCATAAATGAAGACTTGATACAATGAAAGGAATACAATCCATCTTGATGGTGCCCGTCTTGAAAAGTAGGAGCTAAGCCATCACTGTTTCTATAAACATGCTCATTTCCCCTAAACTACTTTTTTCCTGTTAACCACATGTAAAGACTCACCTAAACAGCAGACTCAGCGACATCTACATCTAAAACAGAATCTCTTATTCTATACATTTATCCTAAGGCTAATTACTCCAACTTTCAAATTCTAAGTTAATGTTTAAAAATCTACCCATATCTCTGCGGTATTTATGACTCATTTGTACTGTCAATGCAGGCAAGGAAATAAATAATGTCCGGCAAATAGCTTAATCCACACTCCATTGACACACATTTTCCGTTCTCTCCTCAGAGACTTGATGCAATCTGCTGGTTCTCCCCAAGAAATAAACACCTAGGGGTCATTTCATCCATAGTAAAATGGGGAAAGTTATTTTTTTCCCCCTGACCCAGCTCTCTCTCCGGTGCTGTGGCACCGTGTTGAGATGCTGTTACTATATAAACACAGGGTGCTGCGCTCGTCAGCAAATAGCCCACTGAGAATAAGGGGAAGCCGGGAGCTTGGTAAGACCCGTGGGTTACCCGCCCAGGGGCCCCCGGTGTACCAGCTTCTCTGGGGCTCGCAGAGGATCATTGTCCCTCTTGGTTGACACTTTGATGGTTTGCGTCCTACCATATTGCACAAGACAACGTTCTTGCTGTTCTGAGCCTTTCGAGGAAGAACTCCCACCTACACAGCATGGGCTTGAATTC
Source organism: Panthera leo (assembly GCF_018350215.1). NCBI lineage: Eukaryota > Metazoa > Chordata > Mammalia > Carnivora > Felidae > Panthera > Panthera leo. Next base: position 5,711,539 of record NC_056686.1, on the reverse strand, counting down.
AGGAGCATACGTGGACTCCGGAATACATTTAATAGCAGGTGGGAATTTTCCTTCTCCCTGACTAGTGTCCCCGTGGAAAATCACAGAAGCCCCGACTGGGAACATCACTTAGAGGAAAAATGTCATCACTGTTATTATTATTACTGTAATGATCACTTCTCAAGAACTCAGTCTCTCATGGAAACCGGATGAGTAAATGAGATGGTCACAGGGGAAAGTGAAAATCCTCGGGCTGCATTGAGCCTGCAGCTTTTGGACTTGGTGAGGTCAGAGAGGAGAGCAACCTATGGAAGAACCCGTTGCCTCCCCCTTCCTTGAGCAGTTACCTTCATCCGGAGATGGTCAAAACAGCACAACCAACCTCAAAACACCCCTGGAAGTGACCATCCTAGAACAGAAAGGGCACCAGTGCCTCATTAAGTCTCTGGGTGACACTTGCTCATTGACTCATGTGTGTCATAGTTCATACGAATAAGATTTTCCTGGATTAACTCAGTTATAACTCAATTGCCTGGAGAGGAGGAGCAGTTTTCATTTACAGAAAACTATTAGGGCCCATAAAACTCTTTCCCCGTGACGCTCACCAATTACCGGTGACCCAGGACAGGCAGTCACATCCTTCCTGTGTGCCCCACGCCACAGGGGCAGCCGGCAAGCTGGGTATTGCTCATCTCTCAACAACTTTCTGAACGCAACGAAGACTGTCTCTTTTTGTCACACTAACGGATGATGCCTGTCGTTCGGAAGATGTGTGCATCCGTTTCAAGGGTCTGAGTAATAACAAATGGAAGGTTAACTTTCTGGAAGTGTTGATTCTCACTGGTCCTGTTGCCTAGGTCTAGGACTGCAAAAACAGCGTGCTTTTCTGTGCCGCGTTCTAGAAGACTCATTAAAATGAGTATGTGATCATTTGAATGAAGGCGTCCTCATGTCTTTCCTCCATGTGAACTTGGACCGGAGAAGCCCCATTATCTGCTTTCTGGAAACCTGTACCTGATTTGCCTAGCACCCCTGTCGGAGAAATCCCCCAGCCACCAAGATTGGGGTTCCACTCATCAATTTCACCTACACTCTCTGTCCTGCCAAGCGATCGCACCAAGTTCACCTGGTCGGCCCTCCCAGCAAGGACTATTTCTGTCTCCCTGTCTCTCAAACACCCAGCTGCCCTCCTTCCCACTCAATTGTAGCAGGAGACTTGGTTTCCTATTTTACACAGAAAATGGCAGCCAGCATGCTCTCTGTACCAGCCATCGATCCCACAAATCCCTTTGTATTTTCTCTTATCCTTCCCTCCTTTCTTTTTTTTTTTCACCTTTTACCCTTTCCATGGTCCTATCCAAGGCCAATTTCTCCATCTGTGCACTGACCTGTGTCCCCTCCTTCTTCGAGCTCTCCCTCTCTTATCATCCCCTTTCCTTGTACCATCAACATCTCTCTCTACTGTCCCCATGGGACTGGGTGGGACTCAGTCCCCATCCCCCTCCAGCTACGTCCCGATCTCTTTCCTTCACAGCCAGACTGCCTGCCACAGCTGTCTATACAGCAGTGATTTCTACTGGCTCCTTATTGTCCATTTCCAGGTTTTCTTTTGGAAATAAGCCTCCCCTCCCAGGCTGGACTGGCCGCAGGCTGGTGACCCTATGGCCAGTCTCTCCCTCTAGCAGAGGTGGCCACGCCACTGAGTTCCAGCCTGTGGGTCTGAAGGGGGGGTGTAGGCAGCTCCTGGGGTGTGCCTCTCAAGGAAGTGGCTTGGCCTGGGCCTCCCCTCTCTCCTTCTTGAAGACTGGAAGTTGGATATGAGGGTATGACCTGACTTTGGTTAGATGGACATAAACAGAGCCCTGGGGACGGCAGAGCAACTTGTAAGAGGAGCTTGGTCAGAGGATGGCCTCATGGAACAGTCACCCACCTAACCCACTCTGGGCTTCCCATGGGGGAGAATTACACCTCCTGTCTGCTTAGAGCCACTGCGATCCATATGCAAAAGCCCAACCTATATCTTGACTAAGATATTGTCTACCCTCACTTCCGGACCTCTCAGCCCATGGCAAGCAAGCGTTGCCCACTGTCATCTACTGAAACCATCAGTAAATGCAGTGGGCACATATCAGTCCTTGGCCTTCCAGCGGGTTCTGACCCCGTAGCCCAGAGTCTCCCACTGGCCGTCGTCCCTCCCTCGGCTCCATCCTGGACCCTCCGCATCTTCTTCCAGCCTCTGGGCTGTCCCTCGCTGCTCCCTGCTCCTGTCTCCCCTGCTTCTCTCCTGTCCTCACCGCACATCCTCCCAGGGAGCGAGTTCTACTGCAGAGACAATGGCTCTGGCCAGTTTACGTTACGACGGGATTTATTAGAAGCATACGGAGGAGCTCACAGGATCAAAATGAGAGGCGCAGAACAGACTCAGAACAAGAGAGGAACAAAGTGACCATTTCATCAGGCTGTTCCCTCTGGGATAACACAGCTCTGGCCATTTGTAGCTTTGGCGTAATTCTGCTAAGGATTCCAATTTCAGGGAGAGATCATTTGACTGATCTGACTTATGTCATGCACCCAGCCCTTGGCAGGGGAAGGAGGAACATTTCACTTGACAGTTCTTTTCAAGAATGTCTCCGATAGGAGAGGGCTAAGTTCCCAACCAATACTGGCGTGCTGTTTCGGCAGGGGGAGGAATGGAGGTCAGGACAGCAGCGATGACAGATAAGCCTTCCAGTCCCCTCCCTGACTGCTCAACACCCAAACATTCTGCTTTATGTACAAATAATTCCAGAAGCGCCTGGAATAGAACACAGCTACCAGATACGCAAATGAAAAGCATCCAGCACCCAATAACTCAAACACAAACGCCTCCAGCTTCAGGCTCAGGGTCTGGAGGAAAGTCCTGCTCTTCCTCTGGTTCTACCATGATCTCACGTGGGTATAATGCAAACTGTAAAAGGCCACTAAAACACATACCGCATGTAATCGTGAAGTAAAGAGAAAAAGAGGTCAACTAATCACAGACCAGCACACACTCACATATGTGCACATCTACACTCCTGTTCTTCCTTTCACAGGCACCTCTCGCTGGATCCCCGGTCCGAGACGGGTGAGGTGACTCAGACCTTCACGGTGGCAGATCTGATCCTGCGGTCATGTCGTCCTTCTAGATGGACCAAGGTATTTCTTCCACTAGGCCCTCCAGGCACACAATGCTTTGAGCCTACAAACCTACCAAGCGTCTTCGGACATGATTGAGATTCGAAAGGAATATTGGTCACAAAAAAGAGACGGAGGTGACGGGACATCAAATGAAGGATGATGCCAAAAGCGACATGGTGAAACGCTCTTCAGAAATGTAATAGTGAGTATACGTGATGCGGGATGGGTGCCTGTTGATCTGATGTGATAGTGGGAGGCAGCGGGGCCTCCGGTGGCAGGAGTGTGGGGGCTGTCCTCTGCAGGGCTGTGGGCGCCCCCCGCCCCCCATCAGCCTTTGCCTCTGGCAGGGCAGGACTAGGAGGCCCCTCAGCTTTGCAGACTCAGGGCCACATGTCCCACCATGCAACAGCAACCTGTTTCCCCTCAGGAGGATCGATCATTTCAGGCAATATTAGAACCTGTCCCCCTCGGGAGGGGGGAAATCTGTTCATCGGATGTCAGATATAACCTGGGGGCGCCTGGGTGGCTCAGTTGGTTGAGAGTCTGATTTCTGCTCAGGTCACGATCCCACGGTTCGTGAGTTCGAGCCCCGCATCGGGCTCTGTGCTGATGGCTCGGAGCCTGGAGCCTGCTTGGGATTCAGTGTCTCCCTCTCTCTCTCTGCCCCTCTGCTGCTTGCACGCTCTCTGAAAAATGAATCAACATTAAAAAAAAAAAGATACCAAAAATAACGTGGCAGAGTCTCAGGGGAGAACCATTACTTTGTCTGGAAGCTAAAACCCCTGAATCAGCAGAGCCACGGCTCCAAAGGGGACAGGAAGAAAACTCTGGGTGCCATCAGACGAGGCATGACTTCCCACCATCCACCTCGGGTCCCTGGACATGCATATTTCGGCCACAAGGAGAAAAGCATCAGGTGTGGACATCTGGATGGGGGTTGGACGCCTTACCCGCTGAAGGACAGAGAGCCCCCTTCGTAAGCCCTTGACCCTCACCTCACCAAGCCTCAGCTTCACAGGATCATTCCTGCACCTGTATTAGTCACAACCTCCAGAGACAGAACCAATACATATATAGCCTCTCCCCCCTTCCCCCATCCATCTCATCTGATTACAAGGCATTGGCTCATGTGACTACGGAGGCTGCGAAGTCCCAAGAGGTCAGCTGGCAAGCAAGAGACCCAGGAAAAGCCAATGCTTCAGCTTGAGTCCAAAGGCAGGAAAAAGACCTATGTCTTCGGTCAAGGTCGTCAGGCAGGAGAAGCGTCCCCTTCTTACTCATGAGACTCAGCCTTTCTGTTCCCTTCAGGCCTTCAAATGATTGGACAGGACCCACCCATGCCGGGGAGGGCACTCTTCTTCACTCAGTCTGCTGATTTCGGTGCTAGTCTCATCCAGACACACCCAGAATGATGTTTCACCAAATATCTAGGCACACCATGGCCCATTCAAGTTGACACATAAAATTAGCCGTCACAGCATCCTAGAAGCGAGTGCTTCCTGGGACTGGTGTGCATGGTAAGACCAGAGACTTCCAATGGTATGAGGCTAGGCCATGAGCTCTGAGGGTCAGAGCCACTGAACTGTCTATAGCCTGTCCCCGCTGAACTGCTTTCTCTCGCTCCCCAAGCTGGTGGCTTTTTGAATCACTCAGTAAATCAGCAAGAACAGGTCATCCAAATGTGCCACAGGTGACCTCTAAAACCCAAGCATGTGGGGTGCCTCGGTGGCTCAGTCTGTTAAGCGTCCAACTTTGGCTCAGGTCACGATCTCACGGGTCGTGGGTTCGAGCTCCGCACCGGGCTGTGTTCTGACAGCTCAGAGCCTGGATCCTGCTTCGGATTCTGTGTCTCCCTCTCTCTCTGCCCCTCCTCTGCTCACGCTCTCTCTCTCTCAAAACTGAATAAATGGTAAAAAAAATAAATAAATAAAACCCAAGCATGTGCCTCTTTTATACCGGATAGCAGGGAACCCAAAGTGCAGCAGCTGTCCCTTCACTTTGTGGAGGGGGGGGCGGCATACCCCACCCAGACCACCAGACGCCCAGAAATTTCAAAGAGGTGGGGACCCTCGCACTTTCATGGGGTTTAACCTTCTACCTACAGACACCCACGCTTCTCAGCAGGTTACCTGTGACACCTGCTACCTCCTACGGTCTAAACTGGGAAAGTTGGGGTTACAGCTGTTTGCCTTCCGACCCCCCCCCCCACCCCATCAATGAGTTCAAGATGAATAGTACTTTGTAACATAGGATCCGAGGACTATATTACAAGGCACACTTCTCATAAGAGGAAAACTGGAAACGCGCTGTGAACAAGAAGAAAATCAGCTACATTCTTTTATAGCTGTAGATTTAAAATATGTATGCCTCACGTTTATGGGGCTTTTGAGAAGGCTTTTGTTCTGTCCCATTGACTTGAGTTAATGAGGGTAATGAACTTGGGAAATGAGAAGAATTACTGCCTGGGCAGCTCTTACAGATTCCCCACGTTTCTTTTCATGTGGTCTATTTCCTGGTGGCGCTAACATTTGTTTACCTTGAAAATGCGAGAAGACACTTTTATGGCGGACCGTCTCCATGGTGCCCCTCGATCCTCGCTCGTGAAGCCCCACACACCCCCTCTCTGTGAGGAGCCCAGGGAGCGCGGTGAAAGCAGCCGCGGCCAACAGAAGCAACATTCAGTCGCTGAAAAGGAAAAGGGACAGATTTATTCCTGTCCCACTTGCCCTCCAGAATGCAAAGGGTAATAATAGTCCCAGGGGAGACATTTCTACTGCACTGAATATTTTGTCTGGGTTTTGAGGTTAGGAGTCTGGGAACATTGGCTCCTGTTATGTGATTCGGACAGTCCCTACACCTGCATTTGTAACATTTCTAATGTTTCATCTCTGAATATTCCCCCTCTTCCTTGAAATAAGCAAAGTATTTGTGAACGATCGTATGTCAAACGTTTTCCAATCGCCGTTCTTCAGACCCTGTGAAGAAACCAAAAAATGTTCTCAAGGGAGAGTGGGAAACAAAATTTCAAATGCAGGCTCTGTGTTGATGTCACTGTACCGACACCACACGACTGTCACCTGCCCAGCCGTCCCCAGAGAAACACATATATCATCACGGGTACCTTCAATCTGCATTTGCCCAGGGCAAGTAGTCACTGTCTTGTTTGATTCCTGGGAAGAGTTTTAAAATGTTAATATTTTTAGAGATTGTCATAAAGACCAATCAATCTGTTAAATTTCCTGCTTGTATCTTTTTAAAGAGGGTTGTCCCAGAAGCATCCAAGCTCCTTTAGGAGTCCGAAGGGCTCTGGCTTCTAAAATAGCTTCTATCTGAGACAATAGATAAAGTTTCCGGGGAACACATCAGAGGACCCAATGGATGTAAATCTTGAGCAGTACTGAGCAGCGGATAATGTTTGTTCGAAGAGAGACAGGCTGCCTTTTTTTTTTAAAGAATAAAGTGGAAAATCCCTCCCTTGTGACTAGAAAAGCCGGCACATAGACCTTCCCCGTTTTGTGTGGCGACACACTATAATTCTTCCCATTTTTCTCTTCTTCCTCATGTTGAAAAAAAGAGTTAAGGAAGTCCAGAAAGGATAGAATGGAAAATTGATGTCTTTTCTCTGATTAGCTGGGGGCAATTCGAGAAGAATATTCTCACTAGAGAAGAAAAGTTACTGGCAGATTAAAGAAGTGGGCAAAGCCAGCGCGTAGCAACGGAACCCCCAAAAAGCATCCTTGGGGGGAGGGCACAGAACAGAAACACTCTGACCACGATTCAGTGAGATCGGCCGATGGGAACTAAGCGTGAACGTAGAGAAAGCACAGTGCCCATTTGTTTTAAGATCTGTGGAAACAGTCGGGAAATGTTTTATTATGAAAATTTTCAAGCACATATAAAAATAAGCGTCAGGATCCCCACGTGCCCATCATGCAACTTCAACAATGCTCAATCCTTTCCCTGCCTTTGTGTGATGCAACCCCTGGGTGTTATGTCAACAGTGAATTTTTCAGGGTGTACGTCTAAAGGATGAAGACCTTTTTTTTAGAAGAAAATTACTGCATTATCACACCAAATAATTAACCAGAATCCCTGATTATCAGGGCTCAAATTTTACCATTGGTTCCTTTGAAACGGGGTCTTTCTTTCTTTCTTTCTTTCTTTCTTTCTTTCTTTCTTTTTAATTTTTAATGATTATTTACTTTTGAGAGAGAAAGAGAGAGACAGAACATGAATGCGGGAGGGGCAGAGAGAGAGGGAGACACAGAATCCGAAGCAGGCTCCGGGCTCTGAGCTGTCAGCACAGAGCCCGACGTGGGTCCCGAACCCACGAACCGTGAGATCATGACCCGAGTCAACGTTGGATGCTTTAACTGACTGAGCCATCCAGGTGCCCGAAGCAGGATTTTCAAAATAAGACCCACACACTGCAATTGATCTCTTAAAAATGGGCAAGCTTTTTGGGAGTGGGTTGAGGTTGCTTGTATGAAACACTCTATGCAGGCAGGATGACACAGTATTGCAGGAGCTTGGGTCTCTGCATAGATTCTTGGGTGAGTGGGTCAGAGGTTACATGCTCGTGGGCTCAAGGAAGGTGGCTTTAGCTGAATTGCTAGGGTCCCAGGTCTCCCCTGGCCAAAATGGAGTAGTGGTGAATACTGGCTACTGGCAGCCACCTTTGGGGCAAGGACAGAGACGATGACCCTCCTTCCGGAACGTGGATCAGATACACCAGCACGCCGCAATGCCCTGTGCCCTGCCACCTTTCAGGGAGCAGCGTGACACCTGCTTATCTTGTTGCCTAGTGACACTTCTTCCCAGGGATGATGGGGAACCTGCCTGGAACTAGGGTGCCACTCACGGCAGTGAACCAGCATGATCACTGTATCCCAAAGGCCACAAATGTCTTGTCCCTGCCTCGCTGGCCAGCCAAGTTCTCCTTGCCAGGCATGGTCCTCAGAACCTTGTCCTGGAGCGATGGCCCCAGAAGCAGTCAATGACCTTAGACTCCCGAACGGGCAGGAGAAGAGACAATCTCCTGCATGCCCTTGGTCTCCACGCTCTTGACCAGGGGAGGACCGAACGAGCTGGTGCAGCTGAAGTGACTGGTTACTCACTGGACAGAAGTGCCTGGTGTTGAAACCAGCTCGTCACCTGCCCAGGTGTGGCCTGGTCCCCCACCCCCTGCCTGCTGCTGGCAGCACACCCGCTTACTTTCTGGAAACTTACCAAGCTCCTGCCTTTCCTCTAAACCTGATCATCCTCCCCTATTCCCGTCTCAGCCTCTGGCTGTTCTCAGATGTCAACACTCCATAATCTAGGTTACCTTCCGTTCTCCTCTTCCTCCTCTTGGCTTTGTCCACACAGCGGCCTCCCAGCTGCTCCCCTGCCTCCAGTCTTTCCCTCAGCAGGTGCCCCTTCCTCTTTGGGGCCATTCTCTCCATCGGTGCCCTGTCCTCATCTGCACCGGTCCCTCTGTCATGGCTCCTACCTTCCTGATCTGAGAGTATCTTGTTCGGTTTGCGTTTCCCCCTTGAAATACTGACCTGCGTGCACGTGCTGTGTCTCAGCTGCCTGAGAGCTCTCTGCAGGCGAGGGGTCCAGGTGATACAGAGAAGTTCCCTGCTCGTGAAGAAGGTATTCTCTAGGGGAGGCAGGACATGGGCGTGGGTGCTCATTTACAAACACGTAAATGAGGAAGGTCATTGTCAGGCGATTCGTGCTACAGAGGCCGAGAGAACCTGGATGATGGGACAGCGGCAGGGGTAGCTGGGAGACCTTTTCCACGATGTCTTGCATTTCTGCGCACCTTGGGAACGGGCGGGGGTGGGGGGCACTGGCGGCCTGTGCCCTGGATTCTCTTTTCAAAGATGTTTGTTTAGTCAACAGTCTCAGAAGATAGAGGCAGAGCCTCCCTCCGGAGCAAAGGGCAGGGCGGCTGACTGTCCAGCAAAGAAAGATGATGTCCCGTTCGGGGCAGAAGGAGGACACCAGGTGCCCATGTGTCCGTTAGAACAGATCCGGGCTCCCTGAACTCAGGCTTCCTCACCTGAGACACAAGCCCACCGAGGGGGCAGCATCGGCCTGGATTGCTGGGTGCCACCGACGTGCGGTTTGGGGAGCAATGGAAACCCATGCAAATGTGAAGCCTGGGCTGCGGGCTGTGCTGGGGGCACTAACGTCCTGGTCTCTGGCCCAGAGAGGCCCACGTCTTCTGCCGGCATCCATGAGATGTGGCAGGCTAACCTGTTAGCCCAGGGAAAAATCTGGTAAGTGAGGAGACCCATTCATTCATTCATTCACGTGTATTTATTGCACTCCTGCCACTCACCAGGCACTTTTTTAAGTACTTGCATAGAATAAACCCCTCAAATATTCCGGTCCTATGAAGCTTATACTTTATTGCAAGGGAAGACCAACAATAAACTACCTAAAGAATATAATATATAGAAAGATACTAAGTCTAATATTATATAGCATCATATGGTGTATAATGTGATAAGTAACATGGAAAGATAGATCAGGGAAGGGCTGGGCTGGGGTAGGGGAGAAGGTTTATCGTTTTAAATGGATATGAAACAGAAGTGGCCCAGATTTTTTAGTTTTATTGGTGAAGGGAGGGCAGTTAGCATATTCTCGGTGGAGGGGGAACCACTGACGGGTATAAGCAGAGGAATGATGACCTCCGATTTGCTGTTTTAAGGATCGCCTTGGCTGCAGGGCACGGAGGGGGTGACGGTGGGGAGAGCGAGGGAGCAGAGGCTGTCAGCTGCCCAGGAGGGAGGCCGGATGTGGGCAGTGGGACGGAGATGGAGAGAAGTGTCATATTCCGAAGAAGGGAAGGGAGGGGAATATATTTTGGCAGTAGAAATGACAGAGGTTTTCGACAGATTGGTTGTGGAGTGTGAGAAAGACAAGAATCCAAGATGACACTTGGGTTTCGGACTTGAACCACTGGGTAAAATGGAGGTGCCACTGACGGGGGTGGCGGGGAGGCTGGGGGTGGAACAAGTCTCCATGGAGACTGACCACGTTGTCCGTGATTTATAGATTTCATCTCAACACACACCTCTGTGCTCAGAAGTGAGAGCCACGTTTCGTGACAATCTGCCGGAATGTGGAAGCCTTCCGATCTCTGGCGTTTCTCTCTGCGTGGTCTCTGGTTCTTACATCCGTGAATGTGTGTATCTGTGTGTGTTGATGCAGGAGGCATATCAAAAGATTTGGCAATGTCATAGTAATAGAAACGTATAATAACATGTTAATAATATATATACAAATAATAATAGAAATACATAAGTACACAAATCACGACATAAAACTCATATACTATAGTATATATATTATATATAACACTTGATGGAAACATAGAAACATTTAAAATGTGCCTTTTAAATCTCAGATATATATATTTTTATAGAATGATCACAAAGTGGTAAGTTGTAACATACATCATTCATCTATTCGGTCCAGTAATCTCTAAAGCATTGGTTGACATTTGGAAATTGCAGATGTAATTTTTGTTTGTTTCTTAGGTGTGGCTGTCACTAGCCATATGACACCACCAGCAGGTCTGAGCTGTCATTGGACATGGGGATGGCATTGTCAGGAAAAGTGGTGAGAAATCGGAAAAGGGGAAGAAGAGAACCCTGGGTGTCTCCAGTCCTTCTGGCTTATATGCACTTTTGGGTTTTTTAAATTTTTTTATTTTTTGTTTTTAAATTTACACCCAAGTTAGTTATCATGTAGTGCAATAATGATTTCAGGAGTAAATTCCAGTGATTCATCCCCCACATATAACACCCAGTGCTCCTCCCCACAAGTGTCTTCCTTAATGCCCTTTGCCCATTTAGCCCATCCTCCTGCCCACAACCCCTCCAGTTTGTTCTCTGTATTTAAGAGTCTCTTCTGTTTTGTCCCCCTCCCTGTTTTTATATTATTTTTGCTTTCCTTCCCTTATGTTCATCTGTTTTGAATCTTAAAGTCCTCATATGAGTGAAGTCATCTGATGTTTGTCTTTCTCTGACTAATGTCGCTTAGCATAATACCCTCTAGTTCCATCCACGTAGTTGCAAATGGCAAGGTGTCACTCTTTTTGATTGCCGAGTAGTACTCCATTGTATAGATATACCACATCTTCTTTATCCATTCATCTGTCGATGGACATAGTATGCACCTTTGGTTTTGAGCTACTTCACAGCTCTGTGTGTTACAGAAACTGGCAGTAGTATAATTGATCTTTGTCCACAGAAATGCAAATTAATATTATCCACTGGAGATATGATAGACTATCCCCCTGGGGACATGGACCTGTTTTGGATCAACTTGCATATTTATTTCAGCATTCTTGATTTTCTCTATAGTGTGTTCTCTGAATTCTCCTTTGCGTGGATTGTAACATCCTACTGGCTTCTTCATCAGTTAATGAGTTATATCTTTGACACACATTCATCTAATAGTTGTCCGAGTTAAGCTGATTTTACCATTTAAAAATTATTATTTTTTTTTAAATTTTTTTTTTTAACATGTATTTATTTTTGAGACAGAGAGAGACAGAGCATGAACAGGGGAGGGTCAGAGAGAGAGGGAGACACAGAATCTGAAACGGGCTCCAGGCTCTGAGCAGTCAGCACAGAGCCTGACGCGGGGCTCGAACTCACTGACCGCGAGATCGTGACCTGAGCCGAAGTCGGACGCTTAACCGACTGAGCCACCCAGGCGCCCCTAAAAATTATTTTTAACAACATCAAATGTTTCCAAAGATCATCTATTAAGTGGGTAGTTATTAGGTTATCCAAGATCCCCATAACTAGAGATTTTCTCTTAACGTCAACGATATCGGTCAAGATGCTGGACCCTCTCTTAACTTCTATTGACCTAACAGCAATAACATCACAATCTTTTCTAACTGCTTTTATACTGCCTGATACTTTTAAAAGCTTTAACATCTTTATTATCAAGTAAGTCACAGACAATGTCTTGAAATGTCATTTTAATTAATTGGCTTAATTTGTTATGTTTTTCCTTCATCTGCAATCCAGAAGTTCTGTAAACCTTGTTGGCCAAGTTTCAGGATTCAGTAAATTGGAATAACTCAAAAGTTTTCAAAATTTTTCATATGTTGTTCTTAAATACATTCACATACAATTTTGTAAACAGGCTAATATATTCAATCTTGAAATTGATACAGTCTTCCCAAATTGTTATAGATCATTTTCTTATTTCTGTCAAGTCTTTCTCTTCATTTTTGCAGATTTATCTACAAGTAAGTTCAACCACTTTATCATTCACTGCATTCATGTTGGCTTTAATAGCTGAAACCTTTCTTTCTTTTTAAGCAATCTTTACACCCAATGTGGGGCTCGAACTTACAACCCTGAGATCAAGAGTCGTATGTTCTACCAACCGAGCCAGCCAAGCACCAGGAACACTTCTTTCTTATAAAGCTAAGAAAAGCACTGAGTTCTTTTTATGACATCATTTATCAAGGTCACGTATCTGCATGATGTTTTGTTTTCCATACTGTTTATTTCCATTTCGCAGTTTATTACCATTCAAGGCTGGCTACAATCTCCAGCTGGCTCTTGAAGGTCTAGTAGATCCAAATATTCTTCCAGTTTTCATTTTTTCGGTTCCTTCCTTTTCAGACACATTATTTGATTTTCTTTGATAGTCACTCAATACATGGTAGAAAATATTTAAAGTTACTTGCTATGAACCTTTCATTACATTGACCCCAAATAATTGAACAACATCTATGACACAAGAGTTTCTTTGTGTGTTTAAAATTTTTTTTAACTTTTTTTCATGTTTATTTGTTTATTTTGAGAGTGAGAGACAGGGGGAAGGGCAGAGAGAGAGAGGGAGAGAGAGAATCCCAAGCAGGCTCCGTGCTGTCACCACAGACCCCAATGTGGGGCTCTACCTGAGCCAAAATCAAGGGTCAGATGCTTAACCAACTGAGCCACCCAGGCGTCCCACTTTGTGTGTTTAAAAATGGATTGTAGGGGTGCCTGCGTGGCTCAGTAGTTGAGTGTCCAACTTCGGCTCAGGTCATGATCTCACGGTTCATGAGTTTGAGCCCTGCATTGGGGTCTCTGCTGTCAGCACGGAGCCCACTTCAAATCCTCTGTCCCCCCTCCCTCTCTGCCCCTCCCCCACTCATGCTCTCTCTCTCTCTCTCTCTCTCTCTCAAAAATAAACATTTAAAAAAATAATAAGGGTGAAAAAATAAACAATAAAGAAATATATGGTAGGGGGGACATAGTTTTACAAAATCCCATTAAGGAGAATACGAGCAAACGTGTGGAAGCCCACAGCAGTACACTATTCTACGTAAGGATATTTTATAATTTATTTACCTTCTTACCTGTCAATGGGTGTCCAGGTTCTTTGCTGTCATAAACAATGATGCAATGAACATCTGTGTGTTCACACTCCCCTGAGCAGACGTTTCTCCAGATTTATGCTGTAAGTAGGATTTCAGGGTGAAAGAAATGGGCATTTTTAACTTTACTGGGTATTTTCATCTGCTCCCCAAAGTGGATGACCTGACTTATGACCCCACCACAGTGTCTCCGCGCCCCTGATTCTCTACGTCCTTGAAGACACTCGGCCCCATCAGACCTCTTCATCTTTGCACATCCTATAGGTCTGGAGTGATGCTTGCTTCCTCACTGTCTTCTTCTGATTACCAGGCACTGTGCCAGGCCGCCAGAGAGGGACATGGTCCTGTCTTAAAGGTCCCTGTTGAGTGAAGGGGAGCAAGTCCAGAATAACTTTCAGGGACACTGACCCGTGTTGGGCTCTTTATATTTTCCCCTCTCTGGTTCCAAGAGTCTTCCCCAGGGCAGGTGTATGGGGCAGAAATTCCCCGGAAGTCATCCCCTCCTTGTGTTCTGAATTCACTGGGAAGATAGATCTTGGAGGTCCTTGGTTGGGAACAGTCCCTGAGACTGCTCCGGGGATGGAGAGACTCCTCCTGGGGGCGGCTTGGGCACCAGGGCTCCAGTCTGGGCTGGGATGCCAGTGTCTGGGAACGGCCAAGAGCGGAGTGGGTGGGGCAAGGCCGTCCGGAGTTACGGTGTCCCTCTGATGGGACTGCCTCTAATATTTCACTCTGGTTAGGGCACTGGACCAGGACGGGAAGCATCAGGAGGCCTGAGAATGAAAGTCATGAACTTTCCTGCTTCCCTGGGTACGATGGAGGCTTGGAGTCCAATTTGATTGAGGAGGAAGAGGGAGACGGATGCTCCACTGCACCTGCGTGTGTGGGTAAGCCACGCGGTAAACAGACCATCTCGATGCATCATTAAACACGTGTCTCTACAGGGCAACGGCGTGCGTGGGCACCGCATGGGCACTCAGCTCAGTCCCAAGGTCGGGGGATCTTGGAGGGGGGAGTGTCCCTCAAGGGGGAGGAGGAATCAGACCAAAGCGTCAAGTGTTAAGGAAATTGGGTTTCTCTTTGGAATAATAAATGGAGGAATATCAAAGAGAGGAATAAATCTGCATTTGTGAAAGATGATCCTGCCTGCAGTGTAGACAATGGATCAGGGGTCAGGAGACTGGAGTGAGCAGGGGAGACTTGGCAGGCAATGATGCAGGTGACACTAGGTGGTCACAATGGCTGTGACCAGAAACACAACCCCGGGGGGCCTGATGCTGCTCTGGTGGGAGGGGCTGGGAAGGCAGCGACAGGCCCCAAGGAGCCCAGGAAGAGCGGGTGTGGGTGGGTGGGTGTGAAGGCGAGGGTTCTGTCAGGGCCCGTTCCATTTGGCAGCCTGGGGACCTAACAGGAAGTGAGGACCTCTTCAGAAGCTCATGAGCAGGACCGGGGACCAGTCATTTAGTTTAAGGGTCACTTAGTTTAAGTAAAGATACAGGGGTGATGACATCACCCAAGGGGGGCGAGAAGGCAGAGAAGGAGAGAGGGTCTGGGACAGGAATGGCTATTGGGTAGTTTCAAGATACAATCAAGTTCCATTGTGAACTGGCTGCCTCTACCTTTTTTTTTTTTTTAATTTTTGTTAATGTTTCTTTTTGAGAGAGAGAGAGAGACAGAGAGAGAGAGACAGAGCATGAGCAGGGGAGGGGCAGAGAGAGAGGGAGGCACAGAATCCAAAGCAGGCTCCAGGCCCCGAGCTGTCAGCACAGAGCCCTACGCGGGGCTCGAACTCACAAACCGTGAGATGGTGACCTGAGCCGAAGCCGGACGCCTAACCAACTGAGCCCCCCGGGCACCCCTGCCTCTGTCTTTTTGTTGCCATCCTCGACGTGAATTTATAATCGTTTCCCCCAACCTTACCTTGCAGAGCATTTCATATAAAAATGAACCACTGCCTCTATTATCCTGAATACTAGAAAAACCGTGTCACAAGCTACAAGGGCCACATGCGCTGCTGTGAGTTGCCTTCCCGGCTGCACGTTGTGTTAGTCGTGAGACTCTTAGCTCACGGGTAGCTCATAAAGTTCCTAATTAAATGGGAGTGGGAAAATACGTTTATTATTTATTTATTAGCAAACAGCCTTTGATAATGAACCTGAGCACCTTGACGACATGTACCGACAGGATCTTTTCGAATCTGGGCTCATCGGGGACGGCTATAGAGAAGGGGGTGGGCTCTTTTTTACAACCAGACCAGAACTACTCAAAAGGTGTTTTCCTCTTCGAAGCGGGAGATTTAGTCAAGCGATTACGCCCTTTGAGAGGACACGATTGAAATGCTTTTGGGGGGCAAGACTCTCTCCTAAATACCTGCCTCAGGGGCTCAAGCCATCTCTTTGGAGGAGGATGAGGGGGCTTGACTTTTAGGATCAGCCAAGTCGTTGGGAGCCAAGTGTGATGAATGAGAGGAAAGACTGAGCCAAGTAATAGCAGATCAGCAAACTTGCGGTATCCCCTCCCCCGTTCGGGCCTCCCCCTCCCCTATTCTCACCCACTCACGAAGGGCATTGCCATCCACCAGCCTGAAAAACAACTTCATTAGAGCATTTGTTTATAATTTAAATTATAATTCACCCCTCCTTAGTCAGTTTTGTGTTTTCTCTAACACACATTCCAGAACATTCCGTTCCGGTAAAACACAGGCACCGAGAACGTGTTCAAAAAAATTCTAGGGGTGCCTGGGTGTCTCAGTCGGTTGAGCGTCCGACTTCAGCTCAGGTCATGATATGTTTGTTGAGTTCGACGCACACATGGGCGTCCCTCCCCCACTCTCTCTCTCTCTCTCACTCTCTCTCAAAATAAATAAAACATTTAAAAAAATATTAATTGAACTTCAAAAGGAGCTGCAAGCCAGAGGAAGTAGCAGTGGGCCGGCAATGGACGACCTACGGTAACAAGACGGTACCCTACTGTTTTCTTCAGTGATTTCAAAGCTATTCATGTAATTCGCATCCAGCCACCCAGGAAGATGGGCCAGGCAAGTCCCAATATCCCTATTTTACAGAAAAGGGCGCAAAAACCAAGCTTATAAGGGAAGGAAATGCCGTGGTTCAGACGGGACGGCTGATCATTAGAGCTGGAGGGAATCTGGTCAGATGTCGAGCCTGAGGTCACTTTACGAGTGAGAAAACGGGGGCTGGAGCAGTGAAGTGATTCATTTGCCACATCTTAGCTGCTTGCTAGGAGAGCCAACGTTAGATTCCAAGTTCTTCGGTTTCTAATCAAATTCCAAGAGGGTGATTCCAAACACGTCAGCGAACGGCAGGATCACCGCAGCGAATACATGTGCGTCCTCCCCGCAATGACGCAGGACGGCAACACTCATCTGGGGTCTCCGGCACCAGACTGCCTGGGTGGGAACCCTGGTTCCGCCCCTTTGGGACTCAGTAAACTTGAGGGACCTCATAAATCGATTCACACCCAGGCGTCCATGATTAATGTGATGTCTATCCCAGTCGAACCTACTTTTTGAAAGAGAATGCCTGGAAATCTTTAGCCCCCCAGGCACCAATCTCCGCTGCTGGTGCCTCACCTAATACCTGACACAGAGTCAGCACTCCATAAATAATGGAACTCAGGCGTAGTTGAACTTGAGCGTGGAGGTTCTGGAGCAAGAGGGACCGTGCTGAAATTCCTCAGTTCATCCTACAGACGTGACGCATTCCCTATTCCCCGAGGTTTTTGTGGCCCCGAAAACTTACTTTGGGATGGGCAAGGATAAGCTAATGAATTAGGGAAATCTGGCAAAATTATAATGATAAGGTAATAAGCTCTATTATATCAGTTTTCAGGGAGTTAGAGTGAACCATTCCAACGAAGACACTGGCTAATAGGTTGCTGTGGCCAGAAGCCCATAAAATACATCAAGGATTTCCGCAAAGCTGAGAATATGTTCCCACCACTCTCAGAAGCGAGGGTACCAGATGCACTTTAATTATGGCATGTCAAGAAAATATCTTGAGGAAGAACCATTAAAAAATAATCAGGAGAAGGAGAGAGAGGCTGATATTGGGGTTAGAATAAGAAGGTTAGGATCTTTTTTTTTTTTTTTTTTTTTTTTTTTTTTGCCTAGAAAGACAATGGCTCTGAGGAAAAATAGAGAATAATTTCTTTTTTTAACTTTTATTTATTTTTGAGACAGAGAGAGACAGAGCATGAACGGGGGAGGGTCAGAGAGAGGGAGACACAGAATCTGAAACAGGCTCCAGGCTCTGAGCTGTCAGCACAGAGCCCGACGCGGGGCTCGAGCTCACGGACCGCGAGATCGTGACCTGAGCTGAAGTCCACGGCTCAACCGACTGAGCCACCCAGGCGCCCCAGAGAATAATTTCTTCACGGATTTTCTGTTTATTGGACAAATTTACCAAATGCCTACTTGGTCCAGGCACATTTAGGTGCTAGAATTCACCAACACACAAGACAGACCAATCCTTGTCCTTGTGTGTGTGTGGGGGGGGGGGGCGAGGGGGGGTCACTGGATATTAATATAAATTTGTTTTTCCAAATTTTGGAAAATTAAGTAGAAAGATTATCTTATGAAGCCTGAAAGGGGTATATTTAGACCAAGCATAAGAACCCCTGCACAATGCCCGGGACTAGAGCAGTGCCCTGTGGATAATTGGTGATTTTATCTAACAGAAGTGCTGTTGTTCTTAATATCCTTTATCTTTGCGACATTAAAACTCCAAGAAAACTCCAGAAAAAGTAGGCAAAGAACAGCAGGCAATTCAGAAAGAAGAGAAATGGCCAATCGAATCAAATGCAAATTCGACTATGTGCAAAATCAAATGCAAATGAGAATGTATGCAAATTTAAATGCAAATTAGAACACATGCAAAATTAAAGGCAAATTAAGACATAACAGTGCAAGTCGCTAGAAACTTCAAGAGTTAGTAGCTACGCAGGTAGGAAAGGCTAACGGATTCTAATAAATCCACACAAGGTGTATAATGGTTGATTAGTGAGAACTAGACATTGGGGGATATGAAAACCAACACTTGAAAAAGAGTTTGTTGTCAGAGGCTCCTAGCATAGCTCATTGAGTTTAACCCGAGATTTCTGTTCTGCAGGCTCACGGACCCATTCCTGGGGACCACCATGGGGAGGCGGAAAAAACGCCGAGTTGAATTTTTGGCACGCGGCCCAGCCGGGCTTTCTTATGTAACAATCGCCTGAGCTAGTTAGTATGAGAACTTTTGAAATAAAAGCTAAGAGTGGCCAAAACAAATATGTGGCCAGATTAAAGCCAGCTTGGCCAATGTTTCTCTAACATTCCTGCTTTATAAACATAGAAAACAGCAAGAAAAGAGAAGGTTGTGTTTTTGCCACAAATCATACTTGTGATCCTTGTTTGTCTGTCTCTGTTACAGCATCTTCACTATCAAAAGCTTGAGCATTCCAGAGAGTCCACTGGGAGCTTTCGAAACACCAACCAAAACAAAGCAAAAGTCAGGGATGGAGAAACTAAGGTTCCCTGGTCTCTTGTGGGTGTCACCGAAGTTTTCGCTTTCATAACCGATGTCGGGTCTTTCAAGCAAACGCCTAGAACTCTGCCCTCTCTGCAAACCAGGTATTTGTGGACCAGGTGATGTATTTGTTCAGCATATCCTGTGCCTTTATTCCCAGAAGAAAGGGAATGGGACAGAACACTCTGTCAAATAAACAATTGCCCAAGGTCTTGGGCAAGAGAAATTGGGACAGGAAGCAGACAGCGGACTCTTTGCCCTAGGTAACTGCCTGATAAGGTAAACACACCGTGTACAATGAGTTCCTGTCCTCCTGTGATAAATATTTATATGCTGAGCCCTGTGTTTGAAAGCACTAAACCATCCCTCAGTCTGAACATTGACCTTTCGATGCAGAACACAGGGCTAATTTTACAGGTGATGTAATTAATTTTTGTGGCTCCAAGCTGTACTGGGAACGAGAGAAATGGTTGTTTTGGTGATTGTTTAAGAGGGATTCGGCAGGCTGCGCACAGCGTTCGGGTAACAGTATCAGCACACGGTCTTCAGATTTCTTAGTCACACCTGGAATTCAAGGATCTTAGGAAGACGGTGGTGTAGGGAGCTTATCACAAACAAACTCAGGTTCTCCGGATGTTAGAGGAGGTGATGAACTCGACCCTGTGTTCAGGCACGGCCTTGCACTAATGTTCGGAGCACGCCAAGGGCTTTATTTTTAGCAAATGGCTTTAGCATGGCCCCAAGTTTCTGTGACCAGGATGTACTTCACTTTAACATTAATAAGATGTACAGGCAGACCACTATTTCACGGTGAGCTGAACTGACCCCGTCCCCCAAAACGTAAAAGGCCGATGACGATTGAGGAAAGATACTTGCCACGAAACAGCACCATCCCGTGGTCCAAGCTGGAAACCAGGGTCCGTCCGCACCCCTCTCTCTCGCCCCTGTGTTCGGCGCATCTAAAGACCTTGTTCCACCCCTGAAATATCTCAAATGCACACACTGCCCCCATCACACTTTGCCAATTCTCTGCCTCTCCCAACTCACCCTTTGCACAGGTGTCCCCGGGCACGAACTCACAGCAGTGCCCTCTGCGCTTCCGTTTCTCATTAACTGGCACATTCTCCAGTTCTGCATCTTGGGTCCCCCTCCCCTGACCCACCCTCTGCCAGGTCTTGTGGATCGGCCTTCTGGAACACCTTGGAGCCATCCACCCGCATCACTGGGGGTTCACTGCCTCTACCCTTTCTCACGTGGGCCCTCACGTCCCACTTGGACCGCAGAAATGACCTCCATGACCTCTGGGGCCCATTCAGCAGCTCCGGCCTCAACGTCCCCAGCAAAGCCAGAGGGACCTTTCCCAACCACAAGCCCGATGAGGCCACTTCTTGGCTGAAAACCAGTTCGGACTTCCCTCCGCCCTGAGGATGAAGACAAAGCTCCCATCCCACTTTCAGGGCCTGAGTCACTACCCTAGTGCCACCCCCAGGGTGGGCTGCTCAGCCATGCCAGCTCCCAACACCGAGCCCAGGGGACTTCCTCCCTTTTCGCTCGTTCATTCGCTTCCAAAATCTCATCCGCGTCTGAGATCAGCTTACTTACTTGCCTGCACATCACAGGTGCTCAGTGCATGTCTGTGGAATAAATGAATGGATGAAAGAACCAACCAAGGAAACCTCCGTCCCAGGGTGATAAACGGTGAACTCGTCCGAGAAAATGGCAGACCTTAAAGAAGACCATACGCTGGGGCGCCTGGGTGGCGCAGTCGGTTAAGCGTCCGACTTCAGCCAGGTCACGATCTCGCGGTCCGTGGGTTCGAGCCCCGCGTCGGGCTCTGGGCTGATGGCTCGGAGCCTGGAGCCTGTTTCAGATTCTGTGTCTCCCTCTCTCTCTGCCCCTCCCCCGTTCATGCTCTGTCTCTCTCTGTCCCAAAAATAAATAAAAAACGTTGAAAAAAAAAATTAAAAAAAAAAAAAAAGAAGACCATACGCTAGGAGTCCAGGCCCTGGATGGCCATCTTATCCATAGCTGTGGACAAAGAGTCTAGAAAGGAAAATGAACAGTTGCTGGCCGACTGTCTGACCGCCTCACCTTGATCTGGAACTCTCTAATCTCTGTGCCCACCCCCCAGTCCCCTGCACTGGTCTTCCTTCACATTCCAGCTCAAAACACATTCCTTCATGTTGCTGGACACGCCCGCCTGCCCGCTCCTTTGGGCCTCAGGGCCTTGCACCTGCTAACATCTCTCCAGCCCCTCCCCCTCCCACCGCAAGTGGTTATTTCCTACTCCTTCATCGAACTGCAACTCCGATGTCACTTCCTGAGAGGAACCTTCCGGAGCCCTAGGCCAGATCAGATCCCCTCACAGCATGCCAGTCCTTGCCCAAACACCAATCAACCCATTTTGCAAATACGGGTTTGGGTGACTCTTTCACTACCATCTACCTTCTTGCCCCATGAAGGCGGGGATTGTGGGGTGTTCCTCACCTCTTCAGGCAGACCTCCATCCAACACAGCAGCTTGTCTAAAGCGGTGCCCAACTAATATTTGGTGATTTTTATGGAAGCACGGGGAGTGTTGATACTCTAATATGCTTTACGTATGTGACCCTCAGACTCCAGGAGAACGAGTGGGCAAAGGAAGTAGCAGGCAATCCAAACGATACAAACGGTCCAGCAACCTTAGTAGCAACGAGGGAAATGCACGTTAGAACATAACAAAAGATCGCTTCGACATGATAAGTTGCAAACTCTCCGAAAAGCAATCATAACATCTGCAAGATCGACGCAATCTCTATCAAAATCCTAACAATCTGTTTTTGCAGAAATAGAAAATCCCTCCCAAAAATTCACATGCAATTGCAAGGGACTCTGCACAGCCGGAACCATGCTGGACAAAAACAAAGTAGGAAATCTCACCCTGCCTGATTTCAAAACTTCCTACAAAGCTACAGTAATCAAAACGGGGTGGTCCTGCCACAGAGACAAGACTTCTAGACCAATAGAATAATCTAAAACAGGAAAATGAAATAGATATCCCAGAAAGAAATCCTCACCTAACTGGTCAAATGATTTTCAACAAGGGTCCCGAGACCATTCCATGGAGGAAAGGACAGTCTTTTCCCAACGGTGTTGGGAAAACTGGACATCCACATGCACAAGAACAAAATTGGACTCTTCCCTAACACGATATGCCTGCTCAAGTGGGCGAGGGGCAGAGAGAGAGCAGGACATAGAGAATCCCAAGCAGGTTCCTCACTGTCAGTGCAAAGCCCGACGTGGGGTTCAGACCCAGGAACTATGAGATCATGATCCAAGCCCAAATCAAAGGTCAGATGCTTAACCAGCTGAGCCACTCAAGCATCCCTGCAATTGCATTTTTAATTGTATCTGGATGGTCTTCTAGAAGACGCGGGAACAACAACTTCAAAGGCCACAGGTGTCCCTTCAGCGGCGGGTCTTAGATGGATGCTGTGGGGGCCACTTGCCGTCCTAGGGGGCTCAGGGGTTTTAGCTGTTTGGGCATCTGATAAAGGACTGATCACCACTCCCGGGTACCCGGCCTTCCTCTTTGTTACCAGAACTGGGCTTTTACTTCTGAATGTTATGAACCAAGCTATTTGAAACTTTCAAGAAAGTGTCTGCACAGTCCAAATCATAAAAGAAGCCAGACACCTGCAGAGGAGGTGGGCAGGTATGAGGGTGATACCCCAGCGGTGATGTCTGCTTCCCCCACAGCCCAGGCGGGGCCCTGTGCTGGTGTCATGCTTTTAGGGGCCCCCACTTTGGTCTGACTGCACCCGCCCTCATAGAGCAAGGAGCCTGGTCTCCACTTCCAGGCTGTACTCTGGTTTCCTGGGACCCCGGGATCCTCTGCCCCAAGGGTCCCCAGCCAACTTGTAGGGTCTGCCCTTCTGTCAGCGGGCCAGGCTATGGTGTGTGTCCCTCTAGGCAAGAGGGCCAGGGGAGGGACAACGGGCCTCATCCAGGGCCATACTCTCGTGACCGCTGTGCCCAATCGCAGGCCACTGTACCACTGCAACCTGCATTAAAAAGAAAAGCAAAATAGGTGGGGGGCCTGGGTGGCTCAGTTGGTTAAGCATCCGACTCTTGATTTCGGCTCGGGTCATGATCTCATGGTTCATGAGTTTGAGTCCCACGTTGGGCTTTGTACTGACAGCTTGGAGCCTGCTTGGGATTCTGTCTCCCTCTCTCTCTACCTCTCCCCTGCTGGCGCTCTCTCTCTCTCTCTCTCTCTCTCTCTCTCAGAATGAATAAATAAACTTTAAAAATGTTTAAAAAACACAGCAGGGGCGCCTGGGTGGCTCAGTCGGTTTAGCATCCGACTTCAGCTCAGGTCATGATCTCGCAGCTTGTGAGTTCAAGCCCTGTGTCGGGCTCTGTGCTGACAGCTCGGAGCCTGGAGCCTGCCTCGGATTCTGTGTCTCCCTTTCTCTCTGTCCCTCCCCTGCTTGTGCTCTGTCTCTCTCTCTCAAAAATAAATAAACATTAAAAAAAAATTTTTAAATAGAGCAAGATAGAAAATACAGCCGGCATATATAACTATTTTGGTAAAATATTGGTTTCTGTTATGTAGTCTGGGCTTAATGTCAAACGCATCTCCTCCTGTGCGTCTCGGCCCGGAGAGCCTGACAAAGCAGGTAGGACACACAGGTGGGCGTAGCCATGGCCCCTTCGGTGGAGAGAGACGCCGGGAGGCCCTGTGTCCACAGACCCCCGAGACCACCTGCACCAGGCGGCTCTAACCTGCGCCCGCGACGAGGCCAGAACCCTCGTCCCGCTCTCCATCCTCCACCACGATCACCCTCAGAACCGCTGTTGACTCGCCCAGACACCTGCAGGAACCTCCTCCCTGGTTTCCCGGTCCATGTCTCCTCTGACCCTCTCCCCTCCCCCATCCATTCTGCTCATCTGTCGCTCCGTCCCGCACAAGCCCTCAGGGCCTCCTGTCCAACACCCCAGCTCTGTCCCAAATGAGCCTCACTCACTGGCCTCTGGCCCTGGCTTCTCCTTCCAGCAGGAGTACTTTCTGTCCGGGTCTCCTGGCTGCTCCCATGTCTTCCAGGTCTCAGCTCAGATGTCCTCTCCTCGGAGGCGCCTTCCCGAGCCCCTCTGTCCCTGTCACAGCCCTGAGAGGCTCTTTTGCACACTTGCCTGCTTGCCGCCCGGGCCCCTAACCTTCCCGCCAGAGGGCAGCTCCAGGACAGCATGCCTGGCGCACAGCAGGTGCTCAATAAACACATCCTGGGTGAATAAGGAAGTTATCAGAGTGACCTTCTAATGCAGGACGGTGCGGGTGACCCAAAGGGGCAGATCGGCGCACGGCTTGAGGCTGGCGTGGAAGTGACGTTAAGGTTCTACTCGCGCGGAAGGCCGGAGGGCGAACGTGCAAAGATTTCTCCCAGCGTCTTCGGTCTAGACTCTCGGATGTCTGCAAGTCTGCGCGTAATCATTAACGTTTATTGGGGACGTATCGAGCTGTACTGCAGATATAATGTAATTGTTTCCTCGCTGCTAGCCGGCTGTCACTGGTTGAGGCAGGAGGATCTATGTGGAGCCCTGCTAGATTTCCCACAGAGACCTGCCTCGGGCACTTTCCAGTTATTACACCCCGGGAAAAGGCCATAAAACCGATATTAGGCCCCAAATGACTTTTACAGCTGGAGACAACCAAAGCTCCTGTGTTTTCATCCCAGGACCACAACTCAGTCGCGAAACGTCCCAGCATCCCACTTGCCAGCAGCATTTTCATTTTAGTTCGTTTTCGGGTGGCCGTGACAGCCACGAGGGGCGGGATTTGATTTTCTCTACCTTCGGTTTGTAGAGGAGGACTTTCGTGCACTTTGACTAATGGGACCTTCACTCCCTGGCTCCCTTTATTACCCTGCCCGCGGGACCCCGGGATCCCTTTTCCTCTCTCCAACATCGGCAATCTGTGTGATGGGAGAGGCCGTCTGGGGAGACGCAGAAGTTGGTCGCCAGCCTCCAGTTTTACTAATGGGCTGTCCCCAACTTCTCTAAAGAGCCAACCGAGCTTGGGGATTGGGGTCAGCTGGGACCCCGGTTTGTGGTTCACGGCTGCTGTGGGGTGCATACTCTCAGGATGAATAGAGGGTCACCGAACATTTCTCTTTTTGGAAAACGGAGCCTTTTACTTTTCACGGCTTTGTGGGGACGCAGCTCGCGTCCCCTCCAGTTCACCCGCTTGAGGTGCACGACGCTGGGGCTTTTAGCGCGTTCACAGACCCGTGCACTTAACCCTGCAATTCCAGAACGCCTTCGTCACCCCAAAGAGAAACCGACACCGATTAGCCATCACCCCTCCGGTCCTCCCTTCCCCCCAGCTCCTGGCAACCACGGATCTACCTTCTGTCTCCGTGGATTGGCTTCTTCCACACGTCTCATCTAAGTGGAAACCTACCACATGTGGTCCTCTGTGTCTGGCTTTCACGCAGCACGGTGTCTTCAAGGTTTATCCCCATCGTAGCTTTTCTGCAGGTGTCTGCGTTTTTATTGCCAAACAATAGCCCTCGGTGTGGGTGTGTCACTTCATCCATTCATGGATGGAAAAGTTATTGACCTTTGGTGCTGGAAGGGACATGGCAGGTCCTCCAATGCAGCCCTCAATTTCACAAAGGAGAGAAAGGAGGCACAGAGAGGGGAAGTGACTTATCCAGGGAGGCACAGCCAGCCTGGGAGACCTGATACTGACTGGAGCTTTGGTCTTATAAATCATGAAATATTTCATGCTTACTGGAAAGTTAGAAAAAAAATACAGTGAACTCTCTCTCTCTGTTCACAGCCTTTTACCCATTTCTCTTCGGGGTTTCCTTTTCTTTAATCACTTGTAGGAGTTCTTAGTAAATTCTAAAGGCAAATCATTTGTTGCTTACAAACCGTACCCAGCTTTTCCCAGTCTGTGGCTTGTATTGTCCTTTGGTTTCTGGTGTTGATGAGGTTTGGTGGACAGAAGTTTCCAATTTTAGTGAATTGTCTGTCTTGTTATTTATGGTTTGTGCCTTCCAAGTCTCGGTTAAGAAATCCTTTGTTAGGGGAGCCTGGGTGGCTTAGTTGGTTTATCATCTGACATTATATATATATATATATATATATATATATATATATATATATAATGTTTATTTTATTTTTGAGAGAGAGAGAGAGAGAGAGAGCACGAGCAGAGGAGGAGCAGAGAGAGAGGGAGACACAGAATCCGAAGCAGGCTCCAGGCTCTGAGCTGTCAGCACAGAGCCCAACACAGGGCTGGAACCCATGAACTGTGAGATCGTGACCTGAGTCGAAGTCAGACACTTAACCAACTGAGCCACTCAGGTGCCCAAAGCATGTGACTCTTGATATTGGCCCAGGTCATGATGCAGTGTTCTGGGATCAAATCCCGTGTCGGGCTCTGCCCTAAGCTTGGTGCCTGCTTAAGATTCCCCACCTGCCCCCTTTCTCTCTCTCTCTCTCTCCTTCTCCCTCTGCTCCCTCCCCCATTCATGTGCTCTTTCTCTATCTCTAAATAAAATTTTTTTAAAAAATTAAAAAAAGAGAAATCCATTGTTAGTATTCTCCTAGCTTTTCCTCTAAATATTTTCAAATTTTGCTTTTCACATTTAATTCATCTGGAATGTACTTTCTTTCTAGGTTCTTGGCGGGGGCTCTGTAGCAAAGACAGATTAACAAAAACACCCTTTTTTTCTTAATGTTTATTTATTTTGAGAGAGAGAGAGAGAGAGAGAGAGCGCACACAGTGAGGGAGGGGCAGAGAGAGGGAGACACAGAATCCAAAGCAGGCTCCAGGCTCTGAGCTGTCAGCACAGAGTCTGACGTGGGGCTCGAACTCACAAGCTGCGAGATCATGACCTGAGCCAAAGTCGGGTGCTTAACCCTCTGAGCCACCCAGACCCACCCAAAAGCATACACTTTTATTTCAGATAAATTCTACATGACACAGGAGCCTTCACAAGGAAATGAAGACTCGAAGAGTAGTTAAAGCTGGGTGCTTTTTTTTTTTTTTTAAATCTGAGTGCTTTTATACTGGGTTCGATGAGGAGTAGAAAGTCATGGGAAAGCATGATAGGACATTGGGGTAGGAGCCAAGAATAGTAAATTGGAGGAAACTTAGTGAGGTCTATTCATTCAGATTTCTCTTGGCATCCCCCTCATCTTTGAAGATGAGGATATTCCTTTCCTCCAGGTATACAGAGAGCACCTGTCGCATGAGGGTCTATGATCTACTTCAGGGGAAGGTCAGAGAGTCCTTCCGGCAACTACTGCTGCTCAGATTCCTTCCACGTAGGTCAGTCAATATGCCAAAGTGCCATATTTGGGGGGAGCGTGTCTCCCACCCTGTCAAGACAGTACCTCCTTTACCACATAAATTATACCCATATACCTGTGGGTTTAATTTTGGGGCTCTGTTCCTTTAGTCTTTTTGTCTACTTCTGTGCCAATACCACATGTCTCAATTCCTATAAGCTCATAATAAGTCCTAATATTTAGAAGGGCAAGCACAAGCCCCACCACCTCTCACCTTGCCCTCTTTCTTCAAAATAACCTTTGTTTTAAGTTTGTTTTTTTGACTTGAGAAAGAGAGAGAGAGAGAGAGGAGAGGGAGAAGGAGTGTGTGTGCATGTGCATGTGAGCAGAGGAGGGGCAGAGAGAGAAGGAGGGAAAAAGAAAATTCCAAGCAGGCTCCTTACTGTCAGCTCAGAACCATGAGATCATGACCTGAGCCAAAACCAAGAGTCAGACACGCAACTGACTAAGCCACCCAGATGCCCCTAAAATAGTCTTAACTTTTTGTCTTGTTTGCTTTTCCATCTAAACTCCAAGATAAGCTTGCCCATTCCTCAAAACTCCTTTTAGGGCTTTGATTGGTATTGCATTGAATTTATATGTTAATATGGAGTGTACTAACGTCTTTATGAGACATTGAATATTCCTATCCATGAAGATGGTATATAGATCTCCTTTTTTAAATGTTTCAATACAGGGCGCCTGGGTGGCTCAGTCGGTTAAGCGTCCGACTTCAGCTCAGGTCATGATCTCGCGGTCCGTGAGTTCGAGCCCCGCGTTGGGCTCTGGGCTGATGGCTCAGAGCCTGGAGCCTGTTTCCAATTCTGTGTCTCCCTCTCTCTCTGCCCCTCCCCCGTTCATGCTCTGTCTCTCTCTGTCTCAAAAATAAATAAACATTAAAAAAATTTTTTTAAATGTTTCAATACATAGATTTTAAACAATTTTATAAATTGTATGATTTATGTTAGAAATTTTACCATTATAGTTTTACAATTTACAGAAATCATACACATCTTTTGTTACATTTATTCCTTGGTTATATAATTCTTCTTGCTATTGTAAATGGCGGTTTACAAACTATATTGTTGCCAGCAACTAGGAATACACATGAGATTAAATATTAATCTGAGATTCAGCAGCCATGATAAATTCTCGGAGTTCCCAAAAATGTATTGAATTTTTATGCAGATGATCACATTATCTGTGACCTATGACAGTTTTGGTTTTTTCCGTTCGAACTTACACCTTTTATTAACTTTTTTGTTCTTCATGCACAGGTTAGGACCCGAATCCTTCATACGGCTGAATGGAAGTGGAGACAGTGGGCACTGCTCCTCATACCTGACAGTAAAGGAATGTTTCTCATTTAATCTTTAAGGGTGATGTTTGCTGTAGGTTTTGCCAAATGTCCTCTATCCAGTTCTAGAAGATCCCTTCTGTTTCTAGTGACTCATGAATCCTTCCTCTGGTTTTAAAAATGGTTGTTATTAATTCATATTTGCATTATAGAAGTAACATATGCTCATAGAAACAGAAATCAAATAGGATGGAAGTAGAAACACTCCATCCCAGCCCCAGCCCTTCTCTTCAGACAAAACCGCTGTTACCATTTTGTTATTCCTTCTAAAAATTTTCAATGCACACGCAAGCATATGTTGGTATGCCCCTATTTTTCCACACAAAAAGATTACATTGCAGTCCTGTTCTATAATTTTATTTTTTTCAAATAAAGCAACTTGGGCATTACTCTACGTTGGGACACGTGGGTCTACGTCATTCTTTTTATTTTTATCTTTTTTTAATTTTTTAATGTTTTTATTTATTTTTGAGGCAGAGAGAGACAGAGCATGAGCAGGGGAGGGGCAGAAAGAGAGGGAGACACAGAATCCGAAGAAGGTTCCAGGCTCTGAGCTGACAGCACAAAGCCCGATGTGGGGCTCGAACCCACAAACTGCGAGACCATGACCTGATCTGAAGTCGGACGCTCAACCGACTGAGCCACCCAGGCGCCCCTACGACATTCTTTGTAATGGCGGCACCATACTCCACCGTATGGATGCCCACGGCGGTTTAACCAATTCCCTTCCAATGTACATTTAGGCTGTATCCGTATTTGCTTACTAGTCTGTTTGCTGGCTATTACACATAATGCCTTAATGCACATGCTTGCGCATAATCTTTGTGCCCTTGTGTGGGTACATCTGCAGGATGAAGAGGGAAAGTTCCTAGTTGTGAATCTCATTGTGTGACTCCCAACCCCCTTTCCCTGAATCACCCTGCTCCTCACTAAAGGAGACCCAGGAGGACTTTGCTTGCCTCAGTCAAGACCCTCCCAAAACACACGGGTCTTCTCTCCCTGACAAGACGTCAGGCCAGGGACACAGGGGGCAGGCAGCCCGCCTTCCTCTGCTGTTCCCATGGACCCATCGGTTCCTCTTGGCTTGTCTCAGCCACTGCAGACTTTGGAAGGTAGGTCCGCTCACCACGACGCTGCCAACGCCTGCTGCCGCTGCAGACTTTGGACCTGACTGTTTATTTAGACTCACAGTGTCTCCTGTTCCTTCCTCGTCCATGCCCTGCCTACCTGGGTGCCTGGTACCTGCGGGCTCCGCCCCCCTCTCAGGAGAACCTGTGGCTGCGTGCTGTCTGCTTGTTCTTCTTGACACGACTCCTGCATCTGTGGCATTTGTTTGGTCCTTCTTGAAGAAACGGACTTGCCACGCCAACCCCTTGCCTGTCTGGGTCCCATGCCTTCAAAGGGGGCCAGATACGCCATCCCAAAATATGCTACTGTGGCAGGAGGACTATTTGGGGCTGAAGGCAACTGAGAGAACGCGAACACAGGAAGGCCTCTCTGCTCTCCTGTTATCTGCCTGACACCAGGGCATGGCCTCCCTTGTGAAGGTGTCCCAGGCTTCTCCTGTACCACGATGGGGAGAACAACCCTTATCATCAGAGATGGAGACTCTGCAGGGTGTACCAAGGTGACTCTTTATGTACCAAGGTGACTCTGCACAAGCAAATCTCTAAATCACCCTATCTGCCCTTAGTTCCCCCGTATATCTACCTTCCCGCAATTTGCTGCCCCCTAGAAGCCCCCTTTTCTTTGTCTAAGCCCTTTTTTTACAATATAAAGCCTTTTGTTAAAATGGTACATAAACTGCCAAGCCTAGCCACTTTTGGGGGGGTTTTGCTTCTTTTCTGGGCAAGTCCCCTGCGTGTAAAATCAAAAATAACATTTAGGAGCACCTAGGTGGCTCAGCTGGTTAAGCGTCTGACTCTTGGTTTCTGCTCAGGTCATGATCTCACGGTTTGTGAGTTCAAGCCCTGCACTGGGCTCTGTGCTGGCAGTGCAGAGCCTGCTTGGGATTCTTTCTCTCTCCCTCTCTCCTGGCCTCTCCCCTGTGCATGTACACACTAGCTCTCTCTCAAAATAAATAAATAAACCTTAAAAAAAAATCTGTATGCTTTTTCTCTTACTATTCCGTCTTTTGTCAGCTTAATTTGCACATCCCAGCCACACACCTACGAGTGTTGAGGAAGTTTGTCCTCCCCTGCGTGATCCATACTCCATTCTCAGCCACAACCCTATGCTGACCAAGGGCCCACAAGGAGTGCTCACTCCACTGAGTGCCCTCTGTCACATACTGACTACCCTCCAGCCAGGTGATCTTTCCAAATGAACACCGTATCGCCTCACTTTCTCTTTTAGGACCTTTTTTTTCAGCATCTCAACGCAATTAGAGAAAACCCAACCACCACTTAATGACCTGCCTCTCACTCCCCCTTGCAACCCCTGCAACCGCAGGGACTACAAGGTGCCCCCTTCCTCAGTTCTTGGCCCTTCCTCACTTCCGGGCTTTGGGTGCGCTGCTCTCTCTGCTGGACGCCTCCTTCACCATCTCTTTGCAAGGGTCAGCTTCCTCCCCGCTACAAGCAGGGATCATTCTTAATCACAGCAGCTCCTGTCTTCCATGGTCAACTCACCATGTTTCCCCCACCGGAAGGAAGCTGATTTTCCTTGGAAGAATTACCCGTCCCCCATTCTATGGTGTCAGCCAACATGCCCCACCTTCCCAAAGGATGTGGCAAAAACCCGGCCAATCCGGACCCTCCCTCTGGAATTTGATCCCTGACAGTTGGGCATTTGAATTTTCAACAACAGCAAAACAGTTGGAACAGATTTATCTCAAAAGAGAACGCCCCTTAGCTGTCGTCCTTCTGACAGTCTTTCCCCCGCTGCTCTCTCCCCTTGTTCTGCCCATCTCCCTCCTTTCTTTACATGCCCTCCTACTCCTTCTATTTGGAGAGTTTTCCCTTCCCTCCCCCAGCCTCCCCTCCTCATCAGTCTCTGTTCTTTGCACTCAAAGAACCCGCCTGAGACTCTCCACCACCCTTCTCCTCCGGGCCCCCTCCTCCTCCCATTTATCCAGCGCCCAATATAAATATTTGATGAACGACTAACAAAGGCTAATAATGAATGTGTGGCACTTTCCAAGGGGGCGGGGGAGACACCCTGCAAGCAACAGGAGTGAGGTCTCTCGAGAAAGGCACAAACAGCATAATTAGTAAGTGCATCATATACTTACTTTTCGCTTTGTTTGTGCGGCCTCCTTGGGCATAGACATGTGGCTTCCGGGAGAGGCTGGGAGGGACGAGCGAAACTCCGTACCGTGAATTCCTCTGCACTGAAACACCCCGTCTGGCCACCTTCACCACGGAGGGGGACACCAGTGGTAAAAATATGGGACGGTGTTGTCTTTTGATGAGAGGGAAGGTACTCCAGGGAGTGGAAGAGCGACACATCTATTCAACTTTCTGATGACTTTCTAAACGCTGAGACTTGACCTCATGCGTTGTTAAACTGATGCTTTGCTGCACTCCAGTGACCAACAGGAAGTGACCAAAGGCCCGCACTTGCCCGGCAGGAGGGACACAGGTGCATCCAAAGGAAATGAAGATGTCTGTCCCCAGACCCCGTGAGGGCCACCAAGTCCCAGTGCCTGGTATGCTGCAGGAGCTTAATAAATATGTGCCCCATGGCTGGATCTAGTTTCTGATGTTTAAAACAATTTTTTTAATTTAAAAAGAAATTTATTTATTTTGAGAGAAAGAGAGAGAGAGAGAGAGAGCAGGGGAAGGGCAGAGAGAAGGAGAGAGAGAATCGCAACACGGGGTTCTATCTCACGAACGGTGAGATCACGGCCTGAGCCAAAATCAAGAGTCAGAGGCTTCAACACCTGAGCCACGCAGGCGCCCCTAGTTACTGACGTTTTGTTAAAAGACTTACGTTGCTAAAGCAAATTCTTCTTTTTCCTTGTTTCAGACATAAACCGGACGGATGGAATCTGGATCTGGAAGATCATCTCCGGCAAGCACCCCTCTGATGATGAAATCCCTTCTAGATCCTGTTGGCTATTTCTGTACCGCTCTGGATTTGGGAAGTTTTTCCTTACGTTAAGCCAAAGACCCTATTGCAAGTGTAGACAAAACGAGTCTACACTCTCCCACGTGGTCACTCCCCAAATACGCGGAGACATTCTATCCTTTTCTCTGGGACCCCGACCTTCACCCCCCCTCCCCCCAGCTTGTAGCCTAAAAAAAACCGCGGGGCGCCTGGGTGGCGCAGTCGGTTAAGCGTCCGACTTCAGCCAGGTCACGATCTCGCGGTCCGTGAGTTCGAGCCCCATGTCGGGCTCTGGGCTGATGGCTCGGAGCCTGGAGCCTGTTTCCGATTCTGTGTCTCCCTCTCTCTCTGCCCCTCCCCCGTTCATGCTCTGTCTCTCTCTGTCCCAAAAATAAATTAAAAAAAAAAAAAAAAAAAAAAAAACGTTGAAAAAAAAAAAATTAAAAAAAAAAAAATTTAATAAAAAAACAAAAACAAAAACAAAAAAACCTCACCCCCACTGACTGTTTTAACTACCACTCTGGCCCCTTCACCCAAGACCCCTCCATCTATTCTCCAAAACTGGGGTCCCCAGGGCTGGGTCCTGGCCGTACTTCGTGGACCGCTCTAAGGGCTCTCCAGTCTCACTCATGCCCGTGACTTGAAGCACCTTCAGTCAGCTAATGTTTTCCAGATTTATACCTGCGGCCCTGACGCCCGGTCCCCCATGCCAGACCCACATCCCCAGTCAGCTGTTTGGGCCCTCCCTCGGATGTCCCACCTCCTCCCCCTGCACCTGCTCCCACCTGGACCCTCTCTCAGTGGGCAGCACCCCCTTGGCCAGCCGCTCAGACACAAACCTGGGAGTCCTGCTGCTTTCTTCCTGCTCCCGCCTTGCCTCAATTCCAGTGAATCACAAGGCTTATTGACAGTATCTCCAAGGCTTGTGAGATCCCTCCCACCCTCCACCCCCACAGCACGGTTATGGGAGCCTCCCCTCACTCCTTTTGAAAAACTCATTGAAAAACTCATTGATGAGTTCCCATGGGACCCAGAATAATATCAAAATATGAGCCACGATCCCTGACTCTCCATCTTTATTCTCTACTCTGTGATCTCGACTGTCTGCCACTCTGGGCTTATTTGGGCTCCCTGGGAAAAGCAACCTCTTTCTACCACAGGGCCTTGGCATATGCTGTCTGGGTCCCCTCCTCTCGGCATGGTTGTCTCCTGCTTCCCCGAGCCCCCTGGTGCTTTCTCACAGCACCTAGAATAATTTGTTATCTAATGAGAAATTTACCTGTATATGTATATGTATATGTATATATGAGTATTTACGTATATGTATTTTTGTGGTACGCCTGTCCCCACGACTAGAGTCTCAAGTCCATGCAGGCAGGGATCTGGTCGGTTATCTTTCTCCCATGTCGTTCCTGACACCAAGAAAGCTCTTGGCACATAGTAGTTGGTTGGTGAATATCTGCTCGGTGACCACGCTGATGATTCAAGGGCACATTTCCCGCCAATCTCTCCCCTGGTGGCCCATGGGGCCAGGCAGCTCTAACTATTCAAAACCCACACCTCATTGTCTCTCTCCCCAATCCGTTTCTCCTTGTGTAACCTGGGTCTCAGCGAGCAGCCCCACGACCCTGGGGGCCACCATCACCCCCATATCCAAAGAGTCCGGCCAAGTCTCGTCCATTCTGGCTCCTTAATAACTCGCATTTCTGCGCCGAACTTTCTGCCCTTACGACTCTGAAGGTTTTGTTCAACCCTCAGGCCTCACACCCAGTTGCCTTTGTAGCCTCTGATCCCGGCGCGTCCCCCTTCCAGCAGTGCCAGCAAAGCACCCTTCCTAACTTCCCCGTGACAGCGTCGCTCCTTTCTTTGCCGCTGGTGGGAGCGCCATCTGACTGCCCCATTCACCCTTTCCCCCCCCCACCAGTGTGTTAGGGAGAAGGGACCAAGCCCCCCTCCAAGCCGGGGACGCCCTGCTCCTTGGTGCCTCGGCTTTCTCACTTCGGGGAGAATTGGCAGGTCCGCTTGGCTGGGAAACCAGCAAGGCCACGAGGTGTTCGCTCTTCGTTTGGGGATAAAAATGACGCTTTGGTCTCCAACTGCCCTCTCCTGTCCCAAGCGCCCCTTCCTAGCGTCTACCCATCCCCCCCCCCCCCCCCCCCCGCAACGGTGAACGTTAAACGTAAGATAAAAGGTGGGAAGCACTTCGGAAAGCATCTGGCACAGAAGTGCTTCAGAAACGCTACGAAACATAAACCTGATGGGGAAGGGGATTGTCGTCAGCCCCCGCCACCCCCAAGCTGGGGGAGGCGCTCATCCAAAGCAAAGCTGTGCCCCCCTTCCCCCCCCACCCCACGCCTGGGAGGGAGAGAGCGGGGCTCCATGAGCAAGCCCCAGACCAGATCCCTCGAACCAGAGGGGCGCTGCTGAGAACCCGGTGCCCAGGCTCTGCGTGGGCTGTTTTCCTTTCCTGCACCCTGCAACCCACTTAATCTGCACTGAGGGCCAAAGCTCGCTTGCTGGGGCTGTGACTCAAAGCCCTGTCATCTTCCGAATAACTTCTCCTTCCTCCCCTTCCCCCTCCTCCCCCTCCTCCTCTTTTCTTCTCCTTCCCCCTCCTCCTCCCCCCTCCTTTCTGCTCCTTCCTTCCCCTCCCCCTCCTCCTCCTTTCTTCTCATTCTCTTTCCTCCTCCTCCTCCTTTCTTCTCCTTCCTCCTCCTCCTTCCCCCGTCCCCCTTCCCCTCCCCCTCCTCCCTTTCCTCCTCCCTTCCTCTTCTTCCTCCTCCTCTCCCCCTCCCCTCATCTTCTCCCCCTACCTTCCCCTGCTAGTTCCTGTTTCTCCCCCCTCCTCCCAACCAAATCCCAGACCTGCCAGGTCTGCCTCTGAATGTTTCCTCAACTGTCCCCTCCACCCACTGCTCCTGCCCGTAGGTCTCTGGATGATTTATTACCAGCCCCTAGTCCCAGGGCTCCCAGCCGCCCCTCCCCACTCGCAGCCAGAGGCCTCCTTGCTCTCGTCATCCCCAACTTGGAAACCCCTGACAGCTTCCACTGCTCACAGGATGAAGTCCATACATCCCTCCCCAGCTCCGGGGCAGCCTCTTCTCTGCCTCCCTTGAGCCCCCCAAGCACGAGGGGGGTGGGGGTGGGGGGACACACGAGCCGCCTTTCTGGCTGTGCCCTCGCCAGACTTCTACTGTCCTATCACCCTTTCAAAGGAGCAGTCCACATTCTTAGAAACAGCAAAACGGACCCGGGGTAATTTAGGCAGAAGGACAATTTTGGAAGGGTATTGAACTGAGCAGCGGCCAGTAAGAAGGCTCAGAACCAGACCTGCGAACAGCCAGGAAGAGGCCCACACACCCTGTGCCATTTTCCTGGTCCCGGGGTCATGCTATGGTCGCGTGAGACCTGACCACAGCGGGGGAAGGGGACCCGGGACCTCTCTACAGTCCCTGTGACTAGCTGTGGCTCTATACGTATTTCAAAGCAAAAAGTTTTAAGGAAAGAAAGACAAGCCGGGCAGGGACAGGGCAGGGCAGGGCAAGGACGCTGTTGCTGCTGCCTGGGCAAATCTGGCAAAATCTCTCAACAGTCCCTGCTTCCATGCGAGCCATTCAAGAGCATCCCATCGGCCACATCCAGGTGTCAGATCCCTGGCCACCGGGGAGGAGAGAGTCCCGTCCCCTCACGCTTCTGTCTAGGCAAGTGAGGTCTGTTCCCCACCTCCCCACCCAGGCTCCCAACTGGGCAGCCGAAATCGATGCCACGGAGAAGGGCAAAGTCCTCGTCAGGGAAAGTCTGCGGCCCCCAAGCCCCAAGCCTGGATCATTTGCATATCTTTATCACAGCAGCCCTATGTCACCTGTGTAGTCATTCATTCAACAAACATTAACGAGCGCCTCCCTGGGGCCAGATGGGGGGTGGGGTACCGCAGCCAGCAAGGTGCAGGCACGAAACCGCCCCCCCCACCCAGTCCTGCCCTCATCATTTTTCATTTTGCCTTTCCTTTTCTCAGGGAGGAGCATCCCTGCGATTGCTCTGAGAGGTCCCTACCAGTCTTGGATTTGTCCACGGCTCGTCACTGTCTTTTCTTTTTAGGTACCTGCTCCTAAAAACCTCAGCTCCCTCCCCGCCGGAAGACGTCTATGACTCTGAGCCCGTCTCCCCTTTTGAGATGCACTAGAATCACGAGCCTCCTCGATACCTTTTGAAATCTCCCATGCTGAAGATTAGAAACTACGCCTGACTCTGTTGTCCTTCTCAGATACCGTAAATGCTAAGGCTCCACAGTTGGCTACTTCCAGATTTCTAGCCTGTCTACCTGGCCAACGGTCCCTCCATATGGTGGGCCATTCCTGGGAGTAGTTCCTTTGAGACGTGAAATTGTTAAGTCGGGAATTTGTCAGAAGCCTCACTATCTAGTTTCCACATAGCAGCAAAAATGACTTTCTTGAAACACGAAGCAGATCATGTCACCCCCCCTCCTTGTTGGACCCCCGGAAGCCCCTGCCCTCCTCACCAAACCCAACCTGTACCACTCCTACTGTATTCTTCCCACTCTTTGAATTATTCTTCCCACTCTTTGAATATCCCCAAGCCTTTCCTGCCCCAGGACCTTTGCACCTATGGTGTCCGCTCTCCTTTGCTTAACTAGCTCCTTCTCTTCCTTCACGTCTCAGGGTGATTTCACACTCCAGGAGGTTTTCTCTGATTACCCTTCCCTCCTTTGGTCCCTCTCAGTTATTTTCCATCTCAGCCCCTTGTATTGAGTGCCTAGGTTAACTTGCATTATATTTATATTTATATTTATATTTATATTTATATTTATATTTATATTTATATATTTATATTTATATTTGTTTGGTGTTGGGTTTTGCTTGCTTACTGCCATTGGAAGGCCAGGTTTAGGAGGGCAGGCACTATGACGTCCGGTCTCATTCACCATTGTGTCCCCAGCACCTCTATCCCAGTGCCTGGCCAATGGCTAATGCTCAGTAAACTTTGGGGGGCGGGGTTGCCAACGGTGAAAGGATCTGATTTTTGTCAAGTGGCTTCCCGTAGATGTCTCACTCCTAGACTCTGCTCTCTGCCCATTTGCAGAGGTCTGTTGGAAACAGGATGGAATTTCTCCTGGGTCCAGGTGGCCCACAGCATGCCGTGACAGCAGCTAATGTCTGTCTCCCTCTGATCTTTACAGGGAGCTCCTCTTCATCCCACGACCCTCGGACTTACAGCCAGGTCTCTCTGTTGTGGATGGAGCACTCCTTACTTCGTTCCGCGAGACCCTGCTTCCTTCTGGGCCACGAGTATCATTTCTGCCGTCCTCACTGTTCCCCAGGCACTTCCTGTCTCCTGTCCTTTCTCCATCACCCCGCTGTCCTCCACAGCAACCCAAATCACAGATCCTTGGGAGTTTTTCCCTCGCTTCCGCAATATTCAGCGTGAAGCTTGCTTGGCGTGCAGCCCATCTTTGGGCAAACACATTCTGCCCCCGGCCCGTGCCTTCCGCTTCTAGCTAGGAGTGTTCTGGGATCTGAAGACATATGCAAGTCCCAGGAAGTCAAAATTCAAGCAGCCAACCATTCACCTGCCTCAGTTTCTTCTTCAACCATTCCACGGCAGAGGTTGGGAAACCTCGCTTCTGCCTCCTTCAGTGGGGGGCCGGGGACCCCAGTCTCCTGAGGGAGCCACGCTGGGTAACACTCGACCACGCATCTCCCGTGGCCACGTCAGGCCCGGTGGACCCCACCACTCCCCTTCGCTGAGAGTACCCCACCCCGGTGACTCATCCCGCTCTCCCACATAACTTGCCTGCTTCTCTGGAAGACATGGTTTCTCCCTGGGCCTCCTGATCTCCTTCCTCTCTGGGGCTTTCCCACCCCCACCCCTGACTTGGGTGTTGACTCCTTGAACGGCCCTGTGGTTCCGTGAGCACGTGTGGCCCACCGCTGCTCCCCGCGGAAGGCCCAGGCTCGCCACACCGGGCCGGCTCTTGGCCGGCTCTTGGCCGGCTCTCCGCGGAGCCCCAGGCAGCACAGCTAGGCTTTCTTCCGTCTTCCGTGCTGCAATCTCCTACTCTCTTTGATCTTGGCCTGGGTTTCACAGGGATCGACTGCTTGCTTCCTCGGTTCCTACTGGACCGCAGGTTCCACTAAGAAGCCAAAGCCTGAGGTCGGGACCACCTCTGCCCCATGCACCCTCCTAACCCCAAGCCCCAGGCATACTCCCCACGCAGTGCCGGCGCCCTGATCTTTTTGAAGGAATGAAGAGACTCCGTCCGGGAGCCCTTCATCTTGCCGGGGACGCCAGACTCATCCTGAACAGCGTTGTTTTCCTCTAGACCTGCTAACCAGCTTGCACCTGCTGCTGCTGTCACCCAGAAAGGTGCACACGGCTCACCGCGTGTCCCTGGGACTGCCGTCTCCGTGTCTCGGATGGGAACGGAATCCCCACCACGGCTGTGATCGCCCATGGCTGTGAGATGATGTGTGTTAAGCCTCCGTTTCGGCACTGGGCATGGCAGATACAAGCAGGTACCATGACTACACAGTGGGGAGGAGGAGGAGGAAGAGGAGGAGGAGGAGGAGGAAGACAAAGGCATCAGTGATGACCAAGGTGGTGATGAGGATCCTCCCTGGCTGACTACGGAACTGAACCACGTCTCTTCCCCAGGCTGTAGTTCGTCCCCACCCCATCCTGAGGAAGCTTTAAGCCACTTCCTTTGCACACATATATTTCCTCCCACCCAGGATCAGGAATAAAGGCTTGGCGACTCTCAGCGAATGATGACCCATCAGCCAGCGAGAGCAGGCAGCAGGCGGGCAGTGAATCACCTGGCAAATGGGAGGAAAACCCTCCAGGGCAAAAAAAAAAAAAAAAAAAAAGCATTCACATTTCTTTTGTTTCAAATTTGCAAATCTCTGCAGTCCCCGGGAGCTCTTATCTTGTTTGTCTCCAAACTCAGGAAGTGGATATTCTTGGGATTCTGGGATGGATACAAATAGGTCTGGAAAGAATCTTCAAAGAGTTCCATGCAACGGTGATCCACTGGATGTTTCTTTTCCAAAATTATTTATCATATAATAAAATTTTTTTAAAACAAAAATGTTTAATGCTTATTCATTTTTTGAGAGAAAGACAAGAGAGCCGGAGCACGAGTAGGGGAAGGGCAGACCGAGGAGACGCAGAATCTAAAGCAGGCTTCAGGCTCTGAGCTGTCTGCACAGAGCCCGATGTGGGAACTGTGAAATCATGACCTGAGCTGAAGTCGGACGCTTAACTGAGGGAGCCCCCCAGGTGCCCCGATCATGTAATAAAATCTTATGGATCCGATTAAATGATAGAACCACCCATTTTAATTAATCTCAATAGAAAGTACGGCAGGCGAGGAAAACACTTTCCTCTTCCCTCTTAGGTTCTATGCCTGGGCCTGTGAACTGAGCCGACAAAAGCCAGATCAACAGGAAATAGGCATACAAATTTTACTTGCCATCGATATTTTAATTTTCAAGTGAGCAGAGGCCTTCCTAGAAAAGAAAAAAAGACCCAGAGGAGCAGTTCAACGTGGGGAGCTTAGATACCATTTTAACAAAGAGGATAAATTATGGAGAAGTGACAAGACAAAGGAAAAGGGATGTGGGAAGATATATGTATGGGGGAAACTAATGAAGACAAGGGGTCCTGAGTAAAGTGTTGTTTACGCAGACTCAAGTCGGGCACCCTCCGCATATCTGGTGATTTGCCTTCTTCCCTTCCTGGTATGAAGAAGGGAGAAACATCTTCAAAGGAAAATACAGGCTCTACTTGAGGCTCGATAATAGCACAGAATGCATTTCCTGAGTCCGTTTTTTTCTCGTTTGCCTTCAGCTCAAAATAACCCTCATGCCAAAGTATGCATTGCTTTTAATGTTTACTCGTTTTTTGAGAGAAAGAGAGAGAGAGAGAGAGTGCAAATGGGGGAGGGGCAGAGAGAGAGGGGGAGACACAGAATCTGAAGCAGGTCCCACGTTCTGAGCTGTCAGCACAGAGCCTGACGCGGGGCTCGAACTCACGGACCCCGAGATCATGACCTGAGCCGAAGTCGGACGCTTAACCGACTGAGCCGCCCAAGAGCCCCATAATCCCCTTCAATATTTTAAAAGAAATTTAGTTATGTCACCCTCAAAACTTCTTAGAAACCCAAAAGAAAGGAAAATAGAATCTTGCCCCCTGGAGACACAGAAGATTTATTTAGGGAACAGAGAAGGATCATTTCAATCAGCATTAAGCTACTCATAGACAAAGGAGGGCTGCTAAAATCATACAGGTATGTTTTTCTCTTACATAAATTAAATGTTTTCTCTCTGGGGGGCACCTGGGTGGCTCAGTCGGTTAAGCGTCCGACTTCGGCTCAGGTCATGACCCCATGGTTTGTGAGTTCGAGTCCCGAATCAGACTCTACACTAATGGTGTGGAGCCTGCTTGGGAGTCTCTCTCCCTCTCTCTCTCTCTCTCCCCTTCTCTCTCTGCCCCTCCTCCATTTGCTCTCTTTCTCTCTCCCAAAATAAATAAGTAAACTTAAAAAAATGTTTTCCCTCTGATTTTTCTTGTTCAGCAAAACTTTTTTTTTTTTTTACAACATCTATGTAAATGATTATAGTCTTTAAACTAGTGAGGTTGAAATAAATTATGGTTGATGTCACTCATTATTTAGAAGAGGGTAAATCATTCAAGAGGAAGAGTATCTTATTTGTAGTTTTCCTAAAAAGCTTGGTCTTCGGACACCTGTGAATGGAGAGGACGGTTCCCGAAGCCCCCAGGCGCCCGCGCCACAACATGCCTCTGCTCTGCCCCAGGGTAGGACGCCTGGGCTCTTGCCAGCTTGAGCCCGAATGCCCAGGCCTGCCTTTCTCTCTTGAATTATGCATAACACTGAAGGTAGTTAGTGCTTTGGGCAGAGACGATGAACTTTGGATCTGGCCACTTTCTGCAGTCATTCATACATTTCAGTGGAAGCTAAGACTGACACTCGTTCCCATCCAGGATCAGGGTGAGACATCCTATTTAGAATGTTTCCTCCCAAAAGCCCGCTGTTCCACAAAACTACATTTTGTTTTATTTTACTTATTTGAGAGAGAGCGAGAAAGGGAGAGGCAGAGGGAGAGGGAGAGAGAGAAACTTAAGCAGGGTCCATGCCCAACTCGGAGCCCAACTCCGGACTTGATCTCACGACTATGAGATCATAACCTGAGCTGAAATCAAGAGTCGGATGCTTTACCGACTGAGCCACCCAGGCGCGCCCAAAATTACATTTTAAACATACTCTTCCCATCTCCTGAAGTATAAAGGTAAGAAAATGGAATCAATTTTGTTATACATGGGCAACATCACAGAAGACCATAGAGTTAAAGTCAAGAGTTAAATTTACGATAACATCAAAAGTAATTTTTTGCTCTTAGAAGCTTTATAATTTTCCTAACCAATAAATAACGCTTAAATGTTTTTTAAGTTTATGTCTTTATTTTGAGACAGAGACAGAGAGAGCAAGCGAGAGAGGGGCAGAGAGAGAAGGGAAGAGAGAGAATTCCAAGCAGACTCCGCAGGGTCAGCGTGGAGCCCGATGCGGGGCTCGAACTCACAAACTGTGAGATCACAGGCTGAGCCGAAGCCAAGAGTCGGACGCTTGACTGACTGAGCCACCCAGGCGCCCCAATAAATAACTCTTTAAATTAAGAAAGCATCAAGGAGTGACACCAAGAGAAGAAAGCATTGTTTTAAATAACCCAATGTTCAAGTCAGATTTTAGAATGGGTGTTGCCTACGCTCTTGAGGATGGGTCGCTATCTTTGATTGTGACCAGGAGCCCCCAGAGAGGAAGCTTCTAGTAAGTAACCAGCTGACCGAGGCAGCCATTCTCCTTCAGGGTAGAAATTAAGAAGGGAAGAGTAAACCCCCAAAGCTAGCAATCTGCGAGCTCCAGGGGTCGCCCAGGAGGACGCTGGGAAGGTCTAGAATCAGAAGGCGTTGAAGATGTTCAGCCTGAGGGTGGTCCTAGTGGGAGCCCTCTTGACCCCTGCAGTGTAGACAGTCTTTTCTGCCTCAAGTCTCTCTTTTAAGATTCTTGCCCTTTGCCAATCATCCCTCTCCCCGAAAATAGAACACACAGAGGGCGCCCTCCCTGCCCCCCTCCCCTCCGGCTGCTCAGCCAGAAACAGGGGTCCCGGCCGTCCCCAGGAGCCGCAGAATCTCCGCAAGGGACCATGAGCCTGTAAACCCTCCACTCCCACCACAGACCCATTTTCTGGAGAGTAAAAGCAAAATCAAACAAAAGGACATCATACTCCGATCCTTTCTGTTTGAACTCAACTGCTAGGCAAATGGGGGTTTTACAGTTTAGAGCTGAATGAGGGTGACTTCAGCCAAATCCGGCTTGTTTCGGAATAAATGTAAAATAAATTCAAATGACCCTGGCTCAGAGATAATGGACCGGCTAGCCGCTCCGGGCAAACGTAAGAGAACCAAGATGGGATTTATTCAGCTCTGAGTTGTGCCTCAAGCCCCAGAGCTCCAAAAATTACCATGAAAGTGTCCATCAGGCCCAAGCAGGCCGGTTACATGGTTGGAAGCATCTGAGCGCTCAGACTCGAGTCCAGAGGTGGTTTTTTTGCCAGAACCGTCTTCCGGGACTCCAGGCCCTCTCTGGGCAACCCCCCGGGGAAATTTCTGTAAGTCACCGTGATTACTACACGGAGAGGGCCAGCCAGTGGTGGCTCTGAAACCCATTCTTATGTCATACCTTGGGTTTTTTTTTTCTGTTTCTAAAGTGGCTTCTTCCGGGGCGGACAGCGAGGCCCCTCAAACGTCAGGGGCAGAAGGAGCGGCTCCTTGTGGGGCCCCGTCCCAGCATCCCACCTTACTGGGGGTTACCTGGGTGCCACTTAGCAAACGGCTGGATTGTCTCTGTCAAGTGGGGATCCCTGTCGTCGCCCTGAGCCCCCCCAAACCAGGACAAGTTTAGTGGATGCTTAAGTCTGAGCCTGAGGGTGACTCAAAAGCAAAATCTTCCCGGAGTCGAATATTGCTCTGACCTCAAGGGTGGGGGGGGGGGGTACATCACCTAAGGGCGGATGAAGGTGGGCGTGTTCCGCACCCCGAGTGGGGGTCCAGGGGGAGGACGCCTTGTAGAAATTAAGTGCCAGCCACGACCTCGCTCTTCGCCCGCCCCCCTCCCTCCACCAAGCCCAGGATTGAACTCTGGTCGGTGTTTCTTTCCGGGCCCCCAGGGACACCCCCCCCCCACCCCACCCCCAGGTCACTGCTGGAAGGTCAACCAAACCCTGTCACCGGGTCAGGTGGCAAGAAAGCCAGGGTTCACTCCCGACCTGCGAGCACTTAACAGGAGGCTCAAGTTCGGGCGCGGAGTGAAAATAAACACCCGCTATAAATAAGCCTCTGAATTTCTTCAAGGCCCAAGCGCGACAAGGAGAAGGTGCCACCGCACAAGAGCTCACTTGAAAAATTCTCAACGCGTAAAAATAACTTTGATAACCGCGCGAAGACGCCTGGCTCAGGGGAAAGGAATGGGCCCACCGAGGGCCCCCAGCAGGGCGCTGCAGGGAGGGGAGAGGCGGGGCAGGGGAGGGGGGCGCTGCTGGGGGAGGGGGGGTGGATGGGCCGATGGGGGGGGCGCTCAGTGGGGTGCAGCCGGGGAAGTGGTGCGGGGGTGGAGCGGAGGGGGGGGAAAGGGGGACGTTGGGGGGGGGGCCCATGACTCACCGCGGGGCTGCGACTTAAAAGGGCCCTGGCTTCTTCCGGGAGGGGGGAGGGCACGGTCAAGGGGGCAGACTCTCTCCCAAGAGTGGCCCCACTCCACCCCAAGGCTGACCTCCAGGCCTGATCCAAATTTTCACGGGGTTTGGGCCCCTGCCCCCTTTCGCCCCTCTCCCCCTTCCCTCCTTCTTCATCCATCCCTCCTCCTCCTCCCCTCTCCCCTTCCCCTCCCTGCCCCCACTCTGCCCCTCCCCCTGTCCGTTCCCCTCCCTTCCATCCCAGCCCTCGCCTTCCGTGTCCAGACAGTTGTTTCAGCCATAAAATATGCTCAAACACCTACTCCTTCTCCCCCTCCCCATCTTTCACAAAGTCCCACCCTCCAGGGGTGGGCCGCCCCCCTTTTCCTCCCCCTCCTGGGTACACTCTCTGAAGCTTGGTCGCTT
The DNA here is from genome assembly GCF_018350215.1 of Panthera leo. NCBI lineage: Eukaryota > Metazoa > Chordata > Mammalia > Carnivora > Felidae > Panthera > Panthera leo. The sequence continues at coordinate 5,666,570 of NC_056686.1, read as the reverse complement.
GCGCCCTGCCCTCTCCTCAACGTGTTCTTTTTAAAACAAGGAGATCTTTATATCATTTTAAACTTAAAGAAGCTTCAAGAATATTAAAGAACCCCCCCCAAGCCCTTCGACCAGATTCCCCTCTCCTGACCATGTGGTAGCATTTCCTTCATCATCGTCTGTCTCTATAGATGTCTTTTTCCAAACCATTTGCAAGTAAATTGCAGACATTGTGTCTCCCTCTCCCTAAATATTTGGCTGTGTTTTCACCAAGGCCAAGGACATTAAAGGCAGAGCTAACAAAAGAAAGACTTTTGGGGGATGCCCAGTGACCTCGCAGGAGATGCCCAGTCCGGTGGCCTGGCAGGGTTCATTGGGCTTGACCTTTCTGCCTCTTGGTCTCTGCCTCTGTCTCTCTGTCTCTCACTTCTCAGAGGTGGGTCTCTCCAGGGTCCAGCTCTCTGTGTCATATTGCAGACTATCTCTGGAGGAGGCCATGGGCTCCCAGGAAGTCAGCTGTCACCGAATCTTCAGCCTGGGTCCCCCTTCTACCAGAATGTCCACGGCTTTCCAGGAAGTGATGCCCGAATACCGTTCTCCCACTCACTGCTGTGCACTAGACAAGTCATAAAACCGGAGTCATGGCCTCTGTCCCACACCCTCTCCCACCTCCCTCCGCTGGGCGCTCCAACAGAATCCCCCTCACCTTTGAATTCTGTGGCCTCCCCCCACCCCCTCCCTCCTCCCTTCCTGCAGACCCCACTTCCCAGAGCCCCTCACCTACCCATTGTCTCAGCACGGATGTGGACAAGGCTGTTGTAACAAACAGGCCTCCGATGCACGGGCTTAACTGAGAGGTGGATCTCTCAGCCTTTCCTACAACAGCCAGGCCGAGTGGCTGGCAAGGAGGCTCTGCTCCCCTGTCTCGCTCTCTGCCTTCCTGTCCCGTTCCAGGACACTGGACTCATCACTGGTTGCAGCTGGGTCCCTGACAAGCTTGTCGGCCCAGAGAAGGGGAAGGGGAGGTGAGGGGCCACGCCGGTGTTTTAAGGCCCTACCAGTAAGTGCGTATCTGACCCCAGCTGACACTGGCAGGAGCTTGGTCAGACAGCCCCACCGGCTGCCGAGAAGGCTGGGAAATGTAGTTTTGAGCCAGGTAGGCCCGTGCCCTCCTCCCCCATAGTCACCTGCTCTGTGAGAGACCCGAGGCAAACATTTATTGGGCACTTAGTGTGTGCCAGGCTCTATGATGGCCATTGTCCCAACATCAATCCTTTTAATCTGCACAGGTGTCTCAGCAACATGGAGACGGCTAGGAAGGGGCTTAGGTAGAATGGAGACCTTCTAAGGAATGTTCTACCAAAGTCCTCACACTTGGGGCCCGGACTTAGATTATTTTCTTTGCGTGTCTGTCTCTCCCCTCCGCCATCTCCCAAGTACAGGCTTGATCAATGTTACGCTAAGTGGTCAGGCAGAGTGGGAGTTTTAAGGGAGCTCGTGAAAATGACATAACGTCACCTCGTTGGCAGTGTTCGGTTATCCCCCTGCGTCCACTGTGTGATAAGTAGCTCTCAAGCCCTGTAAGAGGTCAGGCAGAGTCTGGATGCCCACCTCAGGAAGATTACATGGGATCAGATGAGTCTTGAAACCCTGGCAACCCTAACATGCTGTATTTCTCTGCCACTCAATCCCGATAATTCAGAGTGTGTTTGTGCTTCCAGGCGGCAAACCTGTTCCCCTGTTCAGGTACCGAGCACATCGGCATGTCCTAAGAGGGCTCTTGCAACGTGCGTCCTGGGAGGAAGAGACGTGTAGGAAACACATCAACACGCAAGTCAACAACAGTGCAGACCGAGACGAAAGCTAGGAACGGCATGAAATAAATAGGACGAGCGCATGCCTGAGGACCAGGGAAAGCCTCTCTGAGCAGGTGACCATTCAGTGGAGACCTCTACAAGGGAAGGGGCAGCCCGGAAGACCGAGCCCAGGGCTGGAGTGTCTGAGGTTCCCAAAAGCAGCCAGGGAGGCGGAGCGGCTGGGGCTGGAGAGAGGTAGGAAGGCAAGTCAAGGCAGGCGACATAGCCAGGGGCTGGGGCCCGTTCCAACGGGCAGATAGATAGGTCTCACTCCGCTATGAGTGGGGCAGTGATGCAATTCTACTTAGATTGTGAGACGATTGTTCCAGCCGTTGCACAGGAGGTGGGTTTGGTAGAGCCAGAGTGGAAACGGGGCACATGATGAGAAGATCTTTGAACGGTCTTCCTCCGGAGAACTGACAGGGGCCTCGAGCGGGGTGATGGTCACGGAGCCAGAAGTGGTGGGTCTGTGTTTCATGGGTGGCCCTCAGGCCTTGCTGAGAGTGCTTCTCTGTAGGTAGCTGCTGTCTCCTTTTCTCTTACGTATCAGTACTCAGTCGTTATACCCCTGGAATAGAGGAATCACAACACAGGACCTGTCTGGTGATCAGCGTGACCTCCTACCTCCCAGGTGCTCTAAAGCTACGTCTTGTCTCTGGCTTTGCAGATAACGCTCATGGTGGGGCTCATCACGTTGGCCTTCATCACTCTTTGGGTAATAATAACTCCCAGAGAGAATCATGGACACTGGCCTTGCTTCCTTCACACCCAGTCCCATTGGAGAGACCGACAGTGAACAAGTAAATACACAAGTCTGACATGGCACTTATGTGGAGAGGTACACCGTACCAGGAAGACCCACAAGGGGGGCTTTGACCCACCGGGAGCAGTAAAGGAAGGCTTTGAGGAAGGGACTACAGGAACTGAAACTGGAAGGAAGGAAGGGGTGGGGGTGGAGAGCACATGGACAGAGTCAGTAGCATGTGCAAAAGCTCTGGGGCATGAGGGTCAGAGTTCCTTCCAAGAACCTTTACTGAGCAGATAACAAGGTAAGTAGGAGGGGACAAGAGTGTTTGTATCCGAAGTCGGAGACATTCCTTTACCATCTCTGGGTCATCTGTGCGGATGAGGAAGCTGGTCAGAGACTTGGAAAACAGAAAGGAGTTGATAAAGGCATTCGAGCAACATTCCCAGACTATTCCTGATTTGCAACTTGTATTGCTAAAAATGCCTATTTAACTTAGAGATGGTAAGTCCTATTAGAAGCCAGTGGTTTATATGAATGACCCAAGTTCTTTTGGAATCTCTCTGCTAGCCCAAAATTAAGAGAGCATATAGGATCAGTTTAGCATTTATAAGCACCCATGGCACTGACATCCTTGGATAAGATTCCTGAGTAATGCTAATCAATCCCACAAAAGGAGAGGAAACCAGTTATTCAGCTGTTGTTTTATCTTTGTGCAAATTCCAGGGCAGTCCAAAGGCTGCCCCAAACTATTGGAAGGAGAGCTTCCGTATCTCCAGATCCGGAGACCTTGCCTACTAAACTTTTCTTTATTAAAAAAAGAAAGAAAGAGAAAGAAGAAAGAAAGAAAGAAAGAAAGAAAGAAAGAAAGAAAGAAAGAAAGAAAAAGAAAAAATGGATGGGGCGCCTGGGTGGCTCAGTCGGTTAAGCGTCCGACTTCAGCTCAGGTCATGATCTCGGGGTTGTGAGTTCGAGCCCCTTGTCGGACTCTGTGCTGACAGCTCGGAGCCTGGAGCCTGCTTCGGATTCTGTGACTCCCCCCCCCTCTCTCTCTCTCTCTGTCCCTCCCCCGCTTGCATTGTCTCTGTCTCTCTCTCAAAAATAAATAAACGTTAAAAAAAGAAAGAAAGAAAGAAAATAGCTCATTAGGACTGATGAGAATGAAGTGCCCACCACAACACAGATGGCCTTCTCTTCATTTTTTTTTTCTTTTACTATCAACTTGGAGCACCTGGGAGAAAGTAGGCCCAACTTCCCACCCACTCCTGCCCTGCTTTTTAAAAGAGTTCCCTGGGGAGAAGTTGCCACATTACAGAAGTCGTGAGATGCCTGCCAGTTAGAAAAAAGTTCTTATAACCCGAAGCAGTGTGTGTGTAAAAGCAAAATTAAAACACAAACAAAAAAAGGGGGGAGGAAGGGGCCTCAACACATGCTGCTTTAAAACCAAAATAATTTTTCTCGATAAAAAGATCACTGGGACCTGATTTAAAAGAGAAGAAAAAATTCAAGCAGAGTCATGGCACAAAAATTAAGTTTAAAAAAAAAAAACCACTTAAGATGGAGACGAAAGGGGGGGCGGGCAGGTGGGAGGTGTATTCGTGTTCAGTTTCAGATGTATGAAAGTGTTGACAGATACCAATATCCCATAGCCTTCAACCCTGGGAATTTATCTCTAGGAAATAATCTGAATGATTAAAGTGAGTCGTATCAACACAGATGTTCACTGTTTTATTATTTGCGATATTTTAAAGAAGTAAGACTTTTTTTCTGGGGAGAATGGGAATGGGGTGTTATGTGTCAGTCAAATGGTCCAAAGGCATTCAGAGTCTGTGAAGGTGTGGAGGGCGGGTTAAGAGTGGGAGGACCAGGGGTAAGGTGGTGGTGAGCTGGTCTAGATAAGAGACGAGGAAGGCCTAAGGCTGTAGCCTCGGGGTTAGAGAGGAGAGATTAGCCAAAGAGATATTTAAAGGGTCATCTAAATGTGCACCGGGAGAGGAAGGGAAGATTCTGGAATGATACTCAGTGGATGAGGGTGGATGGTGACGTAACCAAGGAGGATGGAGAAAACAGGTGAATGAGTCTGGTGTCTGTCTGTCTGATCAGGGGCTGGGGGGGCTGGAGTGAAGGGGTGGAGCTCTGTTTGGGGTATGCTAAGCTTGAACTAGCCAAGGAATAGCAAGGCAATGATGTTCAGGAGGAGGCCATGGAAAATGTTGGTCTGGGCTGAGAGACAAAGGTGGCTGGAGAGAAACGGTGATAAATAAACATTTCCCCAAAGAAAGGCGAGGTCATCGGTGGCTTCCTCCTTTCTTTCTCTTGGTCTTCATCCTGTTGGGTCTTTCAGAGTAGCCGACGCAGTTGACTGTCTTCTGGAAGTTCTCTCTTCCGTGAGTCCTTGAACACACACATTCCTTCCTTTTTCTTACTTTCACACTTGCTTCTTTCCTTTTCATTTTATTTTTTTTTTCCCTTTTTTTTTTTTCCTTTTTTTTTTTTTTTCCTTTTCATTTTAAAAATTATTGAAAAGTAAATATTTCTCCCCCAAGTAACCTAGGACACACAGCCAATTAAAAAGAAAAATTAGGGGCGCCTGGGGGGCTCAGTCGGCTGGGCGTCCAACTTCAGCTCAGGTCACGATCTCACAGTCTGTGAGTTCGAGCCCCGCGTCGGGCTCTGTGCTGACAGCTCGGAGCCTGGAGCCTGCTTCAATTTTGTGTCTCTCTCTCTCTGTTTGCCCCTACCCTGCTCACACTCTTGGTCTCTCATAAATAAATAAATGTTAAAAAAAATTTTAAAAAAAAGGAAAATTAAAGTCACAAAGCATTTTGCTGTGTGTTCTTACCCCGCAAGTGCTAATTGGTCGGGTCTCTTCCCCATCACACACACTGAGCACACACTCTTCCAGTGATCGCTCATCACAATTAAAATGGAATAATTCTTTGGATTGTCCCTTCTCTAAAAAGCTGAGTAGTTAATGAATGTACTCACATAAACGCGTTTTTACCGAAAGGAGATCAGTTGGTAGGTAATGTTGTGCAGTGTATTTTCCATGTGCACGAATGCATCACGAATAGTCTTCACAGGTTCCTGTCAATCTGCAAGAGCCCTTTTGCTGCTACCTGGTGTTGAATTTAGCTGTACGGCTGAGCCCAAATTTATCTCAATCCCTTGTTATGGGACAATTGAAGTATTTCCAGTTTTTCTCTAATCTACTGCTTTCGACATCTTTATATATAAGTCTCTGCCTGCTTCTTTGATGGTCTTTTTAAAAAATTTAAGGTTATTTATTTTGAGAGAGAGAGAGAGAGAGAATTCCAAGCAGGTTCAACACAGTCAGTGCAGAATCCGACGCCAACCTCGAACTCAAAAACCGCGAGGTTGTGACCTGAGCCAAAATCGAGAGTCGGATGCTTAACCAACAGAGCCACCCAGGCACCCCTCGTGTCGGGTTTTCATTGGGTCCCAACCAAACTAGTCACAAGTTCCTCCACCCACTAAATCCTGAATTGTTCTAACCCGGTTTCCACTGTCCCGTGTCTGTTTGCAGCCTGGGCAAACCCTGCCTGCAACCCACTCCAGCCTGGCTTCTAGCACCCGCCTCTGGGTCCACCTTCCGTCTGTCTGTCCTCTCCCTTGCCCACTTCTCTGCGGTGGCCCCACCGCTGGGACAGACACTGGTCCCCAGTGTCCCCAGCCTGGCTCAAATGTGCCTCCTGGAATCAGTCTCCTCTGACCCACTCCTGGAACATTCTACTCCCCTCCCCTGAGCCCCACACATGGTGTGCCCTCCACTTCATGACGTGGACGGTGCAGTCCACCCCAAAGCTGGGCCCTTTGGGACAACAGATGCCCTTCTCTGCTCACGTCTGCGCCCACCACCCCTGTCCCCCCCCCCACCCGGCTCCCGCCACAAACCCGCAATATTTGTTTGTTAACGGCACTGTTAATAAATAACATTCCTCTGGGATTTAGATGTACACAAGTTCACCCACGGGCCAAAGGTGATCATTTACCTGTCCTGTGACTTATTCTGAAAAGGACGGAGCCTGGAACCGGCTGTCATGCCCCTCACCAGGGCTGATGTGTCCCTAGATGCCCCGCACACGTGTAGCGACTGTGCTGTGACCAGTGCCCATGACCGTGCGCACGGTGGGCATGGGGTGCACATCATGTGCATCTTTCTCACCCAGGCGAAGGCGGGACGGCGGAGGTGACAGTGCTTGCCCACCCTTCCTCTGGGGCAGGGTAACCGAGCGGCCCCACAAAGGGAGGGGTGGGGCCGGGCCGCGCTCTCCTGCCTCTCTTTCCCAGAGGCATGTAAGTTTCAAGGAACTCTGTTTCGTCCTGTTCAGAAAGATGAGGCAACCCGTCTAGAAAGGAAGCGGGGAGTTGCCTTCCTGCTACAAGCTAAGGAATGTCACGTCGCTTCAGTGCTCTTCACATTCCCAGAAATCCGTCTTGGTTGAAAAGGAGGCAGATGACTCAGTATGTTCGTTCCCCTGGCTGTCGACAGATTAACCGCTGAGCCTGAGTGGTGCTCCTGGGGACAGGCTGGTGGAAAGTGATTGCCAAGAGGGCGCGTCCCCGCATGGGGGCGGGGGAGGGGGGGGCCCCCCCGCTGTGGTCCCCAGCCGTGTGGGGACAAACCTAGTAAACACCGTATAGTTTTCTCAAAGCTGGAATGGGTGGTCCTGGGTCCACATCGCGTTCCTGTGAGCTCTGAGCTATCTGGAGGTGCCTGACCAAACCCCCGTGAATTCAGTCATGGTTCTGATTATTTGCTTTGCAGAACTGGGGGTTTGTGTATGTGTGTGGGGGGGGGGCGGGGGGGAGTCTGTCCTTAGAACAGGTTCCTGTAAATGATCCCTCTCCTTTTTTTTTTTTTTGGAAAATGTGAAGGTTTATTCTCACTTGGTTCCTCCCTCCTTCATTCTCCAGATTAAGCCTTTTTCTAGCAGAGAGACCTGGAAAATTATTTCAAGGGCAAGAATTTGGCAACTGTCCCTGAAAACGAAGCACATGCTTTGCAGGGGTTTTTATGACCTTCCAGAAGGGCAGCCACCTGTTCCTTCCCACCCACCTCCGGGCGCCTGGCTACGGGGCTAATGAGCCATGAGACGGGACCAGTTGCCAGCTTTTCCTGCACAGGCTCTGAGTTTTTCAGGGGCCTCCTCTGACCCGCAGTCCACAGGCGCCCCACCCGCGTCCTGCCAGCCCGTCAGTAGTCACTGGTCCAAGGCCAATAGCCAAAAGCAATGCTGAGCCGTGGACACCTCCCACGGTATTTCGGTTTGCAAACTTATATGTCCAAACATATATTTACTCACCTGGAAGAGAGAAAACTCGGATTTCCCCGTGGGTGCCACCCTGTGCCCCCAGTGTATCTCAACGTCTCCTAAGCTGATGATCACAGAAACCCTCCCTGCTCCGTGACGCCACACTTCGTGCCCATGCGGCAGTTCAACTGACGAAGACACAGCCCTTCTGGATCACCCGCCCTCGTGGTGGGGGCCTTAAAGCCCCTTGGATATGAATACGAGGCAGTGGCGTGGAGGCCAGAGGCCAAGGGCTTGGGGCTAGACAGACCAAGGATGGCTGAGACAGAGTCCGCCCCAAATCTGTCATGGCCCGGGTCGTGATGGACAGGAGCTGGAGGTCCTCCAGGAAAAGCTGTAGCCAAAGGCTTTCGGGAAGAAAGGCAGACACTCAAGGCATCCCCACCTGACCTGAGCCTGTCATCCCCCAGGGCCATTGCACCTCTGGCCACGTCCTGCTTCCTGGTCATGTGGCAGTGAAACACACAGGGCCCTGTGCTCAGAGGGGACCTGTGCATGGGGTTTACTGCTCCATGATCATGATCTTGAACTTTTTTTTAAGTTTATTTATTTATTTTGAGAGAGAGAGAGAGAAAGCAAGTGGGGGAAAGGCGGGGGGGGGGGGGGAGAGAGAGAGAGAGAGAGAGAGAGAGAATCCCAAGCAGGCTCTGCACTGTCAGCAGGGAGCCCGACATGGTGCTTGAACTCACGAACCTCGAGATCATGACCCGAGTGGAAACCGAGAGTTGGGCGCTTAACCAACGGAGCCACCCCGGCGCCCCTGGGCTTGAACTTCTTAATAATTTTCTTCCTGACCTTGCGATAGATAATGCAGGATCCCTACTGTCCTGGCCACAGAGATCTTTTTAAATAATTCTCGGTGGTGGAAAAACAATGGAAAAGGACCTACGTTTGACGTGCCATTCCATGATCCAGCTTTACCGTGTGAGAAATTTCACGGCATCTCGGATCCTGGGCTTGGTGGACGGTGAAGGCAAAGTCAATTCAGAAACATAAAAATTACGGAGACCCTCTCTGTGACAACGTGCCATAATTGTTGCTCTCTTTAGAAAGCTTTCTCGTGGAGAGGCGGATCGAAACATAAAGCTTCACGTGCCGTCGTATCCCAAATGAGCCAACATCGTGTTGACCCCCAGAGCCTACCGTGGGCTGCTGACTCACAGCTACACCAGGTGTGCACGGCAGAGCCTACATAGTTACTGTTCTCCAAAATACCACAGAAGTACGTCTAGAAAGGGCATAAGGAGGTTCCGGATCGGTGGCTGAACTGTCCTCCTCCAGATCAGCACGAAAGTACACAGTCACCTGGGAGAGGCGTGTCCCAGACGTAAAAATCTCCAGCAAGGAGTTCTTGGGAACACTAACTACATCCCCACCGCCGTCCGGGCAAAACCTCTTCCGGGCTGCAGATGAGGAACTCGGTCCGTCCAAACGTCAGGGACCTTTTCCCTCTACCCAAATCTGTGGCAGACAGTTTTCCACCCATAAGAAGGAGACTCATACTCAAAATTCCCTGCCTTACTTTTACTTCTCCCTAAAGCGGGATGCGGATTCTAAGAAACCGTGGTATCGCCTTACTGCACGTGCGGACACATTTTACAATTTGGGACAGAAAGTTAGTATCCACACGGGGATCCGCGGTGATGGCTCGCGAGATTTCCATGTTGTGACAAATATGTTTCTGCACTTGAGACTTTTCGTTTGGAGGGCTAGAAAGGGGTTTTGAGGAAGTTGAGGATCTCGCCGTTTCTATCTGGCGCCCTCCAAGGTGATGAATTACCCTCGGTTGTGAGAGAGTCGTAGATCTTTGCCTTGTTACCTGGCACGGGCCGGTGTTTTAAAACAACTCGCCGGGCCCCGGTGAGCAAAGTCGTCTTTGGCGATGGAGCGCAGTTGGGATTTCAGAAATCCTGTTACTTTAGAGTGTCAGGCTGGCCCAGGAAAAGGGCCAGACAGCTGTGGGGAAAGTATATAAGTGGGAGGTAATCATCAGGAAAATTAACAAAAGGCTTCACGGATTGTGTCATAACAGATGCTGAAAACAGTTAAAATCGCACATGTTGTTATTCCTTCTGGTTCAGACTCAGACAGTGAAGTTAGCGATGAAGGAATTTCCTCCTTGACTCCGAACAAAGCTGGGATACAGGTCCAGGGTGTCTTGAAAGAAAAGAAGACAGAGGTTTCCCGTCTGGCCTTCATTAACCTGTAATCTCATAGCAGGTGCAGCAGTCTGGGGCAAATACTTGACGGAAAGCAAGAGGCGACTCTCTTCTCTTCAAAGATACGAGTGGTAGAGACCCCAAGGTCTACTTAGCCAGGATCTAGCCAGTTCCAGGCCGAAACTGCTCTCCCTATTGACACATTCTGGAAAAGCAACCAAACCTTCTGGTACACGAGTTTTCCCAGGCGCAAAGTCAGAAGAAAAGACCTCGACCTGTTTCATAGAACGGTTGCAAGGAAAGCACAACCGTGGGTATCATTCGAGAAAGATTTCACTCGTAGCTAATTGTTACGTAAATGCTTAAGACTGCCAGGCCCCTGGGGTAAAGTTGCAGCCTCTAGGCCAGTTCACCTGTTTGGAATCTCTTGTCGGTCATTAGCAAATGTCCCTTGTGGGAGCCTTCAAGACATAAAAGTATATGGGAACTAGAATGTGCCCTGTGATTGCTAGAGACTGAACTTTCCGCAATTTGGGGCTGAATAAGGAAGCAAGTACTTCTGTGTGCTTCCTTGGCCCATTATAAAGTCTTTTTGGTTTTTTACAGACACATTTCATCTGCAAATGGCCCGATGGGCCGGGTACAGTTATCACCTAGTATTTCCTCCATCTTACAGATGAGGAAAATGAGACACCCAGAGGCTTTCCTCTTTCCCTCGATCATGGATCAGAATGTTTTACAGCTAGAAGGAGTTTCAGGGATGTTCTAGGTGTTTCTCGTTTTACAAATAGCGGGCCCCCGAGCTGAGCGGTGCCACGTTTTCCGACTCGGAACACTGTTCATAGGAATCGCTTAGCTCGACCCATCTACAGCCCGGTGCATCAGCCCTGGTCACTATTCCCACCACGGGGCAAATGAAAGAACATTCTTCTTCGGACTTGGCTGCGATGTGTCTTTTTGCAGAAGGCACCCTCACCGGCGGAATGCCAGAGGGCCACGCGCAGGGTGGGACCCTCGGTCTGCGGGTGGGAAAGTCGGCCAACCGTCGTCTGTGATTTCCCGAGTTAGCATTTTGTGACCTGCACCGCAATCTCATGAAACAGGCATCCACGGAAAATGCGGAAAATGCAAACAACTTCTCCCAAGGGTGGCCATTCCCCAAGATTCTCCCAACCCCGGGTTCCAAGGCTCGCCTTCTTGCCGCTGTCCCTAAGGCATTGTCCTGGGCTGGTGACCAAGGCAAAGCCTTGAAAGGCTGGAATGGACTCCTGAAACTGGAGGGTAGGCTAGAAGGAACAAGCAAGGAGCCAGTTCAGAGACGGGGGCGGGCCCAAGGGAGGCAGATCCAAGTGGAGGCCAAGGCTGGGAACCTGGGCCCCGGAGCGACACGTTCCCCTGGCCCTCTGTCCTGAGCAAACCCAGCGCCGGTTACTTGTTGACTGATGGGGCCTTGACTCTGGGATCTAGCGGCCCTCCTGACTTCTACCAGAATGTTTTAGGCTGACTCAACCGCCTCGCAAGCTCCTTTTAGCACACAACAGCTGGTCACTGAGCCGGGGCATGTAACCCCCTGGACATCTGAAAGACTCGTGCCCGCCTGGCTCTGAGGCTGCCTCCCTCACTTCCCAGCCACATCCACTTGGGCAGGTCCCGGAGCCTCTGGGTGTCTCGTTTTCCTCGTCTGTAAGTGAGGAAGTACTAGGTGATAGCTGTACCCGTCCCATCGGGCCATTTGCAGATGAAACGAGTCCGTCCACATGGGAAGCACCTGGCACGGAGCTGGCGCATAGTAGGTGCTCAGGTGCCCACACCGGGTGGTTGTCACTGGCTCCTGCACACATCCCTCCCAGCCCCGGGCGGCGCTCCCCTGAAGGGACCTCACCAGGACCTCATCCAGGCTGAGGACACGCTGCCTTCTGAGTCAGGCCATTCCGTTTTTGGACTGCTCTGACTAAGAACATTCTTCCTTATGTTCAGTCCCGTCCACCTCCCTGCAACTCCCACTCACTGGTCCCGGCTCTGCCAGAAGGCAAATGTCAAAAAAATATTCTTGAAAGAGAGGACATAGAATGTAAATAATAATGAAAGAATCGGGTTGAGGCATTACAGCCACCGCCCCCCCTTCCCCAGCCATTCCCACAGCTAAGCACAGACAAGGGGGGCGGGGGGGGGAGTCAGACCTTTCAGTTGAATTTGAAAACCGGCAAAAAGTGCCTCGTTCCTCTGTGCTTCCTTTAGAAATGCACGAAAACAACCTCTTCCTCCATTTTTTTTTTTCAGACCCAGAATGTGCTGTCAGACTGCCGTGAGACCGAATGTGCAAAGATGATAATCACAAGGGCTGCTGCGGAGACGTGACCTGACCTCACTTAATACGTGCCGTCCACCCCGTAATCACTGTGCGTCCAAGGGGGTGTGCCCCAGGAGCAGGTGACTCGTGGCAGACCTCCCGTTTGCAGAGCCTTTCTGGCGTCAGTTGTACGATCACGACCCGCGTGTCCCTTTCCCGCCTTCGTGGCATGTGCCAGGAGGGCAGACGAATGCAGACATCTTTTCCTCTGCAGATTTGACAGCTCAGCTCTCCAGCGACTGAATGATTCAAACCATTTCAAATGATTTGAAATAGAGCTTTTTAGTATTGCAAGATGCGAAAGTTCTGGAGACCTGTTGCACAAGCCCGTGAGTACACCGAACACTTACTGAACCACAGACTGAGGAATGACTCAGATGGTAAGTCCAAGGCTACGTGCTTTCCACCACAAGAAAAAGGTGTATTCAGGGCGAAATATACAGATGAAACCATATGACAAAGTGGCTTCAAAATGGTACCAGAGGAGGCAAAATTTCATCACGCTGTAGATGTACGACTTGTGCACTTTTCTGTAACATTAGACCTCGTTGGAAAGTGCACGTACATGGGGCCCCTGGGGGGCTCAGTCGGTGGAGCGTCCGACTTCCGCTCAGGTCATGATGTCGCGGTTCATGAGTTCGAGCCCCGCGTCGGGCTCTGCGCTGACGGCTCAGAGCCTGGAGCCTGCTTCGGATTCTGTGTGTGTGTGTGTGTGTGTGTGTGTGTGTGTGTTAAAAATAAACATTAAAAAACTTGGAAAAGCGTCCATACAAGAAATAATAACAGAGGAGAAGGATGCAAAGGGGCCATAGTGGGAACAAGTTCATCCATAGGCTGGCACCTGCAGAAGTTGGGTGGGCACCGGGTCTATGCCTGTGTGTTTGTAGTTTTTCATAAAAAAAAAAAAAAAAAAGAAAGAAAGAAAGAAAGAAACGCACAGAACATTTAAAATGCTAGAAAAAAAAATGACTTGAGCATTTCAAGCATAAATCAGTGAAAACTCAGGGCACGGGCTGGGACTCCCCGTGGGTGACTTGGGTCCACAGCTCTTGGTGGTAGAACCGTCACATTATGTTTCGAAACCAAACGTCATCTGGCCGGGCAGGTGCCAGTGGGAGTACTACTCCCAGAGCCCGCCAAGTCCCCATGCCTGTGGGAGCCTCCTGCCACCTTGCGCTGTCCCTTGGGCTGAGCCCCCTTCCCTCACCGTGGGACAATCCAACTGTCTCCCTCCTCGAGCCTAAAACAAAAAAGCTTCTTAGCCCCACCCTCCCCAGGGGTACTGGCTGGATGAGGCTCGGACCTCTCAAAATCAACCAGGGGTTTGGGAAGGAAACGGTCTGCCTTTCTCTGCGGTGCCGGCAGGATGGAGCCCGGGTAGGCAACACCCAGGCGTTGGGTCTGGACTTAATCCTCACCGGGTCACAGCAGCTAAGACCCTCAGGGCTCAGGAGGCCACGTGCTCACTCCCTCTCCGGGTCTCCAGGGACGGCCCATTGTGCGCCTCCCGGGCAGGCTGGCTCCCAGCGGTGCCCCACGGAGTCAGGCCTGGGGTGGGAGTTGGGCCCGGGCCTGGCGGGCAGGGGGCCCCCCCCTGCCTGGATTCTTCAGGGCTCAGAAAGAAAACCTTGTGTTTTCAGACAACCGTGTGTTTTCAATATGAGCCGGCCCCGATGCCTCCCTCTAAGTGGGTCCTACATCCCTTGCAATCAGGCAACCCAAAAAGCGGGGTCCCTGAGGCCTCCTGACATGGCTCCGGGGGCCACTGCCTCTAGAGCTGACCTCCCAAGGCTTCTGGAGGACAGCAGCGTCCGGCTCACCTGCTGCTCCCTTCCTCCCTGCACCTGGCGGAGGGGTCAAAGGTTCTGGTCTTGAACCTCTGTGCTCTGCCCTTCCAGGGTCACAACTGCTCGTTTAACAAGGGCACGAACTCCTTCCTGAATCACCAAGGGACACTGACTGACTCAGCGTCCAGACGGCCGTCCCGGACCCTCCCTCCACCCGGAGCCCTGGCTCCACCATCTTGCTGCCCATGCTGGCCCCGGGGTCCCCTCCTCACTCACCCAGCTCCCAGCTCCTAAGTCACGGGAGCCCCAGGGGGACACAGGGCTGTCTACCCTTCCAAGTCATTCTTTTACCCACCTGTCACTTTCTTGCACGAGAAACCTGCAGCTCCCACGACCAGAGCCTTTTACGCGGGCCCCCAGCACCTCTCCCCACCTGCTGTCAGAAAACACTAGCAGGGAAGTCGAACCCACGGGGGGACTCCCCTCGAGGGTGCCACGCACCCCTAACTGTGGGATTGCAGAACCCAGGGGCTTGGCGAGGTGCCAGGTCAGCTCCAAACGCTCTCTGGGGAGCCTTCCCTTTGCTCTGGGTGCTTCCACCACCTGGGCCACTACCCGGCGTCGTTTCCCCAGCCTGGACTCAGTCTCCAGCAAGTATTTTACTGACCCCCTGCTATGTGCCGGGTGCCGGGCTAGACGGCGGTCACCCTGGTGACGCTGAAATAGAAAAGGGACGGAGGTCACCGAGCTCCCCCCTGGGTGCCAGGCAGCGTCCTGCGTGCAGATTTGGACTCAGCTGATCCTCAACACAGACCCGGCTGGTCCTCAGAAAACCCCGTGAAATGGGTGCCTGCATCATCGGGTTTCCCAGGTGAACAGATGAACAGAAGTGCCCGAGGTCGCCAGCCTCCAGCCCGTGTCCCTGCAGAGCACGTCTAGCAGAGGGCAGGGTGGTGAAGGGGGTTGTGGACAAACACGTGGCCCTATGGGGTTACAGAAGGAAGCGTGCGAGAAGGGCCCCCGGCCCAGCGCAGGAGGGACGGTGGGGAGGTGACCGCCGGACAGAAGGAGGCCGGGCGAGCAAGGTGTGAGTGCAAGAGCCGTGAGCGAGAGGACCCAGGGCTGTCCTCCGTCCTCGGTTCGGTCCCGGACACAGGAAGCTACAAGGGACGATATGGGGACAATGGATGAAATTCGAATACGGACTGTGGATTGGATACTAGCTTTCTGTGTATGTCAAGTTTCTTGATTTTGATCATCGTGCTGTGGTTGTGTGCGAGAATGCTTTAGTTATTAGGAAACACACACTGAAGTATACGGGGCACAGTGCCTCCCACCTACTCTCAGAGGGTTCAGAGACGATATGCACCTGTGCGCCTGTGTGTGTGTATATACGCGTGTACGTGTGGCTGCGTGAGTGGAGAGAGCTGGAAAGAGAGACAGACGATGGTACGGCAAACAGGCAAAGTGTGAACGAGTGAATCTGGGTAAAGGGTATATGAGAGTTCCTTGCACTCTTCTTGTAACTTTTCAGCAAATTTGAAATTATTCAAAAATTCAAAGTTACCAAGAACATATGAACGTAAACAGCAGTACAGCAAACTATAAAAACCAAACAATCCCCATCAAATACGTTAGAGGGATTGCCTGCAGGAAGGAGAGGGTGCAGGGGGAAAAAGGATGAGAATGGAGGGCACCAAATGAAAGAAAGGAGTAGAGAGAGGGATGGAGGGAGAGAGAGAGGGAAGGGCAGAGGAAAGGAAGAAAAGAGGAGGAGGGAGGAAGGGAGAGAGGGAAGAAGGGGGAGGGAGGGAAGGAAGGAAGGAAGGAAGGAAGGAAGGAAAGAAGGGAGGGAAAGAAGGAAGGGAGCAAGGAAGGAGGGAGAGAGAGGGAAGGATAGAGGAAAGGAAGAAAGGAGGCAGAGGATGGAGGTAGGGATGGAGGGAAGAGGGAGAGAGGGAGAGAGGAAGGAAGGACGGAAAGGAGGAAGGAGGGAAGGGAGGAAGGAAGGACGGAAAGGAGGAAGGAAGGAAGGAAGCAGGGAAGGAGGGAAGGGAGGGATGAAGGGAGGAAGGGAGGAAGGAAGGAAAGAAGAAGGAAGGAGGAAGGGAAGGAGAATCAGAGAGAAGAAGGAGAAAGCCTGGGTCCTTGGAGCTCCTTCCTTCTCCAGACTTCCTCTTTTCATCTCCAGAGGATGGCTCCCAAGTCCTCCTGTCTGCCCGGGTCAAGCATGCCAGGCCTGCAGGCAGAATTGCTTGGCACAGGACACTCCCACTGTTAACTACGATGCCCAGCCCCAGTCACCCCTCCCCCTCCTTCCCGGTGGCCCTACTTTCCCGGGGGGGTGGGCAGCATGGCTCCCTCAGGCTCCAGCTCCCTCTCTTCTTCCCTTCATCCAAGCTGCAGCCAGGTCTCACTCTGTCTTCCTTTGAAGACATCTTCCTCTCCATCTCCTTTTCTGTTCCAGCGCTCAGAACCTCACCGGGTGGCCTCCTGCCTGGGCTCTTCCCCCCATCCCCAGTCTGTGCACCTGCTGTTCAGAGACATTTGCGGCCCGCCCCGCGTCCCTGTAACACGGCCACTCTCCCGCATGTAATCCAAGAATACACTCTACCTCCATCCACTCTCTCCCGTCTCTGATTTTTTCACAAGTATTTGTCTCAACCTCCAGCTTTATCAAAAGTCCTTGGAAGCAGGCGCCTGTCCTACCTGGACATCGATTGTCCCCCTTGTGGTGCCTTGCGTGTGACTGGATGCCTGGCAAGGGGAGTATAATAGACGCCTAGTCCATTAAAGGGTTTTTCCTCATTTCTGAGTAATTCAGTTATTCCAAAAGACATTCTGATGCTCATCTCCCGTATTTGGAATAACAGCAGAAGACGAGAAAGGACATGATCAGGACCCTAGGGCAGTTTGGGGTCCCTCCTCCGGGTGCCGCAATGTCAGAGGCAAAGGCCCTCAGGATCTCTCCTAAGGAAGGCTCTGCTAAAAACCTGTCCCTCTGGGGAACTAGAGTCCGGTTCTGAACAGCTCTGTATTTCCATGTTCCTGATGGAAAGGGTCGAAAAACTTACGGTGTGGCTTTTAGAATATACATTTATTTTTGTGACTGTTCCAAAGCTTACCCCAACTTAAAACACACTCCCAAATCGGGTGCTGCCTCTGAGACGCCTCGTTTCCCAGCCCAAGACCTATGTTTTTTGGTATGGCCACAAACAGCAATGGATTCTGTTTCTGGTTTGCTTCAAAAACAACTCTAATGGCCCAGTCACTGTCCAAACAAGGAAGGGGCCAGGGGCGGGGGGGCGGGGGGGGGGGCCGGTAAGCCCGCCTCTGTCATCATCGGAAGTCAAGTCACTAGCTAAATGTCTCACCAACCCCAGTCCATATATTTAATTCCTTGTTTCTTGATATTTCATAATTTCAGCTCATAAAAAAGACCATGATGTAATGCCTAATAAATGCCAGAGTAGCCTTTTCGAGAAGCAACACCAGGCAGGGTGCCTAAGCCAAGTTTGTTCAGGCAAGGGTTCAGGTATCTGTCGTCATGTTTCATCGGAGAGGCGGCTTCACAAACAGGGTTCGAAGAGGTTTTGATCTATCTGGACTTCAAAGCCTGGTGGTTTGACCCCACACAAGATGGGCTCGCTAGGATGTCTACGTCACTGGGGGAACAGGTACCAGAACAGGTACGTCCTCCCAGGACCAATGATATCAAGGACCACTTCCTGTGAATGGATTCCTTTTTTTTTTTTTTTTTTTTACTATAATGTAAACTTCCTGTTGCGATTTTCACTCATTTCCTCTCGTCCAGTTCTCAGGGGAGCCGGTCTACCGGTTCATCATAATTCTCTGCACAACGTTTTGGCTTTTCCATATGAGCATAGCGTGATGGGTCTTGGCTCTCCGTGGACCATCTGCTCTGAGTTGTTTGTCGAGGTGTGATGCGTTTTTCTCCCTAATTCCCAACCAAGGTCTCTTTTTTCTTTTGAAATTAGAACACATCCTGGCTATTCACAGATCCAGAGGGAAGAGCAGTGTCTTGGCCATGGAAGGGTGTTCGAACTGTGACTTAGGCCCATCAGATGCTATATTCAAAACAACCGGTGGGGTGAACCCCGGGCTGCCTCTCTTCCAAGATAGTAATCACAGGAGGAAGAAACCTCAGGGATTCTCAGGTCCAGCCTTCCGCTGCGTGGGCTTCCGTGGAGGCCCTAGTCATCCACAGTGATGGTTTTTAAGGACACAGGTGAGAGGCACATCCAGAATTACCCACCTATGGACTCCCCCTCCTCCTGACTTTCTGCTGAAATAATCCAACAAATGTATCTGGGGCGATGCTAGACCCCTCTAGACCCCCACGCAGCCCTGGAGTCCCCTGGCACGGAAGCTGTCCAGGATGCAGGTGACTAGCAGAGAAGGGCCACTCGGGGCCTTTCGGGGAGTCAGACGGGCTCGGCAGAGGGGGCATCCACTGTGGCTGCGGGAAGCAGGGTCGGGTCCCAGGTGGCTTCAGGCTTCCTGGAGAGATTGCTTCCACCCCTCGCACCCCCTCTCCCATCATCCCCCTGGACTGCTAAAGAAAAATGACAATGCAGCTTTAAAATATCCCCTGCCCCCATTTTTGACTGGATCTAAATTAAATGCCCAGTAACCCAACCGTGTGGCTTTGAAACTTTGTTCAGGATTCCATTCACTTGAGGGCCCAGTATGTCCTGGGTTCTGTCCTGGGACTAGGGACAAGGTACCTGCTCTCATGAGCCCAGTCCAGGAGGGACCGGACTGCCAGATAAAATATTGCAAAGAATATTCTTCTGCTAAGGAAGTACGCAGAGTTTATCTGAGATCCACATTTAACTGGGTGTCCTGCTTTTCCATGTGTTAAATTTGGCCACCCTAAGCAGGGAAGGTAGACATGATTAGGGAGAGAAAAGCCCAGAGCCCCCAGCCCAAGGCTAAGCTGTGGGATCCTGGGAATGCAGTCTCCCTTACAATGGGTAAATTTTTTGTTTTCAACATTCTTTTAACAATCTTTTGTTTTTAACATTCTCCCCTCACTTTTAAATATGTGCAAATGGCCTGACATTGCAAGACTGGTCCTGTGTCCTTTGCCTCTAAGGCTCCGTCTCCCCCGTTTCCCCATCCTGCTGATCCTTTGCCCTCTGGCTTCTGTTGGGTTTGGCCAGAGGGCAGTATGTTCGGGAGGTGAGTGACCAAAGGTTACAGCTCCTGCCTCGGGGCTTCTGGCTTCTCCGCACAGCTATTGTCTCTTTAGAGCCTGCGGTGGCCTCAGCCAGCCCTCCCCTCCCATCCTGCTTCAGCACCTAGCCCCGGTGCACGTCCCCATGGCAAATAAATCCTGCTGAAATTTCCCGCTTTAGTTGAGGGACCCACTTCCTGCACAGAACCGGACTACACTAATAACAGCTGTCGTTTCTTGCGCAAATTAGCCTACAAACACAACACAAGTAACCCAAAGTCCCATTAGGATTTCTTGTTTTGTTTTGTTTTTTAAAAATTGATGAAACGATTATAAAACTTGTTTGGAGCAAAAGTAGGAAGAATAGCCAAAACTTTTTAAATTTTTATCTTATGGAAAGTAATATTAAGAGGGAATTTGTCCTCTTAATTTTTAAAGCTTGGGGTTTTAAAACCTGGGGTTAAGCTACAGTAAATAACAGGTAACACAGAAGAGAAGGCTCAGAAGCAGACCAAGTAAACATGGGACTTGAGTAGACGAGAAAAGATAGCATGCTAAATCTTCTTAAAAATATTATTCAATCAATAGTTTTGAGACACCTCATTCATGATTCAGAAAAAGAGGAGAGGAAAAAAAGCTAGATCCCTACCTCATATTTTACACACACACACACACACACACACACACACACACACAAACAGTAAACGGATAAAAGAGTTAATGTTTAAAAATATATTATAATATTTGATGAATGTATAAGTAAATATTGTCATCATATCAGCATGAGAAAGAGATTTTTTTTAATTTTTTAATGTTTTTATTTATTTTTGAGACAGAGAGAGACAGAGCATGAGCAGGGGAGGGGCAGAGAGAGGGGGGAGACACAGAATCTGAAGCAGGTTCCACGTTCCGAGCTGTCAGCACAGAACCCGAAGTGGGGCTCGAACTCATGGAGTGTGAGATCATGACCTGAGCTGAAGTCGGGTGCTCAACCGACTGAGCCACCCAGCCACCCCTAGAGAAAGAGCTTTCTATAGCATAGCAAGAACCATAATTTTTAAAATCCTGAGATTTGAAAAAAATAAATAAAATTTAAACATCCTGAGGTTTGCATATGTAAGTATTTATACTTCTGAATGCAAAAATGCCATAATCAAAGTTAAAAGACTGATAACAAGCATATTTTCTGCAAACATTGAAAAAAAGTTACAGGTTAAATTATATAAAGAGGCCTTATAAATCAATAAAAAAAAGATGAATTCTCCAATAGAAAAACAGACAAAGACTGTGGCTAGGTAGCTTTCTAAAAATGACTGATAGGTTACCAAGATGTGTTTCATCACATTAATGATCAAAGATATTCAAATTAAAATAAGATTTTTTTTTGGACAATCATATTTACAATGTTTAAATATAAGAGCCCTTGTGGATAAGGATATGGGAGGAAACACACTGGCAGGATATTTCTGGAAAGATACTTGGCAATAGTTATCAAAGATCTTAGAAAGAGAGGGGGGCAACTTGGTGGCTCTTCGGGTCTAACTCCTGATTTTGGCTCAGGTCATGATCTCATGGCTTGTGGGTTCAATCCTTGCATCGGGCTTTGTGCTGATGGTGAGGACAAGAATCCTCTTTGTGTTCTCACCAAGTGTTATGTCCACTTGCCCATGTGCCCCCAGTCCCTAACACAGTGTCTGACAAATAATCTAAACTCGCTATCTTCAGATTAATCGATTTCTGGAGGCTTTGAACCTTCAAAACTTCCTTAAGAGGCATACTTTTATTAATTAATTAATTTATTTTGAGAGAGAGAGAGCAGAGGTAGCAGCAGAGAGAGAGGGAGGGAGCCAGCATGGAGCCTGATGTGGGGCTCGAACTCACGAACCATGAGATCATGACCTGAGCCAAAACCAAGGTTGGAATGCTTAACTGACTGAGTCACCCAGGCGCCCCAAGAAGCATAATTTTATTCAAAAGTCTTTCTTCTTTTTCAGACCTCCATAGATATGGAGGTCATATGTTTGCATTCTTCCATTAAAAACCCTTCACATTCTTGATAAAGTAATCAAGATGCCTCTTAGTCAACTGTTTTATTAAGGAAACCACTCTGGTTCGCTTAACTACTCACAAAAAAAAAAGAAAGAAAAGAAAAGAAAAGAAAAGAAAGAAGAAAAGAAAAGAAAAGAAAAGAAGAAAAGAAAAGAAAAGAAAAGAAAAGAAAAGAAAAGAAAAGAAAAGAAAAGAAAAGAAAAAAAATCTATGGTCAATCTACACCCTGTCCAGTGTCTATATGTCATTGTCAAGTCTCACTGGGTATCACATTTCATAAGTGTTTGACTGACGCAATACACGGGTAATACAATTACTGTCCAAATCATACTGGTTGTTATTGTTTGTAATGTCAACTGTTACTCATGTTGTGGTCATCCGTGGACCCATGCTCTTTACCCTCCCACCTTGGATTTAGTTATTCCCTATTCGCTCTTCTAATGAGTTCATTTTCTTCTATAACTTTTGTCTTGCAATTCTCCACTAAGTTTTATAATTTTTAAGATAATGTTAAATCTCATTCCTGTTTTACAGACGTGTTTGCTCCTAAAGGTTCAGTGAATACCATTTGGCCAGATCTTGAGGGTCCGGTCATTAAAACCAATATTTGACCTGGCATAAATAACTTCCATAAAATAAACTTCGAGGATATAACAGAATATCTGAAACTTTACTTCAAACATTCAAGAATGAGAGCTTTTAAAATTTGATAGCCATATTTTAAAGGTTTAACATTACAGGGGAAAAGTCTCTCGGGGATGCCAGTGGTATCTCTCTCATAGGCACAGTTACAATATTAAAAAAAGGTGCTCACGGGTGCCTGGGTGGCTCAGTCGGTTGAGCCTCTGACTTTTGGTTTCAGCTCACGTCATGGTCCCGGGTTCACGGGATCAAGCCCCACATTGAGCTCTGCATTGGATGTGAAGCCTGCTTGGGATTCTCTCTTTCTCCCTCTGCCCCTCTCCCCTGCTGATGTGTGTTCTCTCTCTCTCTCTGTCAAATATAAATAAATAAAGTGCTCACCTCCCGTTGCCGATGGAATAGCACATAATGTTTCTCTTCTCTCCAACACCGTGTTCATTTATTCACACTTTTTATAGTCTCAGCTATGCCTGGAGAGAAGATAAATTATCATTAATACATTATACATGAGTTTAGAGACTTTTTCTCCTGGTGCAACTTGGCTGTTATGCTGGTAATTCACCCTTCAAGACGTGGAGACTTCCCAAGTGGGGCTTCTCTTGAAAGGCTCATCACCTAGATGGATTTTACTGTAAATTATGGTCCTTAAATATTTTGCTCAATGTTACGAATGCAAGTCGCCAAAGCGATCCCACGATGAGAATCGCAAAACAATCTAATCTCTCTTGCTCTACTTTGTACAGTTATTTACGTTTTTATAGACCTTTTTGCCACAATGCTCTTTCTAAAGTTATCTAGCCAACACACGTCCCCTGTTCATGTTCAGTGTCGACCTACCTCCCTATTTTTTTATTTTTTGAGCATCATCATTTTTGCGCATAAAATTAACATCTCACGTCATCAATTACTACAGCATCTTTTTCTTTTTTTTTTTAATTTTTTAACATTTTTTTATTTTGTTTTTGAGACAGAGAGAGACAGAGCATGAACAGGGGAGGGGCAGAGAGAGAGGGAGACACAGAATCTGAAACAGGCTCCAGGCTCTGAGCTGTCAGCACAGAGCCCGACGCGGGGTTCGAACTCACGGACCTTGAGATCATGACCTGAGCCGAAGTTGGACGCTTAACCGACCGAGCCACCCAGGCGCCCCTACAGCATCTTTTTCTTGCAATAACCATTATGCATTGATGGTTCAGCTGACAGAATTTTAAGATAAAGAGCACCTAGAAGATATTTTCCCCAAGGAGCATCTAAAATACGCATGTTTTGGGGCTCCTGGGTGGCTCAGTCGGTGCATCAATGCATTCATCTGCCAAGTCACCCACACCCTCAGGCCTAGAGAACCGGTCCCCATAGCGCCCTTCAGGCTTGGTCATATCCCGGCCTCCTTAGAAAATGTTTTAGGCACATTTAAGGGTGAACAGACAGGGATGCTGGTAGCCAGGTGCCCGGAGTCAACAGGTCTATCAGCCATGGGAAGCCTGTGTGCCTTGCATGACGGTTGGGAAGCTGTTCACGGTAGTTAGTGCTTGATATATACTGACTTACTTAATCCTTACAACTCCCCTGCAAAGAAGACACCATCATCCTCTATTCACAGTCGAAAACACTGAAGCACAGAGAGCTGAAGCCACTTACCCATGATCACACAGCCAGAAAGTGGCAGCCATTGCCAGCACAGGATCCTGGGCACTATCAGTCTCTCTAGGAAATCTTTTCTCATTACCACGTTTCCAACTTAGCCACACCATGACATGCACGAAAGCCCAAATGTATGGCCTCTTCCCCCACCTCATCTGTCCTCGGAGATTCCATATGATGTCCCAAACTGCTAACGCGCATGAGCCAAAAAATGCTGACCACAGGTGATGCTCAGATGCCCTCTGGCCAAATGGCCAACCACACAGAAACTATTTAACCCATAACACCTACAGCTGCTCAAAGTATTTGATGATGATAAAAAGGAGGCAAAAGAAGCAAGATAAGATCGGGGAGAGATGATTGAAAACCTGTTTTATCGTCTTGGATGGGTCAAAAAGCCCAGAAAGGAGAACACTTCTAAGTTCCTCATTGACACAAGATGCAGACTCTGAATGTTTTAGCGTTCTCGTGCTCTACTCTTATGCATTGGGAACTTCTTATTCTTTCTGGCACGATCTCAGATCTGTGTTTTCATCTCTGTGAATTCCTGAGAATGCAATCATATTACCTAAGTCACACTCGATCTGCCCTAAAACAAATACGCAAACAAAAAAGTTTCAGAAAGCTCAGTGATTACCTGAAATTGATGCCAGTGTAGACAGACATCGTGACCGGCACAGAATAGGCTGCAGAAATGAAGCACTCATTGTTTTGCAAAGTTTTTGTTAGCCAGAACAGCACAAATCTTTCTTTTGGTTGAGATGAATCACCCAAATCAGGAAACAAAGTGATTTTAATAAGTAATGATCACAGTGACGCATCATATTTGTAATATTTACAAAACGTCCTTGACATCATCAAGGCCGTGGGCCTGGAAGAGGGGAGGGAGGAAGAAAAAGTGCGAACATTCACTGAGCACCTGCCATAAGCCAGGCTGTTCCATTTGCCTGGTAAATATCGTGGGGAGGCAGGTGTGGTTATTCTTGATTTCTAGATGAAGAAACAGACTCAGAGAGATTAAGGAATGCACCCCAAATCCCACAGCTAGAAAGTGGCAGAGCAAAGGTTAGGGGACAGTTCTGCCCAGCGCTGAAGCCCATGCATTCGCGTAAGCATTCTGCTGCCCCTTAGAGTTTCCTGAGAGAAACTTTTGAGAAATTATGTGGCTTCATTCATTTCCCAAAGATGTGGTTTCAACCCTACACCTAAGCAGAAAATGACATTTTCTTAAGATGCACAACTTAACGGACGCACCATGGAGGAAAAGCCAAAGACAGTCAACATGCCTGAGTTTCAGATCACTGGCTTTAATTACTGGCAAAGATATGTCATCTTGGGACTCGTATTCTCTAGTGTTGCCGCATTAAGATTGTGGAAAGCTATATCACAATATTCATGATCCTCCCAAATATAAATGGATTGAATCTATCTGTTAAAAGGCAGACATTACTATATGGGGAGAAATCCTGTTTGGGATACACCTAAGCAAAAAACACATGGAAAAAGATGTACCAGGAAAGTACTAATCAGAGGAGAATCAGCATAACTGTATCACTATCACAAAAAAATACACTCTAAGACAGAAAATGTTACTATGTCATGATGTAATTTTCAACTCACCAGGAAGACGTAAGAATTCCAGGTGTATACGCGCCCAATAAAAGAGTCTCGCTCCATATAAATAAAAAATTGATAGACATATAGGGAGAAATTAACAAATCTACCCACAGTTCTCTCGTGATTATTGCTAAGTCAAGCAGCAAAAAATACTCAACAAATGTATCTGGACAATTTTGATCTAATGGCCATATGTAACATCCTAAATGTAACCATTGAAGAATATCCATTTTCCTTAAACACACACGGAAGGGTTATAGAAATTAGTCACATACTAGATCATGAGTCCATCTCAACAAATTTCAAAAAATAAGTATCGCATCCATCGCGTTCTTTAAACACAATATAATTAAATAGAAGTCAATAACAAAACGATAGGAAGTTTTCATATATTGGAATTTAAAAAAGAGAATTCTAGGTAATTGATGACTCCAAAAAGAAATTATTATGAAAATTTAGAAATACTTAGAACAATAATGAAAAACACACACTTGTGTGTCATGGCAAAAGCACTACTCAGAGGCAAATGCGTGGTCCTAAATACTTACACGGTAAAACCTTAGTTTGTGAGCATAATTCATTCCAGAAACATGCCTGTAATCCAGGGCACTTGTATATCAAAGCAAATTTCAAGAACCATTGGCTCAGTTGTGATCATGTGACATTCCGCGTCACGTGCGACTCATCCTGCAAGACATCACTCCTTTATCAAGTTAAAATCTATTAGAAATGTTTGCTCGTCTTGCAGGACACTCTCAGAACAAGTTACTCGCAATCCAAGGTTTTACTGCATTCGCAAAGAATAGAGACTTGAGGGGCGCCTGGGTGGCTCAATCAGTTAAGCATTGACTTTGGCTCAGGTCATGATCTCACGGTTCGAGAGTTCAAGCCCCACATCAGGCTCTGTGCTGACAACTTGGAGCCTGGGGCCTGCTTTGGATTCTGTGTCTCCCTCCCTCTCTGCCCCTCCCCCATGCACATTCTGTGCCTCCCTCCCTCTCTCTCTTAAAAATAAATAAACATTGGGGTGCCTGGGTGACTCAGTTGGTTAACCATCTAACTTAGGCTCAGGTCATGATCTCCCAGTTTGTGGGTTTGAGCCCCAAGTCAGGCTCTGTGCTGACAGTTCAGGGCCTGGAGCCTGCTTCAGATACTGTGTCTCCCTCCCTCTCTGCCCCTCCCCCACTCTCTCTCTCTCTCAAAAAATGAATAAACATTAATAAAATTTTTGTTTAATAAATAAACATTAAAAAATGTTTTCAAGAAAAGTGCAATTTCTCAATGCTGACTCAAGAAGAAATAGAAAGCTTGAATAGTCCTATAATTATTTTAATAATTGAAATAGTCCTAAAAGACCTGCCAAAGTAAAACACCAGGTTCGGATAGTTTCACAGGTAAGTGCCCCCACATTTTCATGGAACCTATCATTCCAATCCAACGAAGATTCTTCTTGGATTCACGAACAAAGACAATACTCTCTAACTCATTCTATGAGCTCAGTGTAATCTTAATTTACAAAAGCAGACTAGGTCAGGAAGAGAATGAAAATTATAATTATATAAATATTGGTGCAGAATTATTTTAAAAATTAGTAAAATAGTCATTTTTTTTTTTTTGAGAGACAGAGCGAGAGAGAGAGAGAGCATGAGCGGGGGAGAGGGTTAGAGGGAGAGAGAAAGAGAATCCCAAGCAGACTCCACACTCAGCACAGAGTCCAACACAGGGCTTGATCCCATGCCATGACCTGGGATCCTGATCTGAGCTCAAATCAAGAATCGGATGCTCAACCACCAGGTTGGGGCACCAGGTGCCCCAGATGTATTCATGTTCTTAAAAGATCATGTTATATTTCTCCAGGAGTGCAAGGTTGGGTTGACCTCAGGAGACCTATGAGTGGCATTGCATCATGAAGAATTCACTTTATCCAAAGAGAGATCTGGCCTTTGTTCCAGCTCCTCGGAGGTATCCTCTAAATTCTTGAAATTTCCTGAGTAAGAGGAGTGTTTTTGTTATTCATGATGGGCCCCCTGGACCACCCTTATGAGTTTATCCTGATAAGATGACTCAGGGTGGGGACTGCCCATGCCAGAAAGACCAGTGATGTGATTAGAGAGCTGGGGCTTTGGGCCACTTAAAATCAGCCTGCCTTGGGTGGGGTGGGGAGCAGGGGTGTTGCTGGAGACGGAAGTCAAATCCACATTGATTGAAAATAATTCAGTCAATCATACCTATGTAATGAAATCTTGAGCACAAGTCTGGACACCAAAGCTTCCTGGGTTGGCAGACTTTGCTTATTGCCACACTTTGATGCTGGGAAGGTAATGCCTCCCTGAGGACACAAAAGCTTTGTGTCTGAAACTCTCCCAGTTCCAAATTCTGCCTTAGGTAACTCTTCCCTTGGCGGGCTCTGTTTTGTATCTTTTTGCTAAGATAAAACTGTAGTAATAAGTATAGCACTTTCTTGAGTGTGTGAATCATTGTAGTGAACCAAGGGAATCCAGACCCCCAACTGTGTAGTCAGCTGGTCTGGGAGACAGGGATGCTGAGGACTCCTGAACTTGCGCCTGGCATCATAAGTCTTGGGCAGACTTGGCAGTCTGGAGGACTGTGCCCTTCACCTTGAGTTTGGACAACTCTGGGTTACCATCCTCCACAGTAACAGACTGAGTGAGAAAAAACTCGATAATTTCAATGGGTGCAAAAAAAAAACCTGATAAAATTCCTCTTCGTTTCGATTAAAAAAAAAAAACTGTTAGTAAACTAGGATTAGAATAAAATTTCCTTAACCTGACAAAGACTACAAACAAACAGTATAAATACAAAAATGTTTGAGATACTCCCTTAATTTTCTTAATGTTTATTTATTATTGGGAGACAGAGACAGAGCATGAGCAGGGGAGAGGCAGAGAGAGGGAGACACAGAATCCGAAGCAGGCTCCAGACTCCGAGCTGTCAGCACAGAGCCAGACGTGGGGCTTGAACTCACGAACCACAAGATCATGACCTGAGTCAAAGTCAGACACTTAACCAGCTGAGCTACCCAGGCACCCCTAGAATGCCAAGTTTTGAATTGGGAAGCTCATAGAGGTAATACAGAGCAAGTTCTTTTCGAATGACTAGAGCACTTGACTATAGCCTATTTTACATTGTTCTAGCTTCTAGAACAGAGGTCTTATGTCACCAACAAGAAGAACTTCATTGAGCATATGGACCAGGTAATATATTATTTTTTAGCATCTCTCAAAGAGTCAGACATTTACATAGTAAGTAGTTGGTTAATAAATGTGTGTGGTATCTGACCAGAGTCTGCAATCGGTTAACAAAATGCTAAAAATTTAGGTACTTTCTTTCTCCGCTTTTTGTTTTAAGTTTATTTATTTATTTTTGGAGAGAGAGTGTGTGTGAGCAGGGGAGGCACAGAGAAAGAGTAAGAGAGAGGATCCCAAGCAGGCTCTGAATTGTCAGCACAGAGCCCCACGTGGGGCTCGATCCTACCAACCATGAGATAATGACGAGCCGAAATCAAGAATGAGTCAGATGCTTAGCCAACCGAGCCACCCAGGCGCCCCTCGGGTTATTAGTGAATTAAACTTATTTTGCCAAGTTGAGGAGGTAGCGTTTTCAGTGATGTTTGTGTGCACGTGCGTATGTTCACGTGTCGTGCACACGGTATTGGCTCGAAGAATACTGCTTCTTTTGATGAGCACGTGGAATTACTGAAAGCTGTTGTGATTTGCTACAAAATAGTCAAGAACAGTAGAAATCCCAGAATCTAAAGTGAGTAGGACCTTCAATTGGTTGGATAATTGAAAATTTGGGTCAAAGCAAGTGATCGTGGAAAGTGAAATGGACAGGGGTGCCTGGTGGCTCAGTCAGTTAAGCGTCCGACTTCGGCTCAGGTCATGATCCCGCGGTTCGTGAGTTCGAGCCCCGCGTCGGGCTCTGTGCTGACAGCTCGGAGCCTGGAGCCCGCTTCGGATGCTGCGTCTCCCTCTCTCTCTGCCCCTCCCCCACTCATGCTCTGTCTCTCTCTCTCTCTCTCTCTCTCTCAAAAATAAACAAACACTAAAAGAGAAAAACTGTCAAAAAAAAGAAAGAAAGAAAGAAAAGAAAAGTGAAATAGAGACCCCTACACGTGTTATTACCACGTAAACCGAGTGCTTTCGCATGCAGGTCTGCTGACTGGAGGGGAGCTGGGTTTTGCGCGGGTCCCCAAGGCCACGTCGTCCACAGGGGTCCACGACAGCCATACATCTCCAGTGGCACTCAGCATGTCTGGAAAGTCCGCGTCACCTGGTTATCGCATGTTTGCTTTCCTTCCCACCCTCTCCTTAGTCGTGAACACCCGGGCCTCTCCACACGGGAGCCCTGGAAAGCAGCCCAGCATCACCTGCGACCGTTCTAGAAACACACATCCTCAGGCCGCACCCCAGACCTGCTGATTCAGAAGGAGGTGGGGCCCAGCTGTGTAATTTAACACAATCTCCTCATGATCCTGACGCATGCTCGCGTTTGGGAACCACTGTTCTCCGCTCCGAACTCTCTGTCCCTTTCAGTTCCTCTTACTTCGCTGAAAAAAAACAAAAAACAAAACCAGAAGTGAACCTTCCTTGCCGCGCCCGGAATCACTCCCAGGCACACTCAGCCTTCTTTCTGCTCCGATGTGCCACGCACCTGGAAATCGTCCCTGATTCCTCTCCCTCCTTGAAATCGAGTCCTGTCCCCGGAGTGTGACCGAGGCCGGCCACTGCTGTCCATCTCCTTGACCACGCCCCAGTCGGAGTCCCCAGGGTCTCATGACCGGATTCCACAGTAGCCCCCTCCCTGGTCTCACTGCCTCCACCCACAGCCACAGGCCATTCTCCCCCAGTACCCAGGGCGCTCTCCTCAAGCACAAATCGGATTCCACGGCTTCCCTGCTCCAACCCCTCATGAACCTGGAGGAAAAGTCAGACCCTCTATGCAGGGTTAAAAGCCCTGTCCGACCCGGCTCCTTTCAACCTCCCTCGCCACTCGTCACATGGTTCCCAGAACGGCTGCTCCCCACACTCGGCCACGTTGGCCTTCTTCCCCGAAATACACCAAGGTTTGTTTCCACCTCAGGCCCTTTGCACAAGCTGTTCCCGCCTGCCCAGAAGGCTCTCCTCAACTCTGCGGAGCTGGATTCTTCTTGTCATTCAGATCACAGTTGAAACAACACAGAGAACCTTCTGCCGGTCTAATCTAAAGTAACGAGGGGGGCGCCTGGGTGGCTCAGTCGGTTGAGCGTCCGACTTCAGCTCAGGTCACGATCTCGCGGTCTGTGGGTTTGAGCCCCGCGTCGGGGTCTGTGCTGACAGCTCGGAGCCTGGAGCCTGCTTCCGATTCTGTGTCTCCCTCTCTCTCTGCCCCTCCCCTGCTCATGCTCTGTCTCTCTCTCTCTCTTTCTCTGTCAAAAATAAGTAAACATTAAAAAAAATTTTTTTTAATAAATAAATAAAGTAACTAGACCCGACACAATGTAGCTATGAGCTTTTCTGTCTGCCTCCCCCCACCAGAACCTCACAGGGCAGGGACCACAGGGTCCTTTCCATCCTCCCTGCATCGGGAGCGCAGCACGCAGTGGGGCCTCAAGTACCACTAGCCGATGATGAACACGCGTCGACAGGAAAGCCGCCTTAGAGGGGCCGGTCGCCGATCCTGTCTCTGGAGCAACACATAGACGCTCCACTCTCTTTCCCAGCTGATCAAAAAAGCCTTCCGGGTCCGGGATGCACACGTCTCTCGAAAGCCCGCGACGCCGGACTTGTGCGTCTGTTAGACGCATCGCTCCCCGAGGCACAATTTATTTAGGATTTCCGGAGTCAAGGAAGCTGCCGCTGTCCACGGACGTTGGAGTGTAAAAAAGTCCTCTCGATTCTCACGCGTGGCGCTTAGGGTTAACGAGGATTCTTTCCACTCTGGGCTCAAACGCCCATGAGTCTATGAATTCCTACATAGAATAAGCAGGCAAAACCCAGCGTCCTCTGTGTGCTTCTTCACAGATCCTTGCACTATCCCCAACTCCCTTCAACCTCCCCACCCTCGCTCCCCAGGGTCCGTCTCGCCTGGTGCAAACCCTCCCTCTGCAGCCCCTTCCATCCACACCCCTGCCGGCCGAGGAGCCTTTGAAAACAAGTATCTCATGGGATCGGTTCCCTGCTTGATATTCCAGGGGCTCCTCTCTGCAGGTGGTGACATCCCTGGATGTCACGGTGCTCTGCCAGCCAGCTCTGACGCCCCCCCCCCGCCCCCGCCCCACTGTGCCACCACCGCCTCATTGCCCCTGCTCTTGGGCTGTTTCCCTCCCCACCCCCCAACCTTGCGCTGGTCCCTTTCCTTCCTTTTCTGCTGTGATCTGTGGCTCAGCAGCCCCCCCCCCCCCTGCCCCGGTGAGGCCGGGGTGTCCTGGGGAAGGAGCCCGGTTCAGGGCAGCAAGAGCGGTCACCTGCATTACAGGCCCCGTCGGTGGTCACTGCCTTTACCTCCCCTCACCATGGCTTCCTCCCAAGAGGGAAGCGCTGTCATGAGCCTCCGGGCGGGGACACCAAGGCCAACTTCAGTATGGTGTCTGCGCCCCGGGGGATGGGGAGACAGGGGTTCGGATAGAGGCCTTTGAGGCCCAAGCGCACAGCCCTGACCATCGCCTTATGCTGCTGATAGCAGAGCGGGGCTCCGGGTGGCCCCTGTGTCATTGGAGCTCTCGCTCCCGCCGGGGCTCCCCGCAGCCCGGGCAGGGGCCTCCTTAGGGCCAAGGCGACACCGGCCACCTGTTGGTGCACGCTCAGGACTCACTGTGCACGGGCCTGGTCCTCACGGCCCCTAAACTCCCTGTGCTTTTTCCTCGTGAGGAAGGGAGGGGGGATGGTCTCCCTCCTGGAGCTGCCCACCCCCCCCACCACCACCCGCCGTGGGCCGCACGACCCAGGACGGGATGACACCACGGAGGGCCACCAATCGGTCACACTTCACCTAGGGCCAGATATGTGACCTGCGCTCAGGGGCAGCCCCTCCGAGCCTGAACAGAGGCTGAACCGGATGAAACTTTGGCCTCGGCCACCTTTTTTTTTTTTTTTATGTTTTTAATTAAATCGCTTGGGTCACCGACACCCTGCAGAGACTCTGAAACGCAGCCTTGCATTTTGTTAATGATACACCATCTGTTTGTTCACACTGTGAGATCACATGATCTTTGCTCTGCAGAACATCCTGTCTCACTGGCCTAAACCAGTTTGTGGGTGAAATGCTTGGGACGAGTGCCAGAAAGTCTTCTCTCCGCCTCGCCTCCCCTCTCCTCCCGCTCCCTCCCCTCCCCTCTCCTCTCTTTTCCTTTTTCTTTTCTTTCCTTTTTCTTTTTCTTTTCTTTTCTGCTCTTCTCTTCCTTTCTCTTCCCTTCCTTTATTCCTTCCTTCCTTCTTTTCTTCCTTCTTTCCTTTCTTTATTCCTTCCTTCTTTTTTCTTTTCCCTTTCTTTCTTTCTTTCTTTCTTCCTCTCCTCGCTCCCTCCCTCCCTCCCTTCCTTCCTTTCTTCTCTCTCCTCCCTTCCTCCTTCTTCCCCACCTTCCCCCTCTATCTCACCCATCTTAAGATCAGCTGTTGACCCCAGATTGGTGGGCAGAATTTGTGTTATTACCCAAGCCACCCACCTGCCCCTTTTCTGTTGCAGTCTTCGGGCCTGACCTCTGATAGGTGCCAGCACAGACAGATGAGGTGCAGACAAGCTCGGACAACAGGGGGAGAGCCCACGCCGGACACTGGAGGGCCGTGCTGCCCACCCAGGCTGCAGAGAAATCCGCTTACAACCCCGGGGCAGCAGAGGCTGCAGCTGCCCTCTGCCCTCACCACGGAGCGTCACCGACTCGTCTTTACCTACAACACTCAGGACGATAAGCTCTTCTTACACGACAGTTGGATTCGATCCCTGAAGAGGCTGCAGTGGGGTAGTTTTTAAGAGCTTTATTCCTTTCAATGAAGACTGGCCCTCAAAGAGAAAAAGCAGGGGCGCCTGGGCGGCTCAGTCGGTTAGGCGTCCGTCTCTTGATTTCGGCTCAGGTTGTGATCCCACGGGTTTGTGAGTTCGAACCCCGCAGCGGGCTCTGCACTGACGGTGCGGAGCCTGCTTGGGATTCTCTCTCTCTCCCTCCCTCTGCCCCTCCCCAGCTCTCATGCTTTATCTCTGCCTCTCCTGTGCATGGTCTCTCTCTCTCAAAATAAATAAATAAACTTTAAAAAAGGAAAACGTAACAGAAGCACAGCTTTTGACCCTCTTATGGGAAGCTCCATTGCTCTTGAACCTGGAGAGAGAGAGAAAGGGGGGGGGGCAGGCTGGTCTACATGTCGCTTCCCACACGCAGGTGTAGGTGTAGGGAATGCAGCCATGACTGACACCCCACCACTGACCTCGAGGAACCTGGGATTTGTGTGACAGTTGTACGGCCTCAAAATATTATCCGTAGAACATTCAGAACTTGGACACTCCGAAGTGTTGGTCTGTCTGCCCTGAGCAACTCTGCTTCAGTCGCTGTGGGACACTGTGCGATAAGGTGACAAGCTCCGGGAGTGCCCTTCCGAAGGGACCAGGTGCCCAGAGCACCGGGGAGTCTGTGGGGAGGATACCAGGAGACGGCCCAACCCACTGGCATTTAAAAGCCTGGGATGCTCATAGGCATGGAATCCCAACGATGCACCTGTCAACAATGACTCCTTGTGCACATATCCCTGGGTCTCTTGGCTTCTTCCTTATGACAACAACTCCCTCGGGGCCGCTCTTTCCCTGCTCTTGGAGCAGATTTCACTTTCTGGCTGTAATTGGGGGGGAGGGGTGCGACGCGCTGTCTGATTTCACCACTTCCTCAGGGGCCCAGATGATAAGGTTTAAGGTTTGTGTGCATGTGTTTGTATTTATGTGTGTGCGTGTGTGTGTGTGTTTATGCCAACAGATAGATTTTTTTGTGGGGAACGTGGCCCATGTGGATGATTCATCCTTAGGTGTTTCACACTTGGGGCTTATGAAATACTTTTCCAATCAGCAGAGAACCAATAACCCAGAACCTCTCTTATCAACTTCTGATAGGAGTTTGCAGCCCATAAAACCCAGCTCGCATACTCCCTGCCGAGAAAACATGTGCACCTGCACTTCTTGGCCCAGAAGGTCGTTAGTCACTTCGTGAGTCAAGTGCAACCATTGTTCCTCCTGTCCCTTTGTCGTTGAAGGAAAGCAACCCCACTCCAGGAGTGGACAGCGGCAGGGGACCCTGAGGGGACACGTGCTCCTCTGCCGACTGTGTCAGGCTGGACAAGCGGCGAGTGATGCTGACCACGGGCTTTTCCTGAAATCCATCAATGCCTCTGTGCAATCTCAGTTTTGGTAGATGGATCCATACCGGCACCAAAATAATTTGTGTCCTTATTTCTTTTTTTTCTTTAAAGTTTAGTTATATGTTTATTTTTGAGAGAGAAAAGAGAGCACGAGTGGGCAGAGAGAGAGAGAGAGAGAGGGAAACAGAGAATCCCAAGTAGGCTCTGCACTGACTTGGGGCTCACACTCACAGACCATGAGATCGTGACCTGAGCTGAAACCAAGAGACAGACGCTCAACAAACTGAGCCACCCAGGCGCCCCTGTCATTATTTCTAAAGGATCAAGTTATAAAAGAGAAAACGGTGGCCTGTGACCTGTACCAGGAAAGGAACATGAAATACCCCTTTAAGCTTGGGGTAAGAATTCCAGCCCCAGCTTCCCCAGGGAGCCCTTGGCTTCATGCACAGAAGAGACCATGCACTGCTCTCACCCAGGCCCAGGGGTGGCTCTTTGGGCAAGAGCGTGATTCACTTTGCGAGGCTCCCCGACCACTGCTGCCCTGGGGCTGCGCTGTTTTCCTTTTCCCTTCTCTGCATAGCCGGGCTGGATAATTTTATAATCCAAAGAAAGCAGAACTAATTTTACTGCTGGATCCACTGCAGAGTAAAATAAGCCACAGAATGAGTGATCAAGATGTGTTCACCCGGGAACTACCTACAGTACGATGCTCAATCACGGAAACTCTTCCTCAGAAGGTATATCCGGAAGCAGCTTCAGCCCTGGAAGAAAATCAGAGTAGGAACGTGGTCTTTGCAAAGGGTCATTGAAATGTGTCAGGGGGCAGCACACCCCCCACGTGGGTCTTTTCCAGAATTCTCGCTCCCCTGGCCCTCTGCCCACCACTGCCGTTCCCATCCTTGAGGGCCTGGGTCAACCCTGCCTCCTACAGCGGCCACCCCAGCCCCTCCCTTGGGTGAACTCCCACGGGACGTGGGATGTATAGGTTAGGACAATCTAGGTCAGGCCACGGCCCTGTACGACCTCAAATCCTACATGGCACGTCCTACCTGGTCTATAAGGCTCTGGTCGTCAGAGTCACCCAAACGGACGTGGGCTCCATCGGTCACGTGTGCCTGAGGTCAGGGCACGTGCAGAAGGAAACAGGGCAAAATGCACACTGACCTTTCGAGGTTCCACTGAGTCAAATGGCCACAGAGTGGATGGGCAGTGCCCTCGTACAACAGCCCAGAAAGGAAGAGACACGAAGTTCTGGTAAAGAACTCTAGTGACTTCCACAGGGCCCAGATCACCACATGAGGTGCCAGCTTGGCACAGGGGTCCACGTCTATGCAAATGTCATAGCAAAGAGCCCCAGGCCGGAGGCAGGGGAGGCCCACTTGGCCAGCCCGGGCTATCGGATCCACACACAGTATCCAGTTCTGCATGAGAACAAAGGCCTCGTTCTCGGGGTGGTTGGGCCCCAGCTGCCTGCCCAGGGCCCATGCCGGGGGCTGCTCCGCCAACCCAGCACGGTAACCGGTGCCTCTGGGCTCAGCACGGTCCTGGGATACAAGACGTGCCACCCCTCTTACGCCTTCGCCTTCGGCTTCCTGAGGACAGGGGCTTGTCTTACCCTCTGTGCCTTCGTTGATTCGGTAGCATGTGCTGGGCACTAAATCAGAATAGGAAAAGAAAACAAAGCCCAATCTCTGTCTTCGAGGGTCTCAGACAGACCCTACTGTGAAACACATGATCAATGTGCTGAATGCGGTGATCCCACACCACAGACGTCTTCACGGGGCCCGGGCAGGTGCACGTGGGAGCAGGAAGGGGCCAGGACAGGGTTCTGTCTTCTCCCGAGAGACCAGTGAGGAAGAACACAGAGAACCAGAAGTGCTTTCTCTCCCCATCGGAAGGGTTAGGGTTGGCCGCCGGGGTGGCCAGCCGAACTCCAAGGGTGGAGAGTGAATGTTCTAGGCTTTGTGAGCCACATTTTCTGTGTGTGTGTGTGTGTGTTTTATAACGCTTTAAAAATATAAAAGCTATTCTTAGCTTGCAGCTTGTACACAAACACAAACAGGCCAGGGCACACCCACTAAGATAGAAGGCTTGTAATCGAAAAGACAGATAATAACAAGTATCGACGAGGATGTGGGGAAATGGGAGCCTCATACAGCGCTGGTCAGGGCACACAGTGGCGTGGCCACCATGGAAAACAGGGTGGCACCTCCTCAAAAGGTTAAACATAAGGGCGCCCGTGTGGCTCAGTCGGTTGAGCGTCCGACTTCAGCTCAGGTCATGATCTCACGGTTCGTGGGTTCAAGCCCCGCGTTGTGCTCTGTGTGCTGACTGCATGCGAGAAGCCTGCTTGAGAGTCTCTCTCTCTCTCTCTCTCTCTCTTTCTGTGTGTCTCTGCCCATCTCTCTGTTTCTCTCTCTCTAAATAATTAAATAAACTTTAGAAAAAAACCAGGTTAGACACAGAGTCACCCACCGCGTGACTCAGTGATTCCACTCCAAGGAAAAGACCCGAAAAACTGAAAACCTATGTCCACAGCCAACTCGTACCCGAATGTTCACGCCACATTATTCGTGACAGCCTAAGAGCAGAAATAGCCCAAATGTCCATCAGCTGGTGAACGGGTGGGTGAGACGTGTTCCATCTGCACGATGGGATATTACCCGGCAACGCAAAGGGATGAAGGGTTGACACGCTACAATGCGGATAACTTTGAAAACACGCAAAGTTAAAGAAGCCCGATGCAGGAAACCCCCTGCTGTCGGGCTCCGTTGATACGAAATGTCCCAAACAGGCAAATCCACAGAGACAGAAAATAGATCAGTGGTTGGGGGAGAAAATGGGGAGTGACTGGTAGTGGGTACAGAGATTCTTTCTGGGGCGATAAAAATGTTCCCGAATTAGATAGTTAGGACGGTGGCACAGCTCCGTGTAAATACGCTAAAACGCACTGAGTTGTATACTCGGAGTGTGAATTCTATGGATGTGAATTACATCTCCATTTTTTAAATGTTTCCATCCTACCGGCCTGCCCTCTGGATCTCGGACTTGCCAGCCCCCACGATCACGTGAGCCAGTGCCTGGAAATGCATTTCTTCCTGTATCTATGCTATCGCTTCGGGAGAACCCCGACCGTCCCGGTAACGTTGTCTACTTTACAGGTGAACTAAACCTTTTACCACTTTGGTAACCCCCCAAAATCTAACATGGCAATTCAAAACCAGTTGGGTTCCTAGTGTAAATTCATAAGCAGCTACTCTGGTGAGTTTGGGCTGTTCCCCACCCTCACCCCCTTCTTCTGTCCTTATCCTGGGTGGCACCTGTATTCGGGGGAGTTTTACCCGGCACCTGAATGTCACAGACAGAGACGTCCTTGACCTTCTGTCCTTTCAGGCCTCTCCCGAGAGCTTTCTTTTGAGAAACAACGCGGGCAAACAGCATAGAATTAACAAATCAGAGACCTGGGTGTTCATCTCAGCGGTACCATTACCCTACATGATTTGGGGCAAATTCCTTAATTGTCTTGTGTCTTGATTTCCACCCCAACGTAACAGGGAGAAGGATAGGGGGGAGCTGTCAGCTGTTGCAGGGTGGGCATCATCTGGTGTCCCCTGGGGAGAGCTCAAGGGTCCCGGGATGCGGCCCGCGTGCGCTCAGAAAGTCCTTTTCTAGATAACCATGAATATCACTCACAGAAAACAAATTACAAATTACCAAATGACTATACTGATGCTGTCACGTGAACTGTTTTTATTCACATCCCCTCCGACATCAGGTGCGTGGGTTTGTTACCCCACACCGACACCAGCTGGGCGTCCACGAGTTCAGTTCAGTTCTGACCTTACCCCGGGTTAGAGCCAAGCCCACAGGTGAAGGGCTCAGTGCACATGACCGTCCTCACTTCAGATGCCTGGATCACCGGCACTTCTGCTCCGGTGGCCATGAATCAGGGGTTCCCACACCCCCGTCCTCAGGTTGGACAACTTGCAGCTCACAGAACCGAAGAAAGACCTTCACTTACGGCTATTACTGGTTCCCTATAAAGGGGACCGACTCAGGAACAGCGAAACGGAAGAGATGGGTAGGGCAAAGTAGGTTGAGAGGGCATGGAGCTTCTGTGCCTTCTCACGTCACCTTCTGGCACCGGGATATGGCCGTCAACCCCCAAAGCTCCCCCAGCCCCTTGATCTGGGGGGTTTTATGGAGGTTTCAGTACACAGAGGTGACGGATGACATCTTCGGCCAATGGCGATTAGCTCGATCCCCAGCCCTCTAATCCCGCCTCGGGTCTTCTTGGTGACCAGCCTCAATCCTGAGAGCTATCTTTGGGCTCCCCAGCCATCTGGCCTCTCATCAACATATAAAAGACCCTCATCACTCCAGAGATTCCAAGGGTTGTGGGAGCTGTGCTCCAGGAACGGACAAAGGTCGAAGATTTATTTCCCGTGGTACCACACCAAGTATATAATACTGCATATTTGTGGTAAGCGGTCAACAACTCCTTGGCCAATAGCAAAATCTAACCCAGTCATCCAACTGGATGTAGGTATGGGACCCATGGGAGAGCATCATGGGGGTGGAATAAGAGAGGGAGCCCCCCTCCACTAGAGACGAGACGAACCCAACCTCCTGAGAAGATTCCTCAAGTATTAACCGCCCCCCCACCGACCCCCAAGAGTTTTTTCACAATGTAGTTGACGTGTTTAGAGCAAAATAAATCAACATCAATCGTCGTGGTTGGAGGCCTGGGCGTAAGGGATCAGGGCCGCGGTAGGGCCAGCCAGGAGGGACGTGTGGGGGCAGCCCAGGCCTCAGGCCCTCCAGCTCCTGGAGAACCGGACTGCACTGCCGTGTGGTGCTTCAGAGCCCGCCCGCCTCCCCCCTCCTCCTCCACAAACCGCGCTCCCAGGGAGGCGGAGACTGAAACCAATTTTTCCTGCCGGGACTGGGCAAAGTTGGGTCTTGGCCTCCAGCTTCTGGTTCTTCAGGGTCTTCCAGAAACCACAAAGGCCTGGCTGGGTGAACAGAGCAGAGACAGAGCAGAACACAAAAGAAGCGACTCATGAGTTAATTACTCGTAAATCTCATTGCAGAAACCACATTACTTTCACATTTTTTTTTTTTTAAACCACCTGAACATAATAAGTTCCACTGGGGGATGCCTGGGTGGGCTCTTTAAGATCATTGGAATGAGAATGAGTACATACATACATGATACGTTAAATTGCATTGAGGACCCTTTGATCCTCGTCAGTGCCTGGGCGGCAGATTTCTCTTACCCTTGTTGTCCTGGGATCAGGGTCAGAGGATATGGTTTCCCTCTTTCTAAAAACCAAGGATTATGTCATTTCATTACTTTTTCCCTTTTTTACTCTATGTTCCTTTTTTTTTTTTTTACTATTATTTCAAAAACATTTCTATTTTTCCATAAATCTATAATTTGAGGGGGGGGGAGCCCTTTGCATATAGTCTACATCTTCTCTTTTAAGAAGACTTACCTTTTTCCAAGATGTAGCACAAAGAAATGTTTTCCTTCCTCCTCTAAAGAAGTGAGAGATCTAGGGGCACCTGGGTGGCTCAGCTGGTTGAGCGTCTCACTCTCGATTTCAGCTCAGGTCATGATCCCAGGGAGGTGGGATCGAGCTCTGTGTTGAGCTCTGTGCTGACAGTGAGGAGCCTGCTTGGGATTCTCTCTCCTCTCTCTCTCTCTCTCTCTCTGCCCCTCCCCGACTTTCACTCTAAGTAAGTAAATAAGTAAGTAAGTAAATAAATACCTTTAAAATACGATTTACATTTCTGACTTCTGGCAACGGGATTACTTCGCACCTAGCGTGGATTTACTTTTCACGATGACATTTGTGTTGATGTGAGGCTTGCTTCACCCTGGGCTCTCTGTCCGGAGGGTGGGCAAGCCCCCAGCAGTGATCCCCAACCACTGAGTCCACAGGGAGGCGGTGGCAGAGATGGTGGTTGAGTTGTCGCAGGGCCACCAGTCACCCGTCGTTCGGGCAGCTCGGCCCGCCAGCAGCCGAGGGGTGGGGGGCGGGATGCTCATGAACAAGTTCTTTGTCCTCGAGGGATGAAGAAAGCCCAGGTGTTCGTTTACCCGAGAGTTGCCCTCGGCATCCAGGATTCTGCTGACAAAGCCAAGGCGGGTCCTCAACGCACACTCATGACCCTCAGCACTCACACCGGCTGGAAGCGTGACTAGATTCTCCTTTTAGGCTGCCTTACAGAAAGCTGCCGTGGCTGTGTTGGCTGGGAGGTCGAGGGCGTCAAGGTCATCAGGAGACCAGAATTTCCCGGTCCTTTTCACTGAGCCGTCTGTGGCCCCTCACTGGTCGGTCCACGTGTTGTTCTGCTGGCCTCGTGCAAAAACTCTTCCTACGGGGCTGCTTGAAACCCTGTGGGCCCAGATAGGACTCGTCCTCCTGGATCCGTGGCGGGCAGACAGCACAGCCTTCTGGGTGCCGCCCCTGACCCGACCCGCTGGTGGGCCTGACCCAAGGCAGTAATTTTATGCTAGCATAAGGGTCAGGCACTTAACCGATACCACCCCGAGTCCTAAAACCAGCTCTGGTGTTAACAAGCCGTATGCCCACAAGCAAACCCTGCACATCTGTCCGGGCCCCTGACCTTCAAAGTCCCTTCGATTCCCACATCTATGGTATCGTGATTTCCTTTGCTGATGCAAAGAAAGGAGCGAGAAGATTATACTCTAAAACTCGGAATCTGTCATAATAAGAACACTGTGCTTTGATTTCTAAAGCAGCCCTTTTCATTTTTTTTATTTTTTAAGTTTTAGTTATTTAATTTGAGAGAGAGGTGCAGAGGGAGAGGGAGAGAGAGAGAAGCCCAAGCAGGCGCCGAGCTGTCAGCACAGAGCCTGACATGGGGCTCGATCTCACAAACAGTGAAATCGTGACCTGAGCCAAGGTCAAGAGGAGGACGCTTAACCGACCGAGCCACCCAGGTGCCCCATAAAGCACCCCTTTAAAAAAAATGGAACAGATAAGGAGATAAAGAAACATACAAGACACATCTGGCCCAGCCTTGGCTCAGCTTGGAAGCTGAAGGACAAAGCAAAATCCATAAAATCTGATCACGGCAAGCACTC
Source organism: Panthera leo (assembly GCF_018350215.1). Lineage (NCBI taxonomy): Eukaryota > Metazoa > Chordata > Mammalia > Carnivora > Felidae > Panthera > Panthera leo. The sequence goes on along the minus strand of NC_056686.1, from coordinate 5,624,757 downwards.
ATCCAGAGAAGGGATGTTTCCATCATCCACTCTACCCCCACAGGTCTGTCTTTATTAACCACAAAGTCCCGTCCGTCCTTCCCAGATTTTTTAAGTCAGGGGATTGCTAAGAAATGGCGATACCTAGGGGCGCCTGGGTGGCTCAGTCAGTGGAACATCCGATGTCAGCTCAGGTCATGATCTCGTGGTTGGTGGGTTCAAGCCCCACTTTGGGCTTGCTGCTGTCGGCCTGTCGTCATGGAGCCAGCTTCGGATGCTCTGTACCCCCTCTCTCTGCCCCCCCCCCCACTTGGGCTCTCTCTCTCTCTCTCTGTCTCTCTCTCAAAAAATAAATAAAACAATAAAAAACAGAAACGAAATGGTAATCCTAGGATGTCTAGTGGAAGTCCAATCCGGCCATCACCCATCATGCTGTTTGTCCCTTCTCAATGACAAGTTCATCTCTGAGTTGGCCTGTGTCTCCTGGAGAAAACTGATCTGTTTCCTTTCGCAGACAACGTGCTCTGTGTAACCCATCCCTCCCCGGGCCTGCCTGTCGGAGAATTTCAGAACAAAGATCTGGTTTCACTGAGGACTTTTTCTTACCTTGAGCTCTCTCCACTGTTAATTGTACCTGGCACTTCATTCTTGATTTCATGGTTTTTGGTTTTACTGAGGCCCTGAATTGTTTCAAATGAGTTATTTCTTTCAGTCATTCAATCAAGCAGGCTTACAGAAAAATGGAACAGGAAGTACAGAGACTTCCCATATTTCCCCTTCTTCTTGTATATTGTGTCCCCAGTTATTAACATCTTGCACTAGTGAGGCGCACTGATTAGTTATGAGCCAGCATTGACGCGTTATTATTAACGAAAGCCCATGGTTTACATCAGGTTCGCTCTTGGTGTTGTGTTTTAACAAACATAATGCCACGTGCCCACCATTTCAGTATCCTCCAGAATAGTGACCGTGCCCTAAAAATCTCCCCTCCCTCCCCCATAACTCCAGGCACCCCTGATCTTTCTGCTGCCTGCATAGTTCTTGCCTTTTCCAGAATGTCACGGAGCTGGAATCATACAGGATGTCTGTAGCCTTTTCAGCCTGGCCTCTTTCACTGACCAATATGCGTCTGAGTGTCCTCTGTGTCGTTTTTGTGACTTGCTAGCTCACTTCTTTTTTTTATGTTTTTATTTTTTTATGTTTTTATTTTATTTTTGGGAGAGAGACAGAGTGTGAGTAGGGGAGGGGCAGAGAGAGAGGGAGACACAGAATCCGAAGCAGGCTCCAGGCTCCGAGCTGTCAGCACAGAGCCCGACGTGGGGCTTGAACCCACGCACCACGAGATCATGACCTGAGCCGAAGTCAGAAGCTTAACCGGCTGAGCCACCCAGGTGCCCCTCACTTCGTTTTATCACAGAATAATTGTGTTGTACAGATGTGCCATGGTATGTTTGTCTATTCCCCCACCAAAGAACATCTCGATTGCTTCTAATTTGGGGCAATTATGCACCAACTGATTTTCATTCCTATTATTTTATTGTAAGCCACCTCAAAGCCCTTATGGATGTAGATGGGAGTATAAATTAGGACTGCAACGTGCTTCAAAGGCAGTTCACATGGTATATTTCTATGTATTCACATTCACATGTATGTATATATTAAAATCGTACCTCTTGGAAGCCAGCTAATTTGAATCAAGGTCACCACGGACGTGGCTAAGAGAACTGACCCTGTGTAAAGACCGTGGCGTCCCTTGTGCTGAGTCTGATGTGGACCGAGCACAGAAGACCTCGGGGGGACCTCAAGACGTATGAAAATTTCCGACGCCAGAACTCTCTCGCTACCTCGCTGGACTATAACTGAAATTGTTGTTTATCAGAAACAAGCAGATAAAACCACACTTCCTGCTACTAATGACACTACAAGATTCTTAGCCTGTAACTAATTATTTTCATTTAATAGCAAAATGTTCGCACTAGGCACTTAGTGTGTGCACAGCCTGGGTACTATGCCAGAAACATAAAGGGCAGAACATCTTCATGGGGCGTACATTGGGTTAGGCTTGCCTCTGCAAGATGGGAGCCCCAGTTGGGAATGGAGCACAAGCCCCAACTGGTTTTATAATTTTAATTTTTATCGAGGCAAAGCATGAGTGTCTGGTTCTTTGGGGGGTTTTGTATGCTTGTCTTATCAAGTAGTATTACAAGGCTTCTTACAAAGCAGAAACGGAACAAAAGAGCCGTCTATCGCCCGGCTCAATTGCTTTGGGTACCTTTAACGCTTCTCACTTTCTTCTGATTGTTACTTCCGTGTGTTTAAGCACAGCCATACCACTCTGTCTCGATTAATCCATTTCAGAATCATCTATTACGATAGCGCAGGATCTAGTGCTCTTGCCTCCGAACATAGTCCCAGCGTTCCTTTTGGTTGGATCGGCGTTCAGGATTTATGCTATTAGAGGCATGTAAATGCTCTCCGTTGCCGAATCAAGCGATAAACCATGATTATATTTCCTTTCTTTTACAACATTTTTTGTCCCAAAGTTAATAGTTGCCTTATAGTTGGACTTACTTTGTTTTATTTGCACCTGTGCTGTCTCCCCACACCCCTTAACACCTTCTCATGCTACAGGGCTAAACCTATCTGATAATCAGTCAGTTCCATTTTTGTTTCCAAGAGACTCTTTCTTGGGCGCTGGGCTCCCGCATCCCAGCTAGTCTGTCCTCTTTGCGGCTGTATAAATTAGCCCTTGGACTTTCCATCACCACCACCCTGGAAATTCCCTGGGCGCCTTGAATCCCTCCTTTCTGGGATTTCCTGTCTTCCTTGTTCTTGGCTGTTGTCGGTTCCACCCCCCATCCCGATGGACCACATCTTCCAGTAGCTTCCTAAGAAAGTATGCAGAGCTAGCCGAAAGATGGGTGTTGGAGCCAGAGAGATGGGGATCAAAACACCAGCTTTCTCACCACTGAGGCTGTTTGGAGAAGGCGGCTTCTTGTCCGCTGGCCAAGGAAGCGTCCTCCCACTGCACCCTAGAATTAAATGCACCCACTCAGCTGTGCCGGAACATGGCAGCCTCCCCAATGGGCACAAGTGGCAGGACACCTGCTCTCTGCAGGCCAGCAGAGCCCAAAGAGCAGAGGAGGAAGGGCACAGAGGTGGAGCCCAGGTCCTTCTCGACGTCCCCGGTCACACAAGTCACAGCATGGAGGGGTTTGGGCTGGTCTGCACATCAGCATTTTTCAAGGTGCTCAGGTGATTCGATGCAGCTAGGGCAAGAAGCTGGCCGCGAATCGGGCGGAAGCGAGAGAAACGAGAAGGCAGGATCTAGGGCTGCTTATGAGACCCCCTCAGTCATCAGCCCTCCCCTCGCCCCGCTCACTCGGCTCCACAGGCTGTAGGATGCTTCCCTGCCTCCACTGCCCTGCTTCCTCATCAGCGACAGTTCAGTTGTGTGATTCTGTCCAGTTTCATCCAGGACTGAGCTTGTGTTTCCGTCTCTTGTTCTTCTTGTTGTGAGAGGGATTTCCAAGAGTTGGTGGTAAAAAGGTGTCCTCTGTCATCTCGGAGGCAAGCTACTGAGCAAAGCCAAACTGAATGGTCTCTTTTACCAAGCGTTTTGCTTAAACATTTGAGAAATGACCCAGAGAGATAACAAGTGGGTCTCTTTCTATGGAAACATTTGTTGTTTGAAAAAAGGAGTTACAGATAAAGGGTCATGGGAGTCCAGGGCAAAGTGTAGATGGCCTTCAGCCCACACGTGACCCCGGGGGGACCCAGACCTGCCCATGCAGACATGGGGTGGGTGCGGTGGGGGGGGGGGGGCACCAACAGACACTCTCCTCTTTAAATCGTTTCATATAATTCCGTTTATTACAGCAGTTGCCAAAAATATCCCCTTTGCACAGCACCGCACGGCATGACCATCCTCCCATTCCCCATGTGAGCAGGGGAGTCCTGACTCTGACACTCCCCTGGGCTGAGGCATCTGACCAGAGGCACCAAGGTGATCACACATGAATGGGTGTTTGTGGACTGGGAGGCGTTAATCAGAGGTGTTGCCATTAGAAAAATCCACCCAATATTTTTTCCTTCAGGCCAAACAGGTCATCTCAACTCTCTGCCAGTTTCCCCACAGAGTGTATGCTTCTGCATGACCAAATGAGGAAGGGGGAGGGGGAGGGGAGGAGGAGAGAGAGGGTGGAGGGAAAGGAGGAGGGAGAGGAGGGGGAGGAGGGACAGAGGAGGGGGAGAGGAGGGGGAGAGGGTCTTCTCTACTTTCACATTCAAATACAATCATCAGGGTAAGGAGAAAACAAAACGTAAAGACAAACATGAAATACCCTGTACATTTAAACCAGTCGTGCAGCTAAATTCTTACACCTATTTCGGGAAGGAAGAGTTTAGGGAAGCACGGACTAGATTTCAGTGAGACACGAACCGGGGGCAAACCACTCTGCGGTAGTCTGCCCGGGACCGCCATAATGAAATACCACACACAACAGCAGAGATTTATTATCTCCGTTCTGGAAGCTGAAGGTCCAAGATCAAGCATGGTCAGGCTCTGGTGCGATCTCTCTTCCTGGCTTGCAGAAGGCCGCCTTCTGGCTGTGCTCACATGATGGAGAGAGGTGAGCTGTGGTGTCTCTTTCCCTTCTTACAAGGACACCAGTCCTATCAGATCAGGTCCCCACCCCCATGACCTCATTTCACCTCCTTAAAAGGGCTGTCTCCACATACAGTCACACTGGGGGTTAGGGCTTCAGCAAAGGAATTTGGGGGCCGTGGCGGGGGGGCGGTACACAATTCGGGCCACAGCAGTCAGCCTCCTTCCACACATCAGTTCCGTCTCCCTGGACGAGCAGTGCTAGAAGATCATAATGTTCTGGGGCTAAGACAAAAGCCTAGTCTAAACCAGAAGTCGAAATGAACGGGAATTCGCATAATTAAGACTATGGATTGAGGCCAGGCTGGTCTCACAGGCTTGGAGAGCTTTCTAGACTCTGGGGCATCATCAGTAAGCACTGTCTCCTAAGAGCCCCACTCTCTGCTGTCCGCACATGAATGCTCTCGGGTAGAGTTTGAACCCTTGTAAACTCTCAACCGCGATCCTACAGCATAGCTGTCCTCATTCGAGGATTCTGGAAGCATTTCCCTTCGAAAGCCTGTCAGAAAGGGCTACGGAAAGACCGCTTTTCTGACTCTGAAACCACATGAGGATTGAAGGCTCTGTGTGTTGGTGGTGAGGTCAGAGAATCTGCCACCACAGAATTCAGAGTTCTCTGCGGTTTGACATGATAGCTACCTATTAAGTCCGCCTTCCGCCTGACCTGTGGGACTGCCATTTAAGAAAGAGAAAGCTATCATCCATCGTGTGTCTTCATAAAGAACTTCTTTAACCTTTAAGTTGTGAAACTTCGTAATTATTTAGCTGAGCTCGGTTTCCAGAACAGTATACAAGATGTACGAACGGAGGAAACTCGTAATCCTCTAGGATCAGGCCAAAAATATCTTCCAAACCCACAAGAATAAAAGGGTACTGTAATTTTTTTTTCTGGAAAAGGACATAAATCATAATGAAACATGCTCATTTGAGATTGACTTTCAACCAAAACATCCAGATTATGTCCTGGTGTTAGTTGGGTTATTCCTTCAGTAGGCCTCATCCAACCTCTTTCTGTTGACAACCCCCCCTACGGTGATAATTAATGCTCAAAACTAACGCTGATTCCAAGGCACAGTAAAATCCTGAATCATAATTCACGATTGACTACTACGCAGTGGAATACAGAAAAAATACACTAAAATATTTAGCTGTCGTTGATAGTTTGCTAACTTTAAGTCATATAAAAACAATGGCTTTATGTATACTTTTTAAATTTCATCATTATGGAGTGTGTTGTCAAGGTACAAGGTCATTAGTGTGGTTAATTTTTTGAACTTGGACGCAACGTGGAGGCCTCCACCTGTGTTCTCGCCTAAGCCCCACAAAGGTCAGGGCAGGCCTACCCACTACAACATGAAATTTCAGGCTCTTTCTGTCTTTCTGCTCCATCACTCTGAGCATAAGACTTTTAGCTCATGTTTTTTACCTCATGGCCTCAAGATGGCTGCTCCAGCTCCAGACTCATCCTTAGGTCCATATTCCAAACAGGAAGAGGAAGACAAAGGGAAGGAAGATAAGGTGGTGCTTATGAGAGCAAAGAAATTTCCAGAAATTTCTGGCACATTCCCCACACAACTCAGAGCCATGTCACCTGGCCAGCCCTAGCTGCAGAGGCCTTGGGAAATATGGGTATTTTTGCTGGGCACTGGTGCTACCCTGAACAAAATTGGACTTCTAATAGTTAGGGAAAAGGGGAAAATGTTTCTCAAGTAGACAAGTAACAGTGCCTCCCACACACAAACTTCTAGAGCAGTGACTCCTAGGAAGGCTTGGTCTCAGGCCTAATGGGTCACACAAGAGACAGAATGGCCCATTAATCATGCCCGGGTGACTATGTCCACACCAGAAGCTACCAGAAGGTCAAAGTTCTGATCAACCCATATGTGGAAACTGGGATAAGGCTCGGACCACCAAGAAGAGATCATCGGAGAGCCCTGCTTAGAGCAGCCACAGAAGGAAGAGGCAAATGGACCAAAAGACAAAGCTCCCGAAGTTGTTCTAGGAGGTAATTTGGCAACTTTTGAGTTGCCAGATCGCCAGAGCTGTTCTGAGACCTGTGACTGGGCTTCTTCCGTCCCTCAGGATCACCTGACACGGTCTTTTGTTCTTTCCTCGGCCAGCGCTGGTTTTAGTGGCAGCCACGAATTTTCCACGCCACGGGCCCGAGGAGCAGTATTCCTGCAGGATTTGCACAGCAAGGTGCTGGCATTTTCAGGTTATGGATTATTTGAGTCGTCCGAGGGTGAGTGTGGGTCAGGAACCAAAGTCCTATTGCCACTCGGTCCCTTACTGCTGTGATTGGCCAATCTCTACAGCAGCCCCCAAACCCAACTTATGTAACAGTATTTATTTCAACTTTATCATATCTAAGGGGAGACATATACCGTTTTACTTAAAATTAATCACATTAGGAAAAGTATGACTTACCAACAAATTTTAAAGCGATATATTTTGTGATAAATGTAGGCTCAAATGTGGATTAGAAGTCACGCACGTAATACAACATTTAAAAAAAACGGATTCTAGGAACTGCTTGGAATTTTTACATTTTGAAAAATCAGTTTTGGGGGTGCCTGAGTGACTCAGTCGGCTAAGCATCTGACTTAAGCTCAGGTCATGATCTTACGGTTCCTGAGTTTGAGCCCCACATCCGACTCGATGCTGTCTGTGGAGTCTGCTTGGAATTCTCTCTCTCTCTACCCCTCCCTCCCAACTCTGTCTGCCTGTCTCTCTCTTTCTCTCCTTCTCTCGAAATAAATGAATAAACTTAAAAAAATGAGTTTTAATAACTGAGGTTTTTTTATACACATAGATCTCATATTTTGCTTCTACGTGAAAAGCAGAAGGAAAGGTAGAAGGTTAAGACAGAAGGTTCCAGACTGCTTGTGGTAAGAGCGCCTCAGCAAAATATACGTGGGCATGAGTAATCTTTATTCCTAACAAATGACAAGCAAAACTAGACGTCATAGTCATTACATTTTTAGCTTCTCATATTGGACAAATTTAATGTTGATCCAATGAAAAAGACTAAGAAAGCTGAGAAAATTCATGTTATGGCCAATTTGTAGAAATTTTATCATTCTGTTCTCTTCGTTAGTCCCTTCCTTTTTCTTTTTTTTTATTAAAAAAATTTTTTTAACGTTTTATTTTTGAGAGAGAGAGAAAGACAGAGAATGAGTGGGGGAGGGGCAGAGAGAGAGAGAGGGAGACACAGAATCCGAAGCAGGTTCCAGGCTCCGAGCTGTCAGCACAGAGCCTGACGCAGGGCTTGAACTCATGAACCGTGAGATCATGACCTGAGCTGCAGTCAGACACTTCACTGACTGAGCCACCCAGGCACTCTAGTCCTTATTTTCATAATCATGTTCCTTAAGTTTGCCTTTAATCTGAGATGCATTATGGGTATGAATTTTAAACTGGAAACGGCTCCACAGTGTATCTTAGCTGCTCTAGGGGCGATCGGAAGATCCAGCTTGAGGGCCCGAGGGGTCAGCACCGCTAACCGCTCCACCTTCAAGGTTAAGAGACTTTAAGAGTTGTTTCACTTTAAACAAAATGGAATCAGGAGCACTTCTCTGCCTTCGATGATACGAACTCTTTGGTCCACTTTGACAAACTTCATTCTGCCCCAAGTGTTTGTTTACTAATCCTTCAGATCCCCAAGTCGAGGGGCCATCCTTTCCAGCTGACTGACTCTTCCCCAACTGAACTCTGGGTCAGACGTCCGGAGCAAGGAAAGCGGTCACTTCTGACCAGAGAGAAGCATCCAGCCATGCTGGCCCTCGGTCAAGATGAACTAAGCCTGCCGTCGTCCCCGGGGAGCTGGTAAGTCGGCAGCTGTAGAAACATTCGGCTCTGTGTTTCAAAACGCAAATGACCACATTTCCCTGACCTGGGGTGTTCTCCCAAACATTCCCTACAAATGACTATCAATCCTGCTCTTGGAATGTGGTAAATTGAGAAACGTAACACAAATACCCCAAGCTGATAACTTTCCTTCTGGCTTTCCACAGTATTGTTCACGGAGCTAGATTTTACGAAACGAATTCCTCTAGGTTTGAGGTTTTAGGCCTATTTACTTTCTAAATGAGAAACTGTAAATTCGTTAGTGAGAGGAAGTTCCTCTTCCTTTACATAAAGAGACTGGGGGTGGGTGTTGGGTTTCAGCTGTCCTGTGACCGTTCTCCCGGGCTGATAGCACCTGAATTTCCTTTTATGGGATTAGCTCTTCCCCTTTGGGGAAATCTGATGGAATGAAAATCCCAGCATGCTCCTCCCACTGGGGGGGTGTGTGGAAGAGGCTCTTTGGAGCCAGATTATTTCCACTTCCAAACCCCATGAGTGCCTCAACCTCACATCCCTTCTAGGAGCTCCCGAAACCCTTCCAATATAGTCCCTTTTGCTTAACCTAGACTCTACCTGAGAATCCTCGTGTCTGTCACAGGAGCTCACCCCATCTGCTCCAAAGCAGCCTCCTGGGCAGGACCTTGTTTTATCTCAAATGTATATTCTTTGGTCAAAACACATGTGTTAGGTGCAGACTAGTTTCTCAGACTTGGTGGAACCCTGGCCCATAGATGCATTCTCAAGGATCCACGAGTTCTTTACAACAGTGTTTTACAGGTTTTCTTTTCGATGAAAAACTTCAAAGGATTAACACAATCATCTTCCGGTGGGATGATGGTGCTCACAGCACTCTAGGTAAAACATTCATATTAATGGATATTGACGCAGAGTTGGAGGGACAGTTTCAGGGACATTGACTTTCCAGAACACAGTAGGGATCTGGAGGCAGCGATGGGGCTCAGGGAAGCCCAGATTTTCCATTTCTCTTCCCCCTAAGGAACTGCCCTTGCCGAAGCTGAGTTTGGGTCAAGAAACAGGAGAACCCAATGCTGGTAAACATTCTCTTGAACGAAAGCCATTGATTGCTCGAGCAAATTCCTCTTGTTGAATTGTGATCGTAAATGCAGAATATAAAAGTTCAAGGGCATAGCAATACTTGTGGATGGTGATGATCAGCCCTGGTGGGGAAGCCAGGGGGGTGGCCAGTGCTGGTCCAGGGGGAGCTGCACTGAGATGCGTTGCATCTGTTTCCTATATGCCTCTTCCTACTCCTATAAGTTTCAGTACCCTTGCCTAAATAAATAGGGAATTTAATCTTGCAGCGAGGGGGGTGTATGGCTTCTTCCGATTAGTCGTTTATCCAACTGACATACTACAGCTGGTGTCAAACATGAGATTAGTGTTACCATGCTTACAATACTCGGTAAGCTAAAAGAAGAAACAGCAAACTAAATATTGCTGAGAGAGACACAGACTAGCCCTTGGCGTGAGGCCAGGGGGTAGAAGGAGTTGCATCAGTGGAATCCATCCAGTTTTCCTGCCTGAAACATTCACGTCGGTGATTAAGAAAGGTGAGGTGAGGGTGGCTTAGCCCAAAGGCTGTTCTCTGACTCCCTCCCAACCCCATCAGCCTAAGAAGTGGGGAACCTCGGTTCAGCAGCAGCTGGGAGGGAGTTAAGAGCTAAGGACCCTCAGGTGTTCTTGCCAAAACAAAACAAACAAGCAACAACAGCAAAACCGGGAATCGTCTCCAGTCTCTGGAGGGAATTTCCATTATACCAGGAAGATAGAATGGGCCAGATGCAGAATGTGGGGAATTTCTACCCACCAACAACCGGGTTTATTTGTCATGGAAGTAAATAAACGTCATTAAAAAGAGAAAGAGAGAGAAGGAAGGGACACTTATAAATTAAAAGAGATTCAAAAGAAGTAACAGTCAAATGTAGAATGTGGATCTTTTCGGGACCCCGGTTTGAATGAACCAGCTGTACAAACCCATAATCAAGGCACTGGGGGGATATTTGAGCATGCCCTGGAATCACATGATCGTGGTGATGTGTACTGTCATCTTGGCTAAGCTGGAGCTAGATTCCCCGAAACCCCTTTCCCGGGGTCACTCTAAGCTAGCAGCAGCCAGGAGAGGAATACCCGTAGGAATTGGGATGGGGGCAGACAGCAGTTACTCTCCCAAGACTGTTATGGCAGGACAGACAGACACAGAGGGGTTGATGAGCTCCAGCTTGTCCTCCTTCCCGTGTGTCCCCACCCAGCCCTTCTCCCTGACCACCAGCTCTGCTGACCAGCTGCGGCCCTGAGCCAATCCCCAGATGCTTGGCCCAAGTCCATGGTGACCCAAGCAGTCATTATGGAAGGATTTTTGTGAACTGTGTTAGGTTGATAATGGCGTTGCCCTTAGAAAAAAGAGAAAGTCCCAGGGCACCTGGGTGGCTCAGCGGGTTGAGCATCCAACTCTTGATTTCAGCCCAGGACATGATCCAGAGTCGTGGGATAGAGCCCCGTGTCGGGCTCTGCTCTGAGTGTGGAGCTTGCTTGGGATTTTCTCTCCCTGTCTCTCTGCCCTTCCTCTGATCATACATGCACATGCTCTCTAAGATAAATAAAATGAAAAAAAAAAAATTTTTTAAGAAAGAAAAGAGAGAAAGTCTCCATCTGTTATAGGTACAAAGTGAAGTACTTATGGGTAAAATAATGTTCTAGGACTGGCTGTAAAGGAGTGCTTAAAACAAACAAAGGTTGGGTTTTGTAGGATATGCATGAACAGCATGGAGCCATGGGAAGGGTTGGGAAGGCTGGGAGGGGGGCACAGGGAGGGCCACTGCCCTAGATGCCCTACGCATCTGCGATGCCATATTTGTGTGTGTTCGAGAAGCAAAGGGGGAGGCAAGAGCCCGTTGAGGAAATGCAAAGATCCTCAGGACTCCCTCAAGAAACCCCTGCCTCCATTGAGCACCAGGCAAAATTGCACAACTGCCCCAAGGTGAGATAAGGGGAAGGAAGGAAGACAGGACAATCCTTCAGTGCTCTCAGAGCATGTGGGCTAAAAACAGGGAGGAAGGTCTAGAGGTGACAGGAGCCTGATTAACACGCTCACACCCAGAAGAAGAAAGAGAACCAATGAAGTCTCACTATTACTTTTAGCCCAGAGTGAGACATTTTAACGTGTGTGAGCAGGTCCTGGTGTGCTTACCCACAAGGGGAGAGAATCCGCGACCTTGGGATCCTGAGTTGTGTGGGAGCTGTTGGTTGTTTTTTTTTTTTTAATTTTTTAATGTTTGTTTATATTTGAGAGGCTGTTGGGTCTTTTTTAAATGATGTTTGGAGGACAGGGTTTCAGACATACATATGCACTTTTTAAAAGGTGCCTTCAAAATTGACATTTTAAACTATATAATTGAGACATAGAACTCTTTTTATAGGAAAACTGTAAAAATCCTCATTCTTGGGGCGCCTGGGTGGCTCGGTGGGTTAAGCATCTGACTTCGGCTCAGGTCATGATCTCACGGTTTGCGAGTTCGAGCCCCACATCGGGCTCCTTGATGGCAGTTTGGAACCTGCTTGGGATTCTCTCTCTCCCTCTCTCTCTACCCCTCTTCCGATCCTTGTGTGCACTCTCTCACTCTCTCAAAATAAATAAATAAACTTAAAACAAATCCTCGTTCTCTCAGGCATTGTTTTGGTCAGGACAGAAGATGATGGTGCAGGACCGAGTGTGGCCAGTACAACGGCGGGGAAGGTGGCAGGGGGCGGGGCCCATGCTTCTGTGAGCCGATGTTCTCCTCCAAGACTAAGCTTCTTGTAAAAGGATTTATTTTATACTACTCCCCACCCAGCTCCACTTTTGGGGTCAGTTTAGGATTTCAGCTGGTGGCCACACAGCTTCTTCAGGCTTTTGAGCCAAACTCTGTCTTTTAAGACAGTGAGGATTACTTAAAATGGGAATTGTTTTCTAAAGGGGGATTATTTACGTAGAGGAACGTTGTATGGCCAATAGTAAGCAGAAGGGAATGTTTCGTATTGGAAAAATAAAGGATCAGTGTTCATGAACTGTGTTAAGGTCAGCAAATCCAGACAAAACATAAACCCAACAGAAACAAAGTCAAAGAAGAAAAATACTGCATGGTGTTTTAAAAGAGATAAAAGGTATTCTGAGTGCCCTCTCTCAGGATAAGAGAGCAGGGAGGGAGGAAGTGGGAGAGTCAGCTGACCTGAGGGGTGCCCAAGGCAAGAGAGAGGGAGGTGCATGCGGGCTGGCAGACATAATGAGGAGGTATTCAGACTGCAAAACACCAGCCCCTAGAGGAGAGTCAGCTCAGTCCTCCAGGCAGACTGACCCCAGGTCCTCATACCTCTTTGTCCCACAAGAAACTGACAGTAAAATGGTTGGGCAGTTGGGTGGGGAGCAAAGGCACAAAATCTTCTAAAATGTTCAATTGCTGCTGGTTTTCCCTGGGAAGGGGATCAGAAGACACCACCCCCATATACGCTTCATTGGCATAAGTATTATTCTGAGTAGAAAGCAACCGAGACTCAACAAGTGCAGGGAGAGATCTCTCCTCTCCGGTCCACTGTCTAAAAGCAGGGCATAAATTTCCCTTTGTGAAGGTGTCTCCTGCCCCCCACCCCAAACTCTTGCCAAATCCCATCCCTCCTCTACCCCATCTCTCGTAAGGAAAACGAGAGAGCCCTTATCACCAGACAGCGACACCAAAACAGGTTTGCAGAAAACCGTCTTTTGAAAATTTTTTTTAGTTTAATTTGCAGGCCCTCGGGACTGAACCAAAGAGGGTAGAGGAAAAGTTTTTCTTCCCTGACAAATGCATGCGAGGACTATTTAAACACACACAACGGAGCCCTGTGGGTTAATTACCAGCCCCCACGAAAACAATTCATCTAAGGCGGTTAAAATCCTTGAGGCCACCCATGTCCTAGCGAGAGCAGGTGGAAATAGATGACCGGCCCAAGCCATTTCCAAGTCCAAACAAAAAATCCAACACCAGGTTGACACAGCTACCAACTACAGAACTGGTTTTAGCATTATTGTACGCCATACTTTTTTTTTGAAAACAGCCTTATTGAGACATAAAGCAAAACAAACATAAGATATACTGCACATTTTAAAAGTGCATGGTTAGAAAAGTTTTGACATACACGTACACCCATGAAACTATCACCACAATCAGGATAGCGAATGTACCGGTCACTCCCCAGAAGTTTTCTCATGCCCTTTTGCTATCACAGTTTTTTTAGGTACCAAAGTAGCCGTATGTTTCTGGGTGTAAAACCATTATGTTGGGCTTTAGTGGTCAATTTGCTTAGATTTCTGGTTTTCTTTTCAATCCCTTTTCCCTGTATACCCCTCCCAACCCCCTCCCGAGCCTGACACCCTCACCCCAAGACCTCCCAGCTGTCATCACCACTTACCTCCTGAACCTCCCACCAAACCCTCTTGCCCCCATCCCACAGCTAAGTCAGGACACCAGACCCTGGGAGATGTCCTGTCTTTATGGAGGCAAAGTTTGATCCAGTCCACCATTACACGAATTTGAAAAGTTTTAAATAGAATACTGATGTTATTAAAAACGGCATTTTGATATTACCTGGGAAAAACACTACAATGTTGGTACCATCATTTCAATGTGATACGGGCAAAAGGGCATCTCATGGGACTATGCCACCAGATGACCCGAATTAGGTAACTTTGATCTCTGAGGTGCTCGTGCAGTTAGCCCAGAGTAAAAAATGTGGGGATGCCACATTTTAATCCACCCAAGGATCTGGACGTTTATAGTAGGACTTTCTGTGGCTGTCCTGATCTTGCTTCTATTTCAAAAATCCCTGAAATGTGACACTTCAAAAATGGTGTATTTGGGAAGCAGATAAAATTAAAATTAAACTTTCAACCGGAATGTGTTGTGGCTCCGATTGCTCTGAGGATTTTTTGTTTCTGTTTGTTTATTAATTCATTTTAATGGAATCAGACAATATGGGTCCAAACTTCCTTTTGAAACGTCACACTTACATTTAGGGGGTACACTCACACTTAAAGCCTCTCATAATTTTTAATATGAACTTTAGCATCTTTCTGACATTCTTAATTAGCTTTAAAAGAGTTAAATTGATATGATACTGAGGGAATAAATACCTGTTCTTATTTAAATGACCAAACTACCTGCATAAAAGGTAAATAATGGTGCTAATTCCATTTTTAAAAACGGACCAAGCGTTGAAAAAGATACATTTATCTGTATTTTTCCCTCTCGGAGATAGGATCTCATAATTGCATGAAATTGCATCTGAGATATCAGATGTCCTGTGCCTCTATCTTTTGTGCTCCTCTGGAGAGACGTGAAAATTCTTCATGCTTTTCTGACATGAAAGGCGCCTCAGTGAAGCTGACAAACTGGCTGGTCCGGAATGCACACCGTAGAGCGGAGACCAGGATAGATGGATCGTCCGATACAGAAAGAGAGGTGGAGGGAGGGGTGCAGACGTGGCTCCACTGGGGGCGTTTGTGTGATGTAAACGTAAGTTCCGAAATGGTGGTGTTTAATACGGTGCTCCAAAGGTGAGAAAACAGAAGCTAAAGAAATGTGATTGGCCCTTCCTGATCTCCTTCCCGTGCCTCTGGCACTTCCTCCCCTTTGTCCCCTCCTCCTCCCCCCCTTCTCCTTTCTTTCTCTTCCTGTTCCTTTCCTGGGCAATCCTGCCCTGAAGTCACGAAGGGTAGTAGAGCAAGGTAGGTGTCTGTGGGGACTCGGAGCCCAGATGGGGCAGTCGAGCTTCCGTGCGTGTGGCAGACCCAGCTAGGGCGCAGAGCCGGGCAGGGTGAGGAGGGAGTCCACGTGGGGAAGGCGTGGCCAAAATAGACCCCACACAGGGACTCGATCAAAGAAGTGAGTGCCCTTGGAAAGACAGGAGCCGGGCCTCTCGCTGTTGGAGAAAGGAGTTACACACATGGAAAGGGAGGACGCCAGAGTGAGGCCTGTGGTTTGGGGTTGGAGCTTGAGGGAATTGGTATACACTCTAAGATTTCAATAAAAATAGATACCAAAACAAATGTCTGTCTGTGAGGAGGCCCCTGGAGCAGCAGGAGCTCAATAGCAGTGAGCACATCTGGTGCCCAGATCTTGGTTTCTAAATACCATTTGCCACGAGAAGCTCCCGGGAGAAGTCGCTGATGCCGAGGCCAGCACAGGGAATGTGAACGTAGAAGTTACACCTGGCACGTCCATCTGGGTCAGAAAAAATGGGGATGCTCAGAGGGTGATGGGAACGTGTGGAAAGGACACAGAAATCAACCCGGAGGGGCTACCAACTGTGGGCAACTTGGACATCCAAGAAAAGACGGTGAGAGATTTTTTTACGCGGTGGATAAAGTAGGAACTCATCAGTCGATACTAAATCGAGAGTCTGATGCGGAGGGGGATGTTTTTCAGTACCTCCCTCAAAATACACATTAATTACAGAGCGCAGGAGAGAAGCTTCGCGGTGAAGAAGTCTAGCAGATGCAGCCTAATCAGGTGATTGGTAATGAGACAGGTCAGAATCCTGCAGCGACCGAGGGTGCAGGGGGAGGCGCACCACCGCCTCTGAGCAATTCCTGCTCTACCGATGTGCGCTTAAATCTAATCATGAGGAAGCGTCATACAAATGACAGTGGAGGGACAGTCCACGCAGAATAAACACTGTCCTATTCTCTACAAGAGTCGCGCGAGCACCAAGGTCAAGGAAAGGCAATGTTGACCATGACCTGGATCTTTTCTCCGTAAAGACCGTTCCTGGGACAACTGGTGAAACTTGACGATTAGGGGGATGTGAATGACTGCTGGTCCTCTGATGCTGACGGTCTTTGTCAGTTACGTAGGGGAATGTCCTTGTTTCCAGGAAGCGTTGGGTTTGATGGGCACCAGGTTGGCTGGGGGTGGGGGGAAAGCAGGGGAGAGGCTTTCGGACTGTAATTGCAGCTTTTCTGTAGGTTTGTGGCGGTTAGTAAAAATAGAACAAAAAAATTAAATAAATAAGGGATCGTGTTCTTTTCTTTTAGGTGCATAGCTTACAGGGGATTATTCACCACCTCAAAGAAGTCAGTCAGCCTTTCAGGAGATGGACTGGAAGAGGGGGGCCTTCCCTGGTCTGGGTGAATCATTCCCTCCATTTTGCCTTTTCTGATTCAAAGTCTAGCCAGGAGCCCTCCTTAGAAGTTTTTGCATGACCCTCAACTTAGCCCATCACAGCATTTACTCTCCTATCATTGTAACTGCCCGTTTGCCCACAAATTCCATGAGATTAGAAACATTGACCTGCCCACCACTGTATTCCTTATGATCAACACAATTTAGAGGTTGTCCAGGAAAAATTACTTTTTTCCTCCTCTTAATACTTCACTTCTGACTCCAGATGTGGGGCAAGGGGAAGTCCCCACACCAAATATTTCTGCCACCCTCCTGCAGGCACCACATGGGCATCCTACCATTTAACTCAATTCTGACCCCCTCTACCTGGAGGGAGCATCTGATCCCACAGGTGAAGGGCTCAGTCCCCCCGGGACTGTCCACTCCAGAGGCCAATCGGACGTCCAGGTGGTACCCTGGGCTTCTGAGAAACACTATTGTCACCCAGGAAATTACATGGGTTTCAGGAGCTCTGTGTCAGGAGCTAGAGTCAAAGACCCAGTATTGGAGCCAAGGGCAGAGACACACATATATACTTATTATTTCACACAGGTACACAACAGTTCCTGAACAAACATTTGCTGAACAAAAAAAAAGATTAGTTCCCACTGACCCCAAAGAAGTCTTCCCGGTAGTTTTAGAATCTGTTTAATCAGATAATGAAAAGGTAAAGACCAAGAGATACAGCTCAATGATTAGCGTGTTCCTCAATGCTGATGGGGTCTTTGGCTTCCCTCGGGGACTATTACAAGGTTTTATTATCGGCTCTTGAGTCTTTGCAGTGGAGGGCATGACAAGGCCTGGCATGAGTCACTGCCGTAGATCAACATGACCTTGTTCTCTGAAGGGCTTACCGTGGGGAAACCTAAAAAGGAAGAAAATCCGAGTTCCATCAAGGCTCCTGAGCAGAGTCAAGGGCTACAGTCCAGACACCAAAGCTCCAGACTCTTCATAAATTATCGAGGCTGCAGACTCTCCTTCCCTTCCCAAACTGAAGCATCATGGCGGGCAATTCTGAAGCATTTGGAACAAATCCCTGTAAAGAAAACTCTGCTGAGAAACCCGGGGACGGACATTTCTGCCTAAACTTTGGAAATAATGTCTGCAGACTGCCCACAGAGCAAATCTCCCTGCATTTTCTCGCTGCAAAGCTGGGCGGCCTGGCCGGCCCACGGAGGCAGGGCTGACATTTTCTTCTGCCTGGCCTGTCCCCCAGAAAGAGTTTGTGTAAAGACCAGAAGAAGCCGGTACTCACTCCACAATAGGGGCGTGGCCCTGTTCGGAGCTGTCACCGCCCGACCCGACCCGTGAAGTGTTTACCTTTTCGTTTTACAACCCCACAGGAAGTGAGGGGCCCAGGATTTCTGATTCCCAGATTCCCCTCTGGTCAATGATACTCTGGATGCTCAAAAGGGAAACAATAACAGGTAGGAAATTAGCACTTGGCCAAAGACTCTGGGTCACAAGTTTGAGTTTCAACCAAATTCTCCAGCTTCCCAGGAAGGGCGTAGAAACGAGCCTTAGTCAACCGTCTCCTGCTTTCCATGTGCCTTGGGGACGGAGCGAGTGGAGCTGAGCATTTTAACCGTCGGTCTATTGAACGCCGTCAGCGGTCAAGGTATAAAGCTGGGCAGAGGCTGGGCTCTCAGGGCTTCCCCGTGCTATGCCCTCTGCTGCACGTGCATTCCTCAAGGGCAGATCACCACCCCGTGCTGGCTTCTGGGAGAGTCAATGTCGGTCTCAAGATGCATCCACAGAACGGTCCAGCCAGAATGGACACCAGAGACAGGAACGGGGGCACCGGAAAGCAGAAGTGAAACCTCTCTGGGCTAACCTCTCCTAACACGCAGGTTCAGGTCATACAGCAGAATACCTCTTAGGGCATTTCCAACTTTACGATTGCCTTGCAAAATAACAACATTTTATTTCAAAAAATTAAAAATCCGTACTTTAGTCTTAAACGAGATCGTCATAACTAAAAATCACTGGTTTGCAATACTTTGATATATTTCTAGATTAAAGTCCCAGTCTCTGTCGGGCGCCTGGGTGGCTCCGTCGGTTAATCATCCGACTCTGGGTTTCAGCTCAGGTCGTGAACTCACAGTTTGTGGGTTCAAGCCTCACATCAGGCTCTGTGCTGGCAGCACAGAGCCTGCTTAGGAGTCTCTCTCTGCCCCTTCCTTGCTCAGGCCCTCTCTCTTAAAATAAAATAAAATAAAATAAAATAAAATAAAATAAAATAAAATAAAATCACAGTCTCTGAGCATGGAAGGTTTGGGTTTAGATCTTGTCTCTCCCACTTACTGGGTGTGTAAGCCAGGGGAAGCTGCTTAACCTCTCTGTGCCCCAGTTTCCACATCTATAAAGTGGGGAGAAATGACAATATGAGTTTCACAGGTTTCTGTGAAGATGAAAACATAAACCCGTGTTAATTCCTGGCACATCGCGAACACCCAATAAATGCTGACCTTAATCACTTATTGTACTGCTGTGACGCTTTAAGAATTTTCTGTTTGAGAAAGAACGTGAATATGGAAAACAGAACAAAACCGAAATGAACAGATCTGCACACAGAGTGAAGATCTGCACTTTCAAATTTCAAATAATTTCTTACCAACACTGAAGTTCTGGTTTTTCAGACCACAGAGGGGAATTCACTAGTGCTTTCCTAGGGCTGTTCATATTGTATTTTTAAGTCTCCTCTTACTGTAAGTGGTACAGACTGAATTCACACTAGCTTAGGCAAGAAGAGGTGCAGTGTGGCCGAGCCCGGAGAAATGCATTGCAGAAAAGGCAAGGATAGAATTTGAGTCAAGAGCTGGATGGGACTCATGTCCCCTGAATGCCTCGTCACTCTCATCTACTGAGACAATGCAACCGGTATCCGTCAGACTGGCTGGGTTGGAAGCCGCTGAAATGTCATCCTTCTGCAGACACTACCCCCCACATGTGGGAGCCCTGTGGCCACCGGCAGCACCCAGAGCCACACCCTGAGTCCGAGAGCATGGAGGAAAGTGGATTTTCTCTCTCTCAGGTCCAGTTTGAAAAATCTTGAGGAAGAACTCCGATTGGGGTACTTTGGGTCACCTGGAACGTACACCGGGTCCCAGAACCGGTCCCTGGGTGGGGAGAGGTAGGCGGGCAGACGAGGGGGATCTATCAGAATAATGGCAGAGAGGGAGGCAGACACGGCCGTCGGATGTTCATCAGGACGTCTCCTGAATCTAGAGGAAACCGGGCTCCCCTTTATAAGCGCCTTATGAACCAGAGGGCCTATGGAATAAATGGACTTCCCAGCGGGAAATCGCAGTCCCGGGGACACAATCTTTCACGATTGTCCACCCGTTCGAAATCCGCCGAGATGCCCGCAGGACGTAACGTTTTGTCCATTCAACAACGGGCTGCTTCCCGGCCACCAGGCCCCGGACAGGCACAGGGCAGAAGGAACAAGGACCACGTCCTGCCCTCTCTGGGGGTGAGTCTGAAGAGACAGGGAGCCACTCACCCAATCCTCAGGGAATGACTTCATTACTAAGCTGGGGATAGATGAAAGAAACAAACCAGCGTTTCCAATTCCCTGAATCCGCCGGAGTTCCGTGGGCTTCGTGTTTATGTAATTTCCACTCTCTAAATGGGTTATAAAGTTGGGCGAAATATTTTTGGGGTCTAGCTCTGCACTCTGACTTCCTTACACCTTCAAGTTCATTTTTTAGTCCCTCAGGTCTGTCTGGAAGTTCTAAGAAAGACCTTTTTTATGGATTTTGCTCGGTGCTGCAAAGGAAGGGTTTGTTTTCATTCGTCATGTACTGACACAGGCCCACCTCCAGGCCTCTGGGGAACCATATGAGGCAGTTTCCAGAGTTATTTCCAGAATAAACAAGGCTTGAAAGGCTGGCCTTGCTTAACCACTGCCCACAGCTTTACTTCTCCGTTCCAGGCAGGAGGAGGAACTCCTTGACCCTTCTGTAAATATTTCAACACAGCCAATTCTCTAAGGAATTAGAATTTGTATTTTTTTGTGTGAAGCCTGAAACATCTGGAGAAAAGGCACCTTTTTTTGTTTGTTTTTATCGCTATGTGCGCGCTGTTGATGTTGAAAGTTTAAACGTTGTATTTTTAGGGCGATTAACAAAAGAGTTTCACATTCCAAGACCCTCTGGCAGGAAGGGCACAAGAGAAAAGTCTAAATAATCAGACTATAGGGGTTGCTTTTACCCAGCCATCGGCATGGGCAGAGCTCAGGGACACTCTACATGATTGAGAAGTATTTCTGGCCACTCTCGTGGTCTGCTCCATTGGGAACGCCCAATACTCTGAAAATGGGTCTTAGTAAATGGAAAACTAAGATGGCAAGAAGGCACAATGTGATGTATTAAAAGCATGTAAAGAAGGCACAATGTGATGTATTAAAAGCATGTAAACTGGCCACACAAATATCCGGGAGAAGCTGTGGCCTGTGCTGAAAAAGAGATTCCTACGACTTCCGCTGGTCCCTTTGCCATCCACATGCAAGGGTCCTTATACGGATCATTATGGGGTAAGGGAAGCCCGAGACATTTGGGGACTAGCAGCTACTTCCTTGTGCAGCAAAAGGCGGGAACTTGACCTCACCTTTGCCTTCAACCCTCCCCAGTTTAGTGAACTTTCGATGAACCTCGAGTCGTAGAGACTATGTGTAAATGACATCAGCCTCTTAGTGTCAATAAGGCTGTGCGTGTGGAGGGGACCTTGGTGAGCTGCGGAGGACACATCTGCCCCAAAAGACAACCCTGCTCATCTCCAGACAATCCATGGCAATGTTTCATTCCAGCAGTCCCTTCTGATTTTTAAAGAGAAATCAGATCTCCAAGTTTTTTGTATTGCCAACTAAAATTGTTTGGCTGTGAGCCAACACTGAAAAACCATGAAGACATCCAACGAAGTTCTGATCTTCCCATGATGACTTCTTCATGACTTTTCCCAAGATTTCAAACATAAAATTGCTTCAAAGGATGCTTCGGTACCCAACCTGGGTGTCACCCACATCATCCCCATGGGGCCGGCCGTGGAATGAGCAGAGGCAGCAGAAGGGCACCTGTGGTCTAATGTGGAAATAGTTGTTCTTTGTCCTCGGTGCCTGGCACGGAGCTCCTAAAACCCTTGGTATTTCCTGAGTGATGGGAGTGTCTCATTATTCCTAATGAGCCCCTTGTGGTCACACCTGAGTGTATGCTCATGGGGTGACGGGCTGGGGCTCCTAGATAGCCTCAGATGGGCTGGTCCCCAGAAAGACTGAGAGATTAGAGGGATGGAGCTTTCAGCCCCACCCACCCACCTCTGGGAAGAAGGAGGAGCTGCAGACTAAGCCCTATAAAAACCCTTGAACAAGATTTGATGTGCTTTCAAGTTGGTGACCACTGGGAGGAGTCAGGGGAATAGTGTATCAAGAGAGGGCACGGAAGCTCCCAGCAGCCCGCTGCTCCCCTAGACTTTGCCCTATGTGTCTCTTCTGTCTGGCTGTTCCTTACTCGTGTCTCTTATAATGATGGTAAACATAAGTGCCTCCCTGAGTCCTGTGGGCCGTTTTGGCAAATAATGGAAACCTAGCGGTGGGTCATGGGAACCCCTGATCTATAGCCAGTGCGTGAGAAGGTGGCCCAGGACTTGCAACTGGGGTCTGAAGTGGGGACAGTCTTGTAGGACTGAGTCCTTACCTGTGGGAACTGCACTCACTCAAGGCAATTAGTGTCTGGATTGAATTGAATTGTTGGAGACCCAGCTGGTGTCGGAGAATCAGCGAATTGGTCGGTGTTGGAGACCACTCCACAGCACCCGGATCTCCAGGCTTGGGCCTCGGGCTTTACAAGTCAGTGCATCTGGCATCCAGTCTGAAGCTGCTAGGGTCAATTTCTGTCATACCAAAACTTTCAGCAAAGCTTTTCGGGAAGTAATAGCCTAGTCTTTGCTCACCCTACAAAGTCATAGATGCGCCCTGCATAGATGTCTAGCTATGGACACCCAGCATAGACATCCAACCAGAGCTGAGATGTCTGCCTAGACGTGGTCTTCCCCTGATCTTTGATTATTCCCCCTCTCTTCCGCCTCTAGCAGGTGGAGTCTGGAATCATAGGACAAGAGCTCGCTCAAGTGGTTTTGTAGACAAGTAAGTAGCTTTGGGGAGCCTGATGACAAACAAAACTTCTTGCAGTCAGGGAGGTAAAAACAAGGATGACTCTAGCTCCATCATTAAAGAAAGTGTGACGTCACAGGACAGCAAACTCCAAACAGGCGGGTTACATGAAAAACATGAAGACACACAGCCGTCCTGTTCCCTGTCTGCCCCTCCTGTATTCCTTTTCCTTCCCAGCCTTGTCTCACCTGCTGGGACCTCGCTGTTTTCGGTCAAGCTCTGAGATACTTTATACATGCTGAGGAATCAAGAATGCAACCTTGAATATCCTCAGTGCCCAATAGTGGTCTAAAATGTATACATTATTTACTATTTTTTGGGGGGGGGGATATTTTTAATTTTATACCTATTTGTTTTTAAATAAATCGACCTTTTTTTTTTTTTTGAGCAGCTTTGGGTTTACAGAAGAAATCAAGTGAAAAGTCTAGAGTTCCCATATATCCCCTTGGTCCTTCCAATTTCCCCCATTATTAACAGCTTCGTTAGTGTGGTATATTTCTTACAACTGATGAGTCAATGGAGACACATTGTTTTTAACCGAAGTCCATCTACATCAGGGGTCACACGCTGTGGGTTTTGACAATGTATGGTGATGTGTATCCACTGTTCTGGTGTCATACAAAGTAGTTTCTGTGCCTCCAAATCCTTATACTCACCCCTCCCACCCTCAGGTCCCTGGTAACAATTGAACTTTGCATTGTCTTTGTAGTTTTGCCTTTTCCAGAAGGTCATAGAGTTAGAAATCACCTGGTATGTACGCTCTTCGGATTGGCCTCTTTCACTTAATAATATGCATTTAAGTTTCTTCCATGTCTTTTGGGGGTTTGACGGCTCATTTCTTTTTATCGCTGAAGAACATTCCATCATACAGATACACCAGTTTGCTTGTCATTTGCCCACTGAGGAACATCTTGGCTGCTTCCAAGTTTGGGCATTTATGATAGAGCTGCCGTAAGACTTCATGCCCGGACTTTGTGTGGACGTGAGTTTTTGACTCATTTGGGTCAAGGCATTTGATTCATTCAAATGCCAAGGAATGCAATGGCTGATCACGTGCGAAGACTATGTCCCGTTTAGGAAAAGGCTGCCAACTGTCATCCAAAGTGGCTGTATCATTTTGCATTCTTTCTGTGCATTTTTAAACCATAATAGCTTTTGGATTTATAAAACCTACAAATATCTACCATTTTCTGGGGTTTGCTTATTTTTGTATTCTCAGATAGGGAACAGACCATCTTCCTTCAAAACTTTAATCATTGCGTAGAATTTCATGGAATTTCACGACATTCCCTCTAACTCATCATCCGTATAGACCAATCCATTCTCTTGCCCGTCGGAGCTCGTCTCACGTTTCAGGAGCAGGGCCTTTGGGGGGATCTCCTCCCTGGTACTAGCAGAACCACAGAGCTGCCTCCATCATGTTTCTCTCTCCTCCCCGCAGGACCTCTCCTCCTATGCATCCACCTAGACGTGGTCTTCTCCTGGTCTTCGATTATTCCATCTCTCTTCTGTCTTTTCTTCAAATCCTTCCTCTCTGTGGGATCATGCTTGTCAGCACTCCAACCTTCTCCATGGTCTCCCATCCTCTGACAAGAAAATGAGGGGCAAATAACCAGACAAGATGGGTCTACACCCTCCTTCTTTACCTTTCCTTCTGCCGCCTTTCATAGACAAGTCCTCAAGAGTGGTCTACACATCTTTCCTTGATAACTTCTTTTTAATATTTTTAAAATCTCCCTCCCCTCACCAAAGTCAATGTGCCTCCTCTTACCTCCAACCCAAGCTTCCATTCCAGAAAGTACCACAAATGAGTTTTTAATAAACATCCAATGACAGAAGTTTCCTCTTCTAAAAAAAAATCCATGTTATGCAAATTGTTTCAATAGGAAGAAGAAAGAAAGAAAGAAAGAAAGAAAGAAAGAAAGAAGGAAGGAAGGTGCCTGAGTGGCTCAGTCAGTTAAGCAGGTCATGATCCCAGGGTTATGGGATCGAGCCCTGTGTCAGGCTCTGTGCTGACAGCATGGAACCTGCTTGAGATTCTCTCTCTATCTCTAAAAATAAAGAAAAGAAAGAAAGAAAGGAACAAGAAAAATTTGAGGGAAAAAACTGCTCAACTGGTTTAATGAGAATAATATAACTCTGATTCCCAAACTGAAGACTGGATGAGAACATTAAAGGGGGAAAAAAAACAGTAGGCCATTTCACTTCTAAAACAGAGATGAAAAATTTGGCAGTGGAAATGAATATGTGAATTATGGGAGAGGCTTGACTAGTTTAAAAGTAAATGAAACTTTACTCAGACTCACTAGCAATCAGATACACTAAGGGAATATTTAAATTTCATTTAATTTTAAATAATTTTAATAATAGTTACATAATAAAACACTGTGTTCCATAAATGCAAGGATGGATTAACATCAGAAAACCCACAAAGGTAATTCACTATATTGAAGATTTAATAGAGCAAAAGAATATTACTTTAATAGATACAGAGAAAACATTCAATAAAAGTCAACGTTTAGTAAGGCTGTACATACACCAAAAATATCCAACAAATATTTTGCTTAATAAATTTTCGATACAAAAAGTCATTTGTGAGAACAATTGTAAAAAAGAAAAGCACACACATGTGCACACACACACACACAAATTCATAATCTTACTGTGGTTGGCAGAATTCTATGATGCAATCTCCCCACCAAAATTCCAGGTCCCTGGAGTGGAAACACCTTCTTCCTCTTATTCAGTTGAGCATTAATATAGGTACTGCCCTGCAGAGGATTTGCAGATTAACTAAGGGGCCAAATAAGTCTAAATTGAAATAGGGAAAATATTAAGTTGGGCCTGATGTAATCACACAAGCCCCACCCACCCCCTTTTTAAAGTATTCTCTTCACCCAACATGGAGCTCAAACTCCCAGCTGTGAGATCAAGAGTCACATGCTCTACCCACTGAGCCAGCCAGGGGCCCCCACATGTGAGCCCTTTAAAACAGAGTTTTGAGGCACCTGGGTGGCTCAGTGGGTTGAGTGATTGATTCTTGATTTCTGCTCAGGTCATGATCTGATTGTCATAAGATCGAGTCCCAGGTTGGGTTCTGCACTGAGCATGGGGCCTACTTAAGATAATCTCTCTCTCTCTCTCTCTCTCTCTCTCTATATATATATATATATATACACACCTATCTCTATCTCTGTCTACCTCTATCTATCTCTATCTTTCCCTCTGCCCCTCTCCCCCACTGGCGCACTCTCTCTCTAAAAATAAATAAATAAATAAAGTAAAAACAGAGTTTTCTCTGACTGGTCACAGAAAAGGGAGTCAGAGGAGCTCCTGGGTGGTTCAGTGGGTTGAGCGTCTGATTCTTGATTTTGGCTCAGGTCATGATCAAACCCCAAGTGGGGCTCCACACTGAGCATGGAATTTGCTTAAGATTTTCTCTCTCTCTCTCTCTCTCTGCCTCTCTCCCCCCACTTGTGCTCTCTCTAAAGTAAACATAAAATAATAATAAAACAAACATATAAATAAAAAAGAAAAGGAAGGCAGAGAGTCCAGGCATGAGGGGGATTTGGCACTCAATTGCTGGCCGCGAGACGAAATGGGTTGCACGGCAGGGAACGTGGGCACCTTCCATGTGCTGAGAACAGCCCCCAGCTGACAGCGAGCAAGGAAACAGGACCTCAGTCCTCCAACCCCCAAAGAGCTGAATCTCACCAAGAATGAACTTAGAAGCAGATTTTCCTGCTGAACCTCCAAAGAAGAACTAAACCCAGTCTCTACGTTGATTTCAGCCGTGTGATATTCCGAACAGAAAACTCAGCTGCACCATGCCAGACTTTTGACCTTCAGAACGGTGAGCTAACAAACAAACAGGTGTCTTAAACTGCTAAATCTGTGCTAATATGTTGCATAGCAATAGAAAATAATCCCTCCATCCAAATTTTTTCCCAGAGCATTTATGCATGCATTTTCACCTTTCACAAAATGAAATCTCATGGTATATGCTGTTTTATAACCAGCAACCTAAAGATTCAGTTTGCCAGATTTCACCAAAACCAAAAAAAATATGAACCAGTTGGTGAAATTTTCATTGGAATAACAGTGAATCAGTAAATCAGTTAGAAGGCGATTGACAAGTTTGGGAAGTTATGGAAACAAGTCAAACAGAGAAAGACAAATACTGTGTGGAATCACTTCTGCGTGCAAATCTGCGAAAGCCAAATTCATAGAAACAGGAAATGGGGGGGCTTCCGGGGGTGGGGGGAGATGGGGAGATGTTGGCCAGACTTCCAGTTAGCAAGTGAGCAAGTTCTGGGGATCTAATGCCCAGCACTGTTATTGCAGATAACAACACTGCGCTGGACAGACTGGTAAGTTGCTAAGAGAGGAGATCTTAAATGTTCTCACCACACAGAATAGATGGTAATTGTGTGATGTGATGAAGGTGTTAGCTAACACTAAGGTGGCAATCATATCGCAACACACAAGTGTAGCAAATCAACACCTTGCCCACTTTAACGTTACACAACGTCGTATCTCAACAAAGCTGGCAGGGAGCAAAAGACGTTATGTCTTCACACACATGATGGAAGTCTCCATTTATTTAGGTCTTTGATGTCTGTTGGGCAAATTTTAGAATCTTCTCGAGAAGAGTCCAGTTTCGCAAATGGTATCGTTTTTATTACCGTTTTTCACTGGTATTGGTTTAGCAACACCATAGAGATGGAATTGATTTTTGTGTTTTGATTTGGCAGCAACCTTTCTAAAACCCTCTATTAATGTATGTGTGTATTCTTTAGGATTTCCTAAGGAGCCAAATACATGTTGAATGGTTTCTATTTTACGTTTTCCTTTTCAATTCTGTAACTTTTCTTTGGTCTGTTATTCTGCTGTGTTGACTGTCTCCATCACCATGTGGACTAGAAGACATAGAACTTGGTGTCTTTGGGTTGTTCCAAATTAAAAAAAATTTTTTTTAACATTTATTTATTTTTGAGAGAGAGAGAGAGAGAGAGGGAGAGAGTGGGAGGGGCAAAGAGAGACACAGAATCTGAAGCAGGCTCCGAGCTGTCAGCACAGAGCCCAGCAGGGCTCGAACTCGCAAACAGCAAGATCATGACCTGAAATGAGTTGAACACTTAACCGACTGAGCCACCCAGGCGCCCCTGGGTTGTTCTGAATCTTAAAGAAAATGTTTTTGGTGTTTCACCATTAAGCTTGAGGTTTGCTGTAGTGTTGTTTGCTTAAACAAATTGTCTTTATTATGTTAAGGATATTCTCTCCTACTTTGTAGTCTGTTAAGATATTTGGGGGGATGGTCATGGATGAATGTCAAATTTTATAATCTGTTTTTCTGCATTGATTGACACAATGACATAGTTTTTCACCTTTAATTGTTCGAGAGGGCAGATTACAATAGATTTTCCTATTGTATCTTCCTTGTACCTTCCTTGATTTTGTTTGTTAATATTTTGCTTAGGGGTGCCTGGGCGGCTCTGTCAGTTAGGCATCCCACTTCGGCTCAGGTCACTCTATCACAGTTCGTGAGTTCGAGCCCCGCATCGGGCTCTGTGCTGACAGCTCAGAGCCTGGAGCTGCTTTGGATTCTGTGTCTCCCTCTTTCTCTGCCTTCCCCCCCACCGCCCCCCTCTCTCTCTCTTTCAAAAATAAACATTAAAAAAATTTTAAATAAAAAATATTTTGTGTAGTGTTCTTTCAACTATAATTCGTGAGTGAAGCGTGTCAGGAATTCTCCTTTCTTGTACCATTCTTGCTGACGTTGGTGTCATGGTTACACAAATTGATTTGAGTTTCAATCAATGAGTTAAGGTGGGTTCTTTTCATCCCTATTACGTGGAAGAGTATGTGCAATGGTGGAATGATTTCTTCCTTGGATGTACGGTAAAACTTAGCTGCAGCATCACCTGGCCTTGACGTTTCCTCAAAGGAAGATTTTATCTTGTGTTTCATTTTCTCTAATAGGTTTAGAACCAGTCAGGTTTACTATTTCTTCCTGAGGCACTGTTAAAAAGTTATATCTTTCTAGGAATATATCAATTTGTAGTCCTGAAGATGTTCATAATATCCTCTGCCCCGTCTGTATTGGTGTGTCCCAATTCAGTCTTGGAACTGTTTATTTGCCCACATCAATTTTATGGGGGGTGTGTACTTAGCACGGGGCGTGCACAGTGCTTGGAGCAAATAATGAATGATTCTCTTATGACAGCATGCCATATACATTATGGATAATGCATAATGTATTATTATATCTTGTGCCAGTAATGAAGCTAGGCTGCTGTTCAGGCAGAAGGTGAGAGGGGGGTAGGATGGGCAGGTCCTCCTGGTGATGGTCACAGCCAGTGACCAGGGCTACAAAGGAACGTATCAGTGATATAGAGCCTGCAGACCAATTCTTGTTGCCACACGGGCCAAGATCTAATTTCTGGATAAAAGACTAGAAAAATCTTTCATTTTACTACATACCAACTCTGACTGGATCTTAGCGATACAATTCCACTTACTTACAATCAGTAAATAAATGTATTACTAAAGACAAGTATTAGTAAGTGATACTAAGTATGACTAAATACTAACGAGATAATCCAAATTTTAAGAGTCTACGGGCATTCTACGGATCTCAAATCTATTTTTGTTCCACATGTTGGTTCATCTTTGAGAGAGAGAGCATGAGCAGGGGAGGGGCAGAGAGAGAGAGAAAGAGAGAGAATCCCAAGAAGCCACTGCACTGCCAGCACAGAGCCTGTCACGGGGTTTGAACTCATGAACTGCGAGATCATGACCTGAGCTGAAGTTGGACACTCAACCGACTGAGCCACCCAGGCGCCCCTCTTTTGGTTTCAAATGGGGGGGGGATCCCCCTAAAAACCCCCATTTTCCTTTTTCCTGCTGTGCCCTCACACAGAATAGGTTGTCACAGCTGGACTAAATGATTCATTTACTATTTAATTGTGGCCTTCCAATCAAGAGGCCTCCCATTGGAAAACAAAATTAATAACATAGACTTTACACACCCAAGAAGCCTGGTTCAAGGAAAAAGAAAAGGTATCCATTTTAAAATAGAAAAGCTATTTTTGGGTTTGTCCTGAGGGCCAGGAAGGCAAGTAATTCACTAGATTTGTTCATTCACTCATTCATCCGTTCACCATGTGTTCGCTTAATGGCACAGTAATATAATTTGCTTGTTTCCAACATCCCTACAAATGTCCCCCAGCATTGTGTTTGACTTGATAACTCCTTCCTGGGTCATAATCAACTCCCCAGACTGCATATTCCTCTTAAATATAGTTTAGATGATATTTCCTTAAGTACTTTGCTATATACTTATCCACACGATGCTCATCTACTATTTGTCTGGTCACGCACGCTGCCCATGCAGCTGGGATCCATTACCTTGAAATCTTAGGTAGCTGTGGCCACATTGTCTGCCTGCACAATAAAGGTTTCGCACCTTAGGGTGCTCAATAATCATTGAAATAATAATAGATTCCATCCTCAATAACCACTGACTTCAAAAAATTAGGCAGTTGCCTTTGTACCTCACTACATTCAGTACAAACTATAATTACTTGCTGCTATGAAATCTATCTGCCAGTGACAATATGAAATTATATGATGTGGAACATGTATCTTAGCTGCATGTCAGGCTGTGATTTCAGACACATCAAGGTATGTCTGTAAAAGCAGAACTAGGAAGTAAGTGTCCCTGGGGCCTCAGGCAATGCCCTGACCCTAGTCTCATTCCCTTTGACTTTCACTTCCCTTTTTCTGTCTAATAGAAATTCTTTTTACCTAATGTGCTCTTTCTTCCCTGCCCATGCACGTCATTATTCTGCCACCAGTTTTAAGCCCACTGGGGTAGGGGATGAGGGGTGGTGAGAAAATGTCCTCCTGCGAGATGGCATTGGTAGAGTTCTGATGGTGATAACCAAGAGATAACACAAGTGACAGCAGGTACCACAAAGAGCAATGTCAATGCAGAAACTGGGACGTGGGGTGGGAGACAGGGCGATGGGGCAAGGAGGAAGGCTGCTGTGCACTATGGGAAATCACTCTAATGGCTCCTCAAAAATTATATTTGAATGGATAAACCTTGAGGATGTTATGCTAAGTGAAATGAGCCAGTCACAAAAAGAGAAATGCTGTATGATTCCACTTCCATTAGATACCTAGAATAGTCAAATTCATCGAGACAGAAAGTAGAATGGTGGTTTCCAGGGGCCAGGGGAGGGGAGAATGGGAAGATGTTTAGTGGGTATTGAGTTTCAGTTTGGCAAGATGAAGAGAGTTCTGGAGAGTTGAACTCATACATACTCTTTTTGTATCTGGCTTCTGTCACTCAGCATGTTTCTAAAATTTATCCGTATGAATCATCAATTTGTTTCTTTGCATTGCAAAATTATATTTCATTGCATAGATGTATCATGATTTATTTATCCATTCACCTGTGGATAGATGTTTTGGTTGTTTCTAGTTCTTTGGTAATTACGAATAAAGGTGAACACTTGCACACAAGTTTTTATGTAGACCTATGTTTTCATTTATCTTGGATAAATACCTAGCAGTGGAATTGAATCATGTGTATAACTTTAAAAAAAACTGCCAAGCTGTTTTTCAAAGTGGTTATTCCATGTTGTATTACTAACAGTAATGTATGAGAATTCCAATTGTTTCACATTCTTATCAACACTTAGTATTGTCATATTCTTAAATGTTAGCCATTCTGGTGGGTATGTGTGGTTTTAGCTTGTATTTCACTGATGCCCAATGATGTTGATGTTCGTGTGCTAATTGTATTATAAATACAGTCTCCTGATCTGTGACTTGTGTTTTTATTTTCTTAACCATGTCCTTGCCAACACCGGAAGTTTTTAACTTTGATCAAGTCCGTTGTTCAATTTTTTATGGTTCATATTTTTTGTGTATTTAGTTTACATTATAGAATATGATCCATTTCAAGTCAATTTTGTTTAGGGTGTAAGGTGAATGTCAAGGTTCCTATTTTCCACGTGGATGTCCAGTTTTTACTACAAATTTGTTGAAGAGATTCTCCCTTCCCTCAACTGAATTATCCTGGCCACTTTGTCAAAAGTCAATTGGCCATATATACATGGGTCTATTTTCAGTAGCTTCTAAACCATTTCATTGATATATATGTCTATCTTTATACCAATACCACATTGATTACTGTAGCTGAATATTACATCCTGAAATCAGATAATGTGAATCTTCCAATTTTGTTCTTCACTTTCAAAATCATGTTTGCTTTTTGTAGGCTCTTTCCATTTCCTTTTAAATTTTAGGATCAGTTTGCCAATTTCTGCAAAAAGACCGCTGGAATTTTATTTGGGACTGTACTGAACCTACAAATCAATGTGGAGATAATTGACATTTTTTTTAATTGAGTCTTCCCATCCATGAATATGGTCTATCTATCTATTACTTTTTAGCTTTTAAAACTTCTCTCAGCAATATTTTGGAATTTTCTGTGTACAGGTTTCGTACATACTTCGTTAAGTTTATCCCTGAGTACTTTGTAATTTTAGAAGCTATCATAACTGGCATTTTTTATTTGAATTTTCAATTGTTCATTTCTAATATATGGAAATTCAACTGATTTTTGTATATTGACCTTGTATCTTGCAACCTTACTAGACTCAATTATACCTAATTACATTTTTTTGTAGATCCTTAGAATTTTGTACATACAAGATCATGTTGTCCACGAATAAAAATAGTGTTACGTCTTGGAGCACCTGAATGACTCAGTTGGTTGAGCGTCTGACTTCTGCTCAGGTCATGATCTTGTGGTTCATGAGTTCAAGCCCCACACTGGGCTCGTTGCTGTCAGCAAAGAGCCCACTTCTTTTTTTTTAAATTTTTTTTCTAACGTTTATTTATTTTTGAGACAGAGAGAGACAGAGCATGAACGGGGGAGGGTCAGAGAGAGAGGGAGACACAGAATCTGAAACAGGCTCCAGACTCTGAGCTGTCAGCACAGAGCCCAATGCGGGGCTTGAACTCACAGACTGTGAGATCATGACCTGGGCCGAAGTCGGACGCTTAACCGACTGAGCCACCCAGATGCCCCAAGAGCCCACTTCTGATCCTCTGCTCCCCTCTCTCTGCCCCTCCCCTGCTTGTGCTCTTTCAAAAATAAATAAACATTGAGAAAAAAACAGTTTTATGTCTTTCCAATATGTACACCTTTTATTTATTTTTCTTGATGTTGCACAGGCTAAGACCTCTAGTACAATGTTGAATAGGAAAAGTGGGAGTGGACATCCTTGTTTGGTTCCCAGTCTTGGGGAAAAAGTATTCAGTGTTTTACCATTAAGGACATTGTCAGTGCTAGGGTTGTTGATGTCCTTTATCAGGTTGAGATAGTTCTTTACTATCCCCAGCTTGTCAGCAATTTATAAATAGGTATTTTTGTCAAAAGTCTTTTGTGTTTTGTTTTGTTTTATTTACGTGGGAAGGGGTGCATCTGTGGAGATATCGCACAGAAGAGTTAACATAGCTGGGCTGAGCCTACTACACTTTAAAAGACCTGTTTGCAAGGTTGTCCTTTAGCTGCCATCTAGGGACTTAGATTTCGGGAGGGTTCCCACCATTCCCAGGACTGGTAAGGGGGGTTCACTGTGCCTGAACTCTTTGCACCAGCAGTAAGCACCTGCTTTCTTTCTTGGAATCTGGAATCTTGGTATATGCCACGCAGAGGATGCCTACGCAAGCTGCCCCACCTGAGCAGAGTCTCTAATGAGCTTCCCCGGGGAGGGGGGGTGGTGGCAACTCACAATGTGTTGCAGGGGGATTAAGCACAGACAGAGGACCCCTGGAAGGCTAAATCTATTCTCTTCCAGGCTTCACTTTGTTGCTGATTTTGCTTTATTATCCTGTCGCTGTGATAAACCTCAGCCATGAGTATGACTATATGCTGAATACTGTGAGTCCTCAAGAATCACAGAATTTGGAGGTGGCTTGGGGATCACGTACACAAATGCCGCATTCTTTTTCTCTTTTATTCTGTGAGTAGTATTATTTGATTTTGAAAATTAAACCAATCTTGAATTCCTGGATATAAAATTAGATTTGATTTGCTAATCTGTTGTTAAGGAATTTGCCACTTACTAATAAGGGATATTGGCCTATAATTTACTTTATTTATAATAACTTTATCTGACTTAAGTATCAGGGTAAGTGAGACTCACAAAATGAGTTGGGAAGTGTTACCTCTCCTAGTTTCTGAAAGTTTATGTGGGATTAGTATTATTGCTTTCTTAAATATGTGATAGAATTCTCCAATGGGGCCATCTGAGCCTGGTGTCTTCTCTGTTAGATGTTTTAAAATTACAAATTTAACATCTTTTTGTTTATGTTTATTTATTTTTTGAAGGAGAGAGAGAGAGAGAGAGAGAGAGAGAGAGTATGAGCGGGGGAGGGGCAGCGAGAGAGGGAGACACAGAATCCAAGGCAGGCTCTAGGCTCTGAGCTGTCAGCACAGAGCCCAATGTGGGGCTCAAACTCACGAGCTGTGAGATCATGACCTGAGCCGAAGTCAGATGCTTCACTGACTGAGCTACCCAGGCGCCCCACAAATTTAACATCTTTAGTAGACATAAGCCTTTTAAGATTTTCTATTTCTTCTTGAGTCAGTTTCAGGGTTTGAATCTTTCAAAGAATTTGTCTGTTTCTTTAAATTTTTCTTTTAATGTTTATTTTTGAGAGAGAGACAGAGCACAAGTGGGGGAGGGGCAGAGAGAGAGGGAGACACGGAATCCCAAGCAGGCTCCAGGCTCCGAGCTGTCAGTACAGAGCCCGATGCAGGGCTTGAACCCACGAACTGTGAGATCATGACCTGAGCCGACATCAGACACTTAACCGACTGAGCCACCCTGGGGCCCCTGAATTTGTCCGTTTCTTATTTAAGTTGTCAAATTCGTTGGCATTAATTGTTCAAAATATTCCCTCGTAATCCTTTTAACATCTGTGGAATTTACAGTGTTGTCCTTCTTTCACTCCTGATCTCCTGATATTGATAATTTGTGCTTTACCTCTTTTTTCTTTTATCATTCCGGCTAGAGTTTTATCACTTTTACCAATTTTTTCAAAGATTGATACTTCTCTGCTGCTTTGATTTCATTAGTTGCCATTTTTACCTTTACTTATGCATGTTTTGTTTTGTTTTTTTTTTAGTTTCTCTACTTGGAAACTTAGATCATTTATTTTAGATGCTTTTTCCCCTTAATATGTGTATTTAATTCTATAAACTTCCCTCTAAACACTGCTTTAGCTGAATATCACAAATTTTTATATATTGTGTTTTCACTTTCCTTCAAAATATTTTCGGGGCGCCTGGGTGGCTCACTCAGTTAAGCATCCGACTTCAGCTCGGGTCATGATTTCGCGATTTGTGGGTTCGAGCCCCACGTCGGGCTCTGTGCTGACAGCTCAGAGTCTGGAGCCTGCTACGGATTCTGTGTCTCCCCCTCTCTCTGTCCCTCCCCCACTCGTGCTCTGTCTCTCTCTGTCTCTCTATCTCTCAAAAATAAATAAACATTTAAAAATGTTTTAATATTTTCTAATTTCCATTGTGATTTCTTTTTAGACTCATGAGTTCTTTAGACATGTGTTATTTATTTTCCCAATTATTTGGAGACTTTTTGGAGATTTTTCTGTCCTTTGTTGTTTAGTTCCTTAATTTTCGCCGAGTGCCTGGTGGCAGGGGTTAATAGTCGGTGCCATCCCTTGGCTGAAAGCTTCCCAGACATTTAAACCATTGAATTTACTGTACCGCCAATTTTTTCCATGGCCCCTGCAAAGGTAAATCTCAGACACGTGTGCTGAATTAATGAAATCTTAGTATTAATGTTGACATTTAATATGTGACATTGTATACTTTAAGCAAAAAATATCAATGATTTTAAACAACCACTAACTTTAAGTTAAACACTTAGGTTCTTGTGCTTTTGTCAACTTCTGGATTTTCACTCATATTTAGATCATTTAATTTGAAGCTAAAAAAATAAGATGTCTGAGGAGGCAGAGCCCAGAGGTTTTTAGGGCAGTGAGATGACCCTGGCTGTTACTATAATGGTGCATACACGTCTCTATTCATTTGTCAAAAACAGTAGCGAGCACAATGCCAAGAGTGAACTTTAACGTGAACTATGGACTTTGGGTGATCGTGATGTGTCAGTGTGGGTTCACCGATTGTGACAAAGGCACCACTCTGGTGCCAGACGTTGGTGGTGGAGGAGGCTGTGTCTGTGTGGGGGCAGGGGGCATGTGGAAATCCTGTACTTTCTACGCAGTGTGGCTGTGAACCTCAAACCGTCCAAAAATAAAAAAATAAAGTCTATTTTTCTAAAGTGGTCATAAGGTCTTGTGACACTCTGAGTGTTAGATTAATGTTTCGAAATAGTTCCACATGCATTACTGCCACTAAATTAGTTTCTCGACTCCCATATGGTTTCAAGGGTGACTTTGAAAAATCCGCCTTAAACTTTAATAAGCTGAACCAGTTGACAGTAAAATAACTTAGATGAAGCCTGTATTATTTTAGAAACGAAGGATTTTGAGGACTCCATCAAGTCCCTGGGATGTGAGTCAGCTATTAAATTAATTATGATCTTAAGGAAAAAGCACCCCTGTTACTACTCACTCACTGCCTTCCCTGCTGAGTGCTTAAGATTAGCATTACATGTGTCGTATAGCTGCCTCTCCTAGGCGTCCAGCAGAGCTTGGTAAATAATATCAGAACTGAGTCATTTATGGTCGAATGACACAGAATGAAAAATAAATGACTTTCAGGCAGTTCCTGTTGCCTAATATGGACCAAGAAGTAGACAGTTTAACTAAAGGGCCCCACCTGTGACCCACATGAACCTTTCCCTATAAGGATATTGATCTGATTTCCTGATCAAGAAAAAGGAATCCAGAAACACCGTAAGTGATCTGTCTGGGCCTGAAAGCAGGCTTGTCTTCTCTTCCCAAAGGCCTTGGCAATATAAGCGTGCCACATTACTTTTATTTAATTCTTTAAAGTTTATTTATTTATTTTGAGAGGGAGAGAGAGAGGGAGAGAGAATGAGTGGGGGAGGGGCGGGGGGGGAGAGAGAATGAGTGGGGGAAGGGCAGAGAAAGAGGGAGGGAGAGAGAGAGAGAGAATCCTAAGCAGGTTTTGTGCTGTTGGTGCGGAGTCCTATGTGGTGCTCCATCCCACGAACCGTGAGACGTGAGACCATGACCTGAGCCGAAATCAAGAGTCGGACGCTGAGCCCACTGAGCCACCTAGGCGTCCCGTCACATTTCTTTCTTGACTAGTGGAGGGTGTTTTGTTTTTGTTTTGAAGAATTACAGGTAACGCCACGATTTCATCCTAGTGGAAGGACACATCGTCCATCAGTCCTCCGGCGGCTTGAGTTCCCTGCTCTAGGAAACGGAAACAAGGTAATGTGAAAAGAGAACTCACATTTCAAACTTGGAAAACCGGGGCTGGTATTTCCATAGGGTTTTGGTTTTTTGTTTTCAGGACCACTTTCCATTCTGCAGTGACTCAGAAGTTCAGAGCAGTGATGTCTGACACAACTTCCCTCCATGAGTCCCCAGCCTCCCACGTGGTAGCAAAGGTAAGACTGGTTTCTAACATCTTCTTTCTTTAAAAGGAAACACAAGGCTGACATGACAGCTTTCAGATAACTGAATCGAACCTTAGGAAGCCATAAGGAAGGGGAGCCCTTCTCTCTAAGGAAGTGATTCGTAAACTGCGTGACTCATCGACTGCTTTCAAGTTGCAAAACTGATTATGAATCACCAAAGAAAAACTTCAAATCTCACCAAATTGGAGTTTTCTTTTCAGAATCAACAAATAGACCCTCTGCTGTGCATGAACGTATTCTTATTCACCGACCTGAAATAACCTTATGGTGATGCTAATATAGGTCAACCTGTACAACAACTCCTTAGAAATTCTTGTTTGAAAACCTTGATTGGGCTCTGGATTTCTTCTGAATGAATCATAAGAGTCTGGATGATAGAAAGATTATGTTTAAAAAAATATATTAGAAACAGGCATTGGATAAAAATACAGGAATTTCTTCTTTTGGTAGAAATCTGTGTGTTTCTGAGCCCTTCTTCAGAAGGTGATTCTCTTGAAATAAGATTCTGGTTAAATAACAACCTGGAAAGGGAAGACGTGGCCTTGACAATCATGACCACCGGTCAAGAGGGGAAATGTTCAAAAGTGGAGATCTACAGGTGGTTCTTTATATAAAAAACCATTCACAACAGGTGGAAATCTCTAGAGGTCAGAATCCATACTGTGCCATTTAAGAACCTACATTATGCTGTTTCAGAACTGCAAACTAATGGATTACCCAAGAAGTGGTGAATAATGTCCACTCGAAGACTTTAATCATTAACTTCAGAGCAACCTTGGACACGTATGTCCAGGTTCAGGAGCAAGTGAGGAAGGACAGTAGCCAGAAAGATGACATCGTTTCCAACTGCCTGGAAGCTTCAAGATAGTGAAGGTAGATAAAAATAATATTTGAGCGTTGGGAATTTTTTCTCATGTTTATATAAGGGCAGTTTTACTATCAGCATGTAGGAAATTGAAATATAAATAGACAATAAAAATTTATCTAGACCATGTAAACATCATGGGCTTTACAATTTGGCCTGAAAATCTCCTAAGATTTGCTTGCTGGATTTCCATGCGATAACCTTGTTGAACATTAAACCCCAAAATGAGGACGGGAGGCCAGTGACAAGGGATTCTGAAACCAAACGGCCCTCAACTCCGAAGTCTGTTTGTCAAGAGAAGTTTTAATTCCCTTTACGCCAGAGTGTGGGCAATTTGTTTCCATAGATCCAGAGATGAATCTGTTTCCGGAGTTTTGATGTCACGGGGCAGCCTTGAGAGAGTGGAAACGCGGAGAATTTACAACCTGGGCACCTGGGTTTTGATCCCTGTTCTGCCATTTACTAGTAGGAGGTTGGGAGGTTGGTTATTCAACCTGTCAGAGCCTCAGTTCCCTCATCTCTAATATGGAGCTGGTAAAACTGACTCACAAGGTTGTCGCGGTCACTGCATTAGGTAGGATAGGTGAGAGCGTGAGGTGGGCACCCTGTGAATGTTCAGCCACGGTAAATCTTAAAGCCAACGGGAATCATTGTTTTTATGTGTGAAGTATTTCCTGGTTAAAAGTATTTTAGGGGCACCTGGGTGACTCAGTCGGTTGAGCGCCTGACTTCGGCTCAGGTCATCATGATCTCACGGTCTGTGGGTTCGAGCCCCGCGTCGGGCTCTGTGCTGACAGCTCGGAGCCTGGAGCCTGCTTCCGATTCTGTGTCTCCCTCTGTCTCTGCCCCTCCCCTGCTCACACTCTGTCTCTGTCTCAAAAATAAATAAAAACATTTTAAAAAATTAAAATAAAAAAAATAAAAGTATTTTAAAAATAGGGGTGCCTCGGTGACTCAGTCGGTCAAGCGTCCGACTCTCGATCTCAGCACAGGTCATGATCTCACGGTTCATGAATTCGAGCCCCGTGTCCGGCTCCTCGCTTAACAGTTTCGAGCCTGCTTAGGATTCTGTTTCTCCCTCTCTCTGCCCCTCCTCTCTCTCTCTCTCTCTCTCTCTCTCTCTCAGAATAAATAAACTTAAAAAAAAATCATTATTATTCAGGGGAAAAAATATTCCCAGGGTCATTACCAACCAAGGACACTGGTTTCAAAGACTGTATTTGTGAAGGCTGCATCGCATAGCAACAAAGGATTCTAAATTCTCTCCTGCAAATCCCTCTAATTACCTTAGAAACGATTCTACGTAAATAAATAAATATTACAGGAAAGAACAGAAACCGTCTCCTCTGTGCTGCAAACAACCTTCTAACCGTAGTAAATACTCAACAAACGCGTGTTGAAATGAGTGTATACAGGAATCGTGAGGGATTTCAGTGTTTTCTTGCCTTTTGCCCTTCAGTTCATTGCCGTGTGGAAAGCGTCCCTGGGGCTGGACCAGAGGACCAGCCGCCAGCCTCTCCCGATTTATAGCCTTTTCCTGTGAACCGCTTCTCTCAGAGCTAGAAGCAGAATGTCACGTTCATATTTGTTTTACTTCTTGCCTCTCACCAGGCACTTACATCAACTTGGATGTAAAAACCAAAACGTGCACCATGCTTTTTGATCTTTGGTGGAAGTGTCACGGGTGCAGCAAGCTCACTCCCTACACACACACACACACACACACACACACACACACCCCACCAGCCCCGTCTCCAGTGGATGCTATGGAGGAGGCCACCACATCTCAGTGAGAAATACAGAGCCCACTTGCTCTTGGAGAATGGATGTGTCTCCCTATGAGTCCTTGGTGGCTCTCATGAGAGTGGGGTAACCAAACTTTTGGGTTCCTTTAAAAAATTAAACCTCTGCCAGGATTTAAAAAGTGAAGTCAATGAAGTGACTTCATGTTTGAATGAAAGAGGCAGTTCATTGGGTGGAGTTAATGAGGGCAGAGGTGACTCATAGAGTCCTGAGTTGTGCATATAATTACAGCTCATTTAGAAATAAGCACGTATGTACATGACCTTTATTCTATTCTCCACCAAAGCTGCACAAACGTCCGCTTGCATGCTGACACAGACAACCAGTGGAAAGAAATTCAAACAGCAGGAGCCCGACATCTGATCACGTTCTAGGAGATTAGATGGCGCTGAGCAGATGAGGCGTTGAGAAACACCACGTGTGCATTAATCAGACACCTCAAGAGGTCAAGGTGCCTGGCTGACGGCAGGCTGGTCTCCATGACTCTGCTGGTTTGAGCCGATATTCGTTCACCAGACTGACACTGCGTCTCTGAACTTTCCTTCCAGCTTCGTGCACATTCAACCCTTTAGAGAAACCTTTGCCTCTTCCTTCCCTTCAATGATCCCCGATGCTCGGGTTCCTTGTCACGGTTCATGGCCCCCAAGTCGTGTTAGCCTTTTTGCCTTCGGATCTCATCCTCGCCCATCTCTCTGATTATTTTATATCTCATCGATTCTCTCCCCTCTCCTCTAACTTGCACTGTTTTGATAGCCGCCTCATTGCTGCTTTCCTTCACCCTTCAGCTCCTCCTATATGTCACTGCCAGATTCGTGTCCCTAACATGCCCCTTGCAAATGTCACAGCTGAGCTCAGAGATCACCCCTCCGCTGTCTGCAAGCTTCTCAGCCTGACTTTCAAACATAAACTCTGACCCAAATCTGCTTCACCAGGTTTTTCTCCCAGGGTTCCCTTGTTCCTGTCTAACCGAGGCCCCCTTCTATAACACACCCAGTGGGTTTCAGGCCCATGATACTGTCCTCCTCTAGTGTCCTCTATGCCCATGAGGTGCTCCTGGCAGGCGCACGCCCTCTGGGAGGCCTCACCCAGCCACCACTTGGCTTCTTCATTTCCTCTCCTCGAAAGCACCACTGCCCTCCTTCCCAGTCATCACGTCCTCCACAAAGCATTCCCGATCTCTGAGCCAGAAAGATTCTCCCCACTGCCACCTCTGTGGCACCCTCATGACTGCTCGTGACACATATCACAAACTGCCTGACTTTATAGTTATTTCCCTGTTAGATTAAATAAGCTTATTGGCAATAGGCACTGTGTCTTACTCATTCTTTTATGCCCTGCAGCACCCAACGCAGTATGTTGTCAAAAAATATCTGTTGAATGAATAAAGCAAGTATTTAAAGGGCCTGACCAGAGCAACAGACTTCTTGACCCCAATTGATGAAGGTCCTTTATTTAGTTCACTAATTCAGGCAACGTCATACTGATCATCCTGTGTCTTTAGGGAAGATCCACCATCATCTACCTCGTTCTTCATCAAAAGTGCTGCCACGTTATTTGATATTTCACAGTTTTCTTGGATACATTTGTGTGTAATAAGGAAAATAAACATCACATATCTCGAGATACCTACAATTATCCATAGCCTATCTGTTAGAGGTCAACCCCGCCAGCCTTCTGAATACACTGCTCCAAAATACAAATTACCCAAACAGGACAACAACTGAGTATGAATAAGGTGGAGCGGTGATACACGGCGTGAGTGCCAGATCCCGGGTCTAGGAGGCGATCGCCTTACCTCGCACTGTCTCTGTCCTGCATCCTGCCAAGTGTCCACCCCTTTCCAGCAGCATGGCAAAGTCCCTGCCCGAATACATCAAAAGGTCCTGAAATTAAATGTCCTTCTCCTCACCTCCCGTCTTTTTCCAGTTTCACCCTAGTCACTCCCCATCGCCCACAGCTTTTCCTGGACACGAACCTTTTTGAAGTGCTAAAACGCCACGTATTTCCGATAACAGTGACACGAATCGGCCACCACTGCGGTTCTGTGTCATGTCCATTTCAAAGACTCAGAGATTATTAACATGTTAGTAATTGACAAAATAATTCCATAAAGTAATTAACAATTATGCTCTCCACTGGGGAAACTGAAGCTCGGGAAGACTTATGTAACCAGCCCTAGGATGTGACAAGGTCAAAATCGGGACCCAAACTGGAAGCAAGGCCTCCTAATTCGGTGTTGCACTTGGAAGGTCATGCTTCCTTATCTTCTCCCCGTGGTGTGCTCTAAAAGATACAAGAAACCAGTAGCACGGTATTAAAAAAAATGCTATCTTCTAAAAATAACATCACACGTTGAATCCCCAACTGCTCAGTTATCTGAACAAGTGTTCTATGTTCTTCTTCTTCCTTGTCTGGAGAGACCTGGCCTGTCTGTAAACATTGGAAATGGTCTTTCCCTTTTTCACAAGAGCTTCTGTGCCGCAGTCTCGGGTTCAGCAGAGCCCCTCAACCGTTCTTTCTGCTTTGGGTGCTAAGATGCAATTCAGGTCAGGTCACTTCTCCCCTAAAACCTTCTAGCAGTTCTGCCATCCTTCAGACTAAAAACCAAAGTCCTTACTGTGAGGCCTATCACGATGTGGCCCCCGTGCCTCTCTATCCTTGTCCCTGATGACTCCCTCGCCCTCATTCACTACATTCCAGCTATGCTCTTGTGTTCCTCAGGCACCCTCCTGCCTCAGGGCCTTTGCACATGCTCTTCCCGTGCCTGGAATGTTCTTCCCCAGATGTCCATGTGACTCACATACTGTTGAGGTCTTTATGCAAATATCGTTTCCCCAGTGACACCTTTCCCCGGCCACCTTATCTGTAATTTCAACAGCTCTCTGTCTCTATCCCAAGCATGTTTAAGAGCCGCCTTTGCCCAATTTTTTCCCTGTAGCATTTGACATTATCCAACACATTTTACTCATTTGTTTGTTGTCACTACCCAGTACGGCGGCCCAGTGAACACGGTCGGGACAGAAACATACATCTTTGTGTGGGGGATGCTATGTGCAATTGTGACTAATACTGTCATAACCTCTGCTTGCTTGATGGCTCTTTATACTACTGCTAAGCATGATTACAAAGTCACTTGTGGTTTGAATTACTTTAAAACTCAGAATACTATTAATTTCCGGTGAATAATTCCAAGAAACATGGTACTTGGGGAAGAATTAAGATGTTTTCAGAACAGCACAAAAGGCTGCCTGCTGTGGATCTAGGGGAAAAGACCATCCTGCTGAAATCATTTTCCTGTTTAGTAAACCACAACAGGCAGTTCAGTGGATATTTTGAGATTTACTGTACTCTGATTCATGCAAAATGAGATTCCACATGACAATTTGTTTCTTTAAAGTGTTTTGGAAGGAAGTCATTCCATTCCAGTTCATGTTTTTATTAAAAAATAAAACATAAAAAAGCATTTATCATTTCCAAGGCTAGAAGTTACTGAATTTATACCAAAAAGTTTCTTCCAGGTTGCTAAGATTTCAAAAAGAGAGCGAGAGAGACATTTTAAATGGACCCACCTAGACAATTAAATTAGCATTCACTGAACGCCTTCCATGGTGTGTCCTGGGCCAAATTATTGAGCCACCCTTTTGCCTCATTTCGTGCACGCTAAGGGGTGACGGGGCCTGTGGCCTTTTGCAGATGCCTCCTCCCCGCCGTGCCACCGGAGGCCTGAGCGGTGGCTGGCGGCTCGGTCAGCACTGGGCCCGGCTCCCACCTGGGTGCCAGCGGCGGCCGCCACAGGTGAGAGCCGCCACCGCGTGCGCCGGAAATGCCGGCACGTAATACTCCGGAAATGGCCGCACTGCATGCACCGGAAATGCCGGCCCCAAATGCTCCGGAAATGCTTCCTTCCTGATGCCATCCCCATTTGGCGGCACAGCTCCGGGCTTGTGTTAGCCTCCGTCGTGTCCCCCTGTCTTCCCCGCTCCGGCCGATCCCTCGCCACCACCCTGAGCCCACGCGACAGCTGCAAGAACCAGGACGCAGCTTCTCAACAAGGACTACTTGTTTGGAGGAGCACCGCATTGCTCACACGACTTGGAGCACACAACTGAGATGATGATTGGGGTTCTTCTCGGGAAGTCCTGGCTCTGGTGGCGTCCGAATGTACCCTGAATGCCCTGAAACATCCGTAAACAGCCCTCTGTCTTCCTCGTGCCTGTTTTCCCAAAGATCTAACGCAGTAATTGCGTCTAATCAATGTTCGAGAAATAGTTACCGAGGGGCACCTGGGTGGCTCAGTAGGTTCAGCGTCTCCGACTCTATTTCAGCGCAGGTCATGATCTCAGGGTCTGGGACTGAGCCGCGCACTGGGCTCCTTTTGAGCGTGGAGACTGCTTGGGATTCTCTCTCTCCCTCTCTCTTTCTGCCCCTCCTCCCCCACGCCTCTCTCGCAAATAAAATAGTCACTGACTTAGGTTTTTGTTGTATGAATTTTTCAGTATGAAATGTCTTAAAGTACATTTATCTGTCTCTACAGAGAGAATCTAATCGTGTTTTAACACTGAGCTTTCTGAAAGGAAAGCACCATGTATGTGTGCACAAGGCAAAACATATAAAGCTGAATTACTTAAAATAATTTAAAAGATGCGTAGCACGGCA
Organism: Panthera leo; assembly: GCF_018350215.1. Lineage (NCBI taxonomy): Eukaryota > Metazoa > Chordata > Mammalia > Carnivora > Felidae > Panthera > Panthera leo. The sequence goes on along the minus strand of NC_056686.1, from coordinate 5,579,903 downwards.
CTGTAACACCAGAAGAATCTGAAGCATCAGATGAAAATAAGCTAACTCCACATCAACAGAAAATCTACACTGTTCATCCTGCATACACTGGTATGTTTACACAGCAGAATGCTAACACAATAAAAGGAATGAGCTAGAGAGACACACAACATGGATGTATTTCAAAGACAGGCTAGAGTGGAAGAAGCTTCGTGCAGAAGAGTACACATTGTATAATTCGCTTTTAGGAAGCCTAGAACAGGCCAAACCAAACGATGGTAGAAAAAAACTTAGAATACCGGTTGTCTCAGAGCCGGAGCAGGAAACTTATGAGGTTATGGGAATGCTCTACGTTTTGTTAGGGGTTTGCATTACACAAGTATATGCATTTGTCAAAACGTATTCGACAGTACAGTTAAGATTCTTGAGTTTTATTGCGTGTGAATTTTACCTTGAAAGAAATAAAAGTGAAAAAAAAATAGACAAAAATTGAAACCTAGTTAACGACGGGCATGCCAAAGTGTTTAGGGTAAAAATGTACTGAGAGCTGCAACTTTCTGTGAAATGCATCAAAAAGAAGGTGGATTCATGGAAGAAAGAAAGGGAAACATAGAGGTGTTCATGAAGCTGCTAACATGTGCAAAGAAATATAAGAAGGATAAGCCAGAAACAAATGAGATTAGTCACCTGCAAAGAGTGAGAATGTGGTGGAAAGAATAGGGAAAGGGCAGCACTTCTCTGGGTGAACATTTCTTTATTACTCCTACTTTAGAATCACGGCAGTGTTGGGGCACCTAGGTGGCTCAGTGGGTTAAGCATCCAACTTCAGCTCAGGTCATGATCTCACAATTCGTGGGTTTGAGCCCCATGTCGGGCTCTGTGCTGACAGCTCAGAGCCTGGAGCCTGCTTCGGATGCTGTGTCTCCCTGTCTCTCTGCCCCTCCGCCAATCTCTCTCTCTCTGTCGCTCACTCTCAAATATAAGTAAACATTAAAAATTTTAATAAAATATTTAAAAAATAATCACAGCAGTGTTTCACATATTGCCCACATATACACCAAGAAAGTAAGTATAAATTTTTTAAATCAATCAAGATATGGAGGGAATCCAAAATAGAATACAAGCAGTAACAAATGAACCTAACTGTATTATTACAAACCAATAACTCAACCACCCTGAAGAGGGTGGGGAAGAAAAGAACTAATCTAAGCAACTTTTGGCCACAAACTATAATGCTAAAGACAAAAAGAATTGTGTACTAATATTGAACTCTGATTAGTAAATTTGTCCCTCCAAGGAGGTATGGATTAGCAACTCTGAAACTACTTTATGTGTGTACGAGGATTGGACAAATAAGTAAATATACTATGGATAAGACAGCCAGGTTTTCCCCTGCAGAGCTAGAAGCTGGCAATTAAGAAAAGGGGAAGTCCTGAATAAAACCGTGGTGTTCAGTTGGACTCAAGGGCATCTGCATGAGCTCATGATTTAATATATAGAGGAATATGTATATGTAAATATATGTGCACATATCTACTCACACACAGAGATGGATAAATACAGAAATATAGATGTTACATATCCATAACACACATACACTTTCTAGCTCCATTCACTGGGAATGGTACTCCCACGGCAGTAAGCACACTTAATGCCCAGATCTTGGTTTCTAAACACCAATCTCTCATAAAAGAACCCAGAGCTCCTTAGAGAAAATAGGGAAAATACAAAATAAGTCTGCAACGTCTTGTGTTGCCACAAAGTAAAGAAGTGCTCAGGAAATGCCAGGGCAGGTCAAAAGGATGCAGGAGCTAATCTGAAGGGAGTTTCCAATGATCCAACAGACAGAGCAACAAAATAAATTGTGATAATACTGGATTGGAACCCAAAGAATGAAAGAAAGATCCCTGACTCCGTCTTGACATAAATAAATAATTGAACAGATAAATAAATGGGGAAGAGGGGACACCTCTTCCTTAAGGTAGAACCCTAGCTAATCAATGTAGAAAGAATGGGGGTCATGGGAAAGCACGATTAGAGAGCCACAGAAATAACTGCTCCAGGCAAAAACCCCCAATGCCTGCTAAAATTAGTAGGCGAGATTTAAGGAGAAGCCAGATATTTGCATGGTCTCAAAGGATCTCCTCCAAAACACTTATTTTTTACAAACTGAAAAATAATAAATTTACAGTGGAAAAGCCTGGCAGACAACTCCTTAACCAATTGATAAAAGATACATCAGTAGCAATTTTACAGGGTGATATGATGCCCACCCCCCACCATGTGATGAACAGAGAAAGGCATAATCTCATTTCTGTGGTATTCTTGTAAAAAAGTGCAGTCTTGGTGTAATCATGAGAAAACTTCAGACAAACCCAAATTGAAGGACATTCAAAAAATAAATGGCTAGTATACATCAAAAGGGTCAAGAGTATGTGAAACAGAGGAGCTGTCATAGGCCGGAGACAAAGAACATACTACAACTACATGCAGGCGGGAGCCTGGATCGCATCCTCCACCAGGAAAAGAACCTTAGTGGGAAATTTGATGAAATTCAAATAAGATGTGTAGATTCATTAATAGTGTTGCAGTACTGTTTCCCAAGTTTTTATTTAAAGTCCAGCTGGGAAAAAAAAATCTTTTTAATAAAAAATAGAAACTCGCTGTTAGAAAGGTTCTTAAAAATAAGGTTATATTACTGGCAGTGTTGTGTCAGATCATTCTAATGTTGACTTGATCATTGTGTTATGGTTCTGTAAGATGCTAACATCGGGGGAAGCTGATGAAAGGTATTTGGGAACCCTATGCACTATTCTTGCAACTTTTCTGTAAATCTAAAATTACTTCAAAACAAAAAGCTAACATGATAAGATGGATTGATGGGTGGATAGATGGTTATATAATAAATAAAAATACTAACTGTGGACTCTGGGCGACAGGTAGAGGGGTGCTCACTGCACAGTTCTTTCAACATGTCTGTATAGTTGAAGCTTTTAAAAATAAAATGTTGGAAACATCCCTTTTTTAAATTAAGCTTTTTAATTTTAATTCCAGCACAGATAACATACAGCGTGATACCAGTTTGGGGGGTACAGTATAGCGATTCAACAATCCTGTACATTACCTACTGCTCATGACGGTAAGTGTCCTTTTCATCCCCACCACCTATTTCCACCATCCTTCCCCCCCATGCAAAAACACCCAACGTTTGATAGACTCAACTTGACTTTGATTCTGGTGGTAACTTATTTATTCCTAACTGAACGTCAAGAGCTTTGCGACCAGTGACACCGGCAGGGTGGGATAAAATGACTCTGGCTGACCAGGATGTCACAGGAAAGAGAGCCTCATTCTGGAGGTAGCAGGCAGAATGAGCTTATCTGAACAACAAAGGATGGAGTAAACAATAGCAAGAGAAGAACACTCGAGGGGCACCTGGCGGCTCAGCTGGTTTAACGTCTGACTTCGGCTCAGGTCACGATCTCAACGGTTCGTGGGTTCGAGGCCCGCATCAGGCTCTGTGCTGACAGCTCAGGGCCTGGAGCTTGCTTCGGATGCTGTGTCTCCCTCTCTCTCTCTGCCCTTCTCCCACTCACACTCTTTCTCCCTCTCTCTCAAAAATAAATAAACATTTAAAAAAATTAAAACTAAAAAAGAGAGAAGAACACTCAAAACCTCAAAAGTGAAAATGTAATCCTTATGAGAGGAATGCTATGTTTTTAGATTCACAGCGTCCTCTGTTTCTTGAAGTCCCTGAGTACAGACAGGGCCTGTTGGGAAGCTCCCGCTCTGGCTCCCTGACAAGGCCTATCTCTGCGAGCGCAGATCGACCTTATCAAGCCACTGATAGGAGAGGGCAGAAGTAATGGACCCAGCCGAGACAGGGGCTGGTGTAGGTTGGTACAGTTGCCTTCTTTAATATTCTCTTATTGCTAAATAAACTGATTGGGTGAATCAGCCCCACACTAAAATGATGTAATGAGCCATAAATCTGTACTGCCAACCTTTGGTGTTGTGTTATGAATGTACACTCTTGTAGCTCACATATTTATCACCGAACGCGGGAAACGGTGGAGTTGTAATGAAATACGCACATGTTCCTTGGAGACTGAGAGTCAGGAGATGATGAGGGGAAAAACATGATCTTCAGGCTCTAAAAGATTCACAGATCAGGAAATGTCCTATGAGATAATTCAGAAAGCTTCTGGTTCCCAGTGTGGAACAGGAAACGTCAGAGGTTCGATTCAGCCCTAGGAGGATAGACATTCAGGGAAAATTCCAAAACCTAGTTCTCCTGGGAACTCAGAAAGGAATCGGCCCAGAAGGGGGAGATTCTGTCGGCTGCTGAACTTCCCTGATTCTACCAGTGAACCGTGATCACCTGAAACCTTGTAATACAGAAATCAGTTTCAGAGCTGCTCTGGAACTGAAAGCCACTTTCCCAGCAGTACATGGTCTCCTTTGAAGGCGTGGGGTATAAAACCTGGGTATGTCAGTCTGGAACTGAGAGACCATACGGGTAGAGGAGGAAATTGGGTCCATAATCGTGACCCTTCAGGGTACACATTGAGCCCTAGGAAGTTAATAATCCTAAATAATAATACTTTTTAAAAATAAAAGCTAATATTCATTAAGCACTTCAATGTGCCAGGCCCTGTGCTCAGCAATTAGACGTATGAACTCACTTAACAAGAATCATTTCTTCCCAGAGTGCTCACCAGACCTCAGCAGGACGCAGAGCTGACCTACTGTTTACTGGAAACTTCGAGAGATAGAGTGATGGCTGCTGAGCGCCTACAGCATTTAAGCCTCCTCCACAGCTTTTTTTTTTCTTGTACACACTGAAGGTTTGCCAAGGGTTGAATCGAAAATTATCCCAGCTGCATTTATTTCAAGATTGCCAAGCAGAGCTATTCGTCCAGCCGGTACCGCACTGCTCATTTCTAATTCAACATGGCGCGTTCCTACCATGCTCAGAGGATACACATTTTTCTTGCAGAGAGAAAAGCCATTTTGTGACAAAGCCGTACCTCTGCAGCATGAGTCGTCACAAACACGTAGATTCGCTTGGAGATTCTGCAGTTGGACCTGATGTGTTGAAAGAGTCCAAGTTTCCCACAACTGTATCGGAAAGGGGGAGGGATGAACATGAATCCCTCAGATCATTTTTTTAAAGGTCAACTAAAAACCCGATCTCTTTTTCTGAGCTAGGACATTAAATAGGCACATTCGACTTGAGAGATCTGACATATGATTTCTCACTGCATCTTTCTTACTAAACTTAAAATCAGTGTTAATTTTTTTTTAAGCTTACTTATTTATTTAGAGAAAGAGAACAAGCAGGGGAGGGGCAGAGAGAGAGAGGAAGAGAGAGAGAGAATCCCAAGCAGGCTCTGAGCTGTCAGCGCAGAGCCCGAAGCAGGGCTCGAACTCACAAACCATGAGATCATGACCTGAGTCGAAGTCAAGAGTCGGACACTTAACCGACTGAACCACCCAGGTGCCCCAAAATTAGTGTTGAGTTTTAAAGATTGATTGACCTCACTGGTGTCCCTATGGGAGGACTTAATTGTTAGCATGAAATGCAAGTTAACATGTCATTTGAAATTCAGACTTGTGTGGGTGCCTTATCTGTAAGACAATGATCCGGTTCTCCTGAGTAACAACTCGAGTGCCTGAGATTTGTGCTTTTCCTTATTGTACGACACCCACCACCCAATGTTGGGCAAACCACGTCATGGATTCAGGGGAAAAGGAGATTTCTGAACACAGCTCGAGATAGCTGTTGGACATTTGCACATTTAAAGCTCCCTGTTTCTAATCATAAAACTGAAACATGGGCTCCAAGAGGTACGTGAGGGTCAGGCAGTGTTTGTGCACGTACACAAATGGTAAATGTGTCCCTTCCATGAACTGTCTTAGAGTTTCTTGCTGTTCATCCTCCAGAGCCTGATGCTAGCCTAATATTTGGGGGCGGGGGGTCACAGAGTCACCCCAAAGCAGACAGAAGCCCCCCTTCATGAACCAAGTCTTCATGTCTCGGTTTGCCTCCTTTCTACCTGTAACCACGCCTGTATATTCACCAGCCCCGTCTTCGCGATTTAGAGAACAGTGTTTCCGATTCTAGTAGCCGTGTGTCCCCTCCGGGTTTGTATGTCTTCAAGCTCGCTCTCTCCACTGCTCTTTCCCTTTGCCTACAAATGAGCTTCGGTATTCAGCACCTGAAGGAGAACTTTACTTTTCGCAGGACCTCCTAAGGCACTCTTTAAGAGAGAAGGTAGCGTTCTCTCTCCTACCTTCTGGTGCTATTTCAGCTCCTGCATGATTCCTGAAACCCTCTGCTCCTCTCCATCTCCTTTGCCAGGATGCTGGTCCAAGGTTGTACCATTATTTCTCACCTGGATTCTTCTATTTGGTTTTGAAATGCAAAACCGTGCGCAACCATCCACAGGTTAGCGGTTTCCTGAATGTTCTTAGACGCAGATCTTTATGCCCATTTAAAAGACCCAGCATGGACTCCTGTCGCTGGGCGTCCCTCGCTCTCTGTACACTTCATTCTTGCTTCCCTCATTGCCTAGGATGTTCTGCTCTCTGCCCCCCTTCTCTTCACTATTTCACTCCTATTCACCCTTCAGGTCTGAGCTCAAAGCTCACTTCTTCAGGGGTCCTTCTTTGACCCCAGATTAGGTCATGCTTCAGTGCCGGGCACCACATTTCTTCCCAGTTTGTGACGACATGCTTACTCTGTGTCATTATTTGATTAATGCCTATCTCTCCCACGAGACCCTAAGATCCGTGAGAGCAAAGCCTATGTTACCTTGCTCACATTTATGTCTGCAGTGAATGGCCAAGTTCCAGCCCTTCTCAGGAACTCAGTAAATATTCACTCTTGTCAAGTGTTAACCTTCCAGAAAGAGAAAGCTGGACTTAACTTCCCGGCTCCCTGAGTCCCATCCGTCACTTATCACAATGTGCCTCCATTTACACTGCTCTCCTGAAAGTCACCAATGACTTCCTAGTGGTCAATCGAACACATTCTTTTAGCCCTACCCGACCTTCAGATACCATTTAACCTTGTTGCCCTGCGCCCACGCATTCCATTGCCTTCCGCATCCGCCTGACTTCCCAGATAGATTTCTGCCTTCCCAATCTCTTTGGCCTTTTTCCATGGCTCTTCTCTGAGAACTCCTTAAATGTTGATTTCCCCTCAGAGTTCTGACCTTCTTGCTCTCTTCTTCCCATTCTACATCAGCGATTTCTTAACCTTTGGATACCTCTAAGAACCTGACCAAAGTTACAAACACACTCCATCCCAACATGCCAAGTGGAAACTCAAAGAAAATATTGCTCATAATTTCCGGTGGCTATAGAGCCCTGACCCTCAATCACCAGAGCCACTCTGGATCCCAGTTAAGGACTCCATTCCAGGGGCGTGTGGCTGGCTCAGTCGGTTAAGCGTCCGACTTTGGCTCAGGTCATGATCTCGCGGTTCAGGGTTCGTGAGTTCGAGCCCCACGTCAGGCTCTGTGCTGACAGCTCGGAGCCTGGAGTCTGCTTTGGATTCTGTGTCTCCCTCTCTCTGCTCCTCCCCCACTCACACTCTGTCTCTCTCTCTCTCTCTCAAAAGTAAAACTTAAAAAAAAATTTAAAAAAAAAGAACTCCATTCCACCTGCTCTCCCCAGGCACTGTCCCCCATTTCTAACTACCACTTCCACTGTTAAATCTCTTTCCAGCCCTGACTTCTCTCACACTTGAGCCCTGATTTCAAATGGCAATTTCTGTCTCTTCTTAGATGGCCCACAATACTGCCAGCGCAGAAACACTCATTTCCCCAAACCTGCAGTTTTTTTCCTGCTTTGCCCCAAGCTAGGTAGCTTTCTAGTTTTCAAGAATTCCTTTTCTTCATCCATGGCATCGCTATAAAGTCATCCAGGGTCCCAGGAAAAACAGAAAAGAAGAAAAAAAGAAACTTTAATGTTCTCAATCCAATTTTCAAATGGTGTTTCAAAATGCATTCCACCTCTTTCCTGAAAACAAACCAATTCCAGAACAAACTGATTAACAAATAAAACATCCGCATGTAAAGAAGGGAAGTACGACATCACGTTGACAGGTCCCGCCCACCCCTGAAGACTACAATAAATGCGCTAAGGTACAAATGAAAAGTGTGTCCTCAGCATGAGATAGGGAGAGAAAGACTATTACTTTGGTGTCCATCCACCCACAGCACCTCCGAGGGGCCCTGCTGTTGTATCTGGCTACCCTGCCGTCCCAGTTATTCTCCAGAACAACGTCTTGCCAGGCCTCCTCCTTGACCCCATATTTCATACACTAACCCTCTGCTCTGCCGTAGTTACTCTTTCGACCTGGCATGTGTCTCCGCTCTGTTTTGACTTTGCAAGTTCGTCCTCAAGGCCCAGAACGAATGACTCATATACAGGCAGAGTATGTCACTGGCCAACCTCCCCTCTCTATCTAAAGCTGGGCCCAAGCTCTGCCTTTTCCACAAAGCCTTCTCCCATTCAATTATGTCAGCAAATGTTTACCCGGCACGTGTTATGTGTAAAGTGTCGTGTCCCGTGCAGGGGCCGGAATGTACTAGAATAGGGAGATCGAAAGATGAAAATAGCATGGCGTGTGACTCCAGAACAACTTTTGCGAAACACTACTAATACCCAGTAAAACACAAGGCTGCGAGACACAAGCACTGGGGCACAGACTGACCTGCCCCGCAAAAAAAATCTCTCCTTTCTCTGAAATTGCATCTGATTTGCCTTCCTTTGGGAATCTTTGATTCTCACACATTAATCTGTAGCCACAACCGGTTTGGAGGCTTTCTGAGGCCAGGTGCTGTGCTCTCCCTGTCTCTAGTGAAGCCTCGAGAATGGTCCTCTGGGCAGAGGAGAGGTATGGCGGAGAGTCAAAGAAACGCAGCAAGATGCCATCCCGTTTTAAGAAACTAGTTCTCATAGGGGCGCCTGGGTGGCGCAGTCGGTTAAGCGTCCGACTTCGGCCCAGGTCACGATCTCACAGTTTGGGAGTTCCAGCCCCCCGTCAGGATCTGCGCTGACAGCTCGGAGCGTGGTGCCTCTCTCGGATCCTGTGTCTCCTTCTCTCTCTGCCCCTCCCCGCCTGCCCTCTGTCTCTCTCTCAAAAATAAACATTAAAAAAAGGAAACAAGTTCTTATAAAGGTGGTTCACTTCATACTGGTCATAATAGTAACAAATAATAACCAAGCCTGAAACTAAGCATAACCTTTGTTCATCAAGAAAGTAATCACGCATGCAGAAAAGCACATGAAGGGCCGTTGTAAATGATGACCGGCCTTCTCGCATCCTAAATCGAAATTACGCTTTCAGGTGACCTCTGAGATCTTTTAGTAAAAACCGAGAAATACAGTTGGGGAAAAATGGATCCAAGGGTCTATGTATCTAAAGCCCACCTTTGGCACACCTGGGTGGCTCAGTTGGTTAAGCGTCCGACTTTGGCTCAGGTCACGATCTCACGGTTCGTGACTTCGAGCCCCACGTCGGGCTCTGGGCTGACAGCTCGGAGTCTGGAGCCTGCTTTGGACTCTGTGTCTCCCTCTCTCTCTGCCCCTCCTTCACTTGTTCGCACGCGCGCGTGCGCTCTCTCTCTCTCTCAAAAACAAACATAAATAAACAAAGCCTGCCTTTACCACAGCCCATAAAGGTAAGAGCAACAGTTAAGACAGTTAATAGCCAAGCAAGCAGGGGTCCAGCAAAGCAGCTGCTGCGCTGTGGCCGGGCCAGGGTCTGGGGCCAGCTGTTACAGTAGGTGGTTTGCTCACGCCTGTGAGTCACACACGAGGGAAGCTGCAGTCCTTGACCAGTACTGTAGGCGCTTAGATCCGGTATTTGCTTTTAGACCGTGGGAGCAAAGACTAATAAGGAAAATGCACCAGAACAGCTGGGAAATCAGCTCCCTTCTGACTGCACAAAAATCGCGACTGCCAAGGCATTTTCTGTCCTCGAGACAGGGAGGTCTTCGAAGGATATGTGGGTTTTTTTTGTGGTTTTTTTTTGTCCTTCAAATTCATTTCTTTTGCCTTTCCTCCATCCAGCCTCACCGATCACTTTACGCTCCGTGCTTGAAATGATACTAAGCTTCAACTGTTTTGTAACACGAAGGATGGCCAAAAAGAAAAAAATCAAATCAAATCAATGTATTTCTCGTATCCTTTCAAACACTGCGTATTTCGTGACTTTGAGATTCCAGATACAGGTGATGTCCATGTTTGCTTGTGTGGTGGCCCAATTTTACTTTGTCTTACCAAGACAATTTCATACCTTCATACAGTCTTGTTGTCTATACAACTGAAATGGAAATTCAGACTTCATCAAACACTGCTGGCCTGAGAGAGAATTCTATAGCCGAAGAGAATGCAAATTAATACTCACCCCTTCTCCTGGCTTCAAAAGCGTGTGAACAGCTTCATCAGAAAATCATCAGTTCTCTTGAAAAACCACTTGGATTCCAGCAAAAATCCTGAATAATCCGAGTAAACCAGCTGTTGGAAGAATGCATCCGTTCTAGGAACTATGCTTTATCATTCGGTAGTTAGAATTAAAAGTAATTTTTGGACCAGGCAAAAATTTTTTAAGTTAACTCAGTGATAAATCCATTTTTCTGGATACAAATATCTAGCAACATATCTGACTTTATTAACATTAATTTTCACGGCATACACAGTCTTCCAGTTTCGAAAATTCTTCCTCTGAAATGGCTGTTTCTGCTCGGTGTTAGTTATCAACAACACGAATTGGGGCATCTTCTGTAAAAAATACTATTCCTGGGGGGTGGGGGCACCGGGATGGCTCAGTTGGGTAAGCATCTGACTCTTGATCTCGGCTCAGGTCACGATCTCATCGTTCGTGGGATCGAGCCCTGCGTTGGGCTCTGTGCTGACGGCATGGAACCTGCTTGGGATTCTCTCTCTCCCTCTCTCTCTATGCCCCTCCTCAGCTTGTGTGTGCTTTCTCTCTCTCAAAATAAATAAATAAACTTTTAAAAACGGTTTTAAAAAAAGAATGTTATTCTTGGGGGGAGTATATAAAACTTATCTAGCCGAGGAAAAGGATACAGACCAGTTCTGCATAGACATAGTCAGGACTATACTCTTGATTATCTGTATCTTTTCGGATGTCATCCACTAGTAGCTTTTCAGCATCAACCCGGCCCTTCAGCCTCCTTGGCCTGTAAGTATGGCCCCCAGCAGCTCAGGCAAAAAGTTAAAGTTGCAGAAGGGAAAATGCAAAACTAGTAACAGCCCACTTATCTAAGAATCACATATGGCAACCTCAGCTCATTGGAACTCGCTGGGAAGGCAAGGAGAAGAGAAAAGAAAAGAAAAAGGTATTTCAACAGTCAGAACAGAAATGAAAAGCAAGTGTGCTAAAAATATCATCTGTGTGTATGTGTGTGGGGGGGGGGGAGTGGACACAAGGAAAGAAAGCGGGAAGGATAGAATGAGCGAACACCATGGCAAAAACTCCAACTCACCCAAGAGACCTCACATACCTGTCACGGTGACAGTGAGGAGAGCTACCAGCACATAGGAGGCCCTCAGCGTGCCCAGTGGGCAGCTGCTTATTCTAAGTGGTGACCCAAGACCTCAGTCATTGGATAAATTGTACTTAGCATCATTTTACTCAGGTATGGAAATAGAGTAAGTTACCTTTTTTTCCCCAACAGGCTTACTATAAAAATAAGTTTCTTAGGGGTGCCTGGGTGGCTCAGTTGGTTAAAGCATCCGAGTCTTGATTTCGGCTCAGGTCACGATGACAGCTCGGAGCCTGCTGGGGATTCTTTCTTTCTCCCTCTCTGCCCCTCCCCTGCTCACACCTTCTCTCTCAAAATAAATAAACTTAAAAAAAAGTAAATAAATATCTTATACAATGAAGCAAACATGAGCAGTGCACAATTCTACTGGTTCTAAAACAGGATCCGGGCTGACGTCTACTCTAAGAAACATGGAATCCTAGTGCACCCGCACAGGAAATGGCCAGGCATAGAATTTTACAGAAAAGGGCAATCTTGTGTTTCCATTTTGGGGATGGGGGGGTGGGGGGAGGGAAATGTATGGTATTTCTTTATTTCCATATCTAGATTAAAGAAAATTGCTGTCTTAGATGCATTACTTTAGGACGCAAAAACATGCCGGCAACTAATAGGCATCTTAGTATGTGGAAGCTGAGCTCCTCATCTGTCCCCCGAAACCTGCTCTACCGGCCACCTGCCCGTCCCCTTGCCGGCAGCTCCATCCTTCTGGTCACCCAGGCCAAAGCCCCTGGGTGTCATCCTTGCCACCCGCTTTCCCCACATCCCACATCCAGCCCATCAGCAAATCCTCTTGGCCCGTCCTTCAAAACAGATCTAGAAGCTAACTGTTTCTCACCACCCCCACTACTAGCTGCTGGGTCAAGTCACTGCCATCCTTCCGCCTGGATTTTCGAACAGCTTCCTTAACTAGCGTCCTGGCTTTCTGCCTTATCTCCCTTGAGTCAGTAATCTATACATAGGTCAGAGGGATCCTTTTAAAACGTAAGTCAGTTGGATTTCCCCTACCTCCTCTGCTCAGACCCCCGGCAGAGTCAAGTTCAAAGTCCTCACTCCTTCCTCCTTCTCCTGGCCCATGGTTCTCCAGCCTCCCGCCCGCCCTTCGAGCTGTTCCTTGAAACCACCTGCTTTGCAGGCTTCCCTTCTGCCTGAAATGTCCTTCCAGCTCAATCTATGGCTGTGTTGTTCAGTGCTGTATGCCCCGCCCCCAGAACACTGCTGGGCAGAGTAGAGGATTAACAACTGAATTAATGAGCACCATAATGGAAGAGTAAATGATATAGCTTTGGCTAGGTGGCACTATCCTTTCTTTAAAAAAAAAAAAAAAATGTTTTATTTATTTTTGAGAGAACACGAGAAGGGAGGGGCAGAGAGGGGGGACAGAGGATTTGATAGGAGGCAGGCTCGGCACTGACAGCAGCGAGCCCGTTGCGAAGCTCAAACTCACAAACCGTGAAATCATGATCTGAGCCGAAGTCAGACGCTCAACTGACTGAGCCACCCGGGCACCCTGGAACTACCCTTTCTATTAAAATGAACCCATTACAGGCACACTCCTACCTGAGGCACGCCATCTACTCGAGGCACACGGCACTCGGTTCTGGAGGTGCAGAGGTGAACAGGAGAAGCTTGCTCCTGCCTTCATGGAGTTTACAGACAGCTCTACGGGACGAGGCAAGCCAGAGGAAGAGTCAGGATCACATCACAAAGATGCTCAGTCTGGTCTAGGGGGTCAGGAAAGGCCCACCAGCAAGAAGTGACATTAAAACTGAGACGCGAACGACAGTACAGTTGGCCAGGCAAAGACAGAAGAGAATATTCCATGCAGAAGGAAGAGCAGAACTAGGTCTGGGGTGGAGAGAACTGAGTCCAGCTGGTTGGAGGAACTGAAAGCGACAGAGAGAGTGAGACAGACAGAGAGAGAGACAGACAGACTGACATAGAAGAGAAGGATCCTGAGAAAGAGCCCTGGCCAGCCAGGGGGGCCTCCCGAAGGGCTCTCGGTCAGTAGGAGTACGATCAGATGTGCATTTGGGGAACGTCTGCTCTGTGCTGTGAAAAGTGGTTTGGAGGCAAGAAGGGGAAGTACGTTAGGAGGCCAGAGATGACAGCGGCTTGTGCGAGGCTAGTGGTGGTGGGAGGTGAGCACTAGCCAAGTATGGGCTTCTACAAAGTCATTAGCCTTATTCAGGTACTCGGCTTCCCTGAAACCTCCAGGATTCCAAGCCATCCGACAACCCGAACAAACAGGAAGTCTGGAGTTACAGATGAGCCAAGAGAAAAAGGACAAGGCTCTTGTTACAATGTTACCCATCATTTGAGAAATGCTGCAAAGTATCTGAATGTTGTCATTTTTCAGGAAAATGAAAACCAAACAAAACGTTTTAGAGCATTTGCTTATGGCGCCGTGAACAAAAACCCAAACCGCGTCTTAACGTGGCTGAAGAAGATAAGGCATTTGAAGGTGTTTTTTTGCTCCATTTTTCAAGTGAGGATATTGAAGCACAGAGAGGTTGTCACTCTCCGAAGCTGAGAAGCGATAGCACGCTTCCCGATAGCACAGGGATGTCTTGGTGATAATATAGCTAAGCAGTGAGACTACTAACTGGGACTTAAGACTGGCCTTCTGGACCCCAAACCTGGTTTCAATCTGCTGACTTTCCCACACGGCGTAAGTGCCCAGCAGAATCCTTTGACGTGTCATGCTGTCTGACCGAATGCCTCATTCGGGTCTTCGCTCGTGAGAAATACTTCCACTTGTCTACTTACTGTCCCTATGGACACAGCGCCAGGATCTGTGGGCATCGTGATGGATGAGAGCAGGCCCTGACTTCGACGGGCTTACGGTCTTGTAGATGGACACAGGTACCGCTACCTGCAAAATGCTCGGGGACAAAAAGTATACAGTGTTAGGGGCCCATGTCAGGGGCACAACCTGGACTTGGGGAGGGGTAGAGCCGGGGAAAATTCCCTGAGGCATTGTCATTTAAGTTACCCATGGAATGGGGCACCTGGTTGGCTCAGTCAGAAGAGCAAGCGAGTCTTGATCTCGGGGTCATGAGTTCGAGCCCCACGTTGGGTGTAGAGATTACTTAAATAAGTAAATAGGAAATTGCCCAAGGAAGACTCTTCCCCATGACTGCTGCAACCTCGCTCCAGAATGAATTCCCAACATGGACGCCCTGTCCTGCCTGTCTCGTGTTTTCCTTCCAGAATAATGATAGCACCGTGCTTTCAGAAAGAGCCTGAGCGTTTACAGAGAGACTTGGCGTGCAGTGTCTCGTCGGATTCCCACAACCATCCTAGGGAAGCAGGCCACCCCATTTTACAAGCGAAGGAGGTGGGGACTCAAGACATTAGATGCAATTGTACAAGTTCACACAACCCATCAGTAGGAAGCTAAGCCTAGAACCCACGTGTTAGACTCTGGTCCGTTGTTCTTTCCACCAAATCACAAATTTTTCACTTAGTTGACATTCCATACTCCTTACTCTTTCCTTCCTGACCGGTTTCTTCTCCTAGAGAAGCTTCCCTTCCTGTGCTGTGTGTGGGTGGGAGGACACTTGGAGTCCAGGAGCTGGCTGGGGGCGAGATTTACGGAATAATACACGAATGAGTGAAAGAGCTCTGATAGACAAATGAAGAATTTTCCAACACGACTTTTGATGATAATTTTGCAGGAAAGGGAAAGAGAAAGAATGACAGGAATGAAGTGCAACTTACTCCTCCTTCCCAGGCCTGGGACGAAATGTACTCCTAGGTTCTAGGAGTACATATGCTGGTTTTATCTAACCAATTAGTCACAGGTTAAATGAAGCAACTTTTTGAAAAAACGGCGCAAGAAGGGAGTCCACGCACAGAGGCTGGTCATCAGAGAAATATAAATAAATGTATCCCAAGCTGTGAAAAGTAGGAAAACAAAAGCACTTGAAATAAAAACTGAGGGTTGATGGGGAGTGGGAGGGAAGGGAAAGTGGGAGAGGGGCATGGAGGAGGGCACCTGTTGGGATGAGCACTGGGTGTCGTATGGAAACCAATTTGGCAATAAATTTCATAATAGAAATAAATAAATAAATAAATAAATAAATAAATAAATAAAATCTGAAGAAAAAAAAAAAAACCCGCCAGCGTCAAGGTCGCTTTTACTAAAGAGCGAATCTCAAAATAAATGTGAGGGGAATGGAAGGATCCGTAGGGTTAATCACCACCATGGGTGTCCCGTCACCACTGTCGCCAGGCTGTCAGTGTGCGTAACCTGAGGACCAGGGACACCATCTCCGATTCAAGGGGTTACCTCTGTTCAAGGTACTGCAGGGCCGCCTCACTTTCTGACCCTAGAAAGTTCTAGAATTCATTTTCTACAAGTCAGGTTTGAAAGTGCAGCCAGATCTAATGCACTTTTTCTCTTGAACAAAGGAGCAGCCATTCCCAAGGCCCAGTCCAACCTGAAATACCAGATTTCCTGATGAGAAGTCAGCCCAGAGGCCTGTCCTGGCACCCTCCTGCCATGTTTAACCCCTTCCTTCCCTCCCGGCAGGTCCCCAGATTTTTACTTTCGAATATCATGAAGGCCCTTTCTTTCAAAAAATATATATGTATATATACATACATATACATAGTGAAAAAATATATATACATATACAGTAGAGTGAAAATCCCCGTGTCTAACTCTTTTTTAGCTATAAATATGCATTAACATTCCTTTATACATACATAATCATTCCAGAGAGTACCTAATAAGAAAACTGTAGGAACTAATAAATAGTACCACCAATCATCACAAAGTTATGTATTAATCTTTCTAATTCACACCTTTTTGCATAAAAAGAGAATAAAATTAACTGTTCTGATCATTTTTCAAACAATGTCACCAAGAGATCTTGAGTCGCTCCACAAACCATGTATGTCAGAGGTCTCTGGGGGCAGCTGGGTGGCTCCGTCAGTCGAGTGTCTGACTCTTGATTTCAGTTCAGGTCATGATCTCACAGTTCGTGGGTTCGAGCCCCCCATGAGGTTCCATGCTGACGGTGTGGAGCCTGCTTGGGATTCTCTCTCTCGCTCCTTCTCTCTGACCCTCCCCTGCTTGTGTTCTCTCTCTCTCTCTCTCTCAAAATAAATAAAAACTTTAAAGAAATTAAAGGCTATCACTCATTAAACTCTACGCAGTCCTATCCAATAAGTGAAAATATTACGCTCCAGGCTGAGCTTCTTTGATTCCCACTGTGTTTGGTATTCCTCGCGTCCCTTTTTAAAAGTGAGTCTTGGGATTCTGGAGTTTAAAGTCTTTGCGATTCTTCTTATCCATACTGACTACACACAGTGGCAGTATTAGCAGGTTTCTGTTCTTGCACCTCATTTATGAAGATTTAAAAGAAACGTACTGAATATGAAAAGTTTTGATTACTAAAAGTCTGCGGTCAGAAAATGAGTGGAGTCTAAAGCACAAGTCTCTTATTAAAAATGAATCTTTTATTACAGATGAATAAGGAAGAGAAATGTGGGTGAATATCTCCTCCCCTGTATGAGCAAAACACCTTCTTCATATGTCTTTTCTTTCCTCTGGCTTATGAAGGAAGGAAATAATTTAAAAAAAAAAAAAAACAAAAAAAACAACCAAGATAAAGCGGTGCCTGGGTGGCTCAGTCAGTTGAGCGTCTGACTTCGGCTCAGGTCATCATCTCACAGCCTGTGAGTTCGAGCCCCGCATCAGGCTCTGTGCTGACAGCTCGGAGCCTGGAGCCCGCTTTAGATTCGGTGTCTGTCTCTCTCTGCCCCTTCCCCGCTCACACTTTGTCTCTGTCTCTCTCTCTCTCAAAAATAAATAAATATTAAAAAAAGAAAACGAGATGAATACTCAGTGATAGCAGAAGTGTGGAGGAGACGGGACACTTCCAAGTGCTATTGGTAGGAGTATAAATGAATAAAACCTTGTTTGGAAGGTAAGCTAATAACTAATATCCATTTATTTCCTTTGACTCAATCATTCTACTTTGATCAACTTGCTCTAAGGACATAATTAAAGGTGCACAAGAGTTTTGGGTAAAGGATGTTCACTTCAGCATCATTTATAATGGTGAAAAATAGAATCACCCACAGAAAACGAGGAACCTCACGGCCGTTCCCTGAATCGCATGGTCCAGGAACCAACACCAGAAATCTTTGCTTCTTACCTATGGTTCTGCTGTGTGGTTAAGGTAACTCAGAAACCGAGTAAACGAGTTGGGTAAATTGCAGATAAGCTACCGATCAGTCAAGGCTCTGACTAAAATTACTAATATTCAAGCTGCAGTAAACTTCTCTGCCCAGGAGTATAACAGTCCTTTATTTGAAAAGTTTCTCATTTTTCTAAGAACGCTACAGACAAATAGCAAGTTGTTGCTGCAGATTTTAATATTATCCAATTATTTATCTCACAAGTAAGCACAAGAGCAGAAATAAAATGCTTTTCAAGTATTTTCTCAAATAAGATCTATGCAACTCACATAATGGCTTTTCCGTGGAATCAGTGAAGCACCCAGCTTGTCCCAGCCAGGGTTCCAAAAGCTTTGCACACATTAATTCGCTGAATCTCCACTACAGTCCCAAGAAGTGGGCACTATTAATATCCCCACCTTACAAATGAGTAAACCCAAGTACAGAGAACTTAAATCACTTGTCAACTTAACCCAGCTAGGAAATGCAAAGCTAGAATCCAAATCTAGGTGGTCAGCACACTGTTATTAAAATACAAGGATTAGGGGCACCTGGGTGGCTCAGTCGGTTAAGTGTCTGACTCTCGGTTTCAGATCCAGTCATGATCTCACAGTTCATGAGTTCGAGCCCCACATCGAGATCTGTGCTGACATTGCAGGGCCTGCCCGGGATTCTCTCTCTCTTCTCCCTCTGCCCCTCCCCTGCTCACGCTGTCTCTGTCTCTCTCAAAATAAGTAAATAAACCTTTAAAAATAATAAAATAAAATAATTAGATAAAAACATAATAATTAAAATAGATGGCACCCAGACTGATATTGAAAACACATTGGGATTGTTGTTAAGTAGAAGCAGAGGGAGCAGGAAGAGATTGTCAGGGAAGGCTTACCGAGGAGGAGCCGATGCCAAAACCTGGGGATCGGAGGCAGGCTGGCGAAGAGCATCCTCGACCAAGAGCAGTTTGATCGAAGGAAAGACCTAGGAGCCACCGGCTCGGCCCTGAGGCTAGACTAGCAGGGATGCTAGAGGAAAGGTGGACAAGGATCATGAAGCAGGGGCTCTGTGCTCCATCTTGTCTTTATCTTTCTTTCGTGTCTGTGTTCTACCTTGTCTTCCTCTTCTCCTCCTTCTCCCCTGCCCCCTTTCCTCCCACTCTTCCTCCTCCTCCTCCCTCCTCCTCCTCCTTTCTCCTTCTCTTCCTCCTCCTCTGCCTTCTTCCTCCTCCTCCTTTCTCCTCCTCCTCCCTCCTCCTTTTCCCCCTCCCCCCTTCCCCCCACTCTTCCTCCCCTTCTCCTCCTCTTCCTCCTCCTTCTCCTTCTCTTCCTCCCCCTCCGTCCTCCTCCTCCTTTCTCTTCTTCCTCCTCCTCCTCCCTCCTCCTCCTCCCCCTCCCTCCTTCCTCCCACTCTTCCTCCCCCTTCTCCTCCTCTTCCTCCTCCTTCTCTTTCTCTTCCTCCTCCTCCTCCTCCCTCCTCCTCCTCCTTTCTCCTCCTCTTCCTCCTCCTCCTCCTCCTTCTTCCTGTGAGAAATGAAGGCTTTTCAGTGGTAGAGTGACATGATCAAGTACATGTTTTCAAATAAGCCACCACCATGGTACCAGGACAAAAGTCGGATCAGGGAATGGAAGATCCTGGGGTCAAGGGAGACCAGTTCAGGAACGAGAGGTAAAGTAGCTATAGGGCGGCAGGATTGGAGAGGAAGGGACAGATTAAGAGCTTCATTTAGCAGTTGGAATTTAGGCTTTGATCAGCAATTAGATGTGAGGGATTAAAGAAACAGTGATGTGACAGAGATAATTGGCTAAAGAAAAATTACTTAAGTACACACACATCTATTTGAGAGATGCTATGCCGGATAGACTACTTCTCAGCAGACTGCTTACGTTCTGAAGAGGGCAATTTACTTTCTTCCTTCCTTATGTCTCTCCTCTTCATATTAGAATCCTGAGTCACTACTAGTCTGCTTTCTCATTTAATTACGAGATCACCACAACATAAACAAAATATAAAAGACGTAGTTTCTCAAACACCTTTCCACAGTCAAATTTCCTTGGAATGTGTTAGGGACCGACGAACTCACACTGAGGATAGACACTTCCCAGTAACCTTGTGTTTTTTTTAAACATAAAAATAGTTCGTAAAGTACAGACCTGATTCTGCTTTAGAAATTCAAATCCTGGGGCGCCTGGCTGGCTCAGTAGTTAAGAGCATGCGCCTCTTGATTTCATGGTTGTGAGTTCAAGCCCCACATTGGGTGTGGAGCCTACTTACAAGGAAAAAAAAACCAACAAAAAAGTGGAGGGGGGGACATCTGCATGGCTCAGGCCGTTAAGCATCTAACTCTTGGTCTTGGCTCAGGTCATGATCTCACAGTTTGTGAGTTCGAGCCCTGAATTGGGCTCTGCGATGGCAGTGGAGCCTGCTTGGGATTCTCTCTCTCTCTCTCTCTCTCTCTCTCTGCCCCCCCCTTCCCCTCTCATACTCTCTCCACCCCTCTCTCGCAAAAGAAATAAGCTTTAAAAAAAAGGGGGAGCGCCTGGGTGGCTCAGTCGGTTAAGCGGCCGACTTCGGCTCAGGTCACGATCTCGCGGTCCGTGAGTTCGAGCCCCGCGTCGGGTTCTGTGCTGACAGCTCAGAGCCTGGAGCCTGTTTCGGATTCTGTGTCTCCCTCTCTCTGACCCTCTCCCGTTCATGCTCTGTCTCTCTCTGTCTCAAAAATAAAATAAAACGTTAAAAAAAAAAAAAAGAAATTAAACTACCATAAAAATCTCCACTTTACCTGCTTCATCCCCAAGGCAGTCAGTTCAGTTTTCTAAAATACATCTAACGGAATACAATTATAAATCTGGGTTCGGGGGGATAATTAGACAACCAGGCTGAGCATCTCTTGGTCCTCAGTAAATGTGCCCTTGTCTGGTCTAAACTGCAGTTCGACCTTAACTCTGGACAGCAAGTTGTTGACGCAGTTTTCAGAGACGGGACTTAATTAGGAGCAGGTAATTATACATTTAAATTAGAGAATAGGGGCGCCTGGGTGGCTTGTCGGTTAAGCGTCCGACTTCAGCTCAGGTCATGATCTCACGGTCCGTGAGTTCGAGCCCCACGTCGGGCTCTGTGCTGACAGCTCAGAGCCTGGAGCCCGTTTCAGATTCTGTGTCTCCCTCTCTCTCTGACCCTCCCCTGTTCGTGCTCTGTCTCTCTCTGTCTCAAAAATAAATAAAAACGTTTAAAAAAATATATATTTTAAAAAAAATTAGAGAATAAAAGCCTTTGGAAACTACTAAAAACACTAGGAAACAATTCTCCCCCAGGAGCCAGAAAGCGGCATCTGAAAAGCCCACACTAGACACAGTTTGCATATGATACACCACGGAGACATGTAACAACCCTGTTGTCCCCAGAGACGGGACGCACGTCTCTGCTAAAGCTGCATGTCCTGACCTCCAGGACCACGAGGCTAAATCGTGGCCTAATTAGACCCCAAAAAGAAGGCTCTGTCTGTCTTCTCCCAAGAGGTGCAAAGGTGAATCTGGAATTGTAATTTGCTGGATGGCCTGGGCCGAGGAAGATTGTGCCCCATCGTCTGCAGTAAAAGCAAAGTATAGAACAGAAAGGGCTTTAATGGAAATCTAAGACATAGCAACAATTACCAAAAAGGCTATTTCAGAAAAATGATATTTAAAATACATTTGAAGTCATTTTCTAAATCCGGTAACCTTCCCTTTTAGCAATACATGCTGTCACTAAGTAATAACGGGAAGAAGAAAAAGTACACAGGCTTTGAAGTCAGACAGACCACCACCACTCAGTAGCTGTGTGACCTCATATAAGTCACTCAGCCTCTCTGATACGTCATCTCCTTCATTGGCAAAATGGTGGTAAGTATACCTACTTTCACGAGATGGTACAAAGATTAAGCGAAGTGACATATGGAAACAAATACAGCCTCTAGCATAATGCCTGGTGTGCGACAGGCTCCCATAAATGGTCATTAGAATAGTACTCCTGAAGCTTCTTCCTTGACGTTGTATTTCTAAAATCTAAGTTATGAGGGATTGTTTTCCCTTTTTTAAGAGAGAGAGAGGAGAGTGCAAGCAGGGGAGGGGCAGAGAGAGGGGGAGAGAGAGAGAATTCTAAGCAGACTCGAACTGCCATCTCGATCCCACAACCCTGGGATCGTGACCTGAGCTGAAATCAAGAGTCAGACACTCAAGCGACTGAGCCACCCAGGCGCCCCAAAGCATTTGAGGTCTGTCTCCTGTATGTGGCCAGCACCTTGCTAAGTGCTACAGTAGATGTGAAGGAAAGAAAGGACAGGCTGTGGCATCACAGGCAAGGAGGCGCCACAGATGAAATGACTAGAATAAAGCTTACCAAAATAAGGTCGAGGGCCAGACTACATGACACACGCTGAATTGCCACTGTGAGTCACAGGTGGGATTCTCAAACTGTCATGAAGAAGCACTTTTGTTCTCATTTCCAATCCATCGTGAACCAAGTGGTCCTGTTGCCCATGCCTGTAACACAGCTCCCGTGACAACCAGCTCATTGGGTGAGTGCGCCAGCACCCGCAGTGGCCCGTGCCCCATCAACAAGACTAGCTCAGGGACCACATCCTTGGACATTGTGGTCATGCCAAATTGCCCAAAGCCTCTTCATTTCCCTACTCATCTTGTTGCAGACCAGTAACGGTTTTCGAACTGGTTTTGAACTAGTAATCCACGGACTGCTTTCTGAGTCACGCCCTGAGCTGGACCTAATGGGGGAAGCTTCCGTGTTTCCAGGGGCATCCCAGAAGCGGCAATAAAAGACAGACAAAGCAACGGTCCAGAAGCTAGGGAAAAAATAAAACAACCTGCGTGTGCTTGCGATAAATATTTTTATCGCAACTTGGAACAAATTGATAGACTTTGGGTCAGGGTCTTAAAAAAGACTATCAAGAACTTCTCTGTCTCATGACTTGAGGGAACAGTTGGTTCGGTAGGGTTCCCAGAAATCACAGAAAGGAGAGGACCGACATGAAGGTATTCCAAAACCATCGCCTAACTGGCTTATCAGCTAGCGAGGAACAGAATCCAGAAGTGCACTCCTTGGTAAGAACAGTCAACGTCTCCTGTTTGGGCACCACATCTCAGGAGGCCTCTTAGGCATCAAAGGGAAGGAGACGGGAATGAGTCCAAAGTTTGGGTCAAGCCCACTCGTCACGAGTTAATGAGCTCAGGCTCTCAAGCCACACTACGGGGCTTCAAATCCTGGCTCTTCCGTTTAGTAGCTATGCAATCTTGAGCCACTGGCTTGATCTGTCTTTGCTTTGGCTTCCTCAACTAAGAGGGGGCAACAATGGCACCTCTCTCAAAGGGTTGTCGTAAGAACTGAAAGAGGTCACGGGTGTAAACCCCTTAGAACAGTGCCTCGCACACGGCAAGGGCCAGCTGCTGCTTTTAGCCTTTTCTCCTCCGGCAGGTTCGTCATCAAGTCCGACTGTAGAGGGATTTAAGAAATTGTGCTCCGATACCCTTCAACTCAGATGATGAGACCCCGGCATTCAAAAGCCCTAGGTCTACGCAGAGCACGCGGGGACTCAGTTAGTTGCTACTCACATCCTTCAAAGCCCAGTTCACGTGCCATTTCCTCAAGTAGGCTTGTATTAACTAGGAATTGCACCCAACTGCGTGATATAGAAACCCCTCTTCTGTGGCTTCATCAAACAGGGGCTCATTGTCAGCACCTCATAAGAGGTCGGGGGATAGAAACCCAAGGGCAGGGGCACCAGGTCCCAGATATCGTCAATGCCTTCGTGACTTCGGTCTTCGTACCACTCCACGGACACCCCTATCAAGGAGGAAGTGGAAAGAAGCACTGAGGACCAAGAGGCGGAACCTACTCCAGGAAAGCGAAACTCAGCCGGCACCGTCCGGTCCACTTCCACCACGGGAGTAGTCAATGCAACGTCCAGTGGCCATCCCTTGTTGCAAGGGAAGTACAAAAATGGATACTCTGCCCATTCAAACGAAATCAGAGTTCTGTTCATAACAGAAAAGAGAAGAATGTTTAATGAAGAAGAAACTAGCAGAGAAGGTGTCCTTGACCCCTAAGACTAGCTCAGGTCCTACTGTAAGATGCTTTCATAGCATCACATACTCCTTTTTTGTGTATCAATTGCATGCAAATTTAATTCAATAACTTCTCATGAAAATAATTCGTAGTGTCTGCCTCATACCAGAACAGAAGCTTTGGGAAGGCAAGAACCACATCTCGCCTGCCCAGCTTACTCCAGGACCCCCCAGAACCTAGACCAGTGCCTCGTATCCAGTATGTACACAATAAATAGATGGGGAATTGGTAAGCAGACCACTTAATAAAAGTTCATCGATGGACTTACTAACTATAGACAATTAACTTCACTTTTTTCTTGTTTAAACTCAGATGAGAAATATTTATGTGCCTTATAAGGTTAATGTTATGAAGACTATGTGAAAAGAAATCAAAAAACACTGGGAAAATATGTTGGGTGAAAACTCGATACGTGTGGCAAGAGAGAAAACAGAGCTTCAGAATTCATAAGGGATATGCCTTAAGGTCATGGGAATAGAAAAATGTCACACAGGAGAATGCCAGAAATATAACTGTATTATTTGGTAATAAATATGGGAGATGGAAGCGTATTTAGATATGGCTGTCCTTTCTCTCTCTTCTCCCCTTCCTTTCCTCCCCGGAAAAGAGAAACTTTTATAAACTGTGTTTTTATAAACTGAATTAAGCAACTCAGGGGAACTCGTTTACTGATAGAAGCTCGTCTCCATTCACTCACTCGACCAACAAACCAACACGGGAGTGTGCACCTTTTTGGATGCCAGGAACACAACAGTTATCAAACAAACGTGATCTTGACTCACACAGCACTTATGCGTCGGTTGGGGCAGTGGGAGGGCAAGACAATAAAGAAGTGAGTGGATTCACTGCTGGTGATAAATGCTATGGGATGCTGTGGCAGTGGAATATGAGAGGGAGGTGGTATTTAAGCCACCACCCAAGAATGGGAAGACAGCTATTAGAACAGCCGGGGAAAGAACATGAGGTGGCCCAAAGATTGTGGGAAAGGGGAGAGGGGCTTGATATGGTCCCTTTCTCCAATCACATCTCCTACTGCTCACTTACACTCACTGGCCAATCCTGTTGTTACTTGGACATGCCAAGCACACTCTTGCCTCAGGCCCTTTGCACATACTGTTGTCCTATGCTCCACTGAAACATTCCCATATATCTCCTCCTTATTCACTCCGATTCAGAACTCTGCTCAATAAAGTGACAGGGCAATGGATGATGCTACAACTATATTCACTCTCACATTAATTCAGCACGTATTAACTGAACGCCTACTGTGTGCCAGGCACCGTTCTAGGCCCTGGGGACATCTGGTCAACGGCAAGGTGAATTTCTTGCTCTCCCAGGTCCTACAATGTACCTGGGGAAATGTGCAGTCATCAAACAAACAAAATGTCAGACAGTGATATGTGTAAGTGGATGAGAGTTTCTATTTTAAATAGAGCGGTCAGAAGAGGCCTCTCTGAAGAAGTTTCGAGCAGAGGGCTGAAGGATCTAAGGAGGCCATGAGAAGACTGGGGCAAAGACACTACAAACGGAAAGGTCATAAGGCAGAAACTATCTCAAAAAAAACACAGGAAGGTATCTCAACAAAGCTGTTAAAAAATGAAATGAAAACTATATTAAAATTTTGTGTCTCCCTTCCCCAAAAGATATGTTAAAGTCCCAGCCCCCAGTACTTTACAATGTGATCTTATTCAGGGAAAGAGTCTTACAGGTGTAATTCCTTACGATGAGATCATACTACAGCAAGGTGGGCCCAGAGTCCAATATGACTAACGTCTCCACCAGGAGGTCATTTGAAGATGAAGCAGAGATTGGAGAGATGTGGCTCCACATCAAGGAGCACTGAGGATGTCAAGGAATGCCACCATCGGGCGCTTGAGGAAGGATTCTTCCTAGGATCTCGGAAGGAGCGTGGCCCTGCTCACCCTCGATTCTGGACTTGAGGCCTCCAAAGCTGCGTGACAACAGATTTCTCTCGTTTTAAGCCTTCCGGCTTACGGTACATTTGATGGCAGCCTTGGGAAATGAATACAGATGCCTTCTAGACGTCCAACTTCTGGAGTTAGAGCTACAGATGTAAATGAGGAGATATCATTGTGACACGATGAGCAAAGAGACTAGACTTCACCCTTCAGCAAAGCCCAACAGTCTCCTGTCCACAGGAGTCATGTGAACAGGAGCCGATGACCACCTTTGAAGGAACGAGATGGCTTACATTCTGAGACACCTGCACAAATTTCAGAAGAGCTGAGCGGACCGCCACAGTGTCGGATTAAGTCAAGGCCACAGCAAGAACCATGGGCAGATGAAATCACCATGTAATGGTAGACCATGAAATGGTAAAAACACAACATACTATTTGTGATCCAGTAAATATAATAAAAATGTCTTACGTGGCGAAATGCAGCCAGTAGTATATATAATGGTAACTGGTGACCTCAACATTTATCAAAGTGACAGAATTAAATGTGAGAGAACTAGACAGAGCAGTAGCTCGGATGATTCAGTAACTACAACAGAATTAGCAGGTATAAATGGAGAACAGTAAGGAGGGGGACAATGAACTTCCTTTGCGAGTATACAAGTGTCCCCAATAAAAAGTCATCAAATTCTAGGGGCGCCTGGGTGGCTCAGTCGCTTAAGCGTCCGAATCTTGATTTTGGCTCAGGTCATGATCTCATGGTTCATGGGTTCGAGCCCCACTTCGGGCTCTGTGCTGACAGTGTGGATCCTGCTTGGGATTCCCTCTCTCTCCCTTTCTCTCTGCCCCTCTTCTGCTCTCTCTCTCTCAAAATAAATAAATAAACTTTTTAAAAAAGCCGTCAAATTCTAGAGCACACAGTCATATTCTTACGTCCAAACCACAATAATAACAAAAAATGAACAAAGAGGAAAGGTCCCTTGTTGAAGTAATCAAAACTTATAAAGCATCAAACAACATGGAGGATGGAATTGAATTCAAGACGTGTCAGACCATTTTCGCAGTGATAAGGGTAAATACAATACCTCAATTGGTAAAAGGCTGTCTTAAATTAAAAATCACGTCCATTAGCCTCTAGGGTGCGAGAAAAGTCTGCCTGGGAACAGCATCACCCATCTGATTGCTGGGGTTGGCTTGGTGGATAGGTCAGGCCCAGCCTGTCCCTCCGCAGAGCTCGGACTCCATCCGGAGGCAGTGGGGTGGGCTCTTCACGGAGAAGCTGTTGCCCACTCTCACAGAAAACGTACTACATTTTCTTCTGTCTTTCTAAAAAGTCCCCTAACCCTTCGAGGTGCCCATTTCTAAAGAAATCTCGTTGCATTTAAACTCCAGGGCCAAATTTTTATTCCAGCAGCCCGGGAATCAGATGAAAAACTATGTCCAATCCATTTATAACAAACGATGATCGTCAGACTCAGATGAGTGTCAGTGGGTGTCTGGCGGTGGTAGGGATTTCTTGCCTCTTCTGGGAGATGAAATCTCTCGTTATGGCATTGTTATGTCACCAAAACACAGAGCCTGCCAAGCCCCAGCTTAGACATTTATGTGGGTTTTCCCGAATTCCCTTCAGCAATTTAAATCCTAGATGTTATTGCCAGCTACCAGGGAATTAAATAGGGAATATTCAGGAAATATAAAGTGACTAACAGTTAGCGTTGCACAACCCTTTCTCATGGGCATTTTCCAGGGCTGGGAAACAGACTCGAGGGTACAGTGGAACACAATAAAACGTTCACAGACATCCTGAGGTTCAGACTCTACAGACAGATGGAGAAATTACTGGTCCTGTTCCTGGAAGGACTGAATGTTTTCACAGTAAACCTCTTTGCCTGGGGCTTTGTTCGCTCGTATCTTAGAAGTCGTGATTCAGTACAGTTGGAATTGTGCATGAGCAGAAGTCAAGATTTTAGTTTTATGGATACACAGTCACCTCTCTCTCCGAAAAATAATGAACTGCTAATCACCTGAAACCAAGAACTGGCCTCAGAAACACACTGAGACCTTCCCATTCAAACCTGACATCCCACAACCATTTGAGATTGTTATTACTACACTTGAGTGAAAGACAGAAAATCGAAACAATACGTGCGAATTTGGTGCCTAAAGAAAGGACGGGGACAACATTAAGAGACAAGCAAGCGTGGACCTTACTCCACAGTGTGACAAAGCTGTAGAGCTGACAGGACCCAGGAAGGGAGTGTAATTCTTAGAGGAAGAAGGGACATGGACAGCATCAGCTAAGATCGTGCTCCCGTGTGTAAAAATGGAACAGCAAAGGCCAGAAAACAGAGAATGTGCCTCCTTGAAACGGACTAAAAAGATACATTGCAAAAAATAGAAAGTAGAGGTTTTTGGCCAGGATCCCTTACATCTGGAATCTCCTGTTTTTTTCAGCATAACAGGAATCAAACCCTGTTTGTGAAAACTTCACTTTTAAAACAGGCATGTTTTATCTTAGACTTTTCAGTATTAGCGTGTGCATACTCCCAACGTACGGAAGTTGCGAGGGATGAGAATGTTTATTCTCTCTCTCTCTCTCTCCTTTTCCTCCTCCTCCTCCTGCCTCTACATATATGGAACAATAAAACTTTAAAAGCATACTTGTAATTTTTGCTAAACACATTTATCTCAAGTTTTGTGACCAATAATTCTACAGCAAGGAAGTACCCATCTGTGAGATATCATTGTATCTGTAAATGTCTCGTTTCTTCAGGAGAGAAGACCTCTATCTGCAGTCTACATTTGCGATGTTCTTTCTTATTTTAAGCTGTTGATAATAAGGTGTTTAACCACAAAATAAGTATCACGTGCTTTCTCTGTCCCCATGCATCCCGTAGCTAACAAAAACAGAGGGGGGGACTCAGAATCTATAAAATCCTGCTTCGGTGAAATGTCCTCTGTACCTATGACCCCATCTCACAAACTAATAAGCTGTATAACTACATGCTAGTCTGTCCTCCAGAATACACATCAGAGCCAGATGGAAATTCCACTGACCAAATTAAAACACACTAATTGGGCATCAAATTTCTCCCGAAAATGTTCCTTCCCAGCATCAGAGATGAGGTATCGTGTGGGTGTCGGATGTACAGCTAAGAGGAAATTCATTCTTTCTGTACAAATAAATCATTCAAATTCACTTCACTGAACTCTCTTATTGGCTCCTAGAAATGATCGAATGTAGGATGTGGGAAATGTAATTGCTCACACATCCAAAAGGTTTATTCAGTGAATGGAAACAAGAATAGTGGAAACAAGACAGCTAAATCATTTTTTAGATAAGATGTGTTCCTTTGCAAAACAATTCTAGAAAATCAAAAGCTACATCTGGGGTACAGATGGATACAGATGCTCTTAGCTTCAAATGGATGTATGCAAAAATCTCTGTTCAAATACGCTAAATGTTTTAAACAATTGATCTTAAGGGGCGCCTGGGTGGCTCAGTCAGTTGAGTGTCCAGCTTTGGCTCAGGTCATGATCTCGCGGTCTGTGGGTTCGAGCCCCACATCGGGCTCTGTGCTGACAGCTAGGAGCCTGGAGCCTGCTTCAGATTCTGTGTCTCCCTCTCTCTCTCTCTCTCTCTGTCCCTCCCCCACTCATGCTCTGTCTCTCTCCTTCTCTCAAAAAAAAACATTAAAAAAAAAAAAGACAATTGATGTTAAGACATTCCATTCTAACATTAATTCCTAGTTCATAGTATCACCAAAAACACACTGTATAAAATTAACCCTATAGTATAGGGGCACCTGGGTGGCTCAGTCAGTTAAGCATCTGACTCTTTGTTTTGGCTCAGGTCATGATCTCATGGTTTGTAGGATCAAGCCCCGCATGGGGTTCTGCACCCACAACACAGAACCTGCTTGAGATTCTCTCTCTCTCTCTCTCTCTCTCTCTCTCTCTCTGTCTCTCTCTGCCTTTCCCCCATGCTCTCTCTCTCTTAAAAGAAATAAACTTTTTTTTTTATATTTTTTTAACGTTTATTTATTTTTGAGACAGAGAAAGACAGAGCATGAACAGGGGAGGGTCAGAGAGAGAGGGAGACACAGAATCTGAAACAGGCTCCAGGCTCTGAGCTGTCAGCACAGAGCCCGACGCGGGGCTCGAACTCAAGGACCGTGAGATCATGACCTGAGCCGAAGTCGGACGCCTAACCGACCAAGCCACCCAGGCACCCCAAAAGAAATAAACATTTTTAAAAATATATTTTAAAAAAATTAACGTTACAATTAGGAATTCCCACCAACATAGGCAGCTCCATGAATTGCAATGAATTTTCCGGCTATTGTACAATTCTCATGATGATTCAAAAATAATTGAACTTCCAAATTTTTTTCAGAATAGTTAACCTGACCTGAAAGCCACTGATAATGTTTACAGAAGCCTTAAATAGCTCAGTATTCCTCAGGTCAACGTCAACATCAACAGTGACAAATCATGTTAATAGCACATACCCTTGATATGATGTGATAAAAAAGACACTTTACTTCTATGATCTTCCTCTTTTAAACCAAAAGCATTACGAGAAAAACATTACATAAATTCCAATAGAGGGACATTTGACAAAATACCTGACTAGTCCTCCTCAGAACTGTCAAGATGATCAAAAACAAGGAAAGTATGAAATTGTCACAGCCAAGAGGAGCCTGAAAGAGACATAACAACTAAATGTTGTATGGTGCTGTGGATGGGCTCCTGGAAAAGAAAAAAGGCATCATGTAAAAACTAAAGAAATCCAAATGAACAATGGAGTTCAGCTGATTATAATGTGTCACTATGGGGGGCGCCTGGGTGGCTCAGTTGGTTAAGCTCAGCTCAGGTCATGATCTCACAGTCTGTGAGTTCAAGTCCCGCATCGGGCTCTGTGCTGACAGCCCGGAGCCTGGAGCCTGCTTCAGATTCTGGGTCTCCCTCTCTCTGACCCTCCCCCATTCATGCTCTGTTTTTCTCTGACTCAAAAATAAATTTAGAAAATTTTTAAAAATATTTATAATGTGTCACTATGGGTTCATTAATTCTAAGTAATGTTAACCAGGGGAGAAACTGGGTGCTGAGTATATGGGAACTCTGGACTGCTTTCTCAATTTTCCTATAAATCTAAAACTGCCCTAAAAAAATAAAGTCTATTTTAAAAACATTTATGGCTTTTGTTTAAAATGTCATAGCTTTGGAGCACCTGGGTGGCTCAGTCAGTTAAGTATCCAACTTTGGCTCAGGTCATGATCTCAAGGTTCGTGGGATCGAGCCCCACGTCGGGCTCAGTGCTAAGAGATCAGAGGCTGGAGCCTGCTTTGGATTCTATGTCTCCCTCTGTCTCTGCCCCTTCCCCACTCACACTCTGTCTCTCTTTCTCTCAAAAATAAATAAACGTGAAAAAAAAAATTTAATGCCATAGCCTCATGTCTGCCACTTATCTGTAAGTGGTTCAAATAAAAATGTAAATAATGTAAAAGAGTAAAACAAATGTAATAATTTGTAATAATCTGTAACTACCAATAGCCTACTGTTGACTGGAAGCCTTACCCATAATGGAAATAGTCGATTAACAAATGTCTTGTAGGTTATAGGCATTATATGCTGTATTCTTTCATTTAATGTTTATTTATTTATTTTGAGAGAGGGAGCACAAGTGGGGGAAGGGCAGAAGGAGAGGGAGAGAGAGAGAACCCCAAGCGCTGACAGTGCAGAGCTTGATGCGGGGTTCCATCTCACAACCACAAGATCATGACCCGAGCCAAAGTCAAGAGTCAGATGCTTAACTGACTGAGCTGCCCAGGCACCACTATATTTTTACAATAAAGAAAGCTAGAGAAAAGAAAATGCTATTAAGAAAGTCATAAGGA
Source organism: Panthera leo (assembly GCF_018350215.1). Taxonomy (NCBI): domain Eukaryota; kingdom Metazoa; phylum Chordata; class Mammalia; order Carnivora; family Felidae; genus Panthera; species Panthera leo. The sequence continues at coordinate 5,548,224 of NC_056686.1, read as the reverse complement.
AGAGAAAATACATTTATAGTACTGTACTGTATTCATCCAAAAAAATCCATGAACCTGCATGCTTATATTTTCAAAACTGTGTTTTTCAAGGGCCAACTATATTGACTATATAAATAATAATAATAATAATAATAATAATAATAACAACAACTTCCAATTAGTGGTGCTGAAGAAAGAGAGATTAGAATTCCAAATAAGAAAATAAAAATTGGAAGGCAGTGATGTGAGTTAACATGTTCTTAATCATTCCTTGTATTTTTCAGAAAGGTAAAGATATTAGCTTTAGACTTTACTATGTTAAGTATGCATTTTGCAATTTCTAGATAGCCATTTAAAAGGAGAACTAGAGAGTATAATTTTTGAATTGAGGGATGGGATGAAAAAAAAAATGTAATGACTACCCAAAAAGCAAGAAAGAAGAAAAAAGAAACTTCTTACAGTGAGACAAATAGAAGGTACAAACTTACATGATAAAAATAAGTTATAATTGTCAGTAAGTATATCAGTAATCACAATAGATCCAAGTGAAATAACTCTCTACTTAGAAGACAAATTAAAAAAAAAAAAATCTCTGTGCTTTTTATAAGACACAGCTAACATTAAGGAAACTCAAAGATTAAAAAGAATATTTTGGAAAAAGATTCACCAAAATACAAACTAAATGAAATCCAGTGTGACTATAGCAATACCAAACAAAACAAACTTTAAAGCAAAAGTTATTACTAGTAGAAGCTCATTATACATTAACAGAATGTTCAATTTACCAGACAGGTTTAACAATTCTAAACTTGTATGCACCTAATAACATAGCCTCAAAATATCTAAGTAAAAATGTCAACAATATTACCAGAATAGAGTGAGGGAGAGTAGACCAACAGCCAGGGAGAATAAATAAAATAAATGGAAGCTACAATGATGAGCTACCCAGATCCCCCTGGAGGGCTGAAGTCTTACTTCTGGGATTAGACCCCATACTTCTATGATTGCTGCCAGAAAATAGTCCTTACCTGTCAACCCTCTTTAAAGAGTGTCTCAGCTAAATAAAATGGCTTTGCCCAATATTGCTCTTCTTCCCAAGGGCAACCCACATCCAATGACTGGCCAGTGGGGGTGGAAGGAATAAAGATCCAGCTCCCTTGCCTAAGTTGGGACAACTCTAGAGGACCAATCCAGCTCAAATCTTTCCATAGGATCAGCTAAGGCCTGTCTTGGATCTGTACCACAGCTCAGCTTCTCTTTCTGCCCAAATCTGCTCCTTCCTCTTCCCTTCAATAGATTCCAAGAGTATACTCTAATAAATTATCCTTCATCCCAAAGCCTGTTGCCCAAGGAAGCCAATCTGCAACAAATATCCAAGGGTGGTGGGGGAGTACTGGTAAGAAACTGAAAGCATGGGGGCGCCTGGGTGGCTCAGTCGGTTGGGCGGCCGACTTCGGCTCAGGTCATGATCTCGCGGTCCGTGAGTTCGAGCCCCGCGTCGGGCTCTGTGCTGACAGCTCAGAGCCTGGAGCCTGTTTCGGATTCTGTGTCTCCCTCTCTCTGACCCTCCCCTGTTCATGCTCTCTGTCTCAGAAATAAACGTTTAAAAAAAAAATAAAAACGAAAATACCTTTAAAAAAAAACAAACAAACTGAAAGCATGGAATAAAAGTCAGGAAAGAAGATATGGCTATAATTAGATTTGGGCACAATTCATCTAGAGGTGATAATAAAAGTTTAGGAATTGAATGTGATGGCTTAGAAACAGATAAAAATAGCTCCAGAGGATGCCTACAGCTAAGCATCCTAGAAAAAGAAGACTAGAAGACTAAGGAGGACTCAGACGAGACACCAAAAAGGTATGATAGTGTAGTGTCATCAAGGTCAAAGAACAGAAAGCTTCAAGGTGTAAGTTACGGGGTCAAATGCTTATCCTATAGATAATGAAATTGTTGCGGATACTTGATGTATACCAAAAACATCCATTTCCCTCTTTTCCTAGTCCGTTGTCCAATTTGACTGTAGGAGATCACCACCCCTTCTCTGCATTTAGTTGATGTGCTTCAGGTGGAGCTAAGTCTACCCATGGTCCCAAGAGTGGCCTTGCACCCAGGCTCGGCCAATCAGAGCATTCGTTCCCTGTCCCTCCATTTGAACTAGTGAGAAGCAGGCCCAGGTTTTGGTTTTTGTTCAAACCATTAAATAAGCTTTTTTTTTTTTTTTTTTTTTTTTAATTAAATGGCCCAGGGTTTGCTGGCAGCCATCTTACCTCAAAGCTGCGGGCAGCCATCATGCCACCGAAGAACCTCAAGATGAAGTCACTACAAAACAGGACAAAGCCAAAAGTTAGGGAAAGCCCAGACGTGGGTGACGTTATTTGAGCACCTAAATAAAGCAGTGCATGCAGCCACTAAGACTTGTCCAGAACTGAAGCAGTGAATTCCTTTTTATTTTAATGAATTTGAGTTGGATTTTTCTTTCTTTCTTTTGTCAATGTTTCTTTTTGAGAGAGAGAGAGACTGAGAGAGTGGGGGAGGGGCAGAGAGAGAGGGAAACAGAATCTGAAGCAGGCTCCAGGCTCTGAGCTGTCAGCACCCAGCCCAATGCGGGGCTTGAACTCACAAATCGTGAGATCATGACCTGTGCCGAAGTCCAACGCTTAACCGACTGAGCCACCCAGGAGCCCCTGAGTTGGATTTTTTTCTGTCTAGCACAGTAAAAAGGTGCTGATAACACGAGGATAGATATTCTACATATTCAATTTCACATTCTACTTTTTACACCAAGCATTATAATGGAAGAATTTGCAGTGGTTGAGAGCAACTGCCTCGGTTTAAGCCCACAGTTACCAGCTTTGTAACCTTGGGCGTATTACTTCACCTTGTTCATAAACCAGGCATAGTAACAACATGCACTTCACAGGACTGTGTGAACGTTTAATTAACTCTTATAGGTAAAGCCCTAGAACGGAGCCCAGTTCCTAGTAAATGCTATAAAAGTGTTAGCTACTATTAGTTATTATTCCTAATTACAAAATCTTCATAAGGATCATTTTAATAGCTGAATAGATATTCGATATTTTACATGCCAACTGTCCTACTAACAGGCCAGGTTTTCACTATTATGAACAACACTGCTTTGAGCAACTTTGAGCAGAAAGCTTTCTCTGTTTATGATTATTTCCTCAATGTATCACTAGTGAAAATACTGGCTCGGGGGCAACTTGGTGCCTCAGTTGGTTAAGTGCCTCCAACTTCAGCTCAGGTTATGGTCTCATGGTTCCTGAGTTTGAGCCCCACATTGGGCTCTCTGCGGTCAGCACAGTGCTCGCTTCCGATTTCTGCCTCCCTCTCTCTCTGCTCCTCCCCCCTTGTTTTCTCTCTCTCTCAAAATAAATAAACTTAAAAAAAATACTGGTTCAAAGAGTCTTTGATTCTCAAAGATTTAAGGAGACAGAATCTAGTCTTGTTATGAAGACTTTTTTGCACTTTATATAAATTAAGTTTCCCATATGCTTGTCTATAATCCTACCGCTGAACGTTCTCTGAATGTTTCTCTTGCTCACTACCCCGAACCTGGTATGGACTGGCACATAGTAGGAGTTCAATAGATATTTATTGATGAATGAATACATGTATGAATCAATACAGGTGGAGCCCCAAGAAGTGTTGGGATTCACTGACTTCTTACAATGCTACTGTACCTAGTCACTGGGTAATATCTCCTTGCCCTTGCCTTGCAGAGAAAATGGTAATGTTGCCTGTATTTAAAAGTTCTGCAGGTACTTTATGTACAAACTAAACCTATTTCTTAAAAGGACAAATGCCTGTGGGTGTTTATGAATATGAGTTTACAAGAAGGTGCTCATAGATTTGTGGCCGCTTGTTATCTTCCCTTCAGAGAGGCTGAGAGTCTCCCATCCGTCGGGTATCTCCCCAAGGATGGCTGGTGCTTGATATTTCCCTATGGCAGACCCTCGTCTTTGGCTTAAGGCTTTATAGCCTCTTAAGTGGAAATACTACAGGAAAAGTGAGACAGTTTATCTTAGAAATCGTTTATGCTCCTGAAATTTAACAAATGAAAGCACCTCCCAGACAAATTAAATCATGTATGCTAATAAGCGATAGAGAATTTGGGAATCTTGCAAAGAAAGGTGTCAGAAAATCCCTCAACGAATTTACAGCAATAACAGTGAGAATAGCAATGATTTAAAAAAAAAAAAAAAAGGACAGTTACTGTTACTGAACCCTGACTGGGGCCAGACCACGTTCTAAGCACTTCCCAAGTACGATCTCATTTATCTGGCCAGGAACCCTGCAGAGTAGGAACCGCTATTATCACCATCTTACAAAAGGCCAAGTAAGTACTTGAGTCACGGCTGAGACAGTCAGGATGTAAACCCCAGGGTCTGCGTTCCTCATCACCGCACCAGATTTTTTTATTCTCATTTTACACAGAATAAAAGAAACTATCTGTGACCAAGGGATCCATTTGGTAAAATAATAGCAAGTTGTTTCAGAACTAACTCCAAAGGGGTCCACCTCTCCAAAGTTTCTTTTTTCAATGCAACAGTTTTGCTCCCCACAGGTACTGTGTTTGCTGAACGATTCACTGTGTCTGTGGGCAGAATACTTCATCTCTGTGGGTGGCAACGAAAGAGTGAAGTATATTTCTGTAATCTCTTGGTGAAGAGGTGACATTCATATTTTTAATTAATTTCTTTTTAATCAATTTATTTATTAATTTATTTATTTATCTGGCAAGGGACTAGAGCACACCCTACTGGCCAGCTGATGGGAAATACAGCATTTGCTTGGGGGGGAAACGAAATGTTAAAATTTGAAGATAAAGTCAGGTTCATGTTCAAAAGAAACCCGAAAAGCATCGTCTTGCAAACATCCACATATTCAATTAACGTACGTACGGGACACTGAAAAGTTTCTGATAGTCATAAGTTCCAGAAATGGACTAGAACAAGAAATACAATGATCACCAATCACATCAAATGTCTGTTAAGGGAGAATCAGGTAAATGAAAAGTGGTTCAATTTAAATATAAACAACTATACATGCTATGGAGGCAGTTAAGCCATGGCCCTGACACTGAAACAAGAAAATGATCAGTTAAAACCAGTCTGTTCATGGGGCACCTGGGTGGCTCCGTCAGATAAGCATCCGACTCCTGATTTCGGCACAGGTCATGATCTCACAGTTCTTGAGTTCGAGCCCCACATGGGGTTCTGCGCTGACATGCAGAGCTTACTTGAGACTCCCTCCCTCTCTCTCTCTCTCTCTCTGCCCCACCACCCCAAAAATAAACATTAAAAAAAAAAGCCTGCTCATTCTTCATGGTCTGCATATCTGCAATATATACCACATACACTTTTCTTTTTTTTTTTTTTTTTTTTCTTTTAGGGTAAAATCTAAGAAGGGGGAGGAGTATCCCTAACTACAGAAGGGAAAAAATGGAAGTTGTAAAGAAATCTTTTCCCGTGCAATTTTCCAAATGGCTGCTACAGTTGAAAGCTGAGGAGACGTCCACTGTGCTGTGGGACTCTTCGTGAATGAGTCTCGGCTCTTATCAGCATGGATGTTTTATAGTAACCCACAAAGTTTATTGGATATATATCTGTGCCCAGATGTCTCCAAGCCATAAAGTGGCATACTAGTAAATGACCTATAAGAAATGGAATCTTTCCATTGTCATGTTTTACTGCACATTCAGCCATAAATTAGTAAAAAAGGGAAAGTGCATGGTCACATTTATATCATGAATAGACAAAAGTAAACGCTCTAGAACTAAGAGGGTAATCCAGAAAGTGTCTCACTTTAAAACATTTAACTGTTTCTACGGTTAAGACAAAACCGTCTATAATCAAGAAGAAAAACACCAAAATATGCATCTTCTGCAGGATTCAATAACATTCAAACATAAATTTGGATGGGTTGAAAGGCGCCTGTCCAGCATTGGTATTGCTAGACAAGAGAAAAAGGAACAAAATCTTTAGAAAAGCAGTATCTGTGATTCTACGGTTTCTGAGCCAGAACGTCCCCTTGTTCTCACTCCAAGGACAGCTTCTTCTTACACTGAGAAATGGCCAAGTGCAAAGGGACAATTTGGGTCAATGTGATGTAAGTCTAACATTTTAGATGTTATGTTTAGTTTTTTTCATATTAAAAAATAATCAGCTAATATAAATTCCTTGGGAAGTGCTTCAAAATTAAATGGACTGTGAGAGGTGGAAAAAAAAAAAGTCTGACTTTCAGCTTCTCTCTTCCTGGAGACAATTTAAAACAAGTTAGGTTCAGTACAAAGAGGATATTTTCCCCCTAAAGCTCTAGTCTAGTGTTCTAATCTGTTAAAAATCAGTGAATGATCGCCTGATAAACACAATATGCTAATATTATTGCAAGCTGCTTAGCACCTTCCCTTTAAACTCTTCCCTAAATACAATATCATTGACAGGACAGTATTATTACAAAAGATCACCAATAGACTATTAGATAAAAGATTTGTGGGGTAGGAGTCTCCTCATGTAATTTAGCCACAGCCGAGAGAGCTATATTAAATGAACATAACTAGAAGCCAAATCCAGTAAGCTATCAACTATAACTGGGTTTTCCCCCCAAACAAATAGACATAGCTGTTTATTTTGCGCGTTTAACATAGATTAGAAGAGGGGCGCCTGGGTGGCTCTGTCAGTTCAGCGTCTGATTCTTGATCTCAGCTCAGGTCGTGATCTCACAGTGCGTGAGTTCGAGCCCCACATCGGGCTCTGGGCTGATGGTGTGGAGCCTGCTTGGGATTCTGTCTCTCCTTCTCTCTGCCCCTCCCCCCCACCCGTGCTTTCTTTCTCTCTCTCTCTCTCTCAAAATAAAGTTCAAAAAATAAAATAGATCGGAAGAAAGAATGGATTAATCATATATTATACTCACGTGATTTTATGATTTTTGACAGCTTACCAAAACGGGACACCATACGGTTGACAACCGTAGAGCGAGTATCCCGTGGATCTTCTTTCTCTAAAGAAGGGGTGGGTTTGATGGTTGCTCTGGCAATTATCGCTGTTAATGAATAGGGGAATGGAAAAGCATGCCAATAAGGCCAAAGCACAAATTACAACTGTATTGTAGTGGCTTGAATTAGCGTAACGAGGGTTCCTTTCGGATGAAACTTGAGTTCATCTAGGTCCCCATTCAGTAAACGCTCTGCACTACGAGGTCTGAAAAGATGTTCTCTGGCAAGTTCTCAGGCTAGTTCTTTTTATACACTGATAACAGCATATGGGTAAGTCTTAAACATAAATGACACCAAAATGGGGGAGAACAGTCTGGAGTTTCCGCACAGCAAAGAGCCTAATTTGGTTAAGAAAGCCAGAGAGTAGTTGTAACCGATTTCCATCATCCTAAAATAATAACTAAATCAATGGCAATAAGAGCATAAGTTGGTTGACCCGACTCAGGACCTATGACCCCAGAGCCCCCATAGACCAGAAAAAGCCCATCAGAAAGGAGAGGAGAGCTCTCTGCTAAACATGGGTTTGTCTTGCAACTGAGAGAGGGCAAAGGGATACTTCAGATTTGTGGGTGCGCGCGTGTGTGCGTGAAGCCCTTGAATTCAAAACTGGGCCTTTGAATCGAATTTAAAAGAATGTAAGTGAATAACAGGGGAGAAAAGGCAAATCGTTTCATGGAGTGCGTAAGTTAATAGTTAACCTGATAATGAGGTCAGAATCTCATTCTATGTGTTAAACTCCCCCAATTAGGTAGTGCTAACTGTGTAACTCTCGGGCACAATTGCTGAAACCAAGAAGGGGCTCTCCAAGACCAAGGAGGTCAGCCGGAGGTCTGTGGCCTCTACTTAAAGAGAGAGTACCATTCAGGGGACTGTTCCAGTTAAAACTGGAGGGTTTCTGTCTGTTTGCTTTTTTTCTTACTTTACTCTTGGTTTGTTATCATTTGTATTATTTATTTTTCGGTTAAACTATAAGCCTAAGTTGCATCACCTTCCAGGGGAGAAGCCTCCTCCTGCAGGCTTGCTGGTGTTTTGTCCTTGGGCATCGCCGGCTACCCGGATGCCCGGAGATGCGGAGAGCAGCGTGGGTCTAATAAGTAAACTCGAGATCGGAGACCGAAGGCGAGGCCCGGTTGGGGCTGGGGGTGCTCCTCCTGGAAGCCACGGGTCAACGGCCACCAGGGCCTGGCCTTGACTTTCAAACATGTGGTCGCAGGAGAGGTGGCCGGGCAGACCCGCGTTAGGAGGGCTCATGAAAGGCCCTCACCAGGGTGGCCACCCTGTCCCGCGCTGTGCCGCTCTGCCCCACGGTGTGCGACTCTGTCCCTCGACGCCCCACACCGTATCTCAATGTCCCGTGCTGCCCCACTCTGTCCACACCGTCCCTTGCGGTCCCTCCCACGCCTCGGCCCGCAGGCCTACGGTGCGCGCGGGCCTCCTGCTCGCAGAGGCTCCACTCGCCATGGCCGGGAGTCTGCGGCCACCCGGTCACCCCGCGGCGGCCGCCCCGCGGACAGGGGAACACCCGCCAAACCCTCCCCGGGGCAGGAAACGACGGGAAACCCCGCTCGAGGCGCGGCGCCGCCTGCGGTTCGGGCGGAACGAGGCCGAGCTGCCCGCACACCTCACAGAAAAGTTCGATGTCAGGACTCCGGGGGAGGCTCGGCAGCTGCCGCTCTAACTGGGCAGAGCAAAGGCGCGGAGGCCTCCGAGGCCCAGAATCTTCCCCCTCGGAGACAAAGGCGGCGGCCCCGCCGGGCCGCGCGACGCCGGTGGACCCCGCGCCAGCGCCTGAGCCGCGGCATCGCCCCTTTAAGCGGCGCACGGCCCCGATTGGCCGCGCGGGGGAGGTGGGGCGCCGAGCGTCGACGTCACGGCCCCGCCACTTGCTATATAACGCGGCGTCGGCTACCGCGCCGACGGCGGCCGAGTGCGAGCGGGGAGCGCGAGCGGGGAGCGGCGGCCACAGAGCGGCGAGGCGCCTGCGCGGTGTCCGGGCCCCTGAGCCCGCGGCGCTGAGCCAGCCGGGACGGACATGCGCGGGAGGGCGCCGTGGGGCAGCGGCGGCTCCGCGGGGGTAAGGGGCCTGCGGGCTGGGGGTGGGGAGGGGAGGGGAAGGGAGGGCGGTGCCGCCCCACGCCCCCGCCCCGCCGGGCCCCCGCGCGGGGCTGCGGGCGGCTCCGGACTCTGGGCGGGTCCCCGGGGCGCCGAGTGGGTCGCCGCGACGCGGAGTCTCCCGGGACCGACGGCCGGCCGGCCGGCCGGCCGGGGGGAGGGGCCGGCCCGGGGGCGCTGCGTGGGGGCCGGGGCTGCGGGAGCGGCGGCCTCGGCGTCCTCCTTCCACAATGGGGCTGCGCTCCCCCTGCGCGCGCCGTGTGCCAGTCCGTCGCGTCCCGGACGCTGTGCTGGGGGATGGCCGGCCCCGCGGTCCCCCTGCTCGCTCTCTTCGGAGACGGTGGCTGTCGTCCCCGGCCGGGGTCCTTGAACCCCGCGGAGTAGTTCCGAGCCCCCCTCCGCCTGTCTCGGAATCGTGGTCCTTTGCTCTGAATTCTGCTTCCGAAGGAACGGGGAGTGCAGGGTTCTGGGTTCGGAACGTGAGTGCTCGGTGGGTGTTCCTGCGCGCGCGTGCGTGCGTGTGTGTGTGTGTGTGTGTGTGTGTATCACAGCCTCGTACAAATTAAATGACTTCTTAACCATGATTGGTGCTGTATTGGTGCTTGCTAGGTCTTTATTAGGATTTCATCACTGCTTGAAAGAAACCAGTCTCTTCCCTGATAAAAAATATGAATAGATTGTTAGTCATAAACTCAAGTGCAGTCAGAATAGACTGTAGCTTTAAAAGAGATGTGTTGGTGACTTGAGGTACACCTGCAACACAGGTAGGGCCGGACTGGTTTCTAAGCAACTGTCAGAGGTGAAGAAAGGTGAGGTTAAAATGCCTTTTCTTCTTCTTTTTCTGAAGAACAGTGTTCTGCACGGTTTTCAACTTTTATAAATGTGTAAGAACGCAAAGGGTGTATGTTTGCTGAGAATACTGAAATATCTAAGTTCACCATACCAAGTCTTGCCTCCCCCCCCCCCCCCCACCATAATTATAGTTTTAAGCGAGGTTTTGCCCAAACCAGACAGGAGGAGGCTGGGTACCCATTTCACTAAATGACCAAATTTTGCTGAGACAGAATAAAATTTGGTTTCTTGTTAATGGTGCTACGATTGGTTACCAGTATGTTATCAAATAGCATATTCCCATCTCCTCCAGATATTAGCAGATCTGGAGAGAAATACACACAGGTTTTAGCCTGAACTTCAGACACTCTTTTGTCATTCTCCTCATTTCACACAGGCTTGTTTTCACCTGTGTGTTTCGTGGGTACTGGCTGATAGGTGCTAAGGTCCTGGACTAGGCATTTATAACCTAACATATATTAGACTGTAAACTCCTTCAGGGCAGGAACTCTTCCTTGTACGGCTTCTATCTCACGCAGCCTTGCGCATAGTTGATGGTTGATAACTAATTGCATGAAAGCACATTTTACGTCTTAAAGCTCAGCAGGATTGGACCAGTCACTGATAAGGGTGGAAAGCAGATCTCTTTATGGCTATTATGAAATGTCTGAATTATTCGTATTTTCAACAGATAGGTAAAATTACTGTTTGAGTGAATTGTTTTTCCTCCTTTCAGTTCACAATAGATCCTGCTCCCTCTTACCGTGAGGTTTAATTATACTGTAGACTTGAGTTTTTGTGTGAAAACAACTCCTGACTGCTGCTTCTCAGAAGTTGAAGCAGATAATACTCCCTTTCAGCTAATACTAATGGTAGCTTTTAAAAGCAAGTTGCCTAAATTACAGGTACAATCTAACATGCTTCAAACTGACCTGAATGTCTACATACCATCAGGTTGCTTTAGAAAGGTGAGCAGAGGAGGGGAAGGTGGTGCCAAGGGTAATTCCAGGAATTTGAATGTCATCAGCTCCCTCTGCCAGAGAAACAGCTCTGCTTTTAATCTAAATAAATCTGAATTGGAACCTCATCATCAAGATTCCTTTCGCATCTTTTGGTGCTGGTGTTTGGCCATGCTTTGTACAAGCTAATGAATAACTCACTAGATCACTAGATAAACAAGATCCAGTTGTGGCTTTTCTGGCGTTATCCACACAGCATAAATGCATACTTTGGAAAGGTGGATAAAACTGGTGAGTTTCAGAGTTCTGAATGTTAGTTAGTTGCCAGCGGAACAGAGGAATTTGCTTTAAGGTAGGGAAAAGGTAGTGTGGCCTTCAGGTTCCAGAAGGGAAAAGGATTCTGCAATTTGGAGTCATTGTTGAGACTTCAATCCAATTCCACGTACTGACAAGTTGGGTAGCATTACTAAAAGAACAGTGTTCCAGGCCTAAGTGAGTGTATTTGTCAAACCCGGGCCTCTGGCTGTGCGAGTTTTAGCCCTTTTCCACTGCAGAGTGTCAGGGTTCAGCATTACGGAGGAAGCAGGAGGATGGTAAGGATGAGAAGACATTGTCCAGAGCTTTTATTGAGGATCCACAGAACATGAAATTGACCAGCTGGAGATTACTTAAAATACCATTTCCCTGTGCCTGGAATGCTCTTCTGACTCCTCGCATGGCTGCCTCTTTTTCATCCTTAAATTTCAGTTTAGAAAGTCACCTCAGAGAGGTCTGCCCGAACCGCCTGCGTACATCCGGTCTCCCTTCCTGATCCTCCCTTGGAAGTTATCACAATCGGAAATTGCTTGCTTGCTGGTTGTCTCCTCATTAGGTTGAGACTTCCTCAGGCAGCGGCCCTGTCTCCTTCACTAGCATAGCATCTACTCCAGAATAAGCATCTGATAACGACTTGTGAAAATAATTCATCCTTGCTTCCTAAGAATTTGGGAGTGAAACCCTGTGAGTGGAGTTCTGATCTCTGGTGATTGACTTGTGATGCCGTCTCGTACATTTCACTCGGCCATTCCTGCATCAGTTTCCCAAGAACATTGGCAGGAGAAGGGAGGTTGTTGCCTAAAGTGAAGGTGCTTTGGAGAGGAGAGGAGAGGCCTGGAAGGATCTCAGGAAGTGCTGGGTCATAGGGCAGAAGAGCCCCGATGGCCCTTCTGCGAACAGGAAGATGTTTTCACTTTCTCATCCGCAAAATGGACAGTGTCATCCCTGCCTCCTCTTCCAGGGATGTTGTGGGGCTCAGGTGAGCTAATCAGAAAGTGCTTTGTAATTTGTAGCATGCTTTACAAATACAAGATATTCTGTTACTAAGTTCCAGACTTGAAAATAGAGCCTGATTATAATGCCATCACTGGGATCTGTGCTGGGAGAGTATATTAAAAGGAGACCCATTGGGTATATTGTAATATCCCCTTTTTATGGGTAAAGACAGATCCATGTGATCCCAGATATCATGTTGTAACGGGTTATGTAATGGTGGGGCGTCAGTGTATCATTAAAGATTGAGGGCTTCAAAAGAACTGCTTGAAGTGGTCACAGGATATAAGAGTGATACCTTCACCCGCCCTTCTAGAGGATGGGATAGGCCAGATCCACAGTTCATAACTTTCACAGGAGAATTTGAGGGAGGTGAAGTAAAATAGGAAATTTCACAGTCCACGGGTTACCCGAGAAAAACTAGTACCAGGCAGCAAATCCCCAGGACGGTCTGTCTGAGCCACCCTTAACGTGAGCCTTGAAGTGGGTCAGACCTTATTCCCAGTGTGAAGAGCCTGAGGGGCGTGGAGGCCCAGCGGTGTGGTGGTGAGAGCCTGGCTTAGCTGTCAGCCCCACAGCTCACCAGCTATGACCCTGGAGCAAGTTACTCACCTCCCAAGTGCCTCCAGCCCCGCATCTGTAAATGAAGGTAATGGTAGTAACCCGCCCTACACGGTTGTTGAGAAGATTAAATAAGTTATACATATAAATCACCCAGAACAATGCCTGTCAGATGAGTTTATTATTCTTACTGGCTTTATGTTCATTGTAACAATCTGGAGTTACCCATTGGGTGACTCCAGTGCTCGTTAAGTAAATTTAAAGTTTTAAAGACTCCTTTCCCATCAGTAGACTATTGTGCTCATTGTCATTAAGATTAGAATAGAACCCACGTATCTTTTCCATTTGGAAATCTATTATGTGTGTGTCTAAAAGGAATAATATTTTCCCATCCTGTGAGCGTGTGTGTGTGTGTGTGTGTGTGTGTGTGTGTATGTGTGTGTATTGCTGCTGGTCGGGGCACTCTGTAGGAAGAGTTACAAAGGCCAAGAGACTATCCCCGCTCTCGTACATTTCTGCCATTGCGCGAAGATTGTGTGGGACACTAAGTGAATCAAAAGGCTATTGATGACTATGGCAGTGGAGCGAATAGGTTTTTTGTTAGTTTGCCGTTTCTTAAAATACTCAGCTAGAAAATCCTCTGGATTATTCCAGAAGTTAGGTCACTTGGCTTTGATTTCAACAGTCTGAAGATAAATTATCTTCCTTGTTGCCTCAGTTTTTACCACCTGCAAGTGGGTCGTTCTGTGCTCCCACGCTGGAGAGAGGTGGGGACTGCAGCTGCAGGGGACAGAACGTTCCTCTCACCACGTAGAACCGTCTCCATCGCTGCTGAGACCGGCACGTTTACCTGGAATTCGTGCAGGAGAATTCTAATCACATTTTATTTACTAACTTAATATAAAAGACATTAAGTTCTCTAGGCTTTTGCTATGAAGGCCAGTTATCCTTTCTGTGACAGCAGGGGACCACAAAGGAAATTTCTGAACCTCCCCCTTCACTCCCTTCGCCCAAATTACAGTCTGTTAAAGGGAAATCTGAGAAAAAGCCCGAGTTAGGGCCTTTGATTGTGAAGAGTCCTTTGCTGGTAAGTAAACTCAGATCACGCAGCACCCTAACTGTCGTAAACACCGAATGTGTTCGATGAATATTGAATCAGTAAGTTTCTCGTATTATTAGTAAAAGTTACAGTTCTGTAAAACGGCTAAACTAAATGTTCAGTGTGTCAAGTAGCTTGGGTGCTAGTGCTTTAGACGCTGATCACAATAAAAGTCATGGGATTTTGTTTCGTTTTTAATGTTCTGAAAGGTGATTATTTTAGGCATTTTCAGACTGAAGATAAACACGCAGATGTTGGTTTATTTGGTTGGCTTATCCGAAATCATGGGATTTGTCATGCTCCAAAATCAGTTTCTTTTCACAAATTTTTGGCTCTAAGTAGGATTGTCTTTTATCTCCCTTGGTAAGGAAATAGTCGTGTAGGTAGTTGTTAAATAAGGTTGAAAAGACCCATTTATCACCCTGAATAAACAGAAATCAGGTTCTCAAACCAGATTGAGAGAAGGAAATTACATCACACTTTTAAATAAGGAAGCGCTGGGCAGAACTGGGTGAGTTGTATGACAAAAATGTGCCCCTCCCCCTCTTGTGGATTGCTTCTGAGATTTATTAATGAGATCTGGTGGCAAGGTAAACACATCTAGGTTACCCTCTGAAGGTAGCCTCGTTTAAAAAAAAAAAAGTTTTCGAAGTGACTTCCCTCAAGCTAAAGGCATGTGATTTCACCTTAATAAAGCATGTATGTATGCTCTGTGGTGGTAGCCTTTTTTGTTTTCTTTAAGGAAAGTGACATTCAATTTAGCAACAAAAACAGTAGGTACAAAAAGGAAGAGTGTGGAAGAGAAGGTGAAATTCGTTATTCTCAGAAAGCTCTTCCCTGGTTGCTTAAGTAAATATACAGTAACAGAAACCAGTCTGCGAATGGTCCACTTTAGGTTTTGGAAATGAATTTAATGCAAATGCCTTGCCTGCTGCTTCCCTGAACTTGTTACATTATTATCAGGAGGTTTATCCCTTAGTTTGCTGATTTACAGTAAACGTGAATCTGTCCTGTCATTACTTTTTTAAAAACGGGATTAGTGTTTTCTCAGTATCGATTTAGTAAATATTTATTAGAAATGAATGACACCAGGACCTACCCAGGAGTGGAGGTGGGGGGAGGGTCCCAGAAGATTTGGAGGATGGGTAAGGAGTCAGGGCATGGCACAAAACAGCCCAAGAGTGGAGACCCCGCTGTGGCTTTTCAGAAGGGAAGTGGTGAGTGGAGAAGGTGGTGTGACAGATGGCCTCCAAGGACAAGGTGGATTCTGACAGATTTGGGGAAGACAGAAGCCGGAGTTTGAAAAAGGTGGGTCAGGGTCTGCCTTGTTTTAAAGGCCATAACCTGAAGGGCTTTGATTTAGAAGCCCTTGAAGATTTTTGAGCAGTGGAAGATCTGAATTTGAGCTCCAGTTCAGGAATATTGATCTGGTCTGGTGTGTAGGCTGGGTTAGGTATTTTCACACGCAGGGCAGTGTGGTTCCAGTCGGAAGGAAGACGGGTTTGAGAAGCTGCATGGAGTCGTTGAATGTATACCTGTAACTAGGTTAAGAATGGTGCCTGTGGAAGCTTGATCCTCCCATCCTCACAGACCCCCAACTGGTTTGGGAAGGGGGATGGGGTGTGAAGTAAGGGACAGGAGTTCGGTCTGTAGAGTTGCAGATGCCAGAGGACCGTCCAAGTGGAAAGATAATCACCAGACAATAGGAAATGCAAAGTGGAAGCTTGAGCCAGGGCTGGAGTGGAGATTCAGGAGAGGGAGGAGCTGTCTGGTAGAGTTGGAGCCATCGCAGTGGATCAAAACTGGGGGGGGGGGGGGGGGGGGGGGGGGGGGGGGGGGCGAGGGTTGCGAGGAGAGAAAATAGAGGGAGGGCTGCCGCAGGAAACAGATGGTTTTAGGGGATATTCTATTTTGTCTTGAAGTTTTTAAAAAAAGCGATGTTAATAAGAAAAAGTCGTTCATATCTGGGATTGCTATTTAACTGACTAGTTGATGGATTTTAGGAAAGTTCTTACACCCAAGGTCATTTAGGTCCCATCCTACACCGCGCTGCCTGCGTGCACATTCGCCTTCCTACTTTGTGTTTCGTGCAAGAATGCCATCTTGTACTTAGAGACTCTGATCTGCGCGCGTACGCGTGTTTCTGCCGTTGCTGCCTAATGAATTGTCAGGTAGACTTAGTTTGACAGTCACACTGGAACAAGATTCGAAACACTGGCTCAGTGGTGTTTCTTTTTGACTTGACGTTGACCTGGCTGATCTTCCCCTAGGAGGAGTGCATATGGAAGGCTTGGGGAGTTCGGGGGGAGGCGGGGAAGAGGTGGCTTCCTGCCTCCGCTGGCTTCCCCAGGAACACGCAGGAAACGCTTGCTCCCAAACCTACGGCACGTCCCCCTTCCCGAGTCTGCAGTTGGAAGTTATTTTCCAAAAGAGAACACGAAGCTCGCTTCTCCGAGCAGCAAGTAGGAAGTCCGGACAGTTTCATAACATGGCCCATTCACAATTCCCCATTGAAATGTGGAGGCAGGGTCACCTTCTATGAATACACAAAGACACTATTGTGGTCAGAAGTGAGCTGGCTTAGTGAACACAATTCTTTTTATACTAAAAAAATTTTTTGCTTAAGAAAGCTAACAAGTCGGTGATGGGAACAATGAATAAAAAATAACTTTCGAGAACGTATACGAAATTTTCAGGGGCCACTGAAATGTGAGTTTAGAATTCCGAGGCCATTCCAGCAGAGGCGATAGTTACACAATCATTCTGTTGAAAGCTAAGATTTAGATGGCATTAGGAGGCTGACACACAGTAATTACGGGAGCACTTGCTGGCCTGCAGACAGGTGGGGGTTGGGCCTCCAGAATCCCCCGCAGCATTTTCCTGTAATCTGGATGAGTGATCTCCAAACGTGTGCTTTCAAACTACTTAAATACCATATTCTTCTTCCTATCTGGCCTTTCGTTTTTGCATCACCCTGGATGCTTGCCCCGTGGTCTTGCCCCAGCTTGCGGGGCGCTGGGGGAGAGCGCCACATACCTACAGGCCAGGTGCCTGGAGGGAGCCCCAAGCAGTGTTTTCTAAAAATGGGTTTTCAAAAAAAATTTTTTTGTAGATTTCCTTAATCCAGGTGAGGTAAGAACACACGTGTTTGATTTCAATCCTCTAAAGACCAAAAATGACAAATCAAAAGACGACCTGCCACTAACTTAGATTTCTTAAATGGCGGGTGGTGGTTTTTTTTCCCCTGTTCTTAATCCTGTGTCTTTGAGCAACGGATCACAGAAAAAGGATGCTTGACTCTTTGAAATAATGTTTGAAACCTATTTAAGTCTCTGCCTAACGTATCGAAGCAGCTGGCTTTAGGAGGGTAAAAAGGTGAGGACCAGTGACCAGGACCCATCTGCACTTTGTCCCTGAAACATTGCTGCTGGCTCTCCATTTCCTTTTGCGTGAAAACCAAACGGTAAACACTCGCAGACTATGTTTTAGCTCTGTAGCTTAAAAAAAAAAAAAAAAAGACTGTGCTTTATTCATTGTAGACATTGGATGCTGACGATGGTAAAAATCAGATGGGGTCGGGTAGTCATCGTCCAGCGAGCATTCACCTCTTGAGCACTTCTGGTGTTCCAGGTAGTGATGGTCGGGACCCAGCCTCTTTCCTGGACTTGCAGTCTAGCGGGTGACAGATTTGTCCGTACAACAACAACAAAATGGCCCGCGTACCCCCTCCGCCCTCCACCGCGGACGTGCCGCTCGCTCATCTGAGTCACCCCGGGTCCTCGGCACACCACCCGGCTCTCGGGGGGTGCACACATGCCTGGTGAGAGAAGGGGAAAGCCTCGCCAGGTGGCTGTGCACGTCCCAGAAGGGGTCAGCGTTGCACAGAGAGTTGACACATTGCGTCCTAGTGTCTACAAGAAAAAAGTCTCGACTGGCTATAAGCAAACATGAATATCTGAGGAAAGCGGAGACGGATGCTAACGAACCCTTCTAGAAAGAGGGTGTGGGGCCTGGGGGACCGCAGACACTGGCCATCTGACAAGGGCGAGGGCCCTCACACTGAGGCCCTCCTAGATTGAGGAAAAGGCGCCTGCTTCACCTCTGTAATCCTTGCCTTGCAGCGAGGCAAGACTCGGATCCCCAGGCACTTCGTACACAAGAATGTGAAGAATGTGCCTTTAAGTTTGTCTTTCTAGAGGGAGGAGGAAGCTGTCCAGTCCTCCGACAAAGCTAGTGGCCTTGCAGAACTTGATTTTTACAGGATAATGGAAATTAGTATCTTCACCTGGAACTCTTTCTTTATTCTCGAACAGGCAGTACCTGGAGAATTTGTCCTCCCGGGGCCAAGCCTGAAATACAGCCTGCAGACAGCTGCCAGGCAGGGGGGTAACCTGGGGCCGCAGTAGGATCTCTCGTTCTGTCGAAGCTCTGGGTTTTAGTGAACGTTCGAGCCGCAGCACTGAACGCAGTAATTTCTGAGATCGCTTTGTTGGCTGGGGGGACGGCGAGCCCCATGGCCGTGACCTCCGCACCCTGGAAGGTCGGATGGGAAGTTAGAGAACTGCGTGCTGGGGACAAGTGAGCGCGATGTGCTGTGTAGCTGCCTGGCCACAGTGGGAGTCCGCTGTTGCCCGTTGTACGTTATAGCTCACTTTGCTGAAAACGTTTCAAAGCTTTGATTAGTATGTCCCCCCAAAATTGTTCTTAATGTCTCCATTTAAGTACCATCATGAGAAGTGAGAATTCGCTCATGCAAAGATGTCAGAATTGAATGAGCGCCTGTCACTACGTTTTTCTGCCCGGCGTCCCCTGAAGTTCTCTGGTACTAGCTAGTGTGGGTATTTCGGAATTGTTTATTCTCTCGTCTTTTTGTCATCCCCACCCCTAGGGACCTCGAGCTGCTGGTTGGTGACAGATCCCTAGGCGTCCCCAGTGAGGAGACCTCCAGAGTAAGGCACAATGTCCACAGCAGGAGTTGCTGCCCAGGAGATTCGAGTCCCGTTGAAAACCGGATTCCTGCACGATGGCCAAGCCTTGAGGACCGTGAGGGCCTGCTGGGGCGGCCGCGGCGAGTTTGAAAAGTGAGTGCGGGACGGAACGTCCCCTGGAATCTCCCAGCCCGTGATTTTAAAACAAGACCGAGAATATGGTAGCTACTCACTCACCATCAAGGTGTTTTTCCTTCCCTTTCAGTCACTTTTTGAACATCGACCCGATAACCATGGCCTACAGCCTCAACTCTTCGGCCCAGGAGCACCTCACATCTCTTGGTACGTGTCCTGAAACTCCACGGGGAGGGAGCTGGCGCTTCAAGGGGAAGTTGACAGTGGGGATGATGCTGGTGCGTCCTCCGGGGTGACTTTTAAGCGAGGAAGCCACCTGAACTATTTCCAGCAGTAGCCTGACCCCTAGTGGCGGCAGGTTCTGAAGAGAACGCGTTGGGCCCTCAGCCTCCCCGCCTCCACCCTGACTCACCGATGCCCTGGCGACCTGGGTGCAGAAGCGCAGTCGTTCACAGTCAGCGGGTTCTCAGCCCGGCTCTGTTCCACGTTTAACTTGTGGAGACCTTGGGCCAGATCCCTCCCCTTTCTTACTGGTGTGGGATCCCCGTGTGAGGGAGATCAGGGAGTGTACGTGTGGATGAACACTTGCGAGGGTGTTCTCTGCTGTCCGGTGCTTGTGACGTGAGCGCTGTGGTCCTTAGATTTTTGTCAAGAGCGCGTAGTGCATCGCAGGCAGGTCCACACTCTCCTAATGCCGTGACGGCTCCAACCGTGAGGACCCGGTCTTATCTCCCTCACAGCCTGCGTGCCTCGTATTGTCGCGTCTCTTAAATGGCTAGGCCGGTGTGGTGTGGTATTCACGTAAATTATATGCTGCTCCCTTCTGCGAATTTTGCGCACGTCACCAGACCTGCCCGAGATGTGTGGGTGTGCACCGTGCACACGGCCAAGGAAGATAGAAGAGATAATTTGTTCTTTGAACCAGATCATGTGCATTAGCAATCTTCTGGCCTCTAATTACACCTGTGGCCGTCGCCTGGGTGTCCTCGGGATTGCCGCGACCGAGCGTCGGATACCCCAGCAGAAAGCTGCCGGAGCCCGGGCGGCTGGGGAGGGCGCGGCGGCTCTTTGGCTAACCTCTGTCTCGTGCATTCCAGGGCGCGCTGCGACGTCCGCGCCAAGGAGCGGCAGCCACTTTGCAGAGCACGGCCCCTCCCAGAAGCCCAGCTTGGCCCCTCTTATCATTCCCCCGGGCGAGCACCCGGGACCGCGGGAAGAGGAGCGAGTCGCGTGTGGTTTTAGGAAACTCTCGGTGAACGGCGTGTGTGCTTCTCCCCCTCCGCTCACACCCATAAAGAGCCCCCCTTCCCCCTTCCCCTGCACGGCCCTCTGTGAACGCGGTTCCCGGCCCCTCCCGCCACTGCCCATCTCCGAAGACCTCTCTCTGGACGAGACAGACTGCGAGGTCGAGTTCCTAACCAGCTCGGACACGGACTTCCTCTTGGAAGACTGTACGCTTTCTGGCTTCAGATACGATGTTCCTGGCAGGCGAAGCTTCCGTGGGTGTGGACAGATCAACTACGCGTATTTTGATACCCCAGCTGTCTCCGCGGCAGATCTCAGCCAGGCGCCTGAGCAGAATGGAGGTGTGCAAGATTCAAATCCTCCTCTGCCTCAGACCCACCGGAGATTAAGAAGGTCTCATTCGGGACCAGCTGGATCCTTCAACAAGCCGGCCATCAGGATATCCAGCTACATCCACAGAGCTTCTCCGAACTCCGACGAAGACAAACCCGAGGTGCCCCCCAGGGTCCCCATTCCTCCTCGGCCCGTGAAGCCAGATTACAGAAGGTGGTCGGCGGAAGTCACTTCCAGCACCTACAGCGATGAAGACCGGCCTCCCAAAGTACCACCGAGAGAACCGTTATCACGGAGTAACTCCCGCACGCCAAGCCCCAAAAGCCTTCCGTCTTACCTCAATGGGGTCATGCCCCCCACGCAGAGCTTTGCCCCTGACCCCAAGTACGTGAGCAGCAAAGCTCTGCAGAGACAGAACAGCGAAGGGTCTGCCAGTAAGGCTCCCTGCATCCTGCCCGTCATCGAAAACGGGAAGAAGGTGAGCTCGACACACTATTACCTACTACCTGAGAGACCGCCGTACCTGGACAAGTTTGAAAAGTTTTTCCGGGAAGCAGAGGAAGCAAACTCAAGCACCCACACCCAGCCGCTGTCTGCTGACCGCGGTACAGCCTCGGCCGCAGAAAAGCTGGACTCCAAGACAAGACTGGACCTGGGGGGCCACGTGAGGCGTAAACACTCGTCCTACGTGGTTTCTCCTTAGGCTTCGGCGTCGCGGGTCAGCGGGGGTTCCGTGGGAGCGAGTGGCTCCCCAGCCGCCCTCCAGGCCGGTTGAGGTTCGCAGGAAGAGGTCTCGGATTGCAGAACAAAACAGTTGAACCCTCCGTCTTAGAAAGGGTAGGGGCGGTCGCGGGGCGATCTCGGGCCAAGAATCCCCGATCGTGCCGGCGTTGGAGAAAAGTCTGTTCCGGTCCGTAATTTAAAAGTGGGCGGGCAGGCAGGGAAGGCTGGGGAACCTTGGACATGTGCATACATTATAGGCCTGTGTAGAAACTCGTGCTGTAACCATAGACCGTAGCTGCAGGGTAACCAATTAGTTGCTACCTTAGAGTAATATACATTCAAGATGGTGAAAGCTGGGGGGCAACTCCTGACTGAAAATTGAGCAAATGGAAGAAAACACAGTATTGTTTAGATCAGAATCATTAAAAAAAAAAAAAAAAAATTTTTTTTTAAAGTTAGTTTAGTAACTTTGAAGCATTCAGGCTCCTGGGCCCTGTGATGTTCTCCTTTAAACTTTGCAAGCAGCCTTTGTCCCCCAGGGCAGGGCGCAGTCCCTGCCGAGGCTCTGCCTGCCCAGCCTAAGAGTCACCCCGAGACCCGGCTCCTTCCGTTCCATTCCAGGGAGGACAGCAGCATATCTGGCAGCCACACGTGCCCTGCTTCTCGAAAGATGCGAAGCTAACGGAATTCGCACGTCCGTTCTCCTTACGGTCCCTGCTCTGTTCTGCCCGCCACGGTGGCCCGGTCTGGCATGCGCCTCGCAGCCACAGGGGCACCGCGTTAGACTCCCCTGGACCGGCAGACCGGTCGCCAGGGCTCCGGGCGTCCCGTTGAAGCGATCGTGAAACCACTGGCCACGTGGCAGAGTCCCTGGGGGGGCCCGTGTTGTGTTTCCGTGTCGGTTTCCGTAGACTGTGTGAATGAACATGGACAACGCAAGCTGGCCTTGTGTTGCTGGTTCCCGTTCAGTATTTCCTGGGGGTGGTGTGCCTTCCACGTAAAACGCTTTTGCCCAGTAGCGCAGTGTGTTTTAATGCCACAGGCCGCGTCCGCGTCGCTACGCTTTGGAGACCCTCCCGGCTGCCGCTTCCCTTGGATTCCGTGAGACCCGCAGCCTGCGCTCAGACACCCACGTGCTTCGATGCATGTATCTTGTGTAGACAAGCACAAAAGAGAAGGTGCTCACTAACGGAGGTACATTACTGCAATGTTCTCTTAACAGTTAAACAAGCTGTTTACAATTCAAACTGCTGAATATTTGAGCTATTTAAAGCTTCTATTTTAGTATGAACTACATGAAGGTTGAGACATGCTTTAGAAAAATGCACTGATTTCTGCATTATGTGTACAGTGTTGGACAAAGGATTTTATTCATTTTTGTTGCATTATTTTGAATACTGTCTTTCCATTTTAATAAAGTTATAATACTATTTATGACACCGTTAACCGCGTTTCTTGCCTAAGCTCTTCTATAAAAGTTGATGTCTCCGGTACGTTCACAACCATTACCGTCTTTAAGCACAAGGGAAAGTTTTTTTGCAGCCTCATAAATGCTTGAAATTTATGGTTGGTCCCTAAAATGAAAGTAACTTGAGCAATTAATGTTTAATATTATACGAATGCACAGTGAAGACGGCTGGCTGGGCTGTCCGTATTTCCCTTTAACAGTTCAGAAAGGGAGCAAGGGGCAGATGCTGGGGTGTCCCTGTCAAAGCAGGTCCTGCCTGGGGAGGGGCTCCCCCGTCAAGGGGAATGTATGGAAGAAACGAGCATAGATACAAACTGGACGTGACTTTGAGTTTCAGGACTAGGTCCGGGTTGTCGGGGGCCCTTGGGAGGCTCTGCTTCTTGCTTGATGTGAGGCCACCAAAGGAACCCCAGCCTGTCCTGGCCTCTCACAAAGAGGACGGACCTGCTTCTCGCAGCTTCCAGGTGCAGGAGGAAGCTGGGCCTCTGTGCTTGAGGGCGCCCCTCCCCAGTGCCGTGGGGCTCTGCGCCCGGCTCCCCCCTCTCCTGGGCCCTGTAGCCAAAACCCAGCTGCTCCTCCCACTCCCCAGGCTGCTGGGCAATATGGTGAAGCTCTCCATGACCTTAATTGAACTTGGTATCCTCCACAGTCAGGAGTGAGGACTCGGAGGTCAGTGAGCTGGGCTGGAAGGCCACCTCCACCTCCGTCTGTGTTGGGCAGATTCTTTTCATTATTTTTCTAATGTTTATTTTTGAGAGTGCGAGCAGGGGAGGGATGGGGTAGGGGTGGGCAGAGGATCCAAAGCGAGCTCTGCGCTGACAGTAGCCCCGTGTGGGGCTCGAACTCACAAACCAGATCATGATCTGAGCCGAAGTTGGACGCTTAACCAGCTGAGCCACCCAGGTGCCCCAGTGCTGGGCATATTCTTTAAAATCTCAGTCCTTGGGTAAAACTTGTTGGCGGGGGAGGGTTGGGGGGGCCATGATACCCACTACGTGGAATTATCTGTGACAACTGCCTGTAAACCGTGGCAGCTGGCATGCAGTGAAGGCCCAATACAGGGATGGATTCTGTGGTCATCGGTTGCTCGCAATTGCCCTGAAAGGTGTTACTTCTGACCTTTTACAGGTGAAGAAATGGGCTCAGGGAGTTGGTTCAACAGACACGTGTTGGGGAATACCACCCCCTGCTAGACCCTGGGAGAGAGGCATCCTCCCTGCCCGCTTGGATTTAAAGCAGTACCTAATGACAATTTGCAGTGACGGTGACAGTGACCGTCACAAAGGCCCCTCTTCTCCAAGGTGATAAGAAGGGAAGCTAAACCTCAGGAGGTGGAGCGAACAGGGAGGAAGAGCCCAGGAAAGAAGTCCTGTGTGAGACCCCAAGGCTGGGAAAAAGTCTGGCGTTTTCCAGAAGCCAGAAGTAGCAGCAGGAAGATGGACACTGGGCAGGGTGGTAACTGTGCAAAGGCCTAGGCAGGGGACTGACGGGATCTGATTTGTCTTAAGATGACAGTGGCTGTTGTGTGGAGAGAAGCCAAGAGAAACACAAAGGTGTCGGTGGGGGTGGGGGGTGGCGGGGCGCATCGGTGGGGGGGGGTGTCAGGATGGGAGAAGAAGAAAACTGGCTTTGAGAGATCCTTCAAGGTAGAGGCAGCCGGTTGGACAGCAGTGGGAGGAGCCTGGGGGTGCCCGGCTCCAGTGCCCCACCCTCCAGCCCCCAGGGGTGCAGGGAGTCAGGGGAGATGTGAACAGAGCACTCCCATTCATCTTTCCCTGTGTTGCATTTGTTGTTTTTGCCTCTTTTCTCCGCCCCCCCATCCCCTTTCCTTGTGGTTAAGACGATCTTTAGTTCCATTATTTGCTTCCCTCTGAACTTTCTTGTTTTTCCTTGATTTTGCAAGAATATACTTTCTCCCTATCTTTTCATGGCCAACCAAGCGCACCTCGCCATGGCGCTAACGCTATATGCTACACAACTAAATGCTGTCTGGACGCCAGCTCCATCCTCAACAGACGCAAGGAGCCAGTGAACTCGGGAAGGGCGGGTTCCCCGGGCACAGGCCGGCAGGGCCTGCGCTTCAGCTGCTGCTGAGCCCCCCGCCCCAGGGGAAACAGCTGTTAGCCGCTGCCGGACACACGGTTATCGGGCAGGTACTATCTAGTAACCAAGTGCTGTCCGAAAGTCAGGAAATGTAGGCTCCAGTCAACACCCCCCACATCCGATGCCAAGGCTCCCCTTCACATCCCCGAGCCTTGCTGTCCCCTCAACCTGAGACCGTGCCCCAGCAGACACAATACCACACAAACCACACGGATTTATGATTAGGGACTGTCTCGCGGCAGAAGGCAGACGCTAAAGTCAAGAGGACTCATTTGTAAGTCAATTCAAAGTGTGGGGGAAACTGTGAAGTGTTCCCAGGCCGCAAGAATCGATCGTGTGTTGTCTATCTGTTATTAAATGCCACGTACATACTAATGGAAGTTTCATCTTGTTTATATGTTGCTTAGCTCTCCCTACGTCTCTAGGGATATCTTAACCATGTTAGGAAAAGAACTGTCTGTAAGAGGATGTCTCTTCACTGCCAGGGGCCCTGTTCCAAAAAAAGAGGCCGACAGATTCTTCTAGACCATCTCATGGTTGGAGAAAAGAGAGCAGTATCCCTTTGTCCACTGGCTTGAGTATCAAAATACATATTAAGCTATACTCTATTTCAGTTCTTATTTTCATCACCTAATTTGTACTTTTGAGGTACATGGAGACTTTTTCTTAAAAAATAAGCTCTTAGCGTGGTTATTTCATACATAGTTTGTTCACGTTTTGTTCTGTAGTAATTATAGACGCACAGGAAGTTTCAAACTTGTACAGAAAGATGCCCTGTACCCATTACCCAGATTCCCCCAAAGATAACATCTTACCAAATTATAGTCCATTATCAAAACCAGGAAATAGACCTTGTCACAGTCTTCCCATACGGTATTTTATTTAGAAAGAGTTCCTATCAAAATGGACTTAGGTCCCACTTTTTAAAATTAATTTATAAATTGATTCTGGCATTCTGTTAGGCATTTTGTGAAAAGCTAATCAAGCTTTAAAAATATGTTGCTGTGTAAATATTCATTACGCAGATAGTAGCTGAGATAAAACTGATGCATGTTAACTTTGATGGGCCAAGATTTTCTGCAAGATGCATTTGCATGAGCTCTAGTAAAGCCAATACTTCAGACCTCGAGGATTCAGGAATAGTTTCCCAGAGCCTCGAGGCGCCCCAACTTTGAAATGTGTAACAAACCAGTACCAAAGCTCTGAGGTACCCTTGTCTTTAGAAAGTAAGTCTGGTCCAAAGTAGGATCCACTCAGAGACATGTTTCTTTGCAGACTAGATCATTTGGCAGATGTTCTTTTCCTCTCCACGTGTGAATCATACAACTTTTTTTTTTTAATGTTTATTTTTATTTTCGAGAGACAGAGCATGAGAAGTGGAGGGGCAGAGAGAGAGGGAGACACAGAATCCGAAGCAGGCTCCAGGCTCTGAGCTGTCAGCACAGAGCCTGACACGGGGCTCAAACCCACAAACCAAGAGATCGTGACCTGAGCTGAAGTCAGACACTTAACCGAGCTACCCAGGCTCCCCTGAATCCTACAACTTTTTTTAAAAGATTTTTTTTTTAATTTTTTAATGTTTATTTATTTTTGAGAGAGAGAGAGGGAGACACAGAATTCAAGGCAGGCTTCAGGCTCTGAGCTGTCAGCACAGAGCCCAGCATGGGGCTCGAACTCACAAACTGTGAGATCACGACCTGAGCTGAAGTCGGACATTCAACCGACTGAGTCACCCAGGCACCCCCCACCTACAACTTTCAAGAGAAATCTCTCTGTGTCTTATTTGGGGAAAGCAGAGAGGGGGGAAAGGTGAGGAGAACGGGGAAGAAGGTTCAGATGTGCCTGAACTTGGTTAGCCTTCCCTTTTATCCCTCGCAACTGAGTGAAATAACACGATCTAGGCATGTCTAATGCAATTTGAGGGTGTGAATTTTCATGCTTGCTTTTCACTTGAATGTATTGAACTTCAAGAACCTTCTGCCTAAGCTGCTGAGAATCTGTCAGGGGAGCGTGTCTGAACACGCTCACCCCTGCTTGCATGGTACCTGCCCAGAATTCAATGGCAAACATACCTGGTGTGTCTGAGGAGACCCTTCACATCGGAGCAGCCCTGTAAACCGTCCCTCGACGTCCACCGCCACTGGGCAGCGGAAGGGCTTCGGGGATGGCGAGGGAGCCGGGGACGGTGGGACAGGGCTCTTCTGAGAACGAGAAAAAGAGCTGCCATCAGGCTGTTGGGCTTACGTGTGCCTCCCCAGTGCTGTCAGCCCTCACCTGGTGATTCCAGAAAACTGCCAGGAACCCTCAGCAGGTGGGCCTGTGGCAAGTTCACTAAAACAGCATCCGTGACCACGCATAAAACTGCTCCCCCCGCCCCCCACGCCACACACACACGAAGTAAAAAGGCCAGGGGACGAGGCAATTTGTTTGGGACCGGTCTTTGGGAGTATTCTTTGTCCGTCCACTTGACTTTGTGCCCTTGTGGAGAAAGGCAGCAACTTCGTTCCTTGGAAGTAACTTTGGATCCGCGTCAAATAAACATCTTAATCACATGCTTTGTGCATATTTCTTCATTTTACAGTCGTGAGGGCTTAGCCCCGTGCCTCCCCCCCCCCCCCCCCACCTCCCCGGGACTGCGTGACTTTTATACACTCCCCTCTTGTGTAAGGCGGGATGAGTCTCTCTGGCCTGAACCCTGAGCGGCCTCCGGCACCACAGCTCACAGGAGGCTGTATTTCGGGTTCGCGTGATCCCCCCGCCTCCCTAGTGTTCTCGCATGAACTCGTGTCTTTGTACGCTGTTTCTGTGTCGTGACCGATCGACGTTCCTGGCTGAGCAGGAGCCTGGACGGTTGGTGGTTCAGGGAGGCCCAGGCGCCGGCTCACCGGCTCCAGGCTGCAGAGGGAACTCACGCACCCACGGCAGCCCAGACGCATGATAAGACTTGTCTGCGCATCATCCCGGCCCAGGAGCCTCTAATTACACGTCTGGGGCTTGCAGGAGCCCAGGTGGCCGGGCTCACATGATCCCAGAACTGTGAAGATAGCGCGGGCCGGGTTCTCACTGCCTGCGCACCCAGGTGGGGGAGGCACCCCCGAGCCCCGTGCGTCATTTCGATACAAATTATAATAACTGCGTTCCAAAGACAACAAGAGTGCGTTTAACCACGCAAGCCCTTCCTCCCAAAGCGTTGCCACAGTTTTATCTTCCCATCTGCCTTTTTGGTTGTTACATCTGCACTTTCCTCCTGCCCCCTTACCTGGTCCAGCAGAAAACCCCCGAGCACCACGCCTGACTGAACTGGCGTGCGAAAGAGCACAGCATCGGGTCCCCGCACCGCCGCGGTTCCCTCCGCGTGGCGGGATTTGGGCCGATCTGACTTGCCCGGGGGGGCCCTTGACCCCGTGAACGGCCCCCGGTTGTCAGACACTTGTCACGCGCCAGGTACCGTGCTGGGCGCACTGAGTGTGGTTTGGTGACATCCCCAGAATCGGCCTTAGAACCAAGGGACTTGGTCCGAAAGAAGACACACCTGCCCAGAGCCCACTGTCACCGGGGCCGGTCGGTGGCTGGCCGAGGAAGGCTGTGCTGTGGGAGTGGTGTAACAAAACAGTTGTTGATGTTGATCCTGTAGTTAATCAGCGTGTGGGAGGATCTGGAGGACCACAGCCAGAAATCTGTTTTGGTTTTCTGTTTCCAAAGCCACATTTTTTTTCCTCAGAGTTTCGTGGATGCTGAATCGGTCCAAATGTTCCTTATACAAGAATCCACAAATTTTAATGGTGGGAATAGATTGTCATTTGTCGTCTGGGCATTGATGAGGATCTCATTAAGGAATTGATTTACCAAACTGAAAGGCTTGTTTAAAACGTTTTTCTCTAAAACCTTCTCTATCCGTCTTTACGCAACGTCTATTCGTGTCGGGGCTTTTTTTTTTTTTTTTTTCTTAAATCATATTCCTAAGGATTCCACGTATCCATTAATTACAAAAAGTTTTCTGGGGCACCTGGGTGGCTCAGTCGGTTAAGCGTCCGACTCCGGCTCAGGTCATGACCTCACGGTTCGTGAGTTCGAGCCCCCCGTCGGGCTCTGTGCTGACAGCTCGGAGCCCGGAGCCTGCTTCGGATTCTGTGTCTCCCTCTCTCTCTGCCCCTCCCCCGCTCGAGCTCTGTCTCTCTCTGTCTCTCAAAAATAAATAAACATTTAAAAAAAAGTTTTCTAGATACAGAGTCTCCTCTGAACAGCCTTAGTACAGGCAAAAAGAGGTGTTACCACCCACTGGCATGCATTATAATTCTGTCCTTGCTTAATCCCCACCCAAATGCCCATTTCCAGCTATACAATCTCATATTATTCTTTCTGAATCATACCTAAGTGCCACACCCTGAGTTGCACATAAAACTCTGCCATATTACTTAAATGCCAGTATGTAGTGCCACAGCTGTGGCTGACTTAGAAGTCGCCTTCCATGTTTCTGGAATTATCACCTCACTTCTCCATAACTGGTTCCAGGTGGGACTCCCCCCCCCCCCCCCCCCCACTCCCCGCCCCGAAAGATGTTCTTCTAAAATTTGGTAGCCTAACGTTGAGGATATATTTTCAACTGCTTTTCTGGCTGTAAATCCCGATGTTGGCAGGCCTCTTTCCTCTAAGTCCGAACCTCATCCGAGGCAAGCTGCTAATTATGCAGAGTGGTGCGGCATCCTGTTGTGCAGCTCACAGCCAGGAATGCACTGCAGTAGGGTGACCGAGAATCAGTCCCTCGCCGCCGGACGCAGGGGGGCCCCTGCCGCCCCGCTAAGCATCGCCTGAAAACTCCTGAAATGAAGGCTCAGTCTGTAAGTACAAAACAAAACTCTCGGGGCGCCTGGGTGGCTCTGTCGGTGAAGCGTCTGACTCTTGGTTTCAGCTCAGGTCACGATCTCACAGTTTTGTGAGCCACGTTGGGCTCTGCGCAGAAACCTGCTTAGGATCCTCTCTCTCTCTCCCCCTCTCTCTCTGCCCCTCCCCCACTCATGCTGTCTCTGTCTCTCGCAGAATAAATGAATAAACTTAAAAAACCCAGAAACCTCTCTACCGGCATGCCTGACTGTTGCAGGAGTTCATGAAAGATACAGAGCAGACAGGTGTGATACAATGGAGAAGTAGGATCAAGGAAGTCGTCATAGGACAC
The DNA here is from genome assembly GCF_018350215.1 of Panthera leo. Taxonomy (NCBI): domain Eukaryota; kingdom Metazoa; phylum Chordata; class Mammalia; order Carnivora; family Felidae; genus Panthera; species Panthera leo. Next base: position 5,518,251 of record NC_056686.1, on the reverse strand, counting down.
GACTTTTGTGAAAGCAGCTCCGAGAGTTCTGGAAAAACTGTGCCTTTACGGACACAGAACAGGAAGGAGCCCTGGGGCGGTCATCAGGGTGATTATCTAGGGAACCCCTTCCAGGGTATCCCCCAGCCAAGTTCTTCCCCTGTCCCCCTGTACGAAGCTGTGTTAGTGAGTGTGAGTTTCCATAAGCCGGAGCGTTGGTGACAGAAACATATCAAGGTCCCAGGTAGCAAGAAACGTCCTCAGCTCAGGTCACGATCTCATGGTTGGTGAGTTTAAGCCCGGTGCGGAGCTCTGTGCTGACAGCTCAGAGCCTGCTTGGGATTCTCCCGCCCTGCCCTTCCCCCTCTCATGCACTCGCTAGCTCTCTCTCTCAAAATGAATAAACATTAAAAAATAAAAATAAAAACAAGGAATGTCCGGGTGGGACTGGAAACCCATCTGCTGGAGAGCGCTCATCCCGACCACACGCTCTGTCTGGAAGCACGGCCCTTCCGCTTTCCAGGCCCGTGTGGTCGGAACTTGGATCCACAGAGAGGAGAGAGGGGGTTTTCGAACATAAATATGAGCATAAAATCGAACATCACCGAGCACTTGCGGAAAATTCGTGTCAAGAAAAGAACAAAGTTCAATAAACAGAGACCAGCACCCATACGAACACTTCACAAAGCCGACAAGATGTTAAAATAACCCTCCGAGATGAGACAGCGTAGTACATCCACGAAAACAGGCGATTGTGAAAAAGAGCCAAGGAACAGAAAATCAGAGGAAGAGTTAAGATGCATTTAGTATCTGAGAAGACGAGAATAGAGAGTAGCATCACGTAAATAAAGCATACTGTATTGTGATGTATGTAATTGTTGGATTACGATGTTGTACACGTGAAACTGATAGAATGTTACACGTCAACCATACTTCAATTAAAAATTTAAAAAATAATAATCGGGGGGGCCTGATGGCTCAGTCCATTGGGCATCCAACTTCGGCTCAGGTCATGGGTTCAGGCCACGCGTCGGGCTCTGTGCTGACAGCTCAGGGCCTGGAACCTGCTCCGGATTCTGTGTCTCCCTCTCTCTGCCCCTCGCCCACTTGCACTCTGTTTCTCTCTCTCTCTCTCAAGAATAAATAAACATTTAACATTTTTTAAGTTAAAAAATAATAATAGGAAAAAATTCACCAGATCTGAAGAAAGACATAGGTCTTCATATGGAAAGGACTCTCTGAGGTCAAATGATTTTCCTGAAAGTAAGACACACCCAGACACATTTCCCAAAACTGCAGGATACCGAGGTTGGAAAACACAAAACAAAACAAAACACCTTCCAAAGGGAAAAACGAGCAGGAAGTTACCCACAACAGAGCAAGAATTCTAGGAGTCCCAGCAACACAGGATATGCTGGAAGAAAATAAGAAAATGAGAAAATATGGCTTGAGCCATATTATCAAGAGTCTAAGAAAAAGTGATTCTGAACCCACAGTCTTGTACTCGGCCAAAATAGCATTCAAATGAAAGGTCGGAATGAACTATTTGGGGCATACAAACCTCAGAAAGTCTGTCACTCTCAGATTGGCTTTTTGAAAGAATTTCTCAAGGGTTGCAACACAGCAAGACAAAAGAATCCAAGGAGGAGGAAGATGTGTCCAATGGGCAATGGAGAGAAAAGAAGACATTATAACCTACAGTGGAGTTTAAATAATGTGTTATGCATCGCTAAAGAATCAAGGACAATAGAGAACTAAGATCCCAGGTTAATCCCAGCAGGAAGGGAATGAGGAAGAAACTGAAGACAGATTAATGCTTTGGTCTCTCAAGAGAAGAGGACAGAATTGATTAACTCCGGAAATAATTGAATAACTATTAAATGTACATAAAAAATTGGGGAGATAAGTTCCACTTCAGGTAATAGAAAAACTTGCATCGGATTAACCATCCTGCCTATGACAATGATAAACCCAGCGTAAAAACAAACACAAAACCAGCCACGTGAAGGTAGTGGGGAGCGACCAGTGCCCTGGGAAAAAAAGGAATCAAACTAATGCAGATCCATGTGTAACCAGCTTTCCCCCAGACAGTTCCTGAATTCTCTCAGCCTGCAAGAAACAGAGTTCAGGGGGTGCCTGGGTGGCGACGTTGGTTAACCGTCCGACTTTCGGCTCAGGTCATGATCTCACAAGTTCAAGTTCAAGCCCCACATCGGGCTCCGCGCTGACGGTGCAAAGCCTGCTTGGGATTCTGTCTCTCCTTCTCTCTGCCCCTCCCCAGCTTGTGCTCCCCGACCCCCCACTCTCTCTCAAATAAATAAGCTAAAACTTTTTTTTTTTTTTAGAGAAATAGAATTCAAACAGCAAGTAGCAGTCTCACTGGACTGAAAAGACAGAGGTTCCGTTTCAGGGTTTCCTTCCAGAGTAGATAGGAATAGAGGGAGGGCAGATCGTGGAAAGGGGGAAGCCCCCAAATCTGTGTACAAGCACCCCCCGAATCCATGGCTGAACTCTGACCTGTGCATGTGTACGTACATGTGCATCTCCAAGGAATCCGGTGGAAAGCAACCAGAAGGCCAAAGGAACTGAGCCGGAACGTGAGCAGTTTGGATATCGAGTCCAGCCAACTTCGAGGTACTTGGTAAACCCATTGGGCTTTCTGATAAAGCCCAGAAAGGCCATGGTTTAGAAGTGAGCACCATATCCCAGACTGAGGGCAAAACTGAGATAAATACCCTAAAAAAGCCTGTAGTCAAACCACCACAAGACCAAGGTTATCTGCTGGGAATTTAATTGTCTTCTAAAACCAAACTTACCACTTTCCAGAGGAAGGTCACAGCAACTGTCTATCATCCATAGTGTTCGGTATATGATACAAATTTACGAGACATGAAAAGAAGCAGGAGAATGCATGTTGTAATCAGGAAGAAGCCGTAGAAGCAGACCCGTAGATAACCCGATGCTAAATTAATATAGATAATAAAATAATTATCATAAAAATAAAGATTTTACAGGCAATGATGGATAGAATGGATGAAGATATAGGGAGTTTTTAGGAGTAGTACAGAAAATATAAAAAAGAACCAAATGGAAATCTTAGGCCTGAAAAATGCCAATCTAAAAAAAAATATGTTTTTTGTTTCAGAGGATTGACAGCAGAGGATAAAAGAAAGGATCATAACATGAACATAAAGACAGATGAGCAGAAAGTCTTGGACCTACAGCACACAAAAAGAAAAGCAGTCAGAAAATTCCCTACTTGGGAATAGTAGAAATTGGATGTACAACGTCTAAACCATTTGAAGAAAAAGAAAATGAAACTTTAAAAAATGATCAATCCTGGGGCGCCTCGGTGGCTCAGTCGGTTAAGTGTCTTGGCTCAGGTCATGATCTCATGGTTCGTGGGATTGAGCCCCGTGTCGGGCTCCGTGCTGAGTGTGGGACCTGCCTGGGATGATTCTCTCTCCCTCTCTGTCTGCCCACCCCCCTCCCCCCGACTCATGCTCTTTCTCTCTCAAAATAAATAAACAAACTTAAAAAAAATCAATCCAACAAATGGAAAGAAAAAGGGAGACATTTCAACATCAAAAAAATCATGGTAGGGACACCTGGCTGGCTCAGTCAGTGGGCATGCTACCCTTGATCTTAAGGTTGTGAGTTCGAGCCCCAGGTTGGGTGAGGAGATGACTTAAAATCTCAAAAAAAAAAAAAAAAAATCATGGTAAAAAGTAAACCAAATGACATTGCAGGAATAAGTCAAAACATATCAGCAAAACAAAAGGAGAATGGATTGAATCCCCATTTTAGAATACAGAGACTTTCAGATTTCGTTAACAACAACAAAATCTCTGTTATTCACAGAAGACACACATAAAAAGAAAGCTCTGTATTGGTTAGGGCTACTTTTGAGTACAAATAACAGAAACACCACCTAACAATAGCTAACAAAGTGGGTTTATTTTTCTTCTAGAAGTCTGGGAGTATGTGGCTGCTGGTCTTTGTTCAGTAGTATAGGGATGGTGTCTCAGCATTTCTCTTTACCTTTTCTTCGTGATCACAGAAAGGCTGCCAAGACTCCAGCCTCTACATCCACACTCAAAGCAGGAAAGGAAAAGCTAAAAACTAGTCACGTTGCTTCCTTTTTCGGGAAAAGCAAACACCCTCCCAGAATCTCAACAGACTTCGGCTTGTGTTTCATTAATCAAAACTGTTGTCACCTGACAAAAGAAGCTAGTCTTCCCCCCGCCCCGCTCCCCCAGCCTAGGTGGTAAAAGTATACAAGAGAGAAGGAAATCACAAGTGAGTGTTCAGTAGCCGGTGAATAGTGTCTCCCCCAGTCAGAATAAGGGGAGGGAAAAGATACACTAGGGAAAGGTTGACTAAAGGCTAACAAGAACTGAGCTGTCTGGTGGTTCTGAGCTGAATAGGATCAAAGGACCCGGCAGAAGCTAGAAAGTACACGCTTCGTTTCTGAGGCTCTTTTGCAGCTAGGTTCTAGACGTGAATTAGGTCTGGCCGGTTGCCCAGAGCTGCATCAGATTTGGTAGACGGAAGCGAGACAGGGGCGGGTCTTTCTGCAACTAAGGTCATGGAAATGAGTGTGAAAGGCAGCCATGGCAGTGGCAGGACTAGGTATTTCAAGGTTTTATCAGCAGCTTTGTGGGCAGATATGGTTGTTCTGGCAACAGCTTCAATAGCCTTAGTGGCCACATAACCCTCGCTTCCTTATGCCTGAATCAATTCAACAGTTCCAGGGAGGCCTGCTGATGACCACTCCTCTGTCTTTCCAAGGATTTTACGAGCGCCTGATGTCCTGTTTTCAACTTCTTTCTGCTTAATGTACACTGACTGGCTTCTGTTTTCTGCACTGGACTCCAAAACTGATACAAAGTGTGTGCATATGAAACACACACACACACACACACACACACACACACACACCATCTTGGGAGAATAGGGCCTTCAGGTGACTTTCAGAAGCAAATGTGAACCCTCCCTGGAAGAACTCCACCTCAGTCCAAATCTCAAAGAATTCCTACAGAATGAACAATAAAAGAGAGGAAAATGAACACTTCCCAAGCAAAAACCACAGGACACACAAGGAGGCAAAGCACCATAAGTAAGAACAGCAGAAACCAGACAGCGACACAGAACTACAAAGGCCCGATTTTAGAATTATTGGATACAGGGCCACCTGGGTGGCTCAGTCGGCTGAGTGTCCGACTTCGGCTCGGGTCATGATCTCATGGTTTGTGTGTTCGAGCCCCGCTGGGGCTCTGTGCTGACAGCTCAGAGCCTGGAGCCTGTGTCTCCCTCTCTCTCTGCCCCTCCCCCACTCATGCTCTGTATGTCTATCTGTTTGTCTCTGTCAAAACCAAATAAACATTAAAAACTTTTTAAAAATAATAATTCCTCTATGTGTTAGTCACAAGAGGTGGTTCCAAAACATAAGGATCGTAAAAAATTGAAAATGTAGAAAAAGATAAACTGGAAAACGGTAGCCAAGAGAAAGCTGGAACAGCTATTAAACATCAGACAAAACAGAGAAGAAAGCAAAAATCATTACCCGTGATAAAGAGGACTATATAATGATAAAAACTTTCAATTCATCGGGAAGAGATAATGATTCTAAACTTGTAAGCATCCAGTAATACAGCCTCAAGAGATGTAAAACAAATATTTACAGATTTATGAGAAGAAATTGCCAAATGCACTGTTAAGGCGGGAAAGTTTAACGCAACCTCTCTTATACCTGACAGATCAAGTGTGTAAGAAGTAAGTAAGGATAGAGATTTGACAGGAACATTGACAAGCTTGATTTAAAGAGATTTTTTTTTAAGATTTTATTTTTAAGTAATCTCTACACCCAAAGCGGGGCTTGAACCCACAACCCTGTGATCAGGGGTCCCACCCTCCACCAACTGAGCCAGCCAGGAGCCCCTAACAAGTTTGATTTAATGAATATATAAACATCGCACCTAGCAATTAAGGAACAAACTTTTTTTTTTAAAGTAGGCTTTACACCCAGCACAGAGCCCAACGTGGGGCTTGAACTCACAACCCTGAGATCAAGACCTGAGCTGAGATCAAGAGTCAGATCCTTAACTGATTGAGCCACCCAGGTGCTTCCATTTGTTTTTTTTCCACTGAACTTTTTCTTGAACAAGAAGATATATAGAGAAGAGTACACAAATCAAAAATATAACTCAAAGGAATTCTGTCTTTTTTATTTAAATTCAAGTTAGTTAACATACAGTGTAGTCTTGGCCTCAAGAGCAGAACCCAATGATTCATATCTTACATATGACACCCAGTGTTCATCCCCAAAAGTGCCGTCCTTAATGCCCATCACTCAATTAGCCCATCCCCCCTCCAGCAACCCTCAGTTTGTTCTCTGTCTTTGAGAGTCTCCTGTGGTTTGCGTCTCTGTTTTTATCATATTTTCCCTTCCCTCCCCTCCCCTCCCCTCCCTTCCTTTCCCTTCCCCTCCCTTCCACTGTGTTCATCTGTTGTGTTTCTCAAATCAAATGAATTCTCATGGAGTCGACACACGGCAGACCTAGTACTTGGATTAGATCAGGAAATGGGTCTTTATGGCACCCTCAGACCCCTCTTTCTGCCACCGCACCAACCCCAGTCACAATCCATGCTAAAGGAAACCACCTTCTGACTTCTAACACTGTGGATTAATTTTGCCCATATTGACTGAATATCGACGAAACCATACAGTAGTACTCTTTTGCTCACTGTTATGTTTGAGAGATTTATGTGTGTAGAAATGTCTTTGTATTCTCATTCCATTGTATGAATAAGCCACACGTACCCATTCTTCCGTGGATGGATATTTAGATTGTTGCCTCCTTGCAAGCAGCATAAATGGGGCTGGGATAAACACTTTTTTAACCTCTATTATTATTATCTTTCAGTATCTTCTACACCCAACGTGGGGCTTGAACTCACGACTCCGAGACCACTGGTTGCATGCTTTGGGCCACACTGGGTGGCTCAGTAAGTTAAGTGTCTGACTCTTGATTTCGGCTCAGGTCATGGTCTCACGGTTCATGAGTTTGAGCCCCACGTTGGGTTCTGCACTGACAGTGCAGAGCCTGCTTGGGATTCTTTTCTGTCTGCCCCTCTCCCACTCACACACTCTCTCTTAAAAATAAATAAATAAACGTTAAAAAAAAAAAAAAAAAAAAAAAAAGAGTCGCACACTCTACAGACTGAGCCAGCCAGGCATCCCCGGATGAACAGTCTTGTACATGTCACCTGATGATCACGTGTACGTATTTCTGTTGGGTATATTTAGCTTATGTTTAGCCTTTGCAGACATTGCCCGAAAGGTTTTCAAATGGTTGTAGCAATTTGTGTTCCCGCCAGTCCTACGTGAAAGCTCCAGGGGCCCCCCTCCTCATCAATGCTTAGCAGTATTCTGTCTTTTCATTTGAGCCATTCTGATGGATGTGAGAAGACCCATTCTATTTTTAAGTTTATTTATTTATTTTGAGAGACAGAGAGAGAGAGATTGCAAGTGTGGAAATGGCAGAGAGAGGGAAAGCCAGAATCCCAAGCAGGCTCTGCACTCTTAGTGCAGAGCCTGATGTGGGGCTCAAACTCACAAACCCCGAGATCATGACCTGAGCCAAGATCAGAAGTCAGACGCTTAACCAACTGAGCCACCCAGGCGCCCCAAGACCCATTCTATTGGATCACACGTGAAATGGTCACAAAGATTGACCAACTGTTAGGTTCCACATATTTCACAGGATTGGCCCCATGCAGACGGGGCTCTCTGACCACACTGCAATTAAGTTAGAAATCAGTAACGAAATACAGCTACATATATTGGGAAAAAGTGCATACACTTGGAAGTCATCAGAACTGAATGTGGACACAAACTGATATCCATATACAGAAATAATGTACCATGTCTGATACATTAGATACATTCTAACATTTCTGTTAGAAAAGAAGAAAATCTCAAAATGAATGAACCAAACACTCAACTTTAGAATTTTAGAAGTCTGGAAAGGAAAGAATAAGAGTAGAAACTTCTGAAAAGCAGGGAAAACATAAAACAGAAAGTATTATCAAAGTCAATATCAGTGTTTATGCCAATAAGTTTGAAAACTTAGATAAAGTAGTAGGTAACATCCTAGAAAAAAAAAAAAACAACACAGTTTACCAAAACCATCTTAGGGAGAAATAAAGAACGTGAGTAATCCTTTTTTTCTTAAGTTTATTTTATTTATTTTGAGAGAGAGAGAGAGAGAGAGAGAGAGAGAGAGAGAGAGACAGCATGAGTGGGGGAGGAGCAGAGAGAGGGAGACAGAGAATCTCAAGCAGGCTCTGTACTGTCAGCACGGACCCTGATGTGGAGCTTGATCCCACCAACAGTAAGATCGTGACCTGAGCCGAAATCAAGAGTCAGACGCCGAACCGACTGAACCACCCAGGCACCCCTAGAACCTGAATAGTCCTATATTACCTGGAAAGATTTTTTTTTTTTTTAAATTTTTTTTTCAACATTTTTTATTTATTTTTGGGACAGAGAGAGACAGAGCATGAACGGGGGAGGGGCAGAGAGAGAGGGAGACACAGAATCGGAAACAGGCTCCAGGCTCCGAGCCATCAGCCCAGAGCCTGATGCGGGGCTCGAACTCACGGACCGCGAGATCGTGACCTGGCTGAAGTCGGACGCTTAACCGACTGCGCCACCCAGGCGCCCCAAGATTTTTTTTTTTAATATGGAACGCTTCATGAATTTGCACATCATCCTTGTGCAGAGGCCATGCTGGTCTTCTCTGTATCATTCCAGTCTCTCTCCGTCTTCAATAAACTCTGCTCTTACCTCCTCTCGGCTGCATTTTGGTTTTCATCCTGTATGAGACCAGGGACCCTTCTGGCTGGTCTTTGTAGGACTCCCTCTGGGTCCTCAGACCCAGCCAGCCTACATTGGTTGGAATAACGTCCCCCACAACCTGCCCCCCAAAGATGTCACTCCAGAACCTATACATTACCATTCATGGCAAAAGGGACTCTGAAGACATGATTAGGTTTCAGGACATGATCTTGGGTTATCCAGGTGATCCAGTCTGATCATTCAATCCTTTAACTTGGAGAACATTTTCTGGCTGGTTGAATGTGGACACACATTCAGGGAGCTGGTCAGGGAGATGTTGCTCTGGAAGGGTCAGAGATGCAACATTACCGGCTTTGAAGATGGAGGATGGAGCCACAGCCAAGGGACACAGGCACCTCTAGAAGCTGGAAAAGTCAAGGAAATGGATTCTTCTCTAGTGACTCCAGAAGGAAGCACAACCCTGTCCACACCTTGATTTTAGTCCCGTGAGAGACAGACTCAGATGTTTGGCCTCCAGAACTGTAAGGTAATATATTTTTCTTGCTAAACCTCTAAAATTGTGGTATTTTTAACAACAAAATAAAGACCGAATACTATATATACCCAAAACGACAACTGTACAACCAATGTTATATTTAATTCCCTTTAAAATCCAACTGGACGTAAGTTGCCTATTGTAAGTTGCCTGTAAGTTAGCATTGCACTGAAGATCCTAACCAGGGTAGAATGGCAAGAAAAAAGAAATAAAACATTGGAGGATTGGGAAGAGAGAAATAATTGTCAGTCTTTGCTGATGATATGAATATATGAGAATCTTAAAATAACTTATAGCTACATTATATTAGAATAAGAGTTTTTTTTTAAGCCTGGATACACGATCAATATATAAAAGTATATATCTGCATTTCTATATACAGCAACAATTTTTTAAAAGGTCTTTACAATATCAGAAATTAAGAAAAATGCAAGAAGGCGGGAAAGAAGGAAGAGTTAATAACAAATCTAACAAAAGATGTGCAAGCCCTTTGCTGGAAACATTACAAAACTTTATTGAAAAGACATCAGAGATTAAAGAAGATCTAAATGAATGGACAGCGGACTATATTCTTGGATCAAAAGACAATAACTGAAAGATGTCAGCTGTCCACAAATTGCTTTATAAATTCAATGCCATCCCAGTAAGAATTCCGAGAGTATTTTGTGTGAGCTTTGGCAAGCTGATTCTGACAGTTCTCTGGAAAAGCTGAGGCTGCAAATAGCCAAGGTACTCCCGAAGAAAGTGGGAGACTTGCCTCCACCTGGTAAAGAAATTCGAAGGTGTGGTATTGACGCGGGCACGGAACAATAGTGTTGGATCAGGATAGAGACCAGAACCAAAGATAAGCGCTCATGGAAATTTGATTTCGGACAGAAGGGGAACTGCAGACTAGTGGGGGATAAATGGATTCACCAACTGGTGCCGGGACAACTAATTAACCACATGGGGGAAAAATGAAATCGGATCCCTATCTCGACATACACAAAATTAATTCCCGGTGGATTGAAGACTTACACGTGAAATACAAAACCGTAAATAATTTAGAACACCATGTAAATGGACGTCTTTATGATCTTCAGATAGAAAAGAAGTTTGCACAAACTATAAAGACAAAAGCTGACAGATTCTACTCTATTAAAATTAAGAATTTCTGCGGGGTGCCTGGGTGGCTCCGTCAGTTAAGGGACCGACACTGGATCCCAGCTCAGGTCTTGACTTCAAGGTCCTGAGTTCAAGGCCCTTTTGGGTTCCACGCTGGGCATGGAGCCTTCTGTAATTAGTTAATTGCTTAATTAATTAAAAATGAAAATTGAGAATTTCTGCCTATTGCAGATACCATAAAGAATAAAAAAGGCAAGCCACAATCCAGAAGAAGATACTTGTAACATATATGAATAATAGGGTTTTTTTTGTCTTTCTTTATTATTTATTTGAACAAAAACACAAGCAGTTCACTCATCTCTCCCCATTTCTTCTCATATAAAGGATTCCTACAAGTCAAAGAGATAAAAGCAAAAACCCAACAGAGAAATGAACAAAAGGTAATCATTACACAGAAGAAAAACCTATATGAAAAGACGCTTCATGAATAATCAGAAAAGTGCAAATTAAAATGTTCCAGGAGATTCCATTTCATACCCACCAAATTGTCACTAGTTTATTTGTTTTAAGATTTTATTTTTATTATTTTTTTATGTTTATTTTTGCGAGAGAGACAGAGACAGAGTACGAGCAGGGGAGGGGCAGAGAGAGAGGGAAACAGAGCATCCAAAGCAGGCTCCAGGCTCTGAGCTGTCAGCACAGAGCCCGACGCGGGGCTCGAACTCACAGACCGCGAGATCATGACCTGAGCCGAAGTCGGACGATTAACCGACTGAGCCACCCAGGCGCCCCTTAAGATTTTATTCTAAAGTGACCTCTATACCCAACATGCCACTGGAACTTACAAACCCAAGATCGAGAGTCACACGCTCCACCTACTAAGTCAGCCAGGTGCCCTTTGTTGGCACTAATTGAAAAGCTGGCCAATGGCTAGTGCTCCCAGGAGAGGAGACAGGTCACTCACTGGGCAAGGAGTGTAAGCGCCATAATCTTGGGAGACGGTGTAGCATTTCTGGGGGTGAGGATTCTTAACCTGGGGTACACAGATGGAACTCAGGGCCCGGGAAACTTCAAAGGGGGAAGAAACCTTACGTGTTTTCCCTAATTTCTAACTACAGCTTGGTATTTTCCTCTATGAGGAACCAAACCAAAGTAGTATTAGGCATGCCTGTGACTTCCACCAAATAAGTACAGAGTATCACATTATCACATTAGAATTGTTGCTGATATCTCAAAATATCATTTATGCTCATCACAAGCTTCAAAATTTGGGTAGTCATGGGGCGCCTGGGTGGCTCAATCGGTTAAGCGTTCGACTTGGGCTCAGGTCACGATCTCACGGTTCAAGGGTTTGAGCCCCGCATCGGGCTCTGTGCTGACGGCTCGGAGCCTGGAGCCCGCTTCGGGTTCTGTGTCTCCCTCTCTCTCTGCCCCTCTCCTGTTCATGCTCTGTGTCTCTCTGTCTCTCAAAAATAAATAAAAATGTTTTAAAAAGAAGCCATTCAGAGAAAGATGTGGGTCCAGTGAGGCCCAGAGCCCTGACCCCGGCTGCAAGGGCCGCGTCGTAGATGCCTCCTCTGTTACCCACGCTTTTGTTCTTGTCTTTGTTTTCTACGACAATGAACTTTTCATTCTAATGCTAACTTTTTTTGAAAAAGACTTTCATTTGTATTTTATTTTTTTAAAGTAATCTCTACCCCCAAACGTGGGGCCCGAACTCACGACCCCAAGATCAAGGGTCGCACCCTCCGCCGACTGAGCCAGCCAGGCGCCCCTCCCACGTTCTTTTTAAGCCAAGTAAAAATTTCCAAGAGCGGGCTGAACTCAAAAACAGAACACGTCTTTAAAAAGAGAAGACCCGCGGACACGGTCGCACGCAGAAGTGAAAAGGCAAAAATAAAGCGGTCGGGTTGTGAGGCCGGTGGGGCGATCTCATCTGGTTTGAGGGTCATTGCCGCCGGCCCACGACTGGCTTGGGAACGTGAAATAGCCCCTTTGGGCTGCAGGAAGCAGAGAGGACGGTGGCGATGGAGGCGTACGGTGGGCACAGTGAAGGCTTCCCCCAGGTGTCACGGGAGCCTCGGGCCTGGGGGCCTCAGGCTAGAGCTCGGATCCGGGGAGACGGGCCAGCTCCAGAAGGACCCCGCGCTAGGAGCGAACAGCGCGTGTCCAGGCCGGCGGCAGACAGGATTCCCTGTGGCCCCTTCCTGCTCACCTCGCCGCCGGCCCCGCGCGCGGGGGACACGCGCTCGGGCTGGTGACTCACTGGTGTGACTTCGGTCCCCTTACTAAGGGCAGAGACGGGGAATTCCCTAAAAACAAAACAAAACAGACCAAAAAAAAAAAATGCAAACAAAACGCTGAGATTATTCTTCAGGTGAGTATAATGTTCGCATCCCTTTGGGAACCAAGACCCTCGAATAGAGAGCACGTCACCAGACTCTGGGAGGAGACCGTCGGCTACGCTAAAAATAAGACTTCACGTTGAATGTTTCCCAGCTTAAGAAACGTACTTGCCTTTCACTGTGGGCCTTGATCCTTCCGACAATCCCACAGCGCAGCACAGACGGGTTCTTGACCTCTAAAGAGACGAGGGTTTCCTCCTTTTTACGACGGGTGACGACCTCAGCCCCTTGTGACGGGCTGCTGGCCTCGCAGATCCGGCCGGCCGACGCGGCACACGAGTTTCTCCGCGCTGACGGGGAGCAAGGTCTCCAGACGACGGTGCGTCAAAACGAAGGGCGGAAAAGTGGAACAAACCGCACAATCCCTTTTGTATAAAGTGTGAAAGACCCGACTCACCTAGCTCAGTGATCGGCTCACAGTAGGTGCTCGATAAGCCGTGTGGCCCCTTCCCGGTCCTATTCAGCACCCGGGGAACGGACGGAAGCCCTTCCCAAGTCCTACGGAAAGACGGGTACCGACTCCCCCTTCGGAAGGGCAGGCTGGCGGCCGCTGCCCCAGACGGGCCCCAGGAACGGAGCCCGGCCGCCTCCTGCCCCGCGCTGGGCTGCGTCCTGCCAGGGAATTTTCTTTCCCAAGGGGACTGAGCTCCAGGGTAAAGCTTCATTTCTGGAGCCCCTGGCCTCCCTAGCCGTCCCGGAGAGCTGGGCAGACCCCAGGAGCTCTCGAAACTGCAGCTACTGTCGCTGAGGTTGTGTGGGCGGAGTGGTACCAAAGTCCCTCCGAGTTTGACCTCCGGTGACCCCAGGCCTGGGAGGCGCCATCCGGTCGGGCTGGAGGGGCCACACTCCTCAACTCCAGGTACTTCCAGATGTAGCCAGCCTCCCCCCCCCCACCGCCAAACTTCAGTGCCCAGGTTTGGTTTGCCTCCCGCCCCAGCCCCCCACCCCCCCAACTTCCTGGAAGAAGGAGAGCAGGTGTGCTCAGCACAGAGCAGCAGCTAGAGAGGGTGGAGGCTTCACCTGCTATCAGTGTGCCTAAAGCCATAATTCTTGACCAAGCCAGGAAGGGCCCGAGCCTTAGATAAGGCGCCCAGCGGTCCTTGCCCCAAACCCTGTCCGGAAAAACCCTTCACTACAACACCTGAGCTCTGATAAAGGCTCCCCGTAGAAGTGCTCTTTTCATCGTCGGCCATTCTAGAACCACCTTTTCTGGCTGCCCTGAGGGCAAAAAATGCAAAAAAACCGTTTCCCTTCCTTTAGATCCCTCCAAAATTCCAGGGAGTTTATTCGGAGCTAGGGGCTGGCTGGTAAAACCCCCGTAACTTGGGAGAATTTACAACTGCTCACGAGTAACATTTTCAGGTCGGTAATTTGGGACTTTGAAAGTACCAGGTCTCTGGGTTTTCTTTCCTTAGTCAAAGTGTATCTTCTAGACCTGTCAGCTTTGTCCAGCTGATCTCTAAATTCACCCCACTCAACCCCAATCGCTCTCTCTGGCTCCCCACGCAGAATCTCCCTTTGACCTTGTGTTCAAGATGTGACAGTTGTCCCAGAGGGCCCACTGCCCCTCCTGTGCCTGGAGCTTCCCATCCGGGGCCTGCAGCAGGCCTTCTCAGCAGGGCCTTTGAGCCAAGTAGGGTTGGGTCCTTCCTCCACGGCTCAGAGTCGGTTCCAGGCCTTGCCTCCCCAGCCTCACCTCCGAGTTCCCCCTCAACCGGCCCTCGTGCTGTCCCTCCACACCCCACGCACTCCTCCTGCCTCAGGCCCTTTGCGTGTCCGGCTTCTCCTTCCTCACATGCTAACAGACTTGCCTCGTGCACACCCAAGACTCCACAAATTTTTGAGGTCCCCTTCCAGAGAGGACTCCTCTAACACGGCTGCAGAAAAAAACCCCATCGCTGCCTCCTCACCCCACTTTGCTTCTCAGAACACAAAGTCTCTCCTGCTGCTGTCTCTCCCCTAGCCGTCTCTTTACAGCTTCGTTTCCCGAAACGTAGTTACATATCTGCATTAAAAAAATGATCTGCCTTGCCTCCTAGCCCAGGGGTCAGCGAGCTGCAGCCCGAGGGCCAAATCCCCACCGCTCCCTGGATTCATGAGTTTTGTTGGACACAACCATCATCACCGCCTCACGTGCGTCTTTTGTCTGTTTTGGTGCTACAAGGCCAGCTGAGTAACCGCGACGAGGCTTTGTGACCCACGTTTAAAATGGTTACCAGCTGGCCTTTCCAGAGAGTTTGCTGACGGCTATTCTTTGCCAGAGGACGGAGAGGGGGAAAGGAACAGGAGGGAGAAAAGGTAGCACGCGATGAGGCCGTCTGCCTAGGTGCTGGCTCTGCGTCAGTCGTGCGGAGCAGCCCAGCTCCCTGCGCAGAAGCCCGAACTCCGTTCCGCCCCTCGGCCGGGCAGTACACGCCGGTCACGGGGAGACAGAAAAGCCAGGGGAACCTGCTGGGTCCCGTGAACAACCCGGGAGTCGCTCTGGCTCAGCTACAGATGGATCTGCCTTCCTGGGCGGGCTCTCCTCGGGGACAGAGTGGCTGCCGGTGGCTCCAGGCGCCCTGCCCGTCCTCCTGACCGCTCGGCCGAGGCCCCGGGGTGGAGCCGCGCTGGCTGGCGGGCCCGGGCCCCTGGTGCCGGTCACCAGAGGAAGGGAAAACGGAGGCCGGGCCGGCCTCGGAAGGTTTTCACTTCCGCCTGAAGACTCCTTCTGCGACGTCAAAAGGAACTGGTCTACAAAAATTCACCATTACAGCCAACTTGGTTGGTATTTTTTAATAGCACGTTAATGATACGCAATTAACAAATGAGAGAACATCACAGCCTCTTAAATCCTTGCTTTTATGCCTTTCCTTCTTCTGTGACAAATGTGTTCACTATTCGTTCACCTCAGCAGCCGCATCAACAGCTAACAGCTGCAAGCGAGGCTGATCATGAACTTGATTTCACACACAAAAAAGGGGAAACCAGAGATAAATGAAAACCATCAGGAGCTCGCTAAATGCCATCTATGGTGCAATCCAGGTTCAGGACCGTCGGGGGGGACACGAGGCAGGCGGGGAAGCCCCGTGCGGCTGCCGCCACCGGCCCACACCGCTGGGGGCAGTGACCACGCTCCTCCGCGCGGTGACGGCTCCTTTCGCTTAAAGTGAACACGGGGACAATGACTGCGGACGGCCCGTTTCTCTAACTCCTCCTTGAAGGTTTCCGCTCTAATCCTTAAGCACGAGCGGGGCCTTCACTTGGTCAGCCACGTCCTTGCCGCTCAGCGCTTCAACAATCGCAAGAGCAAACTCGAAGCTGGTTCCAGGCCCGCGGCTGGTGAGGATCAGGCCGTCCTTCTCCACGCGGTTCTCGGAGTAGCTGTAATGACCTTCGGAGGAAGAACGAGAGAGGGTTACATCCGAACGGGCTCCGCTGGGAACACTATCACTCCGCCCTGCAATTCAAGTCCCCGTTACCGGACAAGATGGGTCTCACAGAAATTTCCAAAACCCCAAAACCAAACCCCACGACAAGGGTAGCTGGACGAGGCGGCGGCGGCCCGGCCCCGCGCGGAGATGCTACGGCGGCGTGTGCAGCGGAGGGAGAGGAACTGACGGCCGCGGCGAAATGACACGAACACGCGGAAGTCAAGTGCGGTTGCAGAAGACCTTGTAAGTGGGCGGGGCAGCGGGAGGGAGGCCGAGCGTTCACATTTCTGTCACCAACCAACGCTCAAGGGTCCGCCCTTACACTGAAGGGGAAGCCGAAGGAGCCCCCCGAAATGTGCCGCTTTGGTACAGCGACTACTTTGGGCTGAAGGCACCGGACAAACGGCAACTGCAGGAAGAGGCTTTCTCTGAGCCCCCCTCGCCCCCGCCCTGCCTGAAGACAGGTCCTAAGGGACTCGGCCGCCGTGTCCCTTCCGGGAGCCCATCAGCCAGGGAGGATGGACTCTTGTCCCAGGAGAGAGGAGACCAGAAGTGGACACCAGACAGACTCTGTCACAAACCATCCCATCTCCCATCTAGTCTCCCAAGGGCCCCTTCATCTTTCCTGAAAATCACTGAGGTCTTCTGAAAGGCCTACGTCCCTGCTCCCCCTTCCCTACAGACTGCCTGTCACACAGACTCCTGTCACATGGAGTCCCTGTCACACGGACTGCCTGCATCACGCACAGACTCTATCTCAAAAACAAACTAGCAAAAATAAGGGGCGCCTGGTGGCTCAGTCGGTCACGATCTCATGATTCGTGGGTTCGAGCCCCACGTCGGGCTCTGTAGGGACAGCTCGGAGCCTGGAACCTGCTTCGGATTCTGTGTCTCCCCCTCTCTGTCCCTCCCCAGCTCACCCTCTGTCTCTCCCTCTCTAATATAAATAAACATTTAAAAAAACATTAAAAAAAAAAACAACTAGCAAAAACAACACAGAACACACAGGGAGGAGGAGGTGTGTGGAAGGAGAAACCCCACCCATTTCTCAGGAACCACTTTCCTTCCGTGTCCCCCAGTTGGCTTTTGGGGGGAAATACAGTAAAACCAGCATATGCTTCTCCTGTGCCCAAATTCAGTGGATGATGGGACATCTGGGCAGATCACAGCCACAAAGCTGGGAACCTTCAGCGTCAGCTCCCCAAGGCCTCCCCTTCCGCACACGTGGTCACCAAACCCTCCTAGTGCACAGGCCACCCGGCCCTAAGTCCTCGGGAGCAGCCGCACCCCCACGACCCGGCCCCCCGGCTCCCACTGCCCAGAAAGCTCTCACCTCCTCCAGCGCCCCTCAGAGGAGGCATCTGTGACCGCTCCCCAGATCAGGCCCCCGGATCGCACCACCGGGGCCCCCGGCACTGACAGGACGTGAAAACAGTGTGTCTCCTGCTTTACTGCCTGCCCTTTAAAAGGCCGGGCCCTCAGCCACCCCACGTGGCCTAGGACACTAACGGACCCGCGGAGGTGCCCCCAAGCATCAGGTGAACGAATGAACATCCCTCGTTGCCTCCTCTCTGCATCTGCGGCCTTCACGCAGGATCTCCGTGTTCCGGCCCTGCCTTCCACCTGTCCTTCCCTCCACTCTCTGCTCAGCGCCACAAAAAAGGTCACCTTTCCAAAGTGCACGTCGGAGCTTATCCAGTTCTGCTCCCAGGAGAGGCCTTTGCCTACTTTCTCCAGCACCTAAAGGCGACTCTGTTCCACATCCCGGCGGGCACGCCCTCTGGGTCTGGCCTGCACAAAGACTGGACCAGAAGGAACCAAAGGGGAGACCGAAAAGAACTTGCCATCCAGGTGGGAGCTCATGGTGACCTGGGCGGGGCCAGGGGTGACAGGGAAATGAAAGTGTGAGAAATCACGTAGAAAACAAAACGCCCACAACTCTGAGCAGGACTGAACACGGGGAGGTGGTGAAGAGAACTCCCAGCTGTCTGTCCTACAACTGGGTGGATGGTGGCACCACACAGAGACCAAAGACACAAAGAACAGACTGAGGGGAGGGGCCGAAGCCCACAAGGTTCCCCGGTCGCACCGCCAGCCCTGAGACTAGTCTCCCCCTACTGCCACATTCAGTGCCCGCACCACCCGGCTCTCCCATCAGATAGCTTGGGCTTGTTCCTTTTTCTGTTCTCAGAGTCAGGGAGGAGCCCAGGAAATGCTTGTTCGATGTCTACAGACAGAAGATCGTCACCTGATCTAATGAGCCCCTTAAAGCAGAAGTGATCTGCTTCTGCCGTATCCACGAGCTTTAGGAACCACACGATGATGTTCACGTCCTTTCCAAGTGGTGGAGACCTTCAGTAGATTAGGTCTTCCTGTCCTCGTTACAAATCCAGTCACCCGAGGGACGCCCGGGCAGCTCAGTTGAACATCTGACTTTGGCTCAGGTTATGATCTCACCGTTCGTGCTGACCGGGCAGAGCCTGCTTCGGATCCTCTGTGCCCCTCCATCTCTGTCCCTCCCTTGCTTGCTCTCTCTTTCGAGATTAAACAAACATTAAAAACAAAAATCGAGTCACCCACTGAAATAACGAAATACAGCACATGAACGTCTTCCTACGGGTCAGTCAGTTAAGCATCGGACTCCAGCTCAGATCACGATCTCCTGGTCTGTGGGTTGGAGCCCCGCCTCAGGCTCTAGGCTGACAGCGCGGAGCCGGTTTTGGATCCTGTGTCTCCCTCCCTGCCCCTCCCCTGCTCGCTCGCTCGCTCTCAAAAATAAACAGACACTGAAAGACAAATTTCCTAGTTACCCTGCCGCAGAGGAAGAGCATCTCTGGGTTGACCATCTAACCTCATTTACTGACGGCTGAACCAGGCCGAGACATCTTCAGATGCCCAACCAGGAAACCCACTGGGTCTCGTCTTCCAGGGCGGCGAGATGCACGGCCTGGACTGGGGCTGGGTGAGGCCATTTCTGAACGGCTCGCTGAACGCTCTCTTCGTGGGTAAAGTATTACAACCACGGCTTGCACCAGTTACAGACAATTCAAGGTTCCAGGACTCTTTTCAAAATTCCAGCCCGAAGAGCAGGTCTACACTCGCCGGCTACCTCCACCTAGCGGCGACGCCGGACAAGGACACCACGCGCCCCAGGGCCAGCGAGGCAGGCGGGCACGCCTCAGCCGACTTGGATTCACGAACTCTGCAAATCCACACCCCGCAGTCCACTGGCACAAAGCATTAGTTGCCGACTTCTTAACTTTAACCAAACACTCCAGAGCCAGGAAGGAAGTCTCTTCAGAGCAGCAGCAGCCAGGGAGCCTAGACACGAGGGGTCGGCACCTAATGGCTGCTTTTTATTGGTCAGTGGCTCCCCAAGGGAGTAGTTGCTGGAGAGACCCGAAGGCCCCGAGAGCCCGAGACATTCACCATCTTGCCCGTTAAGAAAAGTCACCGACCTCTGGGAATGGCAGCCCTGGGTTCCAATTCCAGGTCTGCCATTTAGTAGCTGTCCCATCTCGCTAAGCCTCGCCTTTCTCTTCTGTAAAATGGGGGTGACACCACCCCCCGGGGCTGCCACGGGAGTCCGATCAAGTGGAAGGCCCGGACAGAGCGGTGGTGTTACCGCAGCAGGCAGCAGCCGGGGGAGGACGGCCGTTCACCGCCGTGTTCCCAGCGCTCGGCCCGGAGCCGGGACCGACCGGCCCTCCGCCCCCAGCGCGGGCTCGCGCCAGGCCACGTCCTGGGTGCGTCACACACGCTGACTCACGGAGCCTGTCAACGACCCTGTGAGGCGAGGGCTACTGATACCCTTAGGTGTCAGGATGGAAACCGGGGCCGGGAGGGGGAAGGAGCCCGCCCACGGCCGGCCCCACACCGCCTGGCCCAGGGGCACAGCCCTTCACTGCTCACCTTCGTGACGGGGGGCTTCGGGTGCTTTCGAGAACAGACACATAGGAAGCGAA
The DNA here is from genome assembly GCF_018350215.1 of Panthera leo. Classification (NCBI taxonomy): domain Eukaryota; kingdom Metazoa; phylum Chordata; class Mammalia; order Carnivora; family Felidae; genus Panthera; species Panthera leo. Next base: position 5,497,987 of record NC_056686.1, on the reverse strand, counting down.
AAAGACTATTAAAAGACTATTAAAAGACTTCTTCATTTAAAAACCGAGACACGGGAAGACTGCGTCCTTCAGACCGGATTGCTTATGTGAGTAAAGTTTCACGCCGCTCTGCCAGGTACGTGAGGAGGACCAGGGCCCCCAGGAGTGATTACGGCCTCACTCCTCAGGCGCCCTGAGAGGGCAGATACTCAACCGGTCTTTCCCCACAGGAGGACTCACCGGCTGAACCCAGCACCTCGTAACTTAACGTGCGCGGGAGCCACACCGGGACAGAGGTGGGCCCGAGCTCCAGCCCGACTCCGGGCAAGTGGCCGGGCCTCCGGGAGCCGGTGTCCTCTTCCGGGAAGCCAACAGCTGCCTCGCTGGGCACCGGGGCCCGGGAGGCTCCGTGGAGATAACGCCCGCGAGTGCACCTGACCAGCGCCGCCGAGAGTTAACGACCTAAGCTTTCCTGTTCCCAACCCACCTCCGTGTTCTTGAGGCAGGAAAACAGACACAACAGATCCACATTCGGATAAAGGAGGAACGTGGCCGACTGGACGCGTCCCCCCCAACATGTCGTAACCACTAAAGGAAGCCTGATTCCAATCTTTCCGACTCTCTAAAACCCGTCCGTTAGCCCCGAGTACGTTACATGCCCACGTTAGAAACGCCCGGCAGCCAGAGCCCTCTGTAAAAAATCCCCACTTTTCACACAGATGGTTTTATCGACAACTGAGGATCCAGCAGCTCCAAAAAAGTGCTAGGTATTTAAGAAAATACTACCTTGGATCATGTTTGAAAATATTCTGAACATCCAACACCAAGAGCAAACCCTGACGTAAATGACGGATTTGAGGTGGTGATGCCGTGTCCGTGCAGATTCATCGACTGCGACAAAGGTACCGCTCTGGCGAGGGAGAGGAAGGCGAGGGAGACCGCGTGTGCGGGCAGGGCGTGCGGGAGGCCTGCGCTTTCGGCTCCATTTTGCGGCGAGCCTAACGCTGCTCTAAAAAGCAGCACCTCTTCGTTAAAGACAAAGCAACAGGGGCGCCTGAGTGGCTCAGTCGGTTGAGCGGGTCAGGATCTCACGGCTCGTGAGTTCGAGCCCCACGTCGGGCTCTGGGCCGACAGCTCGGAGCCGGCCTCGGATTCTGCGTCTCCCTCTGTCTGCCCCTCCGCTGCTTGCGCTCTGTCTCTCACGTTGTCTCAAAAATAAACATTAAAAAAAAAAAAAAGACAAAGCAACACGGTGCAAATGCGCCACCCGGCCCGGCCGTGAGAAGATGACGAAGAGATGTTACCCGCCTACGCTGTGTGAGGTCAGAATGAGCCTCGAGTGGGGCTGAGACCGGGGACAAAATCTACCGCCGCCTGTTTCCCAATCAGCTGCCGCCATTATTGTTTCCTCTTCCGGTCCCTTCGCTGGTGTTTGGCTGGCGATGTTTCACACATGGCCAGCCTCCCGGTTTCCTTGCTGGCTCCATGCCAGCCGAACCACTTCTGGCTTCTACCTGGAAATTTCAGACGCTCTTGCAATCATCCACAACAGCTTTCTTTCTCTCTGCAAGTTCCAGAGTCTCTGTCTCTCTGGTGCGTGCACTCCAGGGACAGATGGCAGAGGGAGAAGCCACCTGTCTGACAAAAGACACTACCTGGCTGGTGTTCCGAGTGTCACACTGAGAAGCCGTGGCTGTTAGTGAGGGAGCGTCACACAGTTGTACGTTTACGTGGCTGGTTACACTGCGCTGTCGTTAACTGCACGTTGCCTTCTGGTTTTAAATTCGACGTGTGTGTCCTGTGTCTGTAAGCGGTTCCCTCCCGGAGGACAGAGACCATGGCAGGCTCTGCACTGTGAGCACAGAGACCGATCCAGGGCTCGAACTCCTGAACCGTGAGCTCAGGACCTGAGTTGAGATCAAGAGTCCTACATTTAACAGACTGAGCCACCCAGGCGCCCCAATGGCGTGCTTCTTTTACAGCCTCTGAGTAAGTAACCGGTCATGCAAAGAATTAAAGAAATACCTGACAGATTACTCTCCTGCCCCCAGAAAAGGATACAATCTTAGGTTTAAAAAGCAAGCTGCAGGGGTGCCTGGGGGGCTCAGTCAGTTGAGCATCCAACTTCTGATCTCTGTTCAGGTTGTGATCCCAGGGTCGTGGGAACGAACCAGTGTCAGGCCCCATGCTGGGAGTGGAGCCTGCGTAAGGTTCTCTCTCCCCCGCTCTGCTGCTTCCCCATTTGCACTCGCTCTCTTTCTCTCTCAAAAAAAAAAAAAAAAGTTGCAGAGCAATGTATTTAACAGACTTCATTTGAATAAAGTTATTAAACTACAAAGGATAATGAGTGTATGTGGAGAAAATTCTAGAGTTACACAAGAAACTTTCTAACAGAAATTATCTCTGAAAAGCAGAAAGGGGGTGAGGAAGAAAGAGAAAACGCAAATTTATGTTTTTACTTCACCCCCCTTTTGCACTGTTTGCACTTTTTACCATGAACAGAATTGTTTTTATAAAAATAAATGAAAGTTAACAGTCTAGCTGGTATTTATGAAAGAAACATGTCACCTAAGGAACAGACCTGCCACCCAGGGAGAGAGCAACATTCACTTTACTTTGGACTGTGGGCAAAAGGGCATCTTCTGAAATTGCTGTCGAGGTTTGAAGTTTACCCTCAAGTGTCTGGCAAGGTGGTAAAAACCCGAGTCAGCCTGGCATTTCATAACCACGCCCATCCAGGACGACCGGGGCTCCGGCTGGCCTCTGCTCATCAGCCCTTGCGCCCCGTCAGGGCGCACACACGGGCACGCGCACCACCTCCCCTCGCCGCTCGCTCCCTCTCCGGCTGCGACACTGGCGAGGCAGGTGAGGAACACGCCAGGCCTCAACCCGCGGAGAGTCCCTCTGCGTAAGGCGACCAGGTGGGACACAAAGCTGAATCACAGCTTTCTGAGAAGGTCTTTCCGTACATGAAAACAAGCACAGGGGCGCCTGGGTGGCTCAGTAGGTTAAGCGTCTGACTCTTGGTTTCGGCTCAGGCCATGGGTTCGAGCCCCGTGTCGGGCTCCGCACTGCTGGTGCGGCGCCTGTCGGGATTCTGTCTCTCCCTCTCTCCCTGCCCCTCCACCACTCACTCTACCTCTCTCAAGAAAAACTTTAAAAGGATGCTTTAAATACATAAAATATAAGCATATACTTACTCCCATTCATCATTTTGTCTTTAGCAAGCGGGTGTGTCGTAACTTTGCTTCCAAAACCTATTTCATGAGCCAAGAGAGCCGTAGGACCTAAAAAGAAGATTAATAAAAACACTTAAGTGCGGATATAAAAAAACTAATGGTTTAAAAATTGCAATGGAAGAATTTTTCAAAACCAGGAGGCTCTCACCAAACATATCCTGATGATTCTGAAATTAAACACCTTTTAGTATGAGAGGCACGGTTTGTTTCTAATAAACCATCTGCTGAGCACATCTGGCAGAAGTGTACAAACTCAAAATCCTTCATGAGCCATCTCACCAAATGATACGGAGCAGCGTCAGATAAACAGTGTGTGGTCCCTCAAGGAACGGCAGGCAAGCCTGCCGGGGATACCCGGAGGGGAGACCACCAAGGCCTTACTCTCAGCAAACGGAAGATTTAGTCACACACTAAAGGCAGCTGGCACTCTCCAAACTTCTGGACTTGACTGCTACTTCACAGACTCATTTTGGTTTTCTACTTAAAAATGAGCACTCACTCATCCGTCTATCCATCCGTACCTCCCAGGTGACTAGGACACTGTCCAGCCCTGAAGAAGATATACCTGTGAAATGCCCAGAAATCTGGAGACATAAAGGCACCAGCGTTTCTTTATTAATAACCACTAAAGACCACGCACAGATGTCCGCTTCTGATCCTCTAAAATACACAGCTGCTAACAGATTTTGATCCCAATGTATTCACTGAAAATGGTCAATTTCACGGAGAATCACAACCATAATTTGTATGTAATGTTTCTCAGATAAGGACTACAACAAAGACATTTTATGACTGTCATGTTACCTTGAAAGTTATAAAAAAAAAAATTCTACTTTTTTCTCTAAGCCTCACGTCACACCTAGAAAAACATGCTTCAGAACAGCAACGCGACCCTCAAAACAGGTCAGGATGCAACGCCCTGGCTGGGACCTGAGGACAGAGCCCGTACGCTTCGGCTTCAGCCACCCCGCCCACCTGCTCTGACCTTTCATTTTTCAACCCAGTTCCAAGGAAAAGGGAGCTACAGACTACACCTGCCGGCTAGATCACAGCAGCTGCACACAGGAAGATCAACAAATACTGCTTAATTACATAAGCTTTCCACCTGACAGGCCAATCCCGATTTATATCTCCTAAATCAAAGTCCTCAGATAGATCTGATGTCCCTCTCACCTTATTTTTACCCTATGTACGAGACAGCTATGTATGGTGGCAAATTTTAAGTCTGTAAAGACTGAATAATTATCACTCAATATTTATGTGAATGGACTCATCAGTTTCCCTTAATTCTTACACTGTGAGATGTTAAGAAGTAAATAACTACCTACATGATCTTGTATTTTATGAAAGCAAACCTCCAGAGGTGACCGTACAGTGAGGAGAACAATCGCTCGTACGGTAAGTTAGAAATTTTTAGGCTGCTCCCTTCAGTTGATGAAACTGCTGCCTACGGTAATGTTAATAAATTTACGTTTCGGCCAAACGTAGGACTTTAGTGATGGCTTATTCACCCTGATAAGCCCATAATTTCTGCTTTCTGAAGCTTAAGAATCCTATTTGGAGAATTCGAGAAGAAATATTTAACTCCCATTACTTGACATTCTGGCAGATGAAAATATTGCTGCGTGTATGCGGGGATCCGGCTCTGAGCCAGAGCCGAGAGCAGAGGGCACCGCAGCGGGAGCCCCTGGGCAGCCAAGACACTACGGCCAACAGCGCCACCGTGTGGTGACTCACGCAGACAACACCTCGGTCACCCCAGCTCCTCCAAGCCCTTGGAGGTTGTACCTAGACCCAGTCTCCAGGCTCCTTTCCCTCCAGACCCAGAGTGAATGTCATTTTACTTTCTTATCCAGATAGTCTGCCCTCCAGTTTCTGTCTCAAGCACTCAATACTCGGGGCTAAGCCAACAGTCTTTCAGTTCAGTAAGCAGCCCCCGGTTCCTAACTGCGACACTGAAGAACCACCTTATTTTTCACCACACTTCCTACTTTCTGCAGCACCAGAAGGCCAGGCAGTACAGGATATTCAACGATACAAACACCATATTAGAGCGCTGTTTATGTCAACAGCGATTTAAAGGATTCTAAAGTCTAAGCTCCTTAGCACGGCATTCGAGCTGCCTGAGCACAAAACAGTGAACCAGATATGGCCAATCATCCAGCCACCTCAGTGATACAAAAGGACAAACCCACGTGTGGTTTTTCCTTTCAGCAGACTCATAAGGGAACAAATCCAGACTAAACCCTTCCTTAGGTTAGAGAACCTAAGAATGAGGCCGTGGCCAGGGGCTGAGAGTGACCGGACCAAGTCCTCGTACATCGAAGAGGACCTGAGACCCCCACCCAGAGAGTGGCACCTGCGCGGGCGGTAGGGACCGCAGGGTCCTCCAGCGAGGACAGACCTGGGCCCCCAGGGCAGGTCAAGAGGCTGGCGCTGACTGGAACCCAAGGACAGGGCCTGCCAGAGTGGTCACCTCTGTGGTCCCTCCCAGGCTCCAATGCAGGGGTCCTCGAACATCCGGGTCTTTAGGAACCCCCCTGAGCTTTTACGTGAGTTACATCTACCTGTAACTTCCGCGTTAGAAGTCAGAAATTACAACTGGGACATTTTGACGACACAAGAATGCGGGAGCACGTGTGCCACACCCCAATGGTGGCATCATCACACTCTCCATAAGAAGGAAAAGGACAAATAACATCAGTATCTGCTTTCACCTTATGACGCCTTTGAAAGAGCTCTGAGAACGTCTGCTGTAATGCAAAGTCCCCAGGGTCCCCGACTTGTAACTTCCTTAACAGATCCACTGTACTGAACAAAACTCTGTCATCTTATCAAACCATCCATCCATTCACTGATTTACTTGCTCTTTCGACAAATGTCTCAGAGAGACCTGTAACAAAGAACTGCACTCTGGAAAAATGCAAGATGGCGGGATATCATGATACTGGAGCATTAAGAATGGATTTCATGGTGGTTCCAGAAAACAAAGTATTACTGACTTCCAAGATGTGGGGACATCCAGGAAGCACGAACAACCTTCTTCTTCTAACTTACGTGACAGATAGTACGGTGCCCGAAACCAAACATTCCACACTGAGGACCAGGCGGAAAGCACCCGAGGCCTCGGAACCCGCAGGGCAGGCACAGGACAGAGCTGTTATGCTCACGTCCGACCGATTCTTGCTGACTGGTGCTGGCAGACCTAGTTTCTGGCACAGAGATTTGCTGTAACAAGCTGTTTACTGAATTCCAGAGGGCGTTATTTTCCTCAGAGGTCAACCAGAGACGGAAAACATGTAGTTTCACAGAACGCAGACCAAAAAGCACAGAGAAGCAGAAAAGAGAGCTGTACTCATTTCTGAAATGACACTGAGTTCATGCCGCCCAAGCTAAATATGCCCATACAGATGCCCTGCACGCTCTGTGAAGGGAAAAGAAGTATCTAGAACAAAATCTCACAATTAAAGACTACCCCATCACGTATTTTTGGGAGAAATCCAACAACACATTTTAACACAGGATGGTTCCGCACGTTACCTGCACAGATAGCGGCAATAAGGCCCTTCCTTTTTTCTTGTTCCTTCAGTATCTCTTTCACAGCAGCAGACTATTCAAAGAAAACCCAAACACATCAAGTTATCATTAAGCCACAGCCAATGGCCAGCTGGAAACTGGGAGAGAATCTGCTTTTAGTTTAAAATGCAAGATCTTCAATCAATTTTCTAATAGTATTTCTAAATCATTAATAGAAAAATTCTCAAATTCATAGTTTCTACATGTTTAACCCTAATCAAGGTGTTTGTTACAGGAGAAGGGCATTCTTTTCTTAAAGGTGTTTGAAGAGGAGACGAGAAGAGCAATTCCCCTTGGGTACGCTGACCCCTGCCGCTTTGTGCTCCGCGAGGAAAGCGGGGGGGGGGGGGGGGGGGGGGACATGTGGTGTCTGGAGTGTTTTCAGAAGGCAGAGCCAGGAACAGGGCCCAGCACAGTCCCAAACGTCTGATTCAACCTGCCTTGCGCGCTTCTGTCTCTTGCCCCTCCCTCCCCTCTCTCTTCCCGCAGGTGGACTCGATGAAGACTTCGATGAAGAAGCAGGGGCCTATTCCGATGCCATTTTCATGCAAGCTGGCAATTCCAGCCTCTGCAGCCCCCCCCCCGCCCCCCCGCAGCCCTAGTGTTGAGCAGACAACCAGTCTCTTATCTTTCTATGCTTAAACCTTCATAAGACACAAAATTAGGTTCATTTTTCTACTGTGGGGGAGGAAAAAAGAAGTCTTACATTCGGACTGTATTCACAGAATCTGTTCCCAAATTAACTGTTCCACCAATTCTGCTTACTCATATAGTAAATGTCATTAGGGATGTTTTTCCTAAATAAGCTACAACACCATTTTGTTCACTTCACCTGTTTCTAGTTTCCTCCCAGCCTCCTTCCTGAAATATTTTAGTAACAACAAAACCAACAGAACACGGGCAGATGCTGAAGTACTTCCTTTACACGGTTTTTACCTCAGATAAATTCTGTGCACCCAGGTTACCTCCCGGCAGAACCACTACGTCGTAAGGTCCCTGTAGTTTCAAAACAAAACAAAAAAAGTAAACAAACACTTTTCATCTGAGATGTGCACTAAAGTGATAGTCCGATAATACTTTCACATTTTAAACGTGGGTCATAGCAAAAAACTGTTCATGGAAGCGCAGCTAAACAAATTAAGGTATATATCTCTATGATGGAATGTTGTAACTAGCAAAAAATCTGAATATAGTAACAGGAAAGGATGCCCGTGTTGCGGGATGACAGGGGTAGCATGATCTCACTCTTGTAAAAAGGGAGGAAAAAAAGGGGGCGCTTGGCTGGCTCAGTCGGTGGAGCACGAGACTCTGGATCTCAGGGTTGTGAGTTCGGGCCCCATGTTGAGCGTAGAGCTCGCTTAAAAAAAAAAAAACGCAGATGTGTGTGTATGTCCCTGACACACACGGGGTCTACAGGTACCCACACACGGAAGAGAGCTCAGCTGCTAATGAGATGTGGTGTGGGATGGTGGGGCGAGGACAATGAGAACGGGGACATTTAATATTTTCACTCTGTAGGTATACACGGTCTACACGCATTATTTTTTCAACGATAATGTGCACAGTAATGAAAATAATTAAAAGAACAATTTCAAGTAAAATGCACAGAAAAAGGTATTTTACCTCTATGAAAAATGGAACTTAGGGGAGAATAATGATACAGTATTTTAGTATCCCAAACACCTAACATCCTACAAATCTGCTGATTCCAAACTTGATTCAATTCATGAAATGGAATTTGATGTAACAATACTTTAAGATGTTAAAAAAATTTTTCAAAAGTTTAGTCATTAGCATTTTAAAAATTTAGTACATACTTAGTGCAACATATACTACTCAGAATTACTCAAGACTATGAACATTCTGCTGTTTTCAAACCAAGCAAAACTACCAATTAAACAAAGTATGAAGTACAGAATTTCTTTCACTCCTTTTAGAATCTGATAAACAGACACCAAGGGTAACCACGGTTCTAAAATACCCAGACACCACAAGATGAAAAAGACCAGAGAAGAGCGAGTATTTACTTCTACTCGCCCACTCGAAACGTGCTATTTAGAATGTTTTCAACAATTTTTATGTAAATACCAACATTCCTGTACCCCACAATCTGGCACTGAACTATGTGAATTTATTAGAAAGGAGTAAACTTTTCTCTATGCATCTGAGGCCACCTGGGCATGGGAATCATGCTCCGGGTTCCTGAGCAGGGCACAAGTGGCCGTCCATGAGCTGCCTCCACTTTTTTTCTGCCACATCTATGCCCTGAGAGCACAGAGCCCACACCCCTATCACACTGGCCATTAAGCAATGAACTACATGAAAGGGTGTGCAAAAGCATCTGTGCACATGTGGGTGAGCTTGCGTCTGAGGACAGGGCCCTCAGCTCTTGACAGATTCCCCGGTGTTAGCTGCCACCAAAGGTAACTGTCAACATAAAGTGACACGATTTAACAACAATTCTTAATGCTCCCTTAATCCCACCACTAATCAACTGCGAGCTGTTCACATAAAATGGATCACATAACTATGTCTGGAACACTGAAAAAGGAAAGGCAAAAAGGAACTTTTGCATAAAGAATAAGAAATGAGGGGCGCCTGGGTGGCTCAGTCGGTTACGCGTCCGACTTCGGCTCAGGTCATGACCTCACCTGCTTCGGATGCTGTGACTCCCTCTCTCTCTGCCCCTCCCCTGCTCACATTCTGTCTCTCTCTCTCTCTCTCAAAAGTAAATAAACATTTTAAAAAAAAGAAGAAATGAACAGGAAATGTGGCAGGTGATTCCTTCTATCAGGTACGTCATAACAGGAGGCTAAGCTGCCTGCGAAGCCAGAAGAATCCTGATGAAAACGTCCCACCCCCCCCCACCCCCCCCCCCCCAGCCAGCACAGGCAGTAGGGAACTGCCAGATTCCATGGATACAAAAAAGGGAGAGTCCCTGACTTCCCAGGGCTTATTATAGTGGGGAAGACATCCAAGCAAAGTAACTTTCTTAAAATAAGTCTGTGCTCACAGCCTTAGATGTAGTCAAAAGACAGTTCAAGAAACTGACAAAGAAGGCACAGGAGGGAGTAATTCCAGGTGTGGACAACAAACCTCTTTTTTTGCATCTTCCAGACTGGCATCCGGACAAATGAGAACATCTCGGCTACACTGTACCGGGTCTTTCCCAGCCAGACCCGCAACGGTGACTTTAATCTAGGAGAAAGACATCATCACATTTAACACTGAAACATAAATCTAGAGTAACATTTTCACAGCTGCTGTGTTTTAAAATAACTTGGCAGGAAATACTGCGACAAAACCATGCTGCCTTGCAGCCAGTAAGTTAGCTAAATATATTTAATAACCAGGTCTGTCCCGGTTTGCCTGAGACAGTCCTGATTTACAGATGCTGTCCCGGGACCCTGTCTGGTGAGTGTCCTTTCTCCCACAAGTGTCCTTTATGGTTTGGGCGACAATTACATGATCATCCTGTTAATAATCCATCTTGCAAAGTTACTGTTGTCATTTAAGTGTCATGGAATTTTCTGAAGATACAAAGACAAGTTAAAACAATGAAATCCTGGGGCGCCTGGGTGGCGCAGTCGGTTAAGCGTCCGACTTCAGCCAGGTCACGATCTCGCGGTCCGTGAGTTCGAGCCCCGCGTCAGGCTCTGGGCTGACGGCTCGGAGCCTGGAGCCTGTTTCCGATTCTGTGTCTCCCTCTCTCTCTGCCCCTCCCCCGTTCATGCTCTGTCTCTCTCTGTCCCAAAAATAAATAAAAAACGTTGAAAAAAAGAAATTAAAAAAAAAAAAAAAACAAAAAAACAATGAAATCCTACTTTAGCCTGCAAAAATGTACAAAGTTGACATAAGAAAGAGCTGGTACTGACAACATGGGAATTTTCCTACACTGCTGGTGGGTCCACATGTCGGTACTTTGGGGAGTTGACAAAATCCGGTAAGGCCAACTACGGGCTGTCCTTTGGCCTAGCAATTCCACTCTCAGTCACAAAACCTGGAAAAACTTCCACACATTTGCATAAAGAAACCCGTAGGAGAATATTACAGAACTGAAATGGCACAAAACTGGAACAGAGCAGACTGCAGCATATTCGTACAGCATAATACTAAGCAGCAATTTTATTTATTTTTTTTTTTTCCAACGTTTTTTTATTTATTTTTGGGACAGAGAGAGACAGAGCATGAACGGGGGAGGGGCAGAGAGAGAGGGAGACACAGAATCGGAAACAGGCTCCAGGCTCCGAGCCATCAGCCCAGAGCCTGACGCGGGGCTCGAACTCACGGACCGCGAGATCGTGACCTGGCTGAAGTCGGACGCTTAACCGACTGCGCCACCCAGGCGCCCCAAGCAGCAATTTTAAATAAACGAAGTGCATCTGTGTGTCTTCACTTATGGGAACCAGAGAAATGAAGGTAACAGACCCTGGGACCAGACTGCTAGGGTCTGAGTACCGGCTCTTCTCCTCGCTAAGTCTACAATGTCGACACTTCATCTAGTGTCGTTGTGCCTCAGTTTCTTCAGTTGTACAATGAAAATGGCAATAACTCACAGGGCTGTTGGAAGAGTTAAACAAGTTTACGTTAAGTACTTAGAATAACACCTAGCATCAATAAATGCTATTTAAGCGCTCACTATGGATGCATATATGCATATACACACACACACACACACACACACACACACACACACAGAGACACGTGCAAAATGCAACTGCAGTTTAATGCTACTTTGAAGACATGCATGGGATGGACACACACCAGTGAGGGGACAGAGCTATCTCTGGGGCAAGAAGGGGAATAGTATTGGGGAAATTTACAAAGAGGGCTGTGTAATGTTTTATTTGTTTTAAGCACCTGTTCCTAAAGGGGCACCTGGGTGGCTCAGTCAGCCGACCATCTGACTTTTGATTTCAGCTCAGGTCATGATCTCTCGGTTCATGGGCTCAAGTCCCACACTGGGCTTTGCGCGGATAGCACATGGAGCCTGCTTGGAATTCTCTCTCTCCTCCCTCTCTACCTGCTCACATATGCACGTGCTCTCTCTCTCCAAATAAATAAATAAACAACAACAAAAAAAATGTTTTAAAGCATCTATTCCTCTGGAAGTGGGTCTAAAAGAAACATGGCAAAATACTAACAAGTACTAAACGTGGGCAGTGAATAAACAGGTAATTATTATTATACAGTCTTCTGTATTTGTGGGTGTTTGAAATATTTTATAAAGTACACTGAATATTATTTTATTCAAAATGACTTCAAAACCCCAAAATTTTGAAAAGGGTAGAAGACATCAGGGGACTTACTCCGGCTCGCCTCATGACATCTACAGGAATGACTGTCTCCATCTCCTCTGCTCCTTTGGCCAGGATGACCAGAGCTCTTTTGGAAGCCATTTTTGTGTTGTACTTTTTAAAGACTTAATTTAAAAAAAAAAAAAAAAAAGAATTAAAAAAAACTTCCATTGCAACCCTAAAGCAGCCAAAAACTTTAAGCTTAGTAACATTTTTAAGCAGGGTAACTAGGTGCCTCTTAGGGGAAAAGTTCGGAGACAAACATTAAAAAAAAAAAAAAAAACAAAAAAAAACACCTTAGGTTAATATTGGTTTACACAGAATTTCAACTGCTGGATTTCTGCGAGAACACAGTAAGGTTGCTAATACATGATACTACCACTTGGATTTCCTTCGACCATATTTTTTAAAAACCCAGTAGACAGTAACGCACAGGCCTTGCATTTCACACAAAGTAGGGAGACAGTTTTCTTTTCGTTAGCACTATTTCAGAGAAACGACTAAACTTAAATTTCACGGGGAAAAGCTGCACGTAGTCTTTGGCAATTAGCCGGTGAGATTTTTGGAGGGGATTTTTTTTTTAAGTTCCAATAACTGTACGAAAAATTCTGGAAAGTTAACGGTGTTAAATATTTTATCACACTCTTTGATGACGCAGAAAGATGGGAATCCCCCACTACATTCAACCCAACTGGATTCTCTCTCTGCACTTTGCCCTCTCGTTGCAAATGGCAGCTGCTAAGCAAGGGTGTGGATAGTTCTTAGCCTGTTCTTTTTCTGCAGCTTGCTGTCCATGCAAATCAGAAGCTAATAAAAGCACTCCCACAAACACAGCACTGGCCAGTTCCAAACTGCCGGACACCCTGCACACGATCCTGGAGGGTCCGAGGTCGCCCCGTGCGCTCCTGGCCGAAGGCCGCCCCGTTCCACAGACGCGGCGGGGCCTCGTCCCTCGGCGCCCCCTTCCGAAGCCCGCGCCGGGATGCCCGCGGGCCCCTCGCCACCCTCAGCGCTCCCCAGACCCCGACCTGAACCTCGACTCTGCCCAATCCCGCGCCGGGGACGACCGAACGGAACCAGAACCGGACTAAACGGGCCGCACGCACACACGTACGCGCGTCGCCAGGGTTCACGCCCTCAGCCCCGCACTGCGCAGACGCGCGCCCCCCGGCTTCACGTCCTGCCCCGCCTCCCCGGTACTGCGCAGACGCCCGCCGCGCAGACTTCACGTCTTCCCCCCCGCCCCCCGCCCGCCTCACAGCCCTATAATGCGCAGGCGCACGGCGCCCAGCTTCTTGTTCTGCCCCGACACCCCCCCCGCCCCCCCCGCCGGTATTGCGCAAACGCCTGCCGTCCGGGCCCCACTTCCTCCTCAGGTTTGAGCTGCACCGACTCTTGCGGCTCGCTCGCTTACGTCACATCCGGCCGAGCCCACCTTGGACCGCTGCGGGGTACGGCCCGCCTTTCCGCGCCCTGACTCTGCGTCTAGGGGACGTCTCCAGTTGGAGCACCCAACGCGAGGAGAGTCCCGTGGGCTCACGCGTGCTCACGGAATCTCCCCCGCCCCGAGTGGCGCGGTCTGGCCTGCCCTCGGCGCCGCTGGAGTTAACTCGCTTTTCCCCACGGGCCGGAGGCGCCCGGCGGGACCCCTTCGTGGCGGTTTGCTTTAAACGTGCGTTTTCCTGGAGTGGAGTTGTACCTTCTCGCTTCTGTGCACTTGGCTTTCCTTTCTTGGAGGGCCTGCCCGTGTCCCCCTCCCCCCGCACCCCCCACCTGTTCCCGACCTCGTCTCCCCAGGGCGGGCTGCAGGTCCTCGGTCTCTGGCGACTCTTAGCATTATTTGCCTGCGGTGATTTCACGTGTGCTAGTTTCTCAAAAGTTCTTTTTTTCTAAAGATCCCAGGGTGTGGAGCCCTGCTGAGCACAGTGATCTGACAGTCCCTTTAATGACATCTGTTTAAGTTATAATCTCAGATTTCGTTTTTACAAGTATAAATTGAATACTGACGCTTTTTCCAAAGTTTTTATTTATTTTGAGAGAATCCCAAGGAGGCTCTGCACTGTCAGGCAGAGCCTGAGCCTGATGCCGGCCTCGAGCTCCTAAACCGTGGGATCATGACCAGAGCCAGAACCAAAAGCCAGATGCTTAACCGACAGAGCCACCCAGGCGCCCCTGAATGCTGATGGTTTAACCCCTTTCAAAACCAAGCTGATCAAAGTTACATTGAACAGATGGACTCCCAGCATCGTCCCCATGTGGTTCCATCCTTGCTGCTGCCTACCGGTAACCTTGTATTCGTTTCCTGGGCATCTTTCCAGTGTTTCCTTATGCAAGCATAAGCAAATACACTTTTTACTTCTTTCTCATGGAAATGTAGCAGATTATCCATATTGTTGTGTCCTTCACCTCGCACTGCCACCAGCTTATTAAACGAACGTGGTGGAGATCTTTCCTTATCAAAAAGAACTTCCTCTCTTTTTTCCAGATAGTATGCCATTGTGGAATGTCCCGTAGTTTATTTACCGATGCCCTACTGGTAAGACTTAGGTTATTTCCAGCTGTTTTTTGTACAGACAGCACTGCACCGAATAACCTTATTTATATAAGGTTGTGTCCTACTTGTGTAGGTGAAACTGGAGAGGAAATTCTCAGAAGTGTAAATACACTGGAGTAACTCCATGCAAGTTGAGTGAGTCACTTAGCACTCTCACCAGTAATATGGGAGCTCAGTCTTCTAAGTATGTCAGGTTCTTGACATTTCAGTTTAGATGTTAAAAACATGATTATTTTCAAGAACTAACTTACATTCCTTTGTTCGTTTACAAAGCACTTGAATAGATTTCATGAGATCCTTACAATGGTGGTGAGCACGGTTTTTGTTTAATTTTAAGAATTGTAAGTAGATTTCTTCGTGCACCACTGCGTTGTGCAAAAATTTTCGACTGTCTTTAATCTTTTGGCATTTGAGAAAGACATTTTGGGAGTTCTGGAATGACTTCATCTTTGACTATTTGCCAAGGAAGCAGGCAAAAGCCACCCGCTTTTAGTTTTGAGTATGGTGGGGAAAGTGAGGCCAGTGGTCAGATGTGTTTCAAAAAGGTGGGATTTTGGGTAGTTGGAGGAAGACCCAAGAGAAGATGGGCTGTTGGGTTCCAGTCCCCATAGCATGGGGAGACAGTAAGGAGGCATCCATGCCGGTAGCCTGCTGCCATGCGAGGTAGGACAGAAAAAGGGAAAGGCAGATGGTTTTAGTTAAAGGGAAGCAGGGAATGAACCTGACTGAGCACTCCTGAGACATCTGCATCACCAACAAGATCTGAAATCGACCTGGGTCAGTATCAGTTTTTATCCAATGAATACATCACACACAGCGTTCACAACTAAAGTATTACTTTTGGTAGATTGGATTATCTTTTAGAAATGTTCACTCTCTCCTCTTTCACCTGCATGAGTGGGGGATACTCCCTGCCCGTTGACTTTGCGTTTGCCCTTGTTTTTGCTAATAGAATGTTAACAGACGAGGCCCAAAGTTCTGAAAAGCACTGACCTGCTGATCAGGCGTGCTCTCTAGTAGTTTTGTGCTGCCGTAGGAAGAGCTTTCCTCCAGGGCTGCTGCTGCCCCTTCAACCCGGGTTTCAGAATGAACACAAGTGGAACAGAGCTGCCTCGGCCAACCCGCACCTGCACCTGAAGGAGTCACCTTAGCCAAATGGTGCCCAATAGCACAGATTTTGTTACACCTCAGCTCAGTGATTCAACTTTAAAAGATTCATAATGAAAAACAGCAGTCTTCTGACTCAGGCCTTCCTACCCCTCAACCCTGCTTTCCAGAGGCAAATATTTTCAACTCCTTAAATTATTTCCTGTAGTTCTGTGAATACAGTGGACCCTCGAACAACATACACTTGAACTGCGTGCGTCTGCTTGTGCTCGGATTTTTTTCAATGGACGCAGTTCAGTACTCTAAATATTTTCTCTAATGATTTAACATTTTGTATTCTCTAGGTTTATTACAAGGCTACAGTATATATAAAATGTAACAAACAAAATATGTTAACTGACTGTTATCAGGTTTCCCCCATCAACTGTAGACTATTAACAGTTAAGTCTTGGGGCACCCGGGTGGCTCAGTGGGTTAAGCGTCCGACTTCGGCTCAGGTCATGATCTCGCAGTCCGTGAGTTTGAGCCCCGCATCGGGCTCTGTGCTGACAGCTCAGAGACTGGAGCCTATTTCAGATTCTGTGTCTCCCTCTCTCTGACCCTCCCCCGTTCATGCTCTGTCTCTCTCTGTCTCAAAAATAAATAAACGTTAAAAAAAATTTTTTTTTTAAAAAAGGAATTGTTAAAAAAAAACAGTTAAGTCTTCCCCGGAGTCAAAAGTTACATGTGGATTTCTGACTGCCTAAGGGGACAGGGGGTGTCAGTGCCCCTAACCCTTGTATTATTCCAAGAGCCAACTGTATTTTTAAATAGTGCTCTAATACTGTTGTTTCTCCTTCTTGGTTTTAGACATTGTATATTGACTTCCTGGAAAACATACTTTCCATTTCACAGATGCAGAGGTTGAGGGTCCGGAGGGGTGAAATGACTGTAAAAGGTCCTGCAGAACCTTGGTTAAATTCTCATACCAAATTTCACACTCTGCCACCATAAACTCTTACCAGTATTAGTAGGTCCACAACACTCATGACACTCTCTTAACTTTCTAGTTCATACCTATTTCTCATCACACATTTGCAGAATAAAACAAAAAAAAATTAAACCATTCACAAAAAAATAATTGCTCTATTACTGGTAGTGAAGAGGCCTCCTAATTAAGTCCTTTATTTCCGGGCAGAAAAACCTCATTCTATTCACTTCTTTTATTCAATATTTGACAAGTCTTTATGCATAAATACCAACTAAAGGACTGGCTGTTTTCAAGGAGCTTAAAATCAGTTTCAACCTATAGCAGTTGCAACATTTAATTAAAAGATATTGTTCTGCCTTGCTGAGCTCAAAATCCAACAATGGAGAAATGATGTTGATAATGTTAGTGACGGAGTTCAGGACATGCTATCTCCAAATGTGTCACGTTGGCACATTATTTTGACTTAAAGGCATTTTTTGTTTGTTTTTTAATTTTTTTTTATTTCTTTTGAGACGGGGAGAAAGCATTTGAGCACAGGTCGGGGAGGGGCAGAGAGTGGGAGAGAGAATTCCAAGCAGGCTCCACAGTGTCCGTTTAAGCCCACAAACTGAGACCATGACATGAGCCAAAGTCAAGAGTCGGACGCTTAACTGACTGAGCCACCCAGGCACCCCGAGTTATAGGCATTTGTTTAAACAACAGGCGCAAGAAAGGTGCTCAGCTTCCCATTTTTTCTTCCTGAAAGCGGAAGGTGAAATCCCAGCACCAGGAGGAAAGAAACCTCATCAGAGAGGAACTTGAGTCTGGAAGAATTTTCACACAGAGACCTTAAAATAACTCTTCCTTGAGCCTTCCCTGTTTTCTTTTAGTTGCTTTGCCACAATAGCCACAATTGTTCAACCCCATATGTAAACATTTAGCTTTTGTCCCTTCTTTGTGTCATTTTCTCATGAAAGCCCCTGGGTCATGTAACACACTGAATAAGTTTGTGGACTTTTGTCCTGTTAACCTTTTTTTGTGAATTTAGTTCTCAGGCTCTGCCAGAGAGCCTAAGGAGGCAAAACTTTCGCCTGCCCAACGTTAACAGGCCACCAGTGGCCATTCTGATCCTAATTCCAAAAAACAACTCTCCCCCAAATTAGCCTGATCACCATAAATAGCAAAGAAACTGCTACCAGGTTATTTTTTCATGCCTCACTTATATTTCGCATCTCATCTCAGTAAGACTCATTTTCTATTAATGTGAATGTATCTTTTATGTCACTGATAGTACCTATTTAGCATTTTGTCTTTTGTTTACTTATTATCTGTCTTCCTCTAATCCTGTGAACTCAGTAGGACCTTCCTGTCTCGGTCCATAGCATCTATCACAGTCCCTGGCACACAGCCGGTGCTCAATACTTGCTAAGCATTATCTTAACTTCACCTAGATGTTCCTGGCTTTGACTATGGCCGTAGGCTAACACTTTGTAATACAACACTACAGTTAACAACGTGGCTCCAACCAATTTCTTATCCCTACTTTAATCTTAGTCTCCACGTCTAATTCATTTCACCGCACAGCGAACAGGAACTTTTATGTACAGTGGATAAGGTAACTTTCTTTCCATCCGTTTCCTGGGTTCACTAAAAAGGGCGAGGGCGCTAAACTGGAGTTATTGGGTGGAAGGAAGCCATTTGCGGAATTCAACGAATGTATTTTTCAACATCCACTGAAGGATGGTTCGGGGCAAGCTCCGGAGACGTCCGGCAGAAACGGCGAATTTCCCCTCCGAGCCCCCGAAAGGTTAGGTCGGCGAAACAGGAGAAGAGTGGGCGAGTCCTGACATTTGAGGCAGCGCTGGCGCAAGGGGGAAATTCTGACACCGAGGCCTGTGAGGGGCCCGGGGGGTGGCTTCGCCTCTGCTCCCCCCCGGTGTGAAAGCCCCCCGAGCGTGGGCCACCCGGCACCCATCCCACTGCCCGCCAGGAGCCGGAGGTCAGCGGCCCAGCCGCTGTGACGTCAGGCCCGCGGCCGGCGCCCGGGATTGGTCGGGCCGCGCCGCAGTGGGCGGGGCGCTGCGCGAGGGGGCGGGGCGGTCGGCCGTGTCCGAGGTCCGGGTCGCGCGTCCCGTTCCCTGTGGGCGGGCGGAAGTATCTGAGCGACCCTCCGGACACGGTGGGGTCACCGTCGCACCCTTGCGACACCGCGAACTTCCGGGGAAGGTTGCGGTCCGCGTAGGCGAGGCAGGAAGTTCACCCTTCCCGCCTCCTCAGCTCAGATTGGTTCCGGTGGCGGACGCCAGCGGGCGCGCGGGGTCACAGAGGGCTCCACGGCGGCTTTGGGGGAGCATCTGCAGCCCGGCGTCGGAATCGAGGCTGTGTCGCGCTCGCCTCGTTTGCTCTCACGTCTCTCCGGGTCTTGGTGGGAAACACTGCTCTGCTCTTAACTGGCATTTACTGCTGGAAGAGACAGTAGGGTCTGATTGGGGCTTCAGTACTGGGTTATCAAAAGCGTTCAAACACCCCCGTTTGTAAGACGTGAATAGGAACGCCCGCCCTTAGTTTGGTGAGGACCTAGTGAGAGCTCACGTAAAAAAAGAGCTCAGAGGAATTGAAACGTGGCTGGTCCCTGCGGCGGTGCTTTAGTCCTGTTCTGCTGCAGTGTTTGCAGATTCCAGTGATCTTGGGATCACGGTGATCCGGGAGCCACGCCGACGTTTCTCTCACTGGTCAAAGTGATCAGCTACTCCTCCCAGCAGTACACGTGTGAATCTAGCAGAACCTTCTGACTCCTTGCTCCTGCCCTCTGACTGTACCCTGTATCCCTTTCTTTTCTCTAGCCCACTTAGTGCACGTGGGGGCCCCCACGGTGAAAACATTTCGGCAAGCTTTGGCACGCCCGCGTAGCGCTGTGGATCCGCTGGCTTCGGCCGTGCGCGCCCATGTAGGTGATGACAATCAATAGAAGGTATGCTCATGCGTTCAAATCCCTCCACACCGGGGTTCAGACATCTTCCAAATCTTTCACGTTCTTACCTTACTCTCCCTCATTCATTTTTTCTGTTCCTTGAACATGCGCTGTACTTTACCTCCTCCATGCTTTGGCATAACCCTCTAACTGGAATGCCATCTGCTTCCCACGCCAGCCTTTCAAGCCCCTCTCCATCCTGCAAAACCCCGTTCCCTTGTCAAGCGCTCCAGGAGAAGGTATATTCCCACAGCACTTTGTCCTCCTATTACAGAATCTGTAAGGCTGTACGGCCTTACCTTCCTTATGGGTATAAACGCCTTCCTTCCTCTCTAGGCTGTGAAGGCTGTTGGGATGGTGTCCTATCTAGATATGCCTCGCAAGGCAGCACAATTCACTCACGAAGCATCTATTGAGTGCCTGTCCTGTGCCCAGCACTGCTCCGGGTGTCTGGGACGCAGCCGTGAAAAAAACACCTCCCCTATGATAGAGCTGATGTCCATGAGAGTGCGAGAAGACAGATAGTCAGCAATTGCATGGATGACTGTGGGTGCCAGGTGGCGATATGTGCTAGGAAGGCAAGTACAAGGGAGAGGAGATGGAGAATCACAGGGTGGCGCTCTTTTAGAGAGGAGGTGACCTGGGTAAGATGAGGGGACAAGTCACCTAGAAAGTGAGAGGGCAGGATCTGAGACGAGAGAGCAGCGAAGGCCCAGGAGTGGGAGTGCGGTCCATCCGTCCGAGAGGGGCAGGGAAGGCGGGCTTGAGGGAGGGGCAGGACACAAAGCAGGAGAAGTGACAGATCAGGTCCTGGGCACACTTGCATCAGACATTCAGTAGATGCTTGTGAGTTGAATTTATTGAATTGCTAAGGGATAGAGAATAATTTAATGACAGTAACAATGAAACTTGGAAATTGTTTGAGTGGTATAGACCTAGTAGGCGTACCTAAGTACCCACAACTTAACGCGCAGGTGTGTTGGAGCTCTCATTTAGTGCAGCGTTATCGAATGGACAAAAAATCTTTTTTTTTCTTTTTTGTTTTCAAGAGAGGGAGCAAGTGAGTGAGGAGCAGAGAGAGAGAGACAGAGAGAGGGAGAACCCCAAGAGGGGCAGGGAGAGAGAGAAGCAGGGCTCACGTTCACCCAAAGTGGGAGTTGAACTCACAAACGTAAGATCATGACCTGAGCCCAAGTCAGATGCTTAACAACTGAGCCACCCAGGCGCCCCCGAAAATCTTAGTGAAAACCAATGGTTTATGAAGTGGCCCTCCATGATAATGGAAATTCCGGAAGAAAAGGAGGCAGGTTTTGTGAAGGAAGATATGGGTTGACATGTGAGTGGAATCATTTGGGAGATAATTCTGATCACCATTAAAAAGTTCAAAAGGAGGGGCGCCTGAGTGGCTCAGTCGGTTGAGCATCCGACTTCAGCTCAGGTCATGATCTCACAGTCTGTGAGTTCGAGCCCCGCGTCGGGCTCTGTGCTGATGGCTCAGAGCCTGGAGCCTGCTTCCGATTCTGTGTCTCCCTCTCTTTTTGCCCCTTCCCTGCTCATGCTCTGTCTCCCTCTGTCTCAAAAATAAATAAAAACATTAAGAAAAAAAATTTAAAAAAAAATAAATAAAAAGTTCAAAAGGAAACCAAATCCATCCTCTGATGCTGTCTTGCTTTTGATTTGGAGGAAAAATACTTGTGTATCAGTTGACAGAAGTCGAGCTTAGGAAATAGTTGGATGTGTCTGTGTATTTGTTAATTATAGACGTACTCTCCTTCCCCAGGGCTAAGAGGAACGCTAGGGAGAGGAGGCCAGTACTCCACAGGCAGAAGCTGGCTTTCAGCAGAAAGTCATAAGCTTCAGGATAACCTTGCTTGTTGGGGTGACTTTTCTTTCATCACAGTTGTCAGCTGTAGGCCACAAAACATTTCCCTCTAAGTGACCTGTGGCAGCTATCTCTCTCCAGTAGAATTTTCAAATGCAGACCACTTGCTTACTTAAGAAGCTTTGGTTCCATGCTCTTAAATTTTGAAAAGTTAACCTAGCTTCCTCCAAAACGTGGCTGCTATCGGTTCCAGCCTTCATCACATTTCTCGAGGTTGAAATTGACTGTCAGTTTATTGGCAATCCTTCACATCGATGAGATCAGATCAGATGTGGTTTCCGACTCAGCTCGCAAACCACTACGTCGGCAGTCTCAGGCTCCGTTGCTGAGTCAGATATCTTTGTGTTCATTCACAGGAACGAGTAGCTCCTGGGTTAGTCAGAGCCCTTGGCCAAATGTTAAGGGAGCCTGGGAATGAGAACACCTGGGCTCAGGCCTTGGCGTCTCCTTGCTCTAAAGGTGGCTGTCTGGTGTGCTGAGAAAATGCATGTGCTCGAACTCCAGCCTGTCTGCGTTTAAGCCCAGCTCCCTCCATGCTAGCTGGATGATCCTGAACGAGTTCCCCGACCTGCTCCCTCCATGCTAGCTGGATGATCCTGAACGAGTTCCCCGACCCTCATGCCTCAGGACCCCCATATGAGTTAGGGCCCTCACTTCATAGAGTTAGGATCAAAGGAGGTAACAGAGGTGAAGCTAGAACGTTGGTCCGTAGTGGACACTCTGGTGCCGCCATTAACGCTTGAAGAGTAACAGCAGCTCTTGCCTTGTAGACTCGTTAAGAGGCTACGTATTTAGTGTGCTGAGTAGAACATCAGCGACGCAGGCAGCAACCTGCCTGTTGTACTGACTGTTATTAAGTATTAGAAGACATTGATTTGTCAGTGTTGCAACCTGTCTAAATTCATTGGCGAAGGGCCCACAGGAGAGGAACACGGGAAGTGATAGACCATAAAAATGTGCCATCTTGATGGGGATGGTGAGGGATAGAAA
Organism: Panthera leo; assembly: GCF_018350215.1. NCBI lineage: Eukaryota > Metazoa > Chordata > Mammalia > Carnivora > Felidae > Panthera > Panthera leo. The sequence continues at coordinate 5,475,443 of NC_056686.1, read as the reverse complement.
TTGTACAGATGGACCTTTTGCCTTAAGGTGCAGCCATAGGATCTGTATAAAGATTCGAAAGAAGAAAGAGGAAGAGCAAATTCCCAGAGCTAAAACCAAGCATTGAGTGTCTGTCTCAACACAAGACATGAAAGGCAGCAAGGAGGCCTTGTGCATAGAGGTTGTGATCCTGGGGTCCTCAGATGCCGGGGGGCACAGATAACATTCAGGGGTCTATGAAGCCGGACAGGGAAAATCACATCTTGTATTTTCACTAACCTCTAGCAGAAATCTAGTATTTCCCTCAATCTTGAATTTAAAAATCCTCATAAAGAAAAAAAATTTCTTTTAAAAAAAAAAAGGGGGCTCCTGGGTGGCTCAGTCGGTTGAGCATCCGACTTCGGCTCAGGTCATGATCTCACAGTTCGTGAGTTTGAGCCCCGGGTCGGGCTCTGTGCTGATAGCTCGGAGCCTGGAGCCGGCTTCGGATTCTGCGTCCCCCCCCTCTCTCTCTGCCCCACCCCTGCTTGTGCTCTGTCTCTCTCTGTCTTTCAAAAATGAATAAACATAAAAAAAATGTTTTTTGAATTTAAAAATCCTCAGAGCATAGCCAAGGGAGCGGAACCTATGATATTGCACCAGTAGAAATCAGTTATTTTCATATCATGTTATGGTTATTGCAAGTACCCAAAAATACCATTTACACTCATGATTAATCTGTAATTAGGACAGGTATGTCTTAATGAAGGAATCCATCTATTACCATACATTGCAAGTTGACTTTAAATTTTTTTTTTAACGTTTTATTTTATTTTTTGAGAGACAGAGAGCAAGCAGGAGAGGGGCAGAGAGAGAGGGAGAATCCAAAGCCGGCTCCAGGCTCTTGAGCTGTCAGCACAGAGCCCCGTGCGGGGCCTGAACCCACGCACGTGAGATAATGACCTGAGCCGAAGTCGGAGGCTCCATCGACTGAGCCATCCAGACAAGTTGGCTTTTTAAATATTTGGTGAGGGGCGCCTGGGTGGCTCAGTCGGTTAAGCGTCCGACTTCGGCTCAGGTCATGATCTCACATCTGTGGGTTCGAGCCCCGTGTCAGGCTCTGTGCCGACAGCTCAGAGCCTGGAGCCTGTTTCGGATTCTGTGTCTCCCTCTCTCTCTGCCCCTCCCCTGTTCACGCTCTGTCTCTCTCTGTCTCAAAAATAAATAAATGTTAAAAAAAAAAATTTTTTTTTAAATAAATAAATACATAAATATTTGGTGAGTATATTTCAAAACAACTGGTTTCCTCTGTAGTCCTTTGTATTATATTTTACAAACTTAAGAAGAGAATTCCATGAGGGGTCCACAAGCATAGAGTCCACAGGATTGAAGGGTACTGAGCACAGAACGGTTAAGAGTCCTTGTTAAGAGCAAGGGCTCCAGAGCCAGCCAGCCAGCCAGGTCTGAACCCTTTCTCTGCTCCTTCCCAGCCAGGTGCCATTGGGCAGCCTACCCGGGTTCTCCATGCTCCGGTTCTGTCATCTGGAAAGTAGGGACAGAGGCTGTTGGAAGGTATGATCGGCATGATCTATGTAAACGCATACAATAGAGCCTTGCAGGAGTAAGCCCGCAGCAAATGTTAGCAACCAGCACGAAAGCACCTTATGTGAGCCCCACGGAAGGGAAACTGTAAAACTTAGGCTGGGGTACACCCACCAGCATGATCTCACAAGGGAGAGGGGAGGAAAACGTTAGGTCATGAAGAGGTAGGCAGACTATGAGACTGGAGTTAACAAACTCGTTTGTTCATTTACCCATTCATTCATTCATTCATTCATTCGGCAAAGGTTTCTTGAATGCCTGCTTCGTGCCTCTCAATATTGTCACTGACGTTTGCGGGGCCTAGAGCAGGTGTAGAAATGGCACTCGCACACCGTGTCATATGTAAGAGTGACAAATCAAGCGCAAGACGTGTTAAATGTGTTCTGTTTTTCTACTCCAACAGAGAAGTCTTCAAAAAGAACAGAATACAAATATTATTGTTTTTATGTGACCAAGTTGGGAAAATATCAGTGATGACTGAATTTAATTATTGCAGATGCCTGAATGTACTCTGATGGTCTGGAAATGTTTAAATGGGTGGTGAAGACACATAACTCGTAAATTACTATCTGTTTGCTCCATACAATTTCTTTCTCTTGCCTTCATTTCACTTGTTGAGAACGTCACGTAATCCGTGCTTTGCTGACAGTACTGACTTGGAGGAGTAAAAGAATAAAATATAATTGTACTCGAAGAATACAGACCTTATATGCGTGTAATGTAAATTGTAAATGTGAATATGCAGAATTTTTCAATTCACATTATTTTTTGTTTTCGAAAAGTTACTCTACTAAAAGCTTTAAAGTTATTAAAATAAAAATTATAATTGATACATGTCAAATATCTAAAATTATTTAAATGTATCTGAGACTTTTTATTTTTGAAATGTAATTAAATTCCATTAAATATTTTTCACAGAAATTTAAACCTCTGCAATTCTGAGGTTCAATGTCCTTCTTGTTGATTTTAGTAAAGAACCAATATTAAAATTCTTTTCTTAAAAATGTTTATTTATTTATTTAAGTAAGCTCTGTGCCCCACATGGGGGCTCTGACTTCGGCTCAGGTCGCAATCTCACGGTTCGTAGGTTTGAGCCCCGTGTCGGGCTCTGGAGCCTGCTTCGGATGCTGTGTCTCCCTCTTTGTCTGTCCCTCTCCTGTTCGCGCTCTCTCTCTCTCTCTCTCAAAAATAAATCAAACATAAAAAAAATAATATGAATTAATGTTGCAAAGGCTTCCTCAGACTTCGTGTGCGACTGTTACAAATCCTGTGCTGATTCACAAGGACTTTCAGAACTACAGGAACATAAATAGGACCAAGAAGATGGACACTTGGGACTTCTGGAAACTACACTGACCACAACATTCTTGCAAAATAATAGATTATGTGGGAATCGGTTACGTGCCAGGTATTCGAGACGGATTTGGCTTTGCCGGTCGCAGCACGCTGGGGCTCGCTGTGTCTGCACTCTGAGGCTAGTCGCCCAGCACAGGGATGCTGTCACCATGTGATTCCAGGCCCTAGACCGAGAGCGGCGGGGAAGCGGTTATCTCGATGAGCTCAGAGAGTGTGTGCATCAGGTGAACTAAGAATCTGCCTATGACGTTTTTTATCAAAGAAGAATGTGGTGACACGAACGGCGGACAATTCCTTAAACATCGGAATCAATCTGTGCGGAGCCTTCAGTGGATTAATTCTGAAAATGGTGGATTTTGTGTAACATGAGCTGGTCAAGCTAGCCTTGAGAATCTTCTCTCTAGGTAAAGACTTTTGTGTCACTAGCGCCGCTTGAAACAGGGAGCTAACTGCTGTGCTGGGAAATGACAGACGTCACTTTCAGAGGAGGCAATGTGCCCACAGACTATCCAGAACGTAGCTCCGTGAGCAGCACTTAGTTAAATGAAAATATAGTCCAGTTAAATGTCATGCTGCAGCGTTAAACCCAGACAGAGCACCACATGTAAATGAGGAGGTCACCTGGTTAGATCGTGACTTTGAAAGTGTTAGGTGATCAGCAGTGTCATTTTTATGCGGTATGAAACTCCCACGGGGCGAACTCTGATGAAGTCGCTGCAGGGGATCCCACAATGACCACAGGTAAAGTGGCTTTTGGAGGACTCTCAGACTCTGGGAATAAATTCTGTAGACAGCCCGTGCATTTTCCTTCTCTTGCTACTTGCCCTGGTTGCTGTACAGATGATCAGCATGGGAAACTGGGGGAGGGAGATTTTAAAGTCGTAAGTCACATCATAACAGCTCCTTTCTTCTGGAGAACTATGTGCCAGGCACTGAGCTAGGTACTTCATGTTCAATGTCTCATTTAGTCCTCACTAGATAAGGATGAAGTACAGCGTTATTGTATCTGTAAGACGTGATTGGAAAAATTGACTCACGGAGGTTAAGAAATTTAGCCAAGGTCGTATGACCATCAATTGCAGAGCCTCGATTCAATCCAAGCCAGTCTGATGGCAAAGCTTGGGCTCTTAAGCAGCTGCCATACTCTACTGGTCCCATTATGTGGAGGACAGTGTGTGTGTGTGTGGGGGGGGGGGGGGGGGGGGTACATAATAAAATTGGACTAAGGGTAGCAAATGACAACCACAATGAAATGCCACCTACCAGGATGACTATAACAAAAAAATTTTAACTAAAAATAGGGGCGCCTGGGTGGCTTAGTCGGTTAAGTGTCTGACTTCGGCTCTGGTCATGATCTCATAGTTTGTGGGTGTGAGCCCCACGTCGGGTTCTGTGCTGACAGCTTGGGGCCTGGAGCCTGCTTCGGATTCTGTGTCTCCCTCTCTCCCTGCCCCTCCCCTACTTGCACTCTGTCTCTGTCTCTCTCAAAGAATAAATAAACATTAAAATTTTTTTTTAAATTTTTTTAATGTTTATTAATTATTGACAGAGAGAGCATGAGTGGGGGAGGGGCAGAGAGAGAGGGAGACACAGAATCCGAAGCAGGCTCCAGGCCCCGAGCTGTCAGCACAGAGCCCGACGCGAGGCTAGAACTCACGGACCGCGAGATCGTGACCTGAGCCGAAGTCGGATGCTCAACTGACTGAGCCGCCCAGGCGCCCCTAAAAAATTTTTTTTACGCTTAAAAAACCAAACAGAGGGCACATGGGTGGCTCAGTCGGTTGAGCATCCGACTCTTGATTTCAGCTCAGGTCATGATTCCAGGGTGGTGGGATTGAGCCCCGCGTCAGGCTCCGCACTGAATTTAAGATTCTCTCTCTCTCTCCCTCTGCCCTCCCCGCTTCCCCCACCCCTCGAGCATGTTCTCACTCTCTCTCTCTCTCTCTAAAATAAAAAATTTTTAAAAATTCACGGAAAAATAACAAGTGCTAGCAAGGCTGTGGAGAAATTGGAATCCTACGCACTGCTGGTGGGGGATATATAATGATGCAGCTGCCGGAGAAAAGAGTCTGGCAATTCCTCAAAAAGTGAAACAGAATTACCATACAATGCAGCAATTTCACGCCTAGGTATGCACCCGGGAACTGAAAACCTACCCGGACAAAAACGTGTAGGCAAATATTCATGGCAACATTATTCATCGTAGTCAAAAGTGGAACAATTCAAATGTCCATCGACTGATGAATGGCTAGACGACATGCGGACCTCGGTGCGGCGGAATATTATGCAGCAGTGAAAAAGAATGAAGTTCTGATTCACGCGAGGACGTGAGTAAACGTGCTAAGCGAGAGAAGCCTGATGCAAAAGACAAGACACTATGATTCTGTGAACAGGGAGCATCTAGAACGGGCAGATTCACAGAGACAGAAAACAGATTGGCGGTTACCAGGGTACGCTGGGGAGTGACTGACGGCTCACGTGTATCTTTTTGGAGGGATGAAAATGTTCTGGATTTATATGCTGATGATAGTTGCAAAATCTAGTGAATGTACCAAAACGCACTGAAATATACACTTTAGTGAAATTTGGGGCACCTGCATGGCTCGGTCGGTTGAGTGGCCAACTCTTGGTTTTGGCTCAGGTCATGATCTCACGCTCATGAGACAAGCACCGTGACGGGCTCTGTGCTGACAGCGTGGAGCCTGCTTGGGATTCTCTCTCCCCCTCTCTCTGCCCTTCCCCCGCTTGAACTGTCTCTCTCTCTCAAAATAAATAAAAACTAATAATAAAGCAAAATAGTGAAATTTATGTTATTTGAGGTATATCTTAATTAATTTACTTTTTAATGTTTATTTATTTTTGAGAGAAAGAGACAGAAACAGAGTGTGAGCGGCGGAGGGGCAGAGAGAGAGAGGGAGACACAGAAGCCGAAGCACGCTCCAGGCTCCGAGCTGTCAGCGCAGAGCCTGATGCGGGGCTCGAACTCACGAACTGTGAGATCATGATCTGAGCAGAAGGCGGACGCTTAACCAGCTGAGCCCCCCCAGGCGCCCCGTTAATTTTTTTAAACGGAGACTTCAGATCAGGTCTCAGAGGTCCTTGAATATTGGGCCATCTGGACCATGGGATCCAGGTTTTCTTTCCACTTTGTTTTGTTTTGTGGACAACAGGGAGCCACTGAAAGTTTCTAAGGAGCACGGTGGCATGATGGGAGTCGTGGAAACGTGCAAAGTGCTTAGCACATAGCAAGTGTTTACTAAGCATTAGCTCCCTCCTCTCCCTCTTCATACCCCATCTCTCCTGGGGGGAGACACCAAGCCCCCATGTCTCCTGGGGGGAAATAGTTCTTTTCTGTTTGGATCCTAACAGAAAACCATCTGTTTTCGTTGAAACCACTCTTGCTCTACAGTTGCCTTGGTTGTCTTCCTGAGGGCCCCTAGCCTCTCGATACTGGACAGGTTCTTCTTAGTATCTCTGGAACACCCTCCTCCTCTTCCTCCTGCCTGACCACCTCCTCCACCTCTCCTTCCCCTGCTCTCCCCTTCCTCTTCTTCCGTTTGGAAAACAAAAACTGAAATAATGGTTTTCTGAAAAACCCTCGTAGCTCTCAACTTTACCCAAAGTCATCCGCCATATAAGTTCTATGCTATTTCTCCCTCCTCCTTCCCGCATCTCACCCACACAGCAAGGAGCGCAGTAGAAAGGGCTCAGGTTGACCTGGGTTCTAATCCTGGCTCCCCGTCCTGCTGACGGTCTGGCCAGACTCATAGGCTCAATGTTCTCATTTGCATAGTGCCATTCTAATAATGATGATGATATCAACTCCTGGGGGTCTTCTGAGGACCGTATTCATTAAAGGGCTTATGCGATGCCTGGTACATCAGCGCACTCAATGAGTTATAGCTATAGAATCATCATGATTATACAGGTAAGAGGTAAGGTATGGCAAAAGTGCTGGTATTTATCTAAGAGGTGGGCTTCATCCCTGACACCTCAAAGATGTTCGGGACCCATTAAAGGTTTTGACATGGAAGATTCTTTTAAAAAATGACAAAACCCTTTTCCCAAAGTCATCAGAGAGATGTCCTAACAGTAGAGAGCTGCTTCCAAGAAACGGCTTGAAGTGCCATTATCAAGTGGGGACGGGGGCTCTAGGGGATTTTGGGGTCAGCAAATATCAAGTGAGCAACCTCACAGAGTTGTGGCGGGGATTTCCCACAAGGCCCCGCCCCCGGCTGAGTCACCAAACTCTTGGGTTTGACCTGGCAGCTCTCCTCAAGAGTCAGAACCTCGCAGCTCTGAAAGATCAAGGAGTGGAAAGTTCTTCACCAGCCCTGAGATCTCAAGGTTTGTCCGTTTGGGGCAGTCGGGGGAATGGAGTCGGGGTGGGGATAGAGGCTTTATTCTGTTTCTTCAGGTCTAGACTTTTTTCCTTCCAACTTCTAATAACTGTTGATCCATAGCCTATTACATGAGGACCAAGAACCTGGCCTCAGGAGATTTCATTCTTCTGAGCTTTGTTACCATATGAGCTTCAGACCTCAGAATGGGCAAATACATGTCTATTAAGAAAATATGATAATCAGCTGAGCAGAGAGGTGCTTCAACATTTTAGCGATTCGGTGTTGAGATTTTCACGTATTGTTCTGACAAGGGGGGGAGAGTAATAATGAGATGCCTTCCCACTGAGCTGAACTGTCAGATATGACTGCAGATTGTCGACTGACAGATTGTCATTTTAAGAACTCTGTCTCAGAGGCAGCAAGCAGCTGGCATTGTTGAAATCTGGACGTCAGTGCTAAGTGTCTATGAAAGTCCCCAAAAGTTCTTGCTATTGCTATTTCTGCATTTTGGCAAAATATGTTGGAAAGTGTGCTCTTAGACTTTGGCCAGCCTGCACAAAGCTGTGTGTGTAGTCAGGCCTGTCTGATCGTAGACACGTCTATGAATTCGCCACCTTTTCCATAATATTCCATCAGTGATTGTTTCGGAAAAACCCCAAGTTACGGTCTTATGGAATTGCAATGGTAATGTTCCAAATGTAGGTAATTCTAAAAAGGAGAAACCATCTCATTCTTGAAATGTTTTACCTTTTGCAGAGTGGTATTTGCGAAACCAGCTACTTTGGCTAAAATCCTTCTGCAATCTGCCTTGCTTGTATCCCATCTATGCAAGATTTCATCATGGGCAGTGGCTATTACAACATATTGGCTACCGTGTTGTTGGTCATGAATTTTGAGAGGACAAGACCAATGCAGGATTCTTGTAGCAAATGCCCAGCAGGTAAGAACCAAATTAGCATGTGTGTTTGATCTATTCTGTTGAACACCGTGGTTCGGTTAGTCTAGTAGTCAGGGCTAATGAGCTCTGTTTCAATGATGTTGTATTAATTGATTTACAAATATTTCTTGGATGCTACATTTTAGCTGGGTGGACATACCAGCCATGTCACTTATTCTCTTGTGCCCCAGCTTTGTCCTCTGGGGATAATAAAAGATCCTATCTCCCAGCTTTGCTGGGAAGATCATATGACAGGTTGTGAACAGTGCGTGGCACATGGCAAGACCTTGGTAAGTGTCAGCCTTATCTGTAAGGATCTGTGTTCAGCAGGGGGCACAGCAGGGCATAAGCCATGGCAGGAGGCTTCACAGAGTAGGGAAGAGCAGACCCACGAACGTTGTTAGTATCCTGATCCCCTGAATCGGTTGTATTGGTCTCCAGGGTCCATCGAGAGATATCATTGTTTTTTGTTCAGCAGAGGAAGGAAACTGCTCTTTCTGTTGGTTTCTTTGTTGCGATATCCACACTTCGTTTAGTTGTAGCTCTGTGGCTATGCTAAGGGCAATACTGCAGTTCTAGAAAGTCCACCAAAAGAAAGTGTACGGCTGCACCAGCCAGAGACGAGAATCATTGTTTCGTATTCTCGTTTTCCTGTCAACGTCACGATACTTCGGGTGATGCCTGTCCGTTGTCCAACACGTACAGCCATTACCTACCTTCCTAGGTACTTTCTGTGAGAAAAACAAGGATCACATCTGCATTGCTTGCCCTTCAAATAGTTTCTCCAGCACCAGTGGACAGAGGGCCTGTGACATATGCAGGCAGTGTGAAGGTAAGATTCAAAAGATGTATTGTTGGGGCGCCTGGGTGGCTCAGTCGGTTGAGAGTCTGACTTCGGCTCGGGTCATGATCTCGCGGTCTGTGAGTTCGAGCCCCGCGTCGGGCTCTGTGCTGATGGCTCAGAGCCTGGAGCCTGCTTGGGATTCTGTGCCTCCCTCTCTCTCTCTGCCCCTCCCCCACTCATGCTCTGTCTCTGTCTCAGAAATAAACACTAAAAAAAAAAAAAAAGATGTATTGTTTACCCGGACCTGTGTGGGGAAGACAGGTTCTTATTCCCTAGTGTATTGATTTCGATGGAAAGTGTTAAGTGTTAAATAGGCTGGTTCCTGTGTCAAAAGGCAAGTCCAGTAAAATAATTCACTGTAAAAGCAGTAATTTGTGGATTGAGATTTTAAATATTAGAGGAAACACATGTCTGACAAGAGAGAAGCTTTTAATTGGGAAGATGTAAAAATGTCTTCTGTAGAGATTTAAAAAGAAACTTTATACTTGAAGGTCATTAGGAACATTGTAAATAGAGTGAGCATGTGCTTTTTTTTTGTTTTTGGTTTTGTTTTGTTTTGTTTTTTTGCCTTGTTTTGTTTTTGTTTTTGTTTTTGTTTTTGTTTTTGTTTTTTGGGTTTGTTTGTTTTTGAGCATGGTTTTTTGTTTGTTTTTTTTTAAATCACAGAACATAAATTTTCTTCCTGGGTTCAGAGGTCAAGTGTAATGTAACACTGGGAAACTTTGTAGGTGTTTTCAGGACCAAGAAAATGTGTTCCCCCACCAGCAATGCAGAGTGTGAGTGCATCTCAGGATTCCACTGCTTGGGGGAAAGATGTACCATGTGTGAGCAGGATTGTAAACAAGGTCAAGAATTAACCAAAGAAGGTAAGTTCACTCTTCCTCAATCTAGTGCAAGTCTGTTCTCCAGATGTATGTCATTGATTTAGGTCTTGGTCCTTTGAATATAAAGTAGAACATAGATTAGTAGAACCTTAAAGTAACACACAATGAACCACTGAGTCAAGTCTATGATGTTTACAAAATTATTTTGCAATCAATGGAGAAAACTTGAAATTTCAACATTTGTTATTCACCAGGATTATGTATTTTCATACATTCTCTACATATATATAAAATCCTCTCTGTACAATTAGAATGAAAATTTTAATCATCTTGGGGGTTCGTTTCCAGGAGCATTGTTGAACAATCTGTGTAGATTGTACTAAGTTAATGCCTTTATTATTATGTAATTATGTTCATCTCAGAGAGAGCTATAAAATCATGAAAATATTCCCTTTCTTATTGTTGCTTTAATTTTTATGGAAGGTTGTAAAGACTGCTGCTTTGGGACATTTAATGATCAGAAACATGGGACCTGTCGACCCTGGACAAAGTATGTATCATTTCCTTTTGCTTTCAAAATAAAAAATCTGGGTTAACCTTTTTGTTGTTTTTTTTTTTTTAATGTTTATTCATTTTTTGAGAGAGACAGAGCCAGAGTGTGAGTGGGGGAGGGACAGAGAGAGAGAGAGGCACACACACAGAATCCGAAGCAGGCTCCAGGCTCTGAGCCATCAGCACAGAGCCCGACGCGGGTCTCGAACTCAAGTACCGCGAGATCATGACCTTAGCCGAAGTCGGCCGCTCAACCGACTGAGCCACCCAGGCGCCCCTCTGGGTTAACCATTTTTTTTTTTTTAATTTTTTTTTAACATTTATTTATTTTTGAGACAGAGAAAGAGAGAGAGCATGAACAGGGAGGGTCAGAGAAAGAGGGAGACACAGAATCTGAAACAGGCTCCAGGCTCTGAGCTGTCAGCACAGAGCCTGACACGGGGCTCGAACCCACGGACTGTAAGATCATGACCTGAGCCGAAGTCGGACGCTCAACCGACTGAGCCACCCAGGCGCCCCTCTGGGTTAACCTTTTTAAAGAAAAAGAATGTTTTCACTGAAGCTTTTAAAAAAATCTATCCAGTATACAGGGGCGCCTGACTAGCTCAGTTGGTGGAGCGCGTGACTCCTGATCTCAGCGTTGTGAGTTCAAGCCTTTACGTGGCCGTGGAGCCTACTTAAAAAATCTATCAAGTATAGGTATAGAAGGACATATGAATAGACAGCATGGGAGCAGCATGAGGTAATAGTGATTTGATGCACAAAGTGGGCATTTTCTCCAGAAGCAACGCCCAGAGCATTTAGCTCAGATTTGCTGGAACTTTGTTACTATCAGCCCCTCAGCCCCAGCTGTCCTGTTCTGTTGCCTTCCAATCTCTTTGCTGCCTCTTACTTTCCTCATCGATCAGCCCATCTTCAAGTACAATGCCAGCACTGAGAATTGTACAGGAAGGGTAAAGTGTATTTCCTACCCCCCAAAACATAACATCTACCTGGACAGACACGACCATCACAGAAGTAAGACAGCCAACAGCATACATGAGAATATGCTTGTTGCCTTGTGTGATCAGGACCAGAGCTACTCAAATTGTGGTCCGTGGACGGGTGCTGACCTACAGACAGTTGGTTGTCTGTCCGTGGCAAGAACACTGCACACATTAAGAATAAGCGTGTAGAGGGGCGCCTGGGTGTCTCAGTCGGTAGACCGTCCGACTTCGGCTCAGGTCATGATCTCGTGCTCCGTGAGTTCAAGCCCCGCGTCGGGCTCTGTGCTGACAGCTCAGAGCCTGGAGCCTGCTTCGGATTCTGTGTCTCCCTCTCTCTCTGGCCCTCCCCCCGTTCATGCTGGGGCACCTGGGTGGCTCAGTTGGTTAAGCGGCCGACTTTAGCTCAGGTCATGATCTCGCGGTCCTTGGGTCCAAGCCCCATGTGAGGCTCTGTGCTGACAGCTCGGAGCCTGGAACATACTTCAGATTCTGTGTCTCCCTCTCTCTCTGACCCTCCCCCACTCATGCTCTGTCTCTCTCAAAAATAAATAAAGATTAAAAAACTAAAAACAATAAATAAATAAAAGGAAATGGAGGGTGAGAGACTAACCAGTCCCAATAGTGAACCAAGCTGTCATGGGACAAGGCTCCGCAGCCTGGGAAGAAAGAAGAATCCAGTTAGGTGGGTAGAATAGGATCAACTACGGAGAGCCGTAAAAGCTGCAGGAAGCCAGCCAGCCAAATGGGCATTTTCCACAATACCTTTATGAACCCAGACCCACACAGCTTCGTCACTAGACTGCTTTATTGGATGGGAGATGTCAGTATTTTTAAAGAGAATGATCTGTACCTAAATTAATTCTCTGAACTCTTTTCATTGGACCGTCTAAGCTGTTCGTTGGATGGCAAGTCTGTACTTGTGAACGGGACGAAGGAACGTGATGTGCTATGCGGACCAGCTTCGTCCGACATCTTTCCACGTACAACCTCTGCCACCATACCCGCCCCTGCAAGAGATCCAGGTAGCTGACTCCTTGCTATTAAATCGGAGGGAATGTATTATGGCTCTTCCGATCGGAATCGAAGTCGCCCCAGTGCCATGATGTCTCACATCTCTGCCTGCAACAGGCACCTCCTCCGTGCCTCCCTTCTTGTATCCTGGCATCTAGAAGCCCACCGGTTTTCTTCAAGTGTTTGTCATGCAGTTTGACACACACCTTAGTAAGCAGAGCAAGGTGAGACTTGACCCAGACAAACACCTCACCTTTGATAATGCGAAATAAAGGCGGCTATGGAGTCCCATATTTTCTATATTCTAGAGAAGCCAAAGCACTTAATGTGTGTGGGCCTCTAGGAAAATTACTTAGGTTTTTAAAAAGAGGTCTCTTATACGCAGGCAAGTTGATCAGGTTGGCTGGTTCGAGATGTCCAAGGTACCACTTGTCTTTGCGAATGGGGGTTTACCGATGTACCCTATACCTATGTAGATATGAGCATGTGTGCAAAACTGTGTATCTGCATGCATTTCGCATTTTTCCTTTTGCTCTTTTTTGAAGGTCCTACCTCCCAGATCCTCGTCGTCTTCCTTGCGCTGATGTCAGCTGCCGTGCTGTTCCTGGTGTTCTTTCTGGCACTCCGTTTCTCTATTGTTAAACACAGCAGAAAGAAACTCCTGTATTTATTCAAACGACGTAAGACCAACACAATTGTATTTGTTATGAGCTCTTTTGAGGCAAGAGTTTTTAGAGCAGAAAGGAAAAGTTTCTTTTTGGGGGGTTAGTACAGCACAATGGTTTCGAGCAGGGGCAATTTGGCAATTTGGCAACGTCTAGAGACAGTTTGGGTGGTCACAACCTTGAGGGGGTGGAGGGCAGCTGGTGAAAGGAGTCAGGGAGGCTGCTAAAATCCCACAACGCACGGGAAAACAGAGTTATCCCCCCTCAGCTCTTACCAAAACCTCTGATTTAAAGAATTATCCTTCCCACCTTCAGCCCCGGTTACAATGGAGTTCTTTATAAAAATGCTTCGGGAGAGTAGTGATGGGCAATTGGTGAGATGCGATGAACTGTAATCCATTTTTTAAGGTTTTAGGTCGTTTACACAAGCTTTCTGTTTTGAAATAACCATAGGTGTACGGGACGTTGTAAAGACAGTACAGAAAAGTCTCGCGTGCCATTCATGGGGTTGCATCGTCCGTAACCGTAGCACAATATCCGAACCGGGCAGTTGACATTGGCGTGTCGTGGGTGCACAGCTGTCTGTCACCTGATCACACGCGTGGACTGGCATAAACTCTGGCACAATCAATACAGAACTGTCCCCTCCCCGCGAGGACCCCCATCCTGCAGGTCCCCTGTGGTCACATCCGCTTCCTCCCCCCGCCCCAACTCCTGGCAGTCACGAGTCTATTTCCTACACCCGACACTCTAAGAAGGTGATATAGATAGAAGCATGCGATATAATAAATGGATTATAAGCGTGTGACCTTTTAAGAATGGATTGTTTTCACTCAGGTCGATGTCCCTGAGATCCCGGTATAATGTGCTTCCACAGTGGCCTTTTTTTTTGTTTTTCCTTTACCATCGACCAGCATTCCGTGGCATCATCGAACCTCGGTTTGTTTGACCATTCACCTACTGAGACACATTTTGGTCGTTCCAGTTTCTCACTATTGCATGTAAAGTCTTTGTGAGTAATCGCGCTCAAGTTTCGCGCGGACTTACGTTTTCGTGTCTCTGGCATAAATGCCCAGGAGGGCAATTTCTGGGTCATATGGTAGGCGTATGTTTGTTGTTTGAAGAAACTGCCCAACTATTTTCCAGAGGAGTCGTGCCCTTTGACATCGCACCAGCGGTGTGAGTGATCACGTCTCCTCATCCTTAGCAGCATTTCGTGCAGCCAGGGTGTCTTACGCGGCTTTTCGAAGAGGCCTACGGTGGTGGATTACTTTGGTCTTCAGTTGCCTTGCCCTAGGGAGCGAACAAACATCTTTTCATGTACTGACTTTCCATCTGTGCGTTTTCCTCAGCGAAAGGTTCCTTCATGCCTTTGGTCTGCTTTCCGATTGGACTTTTGTTTGCCTGTCTTACTGTTGACGTTTGAGAGTTCTTCATATCTTCTAGATGAGTCCTTCGTCAGGTGTGTGGTTTCATTGTTTGGCCCCACTCTGCAGCTCGCCTTTTCTTCCTCTTCCCAGGGTCTTCTGCAGAGAAAAAGGTTTTACTTTACTTTTATTTTTTTAAAGACTTTATTTTTAAGTCATCGCGACACCCAACGTGGGACCCCAGCTCACAACCCTGAGGTCAAGAGTCGCGTGCTCCACCGACTGAGCCAGCCAGGTGCCCCTAGAGAGAAAGCTTTTAATTTCGATACATCCAACTTGCCAGGTTTTTTTGTTTTGTTTTGTTTTGTTTTAATTTATGGAGTCATGTCTGAGAACTCTTCAAGTTCTGGATCGCAAAGATTTTTATTTTCTCCTGTGTCATCTTCTAAATGTTTTACATTGAAATCCATGGTTTAATTTTAGCTAAGTGCTATATCAGGTGTGAAAGGTTTACATCAAGACTTTTTGCAGTGTTACTTATTCACTTATTTAGCTACTTACTTTGCCTGGGGATGTCCACTTGCTCCCGTATCATTTGTTAAAAGCATCCATCCTTCTTCACTGAATTGCTTTTGTGACTTGGTCAAAAAATCAGTTGGCCGTACTTGTGTGGGTGCTGTTTCTGGTTTCTGTCTTTCGTTCCACTGATCTGTGTGTTTATTCCCTGCCCATACCACACAGTCTTGATTACAGCAGGTATAAAACAAGTTTTGAGTTTAGGTAGAGGGTCGGTGGATTCTTGCCACTTTAGTCTCCTTTTTAAAAATTGTTTCGGCTGTCCTAGTTCCTTCTCATTGCCATATAAATTTTAGGACAATCTTATCTGTATCTACAAAAAAGTCAGCTGGGATTCTGAAAGCAGTTGTGTTCAGCCCGTATATTAATTTGGTGGGAACTGATGTCTTTACTAGGTAAAGTGTTCCAGGGCAACAAAATGTGTCTCTCCAATTTATGTATATTTTCTTTTATTTTTTATCAGCATTGTGTGGTTTTCAGCACAGAAGTCCTGTACATATTTGGATAACTTTAGGCCTTAGCATTTAAAGTTTCTGAACAATTGCAAGTGGTCTTGTATCTTAAATTTCGGTTTCCACCTCTTCATTGCTACTATTATCAGAATACAGTTGATTTTTGTAACTTGATCTAATATTCTGATTTTGTTGAACTCACTTATTTGTCATGGGAGGAGTTTGTGAATTCCCGGGGATTTTACATGGACCATAATGTCATCTGCAAATAGAGACAGTTTTATTTTTTCCTTTCCAAACTGTATGTCTTTTTTTTTTCTTGACTTACTGTGCTGACTAGAACCTGTTTTTTCTTTTTCAATTTTTTATTTTTTTTTTAATTTTTTTTCAACATTTTTTATTTATTTTTGGGACAGAGAGAGACAGAGCATGAACGGGGGAGGGGCAGAGAGAGAGGGAGACACAGAATCGGAAACAGGCTCCAGGCTCCGAGCCATCAGTCCAGAGCCTGACGCAGGGCTTGAACTCATGGACCGCGAGATCGCGACCTGGCTGAAGTCGGACGCTTAACCGACTGCACCACCCAGGCGCCCCTTTTTTCAATTTTTTAAATATTTACTTAGTTGAGAGAGAGAGAGAGAGAGAGAGCGTGAGCAGGGGAGGGGCAGAGAGGGAGGGAGACACAGAATCTGAAACAGGCTCCAGGTTCTGAGCTGTCAGCACAGAGCCTGACACGGGGCTCGAACTCATGAGCCGTAAGATCGTGACCTGAGCCAAAGTCAGATGCTCAACCGACTGAGCTACCCAGGAGCCCCATGTGCTGGCTAGAACTTCTGGTGTCAAATTCTCTTAGTTTTTCAGCCGAGAGTGTCTTGATTTCCCCTTCATTCCTGAAAGATACTTTCGCCGGCTATCGAATTTGGGCTCGCAGGAGTTGTCGCCGGCCCGTCAGGTCACATGGGGCTGGAAGACATTCCCCACAGCAAGTGGAGCTGTGGTTCAGCTCCTTGCCTGGCCCTGGGCAAACCAGGCTCTCGGGTGGCCAAACCCCCTTGCTCGAGGATCTGAATCAGGCAGATGTGCACCCTGTCAGCTTCCCTGTTCAGGGTGAGCCCTCAACTTGGCTTTGCAGAAGAACAAAGCTACTGGTCATGTTTGCTACTCGGACTTCTCAAGTACGTACTCCGTAGGCCAGGATCTGTGCGCCGGTGGCCGTAAGCGCCTCCCGCTTCTCCGCTGCCGTCAGATTCCCAGTGGTTGGACCCTGAAGCTTCCTCTGCCATCCCAGTGGCGTGAGATCAGAACAGGGGCTCCCACAAAGCGGCCCTAGTGCTGGGAGAGTGGTGGTCCCCTGGGGGTTCTCTTTTCTTTGGCACCGGAGGGGCCGGAGGCTCAGGGAGAACCTCTCTGTGTGGTGCTGTGCTGGCCTGATAGAGGAGCATTGAGGTCAACAGCGGCTGCTTCTCTCACTCTTCTAATACAGTCTGTCTTGACCTCTGTAGTGTCGAGGTGGGGCATGCTTCGGCCTCACCCCTGCATCCTAGGGTTCTGCCAGTGGTGTCTTGCCCTTGAATAGTCTTTTTTTTTTTTTAATTTTTTTTAACATTTATTTATTTTTGAGACAGGGAGAGACAGAGCGTGAACAAGGGAGGGTCAGAGAGAGGGAGACACAGAATCTGAAACAGGCTGCAGGTTCTGAGCTGTCAGCACAGAGCCCGACGCGGGGCTCGAACTCACGGACCGCGAGATCATGACCCGAGCCGAAGTCGGTCGCTTAACCGACTGAGCCACCCAGGCGCCCCAACCCTTGAATAGTCTTTAGTCATTCTTCTTGTGAAGGGGAAGCAAAGTCAGGAGCACATGCGGTTGCCTGTGACATGAGGTCACTCCCTTCGGTGATTTTTTACAGTAAGAAGCATGTGATATCGAGGCAGGCGCTTTTGCTTCGTCACGCGACTCAAAAAAAAAACTCAGTTTAAGATGCCGAGCTGCTCGTCGGTAACACAAATTACTTCACACCAACGCGTCAAAGGAAACCTGGGAGCGAATGCGCAGATCAGTTCTTTCATTGCAGAGATGGAGGTGGTGGGAGTATCTAATATCTTGGTGCCATAAGCATTTTCTTCAAAAGAAAGTGTCTAGGGTGTAATCGAAGCACCTCAAGACTCAAATAAGCACCGCTGAATTGAAACTATGCTTACGTTCGGGATATGACTAATTTTATGCGCCAATGATTCACGCTCCAGTTTTTAAGCCCTTGCAGCAAATAAAGACAATCATTGTTCAGGGCCAACAAGAGTCACTGGCAAAAAGAAATTGCAAACAATCCTGAGAAAAAGCTCTTCCGTGCGTGCTGTCGCTTTTCTTGTCGATGAACTTGTTCAAATCAAAGTTGAGCGTGGTTGCTCTAAGATGTCCCGTGACTGTGATTTATGGAACTGGGCTGTTAAATGGTTACGGCCAACAACAAAAGATGACTCACTTTTAAATTACTTTTCAGCGTTTATGAGACGAGTACAAACCGCCCAAGAGGAAGATGCCTGTAGTTGCCGATTTCCAGAAGAAGAAGAAGGAGAGTGTGTTCACACTGTTCTGTGAAGCAGAAATCCACCGCGCCGCTGGGAGCGTCTTGAGAAGAATCAGCACAGAAACATGAGTGATCCCTCTATCGTAGCTTTCTAAATCGAAAAAGACCATCCTAGATAAGACTCAGGATTACCCCCCAAGTTTTCTCAGAATGCTAACAGGTTGGCCTTTAAAAAATGTATCCCTTTTAAGTGGATGTGTGGGACCGGGGCATTTTCTAGATAATGTGTAATAGCCTTGAGATGCTTTCTTTTTTTTTTCTTTCTTTCTTTCTTTTTTTTTTTTTTTTGAATTCTAAAGAGACGTATACTTCAAATGAAATCATGTGGGCCAATGGTCCAGCTAAAATGATAATCAAATTTAATTCCGTTTTGTGTGTGTGTGTGTATGTGTGTGTGTGTGTGTGTGTGTGTGTGTGTGCGCGCTAATAGGACAAAAAGCCATAAGATCCAGGAAATACCCCCAACCAAATCTTCCTTTGGTTCAGACATTCGACACAATGAGCTCTACTAATGTGAGGAGGGAAATTATGACAGGGCCCAAATTTGAGGTCAAGGGCAAAATATCTCAGACCTTCAGGAAGAGTTTTGGAAAGAGTTCGGATGTCTTTGCACATCTTGTGGTCCCCTCCACCCTTGTGTCTTCTGCTTTGTAACTCTCCTCTCTGAGACAGGGTTTATGTTTTGTTGTTGTTGGTGTTTAATGTTTTTTTTTTTTAATTTACTAGTGAAGTGTAATTGACAAGCAATGTTATATTAGTTTCCGGTGTAGAACATAGTGGCTCAATTCTGTACATTACTCAAGCTCACCACAATTATAAGTGTAGTCCCCATCTGTCACCATAGGGTGTCATTACAGTGTCATTGACTATACTCCCTGTGCTATACTCGTCATCCCTGTGCCTTATTTATTTTACAACTGGAAGTTTGTGTCTCTTGAGCCCCTTCATCTGTTTTGCCCATTAAAAAGAATTGGCTTATGTGTTTTTAATTCTTGAAACCACTAAACATAATATTTGATATACTAATCGAGGAAACAGGTAGGAATGAACAATTCTAGAATGAACACCCGTGAGCCCGTAGCCCAAACAGGGTCCGAGAGCAGAAGTTGCCAGACCCCGAAGGACCAAATCTGAGGCTTTGTATGGCTTCTGAGCTAAAAGTGATTTTTACATGTTTAAATTGTGAAAAACAAATCAAAATAAGACTAATATCTCATGACATGTATGTATGTATGTATGTAAAATTAAAATTTCGGAGTTCATAAATAAAATTTTATGGGAACACTCAGCCACACTCAGGTGGCTTTTGCATTACAACAGCAGAGTTGAGTAGTTGTGCAAGAGACTGTATGGCCCACAAAGCCTAAAATATGTAACATCTGACCCTTTATAGGGTCAGGGTCAAGGTCAGAGCATCCTCTCCGTGTTGCTTTTCCTCCCTCATCTTCTGCCTACCTCTCCACCTCACCCCCAGGCATCCTCTCTCAGGAACATCAATTCGATCGATTCCCTTGCTTTAAAAAAAATCATCGCTCACATATTTATGTACTCCAAAACTATGTTATTTAGTTTTGCTTGTTTTTTAGCCTTATGACAATGGTATTACACTGTATGTGACTTGGTTTAATCACTCAAAATTTTATTTATAAGATTCATTCATATAATTGTGTGTAACTAGAATGCATTCATTTTAACGATTGTATAATTTTGCAAATATACAATAATTTATCAATGCGTTCTGAATCAAAAGACATTTGAGTCGTTTGTAGTTGGTTTTTTTTTTGCAATTATAGGCAATGTTGGTATGAATTTTTTTTAACATTTATTTATTTTTGAGACAGAGAGAGACAGAGCATGTACGGGGGAGGGTCAGAGAGTGAGGGAGACACAGAATCTGAAACAGGCTCCAGGCTCTGAGCTGTTGGCACAGAGCCCGATGCGGGGCTCGAATTCACGCACAACGAGATCATGACCTGAGCTGAAGTCGGACGCTCAACCGACTGAGCCACCCAAGCGCTCCGGTATGAATGTTTTTTTTCATGTGTGTCTTGTGGAAGAGTGTCTCTAGGGAAACTTCCTCCGAGTGAAATTTCTGGACCTTTGGGCGTATGAATGTTCAACTTTATGAACTAAGTTATGCAGAAATAACAAATGTCCCTCCCTGCCCACCCTCCCCCCCCCCCACAATCTTCATGGACTTGGACAAAACAACAGGTGCATTTCTTGCTATCATTACATGGCCACGGCAGGCTGAGAGTGGCTCCGTCCCACGTGATTTCACTCGGATTTAGGGGGAGGGGGAGCTTCTACTTGGAACACTGGCCGTCTCAGGGCAAAGGCATACGTGCCACTTTGCTCAGAGCTGGTTGGTTAGAGTCTAACCTTTAGAGCGAGTCATGTGGTGAGGCTGGCATCAAACAGGGCAGAGAGCGTAATCTTTGCACAGGGAGGGCCAGAAAATATGGCCAAACAATATAACTCTGCTACTGTGCTCAACGCTTCTCAGAGCAGTAGTTCTAACTCATGGTCTTGTCAGCCTCACCAAATCCCATCATTGCTACTGTCTGGGATTGGCAGACTCTCGATTTTGCCCATCTAGTGGGTTTTAGAGGGCGGTTTCACTGTGGTCTTATTTTGTATTTCCTGAATTACTGATGAGCATCTCATCCCGTGTTTTTGTATCACTGGTGTTTCTTTTTGTGACACGCTTGCTCATGTTGTTTGCTCGTTTTTAAACACTTGGTTGTCTTTTGCTTATTGGTTCGTCATTCTTTATATATTCGCGATAATAATCTTTGGTCGCCTGTACGTGTCATGAATATCTGCTTTGTTTGTAATTTTTTTCTCTTTTTCATTATGGCCTTCTCCGTCTTTCCGGTAATCGGCAAAAAAGTTCTGACTCTGGTTAAGTTTACAACTCGTTTCTTATATCATCAACACATTTTTGTTTCTTGATGAAAGAAACCCTTCGACGCCTCAGTCTCGTAAAGATACTTCCACACCTTTTATTCTGAAAGTTTTAAGTGTAATCTCTCAAGAACTGATTATTGTGTGTGCTGGGAGGTGATGGTCCAATTTTGAGCTCTGTATGCCGATAACCACCAGACCTGGTGTCATTTATTCCACGGTCCATCATTTCCCCATGGATCTACACTACTGCCTCTGTCCTTCTCCAAGTTCTCCATATCCGTGGGTGTGTTCCTGAGTTCTCTGTTCTGTTCCACTGGTCAACGAGTCTGTCCCTGTGCCAGTACCACACTGTCTTGGTTACAGTAGATTTATAAAAACTCTTGATCCTCGGTAATACGAGTATTTAATTCAATGTCCCACAGAGTTTTATAAAGTTTCTCCAGAAGCTTTGCTCGTACATCTCTTATTAGATTTATTTCTAGGCACCTTCTTATTTTATAATTTGATGTGTGTGCTTCTTGTTTTATAATTTTGTTTTATTTATTTTTCTATTAAGTTTATTTATTTTGGGAGAGTGAGAGAGCAAGAGCAGGGGAGGGGCAGAGGGAGAGGGAGAGAGAGAGAATCCCAAGCAGGCTCCACACTGTCGGCACAGGGCCCGATGCGGGGCTCGAACTCATGAACCGTGAAATCACGACCTGAGCTGGAACCAAGAGTTGGATGCTTAACCAACTGAGCCACCCAGGCGCCCCCATAATTATATTTTTATTTGTTATTATTTTTAAATAGTCTCCACCCCAACACGGGGCTCAAACTCACCACCTGGAGATCAAGAGTTGCGTGCTTTACCGATGGAGCCGGCCAGGTGGCCCTTGTGTTTGCTTTTTAGATGATTGTGTTTATTGTGGGAGCATAAAGATATAATTGATTTGATTCTATTAGTTTATAGCCAGCCTCCTTGCTAAGCCTTCTCTTTTTTTAATGTTTATTTATTTATTTTGAGAGAGAGACCTCGAGCAGGAGAAGAGCAGGGAGAGAGAGAGAGACAGAGAGAGGGGAGGAGAGAGAGAGTCCACTCTGAGCGTGGAGCCTGACACAGGGCTCAGTCTCACGACTGAGATCATGACCTGAGCTGAAATCAAGAGTTGGGTGCTCAACCCACTGAAGCACCCAGGTGCCCCTTAAACCTTTACTTCCGGTAGTACGTATGTAGATTTTGGGGGGTTTTCTGTACAGATAATTGTGTTATTTACTATAATAATAGTTTCTTCCTTTCTAGTCCTTTGTCTTTTATGTCTTTTCTGATTGACTTAGTGCTGGTCCTACAGTACAAAGTAATAGTCTTTTCCATCTTATCTATAGGGGATATTTTCAGGGGATTTTTTGATAAATGTAATCAGGTTAAGTTCCCTTCTGCTCCTGGTTTGTGCAGACATTAAGTTTTTAATTTTAAATCATGAATGCATGTCAAATTTTACCAAATGACTTTTCTTGGGGGAGAAAAAATAATTTGATTGCCGATGACTCAGCCAGAGGTTCTATCATCTTTGATTTGGATCTGAACTTCAGCCACATTCCAAGAAAATTACTGTCTGAAGGAAATTGAATGTCATAATAGGTATTCCTGTTTTCCTCTCTTCTTTAAAGGATGTATTTTTAAAAGTACTTTGGTGGATGATAAAATTATATGCGTTCAGAAAAAAATGTGTTATTTAAAATTTTTTTAATGCTTATTTATTTTTGAGAAAGAGAGCGTGAACGGGGGAGGAGCAGAGAGAGAGGGAGACACGGAATCTGAAGCAGGCTCCAGGCTCTGAGCTGGCAGCACAGAGCACGACAAGGGGCTCAAACTTAAGGAGCCGTGAGATCATGACCTGAGCTGAAGCCGGATGCTTAGCCAACTGAGCCACCCAGGTGGCCCCATCAAAAATGTGTTATTTTAATTTAAGTAGATGGAATACCTTTATCTGCCTTTGAATCTTGTGGATAACAAAGGCCACTTCAGGAACAAGGCTCGGGAATAAATTCTGATGTGGCTTCCTTTCTCTGCTTCCGACACCCGATGTTTAATTTTCCCTTGGCCATTATCCTCAAAGGGATTGGTAGTGGCCTACCATCATGGGTCACCCTCACTAACTCAACTAAATTCATCTGTCCCAGATAAGAAACACGGAAAATCCACCGTTTATTATGCCTCGCTGACAGAGGCTGTGTTTGTGACACAGATTGTATGATACTTTTAACATAGTAGATTTTGGTAAAATGTGTAAAATTTAAAAATGAAAACCACGGCAACTTGGAGAATGAGTCATTTTTTCCTTAAGTGGCAGTTAACAGAGGAAGGAAATCAAAACAGAATAATAGGATCCCCTTTAAGAGTTAATTTAGGAATCCAAGAGTTCAGTTTAATAGAAATGAGGGTACATTTTTACAAAAATAGATGAGCATATTTAGGGAGGAACAAGTTGGAAACGGTTTTCTAAATACTTAAAAACAAGCTTAGGTTACTTCTGAACAAATTTTTATTTTTTTTTTCTCTGGTGGAAGGTGTCATTCTGATGGAAACTTTTGATATGAGGGGCATACAACTGCTAAAGTGAGTGTCTTCCTTCTGTGGAGAGCAGACATTTCCATCTGTGGGTGGGATGTACGAGTGGGCGTCAGCTCTGGTGCGTTATATGCGGTCTGTGGGGTGGGGGTGGAGTGGTGGGAATATTGGTCATTATTGATGTTTTTAAAAAAGGGATTCTATAATAAAACACAAAGTTACCATTTTCACAGAAAAAAAAAAGAATATCTAAGAAAAACGCTTATCTTGTATCTTACTTTCTTTTAAAGCTTATCTTTTAGAAAGTTCACGTTACTCTTGCAACATTGAATTGTAAAGGCTAATAATGAAATAACATGTCATTCTTTGGGAACCATGGAGGCAGACTTTAGTGCCAAGGTATGTGAAGGATTTAGAGTTTGGGATTTCTTGCTCCCAGCGACTGACATTTTAGTCACATGAAAACGAATGCTTTTTATACCAGTATTGATTCTGATAGCTGTCTTTGGAATTGTCATTGAAGCCTGTCAAATATGTCCTTTACAAATTCGGGTGAGTGGGGAAGGGGCAGAGAGAGAGGGAGACACAGAATCCAGGCTCCAGGCTCCAGGTTCCAGGATGTCAGCACAGAGCCCAACGCAGGGCTCAAACTCGGGTACTGCAAGTTCATGACCTGAGCCGACATTGGATGCTTAACCGACTGAGCCACCCAGGCTCCCCGTGAACAGGCTGATTCTGATGAACCTATCGAAGGGACTGACTCTGAAATATAAACGACCAGTTCGCTGAACTAGCATCCTTCCAGTGCCCTGCACCTGGGGCCACGTGAGGGCACAGAGACAAAGGACCCACTGCCCGCCTGAGGGCTTTGAGTCCAAGGGACTGACCAGTACAACCCGAGAAGGACGCAATGTCACCAGGACCTGCTCTGTGCCAGGAATACCACTGTGCAAGTAGTTGGAAGGAGTGCTGCCTGCCTAGTACTCCCAGCCTGGTAGGGAGACAGCTGTCGTGGGGGAGGGGGGGACTCTGTGCCAGTGGGAAGCCCACTTGAGAAGGGGTGGAGGGAGGGCTTCCTGGAGAAGGAGGAGGAACCATCTACTTCCACTGTGTTTCCCAGAAGGAGCAAAGACCCCAGGCAAATGGGAGGGAGGGCTGGGGCTGGGGACCAAGGGCAGATGAAGGAAGCTATAGGGCCAGCAGGGACCAGAAACACAGATTTCATAGGCTATGTGAAGAAACTTGGATTTTATTTATTTTTTTAATGTTTATTTATTATTGAAAGACAGAGTCAGAGCGTGAGCAGGGGAGGGGCAGAGGGACAGGGAGACAGAATCCGAAGCAGGCGCGAGTCTGAACTGTCAGCACAGAGCCTGATGTGGGGCTCGAACTCACAAACCGTGAGATCATGACCTGAGCTGAAGTCAGACACTTAACTGACTGAGCCACCCAGGTGCCCCAAGAAGCTTGGATTTTAAACTGTGGATAATGATTGCAGAGCCAGATTAGGTATCTGAGCAGATACGCACTTAGGAAAGATCTCCCTGATTACAGTAAGGAAAATGGATTAATGAGAGTCAAGACTTAAAGCCCTCAGGTGGCCAGTGGGTCCTTTATCTCCAAGCCAGATGAGGGGGCTCCTACAGGAGTCGGGGTGCCTGTCGGGGTGGGGCACGAGGCCTGGTTTCTGGCCAGGGCTGCTGTGGGGAATGATGCACAGGCAGAGCCGAGGCCCTGCATGAGGAGATGAGGGAGGAAGGAGCTGGTCCAGTGTCAGCACGGACCCTGGGGGTGCCCCGCGGAGGACCACGTTGGTGGTGGGAGAGAGGGACAGGGAAAAGTGGCCTCACAGAGAACCAGGGCAGGGTGCCCAGAACCGGCGGATGAAAACAGAGTCAGGAGGGCCAAAGTCACCAAGAGGCCAGGAGGTGACAGTAGAACATACCTTAGGTTTGGCAACAAAGCAGTCACCTTACTGGAAGGCTTTTCAGGGGTGTGGTGACCCTAAAAGTCAAGCCGTGGGATGCAGGAAGGCATGGGGAGTGACAGCAAATGTACCCACACTTTTCAAGAGTCAGACGGTGGAAGAAAGGAGATGGTGTGAGACGTGGGGGTTGCCTGCGGGTCAGGCGTCACATAAACACAGATGCCCTCTTAAATCTGAAGTTCAGATAAATGATATTAATTTCTCAGTATAAATGTGCCCCAGACAAGGTTTGGGACATGCTTTTACTAAAAATTATCTGTTGCTTATCTGAAATTCAAATTTACCTGGGAATCCTGTATTTTTTTATTTGCTGAGTTTGGCAAACCTAGTGGAGTGGGGAGTACCGTCGATTCTTGAACAATGTGGGGGGGATTAGGGGCACCCATCCCTCCACCCCCATGGCAAAAATCTGCCTGTAACTTTTGAGTCCCCCCCCCCCAAACTTAACTACTAACAGCCTACTGTTGTCCAGAAGCCTTAAGAATAACAGAAACAGTTGATTAACACATATTGTGTATGTGACATGTACAATAAAGTAAGGCAAAGAAAGAAAATGTTAAGAAAATGATAAGAAACAACACATGTACAGTACTTTATTGTATTTATTGGGGAAAAAATATGCCTGTAAGTGGAACTGTGTGGTTCTTTTTTTATGTTTTATTTACTTTTGAGAGAGAGCAAGTATGAATGGGGGAGGTGCAGAGAGAGAGGGAGACAAAGACTCAGAAGCAGGGTCCACACTGACAGCAGAGAGCCCAATGTAGGGCTTGAATTCAAGAACTGCAAGATCATGACCTGAGCCAAAGTCAGACCTTCAATCGACTGAGCCACCCAGGTGCCCCTGACCTGTGCAGTTCTAACCTGTGTTCTCTTTATCACTATATTGCCAGTCTAATTACAATATGTCTTGGTGTGGGTTAGCTTTTGGTGATTCTGACAGGAGTTCTCTGTGCCTCTTGGATCGGGATGTCTGTTTCCTTCCCCAGATTAGGACAGTTTTCAGCTATTATTTCTTCAAGTAAATTTTCTGCCCCCTATTCCCTCTCTTCTTCTGGGACTCCTATGAAACAAATGTTATTATGTTTGATGGAGTCACCAAGTTCCCTTAAGTCTATTCTCGTGATCCATAATTCTTCTTTCTCTCTTTTGTTAAGCTCCATTATTTTCCATTATTCTGCCTTCTATGTCACTAATTCATTCCTCTGCTTCTTCCAACCTGCTGTTCATTGCATCCAATCTGTTTCCAATCTCTTGTATTGCACTCTTCATTGCTGATTGATTCTTTTTTTTTTGTCTTTTATCTCTGTAGTACGTGTCTCGCTGATGTCTTCTTTTCTCATGCTCAGTGAGTATCCTTATGATTGTTATTTTAAATTCTCCATTAGGCATGTTACTTATATCTGTTCCACTTAGATCTCTGGCCGCAACTTTATCTTGTTCTTTCATTTGGGGTGAATTCCTCTGTCTTGGCATTTTGTCTGAGTCTCTGCTTTCTTCTCTGTGTTAGAAAAGCAAGTTATGTTTCTTGCTCCTGAAAGTAATGGTTTTTTGAAGAGGAGATCATGTAGTGTCCAGGACCTCATGCCTCATGGAGTGTCTCGGGTGTGTGCTGCGTGCACTCTGCTGTTGTGTCATGGCTGCTCTATTCTTCAGGCTGTCCTTGCTGTGGGAAGTGTTTGCTCCCTGGCCTGAATGTAGTGAGTGTTAACCACATGTGCTCTGGTCTGCTTGTAAAATGAGACCTGACACCACCTCCACCAGAACTGAGGCCCTGTAAAATTCTCTGGTCAGAAGATATGGTGTGGGCCTGGGTTTGTGCTGGTCTTCCAGGGGCGCAGCCCACTGTGCTGGGACTGAGGCAGGCCTGACTTAGAAGGGGTGTCCTGCCAGAGCACAGGGGGTGGGGTCTGGTATAAGCAAGTTAGGCAGCCAATGTGAGTGCTATGGGGCTTCCCGCAGGTAGCTCTGTGTTTATGCTGAGGGGCAGGGGAGAGAAATGGTGCCAGACAGCCCCTTTGTTCCCCAGAGAGGTGTCTCCATGAACACTACTTCTCAGGGACACACTCTGAGAAGAGCAAATAATCTTTCCCACTGTGTGTCCCAAGCATTTTTCAGATTGCTGTTTCCATGCTTTCTGACCCTTGTTGTTGTTGTTGTTGTGGGTTTCTTTTTTTGTTTTTGTTTTTTGTTTTCTGTTTTTTTTTTTTGTTTTTTGTTTTTTGTTTTTTGTTTTTTTGCCTGCTTTCTCTTCAGGAGCAGTGCAATGCTCTCTGGGCTATATCCCAGTCAAGCCCTGTGGGTTGCAAGAACTCATGAGATTCAACCCCTCTCATTTTCCAGTCCAGTGGCATTGGGGAACATTCTCCTTGTGTGTTCCCCTGTGTGCTCCTCTCCCTTACCTATCTCCATGACCATGGCTCCCCCCACCCCCTGCAGCACCCGAGATCTGTTTGTCCCCCAAGCCACATCTCCACACTTCGTACCTTCTTCAATGTGGCCTCTTCTCTCCCTTTAATTGTGGAGTTTGTTCTGCCAGTCTTCAGGTCAATTTCTGGGCTATTTAGGAAGATTTTATAGTTATCTAGTTGTGTTCCTGGGATGAGGCAAACCTAGGGTCCTGCTACTCTGATGCCATCTTTCCCCCCTCTAAATTGTGTTCTCTTTTAGTTGAGGAGACTCAAACAACGTGATATACAGATGTTCAAGTCATGGCAGCTGGTGCCTGGTGACCCAGAGGATGGCCTAGAACACAGGGAACAGTGATGACAGAAGACCCCAGTTTTACAGGAGGATGGGGCCAGATGAGTGAAGATGGTGGTAGGCCCCCGGTTTTGATGGAGGGGAACAGGAGGGGTGCCTGCTAGAAGGTTCTCCGGGGTTCTTTATGGATATGGGGTGTGCAGGGGAGACTGATGGATGGGAGAATGAGACCTGCCTTATTGGAGGCTTGGATTGCTGCTAGAACCCAGGTGAGCCTTCGCTCTGCAGGGATGCAGGTCCAGATACACTGGGGGCTGTGTAGGGTCAGGAGAGGCAGGGCAGACTGCCCCCAGACTGACAGAAGGTCAGAGGGACAAGGAAATTGAAGATACAGGCAAGAGAGTGGCAAAAGGACTCCATGTTCATATTTTATGCATTAATTGTGCACTTGTTATAAAGGCCATTTTAATACCTTATTCAATCCTTCTGAAGCCAGGTTAACAAAAACACAGGGTGACGATAAGGTGCAGCAGCACCTTACAAAGCGACAAAGCAGCCTTCTCTGGGAACTGGGATGTTAGCATTTCATAAGGACAGAGTTTCAATTTTGCAAGACGAAAAAACTGATGGGGACTGATGGTGGTGGCAGCACAGTATGACTGTGCTTTGTGTACATAACCTGTACACTTAAAAATGGTTAAAATGGTAAATTAAAAAAAATGTTTATTTATTTTGTGTTTTTTTTAATGTTTATTATTTTTGAGAGTGCACAAGTGGGGGAGGGGCGGAGACAGAGTTGGGGGAGGGACAGAGGATCCGAAGTGGGCTCCATGCTGACAGCGGGGAGCCCAATGTGGGGCTTGAACTCACAAACCATAAGATCATGACCTGAGCCAAAGTTGGGTGCTCAACTGACTGAGCCACCCAGGCGCCCCAAAAATGTTTATTTATTTTGAAAGAGAGAGGGAGAGTGAACAAGCCGGGGAGGGGCAGAGAGACAGGAGGAGAGAGAGAAAATCCCAAGCAGGCTCCTTGCTGTCATCACAGAGCCTGACATGGGGCTCAATACTATGATCCTGGGATCATGACCTGAACTGAAATCAAGAGTCAGATGGTCAACTGACTGAAACACCCAGGTGCCCCAACTTTTATTTTTTTTATTAGACAAATAACTTTTATAGACAATTAAGAAATACTTTTTTTTACATTTAAAAAATGATAAACCCACCATTTGCTCATGTGGCTTTGTAAGAGAGGAAGGGTCTGTTGAAGATGACCCACATAGGATGCTGGGATGTGGATCAGGGCATCTTCCTATCAGTGTTAATGACAGAAGAAAAATTATCCTTTCATCTTTTCTGATTTTATCTAAGATAATCTATCTAAGTGTCGAAATAAAATTTTCTAGTCCTGGGGTGCCTGGGTGGCTCAGTCGATTAAGTGCCTGACTCTTGATTTTGGCTCAGGTTACGATCTCATGGTTCGTGGTTAGAGCTCCACCTCAGGATCTGTGCTGGTGGTGTGGCGCCTGCTTCGGATTCTCTCTCTCTCTCTCTTTCTCTCAAAAATAAATGGACAAACTTAAAAAAATTAAGAAATTTCCCGTCCCAATCAAAGAAAGGGAATTAAACATTTATCCTGCCTGTCCCATATATATCATATTTCAGGGCAACCAAATACCCCCGATTGGGGAGGGAAATTATGATACCAGAAAGCAACAGCAATGACACCATTTTGCAGCCCTTAATGAAGTAATTAATTCAGACAAAGATCATCAAAGGAGGAAACCATCAGATAAAAGTGAAGACTGAAAAATAGAAGAATGGAAACATGTGTAAGTACATAGATACAGACACGCTGATAGAAGGCTGGCTGGACGCGGGGTGCCTGGTGGCTCAGTCGGTTAAGCGTCCGACTTCAGCTCAGGTCACGATCTCGCGGTCCGTGAGTTCGAGCCCCGCGTCAGGCTCTGGGCTGATGGCTCAGAGCCTGGAGCCTGCTTCCGATTCTGTGTCTCCCTCTCTCTCTGCCCCTCCCCCGTTCATGCTCTGTCTCTCTCTGTCTCAAAAATAAAAAAATAAAAAATTAAAAAAAGTTAAAAAAAAAAAAAAGAAGGCTGGCTGGACAGATGGAGGAGACAGAACCTCTAATCCACATGGAAGAGGTCTCGTGTTCACTAAGATTTCAAAGCTGAATTCACTATGTAATCCCTAGACCCTGCCCCTCCTCCAGCATCCCTGCCCTCTTGCTTGAGGAGGCCTTAAGGCGAACACTCTTACGCAAGGACCTGGCTCCTGTCCCTCACCCTCACCATCAAGCCTGTTTACAACCTCAGGCATGTCTCCAACTGCACAAATGTAACCCCATCGTTGTGCTGCCTGCCCTTGATCAAGGGATTCCCAGTGTCCCCAGGGTGAAGTTCAAAACTCCCAGGTCACCATCCCAGCCAGCACCAAGCCAGTCTTGCATTGAATTGCCAGTTCTCTGCACATACCAGCTGTTTCATGACTCTGGATTCGACCGCAGGCTTTTACCCTCTGCTTAAAACACCCTATCTGCCTGACAAAATCCTGCTCTTCCTTAAACATCTGCCAAAGCAGCCTCCTTCTGTGAGTCCGACCTCCCTCCATAGACCCCTCCTTCCCTGGGCCTCCCGCTGTATGCATATTGGCCCCGTGTCCATCCATCCATCCATCCATCCGTCTTCTTGCCTGGCTGTAAAACCCTTGAGAGAGGAAGTGTGGCTTACTCATTCTCTGAATCCTCAATTCCTATGTAGTATATAGTATGTGCTTAAATGCTTCCTAAATATATTGCCTGTCTCCTTTAAAACAGAGGCAGGGAAAGACCTGACATTTCATCTTAAGGAACACTGCAAGGGAAAAAGAGATTTATCTGCCTGATTAAACTTTTGGTGATTCCTGACAATTTCCAGCAGGAAATCGGAGGCCAATTATAATCTGATTAAGATTTTAAACAGATTTATTTTTGCGGTTGCACTCTTATTATATAACATTCTCCAAGGATCCTTTCGTGCAGTGAAGGAAGGAGCAAAGCTCACTGACCTGAGATTTTCGATTTGCCTCATATACTCCATGTATGGCCAGTTAGAGGGTACACAGGCAGTTTAAAAACCTTCCAGATTTAAACAGTATAGAGGTTCCTCAAAAAGTAAAAATAGAACTACTTTACAATCCAGTAATTGCACTACTGGGTAGTTACCCAAAGAATACAAAAACACTAATTCAAAGGGATATATGGACCCATGTTTAGAGCAGCATTATTTCTAATAGCCAAATCGGGGAAGAAACCCAAGTGTCCATTGATAGATGAATGGATAAAGAAGATGTGATAAGCATGCACGTGCGTGCACACACACACACACACACACACACAATGGAATATTACTCAGCCATCCAAAGGAACGAAATCTTGCTATTGCAACAACACGGATGGAGCTTGAGAGTATGATGGTAAATGAAGTCAGTCAGAGAAAAACAAATACCACGTGGTTTCACTCACGTGGAATTGAAGAAACAAAACAAGCAAAGATTAAAAAGAGAGGGAGAGGGTTGAGAGAGGGAGAGGGAGGGGGAGGGGGGAGGGGAGAGGGCAGAGGGAGACTGGGGTGCCTGGGTGGCTCAGTCGGTTAAGTGTCCGACTCTGGTCCAGGTCATGATCTCTCAGTCTGTGAGTTTGAGCCCTGCATCAGGCTCTGTGCTGACAGCTTGGAGCCTGCTTTGGATTCTGTGTCTCCCTCTCTCTCTGCCTCTCCCCTGATCACACACTCTGTCTCTCTCTGTCTCAAAAATAAGTAAGAGTTAGAGAGGTAAGTCAAGAAACAGACTCTTTTTAATTTTTTTTTAAAGCTTATTTATTTTTGAGAGAGAGAGAGAACATGAGCAGGGGAGGGGCATAGAATTCAAAGCAGGTTCCAGGCTCTAAGCTGTCAGTTCGAGCCTGACACAGGGCTTGAACTCATGAACTGTGGGATCATGTTCTGAGCTGAGGTCAGAGGCTCAACCGACTGAGCCACCCGGGCGCCCCTGAGCAGACTCTTAGTTCCGGAGAACACACTGATGGTCACCAGAGGGGAGGAGGGCGGGGGTGGGGAAATGGGGATGGGGATTAAGGCGGGCACTTGTGAGGAGCACCAGGTGATGCATAGAATTGGTGAGTCCCTATACTGCGCACGTGAAGCTAATATAACACTCTTAACTACACTGGAATTAAAATGAAAGCTTAATTAAAAATTGAAAAAAAAAGGGGCGCCTGGGTGGCTCAGTCAGTTGGGCGGCCAACTTCAGCTCAGGTCACGATCTCGTGGTCCGTGAGTTCGAGCCCCGCGTCGGGCTCTGGGCTGATGGCTCAGAGCCTGGAGCCTGCTTCCGATTCTGTGTCTCCCTCTCTCTGTGCCCCTCCCCCGTTCATGCTCTGTCTCTCTCTGTCTCAAAAATAAATAAAAAAAAACGTTAAAAAAAAAAAATTGAAAAAAAAAAAACTCTTCCAGATTTTACAGATCTCTCAAACACAACATTTCCAGCATGATTTGTAGAAGTTGATTTCAGATGACTGCTTCCCTGCCCAAGGTCTGACTCAGAGGCCACCACGTGGACAGGGCTGAACTGGCTCCAAATTTGGCTGCTCCCTGCCACCTGCGGGCTCTCTCCTTTTCTAGAAGCGTGTGCCACATGAGTTTTTCTCTTGTGCAACCTGATTTCTCGACACCGAGAACGGTCAGAGGTCTGCTTCCTT
Source organism: Panthera leo (assembly GCF_018350215.1). Classification (NCBI taxonomy): domain Eukaryota; kingdom Metazoa; phylum Chordata; class Mammalia; order Carnivora; family Felidae; genus Panthera; species Panthera leo. The sequence goes on along the minus strand of NC_056686.1, from coordinate 5,442,483 downwards.
TCGTCAACTTTCAATCACTGTTTCAACTTCATCCCAAAAAGCTAACACTGGCTACCATATTTATTTATTTGTCACGTTCCTTAAATACCATGTGTAAAATGCAAACTAAAATATCCTAAAGTCAATAATAAATAGATTCAAATATAATCCAGAAAAAAAATTTATTCTATGATCTGAATTTTAGAAATCTCAAAACTCTAGAATTCTAACTTCGGCAGTTGTGGGGAAAAAAAAATCTTTCACCTAATCTTCGTTATGAAAAGTACATCAAATGGGTAGTAACACACATGAAGCTCACTTTTCAAATCCCAAATTTGAGCTACTACTTACTAGTCAAGGAGAAACAAGGTAACTATTTGGAGGCGTGGCTCAGAATCTAAAAACTGGTAGCTTCTTTATTCCTTTTTCCTTTGTCTTCCTCCCTTTCCTTCCTTCCTCCTTCCCTTTCTTCTCTCCTCCCCTCCTTCCTTTCCTCCCTCTGTCCCTTCTCTCCCTCCCTTCTCTCTTCCCCTCCTCCCTCCCTCCTTCTCTTCCTTCCTCTTTCTCTTCCTCCTTCATCCCTCCTCTCCTATTGCTCTTAGCAAACCTGATACTCAAATGTAAACATAATAACACATATGTGCAGGCCTTTACTCTTGCAAAATTCGATCTTTTAGATTTCATTAGAAGTCATTACGTCCTACAATACACTGCAAAGAACAAGACGCCTCTGCCACAAGAGGGCAGTAAACACCACTCGGTGCAGGCGGCTGGCCAGGGATCAGAGAGAGAAAAGAGCTGGGTGGGAAAGGAAGCAAGAGGCTGTAAAATTTCAGCCTCTCCTTCCGTGGATGGGAAGAAGGACGGCCTAAGAAGTTTGGCAACTTGTCTGAGATCGTGGAGCTAGTTGCCAGAGTCTGTTATCCTCAAAGAATAACATGCCTCCAAATTAAAGAGAATGAAGTAAAAGGTACCTAATTAGGGATGCTGTTCCCTAGTAACCCAGTAGTCCGATGACTATGCATGACTCACCACAAGAAAGAAAATATTTGCTCATGGACAGGAAATAAGAAACTCTTTCCTGCTTTAGGGCATTTGAATTTGCTCTTCCTTCTGCCTGGAATCCTTTCCCCGACCTAACCCAGGGCTCAGCCTCATGCGCTCAATTATCTGCTGGGCGAGTCTGCATGGATTCTCACAGACATCTCAAACTCGAGATATTCCAAAATGATCGACACTCCTTGCTTGGGGTTTGACGGCACTGGATTAACCTCTCCAGGTCTGTTTCCTCATTTATAAAATGAAGACAAGGACATCTGCCTTACCCACATTTCCTGAAGCTTTAGTGAGTTTATATATTCACTCAGATTGTATATATCATGCGGCACAGTACCTGATCCATAGAACACCTCGATGAATGGCAGCTTTTTTAGTAAATATCACCTTCCTCCATAAACCAGCCCTTCTCATTTCCTCTCCCAAGGCAGAAAACAGATTAGTATCCTTAGATTGTCTTTTTCACCATCTGCATTTAACTAACCCGTACATCTCAGTGTATATTTCCAGAATCCAGTCCCACCTTTTGGTCCCAGCTGCCACTGCCACTATCCTAATTCATGCCTTCAGTACTTTTTGCCTGGACCATTGCAGCTGCCTTCCAGCAGCCTGCCTCCCACCCAGGTTCCACACAGCAAGTAAAGTAATCTATGCAGGATGGAGCTTGGCCATGTCATAAGAGACTACTGTGAACAGTAAAGTCATCAGGGTTTAGGGCTTAATTTGATGACCTTTTTCCCTCTGTTTTAATAATCCATCTAGAAGTGATTTTTGTAAATGGGGTGAAGTAGGGATTCCACTCCATTTCTTCTGCCTGGATAACCAACCTGTCCCCCCTTATCTGCAATGTCACTCTTGAAAACTCAAGTATCAAGGCCCCTGGGTGGCTCATTGGTTGAATGTCCGGCTCTTGATGTTGGCTCAGGTCATGATTCCAGGGTCATGGGATTGAGCTCCAAGTTGGGTTCTGCTGAGCATGGAGCTTGCTTGGGATTCTCTCTCCCCCCCCCCCAACCTCCCTCTCCCTCCCTGCTCAAAAAAAAATTTTCCAAAACTCAAGTATCTAATTACAGATGAGGTGAAAACACAGGTTTTGGGCTTTAACACTCTACATAAAGCCTAGAAAAAATTTCAATTCAGCGCATTTGTGATACTTCCCTTGGAAAACGTTTCCATAATGAACTGAAAGAGGGAAAGTGGCATTTGCTCCCCCACACCCACTCTCTTGTCTGGATGACAGAAACACAGATGCTTATTTAACTCAAGTGCTGACTTAAAAAACAACAGCAATGTTGCTTCTGAAATTTAGCACATCAAACACTGATTCGAAACACGGAGAGAGCCTCCATGACGTAGGTTTGCCTCCTTTATTCCAGTTATAACGTGAAATTCTTTAATGAACTCTTAACAATTCTTGATTAAGAAATGAAGACTGAGCAATGCGGCCTTTGTTTGGCTCTGATTATGAAAGACTGTTTTTCAAGTGATAGTTACCTTTACATTAATAATTGGCAGGTTATTGATTCTAAAACAGCACCGTGTTTTTCCTCACCTTCCCTCAGCCACCGGTGTCTATCCTGTGAATTTCCTGCATGGAACACCCAGCTCCAAGGCACTGTCACTGGGGGCAAAGGGGATGGCCTTGAGAAGAGAATAGCTGCTTCAGGCATCCGAGGTAGGGCCAGTTTTTTTTTTTTTTTGGGACAGAGAGAGACAGAGCATGAACGGGGGAGGGACAGAGAGAGAGGGAGACACAGAATCGGAAACAGGCTCCAGGCTCCGAGCCGTCAGCCCAGAGCCCGACGCGGGGCTCGAACTCACGGACCGTGAGATCGTGACCTGGCTGAAGTCGGACGCTTAACCGACTGCGCCACCCAGGCGCCCCTCGGGCCAGTTTTAACTGATGCCCTGAATGGTGCATTTTCTTTCTGCACAAAGCTGATGATGAAAACCGAGGTTAAATATCTGGCCATTTATAATGATATAAAACAAAGAGGAGGCAAAAAAAAAAATCAATAAAAGATTAAAAACAATGTCCAGGTCTGAAGAGTGGCATATTTTCTTTCCTTCTATTTCTCAGTGATCTGAAAAACTTCTTCCTGTAAACTTTCCACATATTCTACTGACTTTGTTTCTCTCTTTTTTTTAATGTTTACTTATTGAGAGAGAGAGGGGGAGAGAGAGAGAATGCAAGTGGGGGAAGGGCAGAGAGAGAGAGAGGGAGAGAGAGAATCCAAAGCAGGCTCTGGAAGCCTGATGCGGGGCTCAAACTCATGAACTGTGAGATGACCTGAGCCAAAGTCAGACACTTAACCGACTGAGCCACCCAGGCGCCCCTATTGACTTTCCGTTCTCTGTGATTTCCCCTCCGCCACCCCCAGTGAATGCGGCAAAGACCCCATAGCAGCGTCTAGACCTGTTACGGTAAATTCCACCGCTGGATTGCAACCTGCGTGTGCCATGGATTCAAGGGCAACGAGGTCATTGTCCCAGACAACTTCCTGGGGCTGAAAGGCACAGGGCCAGGAGCAAATCATGATAGAGAAGCCAAGGGGGAGGGTCGTCTTTCTTACCTTGTGCTGCCAGAGCAAGGGAAGGTTGGCCCTGGAGGGCTTGACCCCTGAGAGTCCGGGAGCAGGTGTCTGCATCACTGTTCGCGCTCTCCCAGGTGTGTCTCAGGACCAAGAAGGGAGGGTGCCCCTAGCCAGGTGGCTTCCAGCTACAACACACATCAGCTGAGCTCTTCTGGCATTGGGGCCGTGTTACTCATTTTCAAGAGAATGTTTCTCTTTCATTCCATTCTCTCCTGAGGCAGCTAGTGATCAAACAAGCATAATCCACGTCTTCCTTCCCTTCTCTTTCTTTTCTTTTCACAGAAGGATCTCCTTAAACCTCACGACTATCAGTCTCTTTCTCTGGTTTTGTAAAGCCTAACGCCCGTCCGGAAGGGTCCCCTGATGCCGGTCCATGTACTACTCATCTAGACTGGCTGGATTCCTTCTGCACCTCCAAGCCCTCTGAACGGCCGTCCTGCTCGTGGCTGAGAGAGCCCTGCACCCAGCACAGCACCTGGGCACACAGCAGGTGCCCCAGGACTAGTTGCTGGTACGTTCCGGAAAAGTAAACCTACAGAAGGGTCAGTGAGCTTCATTACTTACCCTACCCTAAAGAATGCGGCAGAGTGGGACATTAGTCACCAAGAGAAGAAAATTTGCATTCAAACATACACCCTTTTTGGAATGAGGAAGGAATAAAAGTGAGGATATATTTTGTAGACGTGATTAAGGTTTGGAGAAAGTGATTGAGGTTTCTTCACACATTCGTTGTTGAAGGTGGAACTTGAAAACGTTTCTTTCCTGCATTTTTGTTTCTTTCAGCTCCCCAGACATTTGAATATCCTATTCTAAACAATTTCAGAATTATTAAAAGGTTTTGGAAAGGTTGTCCGAACAAGGATAATTGTTAATCTGTAAGTCACATCTTCCCTTTTTGCTTTGAAAACTATTTGCTCTGCAATGCCCACAGAATTTTTTTTAAGATGATTTATTTTTTTAAGAGAGAGAGAGAAGGAGAGAGAGAGCACTCTGGAGGGAAAGAGAGAGAGGGAGGCAGAGAATTCCAAGCAGGATCCACACTGTCAGCTCAGAGCCTGATGTGGGGCTCGATCTCACGAACTGTGAGATCACGACCTGAGCCGAAATCCAGAGTTGGACGCTTAACTGAGCCACTCAGGCACCTTAGCCACAGAAATTTTTCAATTGCAAATGTTAGCTTTTTTTATTTATTTTTTTTTTACATTTATTTATTTTTGGTAGAGACAGAGCACAAGTCGGGGAGGGGCAGAGAGAGAAGGAGACACAGAATCTGAAGCAGGCTCCAGGCTCCAGGCTCCGAGCTGTCAGCACAGAGCCCGATGCGAGGCTCGAACTCACAAACCATGAGATCATCACCTGAGCCAGAGTTGGACACTTAATCGACTGAGCTATCCAGGTGTCCCAAATGTTAGCTTTTTAAAAATTAATATGCTGCAGGTCAGATCTTGTACAACAGCACACTGCCATGAAGAAGTTTAAACAGAAAGTAAAGATTCATAAATCTCAGCCACAGCCCCACTTTCTGATAAAATCAAGTTTGTAAGAACAGAAGAACTTAGACAAGCTGCTAGTGTCCAGTGAAATAGGACCTCACCTGTATTATGGCCGATTCTATTGCTTCGATGGCCACTTCTCCCACGGGGTCAGCATCCTGCTCCCATGCCCAGCTCCCCGATTTGGGGGTTCTCCCACGGACATTCTCGCCTCACAGGTAGGTAGGGCTTTGCAGGTACCATGGGCCGCCCAGGAAGGAAAGAACGGGGGGCTCTGTTCACTGAACATCTCAACAGAGCAAAATCAGCTACATGGTTCCTGGACATCCATCTCTGGACTCGCACAGGAAGATTCAGCAAAACGGCACCAAACACCCAATTTTCCACGTTGGCCCTCAGTGGTAGTCTCTGAATGAGTTGTTTCCCATGGGTCTGGTCGTCACCGTTCCTAGAATTGGCATTTCAGGGTCCAGCAGAGCAGCGGGTCAAGAACAAGTTTCTGAAGCCCGACTGCTCTGTCCTTCCTGGGAGAACCAGGCCCGTCCCTTCACCTCACTGTGGCCATGGCCTCACCCAGAGCGGCTCAGGGGCTGTCACGAGGATGCACGAGTTAATGTTTGTAAGGAGTTCAGGGCACAGTGAGAGCTGGGTGCAATATTCATGAACCAAACACATAATTTTACCATTCCCAAAAGGTGAAAATAAAGGGATACGAGCTACACAATTCAAATCCACTCTTGGAGAATGTTCCTGTGGTCCTGAGGAATCTCTGCATGCTCCAGTCTTTCCTTTTTTAAAAAAAACTTTTTAAAAATTAATTAATTTTTGAGAGAGAGAAAGAGACAGGGCACAGGCAGGGGAGGGGCACGGGAAGAGACACAGAATCCGAAGCAGGCTCCAGGCTCTGAGCTGTCAAGCACAGAGCCCAACATGGGGCTCGAACCCACCAACCGTGAGATCATGACCTGAGCTGAAGTCAGATGCTTAACTGACGAGCCACCCAGGCACTCCACTAGTCTTTCCTTTGTTAATGGTTTCAGAGGCACCTGTGCCTTTGAACTGCATGCTGCCTGTCCCCTACCGCCCTGGCAGGACGCCCTGTCCTCCTCCCCCAGCCTTTGCCCTGAGAAATCTGAGAAGAGGTGCACCCCCAGCATGACCAGTCAATGTGGAGGGTTCAAAGACCTCCATTTGTTACGGTGGCCACGGAGTGACCAAGCAACAGTCAGTGGAGGAAAGAGTCCACGATGTGTCTCAGTGGCTGTACCCAAGTTTTCTCTCTACCCCTGCCTCTGACTCACTCCTATGGGCTTCAGACAAGAAATACTAATTTCCCAACTGCAGCATGGGGGTGAATAATTGTGGGTTTTTTTTTTCTTTCGTTCCAAGCAGCTCATGGCCTCAGACCCCTGACAAGACGTTTGTGTTCACACTCGGTGATGCTCTTGGGGTCCCTGCTATGTCACCTACGACCTGTGCTTGCAAAAGTGGTATTTCTGGAAGTGTTTAACTCCCAGCTCTCACTTTTTGGTTTCTGCTATGAGCCAGTGCTCTGTCTTCAAGGATTGCAAAACCCTGACAATGTAGTCAAAAGAGAGAAAGAGTAATAAAGTGGCCACAGTATCGGCATTCAAATCTCATGCATTTATCAATTTGTTCAGCCCTGAAAAAATGTGCTCAACTCATGGTGTTGGGACCTAAGGAATGTGAAGACAGGTAAGGTCTCTGCTCTGAGATTTCACAAGACAAGTTGAACACGGTGGGCTGAAAAGTGGCCCGTGAAGATGCCCACATTCTGTTCCCTAGAACTGGTGGCCACATGACTTTGCATGACAAAAGAGACTTTGCCAAGTTAACTTTGCTAAGTTAAGGATCTTGAGATGGGGAGTTATCTTGGGTTGGGGTAGCCCGATGTAATTGTGGGGTCTTTATAAGTGAAAAAAAGATGTGGGACAGCCAATGTCAGAGTGAGGAAGAGACCCGGAAACCCCATCGACATGGAGGAAGTTGACCAGGGCCCACGGAGTGCAGGTGGCCCTTGGAAACTGCAAAGGGCAGGAAACAGATCCTCCCCTAGAGACTCCAGAAGGAATGTAGCCCTACTGACACGTTGATGTTAGCCCGGGTGAGACCCATTTCAGACATCTGCCCTCCAGAGCCCTAAGATTGTAAGTCTGTGTTAAGCCACTAAGTTTGTGGTAGTTTATTACAGCAACAACAGGAAACTCATACACTGACAATGACGACAGAGTGTGACAGGTGAGCAGATGTGCACCTATTTCACAGTGAGGTAAGGGCTCGAGGAAGGCTTTTGGGAAGGTCTCCTAGACGAAGCAAAGGATGAGTGAATGTTCGCCAGGCAGAGAGCTGGCAGGGTACATGCACGTGGAGCCACCGTCGTAACCTGGTCCACGGACATATCATCCGTCACTCCAGAGGGTTCCCTGAATTCCTCTGTAGTTCACCCTCCTCCACCACCACCCCGTCCCCGGGCAACCACTGACCTACTCGCTGTCACTTAGAGTAGTCTGAATTTTCTAGAATTTATATAAACAGAACAATATAATATGTATTCTTCTTCTTCTTCTTTTTTTTTTTTTTTTTTGCCTGCCTTCTTCCACTCAGCGCAAAGATTTGGAGTTTCATCCATGTTCCCACATCTATCAATAGTCCCTTCCTCTATCTGGCTGGACAGTACCCCATTGTATCAATATACCGCCATTTCTCTGTCCTCCTGTTAACGGACATTGGGGTGTTTCCCGGCCTTTGGTTATTACAAATAAAGCTACTGTGAACATTTGTGTACAAGTCCTTCTGTGGACATAAGTTTTCTTTTGAGTAAACACCTACAAACAGAATGGCTGGATCACAGGGCAGGTGTACATGTAACTTTTTAAGGTATACATGTGTTTTTTAAGCAGCATCTACTCTTTTGACAATATGTTGTGAGTATCTTTCTCTGTCAATAATATACCTCATCATTTGAATGCTTCCAGAATCATTGTTGCAACTACATATTTGCATATTTTCTGATTATCTCCTTGGGATGTATTCTTTGAGGTGGTATTACCACATGAAACATGATCTAGTTTGGAGCCATATTCCCAGATTTTATCATGAGGACAGAAGAGCTTCTGGCCTGGTATTGGTGCTCCTCTGCCCGCATGGCCTTGGGACAAGGGTGGACATTCAGATGTCTACTTGAAAAGAAAACCCAGTTCCAATTGGCCGGAGTCAGGCAAGGTGGGAGAGTGAAAGGGCTAGGTATGTGAAGAAGCTGAGATCCAAAAAGATGTGGGGCAGATTTTCAGGGTGCTTCCTAAAAGAGGTGGTCTTGTGGTTGGTTTTTGTTGGTATTTTCATTGAACTCTTAAATGGTGGGGAGGTTGGGGAGATGGGCTCTATTTTTAAAGGCTGTACTGAAAGGATCATCTTACACTGAGTTGAAGTCTCTCGTCCTATACATTTCACGAACTGGACCCATGGCCCCCACCATCATCCCCACCATCTAAAACCCCATTGCCCCCACCATCATTATCATAACTAACACTTGTTGAATGCCTCACCTTACTAACACCTTTGATCCCCACGTGCAGGTGAGTGCTGTCATTATCCCCGGTCTGCCAACAAGGGAACTGAGAAGCAGAAAGAATTTGGCCAAGGTCCCACAGCTGGCCAGAGGGAGGGCGGGGTTCCCACTCCAGAAGTCTCCCCAGAGCTTCATGGACCTAGCCCGTATCCACAGGACAACCCCCAGAATGTTAGCAGACAGCCCCTATGTCCCTCCAACCTTCACAGTTGCCTCGGCGAGATGATTTCCAGACACCTAGTCACCGCCGGCACACAATTCGGTTTATCAGAAGTTAAGTGGAGGGAGCCTGGGTGGCTCAGTCGGTTAAGTGTCCGACTCTTGGTTTGGGCTCAGGTCATGATCTCGAGGTTCGTGAGATGGAGACCCACGTCGGGCTCTGTGCTGACGGCACAGAGCCTGCTGGGGATTCTCTCTGTCTCCTTCTCTCTCTGCCTCTCCCCTGCTCCTTCTCTCTCTCTCTCTCTCAAAGATAAACATTAAAAAAAAACAAGTTAGGTGGAAATCTCAAACATTACATGTGGTCCGAGGAGGCAGGAGCACAGCACTTTCACCTTAGACACTGTCTTGGATGAGATGCCCAGAGGATTTTCGGCAGCCAGATCCCTGCGTTGGCTTCTGCAGACAATGGAGACCCCGAAGCGGACACGGCACTGAAAATGAAGAAGGGATGATGAGAAGGGTGCACTTTGTGGGAAAAGCTACCCGGACCTTGTCATTGAAGGAACAGTGGCCATAAAGGAGAACAGTGACTCACAGATGATGCATCAGAGGGGTTGAGGCTGGTGTGGGGGTGAGGGCCGCCGGGCAGAGCCGGACTGTCGGATTGGGCCGAGAAGGCTGAGGCTGCTAAGTACTCTTTTAGAATTGTTGCACTTCAGGGCAAAGTGCCACGTATGTGAAAATGAGTCGCGTGGCTGGGACACAGTTTTCCATTCCACAGAATGGAAAAGGGGGTCAGAGAGACAGATGTGGATCATTAACACAGATATAAAGGTTCAAGATCAACTGTAAGTAGGGCTGGACAAAGCACTGCCTGGATGCAGGAGCTGGGGGTGTTCAGTGTCTTCAGTTGATGGGGGAACCCAAGGGTTGAACCTTTGAATTCATTTTTTTTTTAAATAAGATTTTAAGTAATCTCTTCACCCAACATGGGGCTTGAACTTACAACCCCGAGATCGAGAGTCACACGCTTCACCGACTGGGCCAGCCAGGTGCCCTTGAATTCCTTTAATGCGCTCGTGTCCTAGCACGATTCCCCAGAATCTTAGCCTACTTCTGCCAGAGTCGGGACCAGAATTCTTAACAACTTCCACAGATGCGTTTTGGGCTTTGGAAAGAGAACCCAACTGCTCCTGTGGTAGGTCGTTTTTGCCCTCTGAGCTTAGCTGAAAGTCAATGCCATACAGTATCAACCCGGCTGACTTCATTTTTAAAGAACAATCACTCATGAGTATCTCAATTCACTTCTAATCTGTTTTTACATTTTCGGTATTTTTTTTTTTAATAATGGATTCATTGTTGCAGATAAAGATTTAACCTTGATCTGTGTGTGATAAAGATCTAAACTTGATCTGTGTGCGATCGTCTCCAGTATTAGAAAGAAGAACTCATCCTGCTTCCTTGATGTCTGCCTTTGCCTGTGGATCACACAAATGTGCCCGAGTCCGAAGGTAACGTAGGAGTTCGTCTGGATCCCAACACCCTGCTATGTGGGAGAGAGGCTCACTGAGGGGTGCTGTCTGCAGGGAGAGGCCCAAATGGAAAAGTCCAGGCACTTCATGCCATAATGGAGCCTCTTAAGAACTGGGAAAAAGAGCCAAGTGATTTACGTCATGCCGACAAAATCCTACCACATGCTACTTGGCAGTAAAGGGGACAACCTAGAGAGAAAGGCTGACAGCCTACAAGCACGGCCAAATGAGAACTTATTTTTGCCATTTTTTTTCTGACAATTAAAAAAACCTCACAAAAGAATCAGTGTGTAATGTAATGGCTGCATGGACTTAAGAACTGAGGCTGAAGGGAGAACAGGACTGAAGGGGAAGAGAAATTCTGCTTCAGGGTTAATGCCAACGCTTCATTGATTATCTGGCAACTGCTAATAGCTCTTTTGTGAGCCATCGGTTTCTTCTGCCACCTGGCAGGACCTGCTCCCCTCAGCTTGTCAGTGAGCCCCGTCTTTTAATGAGAACACGTAACTCTATGATGGCTATTGATCGTTCCATACCTTTAGGAAAGCAAACACTACCGCTTCTCCTTCTTGGAAGGTAGAATGTTCAACAGCCGTGTTAGAACTGTGTTCAGGGTGGGACCAGCCCACCGTGGCTACAAATTGGTTTCCTTAAGTTCTCACCTACATGATAGTTATAGGTGGGTTTGGGACTCCTGGGGGTGGCGTGTGGGTTTGCTAATGGAAAGAAATGAAAACTGTTCTGGTTAAGTAGTTTTATCTACTGGTTAAAGTTTTCTTAAGTTTTCTGCTGGTTATCTACTGGTTCTTATTATCTTATCTTCTTAGTTTTATTCCAGTGTAGTTAATAAACATACAGTGTTAAGTTTCAAGTGTACAATATAGTGATTCAACACTTCCATATACTACTCAGTGCCCATCATAACAGGTGCACTCAATCCCCTTTACCTATCTCACCCACCCCCTCACCCACCCACAGATGGCCCTCCAGGAACCATCAGTTTGTTCCCTATGGTTAGGAAAATAATTCTGCAATAAACATAGGGGTGCATGTATCCTTTCAAATTAGCGTTCACATATTCTTTGGGTACATACCCAGCAGTGTGATTACAGGATCATAAGGTACTTCTAATTTTTTTTAACGTTTATTTTTGAGAGAAAGAGCACGAGTGGAGAGGGGCAGAAAGAAAGAGGGAGACAGAGGATCTGAAGCAGGCTCTGCGCTGATAGCAGTGAGCCTGATGTGGGGCTCGAACTCACGAACCACGAGATTATGACCTGAGCCGAAGTTGGATGCTCAACAGACTGAGCCACCCAGGCACCCCTATTTTTTTTTAATTTTTTAAATTACATTTATTTATTTTTGAGAGACAGAGTGAGACAGAGCATGAGTGGGAGAGGGGCAGAGAGAGAGGGAGACACAGAATCCAAAGCGGGCTCCAGGCTCTGAGCTGTCAGCACAGAGCCTGACGTGGGGCTTGAATTCGTGAACTGTGAGATCGTGACCTGAGCTGAAGTCAGACGCTTAACCGACTGAGCCACCCAGGCGCCCCATCTATTTTTAATTTTTTGAAGAACCTCCATACTGTCTTCCACAGCGGCTGCACCAGTGTGCATCCCCATCAATTGCGTGCAAGGGTTCCTTTTTCTCCACATCCTTGCCAACACTTGTTTGTGTTTTTTATTTTAGCCATTTTGACAGGTGTGAGGTGTTATCTCATTGTGGTTTTGATTTGCATTTCCCTGATGATGAGTATAGTTAGTTTTTGGTTTTTTTTTTAATTTTTTTTCAACGTTTTTTATTTATTTTTGGGACAGAGAGAGACAGAGCCTGAACGGGGGAGGGGCAGAGAGAGAGGGAGACACAGAATCGGAAACAGGCTCCAGGCTCCGAGCCATCAGCCCAGAGCCTGACGCGGGGCTCGAACTCACGGACCGCGAGATCGTGACCTGGCTGAAGTCGGACGCTTAACCGACTGCGCCACCCAGGCGCCCCGAGTATAGTTAGTTTTTAACCACTTCTGAATCTAATAAAACTTGAGCCTGACAGCAATATTCATTCTGAGCCTGTTATACGTAGAACAACAACTCAGCTTTTGTGAGATTTCCTTTTTAGGGATTGTAGAAGTTATTGCAGTCATCATTTTAGATGCTTTTCTAGAGATATCCAAGAGGACAAAGAAATAAGGACCAGATAAAGAGCTGGAGAGAATCTATAGGAAAGGGAACCTCTAGGCACGCATCCGAGGGTGAGTCTGTATGGACTGAAAACTAGCCCATGTTATGGTTACTAATGTTGTGTAACAACCCCAAAATGTCATGGCATAAGACAGTCATTTTAATAGGATTATGGATGGATTCTGTGGATCAAAAATCCAGACGGGGATGATTTGTCTCTGCCCCACCAAGCCTGGCCCTTTACCTAGGAGATTCCATGGCTGGAAGTTAATATGCTATCTGGGAGCTGGGCTCATCTGGAGGCTTCTTCACTCACACGTCTGGCAATTGATGCTGGCAGCCAGTGGAGACCCAGCTGGGCTGTCAGCCAGAACACCTCCACATGGCCTCCCAAGTGCCCCGGGATTCCTCATAACATGGTGACTTCAGGGTGGTCAACTTCCAGCATGGTGACTCACGTCTCCAAAGGTGAGTGTCCCGATGAACAATTAAGAAGCTGCATCACCTTTTAGGACCTAGTCTCAGATATCACACGGTACCATTCCTTGCATTATATTTGTTCCAAGTCACAGGGTGTAGGGGTTTTTAAAAATGCCTACAAATTCTTTGATTCTCCCTTCCAAGGGTGCAACCCAATTCTCCTCCTCTGCACTTAGTGACACACGTATCACATATATCACTATCATATGACACATGAATAGAACATGGCAGAAGTGAAGATATGTGACCTCCAAGACTAGGTAATAAGAGGCACTGCAGCTCCTTCCACACCCACCGACCCCCATTCTTGAAGCCAGCTGCCATGTCATGATGACCCTTTGGCAGCCCTATGGACAGATCCACATGGTAAGGAACTGAGGTCACCTGCCAATAGCCACGTGAGCCAGCTACCTTGGACATGGCTTGTCTTGGTTTGTTTGGGCTGCTAAAACAAAAAGACCACACAGTGGGTGGCTTGAACAACAAACATTTATTTGTCACAGTTCTGAAGGCTAGGAAGTCCAAGAACAAGGTGTTGGTGGATTTGGTGTCTGGTTTCTTCAGAGATGGCCATCTTCTTGCTGTGTCCTCACCTGGCAGAAGGGCAGAGAGGTCTCTTGATTTGTCTCTAATCCCATTCATGGGGGTTTCATCCTCATAACTTAATCACCTCCAGGCTCTACCTCCAAATACCATCACTCTGGGGATTAGATTTCAGTACATGAATTTTGGGGAGACACAAACATTCAGTCTATATAGCAGAGATCAAGGCTTCAGCTGATGACTGTAACCTGAGACCCTGAGGCAGAAATACCCACTTAGGCCATTCCCAGAATCCTGATGATCAGAGACTGAGATAATAAATGTCTGTAGTTTTAAGCTGCTAAGTGTTAGGATAACTTGCTACTCAGCCATAGATGATAAATACACAGGGCCAGGCCAGATTTGAGGGAAGGCCACATATACTCCATTTATCAATGGGAAAGTATACAAGAATTTGTGGACATGTTTTAAAACTGTCCTAATTCTTAAGTGAACAATAAAGAATTATTTTGCTCCCCACAGACCCCATAAAAAAACTAAGTGCTCTGTGGAGGCTTTACAGCAAAGCCTGCTTTCATTATTTGTTCTTTTTTTTTTTTTTCTTTTAGAGAGAGAGAGAGAGAGCACGGGGGAGGGGGGCACAGAGAGAGGAAGAGAGAGGCCCAAAGAGGCTCCACATTCAGTGCAGAGCCTGACACGGGGCTCAGTCCCACAACTGTGAGATAATGATCTGAGATGAAATCAAGAGTCAGATGCTTAACCAACTGAGCCACCCAGGTGCCCCTCATTATTTGTTCTTCTTAATGTCAAAACAGTAGCATGTGTGAAGAATCATGGGTCTCTACTTGGTCAAAGAAAAGAGAGTTCTTGATGAAACTGGCCACCATTTACTTTATTAATAATATCTCTTTCCCCAGAGTTTCTCTCAAGTAGCTTCACTGAACATATTGTGCTTGATCTCATCTTTGATCATGCCATTCCCATGCTGGTCCCTATCCTCTTCTCCAATTTCCCCTTAGTAGGGAACTAACTCCTATTCAGCCTTTATGTCCTAGGCCAGGAATCCACCATTCCCAAAAATACACCCAGCGAGCAAAGGCTATGAACCCACTGCTGCCTGGGACTCCCGGGAGAATTTCTCTCTTACTGTACTCGCTACCCTGCATGGTGAAGATCTGTTTGTGTGTCTGTCTTCCCCATCAGGAGCGCTGTGGGGAGTGTGTCTTATTCTGCACGTTGGCGCCAGCATCCAGCACATCCAGAGCACTGCCTGTCAGTCAACAGTGGTGATGTTGACGGTCTCCATACCTACAGGACAACAGTAAGAGCCGACACCATGCACCATGCCAAGCACATTTTCACACCATCTGTCTTAATCCTTGCAGTGAGAAGGATGACTACAATTCCCCTTTGGCAAATGAGCAGGCTGTGGCACAGAGAGATTAAGAAATTGTGCGTGTTGCCTAGTGGGTGAGTGGGACCACCCACCCATTCACAAGAGTCATCAGACCTCAGAGTCTGCACTCGTGCTGTGATTCTATATTGAATTCTATATTCTCAATCCAAACAAAACCAACATCAGGATTCTTAGAAAGAAGTAACATTTAAATACATAATGTTTCTTAGGTTAGTTATAATGATATTTTATTAATAGGTGCCATATTATTAAGTGGGAAAGGAGATGAAAGAGAATAAGGCACAACAGAGTCAATTTTAGCGCATCTTAAATAAAAGGTGTGCACAAAAATGCTGACATAGGTAAAGGTGGGGGACATTCTTTGATTGGACTGTAAGACTTACTCATACTTAGAAACTTACAGGCTCAATGACCAGGAAAGAAACCACTGAATCCTTCAGCTATATCCCGACATTTCTTATTTTCAAACCAGTGACTCTATTTTACCTTCTAAAAAACAATTAACACAACTGGCCTGCATACAGGAAGAACTCAGGAATGACCCTCCAACCCTAAGCCACTACAAAGACCAATACGGGCCTCACGTAAACCCAGGAGTTGTATTTACTGGAAAGGGATCTCCTGTTGTAACGTAATTATATTCTAACGCAGGCAAATATTGTTTTCTAAAATGCATTTTGATGTTCACCGATTAAGTTATCCTGCTCTATGTAGGCGAGCAAGACAGGGAGGTGCAGAATGCAAAATAAACATGAGATTGACCTCACAAAGGTGAAAAGAACAACAGATGCTTCCTCCAGAGGCTTTAATGCGGGCATTATAACTATGCTCCGTGGGGTAAAGGTAAGTACACGACAGATGAATTTTTGTGCAGAGGACGTGTCTTCTTGAGCACCCCCTCCTAGGAAGCTTAATCTGGTCTACAAACTAGGCAAAAGAGGTGAGTATACGTGTGGTTTACTCATTTGTGTTCTGAATGCAAAAGCTATTATTTGAGAATCTGCACAAAACGTGACATGGAGACATCATGAAGAAAAGGGGAAGAAAAAGCAATTTCCAGCCCAACACGATTATTCAGATAGAGCCTCCACTCCCGTGACTATTAAGTCCTCCTAACAAATGACCCATCTTGAAGGGAGGAAATCAAAGTACAAATAGCGACTACTTGAGAAATGTGAAGAGCAAACAAGGAGGTGGACTGGTAAGGAAATCAAACTTGAAAATGGAGGGGGGAGTGGTAAGTTTCTCATTGTTTTTCCTCTTTTCTTTCCTGCCTTTGACCTGAGGGCAGCCCTGGTCATAAAACTCTGCAGCTCTGTTTTTTTGGGTCAGAGAACCAGGAAAAGCAATCCTCACAAACCAGAGAGTATGGGAGAATCTGTTTTTTTCTCTCTCTCTTTTCTCTTTCCAGGCCTTGCCCTGAAAGCAACCCCAGTCTTATATCTACAAGGTGGCAGACAGCATAACAAAGTCAGAGAGAAAGTCTGGATTTCTGGCCATAGGACTGAGAAAGGAGCCCCTGGGAGCCAGAGAGTGTTCCGGGAATTACAGAGAGGAGGGAGCTGGTAAAGGAGATCCCTTAATTCTACATATGAATGGGCACAGGTCTGCAGCTTGCCCTTGGGCTGTGCATGTGCAGGAGAGACTCAGAGCCACATAGCAGACTTTGAGAATTGAACTACAAACATAAACAGCTGCCTACACCCCAGGCTAATCTCTGAGTGCTACCTGCATGAAACAGACACTAAGGAACACAGCAAAGGTTTTAAAAACTTAAGTGACATTGGAACCACCATTCACAGAAGGCAAAATAGAACTTGTGGTAGGAACCTAGCCAGGTAACTGTATGCTAAACAAGTCAGTGTTCTCCAGAGGATTTCAGCAGGACACAGAGTCTCACAACAAAAGCATCAAAATCAAACACTGTTCGGCATATGAAGATCCAGGAAAATGTAAACAACTCTCAAGAGAAAAGAAATCAACAGATACAAATCCTGAGTTGACCCTGATAATGGATTTAACAAAGGCTTTAATGTATTATAACTATGCTCCATGGGGTAAAGGTAAATACACTTCAAATGAATGGAAAGATAGAAGCTCTCAGCAGAAAAATAAAAAAACTATACAGGGGTGCCTGGGTAGCTCAGTCGGTTGAGTGTCTGACTCTTGGTTTCAGCTCAGGTCATGATCTTGCCATTTGTGAGTTTGAGCCCTGCATCGGGCTCTGTGCTGACAGAGCAGAGCCTGCTTGGGTTTCTCTCTCTCCCTCTCTCTGCCCCTTCCCTGTTTGCTATCTCTCTCTCTCTCTCTCTCTCAAAATAAATGAATAAACTTAAAAGAAAAAATACACTATATAACAGAAATGGAAACTTTAGAATTGAAAACTACAATGTCTGAAAGGAAACAGAATGTGGATGACAGAGGAAGAAGTAAACTTGAAGATAAATTAAAGGAAATTATTTAACTTGAAAAACAGAAAGATAATTAAAAACAATTGAACAGAGCCTCTGGAAACATCAAACATCAAAACATCTAATATTTGTGCCATTGGAAGTCCAGAAAGAGAAGAGAAAGATATTGGTATGGAAAAATATTTGAAGAAATAATGACCAAAAACTTCACAAGTTTGGTGAAAGATATAAATCTACAGATTCAAGAGCCATCAAACAGGGTATATACTTAAGGAACATTAGGCATAATAAACTGGTGAAAACCAAAGTTAAACGAAAGATCTTGACAGCAGCCAGAGAAAAGTGACACCTTGTACAGAGAACAATCGGAATTACCGTGAATTCTTCATCAGAACCTATGGAAGACAAAAGACAGCAGATCAACATTCTACACTCAGTGCAGATATTCTTTAGGAATGACAGCAAAACAAAGACATTCTCAGATGAAGGAAGACTAAGAGAATTTGTTGCCAGCACAACTGCTTACAAACAAATACTAAAATGAGGTTCTGTAGGCTGAAGGCAAGTGATGCCACAAGGAAACGTGGTACTTCAGGAGTTCCTTTAGGAATGAAAAAAGAACAATAGAAATGGTATGTATCTGACTAAATATAATAGACTATTTTCTTAAGTTCTTTAAAATACGTATACTGCTGAAAGGAAAAAAAAATAGAGCATTGTCTGGTACAATTTTAAGTGAATATAGGTATAATACATAGGACAACTACAATATAAAAGAGGGTGTTAAAAGGACATAGATGCTTACAAGGTGTGTATATTTTACTTGAATTGGTAAAATATTAATCTAAGTAGACCATGAGAAGTTAGGTATGTATATCATAATCCCTAGAGCAACCACTATAAGATAATACAAAGAGAAATGAACAAAAAACACACCAATAGATAAATTTAAATGAAGTACTAAAAACATTAAAATAATTTAAAAGAATGTACGAAAGGGGGAACAGAGGAACAAAAAAAAAAACCAGTGAGAACAGAAAAAAATATATATATAAAATGGGAGGCCTAAAGTCAACCATATCAATAACTACACTAAATGTAAATGGTCTAAACACACTGATTAAAAGAGAGACTGTCAGATTAGATTAAAAACACAAGACCCAAAAATATTCTATATTTAAACAAATATAATGACTTAGGTTAAGAGCAAAAAAATAAAAAGAGATACACTATGAAAATACTAGTCAAAAGAAACTGGAGGGGCTATATTAATATAGACAAAGTAGATTTCAGAAAAAGAAACAATAAAAAGGGGATCCAAAAGGACATTATAATAAAAGAATCAATTTACCAAGAAGATATACAATTCCTGAAAGTGTATGCACAACAAAAGAGCTTCAAAATCCATGGAGCAAATCATGATGGAATTAAGAAGAAAATTCACAATTATTCCTGGAGATGTCAGCAGTCTTCTCTCAATAATCAATAATTTCTAGTGCAGAAAATCAGCAAAATATACAAAACCTGAACATTATAAATCAACTTCATCTAATTGAGATTTGGAAAACATTCCATCCAAAACAACAGAATACACAATCTTTTTAGGTGCATATGGGACATTCATCAAAATAGGCCATTCTGGGGGATCATAAAACAAACATCAACAAACTTGAAATAACTAAAATTTTGCAAAGTACATTTCCTAATTATAATGAAATGAAACTAATAATCAATTACAGTAAGGTATCTGGAATATACCAAAACATTGTGAAATAAGAAAGGACACTTCTAAATAACCTATGAGTCAAAGAAGTCATGAGAAAAATCAGAAAATATTTTGAACTGAATGATAAAATATAGAACACATTAAAGTTTGTGGATTCCAGGTAAAGCAGTGCTTAGAAGGAATCTACAAGATAGTTTCTAGAACTAAGAAGTAAATTTAGCTAGGTCACAGAATATGAAGTAGTATACAAAAATTAAGTGTATCTTTATGTACTAGCAGTGAACAATTAAAAATAGGAATTACAGGTGCACCCGGGTGGCTCAGTCAATTGGGCATCTGACTCTTGATTTTGGCTCAGGTCACAATTTCACGGTTCATGAGATCAAGCCCGAATTGGGCTCCATGCTGACAGTGTGGAACCTGCTTGGGACTGTCTCTCCCTCTCTTTCTGCCCCTCCTGCTCTGTCTCTCAAAATTAATAAATGAATTAAAAAAAAAAAAGGAATTACAGACAGGACCATTTCTAATAGCACCAAAACCCATAATCCTACTCCCAAGTGAAACTTTTTTTTATCCATTTTGAGTTTATTTTTGTGTCTGGTGTAAGAAAGTGGTCCAGGTTCATTTTTCTGCATGTCGCTGTCCAGTTTTCTCAGCACCACTTGCTGAAGAGACTGTCCTTATTCCATTGGATATTCCTTCCTGCTTCGTCAAAGATGAGTTGATCATACGTTTGTGGGTTCATTTCTGGGTTCTCTATTCTGTTCCACTGATCTGAGTGTCTGTTCTTGTGCCACCAAATGAAAAAAATTTTTAAGTGATACAGAATCTGTATGCTGGCATGTATCGCAGCATTACTCATAATTGCCAGAGAGTGCCCTTCAAATGGTGAATGGATAAATTGTGACACACCACTAAATGGAATATAAAGAATAAAAAGAACTGAAATATTGATTCAGGTAAATTTCAAATGCATTATGCTAAATGAAAGAAGCCAGCCTCAAAAGGTTACACACTGTATGATGATTCCATTTGTATGATATTCATGCAAAGACAAAACTTTAGGGATGGAGGGGGCATCGCCAGGGATGTGTGTAGGGGTGTAGGGGGAGGCACAGACCACAAAGGGTCAGCATGAGGGAATTTTGGGGGGTGAACGGAATTATTCTGCATCTTGATTATGGTGGTGGTTATATGATTATCACTGTTTAGCAAAAAGTGTACATTTCCTTGCATGATTAAGTTAAAATTAAATAAAAAATGTTAAAAAAAAAAAAACCACAATGAAATCCACAGTCCTCATCTGAGTCCAATCTGAGCTACCAGTCCAGCTCAAAACATGGTAGAATTGCAGACTTTGACATCAAGGACACTGGAGGAAATTCGCTTTTGTCATTGTTGCTTTAGTCTGATAAAATAGAATAAAGAAGGGAAATAAATGTGTTGCATCATGTTATAAAAACGACGATATGGCCAACAACAGTCAATAGGTTTTTTTTTTGTTTTTTTTTTTTAAGTCAGAGGACATTTCTCTTCGGAAGAAAAATATTGGAAAGCTCAATAAGGCAATATCCGTCTTCCTTGTACATAATCATGTACATAATCGATTTCTTTCTCCAGAACGCACCCATCTTTGGATTCTTCCCCTTGGTTTCCTTTTATTCCAAGAGAGCTACTGAAATCCCTGCATTCCTTCCCTGTGCCTGAAATAAAAATATAGAGTAAAGTGTAGGTCCAGTGCAGCAGTGATTTCTACAGCGTCAGACAACTCTATCTTCAGCACAATCACAATGACAATCACATCAAAGTGTATTTGAGTTTTGTTCTTTGATTCCCACACTATTGTTAGACTGTCTTTTTTTTTTTTTTTTTTTTTTTTTTTTATCCAGAAGCTGTAGATTAGATCGATGTGCATTTGTTCAGGGAAATATTGTGTATGTAAGTCTTCCCAACAGGGATGAACATTAACTGACTTGCAGCTGTGGCCAAAAGTCCATCGAATGGTACAGAACATTAAGAACAAATATTTTTCAGCATTTTGTAAGTGGGAATGTTCTGTAAGTTATGTATTCTTACAATACAGTACAACAGTGCCCTTTACCAAAAAGCAAAACCAGACAAATTTTTTTAGCAATTTCTCAAAATAATTTTTTATTCCCAGGTGATGACTCAAAAACATTAATGATGTGCAAAAATACAACTAAATATCAAGTATAAAAATCCTTAATAAGGCAAAAATATATCCCCCTGTAGTTCTGTGAAATTCATTTCATTTACTTTTTCATTTACTTTTGATTATGTGCCATAGAGTACAATTATGACAACACGTAACTTCTATTATAAAATCCAGAAATGGGCCTCAGAATTTGCTAAATAATACTGATTTAATTTCTTTAAGAAGTTTATGATAAAAGTGTGGAGTTTAAAATCTGATACAGGGATACCCTATAAAACCAATTCCTTTTGTTTTGGGTATCCCAATAAGTGACAGGGCAGTTCACAGCCTTAAATCTGATATACCCCGACAGATCTAGCATGGGTTTGAGTCCTATGAATTAACATTAAAAATAATTTCTTTTATATGTGTTTCAAATTAACACTAGCTTGATCACTATCTTAAGCATCCCTGTGTGAGCTGAATAGGGCTATCTGGAAGTGGTACTTTCTTTGTGTCAGTAAATAAATATTAATCACTTGGGTCACTGGGGGCAAATTGTCATCTGTTCCCGCAGCCTGGGCGGAGATGGGTGGAGCCAGCAATCCAGAAGGCAGGAAAGGGCCAGAGGCCTGGGAGCCCCTGAGGCCCCAAAGTCTCGGCGACAGCCGGACAGTTTGTGTCAGACCTTCCCCATGTCGTCGTCCGGGAGTGCGGGTAGCGCGCAGGTCGGTACAGAAATTTACACGTGGACACCTGGGATGCCTTATAACTCGGAACAGGTGCGGACAAGGTGACTCCCGAAGGGTCCGCGAGACCAGATGGCTTGATTATAGGAATGCTTATAGGGATCAAGTCCAACAATCCAAGTGCCAAAAACTACCCGCTTCGGGTTCCGTCCCCACCCTCAGCCCCGGGCTCCGAATCCCTCCCACCTCCCGGGCTCGGTCCTACACGCCCCTTTTTGTCCTTCCAGGTCACGTCCCTCGCGACTTCCTCACTCACCTGGCTCCACCCGCGCTATCCTCGGAGGCCTCGCCCAGTCTCAACTACAGGCCGCCTAGCCCCGCCCCTCACCCGCATTGGCCACGCCCCTCCCGCCTGTGCCCTCTCGCTGCGCCACGTCAGTCACGTCACCCCTTGCCGGGCCCTGCCCAGCCCCAGCCCCAGCCCCGCCCCATCACTCCCTCCAGGTACCGCCCCCTCCCTGCCCTGTAGTCGCGGCGGTGGCTGGTGCGGCTCGCGGTACCCACAAACCAATAAAAACTAGTGCAGGTGGATGTGTGGATAGATGGTGGGTGGATGGATGGATGCATGGGTGGTCAGGTGGATGGATGGGCAAGTGGATGAAAGGATGGATGGATGGATAATGGGGGGTGGGGTGGATGGGAGTACCGCTAATTGTCTTTTAGAACAGTGGCCCTGGGAATCAGAGCTTTGGAAAATTTCTACTGGAAGAGACCCAGGTGCGATTTGGCCGGGCATGTATGTATTATACAGACAACACATTCTTTAATTAAACGTCAGCATCATCAACAAAGTTTTTGAGCACCTGCTAGGTTCCAGGCAATGAGGATACCGCAGCCAAAGAAACAGAAGGCCCTGTCCTCACGGAGCACACAGATACCAGCCCGCAGGAGGCTGCGGAGAGAAGCCAGGACAAGGGTGACACGGCACCTGAGGTGAGGGAGGGTTCTAGGGTGGCATCTGATTAAATGAACTTGGGCTTGTAAATCACTGTCTGTCACAGAGACAGCACATTGTATTACGTGTTTGAGAAAAAAGCACATGGATGAATGGGGAGAAGAGCGCAGGTGGGGCTGCCTGGCCCTCGCAGCTAGCCCTACCGAACACTGGTTTCACTGAACCATCAGGCCAGGTCACCCTGTGTCTGCGCTGGACCAAGAAAAAACAACGGCGCTGGTAATCAGGTCTGCTCAGACAAAAACAGGAGCGCATTCGAACCACAAAAACGATCCAACATCCCCTATCCTGGCTAACGCGAGAGACGGCGTCTTCTCTCCCAGTCACTGCTTTAATCTCATATGGTTTGTCCTGCTTCCTGGATAACAATTATTGAGATCCAGGAGTGGAATCATCTCTGCTTCCTGACAGCAGTCAAGCCAGAGCACAGCCCTGCTTCTTGGAGCCCCCACTCCACCAGATCACCCACCCCAACTCCTTAAGGTCCTTTACAGTACCTCCTTCCTGGGACGCCACATGGTCCCCCCATGATGCATGTTTTTATGAAATGCATCAAAAAACCCAACTTTGTTTGTTTGGCTCTGGGTGTGTCCTTGTTTTTTTTTTTTTTGTTTTTGTTTTTTTTTTGGCTAGCAGACATTACAAAAAAGAAGTAATAAAAGTGAAATGATTTTAAAAAAATTTTTTTAACTTTATTTATTTTTGAGACAGAGAGAGACAGAGCATGAATGGGGGGAGGGTCAGAGAGAGAGGGAGACACAGAATCGGAAGCAGGCTCCAGGCTCCAAGCTGTCACCACAGAGCCCGAAGCGGAGCTCGAACTCGCGAGCCACAAGATCGTGACCTGAGCCGAAGTCGGACACTTAACCGACTGAGCAACCCAGGCGCCCCAAAAGTGAAACGATTTTAACAGAAACAACAGTTTGATATTCTAAATGTTTAGAAACCTGAGAGACCCTCTCCGTCTTTACACCGGAGGATTCAGGTAAGCTAAGTTCCGATCTTAAAAAGGGCCTGCGAGAAATACAGGGGAACTTTGGAAGCTTAGATACCGTTTCAGGGGACAACTGGGTCTTCTCACTTGAAATATCAAATACCTCTGTGAGTCAGGGACTCCCACGCACTGGGTACAATTGAGTTTTGACGATTAGATCTGAATTGGCAAAGAAGTATCAAGGATACAGGCTGCCTTCCATCACGTACGAGTTAAGGAAGAGACATAGAAATGACAATCACGATAAAGTCACCCAGCTGGCTCAGCTTGGCCCGGTGCCCGTCCTCCTGGTAAATACATCGTGGTGACACAGCCAAGTTGGGACTTTTCATTTCCCTTTAACTCTGTGCCCAGCCCTCGGTTGCAATTAATATTCTCTGTAACTAAAAGCCTTCTGTGACATCAGAAAGATGAAAAGTCCTGGCCGAAGCCATTCGGGCATCATTCAGGTGACATTTGAGTCATCCCTTGAACGTTGCCTAGATGAGGCTCCCGTGTAATTGGATGAATCAGATCAATAAAGAGAGTGGATGTTTACCCGGCATCCCCCCTCCCCGCCCCCCTCCTCGTCATCCACAAGGCGTGACGCATCCCCCGATGCATGAAGTCCAGACCTGGAGTGTCATTGCTTTGGCAGCTCATCCTTCTTTGAAAAGTGGCCTTCTGGGTCACCGGGGTGGGGATGGACGCCTCTGCTGGAAAAATAATGCCTGGCAGTGAAGATCCGGCCCATCTGTGGCTGCCCACAAGGTTCCACTGAAAGGCAGCATTTTTAAGGCCAATGGATAGACCTCTTTTTAAAAGTATTTTATAAAAATCTAGGCCCATTGAGTAAGGCTGTTATCACTAGTCACGTTGTCATTTTCTCAGGTGGTCACCTCCCTTCCGGGGAGTTGTGGACAGGGCCATACTCATCCAGTTCCACAACGTGGCTCCTCTCAGGCACCCCTGCTGTGGAAGGGCCCCTAAGCACCCGCGGCTGGTGGCAGGGCTCCCACCTTCCAACGCTGCCAGGTCACATGAAGGATATCAAGGACGGGGAAACCATCAGCCCAGCCAGGTATGTGTCCCTGTAGCAGGCCCAGCGCTCACAAGCTGCAGGAACTTGGCAGGCTTCTGGACTTCGTGCAGCCTCCCTTCCAGCATCTGAAAAGCAGGGATGTTGCCCTAGCTCTGTCCCTCCCCCTGGACACTCCGGTACGTGTGCCCACAACATGCCGAGCCTGGGACACCTGCATGGACATCATCGTTATTATTCCACTGATAGAGGAAGCGCCCGGCCTCGTAGGCTTTCCTCCATTCTTTCTAGAGCTCATTCTAATCAGCCTCTCAACCCTCGATGCCACCAAACCGCTCTTGCCAAAGACTCCGTGGGCCTCCTGGGCCCTCATCTCCTCTGCTCTCCTTTCCTGTCCGTCCCCGAGTCCTTGGTGACCCATGCAGCCCTATGCCTTTGCACACCATCTGCTGACTTCAGGTTTAATCGATAGCCCAGGTCTTCTGCCTGATCTCGAGTGCCTCCAGCTCCTTCTTGACCTCTGCCTGGCAGGTCTCCAACCAACATGTCCAAACCACTCTTGACAATCCCCCTGCAAACCTGCTCTACCCACGGATGTCCACATTTTCTTCCAGGTGATGGAGACCTTCCAGGTTCTCAGGTCAGGAACGTTGGGCAATTCTCTTGAGGCAATTCTCTTGAATGCCATTCTCTTGAGGCAATTCACCAGAAAATCCTAGTGGTTTGTCCTTCAAGATAGCTGCAGGGGTGCCTGGGTGGCTCAGTCAGTTGAGCATCGGACTCTTGATTTCAGCTCAGGTCATGAACTGTGAGATCAAGCCCCACATTGGGTTCTGTGTTGACAGTGTGGAGCCTGCTTGGGATCCTCTCTCTCTGCCCCTCCCTGCTCATGCTCACTCCCTTTCACTCTCTCAAAATAAATAAACTTTAAAAAACCCACAATAAGTGCAATATCCAGCCATTATCACCACCCCCAGTTCCAGCCTTTAGAGGGCAGTCTCTCCTCTTCTGCCTTGTCCACGCCCCACCCCTTGCAGTCTCCTCCCCACACAGTGGCCAGAGTGAGCCTTTAAAAACACCATTCACATTCTGCCATACCTGTGCTCCACACAGGCTTCCTAACCTACTCACTTTAAAACTCCAGGTCCCTAAAATAGCCATCAAGAACCTAGATCTGTCCCTCTACCGTCTCTCTCTCTGCAACCTGCACTGTCCTCCCCCTTGATCAACTCTCCTGGAGCCAGGCTGACCCCCAGGGTGTTGCTGAAAGCAGGCAAGACTCAGTCCTACCCCAGGGGCTTGGCAGTTGCTATCCCCTTTGCCTGGAATGCTTTTTTTCACAGAGAGCCACACAACACTCTCCTCCTTTCCTTCTATACTGATCTCCTACCTAAAATAGCCTCTCCATCCCATCACCTTCCTAAGTCTAGTTCTTCATGGCATTTATCGCCACCTGATACCCAGATGTGAATGACACGTTAAAAACCCTTGTTTAAAACCCTTCATTGCCTCACCTCTTTGCCATTAAAGGACACAAATCCAAATTCCTTACCTTGGTGATATGATCTAGTCCCACATACCTCTCTGGTCTTAGCAAGCTGTGCCCAGCCTTTCGCAAACACACTGAGCGCATCCTCTGGGCTTTGGTTCAGGCTGTTTTCTCACCTGGTCCCCATTCACCTCTCCCGAGAAGCCCCCCGATTCTCCTGGGGGGTGAGGTGGGGCTACGATGCCCAAGAGTTATTGCCATCGTGCAGTTGACAAGGACGGCATTCACTGGCCATTTACACGAAATGGTTATCTGAGATATAAATTAATCTAAACTAAACCTATAACAAATACAGATTAAGTTTTTCATTAATCTACATTAACTCTATATCTGAGAGTCTGTAACCTGTGATTTTACGCTAATAGAAATAAGAGTGGACCCCTATGATGTCTGAGATGTCATCTGAATGTGAGCTGTGCTGGTTTCAGGGACCCGGGTCTGTGTCAGAAATGGTGTAGACACTGCATTTCTGAGACAGTGTCTGAGGAGCACAAACACACTCCTGATAGGTCGTCCTGGATTATGACAATTAGTCCTCAGAAAGTCCTAAACAGGCTTGAGACACTGGGCAAAGTCACTCCTATCAGCTTCTCCTTAGGGAGCCCTCCCAACTGAGGACTCTGCCCATATGACACAAGAGTAGACAGTTGTTTCAGAACAGACCAAAAAGAGATTTGTGACTTTTCTATTTAGCCAATGGATGCTGGTGCTCCATGGGCACGAGTCACCCCAAATACGTCATATTAACTCTTTGCTTCTTCAAGACACACAAAAAAAACGCCCCTCTGGTTTAAGAAGGTAATTTGCAACTAACGAAAGGGACCCCCACCTCTTAGGAAACGTGGTCCTCATTCACACCTGTTCTGCCATAGACACGAAGCTGCTCTGCCTACCAAGGACCGTGAGGATTGAATGATGTGTCAGTACATTTCTGGGACAAGGTGACATTGTCATTGAGGGTCTGTGGAAGGAAAGAAGCTAATTTTCTTTTAAGCTTAAGCCTGTAGTAGTAACTTAATTAGGCCATGCTGTAAAATCATCACTAATAACTGTCAGAAGTGCCCCTGAGTCACCAGAGGATGACAAAGCTTGGCAGACAGCCTCTTCCATAGAGAGGAGCATCTAAAGTTCACCCCACCTCTCAGAAATGTCCTCAAGGGGCACCAACAGTCCCCCAATCTCAGCCTGCCTGCTTCCCGACCTCACGGCAGGACTTTCCTTCAGGAGTGCTTTACATATACACGTGTAATATATATATGTAACACATAGGTATGTGATATATAACAAAATAAGGGCACCTGGGTGTGTCAGTTGGTTAAGCATCCGACTTTGGCTCAGGTCATGATCTTGTGGTTTGTGAGTTTGAGTCCCGCATGGGGCTCTGTGCTGACAGCTCAGAGCCTGGAGCCTGCTTCCGATTCTGTGTCTCCCTCTCTCTCTGCCCCTCCCCCACTCGTGTTCTGTCTCTCAAAACTGAATGTTAAAAATATTTTTAAATAAAAGAGCACTTAAAAACAACCCTTCACCCTACACAGTATTTTCAATTTTGCAGCATTACGTACCAGTTCTTGTCCACATACTCCCCTTTTATTACATAGTGTCAATCACCTTGTATCCTAATTCCTTAACATTATTTTATTTTCCAAGTTTCTGTAATCTTTTAGTTATCATTTGAATGATTGCTAAAATTATGTGTTGCTACGCTCTATGATCTTCTAACTTACACACTTATTTTGGGCATTTAGGCCAGAACCTGGTGCCTGTAGGTTGAATTACAGCTCTTTGTGGGTGTATACTATTTGACAAAGAGTGGTCTTACAGTGCATTTTTTGTCATTCTTGTTTTTTATTTATTTACTTTTTTTAGAGAGAAAGAGCATGTGCGTGCACATGAGCAGGAAAGGGGCAGAGGGAGAGAGAGAATCTTAAACAGATTCTATGCTCAGCTCAGAGCCCGGCTCGGGGCTCAATCCCAGGATCCTGGGATCATGACCTGAGCAGAAATCAAGAGCTGGATGCTCAACTGACCGAGCTACCCGGGCTCCCCAATCATTCTTGTTTTCTAATTTGAATTAGTTGCCAAATCATGGATAGCCCTTAAAATTCAGATTTCTAACATCGAAAGTTGGCAACTAGCAGCAGGAGTCTACCTCTAGAAAGAACATAAGCTCTCCACTTTGCCACAGTCCCCACCACTCCCTAATGCATTCGCCAAGCCAGCCTCGCTCATTTACATGATCACTCCTTGATTTCTGTAGGCAGTTCAGTCTGCAGCCTTTGATTTAATGCCTTTGCCTCCACAGACAAGGATGCAGATGACTACAGGGGATGTTTTGCTTCTGTTGTTTTATTTCTGTAGGGTAGATTTCTGAAAGCAGGCTTATCGGGTGTAAGTATATTTTGGCTCCTGCCATACTGTATTCCATTTGGGATGTCCTCTCTCGTGCAATAGCTGCCCCAGGCACCCTCGCGCTGGGCTGTTCAGCAAACGCCCTGCTGCACTGGGCCAAACCCTCTCTCCTAGGAATTTGCAAATTGGACGTAAAGATAATGTGTTTGAGCTGATCTTTTTTTTTTTTTTTTTTTAATGTTTATTTTTGAGAGAGTGTAAGTGGGAGAGGGGTAGGGAGAGGGGAACTGAGGATCCCAAGCAGGCTCTTTAATGACACCCCCTTTTGGGGCTTGAACTCATGAACTGTGAGATCATGGCCCGAGCTGAACCCGGAGGCTCAACAGACTGAGCCACCCAGGTGCCCCTGGGTTGATCTTAAACTGAAGAAAGGCATGTTTTGGGCAGTGGGCTTTATGTTTGGTCAAACACACGTGGAAAAGAAAAGAAATCAGTTCTGCAAAGAGAAAGAAGGAGATAAAATGGACAGAAAGATGTCAAGGCAAGGAAATGTAGAACCAGAGAGAGAGAGAGAGACAGAGAGAGAGACAGAGAGAGAGAAGGAGGGAGGGACTAAGTGTGAGTCAAGTCACTAAAGGGCAGAGGTCAAAGGAGCAGGAATTCTTGTCACTCTAGGTCCTGGTGGGTTTCTGGTTCTGCTACTTACTACTGCACAGCCCCTTGTATTCTAGAAGCTATCCTGTGTCGTTCCAATGCACTTGTTTTCTTAAGCTGGAGCTCAGTGGTTTCTGTGGGCGCCAACTTGGCCATCAGGTTCTTGGGAGCCGCTTTCTGTCTTCTCGGTCCACGGCTGTGTGCCCCACCTGGCAGTGCAGGCACATTGTAGGTGCTGAGATGTCTGAATACGTAGATGAATCTGCAGTAAGGTGACCACCCTCCACCCTACCAGACCTGGGAGCGTGTGAAATTGCCCCGACTGTCCCTGTCCCTGTTGAGGCACTGATGACCCCCATGCTGCCCATCCCAGGGGTCCGTGCTGCACGGTACCTGCCCATTAGTGGAACGCTCCCCTCCCTGGCTGGTGCTGGGACTCTTCTGTTAGCACCCCACCCCCTTCCTTGCTCCTCTGCGTCCGCTGGGAGGTCCTCCAAATGTATGGCTCCCTGATGCCGTCTGGGTCTCTGCTCAAATGTCCCCTTCCCGGAGGCCACCCGACTGTCCTGTCTGAACTAACATCTTCCCTGACTGCCTGTCTCACTGCATGGTCTCCCTGCTATGCTTTATTCTTTTTTTTTTTTTTTTTAAGTTTTTATTTATTTTCAGAGACAGAGACAGCATGAGCTGGAAAGGGGCAGAGAGGGAGGGAGGGAGGGAGGGAGAGACAGAATCCCAAGCAGGCTCTACACTGCCAGCACAGAGCCCAATGTGGGGCTTGAACTCACGAACCGTGTGATCATGACCTGAACCGAAATCAAGAGTCAGACGTTTAACCAACTGAGCCACCCAGGTGCCACCACTATGCTTTACTCCTCATCATAGCAACAAAAAACTATCATGGCAAATATTCATTTTGTTGTCTGTTACCTCCAGTTAGAAAGTTCACAAGAGTAGAAACTTACCATCCTTCCCCTGAAACAAGGCCTGACACTTTGGCGCCCCACATGTTGATTTCACAGGTATTTACTGAGTGCCTACCAGGTACAAATAATGACCTAAAATATGTAACCGTGCTGGAAGGCGCTTAGTGCAATGGGACAAATAGAGCGAGGCGGGAGATGGTTAAGGTCGTGGGCAGCTTTGTTGCAATTTTTAAGCAGCAGGGTCAGGGACGGACTCACGTAGGAGGTAGCGTTCTAGCAAACACGTGAAGGAGGTGAGGAAGAGAGCCAGGCACATGTCGGAACAAAGACCGTTTCAGGCGGCAGCAGTCATTGCAAAGGTCCTGTGGCAGGGATGTGTTCAGGAAGCAGTAGAGTTTAGCTGTAGGGGAGAGTGGTGTTGGAAGACGTGAAACATGAACCTGGAGCCAAGGGAGATTTCAAACGCAGTCACCCTTATTCAGGTATCATTTACATACAATCAAATGCACCCACGTTAAGTATATAGTCTGAGTTTTGGTCAATGTATATATAACTATGTACCTGTTGCCTTGGTCAAGATAGAACATTTTCATTACCCCAGTGGGTGCCCTAGTCTCTGCACAGTCAACCCTCTGCCTCCCACTGGAGTGTGCTGCAAGTTCTAGAACTTCATTTATGTGGAATCATGCCGCATGTGCTTTCCGAGGTCTGGCTTAGTTTGCTCAGCATAAAATTTTTGTGTTTTTATCATCACGTCGTGTTTATCAGCAGTTCCCTTGTGTTGTTAAGCAGAATCCTCCTCATAGGATTTAGCACGGTTTATTCGTCCATGCGTCTGTGGATGGACACTGCGTTGTTTGCAGTTTTCTGCTATTATGAACAAAGCTGCTGTGAGTGTTTGCATACAAGCGTTCCTCGGGTCTATGTATTCATTTCGCTTGAGCATCTGTAGACCTAGCATAGTCTAGCGGCAGGCTTTCTGGGTTGCACACTTTAATGTATGTTTAACTTTACAAGAAAGTTACAAACAGGGAGGTTGTGCCGTTTTTTTTTTTTTTTTAAGTTTATTTATTTTGAGAGGGAGAGAGAGAGCACTAGCAGGGGAGGGAGAGAGAGAGAGAGAGAGAGAGAGAGAGAGAGAGAGAAGTAATCCTATGCAAGTTCCACACTTCCAAGCGCAGAGCCCAGCGCGGGGCTGGAACTCACAAGCTGGGAGATCGTGACCTGAGCCAAAATCAAGAGCCGGATGCTCAACTGACTGAACCACCCAAGCCTGCCGGTTGTGCTGTTTTGTTTCCCCACGGGCCCTGCGCCTTCGCCAACACCTGGGATTGTCGGTCTTCTCGGCTGCAGCTGCTGTGGTGGGTGCATGGTAGCCCCTCACTGTGATCTTCATTTGCATTTCTCTGATGGAATCAATGCTGATTCCAATGATTTCCTCATGTCCTTATACACCTTCTGTATACTACTTACAGCTGTGGAGTAGGTGTTCACTCCTTTACTTGGGTTATTGGCTTATTGAGTTGCAATTCTTTATACACATTTTGTATCTACAGAGAAGTCTTGCATCAGGGACCTGTTTTGTGACTATTTTCTTGCAGCAGTGGCTGGTCGTTTCATTTTCTTACCAGCATCTGGCAAAGAGCAGATGTTTCTAATCCCGGTGCAGTCGGGTCTATCCGTTTCTTATGTGGTTGGTGTCTCGGCTAAGAAATGTCTGTCTACCCCAAGGTTGTGGAGGGGCTCATGGGTTGTTTTTTGTTTTTTGTTTTTTTTTCCCCTAGTCATTCTGTAGTTTTAGCTTTTATTTCAGGTCCATCGAGGGTTTTGAGCAAGGACCTGACATGATCATACTTGTGTGTCAGAGGCACCCCTGTGCTGTGTGGATGCCGGTGGGGCAGAGTGGGAGTGCAAGGCAACAGTCAGACGCGGGGAATATTGATCAGCGAGGGTTTCAGGTTTGTGCTCTATCCCTCCTTGATGGAGAATATTGTAATTTAAGGCTGCTTTGGGCCCAAATGTTTGCTGTGCATTTTAACTTATCTTCACTAAAGTAAAGAACTGATTTTAAGTTTCAATCTGGACATTGTCATTCTTTGGGCATGGAAGCCCCCGACACAACAAGACAGTTCATCTATCATTCTTGAGAGGTTACAAAAAGGGAGAGCAACATATTCCAGGTCACGCCTGAATCATGCCTGCTGGGACTCATCAACCCAGGTCTTCACCTTGGCCACTTCAACCCCGATGCTACCCTTCCTTGAATTTATGATTTATTGCTCTCAGTTACTCTTTTGGCCAGATTTATAAACCTAACTGTTCTGTCTTTATATAATGCCTACTTTGTACACTAGGCAATGACAGCAAATTTATTGTCTATGAGTTGTTAACCTTGAAAAATTACATCAATGCAAAGTGATTGCCTTTTAGCCTCCATAGCCAATAAATTTAATTTTTTGGAGGGGGGTGATATGAGTCATAGGATCATATATATAATCGCCGATCACAGAATGAGGAGCAAGTTGAAAGTTCTGAGCAACAGAAGCCAAGAAGGAAGACTTCTGTCTCTTGCCAAGCATGCACAAGCTGGTTTCTTGTCTGCTTTTCATAGGATGCTTACAACCTCTCTTCTCTCTGCCCGTCCCTGACTCCAGGGAAGAGGCTCTGAAGCTCTCAGGTAAGATGGATTTGTCCCCTTTATGTTAGTCATGGAAGAGTCTTTGAGGGTCTCATATGCAAAGTTGGAGATAAGGACGGGAATTCTTGCTTGAAGGAGTCTTGCTAAATTAAGTCTTAGCTATGCATAGAATACTAGAGGATCCTTACGGCACATTGTAGGTTTTTTACTTTCTTTCTAAAACATAGGGGTCGAAGGGGTGGCTTTGCTTAATTCATGTCACTTCTGTAACCTAAAAATGTTGTTTTGGTTGTTTTTTTTTCCAATTTTAAAAACTGTACTACACTGAAAACATCATTACTCTTAGTTTCTATTTTAAACGAACTGGTTGGATGTAGAATTTGGTTGTTCCAATTGTAGATTAAAACTATTTTATATTAAGTTAAAAAGTAATCACCTGACATGTGTTATATGAAACAAAAATATTAAAAAATACAAAAATGACAATCCAGAGCTTGGGATGACACCGATTTCCAGGTACAAGTATCTTGTCCTTTTGATTTATGTTCCATTCAGATCGAGTGTAAGTCGAATTTTTAAAAAAAAATCAGTCAAGCAGATACTTATTTTGCTATTTCCTCTTAATTTAGTTTCAGAAATGAAAAGGCTGATGCTTGGTTATTAGTTTCCACTAAAACTTTAACTGGATTTTATCTTGCCTTTCATTTGGGGTACTTTTAGACTTAAAATTTTAAGTGCAGAGGAAAACCCTTCTGGACCATTGATTTTATAATTTCTTGTCTCTAAGGTTTCTCCCAAGATGCTTTTTGACAATCAGCAAAAGCCTTGTTGGTCAGTCATCTGTGTCCATGAGCTGGCACAGCCCGTGACCTCCTGTCAGTCACATCGATGGTCAAAAACAGGCATTGAGAGGCACCTGGGAGGCTTAGTTGGTTGAGTGT
This sequence comes from Panthera leo, assembly GCF_018350215.1. Lineage (NCBI taxonomy): Eukaryota > Metazoa > Chordata > Mammalia > Carnivora > Felidae > Panthera > Panthera leo. The sequence goes on along the minus strand of NC_056686.1, from coordinate 5,408,396 downwards.
CTGACTCTTGATTTCGGCTCAGGTCTTGATCTCAGGGTCGTGGGATCAGGCCCCGTGTTGGGCTCTGTGCTGAGTGTGGAGCCTGCCTAGAGATTCTCTCTCTCCTTCCGCCCCTCTGCCCTGTTCACGTTCTAAAAAAAATAAAAATAAAAATAAAAATAAAAAACAGGCGTTGACTTTACTGAATCTCTGCTATTTAAAAAGAACATTGGAAAGCAAGCACAGGATGAAATCAAGATTGACTATTCAGAGAGTTCTGTCCCCTTCAAAAATGTACTCTGTATTAAGATTTTTTAAAATCATACATTTAAAAAATGTATTATGATTTTTTAAAAACAAACTTAACATTTATTTTTGAGAGACAGAGAGAGACACAGTATGGGGAGGGGCAGAGACAGAGAGGGAAACACAGTATCTGACAGAGGCTCCAGGCTCTGAGCTGTCCGCACAGAGCCCAATGCGGGGCTCGAACCCACGAAACGTGAGATCATGACCTGAGTCAAAGTCAGACGCTTAACCGACTGAGCCATCCAGGAGCCCCTATTCTGATTTTTTAAAATGTAGGTCAGTGTAGCATCGTATTCAAATTCTAAACAGGTGGCAGCCTGCCTTCAAGTTCTTGCCTAAACTTTTCTAATGTATTTGTTTTGACATAAATGAGCCTTCATTACACACCCAGTTACACGTGGTCAAATTTTATAGATTTTCATGAATAATCTTCAGAAATGCTGTGAATGTGCTCAGATGCCGTCATGATGGTTTCAGTGCGTTGTCTTCCAGTCAAGGTTGTAGCTGAGCATCTGGAAGCGGCCAGCAGGCGGGTATTCCAGGACTCCCGGAGCCTCTGATCTCAGAGTGCGGCTGCCGGCCAAGAGAGCCTTCCGGGAGCCAAGTGCCCGCTTAGTACGCCTCCCACCTTCCACGCTCATTCCGCACGCCGTGCACGCACATTCCTACGCATCTTATACACACATACCGCACCTCTTACATGCCATTAGACTGACATTTCACATTAAAAATGTTATTACTATCAAAGTATTTAAAGAGTATTTTAAGGTTTTTTCTTATTATTATATTCAATAATAATAATAACTCAATAATTGCGGCAATAGACAGTAGATAAATAGGAACAAAAAAGAACTACTTTTTCAAGTGGAAACTCTTTTTTAACAAATTCTTCAAATTAAAAAAATTTTTCTTAATGTTTATTTTTAAGATAGAGCACAAGTTGGGGGGGGGGGGTGGCAGAGAGAGGGAGACACAGTATCCAAAGCAGGCTCCAGGCTCTGAGCTGTCAGCACAATGCCCAACGCAGGGCTTGATCCCATGAACTGCAAGATCATGACCTGAGCCCAAGTCAGATGCTTAACCAACTGAGCCACCCTGGCACCCCGGTGGAAATGTTAATTGGTCCTGTGGCTCAGCTCCACTCAACTATTCAAGGCAGCCGAGCGGCTTGGCAAAATCACACAAGGCAGAAGAGAGTCAGAATTAGATCCACTCCTCTTGACTGTCTGGCCTGCCAGCTTGCGAATCGGATCACAGCATTTCCACCTCTTTGTTAAAACACCACTGACAAATCACGAACTTAGCATTTGGGGAATTTCTAGTGTTCTCTCTCTGTCCTCGAGCCCCCAAAAGACAACAGGGAACAGAAGTAATTGACGAACCAAGCTACTAACCTCTTCTATTACTCTGTGTAGCACCTGATGGAGATGCAAGATCAACCTTGGATGAACTGGAAAGAGTGTCCCTCCTGCAAATGCTGGAGACGTTAGGGGCAGAGAGAGGCGACAGTCTTAGGAAAGCAGGTAAAATAATTCATGCGTGTACAGGCTGTCTGATTTTATTGCTACTGAATTACTCTCTATTCTCATCCACTATGTGAGGTAAAAACCTGTTTTGGAATAGAAAGATGTTCTATAAAACATGCTAATAAACTGCCCAACACTCTCCGCTTCTGGTGTAAAGACTCCTCTGCAATTTGGTGTTTTCTCTTTCTCACCAACTCCTTGCAAGCATCATGCTCTCCTTGGTACCTCAGCATATCTACATTTTTTTTTCTGTACACATTTATTTTGGAGAGGAAGGAGGGTGTTATCCATTCCCAATAAGTGCAATTTTATTTTTTTAAAAATTTTTTAATGTTAATTTATTTTTGAGAGAGAGAGAGACAGAGCATGAGCAGGGGAGGGGCAGAGAGAGAGGGAGACACAGAATCTGAACCAGGCTCCAGGCTCTGAGCTGTCAGCACAGAGCCCAACGTGGGGCTCAAACTCACAGACCGTGAGATCATGACCTGAGCCGAAGTCGGATGCTTAACTGACTGAGCCACCCAGGCGCCCCTATTTATTTTTTTAAAAATGTTTGTTTGTTTGTTCATTTATTTAATGTTTATTTTTTAGACAGAGAGAGAGCATGAATGGGGAGCGTCAGAGAGAGAGGGAGACACAGAATCCTAAGCAGGCTCCAGGCTCTGAGCTGTCAGCACAGAGCCTGACGCGGGGCTCGAACTCACGGACCGTGAGATCATGACCTGAGCCGAAGTCGGACGCTCAACCGACTGAGCCACCCAAGCGCCCCTAAAATGTTTATTTATTTTAAGAGAGAGAGAGAGAGAGAGAGAGAGAGAGAGAGCGCATGTGCACGCAAGGGAGGGACAGAGCGAAGGGGAGGAAAAAGAGAATCCTAAGCAGACTCCGTGCTGTCAGCGCAGAGCCTGATGTGGGGCCCAATAAATGCAAATTTAAATTCTGGGTTTCTACTTGTTAAAATCTTATGCAAATTACTTAATCTTCTGGTACCTCAGTTTCATCACCAGTAAACAGGATTCATACAAATATCCACCTCATGGGGCTCTTGTGAAGTCAATGAGAAAATGCAAGTGAAATGCTCACCGCAATCACACGCAGTTATCGACAAAATGTTAGCTCTTACTAGTTTCTCCAACTGGATTCCACTGAGCAATGACACCAAGGCTCAAAACATTTTGGAAACAAAATGGAGCCTTTAATAGACACTGTTTAATAGAAGTTCATTCATGTAAAATGTTTTGAGTGGACTACTGGGGAGAACACAGCACCCTCTGTGAACTCCATCAGAGACAAGCACAAGGGTACTTGCCCAGCAGCCTTCAGGTAAATATTGCTGCAGAGTGAAAACAGGGAGATCAGAAACTAGGCACGACTCAGTAATACTCTATTTTGTGTGTTTTAAATAAGACAAGCATTAAATAGAAACCACAGATCTGATGATGAATGGTTTTCAAACACTGTTTTCCAGGTCTCGGTACTGGCACTGCTAACCCGCGAGGAGGTATGAGACAGGTAAGTGACCATATTTAGGAGAGCTGGGTGAGGCATTTTACACCTTGACTTTAGAGGATCCTACATTCTTGAACTGGGTAGCGTTCGGGGTAGAAATCACGCCTTCAAGTAACTGGCCAATCAGTGTTATCTTGGAGCATGTTTTTTCTAAGTTTTGATGTGTATAAAATGTGCCTAACAGACCTTATTCAGTGCTCAACTTTAACCAAGCTCTCCCCAAACATTTGACCAGAGACCGTTTTTGTTGTTGTTGTTGTTTTGTTTTGTTTTTTGGCTTAGTGCCCAGTAACATCCTTATAAAAATACACTGGAAACACTCGATCCTGGAGATGGTGTTCACCACCTGAGGTCCCAACAGGGATGAACCCCCCCAGAAGGGGCTGGTGTAGCTTCTGCATGTGACTAAAAGTTATCATTCAGATGTTTATGAGTGGAAGGATTATGGTTAAAGACTCTAAAATCACAAAGGTAATTAGGAGGATTTGCTCATGAAATTCTACAATAAAAACAAACCGAAGGGTCCACGCTTAAATAGGTAAATTTCAGGGGAAATACAAGCCCTATTTTACACACAAGATGGTAACTGTACAGAACATGTTACTGACATTATTTAAACAGAAAGAGGTCAGTGAGGGCTTAGGAAACTTCATGGCCATCAGAGGGCTACACAGACTTGGTGGACCCCTGGCTGGGCACAGGGAGCCCTTCCAGAGCCATACTCTGGGTTCATACTGCAATTACAATGGCAAACGATTTTCAAAGGTCCTATGTCTTAACTACAGTTCCTTTTTCTTGCAGCGATCTTAATTCATTGATAACCTATGTTTTTTGTTTTTGTGTATTGTTTTAGTTTCAAGCTTTCTTTGGACAAGATCCTAACATTTTCCTGAGTCATCTTTTGGCCAGAATCAGGAAGCAATATAAGAAACGTGGATCTCCCTCTGAATGCTTCTGGAAATACTGTGTCTGAAGTAAAATGAACATCTATTAGTCAACTCAGAAACAACCACCTTAGAAAGTTAAAAATAAAAATGTCTGACTTGAAAACAGCATAGAAAAAAACTAAGCGAACTACACCCCACTCATGACTATTTGGAAAAATAAATCCTCTATGTTTTGCAAATACCATGAGTGGTCATTTTATTTATAAACAGGCCCTGAACATTTATAATTTTTCTTTCCATCGATTTATTTTTAAAAAATATTTATTCATTTTTGAGACAGAGAGTGTGCATGAATAGTGGAGGGGCAGAGAAAGAAGGAGAGAGAGAGAGAAAGCAGGCTCCACACTGTCAGCCCAGAGTCCAACATGGGGCTCGATCCCACAAACTATGAGATCATAACTGGAGTCGAAATCAAGAGTTAGACGCTTAGCCAACTAAGCCACCCCAGCACCCCTTCGTGAATTTATAAAGAACTCTCTGAAAATTGAAAAGTAAAGCTAATAAAATTAACAGAAGCAAATACTAAGCAGAAAAGTCACAAAAATGCAATTTAGTTGAAACCGTTAAACTACAACTCACTTAAACATTACCTTTCCTGCGTGTCCCCTCAACCCTTAAAAATGACGACATACGGTATCATCACTTAAAAAAACCACATCTTGTCGTGGAAAAGTCTCTAGAGTGAAGGATGTGTAGATGCGGGCTGGGAGCGGTCTGAATTCTCCTCAGTTTCTGATGGGGTGGGTTCACGTGCTCAAATCCCCTGTCCCTGAGCTTTAAACTCTTAACAGAGACACATGCTTGCTCTCGGTTCCTGTGAGCTGCAGATGTGCAGCTCGCTGACTCGGGGATCGTCTCCTATACAGGGAAGGAGGCTGAGGCGGGTTTAGGATCACAGAATGGAAGGAAGAGCCCGTTTGTTAATTTTTAAAACCCGCTAATGTGTGTGTGCACACACCAACTTACACTCTGTGAATGCGTGTGTACAAAGGTTTACTGACACAGTGCAAAAAAACGTCTCCAGTTCTGCATGTACAGTTTATGTTTTTCCTTAAAAAAGATACCTGATTGAAATATTAATAACCATTAAAAACAAGTAAATTCACACAGTTAATTGTAAGTTCACCTGAAACAAAATTTCAATTTGGATTAAATTTACCTTGTGAGTTATAACGAAGTTTTTACTTAATTGCAAAATGACTCCATTCCCACAGCATTGTGTTTTTCAAAAATCTTGACCTCATATCCAAGAAAATAATCACCTTCTGGGTAACATTTTTGTAAACATCGAAGCCTATAGTACAGACACGTATTACCAATTTCTGTAGTTATTCATACAAAAAGTTAATAAACCCCAACAATGAAGTATATATAAAGGTTGGTAGAGCACCCCTGGGGGGCAGCAGTGTCACTGCTGAGCGTGCCCTCTCCCCTCCAGCAGTGCGAGCTTCGCGGTACAATCTCTGAATACGCCAACTAGTCTACTTGTCAACATATGAAAATTATAAACTCAGCGCTACTACAGATCTGCCTACAACAAGCACCGGTTTCATACCAAATCTGGCATAATATTTGTGCTATAAGATGTGTACGAAGGTAAAGAAATCAGCAAACGCAGGTAAAACGAACATCCAGACAAAGGCGCTTCCATTATTAGAGAACGTAAGGTTTCAAACGGGCTGCATGAAGCAGAGTGGCCCCTGAGAGCCACACATCAGTTTTGATTTGTACAAATTAAAACTTTTATCCCTACAGAAGGTCGCAATGACTACACTGATGGACAGTACCCAGGCTGGTTAGTTTTTCTAAAGTTGATTTTTCACCAAGGGTAAAAATGCCACACAACTTGACCAAGATGACGAGGACTTCAGAAATCACTGAATGATCAGGATGGAGTAGAAAATGACAGTTCCATATTTGCATGGAACTGCTTAGCATCTGAAAATGGTTCTGACACCTTAAGATGGACTCACCCTCCAGAAAACTCTACTTTAGAAAGGACACCTGAGCTACGGGAATTGAGAATCAGGGCTCCGCAGTCCTCACGGATGAAGAGGTCGAGTCTCCTAATTATTATCAGTTATATGTACTTTACAAAAGGTATCAAACTTGGAGGGAGGAAGAGAGTTTGCTTGAAACAAAGCAACAAAACACGAAAGATCAGTCAGTCTGTTATATAAAAGATAGAAGGTCCTGCTCCTTTGCTTCTATTCCTTTCTGATCTGTGTGGGTGTGAACCGCATGAGTCCCTCCAAGTCTGGGCAGGAATCACGGATTTCTCTCGAGAACAGGGACTTAGCAAGTAAACAACCCACTCACTTCTTCACAAACACCATCTGGGCCGGAGTAGGAAGCACTGATCTGCGGCCACGCTGCACCCCCGTGAGGACCACGGAGCTCCCGTGAACCGCGGCTGTCACCGGGAAGCCACCACGGCACTTACAGACCTCTGGCAAAGACGGACAGACCTCTTGTGTGTAAGTTGGTTGGAAAGAAAGAGTTAAGTGTTAGTTTTGGTGAGACAACGTTCAAACACATAGGCATAAAGGAAGAGCATTATTTCTTACGTCACTTCTGAAACTCTTCACAATCGTTATTTTAAAAACCAGAACCTTTAAAAGGAGAATGCCACTGGTTGAGTGAAGAGCTCTTTTTGTTTTAATGTTACACATGCAAAAGCTAACTTAACCCCAAGAAATAAGCTCATTGTAAGTAGACTGGTTTTTAAGATAAGACTTTGGGAATTTCAGTGGAAGGTGGAAAATTAAAAGGAAAGGCATCTATAGGAATAAAGCTCAGAATCCAAACCTAAAAGCCAGCTATTCCCAGTGTACCGATGGGCGGTATTTTCTAACACTGGTAAATACTGAAGTGACCTGGCCTCGTGAGGAAGCGGAACGTCTCCTCTTAATCTCGGGGGGAAGCACCAAGTTGTGCACAGGCCGCATGAAAGTACGCAACTTACGGAAACCATTCCGAACAGTATACGGCCTGCAGATGGGACGTCCTACGTCCTCCCACAGGAAAATGATCCACGTAACAACAGAACGAAATAAACAAGGCTAACGTTCGGGGCTACTTGTAGCCATACTTCTAACTACCATCCATTTTGGGTGACACCCGAAGTCAAGTGTCGCTGTGCACGCACCTCTCTAGAGGCCATCCAATCTGCTCAGAGGATGGCCAACCAGAAAGAGAAGCTGACTGACAGCTTTAATACACCAGGAACACAGGAATGAAAGACGGTATATACAACGTCTGTTTCAGAAAAATGATGCCTGTTAAAAAGTCCAGAAGGGAAAACCTTCACATTCACCGATAGCTTCATGGCCATGTAGGAGTCAGGGGTTAAAGAGACACACCAAGAGGTCTGCTTGTCCGGCAGGTGCCATCTCTGTGGCCACTCAACTGCCGTTTGCTGCTGGAGCTTGACCACAGGACTCTGCGGCGTCACCAAGGGAGTCTTTGCTTTCGCAGGTGACACAGCCCTCCAAGAGAGAACAAGAGCAGGCAAGAGGACATGATGTCGTCTGGAAAGTCTTACAATCAGTAAAATGCTGGCCAAGCACCCATCTCATTCCCCAATTTATTCAATTCATGCCTAAGAATCGTCTGTATTACAGGTCGTTCCTTATTATTAAAAGGTAAATGACAGTTGTTTACCTACTTTTGCTTATTTTGAAGCTCATCCGTATACTCGTACAAAAGCACACAAATAGTATTTTAGTTTTTAAAGTTTACTTGAGAGAGAGGGAGAGAGAGCGCATGCACACATGAGCAGGGGAGGGGCAGAGAGAAAGAGGGAGAGAGAGAGAGAGATAAAATCTCAAGAAGGCTTCCACACTGTCAGCGCAGAGCCCAACACGGGGCTCGAACCCACAAATTGTCTTACGAATGAAGACACGTGGAGTGCCCAGCTCAGCTCCTGCTGTTGGCACTACTGTATCTAACCTTCCTTACTTTGTGGGCACTCATTCCTTTCTTTAAAAACAGGCGGTGGGGAGGCTTCCGGCACTTGTTTACTTCAGAAGCCCTAATACCACAGTGTTTTGAGTGCTTAGCTTTCTTCTCTTATCATAGTTTTTAAATTAAGTTTTTCTGATGTTTATTTATTTTGAGAGAGAGAGAGAAAGAGAGAAAATGAATGAGTGGGGGAAGGGCAGAGAGAGAGAGAGAGAGAGAAAATCCCAAGTAGGATCCATGCTATTAGTGCAGAGCCCTTTAAAAAAAATTTTTTTTTTTATCTTACCATAATTTTTAACTTCACACATTATCACCTCCTGCATCTCAACACTTGTGGGAATACAGAGCTCATTACAACTGTCACAATCATTCCACGGAGCCACCATCAGGACCACGAGCAAGTCAAAACTCCACTGTCTAGGCCGCTCACATATGATCTCACTGAGAAGATCTCGCAACAACAAAACAGCACCTGGGCTCACGGAAATTCCTGCCAGGTATGAAGACTACCTCTGGTGTGAATCTTACACCTTGAGTTTTAACTCTGTTCAAACATACCTGCATATATGAAATGCAAGTCCCTTGGTCCTCTCCTCCCTTGCCAATCATGTATCATGCAGGTGTCCCAGAACATTCCAACTGGTAAAAACACTTGCAGTCAAAGAGACCTGTATTCAAAATCAGAGGGACTGTCAGCCATATATAAAGTGTCCAACATCTGTATACATGACTGTGTTGTTTGTTGGTAAAGCAGGGATAGTAAAGCTACTGCAAAAGTAGCTGTGAGGGTTGTAATTTTTGGTGGGATCGTGCAATGAGTATTAAGTGCCTCGAGCACTACCTGGCACAGAAAAACATCCAGGAATGACAGCTGTTGTCACTGTGCTTACCTGGATGTCTATTTCTCGAGGGACAGTCTGACTCTGAATCCAAGAGTGCACCTTGGCCAGCTCCTCCCTCTGCGCGCGTGAAAACTGGGGTTGCCGCGGCCGCATGCCCGCCAGCCTCTCCAGGTCCCCTTTCAGCACGGTCTCTTTCACCCTGTGGACAGACAAGCGACCTCAGTCCTGAATAAGGCACAGGGTTCTCGTGTGATCCATGAACAGCTCTGTTTGGGTCTGTGATATACTTTCTATCTCTTGCTAATATACAACGTGCCCATTAAACAAAGAACTGAATCAGCTCTTGGTCAAGCTGGTGAAGCGAGAGCTCTTTCTCTTGGAGAAAGCATCTGTACCAGCACCTGAATGGGGCAGACGCAAGACACAGCTTTCCCTCAGCAACTCTCTTCTCTCAGAATGCGAAAAATTCAGCGTCTAAAGAGAAAAGTTCTTGTATGTGTGTGCCACCTGGGGAAGCGGTGCTGTCTTTGTTTTCTGGTCTCATGATGCACACGTTGGTGCGGTGTGGATCTGAGTGTGCACGGCATTGACACTACAGCCACTGTTCCGGGATCATTCATCATTTAACTTCAAACGAATGAATGTGAAAATACATTTCTGTAGGAACATCTATAAAAACAGAAGTTAAAAATCACTTTGTATTAAACAATACACTTAAAAAACCATAAAAGTTTCTTTAAAAAACCCCATTTAAAAGGGGGGTCCTTGAGGGCACCTGGGTGGCTCAGTCGGTTAAGCGTCCGACTGTTGGCTCTGGTTCAGGTCACAATCTCACAGATCGTGAGACTGAGTTCCTGTAAGCGCAGAGCCTGCTTGGGATTCTCTGTGCCCCTCTCTGTGCCCCTCCCCTGCTCACGCTCTGTCTCTCTCTCTCTCTAAATAAACTTTAAATAAAAGTGGGTCTTTTAAAGTGCTTTCTTACCTCTCAGGTACCTGATATGTCATTAGAATGTACTCAGATGTCTGTTTTATCATTCTCCACATGGACTCTTCAGCAAAATTGGGAAATGTTTCTTTCTTCTGTACATCCTGAGACTGCTGTCCCTCTGAGGTGATTTCAGAAGAATAATCACCACTGGTGGAGTATATACTGTGGTCACTGCTTCCTATCGAACATCAACAACAATTATAGATTAGGAGACACTGTTGGGGGCAGATTTGCCAAACTCATTCTTCCCCCTGTGGCAACCAGCTGACGGTCTTCGCCATCACCCAGCAGTGGTCCCCGGTGACCCCCTTGGCTCCTCCGCCTTCCCTAGATGTCCCTCTCACTCCTCCCGAGCTGTCCACGCTCAAGGCCACACCTCACTCCTTCTCATCACCTGGAGATGCTCCAGGTCGGCTCCAAAATCACGAACACCTCAGCTTGCCTGCCCGTCTGCTTGTTCAAGTGCGCCAACTACAAAGTGCCCCGACCCTTCAGCCCACAGTCCGTCATTCAGTCACGCTCTTTACAACACCTGAGATTTCTTTTTCCCTCTCATTTTTCACACTATCAAAATGTCAATTCTCATAAAGCCGACAGTTCTGTTCTTATGTAAACCCAAGTAACCAAAGATAGGGATAAAGTCATTTATCATTGGGTACACCGATCCGTCATCACCACAAGGATCACACAAAGCTGGGTAATCCTGCTACAGTCTCTGGCCAGCCCATCCTGGCAATGACTGTTCTCCACGTCTCCGTTCCCTGACTCTCACCTATTGAAAACGTCATTACTGACACTAAACACAAGCTTACTCATATCTGCACTCTCTCCTCACCTCCTCCTGTTACAACAGAGAGGTATCCACCCATCCCAAGGCCCATTCCTTTATGGCTGCTATGGAGCCTTGCAAATCATTCCTTTCCTAACTCGCATCGACTCTTCTAGATCCTTCTCGTCAACTTTGAAACAAAAACCCAGAAGACCCCGCCCCAAAAAACAAAAACAAAGCAAACAAAAGTACCTCCCTAATTTTTTAAAGAGTAAGTACGTGGGCGAAGATGGTGGAGAAGTGGGAGGACCGGGATTTTCCTCATCCCTCAAAACAACTGTATTGAGGTCAGAGCACTTGGAACACCCAGGAAATGGAGCTGCAGAGTGGCAGAAGGGTCTCCACAGTTGGAGGGGGACAGTTTGGCGGGACTGAGGTGTGTGTGTGTGAATCGGGGGAGACAAAACGGCATAGGCACACAGGGGAGGGAATCCCTTCTGTGCAGAGATAAAAGGGAGAGAAAGGGGAGTTGTAAAAGTCAGCCTCAAGTTACTACAAGAAGAAAAAGTCTCTGGATCACGGACTGGGGAACGAGAAATACAGAGAGTGCCGATTTCTGTTTTGCAAACAGTCTTAGGCGCTGAAACTCGGAGGTTTGGAAGTATGTGACTTTCTCTGGAGCAAAGCTGGAGCAAAGCTGGGAGCCATGGACCATGCTCCCAGGAGGTAGGAAGCCGGCCGGAGTGCAGAGTGCGGTGTAGCGATCTCAGGGGCGCACTGGGAGAGAACGGTCCCCTTCCTGGAATACTTGGAGAAAAGGGATTATTGCCTCCCCAAGGACAAAAGACCCTGAAGGTACCAGCCAAAGGCCTTTTATCAGCGGGGCGGGGTGGCGCTATTCCAGAACAGGGTCTGGGCAGTGCAGGATCCTTGAAGACACTGGAAGGCCTAGAAGGCACGGGAGACTGTGGAGCAGGACAAGCCTGCTGCCCACGCTACTCTGTGAGGGCCGCTTGAATAGCATGGTTTGAGACACCTGGTCCGGGGAGCAGAGACTAGGGTGTTGCCATTTTTCTCCCCATCATCAAGAGGGTGGGGGTTCAGGAAGCAGCACAGTGGCCCCCAGTGGAAGTGGGACCTGCTTACACCAAAACCCACCCCTCCATAACTGGTAACTGCTTATCTACAGGAGTGGGACTGACACTGAGCAAACCAGACGGCCCCTCCCCCAAACCAGCACAGCCGCTGGTCCCAGGCACCAACAGGCAACTGTTTTTTTTTTTCTTTTCTTTCTACCCTCTTCTTTTTTTCTTTTGGAATTGGGCTCACAGTTTCTGATTTGTATATATATGTGTATGTATGTGTGTGTGTGTGTGTGTGTGTGTACATACACATATATATATATGTTTGATTAGGCATTTTCATTCTATTCTTTTTATACCTTTTCTGTTTCTTCTTTTTTATCTTCCTTTCTCTTTCTCTGGATTTAGCCTTATGGTTTTTGATTCTCTGGTCTTCTTTCATTTTTCTCTTTTTATGGGACCAGGCTTCCCCACCCCCCTTTCCTTTTTTTTTCCCCAGGGTCACTTCAGTAAACAAATCAAAGCACACCTGGTTGAAGGTCCAAACACTCCACCACTACGAGCAAGAAGGAGCTCTGCAGAGGGCTGACCAGTGGGACACAGCGGCCAAAACATAAGAACAGCATGCACACAGCAGACACCAGAAATACTTCCTGAAGTGCAAGGCCCTGGACAGTGCATGACCCCTTTTTACTATAGTAGTTCTTGCAGATGCAGGACCTATAACAAGCTTTTAAAACACGCAAAAGACAGAAACTTACCCAAAATGACAAAACGGAGGAATTATCCCCAAAAGAAAGTTTAGGAAGAAATCACAGCCAGATAATTGCTCACAACAGGTACAAACAGTATGTCTGAAGAAGAATTTAGAGTAACAGTCATAAGACTAATAGCTGGGCTTGAGAAAAGCGCGTAAGACACCAGAGAATCTCTTGCTGCAGAGATCAAAGACCTAAGAACTAGTCACAGTGAATTAAAAAATGCTATAACTCAGATACAAAATAAACCAGATACAGTGACAGCAAGGATGGAAGAAGCAGAGAAGAGAATAGCTGAAATAGAAGATAAAATTATGATTATGTAAAATGATGAAGTGGAAAAAAAGAGGGAAAGGAAATTACTAGACCACGAGGGGAGAACGAGAGACCTAAGTGATTCAATGAAACAAAATAATATCCGTACCATAGGAGTTCCAGGAGAAGAAGACAGAAAGGGGCAGAGGACTTACTTGAACAAATTATAGCTGAGAACTTCCCTAATCTGGGGAAGGAAACAGGCATCCAAGTCCAAGAGGCACAGAGATCTCCCTTCTAAATCAACAAAAACAGGTCAACACCATCACGTGTTATAGCAAAACCGGCAAAATACAAAGATAAAGATAGAGTTCTGAAAGCAGCTAGGGACAAAAGGTCCTTAACCTACAAGGGTAGACACGTAAGGTCAGTAGCAGACCTGAAACTTGGCAGGCCAGAAGGGGGTGGCAGGAAATATTCAATGTGATGAATAGGAAAAATATGCAGCCAAGAATACTTTATCCAGTAATGCTGTCATTCAGAATAGAAGGAGAGAGAAAGACTTTCCCAGACAAACAAAAACTAAAGGAGTTTGTAACCACTAAACCAGCCCTGCAAGAGATCCTAAGTGGGACTCTGTGAGTGGAAAGCAGCAAAAACTACAAAGGACCAGAGACATCACAACAAACATGAAATCTACAGATAACACAATGACACATTTTAAATTTGTATCTTTCAATAATCACTCTGAATATAAATGGGCTAAATGCCCCAATCAAAAGACCTAGGGTATCAGAATGGATAAAAAAACAAGATCCATCTATATGCTGCCTACAAGAGACTCATTTTAGACCAGATGCTACCTGCAGACTGTAAGTGAGGGGATGGAGAACCATCTATCATGCTAATGGACATCAAAAGAAAGCTGGAGTAGCCACACTTATATATAAGACAAATTAGATTTTAAAACAAATACTGAAACAAGAGATGAAGAAGGGTATTATATCATAATTAAGGGGTCTATCCATCAAGAAGAGCCAACACTTATAAATACTGATGCCCCCAACATGAAAGCACCCAAATATATAAATCAATTCATCACAAACATAAGCAAACTTATTGATAATTATACCATAACTGTAGTAGTCTTTAATAAAATACTCCACTTACAGCATGGACAGATCATCCAAGGAGAAAATCAATAAGGAAACAACAGTTCGGAATGACACTCTGGACCAGATGGACTTAACAGATATATTCAGAACATTTCATCCTAAAGCAGCAGAATACACATTCTTCTCAGGTGCACATGGAACGTTCCCCAAAACAGATCACATTTTGGGTCACAAAACAGTACTCAACAGGTACAAAAAGACTGATACACCATGCATATTTTCAGATCACAACACTATGAAACTTGAAACCAACTCCAAGAAAAAATGTGGAAAGCCCCCAAATACATGGAGGTTAAAGAACATCCTACGAAAGAATGAATGGGTCAACCAGGAAATGAAAGAAAAAATTTAAAAATATATGGAAGCAAATGAAAATGAAAGCACAACAGTCCAAACCCTTTGGGATGCAGCAAAGGCAGTCCTAAGAGGAAAATACATTGCAATTCAGGCCTATCTCAAGAAGCGAGAAAGTTCCCAAATACACAACCATACCTTACACATAAAGGAGCTGGAAAAGCAGCAGCAAATAAAGCCCAAAGCCAGCAGAAGGGAAATAATAAAGATGAGAACAGAAATAAACAATATAGAATTAAAAAAAAAAAAACAACCCAGAACAGATCAATGAAACTAAGAGCTGGTTTTTTGAAAGAATAAACAAATTAATAACCCCCTAGCCTGACTTCCCAAAAAGAGGACCCAAATAGATCAAATAAAAAACCAAAGAGGAGAGATCATAACTAACACCACAAAAATACAAACAATTATAAGAGAATATACTATGAGAAATAATATTCCAACAAACTGGACAATCTGGAAGAAATGGACAAATTCCTAGACACTCACAGACTACCAAAACTCAAATGGAAGAAACAGAAAATTTGAACAGACTCACAACCAGCAAAAAAATTGAATGGGTTATCAAAAATCTCCCAAAAAAATAAGAGTCCTGGGCCAATGGCTTCCCAGGGGAATTCTACCAGACATTTAAAGCAACGTTAATACCTATTCTTCTCAAACAGTTCCGAAAAATAGAAATGGAAGGAAAGCTTCCAAATTCATTCTATGAAGCCAGCATTACCTTGATTCAAAACCAGACAAAGAACCCACTAAGAAGGAGAATTACCGGCCAAAATCCCTAATGAACACAGATGCCAAAATTCTCAACAAAACATAAGCAAATTGAATTCAACAGTACCTTAAAAGAATTACCCATCATGATCAAGCGGGATTCATTCCTTGGCTGCAGGGCTGGTTCAATATTCACAAATCAATCAACATTATATACCACATTAGTAGAAGGAAGGATAAGAACCATGTGATCCTGTCAATAGATGCAGAAAAAGCATTTGACAAAATACAGCATCTTTTGATAAAAACCCTCAAGAAAGTTGGGACAGATGGAACATGCCTTAACACCATAAAAGCCATATATGAAAGGCCCACAGCTAATATCATCCTCAGTGGGGAAAAACTGAGAGCTCTCCCACTATGATCAGAATGCCACAGGACGTCCATTCTCACCACTGTTATTCAATATACTGTTTGAAGTCCTAGCCTCAGCAATCAGACAACAAAATGAAATAAAAGGCATCCAAACTGGCAAAGAAGTCAAACTTTCACTCTTTGCAGATTACATGATACTCTACATGGAAAACCGGAAAGACTCCACCAAAAAAACTGCTAAAGCAGATACATGAATTCAGCAAAGTTGCAGGATATAAAATCAATGCACAGAAGTCAGTTGCATTTCTATACACCAATGATGAAGCAACAGAAAAAGATATCAAGGAATCGATCCCACTTAAAATGGCACCAAAACCCACAAAATGCCTAGGAATAAACCCAACCAAAGAGGTAAAAGATCTCTACACTGAAAACTATAGAAAGCTTATGGAAGAAATTGAAGAAGACACAAAGAAATGGAAAAATATTCCATGTTCATGGATTAGAAAAACAAATATTTTTACAATGTTGATACTACCCAAATCAATCTACATATCCAATGCAATCCCTATCTAAATAACACCAGCATTCTTCACAGAGCTAGAACAAACAATCCTAAAATTTGTATGGAACCACAAAAGACCCCCAATAGCCAAAGTAATGTTGAAGAAGAAAACCAAAGCTGGAGGCATCACAATCCCAGACTTCAACCTGTATTACAAGCTGTAATCATCAAGACAGTATGGTACTGGCACAAAAACAGACACACAGATCAATGGAAAGAATAGAAAACCCAGAAATGGACCCACAAATATATGGCCAACTAATCTTTGACAAAGCAGGAAAGAGTATCCAATGGAAAAAATACAGTCTCTTTAGCAAATGGTGCTGGGAGAACTGGACAGCAACATCCAGAATGAACCTGGACCACTTTCTAATACCATTCACAAAAATAAATTCAAAATGGATACAAGATCTAAATGTGAGACAGGAAACCATCAAAATCTTACAGAGGAAAACACAAAGCA
Source organism: Panthera leo (assembly GCF_018350215.1). Lineage (NCBI taxonomy): Eukaryota > Metazoa > Chordata > Mammalia > Carnivora > Felidae > Panthera > Panthera leo. The sequence goes on along the minus strand of NC_056686.1, from coordinate 5,391,823 downwards.
ACCCTCTTTGACCTTGGCTACAACAACTTATTAGTAGACATGTCTCCAGGGCAAAGGAAGTGAAAGCAAAAAATGAACTATTAGGACTTCATCAAGATAAAAGCTTCTGCACAGCAAAAGAAACAACAAAACTAAAAGGCAACTGACAGAATGGCAGAAGATATTTGCAAATGACATATCAGATAAAGGGCTAGTATCCAAAATCAATAAGGAACTTACCAAACTAACATCGAAAAAGCAAATAACGCAGTGAAGAAATGGTCAGAAGACATGAATAGACACTTTCCATAGAAGACAACCAGGTGGCAAACAGATACATGAAAAGATGCTCAATGTCACTCATCATCAGGGAAATACAAATCAAGACCACAATGAAATACTACCTCACACCGGTCAGAATGACTAAAATTAACAACTCAGGAAACAATAGATGTTGGTGAGGATGTGGAGAAAAGGGAACACTTTTGCACTGTCAGTGGGAATGCAAACTGGTGCAGCCAGTCTGGAAAACAGTATGGAGGTTCCTCAAAAAATTAAAAATAGAACTACCCTACGACCCAGCAATTGCACTACTAGGAATTTATCCGAAGGATACAGGAGTGCTGATTTGAAGGGGCATATGTACCCTGATGTTTACAGTAGCACTATCAACAATAGCCAAATTATGAAAAGAGCCCAAATGTCCACTGACTGATGAATGGATAAAGAAGATGTGGTATATATACAATGGAACACTACTCGGTGATGAAAAAGAATGAAATCTTGCCATTTGCAACAACGTGGATGAAACTAGAGCGTATTATGCTAAGCGAAATAAGTCATACAGAGAAAGACATATCATATGATTTCACTCATACATAGAATTTGAGAAACTCAACTGATGAACACAGGGGAAGGGAAGGGAAAATAAGATAAAAACAGGGAGGTAAACCATAAGAGACTCTTAAGTACAGAGAACAAACTGAGGGTTGCTGGAGGGGAGGTGGTGGGGGGATGGGCTAAATGGGTGTTGGGCATTAAGGAGGGCACTTGTTGGGATGAGCACTGGGTGTCATATGTAAGAGATGAATCACTGGGTTCTGCTCCTGAAGCCAAGATTACACTATATGTTAACTAACTTGAATATTAAAAAAAAAAAAAAGTTAAACAATGCATGTTAGTCACGTTACTTCTCACTGTCTTGTCTATAGTCAAAATTATGATCTATAATTCCATTTTGTCACCCAAATTCCATATATTTTTCTAAGTGTTATCAGCACATATTAATAAATAATTTTGATGAGGGGAAAAAAAGTACTTAGGAATAAACTTCACCGAAGGGATAAAAGACCTATATTCCGAAAACTGTAGGACACTAATGAAAAAAACTGAAGACACAAACAAATGGAAAGATATTTAGTGCTCATGAATGGGAAGAATTAATCATTAAAATGTCCATACTACCCAAAACAATCTAAAGATTCAATGTAATACCTAGCAAAATACCAAAAGTATTTTTCACAGGAGTGGAACAAATAATCCTAAAATCTGTATGAACTACAAAAGACTCTGAATACCCAAAGCAAATTGGAAAATGAAGAACAAAGCTGGAGGTATCATAATCCCAGATTTTAATATATACTACAAGGCTACAGTAATCCAAATGGTATGGTACTGGTACAAAAACCAACACATAGATCAATGGAACAGAATAGAGTCCAGAAAGAAATCCATGCGCGTATAGTCAATTAATCTATGATGAAGAATGTAAAAGGAAGAAAAGACAGGATCCTCAATAAATGGGATTAGAAAAATTGGACAGCAACATGCAAAAGGATGAAAAACTGGACCACTTTCTGATGCCACTAAAATAAACTTAAAATGGATTAAAGACCTAAATTTGAGATGTGAATTCATAAAACTTCTAGAAGAAAAGGTAGTCATCTTTTTTGACATTGGCCTTAACAACATATTTAAGGATATGTCCACTCAAGCAAGAGAAACAAAAGCAAAAGCAAACTACCGGGACTACACCAAAATAAAAAGTTTGTGTACAATAATGGAAGCCATCAAAAAAAGAAAAGGCAGGGGTGCCTGGATGACTCAATCGGTTAAGTGTCCAACTTGATTTCGGCGCAGGTCATGATCCTGCAGTTTGTGAGATGGAGCCCTATGTCAGGCTTTACACTGACAGCGCGGAGCCCGCCTGGGATTCTCTCTCTTTCAAAAATAAACGTTAAAAAAAATAAAAGACAAATTACTGAACGTGAGAAAATATTTGCAAAGGATGTATCTGATAAAGGACTAGTACACAAAATACATACAGAACTCACACAACTCAACACCAAAAAACCAATCTGATGAAAAAAATGGGCAGAGCACCTGAAGAGACATTTTTCCACGGAAGACACAGAGATGACCAACAGACACATGAGAAGATGCTCAACATCACTCATCATCAGGGAAATTAAAATCAAAACCACAATGAGATACCACCTAACACCTGTCAGAATGGCTAAAATCAATGACACAAGAAACAACCGGTATTGGCGAGGATGTGGAGAAAAGGGAATCCTTGTGCGCTGTTGGTGGAAACGTAAACTAGTGCAACCACTGTGAAAAAAAATATGCACCTCCCTAAAAAAAATTAAAAACAAAATTCCACGTGATCCAATAATTCTACTACTGGATATTTATACAAAGAAAACAAAAATACAAATACAAAAAGATATATGCATCCCTATGGTTACAGCACAATTATTTACAATAGCCAAAACATGGAAGTAACCTGTGTCCATAAATGGATGGATGGATGGATGGATGGATAAAGAAAATGTGGTATGTATATATACATATACAAATATATATACACACGTATATATATTTACATATACATGTGTATATGTGCGTGTATACACACACACACACACACACACACACACACACACACACACAATGGAATATTACTCAGCCATAAAAAGGAATGAAATCTCGCCATTTGTGATAGCATGGCTGGAGTTAGAGTGCATGCTAAGTGAAACAGTGAAAGGCAAACACCGTATGATTTCATACATATGTGGAATTTAAGAAACAAAACAAATGAACAAAGGGGAGAAAAAAGAGAGAAAGACAAACCAAGAAACAGACCCTTAACTCTAGAGAACTAATGGTTACCAGAGCAGAGGAGGATAGGGGAAATAGGGGGTGGGGATCAAAGAGTACACTTATGATGAGTACTGAACGATGTACAGAATTGCTGAGTCACCGTATTGTACAGGAAACAAATCTAAAACTGTCTGTTAACTACACTAGAACTAAGATAAAAAACCTAAAAAAAAGATGTGATACACACACACACACACACACACACACACCGGACTACTGCTCAGTCTTAAAAAAGAATGAGACCTTGCCATTTGCAACAACATGAATGAACCTAGAGGGTATTTTGTTAAGTGAAATACGTCAGACAGAAAAAGACAAATACCATATGATTTTGCTTACAAGGAGAATCTAAAAAACAGAAGAACAAATGAACCAGAAACAGACTCATAAATATGAAGAACATGCTGACGGTTGGTTGCCAGAGGGGAGGGGATGGGTTTAGGCAAAATGGGTGAAGGGCTTAAGAGGTACAAACTTCCAGGTATAGACAAATAAGTTAATGGAGATGAAAAGCACCACACAGGGAATACAATCAATAATACTGTCATAATATACGGTGAGAGATGGTAACTACACCTCATGGTGAGCAGCACATAATGTATAGAATTGCTGAATCACTATGTTGTACACTGGAAACTAACATAACGTATATCAATAATAGTTTAACAATAAAAATAAATAAAGCTAATCATTCATTTACCGCATGACCTAGCAATTTCATTCCTATGTATTTACCAAAGAGAAATGAAAACATATGTGAACAAAGACTCACACTCAATGTTCATAGCAGCATTATTCATAATGCAACTGAATAACCATCAACTGGTGAACGGATGCCCGCACAATTTAATTGTACTTGGTAATAGGAAGGAACACCAGTAAGGCTCAATCTCAGTAGCACTGGCTTACCTGAAAGAATCCCTACACAAAAGACTGTATACTGGATGATTCAATTCACATAAAATTATAAAAAGTCAGAACTACAGTGACAGAGAACAGATCAGCGGTTGCCAGGAGCTGGAATATCAGGGCAGAGACTGACTATAAAGGGTCACAGAAGAACTTTTCCAGGCGATGGAAATGCTCTGTACGGTCACTGTGGTGCCGGTTACACAAATGCATACATTTGTCAGAACCGGTGAATTCTATTGTATGTAAACGCACCCCAATAAACCTTATAAACAAAGACAAATTACTCCCGCACCAGGGCCCAAACCAGATGGCCCATTACACAGTGATCTCCCGGCAACAGAGTTTGGAGAATTCATCACTGTGATCCACTACCTGATGCTGCAGAACCTGTTCTGGAAGGAGACTCCTCGTGAAGTAATGCCGCGTAACTGTGCTTATTCCCGCTGTTGCCTACGACACGCTGCAGAAGGGAAGGCCACAAGAAGAGATTTTTAACATCTCAGGCATCATATTACAAAATAACTGGCAGATCTTGAAGTTCACACGTTACACAGAATGAAGCACATACATAACCGGCAAGCAAACAGTTCAGCCTGTCCCAACACTGTGGTCAAAGTCCCTTTGCACGGAACATGACATATATGGCTGGGTTTGCACCGGCTGCACGGGAGGCGCCATACGGTCATACGCTTTAATTCTGCTGTTTTGTCATCCCGGATGTCCCGACCGTTTTGCCAGTTCTTAGCACTATTCCCAAAACGAGTATTACAGTGAATGAAACAAAGTTGCAGCTACCCTGAGCTTATATTGCATGGGAAGAAGGACTACATAAATATTACTTCACTTAATCCTCAGAATAAGCTATGAAGGTTCCGTCTCTTCATTTTTCAAGTCAGGAACAAAGGCAAAGGAAGGCTGACTGACTTGGTTCAGCGAACCGGCTGATCAAGTGACAGAGCGTCTGACTCCACGTCTTATTCCACAGCCTGGCTCTGCTCACTAGGATACACTGCCTTGCATGAGATTCTAGCAAGTGCACTAATATCAGGCTTTCCAAATTGAGCATATTTTCTCTATCTGGATCATCATATTTTGAGCATTTATCCAACAATGGTATCATATCTTGAAGGGAAGACCAAAGAAAATTGTAAATATTGACACTTGTCTTGATTCCTACACCTAAGTATAGGAACATCAGATTCCAAAGTTTAGCCAGATAAATATATCTGAGAATGGCTTTTTAGGTAAAGAGATAAACAGTTAAGGGAAAATGACCCACACAATTTTTGGTTTTGAAAATGATGTGTGTGAGTATCCAACAAAAACTGCCTACTCTAGTGATAAGTCAATGACAAACAGCGGCCCCTCCCTTCTCCATACACACCTCACCTCGGTCCCTCAACCACGCCTGCAAGGGCACACTCACTCAGTTCGGGTCTTGTCAGTATGGTTTACTCCCAACTTACCAGAACACAACCCCAGTTGTAAAGAAGAAAATACATTTTGTAGGCAATGACTATGTCAAATTAAATGACTGGATATCACATTTTAAAGGTGGGGGAGGGGCGCCTGGGTGGCTCAGTCGGTTGAGCATCTGACGTCGGCTCACATCATGATCTCGCGGTTCGTGGGTTAAAGCCCCGCATCGGGCTCTGACAGCTCGGAGCCTGGAGCCTGCTTTGGATTCTGTGTACCCACCTCTCTGCGCCTCCCTCACTCATGCTCTGTCTCGCTCTGTCTCTCAAAAATAAACAGATGTTAAAAAAAAAAAAAATTTAAAGGCGGGGAGCCCGGTTCACATAGAAAATGTGAAAGACAGGACTTTGGGAAATACTACCAAGTATCTAAGGAACCAGGACTCAGCAGGCTCCTTAGTTCTTGCTTGTTACATGGAGTCAGGGGGATACAGTGCAAATCACAGCGCACAGTCTCAGCCACAGCTATGATGCTGATTACCTGCTCGGCCTTCAGCGTCGGGCCCCGGTGCGAGCGCCTTAATTTTAATAAGAGGACGCTCATTTATGTTCTCACTCACATGCTAGAAGTTAGTGTCACTTACATCCTCGGCTTCTGGGCAAATGCCCCTTCTCATCTGATCTGAAGATTCGCGGGATCTGAGCGTGTCTTCCTGCAGTAAGTTGAGCCACAGTGGTGAGCTGCTCCTCGAGGTAGTGAGTGCGTGCTCTTCACGCGGCGTCTCCCATTTCCCCTCAGCTCGCCTTCGGCTGAGGACCGACCACGGGGGTTCCAGGCTGGCAGCCACTGCTGATGCTGAGGGTGGAATTTCGCAAGAGTCTGGTGCTCCCAAGAACGGATATGGGGGGAAGGATGGTGACAAAAGGGGACAGACAGGGGGTTCGTGCAGGAAAATGGTCATCAAAGTATCTAAGTAGGGGGGGGGCAGGAAAAGACTGCAAGCAGTTGGGCAAACGTGGCTCAGACAGACATTCGAACGGAGCCACTGCTGCCACGGGGCAGGGCTGGGACGGGGGAAGGAGCCGGGCACAACAGGACGGAGGCCCACGGAGAGGAGGCGAGGGAGGGGCCCCAGGGCTGTGTGTCCTGGACGTCCCTCGCAAGTGGGGACAGAAGGCGTCCTTAGTACCACTGCTGCCCGGCAGCTGTGGCAGCTTCTTCCCCTTGTGCTTCCCCTTCTTGCCGCCGGCCGCGCTGCTCTGCTTGGAAGCGGAGCCTCCTGAAAGGATGAAGGGGGCGCATATTATGGAAACTAGACCCAAAAAAGAGAAGAACGCCATTCATTCACAGGTAACTGTAAGCAGATGAAGAAGACACGACACCTGCCAACAGGAACCGCGTCCACTACCACGGCTACTAAAAAGACGAGCAAGAGCCCAGATAAAAGCTGCTGCTAGAAAATAAACTTACTTCAGAATCTCTCAATCACTTTCTTATCAAATCAGCTTCTCAGATCCAGCATCTAAGAAATCGTTATCCCAGACAACAAACTGTCGGCAGGAATTTCGTTCAGCATCTCTCCCATCTGTTTCTTAAAAACAACCCCCCAATTCTTCACTTCCTCTCTCCCAGTACTTACACATATTTATGGAATTGATAAACGAGGCACAGTTTTTAAAACGTAACTACCTTGGACGTACAAATGTTTAGCTTTGCTTCTGCTTTCTTGCGGAAGACAGGCTCTGTAGGGCGATGACAGGAGCTTTTCTCGGAATTTATCAACATAATTCTGTTCCTCCTTCTGTGCGTGGGCCGACAGCATGGCTTTTGTGAGCCCTACTTGTTGAAATTCTTCTGAGGTACACGGACCTGGGTGTGAGCACGGGGTCCAGGGCTCACACGCTGGGACAGCATCCTCTGCCAGAGTCGCTTCTGCTGAGGTGGAAGGGGACAGATTTAATTTTAATTGCTATCAATCATTTGCATTTATTTTATTTTCACTAATCTAATTGCTTTTCAATAAATTTTTACAATCATTACTACAATGGCTGGAATATAAGAAACTTCATCAACCTAGCAAATAAGTTGTTTTATTTTTTTCTACCTTTCTTTAAACTCTTTGTACACTCGCATATACATTTTGCAGAGTTGTAACACTCAATGTGCATATACACATTTACTAATATCTTCTTATTGTAAGTATTTTATCTTCTTAAATTCTTCAGATATGTTTTATCTTTGAATTAATTTTAAAAATCTGTAGTATAGGGGCGCCTGGGTGGCGCAGTCGGTTAAGCATCCGACTTCAGCCAGGTCACGATCTCGCGGTCTGTGAGTTCGAGCCCCGCGTCAGGCTCTGGGCTGATGGCTCGGAGCCTGCAGCCTGTTTCCGATTCTGTGTCTCCCTCTCTCTCTGCCCCTCCCCTGTTCATGCTCTGTCTCTCTCTGTCCCAAAAATAAATAAAAAACGTTGAAAAAAAAAATAAAAATAAAAATCTGTAGTATATTCATGTGGTTCAAAAATCAAGAAGCATTAAACAGGTAGTTAGTAAATTCTCCCCATTCCTGTCTACTATGTATCTAGTTCTCATTTATTTCCCCCACAGAAACTCCATTTCTTTTATTGCCTTCTATATCAGTCCAGATTCTTTATGCACCTATAAATAAGCATGAATACAGATTCATATTCCCCACCCCGATTTTTACTCAAAAGGCATATAATATGTACACTCTCTACAGTTTTCACTTAACAACATCCCCTCCCCACCTTTTTTTTTTTTTTTTTTTTTTTTTGAGAGAGAGAGAATGTGTACACACAGGGGAAAGGCAGAGGCAGAGGGAGAGAAAGAACCCCAAGCAGGCTCCATGCCTCCACAGAGCCCGATGCACGGCTTGAAATCATGACCGTAAGATCATGGCCTGAGCTGAAATCAAGAGTCGGACACTTAACTGACTGAGCCACCCAGGTGCCCCAGGAGCATCCCTTTTACCAGCACGAAAACAGCCATTGTACATTTTCTACATATCACAGTCTTCCATTTTATGTGTATACCACAACTTATTGTAGTAAACACCTGTAGACAGACTTGGAGTTGTCTTTTTAGATTTAAAATTGATAGTACTGGGGCACCTGGCTGGCTCAGGCAGAGGAGCGTGTGACTCTTGATCTTGGAGTTATGAGTTCGAGCCCCACGAGCACTGGAAGAGGCAACCACATGGGTAAATAGTTGAAGAGATAACCAGTACCTACACGTGAGCAACAGCAGCATGGGGTGGGATTTATAACATATGTGGAAGTAAGACATATGGCAACAGACAAAGGCCAGAAGGGGGAAGCAGAAGTACACTATTCTTGGATTTTTATGCTATACCTGAAGTGATACAGTATTTCCAGAAGGTAGACAGTGAACAATTGAACATGTATACCCTAAGTCCCTAAGCAGCCATGAAAGTGAAGCTCACTCCAAACATAAACATACCTGGGTTAAAAGCAAAAAGGCAGAAAAGATAGAACAGGCTAATACTGATTTAAAAAAATGCAGAGTGAATATATTAATATGAGACAGAGTGTATTTTAGAGTCAAGACTATACAAGGGATAAAGAAGATCATTTCACAATGATAAAAGGGCCAATTCAGAAGAAGGCTAAACATTTATGCACAAAATAAAAAGTTCTTTCAAAACACGTGAAGCAAAAACCAGTTTTACCACAAGGAGAAATGGACAAATGCATAATTACGGTCAGAGATTTCAGGACTCCTTGCGAAGCAGAACAAATACTGAGAGGACTAGTTAGGACAGACAAGACCTGAACAACAGTATCAACCAACCTGACCTGGTTTCCACTGAGAAAATATTCAACCAGCAGCAGAATAAACCTTCTTTCCCAGTGCACAAAGAACAGCCATCTAGGTAGAACACATCACAGACCATAAAACAAGGCTCAACAAATACAGAAGAATTCGAGTTTCATATTTTCTTGGACCACAAGGGGATTAAATTAGAAATCAGTAACAGAAAGAACTGTGGAAAGCCTCCAAATATGTGGTACTGAAGTAATGTGAGATAGCAAATATAGATACATGATGACATAAGTGATTTCAAAGGAGGTGGTTAGGGATAGTAGTCGGGTGTTTGAACACAATGAAAATGACACAATACAGCCAAATGTGTGTAACGCAGCTAGAGGTAAAAAAGAAAATTTGTATTAAAATCCATTAGGAGGGGCACCTGGGTGGCTCAGTTGGTTAAGCACCCGACTCTTGGTTTTGGCTCAGGTTATGGTCTCACAATTCATGAGTTTGGGCTCCAACATCAGGTTCTGCTCTGATAGTGTGGAGCCTACTTGAGATTCTCTCTCTCTCCCCCTCTCTCTCTGCCCCTCCCCTCCTCGTTCTCTTTCTCAAGATAAATAAACTTAAAAAAAACTTTTTTTAATCCATTAGGAAAGAAATATGTCCAAAATCAATTCGGCTTCCACGTCGAGAGACTGGAAAGAGAAGAGCAAGATAAAACGAAAGTGGAAGAAAGGAAACAGTAAAAATCAGAGGAGAAATCAGTGACATAGAAAACACGAAAACAATAAACCAAGCCAGTGCAACTGTAAGCTGGTGCTTTGAGAAGACCAATCTAATCGATCAACTCCAGCCAGACTGATCAGAGAAAAAGGAGAAGACATGAAGGTGACAACCTCCGAAATGACAGATGGAACATCATTAGAGATCTTACTGGTGTCAAAAGAAGAATAAGAGAACATTATGCACATGTTTATTCCAATAAATTTGACACTGTAGACAAAACAGACCAAGTCTTTGAAAGGCAGGCAATAACAAAGTTCACTCAACAAGTAGAAAACCTGAACAGCCCTGAATCTGTAGTTAAAAACTTTGCCAAGAAAACTCTAACCCCAGATGGCTTCACTGATTTCTAACTGAATTAGCTCTTGCCAGAGAGCATAGTATGTACAACGTTATTTTAACTTTGAGACGTAGTACAGCCCAAATATTTTATACCTCAATGAATGCATGGCGTAGGCTTGAAAAGAACTCGTACTGTGCAGATACTGGGTGCTATGTTCTCTGAATGTAAATGACAGCATTGCTCAGATCATCTACTGCTTTACTCGTTTTTTTTAACTAGATGTTTTATTAACTGCACAGAAGCAGTGTTACATTCTTCAATGGTTACGGGAAGTCTATTTTTTTCTAACTCTTTCCATTTTTACTTCCTACCTTGGAAACTCTGCTATTAGCGAATATACATAATGTATTATGATTGTTGTGTCTCCCTGGTGAACTGCTCACCACTATGAACCATCTCTAGGAAGACTCTGTCTTGAACTCCACTGGCACGCCAGTCCTCCTGTGCTCGTCATCTGCGTTGTGCCTCTTTTCTCATTCATTTATCCTCAATCCCTTGGTGGATTATATTTAAACTGTACTTTCCAGCCAGTACATACCTGGGTCTTGATTTTTTTTTTTTTAATCTGTTCTGACAATTTCTGCCTTTTAAGTGGAGGGGACACAGTTAGATTTAGAGCTATTATTATGGGTTTGACATGTTCCCTCTGGTGATGGTGGTTGTTGCTCTATTCCTCCTTTTCTGCCCTTCTTTTGGATCATTTGTGTGTTCCTTAAAATTACACTGTAACTTATCTCTTGGCTTTATTTCACAGGCCATCTTGACCCTGTTATGGATTTAAAAATATGTTAACGGCAATGGTTTCTGGAGACTGCTTATTAATGTCTGATTCCCTTCTCTGCCACTCATTTGCTACATAACTTTGCGCAAGTCACTTAACTCCTTTGTACCTTAACTGTTGTGTATACGAAATGGAGGCCATAGCTTGCAGGGAAATGCATTTGGAGTCATGGTCCTCAGACCCAATCGTTTAATTAGAGTCAGGGTGTAAACTGCACGAATTAGGCTTTTCAGAGAGCAAAAGACATACAGATACTTTACAGAGACCGTGCTTCTGTTTCTTCTCCTTGGAAGAAAGATGTGGTCCCACAGATGCTGAGATTGGTTTAAGATCAGAACAAACAATTATCAATAAATTCCCTTCAGTGGGAGCTTACAGGCTTTACTATCAATCTTTCAAAATGGTAATACACACCAGATTACAAAAAGTATAGTGGCATGACCACAAAATCTTTCCCCATTGGATGAGACCCCACCTTGTATGCGCTGAGTCACTGGCGGCTATTATGTCCACACTGGAATCGAAACTATTGAGAAAAGGTATACTAAAAAATTGTGCAGCTGCTCTTTCCCGGGGGACTGGCTCAGCTCCAATAAAACTCTATTTTCAGTTCATTAGAAACATAATCTAAGCTCCAATGGTTGTGTCTCTGGTCTCTTCCCACCGACCCCCAGCCCGCCTGTCAATACTGTACTCTCCGTCTCCAAGGGTCAGTGTCAAGATTAGATGAGTTAATTCCTATGAAAGACTAAGGACAGATGGCTGCACACCGTAAGAGCTCAACACGTTTCCTGATGGGCCACTGAAGACCAGCATCAAGAAGTTTGATAACCCCAAAACCTGATTTAACACCTTTGTCACCACTACTTCATCCACCAAATTGTTGTAAGGACAAAGTCAAAGGGTAGGAGACAGTAAAAAGGAATAAAAAGTAGACATCAGAAGAATTTACCAAGTCATTATGTTGCTAAAAGGAAGAGATATTTTTTTCCTTTGTTTTCTTAAAAACCCTTTTTAACACCCCACAGGCCCTCAGGGGTTTCCCACCTGCCCCGCCCCCCACTGAGAATGTGGGGCACACTCATATGCACACATGCACACCTCGCCCGATGGCCGCTGGGTAGCCCCCTTCCAACGTCCACAAGAACTGTGGCATGGCGTGGCATCCAGCCTGGGGGGTGGGCAGTGGAGTCTGAAGGAGAAGGGACAGGCATCCCCAACTCCTCACAGGCGCCCAAAAGGAAGAGAGTTTTGAGCACACTCTCCTCATTGTTATCAGGCCAATATAAAAATCTGGATGTGTATACGGTCCATCTGGTCACGGCCAATGTCAGTCTGACAAGGACACCTTCTCTCAAGGGCAACAACAAAGTGACCTAAGGCAGCCTCATAAACAACCTCATTAGTGACAGTTAACACTTGCTGAGGACTTACTGCTACCTCACTGGGTTCTGTTAGTTCTAAGTGCCTTCCACGTGTCAGCTGATGTGATCAACAAGTGACAATGATTTAGAAATACGGTCCAAACTATGTAACTGATACAAAGGTGGTATTTCTAAAACTACGGGCTGCTTTAAAGAAAGGACGACGTAATTATAATCCAGAAGTCATTCTTAAGTAACTGATATTAATGACGTGTTTTCTCACGACCCCGAATTTCATAGGAGTGTTTAGAGCAGGAGGTAAAACGTGGCACCCGACTCTGGCTGCGGGGCGTGGACAACGGTGCTGCCGTAGCTACACTGGCTCGTGCCAGAGCCCAGGCTCAGCGCCGCCGGGGACAGGCTCCTGGGGGCGCGTCCTGCAGCGTCTGCGGACCGCCTGGCAGTAGACATCTCCAAGTGAGCTGTGGCTGGGGTCTGAGGCGCAGTTGGGGGCATGAGAGAAACCGACAGTGAAAAGAAAAATCCTCAAAGGAAATTTATGTTAAAGACCAAGTTTGTAGGTGTTTATAACTGGCCATTAAGGAGCAATAGGAAACCAGGATTGTTGGTGATTCACGAAATAAGTAGAGACCAAACCCTGAAGGAAAACCAGAAAGGGATGGCTCTGTGCCCATCCTCTGGCTGGCTAGGAGGGCACTCGCGTTACCGTGCAAGGTCTGGGCATCATTTGCCTTGTGGTTCTGTCTGTCTTCCGAGGATGAAGAGGACGCGCTCTTCCTTTTCAAAGCCGGAACGTCGCAGCTCCTCAGGTATCTGCAACAATGTAACTAGGTCATGTGTGCCTCCCTGGCCCCTAATTTTGCCACTTCCCACATTTCTGCTCTTCTCACGGCACTTTTGCGTGGGTATGCCCTACACTTTCCACTTTCCTTTGATGAGGTCTTCCCTGACTGTCCCAGCCTGAATCACTGGAGTGTCACATCTCTTTTGCTGTGGCCTGGAATTGATCTCCAAACCTTGGCTCGTTTAATTTTTATCATCAAGGTCTTGTCTTCTCAACTGTGCCACGGCTCCCTCAAAGAAGGGACCAATCTTCCTTTTTTGCATCCCTTGAAATGTTCAATTTATTATAAACTGTAGGTAGGTACTCCATAAATACTGACTTATAGTGAACAATCAAGACAATAGATATTAAGTACGATGGAAGGTGTGTGCTTACAGAGACAACGTATGCTTTTGGAAAAACTGGCATGTTCTCAAAACTTGTGTCTCACACCTGATAACACTGTCAATGCAGTTTATTTGCTGATAAGATGGGCTATGCTGGTCTTTTCTCCAATCTTCACTAGACTCCACGTGTATGCTATTGTCTTTCAACGTCAGGAAGGCAGAAGAGACCTTCTGCTCATCTGAAACGGAAAGGATGTGTAATTAAAAATATTATATACCTATGAACTTACCCCACAAAATTAGATCAGGTCCTTTAGCGTGTGTACATTCAGTAGAACATTCTATAGCTATTAAAAACAAGCTCAGATCTAAAAAAAAAAAAATGCACTGATACAGAAAGGCATCCATGCAAAATGATCACATTTGTCTTTTGTTTTTTACAAAAAAGAGGTGAAACAAATGTTTCAGCAAAGACTATCGAGGAATAAAACTATTAGGTAAAAGGCTGATGGAGACTCTACAATACTGAGCTGACACTACCTGCCGACTGGTTGATCCTGGCCTCACCGGGACGGGGGCAACCAGACACAACGTGAAGTGTAAGGGGCTGCCAGGCAGATGCTGTGTCCAACAGAACTTTCTGCAATGACAGAACTGTTCCTCATCTGTACTGTCCAATATGGTAGCCACTGACACCTCATGTGACAATTAAGCATGTGAAATGTGGCCACAGCAACTGAGGAACTAAATTTTAAGTTTTATTTATTTGTAAAGAATTTGAATTTAGATTGCCAACGTGGCTAGTAGCTGCCGTACCGGATAGCAGAGGTACAGAGGGAAGACACACGGCCTCAGGCTGGAGCACTGAAGAACTTCAACCTTGTGTAGAAAGCAATGAGCTAATAATGGAGATGGAAGAAGAGCATGGAGACAGGTAAGAGAGAGCCCGCCAAATATGGCGTCACAGAGACCCAGAAGGTAAACTGGTTCAAGGAACGAGTAACTATGTTCAGTACTGCTGAGGGGCTGGGTTAGCCACGGTTGTTGTTGTTATTAACGAATGTCATCTGAGCTGCGTGGAAGAGACCACTCAATTTCTGGAGGGAATTAACTGAAAGATGACTCGTTAACTTTCACTTATGAACCTTTATACTTTTAATTTTTTAATAATTTTAAACTCAAAGAGGGCTACAAAAATAGTAGAGTTCCCAAATACCCTCTACCCAGCACCCACTAATGTAACATCTTGCAGAACTGTAACAGGATGAACAAAACTAAGGAATTCACAGTGGCACACTGCCAACCAACCACAGCCTATTTGGATTTCACCTGCTGCACCATGAACTGTCATTTTCTGCTCCAGGATCCAACCTGAGATTCACAGTGATCTCAAGTGTCAATGTCTCAGTCTCTCCTGGTCTCTCCTGATCTGCCCCTTGATGTGAGTTTCCCTGATGTTCTCTATGATGAGGCTGAGGGTATGCATCTTGGGGAGGGTTCCTGCAGAGGTGCTGTGCCCTTCCCCATGCCCCACACCACAGGGGTACATGACCTTGACATATTTTGTTGTGGGTGTTGTCAGCCTTCATCACCGGTTAAGCTGCTGTCTGCCAGAGTTCTCCCTGGAAAAGTCCCTGAATGGACTTAATGCCACCAAACGGCACATTTAAAAATGGTTAAGGGGCACCTGGGTGGCTCAGGTGGTTAAGCTTCCAACTCTTGATTTTGGCTCAGGTCATGATCTCACGGTTCATGAGTTTGAGCCCCACATTGGGCTCTGTGCTGATGGCGCAGAGCCTGCTTGGGATTCTCTCTCTCTCCATCGCTGCCCCTTACCTGCTCTCTCTTTCTCTCTCCCCCTGAAATAACTTAAAAAATAAATAAAAATGTTAAAAAAGATTTTTAACATTTTTATTTATTTTTGAGAGACAGAGGGAGCCTGTGAGCAGGAGAGGGGCAGAGAGAGAGGGAGACACAGAATCCAAAGCAGGCTCCAAGCTCTAAGCTGTCAGCACAGAGCCCAATGCGGGGCTCGAACCCACGAACTGTGAGATCACAACCTGAGCTGAAGTCGGATGCTTAACCGACTGAGCCACCCAGGACCCCCCCCCCCCCAAAATTTTAAAATGGTGAAAATATATATATATACATATGTATATGTATATATGTGTACATACATATATATATATACCACAATTATAAAATATTTCAATTAATTTCAGCTTTCACTGGAGGATATTCCCCACAGCAGTTATTACTGTGAATGTTTTTTCCCCTTTCAGATTTATTGAGATATAGCTGACATGCAGCAATGTGTAAGTTTAAGGTGTACAGCATAATGACCACTGATAGCAATTTCCTATTTCTACAAGGACTTCCTTGTAAATCCTTTCAATGGGGAAAACCAGTAAATATATAATGCATGTATGCTAACCCTTGTCTATCCATCTGTCCATGCATCCATTAAATAGAAAGGCACGAGTTCATGCTGACACCTTCAACTCCAACCCAGCACCAAGAGTCGATTCTAACATTCCCTCTTTGCTGATCTGTAAGTTCCTTCTCTCATAGTGAGGAATCTATTGTTATCTATAACATACACACCTGTTTGTTCAACCCTCCCTACCTCTAAATTACCTTTGGAATTGCTAACCCATACTCAGGTAAGAAACAAGTTTATCAACTTGATTACAGTGTTCGTGTCCATTTGCATTTTGTATTTAGTCCTTGGGTATCCAGTTAACACACTGATTTCCAAAGTTACTTAGCTCCTTTCTTCCTTACACCCTCAGTATTTTAATGCCATTTATTTGTGATGCAGTTAGATTCATTTGTCACAGGCTTCCTATCACTTTGGGTTTCCTCTACATTCTGGGTGGGATGAGGTAGGCAGATTCATGACTTTTAGCAAATGCACACAAAGTTGTGTTTCTACCACCAGAGTAACAAACAGAATGTTTCCATCACTCAGAAAATTCCCTTCAGCTGTCCCTTTGTGGTCAATGCAGAAAGAATGCTTTTCTAGAATGGAATTGTAGAATATGTAACCTTTTGATTTTGACTTCTTCCACTTGGTAAAATGCATTTTAGATCCATATATGTTGCTGTAGGAATCAAGTCCCTTCCCTTTTACTGCTGAGTAATACTCCATTGTGTGGATGGACCGGTTTAACCATTTACCTAAATGGTGAATGACATCTTATGTTGTTTCCAATTTTTGATGAGCATGAATGAAGTGTGATAAACACATAGACAAGTTTATGTGTGAACTCGAGTTTTTCTTTTGTTTGAGTAAATAAGAATGGAATTGCTGGGTCATATAGCAAAAGAGAGAATGTTTAGTTTGTAAGAAACTGCCAACCTTCTCAAAAGTGCTGTACAATTTGACATCACCTTCAGCACTGAGAGCTCCAGTTACTCTGCATTCTTGCCACAACTCGGTATAGTCAGTACTTTGTCTTTTACTTTTTAGCCATTCTAATTGGTGTGTGATGGTATCTCATGTGGTTTTCATTTCCTTATGACTGAGATTGAGCATGGTTTCCTATGCTATTTGCCATCTGGGTGTACTTCACTGGGAAAGTGTCAGATCTCTTGACCACTAAAAAAAAAGTTTATTTATTTTGAGAGAGAGTGAGAGTGTGCGTGCCATGTGCACAGGTGAAGGGCTGAGAGAGAGGGAGAGAGAATCCCAAGCAGGCTCTGTGCCATCAGTGCAGAGCCCAACAAAGGGTTCAATCTCACGAACCGTGAGATCATGACCTGAGCCGAAATCAAGAGTCGGAGGCTCAACCAACTGAGCCACCCAGGCACCCACTGACCATTTTCTGATTGGATTGTTTATCTTCCTATTGTCGAATTTTGACAGTTTTTTATGTGTTGTGGATATGAATTTTTTTATTGTACCTATAATTTGCAAATACTGTCTTTTCATTGTCTTGCTAATGTCCTTCAAGGAGAAGTTTTTAATTTTGATACAGCCTATCTCATCGATTTTTTCTTTTATGGGTCATGCTTTTGATATTGTATCTAAAACCTCTTTGCCAAACCCAAGATCACAAAGATTTTCTCCTAAGATTTCTTCTAGAAGTTTATAGTTTTAAGTTTTACATTTAGGTCTATAATCAAGTTTGAATTAGCTTTTGTATAGCATGTGAGCTATGTGTTGAGGTTCAGTTTTTTAACATATGTGGATGTCTAATCATTCAGTACCATCTGTTGGAAAGACTATCCTTTGTCCATTGACTTGACCTTGCACCTCTGTCAAAAACTGCATTTGTGTAAGTCTGTTTTGTCTCTAATCTGTCCCACTGATCTTTTCACCAATATCACACTGTCTTAATTAGTAAGTTTTTTTTTATTATTTTTTTTAACATTTATTCATTTTTGAGACAGAGAGAGACAGAGCATGAACGGGGGAAGGTCAGAGAGAGAGGGAGACACAGAATCTGAAACAGGCTCCAGGCTCTGAGCTGTCAGCACAGAGCCCGACGTGGGGCTCGAACTCACAGACCGCGAGATCATGACCTGAGCCCAAGTCGGACGCCCAACCGACTGAGCCACCCAGGCGCCCCTTAATTAGTAAGTTTTGAAATCACGTAGAGTAAGTCCTCCAACATTGCTTTTCTTTTTCAAAACTGTTTCGGCTATTTTAGTTTATTTTTTCATATAAGTTTGGGGATCCTCTTGATGATATCTAAAAAAAAAAAAATCCTGCTGAGAGTTTAACTGGAATTACATTGAATGTACAGACCAACCTGGAGAGAACTGACATCTTAACAATATTGAGTATTCTAAATCATGAATTTGATATATCTTTTCATTCACCTAGTACTTTTAAGTTTTTCTTTCATCAATGTTTTATAGTTTTCTGTATATGGATTATTTCATATCTTCTGTTAGATTTTGTATCTAAGTATTTCAGTTTTGCATAGTTTTTAAAAATTTGTTTCCAATTGTTCCTTGTTAGTACACAGAAATTTAACTGATCTTCCACATGGACTGTGTATCTTGTAACCTTGCTAAAATCAGTAGGTTTTTTTTTTGTAGATCCTTTAGAATTTTTCTATGTAGATAGTCATGTCATCTGTGAATGGAAAGTGTTTTATTTCTTCCTTTCCAATCTGTATGTCTTTTATTTCTTTCTCTTGCCTACTACATTGGACAGGACTTCCAGTCTAATATTAAGACATGGTAAGTGGATACCCTTGGCTTGTTCTCTAGGTTAGGGTAAAAGCATTCCCTTCCCATCAAGCATAATGTTAGCTGTAGGTGTTTATAGATGCCTTTTTGTCAGGTTAATGAAATTCTTTTTCTATTTCTCATTTTTGCATATTTATCATATGTAGATGTTGAATTTTGTCACATGCTTTTTCTCCATCTACTAAAATAATCTGATGGTTTGTCTTTTTTATTGTTAACATGATGAATTAAAGTGCTTGACTTTCACATATTGAACCAACCTTGCATTCCTAGAATAAATCATATTTGATTGTGATGTATTTGTCTTTTTTATACTTTGCTGAGTTTGATTTGATGATTTTGCAAATATGTTAATGAGGGATCCTGGTCTACAATCTTCTTTTCTTGAATTGTCTTTATCTTGTTTCAGTATTACAGTACTAATGGGCTCATAAAATGAGTTTGGGAGTTTCCTTTCCAAACTTCCTTCTATTTTTTTTCCGTCTTCAATTTTCTGACAAAAAGATTATGTACAGACTGGAATTATTACTTCCTTGAATGTTTGACAGAACTCTCCAGTGAAAGCAACTGGGCCTAGTTTTCTTTTTGTAAGGTTTTCAATTTCGAATTCAGTATCTATAGTCGACAGAAGTCTATTCTAGTTACCTATTACTTTTACACTGAGTTCTTTTTTTTTTTTTTAATGTTTATTTATTTTTGAGAGAGCCAGAGAGCACGAGTCAGGGAGGGAGGAGAGAGACACACACAGAATCCAAAGCAGGCTTCAGGCTCTGAGCTGTCTGCACAGAGCAGATGCGGAGCTCAAACCCATGAACCGTGAGATCATGACCTGAGCTGAAGTCGAATGCTTAACCAACTGAGCCACCCAGGTGCCCCATTTTCACTGAGTTCTGATAGCTTGTTTCTTTCAAATAACAGACCATAGTTGGGGGGATAGAGTTGTTTGTAGTCACTTTAACATCTGTGTGATCTTTCATTCCCAATACTGGCCATTTCTGTCTTCTTTTCTTATTAAGTATGGCCAAAAGATTGTTAATTTTATTTTTATCAGCTTTTGATTTCATTAATTTTCTCTTATTTCTATTTTCAATTCCATCGATACCTGGTTTTAAAGATTTCCTTCTTTCTGCTTACCTTGGATTTAATTTGCTCTTCTTGCTCTTGTTTCTTAGGAGAAAGCTTAGATTACTGATGGAGACCTTTTTTCTTTTTCTTATACAATCAATGCTATATCAATTTCCCTTTAAGCGCTGCTTTAGCTTCATTCCACAATTTTTTTTTGTTGTCTTTTCAATTCATTCCTTTCAAAATGATTTTACTTCCCTTTAAGACCTTGACCTGTAGGTTACTCAGATATGTGTTCTCTAATTTTCAAACATTTGGGAATTTTCTAGATAAACCTTTCAGTTACTGATTTCTAGTTTAATCAAGTCAGAGAATATACTTGGTATGATTTATATATTTTTTAAATTGTTAAGGTTTGTATTATGGCCTAGAATAAGGTCTATCTTGATGAATGGTCCATGTGCCCTTCAGAAAAATAAGTATGTTGTTGTTGGTTGGAATGTTCCATACATGTTCAAGCCAATCTTGTTGATGGTGTTGTTCAGATCTTCTATACCTTTGCTAAATTTCCGTCCACTTGTTTTATCAATTAGAGAGAGGTTTGTTACAGTCTCTACCACTGAGGATTTGTTTATTTCTCAAAACTTTTATCAGTTTTTGCTTCATGTATTTTGAAGCTCTGATGTTAGGTGCATAACCTTTTAGGACTGTTACATGCTCTCAGAGAATCAACCACTTTGTTGTCATGCAATATCCCTCTGAAACCCTCCCTGATAAAGTTCATGATCCTAAAGTCTACATTAGTTGATATTAATACAGCTTTTTGGCTTTCTTTTTATTCCTGTTAGCATGTGAATCTTTTGTAACCTTTTGCTCTTAACCTATATTTTTATTTGCAAAATGGGTTCTTGTAGATACTACGCAGATGCCTCTCGTTTTTTCACCCACTGACAATGTCAGTCTTCTAGCTGGTATATTGAGACCATTCACATTTCATGTGATTATGGATATAGCTGAATTAAAGTGTACCACTTTGCTAGCTGTTTTCCACTTGTTCCATCTGGGTTTTTGTTTCTTTTCTGCCTCATTTTGCTTTAAATGTTTTAAGTTCCACTTTAACTCGTCAAATGACATTTATTGCTTCTTTAGAAACTAGTTCTGATAGCTGTTCTAAATTTCACAACATACATCTTTTAGAAATCAGTTTCTACCTCCAAATAATATATTGCTTCTGATGTAAGGCCTCCACAGCAGCACATTTCCAGTGCCTCCCCCAATCCTTTGCAGTATTTTAACATAGACCACGAAAGCAGAAGAGTATTTTTGCGTTAGTTGGTTACCTTCCAGGGCAATTAAAAATAAGTAAAAAATAAAACTTCTTCATTAACTCCATTTCCAGTGCTTGTCATTTCTTTGTGTAGATCCAAGTTTTATGTCCGGTACCATATTCCTTCCCCCTTTAGAAATTCCCTTAGCCTTTCTTATAGACTAGATCTGCTGGCAATACACTCCCCGCCTAGTTTTTGTTTAAGAAATCTTTCAATTTCCTTCATTTCTGAAAGATACTTTCCACCACGTAGGGAATTCTGCACTAACAATTTTTTTGTCTTAAGACATTTTGTTTTCTAGTGTCCCCAGCATCTAAAAAAAATGCCTATTGTAATTCTTATCCTTGTTTTTCTGTATGTAGTCTATGTTCCTCTGGCTACCTTCAAGATATCCTCTTTGCTTTTGTTTCTGGCAATTGGAATATGATATTTCCAAGTACATGGTGTATTTTTTTCCCAAGTATGTGGTGTTTTTATCTTGTGATTGGTTTTTATTTGGTTATTTTTTGTATCTATGCTACTTGGTGTTCTTCTTATCTATGGAAAATTCTTGGTCATTATTTCCAGTATTTCTTCTGGGATTCCATTAGTCTTATGTTAGATCATTTGATAGTGTCTCAAGGTTCTTAGAGGCTCTATTCTACATGTTTCTTTGTGTTTCAGTTGACATAACCTATATGTGTCGATCTTCAAGTTTATGGATTCCTTTTTTGGGTGTGTTGAGTGCCCATCCAAGACATATTTACAACTCTAGTATTTCTTTTTGATCCTTTCTTTTATATCCCATCTCTATGCTATGATACCCATGTGGTTTTGCATGCTGCTCACTGTCCCATAGATTTTAATGTATTAAATTCCCTGTCGGGTAGTTCCAACATCTGTGTCCTATCCGTCTCTTGTTCGGATGGCTGCTTTATCTCTTGGGAGTTTTTTTCCTTGCCTCTTCATATGTTGAAAACTGAGTACCTTGTGTAGGACAGTGGAGACTAGCATGCCTTTCCTTCTGCTGGGTCTGTGTTCGAGTTAACCTAATTTGTTGGCCAGGCCTAAGGTCTGCCGTTGCTATGGTTTCATTCAACATCGGTATAGCTTTCCAATTCCTCTAGTGACATTTTGTACTTACGTGGTGGCTGGTGCGCTAGAGAGCTTTGGGTTTTTTCCTATATCTGCTCCACTTGCAGCCTGTGGTCTTCCCCTGGTACTATGCCTTCCTTGGAGGCCTGTCTCTTGCGAGTTACCAGTTCTGTCAGCTAGTGCATCAGTACTCAGGGCTTGATCTCACTTCTCCCTGCAAGCACATTTCTCCCTTAGATTTTAGGCCTGTTGGTTGCCACGTAGCCTCAGTACTCTGACATGTTCAAGAAAGCTCATGAATTTGCTGCCATATGGCTTTTTTCCTTCTCAGTTTGGAATGATGCTCTTCCCATCTCTCCCTGAGCAGAAACCAAAGCATGCTCACCCTGAATGAGTTCAGTTCATCGATCTATATCTCTCCCTCAAGCACTACCACCCCAGAAGTGGAACATTTTCCCCAATTTCTCTAGCTGCTTCTAGCAGCTGGTATCAGTATATAAAGCTGATGAAAGGGCTTTATATCTTTGTTAGTCCTTGGCTTTCCATATTAACTTTTGAAAATTTCCCATCTTCCTCTATTTCAAAGCCTAATCTCCCCTCATAAGAAAGGTAAAAATATAAACTTAAAACCTTATCTTCTTGTTGGCTCTGGCACCCTGTACATAAGCTATGTACACAATGACTACTTACTATTTTCCTTTTGATTGGACTTATTTCTACTCAATTTCTAATATTTAAATTGTAAGATTATCTTGAAGCTGCATACTTGTTTCTTTTGAGTAAGTTGTAATAAAGATTTTTTTTACTAGCTCTTTAAACTTGTAGGTCTTGAGATGTTAATAAAATCAAGATGCCCAAGTAACATTAGTTCTCCGAAGCTCTATCAAATGGCAGATCTTCCCTCTCACCCAAAAGACACGTCCTATGTGTGTTAGAGTCAAATACAGCATATAGCTAAGTAGTTGATAATGTCAACTACTAATGTCAACTACATATAGCTAAAAATTGATAATGTCAATTTCTAGAATAGCATCATAAATGCACAGAATTAGCTACAACTTGAATACAGCCTTTAAACCATGATAGTGATGGCACTTCCAGGCCAATGGTGGGTGATACGAAACTGAACAAAGCAGAAGGTAAGAAAGGATTTCCACTCTGACAAGAAATATAGAGGTCAGGACAAAAAACTGTGGCCCTAACATGAGGTCCTAGGCCTAAGCAGCAGTGAGCAGCACAAAGTGGACCACTTTCTTTAAATAAAGAAAAAATGTACAAATTTTAGCCGTCAAATCTCCCTGAAGAAGTCCCAATGCTAGGACATGGGATAATAACATACAGCAAGTCAGATACTTAAGATAGGAAATCTGATGGTTTCAAGGGACAAAAAAAGTTGTTTCTGTCTCGTGCCCTTACAGCTACAGCAAAAGAAACAAGCAGAGTGCTAAACCTCCTACCAAGGCAACAAGAAAAACCCACGGACTGGGCATGCTGTATTGGGAGGGCAGCCTCAGGGCTCCCTGTGATACCACCCGAAAGAGCAGTGGTTGGATGTTTTTGTTGTGTAAATCACGGCAAGTACTGAAGGATATAGCTATTATTATTTTTTATTCTTATTGACTTTAGAGAAGAAATTTCACCCCTACTGTGTAAATACCCACATCTGACAATGGTAGAGACCATTAATAATATTCTGGTGACCAAACCTATGATGACTTCCAAAGTTATATTAGCGTTCAGGAAGACAAGTGAAGGGAAAGCTAACTAAACTAAAAAAGTTAATATAACTTGGTCTCTACTTTATATCATAGATCCTTCCTCTGCTATGTAATGCCAGTAGGTTAACTTTTCTACACAATGTCAATCATCAGGATTGATCCAATTCCTTAGGAACATTCCTTACCTCATAAACATGTATTTAAAAAAAAAATCCCGAATTTTACATTCAGTTGAGGTCATAAATATTCTTCATTTGTTCTAAATGACAGAATTATTATGTTAATGTGCTTTTTAAAATCTGAAACATACTCTAAAATTAACTCTTTTGGGGCATCAGGGTGGCTCAGTCTGTTAAGGTGGGACTTCGGCTCAGGTCATGATCTCACAGTTCTGAGTTGGAGCCCTGCTTCCGGCTCTGTGCTGACAGCTCAGATCCCGAAGCTGGCTTCCCAGATTCTTGGTCTCCCTTTCTCTGCCCCTCCCCCACTTGCGCTCTGTTTCTCTCCCCCCTCCCCCCCAAAAAAAATTTAAAAAATTTTAATTAACTTTTTTGATTTATAGATACCTTATTCGGAAGAATCTATGAATCTGCTGGTGTTACCAAAAACATTAACTCTTTAGTGGAAATACACGGAAATACACTCTAATACCATTTAGCTTCCCGAGCAGTATTTGCCACTGCCATTATCATTATTGCTCTCGTCACCCGGGCAAGGAAAGGTGAAAGGTGACAGCACAGGCCCGTGGCTTTCTGCTCACACGCCCACGTCACCCCAGGAGAGGGCAGAGCCGTGGGAGGAGGTCCGGGCGCTGCCCCGCTGACTCACCGCCAAGCCATCCTGTGCGCATCGCCGTCACTTGCTTATCTGGTGACTTGGCCATTGACTCAATGTAGAGCTGCTGACCGAGATTCTTAATTTTGTTTAGACGGACGGAGACCTGCTGCAAAGTCAGCTGAGAGAAAAGAATGAGAGAAGGTGCTTCAGAAATTATAAACATGTACATTAAAAGAGACACGAACAAAACACACGTAACTTCCGGTTCTCTGAGAACATGGTGGCCGAGAACACACTGACCACGTTAACTCACTTTCCTCCCCGAGCCTTGGCACGGCCAGTACAAATGAGACATTACACACGTCTATTCGCAATACGGTAATCTTTAGAAATCGTACAATAAACCCAAATATCACCTTCCAAAGCTGGTATTTTCTTTTAACAGCCATTGTTTCAAACCAAAATGGGGTAAGCAGGGCGTCTGCGATCGAGTAAGGTCCAGAATCTCTCACAGGAAGTCACAGGAGCTGAGGTGCAGGAGCGGCGCACACGCGCTCCGAGGACGCAGAGGGTGGAGGGCGCGCCTGCGCGGACGCGACGTGGCTCACGTACCGGCTCCCCGTGCGCGTGCGCGGCGCGGGGCCCGCCGGCCTCACTAGACGATGCGTTCCCGACGCGCTGCTCCCGCGAGGCGCTGCCGCCCGGGCTCCCGTAGCTGCCGGAGGCGCTCGTGTGAACCGGCTGAAGGGAAAAGGGGGCCGGGTGTCAGCGTTACGGGGTGCGGGGCCGCCAGGGGACAGGCACAGCGGCTGGCACCCGAGAGTGTGTCTGAGATCACCGAACGCGAAGGTGAACGCTTCCGAAATCCTACGTGCGGTGGGTGAAGCTCCATGCTTCCGGCCCGAGGCTGACACAAAAGACATTCCTCTCTCGCTCGGTAATTCTCAAGGGCAAAGTCTAGTTTTCTAGCCCGGTGGACGTTTCTAGAACAACAAGTCTTTAGAAAGCCACATGGTTATAAGAGAGGTCACAAAATAGGATAGTGAACTCTAGTAGTTCTTTATGCTGAGTTTGGAACAGACGGAACAAATTAAATACCATACTTTTTCCACGAACTTCCTTCACGAACCCTAGAGACTTTACAGAAGACGGTTTGGAAGCTACGGGGCGCACGGTTTTCTGTGTGACACCATCAGTAAACGCTTCGCAAGCTTATTAGTTGGGTCTCCAGTAGAAATCATTTTTGGCATCTGCTTTCAAGAAGTAGTTTTTGCCACGTTTGTTTGGGAGTAACCAGAGATGCTGAGACCTGCCATCCCTCTGCCCCCATCCTTTACGATTAGAATTATTGTTTAAAAAAATACGGCAAATCCCAGAAGTTGAGCCCATGGCTAGTGTTGGAAATACAAGAAGGATGTTCTCATTTAGAAATAGCTTCCTTGTCTTACCTGCCTACTATGACTCGATTTGCTTAGAATGGGATCTTAAAAGAATGTTCTGTGCGTTTCAGTCAGGAACAAGATTAATAAAACTGAATTTAAAAAACAACCAGGAAAACAAAAACTCCTGGAACGCAGACGGTAAAGATTTCTCTCTCCTTGCGGTGTACCTTTGTGAAGTGACTTCACTATGAGCAAATGTTAAAATAAAACACGACTATGGAAATTTTGTGTTTGCTTTTTAAAATCTCACTTTACCTGTAAGAGAAGTTTGTGAATTTGTTCTTGCAATTCTGTTACATCTTTGTCATTATGGTTCGTCTTTTTTATTCGGGTCGCGAAAACATCCTCATTCAGCGGACTCCTACAAGGTGCCAAGTGAAAGATGGAGTCAAGCAATTCAAAATGAATTTACAATAAAGTCTAAGGTGATTTTTTTTTAATTTTTAAAATTAAGAAAATTTTTTTAATGTTTTCAGGGACAGAGAGAGAGGGAGACAGAATGGAAGCAGCCTCCAGGCTCCGAGCTGTCAGCACAGAGCCCGATGTGGGGCTCGAACCCATGAACCGTGAGATCATGACCTGAGTAGAAGCTGGATACTCCACCAACTAAGCTACCCAGGCACCCCATGTCTACGGTGACCTTTAAACAGAATGTTCAAATAATAAATCTATACTTACACAAAGCAACTCTCTGACTTCAAACAGAAAATATAAAGCTAAAATTCCATTTATGGAGGCAGAGAAAATACTAAGAAACAAATGAGACATTAAGAGGCTTCTCTGGCTTGTCTAGAGCTCTAATCTTTCTTTCCGCAACTGTGTCAGCACTGAATTTGTAGAAACCTAAAATCAGTGACGAGTAACCTCTCTACCTACCAAAGTATCTTCACCAGCTACTGGTTTCAAAATTCAACATTAACTGAATAACCTACGCTAGGAATTTTAAGACCCTAGGTCTGCCAAACAACATTTAATGTTTAACGTACCCAAGCACTTCAGTTATGTTATAAAGGTGGTTCTGCCACCCACCTATTGGTGAAAACGTGGCTGTCATGGTACCCTTAGTCTTGTTTATAGTAGAGCCTTTTAAAACTACTACCTGAACACAGCCAGGGGCAGAAATGCCAGCAGAAATCATCGCAAAGAAGGGAAGGAACTGACTTCTATGCAGGAACTGACTTCTATGTATCTTTTATAACACACAGCAAGAATAACATTTTCTAAGCCCCTCCGACGCGCCAGGCACCGTTCCAGATGCTCTGGCAAGTATTATGTCCTTCACCAGAGTTGAAAACTTGCCCGAGGTCACCT
This sequence comes from Panthera leo, assembly GCF_018350215.1. Classification (NCBI taxonomy): domain Eukaryota; kingdom Metazoa; phylum Chordata; class Mammalia; order Carnivora; family Felidae; genus Panthera; species Panthera leo. The sequence continues at coordinate 5,364,178 of NC_056686.1, read as the reverse complement.
AGCTGGTGAAGTCTAAGCAGGTATTCACAAAGGGACCAGAGCCTGGGCTCCAGAGTGCACGTTTGCTACGGTGGTATACTGCCTCTCGGTACCTGAGTAACTAAGGTACCACTGTACTGAGTCAGGCATGTATCTCCTGAATCCTCCAAACCCTACAAAGCAGGAATCATCATGACGCCAGAGAGGTCTGGACCCTTGCCGAGTCACCTGACGCAGAAGCAGTAGTCAGGGTTCCAGTCGACATGCCTGACTCCAAAGTCAACGCGTTCCTTTTTCCATTCTGCCATAGCCACTGTTTCTCGCAACTTAAACACACAGCCCAATTCCCTAAAAACTGAGACACTGTCCCAAAGACAGAAGTAATTATCCACAAACCACAGGATGTCGGCAGCGTCCGTCAGGAAGAGCTCTGCCTCCGGAGACCGCCTCCCTCTTTGTCCAGACCCCCCCCCCCCCCCCCGCCCACCGGCAACGTCGACTCCCTCGGTGCACAGACCGTGGATGGTGCCAACCAATGCCTATCAGCACAGCATCGCGCGTGTGGTACGTAAATGGCAAACCATACTGGAACGCACAGCCTGGCACACTGTATGCGACACTCCATTGGTCTGTTGCCTGTGCCTCCCGCTGCCACACGGGCACTGTGGGGTGAGACTCTCTGGTTGATTTTGTTCACCTCTCCAGTGCCTCCAACAGTGCCTGGCACGTACAAGCAGGAATACGTCAGTGAAGGGGCAGGTTGGTTGAATAAAGTACATCTGATTTGTGATCAACACATCTGTCCACTGTGAGCTTGAATACCTTCCAAAAATTTTCGGGTTTTATTTTTCAAGTGAAATTCCGAAATGGAAATAGGGCAGACTGCTTTGTATTATGAGATTTACATATTCCTGTTGGTGAAACTTTCTACAAAGGGAAGTTGTATGTTCAATCACTAATCATGTAACTCAAGACGATTAATGTGGAGGCTGCAGAGACAGGGCCTTTGTGGGGCAGCGGCAAATGCCGGGCAGCACCAGGGACGGAAGGAAGGCGCACGAGGAGTCAGGGAGAAAACCTGGTTCTCGTCTGCACTTTGCAACTTCCTCCCCTCAGTGACCTCTGCCAGGGTTATTCTTTTGCCGAACACGGATTTTAAGTGTAAAATGAGAAGAAACAGCACATAACCTGCCTGCCCACAGACAGTTAGGGTCCCTGCTAACTATCCACTTCCTGCTTCAACTGCCACACTCTCCAAAGCTCTGCTCACAGGTGACCGTGCCACCTCCATGTCCTGGCTCTCCTGCTACGCTAGGGGTCCTGTGATGGGAGAGGGGACGTCTGTCTGGTTTACCATCTCGTTCTCAGGGTCTAGCATGATGTCTGACACAGCCAGGGATCCCTAAGCACTTGTTAAAATCATTTTATAAACACTATGGACAATTACCTTACAATTATATTACAAGATTAATACTTACTAGACTCTGAATACTTCTCTTACATAATTCTGAAAACTGAGATGCAGACACAGGTATAATTTTTTTTTTTAAATCTGCAGACGTGGGGAGCACTTGGATATCAGTTAATAATAAAAAAAACTGAAAGGACACTTGGGGCATCTGGGACGTGGCTCTGGCACTGACAGGGAGGGTACGCAGACCAGTAGACAGACAGACGTCTCATGAAAGCAATCATACCTGCCCTGGGGTTCCTCACAGTCATACTAAGCAGCCACCTGCTTATTTTCATTTTCCTGCAGGTTTTCCTACCGGAAAAAAAATGTCCTTTCTGACCAACGTGAATAACACTGGGCAGTCATATTTCTTATCCTAATTATTACACTAGTTCCCTAGCACAAATTTGGTCTCATGAGTTAGGGCGGCATGGAGCCCACTTCTCTGCTTAGGGTTCCAGATCTGCTCCGCTGAGGGCCGAACCCAGACGTACACCGACACAGGAGGACCTTGGGACCTCTTCCCGCCGCGGCTAGGTGCCCTCTATTACAGTATGAAGACATGCCAAAGTAAGTCTTACCGGCAGACCTACTGCTCCCAGTTTTGCGCTCATGTGCACAAAGCTGTACAACAAATCACAGAAGACAGAATTAATTTCTCAATCTCAGCAGGATCCTGAAGAGTTTAGTATAATTTCCGTGTTCCAAAAACAAAGACTTCACAGTCTTTGTGAAGAGCCTACGGCCCAGCTGAGAAACTTGCAGGTCAGTTTTAAATTTTAAACCAAAAAGTCAAGGGGCTCGGAGTATTTTAGGGGACAGGAATGGCGGGCCAGGTTGTTTCAGGTCCATTTCACAAGGTCCTGTCACACGGACTGGCGGCAGCCATCAAAGAGGCTTGAGTCAGCCGTGCTGGGCAAGAAAATAAAAACTAAAAAGCATCTAATTTTTTAAAAAATAAAGATTTGAGGGGCGCCAGTGTGGCTCAGTGGGTTAAGCGTCTGACTCTTGATTTAGGCTCAAGTCATGATCTCGCGGTTCGTGAGTTCAAGCCCCACATCAGGCTCTGTGCTGACAGTGCAGAGCCTGCTTGGGATCCTCTGTCTCCCTCTCTCTCTCTGCCCCTCCCACACACACACTCTCTCTCTTAAAATAAATAAACTTAAAAAAAATAAAGATTTGATAAAATGGACACAAATAAGTGGAATTTGACAGCAGAAGCTGATACAAAAAGTTTTACACACTCAGTAAAGAGAAAAAAACACATTCAGAAGAGAAAAAAAACCAAACCCCTTATCTCCCCATTACCTTACACACAGCCAAAATCTGCACTTTAATGTATTACCTTTCTTCTTCTTTTTCCTGTTTTACAATGTTTGTGTGTCTTTTGAACATGTTATGACCATATGGCATCAGCAATTTTGTATGCTGCTTTTTAAGTCTAATCTATTATCAATTTCTCATGTTATATAATCTTTGCAAAAATTTGTATTGACCAATAATACAACATGTCAAATATTCCAGAACTTTCTTTTTTTTTTAATGTTTATTTATTTTTGAGACAGAGAGAGACAGAGCATGAACAGGGGAGGGTCAGAGAGAGAGGGAGACACAGAATCCGAAACAGGCTCCGGGCTCCGAGCTGTCAGCACAGAGCCCGACGCGGGGCTCGAACTCACGGAACGCGAGATCATGACCTGGGCTGAAGTCGGATGCTCAACCGACTGAGCCACCCAGGCGCCCCCAGAACTTTCTTAATGATGGGCATATAAGCTGCTCGAAGTCTGTCATTATGATTGAACAATGGTGCAAAAGATGTCTTTTCTTTATAAAGCTTTTCTGTATTTAGGCATGTTCCCTTAGACTGTTCCCATAAGGGAATCATGAGGTCAAAGTGGTAGAAATCTTTCAAGGCTCTTGACGCGTACTGCCACACTGTATTCCAAAAGCACTTTAAAAACATTCTGTGCTTTATTCGGTTTATGTGTCAATTGATTCAAAGGGTGTCAGTGGGTAGAAGAATATTATTTGGTAAAAAAAAAAGGCCTTCTATAAAACACCAACACTGATGGACTTATGTTCGAACTTTATGCCGACCGATGATGAAAGAAACCTTCTGGCTCCACAGGTTCACGAAGCTGGACCAGCTGCAGTCCAATATGATGTAATCTCCATTTTGGGTACGGAATCGAATGGGTGAGTGTTCAAAGGGAGGGTGACCTGCATACTTCAAGACTAAATAAGATAATACGACGAGATTAGAATTTATTTAACGCAGGTATTTATTGCAAATGGCTGTTCCCAGGCATTTAGTAAGGTTTTCAGAAATGTCCAAATAGAGAAGAAACTGTTTTGGCAGCTTCAACACACTGCTTACCTGTTGAAGGGTGAGCTGTAGTGATTAGACCTTAAGAGGAGCTCTAACATGAAATGAAATGGAGAGTCGGAGCAGATGAGCGGTTGCTCCTGTAAAGAAGCAGGCCCTCACCTTTTTGGTGTATGGCAACCATGAGAGAACGGTCTTCGGGGTGCACATACGCCAAGATGGATGTCCCCAGCAGATCCTGAGGTAGGTAACCCAGCAGAGACACCGCTCTGGGGACACACACAGCACGGGCAGCATGTTACACGCAGCAAGCAATTTTCATACTTTATACGCTTTTAAAAATACTTTTTTACTTAATTCTAAATAAAAGAAAAAACAGGTACACGGAAGATGTCATTACCGCATTTATAAGAGCAAACCACCCGAGTGCCCACACTGGGGAAATGGTTACACAATCTAAGAAATGCTGGTCATCGGACAGAGTGCATCAAAATCACCCGCGGAACTTGCTACAAGACGATTCACAGGCTCACCACAGGCTAAGTCAGGGCTGCTGGGGTAAGACCAGGAATCTGCATTTTTAGCAAGTTCCTCGGGGGTCTCTGATGCCCCCCTACTTAAAAAAAGTTTACAAAGATCACACCATAATGCAGAAAAATGTTTATGATGTCAAATGAATGGGGGGGCTACAAATTTACATGGCATGGTTAAGACTGTACATAAGCAATGTTGCCTAGAAGGTGATGACAGACAGACAACCGGCACGCAGAAACGTGGGCGGGATGCAGGTTCATGAGAAAGCTGTGAATTCAAAGTCTTCAGGATGACTTAGGAAGACCCGACCCCATAAATGTTTTCTATGTGTACAAATGCACAAATACTTTCTCATGAAATAAATGTAAACCGTTAAATATCTCCAGCTAAATGTTCTTACTTTCTACAGATGACATTATACAGAGTATTTCACTGTTATTGTTTAGTTTCAGGCTGTCTACTATTAAATAAGCCTATTTCCAGATGTTAAGATTTTTTAAAAATCAAAACGAATAACTATCATAACCGTGCCAGCTTTTCTGACTCTTTTGCTCTATGCTTACGTGTGCCGTGGTGCACTGATCCCCAGATTTTCACATTTCATGAATAAGTAAAATTTAAAAATAAATGTGGGGGAAAACAGAGGGTACTCATCGGGGGATAACAATGTTTATTTTTCCAAATCAATTTATTTAAAAAACAATAATAAGGAACAACTACTATCTACTATCACTCTTCTTTAAGACTCTTTTAATACCAAAAAAGTAGAAAGGACGTAAGTTCAAAATAAGTAATAATGTTTTAAATTAAATAAACTTACCTTTACCAAAAAAAAAACACAAAAAACAAAACACCTGTTCTTATTTTTCCTTTGTTTCCCCCCTCACTTCAGACTAATAAACATTTCATCAAAGCCTGGTTGGGGAAGCCCTTGTCTGGTGGAAATCACTTTGGCACAGGAAGTAGGAGGCCAGAGTTTTGGTCCCATTTCAAACACATCACATACTAGGTGGCCAGGTTCATTGTCCTCTTGTGTGAAATAGAACAATAATTAAGTCCTGACTTACCTAAAGCAGACTATTGTGAAATCAAACATAAATCTGAAATCAAATTTAAATCTGAGAAGTAGAATATGCAAACTACTTATATTAAAAATAAACTGCAAACTAACAGAAATCAAATGGGCAAATGGATAGATGTCTGTTACATAATGCAGAAGTATGTAAACATAATGTAAACGTTCTCACATTTTTCTCTATTTTCAGAAACAAATGTCTTTCAGGCCTAAAGAAGTACTTACCTTTCGTCTATTTCAAGAAAAACACACCCTGGGGTGTGTGTTGTGGTAAAAATTCTTTTATCCATCGGGATTCGAGGAGCTATGAAAAACAGAAAGACTCACCTAAAGGCAAATATCTAATTAGTCATTTACTTAACTAACCACTTACATTAAAAAGGAAACAATATCTCTATATGAAATGATAGAAATGTCACTTAGGGCGCCTGGCTTTCAAGTAGCCAAAGCTATGGTTAAATTATGATTTTCATTAACTCCATTTTAATTAAGTCAAAGTGCAATGCCTAATAAAGTTAATTTAATTTTCTTTCTTTCTTTTCTTTCTTTTTTTTTTTTTTAAGGCTTCCCACCCAGTGCAGAGCCCAATGCAGGCCTCAAACTCATGACCCTGAGATCAAAACCTGAGCTGAGATGAAGAATCAGAAGCTTAACTGACTGAGCCACTCAGGTGCCCCTAAAGTTAATTTAATTTTTTATTTTTTTTAATGTTTATTCATTTTTGAGAGACAGAGCATGAGTGGGGGAGGGGCAGAGAGCGAGGGAGACACAGAATCCGAAGCAGGCTCCAGGCTCTGAGCTGTCAGCACAGAGCCTGACGCGGGGCTTAAACGCACAAACCGTGAGATCAGGATCTGAGCCCAAGTTGAATGCTCAACTGACTGAGCCACCCAGGCGCCCTCCTAAAGTTAATTTTAAGTAATTTGTGTACGTGAAAAGCTTACTCACCACAAAGAATCCAACAGTCAAAGCAAGGGGAAATTAAAGGTCAGGACTAGAAAGCGTGGTTGTATTTGGTGGTTGTGTGTAACTGAGCACCCTGGATTTGGTGTCGGCGTGATTCGGAGATTTCAAATCTATGTAATATAATTGGTGTGGCCAATTCTGCTGTAATTCATTTTGCAAGTGGAGTGATTTGAAATCACGCACAATTTCATTTGCAAGACACGAGAGGTGAACGGAGTCACCCACGAATACACAAATACACGCACACCCCGCAAACACCTCTGGCTACCTCTGTGCGCTGCATGTTACGAGCCATGCCCGTCCACGTCCGACTTCAGACAACCTTCCTTCCACCCCCCTCCTTCCACAGCAACTAGGAGCCACGGCAGGTGCCAACACCCACAGCCACAAGCCACCGAGGGGCTTTTTCAGGGTGAGGTGCCATATTTACTGCAGCGACTGTGTATTTCTTAACCATTTAATGTGTAAAACCATTACTGTTTTTATTAGATTCGTGTCTTTTTAATGTGCAGTTAAGTGTTTTGAGTGTTGTGCCCCTAAAACCCATTTTTCCCATAAGCCCTGTGGTTTTGTGCGTGTGTGTTTGGGGTTTATTTTGCACAGGACAGTAATTTTTAAGGAAGCAGATGTCAGGTTACAGCAGAACGGACTGTAATTGCAAATAATAAATGTAAGTTACTTCCGTACTAATGCATGAATTTAGAAATGTAGTTCTGCCATCAGAAGATATAAACTATAGTTTTTACTCAAGGGATTTCAAAACACTTAAAAAACACAAATTCGTTTTTGTGATGTTTCTGTGCCACACTTTCTATGCTATTTCACACAGGGCAGAAGCAAAAGGCCATAGGACAGTCCCCAGTACAGAAAGGGTCAGAGGATCACGTATCTGTGGCCAAGTCTGTGCTTAGACCCTTGGGCCGTGCTGCTGCCTTGAAGGAGACAAGCACGCAAGAAGTCAAGGGTAGTGAATACACATCAGGGAAGATCTGCTATATGCTACAGATGCCCACAGAGTTCGGGGCCAAGCTGAAGCCTTGAGAGCTCTTTTCTGGTTCCACAGCTCAGTAAACAGGCTTTCATGTGTTCCCACCTGATGTGCTGACAGGTTAGGTCTGATCTAAAAGCAGAGACTCCGGACTCACCTTCATAACCAGAGCGAACTTTCTCCACCAGGGTGAGACAGCACGACTCAGGTTCCCGCTGGGTAGAGACATGTACGCGCGTCAAATAGGGAATAATCCGGAATGGGTAGTAACGCTTCTCTTGCTCTCTGACTTCGCCTCCACTGAAAAGAATAAAAATGATGAGTGCCTGTCCTCATGCATTCAATTAGCCCAACGTGAAACCAGGCAGGAGAAATGTCCTATTGGTAATTTCTGAGAGAGACAGATCAAGTCTAAAATGTTTAAACGTGTTTATTTTAAAGAGAAGAGAAACATTAGTTTATATTTTCAATACCCAAAGGCAATTATACTTATTCATTATTCAGAGATAAAGAGGTCTTATGGAAAGCTGCCCGCCTGGGTGGCTCAGTGGGTTAAGCATCTGACTTTTGGTTTTAGCTCAGGTCATGATCTCGTGGTTTGTTGAGTTCGAGCCCCACATCAGGTTCTGCACTGACAGTGTGGCACCTCTGTCTCTCTCTCTCTCTTCTCTCTCGGCCCCTCCCCAGCTCTCTTTCTCTCAAAATAAAATAAACTTATATATAAAAAAAGAGGCTTTATGGAGAACCAGCTTAGTGAGTTAAAACGAACCAGCCATCCTGCGACTTTCCCTCTGACCGCCAAACCCTAACTATCCAATGTGACTTTCTGCTTCTTCCAAGAGGGACAGGTGTAACTACCTATCTTACCTCATGCGTCTAAACCAAGTACCACATGACAGAAAACGGGGCTCTTGTGATCGTGCCCCCAAAGCCAGTTCTTCACCGTCCCTTCCTCTATCTCTCAGGGGACTGACTCAGTCTTACTGTTTCAGCCACACCTGATGGGCGCAGGGCCCTGTGTGCGATTGAACACTCCTTACGTGCCTGCCTGAGCCGGAAAGCAGGGCTGCAACCTGCTGGCCAAGCCCCAGCCCCCGCTGCGGGACACCTCCCTGGGTCGGGCGGCTCGACTCCAAGACTGTCACCCTGTTTCACAGCTCCAGCTGCCCAGAGGACACTTCTCCTTGGATACGACGGTCCCCTTAGTGTCCATGTGCCCACAACTGAGTTCATACTCCCTTGTTTCTACCAGTCACATCCCCTCTCCCACCGTCATTGACATAGGTGTCAAATGGTCTGTAGTGGCCTAGAAGCTCCACGTCCGTCCGTGGCCACGTGCACACGCACTCCCACCCCCACCTCGCTCACTCGCCTCTCTGCAGACTCCGGCACCTCCACCAGTGGCCCCACTCTCCACCACGAACCCGCTTCCGCCACTGAGAAGAGGGTGGCCTTCCCTGGACCCTGAGCCACGAGCTGAGCCTGTGTCTCCCGCTCCCTCCGACTTCTGTGTGTGCATCTCCCAGGCCCACCCCGCCATGGGGTTTGCGATGCCCTGTGTGCGCAGGCGACCCGAGTCCCTGTCTCCAGCCCGGAATTCTCCTGCAACTCCAGACTCACGGACCCACGCCTGCTCAACACCACGAGTAGGTTCCCAACAGGTAAGGCGAACCTAACTTGTACTCTTGCCCTCTGCTCCAGGAAGCTGCCTTCCTAGTCTCCTCTGCCTCCGCACACGGCGACTGGAGCCAAAGACTCTTGCGCCACCTCGACTCAGCCTCTATTTCACACCCCAACCTCGTCCGTGGATAAACTCCAGTAACTCTCGCATACAAATCCATCCACGATATCCAAGACACTTCCGCATCCCCTCCCCCTGTGCACCTGCTGCCTGTCGCGCCCACGCCATCCCCAGCACAGCGCCCAACGCGGCCCTTTTTTAACACCAATTACCAATTGCCATCCTTCTGGAAGATGAAACTGAGAATGCCTAGAAGCCATGATAAGCCTAGCCACCTCCCCGCCCCCCACCGTGCAGAGTTGGCCTCCGGATGGTGATGCCACTTCCCAGCACGAGGAGTGAGGGATCCTTGGAGAAACAACTGACTCCATGTCTGAGGCAGGAAATGTCTGGGAAGAGGCTGGGTGGGACATCATCCCTGAAGCCAAGGAGGCTGTCACCGACCACAGGGGCGCCCTCACACGGCCCCAGAGCTAACCCGAAGGGGCTCCGGCTGGCCACAGACGGGACAATTTGAGCATCACAGACATTAATGGGAACCTTATCTTTTAGATCCCGTTCTGAGATGCCAATGGAGGAAATGATGCACGATCTGAGATTCTGCTTCAGAATCATGGGGAGGGCGGGCTGAGGAGCAGGTGGTGGCAGAGGTGACAGACCACTGGCCGTGGGTTAAAGTTATCGAGGCGGAATGGTAAGTGCGTACCAGTCCACCGTCCTTTCTCCTCTACTTCCCTTTATTTTGCAAATTCCAAAACTAAAGTTTTCAAATAAATGATAGACCTGAACAAAACGTTTCCTTCGGAAGTCAAAGCTCCCTGTTTCTTCCTGTCCTTCCTGCTCACCCCCTCCTGTGCTCCAGCAGCATTCGCTTCCTTGTCACTCCGCCCACAGGCCAAGCATGCTCCGCCCCAGGGCCTTTGCACTTATCTGGAACACCCTTCTCTCAGAGAGGTGTGGCTCACTCTCTCACCTCCTTCAGGCTCTGGCTCCAATCAGGCTTCTTGTTAGAGAAGATTCCTTGACCCCCCTGAGAACACTAGTAATCTCTGCACTGCCCAGAATTCCCTTACTCTCTTGCACTGTTCTACACGGAATTTACCGCCAGCTGACACATACACATGTACCTGTTTATTACTGGTACCCCCACACACAGAATGTAAGGTCCATGAGGGCAAGAACTTTGTATCTGTAGCCTCGCCTGGCTCAGAGAAGGCACACGGGTATGTTTACTAACAAAACAAACACAAACAGCACTTACTACGTGGTAAGCACTGTTCTAAGCTCTTCATAAGAACTCCTCTGTAAAGGCCTGAATGAACCAACACAGCCCTCCCTCCTGCACACCTTCCCCGGGGTATCGCTCCCCCAAGTACCGGAATACGATTAGCTCAAGTTCCCCCAACCCCACGGAGCGGCCGACTAACCCATTACAAGGCGTGTTCTCTTTAGTTTTCCACACGTCTGGAGCATTTAGGAACTTTAGTACTAATACTGGGAATCATAACATCGTTGAAACACGTTTTCTTTTTGACAAAGTAACATGAACAAATTATAGTAAAAGTCACCAATGACTCCTACCAGAAATCAACTACGATTAAAATTTTGGTCTGTTTTCTTCTGGTTCACTATGTCTGGACCTTTTAAATGCTTCCCTTGAACAGATCTATCTTACTTCCTTTAAAGTTATTGAAAATTTCAAAAACTTGGGGTGCCTGACTGGCTCAGTCGGTACAGCATGTGACTCCTGATCCCAGGGTTGTGAGTTCAAGCCCCACATGAGGCACAGAAATTTCAAAAATTAATTTTAAATGTGACCAAAGGACAAAAAGCAACAAAACAAAACAAAACCAAAAACAAAAAACAAAAGAACCTAAAACAATGGCCATTTGACAGTTAACTTACCATCCAGTGGTTGAGAGAGAGAGCAGAGAGAGAGAGAGACAATGCCCCTCCCTGCATCACTGGCTAACAAGAATCTCTTTGCCCTTTTTCCTGATTGCATTTTTATGTAGGTAGGCATTTTGTGAATGTATGTCTCTTCCCAATCAAAATACAAACTTCTTGGGGTGCCTGGATAGCTCAGCTGGTTAAGCATCTGACTCTTGATTTTGGCTCCGGTCATGATCTCAGGGTTGTGAGATCGAGCCCCGTGTTGAGTTCTGTGCTCGGCATGGAGCCTGCTGAGTTAGGATTCTCTCTCTCTCCCTCTCCCCCACTTGCTCTCTCTCTCTCACACTAAAAAAATAAACAAAATACAAACTTCTGATGGCAAGATCGGAGTCCTAGATGAATCCGGAAGAATCTAAAAAGTACCAAATAAAATCAGAACATAACCCACCATTCCCGGCCCCCACAAGCCCCGAGACTTACCGGATCCTGCAGAAAAAGGATTTCACCGGAGCGAATTCGTACTGAGATGCTGCGGGAAATAAAGACAAAGTGTTACTCACCCCCTCCCAGAGCAACAGGGCAGAGCAGCCCCTCCTCGGTGAGACAAACTTGAACTATCCCCAGACAATAAATGATTCTTTCAAAGGAGATACTCTTGGGGCTCCTGGTGGCTCAGTTGATTGAGTGTCCGACTTCGGCTGAGGTTGTGATTTCAGAGTTTGTGAGTTCGAGCCCCGCATCCGGCTCACTGCTCTCAGTGCAGAGCCTGCTTTGGATCCTCTGTCCCCCTCTCCCTCTGCCCCTCCCATGTTCACGCACGCTCTTTCCCTCTCTCAAAAATAAATAAACATTATAAAAAAAAAACAACAAAGGAGGAGCTACTCTTGAGATGTAGTCACATCCAGGATCTTCCAGGGGCTTTCCTATTCTAGCAGTGGCTCTCAGACCGAGGGCACTGGACTGAGGTCTGTCCCTTACTGCTTCCCGTGGTCCATCCTCTATCGCTGAAACTGCCCGTGCTCATCTCTCCGATATCACTGCAATAATCCGGTGACACATTTACTTTGGTGATAAAACTCTATTTCACTGGAATAGTCTGGACACACCTCACGGATTGTCGACGTCGACAACTTCCGGCATTTAGGTGTATGACACATACATGTCTTTCACTTGTTTCTTGCCTGGAATAAAGTCCCCAAAGTCGGGGCCCTGGGCCAAGTGGTACGATTATCTGCCTCTCACTGTGTACTGTCCCACTGACAGTACACAATTTTATTGCTTTCTGCATGAATTTTATTGGTTTGTGAAGTGGTAGTGCAGCAGCGTTTAAGTTTGCCTCGATCGGGGGACTGAACCTTCTCCCCGGTGTTTGCTGACTATTTACGTCTCCTCTGCTTACAGCTCCTTAAATTTATCTTTTGGACATTCGCTCACTGGGGTGAAAAGTCCTGGGGCACCTGGGTGGCTCAGTCGGTTAAGCCTCCGACTTCAGCTCAGGTCACGATCTCACGGTCCGTGAGTTCGAGCCCCGCGTCGGGCTCTGTGCTGACGGCTCAGAGCCTGGAGCCTGTTTCAGATTCTGTGTCTCCCTCTCTCTGACCCTCCCCTGTTCATGCTCTGTCTCTCCCTGTCTCAAAAATAAATAAAAATGTTAAAAAAAATTTTTTTTAAATAAAAAAAAAGTCCTTAGTCATAGGAACAGAGGAAATGCTTAAAACCAAGATGTTTTAAAAAGATACACTGAAGGAGCACACACAGTGAGAGCTCTAAAGAACCAAAATACTGGGACTCCTGGGTGGCTCGGTCGGTTGAGCATTCAACTCTTGATTTCGGCTCAGGTTGTGATCCCGGGGTCGTGGGTTCCAGCCCTGCGCTGGGCTCCGTGCTGAGTGTAGAGCCTGCTTAGGATTCTCTCTCTTTCCCTCTCCCTCTTCTCCCCTTGTGCTCCTTCTCTCTTCTCGAAAAAAGAGAGAGAGAGGAAACCAAAATACGGAAAATGGTCCAGATCTTTGCACTTCTGAGCAGAAGAATATAGGAAGAGTCAGAAAATGGGCTTTTGAATGATCAATGAAAATGTACTTGATTAAAAATACACACACACACACACACACAAACTCCTTTTAAAAAGGCACAGATGAGGGGCGCCTGGGTGGCTCAGTCGGTTAAGCGTCCGACTTAAGCTCAGGTCACGATCTCACGGTCCGTGAGTTCGAGCCCCGCGTCAGGCTCTGGGTTGATGGCTCAGAGCCTGGAGCCTGCTTCCGATTCTGTGTCTCCCTCTCTCTCTGCCCCTCCTCCATTCATGCTCTGTCTCTGTCTCAAAAATAAATAAACGTTAAAAAAAAAAATTAAAAAATAAATAAATAAAGTTACAGCCACAGGGACTCGGCAGTCAGGAGGGGCAGTGGTTCAGAGCACGGACTCTGGATTCACACCGCCAAGGAGAAACATGGCCCCACGCTTACTGGCAGGGTGACCTCAGGTGAGTCACTTAGCTCTGTGCCTCAATGACCGTAGTGGCCAAGAAGGGGAGCAGCTCCCGGCGTCAGGGGACAGAACTGACCACAGGCCACAGCTGCTGTCCCCGGGGCCCCGTATCCGATGTCCGCTCCCAGCCAGCGCCTGCACACAGAGCGAGACCGAGGCAGGACCAGTCCACGGAGACGCACGGCTCCTCTGGCGTGTGCCTGTGGCCTGGACTTGCCTTTGACTGCCTGGCCAAGCCTCCTCCTCCCCAGTCCTTGTTCCCGCTCTTTCCACGCGCGTCAGAGGAGCGCTGTGGGCTGAGGGCAGCGCTCCCCTCCTCCCACGCCCTCCCCCAGCGAGTCTCTTACACAGCTGACCCCGCCCTGACGTTTGCTTTCCAGCAGACCCAAACACACACAGTTAGCTTACCTGTCAAGTGAAGACCATGACCTTGTCTACACCTCATAAGGTTTTTGTGGAGATTAAATTAGTTAACCCACTGAAACATGAAGAAGAAGAGTCCCTTTCCATAGATGGTAGCAATGAGGATGATCCCCTCATGCTGCGGAACATTCCAAATACCTGCTGCCTCCCCCACCATGGGCGAGCTCGCGTCTGCGTCAGTTAACAGGCTGCCAGGAAACTAGCATTTCACGGGGAGAAGCTAGCCGGCCTCCACAGTTCACGAAGGGACAGGACTCGATTTAAAGCTCAGACCTCGGATTCTTTGCTTAAAATTCTTTACACACGGGAAATACTGGAACCCTACCGGAGGGCAGACTCGTTTGCACTACGTATATGGAACACCAGGCACCTGAACGTAACCGCATTCTCTAGGGGTCACGTAGGACACAGCCCGACTGTAGGATCTCAGGTAGTAGATGTGAGCCCGTTATCACTTCCACACCTCGGCTGTCACAGTGAATTCTTGCTTTTGGAAGCGTGCGCTGAAGGAACAGTGGTCAGAGCCTTCTGTGAGGGCCGCGCGACAAACCAAAGTGGGTATGTGCTCAGAGGCCAGGCCAAAAGCGGACGATGGCTGAGTTGATAGCTTCCTCTGTCCGCTTAACGTTCCAGGAGATCAGAGGAGGGGACAGGAGGCGGCAACACAGGCCCAGCCCGGAAATGGCTCAAGAAGGGTTGGAATCGCTGGGGTGTGTGAGGCAAAGCACCGTGTGGCTCGTCACTGAGATGGGCACCGTCTCTCCATGGAGGAAGCCAACTTTTAGATCCAAAAGACGATTTCAGGGCATATTTATGTTTTCACACGGAGGGGAAATATCACAGCAGCAAGTATTATGCAAAGATAACACGGTTGAAAAGAACAGAGACTGGACAGGCCAGTTGGAGGAGCGGCATCGGGTAAGCGGGAGGACTGGCACACAGTGCCCTACACCTGCTCTGTTCACAGCTGTGTGTCAACACCCTGCATCCTCCCGGCCCACAGTGTTTGTTGAATACATGTTCGCGGAGTGGGTCAATGACCAATAAAAGCGGAGAAACAAAGGTGGACAATTAAAGGTTGAAAATACGTGTTCACGAAAGAGGAACAGAAATGAAATCCACATTTTCGAGTGACAGGAAATGAGGAAGACAGGTGTGCGTCCTGAAGCTTATACAAACTGTACACAAAAGATGGGGCAAAGGTCTGTCACTGGAAAAAGGAGCCTGTAAGTGCAAGACTGTTTTCCATTAGACCACGTATGCACTAAAAAATCGGAATGGGCACAGAGTCCTAGATTTGCAAGATGAGAATGTTCTGGAGGTGAGTTTCACAACCATGCTAACATACCTAATGCCATGAAACTGTACACTTAAAAATGGTAAGATGGTAAATTTTGTTATTTTTTTTTAGCATGATAAATCAAATTTAAATTTAAAAAATAGAGAAAAAGGCTTGGAATCAAGAGGAAAAAGTTGATCTATATACCACGCTCTTTGAGATACACTAACAAAGGATATGAAATAAGTAATAACGGGTGGCTGTAAAAAGAAGTAACGACTTATTTTAAAAAGCACACAGGACTGAATGCCACAGAGAAAACTGTGAACAGGCATCCCAGGTTCAGGAAAATAAGCATGTCAGAAGGAAAACAAAGCAATGAGATTTGTGAACTTTTAGGGGGAAGCAAAGCTAGAATGGGAGCCGACCATGAGAAGTTTATCTCCAAACAAAGCAAAGAAATAATGAAGTCAATTTAAGAGAAAAAAAATTTAATTTTATTAACTTAGAGGGAACAGAGTCTTCATAACAATAACCTGGTATTGAGTTACGCAGGCTATCACACCATGTGTATGATATATAACCTACGTAGTTAATCAACTTGACTAAATGACAGCATATTGATTGGAACTTTTTGTCAAGAGAAGCATTTAAAGTGCTGTTTTCGTCACACTGACTTTTTATTTACTTTTTAATTTTTTTTTAAGTTTTACTTATTTTTAGTAATCCCTATGCCTAACGTGGGCCTTGAACTCATGACCCTGAGATTAAGAGTTGTGTGCTCCTCTGACAGAGTCAGCCAGGCACTCCACATTCTGACTTTTTAACATAAAGAAGTAAGAAAAACCATACAGTTTGCAGATTCAAAATAATGTGTCAATTTTGGTCCTATCTCTCAAAGAATGAAACTGATCTTTACGAGGCAAGATAAACATCTGAGCATCGGTCCCGTTACCTCTTCGGGTCCAGCTGTTCCAGAAGGGAAGCTGAGAGTGGACAGTGTGTGCACAGAACACCCTCACATCTTGAGGGGCGAGCAGTTCAACAAAGTGCGAGGACTCCAAGAAACCCTTCTTACAGTTCAGGATCGAAGTGGCCTGTTCAGAAACGTGCACTAACCTTCCAGACAGAAATGAAAACACTGGCACAAAGGTATCCTATAACAAACATTGGGGATGAATGCCAACACTGAGATCCTTACGGCAATATTCCCTGAAAGGTAAACTTCTGGACTTCTAACGTGATCAAAAGCTTAAAACACGCACACATGTCCCACAATGAACGTGTAATTCTCCAATATACAGCTTAACCATCACCGTAGAACCTGCATTTTACCTCCTGAAGGTCTGATTTCTATACCAAAGGATACACCAGCTCCTCCCATATCTATAAGCATGCATGTGGCACGTCTGCTTCTGATTCCTTCTCGTTTGCAAACTAGGGGGACTGTCCTCTCTTCACCAACGGAGAACTCTAGGCTTTAGGACCAGGCTCGAGACTCCCCTCCCTGAGACACCGTCAGTACAGAAGAATAACTTCTGATTTGTCCCATCGGACATGTGGAACGTTCATAACAGGCCACGGTTTGTGTCTGCGATTCCAGCACCGGCATGCCTTCCTGTCTGGCTTTATTTTGGAGATCTTAAAGGGGAAATGTTTTCTTAAACTTTTCAGTGTGTCTCACATCTCGGCCACACCCGCAGCAGTACCATAAACACCTCGGTCAGTGAAACAAAAGCTACTGTGGTTTTAGCACAGCTCATGTTCTGACAGGACAAAATCGTTACGTTACAATCACGCTGAAGTCTAAACATGACTTGAATTAAAAATTAAGTAATCTCGGGGCGCCTGGGTGGCGCAGTCGGTTAAGCGTCCGACTTCAGCCAGGTCACGATCTCGCGGTCTGTGAGTTCGAGCCCCGCCTCAGGCTCTGGGCTGATGGCTCGGAGCCTGGAGCCTGTTTCCGATTCTGTGTCTCCCTCTCTCTCTGCCCCTCCCCCGTTCATGCTCTGTCTCTCTCTGTCCCAAAAATAAATAAAAAAACGTTGAAAAAATTAAAAAAAAAAAAATTAATCTCCATCGCGTCAGTAAAGGGTGCGGTTGAATTACTCAGTCAACATGAAGAGATTCAAAACAGATACACTAAATGTCTCTTCCAAAACGTTACCCAAAAAATGACAGCATATCAACTCACCTGTTCTATAAAATCCAGCTGTTAACAACTTAAAGTAGTAGGTACTAGAACTAAGAATGTTATAAATACAAATTAACAATTCGGGGCTTAGAATAAAATGACGGCAACCGCTCTGCAGTTTATTTTTTTTCCTCTTAATTCCAGAAAACTCAGGGAAGCTCGGGATGTTGGGGCACCTGAGAACCAAAGCACAGAGAACCACCGCTCGCGTGCTGCCTCCTGGTTTTAGGTCCGTGCTCTGGCGAGGGCCATCATACTACACAACACCTCCATGGTAATTTGCTTCTAGCCTCAAATCGTGGTTTCTGCAACTCCCAAGTTATTAGGTTTAAAAATCTACACCTGGATAAAGTCGTTAGGAAAAATCACCCTGGTTGATACGGCAAAACTTGGGAATCCTTACTGTGTTTTTGGAGGCGTGTTCTGAAGCAACCGTGCTCAGTTCCTCAAGACTGTACGTGGTCACATCTGCTCGAGGTGCTCCATCCGGACGCAGAATCTGGAAAAACTCACTGTTTGCTAAGAAACACAAGAAAATAAAGAGGGAGTCCAGTGACAACAGTATCTTCAGGAAGGAAGTTTCACTACCGTTCAAGTGGGCTCGTTTTTCAGGATGAGGACACTCAGCGTGTTTTCCTCAAAACCACAGCATCATCTTGCACCTAAAATACTGACAGTTGTACAAACCTAAGCCTTGGAGTTTCAGGATTTTTTGATGTTCCACATTGCGAGGAGCAGGACCCACTGAAGACACTAAAACCAAAAATTTCGAACACATACACGTGACATGTTTATGGCAGAAACATTACTTCAGTACTCAAGAACTGTGTGTCCTACACGAAGTCGCAGAGATTTATGCTAATGAAAATGTGTACTTTAGAAATCCCTGGAAATGAAAAGTCAGAGATAAAAAGGAAAAGGTGTTTGTAATTGTTCATTTTTAATTTGGTAGATTCCTGATATATCATCAAGGCACCGGAACAGTATGTGGATGACAGCGAATGGGGAATTGCATTTTCTCAAATGTATTTTCCCCAATAACCTTAGAAGACAATGATTTTTTTTTTTTAATGTTTCACAGAAAGTAGTTTTAACTTTTATTTATTATTGAGAGACAGAGAGAGAGCATGAGCATGGGAGGGGCAGAAAGGGGGGGAGACACAGAATCTGAAGCAGGCTCCAGGCTCCGAGCTATCAGCACAGACAGAGCCTGACGCGGGGCTCAAACCCACAAACCGTGAGAGCATGACCTGAGCCGAAGTCAGATGCTGGACCGACTGAACCACCCGGGCACCCCAGAAGACAATGATTCTTTTAAAAAGTGAGTCTTCAGGGGTGCCTGGGTGGCTCAGTCGGTTCAGCGTCCAACTTCGGCTCAAGTCATGGTTTCACGGTTTGAGGGTTCGAGCCCCACATCAGGCTCTGTGCTGACAGCTCGGAGCCTGGAGCCGGCTTCCGATGCTGTGTGTCTCCCTCTCTGCCCCTCCCCTGCTCATGCTCTGTCTCTCTCATTCTCTCAAAAATAAATTAACATTAAAAAACATCTTTTTTAAAGTGAGTCTTTAAAACGTGCCCAAGTGTACTCTCCTGCAGCAAATCACAAAATATGGCACGGGCACTCAACAGCAGTTCCTAAACCATTACACAAAAAAGGTTCCTTCTCCTGATGTTCCTAATTTGCACACCTACCACACTACTAGAATCAGTGTAGACTTCCTCCTCACCCATCCAGCACCATAAAAAGCTCAAAACATTTCAGGGATTAGAACCACACTGACAACTCTTCCTGCTCGGCTGAGGTTTACGAGCAAAATGATGTACTTGCACCACTGGACTTTCCCTCCGGCTCGTTTTACCTTGCACACTGTGTACACAACGAAGGGCATAGTTGAGGGCGTCTAGAGTGCTCGGCTTATTGGGTCTCTCTGATGGGAAATATTTTTTCATTTCTTGGACAACCATCATAAGCTCTTCGTAAACTCTGTTTCGATCTTGCCGTTCACTGGAAGATTAAAAAACAAAACTCGACTCACGCTTTGGGTGACAAGAACAGCCAAAGTTAGTCCACTGCACAGCATGCGAGGTGCCCAGCAACTTTCTAAGCGCTCACCACGGATCAACTCATTTAGTTCATGGGTCTGTTTCTGGTTTGACAGGTGTGGGATCCCAGCCCAAGAAACAAGGGGTGATCATCAAACATTCTCTGTTCTTTCTCATTCCCACTTGAGCCCCCACTCCAGCTAAATCCTTAACCACTCCTTCCGTACGTGTGGTTCTCTTCGGGAATTCTTCAGTTTCCCAACTTATTTCATCCGGAGTCGTCCAGTATCCCCCTAAAGCTTCTCCTAGGCTCACAAACAAAGGAATACAAGGGTTTCAGCCCTCCTTCCCCGAGGAACAACGACGCAAGAATCACGGTGTGTCACCTGTTGCTGCTCTCCGCGCGTGGGCTCTGTAGGTGGTACTTCTGGCTCCACATCTCCTCGTGTCCTTTCCCCAGGGCCTCAGGGTCGCAGGCCCGTGGTCCTTCAAGTTCCGGAGGCCCGGTCTCCCTGGAGTCCAGAGACTTATGGCTGGACCTTTCCAGATCTTCACAGGGGTCCATCTTTTGCGGGGCGGCCCTCAGTCCGTTGCCTGCCGCTCACTCTGCGGGCAGCGGCAGACCTGGATTCCTCATTTCTGCGCGTGCGGTCGCCGCAGGGAAAGCTCCAAGTCACCGGGAGCCGGCGGCCACCGACCCCGCTCACCTGGAGGAAGTCTCTGCGGGGTCTCCATGCAGTCTCCGACGGCCCCGCTCCAGGAGGCAGCCTGGGGGCGACACAGGGCACGAGTGTCCAGGGAAACGGGCGGCCTGCTGCGGGAGCCGGACTGCAGGAGGCCCCTCGGCGCCGACGGCTCCGCAGAAACCGGACCCCGGCAGGGAAACTTCCCGCGCAAAGTTGCGGACCCCCAGGTTCCCGGCCCGGCACCGCCCGGCCGCCGGCCCAACGGCACAGGGCGGCCTCGGGGGAGACCTCCCGGCCCCGGCAGAGCACTCACCCGCTGCCGCAGCCGCTGCCGCCACCGCTCGCCCGGCGCGAGGCCGGGCCGCGAACCGTCCCGAAGCCCGCCGCGTGCCGGGTGGCCGCCGGCGCCGCGCCCCCTGCGCGCCACGTGACGAGGCCCCGCCCCCCCAGCCGCGCGATTGGCCGCCGCGGCCAGCTGTGCGGGCCTCCATTGGCCCGGGGGCGGGGCCTCGGCCGGGGCGCCCGAGTTACATAACCCGAGGCGAGTGGGCGGGGAAAAGACGCCGACGCCCTTTACGTAACGCGGGTGTTCGGGTGGTGGGCGGTGCTCGGCCAATCCGGAAAGCGGGCGCGTAGGCAGTGGGGGAGGGGCCCTCAGAGGGTGGAGCCCGGGCCGGGAGAGCCGAGCGCTCCGCCCCTTTCACGGCACCGGGGCGGGGAGGTGAGGTGGGAGGGAAAGAACAGCGGGGCGGCTGGAGCCAGCGCGGCAGGGATAGGGCGCTGGAGCCGCCAATCACGAGAGGGCGGGACCCGGGCGGGGTGGGCCGGCCTCCACGTGAGGGGCGGGTGTTCCGGCAGGCGGTCGGGCGCGCAGGTGGCCGAGGCGGCGCGGGCCCGGACCGGGGACAGTCCTGGGGGGCGGGGCGGGGCGGGGCGGGCCCCACCCCCGGGCCCTACCCCCGCCCCCGGGCCCTACCCCCACCCCCACCCCCTCCCCCACCCGGGCGCGGGTAGAAGGCTCTCGTCGTCCGAGCCTTTTTCGCGCCTTCTCGGGTTCCCTTATTTGCGTTTTGCTCAGCCTTCCTGCTTTCTCGCCCTTCAGCTCTTGAGGCTTGGAGGACCCGGGCGGTAAAGCAGCCCTCGGGAAGATCAAAGCCGTTTTTCAGAAACGGAATTTTGACGACGGACTTCACACGTTGCCCCGGTCTTCTTTGAGTGACAGGTTGATTTGGCAACTGGGGGAGGACAAGTGTATGTAAAAAACACTGTCAGAAAAGGAAGGTGCAGAGAAACCCTTTTTAAAAATGCCAGTCTGATGGTTTTTTTAGAACGTGTGTTAACTCAGCCCAAGGGCAGAGCTCCGCCCCTCTCCAGTGCCTGGCACATCAAAAATCTTCAGTGTTTATTGGATGAATGAAAGGAATTGTATAGAAACGGGGGCGGGGAGTGAAGTGTGGCAATTGTTTATATCATGTATTGGATAATCCACCTCATTTTCCCAGATGATGGCAGATCTCACTGTCCTCTTGTGTTTTTGTCAAACTGCTTTCGAAAGCACATTTATTGAGTGGATTCTTTAGGCGGGGATGATTCCGGTCCCCGAGAACGCCTGGTGGCACAAGTCCCTGCCATTCAGGGCGCCTACATTTTATGAAGGCGTAAAACAGGAGCAAGTCCATGGGGGTCAGAAAGTGGAAAATACTGTGTAGAACAGGAAACAAGCTAATGGGACGAAGTGTGGCTGGGACAGGGATGGAGGGTGAAGGAGGCAAGAGACACATTATCCTGGTGACTAGGGAAGCCTCTCTGAGAAGGTGAACTGAAACCTGAGTTTGTGTATGGGGGAGGGGGAGGGAGCAGAACGCACCTGCTGAAGCCCTGACAGCACGCGTGCTGTTAAGGAACAGAAAGGCAACATAGTTTGCCTGGAGAATAGACAGAGGGAGGAGGAATGGTGTGAGGGGAGGTCAGCCAGTTAGGAAGAGCCGGATTATAGTTCGGGAACACAACTTGGATTTTCTTCTAATGGTAGTGGGAAGGGGAGGATTTTAAGCAAAACAGTGATCTGTATCAACCAGAATGCCACACAGGAAGCAGGTAACAGGAAGCTGTTAATCACGAGAAGAGGCTGAGGACGGCTCAGACTGGGGTGGCACCAGCAGGGATGGTGACAGGAGCCACTGGACGTGGGGTGCGTTTAGGGCACGGAAACTTGCCAAGGAGTTGAATGTATGTTGTGAGAAGAGAGCGTGATCCAGGGTGGCTCCTGGGTCTTTGGTGTAAGCAGTGCTGTGTTTCGTGGGTCATCGACTTAGATGGACAAGTCTGGGGATGGCACGTTTTGATGAAGGGAGAATGGAGACTCGTTTCCCACATGTTATGTCTGAGATGTACATGACACAGGCAGGTGGGATTGTCAGATGGGCGAGTGGATCTCCCAGCCTGGAACTTAAGGGAGAAGCGAGGATGGAGATTTGGGAGAGGCAAGAGCCCTATGGTGTTTACAGTCACGTGGGAAATGGTGTTGACATTAGAGTGCAGACAGAAAGAAAAGGGCCAATGGCCGAGACCGGGGGCACATGGAGATTCAGAGGCCGAGCAGAACACCAAGTGAAGGGACATCTGGGTGGCTCAGTCGGTTGAGCGTCTGACTCCTGACTCTTGATTTCGGCTCAGGTCATGATCTCATGGTTTGTGAGTTGGAGCCCCGTGTCAGGCTCTGCGCTGACAGCGCAAAGCCTGCTTGGGATTCTCTCTGTGTGTCTCTCTCTCGAAAATAAACAAACTTAAAAAAAGTTAAAAAAAGAGAGAGAGAGAGAGAGAGAGCCAAGCGAAGAACAAGGAGCCATAGATGGGGTTGGAAGAAAAGCAGAAGAATGTTGGGTCGTGGACACTAGATAAACTATTTCAGGGAGAGAGCTATCAACTGTATCAAATGCTCGTGACTCAGTAGGACAAGGGCTGAGGATTTCCTGTTGTGTTTCACCAAGTCGGTGACCTTGGTTAAAGATGTCTCAGTAGCGTTGGCTGGGGGAAAAGGACAGTGCGAGGCAGTGACAACAGGGAGCCGTGGGGAGGGATTTTGCTGTGTGGGGCTATAGACAAGTGTTGTTCGAAGGGAGGGATGTGGGGATCACAATTAGGGGCTGACAGGGCTATTCGGTTAGGAGCGAGAAGGGAAGAAGCAGGAGAAAGCTGCAGACAACAGGGAATTGCTGGAGGGGAGGCTTCCTTTAGGCTCGGAATCCACAAGCAGGCACCTGCGTTAACGGGATTGTCCATGGTCTTGTTGGCATAGAGACAAGTAGATTTTGAAATGCACTTAGCTTGCTATTTAAAGGATGAGAACAAACTGCGGGTGGAGGGAGGGTGGTGGAGAGGGGAACGTGGGCGATGGGCACTGAGGAGGGCACCTGTTGGGATGAGCACTGGGTATTGTGTGGAAACCAATTTGTCAATAAATTATATTTTAAAAAGAGGATGAGAAAAAAATCAGTTATTTTCCAATAACTATGCCATAATTGGTTTATCTAGTGCATTGTAGTTTAGCAGATTGAATTTTCTGCCTGCCTGAAAAGCAGCTCAGTTGCAAATAAGGATGCTATTTTTTCATTTTTAAATTTTTTTTAAAGTAATCTCTACACCCATTGTGGGGCTTGACCTCACAACCCCGAGATCAAGTCACACGCTCCACCGACTGAGCCAGCCAGGCGCCCCAAGGATGCTATTTTTAAATGCACAAAAACAGTTTGGTTAATTTTAAAGCAACAATCCTCACTCAAAACCAATTAAAAAAAAAGTCACCATACTTTAAGAAACATTTTGTTAGTGATGCAAATACAGACTTTATCGTGTAGGATTCATCACTCATTAGAAAATTGTTATGAGACAAGAGGAGTTTGCTCCATTCTTTGACTGAAATCAATTGCCAGCAGGAAGGCAAATGTTCATAAACACGTTGCATTTATCCTTCCGGTGACACGTGTTCTCTGCCCCCTCTGAGGCCAGGCATGGTCATGTGACCTGCTCCGGCCAGTAAAATGTGAGCAGAGCTGTCAGCCCCACTTCCAGACAGAGGCTTGGAGAGCCAGTGCACAATCCCTGATGTTCCCTTCCTGCCGCAGCGATACACAGTGAACCAGAAAAGAATGTTTACGGGAAGCTCCTCCCGGAGCCACTGATGATAGGGGCTTCCTGCTGCCTGGCATTGGACGTGTACCCTGAGTGAGGAAAGAACTCTAAGCCGTTGAGATTTTTATCTATAATGTTTGTTATACAGCACACCTGCAGCACATTCTGAGTGACCTGTGTGGTGATCGAAAATATCAGCAAGTCCAGGGGCACCTGGGTGGCTCGGTCAGTTGAGCGCCTGACTTCGGCTCAATGTCGTGATCTCCCAGTTCGTGAGTTCGAGGCCCCGCGTTGGGCTTTAAGCTGTCAGCACGGAGCTTGCTTGGGATCCTCTGTCCCCCATTCTCTCTGCTCTTCCCCTGCTCACACTCTCTCTCTCAAATATATATATACGTATATACATATGTATACGTATATATATATATATTTATATATATCAGCAAGTCCAGTGGACTTGTCTAGTGTGGACCCTGGAAGGACAGTGGTGCCATTCTCTGGAACAGACACGTTAATGGCAAGAAGAGGGGCGTGAGGCAGGGGAATGCTTGATTCTGTCTGGTCCACCTTGAGTTTGAGAGGCCTGTGTGTACCAGGCCAGGAATCATCAGGACACTAATGGATAGAGATGTGGGAATAGGTAAGATTGCCCAGGGAGAGAAGTAGGATGGAGAGAGAAGTTGGCTGAGGGGGATCCAGCTGGCTAAGGAATCCTGACATTAAGGGAGGGGTAGAGAAGGGCCCATTGATGGTAGGTTTTCCTTCAAAATCTTGAAAATGGCACCCAAATTCATACAGATTTCATTATATAAAGGTCCTGAACAAACAGCACAATTCTATTGTTAGTGCTTTCCTGGGACATAATAGTAGGTCAGACAAGAAAAGCAGTGACCATCTATCCAAGGCATTGGGAAGAAGTCAATGTCTTCTCTCTCAATAGGATTTCATCGGAAACTGGCATTTTATTGTAAACATAAGCAAAGGCTACTTCCACCCGTTTTATATTGTTCCCTAGGGATTGTAGATTAAGAGTGAAAGTGTTTTCAAGGGAAAGGATATGCAGAGTCAAAACGAGCCACGTGTCTGGAGAAGTCTGTCACCCATCTGAGTACTAGCTACCCCTGTGCCCTATAGGTGGCTATCTATTCTCCCATATACACGGCCAGCCTGGATATCACTATTTTTTTTTAAGTTTATTTATTTATTTTTGAAAGAGAGAGAGCATGCATGCAGGAAGGATAGAGAGAGTGGGAGAGACAGAATCCCAAGCAGGCGCTGAGCTGTCAGTGTGGAGGCTGACTCGGGGCTCGAACTCACGAACCGTGAGATCGTGACCTGAGCTGAAATCAAGAGTCAGATGCTTGACCGACCGAGCCACCCAGGCGCCCTGCACATCACTCTTTAAAGATGACAGATTTAAGAAACTCAAAAGCCGGATCCTGACCATTTCGGTAACCGTGGAAAAGTCAGTTCCTCACTCACGTCCTATACTGCTCACGAGGGGAGGGGTTCGCTTCTGTGCACTAGGGGACGGGGAAGGGCTGGGGACCAGGAGGTGAGAGGTGGGGGCGGCAGCAAGGCACGCCGCTGGGAAGACCTGGACCAGGACGCAGCTATCCTACAAGCACACAGGTACCAGAATCAAGTTTATAAACAGTTTATTCAGCTCATAATAGTGGGCAAGTTCCCAGCCAAATGCACAGATACAAGCGAGGTGCCCCTGGGTTAATGCAGGAGCCGGCGGGTTACATGGGACTGGGCGTCAGGCAAGGAGGGAGCACCAAGGTTTCAGAGTCAGACACGGCCAGGGACCCTGAGCCGAGGGCGAGCTAATGTCCCGACGCTGACCGCTGCTTCCTTCTCCCAGCCGGGGTGTCCTCGACACTGCATCACTTCAGTGATGTCAGGGGAACAGATCTTAAACAAATGGAGCCCGTGTTCCCGCACACCTCAACTGTTGTTGCTTTGTAAGTCACACGCTAGCACGTGAACAGGAATTCTAGAATCCTCCGTGACAGCGGGCAGAGTGTTGATCCCTCTGTATTTCTCCCTCAGCGCCTCCTTGCCTGTTGTCATTCCTACCTAAATTCCCATCCTTAAGCCACACACCCTGATGACGAGAGTCTCACATACACAAGTCTCTCAGATGACAACGCTATTTCCAAAGCAGCATCTTGTGCACACAGTCTATGACATCGAAAAAAGAAAGTGTCTCTGGTTAGCTATTCTCCGTGAGAAGAGTCATCCACCCTTGACCGATGCCTCGCTGAAAGCGTAATTTAGAAGACAGACTTAGGAAGTGGAATATGGACAAAAATAGGAAACAAACTCCAAAAAGCCATCGTCTATGGGGACGGGGCCACCTAATGACCAGTTCACAGATGGGTCTCACTCGAAGGCTATAAAGTTGCTGCTCACGTAATTATTAGAAACCTACTGGAGTCCAGAGCCGACAATCTGCAAACCTCTGGGTAGACAGAGATCGGCGTCTGGGTAGGAGATGGTTGGAGTCTAGCTTAGACCTTCTCTGACCCCTGGGAGAAATGCTCAATCAGGGCGGGGGCGCGGGGTGCAGGCGGGAGCTGCACCACATACAGCATCTCAAAGGCAAGAAGGGCCTGATAGGATGTAGAAGGTTCACTGTAATATTATCATTTGAATTCTGAAGGGCACCTTAAGTTCCATTTGTCACTTTTCTGAATTTATCCGTCGGGAACAGACTTGAGGACGCTGTACTGGCATTTAACTTTTTGGCAAAATAGAAACTTTGGTCATGGCCTCAGCTCTGTAAAAATGTTTTCGAGAGGCGATTATTTCCGATGAAAATAACATTTTTAGCAAGTGATACAAAACAGTAACAGGAAAGTAAACATCTTCGTATCTACGGTAAGAGCAAAAACTCTCGGTCAGAATCTTATTTTTAAATACGGCGCAAGGGTCAGTAGTGCTTACAAACAGTACAGAGTTCTCTTACAGGGGATCAGAAAAGTAGCAAAGTAAGGCACAACCTGTTACGGTTACAGATTTGTGTTAGGCAGTAGTGTTCTTTCTGGAAGGCACAAACTGGAATTCTGATTACCTAAAGGTTTAAAATGTGGTTCTGAAGATGCCGTGTGACAGGGGGAGCCTCTGGGAACGAATCCCCTTAACTGAAATTAATGGCAATTAATCACGCAGCGGGACTTCCAGGTTACGACACTCTGGAACTCAAGTCCGCTTCCTCAGCCACGCGGCAGTCTGAAGGCGCCGGGCCAAGTGTGGGCCGGGTGGCCGCACTTCAAGTTTGGAGTGCTTACGATCACAAAGGCACGTTTCCCAGAAATTAAACTTGACAGTAACAAACAGAAGATATTCACTTTAGACAGAACAGTAGGCGAGCTCGAGAGTATAGCAGGTTCTAAGTCAAACGTCTTGAAGAGGTTTCTCGAACAGCAGGCCGGAGCTTCACTGTTTCTTCACGGGGACACGTTCCACACTAACAAGCAGGGGAGACGGAAAAAGAACAGAGGAAACAGCAGTTTAGTGTTTCGGGGCGAACCCAGAGCTGACCCTGCATGTCGCGGTCTAAACGCGAACATCAATCTGGCCGATTGCGTACTGGGGGCCCCTCCACAACTGTGCCGAGGCTCCGAAGCCACCGTGAAAGGAAAGGATGGCAGGAATTGCTTTTGCAAATGGTTCCCACGGGTGGGGCTAAAAACCCCGACGGCTTGTTCCAAGAGGAGATACGACAGTAGCAACAGCAATGCCAGTCAGTAATACTTCTGTGGGCGCGCGGGTGTGTCTACGGATTTATTTACTTACACGGCTGGCACCACTAAACGCCAGACGCCACCCTATTCGCTTGTTACGGATCAGCCAGTTGTGTCCTCGCAACAGACACGTGGGGCAGGTGCTATTATCGTCCCCACTCTACAAATGAGGAGACGGAGGTTCCGAGACGTTCAGCGATTTGTCTAAGGCCGCACAGCTGATGGCAGTGGAACCATGGCGGGGAACAGGCAGTCACGCTTTTCATCAGCAGACCACACTGTTTCTCGTAAAAGGAAGGATCAGACGAAAAGGTACTCGGTGAGGGCCCCTGGGGGCGCTCAGGCGGCCGAGCGTTCGACTTCAGCTCAGGTCACCATCTCAGCTCGCTGCTGTCAGCGCGGGAGCCGCTTGGGATCCTGTCCCCTCTCTCTGGGCCCCTCCCCTGCTCACGCGTGCGCACGCGCGCGCTCTCTCTCAAAAATAAATAAAACATTAAAAAAAGAAAATGTACTCAGAGGTACAGGACACCACTGACCTACAGGGTGGGTCAGTGACAATGAATGCATTTTCTCTAACTTCAAAGGATCAATGTTTATATAAAAAATCTTGGACTTTGACGAAACAACACTCAAGTGTTTAAAACGTTTACTGAAGAAAACGAAAATCTGTGGAGTAAACTACCAGCTCTGAGGGAACTTTTACTCTGAGTTCTTGTACGTGAGGTCAGCTGTGAACATACAGAGAAGACCCGAACGAGGAGCTGAGGCCAGAGAACTCACCGATGATGATGATGATGATGATGACCACGACGACAATCCCTATCGCCCACATCTGTGAAACAGACCATTTCACATTTCAAACACAGAGGTCAACGTGCTCACTGAGGAGCGTCGCATTCTAGTCACTGGCAGAGGAATTAAGGTGCACTACAATTTGAAATGATTCACAATTTTTAAAGCCTAAGTTTCCTGTTCTCATTCGGGGCATGAAGGTATTTATCTGCTTTTTGTAAGACGGTCAGATGGCCTGCGGTCCCCAGAAAGGCATCTATTTTGTGCACACAAGTTCTTCACGTAAGGAAGGGCTGCTAACTTGTCCTGTGTGTCCGGAAGCGTTGCTTTTGTCCCAGGAAGGGGGTGGGGTCCACCCGGGCCCTGGTAGCTGCAGAACATCTGCTCTGGGCTACACTCCTTGCGGGGCTGCTCTCCGTGCTCCTGTGGGGCACACTGGCTCGCCAGCTGCCCTGTCTCGTCACGCTGGAGCCATGCACTCAACCACATGCCAACTGACCACCGACCCCAGCCCTCTCTGGCCAGTCTGTGTTCAGGGCGATGCGGGGGTGAGGGGTTGAAAGCGGCTTCTGTTTATGATTGGTTCTGGACATTCCCGTTCTATGTGCTTCTTAAGGTCAGCCACAGAACCTGAAGAATTCCTAGCTGAGGGGCTAGGGAAAGGGCAGGCAGTCAGTGCCTTAGACTCAGAGTCAATCCAAATTTCCATGTACGGGACGTCCAACTCACCTCCAACATTCACAGAAGTCCCATACTTGGAGCCTTAGTTGCCCCTCTGAGACTGCAGAACTTAATGCAAAAACCAGTGAAAAGAAAGTTACCTTGCAATTCTTCCACCAGTATTTTCTCTTCAGCTTGGCGGCACTTGTTTCAAATTGGGAAGCTCCAGCCTGCAGCGCGTCTGCACGATCATCTAATTCCGAGAGCTTCTGATCTCTTTCCAACACCTTATCCACGTTGACTCTCATGATGTCCACCACCTGAACGAACGTGATCACACCGAGTTACACACAGAGGAAGGGAAGAACAAACACAAGGCTCAGTGAAGTAAACAGCACGTTTTCCTTCAGGTCAGCACTTTATTACTTTGGGCCAAACTTCCATTTATAAATGGGAGGGGGGCGGTGCTCATTCTTTCGTGACAAAAACACTCAGCAAACTAGGAATAGAAGGGAACTTCCCTAACAAGAGAAAGGGCATTTATGGAAAAACCCACAATGAATATCCATGCTCAACATGAAAGTGAAAGACAGAGTTTGTCCCTAAGATCGAAACAAGATAAGGATGCCCACTTTCACTAATGCTGTTCAACACTGTACTGGAAGTTCTGGCCAAAGTAATTAGGCAAGAAAAGAAAAAAAAAGACAACCAAATTGGAAAGAAATAAATAAAATCTGTATTTGCAGACGATTTCACATACAGAAAATCCCAAAGCATCCACACACTGCTAGAGTTAATAAACACATTCGGTAAGTGTTCAGGTTACAAGATCAACACCCAGAAATCAGAATGTGTCCATATACTAGAAAGAAAAAGGAAATTAAAAAAATAATTCCATAAACAATAGCATCCAAAAGAATAAAATACCTAGGGTATAAATCAAACCGAGGAGGCAAAAGCTCTGCACAATGAAAACTGTGACACCGCTGAAAGAAATTAAAGACCTAATTATAAGGGAAGACATTCCATGTTCATAGATAGGAACACTTAATATTGTTAAGATGGCAAGATGCCTCAAAGCAATGTACAGGCAGACAGATTCAACACAATCTGTATGAAAATTCCACTGTCCTTCTTCCCCCTACAACCTCCTCCCAGAAATGGAAAAGCCGATCCTTAAATTTTTATGGAATTGCAAGGGACCGGAATAGCTGAAAACAATACTGAAAAGAAAATGTTGGAGGACTCCGACTTTCCAATTTCAAAACCTTACAACAAAGTTACAGTAATCAAAGTGTGTGCCTCTGGCATAAAGACAGACATGCACACCAATGGAACAGAACTGAGAATCCAGAAATCAACCCAAACATCTACAGCTGATTGATTTTTGACAAGGCTGTCAAGAGCATTCAGTGAGGAAAAGGACTGTCTCTTCAGCAAATGGTACTAGGACAATGGGACAGTCACAGGCAAAACAATGAGGTTGGACCCCTATACCTCACCCTATATGTAAAAATTAACTCAAAATGGATGAATGACCTACATATGAGAGCTAAAAACTATAAAACTTTTAGAAGAAAACCTAAGAGCAAATCGTCATAACTTTATTATTTTTTAAGAATGTTTATTTATTTTTCAGAGAGAGAGAGACAGAGACAGAGACAAAGAGTGGAGGGGTGGGGGCAGACAGAGAAGGAGATACACCTGAAGGAGGCTCCAGGCTCTGAGCTGTCAGCAGAGCCCGACGCGGGGCTTGAACTCACAGACCGCGAGATCATGACCTGAGCCGAAGTCAGACGCTCAACCGACTGAGCCACCCAGGCGCCCCCGTCATAACTTTAGATTTAGCTATAGATTTGACACCCAGTCAAGAACGACAACAAAAATAAATAAACTGAACTTAATAATAATTAAAACCTTTTATGCATCAAAAGACATTATCAAGGCTGTGAAAAGACAATCTACAGAATGGAAGAAAATATTTGCAAATCATTTAACCCTAAAATGATTTTTAACCTAAAGAGGGTGTAATATCCAGAATATATGAAGAGCGTGCTCGCTTCGGCAGCACATATACTAAAATTGGAACGATACAGAGAAGATTAGCATGGCCCCTGCGCAAGGATGACACGCAGAATATATGAAGAGCGCTTACCACCCAGCAACAAAACGAGAAACTACCCAATCAGAAAACAGGCCATAGACTTGAATAGACATTTCTACAAAGAATGTGTACAAATGGCCAACGAGCACATAAAAAAGATATTCAACATCACTGGTCATTAAGGAAATGAAAACCAAAATCACAATGCAATACTTCCATATTCACTAACTAGCACAGCTACACTCCAAGAAAACAGAAAACAACAAGTGTTGGTGAGGATGTGGAGAAGCAGGAACCCCTGGACGTCGCTGTTGAGAATGCAAAATGGTACAGCTACTGTGGAAAGTTTGGTAGTTCCTCAAAAAGCTAAATACAGGGGCGCCTGGGTGGCTCAGTCGGTAAAGCGGCCGACTTCGGCTCAGGTCATGATCTCGCGGTCCATGAGTTCGAGCCCCGCGTCGGGCTCTGTGCTGACAGCTCGGAGCCTGGAGCCTGTTTCAGATTCCGTGTCTCCCTCTCTCTCTGCCCCTCCCCTGTTCATGCTCTGTCTCTCTCCGTCTCAAAAATAAATAAACGTTAAAAAAAATTTTTTTTCAAAAAGCTAAATACAGAATTGCCACATAAATACTAGTCTGAATCTCACACAGTCTTCCATTGTGGGTCTGCAAACGCAGAGCAGAACAAAAGATGCTCTGAGGGTCCTCTGACTTGAGACGCCCACAAATACAGATTTGTCGGGCTAGAGCAGGTTGCTAGCACCTGCCTTCTGTACACGAATGGGTGACAACCGGAACTGAATTTGAGGCTTGCTCAAGCTTGGGAACGAGTTAGTCAGGCTACCGTAAGAAGCATTTTGATGAAAAATCTGCTAAGAGGGATTGGTCTTGGCTTGAACAATCTAAAACTCTATTACCCTATTTTATAAAGTAGTTCTTTCTTTTTCCTTTTTTTTTTTTTTTTTAATTGCAGCAAAAGATATCTTTAAGGTGGTTCCTGGAGGAATGTTCTCAGGAGGAGTGTTTGTGGTTCAGATATGTGGTTCAGTCACAGGGAAACCAGCATGACATCTGGAGACTAACTTCTCAGAAGCTTGGCTCAGAGCTTTCAGAATAGGAGGGGACACATTTTTGTTACATTTATGAGACGGTCAAAGTTTCCTTTACATTCATGCTTTTCTGATACTTTTTCTAAACAGAATTATTTCCAGTGTTCCCATGCTGGTTTAAAAGTCACTGTGGGCAACATGTTAGAACAATACCTCATCCACTTGATTTTGTGTCTGCTGAAGTCTTCGGTTACTGCCAGAGGCAGCACTCGAACCTGCAGGTGCACCTGTAGACCTGAAATGTGTAAAGGCACAAGCGTGAGTAAATTATTATTCCAAATATTACATTGTTGTACGTATGAAGACATTACTCCAAGACCCTCACTGGTAGAACTAAAGCAGAAAGAGAAATCCTTCCTACAGTAATGAACAAAGGTTTAAATGACGTATCTTCTAATTCCCCTATAATCTTCAAGATTCATCCATATATTAAAAGTGACCGGGGTCTAAAGTGCAGGTTTAATAAGATCTACTCTGCATCACTGAAGCACCTGATCTTAAGATCAGGGATCCTACAATAGGGAAATTCAACCTCCCAATTTTTTTTTTTTTTTCCAATTGTTTAAAGGCACACATCCACTTAAATGCAGCCGGTACTCGTCTGCTCTCTCACTGTGGTAAGAATGGTTTTCAAAGTTATAAACAGTTACAGAATGCCACTTTTCCAGTACAGAGAAATGTATTTACACAAACAGGGTCAGGAACAGCGAGGTGCAGGTAGGAGGGGTGGCGCGAGTGGGAAAGATGAGGTGAAGTGGTGCTTCCTCTCTTAAAAGGTACTCCTCTCTTAAAATCCTTGCTGAATGCCTTACTTCTCCCCAGCCAGATCTTTCTTGACCACTGTGGCTTTGAAGTTCCTCATTGCTTCTGTTATTAGGTTGGTCACACTTTGATTTCTCTCTCTCTCTCTCTCTCTCACACACACACACACACACACACACACACACACACACACACACACGGTTGACCCTTGAACAAGGTGGGGGTAAGGGACGCCGACCTCTTCTGCCCCCTCCACAGTTGAAAATCTGCATGCAACTTTTGACTCCTCCAAACGTTTAACTACTAACAGCCTGCTGTTGACCAGGGGCCTTACCAAAAACATAAACGGTTGATTAATACATATTTTGTTTGTTAGGTGTCTCATATACTGTATTCTTACAATAAAGTCAGCTAGAGAAAAAAATGTTAAGAAACTCATAAGAGAAAATACATTTACAGCACGTACTGTATTTATCAGAGAAAAATCTACCTGTAAGTGGACCTGTATAGTTCAAACCCATGTTGTTCAAAGGTGGTCAGTAATGTCTTGCTCTCCTAATAGATCACGGACTCCTGTGCCTTAGAGGTCTCGTCCCTGTGTCCAAGACAGCACCTGGCACATGTCTCGCATACAAGAGCTACTGATGCATCCATTGATTCAAGTTATTTATACCTACCAGGTGTCAAAGACCAGGGATGCAGTAGATGCCGTGCCTGCCCTTACAGTTTATTTATTTATCGTTTCGTCTGATAGATAATCGCAAAGGGCCATGTACTGGTACATTTTCTCCAAGAGTTTTCTCATTTAATTCTCACGACTCTTTGAGGGAGGTAGTACTATTAACCCCATTTTACAGATGCATAAAGCGGGGTTACGAAAGTCAACGCAGCTGGCTGCGGTGGAGTCTGTCTTTAGACCAGGTTCCACAGAATTCTATGGATCTAGATCTTCACCACTGTAATTTACTGGCCCAGCAGCCTCAGCCAGGTACACTCCTGTGGTGATCCTTAGTTCCTACAAGGAACCCAGGGAAAGCACCCATTCCTTGCTCCTCTGTAGGTGAGCAACGAACAGGTTGGAGGGGGACAGAGGGTCCTCGTGACTCTTGACGGTTTTCTCTCAATGTTACCACGGTAAACTCCACGTTTTCAAGGGCCACTACAACAAGACAGCTTCTGCTTAAACAGAGAAGGTCCACAGGTCTGCCCCTGAGTCCATTCTGATCATAGGTGCCTCTAGACGGGGCCGAGGTCTCTTCCCTTGCAACTTCCGGAGCCCAGCCCAGCACCAGGCAGCGAGCAGGCGCTCCAGGTGTAAGGCAGTGGCCACCGATCCCCTCTGGGACCTTGGGCCGGGGGGTGAGGCAAGAGGAGAAGGGGTGGGGTTGCGGTAGGGGCGGGGGTGGGGGCTTTTCCTACCTCCGGGAAGCCCCTGGCTTCCCCACCCCGCCCTGTCCCTTCCGCGATCGTCCGACGGCCGCGAGGCTGTCGGCCCGCCTGCAGCCAGCACCCCAGGGGCCGCCGCCCACCCCTAGGCCTCGGGAGCTTCCGCGCAAGCTCACGCCCGAGCGGCGGCCGGCGGGAACCGTGCCGGGGGAGGGTCCCAGCCGCGGGCCGCCGCCCTCCGGGACCCGAGGCCGCCCCGCGTCCCGCCGCGTCACTCACATTTTGGCGGCGGCGGGCGACGGTCGGCAGAGCGGCGCAGCGGGACGGGAGGCCGGGGAGCCGGGCGGGGCGGAGGCGCGGGGCCGATGACGTCACCGGCCGCGGCCGCGAAGGGGCGCGCCGGAAGGGGGCGGGGCGTCACGGGGGCGGGGCCACCCGAAAGGGCTGGGCGGCCGGCGCGGGGTGACCACGCGGGCGGCGTGATGCGCTGGGCTCTGTCGCGCTGCAAGCTCTCTGCCCGCCGCCAACCTTGTGACGCCGCAGGACGCTGAAAGGGACTGTGTAGGTGAATAAGAGCCGTGGCGTGGTACGTTATTTTGGGCCCGGGTACGTTATTCTTTGGCCTTGACAGTCCTGGGGGTTGACTGCGCGCTTCTGCGTGACGTCTCCCGTTAACCCAGTGGTCCTGGAGACACCACGCTTCCCCCCGAAGATTTGTTAACATGAGACAGGGAGTCCGTTTGGGGTATTTATCATGGGCGTTGATTGGGTTAGACTCCTTTCTCCGTGTTCATTTGTGACTCAAATATTTATTTGTCACCGCACAGACCATGACGGGAGCCTGGGCATCAGGCACTGTTTAGTGTCTACGTTTCTGTATTCCCCGGGCCCTGGCAGAGAAGGTCCTCAGCTTTTGATAGGCTGCAGGTGGAGAGTTACTCTGCAATGAACTTAAAGCGGTTATTGAAAATATTCCTACCAACGTAGACGACGCCTCCCTTAAACAAACAAAACTCTGAAAAACACTGCCAGGTCGCCTGGAGATCGGATGAGAAAGGAAAAATAAAACACTGAAATACTGAACTGTCTTTTCTGTCAGTGTAATAATTTGAAAAGGGAAATGTTAATGTGTATTAGGATAAAGAAGAGTGTCCCAGGGGAGGTGCGATTTGAGTTGGGTAAGTAGCTGAGAAGAGAATTCCCAGGCAAGGGATGAACAAACATGAACAACGACAACCGTGGAAATGGAAATGGTTTGCACAGGTTTGCACCAACCAACAGAAGGGGCAGGTTGGGTCACAGGTGAAATAAGACAATAAGACAGTGAGGATAAACAAGAAAGGAAAATGTCGTTTAAATGCGGTTGGGTCTAGAAACCACTGGGGCCTGGGAGAGCTGGGAGATAACCCTGCAGACGTGGTCTGGCAGGAGCACCGCAATGGACTCCGTGGGAGAGGGACTACCAGGGAGACAAGGTGACACTCTGCAGTGAAAGGGAAGGAGAGGATGACAGAATTCTCAGAAAAGAAGACAGATAGTAGTAGTCAGTTGGAAAATGCCTTTTGAAAACCAGAGGATTTTAGCTGCAGAGGTGAATTTAAATTGGTGTCTTTATGTGTCAGGTAACCAGTATGCCAGTTGAGAGGCACCTGAGAAAACAGTTGGAAAGCAAGGGTTCTAGGGACGGTGGCTTACAGTGAAGTTTTTCTTTCAGGGACACCTGGGTGGCTCAGTCGGTTAAATGTCCTACTCGATTTCAGCTCAGGTCAGGATCTCATGGTTCGGGAGTTCGAGCCCCACATCGGGCTCTATGCGGACAGTGTGGAGCCTGCTTGGGATTCTTTGTCTCCCTCTCTCTCTGCCCTTACCCCACTCGTGCTCTCCCTCTCTAAATAAATAAATATTAATTTTTTTTTCTTTTTCACGGACATGTCCCAAACTATGTAATAGTCGATGCCACAACACTGTCTCTAGATCTAAGGAAACACGTGAAAAATGTATGGTTTGAAACATACTGGGTCACCCTGGGTCTCAATAGCAGGTAAAGTTAAAGCAAAGCACACACATAGTATGGGGAAATTTTCTTCATTTTTAATTTACAGCAGAAAGAATATAAAGCATTCAGAAAACATTTTCCATATTTTAAGGGCAATTCAAAACATTTTGCATGGTTTCCAGCAGCTGAGTTCTTCAACAGATCCATTGATTCAATGATGCTTTACATGCACAATTACAAAAATAAAACTTACAAAAAAGAAGACATCTAGACTAGTTTTACATGCAAGTCTCAGGGACCCCCCATTGGGCGCCAACTACTGTGTGGAACTGCCATAAGCGACCCGTGCAGCCAGAGAGGGGTTCGAGTTATTGTCTTTATTTCGTTCACACAGTACAGCTGATTTCAAATGGGTAACAAGAATAGCAATTAAATCTTCAGGAGACAGAATAAGATTAGCTATTAATTTTATAATGAAATCCTACTCCTGGCACTTGGGAATTCAGATTATCCAAGAAAGCTGCGCTTACCTATCATCTTATATTCAAAATTAAGATTCACAACCAAGAAAAAGCGGTCAGAAATGCTTCGTTTCAGTGGAAGTGCATTTGTACCTCACCCAGGATTCACAGTTGTACTGGTAGGCTACACTGGTAGGTTTTGAACCTACTTCCTATCCCCTCCAGAAGAACCCTCCTAATTCTATGTAAGTCCTTATCTTCCAGAAGTTTCTAACTTACTCAGCTAATAATGTAGCATGGGAGACATTAAAAAAAAAAAATAAATGAATACATAAATGTGAGGATTCAAGCAAATCCACTGAGGTCATTACTCTTGTCGAAAGATCACTTATTTGTACCATAAGAAATGGAATAAACCGATCTCAATTCAGTACTAACATAGGATATTCTGAAAGAGCTGGCTTTCACCTTCTGTTTCCATTCATGAATACAATTGCGTGTTTGTAAATTACTCAGTGTCCTCCTGTAGATCAAATCGTGTAAAATAATAGGTATCTGGGGGTTGGGGGGGGGGGTGTGTGTGCAACAGCTGCAACATAACCCACACATTTAAAAACAAAATGGAGCCAGGTCAGTTTACAAATGTACAGGTGGCTACTAGTTGTGGGGCTGAAACCGTTGTCAAAGCTGATCACAAGCGGTAAGACATATACTTTACAGTAATCCGAGGTTGGCAGTGAAAGGAAGTAATTAAAAAACAAGTACAATTATAGAAAAGGCACCAAGAGCACTGACCCCAGTTTTTACCACAATCTGTTTGTTTCTATCTTCCTTCTAAAGACGCCAGTTTAAAAGCTTATTTGTGAATATTTTTAGGCTTCACAACAAGCCTTGAGTTTTAACGTACAGTTGGCAGCCAGAACCAAGAAGAAGAAGAAGAAAAAAACCAAAACTATTTAATCTCAGCTTTACACCAACTGATCCTGAAACTTAACCTGGGAGTTTTAAACTGGCATCAGCAAATGCGAACTTTATTCTCTCAATTTAACGTTAGTAGTTTAATTTTTAAAAGCATCAGATTTCTTTGGCTCCTCATTATATAGAAAGAGTAATAGACCATGACAACCTTACAAGACCAGTTTGCCTCTTTTAAAGTTTTAGTCTTTTTTTGTGTGTGCAATTTTTGTTACATTTTCTGATTTCCAGCAGGAGATATGAAAACGCGAGACATTTTTCAACCTTTCGTACTATTTCTTTTGTCAGGTTTTGATCGTTCTAAGTGTTCTTTGTTGGAGTGAGTGGATGGTGTTAAGCTATATACGGATTCATCTTATGATTATCTGTTTAGCGAAAGTAACTTAATTTTCTTAAGCAATATTAGCATTCACATTACTTGGCACCATTGGCAAAAAAATTTTAAATTAAATAAAATAAACTCCTGGTAGCCAAAATTAAATGTAAACATATCCTTTTTTTTTTTTTTTAAGTAATGTTACTCTGCCTTTTATCCTAAGTCTAAATACAGTAGCTCTTTTTTTTTCCAGTTTAGTCATGCTTTAGCAAAATGTTCTTCTAAAGAACATTTAAAATAAAGTACTCTTATAGTGAAATAAAGTTTTTTTTTGTTTCATTTTACAGACCATAGCCACTAATGCTTTGCTTTTGTTCATTTCTTTTTTCTTGATTTCATGCACATATCTCTTTGTTTTAATATATACAATATATACAAACAATACATCCACATTTTTCTCGCTCATTCAGACAAAACTATACAAATAATTTTATCTCGCCATGTTATCGACCTTTGTGAATAAAATATTTAGCAATTAATATAATCCCTTTCAAATATTTTCTCGCTTTCCGTTTCTACCTTCTATATATACACAGAAACTGCTCAGTTTGGATGAGATTATAGCCAAAAATATGGAATTTACTGGCCAGAACGCAGCACCACACTGATCTTTTAGGTGGCAAATGTCCAGGCAAGGTTTATGATTCCTTAGAATGACTACAGTTTCCAAGGTTACTAAGAAAAGCTACATGCTGTACCAATTCTCTAAGTAAATCTCATTGCACATGAAAGTAAGGCCCACAAATGAAAGTGCTGAGCATGACAAAAGGGACGAGATGGTCACTACACTCGCAGGTTCCTGGGAGGTGGTGGGGACAAGAAAATAAAGTTAAACTCTGTGAGCTGTTTCTCATTAATTCCCATGCATTCCCCGTTTACCACACACCCGCCCCTCTGCAAATTTCCACAAGACATTAAAAACCTGCAGATTTCAAAAGTTGCATTAAGTGTGCTGTAGAGATTAAAACAAACACGGATTCAAAGAAAATAAAACCAGTGAAGGAAACGCGAACACACGGACCCAATGAAGATTTGTATGGTCTAAGCCCTCCACTGAGAGTCAATCCCAAAGATTCAGCTTCTTGGAAGTAACTGACAGGTGCAGGAGCAGCATTCTCTTTTGTTGCTAGCGCATCCCCACCTTTGCTTATCTATATTTTTGGTATAAATATTTGTACAGTTCCACACGATGTTTGAATACAGCCCTATATGAGAAGGAAACCGGCTGCTTCCTAAGGAAAGGAAGCCTCTTTCGATTCCTCGTGGTGTCTTGTTTTTCCCATGATCCAACAGAAGATTGAGTTCCAAGATGTCTTGCTGATCAAATGAAAAGTTGTCCATGAAAGTGCAAATGCAATGACCAACACATTCCTGTTAAAATCCTGCAGCTGATCTCCCCAAAACTGCAGAGGGATTGTGTGCGTGTGTGTGCGTGTGTGCGTGCGTGTGTGTGTCGTAGTTTTGCATGTCTCTGCTAAAAACAGAAATGAAAACAGTCTGAAAAGCAATGTCACATTGCTAAGGGATGCTGCTGTATGTCTTCAAGTTCCTTGGCCTTTCTCAACTCTTTCACTCTGGAAGAGAAACAGAACAGAACACCAGGTGATAGCTGTTTAGTGAAACTGTGGCCAAACGGAGGGAAGGGCATTACCGATCCCTCTGAAGCAAAAACAAAAAAAAACAAACCAAAAAAAAAAACCCCAAAAAACAAAACAAAAAACAACAACAACAACAACAACAAAAAACCAAGACAAAAACCCTTTGGAGGACTGATGGCAAAAGAAACTCCTGCTAAACTGCTGGGGGAGATATTCAAGGAGGAAGACACGGCCCTTCCTGAAACTGCTCAGTATCAAGTGCTCTCAACACAAAGCAAAACTGAAGTTGGCTGCATTCAGTCCCGTGTGACAGGAACGTGCTCAATCTTAGAAAGGGTTGACTCTTCACATAGCTTTCTTCGAAGCCTGTTGGGACCATCAGTGACGCCCTGCAATTAATTCCACATGAGGCAAGTTAGGGAAACTGCACACGCCTCTACTTAGCTTCGGATACACCCAGGGACTGAACCGCTTTGCTCACAGACTCCAGATTGTTGGAGATCTTGAAGCCGACCTTGCACCTGCACAGCCGGGCTACTGCGCTTACGTATCGTGGAGTCTTTCTGATTTTCGTTAATTCCTTACCTTCCTCCCATTCCACACCGTAACTTTAAAAGATGCTCAGGTCACTTCCCCCAGTGCTCCCAGATGGACAGCAACAGCTCCCAGATGCATACCAGTAAGGTACTCTGTTCTATTTATCAAACGTGTTGCAGTCAACAAATTTCAATGAAATGGTTATCAACAGTCATGGAAAGTCCGCATCAGATTAGTTGTTTGCCGTGGGGTTTGAATACGACCCCCCGATGTGGATGGGGTGCCGGGAAGCAGGTTGTAAGTTGGAGGGTTATTTGTTTCATTGAAAAAGAATTCAGATCTTGCCTTAAGAGCAAAAAGATCCAACGCCAAGTGTGATTTCGGGGTCTACTAGTAAAGTCAGCATGTGCTGTATATGGCACCCAGCTGGCAGCTCTACGTAACGTACCACATCATAACCTGTGTTTCCCAAAAATGGGGGCGGGAGAAGGAGTTTAGCCGAACAGAAGCGGCCGTTTCTCAGGATGCGTATGCCCTATGTCTCAGCAGCACGACAAGGAAAAGTCTGATTGGCTGTCGCTCATATGGGCCTCTATCTACAGAGGGAATTCCCAAACGCACTTTTCTGATTCTCTAAGAATAAAGCGTCTCCTATTAAGTGATACCAGTGTGTTTACATTCTATTTTAAAACGAATGCCAGTTTACTTTCTAAATAGATTCTTGTTAACACTCGGGGGAGAAAACATTTTGAAAACAAGTAGTGAGTTACTGCTGTATCGCACAGGCTCGGACTCAGTGGCCTGCACGCACGCTATTACAGCAATTTAAGAAAACAGGATATTTACCACCTCCAAGCAGAATCGTTTCTGAATATTCTGCCAAGTTGATGCAATCTCTTCAGAGAGAAGTTGCTCTCTCTCAGAAAAAAAGCTTTATTACCATCATCATTAATACTAAAAAGAATTACCATGTTCGGAAACCTGATTTGTCTGATATATTTACTAAATACACCAGGTCCAGCTTGATCAAACGGTCTCTTCAGAACGGTCAACTTTCTTTCTTAACAGGCACGTTTAGAACGCATTGCTGT
This sequence comes from Panthera leo, assembly GCF_018350215.1. Lineage (NCBI taxonomy): Eukaryota > Metazoa > Chordata > Mammalia > Carnivora > Felidae > Panthera > Panthera leo. Next base: position 5,322,391 of record NC_056686.1, on the reverse strand, counting down.
GTTCCTAACTGGATCTCGGTATCAGTTTTCAATTTTATAATTAAATATACCACGGATTATTAAATTTTAGGGTAATTTGGATCATATCACAGTACAGAAGTGTGCATCATCATAGGTCCCTAATTTTGGACATGCATACTTGATAAAGAAATGGCTTTTTAAAAATTGAAACATGCCGTGTCGTGTGTTCAATTTTTAAACATGCAGTATCTATACTAACAGCCCTTTGGCTGGAAAAATGCCAGGCATGCACTGATGCCCCCTTTGCTCCGGGCATGCAAAGTGTCTGTACTTGTGCAGACCTAGTGGCTGAGTCACCGCGAAGTGTGCGTGCTGCTTCACATGCGACATCTTGTTTCTGCACTAGTACAGAACTCATTCACAAATATGCAACAGTGACTCCATCACTGATGAGCTTTCTAGAATCTGAAGAATTCCGAACTCAAAATCTGACAGCATAAACACAGATATCCATCCACAGTTCTTCTAGAGTGAAGACGAACGCTATAAAAATATCACGTTCATCACTGAGAGAAAAAGGAGGGTGAACTATAAACCAGAAACGTTTTCTACAGTCTCATACCGAAGAAGCTGTAATCAGCTGGTCATGGGGCCTGTACCTTAAACGTTTTTCTTTTCATTATAATGGTCACGTTTGTTTTTGTAGGTTTTTGGTTTTTTTTTGTAATTTCTCTTGAAATTAACGAAAGAGTCTACTAAATTCCCATAAGGTTTTAAGGTCACCATGTAAATGCTCTGCTATGAAGTGGCGGTAGCCTCGCGCGGCTCTGGGTGAAGGAGAGATACACGTCCATACACACAGAGGTGACGATGATCATCTGTGCTGGAAAAAGGAGACGCCCCAATCTCAAGATACGTCTTCTAGGCTTGCATCGCTTCTGAGCTACAGTGGAGAGCTCAGTTCTTAGTTCCATGATGAAGGTTTTACAGAACGTTAGCATTATAAATGATACCAGAATGGCTTCAACGGCATAGGCTTTTTTTTTTTTTTTTTTTTTTTTACAGAAAGTCGCTCAAGGAGGATTTAGGGAAAGAGGAAGAGAGGCCTTCTGTTTCAACAGCTGTACAGGCTACTTAGTATTTGTTACCTTGTTTAGGCCTCCAGACACATCACCATCATCTCCAGTTTGTAAATGCAGAACCTGAGATTTTTACACCAATGAAGCGACCTGCCCCAGACAATACAGGTAACAAGCAGGGATTTGGGCCCAGGCCTGTCTGCCTTTCGCCTCCCCACCCTGCTGCCTCCGATATACCTCAGGACAACAAAACAATTAAAAAAACGATTACTGGGGGCGCCTGGGTGGCTCAGTCGGTTAAGCGTCCGACTCGGTTTTGGCTCAGGTAGGTCATGGTCTCAAGGTTCGGTTCATGGGATCGAGCTTCTTGCCGGGTTCCATGCTGACAGTGTAGAGCCTGCTTGGGATTCTCTCTCTCTCTCTCTCTCTCTCTCTCTCTCTCTCTTTCCTCCTCCTCCCCTGCTGGTGCTCTCTCTCAAAATAAATAAATCAACAAAAAGAACAACAATTACTGTATTGGTTTCTCCAAAGGCCTCTGGAAACATCTCCATGGTGCGAGACGAGTGTATTGTTGAAACCTGGTAACAATTCACAACTGTATTTCTAACAACTGTATTTCCTCAGCTCTGAGATGCTGTCCCTTATAAGACCTTATGTTGCTTTCATTACAGTGTTCTGCAGAACAAAATTTCCTCCGTATAAAATGTACCTACCAACTTTATAAAATAGATCTGAGAAGTGAAAGAAGTGGGAATAAGAATCAAGGAAGTGGAAGATTTTTAGCCTCCTCCAATTTCCAACTGGCAGACTGTGTGGATGTTAATTAACCTCTCAAAGTTGAGATGAAATTGAGAGACTTTCACAATCTGCCCTACTGAAGCCGTAAATCGAGTTCTAAGTCACTTGAGGGCAGATTATTAGGATGGGCTAGGGGTACCTAATTTTCTTTTTGTTTTACGTCAAACGTCAATTGGACAAAAAGTAACGTTTGAATGTTATACTGCCTCTAGAGAAACGCAAAACAATTCACTGTATCACCAAAGTAGTTTTCGAGCATTTGATACTAGAATTTTTGTTAGCCAATTCTAAAAAACCAGACGTTTCAGATCAGAGTTTCAACAGTTACAGAAATTTGGTGTTGCCTTGTCTTAGGACATGAACAGCCACTAACAGGCACATGTCAACACACATCTTAGCACGAGAGGGGTCACAATGAAAGTTTAGTCGTTAATTACCTCTGGGTTTTTCTCCTTGCTTATTTGTATTTCCAAAATGTGCTACAAGGAGTGTACTTCTTTCATAATAATTATTTCTGCTCATCATTCTCCAGGTTGAAAAAAAAGTTTATGTTTTCCTATCCATCCGTTATGACTACATCCCACCATCCGTTATGGCTAGCAATATTGTACTCGCATGACACAAAAAACCAAGTGAAAAATTCAGTGGAGAAAGAAACTGATTCTATAGTCCAAAACCAACATCAATTGTTTGAACTGGTGTCACTGGCATTACCTGTGTTTTAAGCCTATTTTTTTGGCACACAAACTTGGTAAATGTGGGCCGGGTTTGTTTGAAGTTGGAATTACGTTGGAAAATCCAGTGGTCGTATTTGCGGAACTTAGAATACAGACAGGCGTTCCATCAACTCTCGTTGCGTTGTACGTGCTGTCCCAACTCAGCTACTGGTTACTGAGGCTTTGGTTCTCTAAAGGAATTACACCTGCTGCATTCATTCAGGGCCAAGAAACAGCCTAACCTGAGGATGTCCTGGTCACCTAAAAACAAACCCCGTATACAGTGTGTATGCTTGCTTCTGAATTCCACTGCACAGAAGACAGGCAAAGCAGTCTTCCTTGGGGCTCTGAAGACCATTGACCCGGGGCAGAAACCACAGCTTCTGTGGCTACGAGGCTGTCGCGGCCGCAAGGAGAGCCGCCGGGAGCACATTTCTGAGCTGCGCGCGTCAGTCCAGTCGGTACCTCGGGAAAGGGCCCTCCAGGGACTGGCTGGGAGGGGAGGCAATCAGGGCAGCGCGACTTTCCCCTGCAGCCATTCCGCTATGAAAATGGAAGACAACCCCGGGATTTGCCCAAGCGTTCTAGGCTGAAGATAATCCCCACTTTGGGGTATTGCTGCGGTCTCAACGACAACAACAACAAAAAAAAAAAAAAAAAAAGAAAGAAAGAAAGAAAGAAGGAAAGAAAAAAAAGAAACGAGAAAACATAAAAACGAATGTTGCATTCTAATGTACTGAAGTGATGTAGGAAAGCAACAGCACTGAAAGCCAGCAGAAGCCCACACAGGGTTTATTTCCATCAGACGTCCAATGAGAATTCACGAATAAATGAGGTAGGCCTGCTTCCGAAACTTGTAGCAAACAATGGCTCCATGGGTAAAGCATAAGGCAAAGCCGCTTCATTACATCTACTTGGTAACGCTCAGCCAGAGAAATGTTTCATGAGTCAGTGGATTTCAGCAGATATATTCTTGCAATGCTGGACGTCAAAAATATACAGGGCAGCCAGATGCGGCTTTCTGATTAGTTACCTGTTGCTCTGAGAGCTGCAATAGCTTGTGGGGAATTTAGGAAAAGAGAGATCTTGCCATTTTCCAGAAATCTCATTTGGATTGCAAAACAAAAAAGACAGAGAGGCCCAATAAGAATGACACAGAGCATGTTGTCTGCAATTTAACACACACCACTGTGTGCCAAAAATATTCATTTCCTAAAAGAGGCAAGTAAGACAAAATTACTTTGGATATTTGAATTACATCCATGATGACACATCCCACACATTCATTTCCTACTCCTCACCAAGTGTATCAGGCCACCTGGGAATTACACCTCGTGTCAAATTTAACTAAAGTGTGATGGCACCGTTGTTGACCTAGAGCACCGTCCACTCTTCTCAATCAAGCAACATACTTTTGGGCATCGTTAGAGAACTGTCCCTCGGATTAAAGTATATACAACAGAACACGAAGTATGAACGGAACCCGCAGAACTTGACAACGACCCCCTGAAGGTGTCTCACAGGACTGCTGTCCAGAGTCAGTGCTGAAATCGCTACTTACCAAGAAAACTGGCAGCATCTGGTAAAGTTCAGTGTTTAGAAAACCAGTTGTCAGAGAGAAAATCTGTTGCTTAAACATTTGTCACCAGAAAGAGTTACCTCTTCTTCCCCCCAATTAGGGTTCTTTTATGCCAGGAGGATAGCTTCACCCACCTTTACTGAACACGGGGACTAGGCCAACAACTTCCAAAAATAGGTTATTTGAAAACCAGAATTCCCGCTGTTTCTGATAATACCTGTAGTGACTGTTACAGGTCATAATGCCCCGTCACAGAAATAACATCTCAGGGGAAAAAAGGATTTGTCCAGGAATCACTCTTCAGAGAATAGTCTCTCTAATCTATGAGAACACTTCCTGATACCCACAAAACCCCAAATATCTTGAAGAGGGAAGTGGGAAAACCATTTTCTAACTGGAGAAAGAGGCATTGTCCTCTTTAGTCTCAATACCCGGAGGATGAATCTGTCACGTAATTCAGTTATTTGTTATTTTTTTACGTATGAGGTATCTTGGGTTTCTGCTAGGACACTACATTACATCCTGGTCAATTTAATCGGAACCCAGCCGGAGAGTCAGGTTTTCAGTACGTGCCCTTCAAAAACCTCTTCAACCTCAGCAATCCTCATTGTTTGGAAAGTAGTATACAACACCTAAGTTAACTCAGAGAAATAATTAAGATTGCCGATTTAAATATCTCTCTGTGCACAACAAAAGTTTTCTCCTAAAAGGGAAGTAGTTGTGCCCAAGACAAATCAAATCCCTAGGAAAAGCTGGAGAATTTGGAAACTCCACTTTAAGAGCCTGGATGAATTAGGGGCTAAGCCTGGAGGGAAGGCTGCATGAAGACACGAGGACTCTCGGCCGAGAGCACCGGGGGGCTTTTTCTTAGCCAACCCCAAGCGAAGATTGGTGTACTGTGCCTTAATTCCGATGACTGACCTCGTCTGCCTTTCTACATACCCTTCCGCTTCACCCATTGAGGACGTGCGGCTGAATGGTGTTTGACAAACCGCGCCACAAAATTGAGTTCAAGTTATCAAATATCATCTTTTGATGCAGAAAGCTTAAATGTCTTAAGTATGGTATGTACATTAATTAAAAAAAAGTATGCTAAGTCGTTTGACACAAATTCCACCAGTAAGAACTCCCCTCAGAGAATGCCCTCCCTCCCCACGAGTCATTTCAGCTTGGGGACTGTTGGAGGAAGTGCCACTGTGGGACGTCTCTGCTCTGGTCTCTTGACCGAACCAAGAGGGGTCGAGATCTTACCGGTAACTAGACAAAGCCACAGATAAGCTAGCCCTCCATCCACACAGGGAGAGAGACAGGACCATACTAGAAGGAATCTGAGCTTCTCAGCTGCTCTCTCTCAAAGTCCCTGAAGCCCGGGAGGCACAGGGGTGTCAGGAAATTCCAACTTTCCGTGCCTGAGGAGGAGTTTTAGGAGCCTGTGTTGATGGATGCAGCAGGTGCTAAAGAAGTTATGGTAGGGACTCTCACATTGAAAAGCACCTTTGGAAAACGTTCTCTTAAAAACGATCACTGACGTACCAGAAGCTAACAAGCTTCCGAAGTGCGTAGGCAACCACTTTTGCCAAATGTTGGCTCCTTGCAGGGATCGTGTTAATTGCACGTCACATGCAAGATACTACAACTGTTTTGTTAAACTGAGTCTTAGGGCCTGCATTTGCTCTTTTGCGGGGTTTTTTTTTTTTTAAGTGGAAACAAATATTGTTTATGTATGCAGAGAGTGAAAGGGAATGGAAAGAGAAAGAAGTGGGGATTTTTGTCCCCTTTTTTAAATTTCAAACACAGACATCTCTGAGCCAGTTCTACCACATGGGACAACTGTGAACAGCTGCTTAATTCTCAAGAGGACTAGCTAGTAAATTTACAGACCAGCGGAACTGCTTTATTCTGTTTTACATACATTTTCTTTCAGTGACTGCCCATGGTTTTAACCATGTGAGACTTTAAATCTGATATAGGGGTTGGGTCTTATTTTAGGAAGAACTTATAAAAACTCAATTCTCCTATCAGAATAAGTCAGCAAACTGCAGTCCAGGGGCCACATCTAGCCCAATGAATATCTGTGTAAATAAAGTTTTATTGGAATACAGCCATAACCGTTCATTTATATATTACCTACTGTTGTTCGCATGCTGCAATGGCAGAGCTGAATAGGTGTGACAGAGACTGTGTGGCCCACAAAGCCTAAGATATTTACTATCTTTTGAAAGCCTTTTAAGAAGAAGTTAGATGATCTTTGACTTAAAATACAATGAATAAATACCAGCATCGACATAAAGGCACTTAGATGAAAAATACTAGCTTCAGAAACATTAGTTTTAGAATTTTTGAATTATAATCTCTTCTCAGAAATCTTACAAATGACTCAAGTCGGGGTTAAAAAGGGAGGGTGTCGAATGGAGTGGAGTTGATGGGTGGGGGCTCCCCTGCTCCCCTGTTATTTGCTTAAGGGCATCTTCTCTTAAGTCCATCGGATAAAAGGTGTCAAATTAATCTACATTCGAATCTGCTTTGGGTGAATTATATCCCTGTCTTTTAAATCAATTTCCTGACACTAAATCCTTTCCTCTACCTTCACGCATGTGGCAGTCGCCTCTGACAGAGACTTCTGCCCCTTGTGTATACCTACAAACCAGCATCATAGTCTAAAACCTCAAGGACACCAACAGTGTCCATCGGCTACCCTACCTCTTCATCATCATTTCTTTAAAATACAAATTCTATTGGAATGTCCACTCTTAACTGCTATATAAAATATGCAGATTTAACACACCTTCCACCCCATCGTCTTTATTCAGCATTGCCATTAAATTCTGGAAGTCGGGTTTGCTCGCTCTTTAATAATGAATGCGCTGCATTGGTTCTGAAAGGGCAGCTTCATGTGCTGACTTACCTCATGGCACCAGGGAAAGGGAGATTTACAAAACGAAACTACAGGAACAGGGTGATGGGGGAAATAGTAACTCTAAACAAGAAATCGATTTGTTAAAAAAAAAAAAAAAAAAAAGCCAGTATCACCTGGTGAGCTTTTTTGCTTTAGAAATTTGGACACAGCGGTAGTTGAGAGAATTGCATTGTGGCCAATGATCTGAGTCACAAATAACCACCTGCTTGACGTTTTCTTCCAGTGCAGCCTTGTTCCAACTCCACCGAGTTCTAAGCATGCCCTGTGGCGGCTTCAGAAGGGCCTCCCTCTCGCTTACTCATGCATTTGTACATCTGCTGTATGTGACTGTTTTTCATGTTGTATAAAGTAGCAGTGTTAGTAATTAGGGTTAGTTTTCATTTTGTCTTATTTCATTCAAAATGGATGTGAAACTTACTGGCATACCTAGGCTGCAGCCCCATGCAAGCAAGCAAAAAGCAAAATATTGAAAATGGAAGATAAAGGTAAACACTGGCTAGCAGGCAGCTAAACTCACCCTTTTGTACAGCCTATGGTCCACCAGGGGGCTTTAGACAGTAAAACAACACCAAAGAGCTATTAGCACGTGAGGGTCACAACAGAAACCTTATACACAGCTTTATTTCAACAACAAAAAAAGAGTAAAAAGTGGTTCCCCCTTTTTTTTTTTTGGAAAGAAAGAAAAGGAGAGTGGTGATGGGGTATGTGAAATGAGCAGGTAGAAAATTCACCAATTCATCGTGAGGTCTAAAAATGTTGGCGTCACATGACTTGGCAAAATTCTTAAGAGACAGGACCCTTATTGATTCCTGAAGCCATTACCTACCTACCTTTTCTGAGAGGGTGTTATATGAGGTTTTCTATTTTAATACTTCGCAGGGACAAGGCACATGACAGTTTCTCTTAAAATAAGACTCAATACCCCAGCGTGGAAAGAGGGTTACGTTCATCTGAGGGAAAACATGAGCTTTCAGTTCTACCGATTTTCAGGATACAGGGATGGGAAGAGAATACAGTCGGTATGCAAAAGTTATTAAAATTTGCCTGCTCATTTTTTTCTAACGTCTAAACCATTATGGGGCAAGTCAGGAAAAGAGCCACTAGGGGTCTTTATTTTATCCCAAAGAATGAATAGGAATTCCAAGTCCACAATCTGATGTTCTCCTCGCAACAAACCTTCTTGCCACCCTCAGGAGGTTATTACTAGTTAAAACACGAACTTAAGAAAGGTGAAATCTTCATGAAATTCTTCTCAACTAGCTTATAAAGAGAGAGCTTTGAAAACAAGAATAAGAGTGTTCCTTTGTTCAGCTTACTCTGGGAGCCGGCCTTTTAGGCACGGATGTTTTGCCTAACTGTCTTAACCTCTCAACTCACCCAACGTAGACATAGGGCATGGCTTTGGACGAGAAAAACAGAGAAGGAGCAGGGGACTTGATGTGAGTTTGCTCATAATGACCAAGGTCGCATTACCCGCACGTATTTTCAAAGTTTGAGGCAAAGACTAGGAGAAACAAGGAAAATTCAACTTGCAAACATTTTGGCTCCAAAGAAGAGCCCCGTAAAGCTAATTTCCTTGAAAAGAAAATCTGTTGTGAGAGTGTTAACCACAGTCTCAGCAGGGCTGGGGTAGACAAACTGGAGGGGACGAAGGAAGGAGGGAGTGCGAGCACAGGTGAGCACGTCCAGAAAAGGGCGGAGGGAAGTCCCTGATCATGTCGACCAAACAAAGAGAATCTCACGTTGCCAAAGGTACGGCCCAGGGGGGAGAGAAGAGAGACCGACCTCAGCAGGGATTCTAGAACTAACGTAATTATGTCACAGGCGCTTCATGTTTTGATACGCATTTCCTAACAAGACTTCCCATTTGAGTATCGATACGGGTATCTCATCGGCCAGCTGGTCACGGGGAAGGAGACCCCAGTTGCTGCAGGGTAGAGGGCAGATGGGCTGCGGAGGTCTAGTAAGTGTGCACCAGCCTCTTTCCAATAGCATCGCAGCTAGAGAATGCCAAATACAGCCTAAAGGATGTTCTCTTTAAAATTTTTATTACGATTAACGTGTGGCTCTGAGCACACTTCCTCTCAACATGCTGGAAAAGAATTCTTTTGTTAACAGAAGGAAAAGCGCAGATGGCCGTTGACCCCTATTAAGTCTCCAAGTCGCAAACGTTCTCGAAGTTGGCAAGTTTTAGGAGTAAGAAAAACTGAAGTGAAAGGAACCGTCTGAGGAATCGAACTGAACCTAGACGCTCGGGGTTTTGGTGCAGTGAAAGAAGAAGAGGCAAGAAGACACTAGAGAGCTAGTTTCTGGCTGGAGATCACAGCTCCTGATGCACAGGGAAGCGACAAAACCACACAGGGTCACCGAAACGCAGCCCCGAAGGCCACCGTCACAGATGTCAGCCCAGAACCCTAACCTCATCAGGAAAACAAAATAATCTCCCCGGCTGTCCCCAAATCTAAGGAAAGAGCCTGCTGTCCACAAAGGAACCTCAGATTTGAAGGAACAAAGAGGAACCCCTCTAGCTGGTCTGGTGGGAAGCCGCCCTTGTCTCGGGGGGGCCCGTTTTCCCCCGATGGAAAACGCACGTCTCCGCGCAGATGGCTTCCCTCGGCTGCACAGCAGGGGGCGCCCGCGACGTGGCAGAAAGTCTCCGTGGGAAACCCTGCCCGGAGTCGGTGGTTTTCTACCCCTTCCCTGAGGACAGGAACTCTGTTCGTTCTCTGGACACAAGCTGGCACAGGAGGGGCTCGGAGTGGAAAGCACGCTGCAGGGTGGCGTACAAGTAAGAGGTTGAAGAGAAAACAGGCAGCAACAGCCAGTCCCACTAGGCCGTCCTCACACCCAAACTGAGACAGGAGACCCGGCAGGAATCTCCGCCGCTCAACATTACAACGTGCCGTGAGGCAGTTCCGGTGCTCCCGGTGCAGCAACTCGGTCCCTACTTAGAGACTGGCTCTCCTACTGCAACTTGGGACGTTTACTCTGATGAATTTCGGGGAACTGGCTTTACGCAGGAGTTCATGAGTGGTTAGGAGGGTCAGGGTCGTTTCATTGCTCTCGATGAGTAAACCGTCTAGATGAGGCTTAATGTTACCTGTGGCGGCAGCGGCGTAGAAACCTCATTATTTTTCGAGCAGCTTGGTCCTGCTTTTTGGTTAGCAAACTGCTCCTGAAAAAGCCGGAACATCACTGTCACGGGAAGGGTACCGCCAGGCTTAAGGCGCAAAAGCTGAAAACGGGTGAGCGGGGACAGAGGACGTGGCGAACCCGACCGCACCCGCAGTACGGCCTTCGGCACACGGGGTGCGGGCGTCGCCGGCAGAGAAGGGGGGAGGCCGCGGATGGCACTCCGGCCGGCCGTAAGGGGTGGGGGTGGGGGGGGCGGGGAGCAGGGCCGAGATGGAAAATGCGGTGACACCGGGCTGTTCTCTCATGAGTCTTCATGAGCTCATTTTGTGGAAGAAGACCTTCCGGCACTAGACAGGCTTAGTTTAGCGGCTGGTTTGCCCGAGTCTGCTACTCTTCCGGGCTGTTGGGTTCTGAACTTCCATCGGCAGATTTTACTGTGCTCCGTCTTCATTACTCTAAGACGGACTATAGCTCACCTCTAGCTAGCCTCCCCAGGTCTCCCCTGCAGCGACGCCACACTTTGGGTGGGGGGCGCCCCTCTCCTGAGTAGGAAACTTCGGGCCTGCCAAATTCCCATCCAAGCATCACGATAACTGGGTGGGGGTGGGGGCGGGGTGGAGAGAGGGGCTAAAGAGATACAAAGGTCGGTGAACGGCTCCGGTACCGCTACGTAGAGTCACAGCATCTAGAATGGCCCTTAAAGAAAGTCACTGCAACGCGCGCGTTCGGCCCCCGACGTCCAGGCAGGGCCGTTCTTTGGGCGACGCCAAAAGCTTCTCTTCCCCAGACAGCTTTCCCTCCACGAAATCTCAACCCACCTGAGTTTCTGTTGTACAATTACAGCTGTTCGGCGAGCCTGCCGTCTTTTGCCACATTTCTTATAACTCCGGTAATACTTCTGGATCAGCACAGCGGCACGCCGGCTCTGCTGAAATTTCTTTTGTTCGTAGTAACTTCGGAATTTACTCTGGATTAGGATGGCAGCCTGTGTCATCTTTTTATAAAGTGCATACTGCAGGGAGACAAGAATAAGCAGGAGAGTAACAGTAGCCACCGAGTCTGTGTGTCCTTTGGGTTTGCTGGGGAAGGGACAGCAGGAAAATGCTTTGACCCTTTACTGTGATTATTACTATTACTATCACTATTATCATTGTTATTATTGCTATTCTCTGGTTTGGGTTCAATTATGAAGGACGCAAACTAGGAACCTCTTCACCTACCTTTCCCAAATGCAAAATATTAGTTTAAGGGTTGCCTTCAGACAACACGTTGCTTCAAATGTGCTTTTCCCCCCCAGTATCAAATATTTTGCCCTGCTTGGAAACACATTTGATAGCAATACACTTAGACATTTAGGAATAAGGAGAACACATTTAGAAAGTATAATTCACATGCTTAAGATTAACATCTACTGTCCCATTTTAAGAGAACCTTTTTTACGCATCCCAATCACCACCATACACACGCCCACTTGGAGCGGTCAGCCTCCGATTACTGACTATCGTTCCATACGACACATGTCTGAGTTGCAAGGTCCCAAATACAAGGCTTATCATGAAACGCTGACACCTTTAATACATTTAACCTGCAAGAGATTAACACTCATAGGACCGACACAGGGGTAATGCCATGGAACCTGGAAAAGTGTCACGGAACCAGGGACTTCCCCAGAAGCCAGGAGCAGTGACCCTCCGCCCAGCCGGCTGCAGAACTACACACAGGAGAAGGAGTTCTCTTCCATTTCGGTCTCTAGGCACTAAAAACCCAGAGCTCTCCATACTTCAAAAATGCGATGTTCGAACTTCTAATGAGACATAGAAGAGGAGGGCTCTGGGGTCAAGAAGTCACAAGGAAGCACTTTGCTTACAAGAAGGCAACTTACCATCCTGGGGGAAAATACTCTTGAGAAAAATCCCTGTGCCTGAGGACATCCCTGCCTGTATGAGCTGGACTGAGGGCAGGGAACAGACTGACCTCTCAAGAATGTTCAAGACACAGGACCCTTGTGCAAGAATCCTCTCAGGTCTTGTCTGACCTGCCTTCCATTTTCATTTGCCCCCAAATCTCCTAAGACAAGAACGCTGCATGCTGCAGGGCTCCTATGGCCTTCGTCCACTCGGCCTGTGCATACTGCACATGCAGAAATTACTGGAACCCAGGGAAGCACGCTGGGCAGCAGGGTGGTGCATTTTGGGGCTCGTGGGGCTCACGGTAATTGGCTCGGATGGATTCTCTAGACGGACGTGGCCAAGAAAGTGTCCAATGACTGTTAATGCCAAAACGCACTGCAACGGAATAGCCACATGGTCCCCAGAGATGCACCGTACTTCAGCGGCCTGGCAAGGGGAGTATGCCTATTTCAAGACCCTGCCGTCTTAATGGCCCCTTCTTATCGCTGGTGATGGGTGTGGCGTTTGTGACTCTGGTGAAATGGTTTGTGAGAGGGACTTGGGTGTCATTACCTTCAAGGCTATCCATGTCAGCTTGGGGAGAAACAGAAAATACAAGATTAATGTTAGACTGCTGAATAGAATGAAATAATAAACCAGAACTAATAAAACTCCCAACCGGAAAAAAAAAAAAAAAAAAAAAGAAAAAAGAAAAAGGCAATCTGGCTATCTTAATGCCTTCTGTCTTCCAAAATATTTGTCTTCTACTTGCCAGTATTTCAAAAAATATTGCCTTCTGTCTTCCTGGTTGTAGACAATACTTCTTTGGGAGAGTTTTTTGCTTGTTTGGTTTGGTTTTTGTTTTGTTTTTAACTTATTTTTGAAAAAGAGAGGGCGTGAGCAGGGGAGGGGCAGAGAGAGAGGAAGACACAGAATCTGAAGCGGGTTCCAGGCTCCGAGCTGTCAGCACAGAGCCCGACGCAGGGCTCGAGCCCACGAACCGTGAGATCGTGACCTGAGCCGAAGTCGGATGCTCAACCGACTGAGCCACCCAGGCGCCCCTGGGAGGGCGTTTTAAAAAACAAAAACAGAACTCATGTTTGGAATAAACACCTGTTTTAATCACAGACCTGACACGTGGATTCTGTGTGGCATCTGTTCTAATGTGAGCATGGCTCCCTGCTGCAGAGCTCCAGGTACTGTGGTGTCAGCGTTTACACAATAAACCTTCATTTTCTGGGATCATGAACTCAATTGGCTATAAGTCGAGGACTCCTCCCAGCCCACCCCCTTTCACTAATCCTAGAGAAACTCAAGAAAATGGCAACCCATATCAGAAATCAAAGTGAACCCTGGATCGTAGCAAGAGAACATAGTACCACACTTCCACTTCTCAGCATTCACTATTCCTTACATAAGCATTTAAAACCTCCGTATGGCATAGTCTCATAGAAGGTTCTAGAACCTACTGACAGGCCTGAACTTTATCCTATGGACCAGTCAAAACTGAATTAGGCAAGTTTGTATGGTTTCCAACCACCCAGGTGGTTAGGAAAGTCTGATATTTACTTAGTTTCTCTGAGCCTCAGCTTCTTTGTTGAAAAATAGAAATAAAGTTATTTACTTCCAATCATTGTAGAGAGCACACGTGATGGGATGATGTGCCCAAAAGATCTCGTACATCCTAGGGGCCCCGTACACATTAGTTAGTTCCCTTTCCCAAGGGATGGCAGTTAGGTAAGCTTACAGGTTGTTCTGGAAACAGCAACCCTGTGTAAAGAACACTTAGAAATTCTTCCTGCACGTCTTAACTGAGGAATGCGAAAGCAGTTTAAGATGTTCTGAGCTTCTTCAGAATTTTACAAGTCTTCGTGTGAAAACGGATGGGAGGAAGTGTAAAAGAAAAGTGGCTGGACAGTATATAATTTATACAACTCAAGGTCAAAGATAACTGCCACCGTTCACCTTCTCTGACCACCACATCAAACTCCCTAGTGGAGTTAATGGCTACGGAGGCTGTAGGCAAAATTACTAGAACACAGATCCTCCCTTCAGATGCAGATAACTTCCTTTGTGCCAGATCAGCATCTCAGCTGGGTGATCATACCGGAAGGCCAACCATATGAACAAAAATTACCCTGTGGGATAAGTTTAACTGCAAATGTTTTTTGGGGGTAGTTTTTTCCTTCCCCCTCTGGAATATTTTCCTTTGTTTTTTGTTTTGTTTTGTTTTTTTAGTCAACATAATTCAAAGTTGGTCTTTGAATCGGGCACTGGACATAGTACTCTTAGGCCAAACCACATGCTAACATCCTCAGGGGCCTGTTGTTTGGACAAGGCGCACTTCCCACTGTGACCCAAAGCCGTGGTTTACCTGTTTGTATTTCCTGTAACAACGCTGAATGACGGCAGCAGCCACTTCTTGCTGTTCTCGCAAGGGTCGGCCCTTAAGGGTAAAGTGAAGCAAAACCACGATTTAGTGTAAGAAATTTCAACTTTTTTAAGACTTACATAGAACTGTTAGTCACATGTAACCTTCTCCGAGACCCCAGGTTTACCAAAATACAGTGATAATCAGTTAGAAGCACAAATCAGGAAAAAAATGAATTTACAGAATAGATCTCCCATTCCTGCTTCTAAATAGAACTATAATAGTTGGATGTTAGGAGGCCTAAAAGTCTTCATTTGCCAGGTATTTAACGAGTCAGGTATTGTACTATTTGTCCTTATGCGCTCTGCCAGATCTCCGTCATCGTTCCTAACCTAACCCGGGCTGCTCTACTGTGGGATCGATGATGATTGGCTTTTAACACCTATTCAGGGTGGTCAAAGGCTCCTTTGAGAATATGGAAGGCCACGGACCCTGTCCCACCAAAAATGCACACACACAAGCTTCACCATAAAATTTTAGGAGTTCACGGGCCACCTACGGTCAGTCCCAGGCCTCCATCCAGTTAGAAATCCCTGCTTTGGGTCATAAATTCCTTGTGGTGGAGGTGTCAACTTACTCAATGTTAACTAAAGGATAAATATCCATTATCACTGCCAAGAATAAACTGAGATGCTGACATTGCACTACTGATCGGTTTTATTTCACTGAGGCTTCTGAAAATTATTAATAATTTCCTGTGACATAGTAAGTCCAAATAACAATTCTATAGAATATATAGTGGGAGAAAAAAATGGCATCAGGTTTTAGTTTGGATGATTCTGACTTTCGTCTATTCTCCCCCACCTTACGAAACGTCACAACATCAGAGCGCTCTTCTACTCTACCTTGTATTTCCGGAAAGCGGTCTGGACAAGCCTGGCAGCTTCATAGAGTTCTCTCTGCTCATGATCAGACAGAGTCAGCTGAGCAAATTCATTCTCAACCTTCTCACTGGTAGACGCGCTCAGGAATTCAGACCAATCTGCTGCTGAGGGGAGGCTGGGTTTCTCGAAAGCTATTTCACTGACTGGGGAGCCGACAGGGCTCAAGCTGGTATTAGAAGAAGGGGTTAGAGGCTCGTTATACGCACTTCTGAAACAAGAGGAGACACAAGGGAGAGAGACTGGTGACTGATCTGCATGACCCATTACATACTGAGTAAAGAGACAAGAGCCACTGCGCACCAGCAAGAATATGCCTTCCTTCAGCGCAGCGAGTTGCTAAACATCCTCTGTACTTGTAACTGTCCTTCAGTGAGTGAGTTCCTACCGAGTACCTGCTACGAGTTTAGCACGATGCTAAATACTAAGCCCACTGAAGACATTTTCCTGCCCTTGACGAAACTTCAATTGAACTGGGGGGAGAGAAACATCGTGGGACATGATCTCACATGCACAAGGGGAGAGAAGTCACGGAAGAGGTGGGGAAGAGGGACCTGAAAGTTTCCTTCCTTCCATCGGGAGGTCTCGTATCACACAGCATTCATCAGACTGAATGAGCCTCCCATGCCCTTCTCTGAGCCCGGGAGTTCACGCTGGTCAGTGGCCCGCGGACTTCCACGGACCTGATCTGGGCAGTGCTTGGCAGACGATCGACATCGGCCAGGTAACTGGCCAGCCAGCTCATGGTACTGCTGATGGTGGCAGTGTCTGTTCTTTCCAAAGCCGAGGGCTCCGTGGGCACAAAACTCTCCTGCTTGATTCGATCAGGCGTGGCTTCGATGATATGCTCTGCCAAGGTCATCATGTTTACCTGGAATCCGGAAGTCACAGAAACACTCATGTTAAAAGAGAACCGCAGACGTTATCCAGCAACCCCCCCCCCCCCCCGCCGACCCTGCCCACCCATGGGAAGAGAAACGAAGGGAGGGCGGGCCTCCACCTCCATCCGCTGGACCCCGGTATCACTGTAAGGTTTTACACAACTCACCCAAGTGTGCGGACGCCTGATTCTCTCCAAATCATAGTTTGGCCTGAAACCTTTAGTCAAATCTTAGGGGACTTCTGCCTTGTGCCTACTCTCCGCTCGCATCTAGGATCAACCACTTAATGGAACTGTCCCTGGGTACATGTTATCGTGGTGACTCTATGGGTAACCTAAAGGATGCCCCCTCCGCCCCCCCCCCCCCCAGCAAGGCCTTGCCTAGAGACCCCCAGTCCTCTAGAGGGCAGCGCCGAGCCAACCCGAGGGGACAGTTCATGGCTGACCTAAGCCAGTTAGATGATCCTCTGCTTGATTTCCCACCTTCCTGTGAACGGAAGGGAGGACATGGGACCCGCTTCTGGACAACGAGCCTCTCCAGACATCTGCTGCGGGGCTTGGGGCAAAGCTTCTGCTTTCCTGATGAACAGTATCAACACCCTGGGCTCGTCCCCTCCTCTTCCTGCCTTGACTACAGACAAGCTCCAGCACCCACGTCGTAACCGTGAAACAACACGCGCCAGGAGGAATTTCGCCAAAAAGGACAGAGCGCTCGGGGGAAAATCTCGGTCCCTGATGGCGTCACCGAGCAAATGAACCTGTGCATTTCTTGTCATGTGAGAAAAATAAATCATTAGGCTGCTGATACTCGCACCCCAAATACATTCCTAATAGATACAATTAGGGCTCCTCACTGAGAGTCTGCGCTGCCACGTATCTGATCAGACTCGGAGATATGGCCTTGTTTTTAAAAATTTCCTTGCACGTCTCTTGAAAATGGAAATTGAAGACAGCCGTTTAAGGTTTTAAGCGATTTTAAGGTGTTCTCCAGGGACCCATACAAAGGTGATAAAATGCTTATCTGACAACCTGAATGAACCTCAAAATCAGTACGCTAAGTGCAAGAAGCCACACACCGAAGCCTGCATATTTTATGATGCCATTGACATGAGATTTCCAGAAAAAGCAAAGCTCTGGGGATAGAAATCAGATCAATGGTTGCTTGGGGCTGGGAGGGGAGCAGAGGTGACCGCCAATGGGCACGGGAAACTTTCTGGGTGTGACGGAGGTACTCTACATGGGGCCGGATTCGCCACACAGGGCACTTAGAGGGGGCGGATTTTATGGGATGTTGAGTTAAAAACGTGGGTAATTTCCCAAGTTTTCAATAAACAAGAATAATTCTTGTGATAGGAATAAAAATGAAAAACTATCACTGCCTTTCCTTTCCTTCCATGTTGGCCTTTCATTTGCGACTTGAGCACCAGAAGTCCTACCTTGATTCGTTTTCCGTGAAAGTATTCGAGTATTTTATTACGAGCAAAGTGGAATTTCTGGAGACTCAAAGTTATAACTTTACATGTAGTCACCGCCCCCAACAATCCTTCATTTTATAAACACCTATCAGTGTAAGAACATCTTAGCATCACCACGACTGCCATGCTCTGGGATGCCACATGGCACGTTTTTTTTTTTATCGTGAGGGCTGCAAAAAGCAAGGAAACTTAAATAACTTTAAGCAAAATAATAACGTGCTAAGCAGCGGGACCCAAAAAGTCATGTCATCCAATTCCACATTTCTCGTACTGTGGTCAAAGATAGCCTTTAAATGCGCAGCTTTGGGTTTTTGCTCAAATTCTCGCTGTGGTCTAGCGTATGAGCCATTTTACAAATGTGTCTGGGATATGTAAAAAGAACAATTATATATACACATATATATGTTTGCTATGTTTATTAATTACATACATCTGCATAATTACATGCAAGCATATCCTGCATGAAATCTATCATATATATTAAATCTATGTATGAAAGCCAGCTTTCTAATTGTGTAGTTCCGTGTTTTTACATCATTTCTGTATCTACTTAATCTGGCACATTCTGAGGCAAAGGTCAGTGGCACCTTAGGATTACGGGTAGGCTTCCACATGTCTTTGTATTTATTGGTTTTTGCTTTAACATCTAGAAGCTGTGTGCTTAGTTACACAGCAGTCCACCACCATAAGGGTTTTATCTTCTCCAACAAAAGGTACCTCCATACTGTGGACCTTGAATTGTGCTTTGTGTCTTTTTTCCTTTTGTACTCATTTGTTTTTTATATCTTTGTCAGTGGCTTCTGGGCTTTATGGCTTTGTTTTCATGATCTTCCTGTGTGATTTCATTGTAGTTCTGTCTTTTACAAACAGCATACAGTAGAGTATATTCTGCCGCCTTCTTTTTTTTTTTTAACCCAAACTGAGAATCTTTTAATAGAATTGTCAGTTGGCAAAGTGAGGAATGAATCGCGTTTGAAAATACTCCTGTAATTTTATGTTTTCTGCTTATTTCTGTTGTTGCAGTTTTTCCTGAACTTTTCCCCAAGTGGGTCACACTTTCCTTTTTTCCCCCCTTCCAATAACTTAGAAATTCTGTCACTTGTTTTTATGCAGTCTAGCTGATGTTAGGAAGCTGACGTTCCTGACAAGCGAATTTCAGCCTCCACTTACCTATCAATGACACGAGTGGAACGAAATCTGTGATCCTCCCTAAACAAGACAGCTGCTACAACACCCTTCACCCCACCTCTCTGGTGTTGTTAAAATAATCAGAGTATTAGTTATAGGTTAGTTTTAAAATATGACTCTTCCTCTATGTAAAGAATCCCTTCTTAACAAGTGCCTTGTACACACAGTCACGTTATCGCTAAGTACTCAGACTGATCAGTTTTAACTGGTTTTATTTTTCAGTCCTCCGTGAACTCCGCCTTGCCATTTCTTGAATTACTTCATTATTTTTCAATGGTATTTTTTCATTTGGTCGGAATACTTCTTGAGGCTGTTGCTTTTTCGTAGATACATGCTCTTGATTTAGCGGAATATCATTCTCTCAAGACTCAGTGAAAATGTAAAGTAGAATTTCTCGGGTTATTTTGTATTTCCTGCATCAATTCTGTTTTAGCAAAGGCCAGCTGCCACAAGGAGCTCTGGTACCCAAAGGCTATTAAACTTAAGTTCATTAAAATGATGTAAAATCAGAAATCCAGCTCCTGAGTCACACCAGCTACGTTTTCAGCACTAGGTACCAAACCGGCCAGGGGCTGCTGTAACGGGACATACAGACACAGAACGTTTCATTACCGCAGAAAGTTCCAGTGAACAGCACTATTCTAGATGCTCAACACGTTGAGCTGCCAATTTTCACTGTCTGCTGATTTATTATTATGTTTACATTTATGTTTATAAATACTATCCTAGACTGCTTAGTACTGATACACGGTATAGCCAGAGCCAGCAGCTGGTTGTGTAAATAAAGTTTTATTGGCACATAGCCACACTGACTCTTATTTATTTATTTAAAGTTTATTTATTTACTTTGAGGGGGTGGAGGAAAGGGGGCAGAACCAGAGGGAGAGAGCGAGAGAATCCCAAGCAGGCTCTGCACCGTCAGCACAGAGCCCAAAGCGGGCCTGGAACTCAGGAGCCGTGAGATATGACCTGAGCAGAAGAGTCAGACGCTCAACTGACTGAGCCACCCAGGCGCCCAACACTCTGATATTATCTAAGGCTGCCTTTGTGCTCTAAAAGCAGATTAAATAGTCACGACAGTCTAGAGGGTCCACAAAGCCTAGAATATTTACCATTTGGCCAATGGTAAAACTCTTACGGGAAAACTCTGCCAACCCCTTACCTAAAAAATTCTTTGATTTCTCAGGCAGCCTCCCACGCCTGTAGGGGTCGGCAGGTCGGTGGTGGAACCCCCGGCCCACCCATGAGGAACGGGAGCACACGGGCTCTTCACTGTGCTCAAAGCAGGACAGAGGGGAGCTGCTCAGCAGCCGGACGTCTCCCCAGGAACGCTGGCCAGGACGGGGGACCTCCAGACCCCTCCCTCCTCTGGCATTTCGACAGGCCTGGTGCCCTATTGAATTTCTCGTGGGGGTTTTTCCCTGTGACATTTGTTTCGGGTTCTAGAGGAACTTGGAAAGAGAGGAGGCCAAACTCCCACTCAGGCTGCTCATTTGGTCCTCTCCTAAAATACAGAAGGAATACTTTATTTAGGGGCATTAGCTTGCTTAATAGCTTAACCTCAAGTTTACTTCAGTAAATATTCTCTTAATTTATTGCAAGCTTGATGCCCCAAGAGGATTCTGGAGGTGTTATTTGTTTGTTTGTTTGTTTATTTATTTTTGAGGGGGCTGTGGGCAGAGAGAGGGAAACAGAGGATCCGAAGCGGGCTCTGTGCTGATGGCAGAGAGCCTGACGTGGGGCTTGAACTCACGAACTGTGAGATCACGACAGGAGCCGAAGTCGGACGCTTAACCGACTGAGCCACCCAGGGGCCCCAGGGATCCTGGCGTTTCTAGGCTTATCACAAGGACGGCCAATTACTGGCTCTAGGGCTGTTTCGCTGCACCTCACGCCACATATGCTTTTACCACAGCCAGATGACAGCTGTCCTCATGTCACTTAGGTCATTTAAGAATCCTATCCACAGGCCTCCTGTTCTAGACGTTCCTGGGCTGTGACTCTATTAAACCGGTACTTAAATAGGAAACCAGTCTCCCCGGATGCAGAGGGAAGCGGAAGATGACTGGAGGGCCCCGGGTGAGCTCTGAGGAGCTGGTGGGAGGAGGGGAGGGCTCTGCAGAGAGCCAGGTCCCTGGCGTTCAGGCCCCATTTACCACGTTGGATCCTCTGAATGAAAACGTGGCCCGAGCAGAGGAGACACCCCAACACTCTCATGAGTCAGAACACACTTCCAAACGTCTGCTGGTGAGCAAATCACACGACCTGCGGGAACCGGCTGTAAAGACGTGGTGGGGGGGGGGGGGGCGCTCTGACGGCCACCCCGGCCTCTGCGGGCTTACCTGGTCCGTGCTTACCTGGATGTCATCCATGGGCTGTGTGCACTCCTCGCTCTCTGCACTATCACGGTAGGGCCCCATGTCTGTATTCACCACCTCTCTGTTAGCCATCATCAGGACACTCATTGGTTCCCGTGGACGCACCTGTGAAGGTGCGGCATCCTTTCCTACACTGGTCCCCTTCGGATTTCCAGTCACCTGTACTGTAGACACACCAATGTAAAGATCTTTGGGACTCCACTTTACTACGGGCTGAGATCCAGAGGCTTGGAGTCGTGCAGTCTCTGGAACGGGAGGGGAGGTTTCCCGGACGCGGTCCCTCACTCCTTCACTGGGGCTGATTGTCTCAGGGACACACTGCTTAGAACTAGGGCTCTGCTTCCTGATATTTGGCTGTTCCAGACTCAGTGCAGTGGAGAGCAGTTTCTGCTGCCTTGCCTGGAAGGACTCAGGGTTCAATTTATGCTTTTTGGGAGCTGGATAATCTTTGTGGCTCTCACTGCTGTAGTAATTAGAGGGTTCAGAACGAGGTCTTCTCAGCTCTGAAAAGTACAGTAGAAAGGACAGTCAGGACAGGCGATAAAGTTAGGAACCCTAAAGAATTAACACTTTCTCTATTGCCTGAGAGACACAAAGTGCAAAGCGGGAACTCAAGATGCGTCCCTAACATTTAAATATTCCCCAGCAGCATATACTGTATTCAGTCAGTCCTCCAAAATCTGTGTTTCTTTCTTAAATGGACACAGATTTTTTTTTCTACTTTCTGCATTTATTTCTGGGAGGGGTAGGGGGGAAGCAGTAGGCATTCTTACAGCTAAAAGAAAAATCGGAAACATAAAAAAAAAAAAAAAACCCAAAAAACCCCAAAAACCAAACCCTTAAACGTATGTGAATATCCTGTGGACTTTTCTGAGGGTTGCTGCACGAAAGCAAATGGGAAATGTGCCAAGTTCCGAGATGTAATCATTTTGCATTTTTACCTGGATTGGTACTTGCAATGACGGTGACTCCTTTGGGTACTTCCGGTGAGTGGATGGCTTCACTGTGCCACTGGGTCATCCAGCTATCTGTATTGGGCTCTTCGCTCGGAGGACAGTGGATTCTGGGGTTGTGTCCAAGCTGAGCCTGCTCATCTCTCTGCAAGTGCTCCAGACACTCCGCTAATTTCACATGACCCCTCGACCTGGCGATCCCCAAGGGCAGCCTTCCTAGAGAGTCCGGAATGGAGATGGCCCGACGGTCCCACTTGTACAGCACGACAGCAGCCTCTAAGTGCCCGAGAGCACACGCCCACATCTAAAACAAGGAAAACAGCAAGCTTTCTCAGCACAAGTTAAAAAACATCCTCCGCTTTTGCTATTCCCGCCAATGGACAAGTTGGTCCTTGCTGACCATCTCCATGGGGCCATAAGACCTTACCACATCCCCATGCCAGTTTAGAAAAACGGCTCAGGGATTAAATGAACCCATGCCTTACCAGAGGAGTACAGGAGAAGTGGTCCACATTCAAGGGGTCAACTTCCAGTTCCAAATCGATGCTATCTGCGTGCTTTGTGCTGTAAGGGATGGTACCAGAAATTACCGCACAATTAATCAACGTCCAAGAAATACTAGAATGTTATCAAACCCACAAAGATGAAACCAAAGTGGGCATCCAACATCCCTGATGTGAAGAAGATAGAGTCCCTAATTTCACAGGGCGGTTCGGATTATGAGCCCCGAGGAAAGCAGAGAGTGCAACGTCTCGCTCGCCATTTCTTGGGCAGAAGTTCGTGTAAGATTCCCTTGGGAACTGTCCTCCGAGAAAGCCCTTTGCTCACAGGCTGTCAAGCTCACTGAATGGCCAGATTTCTCTCCACCAGTGGAATCGCCCAAGAGGAAGGTGCGAGCTGACGGGCAAGGGTGCCCACTAGCCGTCCGCACCGCGGCCTTACCGCCATTTGATGAGGGTCTGGATGAGGGTGGCGTAGCCCTGGGCAGCAGCCAGGTGCAAGAGGGTCATTCCCCGGAAAGTCTTTGAGTGGATCAAGTGCTTGGACTTGGCCCAGCAGGCGCGGCTCATCATCTTCTCACACACGACAACCACACGGCTCTCGAAGCAGCTGCCCAGCGTCCCGGGGCCAGAGGCACACTAGGAGGAGGAAGTGTGTGTTACCACCGCGGACCCAGGGCCCTCCGCCAAGTCAACCTTTTCATGTAGGAGAAACAAAATGCTTTACGATTAGCCGCTCAGAACAGGAAACACAAAACCGTGCACAAAGGGGCATCGCGAAACAGACTAGAGTGCGCGAGGTTCAGCTCGGTGGCACGCATCCACGCGTGTGGCACGGGGTGACCTTCCGTAATGCTGAGAACACCGGAGTCCACTACAGCTGACACGCGGATTATGAGCATCATGCTGATCCGTTTCGGGGAAAGCATACACCGCTAAAAAAGTGCCACTAGCCTCCAGCTGAAGTACACGTTGTGGACCGTAGACTACTAGGAGAGAAAAGCAGGGTGGCTGTCCCAATTCTGGCATCTGGGGACACACCCAGACCTCTGCCTCCCTGCTCCTCCCGAAGGAGAATTAAGTCACTTAGATGGGGATCTTTTCTCCCCCCTGCCCCGCAAAGAAGCACTTTAAAAAGTCTAGTGACGATCCCATCCTTTGGGGAAAGCTTTAGGGACCTTCAAATCTAAGTGATATTAATAACGATAGAGGCACACAGGGAAGAGAAATTCACTAATTTTAACTATGGCTTTCTTCTCTCGATTCAGTTGTAAAGCAAGAAACATAAAATCGAACGTAGTAACCTCAACTACATTCATTTATCGGCAGTTCTGTGTTTAACATCCTCCCCAAATAAAGGATACTTCTAGCCTGATTCTTATTTCTGGTATTATTTAGAAAGTCTTTTTTTTCCAGCAATAAAGTCCACAAAATTCAATTACTATGGAAGTACTGTTTGTTGTTCCTTCTTTTCAGTCTGGAAAAACACCTTGCAAAAATAAAAAGGTGGGTGACCGATACACTGTCATCCTCGCCAGAGCTGTCAAAACATCTTAAAGGTGGGTGATCCCAACGTGCGGAAGGACGACCTTGACTCGGAAAGGACAGGCAAGAGCTGCTCCCGACGCATCAGACAGACATATTCATGAGCACGTGAAAGTTACGGGTTAGTGAGCAGGGAGGGAAATTTTTTTGCATTCACAAAAAGAGCTGCATTTTTATCACGAAAGGTGGACCCAGATATGTATCGAGGCCACCTTAAATTGACAGAAGAGTCTTCAATAGCAGTTAACATGGGATCAGGTTGTAGTAGGCCAGTTACCGAATGGTTGAGCTGTAAAAGGACAGTATATTCCATTCCCTTGATGCAAACTCTGGTGACAGAAGGTTTTCATGGGAATCCCTGATTTGAGCCATGAGATACAACAAACAACGATTACTTTTCTAAAATGTAGGAGTCTAGGTGAACAAGAAGCCTGTTGTGGCCTTAATAATATTTTACTGTGCACCAAGTCTTCCCTTGGACTTCTGAAGGCAGGTAAGAAATAAGAACATTTGGGGAAGAAGGGGTTGTTTGGTTTTGGGGTGTGGTCCATAAAATGCTTCGGTTTCAAAATATTAACATTTGGTATTAAAACATTATTAACACTTGATATTTACAAGGAACATAAAACTCACACGTTTCACTTAAAAATGCAATTGTTCACAGGAAATCATCATTAATCTTGAAGAAAGAGGGGAAAGTGCTCGGGGTTTGCAGGGAATAATAACTCAGTAGGAGAGAGAGAGAGGGGAATGCTATCCATCCTTTGAAAATTTGTCTCTAGGGTCTCCTGAAAAATAATTTCTGCCCAGGCCATTTCTCAAAATGAGACCCGTAAATAAAACTTATATAAAGCCTTCAAGACTAATGGGACTCTAAAAAAATATTTAGTGACGTCCCTGCATTTGGCCAATTCTTCCTGGAATTTATGAGAAAGCAGATGTGAAACAGGATAGCAGGGCTAATGTGGTCCGACACCAAGTAATTCCAGAAACGGCTTCTCTGGGAGCTTCTGATATTGATCTTCTTGACTTTATAAAAGGCTTTATGAATGGCTGAGTTGGATCATGCTTTATATTTATATTTAAAATAGATATGGAATCCACAATACAAAATAGAGTCCAACCGAACTCTGAGTCGCCACTGGGCCTGTTTTCTAAGTGGATGTCCTCGAGCCACACCGCCAGGCAGCAGCACTGAATTCTGGGATCGGCAGCAATGATTTAAGGCTCAGGGAGGTCAACAACCGAGAAGCCCCACCGTTCAAGGCTTCTGTTATTACACAGATTTCAAAATTTAGGGGCACGGGATTATAAAGCACTCCCTGGGACTAATCCAGGAATGACACCAGCACCAGACAAGGGACTTGTGATCAATAAAGCACAGAGTGAAAGGTGATGGTCAGTGCACGCCCGTACCTGAGCCTGGCTTCCTCCGTTCCCGCTCCCGTTTCCCCCTCCGCTGCTGCCTCCTCCGCTCCCCTGTTTGTGCTGCTGGGACCCTGTCATCTCCGCCATCCTCCTCTCCATCTGCTCCAGACGTTCTAGGATGGACATCCTGAACTGGTTATCTAGGGCAGAACAGGTGATAGTGAGGTCATGTTCCAGAAGAGCAGTTAACACGTGGCCTCGTCAAGCTGCAGGACCGGCATCCGAAACACCATCATCAGCCTAACCAAACTACACAGGGCCGTCCAGGCCAGATTTCTCCAACGTGGCAGTGAATCTCACACCTCACCCAAGACCTGGGGCATCTACGGTGGCCCAAAGCTCTCAGCTAAAGGAACAGAAAATCCCTTTTTGTCAAAGTCCTGGTTTCCGGTTCCTGGCACCCCATCTCTTTGCCAAATTCCCCAACGGAAGCCTTGGAGAGATCTGATAGGGAGGCCCCTAGAACAAATAAATGAAATGAATACGATTTAAATCAGTGGAAGAGAGGGAGATGTGTGTGTATAAAAGATACACGTACGTAAATATATGTACTTTTTAGAGTAGTATCTGTTTTACCCAAATTAAAAAAAAAAAAAGATTTCATCTGTTGATCATTTGCTGGCTGAGACCCTTACACATGTCCTTTAACGCGTGACAGTCTTCTCAGAGCCCAGTGCAACTAGGTGCTTCACCCCTAAGAAAAACATCAGGCCGTCACCGTCGGAGCTAGGACTGTAACTCAGAGAGGCCTGTGATTCTGTACCACGGTACTGAGATGAGAATCTCTCTCTCCCTCCCCATTCACGCATTTATACCCACCTGTGTGCACACACGCAGACACACGATTTGGGCTGCATGCAAACACGCGAGAAGGAGCTAAGACCATTATGAAACTCATTAGCACCGAAATTTTTTCAACAAATTTTAAATAATGCTGTGCCAGATAGTAGTAAACCGGTCATAAAAAGGCCTCTTCCTGCTCTAGCAGGGGAAGCAAACAGGATAATGTGAAGAGGAACCATAGGGCGGGACTACAATTTATATGAGTCTGGAAAGGGGCCACTTGAGTTTCACCAGAATAGAAGGAGCCAGGTCTGCAAGAACTGGAGTGAGTTACTAGCAAATGCAAAGGCCCTGAGGCAGGGCATTCAAGGAACCGAAGCCAGTGGCTGGACCACCACAGAGAGGAGAGCAGAAGGTGAAGTCGAAGAGGGGGGCCAGGACCAGACAGTATGTACTTAAGAACCCTGACAGAGGAAGTGTACAACTTTGAACAAGACCTTAAGTGCCTCAGTTTCCTCACCTCTCAACTGGGGATGGTAACTGTACTTACCTGAAGGCTTGTCGTGAGGATGAAATGAATATTTGCCAATGCTCAGAACATATAAGTTCCAGATACATGCGTTAGCCATCATCATCATCATCTTCGGGCAAATGAATTCTCTAGGAATTGACTGAGCATCTGTGACAACCTATTTGTCCCCCAAATTGTTAAAAGCGTAACTGTTTTCCAAAATACAACCATCCGAATCGTGAAAAGGAAGAATCCAGAAGTGTTCGGTCAGCGTGCCTGGCCGTCCTCACTATACAACCCGACACCGGTGAATGATGCTTACTGATCCTACAAGAAATAAAACAGCAGGCGGACTAACACTTACAGAGTGCCAGCCACCGTTTCCATCACTCTACAAATATTAACCCATTTACTCTCTACAGTAATCGTGAGGTCGGTACTGTTCTTACCCTCTTTTCACAGAGGGGAAAACTGAGGCGGCGGGGAGGGGGGCTCTCCGGCTCAGGGGCCTGGAGCTTAACCACTATATGACACGAGTATGAGACCTTGTGGGAAGAGAAGAGACACAGGAGTCAGGTTCACCCCTGGGAAGAGAACATTTTCTTGCAGTAACAAGGCAGTAGATACGTGTTTCACAGGAAAATTTTCAGGACCGGGTGTCAAACTGGTTCCACTTTACTAAACCACAAAGCCAGAAGGGGAAGACTGCTGTTCAAAAAATCGTGACATTATTTTTTAATAAAGCTATTTCCGGGAACAACACTAAAGGAAAAATCCTTCCCCTTTAAAAGTGACAGACGTCTTTGTGCCAAGTGTGCACTCACACACACACACACGATCCACAAACACCAAGGCCCCTGCTGCTGAGCATCTCGGTGGCCCGGTCACCAACAGGCAGGGACCCCAAGTGGGCACGTCATGCGCTTGCACAGTCGTTGCCATCCTGTGACCCTAACGGAAGACACGAGATGCCTTCAGGGGTGGGACTGAGTCCTAACAGCCTGCCCTCTCCGTTAGAAGAGGGACACTTTGCAGAATGAGGGACTCTCTTATTTGGAGCCCTTCCAAATGAAGGGGATGAGGAATCTTCCCCTTCAATTAGCTGGACTCCAAGGAGAACAGCGCATTTTCCTTGTGGAGCTCGCATCAGCTCTCCCTGCACATTCCCCGCCGTGCCGTCCATTCAACCACCTGCAGATCCTTCGGCGTCCCACCGAAACGGGGGAAGCGTCTATAGCCGCCTCCCGACAGTTTCTTCTGCAAGCCCACATAACTTGCACCTGTTAAAGGCGTGTTCAGAATCCATTTCACTTGTTTCGAGCACTTGTTTGGAGCCTGGTGGCCAACAACAACCTGCCATGTCACGCAGAGGGGCAGAAGGGCACAGGGAGCAGCGCCCAGCTGTGGGCCGCCCTGGCGGGGTGCTCGCCCGGCCACCTGGCCCCATGGAGGTGGCTCCGTCGTGGTGGCCGCAGTGCCACAGTGAGGTCAGCCTCTCGTGCCCGCCCGTCTCCTGCCCAGCATGGAGCCTGCAGAGACAGACCCTCCCTGAGGTCACGGAACACAGACCACGGCGTCTCCAGATCAAAACACTAACAGTCACCGTGACTCTGTGACCGCCACCAAGGTTCCTGTGTGCTTTTGATCTGGGCTGTGTTCAGCGCCATCCCCATGCAGTTAGCTCGTTCACGTTATTAAGCTGCTCCAAGAAGCACTTGGTGAAGATACTCAGAAGCAATTATTTGCCTCTTAACAAAATTATACCATACATAATGGCATCTCTGAGCCTCTCAACTCCAAAGGGGGAAGGCAGTGATAATTAATAATAAGAAACAGCCTCGAATGGAAATGATTGATTGAGCCGGCAGCCCGTAGAGCACAGACCTGATTGTACTGTGTTGACTGAGACTCAGAAGAGACCTTCTGATCACACTTCCTTTCCTCTGAGCAGGGCCAGCGCCCAGCTCCATCCACAGAGCTTACCCGGTGGATGAAGTGATGGCCTTCGCGGGTCCATTACTGGCAAGTCAAAAGCAACGACTTTGTGCTTGCTTTGGTGGCACAGTTTTGGGGTGGCGTGGAAACCGTATTGTAAGATACTTGGCAAATGCAGAGCTATACGTATGGCCTGGAGTGTATATTATGACTGATCACAGCAGAAGGGGAATAGAATTACTTAGAGGCAAAAAAAAAAAAAGTTCTGATTAGGTTAGAGTAAAAAAGTAGATTTGGGATTCACTTACGCGCACGAACATTTACTGAGCACCTACCACGTACCAAGCACTGGGGGTGACGTGAACATTAGTGAACACACCCGTGCCCTCGTTTGTTGGCCGAGTAATTTCCGCAATCTGAATAGACTGGATTTTTAAACGAACGTGTGGGAGGGAGGGGTGAGAAGAGAGAAAACAAAACATGTGTAGCTCTAGCGGGCTGATGAAGCTGGCCTCAGCTCTCTCCCACGAAGTTTCGAACAAAGCCAGCAGTGACTCAGCTTTGAGGGATTCCCAGCCCCTTGTCCTTAGGACAGTTTGAGCGAAGCGACCCCGCTAGTCCTCCGTGAGCCCAAGGCTGCGGGGACAGCACGCCAAGAGCACCTGTTTCCCGAGCACTGTGGACTCTGGGGGTCCCGGTGAGGAAAGCCGGCTGTTCCACGAGCTCCCGCCTGGTCGGCCCCCCGGCTCGGAGTTCTTGTCTAGAAGTGTCAGGGCTCTGTCTGCCTCGCCCAAAGAACAAGCTGCTGCTTACACAGAAGGCTCTCCCACTCTTCCCCCTACCCCTTGGAGAAGTGTGGACAAGTCACGTTACAACCCGTGGCTCTGAAGACTGGGGCAAGGCGAGGTCCGCACAGCAGCTCCCTCCTCCCCGGGGGGGGGGGGGGGGGGGGAGAAGCTCCGGGTGGCGCGGGCGTCCCCTCCGTGGGGGAGGGTGTGCGCGCTGCCCACGGTGCTGGTCCCTCGCTGCGGATGCCGCCCCACAGGAGGCTTCCGCCCATCCAGCGGTTCCCACACCCGAGGTGCCATCAGAATCCCCAGGAGGGCTTCTTCAAACAGAAGGGTGGGCCCTGTTCCCAGAGTCTGTTTTGCTTCGAAGGCCAGGCTGTGCGTCTAGCATGTTCCCAGGTGACGCTGAGGCTTCTGGTCCGGGGCCACCCTCGGGAGCCGCCGCTCTGAGCCCCCACCTCCTTCCTCGAGAACGAGCCCTCGTGCACCTGCGTGCCCGGACGCACGAGACATTAGCTCCTGCGAATGACGCCAGGCCTGGCCGCACGAGCTGTGTCGGCAACCCCGGGCCGCACGCTCCCTTCTCACGCGCACAGCCGAGTCCGACCCGGCTGAACTTGAAAACTATTCAAAATCTGCCCACCTGCGCCGCTCTCCGCAACGAAGCAGACACCACTTTGTCGCGCCCGTCGAATCTTACCTCCTCGCTGCTTGCTGCTTTCTTCTTCTCCCGGCTGACGAGCTGGGGTGTCTTCCCACGGGTCTGCCTCTGCGCCCTGCGGGTCTCTAAAGCGGCCCGTTTACCTGCATGGTTTCGGGGAACGAGGACTCTGCGGCGCCACACAGGTCCTTCCCACGACATTCAAGACACACGCACACGCATGCCTGCGCCCCAGACAGGAAGTAAAGAGTTCCGATGGCTCTGCAGCGACAGTCTGGCTCGTGATTCATTCAGCCTCTTCACGAGCCCGTCCCGCACCCCTTTTAGCAGAAGCGGCATTTTTAGACCGGGCAGCTGTGACAGGCTGCAAGGAACACGGGACAGAGCCGAGAGCTGCAGGGTTAGTCCTGTGGCCGCGTGACTTTCAAATAATGACCACGCTGCACCTCAATTTTCTCTCGTGGAAAGAGGAGATATCACCATCCTTTTGTTCCTCGTGGGGATGGGATAAACTACTATAGGACATTTTTTAAAGTGGCAAGGCTTTCTTTACCCAGTTATACCAATGGGACCCCCCCTTGTTTTTAAAGGCATCTTAAAGATTTTTAAGTAACCTCCACACCCAACGTGGGACTTGAAATCACACCCCCAAGATCAAGAGTTGCATGCTCCACTGGCCAAGCCTGCCAGGAGCCCCTAAAAAATGCATTTTTGAAAATTTTGGATACTTTTAGATTTACAGATGAGTTGCAGTAGTAGGCCTCCCATAAACCCTTTGTCTGGTTTCCCTTAACACCGACATCTCACGGATCCACAGTGCACCCGTCAAAACTCAGACACTCACTGGTACGTCACGACGAACTCAGCTACAGACTTGAAACAGACTTGCCGTGACAGTTAACGTCCCTTTTCAGCTCTGGGATCCAGCTGCAGGCGCCACGCCACCTCTGGCTGTTCCACGCCCTTCCTCTCCTCGGCTGTGGCGATCTTCTCTACGGCCCTTATTTTCACAGCGTCCGTGGTTTTGAGGAACACCGGACACGTGCTTTGTAGATGTCCCTCTATTCAGGTAGTCTGATGTGTTTTCTAATGATCGGACGGGAGTCATGAATTTTCAGGAAGAATATCACAGAGGCAAGGGCTCGTCATATGACACGGGTAGTGTCTGACGTCCTGCTGATGCGGACCCTGATCTTTGGTGAAGGTAGGGTCTGCCAGGTTTGCTTTGATAAAGTCACAATTCTTCTGTTTCCATACTCCATTGTTTGGAAGTACGTCAGTGAGTCCAGCCCACACTCAAGGAAAAGGGAATAAAGCTCTACCTTGTGGATGTGGGTGGGAGTATCCACATATATTATTTGGAGTGCTCCTATAAGGAAGATCTGTCTTTCTGAGTTTGCTTGTATCCATATAAGCCATTTATTTATATCCACAAACACTTTACACTTTGGTCACAATCCAATACTAGCTTAGCTTATTGCTCAAACTGTCCCGGCTTTGGCCACTGGGAGATCTTTCAGGCTGGCTTCTGTGTCCTCTGACATACCCCCAGCCTCTTCCCTTCTTTTTCGAGTACTTCCTTGCTTTCTGGCATTATAAGATGCCCGGACTCCTCTTTTATTTTCCCTGTCCCAGCCCTAGAGTCAGCAATCTCTCTAAGGAGCCCTGGTTTCTTTTATTGGAGGATGGCATTTAGAGGCCAAGGTCTGGCTGCTGGGTGTGCTCGCTGCTCCTGGGGCGTCTCACCGCTGCTAGGCCCTCCCAGCGGAAAGAGCAAGGCAACACACGTACAACACACATACAACCCATGTATGCACACACATCTACAATTGTTCTGAATCTATCTATAATACGCTGGAATAAAATAAATGTGAGTCCATACGGACATCCCTACCTCTAACGGAGCACTGCGGTGCCCATTCTAGCCTTCTGGGGGGTACTTTAAATGTAGGTAAGATAACTAGGGGTTAGATATAATAAACCCGTGTATTAAATACTGAAATCTTTACTGATGTATTAAACTACAAAAAAGAAACCTGTAGGCCTGATTTCTGCAACTCAAAAATACAGGTTCAGAACCTATCACAGTAGTTTATTCGACGACCACTGTTATACTCCAGTTCTTAGAGCTTCCCAACAATATTACAAAACATACAGAAAAAATACTCATAATCCCAGAACAGCTCTGAGTATTACAAAGGTCAAGATGAAGGAACATTTCCAGACAGTCACCGGCCCGAGGGTCACTGAATGGTTTGCTGAGGCTTCATATCCCCTTGTCCCATGCTGGGCTCACCGTGTCCCAGCCTCCCGTGTCACACAGCACAGCAGCAGTCACGGGTCATCTTTTCATCTTTCTTTGACAGGGATTCCCAACCCTCAAAGGGACCCATTTTAAAATGTCCCAAATTAATATTTCCCTAAGAATGAAACGTTCCGAAACAATACCGAAATTTTAAAGACAGAGAAACTTTGATGAAGTCGGACTTCCCACAGTGTGTTCTAAGTTTAGAAAAGTTTGGCACTTGCTTCTATAAAAGTGCAGGATCCCAAGTATTTGAGGATCTGATGTAAGAAAGTGTCTACTTCAGGAAAGCAGCTACTGGCCAGACTTCCCAGGCTCTTAGCACTCAGCTGTACCTACTGTTTCCTCTAGATTCCCTCTCTGTAAGTCTTGGAAGCTAACACATTTTCTGGGCCGCATTGAGCAATACACCCTAGGGCAAGTTTCTGACATGAGGTCGATAATCTAGTTTTAAAAACTTAAATCCCGCCCCTTCGACCTACAAAATAAGATTGAAGATCTTTGGCATGGCAAAGAATACTCTTTACCAACTGTCTCGGGTTACTTTTCAGGGACTCTCTCATCACTCACTCTTCTTCAGTCCACCGTGAGTTTGATGTACCTTTAGACCTTTGGGCATGCCGACTTCTTCCCGTGTCCACCTGGTGAGCTGTCTGTTCTTCAGAGTGTGGCTTACACATCACTTCAGTATTATTACTGAACATCTACAGTGGGCCGTTGCAAATGTATTGTTTCTAGTCCTCAAAAAAAAAAAAAAAAATGAAAGAAAGCTTTTCCTCTTCATTCTACAGACGAAGAAGCTGAAGCTCGGCCATGTGTTGCTTGCCCAAGGTCATGCTGCTTGTAAGTATCAGGGCAGGGATTTGAACACAGGCAGGACTCCAGATCCATGCTCTTTCCACTGTGCCCGGTGAACCTTCCTCTCTTGCCCTGGGTCCTAATGGTACTTAGCAAACGAATGCCGAGTCGTTTTCCTGTATGGGCCATTTCTACCAGAGGGAGCTTTCTGAAAGCAGGGAGCTTGCTTGGATCCCTGGCACCAGATACAGAGTGGGTGCTCCGTCAGTGGAAAAGAATTGTTATTTTCTAATGCAAGCTTCTTCTGGAAGCTGACTTACTGACGTCATCCAAACTCTGGGGCAAGGGCTCTGAGCCATCTCTGTCAGCCCCAGTGGACTCCAGGTGGCTGTGGACCCATCAGTAATCTACCACTTGGTCCGGTGGACAGACTGGTCAGAATGATCACAACCCAATGGAACTGACTTGAAAGCACGCGAGAAAGCTCTAGGAGTCTCCTTGGCTGGCTGCTGCTTCCTTTCAGCTCAGGTGAGGAAGTGACGTCACTGCAGTGTGTTGGTGCGAGACTCTGGCAGAAGAGCTGAGACACAGCTGACTTCTTTACAGACACAAACTGTGGTTTCATAGCAACGTCACTCGTTATCCACTGAGCTTCACGTTAAAAATACAGACCCTCCCCCCCCTTCTTTCATATGTGCCTACCTTCCCCTGGCCAAATGGGATCTCTGGGACACAAAGGGCTGGGCGCACATCTTGTGGAAGGAGTGTCTGTAGTTTGTAACAAAAGCACTTCCCAAGTTTGTCAGGTTGGGTTGTTGTATAAACAGGACATTTTTAGTGTCTTAAAAAAAAAACAAAACACTTTCTAGAACAGCCTCGTGAGGTATGCATGGACCTGAACACCTGAAAATCAGCTAACAAATAATACCTGCAAACACGAGAACCTGTTGCCGCAATTGCTCGATTGGAGTCACCTTGTTGCCAGAGTAGAAGAGAAAGTTTTGCCTTGGCAGGTAAATGAATGAAGGAGCAATCATCAAATACCACCTGCTATTTTAAAACGCGTTATTTGTAGCTCAAGTGCACATGTGCCCTCCTGTTGCTATTTGGATTGGGAACGAGAGACTGTCTCTCATTCCATTTGCAGCTCTTGGCCACGCTGGCAGGAGAAGCTCATGAAGCAAAAGGAGGTATGACTTGAACTATTTCTGTAGGGACTGCTGCTTAGGAAGTCTCCTAAATTTTTCAGGAAGCTCGGAAAGGCAGGGAAAATGAAGTCACTTAATTCCTTCCCAGAATAAATGGGGCCACCAGAGCACATTAAGCTGTCCTCTCCAGCAAGCCATTTAAGATGTCCAAGTGCAAAGGGAAGGGTAAGGGCCGGACAGAGATAAGGCACAGGCTGTACCACTCTGATTTTCCAAAGCAATGGCTAAATTTAGCCTTAGGGGAAAAAAAAAAAACACCACCCTGCGTACTCCACTTTTTAAAAACTCCCCAACTCTATATGCCAAGACAAAGGGAAATTAGCAATTCTTCTTAGACTTTCTTCATTTGCATTGACTTTGGATTCGTCGTTCCTCTCCACGGTCTGTGTTTCACGCTATTCAGTCGTGGAAGCGCCAAGGAAAATGGTTTAGGATGCTGCTAAAACAACAGCGATTAGGAAACGGAATGTTACAAGGGGGCATAGCAAACCCGTCATGATTTCTCCCTTGAGCTCTTTCAATGCCAGAGCTTGAGGCGCAGGAGGGCAGAGATGTCAAACCTATTCTCCAAGGACACTAAGGCTGAGCGGAATGCCCTAGGAGCTCAGCTATATCACAACACGCGCGAAGCACGCGAGAGCACCCCAAATCATGCAGGAGCCGACTGTGTGGTCAGAAAAGCAGCAAATCCAGCTAGAGTTCGACGTAGTAAAACTGCAGCTGGTTGGTGCCAGAGCAAAGGAAATCAGGACCTCTGACGCAGATTCGACACCTACCTTCACAGCCTACGAAAGAGAAGAACATTTCAGGCTTGCTGACTTCAAAAAGCCACATATTTGGAGGACACTGCCTCAACAGTTCCAGCACACAGTGGAAAGAAGAAATCTCACAAGCACAGAGGAGATGTTCTAAAGCAGTAAGAGGAGAGTGGATGGAGACCTGGGGAGCATATCACCACTCAGACTAAGGAGGTTTTTAAAGAAAAAGTGCCGTAATGAGACTCGGGGACAAGCGACAATGTCCCTCACCTGGACGCGACAAAGGTGTGACAGTGGAATGGCATTTAAGTGCATACGGGAAAACGGGAAATGACAACCCTAACACCTAAGAGCTGACAGCGCAGAAAATGCACAGGAAGTGTCAGGAGGCAAGAATACTTTAATTAGCCACCAGCAGGTTGATCTGTGGTGCTCGGCTTTAGCGACAAAAACCCCCCAACACTAAAATCCTTTGGGAAGAGCTACGGAACAGCAGAGTCGTTCGCAAAGGTCTACTCGCCAAGGCTCCACTATGGCACTGGTCTGCTACGGTGCTGCAGAGGTAACAGCGAACAAGAAAACTCAAGACGTTGTGGCGGCCGCCGGGGATACAAAAACCAGTAAGGTGTGAGCCTCTACCTCCAGAAGCTCAGTCGGATAGAAAAGTAAGGAGAAATCGTGTGAGCTCTACGAAGCTACACTCGTTCTGTTCACTGCGATACTCCCGAGGCCTAGCGGGATGGCCGGCACACAGGAGGTTCTCAACGTGGATTTACTGAATAAGTGACTTAATTTCATCTGTTAGAAATATGGAATGTGAGTTTTAAGAAGGACAAGGCGAAGGGCAGCATGCAGAGCAAAATATGTTTCCATTAGTCATTTCTATGATGCACTTTTCTCCAGCCAAGTTATTAAAAGTGGTCCTTTCCCTTCTCACGGGGCTTTTACCTAATCAATCCCATCAAATGTATCGGGGACCAGGCAATCGAAAACAGGCAAAATATCTAATTGAGACTGGTATACAGCAATAACTCTTACATTTGGCAGTTTTCACCTCAGAAGTAGCATCCCAGAACGAGGTCAGGTGGAGACATTGTTGGCGGCGGGGGTGGGATGGGGGGCGGGGGGGGGGGAGAAGCGGGAAAGGAGGGGAATTGAAAACTCCATAAAAAAGAAAACTTTGGGGGGGCACCTGGCTGGCTCAGTTGGTAGAGCATGTAACTCTTGATCTTGGGATCATGAGTTCGAGCCCCACACTGGGGGTGTAGAGATGACTTAAAAAAAAATTAAAATCCTAAAAAAAAAAAAAGAAAAAGAAAAATTTTGCTAGTAAGATGTGCTACCTGGTACCTAGAGAAAAGAAGAAACAATCCTGGCTGTTTCTAGCTAATACTACTAATCATAATAGAGGTTATTTGCCCTGAGTTCCTGGTGGTTTTCAGTATCTGAAAAGCCATGAATTTGGGATTCTAGCTGGAAGAGTCCTTCTCTGTTTCCAACTCCTCCATACATTATTTAGACGCCTGCTGCTGGCGATGCTTTGCTCTCAGAACTGCAGGAATGCCATCTGCACAGACGTTCCCAACTGTCTTGCCTACTCGTGAGAGTTCAAGCCCAAGATGTTCCAAACATACGTATTTTTTTGTAAACACTGGATTCTCCATAGAGACTTCAGTTCTAGAACTTGAAAGTTTATTAACTCCGATAACACTTTTTCATAATGCCGTGAGATTTTGTAAAAATCTGGAACAAATACAGGTGAAGACATCCTTTCCAGGTTACCAGACGGAAATGTATATATTTTAAAGGAAATGTATATATTTTATGCATATATTTTAAGTATGTATGTATTTTAAAATTTAAAGGAAATGTATATATTTTAAAGGAAATAGCTGTATTACTTTAAAATACTGGACACATTACAAAGTAGATCTTGATAGACAAAATGATTTAAGAATACTGTTTTGCAATTTATCATAGGCCTGACAATAGAAAATAAAGCATTTTAAAAAATTCAAGTTACAATATTTTAAACATCTTATTCAGAAATGAAAGTATTTCTCTGAGGGAGGAAACCTAAGGGTTGGAAAAATTTTAACCAGTAAGCTCCTCTTTGGAAGCGTCATGATCCCTGCAGGGTCGTCTGCCTACACATCACACGAGGATGTGCCACCGTCTGCTCTCCCGTGTCTGTATTATGCCACTCACTCGTGACGTTTTGAGTTTGGGAGGTGGTAACTTGTGCGCTACACCTCCTGTTAACACTCTACCCCCTGGACCAGAGTAACCTTCAAATTTCTGCAAATTCCCAATCAGTGAGGCCTAAACGAATGTATTATTGAGGCCAGTATCCCAACACCCCTTGGATTAGGTGGGAAGGCTAACGAGGTATGGTGCTTTCCACGAAACGGGGATGCAACATGATTTCACAGAGCTGAGGGGGTTGCCTTGCCTGACTGTCCTCACAGAAGCCCCAAAGCAGGCTTCTTTAATCACCCCACTCAGAGCATAGTTGGTCGAAAGATTCAGGGAGCAGTTAAGTAATGGAAGAAAGATTAATAACCAACTCAAAGGACAGCAGGTGCTAAACGTGGGGAGTATCTCTCACAAACCCCTAACACATCCCTACAATCTCCTGGTCTCCCCTCTTCCTTATTTTCCCGATCTCCCTTCCGTCTCAATCCATTCCTCCTCAACGTCTTTATTTCCTCCCCTGTTCTCCCCTAACTGCTATCAATCCTGGATCCAGGTATGCCTGTTTGAGGTGGCTGACAAAAATCCTTACGATTAATAACAGATTAAGACCAAGGTTCACAAAAAGTAAAACTCACACAAAGCTATTGTACAGAAAACACATATGAGATTCTCCAAAATGCTTAATTGTGAGTCCCAAATTTGGCTGAATGCGGCAAATGAAACTAGACAGGAGGCAGTTTCGAGATCCCCGTCGGTCGTTTTGGATAGCAGGTGATGGGACAGACTTCAACATCCTTGTAATAAAGTCAACTGGGTTTGAAAGGATTGTTTATTGCCATTTAGTATTAACAGACACCAAAACACTGTTTCACAGAAGCACTTCTGCAAAGATCCAATGTGGTCTGACTTCACAGCTCTCTGATGATTTAAGTCAAGGGGAAATTCCATCAACTATTCCATGCATGTCTCTTACTTACTGCTCACTCTTCCCTGAACAGTATTTTATGATCCTGATTTTTACATCTAAAAGTAGGTGAGTTGATGGTTTTCAATTTCCTAAAGGAAAAGCTTTCTGCATTTATTTGGTTTTTAGTAGTTTATCATTAAGGAGCTCTAAACGGATTTCTCTTCTACAGGTCAGTGGCTCTTAACTTTAAAAAAAAAAACAAAACAAAAAACAAAAAACCCTTTTTACTCTAATGAAATAATACGTCGTCTCGTTTGGGAATAATCCGGAGTGTAATGATAAGGCTGTGCTCTGCAAAAGTAATTTCTTTCCACAATTCTCGTTGGAAAGGGAGTAGCTGCCAGTGTTTAAACCTACTCGACAATAAGCCTAATAATTGACTAGTCAGCCGCCTGCTTACCAGTCGACACCCTCGGCGTCCCTGAGCCACCTCTGAGTGCCCACCGTGCCTGCTGAGTAACGTCCCTAGGCTGACACGAAACGTACAGAAGCTGGACCTCCCTTGTTAGAAAAGAACCCGAAACAATGGTTCCTACCCTTCTTGTTCACGGGCTCTCAGTGATGAAAGGTACAAACCCTTTCCTAGAAAAGTACACATGCACAAAAGTGTACATTCAGTATCAGGGGACTCCCAGACCCACGGGGCGGGGGCGTGGGTTCCAGGCTCAGGACGGTGCTGTGGGGATGGTCCACTGAAGCGTTTCCCAAACTGCGTGCTGTGGAACACTTTCCACGAGAGGTCACTCAGGAGACCACAGCGACAAAATGCCGTGTCAGGATGTTTTGGGATTCCTAGGTTAAACACAACTAAATACATGTGCATTTTGTTAATGTAGGACTTTTTCTGAACCCTAACATGCTTACAGGAGCTAGAAATTGCTGGCGGAGAGCCAGTAGGCATGCTTCCTAAACGTATCTGAACCTTCCGGCATGGGGCGAGGAGAGCTTATTATAAGCATTTCCTGTAACCCATGTTCCCACAGAAGAGGTTAGGGACTGACACTAGTCCTAAAGAGCACCCCGATACGGTCGGTCCCTGGTGAGGAAGTCCCTGGACCACACGCTTCATCTTCCTTCTTCACTCACCAGGCAGGGCACAGGCGCCACGCCAACCGGCCACGGACCTGGATAAAGTTATGTGGGTCAAGGGGGAGCGTCACCCAGGAGCTGGTCTGATGGTTCCTCTGATGGTTCGTTCTGTCACACACAACCACCTCCCCAACCCACACCGTCCGTCCCTCCCGCTGTTCCAGCCTTCAAGATACCTCAGAAGGGCTTCTCTCAACTCTCCCTTCTCTTTGTGCCATTTGAGAGTAAAAATAAGATTTCAATTACAATTGATAATAAGAATAACGTTAGGGTTATGTTATCAAGAAACTTAAATTTCTTTCTTCCAAAAAGTTGGAGACCTAGTCTTTGTAATTTCAGAGGACCATTCTGAGTTCTACCCTATGAATTAAGAATCTTCATTGGGGCGCCTGGGTGGCTTAGTCAGCTGGGCGGCCGACTTCGGCTCAGGTCATGATCTCGCAGTCTGTGGGTTTGAGCCCCGTGTCGGGCTCTGTGCTGGCAGCTCGGAGCCTGGAGCCTGCTTCAGATTCTGTGTCTCCCTCCCTCTCGCTCCTTCCCTGCTTGCTCTCTGTGTCTTTCTCAAATAATAAATATTAAAAAAAAATTAAGAATCTTCACCAAAGGGGAGCCTGGGTGGCTCAGTCGGTTAAGCATCGATTCTTGATTTCGGCTCAGGTCATGATCTCACGGTTTGTGAGTTCAAGCCCTATGTCAGGCTCTGTGCTGACAGAGTGGAGCCTGCTTGGGATTCCCTCTCTCCCTCTCTCTCTGCCCCCTCCCTGTTCACACGCTCTCTCAAAATACGTACATAAACTTGAAAAATTAAGAAAAAAAACTTCGCAAAAAAGTTCTATTTACTGAAGTTATTTTACATGTATATTTGAGTGTCATCATTTAATATGAAAATATCAAGTTCACTCATCTATTTTGGAACATGTAAGTGTAGGCTATATATTATGTAGATTATACAGTTCAGTGTTTTACAGTATATAATGTGATACATACATGCACTTGTATTATTTTAATATTTTTCTCCTATAAATGCTGAGTATCTATCATGGGTTCAAAACGTTTCCCTTCTCAGGCAAGCCTGGGAACATACTTACCATTTGTTGTACTGTTTATCCGGGAAATATTATTCAATTGACTTGTAAGTTTTTAGAACACCATCAGTTTCAGTCTGGGCACTTCCTATTTTTTTACACTATTAGATAAAACATCTTTCACTCACACACACACACACACACACACACACACACACACACACGCCAGGGGATGGATTCTGGCTGGAGTAGAATGAATGGTTTCTTTCATTAGAAAAAACAAAAGGATATTTAAATGAATTCTTTATGGATTAATCCAAACCACAGTGTATAGTATATTAAGGACTTGAATCACATTTTCTGAAAATGGTCCTAGGAACTGTTAGTCAGCACCTAATAAAAGGTGAGGGTTCTGGTGTCTTCTTTAAGATGAGACCATGAGGATAAAATCACGGACTCCGCCTGATGACGAGTTTCTGTGGTTTCAGGATGAATGGTGCTTTCTTTAGGAACGTGACCATCGAGGCTGAACATCACAAAGTACCGGCTTCCTCCCAGATGCCTGGCTAGCCTCCCTTGTTTCTCCTTTGGGAGATGCTCCTGTCCTCTGCAGAGTTCAGGTGGTGCTGACCCCAACACTTGTTCCCAGGGAGGGAGAGTCAGGCCTTGCTAACGAGAGTACGGCCTCCTCCTATTCCGGTGATTGGACACATGAGTCCAGCTGAGCCAAGAACAGAACATTTCCTGGAACAACTGACAGAGACGCGCTGTTTTCCCGGATACGTTTGCTAAATTGGCAAAATATAAACCTGGAGCTTTGAGGAGTCCATCCCGCTATGCTGTGGAAATGAGAGTCAAATCAACATAGAAGAGAGTAGAGTCAACAGAGGGGGAGATGGGTCCCTAAGGATATCACTTGAGCATCTGGAACCAGTTGTGCCTGAAGATAACTCCAAAACCAGATCTCATAAAAGTCAATAAATTCCCTTTTATGCTTTAGCCCGTCTGAGTTGGAGTTCTGTTACTTGCAGAGGACTGTAAGGTGACTCTACTAATTGAAATGTGGATCCTTTCACTAAATGAATACTGGGAAAGTCTGCTCCCATTTACAAACAAAAAAATAGTCAAATATTAATCACCTGTACCTCAGTAGTGCCAAAGTATCATTGGAATCTCTCTGTAAAACATGGGGAAAGTTGTGATGGAAATAAGCCGTCATGCTTTTTTGAAACATTTTGATTACCTGAAGAAATCAGAAAAAGACAATTCTGCACTCCAGTCTCGCTGGAGACCATCTGCCGTTGAATTCTGTACCCACGGCGGTTATCTACGCTCGTGCAGCCTTAGGTTACTGCCAAATCAACTGTTGTAACAGACACATCCCATGGAAGAGAATGGCTGTAGAACACTAAGATTTAAAGAGAACTCAGGAATTCTCTGGTTCAGGGGCTTTCAGTAGTTTTTGCCTGTGTCCCAGAGAAAGAATCAGAACCCAGTACACACACACACACACACACACACACACACACACCCATACACGCATGTGTGCATGTGCCCCTGAAACAAAAACTTCCCAAATCCCATACCAGGTACTCTGATTTTAAAAAGTGAGGATGCTGACCACTACATTAATTTCCTGAATCACTCCTCATAGATTTAGAAAACAGGTAAGGCCCTGATGCAGAGATACAAGGTGACTTCCCTGAGATTTCTCACTTACTGAGTGGTAGAGCTGGAAAAAACAAAACAAAACACCCTGGTACTCATCCTACTGTATTATATTAAAGCAAACAGCTGTTACCGATACCCATTCCTAGATGGCAAGCTTCTGGCCAATCGTAAGAAAGCCGGAAAGATGATGCAGGTGTCAGACCTAGCTATTTTACACGGGGACAGGCCAGGACTCTCCGAGACCCCTTACGTGAAAACCCCAATCCCCTAGGGACTTTGAACGGCTCTGCCTGGGAGATCCTGTGGCATCTGTGTCCAAATGACTAGCAGACAAGACTAAACTGGTGCGAGAAGCAGGGTGACGGTCAGGTTTGCTCTCGGCCTGAGGAAACACACCCTCATCACATCCCCCCTGCCGTATCCAATAAGTCACACTACGCGTGTCAGCTCGTCAGCGGGCAGTGGTTACGAAACTCCAGCTCCCAGGCTTCGTTACGCTAGGTGGAGCAGGGAAGGGAAGAGTTGACGTGCCTCCCTGCCCCCACAAGGAGCCGATAATCTAAGCTGGGAGGTGAGGGAAAAGGCGTCTGATGAGACAAGACTTGAGTTAGGCTCAGAGAATTTAGAATATTGAGTTGTTGTCAGGGCACACGGGAAGGCTGGCTAAGAGGGTGGGGCCAGATTCGGAGGCTGGTCAATGGCAGGCAGAAGAAAGGGGACAGATACGGAGAGACTAGTTAGTCCTGGCAGCTGATGAATGTTAATTTAATGTATTTGGAAGAACTCAGGTTATTTCCCATTACTTTCAATATTACAAAAATGTTACAGAAGTTTAGCATCACTAGCTTAACTCCTATGAACATGTACTCTGATTAAATTCCTTCCATACTTTACCTTCTTCAAAGTAATAATAATGTTATAATTTGCTTAACAGTTGACATACAACTGGTACTTTAAAAAAATGTGTTCACTGATCGATCTTCCTATATGTCACACGTCTAAAGCTATGCTCTATGTTCGGTGCTTGACAAGACAATGTAAAATTAAACCATTTATAGGAACCATGGTATTTTCAAAAGTAAAACGTGTTAGCACACGAAAGGAGCTTTCCTGAAATAAAGCATCAAGGAAAATCATATAGGCATTGTTAACGCACTCACTCCCAATGGTTTAAAAAAAAAAAAAAGGCAAAGACACTATTTACCAAGTATGGTACCATGGTTATAACAAGCCTCTGTGCTACACTGCTTGGGGCAGGGGTGGGGGTGGGGGTGGGGGTGGGGGAGCGTAACTATTTCCTGACAGTAAAGGCATCTCCTTGCCTGCCTGCTGTGCGTTAACCCCTGCCCAGACAGTGTCAGAGAAAAGCAAAGGAAGATCGTCATTTGACTTTGACTTCAGGGCAATCCACGCAGGATGGGGACAAGACCCTCTGTGATGGTCTTCACGATCATGAGCTATCTCCAATCTTCATGCTATTAGGTGCTGACACCCACAGCAGGCTCCCCGGCACTTGTTAAACGTGACTAATAGGGACACGCGGCCTTCAATGTCATTTAGTGCATCCCGTCTGGGCTTCTCCCGTCACCACAGAAAAGTCTTGGTGGGCTGTCAGATCTTACATGGAATTTAAGAAAATCCATGTCAGGTGTGAGAAAGACAAAGTGAGCCCTACATCATGTCTGTGCTTGCCAGAAAGCCCAGAATGCACTTTACGGCCTGCCTCCAGAAAGTACATGAGATTTGATGCAATGAATGTTACTAACCTCATTAGAACCCCCATTTCACATTTCGCTTTCCTGGAGCCTCGCTTTCTTTCTGCCTCATCCTTCTTTATTTCATCCATTTTTATCTTGCTTCACTGTGTAATATAGACAGCCATACCTTGGAGGTATTGTGGGTCTGGTTGTAGACCATCACAATAAAGTGAATATCGCCATCAAACGAGTCAGATAAACTCACTGAACATAGAAGTTATTTTCACACTATAGTCTATTAAGTGTGCAATAGCATTACGTCTAAAAAAACTACATACCTTAATTAAAAATCGCTGCTAAAAAATGGTAACCATCAGTTAAGCGTTCAGCCAGTCATAATCACGGATCACAGGTCACCATTAACAAATAGAATAATGATT
Source organism: Panthera leo (assembly GCF_018350215.1). Classification (NCBI taxonomy): domain Eukaryota; kingdom Metazoa; phylum Chordata; class Mammalia; order Carnivora; family Felidae; genus Panthera; species Panthera leo. Next base: position 5,277,826 of record NC_056686.1, on the reverse strand, counting down.
AAAAAAAAAGTTTTAATTGCAAGAATTACCAAAACGTGACAGAGACATGAAGGGACCAAATGCTGTGGGGAAAATGGTGCTGACGACTCCCTCCTTCCTGAGCAGGGTGGCCGCAAACCTTCACTTTGTAAAACGTGCCTGATCAGTGACGTGTGACACAGAGCAGCACAACAGAGCGAGGTATGCCTGCATCTCTGTAAGCTCCCTTAAATCACTTAAAAGAAAAAAAAAAAAAAACAGGTGAGGTTTACACAAACTGCATCACATGTTGGCAAAGCGATACATAACTGAAATACGTTCCTAAATCGTCGGCTTATGTACCGCGACAGGATACCGTGGTTGGTATTTAACAATGAAAACTTGGCACCACTAAGAGAGTCTTTTTGAAAAGATCGATGGTATACAAATATTCAGCCACTGGAAGCCAGAGAAAGCAATGCCCTTTAAATTTGAGAAGACATGACGGATACACAATGAACAGTTGGAAGAGGGGCGGGAAATAAGAATAAAGGACTTCCAGAAACCACCGCACCAGCTAGAGCACTGTGCCAAGTTTAACAAAATGGTCTTTACTGACCTTTCTGGGTGATTCCTAAAGTTGTGTTTTAAATAAATGTACTAACCATTCTGCCTTAAACGTTTAAAAACGGCGGCCTACAAGCACATTTCTGCAGCTTCGGAAGTTCCCAACAGCAATGATTAAGACAGCAGCAAAATTATGATGGTGCCCAGAGTTAACTCTAGATCCCCCAAAGGCACATTCCCTGCGCTGCCAGATGAGGGCTTTGAGAGAGCACCCGAACCTTAGCCGTCACTATGGGCTTCACAGCTTTCACTGGGGTGGAGGGCGGGGGGAGGTGCTCAACGTCAGCGGATTCTTTAACATCGCTATCTGACACGAAGTAAAAAAAAAAAAAAAAAATCCTCAGTTCCACCTGCTCTCTATGCCTATGCTCTCTAGAACAGTCCAACATGAATACACTGCAGCAGTGACAGCTGCTAATATGGACAAGATGGCCCAGCAGAGTCCTAGAGAAAACAACCATGTATCTATGTGTGTGCCTGGCAGAAGCAGAAAAGTTGATTTAAACAACTCTTTAAATAGTACACTGTTGTTATTCACCACTGCATTAAATACTGTGTTTCCACTTTGATTGTTTGCAAGGGAATTAGTAATTAATCAGGATGACTGAACAGAGGCCCCTTAGATATTCACACCGGCGCTCCACCGGCGCTCCTTCCCTTTTTCACTCCTAGGCTAAATTTATTTGGGAAACACATATCCTGTAAATAAGTGTTATTTTCTAGAACATTAAACATTATTACTCCCTAAATCTATACAAGGAAAAGAATACACATAAGCTTATTTGCTATTGTCTAATGTTGGTCTTAAAATAATATTTTCCCATAAACACACGCCATGAAAAATGCTACCGCTTCATGTATTTCTATCACGTTCCCAGGCAGTAGTTTCTCCATACAACACAGTTTCTCTAGGAAAACTCTGTAAAATTCCTTCATGCAGAAAGAAAAAAGAACTCCTTTACACACAGCGAGCCACCTGACCACATATGACAAAATTTGGGTGGGGGGGGGAGCACAATTTTAAAATTTCAGGGTTTGGCTTCACTGGTGAAAGAAACAGAATGCACACAACCAAACAAATACGTGAGGCTCTTCTGTGATATTTAAGAGCACTTCTCACGTTCACTGAATCTGCTTTGCTAATTAGACACTTCAGGTTAATCAGCAGAAATCATACCAAGCAAGAGTGGACAAAATATAAAATAGACTAAAATTGTCATCATTCCCTGGTGAACGAGTTGATTTAAGAAGACGCTTTGCAAGAGCACTGCAGTTTCGGAAATTTGTTTTGATGCCTACAGAGACTTATGGAGATTGAAAAAGTCTCAACATTTGAATGTCATCACAGCCACCTCTTAAAGTTGTGCACTACCTAAATCAAACCACGGAGATCCTCTAAGTGCAAGAAGGCCACACGGAGTCTGTATTCCAGCCCATCTGAGAGTGGCTGGTGGAAGCAAGGGTCACTGTGCCTCTCCTGTCCTGGTCTGCAGGTTAAGCCAAACTCACGAGTTCTTCCAAACCTCTTAGTCTCTGAACTCAACCAACTTTCCCCGCCGGTTCTACGCACAGATTAATAAGACGTTCATTCACTCCATTGGCTTGCTTAGGAAAGGCAGCCTCCAACCGCCTAGTCCCGCAGAGGCGCCTGGGGCCGAGCTCGGTGCTGTCCCGGCCCCTTTCCCAGCGCCCCGCGGAAGGGGCACACGTCCCGACCCTTCTCTCCTCTCCCCGCGAAAGGGGCTCCTTTCCGGATCTTCTCTTCCCGCGGAGGGGACACCAGTCTTGGGCCCTCTCCCTCCCCCCCCACCCCCCGCAGAAACGGAACCTATCCCGTCCCCTTTCCCCGCCTCTCTCCCTGCCGAGGGGGCACCTGCCCCAACTCTCCCCGCCGAGGGGTGACCAGTGCCCCACAGTCCCCGCCAAGGAGCACCTGTTCTCCGCCTTCTCCTCGCGCCCCGCTGAGTGGGCACCTGTCTCCCCCTCCTCCCCGCCGAGGGGCACCTGTGCCCCCTTTCCCCGCCGAGGGGGCGAGCACCTGTCCCCGCTACTCGCAGAGAGGGCACCTGCCCTCCCCCGCCGCCAAGGGGCACCTGTCCCCCGCCCTCTCCCTGCCGAGGGACACCTGTCTGCCCCCCCCCCCAACTTCCCGCCGAGGGGCCCCTATCCCCCGCCCTCTCCCCGCGCCCAGCCGCGGGAGAGGGCTCTTGATCCGAAAAGCCCGCCGCCGAGCTGCGCCTCGCAGACAAAAACCAGTCGGCGGCCCCGTGGGCGCCCGCGCGGCTCGCGCCCCGCCGCCCCCGCCCGCCGCGGCCACTCCCCGCACGCGCGCCCCCAGACCGCCACTCACCCAAACACTCCACTCCCTCGCGCACACACGCGTGTCCTCACACCCGCTCCCGCCCTCGCTGCCTCGCATCGACACGCGCGCGCTCGGCCTCGCTCCTCACGTTCCCCCACACCCCCACGCGCCCCAGGAACACGCGTGATCTCACGCCCACTCCCCAACCCACCTCCTCACGGACACGCTCGCTCCCACGCCGGCCCCGCGCACTCACGCGTCCAAACACGCCTGGTCCCCTCGCGCTCTCCATCCCCACGAGCGCTTCCTCCCCACTCGCTCCGCAGACGCGCGTGTTCGCACACCCGCTCCATCAACACGCGCCGCTCACGCTCGGCCAAACACCCCCGCCCTCGCACCCGCGCCGTAAACACACGCGGGACCCACGCACACTCACGCGCCAAAACACTGCCCGCTCGCGTGAGCTCGCGCGCCCCTCGCGCTCCCTCCCCCTCCGCCGCCGCGCGTGTCCTCGCACCCGCTGCCCTCACACGCCCCGCGCCCCCTCACGCGAACACGCGCGCCCCCCACGCCCCGGCCGCCGCGCGCGCCCGCCCCCGGCCCCGCCCCCGCGCGCCCCCGCCGCCCCGCGCGCCCCCGCCGGCCGCCGCCCTCGCCCCGCACGCGCCCGGCCGACTCTCCCCTCGGCCGCACGCACACTCACTCGGACTTGGAGAGCAAGGCCACCGCTCGGTCGCGCTGGCGCCGAGCCGCCTCTGCGTTCCTCCTCCTCTCCCGCGCGGCCCCGCCCGGCCCGGCCCCGACAGCCTAGCCCGGCCCCGACCCGCTCAGCTCCACACGCCGCAGCTGGAACGACTCGGGCTCCGGGTACCGCTGTCTCCCCGCCACAGCCCGAGTGCGCCGCCCGGGCCAATGGCGGGGCGCGGCGGTGAGCTCACCGGCCGCGGCCCCGCCCGCCAGGCCGCGCGCGCCAATCGGAGGGCGCCACGTCACCCGGAGCCGGGCAGAGGCAGGTGTGGGGCGCGGAGCCGCTCGGCGCGGGGACTGCGCCGGAACTGCGCCGGAGCCGCGCGGCGCCGCGCTGGACGGCGGGCGGCCGGGCCCGGAGGGTGCGGGCGGAGCGCGGCCCCGCGGCCCCGGGCGCCCGCACTCGGGGCCCTGGCGGGCCACGGCCCCTCGCGACGCCGCCGCCTGCTCCGCGCCCTGAGTCGGGGAGGTCCGCTAGGGGGTGGGCCGCGGTCCCCTCGAAGGCAGGGACGGCCCCGAGCCCGACGGCCGCGCCCGCTCCCCCGGGCCCACGGCCCCGAGAGGCTTCCTCCGGGACCCGCGCGGCGGGGGCGATCGGGCCGCGCTTGCAAGGCCCGGCGGAGCCGCCGCGCGGCCGGCCCGCCGACTCCCGGCCGCGCGGCGCCGTCGGGTCCGCGCGCGGGACCCGCGCCCAGGGGCCCAGCTTACCCGGGCTCGGCTCCCGGCGCGGCCCCGGCGCGCCCTGCGGCGGCGGCGTCTGCAATGCAGCCGCGGGAGGAGCCGGCGCTGCGCTGAGCGGCGAGCGGGGGAGCGCGGAAGGCTGGGCGGGAAGGAGGGGCGCGGGGCGCGGCGAGCCCGCCCAGGCCGCGAGGGCGCGGGGCAAGTCCTGGGGCGGCAGTGCAGAGGTGCACGGGCGTCGGCCGGGGCGCGGCCGCGGATGTCTGCTAGGGATGGTGGATGGCGGGCCCCCTGGGAGTTCAGGAGCGTCCGGGACTCCCTTGCCGGCGGCGCAGGGCCCCACCTCTTTAGCTGGAGTTCCAGGGCCTCCGCCCACTCCTCGGGGTCTAACCCTGGTGTCCAAAAGTTCTGGCTGCGGCTTGGCTTTCTCACTTGGATACTTCTGCCTAACGACCTCTCGCCTCGCCTCCTGCCCCATGTTCGAGTCACACCTCTCCATCAAGGCTCAGCGTCTCCTAGCAGCCTTCCTAGGCATCCCAAGTGGACACCACCACCCCTTCTCCTTTCCCTACATTGGTCGCCCTGCTGCTGCTATTCGAGTGCTGCCGCCCCCGCACCCACCTACGGTCTTGCACATAGAGAGCGCTTGACCCACGCAGACTTTCCGTGAGGCTATCTTCTCTTTTTATCCTCCATGTTGTCAATTATCTTTGAGATTGATTATTTCCCTTTCCTGACATCTGGGTTAAAAAGAATCTCAAAACGTGGGAACGGACTTTTTTCTTTTTTTTAATCCTATCCAAACGCGCGAAAACAACCACAATATTATGCATAGCCCTTAAGCTTCTACAATCAAAAATGCATAACTGGCTAGAGGCCAAGCCCAGGACGCTCCTGGTGAGTCTGGGTCCTATTCTGCGCCAAGCTTCTGAGCCAAGGAAGCAAGCAGGTCGTGTGCAGCCTGACTCCTGGGGGCTGACCCTGTCTGCAGCAAGTCCCTCCCTGCCCTGGCAAAGTCACAACACCCGATGCTGTTCGGAATCCTGCTCCAACAAGCCTTTCGTGTGCCCGCCCTCACCTGCCTCCATTCACCCTGCTTTCACCGCACAGGACCCCTGCACTTCCTGACTCTGCTTCCCTACTCCCTTTATCTGCTAGGGGCACCCCTATGCATTCCTTAAGGCCTGGCTCCAGCCCCCTCATCCCCAGCATTGCTATCGCAGCGCTTCCTGGGTGGGATCTGCTTGCTTCCAGGAGAGGCAATGTCAGGGCCAGTAGTCAAGGAAGAGGGCTCTGGAGACAAACCATTGGGTTCAAAGTTAGACTCTCCCAACTGCTAGCTGTGTGCTCCACTTGTGGTCCCTTCGTATCCATGGGTGAGAGTTAAATGAGCCAGTCGATGTGCTTATACCAGCGCCTGGTGCATAAGGCACACTCAATACTATTTGGCTGCTACTAGAAGTCAGGTTATCTTAGGGTGGTGAGTAGTGAGTGACTGGAAAGGGGAGGGGAGGGCTTCTGGGCTTCTGATAACGTTCTATTCTTGACGTGGGCACTAGTTTTGGTTTGTGAAAACTGGATGAGCTGAGTTTCACATACTTAGGATAATGTGCACTTTTCCATATGTATATTATACATGAATAAGGTTATTTATTTTTGAGAGAGAGAGACGGAGAATATGAGCAGGGGAGGGGCAGAGAGAGGGAGAGAGACTCTCCGGCTGTCAGTACTGTCAGGAAGGAGCCCGACGCGGGGCTCCAAGCCACGAGCCGTGAAATCATGACCTGAGCTGAAACCAAAAGTCCTCCACCTAACAGACTGAGCCACCCAGGCACCCCATATATTATACATTAATAAGAAGCGCTTTCAAAAAGCTGGTTGTTACTAGCTGAGACCGAGACAGTTCTAATCTCCTGGAGACCAGGAACAAAGTCTTAAGCTTATCCTGGCACCTTATGCAACGCCGGGCACACTGTAAGTAGTCAGGTGATAGTCGCTGAATTGCTCTGAATGGACCGTGAGCAAGAGAACAGGGAGGTGGGACCACGAGGGGCAATGCCTGCCCTTCAACTCTACAATGCCCAGTGACCCCAGTGTAACCAGGATCCAGGCTCAGGCACTTGGACCCTGCTAAAGAGAAGATGCCTCCAGTCTTCTCTGTCTTTCAGGCAGGGGTATTTTTTTCTTGGGTTTGTTTCAAAAAGGCAGAGGTTCGGCCCTAGACGTCCCAGTTGCCTGAGGAGGGGCATCGGTGGAACCCGTGACCCTTCACCCTTCCTCCAGGAGCCCCAAGTCCTGACTACCTGACGTAGTCATCGATGCTTCAGCACATCGGCGGTGCCCTGGTGATACAGCTGGGGTCAGCAGCCTGGAGCTCTCCTTTCAGGAGAGCTCCCGAAGTGACATTTCTGCGGTAGCTAAGTCCCTTCCCTATTCCTCTGCTGGGCCCATTACTCTCCTGGAAGATCTGTCACTCTGACTCCTCACAGCACTTCTGTCTCAGGATGGAGGCCACATGAGCAAGTGCCCTCTTTGGGCCCATTAGTGGAAAGTCAGACGGTGCTGGGTGGGGTATGCTGGATGCTTCTGAAACAAGTCCAGACCTCTGATAGCATGCTAGAACCAAGTACCCACAGGCTGTCTTCCCTTGTGGGTATTCATGTTCCTTTCTAGCAGGTTAGGAAATGACAGGGTAAGGCATGCGTGTGCTTAAGGCAAAATATCACACTAGACTTTTATGGGGCTTTGAGTACATCTGGGTTGTCTTTGAAAATAGGGAAAAAGAAAACTTTGCTCAGTGATGTGGTCCCTTGGCAGGGACCAAGTGCAGTCATTGCCCCTTGAAGCAGGGATCTCAGCCCTAACCTCTGCGGAGGATCTCATGGTGAACCAAGGGGGTGCATCCGGGTGCAGAGGAGGAAGACAGGAACTACCGTTTGTTGGATCCCCATTCTCAGCCTGCCATTATGCTGGCCACTCACAGGCACTGCCATTTTTTCTCCTGCAAGTTGGCTATTGTATAGAGGGAAAAATAAAGGCCTTAAGAAGTCAGAGAAATTGCTTAAAGGCATACAGATGGTAAGCGGCAGATCAGGGTTTTAGGTTCTGAGCCCGTATTCATTTTGCTTCTCTCTGATAGTTCTCCACATACCTCAAATCTCTTGCTGCCATTTAGGTACCATTTGTTTAAGAAGCAGCCTGGGAGGTTTCTAAGAACCACCACATTCTTCTCCCCAGCCCTGGCAACTGTGAAAGCCTGTTTATGTAGAGATGTAGACTCTACCCAGCCAGGTCCCTGAGTAACTGTGATGATGAGACCTTGCCCTACCAACTGACATTGGACTTGGGCACAAGTGAGAAATAAAGCACTAAGATTGGGTAGTTTGTTAGTGCAGCATAACTGTGTCTCGACTATCTCCTAAGACATAAAATCTGTTTCTAAATATAGCAGATGTATTATTTCCAATAAAAAATAGCCAAATGGGAGTCTTCTCAAACTAGATGACAATTTAAAAATAAGTGTAAGACGCATATTCAGTGTATCTTTAAGGCACTAAGACATGGTGGAGAAAGAAGAGTCTTTTCAACAAATAAGGCTAGGACAACTGGATATCCCCATGCAAAAGAATGAAGTTGGACCCCTACCTCACACCATATATAAACATTAACTCGAAATGAATCGAAGATCTAAATGTAAGAGCTAAAACTACAAAATGCATAGAAGAAAACATAGAGGTGAATCTTCATGTCTTTGGATTTGGCAATGGTTTCTTAGATCTGACATCAGAAGCAGAAGCAACCAAGGTTGTGTGTGTGTGTGTGTGTGTGTGTGTGTGTGTGTGTGACACAAGGGGGGTGGTGATAGATAAATTGGGCTTCATCAGATTTAAAATTTCTGTGCTTCAAAGGACACCATCAAGAAAGTGAAAAATATAGTTCACTGAATGCAACTCATGTATGTCATAAGGGACTTGTATCTAGAGCATAAAAAGAATAATTACAAATATATAGTTTTTAATAGCCTACTTTTGTGGTGCCTGGGTGGCTCAGTTAAGCGTCCAACTTTGGCTCAGTTCATGATCTTGTGGTTGTGGGTTTAAGCCCCGCGTTGGGCTTTCTGCTGTCAGTGCAGAGCCCGCCTTGGATCCTCTGTCTCCTTCTTCCTCTGCCTCTGCTCCTCTCATGCTCTCTCAAAAATAAATAAATGTTAAAAGAATAAAAAAAAATAGCCTACTTTTTAAGAAGTGGGCAAAGGATCTGAATAGATACTTCTCCCAAGAAGATAAACAAATAGCCAATAGCGTATGAAAGGATGCTCAACATCATTAGGCATTGGGCAAATGAAAATCAAAACCCCAGTGAAACACTACCTCACACCCACTGGGACGGATGTAATAAGCAGGATGGATAATAACAAGTGCTGGTGAAGATGGGAAGCACTTGAAACCCTCATCCCCTGTTGACGGGCATGGAACATACAGCTGCTTTAGTAAACAGTCTGGCAATTCTTCAAAAGGTTAATCATAGAGTTACTACATGACTCCACAGTTCCAGTCCTAGGTATGTCCGTGAGAAATGAAAACATATGTCCGTACACATGGACATTCATTTGGCAGTAAGAACGGAATGGAGCACTGACACATGTTATACCATGGATGGATCTTGAAGACATGCTAAATGAAAGAAGCCAGCCCCGAAAGGCCACATATTATATGATTCCATTTATATGAAACGTCCAGAATAGGCAAAATGATAGAGATTGGAAGGAGATGAAGAGTTGCCTTGAGCTTGCTGGGGAGAATGGGGCATGACTGCTAATGGGTATGGGCTTTCTTTTCTGGAGGAATGAACATGTTCAAAAATTAGACTGTAGTGATGTCTGCACAACGCTGTGAGTCTACTAAAACACTTTTGAATTGTACACTTCAAATAGATGAATTGTATGGTGTGTTAATCATAGTTGTAAAACACCCGCAATAAGAGGAGAAAAAGAATGAAATATAGAAAAGGATCAGTGGATTAGCTTTGGAAAAGAAGTTAACAGATACGAAGGGGAAGACCAAGGTCAGGGGGCCTGATGGCCTATCCTCAGAGACAGTCCATCCACCCTTGCTCACCAAGCCTCCTGTGTCCAGCCCAGTGTGGGACACATGTAGGTAGGGAATCCACACAGAGAGGCCCTGCCAGGTGACTGCTCAGTGAGGAGACAAGACAGACAAAGGGGAGGCACTGAATCAGTGATGGTGACACCCAGGAGCAAAAGGAGGTCAGAAGAGGGACCATTTCTAATTGTGCTTCTGAAGGGCTGTAAAAGAGCCAGGGCTGAGTCTGTCAAATTCTTGCCTGCTGTGATTGCCTCCTTACCAGCTCAGGATCCTGGAGAGAATAGCGTCCTGAACTTGGGGTTCCCTTTGAAGAACTCCCTGGTGTGTTGGGGTTCTCCATCACAATGGTTGGCTGATTCAGGGGTGAAGGTAAGCTTTGCAGAGAGCCTCAAACATCTCCAGCTGAACTATAAATGTCCTTGTCAGGGCCCCTGAGCCTTCCATATGAGGGAAATGCTGAGGGTAGGGGGAAGGGCTCAGGCCTGGGGTCAGCAGCCTGGGCTCTGGTTCCACCTGCACCACTAACTTCTTGTGTGGCAAACTCTTTTCTCTTCCTGTGCCTTGATTTCCTATTTTGCAAAATGAGGTCAAAGACCATGTAGATGTGGTGCTGGTGTATGCCCAGCTTGACCTGACCCGACACAGCAATCACCCGTGCTCCAGCTGCAGGGATTCTGGATTTGAAACCACCAGTCCTATGAATGCGGCTGCACGCATGAGCCCAGGCAACCCACAGCATCATGAGAACTAATTCACGCTGGTTGTTTTCAGCCACTAAGCTTTGGGGTGGTTTGTTATGCAGTAGTAGATAACTGTAGGGGACGGTGGGGAGAAAAGGTGTTTTCTGCTAGGGTAAACCATGCTACCACGATTTAAATCAGCCTGGGAAGTCTGTCAGATCTAATCCGGAAAGTGGAGGAGACGCATTAACCATCAGCCTGAGAACTTGGGGATTTCTCTTAAAGGACATAATCCAGAAAGAGAATCCAAAGAATCTGGGTGAAAACACCAACTCCTTCTGCCTAGAGGCTTAAACAGGCCCATCTGTTCCCTCCCTTCCCCCCTGTATACTATACGCATGCCAGATGATGAAATACATGGCTAGTCTCTCCGTGAGGGTGGGGCACAGCAGAGACATGCTTTGCTCTAAGGGGCACAGAGTGTCAAAAAGGTGGATAATCCAACATGCATTCGGGAAGTGGGAGTGTGTGGTGATAAAGCACTCAACATGCTTTAGTGTCTGACAGCCCAGAGTCTGAATCCCTAGCTGTGTGCCATCGGAGAAGCCACCTGACCCCTCTGAGATTCAGGTTCCTCTTCAGTACAATGGGGATAGGAACACCTCCTGAAAGCACGGAGAGGATGAAATTGGATAATTAATGGAAAGTGGATAACCTGGAGCCTGGTGGGCACCCAAGGAGAGCTTGGGGACTAGGACTATCTTCGCGATACACTCTAGGATCTTTTGAAATGGTGGATTCTTTCCCACTGTGATTTACTCCCTCTGCTGTTAAAATGAGCTTGCCTTCCTAAGCACACGGTAGCTGGGTGAGGGAGCTGGCCTGGATGCCTTAGGCATGGCCAGTAGTCACACACAGAGGGAGAAGAGAGATTCTCGCCCAGTCCTATTTCGTAGTCATTCAGGAGGAACTAAGACAAGATGATCCAGACCCCTTAGCACATGCCAGCGTAGCTGGAGGGTCCTTCCCAGGCCATCCTGAGTATGCACCTCCTTTCACTTCAGCAGAGTCCCATCTGTTCTAGGTCTCTGGGCAACATGGTCCTTATGGAAAAGTGGCACAGCACTGTGAGTCTGAAGGGTGATGGGAGCCCAGTGAGCAGATGCCACCCGGGGAGTGGAGAGGCTTACTCTTCCTCTTGGGGCGGAAGCTGCCATCGTCACCATCACCATCATCGTCATAGTCATCATCATGGTCGTCATGGTCACAGTCATTGTCGTTGTCATCATCGACATCATCATCATCGTCGTCATCATTGTCATGATCATCGTTATTATTGTCGTCACCATCATCATTGTCATGGTCATCATCGTCATCGTCATCATCTTCGTCATCCTCTTCATCATCTTCGTCATTGTTATCGTCTTCATCATTGTCACCATCATCGTCTTCATCATCATCATCTTCATCATCGTCATCATCATCATCGTCATCGTCATTGTCTTCATCATTGTCACCGTCATCGTCTTCATCATCATCATCATCAGCGTCGTCGTCTTCATCATCGTCATCGTCATTGTCTTCATCATCATCGTCATTGTCTTCATCATCATCGTCGTCATCATCAGGATGACAGTCACTGACCCCAACTGCACTCCTTACCCACATTCATTCTTCCCATGTTTATACCAAGCCTGGGAAGTAGGTGCTACTATTATCACAGCTTACACAGGAGGAAACTGAGGCACAGCAGGGTTATGTAAATTGCCCCAGACTGTGCACTAGTGAGGAGCAGAGCCCCCTGAAATCCCACACTCTGGAGCTGGAGCTCTTAGCTGCTTCTCTGTTGGGCCTCACAGGGAGCCAGAGGGACAGCAATAGGGACAGGTACAACCAGGTGGAACAAGGAGGCAAGGACAGGGAGTGACGGCCCCTCCTTGATCAAAAGACAGTCTTGGCCGCTTGGCTGACGGAGCTGCTGCACCCCCAACCCCCGAGCACCCTTCCTGAAGCCATGCCAGTCAACTCAACGGCCACCTTTTGGTGCTGGTGGTGGGGTGGGATGCTCAGAGAGGCAGGGTCACATCTGAGCTGTGAGCCCTCTAAGCTGGGCCAGTCAGGCCAGTCTGGGCCTGGGCTTTATTTGAACCAGAAGCCTAAAACCCCTAGAAGGCAGAGCTTCCAAGCAGTGAGTGCTCCGTTCAGGAGTCAGAAGGGTCTGGGCACGCCTATTTGCCAGCTCTGACACCTTGGAAAGGGTCTGTTCTCTAGACCTCAGTGTGCTCATCTATAAAATGGGGATGATAATAGTGGGTCACAGGGTCATCGTAAGGACTCAGTGAGATATAGCTCATAGCCTGGTGCCCAAAAGGTGTTGTCATTTTGTCTTAGCTAAACAATAGAGCAAGGTAACCAGTCCACGCCCTGGCCAACATAGTCAGAAAACTCCAGCATGAGCCCTGGGGTCTGAGTCACTGGCCCCCTGTGAGGTCTCAGAGGGTGGGTCTGGGGCCTTAGAAGAGCCCTCATGGCAGTGATGAAATCCCCTTCAGGCAGAACTTCCCATTTTGGAGAATAACTCTGTAAGGGGCTGCATCGTGTCACCCTCAAATTCACTTGTTGACGCCCTGACCCCAGATACCTCAGAACGTGACTGCATTTGGAGACAGAGCCTTTAAAGAGGTGGTTAAGTTAAGATGAGGCTGCTAGGGTAGGCTCTCATCTAATCCATCCGGAGTCCTTTCCTTAACAGGGGAAATTAGGATACAGAAAGATACCAGGGATGCAAACATGTACAGGAAAGAGCCTGTGAGGACGCAGTGAGAAGGCGGCCATCCGCAAGCCAAGGAGAGAGCCCTCAGCAGAGACCAAACCCGCCGACAGCCTGAGCTCAGACTTCCAGCCTCCAGAACTGTGAGAAAATACATTTCTGTGCTTTAAGCCGCCCAGTCTGTGGTATTATGTTATGGCTGCCTGAGCTGATACAAGCTCTCTCTTCTACGCACAGTCCTCCGCCCCTCCCTGTATCTCTTTGCCTGCCTGAGGGCTTACAGACCCTCATGTGCAGAGTTCGTGGTCCCCTTCAAGGCTGCTCTTGCCAAATCGGGGCCCAAGCCCCCAGGATCCTTGTGGAGAGGAGCTCAGGAAGCTCGAGTCCTCAGAGTCTGAGGGAGCTCCACAGGTGCCCCCCTGGGCTGCTGCCGCTGGCCTCTCCTTGAGGCAGGAGAACTAGAGACCCTTCAGAAGAGGCTTCCGGGTACCCACTGTCCAGTGGCGTCATGTGTGTGAAAGGCGCTGTTTCCCCTAAAGCTACACTCAGAATGCACTTATTAAAACTGCCACAGTGTGCTTTCTCCCGAAGTCAACACTGTGCTTTTTTAACGTGGAAATCTGATTAAAGAGAAAAGAATATTCTCTTACAGGCAACAATTGAGTCAGAAGACCCATACAGTGTATTTATGGTGAAAACCACTTTGACATTGGCATCCTGACGGTTGCTGCCTACCCAAACCCGAAGCTCATGCACCAGTGAAGACAAGAGCTAGAAAGTTCTCCTTTTAAGGAAGCAACTAGTTACTGCCTGGGAATACTAATTACTGAGGTCAGGATGGCACAGGTGATGCTGTCGCGTCACGTCGTGTTCTGAGTTACCAAAAGAAGAAAAAAGGCAGTCAAAAGGGAAGGCACGATTAGAGGCAAGTGGGTTTTAAATCTGGCGCATCTCAGGGAAGTGGAACTGACACATTGATTCGGGGAGAGTTTTAGATTCCTTAGGTGTTAAAGCGAGAGAAACAAAAACAAAAACGTGACCGGGGAAAAGCACAGAGGTGTACCCCCACGCACACATGTGTACCCCCACCCCTAGCCCATCTCTCTTTGACACCCCGGGTCACGTTTCTGCTGTGGCTCCTCGTGGTGCGGCCACCACCCCACACAGTCCGGCCACTCACCAGCTCCTTCAGGATCAGCAAGGTGGGTCAGTCCCTTGCTTGGCCCTGCTACCCATGGGCCTGAGGAGCACCGTCTACCCATTTCCGAAGAGAAATGCCCTGAATGCCTGCAGCCCCACTCAGTGATCGTCCTGGCTTTAACTCACTTTTAAGTAATGTAGGAAATGTACAACGTGCACCCACTCACTTTCTTACTGGGTGTCAAACACAGGAATGTCAGGGGGAGGAATGATGTCTTTAGGTGCAGTCAGGCCCTGGAGTCAGACTTCCTGCCGCACATCTGCTTTCTGCTCACAGCTTGTTCTCTCCTGCTGCTTTTCAAGTGAGGAGCCCAAAGACTCGTGATGAATGCGTTAGCCATTTCCACGTTCCAGAGAACAGGGGGCTTCGAATGCATGGGGCCCAGCCTCATGGGGCTGTGCTTGCAATGGTTCTGGGTTGGCCCCGTAGCGCCTCAGTGCGGGACCTCCCGTGTTGGGACTACTTGAGGGAGCTCCACGGGCATTTACTGCTCCCGAATGACCCAGGCCAGGCCTTCCCGTGTCATAATCACTGAGCTTATAAAATTAGAGCATTGATGCATTTCTTGTGCCTTAAGAATCACACTGAATTGTTAATATCCTAGCGGGTGGCCGAAGGCTGAACCTGTGTCTTCCCTTTCTCTCAGAGGTGTATTACTGAACAGGAATGCTCTTGCCTAGGTCCCCACCCTGGCTCTGGAGTCCCCATCTGCACCCAGCGGGTCCCCATTTGCAAGGTCAGATCTATTCCCATCAGTGTTGGCAGAAGGAAAAGGAGCAGTGTGGGAAGAGGGGTGCTGGTTCTGTGGCTCCCAGGTCCCATCACGGCGGCGGGGGGGGGGGGGGGGAGGGGAGGTCAGGTGGCTCCAAATGGAGCCGCTCATAACCCTGCAGCAACAAATGGAGCCATCTGGAGAACACTTGAGTGAGAAGAGAACATGGCTAGGGCCGGGCTGCCGTCTGCAGGATGGAAATGGGCTGCGGGTTCATTTAGAGAGCAGCACAGGTTGTGGCACAAGTGAGTAATTTAAAGAGGTAATTGAAATAATACATTAGAATAATAAGCTTAGCCATCAGAGGCTCCTAGGATTTCTCACTTAATCCACAAGTAGGTGTACTGATCTGCGATCTACTTACTTCCGCATCTTCTGCCCAGGCAACCTGGAACCTTGGGCAACCCTCTCTGCAGAAGACAAAGTCTCCACCCAAACCATTTTGTCCTAATAAAATGCGTTCTTCAGTCCCAAAGGATTGCTGAGGACTCCCCGGGATCTGTGTGGGGGCACTGCTTTAAAAACAACAGCAGCAGAAACTACCGAAAACACACTGGGCGCTCACCGTTTCCTCTCTCAGCAAAGACACAAAGAAACTGGGGGGAGGCGCAGGGGAGGCAGGGGAGGGCAGGTGGGAACGGAGGAGGAGGAGGTGTTGTTCTGCTCAGTAACATAATCTAACCTTGGTCAAAAAGAAGTCTGGCCTTCATCCTCGCCTTTGAAAGGTGGTCTGTAAGCCCTTGGGATGTTATGCCTCGCGGGAGTGTCTTTGTCATTGGATAGACTAAAAATATGATTTAAGGCGAGTGTGGGTCATGGGACGTTTGTAGGGTGGGGTTGGCCACCCTGAACACTAAAGGGACCAACAGTGTGATTTAGGATGGAGGCTTGTGGTCACACAGTATCAGCCAACTCTAGAGAGGCAGGGGACAGGTCAGCTGGGTGGGCGACTGCTCATGTCCACGTGATGGAGCCCGGATAAAAGCTCTGGGCACCAAGGCTCCAGTGAGCATCCTGGTTGGTGATACTCCATGAGTACGGTCACACATTGATGCCGGGCGAGTAGCACTGTCCACAAGTCCACACGGAGAAGACAACAGAAGCCGGTTGTTTGGTGGCCTCCTCGTCTCCGTCCTTTGCATTTCTTCTCTTGGCTGGTTTTAATATGTATCCTTTTTTTCTTTTTTTTAAGTGGGCTCCATGCTGGTGTGGACCCATGACCCCGAGATCAAGACCTGAGCTGAGATCAAGAGTCAGATGCTTAACATGCTGAGCCACCCAGGAGCCCCATTCATCTGCATCCTTTTGACGTAATAAGCTGTAGCTGAGTATAACGGCTTTTGTGGGTTCTGTGAATCCTTTCAGTGCATTAGCGAACCTGAGCATGGACTTGGGAACCCCCGAACTTGCAGTTAGTATCAGAGCTGAGGGTGGTCTTGTATGGATTGTGTGCCCTCTGACCTCATGGTTGGTTAATGCTCTCCCATTCTTTCTACATACGAAGAAGACTGCTGCAGACAAATATTACGGTTTTCATACAGGATCAGCCTCTGTCAAACACATTCCCTTCCTGATGGGGGCACAGAGGGATACCCCTGGCTCTGTCATATGCTCCCGTAACACTCAGAACCTGCCTCTATGGAGCACTCATCACACCGACTGTGTTCTCTGGTTTGCCTTGTCTTGGGCCGTGAGCCCCCAGAGGCAGGCGCATGCACAATTGACTTGTAAAACCCTGCGTCCAGCAGAGTGCCTCTCAGGAGGCGATGGCGCCTGGTCAGTCCTGTACCCCCTCCCCAGCCTGGCTCTGACATCAGGGAGGACATCAGGGATGCTACAGCCTAGAGCTAAGGTTAATCAGCAGTGAGGATGATGCTCACAAAACACCACTGGCTGTCCATCTGTCCATGTATCTGCTCATCCAACCATGCACCCGTCCATCTGTCCGTTCCTTCGAAGAAACATTTATTGAGCACCTACTGTGTTCCCAGCCTCTTGGGGCATGATGATAATTAAGACAAAAAGTCCTTGGCTATTCTCACCTTTGTCAATGTCATCCAAACCCCTTGGCCCACCTCCACGCAGACATGTCACAGACTTCTCTCTCCTGCCCATCTGCTTCTTTGAGCTCTGGAGCCAACATCCACTCACTTGCGATTGATTTTTCACACGATGTCCCAAAGGCCCTTCAAACTCAGCCCAACTTGTGACTGGTCCTCTCCAGGCTAAATGACACAGAGCGCTCATATCCAAGCCACCTGCAGTTCATACTGATGCCACCTCCCGAATGTCTCTTGACTGTGTCCCTTCTCTCCAGAACCACCAAGTCCAGCATGGTCTCCAGACTGGAGGAGTAACTAGTCTACCCTCACCAGCTCTGACCCTCCTTCCATCGTACTCCAAACAGCAGCCAAGAGCCCTTCTTGAAATGCACACCTGCTCATGTCACTGCCTCTCAAACCCTCAGTGCCTGCCCTCTCCTTGGGGATAAAGTAAGCTCTCCTCAGCCTGGCCCACACAGCCCTGTACTTGAGTACCTCGCTGGCCTTTCTGGCCTGATCCTTGCTTCCCTTTCCACCTCATCAGCCTTCACATGCTCCGTTACACCACGAGGCTCCTTCCCACTGCACAGCTCTCTGTACATGCTGTCCCCTCTGCCTGGAATATTCTTGAATATTCTTGCCTCCCCTCTTCATGGAGTTAACCTCTCCTTCTTCCAATCTCAACTCAAGGCTCATTTCTTGGAGCAGAAATCCCTCCCAGACCTCGTGAGGAGGTGTCCCCCACCCCTCTTACAAGTTCCCCAAGCTCTTGTTTGTGGGAAGGCATGGTGGTCGGGTCTGATTTTTCCTGCACTCGATGGTAAGCTGAGTGAGCGCAGGAACCTCATCTGGTTTTGTCCAGTTGTTTGGATTCCAGCACTCGGCCCAGTGCCTGGCACCGAACGGTTAGTGAATAAATGATTCCAAAGAGTGGCCAATGGAGGAATTTGTAAGTGCGACAGGAAGGTGAAGTAAAAAGGTGTCCGGCACGGGGGGGTAAAGGGACGAGGTGCGGAATTGGCTTTTATAGCAGAAGGGCGTTAGAATAGAAGTTTTCAATAGAGCGGGCATTCTCCACACTGACCACAGGGAAAGACCCGCGAGATCAGACAGAAAGCACGCGGGAAGATCCAGAGGCGGGAAATAGCACACCATGTGTGTGGAAATCTGAGTATTGCAGTAGAGCAGTGCAGGGGTGAAGCATGACGCAGGGGAGAGGGAGGGCTGATGAGCTGAGAAGCCAGGCTGGGGTCAGCTCACAAAGGGTTTGTGTCCCATGCTGGAGAGTGAGTTTATCCAGACCTTCCTAAGGAGCAGATGACCACACCCTCCCAACAGGTGCCCCCCGCCCCCAGCCCCGTGCCTGTCTCCCTAACAGATCTCACTACACGGGGTTATGTTTGCCGGTTTTCTTGTCTGTCTCCCAGGGGACAGCACCTCGCACGGTGCCAGGCGCACAGCGGGTGCTCCGTCCGTCCCTTCTGAATGTAATGGTGGCACATAGCATGGATGGGAAGGGAAAGAAGCGGAGGGCTGCTGGGAGGCCCTGCCCTACGTATGGGATGGGAAAAACCTAAGATAGGAGAGTGATAGATCCAGGGGAGGAAGCCCTGTGGGTTTGAAGGTCCTAAGTTGTCAACGGCTTGGCTGGCGGGGGAGAGGATTGTGGGAAGGGAGGAGCAGGGACAAGGGATACTTCTAGCTCTGGACGCCAGGTCAGAAGCAGCAGGACTGAAGTAGGAAGAGACTCAGAGGAAGGCTGTCGCTGTAGGGAAGTCAAGAGCAGGTGGGTGGAGTCAGATCACCTGTGGATGATTCTCTCTGCATCACTGGCCTGCTGCTGTGTCTGTGTCTCCGAGGCTGCTGGCAAGTTCGGTGAGTAACATGTAAACCCTTCCTGGGCAGGCCTGGCAGGTGGTGGCCACTCAGATGTCACTGCTGTAACCCCTGGGTGGGCAGCTCTGTGCTGAAAGGCAGGTTTTGCAGAAAGAGCCAGCTCTCCCAGGTGTGTCCGGACCAATGGATGCAGCTTAATGTCATTGAAGTGACACAAGTTGTCACCAGCTCTTCTAAACACGGGTGCTGCTGAATGGGGTGGCGGGGGTGGGGGCGAGTTCTCTGCTCCCCTCTCCAGCGCATCTCGGACTAGGCGGGAGAAAGGACACTTGGGGGACCCCCCTCATGTGCTGATGTCAGAAGCAGTCCCTCAGCAGGAGGGGCTTGGAGCCGACGGTGGGTGCAGGGGGCTAGTCCCTCTCTCTTGTTGGTGCGAATCGTGGGAAAGAGCACCAGCCCGTTCAGCCGGGACACCTGAGCAAACACCGACCAAGGCAAAGATACCGCAATCCGCCACGCCACCCATGGCTTCGGGCCAGCTCATTTCCTCTCTGACCCTCCGCTCCCCTCTGGGAGCGTCCTGGCTCCCAGGGCCTGGGTGGGTCTGGCTGTTCAGGGTCTGGTCCTGCTTCAGCAAGGGTTTGGGGCAAATCACAGCTCTTCTCTGGGCCCAGATTCCTTCCAGAAAGACGAGCAGGTTGGACCACGTGGTTGGCCGGGCTTCCTTCAGGTTCTAACTCCTGAAGATTCTAAGTTTGTTTCTCCGCTCTGCCACTGATTTTTAAAACGTCTCCTGTGATTCTTATTAAGGATAGAACATCAGACACATTCCTGCCTGTCACTTTTTGTTCTCAAACAAAGGACTTCGGGTTCACAAGTGTGGAGCGTCAGCAGGTTACTGCAGGGGAGGAAGCTGGTCTTCGGCCCGTCAGACTGTTCTCAATGGCTTGTTGTCACAGGCGGGGGACAAGGTCGGCCGGGCTGCTCAGACGGATCAGAAGTGTGTGTATTTTTAGGAGCTTTTCAAAGGAGAGGCCTTGCTCTCAGCCCCAGCCAGAGGCTGTTTTGCCTTCTCAGTCTTGTGCGGGGGACTGGAGTGGAGGGAGGTGTCTCCCCTCACCCTGCTCTGGGACCTGCAGGACTCAGTTCCTCCAGGAGGCCACCGCAGCTCCTGTGCTGCCCTTGCCCTCTTTCTCCTTGCTGATGACGCTCTGAGTGTCAAAGTCTTAGGATCACTGCTCCCCACTGCTGGCTAAAAAGATCTACATCTTCGTTCTTTTCCAGGGAGATGGATTCTGGAAGCCAGTTGCTAGGAAAGGCCGAGGAAGCCGCAAAATGCTGCCTTGACCATCTGTATCCCCAGGCTTGCCGGTCTCTTTGGGGTCCCAGGTTTGCCAAGAGGGCTTTCTTTGAGGCTACGGCTTCTGGAGCACAGCTGACCCACACTCTAATGATGCGGTAGGATAATGGGAGCCCAATACAATCAACTGAGGAGCTGGGGGTACAGTTGCCCGAGCGGGCCTGCCAGGCAGTCTTTGGAATCTAGAGGATTCCTGCATTCTGGCAACAACCAGGGGTCAGGGCTGAGAAACCCACTTCCACACGCCTTTTGATGGTAAGTCACAGTTTGTGCATTGACGCTTGCCCCCGACCCCTGCACCCCAATGGGGAACAAGCGGGAGAGAGTTTGTCCCAGGGACTCAGAGCAGGTTCAGGATGTCTCCCTGGGCCCAGGGTCAGCGAAGCTGAGTTCCTGAGGGCCCGTAGGCCTGTGGGTGGAGGTGTGGGAGGTGTGGGAGGTATGGAAAGTGCAAGATCTCCTAGGCCAGGTAGGAGTCTGAGAGGCTCCTGGGCCTTCCTCTTTTGCCCTGGACTGGGGAAGGCCATGGCTCTGAGCTCAGAGACAGGTTTGACAACATCTTATCCAGAACTTTCAGCCCTTGTCTGGGTTCTTTAAACTCACGCTGTTCCCTCTCCCCTGAGGGTCTTCCTACCTGAGGCTTCCTCTGCCCGGAATGCTCCGCCCCACCTTTCACCTGGCAGGTGACACGGCGGCCCATGTCCTTTTCCTTGAGAGGATCACCTCCTCTCAACTTCTTCCTGACTCCCTGGCTGCTTCCTCCCAGCCTCTTTGCCAGCTCCTTTCTGTTTGACATCCGGATGTCTGGGGGAGCCCATGGTGAACCCTGTGCCACCCCCCATCTACACTTTTTCATGGAACAGTGGCATTTAGACCCATGACTTTCAATTCCATCCATGAGCCCATGATGCCTAAATGTTATCTCCGTTCTGGGTCTCTCCGCGGCCTGCAGACTTTCAAGTGCACACTGGGCAACTCTAACAAGGCAGTAACAAGTCATAACGTGACCGAGGCCAAACTCTCACTCCCCATCTCCCACACCTGCTGCTTCTTCTTCAAACCCTTCCATCTCAGGGAACGATCCACGGTACCCCGGTTGTTCAAGCCCCAAGCCTGGGGACGACCCGTCATTCTCTCTCATCCTCACGTTCAAATCATCCGCAGAAGCCTTGACTCTACTCCACACCCCAACCTGTGTCTCCTGGGCTGCATCGTTACCAGCCCCGTCTGGGCCCCCATCATCTCTTGACTGCACTGATGCAAGTGTCAGGTGGCGTCCTTGCAAGTGGAGACACGGTCCAGTCTCCACGCGGCAGCTGGGGGTGTCTCAAAACATAAACCCGAGGGCGTCGGCTCACCTGCATAAAACCCTCCCGTGGCCCCCACTGTCCTCAGGATAAAACTCCAGCTCTCTGCCTTGGCTGACGGGCTGCACGTGGCCTGGCCCCCCCTGACCTCCCTGGACCCATCTCGTTCCCTAGCACCTTCCCTTGCTCTGCTCAACCACAGAAATCTCCTCGGCTCCCCCGACATGCCAGGCTTGTTTGTTCTTTCTCTGAGGATCTTGTTCTTGATATTCCCTCAGTGTGGAAGGTTCTTCCCCTGCACTTACTGTGGCTGGCTCCTTTCCTGTCATACTGTCTTCCCATAGAGGCCTCCTCTGACCCCCCCCCCCCCCAGCCTACAGTAGCCACCCTGGCACCCTCTACCAGGCCACCCCTTTTAAGTGCCCCGATGTGTCCCTTTGTGATCTGTTCGTTGTCTTTCTCTCCCACTGGAATATAAACTCTACGAGCCTAGAGCAGTATTTGGTGCCCAGCAGATGAAGAACCAACGGTCCCGGGGAAGGAGGCAAGAGGAGAGGCGGGAAGACTGGTTTGCACGTGTGAGGTCATGCTGGGCTGCATGAAGGTGGCGGACAGGGGATGTGGGGAAGCGAGAGAAACCAGGGGGAGAAAAGCACTAGGTTTTTGGTGAGGGGGTGCGGGGAGGGGGTGAGCGGGAGGTCTCGGGGTGACTCCTGGCTTCCTGTGGTTGGACTGCCCACTAGGATGGGGGATGTTATAGGAGATGGAGGTGCGGGTGGGGCAACAAAAGAACAGTAGTGAGTAACTTTTGCGACGTGTTGACTTTGCCCAAGAGAAATCTGAGCAGAGCTGTCCGGGGTTGGGGGTGGGGCAGTTAATGGATGGTTCTGGATCTGAGAAGGGGCACAAAGGAGGAGACACTGCACCTTTACCTTTATATACCATAAAGGGCGCCCTGGGTAAGGACAAACCCTCAGGGAGAAGAGAGTGGCCCAGGAGAGAGCACCCCATCGTCTGCTCACTGTCATTCAACTTGTGGGCCCTTGGCAACTCTGACCCCATTGACTGCCCCACCCTCCTGTGAAGCCCTCTCGACTCTAGGCTCTAAGACTCCATCCTCTCCTGGTTCTGCCAGCTCCCCTGACTGCTCCTTCTCAGTCTCTATCATGGGCTCCTTCTGGAACCTTCTGTTAATGTCCTTGTAGCCTGCTTTATCCTGGGGCACTCTCTTCTCCCTCTGTCTCAGAATATGACCTTATTTGGAAATAAAGTCTTTGTAATTAGTTAATTAAAGAGATAAGCAGTTATAACGAATTTATACTGGATGAGCGGGCCCTAATCCAATGATGGGCAGCCTTCTAAGAAGAGAAAATGGGGACACAGAGATACACACGGAGACAAAGTGCCACGTGACAACGGAGGCAGAGATTGGAGTCATGTTACCACTAGCCAAGGAACGTCAAGGATTGTCAGCAGCCACTAGAAGTTAAAAGAGGCAAAAAGGATGCTCCTCTATTGCTTTCAGAGGGAGAATGGCCCTGCTGACACTTTGATTTTGAACTTCCCACCTCTAGAACTGCAAGAGAATACATTTCTGTTTTTTAAAGAAATTTTTTGAATATCCATTTATTTTTGAGAGAGAGAGAGAAAGACAGAGAGGGAGACACAGAATCCGAAGCAGGCTCCAGGCTCTGAGCTGTCAGCACAGAGCCTGACGTGGGGCTCGAATTCACGAAACGCAAGATAATGACCTGAGCTGAAGTCAGATGCCTAACCAACTGAGCCACCCAGGCATCCTAAGAATACATTTCTGTTCTAAGCCTCTGCATCTACGTTGTTTGTTACGTTGGGCCAAGGAAACTAATGCAATGGTCAAGGACAACTGGGTTGATACTGACCACCGGACGGCTTGGGAAGCTGATGCTTCAAAAACACCCACATCTGCCCAAGCCCTGGAGCCTCCCTGCCCCACACCATGGACTTTACTTTATTTCCTACCCCAACAGCCAGGATGAACTTGCCGAGGCTGCCTCCTTGGCCTCGGCAGAGGCTGGGCTCCTCAGTGCCATTTCTCTGCTGGGCCCCATTTGTCACTGCCGCACGGAGGTGGTGAGGCCCAGCTCCAAGGTGACCTATTCCCTGCCACACAGAGGAGCTCTACACTCATCTATATGGTGACACGGTGTGGCCCCAGCTGCTAACGCCAGAAGTTCACTTCTCCAGGAGGCATCTGAGGACCAGGCCCCTTGGCCCCTGAATAAGGAGAGCTAAGGACCGACACCCATCCCCAGTCTGTAATGACACGGACCCTGCAGAGACCGATTATGGGAAGGACCCTCATGCTTTGATGCAAGGCACTGGCTGGGCAGGCTGCAACTCAGAGAAGGGGGTATCCCTGCCACTCAGCTTCAAGTCCCAAGTAGAAGACTGGGTCAAACCAGCTTTGTCTACAGTCACCTTGTCTCTGGAGTGGAGCCTGGGGCACACGAAGCAGGTTAGCTCCGGCAAAGAAGCACCAGAGAACCATGAGCTAACCCATGCCAGAAGAATGCCAGAGTCTCCTGGTAGCACCCACTGTTACTTGTGGTAACAAGTCCTAGCTCCTAGATCCTATGTCCTATGTCCTAGCTCCTCAAGCTTCTCCTCCCAAGTCCTCCCAGAGGCAGGTGCGGGTGGGCCCTCGGCGCTGGCTATGGATGGAATTCAAGGCAGCTCTCCCAGCTTAAGACAATTCACTCTCGCTCTATGTCATAGCTTAAAAACGCACGTGAATTTTGTATCCTACTCCATAAAATTTTTAGTAAAACTTACGTTTAGTAAAACTGTGACATTTTCAATTATTTACACCCAAATTACTTATTTAAATAATGGTTTGGCTCTGGGCATGTTCTCTCACGTGGACAGTTCAGCGTCACACAATAGGCACAGGAGAGGGTGACTGGGAGGTGGGCTGTGAGTCTCCAGGAGGGAGGGAGTGGGGCCAGGAGCAGCTGACACCCTGGAGTATCACTAGGGGAGGGAAAAAAACATCCAGAGGCTTGGGGGGGGGGCAGTCTCGCAACTGGAATGGCCGGCCTGTTGCCACTGGGCTACCCCCCGGTGGTCTCTAGGTCAGTGTATGGCCTCTGGCTCCTGGTGGGGGGAGGCTGCCTTTAGAAACCGGCTCTCAGGGGAAAGGCTGGCAGGACCATGGCCACATGTGAGGGACAGGCAGCCTAGAGGTGGGAGGCAGGGCTTGGGACCACCCCAGCCACGCGTCTTCCTTCTTCCGTCTGTTAGCATAGAGGGTTTGGTCAGAGCAGAAAGCCAAACCCCGAGATCAAATCTCACTTTTCCTTCTCTCCACCTCCTCAGTAGGGAGGACCTCTCCCTACTGCTCTCAGTCGTCCCAGACATCTGACCCAAAGCAGGCTGCCCTGGGGGTCGGCCTCCTGGATGGCCCCCTGGGCCCTGGGGAGTGTCCACCTTGCCCCGAGTCTTCCTATGCAGGAAGATGATAAAGACAGCTCTAGCCCCTGCTTCCCACTCTGCTGGAGAGGACAGGGTCCCTCTCCTGCCCCCGAGGGTCAGCAGGAGGCCTGCCCAGATGGCCAGCTGATGAGCCCCAGAAAGCTGCATCCCGGCCTCCCCCCAATCCTCTTGCCCAGGCAGAGGCTCAGCTGCCTGAGGAGCAACTGAAAATAGAGTCTATGTATAAGCAGCTTAGTGGGCTTCCAAGAAGGGGGCCGCTGGGGTTGCCGTGGGGCCGGAGGGACCGCGGGGGCTTCTCGACCTGGCCTTGGGGAGGAAGAACAGGGCAAGAGAAAGAACAGGGCACCCAGAAGTTCTACTCATCTCCTCTTCCAGGGACAGGAGTCACTTAAAGGTGTCCCAGTGCCCTTGGTTAGCTGTGAGCCCCACCCCCCCAGCTCCAGAGCCGCAGTGTCAAGTGGACTGGGTTTATTCTCTTCGCAAACACAGGCACAGGCCAGACCATCTGAACGGACTGCACATCCTCCCCGCGCACGGCAGAGCCCTGGCTGTGTGTATCTCCAGGACCCGCAGCGGGCAGAGGAGACATTTCCCAGAGCCCCTCCCAAAATGTCTCCAGGGTAAACTCACTGCCTCACTGTCTCTAGCCCGGAAGAGGTGCCATTGTCTTCCCAAATACACAGCTGGCTTGCCCCAGACCACTCTGGGGTCTCCTTGCAAGCGGCCTGGGGTCAGGCATGGGGAAATCTGCTCTGGATTTGCACCTTTGGCGTGAAATGGTGAAAATGGTAGCTCCCAGAGCAGCCTGGCCGGAGGCAGCCACGGTGTCATTCATCCCCTCAGCGCTCGCTGCGCCCCGCCCCAAGATACTCCTTTTCATCCCTCTCGGCTTAGCGGATGCCTGCTCAGATTTGATGTCTTAGGTCTGGGAAGCCTTCCTGACCACTGGGCTGGATTAAACTCTTTTGATGTGTCCGGTGGGCACTCATTTACTCACACATGAGTTTAGAGCACAATTACATACTGCGGCCTGCAACCTGCCAGCCCGCGCTAGGCAGTGGGGGTCCAGGCAGACCCGGCTGCGGGGGTGGGTAAGGAAGGAGAAGCCCCCTACATCTGGGGGAGGAGCTGCAGCTCCTGGGACCCACGTGATGCGTTTTCCTAAAGTCTGCCCCGAGCCAGCTAAGTGGCGGCGACAGCGCGCACCCCCCCCCCCCCCTTCTTCTCCCTCCTTCCGCGATCTCCGCGTCGGGTGAGGGCTGCGCTCAGCTGGGATTTTGGGGACTAGGTGCCCAAGCACCTCGTCGGAGACGATCGCCCCCGACCCGGGCGGGGCGGCTCAGACAAAGACTGCGCCACCGCCGCCCGCGCGTGCGGGTTCGCTGCGCTCCACGCTCGGGCCCCCACGCGGCCTTTCGTCTGGCAAAACAAATCCATTTTAAAAATGAAATGAAGGCACAAGTCCTCTTCCCAAACATTTCTCCCCCACTTGGATGGGGGAGGGGGCAAAGCGCGCCCCCACGATCGGGAGCAGGGCGACGCGTGCGGGGAAAACAACCGCGCGCGGGCGCAGCCGCGGGGCTCCCCGCGCCTCGCGGGTCCCGCAGGGCTGGGGAGAGGCGCGGGGCCTTGCCGCAGTCCCGGCGGGCGCGAGGGGAGGCGAGGGCGGCCGGCCGGCGAAGCGCCCCTGCATTGCGGAGGGCCGGCGGGGCGGGCGGGCGGGCGGACAGGCGTGCGCGCGTGTGCGTGCGCGCGTGTGTGTGCACGCGCGCCGCCCGGCCGCCGCGCCCCAGTTTGCTCGGCGCTGCGGTCCTTCGCCCCCTCCCCTTTGCACCGCCTCTCCTCCCCCTCGCCGCCGCGGCGCGCGCGTCCCCACCTCCCAGCAGCTCCCGGGGCGAATCTGCCCGGTAACCGCGGGGGCGGGAGGGGAGGGGCGCGGAGGGGAAGGCTTCCGCCAGCCTGGCCCCTGCAGCATCTTCCCCCACACCAAGTTCTCTGCCAGGCCGCGGGGTCGGCCAGAGGCCCCGGAGACCGCTACCCTCGGGGCTGTCCCAGCTGTCCCCTTTGCACTGGGCAGATTAAGCCCTCGCGCTGCGGCTGCGGTTCTGCTCTCCCCCCCCCCCCCCACCTCCACCTCCCCGCACGGTTATTATTTATCAGGCTGGTGAAATGCTGGGAAAATTTTCCTTCCGTGGATAAGGCACTTGTACTCGTTTAGGGAAGGGGTCTTACGGTTCCTCTGCAGTGGCCACCCCTCCCTTCCTATTACTTGAAAGGACACCTGGTCGAGACAAAGGGAGAGGGATTCCTGAGGTCTTGTGGGGGCCCTGATCTGTTCTCTGGGTCGGGGTGGGCCTGCCACGTCCTTCCCCCAACTCCTGTCATCTCTCCAGGGCCTGAAGGATGCTTATCTCAACTGGAGGCCTGTGGAGGTCAGAGCTCTAGGTCCCCTCTGGAGGGGGCTGCTGGGGAGCAGGTGTCCAGCTTGGTAGCAGGCTCATCGCCCAAGGGACCTGGTGTGGCGGAGGGCTCAGAAGTGTGTCTGTAATGACACAAAGATGATTCTCCTTGCCCATGGTCTGCCTCACAGCCTCCCTGCTACAGCTTGCTCTCTGGCTTCTGGGGGGCTGGCTGATGTTTCCTGCGCTCGGAGGTACCGCCTGGCTGAGACTTGGCTCTCTGAAGGGCTCCAGCTTCCAGGCAGGTCCTGCGCTGGTCCCAGTATCCTTCAGCCTGTCCTGGCGAGGTGACCTGGTCACTCAGGGAGAGCCAGGACTCTGCAGACTAGCCTGTTCCGTTTCCCATTTGTTCTCCAAGGCTGAAACCGGATTTCCTGAACGGGAGCCCCTGGTCACCCTGCCCTTCTCTGTTACATCCTGCAGGACATCATCACAGCTCTGGCTGGCTCCAGTCTTGCCCAGGGTGGCTGCCAAGGCCAGCCCGGTGCTCCCACACAGCTACTGCCAGGGTGCAGATGCCTGCTGACCCAAGGCCACCTCTGGGATCAGCTCAGAGGGTTCGGCGGCCAGGGTGGCCGCCAGGCACCCTGTCATTGCTGGAGCCGGGCTGGGATGAGGCTGATGTTTGCACACTGGGTTCGGGAAAGCTGCCCAGGGCACGTGCCCAAGCCCAGAAATCCCCCGGCAGCCAGCCCCAAGGGGAAGTCTGGGAGGTGAGAAGGCCAAGGGCTGCTGTGCACAGGAGAGAGGTGCTTACAGAGGGCCCAGGATCAGCTTGGGCAAGGCCCACACCGCAGGCTGATGGAGGTCTTTGGCCAGCACCCCACGGGCAGGCCCTTCCGCCAGCCGCCCTGATACTGATGCGTGTGCAGCCATTCCCCCCGCTCCGTCTGGGGGCAGAGAGCAGACTGCCAGTTCGGCTCCCCACGCCACTTCCGGGGCTTCTGCTGGGCATGCCCAGGCTGGGAAGGGCAGCCTCTGACCTTAGCACCCCCCACCTGTCTTTGGCAGCTCTTCTCTGCAGAGGCTCTGGTACCAACACTCACTCATGTTCAAGGCCGGTGGCTCTCAGAGAGCCGTGCTTGGACAGCAGGTCCTGTCTCCTCCATTTGAGCCTTTTGGGGCCCTCTGGCCCTCCACCCTCAGCCACGAGGATGATCCTGGGCTTGTTTCAGATGCTCTACAGGGCACAGGCTAAAGTAAAAACAGCCTAGAAGCAGGGGGTGACAGGTGTTTGAGGGCTTTCCATGAGGTTTGGTTTGTTACCCATAAAAAGCAAAAGCACTTAAATACACAGCACCCTCTCCCCCCCCCCCCCCCGCCCCCACCCCTGCCAAGCTGTCTTATCCAGGCCTTAGATCACGAAAGGAGCCAAGCCAGAGCTCCCTCCACCCAGCTTCCCACATTGCTTTCATCTCTTAGTGGCTCGGGGCTTGGTGACGGTCTCTGGGGGCTCTCTCTTCAAGGACATCCTAGAAATTGGCTTGGGGGGGGGGCGGCGGCAGAGGATGGACAGACCCCGCTGCTCGAGGTCTGTCCAGAGAGGAACCTCTTAGCAACTCGGGGGCTTGTCTGGCCACTCAGATCCCCTGGCAGGAGTGACAGCCGAAGGCCCAAACTCACAAACTTCATTCTGTGCCAGGGGAGAGATCAAGGTTAAGGGCAGGGACTCAGTGGGTCCTTCCGTGGTGGAGACTTTCACTCCAAGCAAAAGTAAGGGAATCCAAATGCTTCCTCCTTTTTCACACCCTGTGCACAGCATCCCCAAGTGCCCCTCTTCCTCAGCACCTGGCAAGGTGACCCGAGCGCTGTTCTTACCGTCCAATGACAGCCAGTCATGCTGGGAGGAAGGGAGCGTGGGCAGGGCCCGGGCTTTGTACTCAAACACCACTGAGTTGGAGATGATCTGGTTGTTGAAGGCAACTTGTAGGGTCACAAGACCAGTGTCATGGGCTGAAAGCAAAAGAAAGAGTGGTCAGGGCGAGGGGCGGGGATGGGCGCCCTTCAACTTGACGTACCACACAAGAACCTGGAGTGCCCCCTCCCCACTCCCCTTCACAGGGTAACCCCAGCCTCCGCCTGCTCATTCCTCAAGGCCTAGATGTAGTGCTTCTTCTTCCAGGAACCTTCTCTAGACCCCAGACTCAGCCAGGAGCCCCGCGATCACTCCTGCACCCGGCAAGGGCAGGTACCGGGAACTCAGTGCAGATTTGCTGAGTGAATGAATGAATGGTCCCCAACCCTGTCCCATGGCTGCCTGACTTCTCCCCCATCTCATCCACCCTAGATGGGATCCCGGGAAAGCATTTGCTTTGGAGTCTTTGTATTTTTATTTCCCCCTTTCATCTTATCCTACAAGCTTGTCCTGAGGCACTTAGCATGGCCTTCCAAGTATTTTCAGAACTTCCTCCGCCTCCCTGATGAGAGCAGGAGGTTCATCTGTGCCTGTGACTCTGGGCCCACGGGTGCCAAGCTGGGAGTGCCAGCCTGAAGCCTGCACCTCCCCTCCAATACCTAGACAGTGGGCTTTGGGAAGACAGGCCCCTGTGGGTCTCATTCACTGCTCTGTCCCCAAAACAGGGCTCAATGTATTTATTGGATGTATAACGACTGGGACATTTGTACCGTCAGCAAGAAGAGAGCCCACCCCCGGCAGAAACCTGCTTCATGTCTGGGGTTAAGGCTTTGTGTGGCTCCTGTTGAAATATGGGGGGCTGTGGCCCACCGAGATGGTCCCGGGGGTCAGAGTAGGTGCGGTCTGCTCTCCCCCACCAGGTCTCGTCCCCTGGTAGACATCAGGGTTGTGTGCTCCCTGCCCTGCTTTTTTGGAACACCAGATACCAGTGCCCAGGGCCTCCCCAGGACAGATTTCCAGGGAGGACGCACATAGGGATCGTGTTACTGTTTGGGCTCTTGGCTTTCAGAAGCTTACAGACTCGAGAAAGCTGTCCAAGTCAGCTGCTCCCCAGGGCAGAGTAAATGCAGACCTTACTTCCCAGGGGAAAACCAAGTCATTGACCTGTGGCCTCTGTTCATCCCAGGTATGTATTATGCCACTGTCCCCAGAGCGAGGGTCTTCAGGAAGTCACTGCCCAAGGGTGACAAGTGGGTTTTTCCCCTCTGCTTCCACCCTGGGGTGGTCTCTCAGCTCCAGACTATAAGCTGAGCCAACTGGCTCCATGGAGGGTGGGGGTTCCAGGGGACCTCCTGTGGTGTCTCTCTGGACAAGGGGTTCCCAGCCAAGTCCAGAACCTCCTGAGGCCTTGATAGTGTCCCCAGGCCAACTTCCAAGTTCATGGTCACTCATCTTCCCTAGAGATTTGCCTGGTTTACCAACAGGAAGAAAGGACAACACACACCCCATCTGAGCCCCGCTCAGCTCTGCGCTCGGTAGCAAGCCACCTGGCCTCGGCTGGCGCTGGGGAGCCCAAGGCTGCTCTGTGACACGTGTTCTGGGCCGAGGGTGCCCCTCTTGTCCAGCACCTCCCAGCACTTGTACAGCCTGCAGTGATGCTGCAATGTGGCTGATTGAAAGCATCCCATCCTTCCCCAGAGAGACAGACAGAGGGGACCTTGCATAGTCTCCTGGGTCCCAGACCAGCAGTGTGGTGCACACAGGGACACTTCCTTGGCCTTCTCCCTCCCCCTCCTTGAGTCTATCGGTGAGTCCCGGTCCCTCCACTTCTCTGTCTCCACTGCCACCACTGTGGTCCAAGCTGCCATCATCTCTCGCCTAGACTCCTGCATTACCACCTGCTGAGGGCAAGCACAGTGTACTAGAGACCTACCTGTTTCCTGCTGGGATGGGGTTGGGGGGCCACGTTCCAAAGCTCCTACGCGAAACTGATGGGAATATGTTGCCCAGGGAGCTCTCCTCCTTAAGTCAGGAAAGATCACCCCTCTGCCCGCTTCCTCCGGTTTCCCTGTTTCTGTTCTTCCTCCCTACAATCTGTTCTCCCACACCCAGAATCATCTTTGAAAGACATAATTTAGATCACTTCGCTTCCCTCCTTAAAACTAATGGCTTCCTATTGCAAATAAAACCAAATCAAACTCCTTCCCATGACTTAGAAGGACGGACATGGTTGGTCCCTGCCCTCTTCTCCAACCCTGCCATGTTCAATTCTCCCACCCCCACCCATATCCCCCCCAACTTGCCCCGCTATTTCTTTGCCTCCTTGTTTCTTTCTGTCTCCGGCAGTAAAATGTAAGCTCCGTGAGAGTGGGGCACAGGTCTGTCCTGATCACGTCTTCATGCCCGGGGCCAAGGTCAGTACCTGGCATGCATGGGGTGGCCACTCAACTGTTTGTTGAATGAATTGCTTCAAATCTCAGTGCCCTTGCCCACCTCATTTTGAATTTCACCCTTTGCCTTTGGTGACTGCCCAGGAACCCGGGGTGGGGCTGTGGCCAAAACAAGTCTTCTGGTTGGTGGCTACTGCTGTCTCCTCCTGAGCCCAAGGTAGGGTGGGGGGTGGGGAGGAGCTTTCCTGAAGTCCCCTTCACCACCCCTTCACCCTGGGCTCAGTGCCCTGACTTGGTTGTCTCTCTCCCGCTCTTGGAGCACGACTGCCATCTTGTAGGAGACAGACTCTGTGCTGTGTGTCATCTGTGGCCAGTGACAGTGGGGGACCGTGCTCCTGGTCAGGGTCCAGTCTCCTCGTCGGGTGTCAGGCTGGTGACTAGTGGCCACATGCACTCCCTGTGTCCCTTCTTCCCATGTCATTCCCAGCTCCTTAGGTCGCTTGGCTTGTGGTCACAGGCCTCTGGGCCCTTGTTTTGGGTGAGGCCAGCTTGGCTCTGCCTTTAGGTGTCCCTTCTTCCAGATCAGCTCATTTCCCTGCTCCCTTGAAGACTCAGGGAAGAGGTCTCCGAGCAGCCAGTATCACCCCCCAGGGCAGTGGCTTGTTTGTGTGACTGACTCCTCCCTGGACTGATTGCCCCTTGGGGACGGAGTTGGGCCAAGGGGCTGAGTCTTGAGCTTTGCTCCATTCTAGATGTGTACCAGTGCCTGGTGAACGATTCGGTGCGTGAAGGAATGCATGCGTACATCCAGTACCGTCTTACAGGGTGACGGGTTTTAATTTGGGCCTTAAAGCAGACATGTTCAAGGGGGACCCTCTCTTTGCGGTCAGCTGCAGGCCAAGTCGGTGCTCTAGCAGCGAGGCCTTGGCTCCCAGTCTCTGCCTGAACCTGTGGCTTCTCACCCCTGGGTCCAAGATGTGCTATGTTAGAGGATCCTGAACCACTGGGAGACACGGTGGCTGCCAGCTTTCGGGACCCAGGAATGCTCAGGGACCAGGACAGCCGCCTGCTGAGAGATGGAACAGAGTGGATCCCCTCTTCCCCTCGAAGCAGAAAGAGCTAAGGCTTTGCTAGTGGAGCCCCTTCGTGAATTGAGACTGTGAACCAAGTGCTTTATGGACCGTCCTTCAACTCTGCTCTTACCCATCTGGCAGCTGGTTTTTCAGATGTAGAAGCCGAGGCCCAGAGAGGTCAAGGACTGAGAGCTAAAGTCACCAAGTGGTAACTGGCTGATCCGGGATGTGCTGTGGTGTGACGGATCCAGCACCCGGGATTCGCCAGGTCGTGGCCTGGGACAGTAGCCAGAGGGCGTGCAAAGGCCAGCCTTTTCTGCGGAGGGGTCAGATAACCTAGGACAGGCAAGGTCTGGGTCCTCAGCCAGGCAAGAGCCAGGTACAGGAAGTGGCTTCTATTTAGAGGCCGGGCAAGTCCTGTTCCAGCAGCAGGTGGTAAGTGGACCGTGTAATAACACGCTGCCCTGTCCCCCTACCCACCCCCACCCCGGGGTAGAGGTTGGGCGGGGGGGCGGGGAGTGACGGCTGCATTAGCCGTGTAGCACTGAGCTGTGATAGGCTGATCCAGTCTGGGCTGGCATCCTGATGGCTGTGCTCCAGAACAAGCAAGGCTGCTGGGAGCAAAGGGGGCTGAATGGGTCCCCTGGAGCAGGGCCAACGGGGGCAGGCCAACTTGGACAGCATCCCTGGCTCCCTGGGACATTTGTGGTGAAGGAGGTGCTGGGTTCAGGGAGTCGGGTAGGGGAGGGCCGAGCATGTGAACCCAGTCCTGGAGCATTCTGCCCTGGCTGGCTGCACAGGGAATGGAGAGAGAGAAGAAAGAATGTTCCATGTGGACACAGAAGCTCCAGGCTGGGGGATGGTGTGGGGGGAGATAGACAGCTGGGGTGGCCCAAGGCCCCTGTCCTCACTTCTCTCTCTAACCTTGGGCCTCCACAGGGAGCACTCTGTCCTTCTGTAGGTCCCTTGGCTTCAGATAACATGGTCTCTCTCTCCATTCACTGCCTGGGCAACCTGGACAGGCCATCCCCGAGCTCATGTCAGCCAACGGGTCTTCCCAGAACCAGCACAGAGGTCAGAAAACAGGAGCTCTAGAAACGGATTCCTTCACAAATACTGATCTCCTTCTTGTGACATGTCAGACACTTGTAGGCCCTGGGGCCACACGGTGACCAGGAAAGACACAGACCCTGACAAATGGAGCTGGCGGGCCAGCGGGGAGATAGCAATGGCCAGAGGTCAAGAAGTTGACCAGACAGGGACGTCAAGCCCAGTAGATGACGATGAAGCCGAGTGAGGGACGGAGAAGGTCAGAGCCACAGGGAGGGCAGAGGCGCTCCTGCCCCTGAAACCGGAAGAAAATTCTGTGCCTGCACCTTTTTCCGGGGGCAGGGCAGATGGCTTCACTTTCTCAAGGGAGTCCGTGCAGATTATTATCAGTTTGACAGGCCTTCTCCATCCCTCTCTGATCTGCTCAGCGCCCTGCGGGACTGGCCGTGTGGACCACACAGCCTGGGCTCTCTCATTCTTGTGGCTTCTGGTTGGCGGGAGCTTCGGGAGGCACGGGCCAGAGGAGAGAGAGCTGCCTGGCTGCTCTGACCTCGGGTGTGGCCCCCGTCAGGCCCCTCCACCTGCCCGGCTCTTACCACCAGCTCCTGGAAACTTTCAGGCTGAGGGTGGCTCTGGTCTCCTGCTGTGCCCAGTCCTGGGTGTGTCAGCCCAGCTCATTGGTTGTCCCAACAACCCCCATCATGTTCATGAACTTCAAAATCCCAGCTGAGCAGGCTTCATACCCCTTTGATCCTCAACCAATGATATTAGACTAGTGGATCCGGGACCCCTTCATCACGCGGAGGAAAGCGAGGCCCAGAGTAGTGACGTGACTTGTCCAGCGTCGCTCCCAGGCTGCCCCTGCACCCGGCGCTCGGGGAGGGGGGCCCACCCCCTCGGTAGGGGCACCGCCTCCTCACCTGGGCAGTAGCAGCGTAGGACCCCGGGCTGAATCAAGGACGCAGGCACTGAGATCTGGTCAAACAGGCAGCTGTAGTTATTGCTGGCTTCTTGCCATGGGCCTGTGATGAGAACCTTCACTCCTCCCTGAGGGAACAGAGAGGAGCAGAAAGGAGCGTCAGCCGGAGGAAAGGACGGGGACGCAGGCCTTCCAGGCTGCGCTGCTCCTGGGGGCAGAGGGTGGTCTGTGCCCCCCCGCCCCACGTGTTTGGTGAACATGCAGATTCTGGATTCCGGCATGCCCGGTTTTTGGGAACCACTGTGTCAGGATGGCAGCGGGAGGAGGAAGCCTCTCGGGGCGGGGGCAGAGGGGACCCCCGGATGCTCCTTGCCTTCCTCAGCTGGCATCCAGCATGGGGGCCAGCAGTTCTGGCCCCTGACCCTCTCCCACGTGACTTTCTGTTCTAGGCAGAAGGGAGCACAGAGTTTTTCAAACATTTTCAGTGTAGGATGCATCTGAGAAGTGGCCAGGCAGGCGGGGAGCCCCGGAGGGCAGCGGAGGGAGGGCTTTTTCTGTCATTTACTTGTGGACAGGTTTCTGGAGCCCCGAGTTTCGAAAACAGGCCGGAGCATGTTAGTGTCACCCCAGGGACAGGGAGTTCTGGTGGGGAAACAAGGAAATCTCAGGATCCCCAGGGATGGGGGGGGGCGGGGCAGGGATGGGAGGTCGGGGACATGAATGAGAATGGCTGCAGAGATAGAAAAATGGGGGAGGAGGGCTCAGAGTCGGAGGAGCTCAGAGACTGCCCTGAGCCAGAGAGGGGCTTAGCGCTGGAGGCTGGGGATGCTGGCCTCTCTGGCTCTCCCTGGGTGGGCCGCCCCAGGCTTTGGCCACTTTTCCCAGCAGGGGGCCGGGAACGTCGCAGGACAGGGTTGAGAGCGCCACCTGGTGTCCAGGCTGCAGAAGACTGAGCAGCATACCTACTTGAGACTGGCAGTGGAGGGGGTGCTGGGTGCAGGCCTGAGGCCCCATTTCCCCCACCTCCCCAGGTCAAAGAGGCCAGATCCCAGCTCTCCCACTTCTGGCCCCTGCCAGTGAGACACTGCCACGCAGTCACCAGTTCTTGCGTGGACTCTCCTGGGCACTGGCCCATCCCCGCCCCGGAGGGACCCCCAGCATCAACACAAGGCTTCCCCGTGGGCTACCCACAATGCTCCTGGAACCCAGACCTGGCCCAGGGCTGGCCTTGGGCATCAGCAGCAGGAGGGGGTGTTTCCAGGGATGAGGTGAGGGTGTCTCTCCCTCAGCCCAGCACAGAAGGGGCGGTCCTGGATGGGCAGGTATTCCACCTGTGCCCCGGGATGGGCTGGGATGGTTTTGGAGAAGTCACATTAATGCTGGGCCACCAAAGGCTGGGGGCAGTGGAGATAGCTCAGGCCCGGAGCCCAAAAGCAGGAGGCCTGCCCCTGCCCCTCGGTAGCTGTGTGTCCTCAGCCAAGTGGCCCAACCTCTCTGGTGGCCCTTCCGGCCTTAACGTTCCTCGGTTCTGATATATGGCTCCATAGGGAGATCTGGAGCTGTCAGGTGGCATTCTCGGGCTCACGGGCTGGGGGCTGGGTGCCGGCCGGGAGGCGTGCCACACGGCACAGGTAGAACAGCGGGCCAGCCCAGGGCAGGATCCTCCTTGGATCCTAGGAAGCGGAAGAGCAGTGGCTTCAAAAAGCCACCGTTACCATGTGAGAAAAAAGGGAAAAAAAAAAAATAACCCCAATCAATAGCTCCTGGCGTGAAGCTAGGGCCGCTGTGAGGAACAAAGAACTGTAGAAATTACTGGAGAACATCGGGACCTTCTCCATGGAAACCGCTGTAGGATGGGCTCTGTGTCCATCAGTTCAGGGGGTGGTTCCCATGGCAACGCTCGCCTGGCTGCACTCGATCTGCCGTGACGCAGGCACCTGAAGGCTCTAATTGCAGCTTCCTCTGCCTGGTGCAGCCAATGGAGGAACGTGACGCAGAGGGCTTGGGGGAGGGGCGGGCAGCAAATGCCATCTGAGGTCTCTGTGCCCTGGGAGTCCTGAGATAAAGGACCCAGACTTCAGATGCACCCAGGGCAGATCCTGGGGCCCAGGGGCGCCTCCAGTCTGTGTGTGTGTGTGTGTGTGTGTGTGTGTGTGTGTGTGTGTTGGTGACCAGCTGTGGCTGCAGGGGAAGAGGTGGATGTGGGAGGTGGCAGGGAGGAGCACTCCCGGAAGAGACGGCAAGGTGGCCTGGCCTTAGCCTTCCTGCAGAGTGGATTTTAGACCTGGGCCAGGGTGCCCAGAGGCTGTTGAGCTCGAGCTCACACAGCCTAGGAAGCGCGCCCGAGCCGACAGCCA
Source organism: Panthera leo (assembly GCF_018350215.1). Taxonomy (NCBI): domain Eukaryota; kingdom Metazoa; phylum Chordata; class Mammalia; order Carnivora; family Felidae; genus Panthera; species Panthera leo. Next base: position 5,240,867 of record NC_056686.1, on the reverse strand, counting down.
CTGGGGCCTCTGCAGAGGCCTCGCCGTGCGGCCACTGGGTTCCAAAGGGACCAGCTGGGGGGCATCTGTGCATTTTCCAGATCAAATTGAATTTGAGTTGCTTTTGTTTCCTGGAAGCCTCGAGGGCTTCTGGAAAACCAGGGCTGGACGTTCCTTCTCAGGAGTGACGGGACCCACATTCTTTCCCGCTCCCGTGCTGCCCTCGCGTGGCAGGCTGCTGAACTGATTTTCCCTGAGGTACAATGTGGGCACCTGCCGGTACTGGGGTGCAGAACAGGGGACCAGGTCTGCTAATAGCCCCTCACTAGTGCCCCCAGGTCCATGGAGGCCGGACTGCGGGCCTGCACACATGCTGGGGGCCGGCGTGCGCAGGTCGAGGCTGGGGAAAGAGGGTTCCTCTCTCCTCCGACAGGTCCCTGTAGGACTCGGGCTCCAGGCAGCCTTTCAGGGTCCTGAGGGCCAAACCTCCCAGGCCTAAGACCTGCAGGGCCTCCAGGCTACCCTTCTCGGCCATTTGCAGAAGAGGAAACTGAGGCCCAGGCAGCCAGGTCGCCCAGCTGACCCCTTGTGACATCTCCTCCCTGTCCCCCGAGTCGCTTTCTTAAGCCCTGTGGGGGGCAGGCTGCTGGGCAGAGCTGATCTTTCACCCGGGGTGGGGGTGACACGTGGTGCCACTGAGCTCAGCATCGCTGACAGGGTCAAACTGAGCCAAACCAAGAGGAGGCCTGGTCAGAATCTTCCGGATTCTCCTTCTTGGGGGAGGGGCAAATGGAGGTGGACGGAAGAGGCAGGTGCTGCCTGAGTCTTTTACTCGGTCCTTAACAACAACCCAGTGAGGTAAGAGCCGCCATGGCCCGGTTTAGAGACAAGAAAGGCAGCCACCTTGCCCAAGGCCACTGGCTAGTAAGTGTGGGGCACATGCCATCTGGACCCGGACCCAGGAACCCCTTAGTCTGGTCCTGACTCAGGCATCACCCCGGGGAGCCCCTCAAGCACGTGGGTCTGTAACGTGCACAGGTTCTGGCCAGCGTCCCTGCACCGCTCGTACCTGGAGAACCTTCTGTGGCATCTGCATTCCTGCCTTGACGCCCCATGAGAGTCACAGTCTTTCAGGAGCGCCCTCCTCTCGGTGTAGTGGACAGCAGCCCCTGACCCTGGTGCCCAGGGGATGTGGCAGTGGGACCAAGGAGCTGTGGGCAGCCACCTTCCTGGGAGAAAGTGCCGACCTGGGCCCCGTGGTGACTGGGCCGCTCCCCAAGCACCTGGCAGGCGGGCTGGGAGGAGTCAGGGAGTGTGCCCCAGTGTGCAGCAGGGCATTCGGGAAAGCTCAGGCCACTCTCTGTCCCCTTCCTATGCCATTCTATCTCAGAGAGAAAGCCAAGGTTTCTTCCTTAAACACTGTGCCACTGTGGCAAGACCTGGGTTTTCTGGGGGGGTGGGGTGGGGCGGGTTTCCGGCGGTCCTGGGCTTTGGAGCAGTGATGCTCAATGTCAGAGGTCAGCCTGAAGGAACTGAGGTGGGGGGGGCAGTAGGCCGGGGCTGGGCGGGGGAGGCCACAGGTGGTGGGAGATCCCGGGTCATGTGACATGCCTTTGATGTCTTAGAGGCCCGATTTACCCGAGAACGTTTCACGGCTGGCTTTACGGGACTATACCCTTCTCCTCAATCTGATGGGGATTTGTTTATGTTTTGTTTTGTTTAGCGAAGCAAATCGGGAGTAATGGACAGGGATGATCTATGGTGGTGCTTTCTGAATTTGCTTTGTTTTGTTTTTGCAGCCCTAGGACATTTTTTCAAAACAGTCATAAAGCAAAGCAAAACCGTTGGTGGAATCCTAACCCGCAAGCCAGGTTAACAGCAGACTCTCATCCTGGCGGGAGCGGGAGGGCCACCTGGCCCCCAGGAGACCCTTGGCCTTCAAGTGGAGTCTGAGAGCCGGTGCTGGACAAAGGCCACGGGGACAGAGGAAGGGGACAGCTTTGTATGGTCCACAGCTTCCTCCAAAGGGCAGCCGCATGCAAACGAGCCTCCCTGAGCCGAGCGAGGGCGCCGGTGGGCGGGTGGGGGAGGCCGCGGGCGGCCCCAGCTTACCTCTGGGTAAGACCACTCCGGGGAGTAGTCGGTCACCATGAACACCCGTCCGCTGTGCTGCAGCATCCCCAGGGTGCCCTGCGCTGGGGTGGTGGAGACCACCTCAGCCACGTGCATGTAGGCCATGGTGCCAGCCCCGCCCTCGGCACTGGTCAGCTGCAGGCTCCCCTGCTGGGGGCTACAGCAGGGCATGCACATCTCCGCCTGGGCGAAGGGGGCGCGGGCCCCGTCTTCCGACTGGGAGAGCGCCGCGCCGTCCCCCGACACCAGCTGGTGCCCATAGATGGTGCCGCCGCCCCCCTCCACGGAGATGAAGTCGTTGATCAGGTCGGAGAACTGGCCGCTGAAGGAGATGTCAAAGTGGTCCAGGCTGAGCTCCATGCTGGAGGCGTTGGCGAGGCCCGGCTGCGCCACCGGGTAGAGTCCCTGCACCACGCCGCCCGGGAGCATGGGGACCCCGCCGGCGCTGCGGATCACCCCGGTGGTCTCGGGCTGCAGGTAGTGTTCGGAGCTACAGGCCTGCAGCTCCCCAGACTTGATGAGGCCCTCGCCCCCTTCGGCCACCTGCGAGGTCTCCATGGTGACCTCCCCTTCCGCAGCCATGGCCTGGAAGTTGGCCTGGAACTGCATGAGGTGGAGGGAGGAAGCAGACTCTATCCGTGTCTCCACGTGGCCACCGCAGGAGCTGGTTTGTGACGAGGCCTCCGTTTTCACCGTGGGCATCACAAAAGCGCCCCCGGACTCGCTCAGGCTGCTGTGGGCGTTCTGCTCGACGGGGAGGGGCTTGCTGGCGTCCTGCAGGAAGAAGCTCGGGGAAGGGGTCTGGTGGACGTGGGGGCTGCGGCCCGTCTGGCTGAAGCCGGACGCGTAGTCCTTGTTGGAGTCGATTGCGCTGAAATCCATCTGCTCCAGGGTGGTGCTGGGGCTCAGGCCGCCGCCCGACGGCAGGAGGCTGGAGCCGGCGCTCAGGGTGAGGGAGCTGGAGGCCGCGGCTGCCGCCGAGGAGGAGTACGCCTCTTTGGCCATCTGCTGCTCGAAGGACGTGTCCTCGGTCTTAATCTCCTTGGCGAGGACGGTGGTGAAGCTGAAGCCCCTCTCCACTGGTGGCGAGTGCCGCACGTTGGTGCTGACCATCTCCGCTTTCAGGCCTCCGCCCCCGTACGTCTGGCCCTGCTTTGGGTTATTGAGGAAGCAGTCAGGGTCGAAGTTCATGGTGGTTTCTGGGATCTTCCGGCCACCGTCGAGGGTGGTGGAGAGGACCAGCTCTTCGGACACGTTGGTGGGCAGCATCGACAGGCTTTCCGAGCCGCCCGCGGTGGGGAAGGCGAACTTGTGGCCGTCGGAGCTCACGGCCAGGACGAGGCCCTGAGAGGCGTCGGGCGAGAGGAGGTGGTGGTTGGGGCCGGTGGTGGGGGACATGGTGTACACGGCCTCGTTGGTGACCTCAGACATGAACACCGTGGCGCTCTGGGACAAGCTCCCCATCACGGAGGCCACGGCCATGCTGGACACGCCCGTGACCGCAGGGCTGTCCGCCATGTCCGGGTCGCTGTTGAGCCCGCTGCTGATGGACACGGGGGAGCTCTGGGTGGTGTCGGGGACCTCCACCTGGTTGGTGGACGAGACCTCCGTGCTGTTTTGGTGCAGCAGCACGGGCTTGGCCACCTTGCCGTTCCTCTTCTCGCGGCTCGGGCCCTTGCTGTGGCTGTGCTCGTGCTTGCCCTCGGACACGTCATTGTGCTGCACCTCCGAGTGGCTCCCGTACCCCCCTGTCCGCGGCTCTACCTTCGGCGAGATGATCCGGTGTTTGGCACTGTTGCACTTGTGGTGAGCGCTGCTGCCCGCTCCTGCGGAACGAGAGGCACACGACACACGCATGCGCGCGCACACGCACACACACGTCCACGCACGCACGTGCAAACAGAGAGTCAGAGCCGGGGCCCCCCGTCGATCGTGCCCCTGAGCGGCTGGGGGCCCAGGCAGGCCACTGACCCCTGGGGCTGGCGCGTCACCCACGCGCAGGGTCGCGGGGTCTCTCACGCGCCCTATGGAACCGCCCTCGGGGGGTGGGGCGGGGCTTTTTCCTTGATGCGCTTTTCCAATGCTAGTGATAGCACCTCAGGACATAGGCGGTTGGGAAGGACAAGGGGGAGAGTCTGTCATCCTCCAGGAAAACCCTTGCCGCCTTCAGAGACAGACACCATTTACCGAAACAGCTCTTGCCGGCCAGGGTGGGCGGTTCAGCCCAGAACCGAGGCTGCGTCCCTCTCCCCTGCCCCAAACCGGGCTTGCCTGTTCAGGCTGCGCAGTGTTTCTTTGCAGAGAGCAAATGCACTCTCTCTGCATTCGCTCTCGGGCCCCAGGACCAAAGAGGGTTCTGGACTTTGCTCCAGAGGCAGAAAGGTATCTGCCCCCCTGCCTCATTTGGCCAGCCTGGGTTGTGTCCTCAGCTCTTCGTGGGTCAAAATCCCTCTAAGACCCAAGCAAAGGCAATGCCTTAGCTACCCCCCCCCCCCCCCAGCTCAGTGGCAGAGAGGGAGAAGCTCTAGGCCGAGGGTCTCTGGACTCTGGCCAGTCTCCCCAGGGCTCTGCACGCAGTGGCCAGGTCGGCTCTTCTCTCTTCTCTCCCCTCTGCCATTATTTTCATTCCAGCTGATAAGGGTCACCTCGCTTTTGATAAAAGGGTGACTTCTCCCCTGCGCCTATTACAGCCTCACCACCATTATTCCTAAGTGCGCAAAGACTTCTCAGGGAAGTGACATGACCCTCTAATGGAAATATCTAATTAAGGCAGAGAAGGAAATGGAGAATGCACATTCCTAAGAGCAAATATCATTATCAGAAAAACAGGCACATTAGGACAGGGAGTGCGGGACGCTTTATATCCTTGGAGGGGACAGAGGTTAAGGAAAGAGGTTCAGCTCGAGTGGTCCCATTGACTCAGGGCTGACCTCCCGGAAAAGCCCGTCTCAGCCCTGTGCCCGGGCCCCTGGGCTTCCTGACGACGATACCCAAGATGGGGGGGCCCGGAGGGTACCTGCTGTGTGTCCATGAGGCCTGGAGCCCCAAAGCCTTGCACTCCCCAACTCTGCTGCCCCCATTCCTAGAGGGACCTGCCTCTCTGGAAACTGCTCTCTCCTGCCCCAAGTGGGCAGGACGAGGGTGAGTCAGTCCCGGGTGCCGTCCTGCGCTGTCCCCTGGCTCCTGGCTGACCCCGCCCCGCCCACTGGACATCCAGGCCACCCCTGAGGAGGAGAGCCTCACCTGCTGCCTGCAGAGCGCCCCCTGCCCAGCTGCCCCAGCTGCCCCAGCTGCCCCCGCTGCCCCCCCTGCCCCCTGCCCCTGGGAGCCCCGCTCACCCAAGCTGCCGGTGCAGAGGCAGTTGTGGGTCCGAGGCTGCGGCTTGGTCTGGTGACTGTCGAGAATCTGCTGCACCAGCTGCTCCACGGAGAAGCCTGAGCTGCTGTTTCCGTTGCTGCAGGTCCACTTGATGCCGTGGACTGTGGACAGAGAGGGGCAGGGGGGCGGTCAGAGGTCACGGGGTGCAGGGGCAGGGCCCTCCCAGAGCATAGCCCCCTCTCTGCTGGGAGGCTGGCTCTAGGGGTGAAGTGATATACACGGGGGGAGGGGGGGGAGGAGGGAGGATGGAGGAGGGAGGGCCAGGCTGCCCCATGAGACCCCCCACTCCCACTGGGAGCTCTGTGCTCTTCCTCTGCCTCCCCTCCTCCCTTCCCTACGGTGCACCCTGGGGAGCGGACGACCTAGAGATTTGCTTCTGTTTTCCCGAAGTCCAAGTGCACCAAAGCGGTTCTTCAAGGGAGGGAGGGCTGGGCCTCTGAGGGCCCTCCCCCACCCCCAGCTGCAGGTAGTGGAGATTTGCGGAGGATATGGAGGCTACATGCTGGGCTGGATACCCCACCCCCCTGGAGGGGTGCTTCCGATTCTTCTCACAGGACTTCTCGGCCTCAGGGGCTGCAGGCCAGGCTGTGGGGGCACAGGGGGCAGGACTGAAGGGCCCACATGACCCGGACAGTGGATGCCCACCGATGACCAGACGCCTGGATGGCCAGCCCTAGAACTGTGTTGTCCCTGCCATCGGGGTGGGTCCACAGAATGACTGAGGGTAGAGCCCACCCTGAGCACGCCTGCCTGGCGGGAGAGGGGCCGACGGTCTAAAATAAACTGACTTGCCACCTGGGCCTGCGGACTGATGGATTTCACACCCACTGCTCCGTGGTCTCAGCAGGAGCAGACCCGGCCGAGAGGTGGTGTGTCGGGTACAGGGCACAGCCCGGCTCTCTCTGGTGGCTGCTGGTGGGCCAGGTTCCAGAGGCAGGGAATCCATAGCCCTGGGGTTGGAGCCAGTGCCCAGGGCTCTCAAAGGGACCCGGCTTGCTGTGAAATGGGGCGAGTGGGAGCAGGTGGTCCGGGAAGAGGAGCAGGGCAGGGTCATGCTAGGCAGAGGCCAGTGGCTTTGCCAACGCAAAGACAACTTCCTTTCTCCCCTGGCGGAGCTCCTCTCACACGGAGTCCAGGGGAAGAACGGTCACAATGCCCAGTGTCTGCCCTGGCTCTGTGAGGCTCCAGGAGGCAGAGGGTCTACACAGAGAGTAGGAGCTGGGTCAGATTCAGATCTGGATTTGAGTCCAGGTTGCAGTCTTGCTGTGTGAATTTGGGCAAGTCTCTAAACCTGTCTGATCCTCAGTTTCCTCACCTGTAAAATGGGAATAGACTAGCGTGTGCCTCATGGGGCGGCCAGGAGGAAAGTGCATCCACCTGCCCGGTACTGTTGTGCTGACCGTTAATGACGACGATAATGCCGGCCTCGTTCCACGGCCTGGCTGATGCCCGTGGGAACTGGGCTTGGGGGAGGAAGCTGCTTGCTGTGACAGCCGCCGGTGGCTCTGCCTTGGAACACCCTGCAGAGAGCTCCATGGCTGCCGTTCCTTGTCAGCACCTGTATGTAGGGCTCCAGTCGTTTTTCAGAGAAAACCCCTCGTGTGTGGGTTCTGATGTGCTGGGAATCCCGCCAGGTGCTGCTTTCCTTGTCCGTGCACCTGCCCCAGGTATTTGTCTGGTTCTGATGAGGCCCATGGCCCTGCTCCCAGAGGGCCCTGGATTCTGGTGGGTCATCACGAGGGGATGGGGGCTTGCTGAGTGGCTTCTGTCCCTGAGCCAGCTGAGCTGCCTGGAGTTGCGGTCCTGGGTGCCTGTTCAGAGTGCTGCGTGATGGGCATGTGCAGCCCGGGGCAGTGCTGGGGTTTCCGGCCTACTTTTCGCTGCCTTGGGATCCCTTGGGGAGCTCTTCGGCAGCCCCAGGAGGTCTGTGATCCTGCTGGCTCAGGCCCCAGCTTGTCCCCCGGCAGCAGCCGAAAGGGAAGGCCCAGGCCAGGGCTTTGCAGACCTCATTACAGCTGTGGGACCCTTTTCTCAAATAAACCTCTGCTTGGAAATCCAATATGGAAGACAGATAATAGCAGAAGGAGCCTGGTCAAGGCAGGAGTGAAGGCCAGGGTCCACTGGCCTGGCCTCGTGCCCGGGACCTCTTGGCTGAGGATCTTTTCTAGACTACTCATTTTATAGAGAGGAAAGCAGAGGCTGGGGTGGGGGGTGGGCAGAGCATGTCCCGACCCCTGCCCCAGCCCAGAGATTATGATATCCTTGGTCTGGGGTGTTGCCGGGCTTTTTTTTTTTTAATTAAAAATTTTTTTTTAACATTTTTAAATTTATTTTTGAGAGAGACAGAGAGAGAGACAGAGAGACAGAGTGCAAGCAGGGGAGGGGCAGAGGAAGGGAGACACAGCATCCGAAGCAAGCTCCAGGCTCCGAGCTGTCAGCATAGAGCCCGATGCAGAACTCGAACCCACGGACCTTGAGGTCATGACCTGAGCCGAAGTTGGACACTTAACTAATTGAGCCACCCAGGTGCCCTGCCAGGTTTTTGTTTTGTTTTGTTTTTTTAAAGCTCCCAGGAGTTCCTCACGGGCAGTCAGGATGGGGAACACACAGCTCTGTCCTCAGCCTGAATTTTTACCTGCAAGTCTGGGAGAGAGCAGAAGACCTTCCAGAAACAGCATGGCCTCTCCTACCTCTGGGAAGGACTCAGAGCAGATGCTCACTGCAAAGGCAGACCAAGGTGTTCTCAGGAAAAATCCCACCTGGGTCTGAACTTGGCTCTCTGGAGAGAGGAACTGTAGGGCATCCTACAGGCAGCCCAGTTGTGGGTCTGGGGGTGGGGTGGGGTGGGCTGTTTTATCCCTCGAGTGAGTGGCAGGCACCCCTGCTGGAGTCTTCTGGCATTTCTGAGCCCCGCTCTGCGCTGACAGCGGCCGGCTTGTCCCAGGCTTCCTCTCCAGCCCTGCCATGCGGGCACACTTACAGCGTTCTTTCTGCCTCTTGCTCTCCTCCTTCTGTTGTTAAGGTTATAAAATGAAAACCCAGTGAAGGGTGACAGATTGCAAGCGGAGAATTTCTGGATGCTTAATGCAAATTGCCTACTGTCTTGGCACATTCAATATGCAGATTGCGTCCCTCCCCCTCCAGTGGGGGCTGGGGGAGAAGCCCCCTCCTCGGAGCTGGTGAGTTGTTAGTACTGAATATCAAATACTATCAAGACGGCTTTTAACATGTCATATGCTCTGCTTCCCGACACGTAATGAATCAGTGGGGAAGGAGATTTCTATGGGAAAAGAGCGTTTTATGGAGGGAAGGTTAATGAACACGTGCGCTGGCCTTCTGTCTCCAGCCCTTCCCTCTTTGCAAAAGCAGCAAAATGGAAACTGCATTTAAAATACACTTGATTAAATGTAAGGTCATGACCTGGGGGGGTGGGGAGGGAGGCGGGCAGGGGAGAAAAGGGAATTCCCAGCAAAATAACCTCCTGGTGGCTCTGGGTCACGTCTGTCCCCTCTGTTTGCTAAGTCTTGGTGGAGGGCACCGGGCTCCCAGTTCCCCAGCCATCAGCCCCCCATCCATCTGCGGCCACCTCAAGTGGGAGGAGTGCAGCTTGTACAGAATCCCAGGGAGGGGGGTCTCCCATGCACAACCCTGGGGGGTGGCCCCAGGAAGGCTGGGCAGGGGAGGGTACCACTGGGGGAGAAGGCAGGTATGGGTGGGCCAAGCCTGGAGTGGCCAGGAGGGCCCCACTTTCCACTGGAAACTGGGGTATTCGGGGTGCTCCTGTGCCACCCCCCTCCCCCCGCAGGGGTCCCGCTGCTGCCCTGGGACCAGCCATGGCTCTGGCCGGGCTGCCCGCAGCATATCCTGCATGAAGACTGGCCTGCAGAACAGGGGCCGGGGTGGCTGTCACAGGAACCCCCAGCCCACTCTGGTGCCGACCTGGCCTGTATTCAACACTTACCCTAATTACCACCCATGGCTAGGCAGCTACAATCCCACTAATATGAATAATCAAAATGAAATCAATGACAGCAGCATGTGGCCATGCTTTGGAGAGTATCTTCTGATGAACAATTTACCCAAGAGGCGGCCAACCACTGGGAAGAGAGTCATTGGGATCTAGGAGAGGGGGCTGGGGACGGGGAGGGGGCTCACGGCCACGTGGTGCTGGCGGCTAGCCATGGCCTCGTGGGTTATGGTTGCTCCGGTCCAGCCTTGGAGGTGGGGGGTGGGGCGGAGCTTTGGCGAGGCAGGCTAGGCCTGTCACGCCCTGTAAGGACAGAATCGCGTGCCCCCAAATTCTTAAGTTGAAGCCCTAACCACAATCCGACTGTGTTTGGAGATAGGGCCTTTCAGGAGGTCACTGAGGTGAAATGAGGTCATAAGGGTGGGGACCTGACCTGATAGGACTCATGTCCTTGTAAGAAGAAGAGAGACACCAGGAATGTGTGTGCATATCGCGGAGGCCATGTGAGGGCACGGTGAGGGACAGCCGTCTGCAAGCCAGGAAGAGAGGCCTCACCACAAATCAACCCCACTGACACCTTGATCTTGGACTTTAGCTTCCAAACTGCGAGGAAATTAATTTCCATGGCCGAAGTGCCCCAGTCTGTGGTGTTCTGTTGTGGAAGCCCCAAGAGCTTACTGGCGGGAGCCCTAGAAGCCCCAGGAGAGACCCAATCCTGCCTTGTGCACACTGCACACTTAGTGTGTGTATACGTGTGTGCACGTTCAAGAGGCCCTGAGATCAGGGACTTTCCAGAACCCGGCACTGCGCTAGGCTCTTTATATGTTGACTACGTTGCAAAAGGACACGAGTTACAATATTATCCGTCCCCGCCGGAGCATTAATGTGGACAGGGCATTGGGCAGCGGGTCTCAGGCTGTGGTCCCAGAAGCAGTCTGACCACCTGGGATCCTGTTAGAAATGCTCATCCCCAGGCCCTACCCAGACCTATCGAATAAGAAATTCTGCTGATGGGACTTAGGTCTGGGTCTTAACAAGCCCCCCAGGGATTCGACGGTGGCTCAAGTTTGAGACCCACTGGTCTAGAGGTTATGTCTCTAATCCCTCAACAATCCTTTGAGGCAGAATTCTCGTCCCATTTCATTAACATGAAGACCAAGACAGGAAAGTCACATGACCTGTCCAAGGTCACACAGCAGATAAGTGGGGGTGGGGAGCGGTTGCCGTGTCTAGCTCTTCCCATTAAGCCACCTGCCTCCCAGGGCCTCCCGAGCCTGCAACCCTCTGGGGACCAAAGAACGGCAGGAAGGTTAATTAGTGACTGGAGGAGAGAGAGCTACTCCTTAGGAAACTGAACTTCCCTTCCAATCACAGCTGGACTCATTTCTGAGGGACAGGGTGTCCAATTCCCCAGGTGGTGACCATGCAGGAGACCCTGGGACCTGTGGCTGGGCCAGGTGTGGTCCCCCAGCCCGCTGCCCACCCTGACCGTGGAGGGGGCCAGGTGGGCACCCGGGCAGGGCCATCAACCCGGGGCAGGAAGTGGGAGGTGGGGCTTGCCATGGACCTGCTCTTGGAATGGATGTCAGCAAGAGAGGGAGGGGGTCCTGTGGGAGGAGCCCATCCCTGCATCTACACCTGGGCTGCCAGGGTCCCCAGGAGCTTGCTTGGCCTGGGTTCTCTTGGCACACTGGGGTGCGTTTAGGGGACGTTTCTACAAGAGACAGGAATTCAAAGAAACACTCCTCCCGGAGAATGAGGTATTTGTGAGGACAGTGATTGGGTCTGAGACAGGGGTTCCTCACCTGGCTTTCCAGTCACTGGGGGTGGGGTGGGAGGGGACTCACTGACCGGGGGTCCCAGGGGTACCTACAGAAACCACAAACGTCCATTCCTGATATGGCTACCCTAAGCAGCCGTGAAACTTCGGGTAAGGGCAGAGCGAACCATTGAGCTCAATGTCCCAGCTAGCTGTATAGAAAGAAGAGCCTGTGGGGACAGGCTGGGACATGCTGGCCTGGGGGGCAGGGGCTCCAGCTGCTTTCCTCACATACGTGTGGCCTTGGGAGGATCTTTGATTTCTCATGGCCTCAGTTTCCTCACGTGTAAGAGGTATGCTTTACCTGACTGCCCGTCACTGTCCCCAAGGGACTTCAGAGACAGATACGTGAGACCCACACCCAGGATTCTGATTCGACGGTGTCATTAGAAGCTCTGAGGCGGGCCAGGGCGGAGGGCTCTGAGACCTCCTTTCTGCTCTGAAACATCAAGCCTGGAACACTTCGGAGAGGAGCTGGACAGAGTCAGAAACGAGAACATGGAAAGCCCCGCCCCCCTCCCCCCCTTAATCCCATAGTGACTCCAGGAGCTGGTGAGAGCTAGCCGCCTGTCCCTGTTTGCTCTGTGGGGCAGAAACTTCTACAGGTGTGACAGGGCACTCTGGCTGGAGCTTGGGTCACTACAGCAACTCCACAGACAGTGCCTGCCGGAGCCCACATTTGGCCTTCTCTGCACGGGAGGAGATTTCTTGGTATATGGCATACAGGTGACAAGTGGAATGTTGGTGACAAAGATAACCACACCTGCCCCCCCTCACCAAACAGAGGCCTGGTGGTGGTGGTGGTGGGGATTGTTCCTTCCTCCTTCCCCATCAGCCTGGGCTCATCCCCTACTCCTGCCCAGGTACTCAACACTCAGTAAAGACCCATAAATAGGGTGGCCATTTAGCCTGCTGTCCAGGCCGGTCACCTTGGAGGCTTGACGGGGTGCTGGGATCATCTGGCTGCACAATGGTATAAACCGGCCTGTTCCCAGGCAACCCTGGACGTATGGTCACCACACTTAGGAACCACGTGATCGAGGCCGGGGCGGGAGGGAGCTGGCCAAGGCCACGTGCCTCTTGCGTGAATGAGCCCGTTTGGATTCCTGCAAGTTGTTGACACTAAGGCTGTTTCCATGGCAACAAGGTCAATGGGAACTAGCAGGCTCTGAGAGTTTCGTCTTGACTGTGTTCTTATTGACGGGAATAAAGGCCCTCCTTCTGATTCCTGGGTTCAACTGGATAAAATCTTCATTAGATTTGACGTCTCATATCCAGACACACACATGCTGTTCCCTTGCCCCATTTCACCCTCAACTGTCTTCTCCTACTGGGCCTGAGGACATTTCCAGAATCTCACTGGGAGGAGTGCAGGGGCTGTGCGGGGGCAGGACGGCGTGCACACGCAGGGACGCAAGTGCTGAGTCCCCAGGGAGCTTGTAATTCCTGGTTCTGGAAGTCTGGGGATGTGGGGCTTCAAGACCCCTCCTCTTTCATCTTCTATGGTGGGGGGCACCTTGTTCTGACCGTAGACACGCCGTGGAGAAGGGCAGGGGGCCTGAGAATGTACCGCTTCTTCTGGGTGGGAGGGACCGGGAGCCGGTCTGAGCTGTCCAGGCCACATAGGGACGGGCTCCTGAGCCCTTAGCCTCCCGGGCGACCTCTGATCTCCTAGGGGCCCCCGTGTCCCAAAAAGCAGCCCGGGCCGAGTGTTTCCTTGCTAAGCGGGTCCAGGAGGTGGCATTGAGGAGCTGGCGGGAGGCTCTCAGACTCCCGACTTGCTAAGTGCCATTGTTGCCGAGGCCGGGAAGTCTGCGCCCCGCTAAGAGGTGAACGTGCCCGCTGCCCTGGTTGTGTAGCGATGTCGAAGCCCAGCTGGCCAGGAGAGAAGCTCCAGCTGTTGTCCCACAGCCAGGGAGCCAAGTGGGCTCTGGAACCTTCTCTCCCCCTGTTCAGGGGTAACAGCAGACCATCTCCCAAGGCCCCGCTCAGTGGCAGAGATGGTAGGAGTGACCGGCCCAGCAGTGCCTCCTCCAGGCCGCTGGCAGTGGGGGCGGGGACCACGTGGGATTCCAGACAGCTTCCGTCTCGCGGCTTTCGAGACCCTGGGCTTGTAGGAATCCTGGCATCACATGCCTCCTCCTCACGTCCGGAGGTGGTGCCTGCTCGCAGGACGGCAGGTGCCGCTAAAAGGGTAGCTGTCTCTTGGCTCCCGACTGGGTGGACCAGAACCTTCGAGATTCAAAGAGAAGCTGAAAATCTGGAGATTTTAATATTGGCAGTGAATTCTAAGTTTCACAAAACCAGCCCCCGGCCCTGAGCAAGGCTCTGTCAGCTCAGGGTGGCAGCCAGGCGCGGGATGTGGGTGGGGCTGCTGTGTCCCCAACAGGGGCACAGGATACACTCCATCCACGCACGCGGAATTAGGGGCTGGTGAGGACAGAGCCAGGATTCTGCAGCAGCAGGGGGTGTGAGGTGCCCAAGCAGCCAGGGACAGACAGGAAATCAAAAGAAGTATTTCTCTTTCAGTTTTCCTACTTGGGGGCCAGATCAGCTAAACACAATTTAGCCTGAGGGAGAGAGGCACGTTTGCAAACCAAGCCCGGATCCTCTGAGCAGAGCAAGGAAAGGAAGCAAACCCAAACCCACTTGCCTTTGATGCCCCCTGTCTGCTCTCCTCTGCCTCGGGGTGGGAGGTGCCAGGAAGGCGCGCTGGCAGGAGCTGGGGACATAAGGGGACCCACTCTGCCCACTCCCCGTGCCTGAGGAGTTTGGCTCCTAACCAAAGGGACAAGCAAAATGGGCAGGAAAATCTTCTCCAGGCCTTTCTGTACTGTCTTCACCTCCCCCAGTGACTCCAAATCCTGTGGACACAGGCAGGGAGCAGGGCAGAACCTTCCAGATCTCACAGTTCCATCCACCGATGAGGGTCCCTGCTCTTAGGGACAGAACTGCCATCCTAGGCCCTGGGCCTGCCATGGGGACACAGATGTGCTTCCATTCATGGCATCCCCACGTGTCTCATGAGTTCAAGTCCATGAACGTCTGGCAAGACCCCATTATGTACCTGGCTCCGACATGAAATTCAACCCAAGGAAACTTCTAGGGTAGCATATCTCGACCAAGAGTCTATGGGAAGACTTCACAGGACTACTTACACCCAATCCTTTGTGCAAGTTCAAGACAGGCGCTGTCTCCACCGCCCGCTTCCCTCCCACAAGGATTGGAGAACCAACTAATGCTCAAAGAAGGCCACGACCCCAGCAGGGGTCTGACCCTGATCTCCACAACAAGGATCCTCGGTGGGCCTCTCGCTGGAGCCTGCTTTAGGATCTCTCAAAAAGCATGAGAATCTTATCCAGACCTGTGGAATCGGAAAGTCCGAGGGGCTGGGGTGGGGGGTAGGACAGGAGCCTGCCTTTGATCAATCTGCCCAGGTAGTCTCGATGTCGACCGCTGCTCCCGGCACCGAGCCAACATCTCTGCGCAGGCTTTGCGGGCCTTGGGGCATCGGGTGGGGAGCCATGCAGCTCTGGCTCCCCTGAGCCCCAGCGGCGGTCAGCCTGGCCGTGCCCAAGCTCATTCCGGACTCCTGGTCCCGCGCTCCTATCCTGAGAGCGTAACTTTAGAGCAGGGACAAAAGTGCTTCCAAGCGAACATTTCTCACCAGAAAGAAATCCTCCAACCCTTTCTTGCAACAGACCCCCCTTCCCCTGGCTGTTCCCCTGCCCCTCTCCCATCTCGGTGCCCCTGCCTGCAGCTACGTGGGGGCAGCACCTATGTGACTTACTTTGCTAACTGACTCAACACCCACAGACTCTGGCCAAGACTTGGGGGATGCCTCCCTTGTCAGGGAGAAGCTTCCAGCCCTTTGGTCTTGCTCCAGCTGGTGATGTCTCATCAGGATAGACTGAGTCAGAGAGGAAAGGCAGTCGATGTGCTTCTCCCTGGGGCCCCTTCTGCTCGCTCCAGCCTCATCCAGAGCCCAGCGCTCCTGGATCCCGGAGCAGGCCCCAGATGGCCTCCCATCACATCCCAGACACTAGGTCCACAGGCAGGGCGGCACAGTGCCCCCACGTCCCCAGGCGCCTGACACCTGCTGCGTGCGGGGAGGAGGGTGGGTGGGTCTGGCTACTGCAGAGGACTCACATCTCTGAGCCGCTCTGCTACCGTGGGCCACCAGGTGGCGCTAATCGACCAGGAAAGGGGATCCGTGCAGGGCCAGGAAAGGAAAGCCTTTGTTGATTTTACTTCTTGATATTCTATAATCACCAGGATTACAATCTAAGCAAAAAAGCAAAACAAATAAACACCGCCCCTCTTACTGGATCTTTGGTCTTTGTCTGGAAAATTATGAGAAAACAACAGATGCACTGATTCTGCAACCAAGGCTTGGGTGTTGAAACAGCAGAGCCACTCGGACAGGTGGGGAAAGGGGTGGCGGGGGGGGGCGGGGGTGTCTGGACATTGAGGGTTCTGTCGGCTTCAAGTGGGGGTGGGGGTGAGGAGTCCCTGGGAGAGGTGGGTGCCTGCTAATGAGCCCACTGCCCTCCAGCCTCTCTTCCGGATCAGCTACTCCTCAGCGGTATGGGGTTCCCTGTCTCCAGCCACTCTTGCCTTCGCTGGGTCCTGGGGACTTGCCGCACACGTCGTGTGGGTGCGGGCCCTGGGGCTATGCAGGCTCCCCAGCTAGCCCTCCTCTTGCCCACCCAGAGGTCTTGGGACCCTGGGAAGGCAGTCCGAGTAGAGCCAGACCCAGAGGTGGCTGGCGGAGTCACCTGATGATCCCTGAGGCCATGGAGGTCTGCAGGAAGGCCCGAGCCTTGCTTGGTGATGCAGGGCCACCTGGCCGGCCAGGGTGCTCGCCTGCACGGGACAGCTGGGGCACGATCCCTCTTAGGGTAGGGCTGTGAGTGTGGCTTAAAACTCAGGCCCTCATCCCTCACTCTGGATGGCATAACCTCATCTACTGCTAGCTGGGAAGTGGCCGGCAGGCCTGTCCCCTCCCAGGCTGCCAAGGAGTGGGACCAGGCAGAGAGCCACCGATGCTCCGAGGAGAGGACCCCTCCAAGGGCCCCATCTGACTCCCTGCAGCTCAAGTAGAGCCAGGAGTGGAAGGTCCAGGGCACAGCGGTTCAGAACCACTGTGGTTCTAGGCGGCCAAGGATCACCGAGCAGGACTGGCTTGGCGGGACTGTGGCACAGAGTGCCCGTTCTTCTCCACTCCAAGTTGATCCGGGAGGACAGACTTCCACCTGCCCGGCCCTTTGCTCACACTGTGGCAGATTGCCGGTCCCAAGCTGGTGCTCCCTCAGACCAGCTGCACTGGAACAGACCCCAGAATTTCCAGGAGGAGACATGCTGAGCTTTAGGTCATGTTCACTAGACTTCTATAAACGCCAACCCTCAGACGGGACCCGAGGCAATCATTCCCGGGCCTTGACCTAAGATGAGCGATTCTCGGTTGAGGCCCAGCAGGGACACCTCAGGCTGAGCTCAGCTCCACTCAGCTCCGAATGACTCACGCGCAGAACCCTGTTCCCCAAAGTATGTTAGGATGGTAGCGCTTAGCAAGAGACTACACTTCCCAGACTCCTTTGCAACCAAGGGTAACCGTATGACCGAATTCTGACCCATGACATATGAGTGGGAGTATTGTGTGCAACCTCTGGGCCCTGTTCTTGAAAGGAAGAAGCTTGCCCTCGACTTTGTCTTCTCTGCTTCCCACTGGTCGGGACGCAGTTGCAATGGCAGGAGCTGGAGCAGCCATCTTGGACCATGAAAAAGAGGGCAACACCTGGTTGGCAGAGCAACTGGCCGTAGGGAGCCCAGGTGGCTGATCCCCAACACTGCATCGTTGCCATACCTACCTTGAACTGCTATGTGCACGTGAAATAGCCTTCTCTTTTGTTTACGCCACCGTTCTTTTGGTCTTTGTCATGGCGGCACCCATATTCTAATTGCCACAGGAGGGATTGCAAAAGACGGGAAACATACTGGGAATTCCTATCAGATACCTTAATTTTCGCCCCCACCCCTGTCTTCTTCTTCTTCTTCTTTTTTTTTTTTTTCCTTTTTCTTTAATTCTGTAAGAGGCATCCCTCATCTGGCAGATGGATGGGAAAAGCCCCCATGAGACCAAATGGCACAATTGCAAGAATCCAGGTAGGGTTCCCAGCATCAGTCTGGCTTAGAGGCCAGCATCTGTGAGGTTCCCGGGGTCCGGGAACAATGAGCCCCCCGTCTTGCAACAGGTGAGGCGAAGGCTGCGGATCAGAGTTTCCCTTCACCACCGAGAAGCACAACATTTTGATTAAACCACTGACAGTTCTGCCGCAGGGCAGAGAAATTTGGAAACATCAGGAAATCAAACTGTGAAGTCTTTGAAGGAATGTGATTTATGTGAAAATGTGATGAAGCTAATGTGTTTGGCTCCAGCGTCGGGTGGCACGCCTGATTTTGGAGTCGAATCTGATGCCTTCTTGGCTCCCCACGCACCACTGCTCCCCCTGAACGCGGTGCCCTACGTGTGTTCCAAGACTCATCGCGTGCAAGGCTTCGGTTGGAGCCTGACTTCCAGGGCTGTGTTTCCAGGCCGTGTGCATCTGTAACCACAGCCACGCACATACATGCACGCTCGGTAATTGCGCGCGGCTCTGCTCCCCGCCCCCAGACACACCAGCGAGCCAAGTGTTATTAGATTTATGGGGAGTTTGTTGTAGTTTTACATAATTTTCTCGATGCACTGCAGACTTTCAAGCAGGCATCCATGGCTCCCTCCAGTTAAGCATCAGAGGCTGACTCGGGTCTGCTTTGCACCCCCTGGAGTTCATGGAGCTTAATCCCTTTGCCCCTAGGGACGTGGTGTTCCTGTCTGACACGGGCAGGCTCCTGTATGGGGGGTGTTGCGGGGCAGGTCGAGGCAATGAGGAGAGAAAAAGGGAGCAGACGGAATAGGAGAAGGGGGACAGTGGCAGTGGGGTGGCTTCCAGGAGAAGGACCGTCTGCATGTGCTAAGAGGCATTTGGGAGAACCCAGGTCAGAGGTTCTGACTGTGCTGGCCACCTTGAATGGCATCTGTTTCCCCGGGAATGTGCCCTTGGCTGCCCTCTGGCTAAGGTAGTCTCCGGAACCTCCCGGGAACCGGTAGGAAACAGTGGCCCCAGCCTGCAGAGGCCCGGGAGCTGAGCTGGGCCCGGCGGAGCGGGCTGGGTACTGTGGCTCTTGGTGCAGGGACTCTGGATTTTTTCTCCCACTTTATAGAAGGGACTGGGGTGCGGAGGGTGACGGGCTCCCCACTTAACTGACTTAACTTCACTGAGGTCCCATAGTGAAGCCGTCACAGAATGAGGACCTGTCTACCTCCCGGTTCCCCGGCTAGGACCGCACTGCCCTGCCCAGGTGGCACTGGTGCCCACTGTTACTGGAGCCTTTGCTCAGGCCCCGCCGATTCTCTGTCAAAGAGGAGGCGTGAATGGGCCCTGGGAGAGGAAACCCAATGTTAAGTACAAGCACATGTAGACATCACCTCAGTATTGAATTGGAAGGGGTGGACAGGCCGGTCTGAGGCGAGGACCCCTGGTGCCATTGCCCTGACTCCCTGGGCCCCCAGGCTGGCCTTGGAGGGCATCTGGGAACAGCTCTGGCTCCCCAGGCCTGGACACTGGGGGGCCTCTGTCCATTGCTCAGGTCCCTGTGGGGAGTGGCCCAAAGCTGGGCCCAGACACTTTCCACTCAACCATCCCACAAATATTTACAGGGGGCCTTTCACGTGCCCGGCGCTGTGCAGGGCCCGGAGGGATGGTGAGAACAGGAACGATTCCTGGGGATTAGCTGCTGTGTCCTTCAAGTTTCTGGGTGTTGTGCAGAATACTGAAGGGGCTAGAGCGGCCCCTTCTGGTTAAGCGTGGGAGGCTGACTTCAGTCTGATGTCTTCCGGGAGGTCCCGAGGAAGCTGGGTGGTGGGGGTGGGGTGTGAGGCCGGGCCAGTAGTGGGGGGCAGGGCCTGCGGAAGAGGCGACGTGTATGCTGACTGCATGCGGATAAGGTGGGGTGAGCAGAGGAAGGTGGGGAGAGCCCCCCACCCTGGGGACACCGGGAGGTTTAAACAAGACGGGTGTGTTACACCTGCGGTTCCGGAGGGTTCCATGGGATGCAGCCTGAGCCCTGGAAGCCCCTGGGCCTCCTAGTTCTAGATTCCTGGCAGCAGGGAGCAGGGCCTGGGCGGCTGGGCCGTCGGCCTGTTGGGGGTCTCCCTTCCCTTTATCTCCTGTCTCCGGCCCACTTTGAGAATGGGGGGTAACCCCCCAATCTGAGCGCTGAGGGACTCTCAGGGTTAGCTGGTCACTGAGGACGCCATCGTGCCTCAGCTCGGATACTCCTAGTGATGGGACACTCACGGCCCCCCAGCAAAGGACACCTCAGTTGCTGTCTGTGTATGGTGTCCATCGGCTTCTTCCCTGCAGCCCCCCTTCCAAGGGTAGCACAGATTCTGAGGGACCTGGTGACCCCTTCTCTGAGGTCCCGTATGATGACACATCTTTGCGTTGAGCCTCAGAGGTCGGTGTCCCAGAGCCCTGGGCCCTGTGCTCTGGACGGCCCTTCTCGGGTCTGGCAGACCTGTGTCTGTGCTTCCTGAGTCCAGGCGGCAGGAGAGGCCAGCGAGAGCCCCCAGCGGCTGCCCATGGAAACGAGACAGCAGCCACTGCCCAGCTCTCCAGACTCACTTGGTGTTCTGCATTCAGTGATCTGCACCTGACAGATGCTTCAGAGAACATCACTTTGCTGACAAAATGAAACCCAGCTAATTCCGGTCATCTGCATGCCACCGAGTCTGGGAGCTGGGGCCGGAGCCTCGCCGTGTCCAGGAGCAGATGGGCTGGGGGCTGGAGGCAGGCCAGCTCTGGCCAGCCCCTCCTCTGTCTGTCCCCGGACAGCCACTGCTCCCCCATCTGTGGCCCAAGAGGCCGCAGTGCAGGGCTCTCGTGGCTCTGTTCCCTGCTTACGTGGCCTTGTGCCTCTGAACCTCACTTTTGTCATCTGCAACGTGGGGCTGACCTTCTGTGCCCTGGCCACCGTGTAGGGGGCTTAGAGGATCAAGCGAGAGTAGGGTGGGGGTGACGCTTATGAAAAGCTACGTTCGCTGTCGTCCGAGCAGGACGGCCCCCGGGGACCTCTGCCCCACCTGCTGGGTGCTGGCCTGGCCTCCAGCGCAGGACCCTGGGCCAGGTGGGCCACAGCTACTCACACATGGGTTTCAGCTGCCCAATGAGCTCCTCTTTCGTCCATTTCGCCCACTCCTTCTTGTCGGTGTTGATGGAGCAGAGGATGGGGCCACACGGCTTCCCGCAGTCCTCGATGGCTGGGACGTTCAGATAGTGCACCAGGACGATGTCGGGGTTCTGCGGGGAGAGCACAGAGACTGGCAGCATGAAGGAGGCATGGAGCCCATCCAAGGGTGCCCCCCAGCAGGTGCAGACAGGCTGAGCATCCCGACACCACACCAGGCTTTCTCAACCTGGGCACTGCTGACATTTGGAACCGGATCATTCTCTGGGGTGGGGCTGTCCTATGCACTGGCTTCCACCCACTGGATGCTTTTAAACCCTGCCCCCTCTCCAGCTGTGACAACTACACGTGCCTCCAGACATGACCCATTGCCCCCTGAGGGACAAAACCACCCCCAATGAGAACCGCACGGGCTGATTTGTGTGTAACCAAGGACCACACACAAGGCCACACATATCTCTCATCTGACATCTGGGACTTTATGCCAACAGCTGCCCAGGAGCACTGACCCCTGTTCTGTGCTTTACACGCATCTCCTCATCACAGCGTGCTGGACATCCACCCCAACAGGCATCATTACCCCTTTCCTCCTGGGGGAAACAGAGTTCCCAGACGCCCCTGTGCCCTTCAGCCTGTGGGCTTCTCCCTGGACGAGAAGCCCCCTCAGCACATTACTTCTGGGCACCAGGAGAGCCGCTGGAAACTCCTCCTGTGAAGCCTTAAGGACAGAAAGAACTCTGCGTGTGAAGGGCTCACTTTGTCCCCAGATGGTTCTATGGAAATGGGTCAGCCTCTTCCCATGAGAGTCTATTCAAAACGCCCTCGGTCCCTTTCTGCCCACCACTGACTCCGATAGTGACACACTGAGGAGACTTGGTGGGGACAGCAACTTCTCTGCAAAGAGCATGTGCCTTCCATGGCTTTCTGTGGCTTTCCAGAAGGCAAGGCCATTTATTTGGGCACATCAGGCCTGACAGTTTTGTTGAAAAGAAAAGAAAAGAAAAAGAAAAGAAAAGAAAAGAAAAGAAAAGAAAAGAAAAGAATAACCCAATCATATCACTTTGTAATGCATCTGGATAAATCCAGAAACTCCTTCTACCCCAATCAGAAAGTATCGCTTAAACCGTAAGGAAATCTCTGACAATATATTAAGATGCCCCAGGGAACCAGGGAAAAAGCCACGTGGAAGGTTCCATCCCATGCTTTTCCCCAGACCTGTCTCCTCTGCTCTTTTCCGAGGGATACCCGACCACAAGTCCTGGGACCCAGGCACGGAGGGGGCTGGGTCTGTGGCTGCCTTTTTGGATATGGTCAGAGAGAGTAATAAATGTGTGACTCAATCAATGCATTCATAAATAAAGACCCAAGACTGCACCATGACCAGGGCAACAGAATAGACTGGCATAATTTAAAAAGATTTTCAATAAGGGTTGAAACATAGAGTTTTTTTCTTGCCAACGCTCAGTTAACCAGGAAATTAAATCAACACGAACAGGAGCCTTCTCGTTAATGGCAGCTTTTCTGGATTGCGGTAATCATGCTCCTTAATAATAATGATAATCCCTGACATCGGCACGGCACTTTATTCTTTTCAGAGCACTTTCCAGCCATTATCTCATTTGGTGCCCATGCTAGCCGGGGAGGCTGGCCCGCCGGGCTGGGCTGGGCAAGGCTGGGCAGGGCGCCCTCCGTCTACAATGAGCAGACTGGAGCAAAGTTGTGACTTGCCCAAAGCCCTGCGCTTGGCGAGGGACAGAGCCCGGGCTGGAAGCCAGGGCTCTGACTCCAAAATCAGGTCCTGCCAAGACATCTGGTGGCCTCTTTTTTGCCTGGGCTAAGTGCTTTCCCATTTCATATTTCACTTTATGCTTGCCATACGCCCACGAGGTGGGTGGGTTGGGTAGATATGTTATGCTTATCACCGGAATGGGGTAGCCAAGGAGAAACGGGGTGATACACTCAAGTCCCTGCCCTGTGTTCTTCCTATCGACACACTGGCTCCCCACGGTCGTGTCTGGACGAGGGGCTGCTGCCTGAGCCTGTGCCTGGCCAGGTGGCAGCTCCCGCCACTGAGCAAAAGGGGAAGGATCAAAAGTCTGCAGGGGTCGGCAGGCCACCCAGGGCCTCCTCTGATCCCAGCCCTGGAACAGGAGCTGGTCCCCGCAGGAGGGAGCCAGGATGCCAGCCACCTGCGAGATGAAAGGGCCGCGGCTTCCTGCCCCACAGCCCCGCTGAGCTCAGCCTGGGTGCCTGGGGGAGGCCGTGGGGGGCCCAGGCGGTGGGAGGGCAGGCAGGCAGGGGCTTGGGGAACAAAGGGCGGCTCTCACCCTGCATCCAAAGCCCAAGCTTGGGTGCTAGACTGCCTGGGACTCTCCACTTTCAGGAATCTCTGTCTCTTCTTCAGGCCCCAGCTGCCTTTCTGCAAAACCAGCTTCCATCTGTTCTCTGAGGACGGGCACGAGGATCACCTCCTCCTCCAGGAAGCACTCCCTGATACCTTGCCCTCTGTACCTCTACAGATAGAGGTTTGTGCCTTCATGATCTGTGTGCCCCTGCCCCCTCCTTCATCTCCCCAACCACACAGATAATATCCGGCAATGACTGGTGTTCATTTAACATTTGTAGAATTGAATCAGGCTGTCCTGGGACAGTCTTCCCAGACTTGTGTCCCATCGACATCTGGCTCCAGTTTTCTGGGTCTACAAAGGGCAGAGAAGTCTTTCCCAAAATGCATTCCGAGGAGGCTAAGAGGCAAGACTGGTCCTTCCCTTTTCCTGGGTCTGAGGCCTCTTTGAGAATTACAAAAAAGAAAAATTGTTTTCCCCAAAGTTTATTTTTGAGAGAGAGAGAGAGAGAGAGGCAGAGCGCTGGCAGGGGAGGGGCAGGGAGAGAAGGAGACACAGAATATGAAACAGGCTTCAGGCTCCGAGCTGTCAGCACAGAGCCCGACGCGGGGCTCGAACCCACGAACTGTGAGATCATGACCTGAGCCGAAGTCGGACGCTCAGCCGACTGAGCCCCCAGGCGCCCCGACCTCTTTGAGAATTTGATGAAGGCTGTGGACATTCCACTTCCAGCTTCAAACACTGCCCAAGGCACATCAACCCTGCATTTCGGGGGTTCGCAGAGCCAGTGGTCCTTGCACCCCACATCTGTAACTACCGGCGTAGGGATTCTAGATCCACCATGGCTCCCGTTGGATCAAGGAATATGCCCAACGTGTAGGTCCCCTTCCTGGGAGCCTTTGCTCTGGGCCTGTGCTTCTCAGTGGCCCTGATACAGCTGGGGAGAAAGTACCAGCCCCTGAAGGTTCAAGGCTCTGGGTTTGGGAGTAGGGGATGGGAAGCAGGCAGCATTACCGTCTGCGTATTCAGCACAGATTCTGTCCTAGGGCCTGGGGTTCCTGCTCCCGAAACTGCTGCCCTGAATTCTAAGTGACAACTTCCTGGCGTGGGCTGGGTTTAAGACAGAGAGTGATTGAAGTAGTTTTGGAAATTTGGGGCACACATCGCTTCTTGGCAACATTGCGATTTTATTCATTAGTTGTACATTTTATTGGGCGTTTTTGGCAGAAAAATATATTAGCCATAGAGTCCCAGCGCATCAGCTTCATGGAGTGCTCATAACAGTGTCAGATCCTGGCCGAGAGCTGTTCGCTGGCCACGCAGGGTAGGCTGGAGAAGCGCTCAGCCATGCCCGGCTCGGGGTGGGGGGCCCGCCGAGGACACACCCTGGCTCTGGGACCCACCCCCCACCCCAGGACTCTGGGTTCCGGACCGATGTGGAGCCAGCCTGCCTTTGTCTTACTGGGCTGCATGCATGTTTCCTTGGGGTTTACCACCCAGGTCAGGTCGTGTGGGTCGGGGGTCCTGTCCAGAGGCTCCTCCCTGGGCTACAGAACTCCCATGAGGGTGCTTGAGGCCGGTCCCCCCCAGAGAGAGCATGACCCTGAAGATGCCCTCCCTTCCCAAATGTCAGAGGCCTGGGGAAGGCAGCCCTATGGGTGTGGTCTGTGGCTGTGGAGGGGAAAGCTGAGGATAAGTAAGAGTCTCAGAGAAGTTCCAGAAGCTTTCGGAAAGCGCAGTGGACTAGGTGAGCCCATCCCTTCCTGGGGATGCCTCGAGCTCCTCATCTGCACGTGGAAACAGTGCCCCTGTCCTGCCGGCCCGGCTGCTGCCGAGCCCCCACAGGGGCCTCGGAGAGGTTTGAAGTCCCATTTGGGCGGACGGAAGTCCTGCTCTGCTAACTACCAAGGGCCGCCAGAGGAGACCCCACACCGAACCAAACTGTGACATCTCCCGGCAGAGTTGACCAGAGTGCCGCTGCAGGCATCTGTCCACTTAAAACGCACGTCTTCTCTGTGGCAGCCCCCTCTGTCCTCATTTTCCTCTTGGTGCATGGGGACTCCCCTTCCTCCACGGGCCTCCCAGCGGGGTCCTTGTCCCCTCCCTTCTTAGTGACCTCTTCCTGCTTCACGGCCCCACAAGCGTCGTATTGTGAGGATTCTGGATTTCTCTCCCCAGTCCCGCCTCTCTGCTCGGTTCCGGGCCCGCCTGTCCGACTGCCCTGTCGGGGCTTCCAAAACACCCCCGGCTCACGTGGCAGAGCCCCACGTCCACGGGCCACACCTGGCCCACTCGGGCCCTGCCCTCCCGCAGTGGTGCAGGTGGAAACCCCGGGGGATCATTCTTTCTCCTTACCTCCTCCCCCCTCCACAGCTGGCGGGTCAGTGAGCTCTGTCACTTCTCCCACCCACCCTGCTCCCCCGGCCGCGTGGGCCCTCCCAGGCCTCCTCACTCCCCCTCTGGCCTCCCTCCCCACCCGCTCTCTGACGCCAGCGGCCATGCTCCTGTAATCCAGGCAGCTCCCTGGCCCAGTGAAGGAAGCCCATGTCCCTGACATGGTTACAGCACGAGTCCCGGCCGCACACTCCCCAGATGGCCTATTCTCGCCCCGGCTCTTCTCCCCCCGGTCCGTGCCTCACGTCCTGGAAGTCTCAACGCCACCTCCTGGCGGACACCTTACTCTGCGACCCCATCAAACGAGTGCCCCACCCCCACTGTCTCGGCACGCCTCACCACTTCCACCTCTTGCTCAGTGCCCACCCCCATGTCTCATCTCTGAGCAACGATGGCTTGGCCTGATGGGTGAGCTCTGCTGGCCGGGCTCCCTCGTTCGTGGCTGGCATGAACGAGCCCGGAGTGGGGCTGGCAATCAGCAGGTGCTCTGGCACTACCTGCCGTGTGCTGAGGGTGCGGGGCAGCTGAACTGCCCCCGGGGCTCAGAGGGCAGCTGTCTCTTCCTTGGTGACTCAGCATTTGGGACCCACCCAGGAGACCCCCATGCGTGTCTTCCTGAGGGACACACAGAAGGAGGGGGAGGAGGAAGAGGAGGAGGAGTTTGGGGATGAGGAGGAGGAGGAGTCCGCCCTCTTGGAAGTGGGATGGCAGCACCTGAGGGGGCCCAAGAGCCCTTGGCCTCTGGACCCAGTGCCACTCCTGTTTTTATCTGAAAATGTTCTGAAAAGGGAAAGCTTTGGCAAAGTCACACAGGTTTCTTTACTGCAGGACTTGTCAGAGTCTTTACAGCACCCTGAGTAGAAGAGCCTCATAGGTGTTGCAGTAAACAGGCTTTCCAAGCTTATCTGAGCATCGGCCTGGGCCCCTCTTGGGACCCTAGTACTCTCAGGAACGCAGTTGGGGAGCCACTGATAGAGTTCAAACCCAGAGGAAATGACTGTCAGCAGCTACTGAAGACAGTCCCCCAGCCCCCAGTTGCTTGAGTCTCTGGGGCATTGGGGCTTCAGATGCCCAAGAACTGCCCCTTCCCCCTGGGTGCCATCCCTGGCCTGGCCCTAGGCCCATCTGGTATTTGAACTGCTTTCACCTGACCACCGAGTTACTGACGAATCCCTGCCCCGATTTGGCACCCTGTGTGTGTAGCTCTCCCCCCCGCCCAGTCACCATGGCCAAAGAGTTCTTCTCTCAACCCGGGGTGGGGCCTCCTTTTGGAAAGACTGGGGCAGAAGGGGGGCCAGGGTGGGAGATTGTGTCTCCCCTTCAAACGTGGGCTCGATCCCTCCTGACCTGGGCCACTGGGCCACTGGCGTCCTGGGGGGAGAGGCAGGCGGGAGATGCTGGACGGGCAGTGGGGAGAAAGCATGACCGCCCGTTTAATCTTCTTAATGCCTGGTGATGGGATTTGAGGGAGGGAGACCGCTTTGGACAAGAAAGCGTCCCCGCTCCCCCTGTGCGGGTGGCCGCTATTCAGCAGGGTGCCAGCAGTGACCCTTGTGATCCAGATTAATCTGCAGCAGCCCCTGCGGCAACTACAGCTTTCTGGACCCTCATTCCCCGGGGCGAGCAGGTGGAGGTGGGCCATGCCTCATTGATGACACCCACAGGCTTCCCTAGTGGAGACTCTGCCAGGGAGAAGCCGACTTCCCCGCCGTGGAGGACTGGACCTCAGGCCAGGGCTGGAGGCAGGAGGGAGAGGCAGAGGAGGGGAGGAAGAGGGAAAGAGAAAAACAGACCAGGAGGCACAGCAGACACGTGGGAGGCCCAAGCTGGTGGCAGCCACGGGTGGGTGGGGTGGTGCAGCGACTGGGGAGGGGTGCCAAACTTTCTCCCAGTCCTCAGAGAGCTCCCACACCCAACCTGGAGCCAGAGCCCCACGGCTGCTGTGGCTTCTGGCTTCTGAGAGGTACAAGGTAGGGTACAGGGATGGGTGTCCAGCATGGGCCAGCACTTGACCTGGCTGAACCTCTGTGTCTGCCCTTTAGGATGGGGGAGGAGTGTGACTGGACTTGACCTTGTTGGTCAAGAGAGGTGAGGCCCTAAGGAGCTCAGGATGGGCCTGACCCACAGCCAGTGTTCACATGCAAGGACACCGACATTGCCGATTTGAAGGGGGCGGGTGGTGAGGGGGTTCAGTAATCTCCTCCGGGCTCAGGATGGAGGTGGGGTCCCGTCTGCAGGGGGAAGCTGAGCTGCCTCTGCTGCACGCGGAGCCCCCCGTTTGTATGACAGGCCCTGGAATGGGCTGAAGGGGCAGCGATGAGCTTTCCGCCAGAGGCCCACCTCGGGGCCCCACGCTGCCCAGAGCCAGAGCCCCAGGGGGGGTCTCCTGTCCTCCTCTCGGCCACCGCTGGACTCTATCCACTGTCGGGTGCCAGGAGGCCCCCCCCCCCCAGCTCCCGCCCGGGCTCCTCCACCTCCATGGGAAGGGGGAGGCCCGGAGCCAGCACCCCCTTCTGTGGAGTAAGCAGGACGGCAGCGTAAGAAGTGGTTAAAAATGCAAAAAGCTGTTGGTTTTGATAAGGAAAAATGCAGCCGCAACATCTGTTTGACTCTTGTTTGCAGCTTCATCAACGCTAAGTGGTCGATAAATCAGAGTGGCATGGCATTCCGTTTCTTCTGTGGCTCAGTCATTAATCTCGTGCCAGTTCTCATGAAAAATGAAGGAGAGAGGCTGTGTGATAGTGAAAATGTGTACATTACCCAGAAAGTCATAATAGCATGTAATAGTGCCACACACCTCCCCACTTGCCGCTGGTGCTCGGGGGGTGGACCCGCGCGCTGCCGGCCCCGGGGCGGGGGCAGAGAGTAAATCAGCACCGTGTGCGCCACAAGCCCGTTCTAGGGCTGCGTCTGTCATGTTAGCACCGTCTAGGCGGGTTCGGAGAGCCCCACGAGCCTGCTCTTAAGAGGCAGAGCCTTCCCTGTACCTGGGTGCTTAGTGAACGAGGGTAGATGCCCATAAAACAGGAGTGCAAAGCCGGCAGAAAGAAGGGCAGGATTTATCAGGGAATGAATAAATGATGACGCCAGGCAGCTCAGGGCTGGGGGTGTCACCACACCGCAAGGCAGAGAAAAATCCTCTCTCGCCCGTGCTCCGGCGGCCCTGGGCAGCCTGGCACCTGTCCTCTGCTCTGGATAAAGCCGTGTCCCCATCAGAAGGGAGGCCAGTCATGGGGCCCTGGGCGGGCTCCCGTCCTACCCTCTCCGTTCCCCGCTGAGGGCTGCCAGCATGCGGGGTGAGGGCCATGCCGTCTGGAAGACGCGCACTAAGTGTGCTCCCCAAGAAAGGGCCAGGGTGGGCGGGCCCTGGCTGCCGGGGTCTCCTGCCGGCTGCTCCCTCCCTTCCGGTTCTCTCCTCCCTGCTGCAGAGAACCCTCGTGTGCAGAACTGCTACACTTTACATCATCTCTGCTCCTCGGGAGGCGGGAACGTGCCCGTACCCCCAAGCACACACCGCCCAGTGGGCACCTCTGTTTGTAAAGATGGCTTTCGGAGCATCAGCTGTGTGTGGGACCCCAGCTTCAAGCCCCACGGTTGAGGTGATCCTTCAACAACCCACGGATGCAGACGGTCACTGCTCAGGATGCTGTAGCTCAACCGAGCCCTGAGTCCTACGCCCCCTCTCAGCCTGGCCCCTGGGCTCCAAGGGGACTGGCCAGAGGCGGGGGGGGTGTGTGTGTGTGTGTGTGTGTGGAGGGCTGTGCATACAGCCTCAGTGCCCCGGGCGGGAGCTGCCCGCTCATTGTCCACGACAGAGCACACACGAGTCCAGGGAGCCTGACTGGGTCATGCAGGGTGCCGGGAGCTGGTGGGAACCGGGGTGAGGCTGGAAGTCCTAGCTCCTGAGCTGGTCTGTGAGCTTCTCAGGGCAGGGCCAGGGCAGCAGAGTCCCTGTCTGCACATCAAGAGCCTCCGCAGCACACGCACTGTATTCAGGCAGAGGTGAGAGGTGGGGCAGGGGGACGGTAAGGAGCTGAGCACTTGGTGACTGGGGGAAGACGCAGGTCCCCAAAGTTGGGGGTGGCTGAAGACACAAACACCGAGAAAGCTGGGGGAGTAGGAACAGAGAGAGGGGCCTTGGTGCCCAGGAACAGGTGAAACCAACTGTCGGCTGCACTTCCGGGGGGGCCAGGCCCCGCATCAGCGCTGCGTCGGCGGGGGGGGGGGGGGGTGGACACAGCCGAGCTCTCTGCTTCCTTGCTAGGGCTCGGCAGGGCGGGGGGACCTGGGGTGATGCCCAGCGAGGAGGGCCCACGTGGGGCCTCGGATCCTGCTCCAAGTGGGGGCAGAGGCCGGCGGCCCTGGGGGAGCCCCGCGCCCCTTCAGCTAGGCTGCCCTCATTAAGCCAGCGCGCGCACCGGGGGGAGTCTGCGGCCGCAGCCCTTCCCTGCTTCGGAGGGAGGCTGGGAGACTTAATTAGTTAATGTGGGTAAAGTGATCTGAAGATGAAAAACCCTGGGTAATTGCTGAGTGCTGCTGCTGCTGCTGTTGTTATTACACAATTACCAGAATTTTCCAGTCGTGGGAATAGACTTAAACAATTTCCACCTGGTGCGCAGTTCCTGGAACCACACTGGCTGAGGGGCCGGCCTGTGCTGCCCCCTTCAGTCTGCAGGTGACGTAGAGGAAACACACCGTGGGTGGGAACGCGGGCCTGGCACGGTCCTGGCCACATCCTGAACACGTGGGGGACTCGGACAGGGAGACGACTTCCCATTCTCCCCGGGGGCAGATAAAGATGTGTGTGTGTGTGTGTGTGTGTGTGTGTGTGCTTCGAGAGGCGCCAGGGATGCCACCTGCCCTGACTTTCCGGAAGCTTCTGAGAAGGTTCGCCCACAGGCCCCTAGAAGGTCCAGCCATCCTGGCTGTCTGCTGCCGTGGAGAACATTCTATTGTGCAGCAAGACCTGGCTGCTGACTGTACCCGTGTGGTGGGGTGTGTGGGCAGGTTTCTGGACGCGTGGAAGCCACGAGATTCACACTAGCTGGGGGCCCGGCCTTGCCTTATTTAAAGTCGTTACAAATGACTTGAGGGAAGGAGCGCCCAACAACATCTCATCGGCAGACGACACTAAGCCTTTATGGGTGACCAAGTGCCCGTAAAGTACCCCAAGTTTGTGATCGGTCCTGAGAGGATCTTGCGAGGTTGTATTAGTGGGTGCAGAGTGACAGATGGGAGTCCGCTGTGGCTGAAGTGCAAAGCCATGAGCTCGGGAAGAGTAAAACAAATCGTCCGTGGAGGCTGGCGGGCTCGAGTGCCCTCGGCAAACCCAGGGAGACCCCTGGGGTTCACGGACGCCACTGTCCAAAGTCATTGCTGGGACAAAATGACCAAGCCTGGTGAGCTGGACGCACCGCGGAGCAGGAGCAGGGGCAGCAAAGGCTCTTCGTGATCTGGAACAGTGGGTGCAGGGGCGAGGGAGAAAGAGCAGTGGCCACAGGAAAACAAAGGTGAGGATTTTTCTGGCCAGAAAGACAAGAGCCAAGAGGAAATGTGGTTTCAATCTTTTAGGTCAGAAAGGGGAGAAGGTAAATGTGTGGATTGTGTGTTTTTTTTTCACCAGATCCCCAAACGCTAAGAATAAGGGTTCCCCCTGGAGCTCAGGAAGGTAATTTTAGCACAAACTCTGCACAGCGGGCAGTTAACGGATGAGACTCATTATCCCAAGGGGGACATGGGCTGAAAAGTAGAAATAGATTTTTTTTAAACGGGCGATATTAGCTCCTGGGTGGGTTATGGCAGGAGACCCGAACGTTGGGGGTCGTCTCTCTGGGACCCAGACCCAGGGGGCACCCACCAGGTGTGTCCAGGGCTGAGAGTGTCAGTGGAGTGCTCAATGTGCCGGTCAGTTCACACTTGCCAGGGATGCAGGCAGCTGTCACACTGCCGTTGGCACAGCCCGAGCTTGAATGAGATCGCTGGTTTTTCTCTTGCTCTCACCTTGAACTCATTTTTGATTTATTAAAGTCACAGCAAGAATCCCTCTAGCCGGCCCTGAGGTAAGATGCCTGGGACGTTTTGCTGGGACACAGAACTCTAGGGCAGGTGTCCTGCTCGGGGTTTGTGGCCCTGGTTCCAGTGGGGCCCGCGGGGGAAGCAGGGGGGCTGGTGGCATGGATGCCTGGTGCTCAGGTCTCGAGGGCTGCCGTCCCCACCCCTCACACTTCTCCCCTCCCAGAAGCCATATCCACGGGCCACACAGCTTCCTGCTCACTGGAGCCACACGATCCCCTTCTCACCAGCCTCTGGCTGAGACTTGGCCATGTGCTCCTGGAAGACTTGGAAGCCAAACCCGCTGCCCTCCCCTCTCTGTCCCTTCCTCTCCAAGGACACGTGCCTCAGTCTTGCTCCCAGGGCTGGTGTGTCTGCTCAGAACCGTGTCCCATTAGGCAGTGAGTCAACCCCATCAGATGACAATGGCACCAAACAATCGTCCAGGCATGTGACGTGCTCTGGAGCCTTTCCTGTCCATCTGCTCTCCACTATGGCTCTGGAGGACGCTGGACATGTGACACCATCCCCACTGGCCACATGAGCCCCTTCTGACGGAGAGGTGCCACATGATCTGATCAGAGCTACACGGCTAATGGGAGGCAGAGCTGAATAGAACTCTACTGCTTTGGTGTTCTTGCGATAAAAGTATCCAAATGTTCTTTAGGGAACAAACCACCTCACTCTGACTCAGTCCAGGGATGGAACATGTGACGGGGGCTGGCCAGCTGGAGCCCTGCACTCTCTGGGTCATGAGGCCTGTCCAGGAGTCCCAACAAGAGGCGATCAAGCTGATCCCTGGACTTGGCTGGAGCCTCTAGGGGGCAGGGCTGCTCTTTCCTGCTGGACCCGAGCCTGGGATAATGAAGCCTCGCGCTCCTGGAAGCCATCTCTTGCTGCCAGCGCGTGGAGGCCAAGAAGAAAGCTGATGTGGAGGCAGAGCTGAGGGAAGGAGGCACCAAAACTCCATGTTATTGGTTGGGCTCCTTGATCAAGTCATGCCTGAAGCCAGCACACCTCAAGACTTTTCAGTAACTCAAACCCCCAAATTTTCTTTCATCCCGAAGCCAGTTCAAACTGAATTTTCCATTGCATCAACCAAGAACCTTAACTCCTAGACAGATACGCCTTCCTTTTGCTAAGCCACGCCTCTCTGCATTATACAGTTCAGACTGTCCTCTGGTTACTATAGCAACAGCCATCACTATGATTGCCAAGAGCCACCATTTATTCAACACTGCGTATGTTCAGGCGCCGGGTGCTAAGTGCTTCAAAACTTAGCCTTAACTCACTTGATCCTCCCCACAACCCCCCGAGGCAAGGACTAGCTGTCACGATCTCTACACACAAGGAACATGAACTGAAAATAATTAGGTTTCCCGCCAAAGCGCCGCCTTGAACCCAGGTCTATCTGACGCTGAAGGTGATGGTGAGGCGGGGCGACCCAGAGGTGTGCTCTGATCGTGCCTGCCTGGGTTTAAGTCTGGGCTCAGCTACTTCCTAGCTGTGGACCTTGGGCAAGCCCATCTCTGTGCCTCAGTTTTCTCACCTATAAAAGGGGGGGGGAGGCGGTAATGCACCCGCCCCATGAGGTTGCTGCACAGAGTGAAAGAGAAGGCATTTGAATTAACAGCTGGCTGGTCCAAACTGCCAGGTATGGTCATGATGACCTCTTAAGCCAGCATGCCTTCGTCTCTCGGTATGGCTACAAACTTTCCCCAAGATCTCACAGAGCTTGCAGGTGGAGCGGGACCAAACGGATTGTGACATTTCTTATTTGGGAGGTGTCATTCTCTAAGATAGGAGCCCATCGAGGCAAAGTTAGGAAATCCTTCTCAGACCCTGAGGAGGCATCATTAAGCACCAGGGGGCACTCAAGCCTCTGGAGGGGTTTTGATGAGCTAAACCCGGGTCATTCTTGTCCAATCATGACTATCTTCCAAGTGCTGGAAGCAAATGAATCTACATTTCTCAAAAAACATCCTGTGATTTAAGTGCCCATGAATTCAAAGAGATACCCACCCCACCCACATCCTGTCACACGGTCAGAATCTATGGGATTCTCCTTGGCCACGGGGGTCATCTCTAGACCTCAGCCAGATAAAACCCATGCCAGATGACCTCAGGTCTTTCAAACTCTTCTCTGATAATTATTGCGCAACTCTTCATCTGGATGCTTTATACACTTTCATTTGTGCACGAAAGATCCTTAAGGGCCTCCTGGACTCTTCTGTGTATTTCTCTCGGAACGGAGATGCTTGAGGTGGGAAGAAACTTAGGGGTTGTCCAGGCCCACTTATCCATCGCCTTTCACTTCCAGGTGGGAACACTGAACCAAGAGAGGCTGTGACTTCTAATGTCACCCAGCGGACAGGGAGAGAGCGAGGTCAGGGAGCCAAACCCAACTTCCCACCCCCTGCTGGCTTCCTAGTTTTGCCCCCTCCTGGGGTTCGGAACCACCCCAAAGCAGTGATTACATTTCCCTTGCTTTGCAGGGAGAAGCTACCGAAGGGCAGAGCCGGGTGACGTTCACCCGGTGTGGCATTCACCATGAGGCCGGCTTCCAGGCCAATGCTCTACGTTGCAACCTTGACTGTGAATAGGCTCCCAAGATCCCCAGTGGGCTGGACGGGGGGCGCTGCGCTTAGCTCTCAGAGATCATGTTTTCCGTTCAGCCTCTTCCTGGTGGGGCAGGTGTTCTGAGCAGGGAAGTCTGGGTGGCTGGAGCCTGGGCCACCCTCCCTCTGCTCTGGGGGAGCATCTGGGGAGCCCCTCGACTAAATCCCATGAAAGACATAAACCCCGAGGCTCTCCCCTGACTGACAAACGGGCCGACGGTGGAGGCAGCGGAGGATGAATTGTGCCCGGCCCACGAAGCATCTATAGGATTTTTATGCTCTGGCAACTGTAACGGTGAGATTCTAGCAATTGTTTTAGAGGGAATCATGATTAAATTGGGCTGTATGTTTTTTTAATGTGTTCCCCAGTTCCTCTTTAATACCTTGGTAGGACAAGATAAAGCGTAATCACTGAAGTAATTGTGGCACTCAACAGTTTATGTCTTGAAAGAGTGACTGGGGGTTAACAAAGCCACTGCAGGGCGAGGTTTGGATTAGAAATTACAGTTTTTCTTTTTGTTATTTTCTTTTTAAATCCCTCTTTATCTTCCTCCTTTCTCCAGTGGCTCCTGGAGCCAGCTGATAACCTGTAAGCCTCCTCGGGTAATAAGGGAACCGGCCGTACTAATGACACAGGCAAATCCGGGGGCCGCCTCCTCTGCAGAGCTGCTGCGGCAGGCCCACCCCTTCCCCAGAGCCCGTGCCCTTGCAGGCAGTGCCGACTTGTCCCCCAAACCGGTGGCGCTTGACATCCTGAATACCAACACCGGTCAAGGCCTGGTCTCTGCCGCTTCGTACTGAACCACGGCCTGGAGCTGAGCACCGGGTGCGTGCAAATGGCAGAGGAGAGTGAGCTCACCGACCCTGATGCCTCCTGGAAAGGTCCCCCTCTCCTGGCAGATGCCAAAGGCCCCAGTGGGGTGCATGGGGGTGCTGTGGCCGCAAGGAACGGATGACCCCACTCCTCTTCAGGTGGTGTGACAGAGAGACGGGGCCTCCTCCAGTGCCCCCCCAACCCCCTGGGGCAGAATCTCCAAGCTTCTTGCTTGGACAGCAAGACCCACACCTGCCAGTGGGGGCAGAACTGAGCCACAGGCCTGGGAAATTCCAGAGGGCTCGTGTGGCCGCGGCTCTCGTGGCACTCAAATCTAAGGCATGGCTAGTGCCACAGAGCGGAAGGAGGGTCGAAACGTGGCATCCGTGAGGCTTTCTCTCTGTCCTCGAGGCCACTGCCCCAGTCTGGTCCCCACCGTCTCACACATGCAACCTGGCATCAGCCTTCTGACGGGTCCCATCTGACTCTCAGGCCCATTTTCCCAGGTCCCAGCACCCAATGTGCCACCTGCTGCCGACCTTCCACAAGTCCTCACTTCCCATGAATGCAACCTGCTCCTGATACCAAAGTCTTCCACGATGGGCCAGATCCCTGCCGACGACACCTCCACGTACCCTCCTCACATCCCTGGGCAGCCTCCTGAACTCCCTTGCACCACTTGGCCGGTCCTGTCTTCTTTCACTGATCTTTGGGCTCAGGTCTACATTCCTCCTTTACACCCCAGGCTTCCCGACAGCAGAGTCTACATCAGAAGGAAATTCATTCCCCGGTAGGCGGCCAACAAGTACTGGTTGAATCAATGGCTGGTTGACCACATCTGCCTTTGGGGTGGTGGTGAAGTGGGACACCCAGCCTGGGCTGGTCGCTGGGGGCTGGGCTATGCCTTCGGAGGAAAGCGAGCTTGCCGGCCAGTTGGTGGCTCATGTAACCTCCATCTGCCCGGCACCCTCTCCTTTCCTCTCTCCTGCCATCGCCAAGGTAGAGTGAATGAAGCTGCACGGGCCTTTCTGGGTGCTTCTGCATCTGAGCTGATTGGACTTTCCGTGCGCATGAGCTTGTGCGCACGCACATGCACACACACACACACACACACCCCTCAGCTGTGAGGCTCGAAGCTCTCTCTCTCCTTGTTTGTTTTCAGGTCCCACCATGGCTGCCTTCAAACTGAGAAGACAGACGCTGGGCCGAGGGCCTTGGCATCAGCCCAGGGTAACTGGGACGCCCATGTTTGCAAAGAAAGCATTTGTGAAGTGTGAAGAAATCAGAACAGCGCCGTTCAAAAACTGTGTTTAAATTTCGCTCAAAATGTTCTATTTTGTGTAAGGGGCAGAGTCCCTTCAGAAAGACACTTGCTGGCATTTGCGAACCACTGTTGCCATGGAGCTGTTAAGAGAAGTTAGCTACCCAGGGTCGGCAATTAATTCTAGTGGCTGCTGGTAAAATGAGCAGGCAGCTCCTTTTGGACAAAGCCGATGGGAACGGGGACGCTGAAAGGTAAAAGTTGAAAAAATACCTCTTCTGATTGAGGGTTTTAGACACACGGGAGCAAGGTGACTTTCTTAGCTCTATCCTTACACTTCCCTCGCTGTCTAGGAGAAAGGCTGGATGTGCTCAAGGCTTTCTTTTCTCTTAGTTGACCTGAGAGAGGGGCGTGGGGGGGGTCCCAGCTCACCTGCTCCCTAGCTGGGTGTTCCTGGGTAAAATGCCCAGCCTCTTGGAGGAACAGTTTCCCCTCTACAACGTGGGGATAACTGTAGAACTCACTTCACAGGGTGCTCATTCACTCACTCACTCACTCATTCATTCACCAGCTATCTACCCATAGCCATGACATGCCAGGGACTGGTCTGGGTTCAGAGTCTACGGTGGGCAAGACGAAGTTGTTCTCAAAGAGCACAGAAAAGACAAACGGGGCATATTTGCAGCAAGTAAAAGGTGATTTTGGAAGGGCTAGGTGTTATGAGCATAGAGAGATAGGTGACAGGTGACCGAGGGTGGGGTGAGAGGGAGTTTAGCCAGGGAAGCCGGGGAAAATCCCTGAGGAGGGGACCTTCAGGTGAGTCTGAAGTAAGAATCCAGGCCGGGGAAGATCTGGGGGAAGGAAGGGTTCAGGCACAGGCAGATGTGAAGGAAGCGCTTAGGGCAGCCTTGGGCCCCCCAGGGAACATTCCGGAAAAAAGCCATGAGCTGAAGGAATGGAGGTTCCGCCTGAGAGAACACCGGGGCTGATGAGGGCCACCTTCCATGGCAGGGGTTCTGCATCTGTCTTTTGGTCCAGCATCAGCCCAGTGCCTGGCCCAGAGCCGGGCTGGGTCAGTATCTGATAAACACGCAAAACAGCCCAGGAATGCGTCAGTGTTAAATGAACCTCCGCCTTGAACCCAAGACTCAATCTCTCCGTGGAAGGGAACCCGCCCTTTGTAAGACGAAATCACTGGGGAAGGCTCTACTGGCAGCCAAGATACAGCACAAGATGAAATACACAGTTTTACCCATCCGTGAGAAAGTTAGCAAAGTTTAACTTGTTTAAGGTTTGTTCTGAAAAAACAATCTGTTTTGTTGGCCATTTGTTGAACGAAGGCATGAAAGATGGGTTATAATTACGTCAGCTGTGTTCAGTAGCGGGTACTAACTTTGGAACTAAAAGGAGACAGAAAAAGTGCACCAATCTGTTATCTCGCCTGCAGCCAGATGATGGGAAGAACTTGGACGTGGAATTGGACCTTGGCTCAGGCCCCACCTGGGCCACTTCAAAGGCTGTGTGATCTTGGCCAAGTTACTCAACCCCTCTTGGCCTCTTATCCCCTCACCTCTGAAACGAGGGTCATCACGCCCACCTGACAGGGCTACTGTGGGGGTCAAGTCAGAAAACAGCAACGGGCCCCCAATGCAGTTCCCGGCAAGCAGTAGGCACGCAGCCATTGGTTAGTGAACTCACAAACAAATCCAAATCTCTGTGCCCTCTGCCCTTCATGCCTCCAGGGTCATGAACGGAAACAGGTCAGTTCTGCTGTGCCTTCGGAGGCAAGTAACTCCCGATTTGACTGTTGTTTCTCCAAAACCAAAGGTTTGACTTCAATGTCAAGGTCACCCGTAAGAAGTTGCCTTGCTTTGTTCGCAGCAGTCTCTCGAGAGGCGTAGGGGAGCCAAGACGCGGTGGACCTGAGCTGGTGCCTGGAATTTTGCAACAAGCCAAGGCCAGGTGAAAAATCAATGTGACCTTCCCGGAAGTGATGGTCCCACAGGCCAGGCTGTGTTGCAGGGCTCCCCTGCCCTGCTCAGGATTGCACAGACTTTTCCATCCCTTACCCAGTAAACTTCCAGAAGGGCCAGCATAGCACTCAGCACCCCCCCATCCCACTCTCCTTGCTACTTAAATACGCCCCAGATGATGGAGAGCGTTGAGCTGTCACTGCCGGGCGGAGGCACCTGACAGGAAATTAATTTCTTAGCTTCTTATTAACTTTGCACGGAGTGTCTCTATTGAGCAACGCCACCAGGACAGGCTTGACCAGGGCTCCCAGCAATTTTAATATTGGAGATTGGCAGCGAAGCATGACGCACAGCCTCTCTTGCCACCTTCTCATGCTGGTCCCCGGCTTAGCAAATGTCTCAGGAGGGAACAGAAAATCTCGGCATCTGAGACCATGGCCCCCAGTGACAATTCTGCTGGTGCTGACAGGTGGCAGTGACAAGACATTCCTGCTGTGTTCTGATGCCATGAAATGGAGGGGTCCTGGGGCTCTCCTGCACCTGTCACGGTGGGCTCTGCCCTCAGACCTGTGGCCCCTCTCCTTGTGGCCACCTCCCTCTGGCTGCCCCCATGAGAGGCCCGCTTTCCTCCAGTTGGTCCCTGCCCTGCTCCCTCCATTCTCCAGCCTCCAATCAGGGCTCTGTTGCCTCCCCTGGGCTTCTGCCTCTCTCCACTCCTGGCCCTGTTCCTTCCATCGCGAGATGAAATTTTGACAGGCCCCATTTCTGACTCTGTGACTTTCCTTGGTTCTTTCCCTCTCCCCCTCACTCCAACTGCTCCAGCCCCGTTCATCTTGCCCCTGTCCTTGGAGCCGCCTCCTCTGACCTTCTCACCTGCTCATCTCTCCTTCCCACCTTCTCTCGTCAGGGGACTCTTTGGCTTAGTCAGAACAGTCAGGTTCAATTTCTCCAGCAAAACCTTTGAATCTCTCTGACCAGCTCTCGAATGTCTTTGTACCCTAGTGAAGAACCGGCTGATCTCGGCACCAGCCAAGGTTTGCCTTGAGGACCTTGGCTTCTAAATCCTCTCCTCTCTACTCAGTCCCAGACATTCCCTCCCACCTGTCTCTCCTTTTCCTCCCTCCTTCCAGCCCATGTTTGTGGAGTACCTACTATGTGAGCTGGCATGGAGATAGGGACAGATATACAGGAGTCTGCTCCCCAAATGCTTACAGTCTCCTGGGAGCACACATGTGAAACATGGCAGAGTAAAATATTTATTCTTCCACAAAGACAGAGGAAGGTTCTGTGGGAGAAGGGAAGAAGAGGCAATGCCTGGTCCTGTGTTTTCCAGCTTCCAGTCACATCTAGTTGGGAAGCCATCCTCCTCTCTCCCCTCCCCCCTGGGAGCAAAGCACCATGGGAATATCCTGGATTCAAGCCAAGCTTAAACAAAGCTTCTCAACCTCACAACTGCAAACATTTGGGGTTGGGTATTTCTTTGTTATGGAGGCTTCCCTGTGCATTGTGGAATATTTAGAAGCATCCGTGGTCTCTAATATTAAATGCCAGTAACATCTTAGAATGATGACAACCAAAAATGTCTCTAGACATTGTCAAATGTCCCCTGGGAAGCCAAATCTGCCTCAGTTGAGAACCACTGGGCTACACAATGACCCCAGGTTCCACTTACTCTCCAGGTACCATGCTGTTCAACTTTTGAGATTTCAAAAGGGATGAGGAGAGTAAGACTGTCCTTGGAGGGAGCTTAAAGGTGCCGAGGCTAGTTCTGGTCGATTCTGGGGTTCATTTTATCATTACTTTGGTTTCTTACATATACATTCCTTTGGGTTCACTGTTTACTGAGATGTTACATAGCTTTATGGTGGATGTTGTTGGATTTTCTACTAGCATTTGATCCCCATAATAATCCCTCCCCCCACCCCCATGCAGCCAGGAGCTTGGGTGGGGATGGGTGGGTAAGGCGGGCCCCGACTGGCCAAGCGTTCTCCCATCCCCTTCCATGAGGATTACTCAAGAATGAATCTATGACACAGTTCTGGCTAATGAGGCAAGAGAAGTGTGAGCTTCCACAAGAGGGTTTCCCATTGGTAAGACCTTCATCTTCCTCCTAACATGGTTTGTGTGGGTGTGACCTTGGACTTGCTGCTGCCACCTTACTCTCAGCAAGAACATGAAGCCACCATTGAAGATGGCTGAGCAAAGAGTTGGAAAGAACCTAGGTCCTTGGTGACATGGCTAAGCCTCTGAACTCTCTAGCCTCAGCCTGTGCTCCCTTTGACTTTCCTCATAGTTCTCTGGGACAGGAATATCTGGCCACGGAATCATTTGTTAAAGATGGAAAAGGTTTTTGTGGGGGAGAGAAGCTAGATTGTGACTTTCCTCCTAAAAAACCAGATCTCTTGGTCCACCTCTTCATGCTCTCTCCTGTTGGCCAAGCTGCGAGGTCTGCTGTGTTGAGGGGAGGCTGCATAGCTTCAGTGTCTCCCTCCACCCCAGCCTCCCTAAAATCTCCCAAGATATGCATCAGTTTGAGATGCAAATTTCCTAACTACATTTGAATAAGTCCCTTATTTCCCTTCCTGATGTCTAATCCAAGATCAGGTGAAGAGAGGGGGAGAGAGAGAGAGAGGGAAAAAAAAGCCCTTTCTGGAAGAAACGGATGGCTCTAAATTGAAACCCAAATAACATAACAGCTTTCAAACTGGCATTTGCAATTGGGCTGAGCGAACCTAATTCAATATCAAAGGAACAGGGAAGTATTTTAATTATCTCGTTCTCATAATGGAAGAAGAAACTGGTTCTGTGGGAGGTAAACACCCTAAGCCACAAGGTTTCCCTGTAAATTACAACGCTCAACTTGAGTTGACAAGGAGAGGAGACGCTCCTTCCTGTTTGATGGCGTTCCCTGACGTGTGGCCTTTTACTATAGTCATAAAAGGGCAGTAAATTAGGAAGGCGCTGTAAAATATCATCAAAACCGACTGGGATCAACCACAAGAAGCCAAATTTCTAGCCAAAAGCCTTGAAAATGAGGGAGACATAAACAGCATTAAGCCAGTTCCAGGGGTGGAGGCTCCCCGGCCAGGGGAGAAAGCAGGATGTTGCTTCTAAAGGTGCAGAGCAGCAATTCTGGAGCCACACACAAAGCAAGATGGCAGGAGGCTGCAGAATGGGGAGGGCTGCCCCCTCCTAGAAAGTGGTCCTCTCCTGTGGGGATGTGCTCAGGCTTGGTACTGGCTCAAGAGGCAACTTGGGCAGAGACGCACTCTTTCCATTTACCACTCAGTGAACACTTTCTTGAGTTCCTATGTGCCAGGCACTGGAGGTATGGCGATGGGAGAGCAAGTCCCTGTCCACGCCATCCCAGTGGGACAGACAGGCGATGTGTTAAACATACAGTCTGATGGAATCAAGGTCAGCCGAGATGACAATCAGGAATGATAGTGGTGATGGCCACAATGGAGTAATACCTGGGCTGCTTGGGGAGCACCGCATCTCAGAAGCAGACTTAAGTCCATCTGAGCAATTTGGGAGCACCTACTCTGTGCTTGCAGAAGGGCTGAGTTCCTGCCCAGTCAATGGTAAATGAAAGCTAGTGTTTATCTGTGCTAGATGGTCCCTGGCTGCAGGCTTTACGTGACTTCCTGCACTGAATCTTCCCAAGAATCTTATCAGGCACTATTATTAGGATTAATTCCACTTTAGAGCTGAGGAAATGGGCTCTGAGCAGTGAGAGAACCTGTTTCTGGTCACAGTTTCCTGTTAGAGTTTCCTGCACTAGAACCCTGAGCAATCTCATTTCGTTCTGACCAGCCTGGCTCCAACACTGGCTGTATGAACGGTTGAGATTCTTGATTCTTTATTTGTTGGATTGCTTCACCATTGAAAAAAATTGACATATGAGAACAAATTTCTTTGAGGAAATAAATCCTGGTCCTGGGGAAATAGTGCCTTAGACATTAATTGTGTGTGTGTGTGTGTGTGTGTGTGTGTGTGTATGCTGACCAACATCTTCAAGGTGAATTCTCCAAGTGGGACATTCACCATTCCTGCCTGTGTCTTTCTGGGTATCTGGGTGTCTGATTAGCAGAGCAAGAGGCCACCCCAAGATCTGAGTACCAGTCAGCTTGGAGCCCATATTTGCTCTGCTGATATGCTGGCCTGACAACCTGAGGGTAGAGGACTCAGGTCCTTCTGGGAATTTCCTCAAGGTCCCAAAGTCTTCCAATCCTTCCCTTGGTCCTAGGCAGGATTGACATGAGTCACTTCAGGCAGACGAATGTTCACAGTTTCAAAAGTCCGTACAGGGAGGAGGGGGTGGTTGATAAGCCCCTGAAGTTTCCCTCATGTCTCGCCTGATTGCTGCTATGTTTTTGTGCTCTGGTAACTTCTCCCCCACTGGAGGTGGGGAGAGGCCCAGCAGGCATGTTCTCCTGATATTTAAAGACAGAATCGAGTGACTCCCAGCCAAGGGTGGACCTTCCATGACCCAGGTATCTCAGTCACCTGGATGCAGGCCAAAGAGCCCCAGTAGTCTGTTGGCTGGAGACGAAGCTCAAGGCCACAACAGCAGCCCATAGCTGAGACCAGAGGAGGCCCTGGCCTCATGCCCAGCTCCTTCTCTTGACTCCTAGC
The DNA here is from genome assembly GCF_018350215.1 of Panthera leo. Classification (NCBI taxonomy): domain Eukaryota; kingdom Metazoa; phylum Chordata; class Mammalia; order Carnivora; family Felidae; genus Panthera; species Panthera leo. The sequence goes on along the minus strand of NC_056686.1, from coordinate 5,198,209 downwards.
AGCCACACTTCCCCTGTGGGAAGGGCTATTTATAAAACAGAAGGAGCAGTTTTGGACATACTTCACCCCAAGAGCTCAACCCTCCATGTCTGAGAGAGAAAATTCCACTGCAGGGGACACCTGTGGGATGGCAAGACTTATTCAGGCGACAGATTTATAATAAACAGCCTTATTTTATAGAGCCCCAAATATTTGCACAAAAATGAGCCCTTCATATAACTTGTGCCATTTATCTCCCCGCTGTCACCTGGTATATCTCTCTATTTTATTACTTTATTTTCCAGTTCCTCTCGCTTCTGTGCTCACCTCTCTCTTCTCATTTCCAGTGCAGCTGTCACTCTGGTGGGCCCTGTCTCCCCTCCCTTTCACGATTTTCCTTCTGCCTTCTAGTGCCCCACCCCCACTAGCTAAGGGGCTTGGTCTCCCCAGGGTCCTCCTCCCTTCCTCTAGGATTCTAGGGAGCAACAGGAATATGCCAGTGGGGAAGGGCCCCTCAACCAAACACCCTCCAGTCACTTCCCAGGGCCTGGCTCTCTTTTTCAGCACCCCGGACAGCACCCGGCATTGTCCTCTTGACAGGCTTGGGCTGGCCTGACTTCTATGGAGCCGCCTTAGCTGCCTCCCTGCCTCATCTCTTAGCATTTCAACACTACAAAGTAAACCCCAAGTGGTTTCTGACCTTCTGCAACCCCAAGACACAGGCTCCATTACAGACTGGCAAGTGCATGAAGAAAGAAGCCATTTTAATTTCAAAGTTCTGCTGACATTCGAGGGCTCTCCAGGTTTATATAAACAGAACACCCCGCTTGAAATATCACTTTGAATTCTGTTTGTGCAGTCGCGCCTCTAATGTGCTGCTGTTTTGGTTTCCCTCGGCAATGGGAGTCTTTGTGTTTTAATATTCAGAGGCACAAGGAAGCAGGAAAATTATAGCTGGGGACTCCCGGGCTTGGTTCTTCATCATCCAAGTTAAATTTGGCTGAATTGAGGGAAAACATCCTTTTAAAAGGGTGGTAAATGGGAATAATAATCTCTTACATTTACAAAACACTGGGTATTTTCAAAGCCCGCTCACATTCATTATCTTGTTAGATTTTCACAGCAATCCTGCACAGAATGTTCCACAAATAGCTATTGTAGGTGCTAGATATGAATGGCGAGGCTGAGGAAGCCTGCTTGACCCATGGAGAAACTGAGGCTGAGGGTGTGTAAGTGACTGGCCCAAGGTCACTCCAAGGTGGCAGAGCTGTGCAAGGTGGGCCAAGGCCGGGAGGTAGCCATGCCAGCCACGTTTTCTAGCAGGCTGCGTCCTGACTTGTGCCCCTTCCGTGTCTGCCAGCAACCACCAGAGGGTTTCTGTACATGGAGGTGCCACTTGAACTCCTCACTGGGACTTCTGCCTGTTTAGGGGAATTACAACCCAAAGCAAAGGGAGAAAATCCCTAAAATTAGCAAGTCTTCATCTATGGAACATTTTCTTTGTGCCAAGAAGTGTGTTATATCCCTGATGTGTGCTGTTTCGTCTGACCTTCTTAACAACTCTGAGAATGGTTTTAGTTCCCTTTTATAGCTAAGAAAACTGATGTTCACAAGATTATAGCTAGTCAGTGTTAAGGCAATATCCACACTTAGGCAGCCTCCTCCAAAGCCTGAGCTCCCCCATCACCACGCCACGCACTTCCTGTTTCTCTTTGAGGGCAGTTTTTAGCATCGGTCATGGTGGGGGGACTTGGGTGGCTTAGGCAGCCTGCCTTGCCCTTCCTGTGACCGGCCAGGCTCTTTCCCTCCCTTGGGCAGCTCCTGGAGTGGGACCAGGTCCTGAGGCTGCCCCCTTGCCTGGCATGATGCCCTTCAGGATGGGAAGTCACTGTGCTGTACCCCACACATGGCCCAGTCATTGACGCAACATGCTGTTGCATGAATGGATGCATAAATGAATGGATGAGGAAGAGTCCTGACTCTGCAGGTGTGCAGAGGGGGGCAATGCAGCAGAAGGACAGCAGCGGCCCTGAAATGTAACACCTGCCCTGGCTCACCCCCCTTGCAGCCTCCTTTCTGCAGTGCTGACAGCCCCTGATGGCCAAGGTGAAGTGCAGGCAGCTGGGCCCAGAGCTTCCAGGGTTCAAGGTGAGTGAGGGCAGTGGAAAACTCGGGGGGAAGGTGGCACGGGGGTCCATCAGATAAGCCTGATTTTACGTGCACAGTCTAGCTGGGGCCGGGCAAACTGATGGCGGGTTGTTCCAGGCTCTGTCTCTGGGGGTGGTGTCATTTATAGGTTCTTGAAATTTGTTACTGTTGATAACAGTGACGAGCCATAAATATCTCCAAGTGAGGAATGTTAATAACACAGGAGGCATTTTTTAAATGGTGGCTTTGGGGAGCCTTCAGCGTGTCAGTGCCAATGGGGCTGCTGTTGTCGCTGTCATATATCTGGGAAGTTATTCTGGGAAGGTCGCCCGGTGACTCGATTGTCATTATGTACAAAATATTTCAATTTTCCAGAATGGAGTCGGTTCTGGCGTCAATGAATCTTCATCTTCTCTCCGTTTTATGTCTCCCTGTTTGTCTCTGGGGTCTGGTTTTGTGTGAGCAGAAGATGGACGTAAATAGGGGGCTCAGGCTGGAACGGGACATTCCACGTCAGAGCTACAAAGGCAGAGAGGGATGTGGGATGAGCCCTCATGGAGGGAAGGGGGATAGATGGGCCACTCAGGACCAGAGAGGCACCCCTTCACACACCTTTGACCCCAATTCATCTGCTCCTCAGACTGTTCCCTGGATGCAGTTTGCAGCTTTGGGCCCCAGGCTTTTGCTCACACAGCCATTTCTCCTGCTAAAGTCCCCTCCCTGCCTGTCCACCCCCCAGAGCCCAGCCTGCCACCGCCACCCATCACTCTGCTCTGACCCAGAGCCAGTGCGGTGGGTGTGATTCATCTGGCACTTAATCACGTGCTTTCCCCTGCCACCGCTCTCCCATCCCCACTTGGCAATGGGGCTTAAATCTTGTTCTATTTAGCTTGTCCCCAATTTGTCACCACCTCCTCGTGGGCAAGGACCATATCATATTTGCTTCTGCAGTTCCCCAAAAGGCTGGCCGCTGCTGCTCCTTTTCCCCCATGCATCCTCTCCCTTCCTTCCAGCAGGGCAAACCACTGCCTGTTCCCCACGCCTCAGCAACGGCTGACCGCCTCCTAGGAACCACCCTGGCCAGGCTGGGGCCCCTCCCGTGTGCGCTGGGACCAGCCTGGGCCGAACATCGTGGCACCCACTTCTCAGGACCCTCTTCCCTCTTTGTCTGCTCGTCCCGGCACAGCATGGGGCACACAGTGGGTCCTGAAGAAATGAGCAGCTGCATGGTAGCACTTGGCGGGGGACCTGCTGGGACTTGGGGCTTGGCTCTGCCTCACACTTCTAAGGTGAAAATGACTATGTGGCCAGACCCCCATTTCGTGTCCAGCCCCGGGTTGCCCATGGATTGGACACAACTGCCCAATGTGCACGCTCCCTCTTAATAAATGCCTTATTAACTTGCAAAGGGCAGTCACGTCCTCCACGGGCCCCTGCAGGGCAGCTCCAGCCCTTTGAGCACTGGCCGTGCTTAGAGTCTGGCCTCCGCACGTCCACGGTCTCCCAAAATGTCAGAATGGCTCTGCCTGGCAGGCACCCCTCCATACGCCCCCGGTGAGCTCTGAGCGGGTGGGGCTATCACGGTCACAGGCCCAGGCAGGGCACAGGCAAGGCACAGGGTTGTGAGGACCAGTGGCCATGCCAGGGCAGGCCACAGGGGCGAGGCAGGGGCGGGGGGAAGCCTGAGGCAACAGCAGTCCTCGCCCTGCCCCTGAACACCAGTGCAGCTGGGAAAGGGCATCTGGCAAGTGGGGACGGGATGAGCCTTCAGCCACATGCAGCTCTTGTCAGACTCTCATTAGTGAATTGGGCTCTGCTGCGGCCAGGCCACCCCGGGGGCCTTCTGTCTTGTTCCAATGTGGGGCACAGCTGGCCTCATGTTCTGTTATAGCACCATCCCCGGGCTGAAGGCCCTGGGCTGGGGAACCTTCCTCTTCTCCTGGAGACTCAGGTCAGCAGTGAGACTATGCACCTTTCTGGCATTCTGCTCGTAGGCATTGACACGGCAGGCTTTCCCAGCCGGGACTGAATCTTGCTTCTGAGGAGGGGCAGAGATCAGCTCTGGTTCATGCAGGGTCTAGGTATGGCTCCAGTACCTTCTTTCCTCCAGGTCAGAGTGATGCATGGGCTCTTTTGTCCCCCTGCCCTCTTGCAGCCATTGCTGACAGACTTTGCGGGAGGGGTCACTCTCCATCGCTTTGAATGACAGAAAACAGACCACTTGAAGTGTTGGAGATATAACTCTCTGGTCTACTGCCTTCGTTCTACAGGAGAAACTAGGGCGGGGTGGAAGGTCATGGCTAATTGTACCAAATCGATCTTGTTCACTGCTGGGTCCCCAGTACGCAATATATATCTATAAATTCCCTTCATTTGACCAATATTTATTAACCATAAATTTGGTGTGTGGCACTGTGTGTACATGAGTAGGACGTGGAGGGAGTGGTGATCGAGGCGGACCCTGCTCTCCCACAGAGAGCTGACTGTGGGGAAGGGAAGATGGGCCGAGTGGGGAAGGAACAGAACCCAGATACGTCCTCTCCTCCCTTGGAGTCACTGTGCTGAACTAGCTATGTGGGTATTCAAGAAGTGCTCATGCTTGTCTGTTGCTGCTCTTTGTGTATGTGTGCGTGCGTGCATGTGCATGTGCCTCCGTGTGTGTGCATGTGCGTGCATCTGTGAGCGTGTGCCTCTGTGTGTGCATATGCACATGTGTGTATGTGCCTGCGTGCACGTGCACACATATGTGCATGCCCACGTGTGTATGTGTGCATGTGCCTCTGTGTGTGTGCATGTGCATGCATGTATATGTGTGTGTGCATGTGTGTATGTGTGCATGTGCCTCTGTGTGTGCATATGCATGTGTGTGTATTTGCCTGTGTGCATATGCACACATATGTGCATGTGCACATGTGTATGTGTACAGTGCACATGTGTGTGATGTGCCTCTGTGTATGTGCATGTGCCTCTGTGTGTGCATGTGCATGTGTGTATGTGCCTGTGTATGTATGCATGTGCACACGTGTGTGCATATGCCTTTGTGTATGTGCATGCCCACATGTGTATGTGTGCATGTGCCTCTGTGTATGTGCATGTGCATGCATGTATATGTGCGTGTACATGCGTGTATGTGTGCATGTGCCTCTGTGTGTGCATATGCATGTGTGTGTATTTGCCTGTGTGCATATGCACACATATGTGCATGTGCACATGTGTATGTGTACAGTGCACATGTGTGTGATGTGCCTCTGTGTATGTGCATGTGCCTCTGTGTGTGCATGTGCATGTGTGTATGTGCCTGTGTATGTATGCATGTGCACACGTGTGTGCATATGCTTCTGTGTATGTGCATGCCCACATGTGTATGTGTGCATGTGCCTCTGTGTATGTGCATGTGCATGTATATGTGGGTGTGCATGTGTGTATGTGTGCATGTGCCCCTGTGTGTGCACGTGCACGTGTATGTGTGCATGTGCGCGTGTCTGTGTGCGCGTATACAATCCCTTGCTGGACTGTGCACTCTGGGAAGGTGGGGCTGGGTCAGTGTCCCTGAGGTTCCGCATCCCAGTGTTTTGTTAAGAAATGCCCCCCAAGAACCTGCTTGCCAGGCAGAGGGCACTCGGCTCCTTCCTGCAGCTCACTCTCAGAACTGTGGAGAGCCGTGCTGTGCTCCGGGCGAGGAGGCTTGGGGGCACCGAGCTCAACCCTCTCGTTTTACAGATGGGAAGATGACAAAGGAAAGGCTGGGGGAGGCAAGGCCGAAGTAGTGAATAATCACAGTTACCGTGGTTTTGACTGTTCCCACACGCTGGGAACAGCACCCAGGAGCTCATTCCTGTTCCCTGCTGCCCTGTGGGAGAGACAGCCCTCCCCTGGCTTCACAGGCAGGAAAGGGAAGCTTGGAGAAGCCAAGTGACCTGCTCAAGGTCACATGGCCTATCCGTGGTAGCCATCCAGCTGGGCCTTGAGCTCTGACATTCTCAGCAGGGTTACGGGGCCACCAGGTGACCATGGGGACCCACCCCGTGCTCTGCTCCTAGAACCCTACTCCTCTCCCCATTTGCACGTGGCCTTCTGCAGGGCTGGGCTGGGGCTGGGGGAAAGGAGGTTTGAGGGTGGGCCGGGGACCCCTGGGGATCCTGTGGGGGCTGGAGGCCAGGGTCAGGGCTCCCTTCCTGCTGCCGCCAGGCTCTCACTCAGAGGGGCTTTGATTTGCTGTTAACACCCAAAGTTGAGCGGAGTCTCATGAATCATTCATGAAGGTACTCCAACTAGATCATTATTTTGAGTGTTGGGTGTCAGGGAAACAGTGTCTGACGGGTAAACATGATGTCTGATGGCACCACAGCCGACGGGGTGACCCAGCAGCCGGGCACCTGCCAAGCTGCTGGGAATTTTTAAACATTAGAAAAAAAAAAAAAACCAACCCAGGCTCAGGGAGAGCAGCAGACTCATCGCAAACCCTCATCGGGCGGAGGGGCCAGGAGGCGGGGAAGCAGGACAGTTCTCTGGCAGGAAGTGACTCAGCATTGCCCCCAGCCCCGCACGGGCCCAGGCTGCACCGTGAACCTCCTCTCAGCCAAAGAGCTCCTGCCCTTGTTTTCTCATAGAATTTCCCAACAGATCGGCCTTCTGGAAAAGGCCACGGAGGCCTCCAGCTCCTGTCTGTCCACCCTGGACCATGCCGCCCTCCCGCTCCCCTGGCTGGACCTGTGGCTGGCCAAGGCCCCGGGCCCCCTACACGCCTGGCCATGTCGCAGCCGCTTTCTAGCCAATGACAGGTTGTCAATAGCCTCACTACCTGCATTATTTAAGCAGAACAAGGTGAACCTCGGCTGCACCCTTGAGTGCAGATCAAATTGACGGCCAGAGTGGAAGCTACAAGCAATTAGATTTTCTAAAGAGAAAGGGAGGCTGAGGGGATGGACACAGGCCAAAGGGGATGTGCCGCTGGGGGTGGGGTGCTGGCCCCCTTCCCTGCCACCAGCCTCTCATGGAGCCCTGATGCCCATCCCTGAAGGGACGAGTCCTCATTCGTGGGTCCCACTAGGTCTTCTCCCACTGGTTCTTATTAACGAGGTGATAGAGACACATGCCTGCCCCCAGAAGAGGGACCTCCAGACACTAAGACTTGCCTTAGTCCTGGGTCCGTTTCCCCCATCCCTGCAGGGACCTTTCCAGCAGCTCCCCCCTGTCTCCCATACCCCTGTCTATCAGAGGCCAGCCTGCATGGTCACCACATGCTTTCTGTTCTCTCTGCAGATCACTTTCAACCAGGCCTGCTGGGGCAAGCTCCAGTGCAGTACCTGAGGCATGGGAGGGTCTGCAGCCAGGAGACAGTGCCCAGCCATGGGCCAGCAGCAGCAAAGGCAGAGTACAGGGCCCCCACAGAGGCCAAGGCCCGACCCAGAGAAATTAGGTCCCTGACCCAGCTGAGGGCATGGGCTCAAGAGGACTCACACAGCTCAGAGCTGGAAAGACCCTCTGAGGTCAACCAGCCCTGTCTCCCACTGGCACAAGAACACCTTCTACTATACTGACCAGTCCCTCCTCTTAAACACTTCCCAGGATGGGGGCTTGCTCCCTCCCCAACCCTCTATGCCACCAAAAGCAGTTTGAGTCTTTCTTTCTTAACCTGAAGCCAAATCTGCTACCCTAAAGAATCTGCTATGATTTTATCTTCTGGATCCATAGAAAACAGGACTCTACTCTTCAGGACTGTGATAGTCCTTCAAAGATGTGAAGACAGATTCATGCCATCCATCCATCCATCCATCCACCCACCCATTCACTCATCCATCTGCCCATCCATCCATCCATCCTTCCATCCTTCCATCCTTCCATCCTTCTATCCTTCCTGCCTTCTATCCACCCATTCACTCATCCATCCATCCATCCTTCCTTCCTTCCATCCACTCATTCACTCATCCATCCATGCATCCATCCATCCACTCAACTATCCATTCACAACCAGCTACTAATCTACCCATCTTCCGTCCATCTAGTCACCGATTCATCTAACCATCTACCCATCCACCCTTCTATTTAACATGTACTGAGGACCTGTTAAATGCTGACACCACTCTGGGTATTGAGAGATGCAGTTTCTGGCCTCCTGGAGCTTATTCTCCTGGTGCTGAGGCAGACATGTAACCAGAATCACACTATGACATGAGTGCTAGATGAGAGCAATGAAACTAGCATGGAAGATGTCTGTAGCCCAGCATGCCCACTTGCCTCCTCTGATAATCCTGAGGACTCCAGAGCCCTCCTCATCCTTATCAACCTTCTCTAGATGACTCCCAGTCTAGACACCATCCTGTTCAAGCTCAGTGCCTACAACTGTGCTGGAAGCTGTCTGCTCTAGACTCTGTGTGAACAGGCCAGGCCTGAGCCTGTGGGTGGTCCTTCAGTGCAGAGGGTCTGTCAGGGCAGTCTCTCCTGGAACTGGGGGTGGGAATGTCTTCCCACGTTTCATCCCCTGGAGAGGAGGAAATGTTTGTGCCATTAACCTGAAACACTCTTCCAAGCTCCTTCATAGATCATTGTCTGGTCGCTTTTCGATGCACCAAAGAACATTTCAAATGAGTCCCTGGCGGGCTCAGTTGGGAAGTTCTTTTGGCCACTTAAAATTTCAGCCTCTGAATGTAAGGCACGCTAGCGGTAATTGTTCAAGAAAATCAAATGAAAGCAGATACAGCAAGTTTCTAGTTATTTATCAGCCATAGATATAGGCCACTTTTCATCATGCTGAGCCTCCAGAAAAGATAAAAGAGAATTGATCTGAGTCTCTATTGTGGAAGTGCCGTGTATTGCTGTCATCCAAGTTCGGTCTTAAAGGAGCCATTTCCTGGCCTGGATTGTGTTCTGGAAGGCAGCTGTTGGGTCTCAGGCTCTTCCCCCAACACTCCTCTGGAGAGGTTGTGGTTGCCTGGCATCCTTTTTCTGCTTCCTAAGGGTCCCACAGAGGAACTGGTCAGCCTCAGCCTGGTTGCAGGGGCCTGGGGCTCTGGACCTGAGTGAGATCTTAATTTAGAACCACCACTCGGAGGCCTGTCCCATTGCCTACTGGCTTCTCTCCTCCCAAACCAACCAGGGCAACCTCCTTATTCTCTGCCGAGGGACCTTGCCTGGGCCACATGATTCAGAGGGCACTGGCCTTCTGGTGTGGAACCTGTCCTTTGCTGAAGCCCTCCCACAAGCTACCTCCCAAAAGTGTGAGATCAGGGGTGGGAGAGATGCAGACCAGGCAGGGGTAGGGCCACCACGTCCAAAGGACCAATGGTGTCAGCAGAGGATGGCCGAGGGCACTTGGTTGTTCCTCCCTGTGATGGTGAATCTCGTGTGTCAACTTGACCAGGTTAATCTCATGTGTACCCAGATATGAGGTCAAAGACCAGTTTAGATGTGGCTGTGAAGGTATTTTTTTAAGATAAAGTTAACATTTAAGTCAGTAGATTTTGGGTAAACAGAGTACCCTGCATAATGTTAATGGGCTTCATCCAACCAGTTGAAGGTCTTAAGAGGAAAACCCAGGTTACCCAAGGAAAGGAAGAAGAAATTCTGCCTAGAGACTGACTTTGGACTCAGGACTGCAACATCAACTCTTCCCTGATCTCCAGGCTGCTAGTCTGCCCTGTAGAATTTGGACTTGCCAGCTCCACAATTGTGAGCCAATTCCTTAAAATCAATCTCTGTGTGTGTGTCTCTCTCTCTTTGGATGTATGTACACACACACACACACACACACACACACACACACACTCCTATTGGTAATGTTTCTCTGGAAACCCCCCACCCAGGAAGCTCATGCTCTACTCCATCAACCCCATCAGATTCTTAGAGGCTGCCCAGCTCAGGCCAGTCTAGCTCTTCCTTCCTGTGCAGGTCTTGGGGCCAGAGTTAACAATCAATCAACCAGTCCACGATAAGAGAAAATCACAATGCTTCCTGCTCCTTATTGAGGATTTGTTCTATGCCAAACATTAACCCGCGTTTGTACCCCAACCCTGGGAGGTAAGTACTATCATCACGCCCATCTGGAAGCAGAGGAAATGGATGGTCAGAGAGGTCCAGCATCTTGCCCAAGGTCAAGCACAGCCAGTAGTTGGTAGAGCCCAGACTTGAATCTAGCTTCATCTAAGGCCCTTGCCCGTGAGATGGGTTCTGGTCCTGGTATTTATTGGGGAGCCCGGGGAGCATTACTTTGGCTCGTGTCGGGAGTTCTAAGTGCCATCACCTTGTCACTCTCTCCCACAGATGGAGACATGGGTGGGGGCGGGCAACAGGGAAATGAAATCTAAAAAGCTATGTCATCCTGAATGATTCTTTAGCAGCTGGCTGCCCCTCACTGCTCCAAGAAAGGCAATAAAGACAGGAGAACCTATAAAAGCAAGTGGTGTGGGACTTGACAGATCTGGCTGTCCCTGGAAGGTGATGACCAATTCAACCACAGAGTAAAATAGAAGTTGCAGTCAAGTGGCCAGGAAGAGAATGACCCCGAGAAACCTGGCCTCACTGCTCATCCGAAGAATGGGCCCTTGTCGGTCTGTGTGGGAGCGGGTCCCAGCCATGGCCCCAGGGGAGGACAGGCCATGGCATATAGCTACAGGTGGACACGAATCTTACGGATGAGAGGTGGGTGCGTGTGGTCAGCTCATGACACACGTGTGGGTATGTATGACCAGGCATGGGGCTTGGGGAGAGGCGAGGAAAATTCTGGGCTGAGGACCCAAGAGCCGTGATGAGGTTTGTTCTAGATCAAACTATATCTCCCTGAGAGATGAACCCTTGTTCCCAAGATCCAGCTAGCACCTGGCACGGAACCACCGTGTCCGAACCCTCATCCGTTTACACCTGCCTCTGGTTACACAGCCTGAACGGGCAGACCAGCCCCTCCAAGCTGCACTGAGGATACAGTGTGCTGCTCTAGGCCCATCTTGGGCTGCAGTTGGCGGGACAGACAGCAGGCCACCAGCCTCCGTGGACCCAGAGAGCCCTCCTGCCTCCCCGCCCAGGTGGCTCCTAAATGCTGTCAGCCCACATGCACAGACCACTGAGCTCTGTCCCCTTCACCCCACCTCCAGGCCTCCAGGCCTTGTCACTTCTTCAGTGGCCCACAGTGGCCCACAAGGATACCGGGAGGTGCTGGGAGAGTTCAGGTGAAACTGCTGGGCTGGGGACCTGGGAAGCCAGGGAGAGCACCACCAGAGGGTAGCCAGGCCTTCAGCCACGGTTCACCAGGACACCAATCTCCTCTTTTTCTCCGCAAACGACACCTTTTTGGGGCAGTTTGCCTCTCTGGAAGGCTGACTGGAGGCTGGCCAGGGCCAGGGAGGGGTGTCTGTGAGGAGAAGACCCTGCCAGGGGAGTTCAGGAGCCTGGGTTCTGCAGAACTGTGAGTGGGGAAGTTCCTCCTCTCGGCGTCAGATTCCTCATCTGCGGAGAGAGGGGTGATGGCCTCCCCCAGATTCTTTGGACATGGGATGGCACCTTTTGGGGGGCAGGAGAGCTAGGGGCAGGGTGCCTCAAACTTTGCTGAGTGTCAGAATCACCCTGGAAGCACCATGAACCCCCAGTAACTTGGGGAGCTCTCGCACTTACTGGGCACTCTGGGGGGGGGGGGCTGATGGGGAGAATCACTGTAGCCAGGCTCTTGCGGTGGCTCCAAACCAGGCCGCACCCCCTCCCACCGACGTGGGGAGGCGCCAGGTGCCTGTGGTGCCCAGCGGGTGGGGAAGCTCCAAGGAGGTGACCAGCCGAGCTTTCAGCGTGCAGCCCATTAGGGCCTCGCCTGGTGCCCCTGAGCCCTGGCATCTCGGGCAAGCTTCCTTCATTGCCTCACCTCTAAAACAAGGCCAAACCTCCTCAGCTTATTAGCCAGTTTGGGCCTCGGCTTCCCCACTTCTGAAATGGGAGAATTCATCTCACCGGTCTCCCCTCACAACACTGTTGTGAAGAATTAGTGATTAAGGCACAGGCTGGGCCTGCCTCTGCCAGGGCGGCCGGGGAAGTGTCCGGGCTCAGAGACAGTGAGAACCAGCCTCCAGATTCAGCAGAACCGGGGGAGGAAACAGCTTCCCACCTCTTTTGTTTAAAGAAGAGCCAAATTAAAGCGCTAAGTTTATACATTAGCTTTGCTGCAGACAGGAGAATTTAAATAGCTTTCTAAAAGGTATTTTTAAAAACTGCGTTTCAATGCTCCATTGAAAGGTTCTCTGCCGTGCCTTGGAGTTTCTGCGGCTGCCAAAAATACTATGAAAATTATGAACATGTAGTCTACATTGGCTCCGAAAGGGTTTGCCAACTTGCCTCCAATCATCTAAAAACGGATCACATTGGATCTGAAACACAGGCGCTCATTTTGCCCAGTGAGATGATCTAGAACCTCATGGAAGGGCGTCTTTTTTTGCAGACCTGCCTTGGCCCCCATGGGATCCTTCCTGAAACACTCTCTTCTTAGAGGATGGGACCCACCCAGGACAGTTCTCTCCCGGCACCCTCTGTTCTGCCCCCTCCCATGACTGTAAGTGTTGGGTGTCTCTGGGTTCGACCTCCAGCCTCCCACTCTGGTTCCTAATTCCTGACTAGGGTCATGACTTCTCCACCCAGTTCCAAACCAACAGCACCTGCTGCCGATTGGCACGTGCTTTGGACTGAATGTCTGTCTCCCCCAGAATCCACGTGTGGAAGCTCTGACCCCAGTGTGATGGTATTAGGAGGTGGGGCCTTTGGGAGGTAATTAGGGTTCGATGGGGTCATGAGGGTGGGGCCTCCACGATGGGATTGGTGTCCTTCTATGAACATGATGAAACCAGAGGTCTCTCTCTCTCTCTGCCACGTGAAGACACAGGCAGGGGACAGCTTTCTATGAACCGGGACGCAGGGCCTCACCAGACACCAGATCTGCCAGTGCCTTGATCAGGGATGTCCAGCCTCCAGAGCTGTGAGAAACACATGTCCCTTGTCCAAGTCCCCTGGTCTGTGATACCTTGTGATGGCAGCCCTGGCTGACCAGGACAACAAACCTATCAGGGCGTCCACAGGCACCTTGATCGCAAAATGGTCAGAGAAGCACAGTGCTCCCAGAGGGGTCTTCTCTTCTGAGTACATGGCATGGCCACCCATACAGGTTTTCCAGCTCTGAATCCATCCATCACCCTGCCTCCTGTCTGTGCCTCGGCCTCACATCCGAACCATTAGCCAGTGTTGTCAGCCTCACCTCAAGGTGGATCCCAGACCTCTGTCCTTCTCTCCCTCCTCACCCTTCCGCTTTGGTTTATGCCACCTTCCCCTCATGGGGCCCCCGCCAGAGCCTTCTGGCTGGTCTGGAAGCTCCACTCTCGCCTCTGTACAAACATCCATTTTGCCTTTAGCAACCACAGGAAGCTCTTAAAACGCATCAATCAGATCGTGTCAGTGCCCTGCCTAAAATGCCCCAAACCTGCCCCTGCCCCTGTCCTGAGTGAGATCCACACTCTACCCTTTGTCCAGGGCCTGGAGGTCGTCCCGGCCACCTGTGGCAGCCCTCCTGTTCCGTCCTCCTTGCTACCACCCATGCTTGCTGTCTTTGTCCATCTTCTCAGCCTCAGTGCCTTTGCACTGGCAGGTCCCTCTGCCTGGAACATTCTTCTGTATTACTCTGTCAGAGCTCAAGTGTCCCCTCCTTGCTGACCCCAGATCAGTAAGACCCTAGACCTTCTACACATTCAACATTTTCTTGTTCATTTGCTCACTGTCTCTGTTTCCTCCCATAGGACCCCCCGCCCCCTCTGTGGGAGTGGGGACCCCAGGACTCCAAGTACCTGGGCCCAACACACACCCTTGAATAAATACATCCTGATCAATGAAAAAATAAGAAGTAGGAAGGGTCCCAGGCTATCCCCCACCTGCCTGCAATGGACCAGGCAGTGAGCGTCTGGTCACCACCTGGTCCACCTAGTGGGATCCTGACAGGACCTGCCTGGTGGCTCGCTCATGATAGTGGGCCTGGCTGAGGAGTCGCTGGTCCTACAGTGAGAGTGGCATTAAGCATCGTGACAAGGCATGGATGGATTTTAGAACACAGGCATCTGAAGTCCAGGTTCCTTAACTTCCAAGCATTGGTCTGGCCCTCGGCAGGGCAATCCCTACCTCACGGCCTTGTTTCTCTGGTGGGCAGAGCCTCTTCCTGCCCACATGTTTCACAAATAGCTGCAGCTGTCATTCTTACTGCTCCCATTGACAAGAGCCCAGGGGCTTGGGGGTTGGGAAGAAGTCATGGAGAATCCTCATTTTCCAAGGACAAGGCCATAGGAGATCCCTGCTGGCCTTTAGGGATCTGGGCACAGACAAGCATGCTTCTTTTTTTTTTTTAATTTTTTTTTTTTTTTTTTACATTTATTTATCTTTGAGAGACAAAGTGAGACAGTGTGTGAGCGGAGGGGGGGGGGGGGGCAGAGAGAGAAGGAGACATAGAGTCCAAAGCAGGCTCCAGGCTCCGAGCTGTTGGCACAGAGCCTGATGTGGGGCTTGAACCCACCAACCGTGAGATCATGACCTGAGCCAAAGTCGGATGCTCAGATAGCTGACTGAGCCATGCAGGCACCCTTGAGCATCCTTCTGACCTGATCCAAAGACCCCAGAGGCAGTCTGCACGGCGATGCCTGGACGCCCACCACCTCGTCCTGCACTGGCGGGCAGCTCAAAGGACCGCCAGGCCTCCCACATAACCCTGTGTCCTTGAGTCCCTCCTCTGGGCATCCCTTTCATTCCAGGGGGGACACAACCCACATCACATGTCTGGAGTGGTCACAGCGCAATCACACATATTCCCATTAGGAGCAGGGCCCTCTGCTGCAAGGTGCTGGTGAATGCAGATGCTGAGCCCGGGGGCTGTGCTGGCCGGGGGGTTATGCAAGAGAGGTCAACTCAGGAGACCACAGCTGCAGCTATGGCTGGGGCCAACTGAAGGCAGAGAAGCAGGAGACGTGGCTGGGGGGCAGGTGGAAACCCCACAGTGCAGGGCGTATCTTGGGCAGACTGGGAATTTGGATTTATCTCTGAGAGCAGGCGTCACTGAAGGGACTCTAGTGGTGGGGTCGGGGGGCCCTTGGATGTCGTGGATGTCGTGGTGGGGCCTGGGTTTCCCACCTGTTATCAGGAGCCCTTTCTTGCCATTTGATTTGCTTAAACAGTGAAGAACTGATTAGAAGTTTTAATTGTTTCTGGAAACTTTAAGGCCTTGGAGCGGTGTGAAAGGCCTACTTTCAATGTTTTACAATAATGGTCTGTTAACAAATTCCAGACTTAATTTATCCAAGAACTTGTTAAAATTCCCTCTGTGCAGCCACCAAAGGAATGTGCTTTTGAAGTCATTTACTTACCAATAAATTACAATGGTCTGAAATCATTAGCAGCAAAGTAAATTGTTTTAATTGATCTGAACTTCCTTACGACCCAGGGACTCTGTTTCTGCGCAAGTGCACTTTCTAAAAGTCTAAAATAACAAATTAATCTCTCTTGAATCCTGTCATCTTTGGAGCAGCCCTTTCTCTCGGGGGCCAGGCAGGGGACAGAATCCATGGTGAGCACAAGGTTTGCTGCATGGCCCCAGAAGGGCCCGGAAACATTGCATTTTGGGGGTGGGGGTCCTGGTTCCAGGTTACTCTCTCCGTTACGGGGAAGGGCAGGCCTCAGAGAACCAACCTACGTGAATAGTGTTCTTTTTCTTGTCCCGCCTTGTGGTCACATGCCTTACGATGATTTTTCCAGCTCCTCATATGTATGTTTTCCTGTATCTCCAGTACGTATGACAAGAAAAAAGAAAACTATGTAAAAAGCTTAGAGAATCTGCGTCTCGTGACCTTGATTCTCAGACTGCTTCCTGAGGGAGCCCCAGAATGTGTGCTAAGTGGTCTGGATAGAGGCAGCCCTCCTCCCTGATGCCTCCAGAAGCTGATACCCAATGTCACGCCCTGGGGGGTGTGCAGAAGTGCTGGTCACTTTGAAAGCAGGACCATCAAGTAACTGGAGCCATGCTTGGGACTCCTTTGGGTCCCCTCCAAAATTAGTCCTGACTGGTAGAGGGGGAGAGAGTGTGGGGGCTGTTGGGGGAGCTGTGGGAGGACACCTCCTCATGAAGCCCTCATGAGCCACCTCCAAGATGTGAGTGTCGAGGCCAGACTGCCCCAAATCATGGGCCTGCGTGCAGAGAAGCCAGAGTAGGGGGGCTCCTGCAGGGTCCTGGCCACCCTTGACCTTAGTTCTCGAGAACCAGACTTCTCTGGCAATACTGGGGGTGGGAGGTGGGAGCCCCAGCATCCATCCAAGTGGCCTCAGCTTGTGCCTAAACCCCTGCTCTGCCCCTGTGGAGTGTGCTGCTCTGGGTGCCTGGAACTTTCCTTCTCAGCTCAGCACTCCCACGTGAGTGGCCCAAGGCAGCCCCGGCCCGGCACCCAGCAAGGCTGTGTGACCCCGGGACGTGTGCAAATCCTGCCAGCAGCGTTTTAGTTTTCAGGGCGGTGATGGTGGCTTCTGTTCCAGTGACCCCCACCCCCCACCCCTCGCTCACACCCCTGGGAGGTGGATGGTCTGCAAGGGGCCACTAGGGACCTCAGGGTTCAGGGTGGAGACTTCCAGGACCAGCGTCTAACTCAGGGTTTGGCCTACAAGTTCCTGTTTCCAGAGCGCGCTCAGCGTGATCGTGCCAAGCCCGAGGTGTGCACAGGGCTGGCAAATCCCATTTGCACACAGCCCGGCTTATGCAGCCAGCAACCGGGGAGGCTGATCAAACAAGATGAGGCCGGGGCTGAAGCCACACAGCCAGGAGGGCAGCTGGGGTTTGAGACTATCACAATAGTTTGTCTTGCCACATTGATGGAGGGGCCTCGGGAGGTAACTTAAATTTACAAGCAGGGAGCCATTTACATCTCAGCAAAAGCCCCTCTTATTATCCCTGGAATAAAAGAAGGCAGGCAAGGGCTTTGGGGGGTCCGTCCCAAGGCCTTGCTCTGCCGTCCCATTGTCAACACCACCAGAGCAAGGATTTCTTTCCTGGAATTTTGAGCAAAGCCTCCAAGGACTCTCCCTGCAGAAGCTGTGTGGCAGAGGTCCTGGGGTGAGGGGAGGGCGTAGGGAGTGGGCGGGAAGGGCTTGGGAGCTGGGTGCAGAGACCCATCACCAGCCAGGAGTCAGCGGCCTGCACGTGGCCTGCACAAGGACACACAAACAGCTGTCACAGCTGTCACAGACAGCTCTCCACCGTCAACGCCACAAGCCCGGACTCTGCACTCACCAAGGGGCTCTGCCTTCTCATAGGCCACACGTCCCAAAGTCAACCTCTGTTCCTCAGTTGGGAAGGAGACATAAATACCCTAGGAGATTGGCTTGAGAACACCTGTGCCTGAAAGCCTGAACGAATGTGGGGGGAGGAACGCAGGGAGCCCGGCCTGGAGGGCAGAGGGGTGCAGACCCCCCAGGAAGAGGGCATGGCCCTCCCCTGTGTGGGCACCCTCTCTCTGCCACACCTGAGGGCTTCACCTCTGCAGGCACACACGTGCTCTGCCCAGTGCCCGGCTGAGTGAGCGACCCGGTGACGCGAGGACGGGCAGAATTAACGCAGAAGACAGCCTTGCCAGGAGGGAGGGAGGTGACCCCAACACCCTTAACCCAAAAAGAGGCGCCCGAAGGCAATCTCCTGGAGGAGGCAGGAGCGAGATGCCACCCCCTCCCCCCACCAAACCCAATCTCAGGGAGGAAACAAATGTTAATGGCAAACACTTAAAATGGAAAGGGAGTCTATTTCTCCTTAACTGTCTCTGGCTGCACAAAATTCTGAGAAGCGATTGAAGGTAAATTGCTTGGTTTTCAATTTTAAGCTGCACTTCCCCAAGCACGATCAGTCTTCCCTGATAGTGGCAGAAAATAATAAGCGTCTGATGCAGACTTGCCCTGGTGCCCAATAACATGGTGGGATCGCATCCCCATTTCATTATGGGAAGACAGAGAGCGCCTTAAGCAAGTTTATTGATATGATAAATGGTCCCGACACTTCCCTTTGGGTGAATCTCCTGCCTGGAGGCTGTTGGCCTGGCTCTGGGGGCTGGGGTGGGGGCACCCAGTGGCCCATCTGAGCCCTGGGTTCAGGCCCTGGGTTACCTCACAGGGAACGAACTACAGGGTCGTTTTGGCCAGGGTGTGCTCAGATCTCCCCGTCTGTGCTGCGTGGGGTTTGAGAGTCCACGGCCTGGGTCTCCCGGGGCCTGGGTTCAAACCCCTGCCCCACCCCTCGCTCTCCTAGGCGATCGTGGACACGCCAGGTAGTGAAGGTGGTTGCGAGGGTTACATAAAACGACCCTGCAGAGCCGTTAGTGTGGCTGAAGCACTCAATCCCCGGAAAGCCATGAAGACTACAGAGGCTTCAGCTCCCCCTGGCCCCGGGGAACCATCTCCCCCTTCCAGTCCTCAGCCCAGACCTTCTGTGCAGAGAGCTACGTGCTCCAGACGGCGGAGGCCCCTGCCCCCAAGCCTGGCAGGGCCTGAGTCCCACCGCAGGCTGGTGGCAGCTATGTGTGTTAGGGGGTGGCAGGACTGGGGTGGGGGCTGCCCTCCCTGCCCGGCCTCCTGGCCTGTGGCTGATTTGGGGCTGGTGCTAGGAGTAGGGTTTCTCCTGGCTGGGAGGACAAGAAGGTCTCTTGCCAGCAGACCCCTGAATGGGCTGAGGCTGTGCCTTTCCACTGGGCCCCAGCCTCAAGGGGGCCTCCCAATACCCAGGGGACCCAGGGTAGTGACCCGTAGCCCAGTGCCTACTCAGCACGGCGGAGGCTGCCACAACTACTTGAACACATGCACGTGTGCATGAATGAATGAATGAATGAATGAATGAATCGAGAGACAGGCATGAACAGAGGATTGAGGGTCTGCCCCCCAGAAGCTGCAGGTGCCTGGGACAAGGGAGGAGCCTAGAGGTGCTGGTGCCTATTAAGTTCCCTGGTGGCCCTTCCCTTCCAGGACAATCTCTGAGCCTCACTCCCATCACTGCTCCCTCCGGGGGCTTCTCTGCCCCTGGGACCCTTCCCTGGGGAGGGGGCGCCTCCAGGTCCCGGCCTGCCTGGCAACGGGACCCTGGCCCCAGCACGCTGAAGCTGGAGAGGTTTGCGCGGAAGCCAAGCGCCTGGGGAGCCAGGTGTCTCGAACCTGTCTGAGGTTCTCATCTCTAAACACTTAATGTGAAGATAAATGGATCCGAAAGGAGCATTTCCCCCTCAACCATGTAAACACGGAGCGGCAGACGAGTAAGTAACATTAGGCCTGACACGGGGAAGCTGTGAGGTATTACTCACCCTGATAAGTTTAATGTATAATTTAGAAACATATCATCAAAATGGGAAAAAAGGGAAGAACCTCTTAAATAACTCTGAAAGATATTCAGCTCTGAGATCACAGGCGGTTAGAGCTCAGGGTGTTCGGCAAAGCCCCCTGCAGACGCGCACTCCGCTCCTGGAGTAATCAGATTCAGATGCATCCTCGGGCGGTGGGGGGGGGGGGGGGCGCTCCAGGGAGGAGAGGCTCACCCGTGCCAGAAGGGGGACCCGGAGGGGCCTCCTCCTGACCAGAGCCCGCCCGGGGCCTCTGCGGGGCACAGCAGGCCTGCCTGCAGGAGTCAGGCTAGGTGCTGGACAGGCGTGGCCTGTGCCGGCTGCAGGCTCTGAACCCCCCTCCCGGCCCCGCCCCGGGCTCCTCTCCCCTGGTCCTGCTGCGGAAGCCTCTTCTTTCTCACCTGGATCTGGGGGGCTGGGAGGAGGGAGGCGTGCAGGCAGAGTGGCCCGGGGACAGGAACCATTCCTGGCATTCGTGCCCCTCTCCCGGGAGCTGGTGGTGGCTGCGTGGGGCTCTTCGCGGAGCTGGGTGTGTGGGTAGCGACACAAGGTGAACTACGATGGGGGTATCTCAGGGACATCACAGGTCCCTACCTGAAATATCTGGGCCACCTCCTGGAGCGATGCGTCCCCCTCCCCCAACGGCAGGATGGGAGGAAACCCCAGCCTGCATTAATCTTGCTCTTCTCCACCCACCAGGGAGCCCAGGCGGCAGAATACTTATTCCTGGCTCAGCCACCTGCTGGCCACAGCACTGAGCCCCTCTGAGCCGGTGTGGCCTTCTCTGTAACGCTGGGGGCGCTGAGATACCTCAGTGATGTGAGGATTGAGTGGGACGTTCCCCCAAGGAGACAGTGCCGGCCAGCGTGACCAGGAGGGGGCAGCCTTCTCTCCTTCCCGGGTGTTTCGGCCTGACAAGCCCAGGGCAGAGCGGCGACATGGGAGGCAGGCTTCGGGGCCAACAGGTACTGGCGAGGGGCCAGTTAGGGCCGGGGCTTGGGGCAGGGGTTCGGAGCCGCTGCCTGATCTGTCTGGGGCTTTCAGAAATACTCAGTCTGTGCCTGGGCCTCTCCTGGGTTCTCAGGCGGTGCTGGTAACGTTTGAAAGCTCCCAGGTGGCTTTAACGTGGACCCAGGGTTTAGAACTGCAGCCTGGAGGCTACACAGGGCCCTGGGTGGCCCTCGGGGCTGCACAGGCTCTGTCTCGGGCCCAGGGGAGTCCAGATAAAGATCTTTTTCCAATAAAGGGGAGGACTTGGGTTTGAACCAAGGACACTTCGCTAATTTCTGGGGGGTCATCTTCAGAGTGTGTCCACCGCCATCACGTGCCCTACTGCAAGCTGCTGGAACCCATGACCTGGCCCTGAGGTGCAGCTGCAGGAAGGCACTGTCCACGCTGCTGGGGGCCCGGGGTCTGAGGGAAGGACACAAAACATGCCTATGGCAGAAGAGGGCCCAGGCTGGAGACAGGAGACCCTTCCTGAACTTCCCCTTTACTTTTGCAAACATCTTCTGTCCTCGTTCTGGCTCCTTCTCCCTGGTCCCCGCTGCCTTTTGCTGGAACTTCTCTGACCACCTTGCCTTTTCTAAATGTCTTTAGGGATATCTGGTGTGAACCCTGTTCCCTGTCTCCGTGAGCTCCTCCGGGAGCTCTGTGCCTGGAGTACTGGGAGACACAGACGTTGAAGGCTCGGCCTGGCCCTCCAGGCCGTGGGGCCCGGCTGCAGAACCAGACACACGTATATCCCCAGATGGGACAGACACATGGGCTGGGCTGGTTGTAAGGCTGAGCTGACGGGGTGGGCTAGTCGGGGGCTGACTTGAGCAAAGTCCCGGTGGGTTCGGGACTGATGAGCTGTGTCTGCTGGCCTGTCTCAGGTCCAGAGTATCGATCTGAAGCGTGCTCCCCACCCAGGATGCACGAGCTGGGGTGTTCTGGGTCCTGGCCATCCTGTTTGTCCCGTGAGGTCTGCTCCCACCCTCCTGCAGCCCATCATCCACCCCGCAGCCTGCAGGGCCCCACATTCACTCTGTCCCGGGCTTCCCTCCTCACTTACAGCGAAACCCCAACTCCTTCCAAGGCAGCGAGCTGAGCCCACCTGCTCTGTGCTCACCCCTGCAGCCTCGCTGCCCACTCGTCTCCTCCCTGCTCATCCACTGGGGGTGCGCTGGCCTCCTGGCTGGTCCTCAGACCGTCCAAGCTCCCCAACACGTGAGAGCCTCTCTGCTGGGAGCGCTTTTCCCCCGGACTCACTCACGGTCCATTTCCTCAAGCCTCTGCTCAAATGTCACCTCCACAGAGTCTCTTCTCGGCTGCTCTATCTAAAGCCCTGCGTTACCCCTTCCCTTGCTTCTCCTTTGTTTTTGTTATAGCATTTATCACGATCTGAAATTATATTACAGGCCCACAATCCAATTCCAAAATCCATAAAGCTCTGAAAACCAAAAGCTTGTTCATAACTCATTTGGTGGCAAAACGTGATCCGAACTGACGTGAGGCTATTTATAGTCTTGGTTCATCCCTCTTAGTGTGAATATTCATACATTTTGCTGCAGAAATATTAATGCGTTTGATTACGGGGTGTTACTCCACACCCCGCTGGGGACGTTACATAATATACGGTCTGTGCACCGTATTACGTTTCGAAAATGCAAAGTCTGAATGCCAAAACCAGGTTCCTAAACCTCAGGACTGCTGGCTGTGGGGGCTTGGTAATTCTTCGCTCCAGAGGATGGTCCTGTACACTGGAGGGTTCTGGGCAGCAACGCTGGCCTCTACCCTCTGCGTGCCAGTAGCTGTCCCTCCAGCTGTGACAAACAAAAATCTCTCTGGACATTGCCGAACTGCCCCAGTTGAGGACTGTCGGCTGCAGTATGTCTGGCCTTAGGGCTTTCGGGTGAGGGGTGGACCCCTGTCCTATGTGCTTACTTTTATGGGATGTGAATACCATGGGGACAGAAATTAGATTCGTTCTGTGCTCTGAAGTATTCCCAGTACCTAGAGGGGTGTCTGTTGCAGGGTTGGCATTTAATAAATAATTGTCGCATAAAGGAAGAAAGGATTCTATGGTCCTTCTGGGGTCCATCTCACAGGTTTATCAGAATGCCTTTCAGATGTGCACCCCCAACCCCACCCCCCAGCAGGTACAGTAGACAACCCACCTTCCCCCCTGGCTCGTCACCAGGGGTGCAGTAGTACCCCTAAGGGTTGGGCCCCCCGGGGGGTGCCCAGCTCCTGCACTTGACCCCACCGCCCCCGAGAAGTCTGGACATTGCTGGCCTCAAGCCATTGATCTCTAGAGTGGGGACAATGACCCTTGCCCACATCTTGAGAGACAGTGCCTTTAAAGGGCTATATACCCATTTACTGTACAGAGTCGACTTCCCTTTATCTTCTTGTGTACCTGGAACAGGTTTGGGCTACGGAAAGGCCTTGTGGATCAGGCCTTGCTGACTTGTGAGGAGCCAGAGCCTGCAGATCACCAGTGTGATCACGGACAGGTTGAGGAGGGAGTGAGGGTCAGGGAGAGGGGCCCTTGGCAAGCTGCGGTCTCTGGTTTTTGTCCCGATAAAAAGTGCTCAGGTGCGAAAGGTTACTGAGTCCTACAGGCATCTCTGTCCAGTGATAGTTCAGCCTCTGCTGACTTACCCCCGGTGATGGGGAGCTCATCCCCTCCTGGGGCACCCAGACCAATGCTCCCTGCCCACAACAATGTTTCTGGAGTTCTCAGGCCCCCTCATTTCACATCCATACGGGGCCACCGATATTTTTGGTTTTCCCAGGAGGGTCCCAGTTTTAGTCTCTGCATTAACAGGACTCCTTTCACTCTCCAGGGGAGGTTACCTTTCTTTCATCTGAGGCTTCTATTTAGCCCCCACACTCCCCCACAACATGGAGTCGATCCCTGTTCCCCCAGGGCCTTGGGTGGGTGTGGGAGGAGACCCACTTCAGAAGAGACCAGACTTCTTGCTAAAGACAAAGCCCAGCCACTCTCCACCAAGTAGGTGCTTGATCCTTGGCCTCACCTTCAGATTCCTTCTGAGCTGATTTCCACTGGAAGGTTCTGGAGAGTATGAGTTCAAAGCCTGGGTGGGGCTTTTTAACATCCAGCAGATGGGGGCCCACGAGCAGGTGATACTGGGTGCATAGGGGTGGGTGGGGGTAAAGGTGGCTCTGTCTGGGACATAGACAAGGAGTCCGTGACAGAGGCCATGGTTGTCCCCAGTGTCCATTTCCTACTTCCTCTCAGTGCACAGCCTCCTGGACTCAAATGACTTTTCCCAGCTTCCTGTGCAGCTAGGCATGATCACGTGACTAAGCTCTGGCCGAGGGGGTGTAAGTGAAAGGGGTGTGTGCAAGTTCCAGGAAGTATTCTTCATGACAGCTGGGATACAGACACGATGGCTGGAGTTAGAGCAGCCATGTTGGACCAAGCCTCTGGAATGGAGTGCAGAGCAACAAGATAGAAGGAGCCTGGGTCGCTTGGAAATTGTGGCTACCATACGAGACCTTGACTGACTCTTGTTTACAGAGAAATGAACCTTTAGCATCTGATCCTCTGTTAGCCTACATTTTCTGCCACTCAGCAACTGAATGGAACCCAACAAATCCAGAGCCTGAGCAGAGCTTTCTGCTGGAGATAATCAATCGCCCAAGGGTGCCAGGCAGGAGGCTGGTGCAGGTCAGGGAGGTGAGGCCCTTAGGGGCTCCAGGGGGAGGGGAATTAAGAACTCACGCCAGTTCAAACTCTGCATTATCGGAAGGACAGAGAGCCCACGGCAAACAGACGGGAGTGTGGCCGATCCTTTATGGGACTGGCCAATTCCTAGCAGAGTTCTCTGCTTTCCCCAATGCAGACTCCTACTTTTGGGGACCAGAGCCAGCTCCACCCTGTTGCTGAGAGTCACAGAAGCAACAAATGTAGCTTTCGCCCTCCGGGAGAGAGCATCCCCAGAAAGCCAGCTGTAACACAAAGTCCAAGACTGGCAGGAAGCCCGCTGGACTGTTCTAAGTGCCAAACTGCCGTCCTGGGCTCTGCGGCTTTGCTTAGGCCCGGCAACACTGTGAGAAGCTCAGGGGGGCCGGGGGGGGGGATTCCTGTCCTCTTGCGGCAGATGAGGAAACCGAGGCACGGCTTAAAGGAGCTGCTCCAAACCCCAATACTGAGTTGGGAATCAGGCCTGAGACAAAATCAGCAAGAGGATGCCGATACGCTCCTAGTGCCGGAGCTGCGACGGAGGCAGAGGCCCACAGACGGGGCGTGGCCCGCGGGGGGCTCGTCCAGAGGAGGCCCTGGCTGCTCTCAGACTGTCCCCTCTCCCCGGGGGCTGGCAGAGGGCGAGTGGCCCTTTCCGTGTCTCTCCCCGGCACCCGCCTCGGGTCGGCCCTGCCTCCTGTTTTCTGGCGCCTAGCCCAGCCATTGTTCCTGTACTTTCTCCAAATTAAAAACCCATTGCTGCCCCTTCCTAGGTAAAAAGAGTTAATTTTCAATTCGAGTGTGTGGGAGGGTGTCCCCGGGGAACGGAGTAATGAAGCCGCTAGTGCCAGTTGCAAAACAAATAGATAAATCAATGTTTCAATTTTCTCCATGTGAGAGAAAGGGCTGCGTTGCTTAGCAATTCAAAGAACATTACTGCAGGCTCTTGGAGGCAGCCATAAAGGCTACAAAAGTTGCCCGGGTTTGAGCCGTATTAGAATGACAACCAAACTTACATTCTCCCGGCCCAACAACCGGAGCCAAGGAAGGAGGGCTGTTTCCAGGAGAAATCCCTGCAGACCCATCACCTTGCCTCACGGCACCCAGCAAGGTGGAGCGGGAGCCCCCTTGGACAGACAGGCAGGGCAGTGCTGAGTCCCCACATCGGCACCGATGACGCTCAGGGGAGGCCCCTGTGAACTTCTTGGGCTGCCTGATGCCTTATAGAAAAAGCGGGTGCCTGCTTTCCATGGGCCTAGAAACCCCAGCCCAGCCCTGCCCTGCCATGGTGCCCGCACCCTCAGTCCTGTGTATGGAAACACAGTGAACCGCTTCAGGCCCCTGACTTCTGCTCCCACACCTCCCATGTCTCCCTAGCACCCTGGGCACTAAGGCATCGAGAATTACATTCTGTATCACTGCATTTTATAAGCGCTGCACATCCCCTTTCCTCAATCACCTTTCGAGGTAGTTTCTATTATTATCCCCATTTTATGGATGAGGAAACTGAGGCCTGGCAAAGTTTTGTGGCTTTCCATGGTCACATGGTCAGAACATGGTATTTTAGGGTCTCTGTGTAGAAGTCTTGCCAGAAGCACGGGGTTAGGGCGGATCTTGGTTGGGGAGGGGTTGCCCAGACTGTCCCAAGGCAAAGAACCAAATCCCACATTTACCTCCAACCGGCAGCCTAACTGAGGGAGACGAAGCATGCGAGGGGTTCTGTGCCTGGTCCAGAGTCAGTCCTCAGGCAGAGGTGCTGGGGATATTTGACCCGTAGGCGTGGTAGCCTTTGGCGTCACCAAGAATAAGTGATATTATGGATCTCTGACAAGACCACCCTAGAGCTGGCGTGAGCCTGTGTCCTGCCCTGCCCGGACAAAGTGCCTGTAAGGAAGGCACTTTGGAGGCTGTTGGGTCCATGATGAATGAGGCCAAAAGCAGGGTCAAGACACAAATCCCAGCTCCCTCGCCTGGCACTCCGGGGCCCCCCACCTCCGCCCTGCCGCCTCCTTCCCCCGAACCCTTCCTCTCCTCATTCCCACTTTTGGTCACACGGTCTGCTCCCCGCATATCTCCGCACCCGGGGATTTCTGCAGTCCAAGGGGAGCCCGTGTGATTCCCAAATGTGTCCCTCACCGGCCACCTGTGTGACCCACACGGGGTCCACACTTGTCAGCGGCGGCTCCATGTGTGGGTGTCCCCCTGGCCCCTGTGTCTCTGTGGCCCCCATGGTGTCTGCTGTCTCTGTGACCTCACCATGGCCCCCCTCGCCTGGAGCTCAGCCCGTACGAGCCCCTTTGCTGCCTTGCCGCACCTCCTTTCCCCAGACTCCCCACCTCCACAAGGCTCCCTGTCTGGAAGGCTCTTCCCTCTTCTCCACTCGCCCCCCGTAAAGCTCCCAAAGCCCAGATGTCACCTCCAGGTTGACACCACTCGGGCAGCCCATCCAGTCGTAATAGACATCCTTCTTCCAGAAACTTCTGCTGCCTGAGCTTGCACCCCCTGTCTCCTCTCTTGGATTTCCAGCCCCACCCCCATACCACTCCCCCCAGGGGAGGGACAGACTCTCTGGCCCAGGAAGCCCCAGTTCCCGGCCAGTGCCTGGCTCAGAGGTCGGCCTGTGAGCTAGATGGACACGGGGAGAGGTGGCTAAGCAGCCCAGAATCTATGGTGTCGCCGCCTCTCACAGTAAATGGCACTGCCTGGGTGCCACGTCCCAGGCCCCAACAACTGCACCAAGGCCAGTGATGACAAAGAAGTCTGTATTTTTCCAGGGCTCTGTCCAGAAATTGTTTAAAAAAAGGACTCTGGAGGCAAACCAACCAAAATGGGGATCTTTGCTCTGCTGCCTCTGAGTGCCCGGAGCTTGGAAGATTCCTGAGACTCCACCCTGGCTTTCCTGGTATACAATGGCAGGAAATAATTGCACCTCCTCCAGGGCTATTGAGAGGCCGTGCCAGCGCACTCTGTGAAGTCCAGGCCCCATTGACCCCACTACCTGAAGACTGTTGTGTTGGGGTGGCCTGGCTCCGCTTTCTTTCTGGAAGCTGTTAGGGTTTCTCCAGGCCAGGTGAGGGATTATCAGCCATGTACCCGTCGAGTCTGACGGTCCGTAATCAGGGCCGGCTGCCCTTTCCCTGTCCTGTGCCAGCTCAGGTGCCCCCAGAATAGGTCCAGTTACCCCTGGGCAAGGGCCTTCACAATTCCCACCTCAGCCACCGCGGTCCCCTCCCTCCCTTTTCCTGCCACGCTTCGTTGAGCTGAGGCTCTGTGCTCACCCTAGTCAGAAGCTTGGGCAAAACCTGCTGGCTGCACTCCTGGGGGGGCAGGGTGGGTGGTGGAAAAGCCCCTACCACAGGGGCCCTCCTTCGTGGGGGCATGGCCATCTGTTGCCATGGAAACGGGAGCAACTGGTGTCCACGTGTCTGTGTGCTGGGCACCTTGTCAGCGATGGATGAGGGCGGGTGGGCCGGCCTTGCCCCAGCAGTGGCTGGGAGACCCAGATTGCGGGGCAAGGAGCCTTCCTGACACAGCTCACTGGGAGAGCTTGGGGCTGGGGACACGGGGCGGGGCAGGCACACTCAGTTCAGTCCTTGGTGCTCCCGGTCCTTGGAGGACCCAGGGCCTTAGCTTTCTCCTTGTGAGAAAGAGCTCTGCAGCAGGTCACGTTCCCTCGTCCCCGGAGCCGGGCGTGTCGGGTGTGATGGGACCTTCCACTCCTGTACCCATCTTCCCTCAACTGTGTCAAGACAGATGTTACCAGATGTGTGTCAGAAAAGAAGAAACAAAGATCCACAGTCAGATGAGTGTGGGGAGCATGTCTCTTACCCCACTTGGGGATTCTCAGTGTGATGTTAACAGATTTCTGGGAAAACCTGACAAACTGCTCTATCCAATGTTTCCCAAAGTCACCTGATCAGGGAGCCCTGTCTTTATGGAACAGCAAATAAGAGTGACCTTGCAGTACAGCTTTGGAAATGATGCTCTAGCCCAGGGGCTGGCAAACGGTAGCCCAGAGGCCACATCCAGCCCAGCACCTGCTTTGGTGTATAAAGTTTTATCGCAACACAGCCAGCCCATTCGTTCCCGCTCGTACTGTTTGCCTCAGCTTTCCTGATACAAAGCAGAGCAGGGTAGTGGTGATAGAGATCGTGAAGCAGAAGAGACTGACTGTTTCACCTTTTAAGAAGTTTGCTGACCTTTGCTTTAGACCAAGGCCTTAGGAGACCGTTTTAAAGAAATGCAGGCTGTGTGGGTATAAAGACTATCAATCCACTTTTATACCGCCAGAAGCATTTCCAGTGAGGAAGGAAATCTGATGCTAAAAACAATGCATCTCGTATTCCCGAGCTTGTGTCTGGGCTCAGGCGTCCAGTGGGCCGAAAGAGTGGCCAGAGCCGGCGAAATCCCTGCCTTGTCACAGCCAGGCATTAGGGGGCGCCCTGGCTTGTGTTGGTGACAAGGAGCTGTGGTGCCACAGCCCTGTTTCCCTGTGGGTGAGGCAGGCTGGTGAAGCATAAGCACCAGCTGGGAGAGGCTGGGGTTTCTCCTCCAAGCTCGTTAATCTTAGAATAAATAATAAACACCACCGGGGGTGGGGGACTTCTGAGCCCTTGGACATGCCACGCTCTACACGCCTGATGTGCTTCTGGAGCACCTGGGGAGGCCACGGTCCTGGACGGCGGGAGGTGACAGGGCTCTGAGGACCATCCCCACCAGGCCTCTAATCTTCCAGTAGAGGACGCAGGGTGCCGGCCTCGTTGAGTCTTCACGTTGATCAGTCCCGGGACTGTTGCATTCTTACTACCCTTACATTTGGCCCCACTGTCTGCTTTCAGGGCTCTGAGTCAGACCCTTGTCAGCATGTGCCCAATATTCGCAACTGACGGTCCCTCATCCTCCCACCTCCCTGCTCTGGTGGTCTCTATACACCCCTGCTAGACTAATCTCTAAAATATGACTTTTCGTGTCACGCCCCTTCTCAGGGATTGTCGCTGGCTCCCCAGTGCTGCTCCTCTAAACCGCTCTCCATAAATAGCACGGCCCCATGCTGCACATTGAGGTGCTTCATATTGCCCCGTCCCCCAGTAGGGGGCTCCCTGCAGTCAGGCCCATCTGCCTGCTCCACTGCCTTGATCACTCTCCTCTGTCACCTCCCTCCCTGATGCACCCGGGGAGGCAGGAACCAGCAGGGCCCTTAGCAACCGTGGAGAATGGTCATGACAATTATGCAGTAAGTACACTCGTCTTCCCCTGCCTATGCCTGTGCCAGACATTGCTAATTGATCACAGCACTCTTTCTGTCTGAGCCAGAACTCAGACTCTCTTGGACAAATGTTATTAAAAGTGATATTAAAACCCGATTTGCCGTTGTTTCGCTGGGGTGGAAACTGAGGCCTGGGGAGGGGAAGTGACTGGCCCAAGATCACATGGCCACTTGAGGCAGAGCCAGGCTTAGATCTCTCTTCTCCCTCCTCCTGGCCCAGTGCTCTGCACACCACAGGCCATCTGCAAACTCTGGATCTCTGTTCTGTCAATAGGATCCTGCCTCAAACAAGTGGGAGGGGCTTAGCCCTGTAAGGAGTCTGTGCTCCTGGGATGAGGCCCAACCCACCTACTTGTCTGCTTGGTGGGTATGATTCTAATGCACTAAAAATAAGGAGGCATCTCTCCGGAGGGGCTCACTGGGGCAGCATGGGATGGAGGAGTGAAATGCAGACAGAACCACAGCCCAGCTACTGAGTCAGGCTTACATCCCACCTTGGGCTTGAAGCCCAGCTCCCGGGGTTGTAAGGCTTAGCAACGAGTACTCAAAAGATGTCAGCTGACATTTATTAAGCACCTACCACCGGCCAGGAACAGAGAGCCGAACCCTCCACGTGAGGTATTTCATGTGCTTCTCCCTGCCCTCTGAGGCGATAGTATGAACCCATTTTACAGACGAGACCGCAGAGGCACAGAATTTGATGGGTCAGAGAATACGTGCATGGAGAAGCAGGGAATGTGCATGAAGCAGCAGCCCAGAGAGCAAACATGTGAGTGCTGCTGAGATCGGTACTAAGAGTTGGGTCTGTTCTTAGGTCCTTCCCAGGGGCCCCTAAGCACTGGCCTCAGAGTAAGCCAAGAGCTGGGGATCTGGAGACAGAAATGACGCTGGCAGCTGGACACCAAGTTGACTGTACTTGGCAAAGCAGAGCTGGGGGAAGCTGGAAACCATGCCCCATCTCTGCCAGTCTCATCCCTGGCCCCTTTCTGCTGAGCCCTGAAATCCAGCAACCTTTCCCAGGAAGGTGGAGAGGGTCGAGGCAGGGGGGTGGCTGGGGTGAGGGCCAGAGCTGGCCAGGGAGTCCCATCGCATGGACAGGGAGCTGAGTAGACAGCCCTCCCTTTCTGGAAAATGACCCTGCTGATCCCAGAGTTAAAAATAGAGGCGTTATCGATCGGGGGCCGTGTCCAGCGCGACTTATCAGAGCTTCATTGGCAAAATGACTGGCTTGAGTCAGCCCCTCAGGTAATTTATTTTTCCACTCAGCTGGCCGGGGAGCATCCCCGGCACATCCAGGGCTGTGCAAATGAGGCCTCCGTGTCCCCAACACTGTGGCTCACTCACCAGGTGCCTGAACCCTGGGAGTGGGTGGGGGCTGCCGTTCTGTCCTGTTCAGATACCGCACCGGGTTCCCTGGTAATTACTAACTCTGGGAAAAGCCTGCTTTGAAGGCCTGTTTCATAGGTTTACGAGACCAGCTCGCAGGCCCCAGCCCAAGGCTCAGAGCTCAGCATGCGACATTGTGTCCCCTCCCATCATTACCTAGGTGGCCCTGCTCCTGGTGTTGGGTGGGCATCTGACTGTGTGCCCTGAGTCCTCTCTGGGTCCTGGCAGTGGTCAGACCCGGCCTCTGGCCCCGGGTGGGCTCCCAGGCCGTGGGGATAGGGGTGAAGACCACACCGGTGGCTCATCTCCTGAGGACACTGGGCACAACCCGGGTTCCCGTCCTTTGTGCAGCACCTCCCTTGCAGGTGCAGAAAATCCAAGCCGAGTTCCTTCAGCTTTCGTCTTCCCTTGGGGCCCTCACCGACAGCGATGCATATGGTGTGTGGGGTTGAACAGCGTCCCCACAAAATTCACGTCTACCCAGAACCTCAGAATGTGACCTTATTTTGGAGTAGGGTCTTTGCTGATGTAATTAGTTAAGGTGAAGTCATACTCGATTAGGGTGAGGCTTAGATCCAGTGGCAGGTGTCCTTAGAAGAGCAGAGACAGACAAGGAGAAGGCCTTTTGAAGACAGAGGCAAGGCGTAGAGGTGCAGTGAGAAGCCAGGGGGCGCCAGGGATTGCCAGAGCCACCGGAAGACGGAGCGGGGCTGGGAAGCATTCTCTCTCAGAGCCTCCAGAAGGAAACCACCTGCCAATACCTTGACTCCACACCTCTGGCCTCCTCCCCTGGGAGGCAATACGTTTCTGCTGTTTTCAATCCCCACCCTCTGCCCCATCCGTGGTACTTTGTTACGGCAGCTGGGGTCAAAGTCCCCCTCTTGGAAACTCCCCAAAGCCCATGCCAGGATGGCAGGGAAGCCATCATGGCCCTGGAACAAAGGCAGAACCGCTCCCCCCCCGGCCCCGCCCCAAGCTGCAGCTGATGAGACGGGTTACTCTCAAAGCCTCGGTTTCCCTGACCCTAAAATGGGAACAATAATCTGTTCTTATGGACGGCCTTGCCTGTCCCAGTGAAAGTGCTTTGGTCAAGTCTGCTGTGCAGCCCAACTTGAAGGGCACTGGCAGTAGGAAGGGGGGAGGATGGGTGGGCCCGAACTCTGAGGGGTCAGCGGGGCGCCTGGCCGACTTTCCTGTTCAGTTTCCATCTGCCTGCAGGGCACTAACCCCCGTTCCTGCATGCTACTCCACTAGGCTCTTCTCTGATGCCAGGATTTGAGGCCTGGCCCAGGGAGGGACCCTCAGAAACAGAAACACGAATACGCCTTAAAATTAAGACGTTGCTTCCTAGCAGAACATGGGCCAGGATTCAGGCAGTGATGAGTTCAGGCACCAGCTGCCTTGTTCGCCAGAAGAGCTGGGGCCGGGAGGGAGGCATCTGCACAGATAGCTGGAGCACAGACTTGCTTTCTCATCAGACTGAGCCCTTGGCCCCCCATGGCCTTTGATTTTGTCTTTCCTTTCCCTTCTGTCTTTGGTAAACTCCCTTCCCTTTGGAGATGGTGGAAGGGGTGAGGCGGGGAGATGGTGGAGGGGATGAGCCCCAGGCCTGGCTCTGGGAGGGACACTGCCTGTCTTCCGCCTCACTGAATTCTCACGACATGCCGTGAACTGGACGTTTGTGTCCCCCACCTCCCCCGACTCCAGAGCCGGAAGAAATACATATCTGTGGCTGAAGTCCCCCAGTCTATGGTATTTGGTTACGGCACCCCGAGCGGACTAAGGCACACCACTAGTGAGGCCGGAAAGACCACCCCTGTTCTGCAGTTGAGGAAACTGAGGCTCAGACAGGTAAAGGGGTCTCCTGACCTCACCCACCCACTTCATGGGGGAGCTGGGTTGAATCCTCCCTTGGGACTCCCAGGCTCTCTCCACTCTGTGGACCCCGACAACGTTATTTTCTCTCTCAGGCTGGGAGGGGTGGAAAGCAGTGGCATGGCCCATCAAACCTGCCAGGGCTGGGCCTGGGGAAGTGGGCTTCCCGGGCAGGGGCTGTGTTGACCCAGCAGACCCCACCCGTACTTGGCCTTGGTGAATAGGGCAGAGCCAGGCTCAGAGCACAGACCTGATTAACTGATCATCAAGGTGCCTCCCTACTCCCACTCTCAGGACAAAGCTTAATGGTGCTAAACAAATCTCCTTAATTAAACACTAATATCAGAACAGTGTCCAGGTCCCGGGCTGAGGTCACGTGCAGCCAAACTCCCACCCTGCCGTTGATGGCTGATGTCTCAGGCTAGCCCTGGACACTTGGCACAGATGGGCAAGAGTGAGCCCCCAGCTTTCCCCACCCCCACCCCTGTGCTTCCTCTCTCCACCTCCACATTCCCTAAATACTAAGCTCTCCCCGATCTCTGCCAAAGGGCCCTAACTGATACCACAGTGCAAATGATCCACAGTAGAAAGTGGGAGTCCTGTCAAGGAGGGTTACATCTCATCTAAAACCACAGCCAGGAGCTGGGGCAAAGAAGCTCTCCTGGATGAATTTCAGAACTGGGTCAGAGGAAGGAGGTAGAGTGAGGGGCACTGGGTCCTGCAGAGAGCCTCAGAAGCCACACCGTGCCCACCTGGAGAGCTCTGTTCTCCCATCAGAGTTCTTAGTGGCATTAAACAAGGTGGCTCTGGTGTCTCCCAGGATGCCAAATTATCAAAGTAAAAGTCATTTTTAATCAATATATTGCCTTTAATCAAAGTAGAGCAACGGACACATGATTTTAGAAACTTTTCCACTGAGTTAAAAGGATGAAGCAGGGTAGTTAGCTGAGTGGCAAGCTCATCCTGGGAGTGTTTCCTGACTGAGGGGACCTGGGCATTATGGCTCCGGGGTCTGGGATCTGGGGCACATTGTCTGCACCTAGATGGTGCCGTGATGACGATGGTGATGGTGA
The DNA here is from genome assembly GCF_018350215.1 of Panthera leo. NCBI lineage: Eukaryota > Metazoa > Chordata > Mammalia > Carnivora > Felidae > Panthera > Panthera leo. Next base: position 5,164,429 of record NC_056686.1, on the reverse strand, counting down.
TGGTGATGATGGTGATGATGGTGATAATGATGGTGGTGGCAGTGAGAATCATCAGCATTTACTGACCACTTTAGATCTCTCAGGCGATATTTGAAGAAGGTTTCATATATTAACTCACTTCATCCTTGCAACAACCCTATTAGGAAGGTAATAGTATTATCTCCAATTTAGTTGAGAGGTTAGGCACCATACCCGAGGCCACCTAGGTAACGGTGGCAGAGTTCAGCTGTGATCCTAGACATTTTGTGTGGGACCGGATTGCTCCTTTTCACCTTTCGGTGGATGACGATGGAGGCCAGGGTAAATGCATACACAGCCTCGAGGCTCACAGACCCAGATGCCCATGGTAATCCCCCAAGTAGCTGGTGAGAATACAGACTCCAGAGCTCCTGCCAGTCTCTCTGCACTGGAACCTGGGGATGTGCATTCTTCAGAATCTCCTTAGGTGATTCCGATGCAGCCAACCCAGGACCTCGGTGGGCAAGCACCGGTGCCAACAACTACCAGGAAGTCATGTTCGCACGGGGGACCGGGAACCTATTGGTCTATCTCCAAGGCATACCTCCCGTCCATCCATGCTTTCCCCTCTCGCCAGTCACCATCTGTGTTGACCCTCTCCTTTTGTCCCACTGCAGTAGCTTTGCCGGGAGCTCCTGAATCCTAGGATCTGGTCCCCTGTCACAGCCTCTGCCTGCCACTCAGTAGCCAGAGTGAGTTTCTGAACCTGCACGTCTGGTTAAGTAATCCTTCTGTAGGTGACCTCTACCCCCAGCCTCTTGCTGTCCACAAGCCTGCAGGCTCCCCATCACTGGCCCTGCCCACCCTCCATCCACATCACAGCCACTTTCCATGTGGCTGTGACTGTCTGGTTTCTGGAAAGCCGTCAGCCTTCCTGACCTCACAGTGTGGCCCTGATGCTTCCAGTGTGAATGCCCTTCCCCAGCTGACACTGGCTCGTTCCTTCTCCATCAGGTCACTTGAAATGTCACAAGGGGCCTTCCTGGACCACCCTATTGCGAGCAAGCTCCTGTCCCCTAACTTATTCTTTCCCCTCATGGTCCCCATCACACATGGCCACTAGGCCGGCCTCATTTACCTATAAGCAGCTCTTTGCTCAATGCGTCCTCCATCACAGGTGCTGGGACATGCAGGGAACCACACGGAGCCCGTTTGCATGGATCTGCTATCACTTGCTTGTTTTTGGTCTTTCCCACTGGCATGTAAGGCTCATGAAGACATGGCCACTTATGTATCTGCAGCGGAAGCCTTGTGTGGGCTCAGAGGGGCCCTGGGGAAGTCTGTCTGGGGAATGACAGAGCATATGAAGCCCTCCCTGTACCAACTCTGCAGATTTGAGGCTTGGACTGGTCTTACCCGTCCCTGTTCCCACCCATAACAGGGCCTCCTGGACATGGAAGGACAGGTGAGCATCTTAACAACCCTTCCCTCCTGTCTGCGAGGGACCGAGGCTGAGAGGGAAGAGACCAAGCGTGACTCAGTCCAAGAGGAGGCAGGTCTCCGGCCCTGTGGAAGGCTCCATGGCCTGGCTGGGCTGAGGTCTGGGTGTCACATCTGTTCCAGCCAGGTGTGCAGAGCCGTGGCCATGAGATCTTGGAGCTGTGCCTGCCTGTTTGTTGCTGAGGCCCTGGTCTCAGCTACAGGGAGGCAGGGAGGCAAGAAGGGGGCAGACGGGAAATTTGGCAGGAGCTGGGCCAGCGTTTCTTTGCTATATTGTGCCATGCCTGGAACTTGGTGGGTGCTTAACAAACGTTTACTGTTGACAAAACCAACCTTGTTTACAGCAGGCCTGTCTCTAAAGACCAGTTTACATACTTAGAGAGAAACTTAATTATCTCTTGCAGTATCCTCTGGAGGTAGGGTGGACTCCTTGTGGTTTATAAATGGAGGGGAAGGCCCAGAGAGGGGCAGAGAGTACCCACGGTCACACAGGGGCCCAGACCAGCTTGGCCCAGAGCCCCTGTCTCCAGTCTTGAGGGAATGCAGAAAGCCTCCGTCTTTCTTTAAAAGTGGCCTCAAGGGCAAAACAGCCCATAGAAAACACCCAGGAATTCTTTTACTGGAGGAGCTTCACAGAATGGCTAAGGTCCCGGTAGCCTCCGGGGCCGCTGGGGTCTCTGCCAGGTGCATCCAAACAGTGACAGAGGGAGAAGGTGGGTCCCGGGCTCTGCCGGCCTGCCCTGTCCCTGGCAGGATGGCATTTCTGTGCCCAGCTGGGCATCCGCTGGGGCAGATCCAGCTCCTGATGTGGATGCCCAGCCCAGCCCTCTGCTCTGGCCTCTTGACTCTGTAAGGTGGTCTGGGGGCCAGGTTGTCTAAGACAGGGCCCCCTTGTGCATCCCCAGACCTGCACCCTGGCCCAGGGCCTCACTCTGGGTTCTGTGGGGGAACCAAGACAAATAACAAGATGTCCCCACCTTTTGCCCCAAGGTCTCCCTATAAGTGAAGGGTCAGGGGCGGGCCCAGGAAGCACAGGGTCACCTGACTGGAGCAGCGGCTGCTTCCTGCTTTGGGGACTCACGCTACCTGGGGGCCTTGGCTCCCTGTCTTCCTGCTGGTGCCCACCAGCCCCTCCTTCCCCTGCTTCCTTTCCTCTCCTCCCTTCCCTATGCCTCCCCCCCTCTGCCACTTCTGATCATCACTCTATCTCCAGCTCGGTTCCTTTCTCTCTCTCCCCCACCTCTGTGTTTCGTTCACACCGGTTTTCTTTGTGCACTGTTCCCCTTCGCCCCCCACCCCCACCCCCTGCAGACCTGCCAAGATTTGTCCTTGAGCTCTTCTCCCCACATGAGACATGGGGGGCGGAGGGTCGGGAGGGCATTCTGGCCTGGGGAGACCACACGCACACGTGCAGGCACGCATACCCACGACTCGCGAATCTGTTCCACCTTGTACTTGGTGCACCGGCCATCCTGGGAAACGGAAGGCGAGGGGGATGCTCTTGGGCAGAGCCTGCCGTAAGCCCAGCCTGAGGCGGCTGTCCCCGCCGCGGCCTCCGCTGTCCTCGCACATCAGCAGCCATAGTCCGCACAGGGTGCCATTTCCGGGACGGGCCCATTACAGCCGAGCCAGCCTCTCCTTCCAGGGAGGGCCTTTGCCTCAGAGGCAGGCCCGCCCCACAGGGGAGTGACAAGGGCTAGTTCCCCCCCTGCCGCGCCCCCCCCCCCCGGCCTCAAGCAGAGGTTCCTCGCCAGGAAGGCCCGGGATGACCCAAGGGCAGGCTGGGGTGCCCATGGGGCAGTGGGTCCTGGCCACCCTGACAAGCTGCGGGATCCAGCTGTCCCACAGGCCCATCAGACAGAACGGCATTTCTGTAGGGCAGGATTAACTTAGGTTTGGTTCTCCTCATCTGAATTCTCAGAATGGAAAATTATGTAGCCCACCTCCTCCATCTGAAAGCCCAGCCTCCACCCTCAGACACTGCCGACCTGTCCTCCACCTTACTTTACGGGCTCTCACTATATCGGGCACTTTCTGCCCACTTCTCTGCTTCCTCAAGCATCTTTCTCTAGGACGTCAGCTCTGTGGGGCAGGGTCTGCTTTGCTCTAACTGCCGGCACACAGTAGGCACAAAATAACTGTTTGTCGAGAGAGTGAATGAGGCCTCTTCTTGCTCAGCAAGTCCCTGAATCTCCCAAGGTCTTGGTCTCCCTGATGGGCATAATAAAAATAGATTTGGTCCCAGGATGCTGTGGTCACTCCAAATGTATGAGCATCGCGGCCAGCCCTTCAACTTGGACCTTGTGAACCACGTGTGGCTCACTATCTGCCGTCCAGTCTCAGGATGGCATTTTGACCCAAACCCAAACCAAGGGCTTCTGATACCCTGACCCACTTTGCTGAAGACAAAACTCGCTACGGGCACAGGAGCAAATCTCCTCCCCACGTTGGGGGACTGAGCGTGGGCCTGGACATGACACTGGAGCTGGGTCTGGGTGGGGGCGGGGGGCCCAAGGAGAGTCAGGTCGGCCACCATGCAGGCCTCAGTCTTGCCTGTCCCCTGAAACAGCCACCTGTAAATGCAGCCTGGCTCCAAGACGTAGCCTCTGACCCCTGTGCCTTGGTAGAGAGTTGGGCCGGGCTGAGAACGGGTTCACTGGGCAGCGGGCCCTGCAAGAGACCCTCACGTGGACTTAGGAGCTGCTGGTTTGGCTGGGTCGAGGGTCCATGCTGATTCTGGCCACCGTCCAGGAGGGAATGGGGACGGTGGCCTGGGGGCGACGATGTCCTTGGAGAGGTGATCGGGACATACCAGTTTGGGGCTGAGGCCACACTGGAGTGTGGGGGTGGGACAGGATGTTTTCAGGGGCCTCAGCAGGACAGTCGAGAGAGGTCTTTCTGGAAGGCAGGGAGGGGGCACCGAAAACGTTTCTGTAGTGGGCCTGGTAACCCCAGACCTTATCAGGATTTAAAGCCCAGCTGATGCAACTGTAAATGGGATCAGTTTCTTTATTTCTCTTTCTGTTGCTTCATTGTTGGTGTATAACAATGCAACTGATTTCTGCACATTAATTTTGTATCTTGCAACTTTGCTGAATTCTTGTGTTAGTTCTAGGAGACTTTTGGTGGAGTTTGTTGGGTGATCCCATTCACAATTGCACCAAGAATCATAAAATACCTAGGAATAAACCTAACCAAAGATGTAAAAGATCTGTATGCTGAAAACTATAGAAAGCTTATGAAGGAAATTGAAGAAGATACAAAGAAATGGAAAAACATTCCATGTTCATGGATTGGAAGAATAAATATTGTTAAAATGTCAATACTACCCAAAGCAATCTACACATTCAATGCAATCCCAATCAAAATTGCACCAGCATTCTTCTTGAAGCTAGAACAAGCAATCCTAAAATTTGTATGGAACCACAAAAGACCCCGAATAGCCAAAGTAATACTGAAGAAGAAAATCAAAGCAGGAGGCATCACAATCCCAGACTTTAGCCTCTACTACAAAGTTGTAATCATCAAGACAGTATGGTCTTGGCACAAAAACAGACACATAGACCAATGGAATAGATTAGAGACTCCAGAATTAGACCCACAAATGTATGGCCAACTAATCTTTGACAAAGCAGGCAAGAGGAAAGAAGACAGTCTCTTCAGCAAATGGTGCTGGGAGAACTGGACAGCAACATGCAGAAGAATGAAACTAGACCACTTTCTTACACCATTCACAAAAATAAACTCAAAATGGATGAAGGACCTGAATGTGAGACAGGAAACCATCAAAACCCTGGAGGAGAAAGCAGGAAAAAAACTCTCTGACCTCAGCCTCAGAAATTTCTTATTTAACACATCCCCAAAGGCAAGGGAATTAAAAGCAAAAATGAACTATTGAGACCTCATCAAGATAAAAAGCTTCTGCACTACAAAGGAAACAATCAACAAAACTAAAAGGCAGCCGATGGAATGGGAAAAGATATTTGCAAATGACATATCGGACGAAGGGTTAGTATCAAAAATCTATAAAGAACTCACCAAACTTCACACCCGAAAAACAAATAATCCAGTGAAGAAATGGGCAGAAGACATGAATAGACACTTTTCCAAAGAAGACATCCAGATGGCCAACAGGCACATGAAAAGATGCTCAACGTCACTCCTCATCAGGGAACTAAAAATCAAAACCACACTGAGATACCACCTCACGCCGGTCAGAGTGGCTAAAATGAACAAATCAGGAGACTATAGATGCTGGAGAGGATGTGGAGAAACGGGAACCCTCTTGCACTGTTGGTGGGAATGCAAACTGGTGCAGCCGCTCTGGAAAACAGTGTGGAGGTTCCTCAAAAAATTAAAAATAGATCTACCCTATGACCCAGCAATAGCACTGCTAGGAATTTACCCAAGGGATATAGGAGTGCTGATGCAGAGGGGCACGTGTACCCCAATGTTTATAGCAGCACTTTCAACAATAGCCAAATTATGGACAGAGCCTAAATGTCCATCAACTGATGAATGGATAAAGAAGTTGTGGTTTATCTATACAATGGAATACTACTTGGCAATGAGAAAGAATGATATCTGGCCTTTTGTAGCCACATGGTTGGAACTGGAGAGTGTTATGCTAAGTGAAATAAGTCATACAGAGAAAGACAGATACCGTATGTTTTCACTCATATGTGGATCCTGAGAAACTTAACAGAAGACCATGGGGGAGGGGAAGGGGGGAGAAAAGTTACAGAGAGGGAAGGAGGCAAACCATAAGAGACTCTTAAATACTGAGAACAAACTGAGGGTTGATGGGGGGTAGGGGAGAGGGGAAAGAGGGTGATGGGCATTGAGGAGGGCACCTGTTGGGATGAGCACTGGGTGTTGTAGGAAACCAATTTGACAATAAATTATATATATATAGGATAAAGCCCAGCTGAGTGGGTGGCCCTGAGGTCTGGCTAAATCTGGAGCAGGAGGCACGGAGGAGATTTGGGGAAGCAGGTGACTATGGTCTGCAGGTAGGTGTGCTGGGGCTTAAAGGGCCAGCGGTTGCCTCCCTTGGACGTGGTCATAGGGAGCAGAAAACAGGGCCGGGCAGCCCACTGGCCGGCTTTGCGAGGGTTAACACGAGATGCAGGAAACCAGACCTTCTCCAGGAGCCAGCCTGAGTTGGATGAACCATCAGAGCAACATCCTGCAACAACTCAGGTGTCTTTTCAAACGGCAGTGGGTGACATCTCCGAAAAAGAGGAGATAACATTTCTGGGAAGTGCAGGTAGCGTGACAGCAGAGTTACGACAACCTGTCAGGGGGTCCAGGTAGCTGTGAGGGGGCGCGGGAGGGGCTCCCCGCACAGCAGTTCGGCCAACTGGGAAGGACGCAGAGGGGGAGCAGAAGTTCCAGCGCCGGGGCAAACAAAGCTTAAATTACCCGAAGTGCCTGGCCTTCCCCGTCTGCTGCTCCAAGCCGCTGACATCAAACTGAGTTATGCCTCTAAACTCTGCAGGAAAATGCTGAATTAAACAGCTTAGTGCCTTTACATATTCAAGCCGAGGCAAACACCATAAAATATGCTGAGTAACAGTTGTCTAACGCACATTCCTGAAAGTTTATTTTTGTGGCTACAGTAGCAGGTTCTGGAGGGGCCGAAGCCCTGGGTGTGTGGGGACAGCTGCGGCCCGGCCTCTCGGCACAAACAGGGGCCGGCAGGGGGGCCTCGGGCACCCACTCCTCGGGCACGAGAGCTTCATCTGAGTCCCATCTCTGAGCCACCATCCGGGACGCAGGCTTGGATGGGGGAAAATCTGAATAACCCTCCCCTAGCGCTCTCTCCAGAGACTTGGCCTGCCCTTCTGAGCCAGGACACAGCCCCAGGCAGACCACAGAAGCGATGGAACCTCAGAAGCTGGGTGTCTGGTGACCGATGCTTGTGACGGCCGCACTGATGCCGGCTTCCCCTGTCAGGCCAGGGCGCGAGCAGGGCTTAGGCTCAGTCTCCCCGATCCACAAGCCATTTCTGCCTCTGGGAACTAGGGAGGAGTCATTCTAGGACTGCGGCCTCGGGGTCCTGGGAAGGGGATGGGTGGTCTCTGATGGGCAGCGGCATATGAGGGGTCCCGCGCGGGGAGCCAGCTCTGCCTTCCAGTGCTCTGTGTGGGGGAGGGAGCCCCCCCCGCCACTGTCTCCTCTCCTCTCCCCATTCCCTCCCTCCCCGGGTCTGGGGTGAACTCTCAGGGAAGGTTCTGCTCATCTTGCAAGATGCAGAGTGTGTTCCTGCAGGTGGTGTGTGCCCCATGGGGTCTGGGAGCCCTAAGAGGAGCCCCCCTCCACGCCCCCCCCCCCCCCCCCCCCGCCAACGCCTGTCCCTCTGTTCGCCCATCGCCTCCACGGCCTCTGGAGCCTCCTCTAGGAGGGCTGACCCCAGCCCCAGTGGCTGCGTAGATGGCAGAGGGGCCTGAGGAGGGCAACCTTCAGGTGCTGCTGGGGGTGGTGGGGAGGGGAGCCCTTTGCCCGCCCACCCGTCCCCCTCAGCCAGCACCTGGCTGCGCCTGGGATGTGTACAAAGAAGAGGAACCTTAGTAGGTAGGAAATGCCTTGCTCAGCCCCGAGAGCGGAGGGTAGGGATTTGCGGTGCACACCCTGTCCTTCACGGCTTGCGTTGGCCATAGTTGCTACTCCTGACCCGGGGCCTCTTGGGCGGCCGTAGTGAGGTCAGCACCCCACCTCTCCTTCCGGCAACCTCCGGCCCTGCCCGCCCCCACCCAGCCCGGGCCCCAGGCTCCGGCCGCTCTCTGCCGAGGGCACTGCCGGGCCGGCTGGCCGGAGCAACCCCAGCGGTTCCATTAGCGAGCTGATGGTGGGTGACACTGTCTTAAACCAGCTGAAATGCATATCCGCTTGGTGACCTTAAAACTAATCATCGGATCACGCTCTGGCTCACGCCGCTCGACCAGCCGGCCCCATCCGACCTTAATGGCTGCTCTTGGAAGTCCGGGCCTCTCTTGTAGCCCAGATGGCAGGGTCTCCTTGGGGCCTGATGGAGACACGGCCGACTCCGTCTCGCGCACCGGCTCATTCACAGAAGAGGGGGCTGAAAGTCAGAGGGGACAAGGATACCTCGTGTCCCGGACCCTGGCTCCCTGCCACACGACGTGGGTGAGCCGCAGGTCACTGTAAGGCTCTGCCGGGCCTCTCACCCCTGTGGGCTCAGCGCTGGGGGCCCGGGCTGCAGGGTGTCTGCACACGTGTCCCCAGTGCCCCTCTGTCAGGGGACGTGAAGGGACATAAGGGGCAGTGGGGGTGCATGGGCATGGTGGCAGGTCCCCATGCAGGGACCCAGGCCCTGCTCCCTACCCTCTCCCTGGGGCTCAGGGACCAGGGTGTGAACGAGAGCCCCACAGAAGGCAGAAGAGAGAAAGTACCCGGTGCAGCTGGACGTCAGGTCCCATTGAGATCCACTGTCAGCCTGGGCCTTGGCTCCCACAGTCACGGATGATTTCGGAGGGAATGTGCATTTATTTTACAAAAAATCCTCTGAATGACAGAAAAACTGCGTTTTCCTATGAAGAGCAGAGAACTAAGCTCTCATCCAAGAACCCAGACATGTTCTGAAACTCACTGGAGTCTGACCTGTGCTTCCTTCTGGAACTCTCTTCTGAGTCTCTGTGTCCTCCCAAAGGCTGGATGTTCAGCCTAGACCCATGTGCGGGTGCTCGTGCTTCAGAGAGGGCGCCAAGCTCATGGGGCTCTGCCCCTGGACCCCCAGGGGGCTGGGGGCGCCCCCCCACACCTCCCATGTGCCAGAGACGGCTCAGGAACCCTCCAACGCAGAGCCCCTGCCTGCTGGACCGGCCTGTGACTTTAACAGGCCCTCTGCTCAGCTCTAGGCTCTGCTCAGAAGATAGGAATGCCGCAGCCAGGCTCCCTGCTCCCTGATCCTTTAATCTGAGACTATTAAAACTTCATTCCACTCCTATTGGTAAACCATCAATCACCGTCACCAAGCAGCCTCTGGCTTCGGCAGCCCAGCGGGGGAGGGTAGCAGGGAGGGCAGGGGGCCAGGGCTACAAGCCCCCTCCCCAGGGCAGAGCCCTGGGCTCCTGAGGGCTGGTATGACCTTGAGAAGGACAGAGCTGCTGGGGGACAGACGGAAGGCAGAAAGCCCTTGTCTGGGGGCGGAGGATGGCCCACGGCTCCCGAGAGCCACCTCTCAGGGCCCGTGTCAGCAGGGTGACGGCAATGCTCGTGTCCGGCCTCGCGGGCGAAAGTGCCACCAACGTCAGCTACCGCCTCTTTTCTGAGCTGCACACATCGGAGTAAACGCCAGCCTTTGTCTCTGAGCCACCTCTCACTTCCTTCCTGGCCCAGACCCTCAGGCCCGGGTCCCTCTCCCCAAAGTGACCCTGGCCTCAGCCAGGAGGGACGGAGGTTCTGGGGCCCAGCCCCCAAGGTTAACTTGTGAAAAGGCAGCACCAGCCCGGTGCTGGCAGGATTATGGGTCTTTTTCTTAATTAAAAAAATCCAATTAAATTAAGATATCAGAACTGAATAACACTCGAGTCATTAGCGCGACTTTTATCTTAATGACTACAGCTGCCGAAATCCTTCTCTAATTCGGGTGGCCTCCTGCCACAGCGGCAGGATGGGGCTTCTCTGGAGAGGGGGCCGAATGGCCTGCAGACACAGGGCGGGCAGGGGGCTAACCTGGGAGCCCCTGCTTTCCCCTGCCCCCCAACCTCCACACAGGAGCTGAGCCCCGCGTGTCCTGGAGCTGGGGCGCCCCTTCCCCTTCCATCTCGGGGACCATCGTCATTGCCTGTCAGCCCTGCTGGCTGTGAGGCAACTTTGGAAGGGACAACGGTGGGCACCTAAATGTGTTTAAATAATTTTCCACCGAGGGAAAGAGTTCCCTCCTCTCTGCTCCGGGCCAGGGGTGCAGAGGCCTAGACCCTGCAGGGTCTCCTGCTCTGGGTGGACGGAGGGGGCTTGAGTGCTCCCTCCTGGGCCCCCAGGGCCTCCATGTGGAGAGCCCTGTACAGAGGGGCTCCTGCCGGTCCCCCTCTTCAACCCCTGGGGTTTTGATCCCACTCTTCCTGCCGAGGCCAGTCGGAAGTGCCAGCCATTCCCGGAACAGAGGCTGCAGGCCTGGGCTGAGGGAGAGGGAGGCAGGTTGGTGGGGGTGGGGGTGGGGGGAGCGGGGCTCTGGGAAGCAGGAGATAAGAGGCAGCTGTGGGCCTGGAGATCTGAGTCTCAGGAGGGCGGCCGGGGGAGCCAAGCATGCAGGAGTCCCGGTTATCACTTAGCCTCAGGACTCCCCAGAAAGACAGGCAGAGAGTGTCTGAGGCCTGGAGGCCCCCAGTGGCGCGGTGACTCCAGGGGAGAAACACTCACAGAGCAGCTCTTCAGGCTCATGCACCCCCTCCTCCCAGCCGCCCACCCCTGCGCCCCGGGCAGCTCTCCTGGCCTGTTCCCCCTCCAGATGCTCACAGAGGAGGCCCTCCCCGAGCCGGCAGTGCCTTGCTATGGCTTCCCCAGACAAGAACATGAGGAGCTGTGGCTGCAAGCGCCCCGAGGGCAGGGACAGCATCTGTCTCATTCACCCCTCCTCCCGTGTCTAGGCCAGAAGCCGCACGCAGGTGCTCAAGAAATACGTGGCGACCGAATGACTGATCGGAAGGAGCCACGGTGAGAAATGGGCCTTCCCACTTGGCTCGTACCATCTTAACCCTGAATGTGTATCACTGCACTGGGGATCTGTTAAAAAAAATTATTTTAGACAGACAGAGAGGGAGAGAGAGAGAGAATCTCAAGCAGGCTCCACACTCAGAGCCTGACGCGGGGCTCCATCCCACAACCCTGGGATCACGACCTGAGCCAAAATCGAGTCAGATGCTCAACCTACTGAGCCACCCAGGCACCTAGGGAGTTTTTAAAGCAATGGCAACGCTATCTTTCATTTGCTTTTCTCGAAAGACTTATGAAGAAAGAGGCTATGGATCATTCCGGACCCTAGAACATCACAGCTGGGGAAAATGCCTAGTTCAATCTTCACTGTCTGCCAGGGCGGTGGTGGGGGTGGGGGTGGGGGCTGGTTCTGCTGCTTGGCAGGGCTCCAGACCCCCAGCGAAGGCCTTTATGTGCTATCACCTGCCTGTTTGGGGCATGGCGGGATCTGATGGGGCTCAGGTCAAGGCCATTTGGTCCCCCAGGTCCTGGGGGCGCATTCAGAAGACAGGACAGGAAAAAAAGAAAATCCCCCTGGCCTGGGGTGGACTGTGTCCGCCCCCAAATTCACGTCCACTCAGAACCTCAGAACATGAACAGACTTGGTTAAAGGGTCTTCGCGGATCTAATCCGCAAATTAAGATGAGGCGATACCGGACTAGGTTGGGCCCTGAGACACACAGGGAAAAGGCCTGATGAGGGAGGCAGAGACGTGTCTACAAAGCAAGGACCTCCTACAGCCACCAGGAGCTGGAAGAAGGAAGGAAGGACCTTCCCTAGAGCCTTCAGAGGGAGCGTGGCCGCTGCTGGGGCCTCGAGCTCGAACTTGCAGCCCCCAGAACTGTGAGGAGATGTTTCCATTGTTTTAAGCCCCCTAGTTTGTGGAACTTCACTACAGCAGCCTAAGGTCACTAATACACTTGCTACCAACATTTGGCAGGAAAAAGCCAGTCTGTCAGATCCTGCCACCCCACCTGCTGATGCTGGTTTTTCCATTGCCCAAAACAGAATACAGGAGCCTAGCAGGTGGGTTCAGGGCACCGCCTGGTCTCCCTGGAGGGATGGGCCTTGATTGTCCCCCAAAAGGATAACTCCTGGGGGTGAGAGCAGCGAGGGGGCACAGAGAAAGGTCAGGGGCTTTGAAGTACCAGCAGCCTCACCTGGAACCCAGACTCTATCCCTTTCTAACCACATGACCTGGAAACCATTAAATCTCCCAGGACTCAACTGCTCATCTGAAGAATGGGGAGAAGCAGGAATACCTATCCCTTAGGGTCGACAACAGGTTTAGAAAGCCCTTTTGCACGTACCTGCTGTGAGCCGTGCCCTGTGATAGATGCTGGGGGTGCCCTGGGGGTGCACAGTCTGGTGGGGACCTGGGATGTAGGCCCACACCAAGGCACAGGGAGCCTGGGTCTCTGAGCATCATTCTGCAGGGATTAGAAGGCTGAGCAGGTGTGAGCAGGCTGACGGGTGGGGGCGAGGCCCGGGCCGATGGAGCACTTGTCCAGGGAGCACGTGCGTGTGCACATCCCCACGGAGCACACTGGAGACCCTGTGAGAGGCTGGGCTGTTTGGGGAGTGGGGAGGGGGTGCATGGTCGGAGACGAGGCTAGAAAGCAGGAAGAGTCACGATGGTCTTTAACCTTAGAACAAAGGGAAGGTTCTTAATCAGCAAGGGGGTATGTGCACGTGTATGTGTGTGTGTGTGCCCGAAATGCTTGGGTTAGTGTTTCTCCCATTGTTGGTTATTGTGTAGAGAAGTTTGGAAGGGTCAGATCTTGGCGAGGGCCCAGGTGAAGGTGTTCCTGTCAGGCCTGTTTCCTTTCTGTGTTTCTGATGCTCTGACATCGGGGGCCCTGCCGACCCTGGAGAGACCATTCCTCCCAGGGCCAGCCAATCCTAGAGGTGGCAGATGACTAACTTGGGGCCCATGTGTCATAGGAAACCAGTGGAGAGCCCACACCCCAGCACCTCCTCTATCAGCTGTCACACTCTGGGCCGCCATTCCCCTGTCCTAGTTAGGGCCAGCGACCTTGCCGGATATGGCCCAGCACCAGATACAGACAACAAAGGAGCCTCTATGCCCCAGAACCCACTGACAATTTTCAAATCAGCCAATTCTTACCCTGCCTCGCCTGTTCTTCCCACAAAAACCACACTAAAGACTGGCCCACATTCCCCTCACTCCCTCTGCCTCCTGAGCCACCCCGGTACATCCTCCCTCGGCCCCCGTGTGTCCTGACCCCCTTGGGAACTGTGGGTAACAAACTCTTTTCGACGGCAAGCGTCTCCACATGCCTCACCACACCCGAATATTAATAAAATCTACATTGGAAAACAGAAGGGTCATGGCAGCTTGGATTGGGGCTGGCAGGGCAGTGCCGAAAGCGGCTCGATTGGAGCTTAAGGTGGGGGGGGCGGCGGTAGATGGACCGACCTGGTGGTGAGCTGGTGCAGAGAGTGAAAGGGGAATGGCAGACTTCGGGGGTTCAGGCCAGGTTTGGGGGGACATGTCCGGGGTTTGGCCAAGATGTTGGGGGGGGGTATGGCAGCGTCTGCCTGCAGGGGGTCACAGCTGGGTGGTGGTCTGAGAGGCTGCGCTGGCCCCTGGGGAAGGAGGAGGGACAGAGAGGCCCGGAGAGGCTCTGGTCCCAGCTGCCCTCCAGGGTCCTGCCCACGTGCACTCCCCGAAAAGCGTCACTGCTTTAAAAATGGAAACAAACGCTTCCTTGCTTTTTGTGGTGCTTTCTGTCAGTCGAAGCTGTCAGTTTTCTGCGGTTCTAAATAAGGGAGAGCTTTGCGGGGCCCATAAATAGATTTCCAAAGCTGCGGTCCCATCCAGCTCTCGGAGCAGCCCCGCCCCGCTGCAGGGCTCTCGGGGCGCGGCCGGGGCTTGGCCCCCTTCGCCGGAGGGCGACCCGGCTGCACGTGCTTGGGAATATCTGGAGGTTCACAGTTTACTGTGGGGTGCCAGCTTTCGCACATCATTACCCAATGTTGACAGAGGCATCTGAGGACTCTGCGAGCCTTGTTCTCGCCTCCATTAGCAGATTGCTTGAACAAAAAATCTGAAAAATTCAGCTCTCAGATGTGAGTCCCCACCATCTGCCTCGGGAAATCAGCTGGGTTCTGTTTCTGTCCCAAAAGAGGTGTGGCTCCTGTTCTTGGGGTTGGAGCGAGACAAGGAAAGGGGTCCTGGGAGCTGGGGTGAGTCCAGAGGTCATGGAAGCTGAAGTCCCAGGGGAGGAGGAGGACACACACACACACACACACACACACACACACACACACACTCTCTCTCTCTCTCTCTCTCTCTCTCTCTCTCTCTGTCCCTCCCCCCCTACCCCCCACTGCCCCCAGCCCCAAGTGGTGGTGAAAGGGGGCTGCCAGGGAGACTTGGGAGGGACAGCTCCAGTGAGGCTGGAGACAGGAGACAGAGCAAGGGGCCAGAGATCAGAGGGCTGGTGACAGTGACAGGAGGGCGTGGGAGCAGGGAGAGCCAATTGCTTCCATCTCATTCCCAGCTTCTAGCAACCTCCGCGGGGTCAGGTTGAGAGGGATTCTGAGACTGCACGCAGGCTGAGCGGGGAAACAGTGATGGGATCCATTAGTAATGTCTGCCCAGGGCACGGGAGGGGAAGGCGACGGCCAGCAGATTTGTTGTCTCTGGCTTTAAGGCAAGTGGTTCCGAATGGGGACAGGAGGCAGTGGTGCTGCCTTCCAGCATGTCCTTTTAGGTGGCCCCTGGAATGTGGGGCTCAAGTGGCAGAAGCTACCTGAAGGAAATGCTGGGCTCGCTGGAAGCTCACTGGGGCAGGCCTGTCTGCCTTACAGCTAGAGCAGCGCTGGCGAATTGCAGGTCTCTGCAGACATCCACCAATGACCGACTGAGTGCCACAGGGTGGAGCCCGAGGGGACAGACCACATCTGGGGGGTTCCTAAGCTCCAGGCCAGCATGGGGGACACGGTCCTGTCAGAGCGAAGGGCACCCAGGAAGGCCTCCTGGCCCTTCCTTTTTGTTGAGTGTTTTTGGGGTACGACCACCCAGGGCACGCATCCTCGAAGCTCACGTCCCTCTCTCTCTTTGCAGACTCCCGAAACAGAGGACACGTCCCGGGGATTCAGAGCACAGAACTGGTCACCGTGTGCCAGACTGGAGGACCTGAGGACACGCTCCCCAGTCCCAGAGCTCGGCAGGCACAGGCCTACTTCTGTCCTTTGTCACTTCTGCCCCCACTGCTGAGGCGCTGGCTCAGACCTACTCCCACTCACTGCAGAAAGGGCCCTCCCTTCTCCTCGGAACCCACGCCAAGCTCCTTATTGCAGAATCTCTTTCTCTCCAGGGTCCTGACACTTTCCCTGGATTCTCCTGGGAGCTGCCTTTCCTTTTCCTGAGGCTTAAACCAGGGAAGAAGTTTCTCCCAGCTTCTGGGCTTCCAAGAAGCTCCTGGAGAGCCAGCCCTGAGCCAGGCTTTTTGCAGGGATGGGGGACACGAAGGGGCTCAGAGGGCAGCGGACAGAGCCGGGGCATAGAGCTTTGGCCCTCTCCCACCCTCACCCTTCTGTGGACCAGCTGCAAGCCCCCGCTGGTGCGAGAGCCCCTGGGTGGTCGGCGCTGGGCACAGCGACACTCAGGATGGACGGCTGCCCTGAATGGATACCTTTGGTCCCTGTCCCTCCCTGCCACCATGCCCTTCTCATCCACCACGGGACCTGGACTTCACACATCCACTCGTTCACCTGCGCCTTTCTGCAAGCCCTTCCCGTGTGCTGGCTCTGCTCCTGAGCAGCTCGCCACTCTGATAAGGGCTAGACTGGCCGGTCCACCCCAGCCCACGTGGCCCCTCCGTCCTATGATGGCCCAGAGGCCCTGGCACCCTCCGCATTCACTGGACCGCCACCTCCTGGCTCCTCTTTGGCTGTGTGGTTCCACGTTGGAGGCCTATCATGGGGGCCCCGCCGGTCCTTCCTCCATCACCCCACTCCCGTTTTGTGCATTGCATCACTGGGGAGCCAGCAGCCTTTTCCAGAAGCCAGAGACTTTGAACAGAAGCAGGAGGGCCAGACCTGACCTGCTCTGTTTAAATGAGAAACCCACTGGACTGTATGGATGATAACCCAGGGCGGATGGGACTCAGAGGACTGGGCCAGGGGGGTGGCCAGCTATTGAACCTCCTCCCGTGGCCCCTCCTGCAGGCCAATGCTCGGCTGCAGCCCTGCCCCAGGTGCCCAGTGCACATAGGATGGTCATCCAACACCGCTTCCCTCCTGGGGTCTGGCCAGGGCTTGTGCGGCCACTGTTCCAAGAACACAACACTAGCAACTGCACTTCAGAGGATCGAGATATGGAGCTGTCATTTGCCTGGCCCTTTGCCCGGTGCTCTGCATGTTTGGCCAAACTTCGAAGAAGGTTGAGTGAGGTCGGGGGTCAGGAGTCCAGAGATGTTGTCTCAGGTGGCAAAAGCATCCTTCCCTTGGCTCCAAAGCTAGGCTGGAGGCCCCAGGGCCCCGTGACAGCCTTGGGAAGGCTCCGTGCTAAGAGTCAGGGCCGTGCTTCCGGCCATCAGCCCTGCTCTGTTGAAGGGCACGCGCTGGGGTCAGGGTTTAAATCCAAGCTGCATCATCTCCAGGCTGGGTGACCCCTGGCTAGTCTTCAAACCTCTCTGAGCTATTCCTACCCCACGCATGGAAGACGGTCCTACTTCCAGGATTGGGGTGAGGACTGCCAGGGTCTACACCGGAATCCCAGGCCTGTGTGACTCTCCTTCCTCAGGGTTTTTCCCGAGCTCGGTTCCATGCGTGGGCTGCCGGGCCTACCCAGAAGCCTAAGAGGTGGTCCCACCCCCTGAGAAGAGACCAGCTGGCTGCATTCAGCAGGTCTGGGAGCTGGGCTGGAAGCAGGGCCTGTGCCGGGGGTGTGGCCGAGGCTGTGAGGGAGGAGGCCCTGGGATGCTGTTCGGACTGCTGTAACTCCCCCTCTAGAGGGTCAGGAGGCTTCCAGAGCCTGAGGCCTCCAAGTAGGGGAGGGGCCGCTGGGAACCTGGGCTGAGGGCCCACCCAACAGTTACGGGGAAGGTGCTGGGTGCTGCTTTGGCACGTCCTGTGGTGAACGGAGGGCTACTCAGGGCCTGGGTGCCTGTCCCTCCCCCACCAACACACGTGCGCGTGCACACGGGTACACACCCCACACATACCACATAGGCAGACACATGCACACACACGCATGCACATACTCACATACACTCACACACACCACACAAAAACACAACACATGCACACGCACACACTCACACACACGGGTGCACACGCCCTGCAGCCTCTGTCCCAGCTTGGCTTCAGAATGTGATGACCACCTTTTCCCCTTCCGCCTTTTCCCCTTCTGTCAGGGTGGGAGTTTCCGGCGAGGGAGGCAGGACGGCCTGGGGTAGAGAGAAGGGGAGGGAATCCAGACGTGTCTCTCTGTGTGAGGGTGAAAGTCACATCTGGCCTTGCCAGGTCAGTCTGCTCTTTTCCAGAATGTTCAGTGAAACACCCAGGCACAGACAGGGCTTGCACCTGTTCCAATCAGTAATTTGACAAGAACCCACTAAATAAACTGACGGTGCTCTGCCCTGTGGGCTCCTTTAGCGGGAAGATGTTTTCCTTCCTTCAGACCCTGTGAAGGAAGCCAAAGAAGATTCATCACAGGGAGGGGAGCGGAAAGGGTCCGGTTCCTTCTGGGTGAGACAAGAGCTCCACCTGCAGTTGATGGGCCTGGGAAGGAAGGGTCCGGATGAGAGAGGGTAGAAGACACAGCAACCTGGCAGGGTCACCTTCGCTCTTAACAAGCCTTGTCAGGGACCTTCTCAGTCTACACAAGAGGGGCAGAGAGCTGGAAAGAAACCGGTGAGGGCGCCACAGTGTGACCTATAGAGTTTAAGTGTGACCCTGACAAAGAAGGTCAAAGATCACAAGAGCAGACTCAGAACTGTGCTTTCCTAGTACATCCAATACATAGGATGACCGGACGACCTGGCTGATACCCGCTGCCCAGTGTCATTATCAATTTTTATTAACTGCGATTATTATTACTTCTCTCTCAAAATCGTATGATCACCTGATTAATATCATCAATGACATCACTCTTTCCCCTGAGCCTACAAACTTCCCTGGAAGCTTCAGAATCCTTCTTATAACAGCATTAAGGGCGTATTGACGGGAGAGGAGAGTGTCCATGTTGGGGAGGAGATGGTGGCAGAGATGTGAGACTGGTTGTATTCAGGGAGATGGACCAAATGTGTAAGCATATTTAAGGATAATAGGAGACAGGTATCTTACTGTTGGAGGAGATAGCTAAATATGTCAAAAGGGAGAAAGTAAGAATGAATTCCCTGGTGGCATACTGGAATTGCTATGCCAGAGTAAACTAATGGTTTTCAAAATATCTACCTCCCTATGTAGAAATATAGATATAAATGTGTGCATATATCCACATGATGACATATATTCCCCGGCACTATCCACTGAGAGGGCTTGGGGGCAGTGACATCCCAATAACAATGAGCACACTTAGACCCAGATCTTGGCTTCTAAATACCATCTCCCACTAGAAGGAACCAGCCTTCTTTGGAGAGATGCTGATTCCAGGAGATACCAAGATGTGCCTGAAACGTCTTGTTCAGAACGCAAGGAAGTGCTCAGAGGATGCCATTCTTATGTGAAATGACACCAGAACCAGCCTGACTGGGCATCCACCAACCATCGAAATAAATAATGATAGGACCCATGGAATAATGAAATTATGAGTCTATGAAATTGTAGATAAATAAACGAATAAACTAAAAGTTTGAAGAGGAATAGTGTATCTATGGTAGGCTTGATGTACCTCCCCACAAAATACTTCTTAATTACAAAGGGGAAAAAAGTAGCTTTGCAGTGGGGAAGCCTTGCAGAAACCACTTTACTCAAATGATCTGAGTGAACACGAGGACTAGGCAAACAGAAATCCTGGACCACCTGACAGATCGCAGTATCCTTTCCGGGAGATTCCTGCCAAAGATGTACAACCTGAATCTACTCACGAGGAAACGTCAGACAAACCCGGACTGAGAATCGGTCTACAAAGAACTGGTCTGTATTCTCCCATAGTGGCAAGATCACGGAAGTCAGGGACAGAAGGAAGGACTGCTCCAGACTGCAGGACATGACCACTAATGTGCTAAGACCTGTGATGCTGACATTGTCGGGACAACTGGTAAGATTACTGAGGATTAGGCAGTAGTGCGATATATGTTCATTTCTGATTTTGAGAGCTCTGCTATGGTTATGTAGGAGAATGTTTTTATTTGGGCGGGGGAGGAACATACACAGGAGTGTTCTCAGGTGACAGGGCATCTGGTTGACAACCTTCAACTAGCTCAGAAAAAAATTCTTTGAACGGTCCTTTCAACTTTTTAGTCAGTTTGTGATGGTTTCGAGACAATTTAAGAAAGGACAAGTAGAAATCTCGAAGAGCACAAACAAAATATCGCACGGGCAACTTATGGTTCAAATAAAAAGCAAGATACAACGAGACACAAACAACCACAGTGACATGTACATTTTGGTGTTTGAAGGGTAAATGTCAGCTCTATGGAAAGTTCTGATGCAGCAGTGGTCAGTCTCGGGTAAAGCTGGGCCCATGAGGAGATCGCACACTGACCTTTGGCTTTCACTGAAACGAAAGGCGAGACTGCACAAAGGCCCTGGATGGTTAGAGATGGCCCTGACTCCTCGACCTCAGCGGGAAACAATGTTCCATCGCCGGGATTGGCTCCATCATTTGTGGAGCCCGGTGCAAAATGAAAACGTGGGGTCCCTTGCTGAAAAATTGTTAAGAATTTCAAAGATGTGACAGCAGAGCATTCAACAAACCAAGTGTGGGGCACACGTCCCAACTGGCTCTTTCAGGAACATTCACCACTGGCTGTTGCATTAAGAGCTTGACCTTTTGTAAAACTCAGGCATGAGATGAAAGATATAAATTTCTTATTTATATTATATTTCTTATTTATATTATGTTTCTTATTTATATATAAAATTCTTATAAATAAGAATGTGCATCAGAGTATTATTTATAACGCTCAACACTGGAAGCATCATGAATGTCCAGCCAAAGACAATGACTAACAGATTACAGTATGTCCGTAAGATGGAATATTATGCAACCATTAAAAACAATGTTTTAAGGGGGCACCTGGGTGACTCAGTTGGTTAAGCGCCCAACTTCGGCTCGGGTCATGATCTTGCGGTTCGTGGGTTCAAGCCCCGCGTCGGGCTCTGTGCTGACAGCTCAGAGCCTGGAGCCTGCTTCAGATTTTGTGTCTCCCTCTCTCTCTCTGCCCCTCCCCCACTTGTACCCTGTCTCTCTCTCTCAAAAATAAATGAGCATTAAAAAATTAGAAAAAAGAAAACAATGTTTTAAGGAATATTGCATGACGGGAAGATCCTGTTGATATAATCACAAATGGGGAAGTATAAAATGTGAAACTGCACATATATCACATTACAAATTTTATAACAATTGATATATGTGAGTATATATAGACTATATATATAAAGTATATAAAGACTGACAAGAATGCTACCAACGTGTGAACAAAGGTTATCTCTAGGTGACGGGATTATAGGTGATGTTTATTATCTTTTTAATACCTTTCCATATCTTATAAATGTTCTACCAGGAGCCTATCTAATTTTTATAATTAGAAAAATATTTGTAAATATTTAAAAATAATTTATTCATTTGTTATAGCGAGCTGTTTGCTTTTGTAATTAAAAAAACTTAATAAAGAGTAAAGTTTAAAACAAGGCCATTCATTCCCATCCAACCGGTATTAATGGAATGCGAACTCTGTCCTGGCGTGATGCTTGGTTCTGGAGGAATGCAGAGGAAGCGTTTAGAAGGACAGACAATATCTGACTCCATGGGATTATCATCTCATTGGTGAGGCAAAATGCACTCTGGGGCTTTCCACGGACCTCTGCCCGGGGTCCAGGGAGATCCCAGAGTGGAGCGGGAGCCCCGGCAGGCAGGCGTAGGTGCTGGCACGCTGAGCCTGGAGGGGCGAGCCTGCGGTCACCGGCGGGCTAGGGGACAAGGAGCCCATGGGACTCCTGTGTGCTTCAAGAGTACACGCCGGGGAAGTTATTTGTTAGGCATATCGCCCTTTAATAAGCTATAACTTAAAAAGCAATGGCAGGCTCTAGGTAATCAATACCACATTGTAATAATTTCAAGCACACAGATTTATATTCTGTGCACCTTGGACAGTAATTACTTTATTCTTTTAATACACTTGCACACGCTGCTTTATTTTCACCTAAACCAATTTGCTTTATTGACCAAAGCAAGTCCTGTGCCCATAATACCAACCTTTCTCCCATCCTCTAACTCAGCGAATCCAGTCCACATCAATAATCATGACAAAGGTGGTGATTCTTTCCCCGGAGCCCGACGGCACCGATGATGAGATCTATCTGGGGGGTATCAGTTTCCCTTCTCCCTTCGGGGAGCTGGGGAGGGGGAGGCAGGGGGTCGGGAAGCAGGTTCCGAACAGAGCTGCACAGGGAAGAGGCAAGAAAGGGAGGGAGGGAGGAGGCAAGTGACGGGACAAGCAGAAGGAGGGAAGAAGGGGGGAGGAAGAAGAGCAGGAAATCTGGGCCGCAAACAACTAGGGCAGCAAAGGCAGGTCACCTTGTCCTGCGCGGCACAGCCCCTGCATCTTTGCTGGTGAGCAGCGGAGTGCGGGAGGGCCCGGCACCTGCAGGTCTCCGGGTCAATGCTGCAGGGCGGTTGGGAGCAACTCAATGGGGCATGCCATTAGCCGAAGACCAGTGACCTAGTCCCTCCTCCGGGCGGCGAAGCAACTTTGTGCAACTCATCAACTAATTCATTAAACTTCAGAGAGGTAGGTCAAAGCCTCTATGATTTAGTCAATTAATCAAGGACCAGAGTTTCACTTGGTGTTTGGATCTTAGCAATAGTTTTCTTGACCTTTCTTTGACTGTGTAACTATCCCTCAGAAGCCTTTAACTTCCTGCATTTTTTTTTTCATCTCCAGCTGGCCTGCGAGTTCCCACCTGCACACTAGGAAGGCCCGGCAATTAGACCCGAGTGTCTAGGTTGGCGTGTGTGAGAAACAGAGGCGGGAGGGAATGGCCTAATGCAGCTGTCTTGCAAAGATAAAGCCGCATCGTACTGCCCGCACCAATTATACGTGTCCCTGAGAAGAGAAATCGTCTGAACACATGGCCAGAGAGCAGAGCGGATGTCTGGGAAGCAGGACCGCTACCTCCAAGCTGGCGCCACTGTTTTGGGTGGGCGGGTGGGGGGTTAGCATACAAGAACTCTCGGCTAAGAACTCATAGAGTTAGTGGCAAGACTCAGAGTTAGTCACTCTTCTGGTAAAATCTTGTTCCAGAAATGAACCTACCCTAAGCCCCGCTTATACTCCAGTTCCAATGCCAGGCCCTGGCCTGAGCCTCCAGGCCTGGGGTTCCTATGTGTTCTCTATCCATCCGTCCCATCCATCCTTCCTTCCATCCATCCACCCACCCATCCATCCATCCATCCACTCACCCATCCATCCGATTAACAATTATTCACTGAATCCCAACTATGTACCAGCCTATGTCCTAGGCACTGGGGACATAATCCTGGACCAGGCACATGAACAAAACAGTGAGCCAGATCATGTCAACGGAATCGAAGCACACAGAGGAGCATGCAGTGTTTGTTGGGCATATACAGGATTCAGAGGCAGCCCCAAGGAGGGCATGATTGGAAGGTCATGCTTCCCAGGGGAGGCAACATCCTCGCTGGCTTCCACAGGAGGCACAGAAGATTGCTGGGCAAGGATGCACCTTGCGGAGGGGGCTGCTTGGCCCCCTTCCTGGAACTTCGGCTCTCTCTTGCCTTCCAGGCCTTTCTCAGGTCACTGGGGCAGGGAACTTCCACACTGGAGCTACCGGTCTCTGGTCCCTGCTCTCCCATGCCTGCTCTCACCGTGCCTTGCCAGAATTTCCATGAGAACTTGGAGGGCCCGCTCTGCCATGAAGACACACACATGAGTGAAGTAGGCCAACTATGTGCAAGAACAACGGCATCAGAAGCAGAATAATTTCGACACCATTCCACTTTGCACGTTAATCACTGGCTGTGTAGGTTGCGTGGTGCACAACCAGGGGGCACCATTCCCACAAGTTTCGACGTGACTGTGTCCCCTGGATGGTGCAGTGCAAAGGCCCCAAGAGGAATATTCTTCTCTCCCACAAAGAAATATGCCATACACATTTCTCTTGAAATGCATGGACAGTTTGTTCTATCTTTCATTTCCCACTTTTGAAAGAAACCTGGGTAGAGGGAAATATTTCTCTGAGGAAAACCACAGGGCGGGTGCCCTGAGAAATGGCAGCTGCTTGTCGGCCCAGGCGTGGGGGGCTGGGAAGGGGACAGTGTGGAGGGTGTGGCCTGTCCCCATCCTGTCTCTCAGGCTGCTCAGCCCTTAGGGAATCTGGGCCAACAAGGCTAGGTCTTCTGGGGGGTTCAAGAAAAGTCAGAAAGTTTTTGTGTGAAATCCCCAGATTTGCAAATGTTGGCTCAAGCCTTTATAAAACATCGGGTAAGCCAAACACAGTGGGAGGCCGGAGGGCTCCAGGTTTGCAACCCCTGCCCTGGAGGATACAGGCTTATGCATGAGCAGTGAGGAGGCTGGCAGGGTATAAAGCAGGCTGGGGACCCAGGGTTCAGACCCTTCTAAGTGGGACTTGCTAAGAAGTGTGGCTTTTCAGGGCTTCGGTTGGTACATCTTTGGGAGGCTCAAAAGACTGGCGGCCTGGGAACCCCGTCGTCCCCAGTGTCAGAGCAGAACCCTCACCTGCCAGCTCTGTGATGTGTGGTGTGAGCACAGCCTGGCACACAGCCATCCCTGGGGGACCCTCTGGGCTCTCGCGCTACCTTTTCGAGAGACCGCTCCTCTCCATCATCACGAGGGGCAGACTCCGTGCGTTGGGGTCTGAGGTTTACACAACCTGGGAGGCCTTTGTTAGGACAGAGAGCACATGATGCAGGTGAGAGAGAGAGAGTCCGTACGGTGGTGCTGGACGTGGCTTGTACCTACTCACGAGAGCCAATTATACGTGCTTCTTCCTAACTGCACTCAGAGACATGAGGTTGTTAGCTTGAAATGGGCCATGATGGGAGTATTTACTCCATGAAAACCGGCCAGTGGTACAAGGCAGGCCTCCCCCCACAGCGAGCCATAGTGGTCAACATTTGCCAGCCCACCAAGTCCAAATGAGGGGCTTAAGGCTGGTACGCATGATGGCAAATCTGCCTCTGACCATAGGTATTTATTAGGCAGGAATCCACTGTAGGGTGAAGGGGGGAAAAAAAACACCAGGGCGATGCTATCAAAAAAAGAGGAAGATATTTTCCCCCCTACAATAGAAGAAAATAGGAAAAGATCCTTCTGAGAAGAAAAGGTTTTCCCTTCTCCGTTTGAGCTGGGGGGGGGGGGTGTGGTGGAGGCGGGAGACAGAGTGAGAGAGAAAAGTCCTTCTTTGATTCCCAAAAGGCTCCATGGAACCCGGAGTTTCCCTTTGAAAAGCGCATGGTTTGGGGGCATTTGCTGAATAAAATCATCCCAAATTAAAATCTCATTTCTTTCAAGGGGCTGGAGAGTGTGTCTATTTGTCTGGGACTAAAGGAGTGAAATTCATTTTCAGGGGAGAGATTCATCTGCTGGGACAGGCTGAGAAGCTCCTGGGGAAAGCGCTGCTGGGGCTCCCCGTGTCCCGATGGCCTTCAGCGGAGCGGGGGGTGGGGGGGGTGGGCACCGCCCGGGAAGCTGGGCCGGGTGCCAGCGCACCCGGATGTGTCCCTGGGCTTGGCGACAGCCTCCCGGGCTCAGCCCTGACCCATTCGGGATGGCGGAAGCCGAGCTTGGGCTGGAGAGCAGAAATGCCACCCTGGCGCACGCAGGCGCCTTTAGGAAAAGGGCTGTCGGGATTTCTGTCCGTAGCCAGGGCTGTGCTGTGCGCCGCCGGGGAGGGGCCTCTCTGTGCTCGCCGGGGCCCCTCGGAAGCCGGGCTCCACGTGTCTGCTGGCTACTCTCTGAGGTGGTGGGAGCCCAGGGGTTTAGGGCTCAAAGCATCCTTCAGGGGAGGGTGGGCGGCGCTCTGCTCACCGCTGGCGCTGGGGCTCAGCTGGTTGGGACCTGCTACCCAACAGGCAAAGGGTCACGGGAAGAGCGCGCTCTTCAAAGACAGCCCTGACGTCCCATCCACTTAATCACGCTTCGCCCCATAAACCGTGGGGCAACGCGTCCCTCCTGGTTAGGCCATATGCCTCGGCTCTGTGGTCGCTGCGTTTGTTGGCGGAGGGGGAAGGGGGGAGGGGGGAGGGGAGGAGGCGTGCAGCCTGCCGCTGCTGCGGAATGTCACCCCTGCGTGTTCCCGGGCCCCAGCTACAGCGGCTGGACCAGGAGCTTGCGCCCACGCTGTGAGGCCGCAGGGAGGGAGGCTGGGGCTGAGGTCCACCGGCTGGATGCCAAGGAGCAGGGGGCAGTGTGTCCAAGAGGGACCGGGAGGGACTCAACAGGCAGAGGAGGGGGGAGGAGAGCATTGAGGAGCTGAGACCTAGCAGTAAGTGAGGCTCTGACCGGAGCTCAGGGCCCTTTAGGGGTTAGGGTTTCAAGCTGTGGGTTGACGGGCAGCCCCTGGGGGACTAGTCTAGGCCTTGAGCGGACCTGCTATTTAGAAAGAGCATTCAGCCGATGCCCAGAAATCTGTGTCCCTGTGAGCATCTGCCCAGAGATCCAGACACGAACCTGCCCTCGTGTCCCACAGAGACAGCCCTTCAAATGCTTGGCCGCAGAAGAGTGAGGCTGGAGGGGCCAGGAGCTACATCCCAGCACTGGCCCTGCCCCTAACAACCCTGCCCTCCAGGAAGGCTGGGATCCCCCTCCCAAGGACTGCCCAGCTCCAGTAAAACCAGATCCTAATTCTGTGACCTCTAGCTGCCTCTCTCAGGACACCCGATGGCCTCTGACAGAGTGTGAGCTATAGAGCCCGGGAGCCAGGGCCGGAGCAGAGGCCAGGAGCCAGCCAGCTATGTGTGTGTGTGTGTGGGGGGGGGGGGTCAGAGTGCACGCAGGGGCCTTGACGCCTCCTCTTGTCCTTGGATCCTGCCGCAAAGCCCCTCCTCACTGTCCACCCCCGAAGTGCTGAGTCAGGTGGAGTTGTTTTTTAATGAAAATGCAGTGCAATTTATTTTGCATGAGAATCTCCAACTATCTGCCCCCTGGGAGCCAGACAGCGGTGGGGAGGGAGCCGTGGGGTTTTATGAGCCCTGTCACTTAATACACAGAGTCGTTGGGGGCTGGAATCTGAGCTCTGGGGCCGCCAGGGATGTTCAGCCCACCTCTCCCTTAGTCAGCGTTCAGTTTAAAGCCAGGCGGAGGTTGTTATAGGCCAAGTCTATAAATAAAGGATTTACAATTAAGGTTATTAGCATCAGGTGTAACCTAAACTCGGGAACCTTGCACCATGCACAGAAAGGAGCGTGAAGCGCTCTTTGTTCTGATTAAAAAAACTGGCGCCCAGAGCACATGAGAACCGCCCTTGCCGAGACCTGGCATTTCCACACCCGCCAGTGACTGGGTTCTCTCGTAGGGTAGCGCCTCTTTGCATGATGCCCCTGGGTCTCAAAGAACCAGTGGCTGGCTGGCTGGGGCGTCACCTCCTGGGCTCCGGGGCTGTGGCCAGAGGGAGGTGGCTGTTTGTCTAACCTGCAGGGTCGGCTTCCCCAGGCACTGAGTTTGTTCACATCAGGAATACATCCCGAGGACTTCAACTTTCACATGGTGAGTCCTCTCCAGTCCTGTACCTTGGAGGCTTTGCTCACCTCTACTGGGTGACTGAGCCACCCCCGACTCAAAAGTCAGCTGCTGTTGCAAAGCAGCAAGCTTCTGTGGAGACAAGACTGGCCTGTGAGAACCAGGGGCACCCTTCCTGTGACCCCAGCCCTCAGAGGGACCCCTCAGCAGGCATCATCTTACAAGGGGCTGGGGTGCCTTGTGCCAGCCAATCAGAGCCCAGTGTACCACACTCATTAGTTAATCGATGCATTAAAATTCACGGAGCGCCCCCTTTGGCCCCAGCCCCAGTCGCTGGCATGGACTGGCGGCTTTGGTTGTGTCAAAGGCCTGTGGGTCGTTGGCCCTTAGAGGGGGCGGGGGGCTGGCCTGTAGCTACAGCAGCCACCTCCACTTCCTTCCCTTTCTCTCTCTCTTTCTCTCTCTCTCTCTCTGTCTCTCTCCTCCTTGCTTTTCTTTCTTTATCTCTTCCGAAACGAAGGCAGAGTAGTCTGTAATGGGCAAAGTCAGGCCTGCTTTATACGTCCCTGAGGCAACCCCCAGGATGAGCCATAAATAATGCTTTCTGCTGACCTCTCTCCAAAGCTGAGGGCTGCTGGAGCCCCAGATAGGCCTCCCAGGCCCTGGCTCAGCCACCTGTGGCATTCTGGGGTCTGGGAGGGGGGTGGGAGGAGGAAGGGAGGGAGGGAGGAGGCCCCGCTGGGGCTGCGGCCACTGGGCCGCCACAGAAAGAAGATGGCGGGTGTGGGTGGTGGGGGCGGGGCGGGCAGCACCCCACAGGGTCTTGCCTCAGGTCTGCTCAGTGCTTGGGAGGCTGGTGACTGGAACTTGTTTAAGGGGAAATGGATTTTGCGTGAAACGTGACAAAAATTTATTTGGACAAATAACACACCATTTTAAGCTGCTGCTCTTGCTTGCCGGCCTCCCCCTCTTGGGTGGGTAGCGAGCTCTCCTGGTGTGGGCAGAGAGGCACTGGGGTGTCAGGGAAGATTTAATTCCTCCCTCTCTAGAATGAATGTTGGAGTAGGATGTCGGTGCAAACCAAAAATAGCCCCGCGGCCCCCAGCCTCGGCCTCCAGCCAGCAGGGCTTTGCCCAATATTACGATGACTCTCACGTAAAGGAAAGACTAATGGGTTTCTTCCTTGAGGCAATTAAAAAGTGATTTGTCACACACCAAGATGTATGGCTTTGTATTGGCAGATATGAGGCTGTGGAGGGCGGGGTGAGGCGGGGGACGGTCAGTGGGGCGGGGTCCTCAGGGCCTCTGTGTGGCTGAGGGGTCCAGGGGGCTCCTGGGGCTCCAGCCAAGGGAGGGCAGGGAGGGGGTGAGAGGGGCGGGGGCACCAGGTCAGCACGAAGCTGGAGGCCCAGTGCAGTTAGGCTCCCCTGGGCTTGGCCACCAGGCCTCTGGAAAGGCCCTCCCGCTTCAGGGGAGTGTGGTGTGGACGTTCCCTAACGCCTCAGACAGCTGGCAAGGTCCAGGGACCCTCTGTCCCCGTCTGTTCACACACACCCCAACCTGGCCTCACCGACTGGGACAGGGCTGGACTCAGGGGTTCCTGCCACCTGTGCATGCCTTTTGGGGGCCCTGGCTCCCCTCCTGCTCTCCTTCCTTGAGGAGGAAGCTATAGGGGATGAGAGAGACCTCTGGCCCCCCTCGAGGTCCTTGGCTCACTCACAGCCTAGGAGGGAGTCTCCGGACTCAGGCGTGTGAGGGCAGTGCAGGTGCATGAAGGGTACCCCCACCCGCCTACTGCTGCCCCACACCTGGGCACAACAGCCCTGTCAGGAATAAAGCCAGGTGGGCATCACTACCTGCCTTGTTTTTTTGTTTCAACCAAGGGGTTCAGAGGGGAGAACGGGGGCTGGTTATCCCCAGCCTCCCATGGGAGTTCCAGACGCACTCCCTCCTGCCCTAAAGAGCCGCCCATCCTGGCCCCGCAGGATTCCTGGGGTCTGAGTCAGCTTTACCCTGTTCCCTCCGCGCTGCAGGCTACTTTCTCTTTCCGTCACGCTGTCCTTTCTTCTCCAACATGTATCACACGTCTGTTCATTCCTCGCTCACTCTCCAGGTGTCGATGGCGCCCACTATCCCCAGTCCGTGCTAGGCTAGCTGGGCAGCTGGGGAGGGGAGGGGGAGGTGCTGCCTTCCAGAACCCCAGCAAGAAGGTGAAGTTACCGAGCCTCATGCGAGTTGGCAGGTTTTGACACTGGCCGAGCCTTGCCAACTGAGCAATGGTCTGAGAAAGACGCTGAGAAGGTGGGCCGGAATGGGGTGTCTCGGGCAGTCTCGTTGGGGGCGACACGAGTGTGCAAGCAGGCCTCCCCACTGAGATTCTGAAGCGGCACGAAAAGGAGGGAGCCGCCCTTGCTGGCCCCTCGGGACGCTGCCTAGGGCTGAAGGCTCCCCACCAGCCGGCTCCCCAGAGCCTCAGAGGGCCCCCCTCCCCTCAGAGCTTCCATTGCTGGTGGGCACCTGACCCCTCTTCCTCTGCTCCCTTCGTGCCCCTTCTTCCCTTCCACTGCTCCCATGTCTCCGCTGACATCAGACACCTAAGACACTAGCGTCATTAGAAGCCACAGAAGTGCCAGGAGTTTGGGGGCATCTTGTAGTGGATCACAAAAACCTTTGCGTCCACTCTGAAGTCAGCGTCCCGCTCAAAGTTTCTGTGGCTCCAGATAGACGCTCAGCTCACAGGGTGACCCACCCGTCAGAGTCCCCTGAATCTTGGGGCCCCGCTGCCTGCAGGAACAGCACGGAAGTCCTTGCTTGTCCTGGGGTGCTGTTCTAAGAAATCCTTTGCTCTGAGGCAGCTCAGCCTCAAAACTGTCAGGAGCAAAGAGGCAGACAAGCCCTGATCAGTCTGTGTCCTGGGGCCAGGCCAGAGGGAGCCCCTCTTCTCCCTTCCCCCTAGCTCAGGGGACCTGGGCACACCTCTCCCGGGCCTGCTTCTGGTCTGGAGCTCTGGCGGGCCAGGGTTCACCTCCTGCTAGACCTGTGGTTCCTCTCCTGGGGCCCCCGGAACCTCAAACCTCTGTGCGGACTTGCGGCATAATACCAATGGCCATTCTGTGGCTGCACTAGGTGTATCTACGTGCATTAGCTCATTTAGTCCTTCCAGAGACCCTATGAGGTGAGTGCTATGATTCCTCACCCCATTTTATAGATAATTTATAGATAACTTGATGCTACTATGCATCAAAACTACCACTCTGCTGGGTACTTTGACCAGGACCTCCTTTCCTTCCTTCCATCCTTCCTTCCTTCCTACCATCCTTCTGTCCTTCCTTCTTTCCTTCCTTCCTTCCTTCCTTCCTTCCTTCCTTCCTTCCTTCCATCCTTCCTTCCTTCCATCCTTCCATCCATCCTTCCATCCATCCATCCATCCTTCCTTCCTTCCACCCACCCATCCATCCACCCACCCACTCACCCATCCTTCCTTCCATTCTTCCTTCCTTCCTTCCTTCCTTCCTTCCTTCCTTCCTTCCACCCACCCAACCATCCACCCACCCACTCACCCATCCTTCCTTCCATCCTTCCTTCCATCCTTCCTTCCTTCCATCCATCCATCCATTCACCCATCCTTCCTTCCTTCCACCCACCCATCCATCCACCCACCCACTCACCCTTCCTTCCTTCCTTCCTTCCTTCCTTCCTTCCTTCCTTCCTTCCATCCTTCCTTCCATCCTTCCTTTCTTCCTTCCTTCCTTCCACCCACCCATCCATCCACCCACCCACTCACCCATCCTTCCTTCCATCCTTCCTTCCATCCTTCCTTCCTTCCTTCCTTCCTTCCACCCACCCATCCACCCACCCACTCACCCATCCTTCCTTCCACTCTTCCTTCCTTCCTTCCTTCCTTCCTTCCTTCCTTCCTTCCTTCCTTCTGTCCTTCCATCCTTCCTTCCTTCCTTCCACCCACCCATCCATCCACCCATCCACTCACCCATCCTTTCTTCCTTCCTTCCTTCCTTCCTTCCTTCCTTCCTTCCTTCCTTCCTTCTTTCCTTCTTTCCTTCCTTCTTTCCTTCCTTCCTTCCTTCCTTCCTTCCTTCCTTCCTTCCACCCATCCATCCTTTCATCTCAGCATTCATTGAACGTGTTAAGAATTCAGACTCTGCTGGAGATACTTTAGGGAATAATAATAATAAAAAAAAATCCATGTCCTGGGGCACCTTGATGGTTCAGTCATTCAAGCAGCTGACTCTTGATTTTTGGCTCAGGTCGTGATCTCACAGTTTGTGAGTTTGAGCCCCACGTTGGGCTCTATGCTAACTAACAATGTGGAGCCTACTTGGGATTCTGTTTCCCTCTCTCTCTGCCCCTCCCCTGCTCGTGATCTCTCTCTCAAAAATAAATAAACATTTTTTTAAAAATCCATGTCGTGTTCTCATGGATACACAGCTTACATTTGGGAGGAAATAGTAATGCACATTTAATCAGTCCCTACCGTGTGCCTGAGACTCAGCTTCGAAGTGGCAGACACTAGACTCAGACGCAAGTTTAAATTCTGGTTTTCCCACCTACTAGCCGTGTGGCGTTGGGCAAGTTTCTTAATTTCTCCGACTCCCAGATCCTCATCTGCCTAATGGCACCCACACAGGGAATACATCTGGAACGCACCTCCGAGTGCTGCGGGGAGGGGACTTAGGTTGGTACCATTTGTGAGACTGCAGAGCTCCCTGGAGGGGGCTTGGTTACCATAAATCACGGAAACAAACGCATGTCCCTGGCTGCTAGGGACCAACCAGAGCGCCCCTCCGCACCGAATCAATAGACTTAATATTTAATAATAATCCGCTGAAAGGCACTTCGGTCAGCTCAATCCATCAGTGCCACGCTAATAACAAATTACTTCTTAAATTATTAGCCCCGGTTCCTTTCATAAAGCTCTGGTTCAGTGTGGAACAAGGAGGGAGAGGGATGAGCTGGGACCCGAGAGGCCAGGGCATGGGCATGCCCAGGCTGTGCATGGGCAGAGCAGGGCAAGCCAGGACCGTTCTGTGGGCAGTGGCCGCAGGCAGGAGGGTTCACCCTGGCGGATGCCCTCTGTGCTTCAGACTTCACGCCCAGCCTGTTCTGGACACATTCCCAGCATGTGGCCCCAGGACAGCTCGCTTCTGGGGTCCATCCTAACCAAGGCTGCCATTTATTGAACGTCTACTGCGTGCTGGGCTTTATGCTTTGCCGTTCCATTAAAAAAACCTAACAGCGTCTTTATGAAGGGACTGTTCTCCCCAATTTACAGGTACAGAAATTGAGGTAGCTTATGCAAGGCTAACAGGTCATATCTAGAGATCTGGGGCTTACATCCAGGCCAGTAGGACCCATAAGTGAACATCTGTTTGCACAGAGGAAGTATGTCAGAGCAGTGAGGAGCACGGACTCCAGGCCTGACTGCACCGTTCAAATCCCAGCCTTTTTACGTACTCGCCGTGTGACCTCAGGTGAGTTACTAAAGCACTCTGTGCCCCAAGTCCCTCATCTGTAAAATGGGAGCGGCAATAATGGCATCTGCCTCGAAGGGTGCTATGTGGACTAGGTTGACAGTGTCTAAACAAGGTTGGCATGAGGTCAGGGTGAGCCATTACGGTCCTGCCCAGAGTCCCATCTGTCTGCACACTTTCTCTACCTTATCTCTCCACATCTCCACACAGGGAGGGGCGGGGGGCTGTTGGGCCCCAGCTCACGTAGAAGGAGGAAGAGGGATCCAGATGGAGCCCACCCCACACTGGGAGGCAGGTGTAGGCACATCCAAAGTCATGGTGACCTGGGGCAAACCTGTCTCTGCCTGTCTCTGCCCCGGTGCCTCCCCAGCATGGGGCAATACCCACCGGCCCACTGATTCATGCTGCCCCTGGTCCTCTGCACCCCAAGAATTACCCAGGATCCCTGTAACGTGTTCCACTTCGACCTAGAAGGGGTATGGGACCACCCCTTCCAGGACCACTGTGAGGGCACAGGCCATGCCCCATAGGTAAGCTCCTTGCCTGGATCCAGGCAGACACTTGATGGCAAGATGTCAAATACAAATCTGACTCAGAGGAGAGTGACCCGAGCTCTTGGAAAGGAGGCTAGCTCGCTGGGGCCATAAGGGAGATCCCTAGTTATACTTTTCTTTACAAGGAAACAACTTTTACTAAAATATTAACTGCGGTTATCTTTGAGCGTCAGGCTTTGAAGCTAGTTTAAAATTAGTCCTGTCTGGTTAAAAAAAAAATTTTTTTTTAATGTTTATTTAGTTTTGAGAGACCGAGACAGAGAGAGCACAAGCAGGGGAGGGGCAGAGAGAGAGGGAGACACAACTGGAAGCAGGTTCCAGGCTCTGAGCTGTCAGCACAGAGCCCGACGCGGGGCTCGAACTCACAAGCTGAGATCATAACCTGAGCCGAACTTGGACGCTTAACCAACTGAGTCCCCCCAGGCACCCCCAGTCCTGTCTGTCTATCTGTAGTTGTTAAAATTTCATCAAGGAACAAGGATTTCCAGTGTCATTAAAAAAAAAAAAAAAAAAAAAGATAATCAAGGGACTGAAACTGAACCCCCCCCCCCAGGCCATTTTCCTTGAGGGCTAAGTCTTGAGTCCTGACTTGGTTTTTTTTTCCCCCCTGTTGCTGAAAAAGGAAGAGGGAGCAGGTGGAAATGCTAATGACCCAGATAGTCTCCAGCAGGAAATCCCGGGAGGGCTGGTCTTCCAGCTCTCCTGCCTGGCCAGGATCTGCAGCTGGGAGGTTTGGGCGCTGCCCATGGCCGTTAAGTTCCACACCTTCCACGGTGAGGGCTAGGGAGGGCTTGGAGAGACTCAGGTCAGGTTTTCCTGGAGCGGGTGGGGAGTCCTTGGCTCCAGGAAGGTGAGCAGACTTGCTTTCTGCCCTGCAGCGGACAGGGTGCACAGTCCCCGGGGAAGCTCCGTGGTGGTGTTGCTGAAGGAGGGTGCAGGTGTGGGCTGTTTGTCCAGGGTGTGGGATGCATGGGCCCGTGCGGCAGGGGGCAGTGGGTGTGGGCACCCTTCCCTCCAAGGCCCCTGCTGTCTGTGCCCTGCAAAGCTTCCCCATCCTGTGCGAGCCATATCTACAGTACTGGTGTTGCTGTTTGCCCTAATCTCTGGCCACTTTCAGAAAGAGAGGGGTCTGGAGGAGAGGGATCTGCGTGGGCAGACAAGCACTTTGTCTGTAAAGTAAATGTGTGGGGCCTGAGAACCCCAGCCAGTAGTGGGGCTCTCAGGAACAGCCCTCTCTCCTTAACTGATTGGGGCATGAAGCTCAGGGCTGGACAGTCAGAGCTCTGGTTCTGGGTGCAGCACCTTCTAGTGACTTCCAAAAGGAAGTGCCTGGGCTGTCCCAGATCAGAGTTTTGGCCTTTTTTCATACCCAAAAAGAGGGCCTCACCACAAAATGGTGTTATTTTTCCCTGCTACCTCCTTTGACCTTCTCCGTCCAGAACACCTCTTCAAGGTCAGGCCCCAGGCTCTGTGCCATGCCTTTGGCTCTGGTCCCAGCAGGCTGTAAAGCTCTCCTATTCTAGGAGTGAGTTCAGGTGTCTCAGTGTTCCAGTGAACTAACTCGGGAAGCTTCTCTGTGTTTTGAGGCCAGAGGTTGACCCAGGGTCGCCCATCTTCCTGCTTGAGGAAGAGTCTCGTGCACCGACAGGGGATGATGGCTCATGGCTTGAGAGCATGACTCCATTCAGATCCCGACCCCTCCCTAACAGGCAAGTTAGGCCAATGACGTTCTGAGCCTCAGTTTCCCCCTCTGAAAACAGTCACATCTCCTTCAGGGGGACATCGTGAGACTCACAAAGATCATCATCTGCCAGGCTGACGCGGGGGCCGGGGTCAGTGATGTGGAGTCGGCAGGCCTGGGACATTGCTCCTAGCAGGGGTGAGAGCCAGCTGGCTGGAGGCAGGAGAAGGCAGGCCTGCCAGAGCCTGATGACAGCCCTGGGGGTGGGCAGACATTCCTGGCACTCGAAGCCCCTTTTTGAAAGGCTCGTTTCTGGGAAACACAGGCCCCAGCAGCTGAGCAAGGAGGAAAGTGGTTTGATGCCCAGTGATGCAAACAGGGTTGATTATCCAGAACTCCTGGAGGTGGCCAGGCTCGGCAGGGGCTAGGGTCCAGCTCCATCATGCTGCTGGAGCTCGAGGATGGGACGGACATGCCCCCCGCCCCCGTTTCAGCTGGGCCTTCTGGGCAGCCCTGGCCCGGCCCTGGGAGGCCCTGAGGATGGCCAGATGGCTTACTTCCAGAACCAGGCTGGTATTCTCCAAGCAAGGGGCAGATCCTATCCTGCCTTGCCGGGAGTTACGGGGGTCTTCGCTGCTGCGAATCGTGCCTGGATAGCCAGCCCAGGTGGAAACTGCCTCCCCCCGACCCCACACCCCAGTGGTTACTCGCCGGCTTGTCCCGCCTCATCTTATCTCGTCTGGTATACTTCCTCTTAGAAGTCACTAGAAGAAGGTGTCTTTCCCCGGAGCCAGGCTGCTGAGGCTCCAGCTGTAGCTTTATGCCCCAATCAATTAAAGGAAGAAGGCTCTTTTATTTCAGAGCACCCTCCCCTCCCTGCCTCAACTAGCTGGGGCTCCCAGAGCACCCGGCCCGGGAGCTAGAGGTGTCAGGGAGGTGACCACATGGAAGGTGGGGTAGAGCGATGGACCATATAATGCTCCCCCTCCAAAAGTCCCCGTCCTAATCTCTCGTATCTCTGACTGTGACCTCACATGGTAAAAGAGACATCACAGATGTGGTTAAGTTAAGGACCTTGAGATGGGGAGGTTATTCTGGATTATCCTGGTGGGCTCAATGGAAACACAGGGGTCCCTGTAAGAGGGAGGCCGGAGGGTCAGAGTTGGAGAAGGTGATTTGACAGTGAGGCTGGAATGATGTGAGGCCCCAAGACAAGGAATGAAAGCAGTTTCTAGAAGCTGGAAAGGAGAGGGAACAGATTCTTCCCTAGAGTCTCCAGAAGGACTGAGGCCCTGCTCACACCTTGATTTTAGCTTGCAGAGACCCGTTTTGGACGTCTGACCTCCAGAGCTGCAAGATAGTAAACCTGTGTTGTTCTAAGCCACACAACTTGTGGTGATTTGTTAGAGCAGCCACGGGAAGCTCATGCAGGCTGTTTCCCG
The DNA here is from genome assembly GCF_018350215.1 of Panthera leo. Lineage (NCBI taxonomy): Eukaryota > Metazoa > Chordata > Mammalia > Carnivora > Felidae > Panthera > Panthera leo. The sequence goes on along the minus strand of NC_056686.1, from coordinate 5,128,228 downwards.
ATAGGCAGCGCATGGTCGGAAGCCGAGGGACCTGGCGGCATTAGCCACTTTGACCCTGGGCTGTTCCGATGGCGGTGTTGGCCACTACCAATGAGCCAGTGACTTTGTCACAGCAACGCTGGTGGCATCGGAGACTAACACCCCATCTCGGGTGACCCAGGGACGGAGCTGGGATGGTGGAGCAGGGACAGGGAAGGCGGCTCACAGTGTGTCAGAATATCATCCTCACGCTCATTACTGTTGGCTAAACACACCTACTGTGTGCCAGGCCCTCTGCTGGGCCCCATCGTGTGCAGAATCTCATGACACTGAGAGAGGGCCACTGGGTGGCTCAGTCGGTTAAGCCTCGGACTCCCGATTTCGGCTCAGGTCATGATCGCACAGTTTGTGGGATCCAGCCCCGCATTGGGATCTGCACTGACAGCTCAGAACCTGCTTAGGATTCTCTCTCTTTCCCTCTCTCTCTGCACACTCCTCCCCCCCCCCCCCGCCCCCACCGCTCACACTCGTGTTCTCTCTCTCTCTAAATAAATAAACATTAAAAAAAAAGAATCTCATGTCACCTCTCTATGACCTTGGGAAGCAGATGTTGTTCACCTCATTGAACAGAGGAGGAAGCCCAGGCTGAGGGAGGTTCGCGTATGGACAGCTCGTGAGTGGACACGGCAGAAGTGGGCGGGGGGCTCCTCAGCAGGACGGGCTCAGGGCACATGGCGTGGGTCAGCTCTGGTCATGCCAGCGTGGGGTGCGGGTGGCCGGCCCCGGGCTCCTCCCACTGCTCCCTTTCCCCGTGTTTCTCTTGTCCTGTTTGTATTTCCTCCGCATGCATTGAAGACATCCCCTCTCTGGAGAGCCTTCCAGTGGGTTTTCTGTCTTTATTTTACAATTTTGGTATTTTGTCTATTGTGGATTTTTTGCATTCATTTTGATTTTTAGAACTATTGAATTTTGTGCCCAAGGGGAGCGCCTCCCTCTCTCACCATTGTCCTGGCCTTGCCGGGCCTCCCAAGTCTGGGTTGGGGGCTCCCCCAGGCGCTGGGCTTGTGGGGCTGTGGGACTGGCCGTGGATCCTGCGCTGTCCCGCCAGCCTCCCCTTTCAGACTGTGAGCTGCCATCATCCTCACCTCTGCCCACCTGGCCTGGGCAGCAATTGGCTTATGGTTAGTGGGTGCTCAGTAAATGCTCAGGGAGGGAGGGCCAGGCTCTGGGCTGCCCTAACCTTGGCCATGGCCTGAGGCAGAGGAGGGGCAGTGTGGAGAGCAGGGAAGGGCGATTTCTCAGATATTCAAATGAGAACGTAATAGCCAGGTATCTCTTGATACTTGATATCTTCCTGGCTGGGACTGTTCAAGGGGAAATGAGCCTCCTCCTGCTCCCAGGAGCTAGCATGATAATGCTAAAAACCATAAACTCAGCTACTCTCCAATTCAGCCAGACTCTGCCTGAGGCCACACTGATAATAACATTATTATTATTATTGAAGAGATTTGCATATAGAGAAATTGTTCCCTTGATTTAAAAAAAAAAAAAAAAACAACCAAGAGCATCAATTGTACATCATCCAGGGACTATGGGGAGTAAGGCAGCCCATGTCTCTGCAGAAGTTTCCAGTGTCAGCAGCTGGGAAGGCACCAGAAGGCTGGTCTGTCCTCGGCCTGCTGGGGTCTGGAGGCTCTGGTTGTGCAGGAGTGGGTGGCAAAGGGGTGGGGGGCAATGGCCAGCTGGCTGCTCCCAGTCAGGGGCAGGGCAGCTGGGGGAAGGGGAGTCAGGCTTCGCGGGGCTGTTTGGGTTATGTGCTTCCCGGAAAAAGAAAATGGCAGAGGGAAACCAGTGGAGCCACAGCCTTGGCCAACCCCAGGGGAGCAAGGAGATGGCTAATCATACAGAGAGTGTTAGGAGCCAAGTGGAGGAAATGGACGTCATGTGTTAGACTGAGTTTCTCAAGGGCCCAGTATGCACCCCTTCATTCCTGTACCCCAGGGTCTGGGGTCTGGGGGGTCAGGGCTTGCTGAATGAATGAGGGGGTGAGGAGATGAAGTGAGTGGGTGGCCCCCCTCTGGCTGGGAACACGGCACCAGAAGAGGGGCCTTGGTAGAGGAGACAGGAACAGATGGGGTAAAACACAGGATTTAGAGTCAAAAGCTGAGCGAGAGCCCTGGACCCTCACCTGCCACTGTGAGCCCCTGAAGTGGAAGGAGAGACCGGCTGGGAGGTACAGCACGTGCTTGGTACAGACTGGGGGTTCCCAAGGTTTCCGATTTGAAGGACAGCAGAGCTTAACAAGTGGAGGAACGCTCTTGGCGAACTGGGAATACAAGGAAATGATCTCAACTCGGTAAAATGCATCTACAGAGAGCCCACAGCCTGCATGATATTTAATGGTTAGACTGAACGCTCTGCCCCTAGATTATGAACAACCCTGAAGAGGAACTTCCCTAACATAGTACAGGAGGTTCTATGGCAATAAGGCCAGAAAGAGAAATACAAGGCATATAGATTGGCCAGAAGGAAATAAAATGGTCTCTGTTGGCAGATGACATGAGTGTCTGTAAAGAAAATATAATTCCTATATAGGAATCTTTAAAATCTACCAAAGAAAAACAAAAAGCTCCTAGAACTAATAAGTGAGTGCACTAAAGTCATGGGATACAAGATCAATGCAGAGAAAGCAATCACATTTCTACAAACTAATAATGAACCTGTGGAAACCGAAATTAAAAACACAATACCATTTACAATAGCTCCAAGAAAAATTCTTAAGCATGTGTTTCACAAAACATGTACAAGATCTAGATGTTGAAAATTACAAAACGCTGAGAAACAAAATCAAAGATCTAATGAATGAAGACGCACACCTCGCTCACAGGTTGGAAGACTCACCATCGTGAACACGCCTATTCTCTCAAAATTTATCTATAGGTTTAACACAACCCCTACTAAAATTGTAGCAATACTTTAGAGTTGTTTATTTGTTTTGAGAGAGCGAGCGCACACAGGGGAGGGGCAGAGAGAGAGGGAGAGAGAGAATCCCAAGCAGGCTCCTTGCTGTCGGCACAGAGCCCAGTGCAGGGCTCGATCCCATGAACTGTGAGATCATGACCCGAGCGGAAATCAGGAGCCGGATGCTGAACTGACTGAGCCACCCAGTGCCCTGCAATATTTTTATTGTCATAGACAAATGTATTCTATAATTTATATGGAAAGGCATGGGTCCTAGAATAGCTAACACAATCTTGACAAAGGATAAAGTAGGAGGAATCACTCTACCTGATACTGAGGGTCAACTATATAGATGTATACACACCCACACCCACACGTATATACTATACATATACTATAAATACACATTAAAAAATCAAGACAGTATAATGTTGAAGGAAGGATAGACACGCAGGTCAATAGAACATAACACAGAACCCAGAAAAAGCCCCGTGCAAACATACGTAATTGTTCTTTGACAATGGCATAAAAGCGATCAAACAGAGGAAGGGTGATCTTTCCAACATGTGATGCTGGTGCAGTCGGACATCCCATTGGCCACAACAAACAAACAAAAACCTTGAATGAAGTCTCACACTTTATACAGAAATTCACCAATAGTGGAGCATGGGCTTCACCGTAAAATGTACAACTATAAAACTTTCAGAAAAAAAAAACACACACACACACACGCATACACAAGAGAAAATATTTGGGATTGACAGCTAGGCAAACAGTTCTTCAAGTGGATACTAAAAACATGGCTCAAAAAAGGAAAAATGAATGAAGTGGACCTCCTCCAAATTAAAAACTTGTATTCTGCAAAAGCCTACTTGAAGAGGCTTGAAAAGCCTACTTGAAAAGACACTCCGGGCTGGGAGACGGTATTTGCAAACCACACGTCCCACATGGGAGTACTATCCCGAATGTGTAAAGACACTCTCAAAATTCAGCAGTAAAAGCCATCGAGTAATCTAGATAGAAAACAGGCAAAAGACGTGAGTCGACATTTCACTGACGATGATATACAGGCGGCAAGTACGCCCATAAAAAGATGTGCACCATCATTAGTTCCAAAGAAATGTAAATTAAAACTGTAATGAGACATTACTACATACCCATCTGAGTGGCTCACATAAAAAGTATCGACAACATCGAAAGCTGGTGAGGAAGTGGAGACAGAGGGTCTCTCGGACTCTGCCGGTGGAAACTCGCAAGAGTCAACAGCCCCTCTGGAAAAGTTTGGCAGTTGCTTGTGAAGCTGACCACGAGTTACCATGTGGACCAGCAATCACACTCTTGGACATTCATCCCAAAGAAATACTTACATTCACATAAACACCTGCACGTGATGTTCACAACAACTCTTGTATGTAGCCCCAAGCTGGAAACACCCAGATGCCCTTCAGTGGTGCATGGTTGAGCAAGCCTGTTTGTTACCTCAGTACCAGAGAATGCTACTCAGCAATGAACAAGAGTGAACTGTTGCTATTACCACAACGTGGATGAATTTCCAATCAATATCCTGATTGTGGTGGTAGGTCTACTAATGTACACACGTGATGAAATTGTACAGAACACACACACATGCAAATAAGAAAAAGTAAAACTGCAGAAAACTAAGATTGGCAGATTGTAACAATGTCACTATTCTCCCATGGTATTGTACCAGCACTTTGCAAAATGTTACCATCGGAGGAAACTAGGTAAAGGGTATGAGACCTCTCTGTGTCATTTCTTAACAAACGCATATGAATCTGTAATCATCTTTGTAAAAATTTTAAAGATGGGGGAACCGACAGGGATGTTGCCAGATAAGTCCTTAAAAAACAATCACCTCTTTTACTGTCACCATCCTAAGAGAAAGGATGTTTTAAGCATAAAAAAAAAAGCAGAAAGGCCACAGCCTCAGAATAAAAGATAGTCCTTTCCAAATGAACATTTGGCTTATGAGAAGCTCGCCACATTTTTCGTATTTGTCTCATTCTTATGGACCGATAAGAACTTCATCCTAAGCTACAAAATACTGAAGACGAGCATTTGGGAACCACTGATACTAAGTATCGGCTCGTCAGATACTATTTGGAAGGCGGTGCGTGTGTGTGCGCCCACCTGCGGCAGCGCCGTCTTGCCACGGTCTGCAGCAAGATGCAGAAGGTTATGTGGCTCTTTGGGTTCCCAGCCTGGGAGCCCGGATGGCAGGGGTGGAGTGCTGCCCAGCATGGTGCCCGGTGACATGCCCTGTAGTCCTCTTGAGTGCTGGCCCCAGCAAGGCCGGCAGGCAGGACACCTGTCCCCATGTGCTTCTCTCTAGCTGCGGGGAGCGGGATCCCTTCCAGCCGGCCCTTCCCTGGGGTGGATCCACGTCTGCCCGGTGACACCAGTGACTGATGACTCCTGAGACTGGAACCCGTGCTGTGCCCGGCTTGCCCCACCTCCCTGCCAGGAAGCTCGCACTCAGCACTTCCCAGTGCCTGGCCACTGACTGGCTAACTTTCAGCTCTAGGTTATCCCCTTTGGCCAGGAATCAGATGACGCCCAGCCAGCTCCAGGAACTATGTTAGCAGAGCTTTATAGAGGAGGGTCCCTGGTGAAGGCCACCGTCAGCCTGTGTCTGCTGGAGGTATGCTGACAGACTCCAGCCCACCCTGAATACAGGGCATGCCTTCACCGGGACTTTCCTTGAGGGGACTGTTGTGTGGCCAAGGCCCCACACTCACTGTCCTCAGCTGGATTGATGGGCAGGCACGATGACGGTGAACGGGACCGAGGTGTCCTCGGCCAGCAAGGTGCCTGCCGCCCGGGTTCCCAAACAAAGCAGCCATCTTGGAGGGGTGACCGCACTTTGGCTCAGAAGCTAGAGCTGAGCGCATTTCCTAAGCACAGTGCTCCTTCATCCGGGCAAGTGGCCCCCTGTGAATTCAACCCTCCACCCCTCAGCATCCACTACGTCCCAGGCACCGGAAGGGAATCCCTCAGAGTGGTGAACAGCACTGGGTTGGAATCCCAGACCCACACCGGATTCCTGGCTGTGAATTGAGGAAGTCACTCAACCTCTCAGGGCCTTGTTTCCTTATCTGTGAAACCAAGAGGCCGACAGCACTGCCACCTAGGGTCTTGAAAATGACATGATTTCATTGGGGCAAAGAGGTTAGCACGGTGTAGGAGACCGTGAGCCCTTAAAGAAGGTTAAACACAATGAACACAACCTGCATTCAATGCTGAGACACGGAGGACAAAGACCACCTTCCTGGCCCTAAATAAACTTATAGTTCATTAACACCCAATGATTGCGTAGGATGGGGATTTCCGAACGCAGTGGGGATACCTATAGGAAGGGCTGATTCTGGCCACTACCTGCAGAGGCTCTGATCCCATATGACCTTGGTGGGCCCGGGGCTCAGTCTTTTTAATGAGCCCCCAAGTGCTTCTGATACAGTGGTCCGTGGACCCCACAGGAGCCTGGGGGGAGCAGGTTCAGGGTGCCTGCCCACAGTGGGCTGTCTTTTGGTTTTGAGGTGTTTCTTGACAAAGGAGGAATGGGAAAAGGAGAAGGAGCAAAGTCCATTGCTCCTAGAGACAGAGCCGGGTGCCGGAGTCCACGAAGGGCAGAGGGAGCTCTGTGTGTGGGGTGCGTTTTATTCTCCCGAACAAGGGCCTTTGAAGACTTTTGGATGGGGGATGAGATTACCACCCATGGCACTGTGGCCCACGGAGTAGCAAATGACAGCTGATGTCCCCAAGATGAGCAAAGATGGTGCCAAAGTCAAGGGCAGAGATGAAAAAGCTGGGGAGGGCCTGGCCACGCAGGTAGAGAGGCAGGGGCAGACTGGGGAAAGGTTTGGGATAGAACTGACACATCTGAGGTGTCCGTGGTGGGGTGAGCGAGGGGGCCGAGGGGGAGCAAGGTGGGACCAGAGGGCTGGCCAAGGTCTGTGGGTGCCCTAGCAAATGTCTGCAGATACGTAGTTCTGCAGCCCAGGGGTGGCTCGAGGCTGGAGACAAAGGCCTGGGCATCAGGGGTCCAGGTTCCGGAAGTGGTACAGCAGGCTCAGACTGATGCATGGGGGCGGGGGGGGGGTGGATGGGGAAGGTCCTGGCTGAGGAATGTGGGAGGGGGACTCACGAAGCAGGCAGAAACCCTGTCTCTGGCTCCAAGGATTCTGGAAGGGGGGGAGGGGCGGTTCTGGGCTGCCACCTGCACACGAGGGCTCCAGGTGTGGAGAGCTTTCTCTGCCAAGAAGCCCCAGGCGGTGGCTGTGCAGGAGAGCCACCTGTGGAGCGCCATGAGCAGGGGCTGCCCTCCCTGAGGATGGCTCCCACCCCTCCCGCCTCTCCTGCCCCCTGCCCACCTGCCAACGTCACCAGATGACAGGTGAGGATCCCCTGCAGACGCCTCACCAGCACGGAGCTCCACCCTGGCACCAGAATCCCTCTGCCATCTCCCCTTGTAAATGAGCTTTTGATGATTTGAGAAGACTTCTAATTAGAGCATCTGTTTATTATCTTAGCTTCAACTGCATATTAACATTTCTTCTTCGGTCTTTCCCTTCTTCTGCAACAGGCTGTCTGCAGTGGTGGGTGGGAGGAAAGCCGAGAGATCTCCTTGGGGACCTCCTTCCTCTCTGTGGTGGGGGGGGCACTTCATTCCTGGCACCGGGCCAGGGCCCCTCCCCCCCAGCACCTGGGCATCCCCATGCACACAGGCTGGCAGGCATGCGGGCATCACGGGCTATTATGTTGGAGTACTTAATTGGGGTATTCAACCTCAGAAGGGAGATTAGTATTCACCAGGCTCCCTGTGCCCATGGAGGTACTCTCCATTTCCAGAAGAGTCAACTGAAGGGAACTGTCAGGCAGGCCGTCCTCACTAAGCTCCGTCAGCCTGGCCCCTTCTGCAGAATCAGCTCTCGCTGGGCGAAGGCCCGTCTCCCTAAGGGCGGGTGAGAGGGACCTGGCTCCCTACCCACCAGGCTGCCCGACCTCATGCTCCATTTATTGGGCTGACTTCTACGGGGTGGGCCGGGCGTGCCTCTCTCACAGGCAGCTGCCCTGAGGGGACTTCACCTACGTGGATCTCTCCGTCCTTGTACCTCATCACTGACACTGGGGCGGTCATTTGGGCTCCTAATCCAGGCTGACACGGGCGAAGTTCAGGCCCAGAATAGAGAGGCCCATGGAAAAGAGGGACGAAGCATTTGAGGCAGGGGGATGACTCAGCCTCTAGGCGGTCCAGCCACACCTCTGGAGGGGGCTCCTGGAGGCCTGGGGTGGGGGGTCTTACTGCCAGCTTCATTTTGCCACGTATTTTTTTTTTTTTTTTTTTCAAATTGCATAAGAGTCTACACCCGGCCCTGGGAATTGCTGATGGTCCCCCATGGCTGACATGATCTTTCTAAGTATCGCCTGACTCCCTGTGGCCTCCCGATGCCTTCTCCTGCCCCCAGAGAAGCTTCTCTGCACCCCAGCTCTCTGCTCTGGGCCAGACATCGAGAGTATCTCCAAGGGGCGCAACCTCAGAATGGCCCCAGTGTCAGACCAAAGCCACGGGGGCACTCAGAGCTGGGTGCAGGAAGGTCTTCCAGGCCACCTTGGGGGACCACAACCTTCCACGGCTGATGTCTTTTCATAGGATCTTGGCTTAAGCCTCTGCTTGGACTCTCCTATCCATTTCATGATGGGTCTCATCAATACAAAGCAGGACTCAGGAGTGAATGGATACCATATCCCTCTCTGACTGGGGGCGGGATAGATCTGGCAGATGGGAACATGCACCGGTCCCCGTAGGCACCTCTGACCTTGAAAGCTTAAGGGCAAACCCCAGACATCACCTGTTCTCCCTACCAGCCCAAACTTAGCCAAGCCCACCTTATACTTCCCTTCAGATAATTCGATTCGAAGAGGTAATATACACTTCGGTGTTTTGTAAACCGAGAGTCGGTGCATTAAGGACTGCAGAATAAAAGCTAATCTTTAGCAGCACGTACTAAGCACCAGGCCCTGTGCTGGGTCCTTCACCACAACTCAGAAGAACAGTACTATTGTACCCATTTTACAGGTGGGAGAACAGCTTCGGGGAAATGAAAACGCTTGGTCAGGTCATGGGAAGACATGAACTCAAAGCTTTTCCTACCATCTAGAAGTACCACTGGGACCCATTGATTTTACCTCTAGGAATCCGTCCCGAGGGTACAGCCAGACCAACAGAGAAAGCATTCTCGTAGGAGCCCTGGTAGTTAAATTTGAGAAATTACAAATGATTGCATATGATGAAATGGCCCACTACCAGAGACCCATTAAAGAAATCATGGCGTATTTGTGGATTGGTATATAACATGGCCACTAAAAAGTTTCATGCAGATCTGTATCCATTATTAGCCTGGCAAGATGCTCACGAGATGTTGTTTAGTGGGGGGACAGAGCAGATGACAAGACAGCACGATATAATACGAGTATATTTCTTGTAAAAGTCCACACAGTTATGTGCCTGAAAAGAGCTTGCAAGTTCATATGCAAAAAATATTATGATTTATTATACCACCATCCCACACGGTGGGATTTCATATAATTTCTATTAGTTTTTTACTTTCACTATTGTTGGGTTTTTAAAAAGGAATTAATTAATTTACTTTTTCTTTTAGAGAGAGAGAGTGCGCATGTGTGGGGGGTGTTGTGCAAAGGGAGAGACAGAATCTTAAGCAGTTCCATGCTCAGTATGAAGCCTGACATGGGGCTCGATCCCACAACCCTGGGATCATGACCTGAGCCAAAATCAAAAGTCAGAGACTCGGGGCGCCTGGGTGGCTGAGTCGGTTAAGCGGCCGGCTTCGGCTCAGGTCATGATCTCGCAGTCCGTGAGTTCGAGCCCCGCGTCGGGCTCTGTGCTGACAGCTCAGAGCCTGGATCCTGTTTCAGATTCTGTGTCTCCCTCTCTCTGACCCTCCCCTGTTCATGCTCTGTCTCTCCCTGTCTCAAAAATAAATAAAAAAAAAAAATTAAAAAAAAAAAAAGTCAGAGACTCAACTGACTGAGCCACCCAGGCGGCCCTCCCATTGTTGGATTTTAAAGCACGGGCACAGAAAATTTTCGTAATTAAAAGCTAATAGTAGAGCCGTGTCCCCGCTACCAAGAAGAGACCACTGAGTGTCCCGCACAGGGACGCCCTTCAGCGGCGGAGAGGGCCTCTTTTAATTTGTCTGAAATACACAACATCTCCTTCAAGTGGGCCCCATTCTCTGGACCTTGGAGGATGGCAGCAGGTCTGTGACCGACTGAGGACCGACGGGTCCTCTGCTGCCCCTGGGGGTGAGACAGCCTTGGTCGCTTTCCCTCTCCCTGGATCCCCTTCTGTCTCAGGGTGACGGAAGGAGGAACACAGGCTCTGGAAACATCTGAGCAGGAAGGAGCATTGGGGAGCCATCTGGTTTACCCTTTCTCCCCATTCCAGCAGCTTCCACTGCCAGCCCGACCATCAGAAGGATCCAGCTCTGGAGAGGCTGCGCTGCAGACCGGAGGAAGCTTCTCCAAGGCCCGAAGAGGTGTATGCGGGCTCTGGATGCTGCCCAGGGCACCACTGGCCACCACTGGCTGCCCTCACGGCCCCTACCTCCTCCCAGCCCCCAATTCCAGGGTGATGCTAACAGGAGGTTTCAGGACAGCAGAACAATTTAAATCCTATTACAGTATAAAAATTAATAACATTAAAATGTCATGATCATCCCACACTAATTAAGCATCTAATGAATAATTAGCTGTGGACACATCTGACATTTTTGGTCATTAATTTGAGCAAGTGTTTTAAGATCCAAACAAAACCCCTCTGTGGGGACGACGGCAACTCTGTGTTAAGTGGCAGACACACTCCCCGTGTACCGGGAGGCAGAGCGAGGGGGTTTTCCAGGCCTCTAGAGGCAGGGGCTCCCGTGGGGAGGCTGAGCCCCTGGGTCTGAGCCTCCGGGCCTCGCCATCTCTCCACGTGGGCTGTTCCCACCCAGAGGCTGGGATCAGGCAGACAGTGAGCTGGGGCCTGTGCTCCTCCGACCTGCTGCTCTCTGGGCCCGTTAAGTCTCAAGGAATAGAGCCTGGGGTCACTTAGCAGACCTGCAGATCCCGGGCAAAAGTGAAGCGAGGCCTGTCTGAGGTTCCCACGAGGGGCAGCTGGGCAGGGGGTGAAGGAGGAGTCACTTGGCAGTTCCTTGTCACCCACTCGTGCCTCTCACTTCAGAATGAGCTGGCTGAGGGGCGGGGCGTGCCTGGGTGGCTCAAGTCGGTTAAGTGTCTGACTCTTGGTTTTGGCTCAGGTCATGTCATGATCTCACGGTTCGTGAGATCGAGCCCCGCATCGGGCTCTGTGATAGCAGCACGGAGCCTTCTTGGGATTCTCTCTCCCTCTCTCTCTGCCCCTCCCCGACTTGTGCACTCTCTCAACATAAATAAAAAAGAAAAAAAAGATGAGTTGGTTGGTGTGGAACTGGGCACACAGAAGTCACCCTTGCTAAGGGGCAGTATGACCTACCGGCAAGGGCCCTGGAGCGCAGAGCCCCGTCGGAGCCCTGGAGATAGGTGCCCGGTTCTGTGCTCTGTGCTCACATATGTAACCCAGGAGGACACGGCGGCACAGAGAGGCTAAGTGTCTCACCCAAAGTCACGCAGCAGGAAAGCGGCAGTGCCCAGCTGAAGCTCGGGCCTCCTGGTGCCACAGTCTGTGCTTTAGATGCTGCTCCTCATGGCCTGCTTTCTCTAATGTCGTAAAGAATCCCTCCTCACAAGAGCAAGGAACCGCAGAGCTAGACACAAAACACCCGTGAGTGATGCCATAGGAGACGCGGTCTCTGGCGCAGGGACCCTGAGAGGACCCGTCTGGGCTCTCCAAGTCAAGCAGAAAGCAACAGATGTCATGTCTTTCAGACTTTCCTCCAAGATTGTCTTGAATCTCAGTCATGCACCTCAACTGGTGAACCCCAGAGTCCCACGTGGAACAGCTCCAGAAGCCCCAGGACTCGGCCCCAGACCCTGTTGGATCACTTGGGTCCCCTGTGGGACAACGGCTGCCTTCTACCTAGTGTCCCTTTGCAGCCCCGTCTCTGGTGACAGCTCTTTGCCCCCTGGGGGCTGCACCATGCAGCTTGTGCACCAGGGCTCTGCCCACTTGTGCTCCCCAAACCCTTGTTTCTAAGCAAAGGGCCCTTTTTTACCCCCATCCTCTTTTCCCCTTTGCCCTGCCCCACAATCTGTCTGTCCTTCAAAGTCTTTCCAGCGGCCACCCTCCAGCCTTTTCCTAGACCCTAGGGCTCTCTCTGATGCACCCTCAAATTCTCCGGGGTGCAAGGCACACAGCAGGTGTTCAGTGCCGAACGAAACAACAGGAGAATAGCGGCCTCTACCCAGTGCACGTCCTTTCCAGAGCCGCCCGCCTGCCTGTGGTGCTCCTTCCGGGGGCTGGGGGCTGGGGGCTGGCTTGAAGAGTGAGCGTCCAGTCCAAGGAGATTCCCCAGCCCCCTCCCTTGCCCAGGGAGCTGGGAAGAGACCCCCCAGGCCTGGGGACGGGAGCCAGATGTGACTCATTTGGATGTGCCCCACCCCCCAAACCATATGTCAAAGTCACCAGTACCTCAGGATGGGACTCACTTGGTAGCTCAGGCTGCTGTAACAACACACCGCAGGCTGGGGGTCTAAACAGCAGACGTGCATTTCTCACAGTTCTGAAAGCTGGGTGTCCGAGATGGGGGCTGGCAAAATCGGGTTCCTGGTGAGGACCCCACACGGTGGAGAGAGATGTTGTGGCTCTTCCTCTTCTTCTAAGGGCACTAATCCCATCATGGGGGCCCACCCTCCTGATGTCATCGAACCCTAATTACCCCCCCGGAGGCCTCACCTCCAAATACCATCACATTAGGGCTTCAATATAGGAATTTGGGGGAGACACCATCATTCAGTCCACGGCATGACCTTATTAGGAAATAGGGTCACCGCAGAGGTCACCGACTGAGTGAAGATGAAGTCATACTAGACTAGGATGGGCCCCTGACCCGATGTGTCTTCATAAAAGGAGAAATCTGGGCACGGATGCATGCAAGGAGAGGGCTGGGGAAGATGGGGACGGAGGTCGAGGTGATCTTTCACAAGCCGAGGGACACCAGAGATGGTCAGCGAAGCACCAGAAGCTAGAGAGACGCCCGGAGCAGTCTCTCCCTCACAGTCCGCAGGTGGAACCAGCCCCACGGTCACCTCCATCTTGGTGTCCAGCCTCCAGCACTGTGAGGGCACAGCTCCCCATTGTTCCGGCCGACCAGTCTGTGGTTCTGTGACAGCAGGCCCAGGGAGCTAATACACACGACTACAGGCTTCTGCACCTTGCGTCCTAGAGGCACCCCTGGCCCTCACAGCCTCCATCATGGCTGGCAAGACCCCTACACGCAGCTGGAAGCTTCTCCATCTCTAACCCCACATCTGGTTGGCCAGTGGGCCCCACGGCTCCGCCTCGGAATCCGTCTGGAATCTGGCCCCTTCTCTCTACCCCACAGCTCCACCTCAGACCCGTCATTTTCTCACGCTTGGGTCATTGAAAGTGCCCCTGACCTGGCCTCCTGTGTCCGTATCCTTGTCCCCCAGTCTCCCTCTGATGAAGAGACCAGTGGGTGGTGTTAGAGTGTAAGTCACTCAAAGCCCACAGTAGTCCCATCTCTCTCAGCAATGGGGCTCACGGGGCTGCCACCATCTTCCCTTCTAGAACCTTCCTCCCACCCTGTGGTGCTGCTCACTGCCATGAAGAGGCCAGGCACCCTTGAGGCCTTGGCACAGTCTGTTCCCTTTTCCTGCGTGCTCTTCCCGTGTCCGCTGGCCCCTCCCTCTTGGCCTCCCAGGCTTTGTTCACGTGGAGAAGCCTCCCCTGAGTGGCTCGTTGTCATGTTGCGATGGGGAGATTGCACTTTTGTTCAGCAAAAATCCCCCTCTCCCCTCTCCATTTCCCCCTCCACTGCTGCCGTCCCCACTGTGGGACCTGTTCTGGCCAGTGCAGCAGGAACAGACGTGACTCCCCAGTAAGCCACCACTTGGGCCAGGGCCCGGAGGAAGGGCCACAGAACATGCCCCTCAGCCTGGGCAGAGCCACCACAGCCACTACGATGGAAGTGAGGAATGAGCATCTGTTCCTGCCAGCCCCCGAGACTCCCGGGATGTTTGTCACACAGCAGCACTGCAGCAAAGCTGACTGACTCTCTGTCCTCGCCACCCATGGGACCTCACAACGTGTCTTCCTTCCGGACACCCCTCATCGCTTCCTTATTCCACATTGCTGTTTCTTTCCCACAGCACTGGCTATCTACATAATTTAATTCACTTATCATGTCTATTGTTTTGTGTCCTCTCCCTTGCTTGGAGGTTAAGCCCAGGAGGGCAGGGCCCTTGGTCTGCTATGGTCTCTAGCACATTCCAGATGCCCCAGGACAGCAATCACAGGCAACAGGTGCTCAGTGAGCATTTTTGAGTGAATGAATGAATGAAAAGCGTGCTCATGGGTTGACAGCTGGCATTCCGCCAAGGAAAGACCTTGGCTCTTTGCAGGCAGGAGTCCCTGCGTAGCAGCCGGGCCCAGAGCTGGGCAACCCTGGGATGTGGTTCTGCTTACCCAGGCAAGCCTGTGACTCCCAAGTCTGGGCCAGAAATCCCAGAGCCTCGGAAGAAACTGGAGAAAACAAGAGGGGCTCCCTGCAGCCTGGGCTCTGTCCCTGTGGCTCCGGGGAGAAGGTTTAGAAGGGGCTCCCTCTGTGAAGCTGTGCTCTGGGACTGGGACAGCCGCCGGGCTCCCAGTCTCAGTATACATCCCAGGTGCCCAGGGCCCCAGTGACAAGAAGGGGCCTGGCCAGGTTCTGGGGATAGAGGCTTGTGGAAACATCATCAGACTTTCGGGGTCTGACTCCAGGGCTGGGCCTTTCCCTGCCACCAGCCCGGGACTTGGCCTGAGGACTGGTGACTGTTTGGGCAGCCCCATACCCAGCCAATCAATTCCTGGGGTGGGGAGCAGGCGCTGGCATTCTTTCACAAGCTCCCTGGGCCTAAGAACTGCCGGTCTTTATTCCTCCGCTCTCCAAAACGGGCGACCCGATCACCAGCACTTTACTGAAAATGGGAGCGTCACATCAAGCCCTAAGGTACGGAGCGTGGAGACGCTTCCTAGTGTGGAAATCGGTCGGAAAGGTGTGTATCAGGTCTCTGGGTCAGTGGGCTTGCTGAAAGGGAACCCAATGGCCCCAGAGGGGCAGAGTGACCTAAGAAGGACAGTCAGAGACTGTAAGAGAGACTCACCGGCAGACACACGTTTTTCCCCATCGGTGGCCCTCCTGCCCTCAGGACTGGCCTTGCTAGCTTGTGACATTCCTTTCTGTGAAGCTGTTTGGATGGAGCTCACAGCTTGTGGGCCAGCAGGAGGGAGGCCCGGTCTTCACATCCCTTCATGCCCTGGGTGTGGAGCCCTCCCACCCCAGCCTTTGTTCTGTGGCCCACCTGCTGGATGTCCCTGTTGGGGACCTGGAAGGGACTCAGGCAGCAGCATCAGCCTACGGCCTCTGTGCATTTTTATGGCCAAGTTGTAAACCTCTGAGAAATGGGGTTTATAATAGAAACTCTGACACCACCTAAAATATATCAGCACTACTGGGTGCTCCCAGGATACAGCCCTAATTTATAAACCACTCAGGGATCCTGGGCCATTTTGAAACTTACAGACAATAATCCAGAAACAGAGTAAACCAGGAGGAGAAAAAATGGTACAAGTGTCCGCAGACTATAAAGTCTGTTGAGGCCAGCGGTTCAGAAATCAAATCAGTGTCACAATGTTTGGTCTCTACCCTGAATCCTGGTGCCCCCCCCCCCCCCCCACCCCGAGTGACACCCAGCCCCGGAGGAGGCGTGTGGCCCTGTCCTCTGGCCGGATGCCACTCTGTTTGTCTTCCGGCCGAGTTTTAGCGTGAGGCCTGGATAGAGCGGAATGGGTGGGAAGAAAGTGCCCCCCATTTGGTTTGATGGGACAGACGTGTGTGTAAGAAGGTTCCAACGCACTCCCGTGTAAACTGAAATAGTGCCACGGGGAGTAAACTGCTTGCTCACCAGAGGCGCGAGTTTATCACTAAATGGTTGTGGGGTCACCCATTCAGCTGGGCTCAGCAGCCCCTGGACAAGCCTCACTCGCAGGCCTCTCTCCTCTGTCCTGCCTGGGAGGGCCCCGTAGCAGGACATCCAGGAGCCTGTGATGGGCCGAGTAAAGGACAGTCCTGCTTGGTCCCCGCCCGCCCTCCCCCACCCCATCCCAGCCAGCACTTGGCTCCTGTCTCAGGCCAAGGCCGTCTATCCACATGTTTTCCAGGACTCTCCTGATCCTTTGCAAGGGCCCTCGCTTTCTTACTCATTGGCTGAGCACGGTGCAGAAATCAGGATAGAGACAGGGGCCCTGGGGATCACCACACTGTGGCAGCCTCCTCCCTTCCTCAAGGGCTGGGGATGGATGTTCTCTGACATTCCTACTCCCTCGGGTCCTGGGACTCTCCCTCCCAACGTCCCAACCTTCCTTCCTTCCTTCCTCATTCATTAATTCCATTCGGCAAGCATCTGCCACGAGCTGGGCTCAGTGCTGGCTGCCGGGGACACGCGGATGACTCAGGGAGTGTAGGTTTTGCGGGGAGTCATGCTTGTGGATGAATAGAGGCATTGAAGCAGCATTTCCCACCCATGTTAAGCCCCTTTGGCCTATTCTTCTTAAATGCCACGTGCAATTTTGAAGTCACCGTAACGACGAACAGCAAGTCAAAGTCACGGACGCCTTGCGGACGCTTTTTCAGACCACAGCAGCCCCCATCCCCGCTTCCAGAGGACTCACAGAGAAGGAGGGCTCTCTCCCCGCTGCTGGCACCCACCAGGGGCTACCACGGCCAGGACAGGGGTCCGCGGGGGTCCAGGGGGCCACTCGGTCAACAAACTCTTGCCGAATGGCTGCTGGGTGCCATCGGGTGACCTGCAGGGAGATCACGAGGCCCCTTCCCAGGGCGAGGCTTGTTTGGAGGCCGGTGCAGGTGGCAGGCGTGTCTGCCCTCCCAGAGCTTGGATCCCATTTGTGGGGTGCGCTCTGGCCTGGTGTGGGGGTGGCGGCCCGGGGGAGGCCTTTGGGGCCCGGGCGCAGAACTCCGTGCCCGCTCAGTGCCAGCCTTCCAAGTAGCCCTCCACCCCCACCTCCCTCCCTCCCGCATGCCTGTCTCTCACGGCTCCTCAGAAAATGCAATTTGAGTCAAGCCACTTTCAATTACTGCGATGCGGTGCTCTGAGCCCGCGAGGTGATAAAGCGCCTGTTTTCCCTCGTGGGAATGTTTGGGGTTTTCCAGGCGCCAAAGGAGAGAGAAACAGGAAGTAGAGCTAAGTGCTGCTTAGAGGAGCCACTGGCTTCGCCAGACCCAGAGCCGGGCCCTCGGGCACTGTGCAGGAGCTGCTCAGGAGAGCAGGGGCCTGAGGGCTTGGGAGCGCGTGTGAGTGTGTGCACGGGCATGTGGAAGGCAATGGGTGTGTGGATGTGAGTGCGAAGGCAACTAAAACGCGCGCGTGTGTGAGACTGTGTGTGCGCACACAAGCGCGAGCGTGAAAGGCAATGCGTGCCGGTGTGGGAGTAGCACGTGACCGCGGGGGTGGGTGTGCGTGCGTCTGTGCGCGTGTGCGTGCGTAGGGTGAGCCGGTGTGAGTGTGTGTCTCGGGGACCCCAGTGGGGAGCCGGGCACTCAGGGCGGGCTGACGCTGGCTCAGGACCCTATTCACCAGGGACTCGGCCCCCACCCCCACTCTCCCTCAAAGCCCTGGGAGTATTGTCTTTGGTTTCGGGAACGTTCATTCCATTCCTGCCCCAAATCCTGACCGTGAAGGCCAGGGAGGCCACGGGCGTCTAATGGAGTTTTCTCTTCTGTGGTTTTCCTCCTTCCCCCCTCCCCCCACATGACCTGACCTGGCCCTGCCCGCCCGCCCTTCCTCTACTCTGGAGCATGGAGGCTAGGCAGGCGGCTGGCAGATCCTGTCACCTGAGAATCCTCACTGGGTGGGGAGGGTCAGAGGGGGTCATGCAGGGGAAGTGCCCACAGGGCCTGGTGTGCCTGGCAGGACCTCAGCCAGCACTCACCGCTGCCCTTCACATGCCCGTCACCACCTTACACGTACCCTGCCTTCTGTCGACCCAGGGGACCCTGAGCACCATGGCAGAGGGACTGGGATGTGCCTCCGGCCTATTTGGACCCCCAGGAATGGATGTAGGTAGGGGCCTGGTGGATGGAACTGGCCCCAGGCTGGGAAGGGCAGGGAGCGGCTTGGCAAGATGTGGGATCCCCCCTCTATGGCCCCAAGGACATTCCCAGGTTGTCTTGCCAACACTTCTGGGAGCCCGAGGGTCTGGATGCTGGAGTTAGCTAGCAGAGAGACCAGGTAAATTTCGGAAAGAAACTGCACGCAGGGGCCTGTGGGGCCCGTACTGTCTGACGGAGGCTGAGCGGTCCGATCTGGGTCCCCTTCTTCCCTGACCCAGGTCTGCCCGGCTCATCTCGTTACCTGGATGCCAGAGGGAAGCCAGAGCCCCGTGCAGCAGTGAAGGTGGAGGTCAAGCCCGGGTAACAGGGGGCAGGAGGGCTGGAAGCGGTGCACCCCCTGCACGTGGGTGTCCAGGAACTACACCTGGGGGTTCCTCGGGCCAGAGAAGCTGTGGCCACAGGATCCTACTTCAGCTGAGGCCTCCTGGGCGGCAGAGCCCTGCGGACCCCGGGAAGCGGACCCCCTCACTCCACCCGTGTTGGTGTCCCCGTGCGTGGGGCCCTGGCAGCAGTGCATGTTGCTACCTGAAGTCTGGGTGGGGACACGGGTTCCTTCCTCCGGGTTCGGGTTGAGCGGTCATGACTGATGTGGGCAGTGGGGACAGTCCTCTTCTGCCCAGGAGACCCCCTCTGGCTGTGCCTGGAAATCCTCAAGCCCTCTGGGGTCAGGCAGCTCCCTCCCATGTCACCATCACGTCACCTGGTGTTTTCCTTCATGGGCCCCCGGGCTCCGGCCTCCTCTCAGCCCCTCCTGCCACAGCTAACACGACTGCCCCCTCCACGGCTCTGCGCCCCAGACACAAAGAGGAGCAGACGGAGGCGGCTTTGGGGATGGAGCCTGAAAAGGCCTGGATGTGTCACATCTGCAGGGCACGAGGACGAAGGTGTTGCCGGGGTGATTCAAACTGCAGACGGGGGGAGGGTGAGCCTCCCCTGCCTTCTGATGGCTGCATGCCTAAGTGACCGGGAGCCACATGGGACCCTGGGAGAGAGGGGAAACCACCATGAGAGGAAAAGCTGGCATGGCTCCCCAGACCAGAAGGAAAGCCGGGGACGGCCTATGGATTTGGGTTCTGCTTACCACCCAGTATGGCTTAAAAACAGGGCTCCGAGCTAAGTCTTGGCAAATGTGGTCCCCTGGGATGTGCACAGATGTGTAGATGGGCTAAGGGGAGTCAAATTCTTTGCCGGGAGCTGCCCTGTAAATGCCGGATCTGAGATTAGACCCTACTTCTGTGTCCTTGCCACGAGCTGCCCCCAGGGTCCGCCCTCTGGGAGCCGTGGGTGAGGGCGGCGGCCGGGGCTGGGCCAAGGGGCACACGAAGGCCAACCCTCCTGGCCGCTACCTGGGCTGGTTGTATTCTCCAGGACACGACGCTGGGCACTGCAGGGGAATCACTCTGCACCGAGGCCTGAGAGCCACTTTGCAAGCACACTCTCTGGCTTGCTACTTCCCTGTCTCCAGCTACATTTTCTGCAGCAGAGGCCCAGGCAGGAAGGCCCTCCGCGCCGTGGGCGTTTGCTCTGGTCCCTGCAGTGGCTGCTGAGCCTGGGGGCACTTTTCCAGTGACCTGGCCCCGTTTCGCCAGGACGAAGGTGTACGGGGTTGTGGTTGGAGTTTTCTAGAGGGTGACCAGCAGGCTCCCCCATATCTGAGGGCCCACGGTGCGGCCGGCCTCTCTCCAATGCCACCTGGCACTCGCTGGCCTCACCCTCTGTGCCAGGCCCTGGGCTAAGAGCCGAGAATACAGAGGTGGGTCGAACCCCATGTCGCCCTCAGCAAGCTTGGCTTCCAGCACACATTTCCCACGGGACACCCGGGCAGGGACCACACGCACCTGTCTTCAGCCCTTTAGCCTTCAGCTGAGCCATGAGAAGTGTCAGAAGACAATAAATGAACAGTTACCACACTCCCCCAACTATTCGCAGCAATTCATTTCTATTCCTTAGCCGACTTGAGGCTCCCATCTACATCAGGCCCCCAGCGAGTGTCCAAGGCCCTCATCTCCTGGTGAGCAATTCCCTGAGCTCCCAGAGCCCTGGGGCTTAGCTCTTTCTCAGAGAGACTGGGGAAGCAAGGCACTGGGGGCATGTCCTGCTCCAAGGGCCCCCATCTAAAGAGGCCATTTGCAGGCCGTAGCGGGGCTCTTGCCTAAGCCAGGGACCAAACAAACACTTGGAATTCGTAAGGAGATTCTGCTGAGCTGCCGGAGCCCATCAAATTTTTATTGAATGCATTTCCTCTGGAGAACTTGTGTACTAAATCCTGCCCAGGCTGTATTAGAGGAATAAAAATTCCATGCACAGACTTGACTGCAAATGTTCCTTCCCAGGGCAGAGGACACACTTTCTCAAAGGCCACTTCTTTGCACAGAGACGGGCTTGGGCTTGTCCTTGGCTGGGGGCCAGAGGGAAGCCGAGAGCTAGGGCTCTAGGGGGCCAGGCTTTTTCCTTCCATCTGGCAATGGGGAGGATGGAGACTGCTGTGTGAATCCTAGCAGCCTCCCTCTGAGGCTTCTATTGACCTTGGACTTGTCCTAGTAACCTGCAGTCTCTGCAGTGTGGCTCCCCGTGTCCTCACCCAGAGCTGAAACCCACCGGGCCTGCCAGTCTCCTCCCCAGGGGCTTGGGATCACTTGGCTTCCTCCCAGGCCTCTCTGCAGCCTCCAGAGGCACAGGCTGGCTGCCAGCACAGGAGGCCCTGAGCTGGAGGCCCGAGGGCCTCAGGGAAGATTCTGCAGGACACGGGGACCCCCACGGAGCTACGGGCAGCTGAGGCATTTGGGTTCTACTGGGTGTTCACTCATCACATAATCGCCAAACTCGTACTCAGTGCCGAAACAGATGGAAAAGCAAGAAGAGGCACAGAAGCAGAGCCCACAGCAGAGAGCTTCCCAGAAAAGACCATGACACCAGCTAAGGCGGAATCTCAGATAGAAATTCCACGTTCAGTGTAAGTATACCCCCAGTAATGAGTGGAACATATTTCCCTTCTGGGCTCTGACTTTGCGTGGTTGTGTCCCCAGAGAGATAAGCCCCTTGGGATAAGGTGCAGTGAGAAAACGCACGTGATGATGTTCACGAAATAGAAGTGTGAGTGGCAGGCCCGCACGAGGTGGGAGGTGACGGCTCCAGCATCATACCAGCAACGTGCCGGGGTGAACCCACAGAAGGTTATCGGTGGGCACGGCACCGTGGACAGTCATGGAAGGACAGGGCTGTCCTTCTCACTCTGAGGGATGGGCTATGACCGTCTGAGCTTCCCTGATGAGTGAGGGGCAGAGTAATGGTTCAGAATCGGGGCAGACGGGGCTGGGCTCTTGTCCCTGCGTGCACTGTTGACAAGCAGTGGGGTGGTGGCTCCCAGCTCCAGACGTCGTTCATCGGCAGGACAGCGCCCATGGCCAGCATCAAGGCTGATGGGGTGGGGAGTGCAGCCTGAAGGGGCTCCATCCTCCAGGGGGCAGGGGCCCCAGCAGCTACTCCAGCCAGATAAGCCCTACGGGGAGCCCTTCAGGTGAGTTGCCTCGGGCAAGCCTGCCGGCACTCTTCTTTATGAATACCTTAGGCAACGCATTTACTGTTCAGTGCAATGAAGGAGAGTGGCCTTGGTGGGCTTGGCTATATGTCCTGGCCCTAGATGCCCCGGGGGTGGTGCCCAGTATGACTTCTCTCCTCAGGCCGTACCCAGGAAGAGACTGTTTCTGCAGATCCCCAGCATGGAGAGTCCTGGACTGCATCCACGTCGAGGGCACCAGCCTGGCCATGTAGGCGACCAGCAGCCTTGGGAGGTGGGGCCGGGGTCAACATGCTCGTGGGAAAGCTGGACCACAGGCTCTGGGAGGCCGAAGGATGGATGGCATGACCACCGCCCCGCCTCCCGCCCCCAGCATCTTCCTCTAAAGGAGACGACAGGTTGGGGAGAGGATGCCACTCTCTCTCTCCACCTTTATTTTCGGAGCCACCTACTTTTTTTTTTTTTTTTTTTTTTTTAGTGTTTATTTCTTTATTTTGATGGAGAGCGAGATAGAGCGAGTAGGGGAGGGGCAGAGAGAGAGAATCCCAAGCAGGTCTGTGCTTAGCGTGAGCCTGACGCGGGGCTCGATCCCACGAACCGTGAGATCACGACCTGAACTGTAACCAAGAGTCGGACGCATAATCGACCGAGCCAGCCAGGCGCCCCGAGCCACTACTTTTTAATTACGGCTGATACTAGACGAACGAGACGCTGGTGGCCGGTCTCCAGGGAAATGTCGCGGCGGTTGCGACACTCAGCCGGGTGGCCATCACTGGGGTATCAAGTGGGTGTTGCATCACTGCGCCCACGTCCGCCCTGTCTGCTGCAGGGAGACCGGACACGTGTGTCAACACACGTGGAACCAAATGCAGCAGCCGGTACAGGCTGTGCTGGGCTCACGGTCCCAGTTGACGTATGCCACACCTTCCTTCCGTGCACTCTTTGGGCTGACACACTCACACCCATGCCCTCACCTCCACTCAGAGCTCCTGTCTGCAGGCTGCTCCACACCCAGAAAGTCACGCACACAAGCTCTCGTGTCCCGCATACGGCCCTGTTCTACAGGGAGCCCGACACTGGCTCACACACACCTCTTTCTCTCTCCGGTGGACCTTTCCATACGTGGGGCTGCTTTTCAAGTACAAAGACGCCCCAGACTATTCAGGCAAGCTGTCTGAGGCCGACCTTGAACAAAGACGAGGACCACGCGTTTGCTCTGAGTCGTCCCCGCAGGTCCGGATGGCCAGCTCTGCTCGGGCCACGCCCCGCTGGCTCCTGGGGAGTCTCAGAGAGCTGGCCCCGGCCCACGAGAGAGGGAGGAAGTCGCTCCTCGTTTGGAGGGAGAGGAAAAGAGCTTTCATCTACCTGAGATTAAATTATAGCCAGGAGGCACCTCTGAACAGGACCAAACTAGATAACTGAAAACATGCAGCCCTACTATAAATTCCCAGGATTTGCAGTCTTTCCTGGACTGCTTTATCCTTGAGAAGCTCTGGGAGTAATTCTGTTTGAAAGAGATCTAGGGGCTCCGTGTGAAAGGCTATGGGCTTCTGGTTAACAGACCGCTTGTTAGCAGAAACCCCCCAGCGCAGATCCTCGAATCTTTCCTCCCCGCCTGGCCAGGGGCCCCTGGAGACCAGAGAGGATCCTTCTCTGCCTGGAAGGGGCCAACGATCCACCCCTGCCCTGCCGCCAGACCTTGCCGGCCCTTGGAGTGACAGGCCACGTGTCCCCGGCCCTACAGCCTTGGACTCAAGCCCTGCTGTGCTCAAGCAGGGTGGATAATGGCTGGTGGTCAGGGCAAGTCACTTCTAGGAATGGAAAACGGGGTCCCAAACACCAAAGATCTTAGAAGGGACTCTGACATCACAGGGGATTTGTTGCTCCTCCCTGCCCCCACACCCTGAACTTGACCCTCCCCTCAAAGAACCCAGAGCACAGCTGCAGGAGTCAAATGAATCCGAATCATAAGGACCAATGAGTGAGAGAGCCAGAGGTGAAAACTTGCTAACTGACAGTCTGTGGGCGCACTTCTGTCCCCCGTCTCTCACCAGGAGGCTTGCTGTCTGGGTGGAAATAATGATTTGATTTTTTATCATTGATGAGCTCATGTCTCTCACTCTTCCGCAGCAACCAAAGAAGAATCTGGTAGGTTTAGAAGACTTTGAAGGATGGGGGCTTTCCTTTTTGGGGAGACAGCACGGAGCTCAACAGAAGCTGGGGTTCCTTCTCTCTTGTCAAGAAGCAAGAGTGGGATTGGCCCAAGTCACCTACCAACCTTGGCCCCCAACCCCTCTCCAAGAACATACAAAGCAGGGCAGGCTCAACGCCCTCTGTCCCAGGACGAAGCAAGCTGGCCAGTCAAGGCTGCCAGGCTCTGGGATCCTCACCGCTGTCCTTCTAGCTGAGTCCCCCACCTCTCATCTGGGACTGGGGCCTCTCGACCCTTGACCTCACCCCTCCCCCAGCCCAGCAGCTTGGCTCGACCCCTCTCATGGCTTCAACTTCCCACGGACTGCCTGTTCCCCCTCCACACCCCTGCTCAGTGACTGGCCTTTCTGGAGGATGCCCACAGCTCAGGAGATTGAATTCATTCATATTTCCAGGTGCTATACATTCAGATGAAGTTCTTCGGATCTCCTGCCCAGAAAAGGATAAATATTTCTGATCTATAGCAAATGTGTTTTCCTTTAGCTAACATCTTGGCAGGCAAGTACACTAATCTCCCAGGAAAATCTAGGGCCTGAATAGCAAGCAGGGTTTTTTTTTTTTCCCTGAGTAAATAGAAATTCTGAGTTGCTTTTTTAATGCTGCCTTTTTTTTTTTTTTTTTTTTTTTTTTAAACAGCAGATCTGGAGAAAAATCACAGTCCATTAAATCTGCATCTCTTGAAAGAAAAACCCAGAAGGCCACCTCCCCATCAAAGGCAAAATGAACAGAGTTTGGAAGTGTGTTTAAAATGCACCAAGGGAGCAGCGGCCATCCTAAATTACCCCACTCAGCCTGAGGATGGTAGAGGTTGCCAGGATCCCCATGAGACAGAGAAGGAGAGGCCGGTAGGTGCTGTGCAAAGGCACGGGGGCGAAGCCACGTGTGTCCACTGGCCTACCCGCCACGGCCGTGGCCTCAGCAGCAACCCTCTCCCATTCAAATGCCACGTGACCCCAAAGCTGAGCAAAGAGCACACACAACAAGACCGGAGACTCCCCAAAACATCCTCACATCACATTCCTACATTTTACGGGCTCCTTCTGTAGCCAGACTTAGATCAGGAAGTGGCCAAGAGGATAAACTCTTCCCCAGCCATTCCTTGGAGAACGGAGGCTACGCTTTCCAGTAATAAAACAAAGGTCAGAGAATGACTGCGAACAATAGATCCGCTGTCGTGTGCCAGGCGCTGGGCAACACCGAGGAGCAGGTGTTTTCCTCCCCATTTTACTGCCGTGGAAAGTTCTTTCCGTCCCATTTCCTGCCTCCTGAGCTGCCTTAGGCTTCTGTGAGCCAGAGGCAGGCGGGCAGACTGCACCTGGTCATGTGCACACCTGAGCAGAGAATCCTGGGACTTCAGAAGCCACACTACCCACTTAAGCCCTGCCCAGCCCAGCCCAGGGCAGAGCGGGTCTACTGGAACATCTCCTTCCCTTTACCCAAGCTCATGGCGAAGTCAGCTTATCTGTGCCTATGCTCCAGCTGTACCCAATCCAGTGATACACGGGAAATACCCCTACCCAAGAAGACTTGCTTAGCACCTTTCGATGGGGGTGACCCACCATGTTCTCTTTGGGGAGGGAGCCCCATAGCCAAATGGGAGAGTGCTCCATCCAGACAGAGCCCTCCTCTCAATCCCCGGAACCGGCTAGTGGCCATGAGCCTCCAGCTCGCAAGCTCAAACCAAGCTGGGGGGAGGTCCCACAGCAACAATGTAGGAAAGAGACTTCAGCGGAAGACACAGATTCAACCACAGCGTCGGTCTATGTTTTGTCGGAACACCGAGGGCTCTCCAGAAGGAAGCCCATTAAGTTTGCATTTTCCATCATGGAGCAAGTAAACAAACCCGAGGAAGAGCTGCCCATCACTGAGCTGGCTTCCCGACAGGAAATGG
This sequence comes from Panthera leo, assembly GCF_018350215.1. Classification (NCBI taxonomy): domain Eukaryota; kingdom Metazoa; phylum Chordata; class Mammalia; order Carnivora; family Felidae; genus Panthera; species Panthera leo. Next base: position 5,102,301 of record NC_056686.1, on the reverse strand, counting down.
TATGAGTGACTTCGTTTTTAAACATTATTATCCTCTTGAAAGCAAAAGATAAAGGACGCCTCGGAGCAGCCAAATTGCTTTGGCTCAAAAATCATTTTAAATACCATTTCCTTTAACAAGCCTACTGCCTGGGCAACGGATCAACACTATTCATTTTAACCTTAGTCAGTGGGGGAAAAAAAAAAAAAACACATCTCTGAAGTGTTTGTAATTATTTAGCTCTTTCGCTTTCTCCACACCCAGATACGTTAACTAATGACCAAAACAACGCACATGCAGGTCCTATTTCAAACAGCGGAATGGAGCGTTCAGTAGAGCACACGCCAGGGGCCGTTTTCTCCCCGTGTCCGCTCCAAGCCCAAACACGGGAGATCGAGGCCTATTTTCGGCAGTTCCCAGCAAGGGCCGGAGACGTCCTTCACCTCTGTTGCTTTGTGTCTGTGAAAGTCCCGAGCTCGAGTGGGAGCTCACCTTTGCCCTTAAGATGAACAGGCACTGGGAGACCCTCCTCGAAATGTCTTTATGAACAGGAAAGATGGCGGACAGAGTCAGTCTGCCTCTTCCTGGGGCCGGTCAAGTGCAGAGTGGTGCAGGCAAAGGCGGGGGTGGCCAGGGCAATCTCTCAGGGTGCCGTGCAGACAGAAGCTCAGTATGTAAAAGAAATGCTCGGAGGATTTCAGATGTGTAGGTGGGACATGTGTTACAGTCTCCTTTTTTGTTTTGGAAAGAAAAAAAAAGGAGTTTTCATTAGGTTATTTGCAAACAAACAAAAAACCCCAAAATAAATGACTTCCCAGAAGGGAAGCCTGGGTTGCTTGAAGGAGGCTGAATGGATGGGTTCTCACTCGGTCAGGTCAGAGGCACGTGCACAGAGGGAACAAAGTGTCTTTGCTACTAAAACCAAGAAGGCCTGACTTGCTCTCGGGTCACAGCGCTGCCCAGAGGGCTCAGGGTCTCCCCGGGGTGAGCGTCTCACCTGGGGGGGGCGGCTTGTCCAGGCTGCAGTGTCCAAGGAGGCCACCTCCACGTCTGAGGACCCGGCTCGGGAAGCGGGTACTTGGTGCTCAGGACTAGATCAGCAGCACCTGAGGCCAGTGGCTTCCTGTACGACCCCAGCAGGAAATGGATCTGCTTTGGCACGGAACCTTTGGTCCTGGTGTCACTGGGGGCTAACTGATGTGCTTCCTGGAGGACCACCCAAGATAGTGACTGCCCACTCTTAGCACGCACAAAACCAAGCCCCGAAAACTGCCCCAAGAGTGGATATGACGCGAGGAAATGCGGTAAGGGAAGCGTGGCCTCAGATCTTCTATGAGGACAGTGCGTTTCGGGGTCTGGGGGAAGAGCGATGTGCTCCCGGCACACTCTGACATTTCCCAGAAAGCCCGGGGCACCTCTAGATGAGAACAGTCACCTGCGGTGGGCGTCACCTTCAGATGCACAGCGGGGCTGGCCTGTGAGGCTTGGCACCCGCCGGTGTGGACTTTTCACGGGGACCCGCGTGCCCTCCTGTACCCACTGACAGTCCCCCCGTGTGCTGAGCAGCCGGGAGCAAGCTGATGACGCCAGTGCCTGACGTCCCTCCCACTCAGGGGATCGGGCTTGGGCTGTGTGCGGGGATGGGTCCCCACCTCTTCTAGGTTACGGGATGTCAGCTGAGGGGCACAGGCATGGGAGCCGCCCTGCTCAGCAGGGGCTCCAGCCCCGTGGGGTGTGCCCGGCTGGACTGGCAGGGCGGGGGGTCGCCCTCTGCCACAACAGCCTTAGAAAGCCGCGTGCTGATTCAGAGTCCCTCTACACGACAGTCTATATGTGTAAAATGGAAAACTCCAGGGCAATTGTTTCTGCAAAGAGCTCCGTTCTGGGCCCCCATGAGAGTGTATGCTGTAAGCACCCCCCAGGGCAGGGCCACCACCTGCCTGGTCCCTCTCTGCATCCCCAGCACCTGGCCCAGGGCCTGACCCCTTGTATTTGCACCAATGCTGATGCCAAAGGTGGGGTTCTCTAGCACATTTCACACAGGATCTCAGAGCCCCTGGGGCGCCTCACCACCATGCGAGGGACTGGCCTGTGCATCCTCTAGCTGCAGCTTTGTGCTGGAGAGCTGCCTCAAACCAGTCCCACCAGGCCCACCGGCTCTTTCCTTCCCTACAAAGCCCCCATGAAAGACCTGTGAGTCTATCTGAACCCTTCTGGAAAGCGCTGTATAACATGCCATCTGAAGAGCTGAACAGAACAAACAGGAGCATGCCTTGGGGACAGCAGGGTGTCACTGCCCACCCCCCGGCCGGCCCCATCACTGAGGGGGCCCAGCCAATAGGCTTCTCCTGTGTGCACGGGAGCCCATGGGCTGTTCCTACAAGGACAGAGAGGGCAGATTTGGCAGCTTGGGGAGGTGGGGGCAGAACTTGGCACAGAAGAGGAAGACGAGGGAGGCAGGCCTTCAGACTTCAGAACTGAGGGGGGTCAGGCTTACGCTGCTTTTAATGTTTATTTATTTTTGAAGGAGAGAGAGACAGAGCGTGAGCAGGAAGGGGAAGACAGAGACAAGGAGCAGGCTCCTTGAATCTGAAGATTCTGAATCTGAAGCAGGCTCCAGGCTCTGAGCTGTCAGCACAGAGCCCGACGTGGGGCTCGAACTCACGAAATGTGAGATCATGACCTGAGCCCAAATCGGACTCTCAACTGACTGAGCCACCCAGGTGCCCCAGGTTTACACTGCTTTGGATCCATATTTTTTTTTTCTCAGATGAGGAAACTGAGGCCCAGAGAAGGGGAGAGGCTTCCCCAAGTTCAGGCAGACAGAGGAAAAAGGAACCCAACATTTACTGTGTGCCGAGCTCTACGGGAGTGAGTTCATGAATTCTAAGGTCCCTGCGTCACGCCTTTGTAGACAGGGAAGCCAAAGATCCAAGAGATTAAGAAACATGCCCAAAGCCACATGGCTTGGGTGACAAAGGAAGGAGGTCGACGGTGGAAAAAGGTCAGGAAGCAGCCGGTGGCCTGGTGTCCGAACTGCACACTGCCGCACCCTCCCTTTCCGGCCCCCAGGAGATGGACAGCAGCTCCTTCACTCGATCCCCCAGCCTGCACACAGTGGGGAGGCCAGCACCGTGTGCACCCCCCGGGGCCCGCGCGGAGCACATCTACAGCGTGGGCGGCCAGGCAGGCGCACGGTGAGCTGACTGCAGGAACGCAAGATAACAGGTACTCCCGCCGAACGAGCGAATGAACAGACGAGTGAATGCGCGAGGGCAGAAGACCGCCAGCCCGGAGCCTCAGGAAAGCTGGAGCCCATTCTGGCCCTTCTGCTGGCGTGACTTTATTCCTCAAGCCCAGAGCTTTGCATACAGGGAATCCCCACACCCACTAAGAGGTCTCCAGGGTCCACCTGGGCCTGATTTCCAGCAACTGTCAGACAGGAGAGCTGGTCACGTGCATGATCAACTCTCCAGGACCAAGCCTTGCCGGGGTCCCTTTTGTCACCTGGACACATTCCTTCTGAGGCTGGGTGTCACGGAGGGGACAGCAGTATCATATGGCCACCGGGCAGGCCCCCACCCTGGGGCTCCACGGTGTCTGGCCTTCGGGCTGTAAATGTGGCGGCTGAGAGCCGCTACTCAGGGGAAACTAGCCCTGACGTGCACACGGGAGCTCTCGGGTTTGCGGAACGGGAACTCGTGTTCGACGGGGAACCATTTTCTGGTTTCTGTAAAGGCCTCGGCAGGAGCAGGTTGGGAGCCGTTCGTGGCAGGATGGAGAGGAGGAGGCGGCCTAGGAAAACAAAGGCAATCAGGGAGGCCCAGGCCAGGCGGAGGGCAGAGTCCTGGCAGCCTTTCCGTTTCCCTGCTTCTTCCGGAGAGGAGGCCGAGGACTTCACAGGACGCTGGAGAGCAAACAGGACCCGGCAAAGGTGGCTGGCCTTCAGGATGGGGCGCTGCACGGGGAAGCAGGCATGCGGTCCAGGCTCTGCCCGGCCGTGGAGGAGAGGCTGTGCACTCCCGGCGGGCCCAGGCCCTCGGGGCTCCATCGTCCACCACAGAAGGGCATCCCTGTGCTCCGGGGACCGCGGGAGGAGAGAGGTTTTCTTGTGTCTTCCCGGTCGCCTCTCACCACCTCTGCAAAGCTTGTGACTCCTGCCGGAGATTTCCACGGGTGCTCCTGGGGGCGAGCAAGCCGGAGGCTTCCCTGCAGGCCCCACACCTCCCATCGACCTCGTCCTTCGCGCCAGCCACGGAGCCCGAGAGCTGAGTGGGGACCTCGGCGCTCTCAGATGGGACCAGCCTCCTCTCTGGGGCTGCCCGGTCCCCCGTGAATGTTGTCCGCTCTAGATACTCAAACCTTCCGCTTGACTTTGCGGAGCCGGGCCTGATTTTGAGCCTTCAGAAGCATGTTTTCCGCCCTAGGAAGGATTGTGTCTTGCTGGTTGTCAGAGTACCGAAGCAGCAGCCCGTTCGCTCCGTCCGGTTCGCTCGTGTTCACGGCCGGCCTCCTCCCCGCAGCAGGCGGTGGGTTGTCGGTCGGGACCAAAACCCCGGGTGTGGGTGGTGTGGAACCAGGGAGAGCCGGCGGAGGGGGGGCGGGGATGGAGCCGGGCTTTCGGGAACCACTTAGCGGCAGCTCTCCCTTCAGAACCGGCAACCTCTCCTCTCGTGTTGGCCTTTCTTGCTAGTTTCTGAGAAACGCGCAGCCTAGGTGTTGATAAATAATGCATGCAAATCTCAGAGAGGAGGCACTCGTTCCGTGGGGTGTTTTCATCTCTGAGGCGGGACTTCCCTGGGCCTCTTCCCCTCCCCCCATCTCCGTGGAGATGAGACGCAGTGTCCTGTGGCTGGGGCCTTCTGCAGGGGTGTCAGGCTCCGCTGGGGGGCAGGGTGTATCTGTAAGTGTGTGCGTCTATATGTGTCTGTGTCTGTGTTTGTGTCTCTGCGTGTGCATGTGTCTGTACCTGTATGTGACTGTCTGTATATGTGTGTGTCTGTCTGTGTGTCCATATATGTATGTGTGTCTGTGTGTGTGTCTGTATATGTGTGTGTGTGTGTGTGTGTGTGTGTGTGTGTGTGTGTGTGTGTGATGAAATGGGCAGAAGGAAAAGGCTGGGTGGACAAGGCCAAGGTGTAGGCCCTGGTTCAAACCTCGCCTCACGTCCCTTTGGCCCTGGAGGCTTGAGGAAGGAAGTGTAGGGTGATGTAGGTTCTTTGGAGGGTGAAGAGCTGGACCAGGTCCCCCCTCGGCCTCTGCAGGCCCCCCGGCCCCATCCTGCCAGGTCACAGCCAGCACGTGGACCCAGCCTGCTGGGAGCGGCTGACCTCCAGATCTGACTGTGGGAAGCCCCTGGTCACCTGAGTGGGCCCCCGGGCTGAATGATGAGCATCCAGAGTCAGAGGTAGATGGGGGAGTCCCAGAGAAAAGGGAAAACTCTCTTTTCATAGGCTGTCGGGGTTTTATTTCCCTGGGGGAGGTGTGGGAGGTAATGGGAAGTGATCACAGCTCAAGGAAATGGCTTTGAGACCACTAAGCCGGGTCTGGGTGTGAAAATGGGACGTGCAGGCCACTGCGAAGGTGCTGGCTGAGACGGAGCAGAGAGCAGGGACGGGCGGCACACAGGAGGCCAGCGTCAGGACCAGGGACAGGCCAGGGCCTGGGCCCGTCCTCTGGGGCGTAGCTATGAGCGCCCCAGAGCTCCTTACTCACGGGGTGGAGACCCACTCTGGGCCAGGCCCTGTGCCTGGATGGAAGATCCCGTCCTCATGCATCCTCTGGGCCACTCGAGCTCCAGTATCTGAATTCGGTTTCTTCTCCTGAGTTTTCTTGAATCATCCTATCAGGGATGCTTGTGAGCACAGGCTGGCCCTCAGTGCACGTCCCAGACGGGACTGGGACGAAGGTGAGACCACGGGCACCCACCCCGGGTGGCAATGGAAAGGGGCACCCAGACTCTCCGCCAACAAGACAAACGCTATTGTAATGCCAACTTTGAAAAAAATCACAATTAAGGCAAAACCCCACGATGAACCAAATATCAGAATTTTAAAGAAAGACAAGAGCAGTATCACCGATTTCTCCTTTTGCCTGAAGGCTCTGCTGTGGCTCGGCGTGGCCTGGAGCTGATGAACAGCCAATAATTGCTGAGGAGCCTCGGCGCACACGCACGCACTACAGGAAGTGAGGAACACCGGAGGTACAGTGGCTGTGGGTCGCGATACAGCCTTTTCTACGAGCTCCCGTTTATTGAGCACCTACTAGGTGCCACACACTGTGCTGAGTGTCTCCCAAGTCTTAGGGTCTTTGTTCCTCTCAATAATGCCCTGAGGGAGAGGTTAAGTTACTCCCCAAGGGAGTGAGGACAGAGCTGGGATTCACAGCCCCAGCTTGGGTGTGCTGGGAAGGCGGGCCTGGAAGGCCCAGCTCCCCCCTCAGGTGAGACCAGTGATAGGATTTTCAGAGGCAGGACCTTGCCTTGGGAAGGTGCTGCCCTGGGCCGGGGGAGATGGCGGGGAGGACTGGGTTCATTTGGCATGACCCTGAAAAGTCTGGGGGTGCTGAGCTCATCAGCTGCTGTAGGACAGTTGGGTGACAGACTCATAAAGGGGACAGAGACCGCCTTGGAGGTCAGGTCTCAGATGCCCAAAGCAGGCCCCAGTTGGTCTTAGAAAGCTCCGTGGTGGCAGCTTACTCCCTGCAGGAGCCTCAGTCTTGGGCGAGGAGTGGAAAGGCCCAGACAAGTCCTGCAACTTCAGCTACCATGTCTGTGCTCCGCTGAAACTATAAAGCAGGGGTGCGCGGGAGCCGGCTTATCCTGGCTCGAGAAGGCCACTGGTTAACTATTCGGGAATGCGGCGAGCCAACCGACGTCAAATCAGCCTCTTGGAACCAGCTAAGGTGGGAATTATTTACACCATGGGAACTGGCGGCCGCTACCCACCAGGTGGTTTGGCTTTTCCTAGATGCTAAGCATTTACCAGCCCGCCGCCCTGTCGCAGACAATATCTTCACACCTACAAAAGCCTGGCCACGTCTCAAGCGGCCACAGCAGTGGACGGGCGATGGCGTGGCTCTTCCACAAAGAGGCGATCAGCACCCCGGCAGCGGCTAAATTCAGCGTTGTTTCTGGGGCTGAACACACGCTCTGTCTCTGGCGGCAGAGTCGTCTTTGATCTAATTAAGCCCGACCCGGGCCGATGTGAGCCTACACTCTGATCGCACACCAGGGCTGTGCTCAGCTGCGCGCTGGGAGGCCGGAGAGGCTCCACCGCCCACGGGCTCCACTGCCAAGGGGGTCCCCCAAGGCCGCCTGGCCATCAGGAAGAAGGATTCAAGCCTAGCTCTTCCTGTAACTCAGGGACCCCAGGAAAGCCACTCAACTCCCTGGGTGACAGCTTCCCTGTGCAAACGGGGGGTTGGGCCAGGGTCCCTTCAGGCTCTTTTGCCAATGAAGCTGAATCTGCCAAATCAAGCAGGGCTGGGGCTGGGGCTGGGGCTGGTCGCGGTGGGGGGGGGTGGGGATCCCGGACTCAGCAGGGGGACTCCTCTGGACCTCTCTCAACCCAGAGCCTCGGAGGGTCCCAGCAACGAGGAGCCTGCCAGTGACATGGACCAGAGACAGCAGAACCTGGCCAGCCCCACAGCCCCCGGGGACCCTCCCTCGACGGCAGCTCTCTGCCCGAACAACTGAACCTTATAGGCTTAGGGGTCTGAAGAGGCGCCATGCCATTCGTGGGCCCGGCTCGCCCATCTCCTCCCCAGCTGCTCCCGGGAAGCAGAGAGCAGCCGTGCGTCAGGGAGCATCACGGCGGCTGTCAGCACAGTGATGCCTGCCAGGAGGGCTGGCGGAGACAGGCCTCCTTCCCCCTCTCCCCTGGGGCAGTGGAGCTGACTGCTCGACACCCTGGAGAGAGGGGTGTGACGGAGACACGGGTGACACACAGGCTGCAGTTGCCTGACGCGTGCCCACAGGGGTGGTGCTTTTGGTGAGAGGTCAGCAGTGCAGAAGGGCACGGGTCAGGAGAGGGTGGGGCCGTGGGGTGGCCTTGAGCTCAGGGAACAGGTGGGTGAGAACTTGGGGCAGAATTTCTAAACGCTAGCTTATTGGAGGCAATAGAAAGAGCCTGTTCGAGTCTGGGTGGCCCTGGGGACTTTGCTGGAGTCAGCGGGGCCAGGCGTGTCCTCCGGTAGGCATGCACCCAGGCCTGGCCAGCCTCTTCGGCTGTGACTGTCAGAAGCAGAGGCTTGGCCGAGGCACAGCAGGAGACTCTGGGGATGGCTGGGGGCTGGGGGCTGGGGGGAAGGACCCATGACCGGGGCTCTGCAGGGCCCAGCTGGGAGTGGGTGGTGCTGTTGGGGTCTGAGTGGTTCTACTGATCTGGGTTCTAATCCTGTTTCTTTTTTTTTTTTTTTTTTTTAATTTTTTTACTGTTTATTTATTTTTGAGAGAGAGACAGAACATGAGTGGAGGAGGGGAAGAGAGCAAGAGGGAGACACAGAATCCGAAGCAGGCTCCAGGCTCTGAGCTGTCAGCACAGAGCCCGACGCGGGGCTCGAACTCATGAGCCGTGAGATCATGACCTGAGCTGAAGTCGGATGCTTAACAGACTGAGCCACCCAGGCGCCCCTAATCTGGGTTCTAATTTCTAAAGCAGCTTGTCACCCTGAGCTAATGAACCCATACCTGGGGCTCAGTTTCCTCAGTCATAAAGTGGTACAGTGATGTGGCAAGCATTCAAGGAGATTTTAAAGTGTTTTGCATCGGGTCTGACCCAGGCACGCGCTCAGGGGATTGTGTCATGATAATCGTTATCATGACTGTCGTGCCGTCACAAACCCAGGGCTGGGCCCACAGGCCCTGGTCCTGGGTCCTTCCCACCTGGGACCATCCCCAGAGTCTCCTGCACAGCCTCGGCCTAGCCTCTGCTTCTGGCACCCCCAGCTGAGGACGCTGGCAGAACCCGGGTTCATGCTCACCGTGGGATGTTCCCGGCCCTTTCCAGGCCTCCCTGGGGCAGAGGCTCTCTGCCTCCTGGGACTGTGGGCCGGTTTGAGCGAGCCTGGTGACCCTTTCCTGAGTGAAGGGCCTCTCCAGGTCCTCTTGACGGGGCAGAGGGATGGGCCCTGAGGCCGGCACCCACGATGCCTGGTGCTCACCCACACGACCTGGCCCAGGACTGGGGACGTGGGGGCAGCATGGGCAGGGGAGCTGGCGATGGCCCTGGTACACTGAGGCCAGGGTCCGCGAGTGACTGGGCTTTATTATCTCTTCCGCTTGGTCACACTGCAGAAAGGGCTGGGGTCTGGGATTTCAGCCCCCAACTGAATACTCACTACATACGAGGTGCCAGACCACACCGAGTGGAGCCGAGCTTTTGCCATCAGAGTGACTGTGTGCGATGGCCGCCTGTAGCTGCTATGGGCATGATTCTATCTCCTGTCTCAGAGCGATGAGGCCCCGTCAGGTTGTCAGGTGGGCCCCCCAAGGCCAGTGAGGGCTCCACTCGTGCCCAAAGTTGCCCCAGGGTGACTGCAGGTGCCCATTCATAGTGTAGATCTCCCCACATGACAGGGGGACGTGGGCTCCCGGAGCACCTGTGTCCTGCTACCTGTCCTTGGATTTGAACCTGGGCTGGGGACTTTGCACAGGAGCTTCCTGAACCTCTCCCTCCTTCCAGCAGAGAAATGGAGAGCGGAGAGAAACAGAGCAGGCCAAGACCCACGGGGCCCCACATCTTTGGAACTGACAGCGTCTTTCTGAGAACTTTGTCTCCGAATTAAGAAATCGTTTAGCAGGTCGGGATCGCCAAACCTTTCTACTCTGGATTTCCTTCTCAATCCTCCAAGCTAACCTCACAGAGAAGTCTCAAGCCTCACGTCCCCATCGAGCCTCACGTCCCCAGAATCACGTCTGCTGGGTGAGTCAATGAGTCAGGGGCTCACATCCTCTCCCCATACCATGGCCAGTTGAATTGCATTTCTGAAGAGCAAACGTGCTCCCTCTTCGGCGGGGAGGACGGAGGAAGGCGGGAAGGGAGGAGGGGTGGGCCGTTGAAGAGCGAGTCCATCCCGCTGTCTTTACCCAGCGCTGATGCCTGTTCCTGCGGGGCGCAGCCGGGCCCCAGCACGGCTGCGGGAGAGCGGGGGAGCATCCCCAGGAAGCCTGCCTTCTGGCTGGGGATCCACACCCTTCACACCCACCCAACAGATACAGACCCACGTGCCAGGCACGGTTCTAGACGCCGCAGAGTTAGCGACAGACACAATTCGGTGTCCCTGCTCTTACGGCACCTGCTTCCGAAGGATGGGGCCGGGGGTGGGGGGGCGGGGGTGGATGAGACACAAGAAATGACTAACGCTGGGGTTGTAACAACGTGCGTGAATTACAAGAGATTTTGCTGAGTGAAAGAAACCTCGCCTAAGAGGACGTGCGGTAGGAGTCCATTTATATGAAGTTCTCGAGCAGGAAAGACGAGTCCCTGGGAGACGGTCGTCGGGACAGTGGTGACCCTAGCCCACGGTGTGGGAGCCGGCTGGGAAGGCACATGGGGGGAGTTCCTGGGGTGACGGTAACATTCTAAAGCTTGCTACGGGCTTGGGTTCTGTTCACGCATTGATCACAACTCCTCAACTAGGACTTCGACATTTGTGCATTCAGTTGCTTCGTTGTGTGCGAATTTTACCTCAAAAATAAGAGGAGAACTGTAGGTACACCGAACTCGGGCGAATGATAACGATACCTGTGCTGACATGCTTGTGTTACCGCCGTCTGCAACTTAGTTTGAAATGCATGGAAAATGCATCAGATGGATGGAAGGACTTGAACTGATAAAACAACATAACATGTTAACGGTAGAATCTGGGTGGCAGGTCTAGGGTGCTTGTAAAATTCCCTCAACTTTTCTGTATATCTTAATATTTCATGATACAATGTTGGTGATGGGAACAGAGCGGTTTGCCAGAGAGCCAGGGAAAGTTAGATGGTGTGTCAGGAGGACCCCACTCGGGAGCTGACGGATGAGCGGAGACCTGAATCTTAGCGTCAACTATGGAAGCCCAGGGTGGCCTCCAGGCAGCAGGAAGAGCAGGTGCAAAGGTCCTGGGGCCAGCAAGCTTGGCTCAGGTGAGGGGCAGGAAGAAGTCGGCGAGGCCGGAGAGAGCGCCGTGGGAGAGGAGGGTAAAGGTCAGGGGTACAGGCCCTCGGTGGCCTGGTAAGGGTTTGGCCATTACTTTAAGTGCCATGCGCCTTACTAAGCTGGTTGAAAGCATGAGCCTTGGTGAGGTTTGGGATGGGAGCGGCCCTTTGTGTTCCTTTGTGGAGAATGGACCACACGTGCAGGAGCGACTCACACTGGTGCAGGAGAAAGTTGTGGCTCTAACTCGGTAGCAGCAGCAGAGAGGGAGACGGGGATACAGCTGAGACATATTTTTGACGGGAGGAGGGCAGCGGGGAAAAGTGGGGTCGAGAATGGTGGGCTCGAGTCCCGGGGAGCAGCGCTGCGGCAGGAAGGTGAGCGCAAGAGATCAGATTCCGCTTTGGCTGCGGGGAGGCTGAGATGCTGATTCCGCATTTGGGCGGGATGCCGAGCGGACGGCTGGATGTGAAAGTCCGGTGCTTCGCGGTGAGGTCAGGGTGCAGGTGCCAGTGTGGGCGTCTTCAGCCTGGAGCTGGCGTGTGAGGCCGTGAGAGTGGGTGAGAAGACTCAGGGAGGCAGTGTGGATGGATCAGGGGCCTGCTAACATCGAGGGGTGGAAGCGGAGGGGAGGAGTCTGCGGGGAACAGGCAGCGGGGGAGACGGCCAGGGAGGGCCTCTGCGGCAGGAGGGGAGAACATTCCGGAAGGAGTCAGCGGCCAACGTGTTAGTTGCCGTTGGGGGGTCAGGAAAGAGGATGCGGCGACACGACCTTTGGATTTCGCATTTCGGAGGCCGTGGGTGAGCCCCAGCTGGCCTCGGTGTGGCACGTGGCACGGGAGGGAGGAAGAGCAGGAGGGGCAGGGCGAGGGGAGAGTGGGTGGGGCGCGTATCTGAGGACTCCTGCAGCATTTTGTGCCAGCAGTTGACGGGGATGACCCAATGGGGCAGACAAGGGCGAGGGAGAAGCAAGGAGGCAGGGCCGCAGGACGAGCAAAGAAAGACACAGACGGGACTGCTGAGGACAAGGACTGTGTGAGGCCAGCCGGTGCCAGAGACTTCCACAAGGGCCGCCCTGCCACGCTGTGCCTCTCGCTTCGGGCCCGACGAGGACCTGCGTTAGGCAGGAGCAGGCGCACGGCCGTCATCCCCCGGTAGCCATGTGGCCGGGAAGGTACGGTCCCCGCTAATACTCCCCGTCACCAGGGAAGATTCTGGAACAGGGGAGCGGAAAGCCCCCAGGATGTCCTGCCCAGTGTGGGAGTGGTGGTGGGGATGGCGAGAAGTCTCCTTCGGGCTTCCCAGAGCCCTTTACAGGGAGGAGAGCAGGAGAGCTGGGAAGGGAGGAGTGAGGAGCAGGGAGGCGTGTGCTCGCCTGTGCACCCCCCTGAGTCTGGAGTGTGTACTGTCTTGCGTGGGAATCGCTCTCTCCTGAGGGCCACTGCACTCTTAACGGTGATAAAAGCAGCCACGATGGCCTGTCGTGGACCAGAGTGTGACCCATGCCGGAGCCGGCCAGCTTCGCCAGCTGGGGTCCCGCCTGGGGCCCCGAGCGAGCCCCTGACCTTCACACATGGAGCTCGTCACCGAAGACTTGCCCATCGACTCTATCAAATGACGTCTGCGTTTCACTCTTGGCCCTTTGAGTCTTCTTCAGAAGCAAGATGGAAAAGTGTTTCCTTCAGGCAAACTTTTGTCTTTCGCTTTGGAAACCCCCTTTTCCCCTTTGCTCCAGAGGAGATTAGGATATTGAGGACAGGGTGTCCACTGAAGATTACATGAGAAGGCTAATTAAACAGAGGCCCTGCATTAGAAGCCATCTAGAGGGGAAATTAAGCAGCTTTTGCCTCCTTCCCGTCTTTGAAGGATGTTCTGTGGAAGGGGAGCAGGGATTGTTTGGCTCGATAAATAAAGATAGTAACCAAACTGTATCGTCCATTGTTCTGCCTTTCTATTAAAAGCAATTGCTTAGCCAAGCTGACAACGCACACTGCGGAGGCATAAACCCTCTGCAGACGGAAGGATTAAGAGACTGACAAGTCCTGGATAATAAGGCTAATTAATAATTTCCATCTCCAAGGAGCGGCAGCCTCCTTCCTGCTCTGCCTTCCAGTCTGGTCCAGGCAGTTCAGTCCTCTGAGGGCGGGAGGACACAGGAGGCTTTGCAGGACAGGCCAGGGTAGGCGCTGGCCGGTCGCAGCAGGGCAGGGGGCCGAGGGGACACGGTGGCGGGGGAGCGAGCAGCCTACCGATGGCTGGGATGTGAAAGTTCCATCTCACTAAGCGAGCGCCACGCTGCAGGTGAATTAGCAAACGGGGCCGGTTGCCACACAGGCACGTGGGAGGGACAGCATTTTGCCACATGAAAGGTGGTCCGGATGAGACCCTCTCAGAGGCCCCCTCCCCGACAACAGTCACACACACAATCCCGTAGAGCAGGAGCTGTCGTGGCAGGTAATGAACAGAGCCACCATGGCCAAGCAGGACACGAGCACCTTTGTGGGCCTTAGCTCAGTTCTTCCTCCCAGTGACCTCAGGAGAGACGTCCTGCGGGCCTATTTCGCAGACAGAGGAAGGGATGAGATCCAAAGAGGGTCATTCACTTGGCCAGAGTCCGTGGCTCGGAAAGTGCGGAGCTGAATTTAAACCGTGGGCCCGGGGAGGGGGTCTCCCCACTCAGCTCAACACCCTCCTCGTCCACAAGGTGGGGGTAGAGGGTCCCGCCTCCCCCGAGGACTCCGGCTGCCCTGGCCGCTGAAATTTGCAAGGTGAAGGTCCAGCAGCGGAGACCTGATTACAGGTTGCTCCCCGTTGCCCCCAGAGAAGGAGATCAGGATGAGGGAATCTTCTGGAAAATACCCAGTGACTTTCCTCAGAGAGAATAATGGCTGCTTTGGGGGGATGGCCATATTTTTCTGGAGGCTTTAGGTGGGTGCAGCAGGGGCCTCGGCATCATAAATTGCAATCAAGCAAAGATGTCTAAGAAGGAAATAATACCGGGGCTGCTGTGCAGCCTGGCAAAGATCCTGAAATCTTAATGGAATTGAGCAATTTTTTGCATAGCACCGTAAATTCCTAGTGTCTACCTTATCTTCTCATCATGTTATTCAAGGCACATTAATGGAGGACGAAGTGGAAGCTGCTGGTCGGGATAGAACCGGCACGAGGAGGCGGCTCGGGAGTGATCCCTCTGATCCCGCGGTTCAGCCTTAGCTGCCTTCTCTGCACCTGCTCCTTCCCCGGCTCGCTGGTCTCTGCCGTGCTCCCGCAGAGGAAACGCCCGCCCGCCCACCCGGGTAGCTTGTAAGACGGGGCTTTGTTCTATTACCCTGGCCCGCAGCCTCTCCTGTGGGGGTGCCTGCTCCTTAAGCACCGCTGCCCTCTCCTCTCCTTCCCTACGCCACCCCTGCTTCGTGCGGTTCCCTCCACTCACTTCTCCTTCAGCGCCGACCCCTTCCGCAGCCCTGTCCTATTCCCCACAGACCTGGCGCTTCCTTCCAGACTCTGTCGGCCGCTGCAATGAGCTACCAACAGGGCCATTTGCCGGGAGCTCCTCTTTCCTGACGGGCCTCCCTGAAGCATGTTCCCCGGGTGCCCCAGCCGCATTTCTACCTGGGGGTGACAAAGTACCGGCCTCACGGGCACGCACGGGGCTTCGTAGCACCTGGGGCTGGGAGCCCACAACCTACGATGGCTACTGTTACTCTTACCGATACCGACGATGATAACCACCTTTGACAGCCTGGAGGAGACCCCACGGCAGCATCGAACCTGTAACCTCTGGTGGGCAGGCCCCTTCTCTCCTGCTCTCCTCTCCCAGCCCCAAGCCCACATGGGGGGGGGGGCCTCCCACACACTCCCTCCAAGTCACTTGACTGACACCAGGGCCTGGGACACTTGTCCTGAGGGCTCCCCAGACTGTGGGTGCCTGGTCTGTGAGACTGAAGCCGGTGGAGCTGGGACCCCACGCGGCCTTGTTGGTCCTTCCTGTCGCTGTGCTCCGTGGCCCACGGCTGCCACATGTCACAAAGGGCAGGGAAGAACATCCTACTGCCTTCCATCCTGAGCTCGCCTCCTCTTCCAGGAAGCTTCCCCTGACCACCCAGCCCACTCTATGGCCCCTTCTCTGGATTCATCTCATCGACCGGCTTCAGGTGCACCCACTAGGCCAGCAAGCTGCCCTGGGCGTGGAAATTCAGGGTTGGAAAAGTGACTGTGATGCCGTGGGGTCCTTCACCTGTCTCTTCACACAGGAGCCCTCTCCGAACACTTGGGGCCCAGCTGTTCTTGTCCCCGTGTTGCTCCTGGCCTCAGGAGCCTGGACTCATCCCTGTCTGCTCGGTCTCTGGGGCCCCCTTATTCCCCTGGACCTTCAGTTTCTTTGTCTGTGAAAATCAGGGAGAATTCACCCAGCCCTGGCTCCCTGCAAGGGCAGCTGTGAGAACCAAAGACACTGGTCCCCACCAAGTGCTGGGGGCCACCTGGCACTGGGGCTGTGGCATCTGTGGGCCACGTGCACTGTCAGAGGTCCCTCTGCCCCACTCAGCCCGTACCTGGTATCTGGCCCGTCCTCCACTCCCTGTGGCTGAGGGTGGGACACCAGGGCTGGGCTGAGCTCCTGGCTTTCATGACCTAGTACCCGTGGGATGTGCCCAGAGGGTCTGGCTTCCCTGAGGCACCCTCGGCTCCCCGCCAACCCAGGCCTGGGGGGACAGGGATCCTGAGGCACCAACTCATTTCTCTTCCTTGAAGCATGTGGGTCAAAATGTCCCTTTTGGGGGACGCCTGGGTGGCTCAGTCGGTTATAAGCATCTGACTCTTGACTTGGGCTCAAGTCATAATCTCAGTTTGTGGGTTCAAGCCCCATGTCAGGCTCTGTGCTGACATCACGAAGCTGCTTGGGATTCTCTCTCTCTCTCTCTCTCTCTCTCTCTCTCTCTGCTCCTCCCCCCCCCCCCGCTTCTCTCAAAATAAATAAACTTTAAAAAATGCCCCCTTTGGGAGAGAGTCAGCCTGATGACAATGCCTCCTGTTGCTCTAAGCCCCATCAAAGCCTCCTTTCATGGCAAGCCCCATGGCATCTCCGTCTGAGTAATGCAGGACACTGTTCAAGGGCCCACATACAGAGCAGGCTCCTCAACGCTTTATTTCCCAGCCGCTTCTATTTCACCCCAGTGAAACATAAAAACGGTTACTGAGCAAGAAGCCTGGAGTATCTTTTATGAAGCTATAATATCTTCCACTTAAAAAAGATGAAAGAGAGAGGAGGTGGAAAGAGGGAAGGAAGGAAGGAAGGAAGGAAGGAAGGAAGGAAGGAAGGGGGGAAGGAAGGAAAAAGGAAGGAGGGACAGAAAGAAGGAAAGAGGGAAGGAGAGAAGGAAGGAAGAGGGAGGGAAGAAAGGGAGGAAAGAGGGAAGGAAGGAAGGGAGGAAGGAAGGGAGGAAGGAAGGAAAGAGAGAAGGAAAGGGGGGAGGGAGGGAGGGAGGAAGGAAGGAAGGAAGAAGGAAGGAGGGAGGGAAAGAAGGAAAGAGGGAAGGAGAGAAGGAAGGAAGAGGGAGGGAAGAAAGGGAGGAAAGGGAAGGAAGGAAAGAGGGAAGGAAAGGGGGGAGGGAGGGAGGGAGGCCTGGCAGTGGTGGACTGTCTCCTGCCTCTTGGGATCTGGGGGGATCCGGCTCACTCCGAGCAGAGATGTCCCCACCACTAGGACGAGCCTGAGGACGGAGGGGTGAGTGTGGAGGTGCTCCTGTAGCCACGCTGGGGCTTCTGGTCCCTTCTGTGACCTAGCTCACCTACAGGGCGACCCTGAGGGCTGGGGGCATGGTCCCAGGTGGGTCCTTGCTTCCAGAAAGAGTGAGTGGATGTCAGGTAGGGGGGCACTTGGGTTGCAAATTGCAAAAGAAGTGATCATTTCAAGTCTTTTGTGGGGGCAGGGCGGGGAGGGTGTCTATAGTGAAGACAGTGTTTGTGCACGCACCGTGTCACGTTTAGATTCATTCCCAAAGGCAGCCCTGTGCAGTGACCCTATTATTGTCACCATTTACTGATGAAGACACCGAGGCTCCGAGAAATTCGGTAAACTGCCCAGAGGCGAACCGCTAGAAGGTGCTCCCCGGGGTGACCCAACCTTCCTATTTTAAGGGGTTGAAATAAACACCATCCCAGAGGGCCCGCGGTGCTCACTCACCCACTCTGGGCCAAGTGGGTGCCCCAAAGGGCGGCCTTCCGGGCGATGTGCCGGGAACAGGCGGTCCACGAGCCCGCAGGATGCCTCCACCCGACCCAACCGTGCCCGACTCTGCCACTTCAGGGTAGCCGTGAGCTCCGAGGACCCTTCCCGGAGAGCCAGAGGCAGCGCAGAGAGATGCCCCCAGGGGTGCCACAGTCTGAGTGCCGGGTGAGGAGGCCCGTCCCCCTCACGGCCTCCCCCCCCCCGGCCGGCTGGGGAGGCCTGGGACTCTGTACAGCCCCCGCCCCGCTTGCTCTGAGTAAAGAGGCCCCGGAGGAAGGAGGCCGGGCTCCCTCGGGACACACTGGGGGCGAGGCCTGTGTCTGGTGTAGCAGCTGAAATGGAGCCGTTCACTGGGGTGTCCCCAGAGTGTGAGCACAGGTGCCTCTCTGGGGCCCCGTCTGCAAGGCTGCAGAGCCCTGGGTCAGCGTGGGGACGCCGGCTGCTGGCTCCCCGCCTCTCCTCGGCGGCTCCTCCTGGCAGGAGAGACGCTCTCTTGAGGATGCGACGCCAGCCGTGGGCCCACAACCCGACGGAGGGATGTAAGGCTTCAGCTCCACCCCGGGCCTTACCAACCGGGTAGGCAAACACGGTTCCCAGGAGCACTTGCGAGGGCAGACTGGAGCTCTGCCCAAGCAAAGACGGGGGTCTCCCCCCTTTCCTACAAGGCAGGGAGACGTGTGCTTGAGGCCTCCCTCTGCTCCCGGGCTGGGGGCTTTAGTGGGGCCGGGGCAGCCTAGAACTAGCCCCCGACGCCCTGCCCTCCTCTGGGCTGGCTCTGTGAAGGTCTCTTTGCCGTGGTACTTGGTGCAGAAAGCACCCTACTTCCGGGGGGGGGGGGGGGGGGGGGCGGCGGGACCAGCTGAGCTCAGGGGCAGGCAGGAAGGAGAGAGTGTGGGGTGAAAGGCCCGGAGTGCCCCCTCTCTGCCCTAAGATCTGGAACCAGGTAGCCCCTCCCTCTAAGAGCAGGTGACACTGGTGCCTCCGGGAGGCAGATGGGGCCACAAGGGGGTGCCCTCCACTGGCCGGGTGACCGTGGGCCTCCTGAGAGCCTGGTCTTCTCTTGGGGGACACGGGGCCTGTGGTGAGGGTCCAGGGCACCGTCTGGCCAGGACTCAGTGCCCGTGGTGGCTGGCTGTACAGTCACAGCTTCCGATGCTCAGGGTTGCCAGGGAAGGGCTAGAACCTGCCTCTTCCGTGGAGCCCAAACACCTGCCATCCTCCAGCCGTCAGGAGCCCCCAGGCCCGGGTTACCCCCAAAGCCGCGGGGTCCCCGTGTCTGCTCGGCAGTGCTTGCGAGCCCACGGGCCTCTGTGGGTCGGGAAGGAGCTCCTGGCTGTCTCCGCCCCAGCAGCCTAACAGCCCCCCGCATGGCGGTGGCAGACACACAGGGACACACCCCCCGCTTCGCTCGAGCACAGAAAACATTCATTAAGCATTTTAGAGGACAAGGGCACAAAGAAAAACACTCATTAGAAGCAGAAATAGTTTCCAAATGCGCCATACAGAAGCTGCTGGAAAGTCTGGCCTGAAATGGGGGCCTGTTCTCTTTGGGCTTATTGGGAGAAGGGCCCCACAGGACGGAATGTGGGGGCCCGGGACGGGGATGCAGAGGGCAGCAGGGAGGCCCTGAGCCTGAGCACCAGAAAATCCCAAGCAGGAGAGGCCGTGGCAGCAGGACGGAGGGTGAGGCCCCTGGGGTCTGGCTCACCCGTGGAGCAGCCCAGCGGCAGGACTGGCCACACCCCCTCCCGCCCCCAGCAAGGCTCAGGGCCAAGGTGGCTGCAGTGACAACCACGCTCGGGCCCTGGGAGGGAGAGGCAAGGGTGCCATCGCTGACTGGCTGGGTGACCCTGGGTCTGGCCCTGTCCCCTCTGGGCTTCAGCGTCTATCCAGGAAATGCAGCAGCTGAGTTTTGTGGAGCCCAAGGGCCCTGCCAGCTGTGACACATGGAGGCCCCGACGTGCAGATGATGTGACGGGGGAGTACGTGTGCCAGCCAGTGGTGGTGGCTTCTCAAGTCCCAGGACAGATCCCCCGAAGGCCCTGACCCAGCTGGGCAGATGGCTTCATGGGGTGCACACTGGTCATGACGATGCCCTTATGCACTTGGGGCTTCAGTCCCCTCCACTCCCGGGAAAGGCTCTGGCTCCTCACTTGTCTCCCTGCTCACATCCTAATAAAGCATTTAGTAGCAACAGAGAGGGGGCAGGGTCGCTCCCTCCCCTGAAAATCAGGTCACTTGGGAACTTTTAAGTGCTGTGTCAGTTCCGGTCCCCCTCCTCTCCCTGACCCTCCGCTTCTGGAAGGGGTGCTGACCTCCTCCCCCAGGTCTGACACCCTCTCTCCCTCCCTGTCCTGGGGCGGCAGGCCCTCTGAGCAGAGCTGAGGCCTTCAGGGCAGGCCGGCCCCTCCTTGTCCGGCTGAGGCTCTGTGCTGGGAGAGACAGAGGGGCGCAGCTCCCCCCCCCCCCTCCCCGGCCCAGGGACCTTACAGTCTGGGCGCTTGGGAAAACCAGGCCTGCGCGGGCAGAGGTTCCTGCTGTGCTAAGTGGCCTTGGGGCGAGTGGCATCAGTTTGGGACCCCAGTGGCCACCACGGCCGGCCACGCTCTGCAGTGGGTGGGGGCGGTGGGGCCACTGCTGGAATGAACTCTCCTTTATCCAGAAGCCCTCCTTTCCTCCCTGCCCCTTTCCTTTCAGCAAGGCTCCCCTTGTCCCCCAGCCCCTGGCACCTCTCTGCTGTAAGGGGCGTGGCCGACAGCCACTGGGGACTTCCAGGGACCACCAGGCTGGCTTCCCCGGGGAGCCAGTGGTGACTGGTGGCCGTGGGAGCTGCCTCCTTCCTCGGCTCTTGCCTCAGTCGCCACCCTGACACCTTCTCTCCCACCCAATCCTTTTTCCTGATAATTGGTGTCAGAGACAGACCTGGGCCAATTTCCATCTGGGCCGGTGTCTCATGGCTTCTTTCCTATTTAATATCAGAGAAAGTAAGCCTGGCCACACCGTCGTTATCCTGGTGTTGTAATTAGCACCGGAACAAATTGCCCTGAGCGGTGCCGGCTGCCGCGGTGGCTCTCGGGCTCGTGCGGGACGTGCACCGCGCTAATTGCTTTGGCCTTGGCTCCTTAACCTGCTCCTGCCCAGCACACACTGGGGAGTGGGAACCCCTGCCCCTGCATGCGTCCCCCCCGTCACCTGCTCACGGAAACAAGGGTGATGCTCCAGGACGCAGTGGATAGCGGGTGGAGGGAAGACTGTGGGCTGGGAGGAGAAGATAAAGGGGCCCAGATCTGCCCTTAAGAAACCAGTTCCTGTGACACTGGACCTTGGGGGGGGGGGGGGGGAACGGGCTCCCCCGCCAGCTAGAAGTGACCACCCCAGGCAGACACGAATCACTCCACATATGTTTCCGGCCCACCGTGGCCAGGACAGAAGCTCAGGGGTGGGGAGGGCTGGGACAGCGGAGCCCTCCCACTTCTCGCCTGGAACAAGGCAGGAGGAGCCAAATCTGAGTGAGCAGAATCCAGTCTGGGAGGCTGATAAGCTCACCCCCTCCCCCCCCCCCGCCCCCCCCTCCCCTCCCCCGCCACGGCTGCCCGATGGTGTCTGAGTCTAGGAAAGTAAACTTAGTGGAATCAAAGAGCCACAAGCATGTGATGGGACAAGAGGAGACAGGCGATGGCGTGGGTGCAGGAGCGCCTGGCTGGCAGGAAGCCGACTTCCGGGGCGCTGCTCCAACAGGCCAGTGGTCAGGCCTGGAATCGGGAGAGCGTGCTCAAGAGGCGTTTGGATGGGGCATGAAACTGAAAAGGAAAAAAGCCAAAACAGGCCCCGGGGCCTTCAGAGGCCAGGGAGGAGTTCACAGGGCCACAGGCTGCTCAAGGTGAAAATACCTCTCAGCAGCCAGAGCGTGACCCTGGGGCACAAGGACATGGCCCCCGCTGTACCAGATCCCTGCTCTCGAGGTGGGGGTCCCACACTCCACTCCTCCGCCAGGTGGAAAAGAAAACCTTTTGCGTTAACAAGACGAGAAGTATCATCCCATGACCACGCTGGAGGCCCCTTTCACAAGGAAGCAGGGCCGAGCAGTTAGAAACCCCCACTGCCACCAGCCCAGCCTCCCAGGGAGAGAAACCCGAAAAATGACAACAGGGCAAGATGTCAGGGAAGCCGTGTCTTTGCAAATCAGCACATCCTTGGACAGTCTCAGGCGTCATCTGCTAATGAACTTGCTGAACCGCAGACAATTATTTCTGGAACTGAGGGAGAAGGGCAAGGAGGCAGGGGCTGGGCAGAGCCGACAGACCGAGAGCCTTGTCCGGGCAGAGCCTCGGCGTCCACACCAAGACGGCTCTGGGCCCCGCAGATGCTTTCCAGGCCACCTTCCCTGGGACCAGGGGCCCCTCTGCGCTCTGGCACGTGAGGCCTCAGCTCTCTGAATACACACCATGGTGACAGGGGCTTGCTTCCTAATCTGCCAGACCCCTCCTGACCGTACTCCCCAAGCCAGGGAGCTCCTCCGGCTGCCGGGGCCAGGGGAGGGCTCACTTGAACTGCTGTGGATGCAGATGGTTAGAACCACAGTGGGAAAGGTCAGAGGCAGCAATGCCTGGGCCCACAGAGAGCGGCTGCCGATCGGGGGACAAGCTTTGCAAAGGACCAGGTCGAGCCTCACTGATGGGTCCCTCGGACCCTCCCACTCACACGGCGGCACACTCTGCCGGGCAGGGTGACCGCCACTGACCGCCAACAGGCAAGAGGCTGGGCGGCCGCGGCCCCGAGCCAGGCCCGACTCCGTGAGGCTGTGCACGGGCACCATGGACACAGAGCTGGGAGCCAGGTCACCCTTGTGGAGCGAGGGTGGCCGGGGGGCTCCTCCGCCCCTTTCTCCGTCCCCCTGCATGGCAGACATCACAGATCGATTCCTGGGCTCCTTCCCACTGAGCCGTGGGCCCCCGCTCTCCCAACAACCCTTCCGATCAATCCGGCTGCCGCTGGCATGCCTCTGAGAGCCGATTTTCCACGAGTGCCGACGACTGACTAACCCACAAGAGAATATGAACGCACAGCTTTCGGCCAACGGGCATTCTGCAGTCGGCCGGACGCTCAGCCTTCTTTCCGTCCTCATCAAGAGGAAACCGAGCCACCCTGGAAGCACCCGGCGGGGCTTTACTCTCATGGGGCGGAAGGACGGCCCCCCCCACCCCCCACCCCAGGCCTCTCCCCTTCCTGGCATCGCACAGCACACCAGGCCGGCCACACACCTGGCCTCAGCACTACACGCCAATGCCCCTAGGAGCTCTGGCCGGGGCACCCCCGCCCGAAGCCGCCGCACGCCGGACCCCACGCCCACGCAGCTCCCTCCACAGACCTTCCGCAGCACCGGAGACGGAAGAAGAATCCAGTCCCAGCCACCTACCTGAAGGAGCCAGTAGCACCTCCGGTGGAAGGTGGGGATGATGGAGGAATGGACATAGCAGCCGTACAAGCACTAGGGAGAGAGGAAAAACGAGAATTCAGTTGGAAAGAGGGAAGGAAGCGAGAGAGAGAGACGGCGCAACAGAGAAGGAGCGAGAAAGGGCTGCGGACGCCACCGGCACCCTGGGAGGCTGAGGGCCGGTGCCCGTGCGCCTGGCTCCGGGGCCGGGACCGAGGTCCGGGTCGGAATCTAAGAAGCACAGTGGGCAAGGCAGCAGGCAAACCTGGGCGGACAGCTGGGTGCTTTCCCTTTTAGGGGCCATGGAGGCACGTGAGAACCCAGAAGAGCTGGGGACCTGGGAATGCACATTCGTGTGCGTTTTGCCCATAATTGTAGGGGCTGGGGGTTACCCTGAAGTTCATTCACAGAGCCGAGGTTAAGACCCCTTGGTGTACGGGGAGGGGCTGAACGTGTGTGGGATTGATTCAGACACACACACACACACACACACACACACACACACACACAGTCTCCAGACCTTTCCTGGTCAAGGGTATCAGACCGGGCGAGCGGGGCAGCCCTGGATGGCAGGACCTCTGAGGCTGGGGGTGGCACTTCCTAGGACTGACCTCCAGAAACCGAGAGGCCCCTCGTGCATACCCCACTTGCTGGCTTCTATTTAGTCTGTTCAATCACATTTGTGTTTGTTCTAAGGTTAAGCCTGCATCTGTCGTAGACGGATTTGGTTTGGGGGGCGGACAGTGAGGAGGGACGCTAGGACCCGGAGACAGGGGACAGTCAGGGCCAGCAGTGGGGACGGGCTTGCAGGCGGAGGGGGAGAGCGGGGCCTGGTGAGGAGGACAGTCCTCTAGGGTCCTCTCAGAACCCAATTATGCGAGTCTCGGGGTGGCCAGGGTTTTGCCTTCAAACCAGAACTCTCTCCTTCCCTCTCCTGCCGTGTTTCCCCGGCTTCCCAAACACCTGCTCCACAATCGGTGGGGCAGAAAGAGAAGGCAGGGCACCAGAGCCTTGCAGGCCGGGGATGGGCAAGGTCTTCCCTGGGCTCCTCGTTGCTCATCCGAGCCACAGCCATAGCCACCCCCCGCCCCCCACTGCCCCTCACACCACACTGCAGTGACAACTGGCCAGCAGCTCTCTCTGCATTTAAAGCTTACACCAGGTATTTTTTAATATACCCCCAAAAGACCAAGTGCGATTCGGTTCTACCAGGAATCCATTTGAGCCCTGTCTGATTAGCAGAGTTGAAAGAGAAATCAGTTTGGACTACGGGACTCTGGCTGTAAGAAAATCAGATTTCCAATACGTTAGAACTTTTACAGATTGCTGTCAGCTGGGACCAAACCCTGTATAAACCAACCAAACAAAGCGGAAATTAATTTAAACGATTCCCTTGCAATTCTTGCCCACGAAACGTATTTATTATTAAGAAGGCAATATACTTTCCTGACTCTTCTGTTTTTTAATACGCCGTGTTTCTTTTTTTACTGTTATTTTTGATAACTCACTCCTTCTTGCCGAGAGAGGCGCCTGTTTGGACATTTCCTGTGAGCTCTCGTTTGCCACGAACGAGCAGCCCACCCTGCGACTTTTATCAGTTCTTTTCCTTTGGAGTTTGCATATTCTCGTGGGAAGTTTCATTACTTTGGCTCACGTAATGAGCCAAATGGAGAGAGACATAAATTGTTGAGAGAAGAACTCTCTCCTGTCTCTTTGAAATAAAAGGCCACGCATCCGCTTTTTCTCACTGTTCATTCCTCTTGAGGGTTTGCAGACTTCCCCCCTTCACCTGTCTCCTTCTCCTTCCACTGCTTTCTCTCGAACTTGAAAAGAATGTGGTTGATTTGCGCCTCCATTCCCCGCCCCCCCTCAAGTTCACTGCTGATCTGTGTGGGCTGGGCTGCAGCATCTTTGAACTACACACGAGGACTCCCTGGGACTCCCAACACCTACTGCGTGTCCCTTCTGAGAGTCCACAGGAAGTGGAAAGCACGCTCCCCCCGCTCTCCCCTGAGCCTCCCCAGCACCCGTGGGCAACCTCACCTGCCCAGAAGTGCCCAGAACCATCCAATGAGCAGGATGATGTTAAAAAGAAAAATCGCCGTTTCTACATCAAGGCTCATGCATTTTAATCAGAGGAACCCTCGGGGCCTCACTCAGAACCTAGTTACTCTATTTTTAGATATTACCCTAACCACCCTGGTGATCTGATGTCTCTGCTCTCCACAGATGAGAGGCATCATCGATGAAGGCTGGAGAGAGGGACAGCGGACCCCTGACGAGAGCGAACCATGTCAAGTAGCATCGAGGGAGGAAGGGAAGCCCCCTCTAGAACCCCAAGGACTCAAGGAGACCAAGGGCATGCCCCCCTCCCCGTGTTGCCTTGCCCAGCACGCTGGGTCCCTCCCATGGCTCACTGCCCATCTGTACTCCCGGGACTGGAAGCTCCAGGGTGAGGCAGGGAGCCTCAGACCCTCTGAATGACGGTGGCCAACAGGTGTCCCACCGGTCTCCACAGCCCAGTACAGGGTACAGGACCTGAAGGCAATAAATGGTTCATTTTTGCTTGTGGTATCCCAAAGGCTCAGGACTTTAAACTACATACTAGAAAACCATCTTGGAAAATGGCTCCACATTGAATGCTTAAAGCGCTCAGCTTCAGTTTCAGGGAAATCTGACTCATGTTGAGTAGCTGGTTTACTGTCCCTGTGGGGGAAGAGGCTTCCCGGAATCCACCCTTGGTGAGCTGGAGTCAGCAAAGAGGGGCTTCTGGAGAGACGGGTCCTGCTTGGGGTATGAGAACTGCTAGGAGGGTCCTTGTCCTTCTAGGCTGTGACATGGGCACCTTCCTCCTCCTGTCTCCTGGGTGGCTGTGAGGGTCAAGAACTGATGCCCAGGACAGTCCCAGAGGACAGTGGGAGAGGGCATTGGAGGGACTGCGTGGCTGAGGGAAGGGGGGGGGGCGGATCATCATCCCAGAAGCAGGAAAAGCAGGTGGGGACAGGAGGTGAGGCAGAGGCTGGCTTGAGGAACCATAGGACCCTGGATGCAAGGCCAAGCATGACGAGGGTCCAGGTGGGGGAGACAAAGTGGGTCAGGTGACAACAAGCCATGGGGGCCACAGCCAGGAGCTTGACTTTGCCCTCGGATGTCATGACCAGGTCTGCCTTTCGGAAGCTCACCGCGGCACAGTGTGGCCAGGGAAGACAGCCAAGGGAGGTGAGGGCACTGGGGCCAGCCCTGTCAGTCGGGAGCCACCCTGGCACTGGATGGTGGCGGCCGTGCAGGTGTGGAGAAGTGGCCACGCTCGCCAGGTGCGAGGACGACGCCCGTGCACCTGTGCAGACAAGCGTGGGGGGACAAGGGGTCCCAGGCACCGGGACAGAAAACCCTGGGGGTGCAGCAGCCTGCTGGGGGAGAGGCTGGTTTCAGATTTCTACCTGGCGAGTTCAAGGAGTTTGGAAGACAAGCGAGTAGAGACACAGAATGCACAGAATGGTGCTCAGTCTGGGCTGGAAACCGCAAGCTGGGCACAGGGATGGCGTGGGAAGGAAACAGAGATGCCCGGGAGTGAGTGTCCCCTCAGGCTGGCTTTTGCAACACGCAGCCCAGCCTGCAGGCGGATGGAGCAGGCGTGAACCTGATGAGGCTCAGCATGTGACCGGCCTGCCTCGCCACGTGCTCCACGCCCTGGTCCTCTCCCCTTCTGTTCACAGGGCACCCCCAGCCAGCCCACAGCCCCGGTGCCACCCTCTCTTCCCGGCTGCCTTTGTCGACACGTCATCACCTGGCAGCTCTTGGCCCACTTCTAGCCCATATGACAACTGGGGATTAACTGCACGTTATCGGACGAGGCAGTGTATCAAATCCATTCTTTCACTAATCAAAAAAGCAATCAAGTCTGTCGGTGGCGATCTGTGTTTTACAAACTCCTGGTGCTTTTTGATCAGGCTTGGGGCTCCCCTGGGGGCTCCGTGGGTTGAGTTTTTCGTCTAGGAGCCATGATGCGGTTGGGGGGAGAGTCGTCTTCCAGAGCTGGTGGACGCAGCTGTGTGCGTGTGCACGTAAACGTGAGGTGCACGTGCACACCCGTGCGGGGGTGTGTGGGGGAAAGCGTGCCGTGAGTCCCTGGTTGATGTGTGTGTACAAAGAAGGAAGAAGAGAAAGCAACTAGCTATTTATAGGAAATTCGGGAGAACCTCACCCCTAGCTGGAAGCAACTTTCAAAATCGTTGTATTTGCGGAATTAAGGCCTGACAGCTTCCTGTGAACATGACAGCTGAGCAGGGAAGGAGTTTTTCTTAAATACTCAAAATTGCTTATATGACACTATGGGGCTTTTCTCCCCCTTCTTAAATAAAAAGGAAAGATAAATTTACAGGGAAACCAATAGTAAACGGGAGCTGCCTTCAAGTCAAGATAAACTCTTCCTACAAAGAGAGGGCACCTTGGCTGCAAATCTCCTCCAGTGGATTTCTCCCCACAGACTCAGCCGCCGGGGGAGGGAGGTCCCCCACCTGCCAGACCGTCTGCCAAGGCTCAACACCCGATGGCTTCAGTGGATGAAAGAGGGGGACATCTCTGTGTGATGAGCCAAGTTTACTGGTTGTGATATTGGGACATCACCAGGTGCCTCTCCTTTCTGTCCAGCCCTCGATGGCTTCTGTGACCAGCTGATTCTCCACCTCTCTCTCCACCTCTCCCTCCCTACCTCCCTCGTCTCTTTCCCCCTCTTCCTCCCTTCCTCCCTCCTTCCCTGCCTCTGTGTCCCTCCCCCACTTTCCTTCCCTTCCCTGCCCCCCACCAAAAGCCCAACCCTCTGTTTTCCCCTTTCAGCTAGGGCTACAGAACACGGCCGGCTCACTATCCCCAGGCAGGCCTTGTGGCTCCTGTTTCTACAATTCCCCTCATGGGGTCCCACTGCCAGTGCAAACCCCACTCAGCCCGAGTCCATCCAGGGCCTCCGTCTCCCAGGAAGCCCTTCCTGACCCGGCCGGTGGAAGCGGTCCCCGGAAAGGGCCTCCCAGGGTCAAGGGCAGCCACGAGGGTGTGCATTCTGCCTCAGGCACGCTATTCACCACCACCATCATGTAGGCTTCGCACATCTACACTCCTGCCTCCTGTCTCACAGGGGCTGGCACTTTCTGTAAAGGGCCAGAGAGTAAATATTCTCAGCCTGTGGGTCAGACGGTCACTGTTACAACTGCTCAACCCTTACTTTATAGGGCAGAAGTAGCTTTGGACCATAGGTAAACAAATGGGTGTGGCCGTGTCCCAACAAAACCTCATTCGTGGATTTTGTCGCTTGAATTGGGCAGAATTTCACGTGTCATGAACATTCTTCTTCTATTGATTTTTTTCCCCCAACCAACCATTAAAAAATGTAAACACCATCTGAGCTCAGCTTGTACAAAACTAGGTGGTGGGCCACATCCAGCCTGTGGGCATAGTTTGCCCACAGTCCTGGCTAATCGAGTGTCTCCCCTGTGCTTGGTGCCACAGGTGACCCAGGGGATGGGGAAGAGACCGGAGTCCTCTCCATTATCCCGGAAGAGGGTGGTATGATGCCCTCTCTGCAGATGTGGGAGCCGGGGCTCAGAGACAGTAGTGTCTAACCCAAGGTCACAGGGACGCGTTAAAGCTGGAATCTGAGCTCTGGGAATTCACCCCCAGCTTATGGGCACAAGTCTCATCAGATGGGCAAGAACGTGAATTGTATTGTCCTTTGTAAAATTCCCCACGGTGCTTTCCACAGAGCAGGTGCTCAGGAAACTGTGCTTGACTTCCACGTGATGCGAGTATCTAAGCAGGCCAAAGCAGGAGCAGCACAGGCCTACACGCGTGGGAGCAACAGTTCGCTCATTTAACAAATGCGCGTGACACAGGACAGTATCGAACAGATCACAGCTTCCATCCTGTCCATGGAAGCTTTCACAGGGCTCTGATGTCTTTCCAATTGGACTTAATTCCGGGTGTTTGTTTTCTGGGCCTGAGTACGTTGCACGTCACCCTCGATGCCTCTCGCGAGATTAGCCAACACTCGGGCCCGGTACTTGGACCAGAGGGCTTCTTGGCATGTGGTAGGTACTCAATGAACACATGGCTTCCTCTACCGGTCAAGCACCTTATTTATTAACCGAGCAGCATTCAGTGATGTAAGGTACAGAAAGCTAAAAGCAGCCAGTGTGGTATTGGGGATGTATAGGTGCTTTGGCCCTTTCCTTTAGAGGAACAAAACACCTCTACGGCCTCGGCTGCCAGTGAAATCGCTTCTCTGGAGCCAACATTTCATTCTGTTTCCTGGGGCCACCTCCCACAACCTGCAAAGCCAAGGTTTGCTGTTGACCTTCATCTCTGGGAAAGTGTGAGCCCGGCCTCTCACTCCACGGATTGCTGGAAAGTGCATTGCCCAGGCCTCTCCGGAGTGGCGGTTTCCAACATGGCAGCTACCAGCCACGTGTGGCTGTTCAAATTCAAATTTAGTAGAATGAAATAAAATCGAAACTTCGGTTCCCCAGTCTACTAGCCTCACTTCCAGCGTTCAACAGCTGGTAGTTGGTGGCTCCTGGGTTTGATGGGATGGAACATTCCATCATCACAGAAAGCTCCAATTGGACACTGTGGCCTAAACGACGAGAGTGGACACCCAGGGTAGAGGTGTTTGGCTGAGACTCTTGGAGCCTAAAACCCCAATAGCTGGGATTTGGGGGAACCAGGGTTTGGGGCAAGACAGAACACGGAGGTTGGACTTTTGGACGTTGGCTCCACTCTGAGAAGCTGGTATGCCTGCAGGTTGGTACGTGTCATTCCACATCTTGAATCAGTCAGCCAGTGTCTCCCAGAGCCCCCTGTGCTGTGACAGAAAGCCCGCTCCCTGCCTCTCCCCATGCTCAAAGCCTTCTCCAATGCAGGGACGATACCTGCTCTATCCTCAGACTAGGGTGTTTATGGCACATCTCCGCTTAGAACCCTGAGAGCTGGGTTAGGCCTCTGGCGGCGGCCCCTGTGCTCTCCCTGTGGCCCGGCCTCACCACCCTCCCATCGGGAAAGTGACCGTCCGCACAGCAGTAATCAGAGTGAAAGTAGATTTTTAGGGGCCTAGTTTCTCTCACACACTTGAATCTGATGTTTACATGACAAAGATGAATAGTTTAAAAAATGCGTTCTGGTGTAAAGGAGACAGAAGACAAGGAGATAATAGAAGGGAAGGGAGAATCCACCCAGAAGATGACAATTTAATCCTGCCCTGAAGTGATGAAGGGGTAAGGGGCCACTTGTTCAGAAGATCCTGGGCAGGGGCAGGTGAGAGGCCCTTCCCCTAGCGGATGGAGTGACAGCCACCCCCTCTGAAAAAGGGCACCTGGGGCCGGGCTGGGCCCTGGCTCTGTGGTAAAAAAGTTCTCACTGTTGTCGACTCCGTGCCTGTCCCTAGCCCCAGTCCTCTGTGATCCCCCAGTCTCCCCTGTGGGAGAAAGAGACAAGCAAACCAACAAAACCAGATCGAAACAGGGCTGATGCTAAGTGCAAGGGAGGCCGGGGGAGGGAAGAGTCTTTGCCGTGCTGAAGAGGAAGTGACATTTGTGTTGAGGAGCAGCGGGCCAGGGGACAACAGGTGGAAAAGATCAGGTCAGGTGGACGAGAGAAGTTTCTAGGCAGAAGGATGGGCATGGGCAAGGGTGTCACCTTCTTCCCAGCTTTCCCATCTGAATCCTCTGCAAGGGACCACAGAGGATTGGTCCTGATGTTGGGTTCCGAGTCTGTGAACCCACAGAACGTTCTGCTGAACCCCCATGAGACCAGTGATCAGCGGTCGGCGGACGGCCTTGCATGGAAGCAAAGGCCCTGTGGTTCTTATGGCTCTGCCCTGCGGCACTGGTCCAGACCCTGCTTGTTGAAGCAGGTTTCCTGGAAGGACTCGGGGGGAGGGGGCTCTGGGGATTTGAGGAACAAGTGCAGGTGCAGAATCAGAACTTTGGATCTGATCCCCCCAGCTTTCCCTCCCAGCCGCTGTCTCCGCCTCTCGTTGCCGTATGTCTTCCTGGTGCTTTCTTCTCTCCCATGAGAGCCCCATCCTTCCAGGGTGACCCCAGAGGCACCAAAGTGTCTCCCCTGCCTGAGCTGTGAGCCGGCCCTGGGACTCCTGGGGGGGGGGGGGGCGGGCAGGAAGACACCTGGGCAGACAGAGCTGCAGGGCTCATGGAAGGGGGTAAACACGGTTCCTTTGCTGCCAAAGCTTTGACATCCTGGGAGAAGCAGGTGCTCTCCAAGGAGTAAGTGAAGGGAAAACCCACAACCACTTTCCAGATCTCCCCAGACCAGCAGCTGCTGCCGCATGGTACACAGCCTGATGCTCCCTGGGGCCCCCCGGAAGCCGGAGCACATCCCCAGAGGCACTAGAGGGTCTCGCGTAGGGCACTGGTGGGGTGACGTGGACTTTCTCTTGTCTCTAGCTCTACGTTGCCCCGCACAGAGACATCCTGGGGAAGGCTGAGGCTGGACAAGCTAGCAGTTTGTCCAAGGCCACCTGGGCTAGGAAGAGGCAGAGGGGAACTCAGACCCACCCCGTCTGACCCTGCCCAGCGGGCCAGCCCCTGGCAGCATCACTCAGGCGTCCAGGCCAGTGGCTGAGGGTCAGGCTTTCTGCAGGGCCTGCCTGCGGCAAAGACAAAGGGGTGAAGTCCCAGGCTGCTCCCAGGACCGTCCTCACTGAAGGATTTGGTTCGTATTAATCTAAGATTAGACCAAATGATTCAATTCGCATGCTGCCTGCAAAAGCACTGGGCCTCAGAACTTGTTAAATAGTGAATTGCTTTAAAATTAGTTTGAGCTAAATGGATTGCAGTCTGATCTGGCCTCTGGGTTGGGTGACAGGAGAGATCTGGAATATTAGATCATCATTGACCGGGTCTCCATCCTGGCCTGTCTCCTAAGACAATCAGCAAAGGCATCTCCCAACGCAGCCCAGGCTTGCCACAGCGGGGGACTGAGGCTAGAGAGCAAGGGGACTGGGCTGGGCGTGTATTTTCTTGGGGGGGCTTCTCTGGGCTGGGGTGGGCAGGCTCCCAAAGATTCATTCTCCAGAGCCTCAAGGAACTCGCCCTCCCTGAGACTGGCTACCTCCAGGCCTGGCATCCTGGTGGCCTGCTTTTCCAGGACATTAAAATAACTGGTCTTTCTGCCAATTAATCGAGTGTCTCCCCTGTGCTTGGTGTCACAGGTGACCCAGGAGATGGGGAAGAGACCGGGGTCCTCTCCGTTATCCTGGAAGAGGGTGGTATGATGCCCTCTCTCAGATGTGGGAGCTGGGGCTCAGAGAGAGTAGTGTCTAACCCAAGGTCACAGGGACGTGTTAAAGCTGGAATCTGAGCTCTGGGAATTCACCCCAGCTTATGGGCAGAAGTTGTGGTGCACACACCAAAGGGACACTGGGGACCAGGTGGCCTAGCTTGGCTGTGGAGGTCAGGTCCCCAGAGCCGGAGGAATTGAAGGGCAGAGAGAAAGGGATGGGGCAGCAAACTATGGAAGGCTGGCAGCTCTCTGCCCCGTCCCCACAGACCAGCGGTGTGCAAGGGACAGAGCCAGAATGGGGCAGAGCCCGGCAGGCCTAGGACACATGTGCGCCCCACCCCACTGCCCTGCAGACAGTCCTGTGCACCCCAGACCCTGGGGACCGGCATCGACAAGAGCTTGGGGGAGGGGGTGTGCAGGGGTAGCGGCACCTTGGGCAAGCAGAGAGAGCCAAAGAGACTCTCCAGGAGGGGTTTCTGGTGTCCCTGGGAGGCCTTCAGTGCCTCTGGGTCTGGATGAGGAGCGGGGAGAAGTGCTAAGAGGTGCTATGGGTGGGTCAAGAGAGGGGGCCTCATGCTGGAGGCTCCCCAACATCTCCATAGAAAATTCTAGACCATCTTTATAGCACATGGGCCCTTTAGGTCTCTGGAAAAAGGACCCGAAGGGGAACTAAAGGGCAGAGATCAGGGGACAGCATGAGCAACGAGATGCCTCTCGCCGCCAGCCTTTTCCAGGGACCAGGGAGGTGACGTCCTGCCCCAGGGCCACTGTAGAACATCAGGCCCCGCCAGGTATGGCCTCGCGCTGGCACCCCTGTGCCCCCCCCGTCTCTGCTCACCTGGGCCACCCCCTCCCCCCCCCCGCCAAGGGACAGCGTCTCCAGGACAGCACATCCGAGCAGAGCTGCCGCAGCCTAACCATGACATGAGTGAGGACAGCAATAAAGATTAAATGAATTTCTAGATAAAAAGGCATAAAAATCATGTTTAAAGATATAGATAAAAATCCCTGGAGCTTCAGTTTTATTGTTTTTGGGGGTTTCCAGGATTAATAAATTAGTGGGTATAAAATGGAGCAACAGCTAAAAATTGATAATGAGGTAAATTTAGATTTAGGGAAGGAGGGGATCCGAGCCCGGGCTCTCCCGCAGAGCAGGCGGGGCAGGAGTGGGGGCCGTGGGCTTAACTCTGCAGTCATCCTGCTTGGCCTGAGGGCCCTGTTCTGGGCTCCTGCCAGGGGTCCAGTCCAGGCACCTGGTGGCCCATACCTGCCCGCCTTCCCACCCTTGCCACCCTCAGCCAGGTGGGTGTGGGCTCCTGCCCATCCCCCACGCTTGCCAAACAGCTGCAGAAGCCAGGCCTCCGGGGGCATTTCCACATCTCGGAAATCCTTTGGGGCACTTGGTCCCCCAGGGCCCTCGGAGGGCGTCCATCCCACCCTGCCCCTCCTCGCCGGGTGTGCTGGGCGGGGAAACTATCCTCTCTCCTTCTGTCTCTCCCTCCCTCCGTCTCTCTATCTCTGTCCCTCTATGTACATACCCACGTCCCCTGACTCAGCTCTCTCCCCACACTCGCATTCTTGTTCTTTGAGCCTATTGCAACATATCTGGGCTGTTTCTATCTCAAATACTTCCTAAAAGTACCGGACACAAATAATAAATAAGTAAAGTGAAATTACCTTTCTCTCATCAAAGTGTATTGCTGAGACCTGTTTCTTAGTGCCCTGCCAAGGGGCTGGAACTGATCTAGAAAGTGGCTTCTGCTGGTCATGGCCTCCCCTCCTCCCCTCCTCCCCTCCTCCCCTCCTCCCCTCCTTCCACCAACAGCCGCTCAGCCCTCTACTGTGTACCAGACAGCCCTGTCCTATGGTCTCTGAGGGGGAAAGTGGACTCCCACGAGTAGCTCTTGCTCTGGTGCTCCCCTTGCCAGGTGGCCTGTTGAGGCTGACACGTCTTAGCAACGCTTTGCACATTTTGGCCAAAGTGACTGCTAGTGGGGAACATGGAGTCTCTATAGGAGGCCAGCGGCTGTGTCTTTTGGCGCTGAGGGTTTTCGGTGTATGTCCCAGGTAGCTGGCCCTTGTCTTTACTCATGACCCACCCTTGGTCCCTGTTCCCAGAAGGTGCAGGGGCTTGGTAGATGTGCAAACACTGGGACTCGGGCTCCTCAAGTCCCCAGAGGCCATTGTAGGCGGCACGGAAGGCAGAGGGCTGCCCAGAAAGGAGCCCCTGCTCTGACGCCTGCCCTGCTCGGTACGCTTGGGGCCCGAGGGCCCGGCATTTCTGCTGTAATTATTGCTCTGTTTCAGGGCCTGCTGGAGCCCAGCTCTCAGTGCTGCCCCTCCCGGGCATCTGTGACACCACCCAGGTACCCACGGTGCTCTGCAAGGCACACACACAGCTTCGTGTAGCAAGGGAGTCCGGGAAAGGAATTCTCGCTTCAAACAGGCAACGGGGTTTTGTTTATTAAGAAGGCGGAGGGAAATGCCAGGACCCGAGTCTGTGGCCGTGTTAATGTGAGGCTGGGCTCCCTGCCAAGACATTAAGTGGAATCGAATTCCTGAAACCAGCTTTAATCAGCAGATTTTTAAGGTTAGAATTACTCTCTCCTCTCGAAGCCTTGCCAAGGTTAATTTGGGCCTGAGCATGCAGAATTAATGGGCTGGACAGAGGGAATCGGCCTTTTCCTGATTTTTTCTCAAGTTCACAAAAACATCACCACGAAGAGAGAGGGCAGCAGGGAAGAGCCCTCCGGTGAAGGGAGCGTCCCCGGCGGCAGGCGATCGATCTGGGGGCCTGTGTCAGAAACACACCCAAACGGGATCATGCCGCTGGCCGGCTCAGGCCACAGAGAGATGCCGGTGGGTGGCAAGTCTGGCTGTCTTGGGAACCTCAGGAAGTACTGAGCCGCACCCCTTCCCCTAGAAACAAATGTGCTGGAAACACGTGGGGACGTCCCACCCTCACCAGGCCCTGCTCTCGGTGCCTCCAACTGCCTGAGCACATCGGACGCCCCCGTGAGCCTGCTGACACTTAGGGACATGAACCAAAGTCACTCAGGGCCCTGAGCTTCGGTGTCTTACGTCTTCATCTGTAGAATGGAAATAGCGATGATAGTAACAGGAGTGAGGCTTGAACGGTAATGGCCACCCAAGGAGGTACCAGGAGTTTGCAGCAGGAAGGGCTGGCACTTGGAGGTCTTCATGACCTTGTACGAGAGGCCTCCCTTCCTTTGAATATAGGGCGTGAGGGATGTGAGGGATGCTGGCCCCGTGGGAGAGCAGGGGGAGGCGAGAATGTCCCCAAGGAGCCAGGCCCTCAGACAGAGCGTTTGTGTCCAGGCCCGGGCACCTCTGGAGGAGAACTGAGTTGGGGGGGCAGAGCCCCTCCCTGCCCTTCCTGATCTGCCCCTGCGGCCAGCATGTGGGCACTGGATCCAGGCCTGAGCTGGAAACTCACGGGCACTTTAAAGCACTAAGGACTGGGAAGGTCGTGTATGCAGGGGAGCTTGGTCTCCTTGAACCTCAACGTCCTTATTAGCGGAGGGCGGGGAGCTGATGCCCTAGACCTTGCAGGTTTGTTAGATCGAAGGAAGATGAAATGCCCACATGGTTTCTATGACCAGAGCACAGGCCGTCTTCCATTAACACGTGCTTCCTCAGTTTCCCCAGATACACCCTGCTCCCAGCATAGGAGGATGGTGCTCCCCACCCTCCAGTGAGGACACCCCTTCTCTACCACGGATCCCGTCCCCAGGGCTGGGGTGCGAGCTCTCTGCCCCACTCCCTCTCCTGCTCCCACTCCCTCTCCTGCTCCCCAACACATGCAGTGCCCCCTCCAACCTCCCTCCCCTGAATGGTGGGGGCCTCTGCTTCCTCAGAGCTTAGAAGCCTATTCAAAAATCTCTTTTGAACCTTTGGAGAAGTTGTTGGCCCATCCCTCCGAAAGTTAAACACAGAATTACCATATGACCTAGCAACTCCCAAAGAATGAAAAACAGCCCCTCAAAGCGGCTCGCACACCCGCATGCGCTCAGCTCTTCACAAAAGACAGAAGCGGCCCACACGGCCGTCAACGGCCGGATGGGTAAACAGAATGAGCCACAGCCACACAATGGGACATTGTTGGGCCAGAAGAAGGAATGAGACACGACACACACTCCAACGTGTGTGAACCTTGAAAACACTCCACGGAGTGAAAGAAGCCGGACCCGAAAGGCCACGTATTGTGTGATTGCTGTATATGAAACGTCCAGAGTAAGCAAATGCACAGAGTCAGAAAGCAGATTTACTCAGGGCGGGGGCGGGGGGGGGGGGGAGGGAGGAGCTGTGTAGTAGAACAGGGTTTCTTTTGTGGGGGATGGAAAGGTTTTGGAAGGAGATAAAGGTGATGGTTGCACAACCTTGTGAATGTTCCAGAAACCGGTGAATTGCTCGCTTTAAAAGGGTTAATTTTATGTTATGTGAACTTCACCTCAACTAAAAACAAAACAAAACAAAACTGTGGCCCAGGCACAAACCAGGGACAGGGGTCCCGCTGCCCCCAGTCCCTGGAGAAGCTACCTCAGCTCCAGGAACTCGAAAGGACCCAGGAGACAGACGCCCATCTACAAGCCCACCTATTCAGCTGAGGTACACCTGCTGAGCACCTATCATGCGGTAGGCCCTTTCAAGATGCTGGCACTTTGATAGGGAACCAGACAAAGCTGACCCTGGCCTTGGGGGCTCACATCTCAGGGCAGGGCTGACCCACCCTCCTTGCCGGGCTTCCCGCCTAGTGCACCTGCTGTCTAAATCTCAGCCCTTAAGGAGGAGCTGCCCTGACTCTTGGCAACCCCGCTCCGTGCACTTTTCTGAGGGTCTTATCTTCTCAGTGAGCCTGTCCACTCCCCATGGGCATGGGCTTGACCCTTTACCTCTGCTGACATCCCCCCTCAACCCCAGGTCTGCACAAGGCCCAGCCCAGAGGAGGTATTTGGGAATGGCATGGTGTTGGGACCCAGCAGAAGAAGGCGGGATTGCCAAGGGCAGCGGGCCGAAGGGCCATCTGAGTGGGCTGGCAATGACTTGTGCTGTCAGAGCTTTGTGGGCAGAGGCTCTGCCCACACTCAATGGTCTACCCCAGGCCTTGCAAGGAGCCTACACTGAGGAGGAAGAAAGGAAAGAGGGCCTCCCTCCCCATTGAAAAGCTTCTCAAGGAGGTTTGGACCCATGTTCCTCTGTGTCTCCCCTGGCACTGAACGTTCTGGAAAAGCTAGTGGGGCCAAAGGAGGAAAGTTAGCACAGGAGAGACGGAGCCTGAGTTTCCAGTTTACTGGGCTCTGTATCCCCAGAGCAGGCAGGAAGGGAGGCCCTGTGCAGGGCGGGGACCAGAGCCTGAGCTGCTCACTGCCATCTAGGCAACTGTAGCCGCTCTGCATGCTGAGATCTGAAGTTCCAGAAACCCACTTTCCAAAACCCACCCCCATAGGTCCTGAGACGTGCCATCTGCAAAGGAGATCATAACACAAATGGTTCTCAACTGGAGAAGGGGTTGGTTCCACACTAACAGGGCCAGGTGGGGGGGCGGGGCCCAGGTGGGGGAGGCAGGTGAGGGGGACGAGGTGGGGGGCGGTCTCCCCGGACCAGGAGCTTGGGCACAGTGAGAGTGCAGGGCGCAGTCTCGGGGCTCAGCAAGGTGTACTTAAGTCAAGCAGCGGACCCTACATCCATTAAAGCAGTGCCCTGCCTGGGCCTCTGTAATTACACCCGCTTCTCCCCCGCGAGCACGTTCCCCAGCCTCCCTGGGGAAATAACAGATTGTCCTGCAGCCGCCAGGAGATGCGCCTCCCCGGGGGTGGAGGCGGTGGGCTGGATTCTTAATGCCAAGAGGCAGGCACCCTCCACTTAGCTGCTTTCCCGGGCCCCGGTGGAAGGGCTCTCACCCTCAGCCCCGCATTCTATCCGCCTTGCGGTAGATCCGCAGGTTCTGGAAAGAGAGAATGCAGTCTTTTGAAGTGTGTAATGACATGCCGGCTGCATGTGGTACAAATTTCCTGGATGTATAAAATGGGAAAGAAACAGGTTTTCTGTCGCCTGCAACTATTCGGCAGCCTTAAAATACGAGTCGTCGGGATCCAATACGCTGCTAACCTGCAAGAGGCGGTATTGGATCTTGCAGGCGGCGTGGCAAAGTGGCAGCTCACGGCCCCGGGTGCCCGTGGAAAATTCAGTCCCACCCGTCTCGGGGTCTGCATCTGTGCCACTTACGAGGCCAGCGCGCGCCGCGGTTCCATGCCTCCCCCCCTTGCACCTGCTCACCAGAGGTGGGCCGCGGCCTTGAGGGCCCTGCTTTGCCCCTGGCCGCGGCTGCTAACAGAGACCTGTGTGACGCCACACGTCCCATGTCTGCAGGAAGCTCGGCTACCTGGGTCGCCTCCCCGGGCTTTTCCGTGCGTCTGGCCAAAGTTGTCTACGGACGTGTGGCCGCACCTGGCTGCTTGGCACGCATCCTCCCTCTGTCTTCAGGACCTCACCCTTTGTCCCACCTCCCCACACAGGACACTGAGCCGTCAGGGTAATGTGATGGCAGGGTCAAAACTCGAACCCAGACCCACTGTTCCGTTGAGCCAAGGCTTTCTCGCTGGGATGCTGCTTTGAGAAGAGAGAAGAGCCAGCATTTACGTTGGCCTGTCTTCTAGGAGAAGACGCTGAGGCCGTGGCCATGAAGGTGGGTTCAGGACCTCAGACTGGGGGGGTGGGGGTAGGGGGTGGCCACGCCTGTCCTCGGGGGCCTCATCTCAGGAAAATGCCAGGGGGTCTCTGTGCCCTACCCTGGGGACAGCTGCGGGTTAGGAAACCCCGGACCCACCCTGCAGAGGGGTCCAGGCTGGCGTCCCACCGGCTCAGCAGCTCTGTGGCCCATCCAGGGCATGCCCCATACTCCTGGGGTCGGCCTCTGCTGTCTTCATTAAAGATGTGTCAGCCGGCCACCTTTCCTACTCAGCAGTGGCTCCTAGCCGCTCTGAGCCTCTGGCTCACTCTCCCTGCCACCTCTCACCCCAAAGTGCCCAGACAGGCCATGTTGGGATCACTACTCACAGGAGATTACTGATCATTGTGGGAAATGTTCCACTTCTCCACCTTGGAACGCCCTTCTATCTTTGTGTGCAAAACAGCCTGAGCCTCTGCGGCAGACCAAATGGGGTGGGGAGGTGCCCGTCCAATGGGACAGCAGACTCTCTCCTGGCACACAGTCCTCCCTCCAAGAACATTCCAGATGCACTGAAGTGTGGGGTTTCACACCCTCCTGTCTGCCAACCCAGGGAGCTAGCGCTGACAGTCAGTCATCGGAACTCTGCCCAGGAGAGCCCTCGCCCCCATGCCGGCTGCTGGTGGGGGGAGCCCCTCAACACTGGTGGCCTCCTCCCCACCCCGGGACCTGCCCAGGGAAGGAGGATGGAGGTGGGGGAGGCTGTGGCACCGGACTTTCTGCTCTGCCAACACCCAGGACTGGCGCGAGGGGGGCAAGGAGAGCTGGTGGCAGAGGTGGGGGTCTGCTCACCTACCGGCGACAGTGATCCGGGCAATTGGTGGGCTGGTCACCTCATCGCCCCTCGAGTGTGGGAAGGCAGCCGAGGGGGCCCGGAGAGGGCAGGGCTGGGAAGGGGCTACAGGAGGCCGGGGAGCCTGGGTGCAGAAGGAGGCCCAGGGTGGGCCTCGAGGGAGGAGGCTGTCTTGCAGCTGGATGCGGGAGGGGCTCTGTGGAGATGAGGTTGGGGCCCCAGTGGGGGAGGTCCGGAATGGGGCAGCAGATGGATGGAGGCCACCAGCTCTGAGGCCTTCGGGGAAGGTGCCATGTGGGAACCGCGAGCTGGCCCCGGCCACAAGCAGGGGCTCAGCAGTCCCCAGCCGCCGCACCCACGCCCGTGCGAAACTGGCCCCGTA
Source organism: Panthera leo (assembly GCF_018350215.1). NCBI lineage: Eukaryota > Metazoa > Chordata > Mammalia > Carnivora > Felidae > Panthera > Panthera leo. Next base: position 5,062,310 of record NC_056686.1, on the reverse strand, counting down.
CCACTCCTGGCTTGACTTCCCCTCCCTCCAGCCAGCACCCAGCAGGTATTTACTGCCTTTCCTGAGAGCGGAGTTCTCAACGGGGGGTGGTTTTGCACCCAGAGGACACTGCGCGGCGTCCGGGGCCATTTCACACGGGCGTGGCCGCTGCGGTGGAGGCCGGGCGGTGCACCTGCAGTGCCAGAAACGGTGATCCAGTGAACAACACTGAGGTGGGGGAGCGCTGCTGTAGGGCCTCTGCCGACTGAACCCCTACACCTGGGAGGCTGCAGTGGGGGGCCCTCTACCGGTGCTGCCCGCAGACGGCTGGTTATACTGGTCTTCGGTAGACCAGTTGCCCACACAAGGAAGGGCAGAGCCATGTGCACGGTCTGGGGAGGGGGGGGACCCTGGAGAAACACCCCTCACCCGGCCCTAGGGGGGAGGCAGCCCCGGAGGGGAGCCCCGCCAGCGGGCTCAGGTCTCAGCGGCACCTCCGCAGCCCTGAGGCTCCCCTCCGTCCTGCCCTCCCGGCCTCCCCCCCTGAGCGGGATTCCCCGCGCCCGTGGGAACCCAGCCGCAGACAGATTCTCACCCTCTCTGAGCCTGTCAGGCTGTGCAGCTTTTGTGATCAAATATTGTTATATTTACCTAAGGATCGGTTAGGAAGCAATTTTTGAGATGATGAATATTTAATGCAATATTTAAATATTTAATAGGAACTTTTTCAAACCTGACTTAATAATCCATGTCGTAGGGAGAGGGAAATGGGGGTTGTGTTTTAACATTTTCACTTCCTCTAGTACTCTCCGTGTTTGCTGGACTTTTTTTTTTCTTTTAATTTTTAATTTTTTTTTTTTCCACAGCAGAGTTTTAATTATACTCAATATTCCGGAGAGAAATTCTTTTCTCATTAAAACTTAACTCTTGCCGACAGCAAGGTGAGCGGGTGGGTGGGAGACGCATCGAGTTGGAAACTGTTTGGAGCTGAAAGGGATCATCTGCACACCAGCCTCAGTCCCTCATTTTCTAGGAAATGGAAATGAAGAAAGTCAGGTCGCTCCTAGGGGCGTCGGCAGCCCTGGTCCATCCATGACACCATCTGGACTCCTGAATGCCCAAGTCAAGGTCCAGCCTCCACCCAGCGGGACTCACATCAGGTGACACTTCCAAGCCTGGGCCCTGTCACCTCCGGCCATTACTAATTGCAAATTGTGCAAATTGAGATTTTCACCACTTAGGAGGTGACCACAGATCTTCTCAGAAGAAAAATTCCAACCAAGCGCCAAGACTCTACTAACGTGAGGGTAGATGTGATGAAGGTGGAGCCCCCGATGGAGGTCAAGTCCTTGTCCTGCCCCCGGATTCCTCTGGCATCAGGTAGCCTGGGCCTTCCAGTTCTGAGGTCAACAGAGTCCTTCCAGCTTGTGAGGGGTCTCGAGACAACCCCCGGGGGAGACTCGCCCGGGTCCAGCGTCACCCTGGGAAGGCACTTCTGCTGTGGCCGGGCGCTCACACCTTGCAGGACCCCCAGCCCCGCTTCCCAGCTCCTCGCGGGCCACCCTGCTGACCATCTGTTTAGACTCTGCTCAAACCACGGCTCCCGTGGGCTCGCCGCTCTTTCCAACTCTGCCGCCACCTCCTTTCTGTGAGATTTTCTGCAATCTCCTCCTCCCCCTTCCCAGCACTCCGGATCTCCCACACTGGAGACCCCCGCCTCTCCCCTCTGCTCCTCAGTCCTTCCTTGGTCTCATCCGTCGACACCTCCCTCCGTGCCCCATCTGTTCAGGCCACCTGCATCTGAGCGAATTCTGAGTCTCCCTCCCAACCTGCCTGGACACACCTCCTCCTGGAAGCCATCGAGGTAATCACTCCTTCCTTGGTGCTACAGAGGTGGCTAGAGGATGCTTTCATTGGAGCACATTTCACGAAGCATCAGAGGCTGCTTCTAGCCCGCCCCCCCCCCCCCGCCAGCCTGCAAACCGTATGCGGGGTGGGTTCCTGTCACACTCACTTCTGTATTCTCAGCACCTGGCATCGTTTCTGGCAGACAGTAGGCGCTCGTTTGTTTGTGGAATGAATCCCTGAGCGTGCCACACACTTTCAGACCTCTCTCTGTCTTTCATCTGCCGTGCTTTGTTTTTGAAGTGTTGGGGAAAGCCCTGTTTCCAGGCTCCGTGAACTTGCATTTGTCCCTCAGGGTGCCGTGCGAACACTCACTGCTCCTCTGATCCAGGCTCTGACTCTCCCCGGCAGCGCTGGGTGGTCCTTCCTCTGCTTCCCAGCCCCCTCCCTCCCCCGGTGGGCACACCTCAATGGCAGAAACGGCGCCCTCCGTAGCTTGCCTGCCCCCGCCAGCCTGGTGCCCGGGGAGGAGGGAAGCAGCACGTAGGCTTGGGCTGCACAAAGAAAGTCTGTCATGGAAGATGGACGGGAGCCCACCCTGCCGTCTCCCCCTTGTATTCTGAGACCCGTTAAGGCCTGTGCCAGCCCTAAGTTATACTGTAGAAGCCACTGTGGCAGGAGAGGCCCAGGCTGAGCTGACAGACGTCTACGCACCTCACGGTGCCAGGCACACAGTGGGTCTTCAAAAGCTACTTGAGATGCTCTTGGGTTCCAGGGCAAAGGTTATCCTCGGCAGAGGTGCTTGCACACGGCCCCGAGGCCACACTCCAGAGGCGGGACATGAGAGATGAAGGGCTGACATCTTTAAGACGGTAACTCTTTTAATAAGGAGTCTTTAATTATTTAGCGAAACAGTGGAAGGGGCCAATTCAGCCAGGAGTGATAGTTTTCATCTCACTGAGCACCAGTGGGTTTCCTACAAGCGAGGGAGTTCGGCTTCTCCCGTCTCCCCACCCCCTCAAACTCTTGCAGATTCTTCCCAGGGGCCCCAGGGAGGGCTCACAGGGCTTGCTGGTTGATCCCAGTGCGTGAGCCCAGCAGCCTGAGAATGACCTTTCCGGGTCCTTGTGTCGGGGCAGAGGAGCAGGTGAGACCGGGCCTCCTGGGGCCTGAGGAGCCGGGGCCCCTGCAGGGGCTGCCTGGAGACTCTGACCGGGACGTCAGGAGATAAAAACAGACAGAAAAGGGTGCCAGGACTAGAGGGGCCGTGGCACTTGGCCTGTGTCCACCCGTCTGCCTCGAACCCCCATTTGCACTTCTTCTCCCACTTCCTACATCTCTGACGAATCCCAGCCCTGGCATCCGCCCATCCTAGAAAGTCCCCTTCCCCTGTCCTGGGCTTCCCTCTGTGGGACCCTAACCTCAGTGCATCGCGATTATCTCTTCACTGGCCCACCTCCCCTGTCCTACTCAATGTTCCTGGAAGGCAAGAACGGGTTCCCAGTGCCTCAGCGGGGCCATACCCCAAGCAGGAGCTCAGTAAATGTCATTGTGCTGAGTGGTCCGGGCCCCGATACCCAGAAGATGCTGATGTGCATGTCAGGGCTGGGCGGTTCTCTACCCTGCCTGCTCTCCCTGGCACGGCCACCACCGTCTCTGTGATGCTTCCAAGGCCACCCCGACTCAGCGTCTGTGGACTCCACGCGCATATGCTGATGTGGCAGGCCCCCGCATGTTCTGATGACGCGCTGGGGACCAGAGCCGCTGTGGTCCCTGCGTCCTGGTGCCGACTGATGGCGTGAGCCGGGCCACAGGCGTCAGGCACATATGAGGGGTGGGTCAAATCTGAGACTGGGTCACCAACAAGAGGCCTCAACGCTCGGGGTGGGAGCGCTGTCCCTGGGCTTTGACCTCTTGGGAAAGCCACATACTTGAGCTGGGAACTGAAGTTCCATTAGCATCAGTGTGGCCATGAGTCAGGGACAGTGTCCCCGGGGGGCAGGAACCACACGTGGGTAGACCAGGGGACGTGTGGGTCCACGAGGTCAACCGAGAACCTGGCACCTGGGGAGTCCAGGGTGGTGGCTGGCCGCTCCCTTCTGCACCTTGGTGGGGAGACCCCGCCGCCTCCCCCAAGCCCCTCACAAAGCCTCCACCTGGGGGGTACTGATGCCTAAAACCCGAATCCTCAACACGGCCCGAAGCTCTGGGTACTGGTTGCCCGTGATCTGCCTTACCCGCGGCTGCCGCCCTCCTGGCTTGCTGTGCGTCTGCCCCCCCCCCCCCCCCGCTGGGCCCTGGACGGCGCCCCTCTGGGCCTACCCCTTCCTGTCGCCAGGGCCCCCTCTCACACCCTTCTCTCCCCGGGGAACGGTTCTGTGGCCTCTCCCCACGCCCCACCTCTTCACACCGCAGCCCTAGGCCCTGCTCAGAGCTCAGCCCTGTTGCTCCTTCCTCAAGGTGGTCGCCGTGCCCCGAGAGAGGTCAGGCTCCCCCGTTACTACCCGCCCTCCCCGACCCTGCGCTCCTCCGTGGCCCTCGCCGCCACCGGAATGGAGCCGTGAAGCGGGGTCCGTGTGTCATATCTGTTCTCTGCAGGAACGCCAGCCCTCAGAGGGGCGGGACCACGTTCATCCTTTTCCTTGTAAATCTCTAAATGGCGGCACGGTACGGGCATCCAGTCGGCGCTCAATCAATATTCGTGGTATGCGTAAACAGTGCCTCACGGATACCGCCTCATCTAATCCTAACGACGCCCTGAGGAGGGTACATGTCACCTGCATCTCACCAGCGGGGGACAGAGGCTCAAGAGAGAGTAAGAACCTCAGCCGAGTCACACGGCGACTGAGCCGTGGAGGCGGGATCTGAACCCGGCCTGGTCTGACTCCAAAACCCATGTTCTCAACTGGTGTGCAAGGCTGTGGGGTCTGCTCCGGGCCGAGCCGCGTCCCTCCAGCAGCCCTGTCACCGCGTCCCTGAACACAGTCTGGCCATTGGTATGCAAACCTGCACCCTCCCCTCCCCGGCCGCCCGCTCATCTATGCATATTTCTTTATTAAAATGGGGATACTTTAATCTCGGTCTAATTTTGTCTTTAGGGAAGCTCTGTCCCCGGGCTGCCTGCAGCTCGAGCCCTCAGGAAGCAGGCGCCTGCTTGTGATTCAGGCCGTCGCCTCCATCTGTCAACACGTTCGTCTCCTGTATCTGCCGTCTCTTATTTATAATCCCGCTCAGATTAATGAATGACAGTACTTCTCATCACAGGAAATTTGATTAATCAATTTAAGTGCTTAATCACCACAGCCTTGTTGAGCGCTGAGCATAAGGGATCTCGCTTTGATGTAGATGAATTCCAGAAAGAAATGAGAGTGGAAACCAACCAGTCAGCACTACTCCCCGGAAACGCGAGGGATGAGGGCCGTGCTGGGAAAGTCCTGGGGGGTCCCCGGAAGCCGGCGGCGGGGGCTCTTGAGAGAGGGCTGCTGGCTGGCGCAGTCATGGAACGGTCCTCTGAAACTTCCGGAATCAAGGCCTCCTGGCCCCGGTTCTGCACAGAGGCCAGGGCTACCCCGATGAGAGCAGGCAGGCTCAGGCGGAGCCCGCCTTGGCCCAGGAGCAGGGAGAAGCAGGGGTGACCGGCCGCCGCGCCTCAGCCAGGGGGGTCCCGCCAGCCACACCGCAGCACCCCAGGGACTTAATGCCTGATTCCCGAACGAGGCAAGCAAGGGCTCGGAGCCGTTTGCCGCTGGCTGCCCAGCTCAGCCCCATCTGGAGGCCTCGCTTCCGGTGCTGACTCCTGTCCCTTCCTCTCAGCCAGTCCCAACTCTGTCATCTTTTGAGGCTCAGCTCGGGACCCTGTCTTCCAGAGAGCCGATACTAACTACGTCTTTCCTTTCCCAAGCTCCTATGGCCCCTGCTGCAGCCCGCCCCACACCAGCGGCCATTGCACTATGGCCTGTGTTTTCCCCTCAGTCCCTTCCTCCTCCAGAGAGGGGCTCTCGGGGCGGGTGGCGGGGGGCCGGGGCCGCCCTGACACTGTTCTCGCCCAGCCCAGCACGGGGCAGGGCACGCAGCAGGCACTTAGTGTAACACCAGCAGCTTTTACATGCGAGCCATCGAGACACGGGCGCTCACTGGCCGTCTTCCAGTAGGGGTCAAGGGTACGTGCCCTTGGAGGAGCAGATCAAGGCGAGCGTATCCGCCCCGACACCGTTTCTATCCAGGGAATGCAAGGAGAAGCTACTGTTTTGAATTAAGAAAAGCGGAAACGGAACACCCAGCAGCGAAACACCCTGACTGGTAGAAAGAGCCGGGAGCTCCCCGAAGAAGGCACCAGCAAGAGCAGAAGGGGGCCCACTGGTCACCTGCTTCCAAAGGGGGCCTGAGTTAAAAATGAGCATTTACAATCTGGCACCAGCAGGGCCTGTAAAACCACGAAGGAATCAGTGCTCCAAAGCCACCAGGAGGACAAAGACGGGGGGATGAAGCTAGTGTTCCCTGAATGTTTAATGAGCATCTACTATGTTTAACTCCACATTTATTTTAACCCCACATAAAAAACCCACAACCACCGCCATCTCGTGGCCAAGGACACCAAGGTGCAGAGAGGTGATGGCAGAGGGGGGAGAGGGAGGGAGGAGCCCTGAGTCAGGTGGGCGTGGCCTCCCTGCATCTCCTCTGGTTCATGAGCTCTGGACTCGAGGGGGGGCCAGGCGCTCCCCAGCCCCCAGGCTGCGGGGGTCCGGGGACCAGCACCTTCATCTGCTTCTCCCTTGAAGGCAAGCAAATGTCTACCACGGACAGGTTAAAAAAAAAATGCGTCTCATGCTGTTTGTGATCGCTGCTATACAGAGGAAGGCTAATTTTGGAAACAGATTATTAAAAAATATATCCACTCTGAGCGGCACGATCAATCAGGGCCTCCAGATGCAGATGCGCCCCGCGCTCTGGGCTCTCCTGGCAACATGCCGGCTCCTTCCCGGGCCGCAGTCCAGCCCTGCCCAGGCCTCCTTTCCCCTGGGGCTGTCGTGGCTCTGCCCCCTGGAGGCTTGTGCCTTGGCCTCCCCAGGCGCCCCTGAGGACTGGGAGGCCGCTTCCCGTTTGCTTACTCATCGGGAGCGGCTGCAAAGTCAGAATTGCAGCCACGTTGGCTCCCTGCTCCCTACTCCTTAGAGCACTCAGGGCTGCGCGTGCCTCCGGCCTTGACCTGGAAACCTCTCCCCGCCAGGTGGTGGGCACAGAGAGCCTGAGTGCCTGTGTGAGGGGTCCGGAGCCCCTGTTTCCTCCGGTGCAATGGGAACAATGACGTCTATGCCATGGGCTGAGGCACTGGGTACGTGGGGCAGGTGCGATGTCTGGGGCAGGTGTCTGTGGGGTCTTCCCGTTTTCCCAGGAGCAGCCTCCCTCCTGTGCCACCGAGACAGGCCCACTGGGCCTCCCTCCACACGGCTTCACGGAATTCCAGAGGTTTCCCACGAAGGGAACTCAGGCCTCCTTGTTTCGCAAATGGGGAAGCCAAGGCCAAAGGGCCAAGCAGCTTTGCCCATGGGTGTCACAGAGTGCACGTGGGCCAGGTGCTCCACGCCCTGCGGCCTGAAAGCCCCGGCCACCAGGGTTCCCTCCTGTCAGGGTGGCACTCAGCCCTCTCCCTTCCTCTCCCGCCCACACCTGCACCCCGGGGGCCTCCCCTCTCTAGACGTCCAGGAATGGGCTCTGGAGTCGGGAGGCTCTGCGGGACGGCTGGCCAAGCTCTGCAGATCCCAGCACCAAGGCCTCCTCACCAGCACCCGATAGACTGAACAGCCCTGGTGAGGCAGAGAGGCTTCTCAGACACTTGTCACCTGCAGGCCCTGAGCTAAGTGTCCCCGTCCGGCCCTTATGGAAACCGAGGCGGCCGTGCGGCTCACAGATCAGAAAGCTGAGGCGGAGGACGGGCCATCAGTTGTCTCGCATCAGACCCTGGTCTGTCATACTAGGCCAGGCCTTCCTGCCTCCAAAGTCCATGTTCCTTCTGCCCGCCAGGACATCTGCAGCCCTCTCCATTCTAAAGTCCATCTGATTCAGGGTGGCATCATGTGCCAGGAAGGAGCCCGCTCCCCCGCCTCTGCCTGTCTCTGGCCCCTTTGCAGGTGGGGCTGTGGTTGCAGCTGAAGCGCCCAGTGAGAAGACAGGTCTTGTGTGAGGGGGCCCTGGCTGCCTCCCCTGACCCCCCCACCCCCGGGACCCAGGGGCCAGGCTTCAGTCCTTGGAGTGAGGTTGGGGACTCATAACTGAGCCCGTGCCCTTGGGGGGAGCCCTCTGCCTCCGCAAAGATGGTTGCCAAGAGTGACTGAGACAATCTCCCCGTCACATCCCTCCCAGCTCCTTATTCCCTGGCCACCTGGCTTATTCATTGCTTCCGCTTCTTTCCAGAAGGTTCTGAAAGACTGCACATAAAGCTCTAGCAGGGCTTTCCCTGGAGCAAAGTCTTTCTCCACCGAGATTCCATCATGCAAACATGCCCCTTAGAAAGTGCCTCACTGCCATGAAGTGTCCAGCTGCCCCTTACACAAGGCCGGAGGCCTCTGGCCCGGACTCTGCCTGCCTGCCTGGAGTGATGAGCCACGAGGGCCATGACCCACGAGACCTGGCACCTGTTCCCCCAGTCCTCATCCTCCCTTCTGCCTCTGGCCTTTGAATCTATCAGTCCGAAACCTGTAACTTTTCCCATGGTTCTTCAAATCTTCATTCAGATTTCAGCTCAAACACGGGTCTCTCAGCAAGGCCCTCTGTTCTTTTGTTATGTTCTCTCATGTTACCATTTTATTTCATGCCTAGTAGCTCTTATGCCCACTTGGGATGAGTTTTTTATATTTGCTTTTTCTTTTTTTGGTCTAAGTCCACCTAGAAAGTAAGGCCCAGGTGGCAGAATCTTGCCCATTTTTCTCCCTACTATACCCCAAGTCTAAGGACAGTGCCCCCAAGGAGCAGGTGCCAGTAAATGCTTGTTGAGTGAACGAATGAATGAATAAATCCCGCTGGCCCCAGACTTACCTATAGGGGCCCTCTGGGGATGCAGAGAACCCTGTCAGGGCCCTCCAGCCAGCCCACAGCCATAGTCCTCTCTTGAGGCGCAGAGACTGAGGTCTCTTAGGGAAAGGGAAAATTAGACCCAGACCCACACAGGGAGAATACCGTGTGAAGACAAAGGCAGGGGTTGGGTGGTGCATCTGTAAGCCAAGGAACGCCAACGACCGCCAGCAAAATACCAGAAGCTGGGGCGAAGCTACAACAGATTCTCCCTCACGGCCTCAGGAGGAACCAGGCCTGCCAACACCTTGATCTTGGACTTCCAGCCTCCAGAGCTGGGAGAGGTCCCTTGAGAACGGCGGTTGAAGCCCCCAGCCCACGGTGCTCTGTCAGGCGGCCTGAGCGAATGCATCCTTACGGGGATGCCATGATATCCAGAGGCTGCAGGCCAAGGAGGGGCCGGGCCAGTGGCGGCTGGCCTTCCAGAGATGGGCCTCAGACCAGGCACCTGTGAGGGGGTGGACTGGGGTGTGGACGGGCCTCTGCTGGGCAGCCCCCTCTGCCTACAACGGCCTGCTTCTCTTTTCTGTTCTTGACTCCACCTGCCAAGCCTTCCACCTGTGCCCAGACAGGCGGAGACTGGGGATTGGACAGATGGTTCTAGAATGAGATCTGTCCTATCATTTCCCTGACAGGGACCAGGTTTGCACGCACCCTTCCCCTGTGCCTGGCACGGAGGCCTCCAGCCTCTCTAGGTCCCCCAGTGGGACAGCAGGTTCCTCAGCTGCCTGCCACATTCCACACCCCACCCCCACTGTCTGCCCACAGGGACCCAGCCCCAAAGCCTTCGCGTGTCTAAAGTTGGGGCTTGCAAGTTCATAAGAATCAACTGCCCTGGAGTCGACTCTGATGCTGCAGGCCTGTGGGCAGAAAGGACAGGTTCCAGGAATGCCATCAACTGCCTGGCCGTCCGGGGTGGGAAGCAGGAGATAAAGGGCCAGGCCTGGCCAGGAAGGCCCTGTGATCTGCAGGCAAGGGAGGCCAGGAGGATGCCAGCCTGTGGCTTGACAAGAAGTGTCTGCAGCCCAACCCTTTGCTGGGCCCGTGAGACACAACTTCAGAACTCATCAAAGGCACTGAGGAATCCTGGGGGATTCCTCCCGGTGGGCCCCGGGGGAAGGGCGCCTCACCAACGCACACAGAAAACCAGTCTCCAGGCCAGCGTGCCATCTGGTCCTGAGGACAGCAGTGCGGGGAGACTTGCCGGCTTCAAGCGCTCTCCTGCTGGGGCATCGTCTCCCCCTGCCTGGCTCCTCTCTTGCCTTCCCTGCTCAGAGAGCCCCCTGGCAGCCCCAGACCTCAGGGACAAGGGGAGGGCACATCTCCAATCAGTATTCACACCAGACTGAGGGCTGAGCTGCTGGGAAGCTGAGAATCTACTCAATAAATATTGGGCGAAGAAGGCCAGGGCTTCCCTCTCCTGCTTGCAAATCCGCAGGTCTCCTGTGGTGGGGGGCGGTGGGGTGCTTCCCAGCTCCCTCTCCTGCTCCCCGGGAGCCTCTGCTGGCTGAGGAAGAAGCTTCTGCTGGGTGCAGCATGGCGGGGACCCCGGGTTGAATGCTGTTAGCCCTGTTCCTTCCAGGCCCCATCGGAAGCCAAGAGTGAAGGAGGAAGGGTGCTATCCCCCTGGGAGCCGTCATCTGGGAGGGTCTGCTGCCCGGACCACCCCCACGCCACACAGGTCAGCCTTCGCACCAGTGGGACGGTGCACCCCCAGGGCAGAGGGTGCACTTTGCGGCCTCTGCACTCTGCCAGGCAGGGCATGCTGCAGGCCTAGGGTCTATTGTTGGCTGCTTTCCCTGGGCACGAGGACTGCCTTCCTGGAAAACAGTAAGGTTCTGCTTTAAAATACGAATGGCAGCAGGGCCAGGATCCCGTATGAAATACACTGTGGTCCCAAATAGGGACCATGTCTCCGCATTATAGAATCCTGGCCTCGGCTAGCCCCTGCCAGAGGAGTCCTGGGGCCTGCTGTCTGCACAAGGCTGAGCTTATGGGGCAGGCAAGCTGATGTCAGACTCATTTCAGAACACCTGGTACCTAAGGAGCGTCCTAGAACATATTGGGAATCTGGGGATATTTGCTGAATGAATGAATGAATGAATGGTTCATTCCTCCCAACTCTGCCCCTGGCTGAGGCGGAGAAGACCGATGTCCCTGCCGTGCGTCTGGGCTTAGCCCTGTTCCTGTGGCTCCTGTACTCCCACAGACCTTGAAGGGGACAAGGTCATGGCTGGCACAGGGAGCTGATCCCTTGAGAAAGAGTAGAAAGCACTGTAGATGCTCAGAGCTGTGGAGGACGGGCCTCCTCTTCTCTGAGAGCGAGCTTGGAAAGGAAAGGAGAGAGAGAGAGCTGAGGGCAAGGGCACCCGGGGACCCTAAAGGGAAGAGATCACACGAGGCGTGGAGCTCAAGGCTGGCCCACAGCTGCCCCGCTTCCCTTCCACCAGGGCCCGTGTTCCCTGCAGGAGGAGGGCTGAGCCCACACCCCTATCTTTGGGGCTGAGAGCAGGGCCACCGCTGTCCTGGGACTAGCACGGTCTCCTTTCCTTCACAACCGGCTGTTGACATGGACACAGTCAAGACAGAACTTTTCTGTGTCCACAGGGGCCCCTGCTGCTGCCCTTTTAGGCCACACCTCCCTGCCTCCTGCCCTACCCCCTTCCTACCTACTGGAAACCACTCATCTGTTCTCCATTTCTGTAATTGTGTCATTTCAACAGTGTTATGGAAAGGGAATCGTAGAGCATGCAGCCCTTGGAGTTGGCCTTTTGCACTCAGCGACTTCCTCTGGAGACGCTGGCGTTTGTCCCTTTTTCCCCCCTATCAGTGAGTTACCTACCACTGGCCCCTGCTTGCCACTGGCTGTGCTGGGACTGCCCTTCCCTGCGAAGGAGGCACCTGGAGGGACCCTACATCAGGAAGCTGCTGCGTGGTCCTCTCAGAGACCTCACAGGTGCAGGGGTGGACCTGGGCTCTCGAGCAGGCAACTGCACAGGCCAAGTAGCTTTCAGAAGCCCCTGGATGCAAATGTCCCCTCTGAAGAGCCTCCAGGAAAAGGGAATGAGGTGTCACAGAGCCCACCCAGGAGGAAAGAGGATCTGGCCCCGGTTGCTGGGAGGGAGGCTTAGACAGAGGTGGATGGTGGAAGTGGGCAGAACAACCTTTCCTCCACCCGCCCCCCCCACTTCCTTTTCTGATAGCCACCACCAGCCTGTTAGGGCCTGAGGCTGGCCCATGACCCAGAAGCCAGGAGGCAGGCAGCCTGTGGTCTGAGGGACCATGGGGGCCCAACCACTGGAGAAAGATTCCTGTTTCCTTTTGGGGGGGCTGTTGGGTCTGGAGACCCTCCTGGGCCTGGCCCCCGTTTGGGTCACCAGACTCACTGCTACCTGTCTCCCGGTGGGGCTCGGCCCAGGCATTTCCAGCTGAGAGAGAAGTAAACAAGGCCATAAATACTTCCCTCCTGGTGAAGCTGGAAGGCAGAGAGGCCCTGGATAGAGATAACAGGAGGTGCAGGGCCACAAGGGGGGACAGCAAATTTTGCTCGACTGTGTGGAACTCAGACAACAGAAGTCGGCTGCTAACGGGAAGGAGCCAGCTGCCTTTTCCAGGACCGTGTTCGGTGGGGGCTATCACTGTGCCCAAGGCCTAGCCCTGTTCTTGGCCCGGCATCCTTGCCCAGATGGAGGCAGAATGATGCCACCAGCTCCCGCCATCCTAGCCCAGCCATGGACCCTGCCAGGAGGCCTCCGCCCCCAGGTGAGAGCCTTTGCTCGTCCTCCGCATTACTCGCAGAACACCCCCAGACCTGGACCCCAATTTGTAGTCGGGTCCAAATCATGGCTTCCACACTTGCTGGCTGTGTGACCTTGGGGAGGTCACTCTCCCTCTCTGGGCCTATGTCTCCTCTGTTGAACGGGGATGTTATGCCTAGTCCACAAGGTAGACGTGAGGCTAAAGACAGATAACCTAGCCCATGCTCAACAAACGATGGTTCCTGTGGCCCCAGCTCTGTCTGGAGTCCTCTCAGCTCCCCCACTGCTCAGCCTCGCTCTAGGCTGCTTTATAAGGACTGTTCCGTCACTTCCCCACGTTTAGGCCTTGTTCTCTAGAACTGACCGCAGGCTTCACGAAGACCCAGCTACCTTTGCCCGGTTGAGGGCTCAGGTGTTCCCCCGGCACCAAAATCCACAAATTGCCTGAGTGCCTGCTACACGCTGGGCACCCTCCACCATCCAGCCATTGGAGGGAGGTGGGCAACCAGCATACACAGAGTGGCTGCCCTCTGGAGTCCCAGAGTCTGGGGGGTGAACTGCATCTGAGGCTGCACGTGCGGAGAGCCCCCGGACAGAAGGGCTCTGGGGAGTCATCATGGTGGGTCGGGGAGGAGAGGGTGTCTCCAGGAGCTCAGGTGTCAGAAAAGACTTTACAGAGCTGGGTCTCAAAGATCAGGAGGGACGGGCGCAGTCTGAACGAGAGGGATGGGCATTCTGGGCACGGGGGAGCCCTGAACAAGGGTGCAGGGGCAGGAATTCACCCAAGGGGTCCCAGTCTGCAGATGGGCTGGGGCCACTCGAGAGATACGGAGGCAGGCTGAAGTAAAGCTTTCACCCCAACGTGGCTGTCTGTCCAGCTGTCCAAGTAACTCTTCCTCCATCTACCCAGCAGGCTGCCCAGGGTGGCACTGAGTCCACTTCAGGGACAGGCGGGATCGAGGCCCACCAGGTGTCTGAGACTGAAGGTACAGTAGGAGCTTTGCTCTAGGTGGAAACTGGAAATCTGCATGCCCAAGTGACTATCCTCTGGGGCAGGCTGTGACGGCCACCTAGAGGTAGCCAGGCTCAGTCAGAGGCCATGGTCAAGGGCTCCCCATGTCCCTACTCCAGACCAATCTTCCCAGCCGGGCTCCTAAGGTGCCTGGCTGCTGATCGGTCCCGAAGGAGACGTCTCTGAGTTCTCAGAAACGGCCCAGGGGAAGGAGACCTCGGGTGCAGGGAGGTGTACTCTCACGAGGCTGAGACGGTACCTCTGAGTCGGCAGAAAGCTGCTCTCCCCGAATCCCCGTAAAGTGTCCTGAGCTTCCACTAACTCATTGATCCACGTGTTTTCCCAGGCTTGAAGATTTCTTAACTGTCATCACAAGGTTAGGAGAATTGTGAGTTGGAAAACCATGCAGCATATTAAAGTCAGGCTGAAATATTGCCACAATACAGAGAAATATTTTATATTTATTCTCTTTTAGAAATTGTTATAAAGGGAATATAATGAGAATGTTGCAAACAAGTGGAATATTTTCTTCTAACCTGACAATAAAAATATGTCAAAGGGATGTGTGAAACTCTAATAGGAAACAGCTCATGGGCCCGGGAAGAGTAGGGATTTAGCAAAGGCTTGACTCGGTGCCTTTACTAGCCCACAGGACAGAAAGAGAGGCCTCGAAAGCAGCCTTTCCTGTGGGTGAACACACAGAGGAGGGGAGGGGTGAGGGCAGGGCGGTCTGTGTGCCTGACCGGGGCCTGGCGTGTCACGTATCAGACAGGTTTATGAAGCCGTGAAGGCCACGGAGGTTCACTGAGCCCCAAACCAGCAGAAACATCGCCACCATCCCCAGCATCATCTTCATTACGCCCGTCCCCACTGTCTCCGTGCCCATCGTTTCCATTGTTCCCATTATCACCTTCCCCATCCCCACCCTCCTCCTCCTCATCTTCAGCCCCATCCTCGTCATTATCATCTTCACCACCACTGTCATCATCACCGTCATCATCTGTCATCATCGCCACCTCCGCCATCCGTATCGTCACCATTGACGTCAACACAATCATTACCATCGTCATCATCACTATCACCGTCACCACCATCATCACCATGCCAACAGTTTCCATTTGTTGAGCACTTACGATGTGCCGTGCACTACCCTATGGGATTTGCATAAATTGCTACATTTCAACCTCACGATAGTCATGTGAACTACTCTTGTTTTTTAAAATTTTTTAATGCTTATTTACTTTTGGCACAGAGAGAGAGACAGAGCATGAGTGGGGGAGAGGCGGAGCGAGAGGGAGACACAGAATCGGAAGCAGGCTCCAGGCTCTGCGCTGTCAGCATAGAGCCCGACGCGGGGCTCGAACTCACAGGCTGCGAGATCATGACTTGAGCTGAAGTCGGACGCTCAACCTACAAAGCCACCCAGGTGCCCCTCGTGTGAGCTACTCTTAAGTTTACCACGTATGGACACTGATGTTCAAAGAGATTTAGAGCTCACTCAAGGACACACCCTGTGTGGAGCTTAAAATGGAACCCGGATCCTTCTGGCTCTCAGTTCTGACAACACTTGTCTCAAATGGAAAAGCTTTCATGAAACCTGAAAGCACTCCAAACAATCTAAGGATGGCGAGGAATCTTCTTTGAGCTGAGTGTATATAAACCCAGGGCAGAGATGACTTATGCCATCACCCTTACCTGACCAGAGGAAAGTCCACTTGATAAACACCCACTCAGTCTCTGCCGTGTGCCAGGCACTGGGGCTAGCCGAAGGAATCAGGTGTAGAGATAACCAGCATCTAAATCCAGTATGCAAAGGCTATGCAACACAAGACACGGGATGAAAGGGATCCTTCTAATTTGGCGTAGAGGTGGAGTGGGAGGCAGTGTTTATGAAAAAGGAGGCACTTGAACTTGACTTTGAAGGACAGATACAATTTCCCCAGGTAGATATGGGCCAGGAAGAAGTCATCTCAGTGGAGAAGGCAGTGTGGGAAAGTAGAGGAATAGCCAAGAGTTCCGGATGACTTCAGAATAGGATTCTCAGGAGGATGTGTGGGGAGGTCCTGGTGGCTCCACAGCAGAGCCCTGACCTGTGCTACATGGTAGGGGTGCGAGGGGGAGGGGATGGGGACCTGACTCTTTCAAGGAATGTAAAAACAACCAAGGCAACTAAGCAGGGCAAGGTGATGAGGGTCCCAGTCCTTGAATTGTGACAGGCCCTTGGCAAAGTCCTAGAGGCAGCTAACTATGCCTCAAACGGGCTTCTGTCTCCTCCCCTCTTCCTGAACTCCACCTTAAAGCACCCATTAACATGTCCTCCCTAATCCACCCTGGGCACTGCTCCAGGCGCTGGGGTTGAAGGGTGAAGAAGCCATTCAAGGTCTGCTCTCTAGCGATCCACTTTGCCACGCACAGACCACCTGACCAAGGCCCTGCTCCAGTCCATCCTTCCCAGCAACACGGATGTCGCCACAACTGCCCAGGGTCTGACAGGTGCCTAGTGGCCTCACTGTCCTCACCTTTTCCCCAGACAGCACACCTGTGTGCTAGACGTAACCTTTTACAGACGTCATGTTTTCCATAGACACCAACTCCAATGTTGACTTGTTTCAGGTCCATGCGAGTTGGAAGGGGAGGCCGTGCTGGGTGAGTGGGGGGTGGGCTATGACCAGTCACCGCGCGCTCCCTCCCTCTGCCTTGGGTCCTTTCTCTAGCTCCTAGCTCATCTCTGTAGCACCCGAGGAGAGTAGCTTTCAAAGAAAGGAGGAGGGGCAAGACCCTGGAGAACACACTGGAACCCAGAGCTAGTTCTACCTCCAGGCTGATCCTGGAGCATGCCGGGGAGGATCACCAGCCAGCAGTACCCCGCTCCCTCCCAGAGGAACTTCTGGGGTTAGAACCCTTCTCGAGGCCGAGGGATGTGTGCAGAGGGCTGAGGGGCCATCCTGGGGAAGTCTTTCTCAAATTGACATTCAATTTCCCATCGCTAAAAATATATCTGAAGCCAAGCCACTCAGGATTATAAAAGAGACCAGAGATTGAACATTAAATACATATGCACTCAATGCAGGGAAGGGTTTGACCTTCAAAACTTCCTTTCGATGAATTCCCAAATAAAATACTATTTATACAGCTTAAAGCAAATTATTGTGTAGGCCAGTACTAAATCTTCACATTCTGATTTAGACTCTGCAGACCTTCCTGGAGGTTGGCCAAGCCACTGGCAAGCATGCCAATCGGCCAGTGCTTGAGAAGGCCTTTCTAGACCCACTGCTGTAGAAATACCGAAGGGGGATCGCCCACAGTCAACCTGTAAATATCGCATTTGTGTTCCCCACACCCAAACAGCTGAGCATTAATCCCTTCAGACTGGTGACTCGGTGTGCTGGAATTCACAACGCAGACAGGAACGGAGTTTTTCTGACATTCACAGGCCACTCAGGAAGCAGTCAAAAGGTTGACGTTGCCTCGGTATGAATTTTTTACCCAAGATGGCCCAGCTCATTTTCAGGACAGCAATAAGCAGCCCTTCTTGACTCGGACACCTCCTGTCCCCCACCTGCCGGCATCCTCGCTGTTCCCCAGGGACGGGGACACCACCTCTTCAAACCTCTGAGTCGCTGCTCTGGACACTCATCCGGGACAGCTTAAGAGGGACGACGCCCAGGGATGTTGAGTAAGGAAAATGCGATTCTAAAGGCCATCATCACTAAGGAAAAAGGCCTTAGTGGTGCCCTGACAAATTACCAAAAACACAGGCCAGATTTAAGGACCAAATTTAATCTCACACTGTCTCCCAGGAGGACAACTGTGCAGGTCTTTCTAACTCTGGCTTTGCAACTTTTACGATGGCCCTTATTTATAAGTCACAGGCAGGGAATATGCTGAATGGAAGCACAAAAAATGATCCAATTCAGAACCCGCACTTCCCCACCTCTCAGGCTCCTCTTCCCCGAATGTGGCCAGCGAAGGAGTTTTCTCTACCCATTTTTCCAGCCCTGCTCTTTTTTTGCAGAGTTGTCTCCAGCCCCCAATTACAGAAGCTCTGAGCCATGCTGATTAATTATGGATTTGCCAAACCTTGAGGCTTTCACTAAAGTTAATCTTTTAAATGATCTCCATGCAGATCGGGCCTTCCTGGCCCCATCCAGGACCCTCTGCTTTATCTAACAAATAGTATCAATTGAATCGATGCAGTTATTTAGCAGATAATGGGCTGCAAGCTGGAAACCCCAGGTCGGCAGTTCTTGGGGGAGATGGCTTTTGCCGGCCTTCTATTAGCATCAAGACGGGAGTCGACGCTGCCCCCAGCCAGCCTGCCCCTTCCTGGCCCCAGCCACCGCCAAAGGCAGGTATCCAGGGAAACTGAGGAATGGAGAATGCTACAGAGGATGCCAGAGCTCCGTGCTGGGTGCCTGGCTAGATAGCTAAAATGTAAGGCCTGCAGGAGGTGCCCTTCACCTCATTCAGCTTAAAAAATTTTTTTTCTTAAGGTTTATTCATTTTTCAGAGACAGAGACACAGAGCATGAGTGGGGGAGGGGCAGAGAGAGAGGGAGACCCAGAATCCGAAGCAGGCTCCAGGCTCTGAGCTGGCAGCACAGAGCCCGACGCGGGGCTCGAACTCACGGACCGTGAGATCATGACCTGAGCCGAAGTCGGACGCTCAACCGACTGAGCCATCCGGGCGCCCCAGTTTTCAGATGTCACGCTAGAAAGGTAACCCACTCATGAGTGCTTGCGGTGGGTGTGGATGCCGGGGCCGGGGGAAGGTGGGAGGCACCGTACAGATGCTGAGAGCCCCCTGACCCTGCCACGTTTTCCCAGGCCCAGAGCTCACCCGTTCTTGAGGTTAGGAAGGGCTTAATAGTCACTGTGGCCTCCTCCCGGGCATCAGGCCTGGCCAGAATAGGCACTCAGTAAATAAATGGCATATTCAATGAACGGAAGCCTGAACTGTGGCCACCAACAGCTGCCTGGGGCAGAGGAGATGGGGAGGCCGGAGCCACACTGTGTGCCTCTCACTTTGCGGTGAGGCCCGAGTCCAGAGTGCAAGGGGGGGACCCGAAGGCCAGGTGGGCCCTCGTGTCCTCACCTGGGACGTGGGCCAGTTACATGAGCCCTGCCTGCTGCTTGTGCTCCCAGCTGAGCGAAGTGTGCAGGGCCCTGCCCCACGGGAGGTCCTCGGGCACACAGGGGGTGCTCCCAAGCCTAGAGGAGAGTGTGGGGGGACCTGCCCTCTTGTGCTTTCAAGCCTCAGCTGTTTCAACGCCCCGACACAGCGCCCCCACTCCTGCAGCCCCACTCCGCTAAGAGTGTGGAGGTGAGGAGGGCGGGGTTCTCAGCCCAAAAAGTCACCGCCTGGTGCTGGGGGGGACAGCGAGTGTTACCAAACACGGTGCTCCCTGAAGCCTTGAGGAGGAGGTGGTTTGGGGCAAAATCTTGAAGGATGAATAAAAAAGTTCGCCTGGTGGATAAAGACGAAAAGTGTTCAGAGTCCCTTCCCTTCCTACCCCTGTGACTCTCTCCTCCCATCCCCGACTCTATTTTTTTCTCCAGAGCACTTCCTCTACCTGATGTGTTAGAGCGATTTGCCCGATGAAGAAATGAATGAAGAAGCCCCCACAAAATTCTGGAAGCATAGAACACCTGGCTTCATAAAGCCTTCACCCCTATTATCACAACTGACTCAAATAATAGCCCTAAGAGGCCGGCAAGGAGGGCAGCAGCCCATTTCATTGATAAGGAAACTAAGGCAGGCAGAGTAAACAGTTTGACCACCACGGAATTCGTGGTCATCGGCAAACACAGGGAAGAAAGTGCAATGTGCAGCGTCATATTGTCTAAGAACCACAGGAACGGGCTGAGGGGATCCCCCAGCGTGTTCATGGCCGGGGTGCTCCGAGAGGGGGCGTGTGGCTTGCTCCCACTCCCGTAGCCACACTTCCAGGTGGTTTTCAGCGAAGTGAGCCCAGCCAGGAGAGGGTGCAGCGGGCGCTGTCGGTGCCCGGCTTCTGAACTGCTCGGGTCAGGCCCCGGCTGGGGCTGAGACTCCGGGACTCTGCCTCCCTCGTGCTGTATCTTCATTAGCCTTATTGGTAGTAATCGGCTTCCCATCGAGATGGAGAGGGAAAATATTTTCAAGGCACTTAAACATGCACTTCCATTAATCTGTGTTCTGGAAATGAGTCTTGGAGGGCAACCTGTGAAAAGTGCTTATTGCCCTTCGGGCACAGTCCATGGA
Source organism: Panthera leo (assembly GCF_018350215.1). NCBI lineage: Eukaryota > Metazoa > Chordata > Mammalia > Carnivora > Felidae > Panthera > Panthera leo. The sequence goes on along the minus strand of NC_056686.1, from coordinate 5,042,405 downwards.
AGGCTTGCAGAGGGGCGCCCATGCCTGCCCACCGGCCCCCGAGAGCCAGAGGGAACGTCTGTCTTCAGCTTGGTGCTTTGGGACGAGGCAGGCCCCGGGCCCGGCCCGGCTGTGGTCTTACCCTCTCCAGCCCCCACTTTCCTTATCTGTAAAAGAGGGACATTAAAACACTGGTTTTTCTCACTCTTATATTTTTAGTCCATCGTCTAAAAGGTGCATCTTCTCCGTGGCGCCTTGTGCCCTGCCGGGCTGCCGGGACAGCGGCACGGCCCGGGGGCAGAGGAGGTCGGCTGGTTGGTCCTCCTTCCGTCCCAGCTCAGAGGCCATTATGGACTGAACGCCTGCATCCCTCCAGAATTCCTATATTTCAGAGGTGGGGAGTTGTTGTGTTAGGAGAACCCACGTTGGCACCAGAAGGAACCACAGGAAGCTGTCGGCAAATTCCGAAGTCGCTATTTCAGCAGCTACTATTAGACTCAACTGCATGTGACAGAAGATTCCCCAAGTGAGAGTTCATTTGAGCTGCTGCTGTGATGTCTGCATCCCCGAGAGCTGGAAGGAGGGACTGGAGGGGCCCCTTCTCCCCGCCCCCCAGCTTTATTGCTTAAGTATAATTAGTGGGCACAATTTGGTGACTTTGGACACGTTGTACATCTCATTTTACCATCACCACAGTCAAGGCGACAAACATTTCCAGCAGTATTTAAAAAATTAAAAGCAAAAAATTTGTATGTCGAAGCTCTAAGCCTCAATGCATGGTGCTTGGAGGTGTGGCCTTCAGGAGAGAGTTAGGTTTAGAAGAGGTCACGAGGTGGGGCCCCCAGGCTGGGGTCAGTGCCCTGACAGAAGAGACCCCGGAGAGCATGCGTGCTCTCTCTCCCTGTCTCCCAATCTCTCTGTCTCCCTCTCCCTATCTCTCCCTCTCCCTCTTTCAATCTCCCTCTCTCTCTCCTCTCTCAATCTGTCAACTACCTCTCTCTATATCTCTCTCTTCTTATCTCTCTCAACCTCCCTCTCTCTCTCTGTCTCTCTGTCTCTCTCCCCGCCCCCTGTGCCGCAACGTGAGGACCCAGTGAGAAGGCAGATGTCTGCCAGGAGAGCCCTCACCGGAACCCCTGCCGGCACCCTGATCTTGGACTTCCAGTCTCCAGAACTATGAGAAAATAAGAGCGTGTTAAGCCGCCCAGTTGGTGGCATCTGTCGTGCAGCCTGAGCAGAGACAGAGGCCCAGATGCAATGTCTCCTCTAGGGCAGCAGTCCTGAGACCCTCTTGCCTGTCACCACCAGGAGCAAAGATCGGGCGCTCTTTGGAACCCCTGACCCTCCCTTGACCCTCTCTTCCTGTGTGGCTCTCTGTCCCCCTTGAGCCCCAATTATGTGCCCGCATATCTGTGGCTGCCCTTTGGAACTGAGTGTGTTGAAGGCGGGGCCCCCACGTGCGTGTAGGACCCACGGCTGTCTGCCCCGCCCCGTACTTCACTCCCCCGCCCGCTGGCACCTGGATTTTGGCAACTTTGCGCTGCCGTGGCTTGTGACACACAATATGCGTCTCCCCTCGGCTGACTGCACATATCTGGGGGCCTTGAGGAGGGTGACGGGAACGCTCTGGAGACCCGGGCGCCCGTCCGCTGACGTAGTCATCCCTCACTGAGGGAGCGCCATGACTCGCTATCTCTAAGCGTGGAGGTGGGATGGTAAACAAAGTCACAGGAGGAGGCGTCCTGTGCTGAGCGAGGCCTGTTCGGTCACGAGCGTAGGGCCCACTGTGCCAGGTGACCACGGACGCCCAGCCCTGCGGGGCAGCCTCCTGCCTCGTCGGTCCTCACCTTCCCATCCTCCACCCCAAGACGCCACTTCCTGGTGCCACCAGCACAGTGACAAGAGGCTCTGGTGCCTGGGGCCCTGCCGTGTTCCATCACCGCAGACCAGGGGGTGCTGTTATCTCCAGTTCACAATGGGGAAACTGAGGCCCAGGGACACCAAGTCACTTGCCCAGTGACCCTACCTATGAGGCACAGCCCTAGCGCTCCTGCTCAGCCACTCTGCCGCACGCCCTCTGCCGAAACACACTCAGCCAACACGCACACGACATCTGGGCACCCGGCCCCGATCCCAAGGGAGAGATACTGAGAGTCCCTTGGATGAAGGCCAGAAAGCAGGGACGAACAAGAACAAGCTGGTTTTCGCAGGTGAGGGCACAAGGCAGTTGCGACTTGGTCCCCAGGGAGGCACATTTGAACGCGTGTCCTGACTTCCCCTGCGAAGTGCTCCCGGGGGCCCTGGAGAACTTTTGGCCCAGGCCAGGGGGATGCTTGGACCTGTGGCCAGGACGGCTGCCCTCGGGAGCTGGCTGCCCGCCTGGCCGGGTGCTTTTCTCAGAGGCCCTGCAGATAGATTTGTACTTGAATGTTCTGACCGCTTCGCCACCGACTCGGAGGCTCAAAGAATACGCTGATCTGGCTCAGGACACTGTTAATATTTGATCTGTGAGGTCATGTGCATGGGTTTCCAGGAGACTGAGCACGGAGAGGAGACTTGTTGACAGAGCAAACGCGGCGTCCATGGAGAAGCAGGCCGGGCTGGGGGCTCTGGGGTCCATGCAAGCCAGGCACAAGTGCAGGGGAAGCCCTCCCCGGCCCATGTCCTCGCTCGTTGGCTCGCGAGACGTTGTTTCCTAAGTGCCAGGTGCCGCTGTAGCCCTGGGCTTACAGTGACGAACGTATCTACACCCCATGAAGCTCCGATCTTGTGGACAGGCAGACAGAGACAAACGACTAGACAGGGTATTCCAGAGACGCGTAAGATGGGCAAGGGGGTGGGACGTGTTGGGTGGCTGGGCCGGGACGGTCACTCGTTTGGTGCAGAAGCAGGGAAAGCCTCTCCGCCGGGGACGTCCGAGCAGACACAGGAAGGAAGGGGAAGGGGAAGAACAGGACAGGTGTTCCAGTTAGACAGCGTGGCCAGTGTGAAGGCCCTAAGGGCGGGCGTGCCCGGAGAGGTCATGGAGAAGACGGTGGGGTCCCCCACCGTGGGGAGGGCCCTTGTCCTGAGCTGCCATCTGGTGACTTCTGAGCAGAGAAGTGACATGAGCTGATGGCTGCCGGGTCACAAATAGACGAGGGGCGCCAGAGCTGGGAGGGTAGTCCAGAGAAACATGGCAGCATGGTGAGCCAGAGTGACACAGGTCACGTGGCAGAGGGAAGGGTGAAGCCCCCTGAAGCAGGGCCAGCAGGTACGCTGAGGGCCTGGAGGTGATGGGAGGGGTCAGGGCCGATGCCCACATTTCTGGCCCAGTGACCGAATGGCTAGAGTCCCCATTTCCTGACTCTACTCTGTAGGCTGTGAGGGAAAGAACATAATAGGTGGGGAGGGGGGGCAGGGCGGAGGCGGGGACTCAGTGTTCGCCATGTGAGCCAGATTCGTAAGCGTCCAGTGGGGAGACTGAGGACCCACGTAGGTTTCTGAGTCTAGATTTCAGGGGTGAAGTCCAGGCCCTCAGTATGGGCTTGGGGGTCCCCAGCTTACATACGACGTTTAGAACCACAAAACAGACTGAGCTCACCGAGGAAGCGTGCATAGACAGAGAGGAGGTCCAGGAAGGGAGCCTCGGGGACTCGAATATTTACAAGGCAGGAATAGTTTGGTGAAACAAGTCAAGGAGACTGAGAAGGGGTGGCCAGCAAGGCAGGAGGACAGACAAGAGATCGTGGAGTCTCGGGAACCAGATGAAGGAGGCGTTTGAAGTGTGAGGACCGTGCCAGCTGGGTGGAGCCCTGCAGACAGTGAGAGATCAGAAGGAGTCGGAGCTCTGAGTTCGGAGATACAGAGGCCGCCGGTGACCCACAGATGGGAGCCGCTGCAGGGCTTCGAGCGGAACTGTGACCCCATCTGACCCGTCTGAAGATCAGTCTGGCTGCAGGCTGAGAACTGATGTGAGGCGCAAAGGTGGGGGCGCCTGTACCAGCTGGGGGGCTGCCGCGGGGGTCCAAGAAAGGAAGATGGCGGCTCAGAGCCAGGCACCGATGGAAGTGAGAAGCCGACAGGACCTACTGACTTGGGGGGCAGAGGGGAGCACAAGGGGGCGGGGCGCCAGGGATGGCTCCAAGGTGCTTGGGCTGGTTCCCGGAATGATGGGCTGCCACCGAGTGAGCTGGGAAGGCGAAGGCTGAGCAGGTTGGTTTGGGGAGGGAGAAGTCAGGACGTACAACGTGTGAGACATTTATTACACAGCCAAGGGCAGACGTGAGGCGAACAGCTGGATGACCGTATGTGACGTGTGGGAGACAGGTCCGAGTGGGGCATAAAATCTGGGAGGCAGAGAGACGGCATTCTGGGTCGTGGGGCAGAAGACAAGCAGGAAGTGAGTGTCAACGGAGCAGGAAGAAGACCAGGGGAACACACGGTTCAGACTGGGGAGGGGGGATCTTGAGAAAGAGCAGCCCGTGGGGTGGGGGGAAGGTCAGGAAGATGGTGTCCTGAAGACCACGTCTCAACAGAGGGTCAAGAGAAGTCCGTGGGCCAAGGCTCCCAGGACTGGCCGAGGAACCACAAAAGGGACGAGGGGGTTGGGGGTTGGGACAGGAGGAAGGGCCTAGGTCTTGCATGGCAAAAAGCTGGCTTGACTCTGTGCCAATTGTTCACTCATTCAACGACACTCGTTGAGTCCCCAAATGGGCCAAGATGCTCTTAACTAATCAAAGACCAGTGAGATCAGCTACTGTCAAGGATGGCCTCAGCTTTCCAAATCACCATCCAAAGAAAGGTCCCCTTCCAGGTGGTGTTGCTTCAGGTCTTTAATTTAATCTGATTCTAATTCTTTAAAGGTCAGTGATTCCCACAGAGTCGGTGAGCTGCCTCGGTTGGCCAGGGCACGGACGACAACACAGTGGAGACGTGTCGCCCAAGGAACGGAGCTCGAGTGGACCTCCTGAGTGCAGAACAGATGGGGTCAGGGCTGAGAAGGCCCAGACCCATCCCTGCACCAATTCTCAGACCCACTCAAGCCCCTGTGTCATAGAGGAAACCCACATTTGTGTGCCAGAGCAATGAGGGCCAGGGTGGCTTTGAAGTGGCTGAAACTGCTGTCCCAGGACCCAACACAGCCCCTCCCCAACACTGATTGGTCACAAGGAGCAAGGTGTGGACAGCTGTGTTCCAAACCAGCTGGGCCCTCGTCCCTGAGGAAGAGGATGAGCTTTGCCTCCTGGGGAACCAGGCTTGCAGTGGTGGGAATATGACAATCTGCTTGATTCTCCCGAAAGTCGCCAAGACGCACACGCACGCGCGCACACGCCCACCCTCCGTGCCCACTGCGATCCACAACTCCTGCGGGGCCCTAGAGAAATCCTCGTTTGAGCCAAGTGTGTGACACAGCCAGCAAGTATCTCTCAGCAGATCACTTTGTCTGGGTCTGGAACACCCCAGGTTTGACACGGCATCTATTTTCCGACACATCGTGTAGCCTGCAATCTGAGGGCTGGGTGTCCCAGCCCTGCCGTGTGGGCAGTGGGGACGTCCTCAAGTGGTCCCCGCGGCAGGATGCTCAGGTGGTCAGTCAGTTCCTCAACCTGAGCCAAAGCAAGCACGTTCAGAAGCCCGTGGTCCCTGATCACACATATTTGCCAGGACTTCCTTGTCCTCCGTGGGTGACGTTGTTGTTGCCACTGTTGTTGTTTTCCTAGGGAGTTACAGTTTTGAGGGTTAGCAGATCTCTGAAGATGTTGTGGAGTCAGGGTCCGTGGCTTAGTCTGCTCTAACACCAAGCCATCTGCCTGACTCTGAGTGTCACTTTGCAGCCTCCGTGGGCTCCTGACCATCCAGAGGCTGGAGCCGGGGGGCTGTGGTGGTCGAGACCCTCACTCAGCCTCTGTCGGCGACCACGTCTGCTGCAGCCCTGTTCGGCCACACGGGCAAGAGGTTTCTCAGGGGCCGCATCTGGGGACCTCGGCTCTTCCTTCTCCACGCTGTCTCTGCTGCCTTGGTCCGGTCTGTATGGAACGAAACCCCAGTCCTGGCCTTATCCAGTCCTGCCAGGCAGAAGAAGTTTACTGTGTTTCCTGTTTCCTGAAAATCATCAACGGTAACGGATGCTTTCTGCTCTCCTTCGAGGACAGAGCAGAGAGATGCTGAGCTCCAGCCAGATCTTCCGCGTCCTCTGCCCTTTGCTGACGCACAAACTTCTAGTCACCGTCCCTTCAAAGCTCCTTGTCCCAAGGCAGCGGCTGAGCCCACAATCACAGGGCAGGGGCTCCTTCCTGCTTGGTGGCTCACCTGACCCCTCATTCATGGCCAGGGCCAGGCCTGGGTCCTTGGGCCAACGGGGAAGGTTCCCTGAGCTCCAAATGCTGTGTGCAGATTTTTCTGACACCAAAAGAGCTTGGGTGTCACTCCCCCTTCCCGAAGCACCCTGGAGAGAAAGGAGGGGTGGGGGAACTTGGGTGTTTCCCCTCTGAGAACAAAAACAGCTTATTTTCATTTGAAAGCTAAATGAGGAATTTGTCTCTGGTCCTGGTCAAAAGGCTTAACTTCCAACCTCATGCACTAGCACATGACCTTGGGTGCTGAGGTAGCCTCCCTGAGCCTGTTTCTTCCCAAGGAGACGGCCATCACCCTCCCTAGTGGGCTTGTTGGGAGGGGTCGGTGTCCTTGTGCAGAAGTGCCAAGCACAGTGCCTGACATGAGGCATGGTCACCGGGTGTCAGCCCTTAGCGTTGCTATGGCCGGGGAGGCGCATGGACCTCAGCAGGTGAGGCCCTCTTGCTCCTTCCTTTCACTCAAGGGCAGCCTGGCTGGGTCCTCTACCAGCCTGTGGGGCGGAGGGACTAGTGGTTGGTGGCTTCGGGGCTGGGGCTGGCAGCCTTTCCCAGAGAAGCACAGCGAGGCCAGGCATCTCCAGATGTCTCGCATCGATGGCAGGCCCCAGACAGAAGGAAGCCTCCAGACAACAAGCTGCCGTGTCTTTCCCTCCGAGCTCTCCGTGGTCCCCTCTGTCATCTGTCTCTCCGCCAGGGGATGCTCAGCACGTGCAGAGCCGAACCCAGGCTGCAGCCCATCAGTAGACGGGCCCGTCTTCCTTCCGGGTAGCAGATCCGCTGCTCCAGGTGGCTCGTCGCTGCAAGGGCAGGCTCGCTGGGCTCAGCAACTTTTCCCAGGCCGCCGTCATAATGCCTTGGAGCAAAGGCCACGGGCAAGTCCTTAAAGGAGTTCCTAATTACTCTCCGCTGAGAGCCAGGGAAATAGCCAGACGGATGATCCCAGGGCAGGCTCTGGCCCCCGTTGCCTCCGTGGGCTGGGAGGAGCAAGGAGGCAGCTGGACTCCAGGCACTGGGTCTAGGAGCTGCGGCAGAGGCGCTGCTGGGGGGGGGGGGGGGGGGGGGGGCAGCTCCGGGCCTCAGTTTCCCCATCTGCCAACTCCCAGGGCAGACTAGACGGTCACTAAGTGCTCCCGGCTCTGACACGGGGCAGTCATAGAGGGCTGGGAGCCAGGAAGGCCGCCGGTCCCCTAGGACGCTCTTCAGACATTAACGCCCAGAAGGCTGTGGCTGCACATACGCGCCCGGGCCCGTCACTGAAGGTGAAAGCTGACTGTGGGGCTGTCTCACGGGGGAGATGCCAGCTGGGTGCTGCCTAGGCAGCTTCCTCCTCCCCTACCCCCGCGTGCCCTCCTGTGAGGCTCCCATGCGGGGCCCTGGGGTGCACACAGCATGAGGACTGCCGATGTGGGCAGCGGCCAGGGCAAGAGAGAACTAAAGCAGGATGGTGGGCGGCTGGCTACGGCCTGGTTTAATGGGACCCGAGATGGGCCAGAGGAGAGTGTGAGTTGTACCCCTCACTCAGCTGGCCTCCTGGACAGGGCAGCACCCCTCGGAGCAGGCTGTGGGGTGGTCTCTATGAGGAGCTGCCCCACAGCCTGGGCACCAGGCCTGCTGACCTTCGTTAAGGGCCAGGGGCTTTGGCCGGCTCCTTGCGGGCGTCACTGTGTCAGGAAGTCCAGGGTTCTCTACAGATGAAGGTAAGTCCTTCCTTGTGAGGTATGACCATCTGTCCCGAATGCAGGGGTGACCCAAGGCAAAAATAGGACTTTGATCAAGACGGTCTTGACTCCCTCCCTTTCCCTGGCCCCAGTGTCCTGTCCAGATACGCACCTGGGCCTCAGCCCACGTATCAGACCCCCCATGGCCAAGCCCAGCTCTGACAGCATCCGTTCACCTCTCTCCAGGTTACTACTTGGCAGCCCAAAGCCCCCCGAGTCAGCCTCTCCAGCAACCCTACCCGCTGACAGGTGTTTATAAGGTAATTAGGTAGGGGCGAGTATTGAAAACCCATGCATGGGACTGTGCAGAAGTGTCACCAAAACCCACTTTAGCAGGTTTGCTCAGCCAACCATATAGTAACCGTCTCGCCAAGTGCAAAGGCTTGTCCAGCTGGGCTGGAGGCACTGGGTTTAAAGTGTTACTGAAGCCGGGCTAGTCAGGGGGCAGATATGGAGCTGACAAGGGCCTCCCTCTGATTTAATCCAGCCCAAACTTCCCCATCTCGGTGGGGCGCACCTGCCAAGGGAGCAGTTTCTGCACAAGTAAGAACTAAAACGGATAGAAACTCAGTGAGGTTTCCTGAAAAGCCCACATAACTACGTCCAGTGCTTGGGCAGTAGGGCTGCCGGGGGCACGAGGGCACGGTCCCTTCGGGGCAGAGCCGCCACTGCCCCGGGCACAGGAGGCCAGGATGTGTCCCCTGTGTGTGTGTGCCTCTGCATGCGTGTGACCATGTGCACGTGCATGTGAGCAGTAAGATGTAGGGAAAAGGCAAAGCCAAGGGCACTTCTGGCAAGTCAAGGACATCCTCCTGGCGTCCATTGTAGAAAGGGCCTTTTCAAAACTCTCCCTGTTCCTGGCTGCGTGTCTGACTTTGAGAATCGCCCTGCATCATGGCAGCTGGCCTCATGTACCGTCTTTCAGGAACCCTCACTGCCAGTTAGCAGACTGCCTCCTCCTTCCTTGCCTGAGTCTGGGGCTTGGGGCTTCTAACGCTCAGGTGCTGCGAACGCTGGTCCATGCTCCCTGGGTCACCTGACCCCTCTCCCCACCACACCCAGGGACTCTGTGTGGACCCCTCCTGGGGTTCCCCTTCCGTTCTCCTGGTCCAAAGGAACCTGGAGATTGGACAGGATTTATTTCTCACGGGAGGAACAGACCCCACCAAGCCTGTGCAGCTGCAGAAGCCCCAGTTCCGCACTCAGGCAGGACCCTCCGTCCTTACAGGGGAGCACCTGGCCGACGGCTCTCCTAACCACCCACCGCAGGTCTGGACCAGGAGTGGAACGAGAAAGATCACCATCAAGGGCAAAACCTCCCAAGAGCAACAACAGGGCGGCCATGTGCGAATGGAGCTCCCTCTGGCCCCCCACAGTGGGGCGGGCTGTCCCAGTCAGCACCGCTTCTCATTCAACGTGGAGCCACACGCGTTAGGCTCCACAGCCCTCCCCGGGCTACTAAGCATCGTCCTACTGTTCACGGAAGCCACGCATGCAGAGTGTGGTGGTGTCCCCATTTATAGATCAGGAAACTGAGGCTCCACGAACATCAGTCACATGTGCAGCACCAAAGCTTATTGTAAGTGAGGCACCAGGCTTTGAGACCCGTCCGTGGACCCCAAGTCTGGGACCCTTCCAGGGACACCTGAGTCCACCGTCGGGTCAGGAGGTGGTGCCAGCTGACGTAGAAGCTTCCTGGAGGGCACGTTGTACTGACCTGCGGCAGGTGAGTGAGAAGGAGGACCCCAGAACTCCTTCTCCCCTGGAGACCAGCCCCCAGGAGCAACCATCACCTCTCACGATAGGTGGAAAGTTTCACGTGGCCCCCACATTCGTGACATTTTCACCTCCGCTCAACTGTAAAATTAACGGTTAACTTATTGTTATACTAAAAAAGACCTTTATTTTATGCTGGTCATTAACTAGGGAGGCTTCATACTCCAGTTTGGTTATAGAGAGACCTGAAATTGCTTATATCAATCTCCTTGTTCTGCAGGGGCTGACTTTTTCAAAATGTGTTTTAAATTGTTTTTCAGTCAAAAGAAGGGAGGTCTGCTCTGTCTCGTAGGAGGGGTCTGGCAGCTGAGGGCTCCCTACGTGTCTCTGAACCTACCTTTTGGCAGCCCCCCCCCCCTTAATAAGACTCCTGGGAGAGCCCGTGGGGAGCCAGGGCCCAGGGGGTGACATCGAGCCTGCAGCTCAAGCTAAGGTTGGGATCCCTGAGAGTCCTGGGGCACAGAGGTCTCCACTGACCAGACCACACTGAGGACGCGGGTCTCTGACCCAGGAGCCCATGCTTTTCATCAGCCTCGTGCTTGGCAACAGGCTAACCTCACGGGTGAGTGGCTCAGAAGGGCAGCCTCCACCTTAGGGCACCCACCATTTTCCGGGGAAACCAGAGAGTGATCAACGCCAGGGCACATTGAGAGCCGGTCTCTAAATACAGGTGGAAACTGTTCAAAGTACAGTGGGAGCCATTGCAGGGGAGTTGGGAGAGGCACATGTAGAAGAGTGAGACCCACATGGGAAAACCGAGGGTGGAGGGGATTTCTGGGAGTAGGGAACCGCACGAGGGTGGGCTCAGAAATGGGGCCAGGGATGCCGTAGGTAGGACAAGAGCACTGGGGGCATTGGGGATGGGGTCACAACTGCAACATCAGATAAGGTAGACTTCGGGTCAATAAGCAAAGCAATGAGTCCAAAGGACACTTTATGATGCTAAAGTGTGCAGGAAACTGTTGGGGACCGGATAACTAACAGCAGCCTTCATAAAGCAGAAGTTAAAAGAGAATGGATGGAAAAATAGAAGCGGGCCAACGATAGGTGCTTTTCATTCCCTTTCTCTGTCCCAGATAAAGTGGACAGAATTACGGAAGGATGCAGAAGACCTAACCGAGATAAGTCGTCATCATTGAGTAGAGAAATGACAAATGTCTAATTACCCTCTGCCCCAGCGAGCTCACTGCTGGAATTTATCCCACAGACACACTTTCACAGGCACTAAATGACAACACAGAATTATCTCCCATGAGAATGGACATCAGAGCAAAATACTGGAAACAATAATAAATTACGGTACGACTACCCAGCGGAATATCACGCCTATTAGAAGGAATGAAAGGGAAAAGAAGCACAAGGAAATTCTTGAGATACCACTCAAGTAAACACTTTCTGGGACACATCCCTGAATGACAAAGGCAAAAGTTCATAATCATGAGTAAAGAAAAGTGGGGAAAGTGTGAACGTGTACGGGCATTTGGACCAACACTGGAAAAATGCAAAAGAACTTAATGTGAGGATACCTCTTAAAAATTTCATCTTGTTCTTTGAACCGTGTTCAAAGAACATATTAGTGTGTTAGGCAGAATCGTGGCCTGTGACTATGTGGTCTTTCCCAGCAAAGAGGTTTTGCAGACGTGATTAGGTCACATGCCTTGAGGTGGGAAGGTTGTTCTGGACAGTCCAGGTGGGCCCAAGGTAAGCACATGCATCTCTAAAAGCAGAAGCCCTTCCCTGACCATGGTCAGAGGGCGATATGACGGTAGAAGGAAGGTCAGAGATGCCACATTGCTGGCTTTGAAGATGGAAGACGGGCCACAAGCCAAGGCGCCTCTAGAAGCTGGGGAACGTAAGGCAGTGGATTCTCCCCTAGAGCCTGCAGAGGGGACGCGGCCCTACCCACACCTCGATTTTAGCGCAGTGAGACCCACGTCAGATGTCTGTAAGATAACAAATGTGTGTTGTATTAAGCCACTAGGTTTTTGGTAATCTGTTAGGGCGGGAGTAAGAAACTAATACGATTACTAATTTTAAAAAATTGCACTGAAAACATCAGGAAGACATTTTTTGGCTAGTTCCGCTGGTCTGACTTGGGACATCACTGACGGTGAGAGATCCTGGGGTCAAAGGTGACCAGGTACGCAGCTTGCTGGCATGCCCTAGCCTCACCATCCAGGTCAAGAGCAAGGTCCTAGCTAAGAGCTCCCCTGGGTGGAGACTGGTCCTCAGAAACAATCTTGTCCTATTAACAGCTCTCAAACCCCAAGGCCACTTGGCACGTGGGGCCAGAGTTAATCCAGAAGTGAGTTTGTGGACCGCAGAGTTATAAATGGCACTTCATTCAGCCATACAGCTTTTGAAAGGCTGCCTGCAGGGCCTGCTGACAGCTAGGGACAATACCGAGTGACTCACAGTCTGGCCCAGCCTAGAAGGTGCCCATGGGGCGGTCCTTCCCAGACCCTCTTTAGAAACGCCAGTATGGCTCACAGTGCTGCAATGGGAGGGGCCGCTGAATGTGGCCAGCTCTCTGGGGAGGTTGGGAGCCCAGTGGGTGTGGCTGGAGGGAGCCCTGGTGAAAGCAGCGCCTAGAGTCGGGTCTGGGCTGCTCAGGTCTGTGGATGGAGCAGGGTGGCCACGACCCAGGCGGAGGGGTCAGTAGTGGAATGGCCCAGGGCTGAGGAGGGACCCAGAGGGCCCGGACCATCATGAATGGGGAAGAAAGAGCATCGTGGATGTGGGTGCGACGTTTCAGTTACCGTGAGAGCTGAGGCACAGCCCGGGCAGCAGCCCTGTTGGAAGCCCCTGGACGGTGCTGACCCCTGGCCCTGCTATCGCCACAAAGCCACGTGTGACCACAGGCAGTCACCGGCCCCCAGAGGCCTTTCTCTCTGATAGCATAAAGGGCTGGCCAGATGACGTGAGGACGGGAGCTCTGGGGTCATGGCCCAGAGGACAAATCCCGCCTTGCGACCCTGAGGACAGCAGGTAACCTTTTGAGCTTCAGTGTTTTCATCTGTGCAGTGCAGATGCACCAGCTACCAGCAGGTTTGGGAGGACTGAATGAGATCAGCGATCCCACACAACACAATGCACAGCCAGTAAACAGGACCCCACAGTGGGTCAGCGCTGAGAAGCCAGGGACCTTGGGGAAATCACCCCACCTCTGTACGGTGGAATAACGCCAGTGTCTGCCCCAGGGGGTGTGGGGAGGATTCAGTGAGGAGCATCCCAGGCGCCCCACAAAGAGGCTGGACATGGTGACTCTCGATAGCCCCTTCCGTGGACAACCAAGGAGGTCCCACTGACTGCCCCAGTCTGTAGTGCTGACCCGCAGTCACGTGGCTGGTGGGTGGCCTTGGCCACCGAGGGGACGGGCACCGACAGACCTCGCCCACTCGCCTGTAGCTCGGCCAAAGCTCCACGCCGCTCCCGTGCCCGGGCTGGAGCTCTACCCTTCCCTCCTTCCCTCCCCCTCCCCCAACACCTGACCAGCTCCTGACAGGTGACCAACACCTGACAGCCTGGTGCCCCCTCCTCCAGAAAGCCACCTGGGAGCTTCCTCTCTCTGCTCCCTACATACACCTGGAGAGATCGCTGTCATTCGACTTACCCACACTGACTGCTTCCCTCACGAGGCTGTGTGCTTGTTGAGGGTCAACACTGTTTCCCACCCATCAGTATGCCAGATACCCAGCCTGCTACATAAACGTGGTCATTCATTCATTCATTCATTCACTCATTCATCATATATTCTGCAAGCACTGACTCGGGACCGGCACTGTTCTGTGAATGAAAGAATAATGAATGGGTGCCAGTTGGCCTGTTGCGTCCCCATGGTGGACGAGGACACTTCCAGCCGGCAGGGTCCGGGCGAGGGTGCTGTCTGAGCGGGGGCCACGCCTGAGGCTGATGTGCTGAGCTCCGGACTTCCCTTCCGCACCTCCCCCAGTTTCTGCTGGCCACCTCCTCCTGCCAGGGTCCCTGCTAGCTCTGCTTGCTGGTGCTTGCTGCCAACCCAACGGAAGTGTCCCCCAAGGCGACTGCAAAGCACGACAAGAAGAGAGGAAGAAGCTGGAACCCCCGAGAGAGGCCAGGCATCGCTCAGTATCACTGAGCCCCCACCGTGACTGGGGCAGCGATGGGCCACAGAAATGAATTTGATGCCCACGGCATGGGGCATGGGTCGGAAAACCAACCCCAGGGAGGACAGGGTACCATCGGTCACTGCCTTGGGGGTAACGGCAGGTACACGGCAATGGCGTGCTGCGGCAGAGGACGAGGACGGGAGGCTCACCTGGGTCTCCCCGAGGGGTGGGAGGAAAAGGTGAGAGGAGAAGGTGCTCTCGGGTCAGGGGTGGGCGCACGCAAGGGAAGCCCCCCGGGTCTGCTGAGCCAGCGCGAGAGAGTGGTGGGCGGCAGCTGAGACCTGCAGAGCGCGAGCACCTGTCTCCTAACTCATCGATCCTCCCACATCCACTTTCCCAGAGATGCCAATGAGAACCCCTGGATTGGAAAAAAAAAAAAGACTGGATCTCAACCATGTCAAACTACTCATGTCAGAGCGCTGAGGCCCTTGCTGCCCCCGTTGCCCATCTTTAACATTCCTGGGAGCCATGGAGGAGAGGTGGCTCAATCCTTGTGTTAGAGAGAAAATCTACAGCCAGAGGCTGGCGACTCAGAGTCAGGTGCTGGGGCCATAACCCGGTAACCCAGTTCCAAGACCCTGCTCCTGGTGCCAGAGAGACAGCCTGGGGGCAGGGCGGGACAGGGGGTGCTGGATGTGGAGCGCAAAAGACCCGGAACTCCACTCAATACACAAGAGAAATCAATCCTATTTCTCCGTAACTGCAGTGCACAATGGGAAATGGAAAAAAAAAAAAAAAAGTATCATTTGTGATAGCAGCAAAAAACTACAAAAAATGTTAGGAATAAATCTAACAAAGTACGTGTAAGATCTGTATGCTAGAAACTATAAAACACCGATGAAAGAAATCAAGGAAGACCTAAATACAGGCATGTGCCACGTTGATGAGCTCAGGAGTGGTAAGCTGTTAATTCTCCCGAACTGAGCTATAGATTTAATGCAATTCCAATCAAAATCCCAGCGGGATTTTTATTTTGGAGAAATCAACAAACTAATTCTAAAATTGATATGGAAGGGAGCCTGGGGGGCTCAGTCCGTTAAGCCTCTGACTTTTGATGTCGGCTTAGGTCACGGTCTCATGGTTCGCAGGATCAAGCCCCACATCTGGCTGCTTGGGATTCTTTTTCTGTCTCTCACACACACAGTAAATAAATAAACTTAAAAAAAATTGAGAAGGAAGGGCAAAGAAGTATAATTGCGCAAACAATTTTGAAAGAGAAAGACAAAGTTGGAAGACTTGCACTAACAGATTTGGAGACTTAGCACAAAACTACGGCAATCGAGACAGCATGGAGCTGGCAAAGGAGGGGATGTCAATAAAACAGAGTCCAGAAATGGAACCATATGTACATGGCCAATCGATATTCAACAAGAGAGCAATGGCAAATCAACGGGGAAAGGATAGTCGTTCCAATAAACGGTGCTGGAAAAATTGGATATCCATATGTAAAAAAAAGAGCTTCGATCCCTGCCTCATGCCACATACAAATATTCACACAAAACAGGTCACAGACATAAATGTAAAATCTAAATCTCGAAAAAGCATAGTAAGTCTTTGTGATCTTGAGTCAGGCAAAGACTGCTTAGGGACAACATCAAAAGCATGTTCATGAAAGAACAAATGAGAAATCCGATTTCATCAAAATCAGAACATCTGTTCTCTGAAAGAGGCTATTAAGGGAATAAAACAAGAGGCTATACATTTGGAGAAAATATTTGGAAGTCACAGGTATGATCAAGGGCTTGTAGCTAGAATATATAAAGAACTCTCAAAACTCAACAATAGGAAATAACAAGAAAACAAACAGCCAATGGAAAAGAGGCAATACCAATTTGAGCAGACATTCCCCCAAAGCAGATATACAGATGGCATATAAGCACATAAAAAAGATGCTCAACAGCCTTAGTCATTAGGGAAATGCAAGTTAAAAATGCCATGAACGCTGCTGAACACCTATTAGGATGACCTAAAAGTGACGATGTCAAACGCTGGCAGTGATGTGGGGCAATCAGAAGTCCTTCATGTTGTCGATGGGAACGCAAAATGGCGCAGTCTCTTTGGAAACCACTTCGGCTGTTTCTCATAAACAAACTTACCAGGTAACCCAGCAATTTCGCTCCTAGGAACTTCTTCCAGAGAAATAAAAACTCACACGTACACAAAAACCTGTACGTGAATGTTTATAGTCCTTTACTTATAACAGCCCCAAACTGGTAACGGCCCAGATGTCCTTCAGCAGGTGGATGGTTATACAAGCTGCAGTGTATCTCCACAGCAGAATACTATTCACCGATACAAAGGAAGGAATGTTCGCTGTATGGGACAATGTGGGTGAACCTCGCTATCACTGTGCTCAGTGAAAGCAGGCAGACTCAAAAGTTCCATGCCGTATGACCCACTTATATGACATTCTGGAAAGGGCAAAGCTATGAGGACTGGAAGCAGATCAGGGTTGCCAGGGATAGCGGTGTGGGGAGGACCCGACGACAAAGGAATACAGGGAAATGTTTTGAGCTGATGGAAATGTTCTTTAGCTTTTTTTAAACCCTAGTTAACATCTGTCACCGTACACAGTTACAAAAAAAAAACCTTTTTTTCCCTGCGATGAGGACATTTAGGATCTACTCTCCTAGCAACTTTCACATATGCAGTAGAGTATTATTAAGTACAGTCACCATGGTGCACATGACACCCCCATGACTCATTTATTTTATAACCGAAAGATTGTACCTTTTGACCCCCAAAATGTTCTGTATCTTGAGTCTGGTGGTGATCACATGACTCCATGCTTTTGCCAAGGCTCTCAGAACCAGATGCACAAGGGGGCGTTTTGCTGTGTGTTAATTGCACCTCGAGTAGTGCTGGAGGCTAAGAAGCTACTAGCCATGTGACCTGGGGCAGGTGACTCAAGTCTCTCTGAGCAGCAGTTCCTTGATCTGTACAAAGGGGATAACAAAAACTGTACAGACTACAGAGAATCAGCTGAAGGCGTGCCTCTGGGCTCTACGTAAAGGGTCACACGGGGCACCCAGATATTTGGACACAGGAAACTGTCCCAGAACTAGGGACCCGGCTGGACACGCCACCCACCCCCTTTGACAGAGAGGTGACCTCCTTCCCAGGAGTGACTGCAAAAATGACCAGCTCGAGAGACACGTCGGGCAGTGTGGAGATGGCTGCCCCAAGCCCAGGCAGACGCTCTCAGAGGCGGCGTGTTGACGTCAGGGGCATATCCCTTGTTCCTCCTGTGGAATGGAGTGCTTACCATAGGGGCCAGGAGCTTCTCATACATGGGGTGTCTGTATTAAGTGTATTTTGTTTTCTTTGGTATTTTTGATGCCCTGGCATCTGAGGTCTTGCTGACCTGCCCTGGGAGCCTCTGCCCCCTCCTCTAGCTAGCTAGTTCCTAGAGATGGCGAACGACTCACCGGAGAGCATCCCTTTCGTACGCAAACCAACCAATCCAGAGCCCGCACACAGAAGCACTACTCCATCTCTCTTATACCCCAGGAAGCAATACTCCCCTGGCCCTAATCATCCCAGGGCCCGGCACCAGACAGCATAAACAGCATGGAACAGTCCCTACCCTCCAGAGTCCAATGAAATTATTGAAACTGCCCAGTCCTAAGCCCATTTACCCTGCCTCGCCCACCCCTTCCGACGGAAACCACAATAAAGGCTCTTGCCCACATTTTCGTCTGGCTCTCTCCACCTCCTGCCTGACTCCTGCTTCCTTCCCCATGTGGCCCTGCGTGGCATCCTGATTCTAGGGATCCACACGCATAAGCTTCTCTATGACAGTCATTGGCAGGTGTGGTGACTTACCATATCTGGTTGAAAGAGGTCCTGGGTACATTTTATGTTTTTATTTTATTTTTTAAAGTTTATTTATTTTTGAGAGAGAACGAGGAGAGAGAGAACACGAATCGGGGAGGGGTAGAGAGAGAGGAGACAGAGAATCCCAAGCAGGCTCCAAGAGCCTGACGCAGGGCTTGAACTCAAGAACCGCGCGATCATGACCTGAGCCGAAGTCAAGAATCAGACACTTGAGTGACTGAGCCACCCAGGCGCCCTGAAAGAAAGGTCCTGGGCCCATTTTAAAATGGTGTCTGCATGGAGACTCTTATCATCCCCACTTTATGCAGGTGAAACAGGCCCAGAGAGGAGAAATCAGATGCAGGCTCCCAGGGCTAGTAAGTCCCGGGGACATTCTTGGAGCAGCGGTCTGTCTGCCTCCCAAAGCTGGTATTGGCGCTTGCAGCCGGCCCCATGGACAGATGTGGGGTGTCACACAGGCAATGGCCCCACCACCCAGGCCCAAGTGGAGCTCCGGGGAAGGCTCGCCTGGAGCACGGAGCTAGGGTGCCCCCCTGGAATGAGCCCCAGCACAGAAGGTCCCTGCATCGTGCTGGATGCTTGGAGAAAGCAGGCACCTGGGTTAGCCTGTGTCACCCTCCTGCCCTACCCAGTGAACCCTGACTTTAGACGTGGGAGTTCAGTAGCTCCCAGAGGCTCAGACCTCAGCTGGGTTTCTCCGGGGTTCTCAGGGTGCCAGGACAGGAGTGGAGCGGGTCAGCCCTCAACATGCTCGGGCTCCTGGCTCTGCTCAGCCTCCTCTCCTGCACCCAGATCTGCACCGCAGGAACCAATGGGTAAGGGTTAGTCACGGATTCAGGACTGCAGGCTGGGCAGCAGGTAAGTTTACAGAAGTTCCTGTGCAGGGGCGCCTGTGGGACTCCGTCAGTTAAGGGTCCATTCAACTCTTGATTTCAGCTCAGGTCATGATCCCAGGGTCATGGGATCAAGCCCCACATCAGGCTCCATGCTGAGCATGGGGCCTGCTTAGGCTTCTCTCTCCCTCTCCCTCTGCCCCTCCCCTGCTCGTGCTCTCTCTCTCTCTCTCTCTCAAAATAAATAAATAAACTTAAAATAAAAAGTTACACTGCAGATGCTAAACTAGTGGCTAGTGATAAAAGTGCCCATGTGCTAACTTAGTTCCTGGACTTGGAGAGCAAGCCTCCCTGCAGCCCTTAGACCCCCAACTGCAGCCTCGACTGAGCCCATCCCGACCACCCCCACCCCCATCCGGGCTGACTCTGTCTTCGACAATGCTTCAGAGGCCCACGAGGTTCCCCCACCAGTGTCTCCCCCTCCCCCGGCCTCACCTGCCCCCCTGGGGACTCCATCCTTTCCCACCTAGAGCAGCACGAGGGGCTCTTGTCCCAGAGACAGGGCTTTCCCACCCCAGATCTCACACCCCCAGCGCTAAGATCAACTACCCACCCCCAGTCCGCTCACCAGCATCACACTGGAGGCTCGTTTGGCCTCCAGTTGGCTGCCAGGATCTTTTTAAGGAACCAGTCAGGGCAAATGAGCAGAGAAGCTGGGCCTGCGGGGCCAGAGGCCCTTTGATGGAACCTGCCTTCCTGCTAAGCCTGGGACGGGCGGGTCTGGAGGCCCCTCCTTTCAGCCTGTATCTGGGTCTGCTGAGGGAACCCGCTGGGCATGTGTGAGAGGTCTGGTGCTCAAAGAGCGCTGGCAGGGGCTGCAGGAGCGAGCAGTGGCAGAGCCCAGGACCAATGAACAGCCCCAGTGGGACACGCTAGAAAGGATGGAGCTGGGAGCCACAGGCCAAGGGGAGAGGGCGTGGGGCTGGGGGCCAGCACATCTCAGAGAAGACCGGAGAAACTTGCTGCCAGGTAGAGCCGAGGACCAAGGGCGAGCAGCCACTCGGAGCCCCTCCCCTCCTTCGGTCCTTCCTGCCTTCCTCTCTCCTTCCCCTCCTTTCACTTCACACCTCCTTAGCCCTGCGAGGCCCTGTGCATGATCCTGGGGATACAGTAGGAGACAGTCGGGGCCCTGCCCTGGTGACGCCCATCCAGCAGGGAGACAGGCCCAGGCAGAAAGAGCAGCCAGCACAGGCAAAGGGCCACCCCGACCCGGGGAGAGGCGGCCGAAGCCCCTGCTCTGGTTGGAGGGCAGTGCTGAGGCCCGAGGCCCCCAGCCTGGGTCCCACATCTGGGCCGACTAAAGCACAGGGCTCTGTGGGTTGGCAATGGCAGCTACAGGCTCACCTGACTCCCAGCCTCAGAAGGGAAAGAGCGTTCCCAGGAGGCACATCCTCAGTGGGAGCGGCTCTCCCAGCGCTGGGCAGGGAGAGGCAGGGAGAGGCAGGCTGTTGGCCCAAACCCCTCGATTCAGAAGCCCACGGCCCGAGAACAGTGTCCCCAGCCACGGCTGGGCTCCAAGGCCGGGCCGCCTCCCCTTCTGCCTTCTGACGGCAGCCCTCCGGCTGCCCCCTCCAGGAAGAGAGGGTGTTAAGCACTCCCCATGTGATTACAGGGATGCTCAAAATTAGCGAGGAAGGCGACTTGGAGGTGTGCACCTAGCCACGCCTGCCGGGCGCATCTGACAGCACCCGACGGCTCGTGGTCAGAAGGCAGCTTGGACAAACGCAAGGAGACACTCCCTTTGACTGGCTCCCCAGGGACAGGATGTCTCTGCCTCCTCTCCCTGCAGTAGCCTAGTGACGGGGCCAGTGGGCGGAGGCGGCAGAGGCATGTACTCGGCTCTGCCCTCGGTCGTGGCCATGGTGGTGGGGGCGACAGGACCAACAGGAGAGCCAGTGCCCATGGAAGCGGCCACGGAAGCGGCCACGGAAGCACCCATGGGAAGCACCCACGGAAGCGCCTACGGAAGCGGCCACAGAAGCGCCCCCTGATGCTGAGCGTTTTCCAAGCAGCCCTGTGAGAGCAGCACTACGGCCCCGTTTCCGGTGAGTTAATGATCCTTAGAATGGCAGTTTGCCCGAGGCTGGGGTTGAACCCCGAGTCAGCAGGTCACAGACAGACAGGCTCCTCTCCCGAGCCGAGGGGGTTGGAGGAGGCAGCACCAGGCCAGGGGACAGGGGACGCCTGGGAGGTAGCTCCAACAACAGAAAGGGCTCTCTGTGCATCATCTGCACCAAAAAAAAAAAAAAAAAAAAAAAAAAAAAAGCCAAGCGAGGGGAAGGGAGGAGAAAAGCAATAAAAGCAAAGATCAATTGTGTTGAAGACAATGTGGCAGGAAGACAGATCTTGCTGGAAATTCCTTCTGACTGGACTCTGCCAGGATCAGAGTATTTTTCATTCCAAGATTAAGCAAAATTCTTTTCCATCATAACCTCCTACCCATCTGTGTCCAATCTCCTGCTATCATTTTCATACCATGCACAATTTAAAATCTATTTTGCAGCTTTCTCTCTACAAGCATTAGTTGAGGACGCCATCTCTAGCTTTAAGACGAGCAGAGATGCACGTGAGGCCTCAGGCTCGCAGGGAAGGAGGAAGCCCCCGGGCTGGGTCAGAGGAGTGGGGACCCTGCCTGCTGCAAAGGTGGCTACAGCCGCGGGACTCAGAGACCCCATGGCCTGACTCGGGCAGAAACAGAGCAGCTGGGAGAAGAGAATGGAGCTTAGTAGGGGGTGGGCCTGGGGATGCGGAGGGCAAGCAGAAATTCGGATCGTGGGGCCTCCCGATGTGGGGGCTGTGTGGACGCCGATGTTGCTGTGACTGCAGGAGGGAGAGAAGCTGGACGTTTGGCAGTGCTGGTGGGGCTGGTGGCAGGGAGGCTCCGGCCTGAGCAAGTTCGATGAGCGAGGCCGAAGGCACGCACGGGGGAGGCGTGCGTGCGGGGAGGGGAGGCTGCACTCGTGAGAAGGGATGAGGTCCACCCAGGGTAGAAAGCTGGCACTCTGGGAAGCAAGGAGGCCGAGGGCGGGATTCTGGGGGATTGTGACCTGCAGCAGAAGCCAGCAAAGGAGCCTGGGAACCAAAAGTTTAGTAAGCTCAGAGGGGCCTGAGACATAGCATCACAGAAACCATGGCAACGAGAGCAGGTGGCATCACCGGGCATCACAGGAAAGAGACACCAGCAGGACTGAGAAGCCAGCAGACCTGGCATCGGGGCTTTCTCAGAGCCCTTTCGGTGGCCCGTGTGAGTGTCCGAGCGGCAGGAAGGGGCCACAGGAGTGAGCACGGTGTTTTCCACCAATTATCTCGACCCCTGAACGCTGTGCCGCAGGGAACGTGGCTGTTCCCTTCCCGTGAGGCAGGGGTGAGGTCAGTTGGCATTAAGCTACTTACTGCAGGTTGCATGGCTGTCCTGTGTCAAAGAGCGTGTTCCTCTCAGGCAGAAGGGGAGGAGGGGGGTGTCACTGAGCAGGAGGGGGCCTCTCGGGTCTTCAGGAGAGGCGAGGGGGCTGGGAAATGGATGCAGCCATCGGAGAGGAGGAGAGGCTCCGGGAGCAGAGCTGAGGATCCGGCCACAGCTGGAAACCACACATCGGGGCTGTGGGACCCTCGGCACCGTTGGCATGGCCACTGCCTCGTCATCGGGGGTGACTCAGAGCCTGCGGCCTCCCAGGAGGCAGGGCTCGCAATGGGGCCTTCAGACACCGGGTCCCTCTCCGTGCTGAGCAGCTCAGCTGCATGATGGCCGTGATTCGTGAGGCTGAGGGCATCAGTGGGACACACGCACAGGACACCTGTGGGTGTGATCCAGCACCAACCACCTCTCCTGGGACCAAGCGAGCAGCCGATGTCCAGGGGCTGCCCGGGTTCTGACAGTCTCGTAATAGCCTTCTGGGCGGCCTGCCTCACACCCAGGCCCCGGGGGTCCCATGGGGCCTCACGTTGGAAATTAAGGCTGCAGCCTCCAAGGGAAGAGTCAGGCAGGGGTACTGTTAAGTGTGGCCCCCACTGGGAAGGAAGCCCCCCCTCCCCAACACAAAGGCAGCTTGGCCTCAGGTCTGCTCAAGTCTTCAGAATGGCCTTGAGAAGGGGGCATCCCCCCACTAAGCAGTAGGGGGCGCTAGACCTCCCTGGGGCAAACAGCTCTAAGGGACGCTGCAGTCTGGGGAGGGAGGTGGGTGTCTGGGGCCGGGGGTGCCTCCCGGAACCGGAGAACAAGCCAACTGAACTGGAGGACAAGCCGACGTGCGGTCCCTGCCAGAACAGCCACCACCCCGCCCCTCCTGATTAACAACCACACCGCACACCCAGTGACAGGCTGAAGTGATTTACAGACTTTTACGGTCTGTGATTTAGCACACCTAGACTTGACCATCTCTATCCTAATTAAATTAACAAAAAATTAAGAGCGACAAAATGGCAAAGATTTACTGATTTATCTAACGTGTGCCCTTGCTGCTTAGATGGGCACAAACTCCCTTTAACTCTGAGTGAAATAAAAGGAAATATCGGGCATTTGAGCTACTCCTTTGCCAAAAATTTAGCAGTGGATTCAGAGAAGGCTCTCGAAGGCCAGAACGTCCATGTGTGGGTCATCACATACAGTGCTGGTGTCTGCGGGGCTGGGCGGCACCGTAGGGTGGGGGGAACTGGCCCCGGGCATGTGGGATTAGCCCCAGGGGAGGTTCGTGGCCCTCGAGGGCCCGGGCCACTTCCAAAGCCCCGTGAGAAGCAATGAGTGCAAACTGTGTTGCAGGTGGCATTTCCAGCCGGCCGAATGGAGCTGTGGCCTCCGTTCTATCTATTGTCCCGAGTGCCCACACCCTGCATCGAAGCCTCCCCATGGAGCTTTCCTGAAAGGGAAGCTACTGCCTCCCCACGACTCCTCTGCCTTCCCAGAGTGGCCTCGAGTGGGGGTGGGGGGCAGCTCTGGAGACAGTGCCATGCCTTCCTCTGCCCCGCAGGCTCCGCTGTACTCATGCTGCCCGGCGGCCGGCTCTGGGCCTGCGCGACCCCTGCTCTGGAGGCAGAGGCTCTCCGCGCTCCTCTCTGCACACCCAGAACCAGGGGAGTGGCCGGCACAGGGCGGGGACTTACCGATCCCCTGCAGTGGCCAGCATCACCAACGTCCTCCTCCTCCTCCTCCTGATCACCAGCCTCCTCATCAATGTCGCCGTCCTCTTCCTCTTCATCACTGTCCTCCCCACCATCACTGTCATCGTCATCACCATCCTCCTCATTATCAATGTCATCATCTTCATCATCACCACTATCCTCCCCTCCTCCTCCTCCTCAACGCCATCGGCAGCAGCATCACTAACACCCCCGTCCCCCTGAGCCAGCGTTTACATAGGGCTGGCCCTGTGCCATAGGTTGTTCTAAGTGCTTGGGATGTAATAACTTGCTCCCAACAACCCCATGAAGTAGGCCTACGATCATTTACCCTCATTTTACAGATTAGGAGACTGAGGCACAAAGAGGTTAGTTACTAGGCTAGTAAGAGACACAGCCAGGATTTTAACCGGTTTGAATCGATCTCCAGAGTCCATGTTCTAGATCACTATACCACACTGTGTTTGTTGAATGCGCACACGGGTGAATGTTCAGTGACCGTCAAGGAGCCCCAGGGAATAAAGGAGGCTTTCCCCCACTATTTACATTAGGCGACAATACCCGTCTCGGCCCTCCTTCTTCATTTACCGTGGCAAAGATCTCAGTTGGTCGATGAATTGGGGTTGGGACCCACACTCTCCGGGCACCACGCTGTTTCTGCCGTGCCGTTTATAAGTGAGCGTGTCCTTGTTTTGTGATGATGTGATCATCTCGTTTCTGACCCCCACAGAACCCTGAGCTCCACAAAAGCACAGACGTGGTCTGTTTGTTCATCACAATATTCCCAGTGCTTAGCACAGTAGCTGGCACAGGGGAGCTGCTTAGGAAATAGCTACTGGTTGTACAAATAAATGAACTAACAGCAGAAAGGGACGCAGTTGCCCTCCGATTTCTTAGACTCCACCATTACATAACATATATAATGTATATTCCTACCTAAGCCATTTATGCATATATTTATTTATATTTATGTGTATAAATTCCTATGTCTGTGTGTCCTGTCTGTTTACCCATAGGTCTGTGTGTGTGTGTGTGTGTGTGTGCGCGCGCGCGCCCGTGTGTGTTTTAGCTAATAAACCGCTGCAACAAAGTGGCATGCCCTTAATGCTTTATGTCAAATGTTTCCTGTTATTTTTCCCACGTGCAGAAAGGTGCATAAATGTATGCAGAAATGAAAAGAGCACTGGATTTGACATCTTGAGCGATGGGTCTGAGTTCTTGGACCGGCCTCACTGCCGTGGGGGTAAGAACACCTACACACTGGGATAATACGGAATGCGAATGTGGCAAAGTGTAAAGACATGTTGTGTAAACTACACGGTGTAAAACAAATGATCTAGTTTACCAGTTCCCCACAGGAACTTACCAATTCCCCTAGCGATGGAGCCTGGCCTCAGACTGAGGAACCAAGGGTTGTGCCTGTCCTGGGGAGTGTTGGTAACTCTCACTGTCTTCCAGGCCCCACTGTTTTCCAGGCACTACACTACACATTGTAGAGTGACTGTCTTATGTAGTCTCTACAACAGTCCTTCGAGTACCTGGTTTTATAGATTTTACAGAAAAAGACATGATATTCTGAAGGCAGATCCTAATTCAGCAAAGGCAAACAACTAGCTTACACTTAGGTGTCCATGGCAGAGATAGCTTCTGAACGCCTTTACCCAATCTCTTCTTCTTTGAGTACTAGTTGGGTACGTGGCCACCCGAAAGAAAGGCTATATTTCTCAGCATCTTCTGCAGTTAGATGTGGCTATAACTGATGTGGCCAATGGGATATGGGATATTGGATATAGGCAGAAATGTTGTCCGCCCACCCCCCCCTTCTTCTTGCTAGAATGCAGGCACTATGGTTTGAGCACAAGCAGCCATCTTGTGCCATGAGGTAGAAGCTATAAATTGAGAATAGTGATCCTGCGTGATGGCAAGCTGGGACTCTGATCAGCTGCCAGCTGCCGTGCTGGCTCTGGATCCCCTAAGCAATCTTTTCTACGGCAGAGAAATCAAACTATCCTATTTAAGCCCCTGCTGTTTTGGGGTTTTGGTCACTTGCATTCTATTCGAACTGATACAGTCTATCTATCTCCAGAGCACATTTTCTTAACTGCTTTCTTCAGAAAGCAGCTTATCTTCATCAACCTTCCAAGACCTTAGGACATTACGATAGAGCCCTTGGCACGGTGCCTGGTCCAGATGAATGCTCAATAAATGCTAACTAGCCACTGTTTTCATCGCTCTGTGGCTACTGCCACTGCTATTTGCAAACATGTGCCACCCTGACAGCTTTACTTAGAATTCAAAATGACCTGATCAACTAGGTGGGCGGGCAGGGCTGTTTTCATAAAGCCCAGAGTGCCCACCCCTGCCTGGCAGGAAGGGAGGACTGTTATTTCGTCTCCAGAAAGAGTCTTCAAACTATTTGCACCAATCACCTATTTATGCCAGAGTCTGACGTCGGCATGATGGAATGATGCTACAAAGAGGGAGACATTTTTCAGCTCAGCAGCCCCAGCAGAAGAGTGGCCAGAAGCGGTGAGATCTGATCTAACCAGACAACCGTTTTGAGGACACCCAAGGAGAGGGACACACCAGGCTGATGGACAGTTGCTTTCTGAGCCTTGCAGGAAAACTAACCCGACGGGTCTCTCGGGAAATCCTTTTGCAAGAGCCATATTTGCATATAAATAATAGACATGTCGAAACATATGATGTCTGGATTTTGGTATTCATCCTAAGAGTTGAATGCACAATTGGTAATAATTTCCTCAAATTCTAGAGAAGCTCTTGCAGACTGTCCTGAGCACTGGCATTGGGCAATTAATTAAATTGCCATCACATTTCCCAAAGTGGTGACTGCTGATTAAGAATTGCCTTTCCCACCCCGTCACTGTGGCAGTCCTATTTCAGCCTGGCCTCACCGAGTCTGTGCTAGAGAATGCAGGCGCACAGGTGCGGACGGGCTTTGTCCGGCCCCCGAAGGTGTAGGGCTTGAACAATGAAAACACAAGGAAACGTTTCCTTAGGAAGACGGAGGTGTGGAGAGGCAGTTGGGCAGACTGAAAGATCAAAGTGAGGAGTCAGATGCAGAGAAAGGAGTTCAATCCCCTTTCAATCCTGCCTGCTGCTTCCAGGCGGCCACTGCCCTTGCCTTCTGGAGAATTCTGCCAGTGGAAGAGCACAGAAGCGTCCCAGAATGCCCTGAAGAGACCCCAACCAGAAGATCCACAGAGATGGAGCTTTGTTTTCTGTTTCCTGGGCACCCACACCAGCAGCCTTTTCTGCCACCAGCAGCCTTTTCTGACATCGGTGTTTGTTCCTGGCTCCCTGGATTTAAATTACACCACCAAGGACGAGACATCCCAAAGGAAACGAATCCCTGCAGATAATGATCCCTCACAACAGATTTCAAATTGTAATAAAAATATAACTTGAATGTTAAAGGTGAATTTCAATGAAGCGTTCCATCACGCATTTTGCTCCAGACCACAACGAAAACAAAAACAAAAACAAAAGCAAAAACCCACAAAACTTACTTCATTCTGCCAAGAGCAAGTCTCCGGTGACACCTCTTTGAAAACCAACTCTTTTTGAAAGCCAAGTTAGAAAAACACATGTGCTCTAGGGTATAAAGAAAGCGGCATTGTGTATAAAATGTAATAATACCGAGAGGTAGATCTTAGTATACTGACATTATAAAAACCGGGTAGCAATGGGAAATAATATTTTTACAAAGGTGCCAAACATAAATGCCAAACCTGCAGGCAAATTTATAAACCCTGTCATGCAATGTGGCACGTCACCTTCAGGGTGCTAAAGAGAGCCGGGCGAGGGGGGCGCCCGTGGTGCCCCCCAAGGCATGCAGGCCTCTCTCGGCGCGCCTCTGCGGGTCTGAGAGCAAGGGCTGCGTGGGCACACGGGGTGCCGGCGGGGAGCCTGTGTGAGACACGAGCTCAGGAAAAGCGAGAATAAAGTTGTGCCAGGAAACCAGGCCTTGGCCCTGCGGGTCCCCCTCTGAACACCTACGGAGCCCACAAGCCTTCCCGTGCAGTTTAAATGCTGACTCAGGCTCTGATCTTTTTAAATCGAGATACAATCCACATCACCTAAAACCCACCGTTTTAAAGGGTACAGTTCCGTGGCATCAGCACCCCGTCACCACTAGGCACGTCTGTCCGTCGCCCCAAGAGGAAACCCCGAACTTAGGTATGAAGAGGTTGGTCCCCGTGCCCCTTCCCGCCAGCCCCTGGCAACCTCCGGTCTGCATTCTGTCTCCGGGGATTTATCTGTTCCGGATATCTCGTAGATACGGGATCACGCAGCATGACCTTTGTGCCCGGCTTCTTTCATTCATGCTCTTGAGGCTCATCCCCGTTGTAGCTCACGTCAGTAGCTCATTCCCTTTTACGAATGAGTAACGTTCCGCTCTCTGGATACACCACTTCTGTTTATCCATTCTTCAGTTGAGGGACATTTGAGTTGCTTCCACCTTTTGGCTGTTCTAATTATGTAACGTGGCTTTGCTCTCTTCCTCTGAATTGGGCTCTTCCTGCAGGGCAAAGGGGGTCAGTCCCACCTGAGCTGGCCAAGCTTCATCTGCAGAATGAATAAATGAACAGGAGGCACGAACGTGGATGCCTCCCCGCATTTGTTCCCCCCCCCCCAACCCCATTACGTCACACTCGCAGAAGTGGAGGGAATTTACTGTACCACCAACTTCCAGTATGGACTCAGGTGTGTTTAAGCCAAAGGTTGGCAAACTTTTTCCGTAAAAGCTCAGACAGCACATGTGTCTTGGCTTTGTAGGCAGTAAAGTCTGTCTGTTCGCCTTCTTGATTCTGCAGTCGTGCAGGATATGTAAACACATGGGTAAGGCCGTGTTTCGATAAAACTTTATTTACAAAAGCAGAAGCAGGCTGGTTTGGTCCGTAGGCCGGGGTTTGTCCACCCTTAGTCAAAACTAACTGCATCCTCCCAGCCACGGTGTTTAGTTCCACGTGGTCAGATGACCCACACTGATCCAATCAGAGTGCAGCCCACGGCTTTTTGCTCAATGGTCGGGAAATGAGAGGTTCTCTCTTCTTTTGGCAAGTGGACTCTGTGTCTGTAAGGTCTGAAACACCTACGCTCATTTTGTTAACATGAGGGAAGCCAGCTGAGGATAAGAAAACCCCACGGAGGAGGGAAGCATGAAAAGCATCACAGAGTGAGGGCCAGAATCTTGATCAGGCCATGCCTGAAGTCCCTCTTTCTCTGGGGTTTCACTGCCTAACCTATGTATTACCCTTACACATTTATTACTTGTCTGTCTCCCCATCACGAGGGTTGTGTTAACTGCCGTATTCCTAATGCCTAGCACTTTTTAAGTCCTTAAAAATTTGCCAAATGAATGAACTCTTGAGTTTTTCAGCTCTCTCCTGGGGTAGCGGGTACAGAAAGGACAGATGAAGGAGCCAGAACAGCTCAGGCTCCCCTGTGAACCCGCCAGCCCGGTGCTCTCCATGTGCTGGGATTGGGGTTGGGGGCTTGCTGAAAGTGCTGTTCTGTCACAGCAGTCCTCTTCAGAATGGCCATGCGGCTGGGGCCAGCACCCCCAGATCGATCCAGATCTGTGATCCAGTCTGCAATCTCATTCACGAGAGCCTTCCGACATGGGCTCAGGGCAAAGCAGCCCTGGGGGGGGGGGGGCAGCACCCGTCTGAGAGGTGGTTTTGCACACGTGGGCAGGGGAAGGGACAAACGGTAACCGGTATTGGGCACACAGGGTATCGGCCCCCACGTCCAGGACGAAACCAGTCCCAGGTCGAGGCTGCAGGGGGTGTTTACAGTCAGGGGGACCTGGAGTCGAGCCCTCCTCCCATGGTCCCCCAGGTACCTGCCCTGGGGCTACAACTTTCTCCTCCTCTGGCCTGGACTACAAAGCAGGTATACTAACTCCTACGTTGTAGGAGGGCAGCGGCATCTAGGAGGAAGGCTCCCCGCGAGCTCCCTGCTGCAGAAGGACCGGGTCACTCGGGCATGCTGCCTGCCCCTATTGGGCACTGTTTTTGTGGACTAGTCCCAGGTTCTGGGCCAGGGTCACCCAGACAACAGCACAGCTTGGCTCATGCTCAGATATGGCGGTAGTGCGTCGTCCTCCCGAGTCCCCTGGACCGAGCTGGCTTCCTTCTCCACGTCCAGCACTGAAAGCAATGCAGGGTTTCCACTTAGCTGCTCCCCAAGCAGGCGGGCAGCTGTCGACACCAGACAAGCACAGGACCAGCCAGAGCGGAGCCTCTCGCTGCCCACTTATGCCCAGACCCGGCCAGGTGGCGGAGGCAGCAAAAATATGTACATTCATAATCAAATAAATAAATAAAGAGCTGCGTTCTTACTACGCATACTTCTGCAATCTGACGCATTTCTAGACTGAGGTGGCCGGGACGCTGGAAGTAAACAAGACCCGAGGGACACCTTGGGTGACCTTGAAATATTTATTTGACCTCCTCATTAGCGCTTTCAAAGCTGAGGACTCACACGGGCTGCTAGTCCAAGGCCGGCAAGGGGGTGAGGCAGCTGGGAGGCCCCTTGGTAGGGCTGCTCCCCACAGGGAGGGCCCACATGGGATGGCAGAAGGTGGTTCCTGTCTTTGCTGGCACTCCCCCGTCTTTGCCCACAAAGGGGCATGTGGAGCCGACTCTGTAAAGCTTTTATATTTGCCTTAATCAATGGACAGGCCGTTATGGTGGGAAACACCCGATTTTCAAATTCACACACAAACCTGATCTCGTGTCTCTGGCCTGGACCGGGTCCCCAGTGTTTAGGAGGGTGACACAAAGCCAGGCCTGCAGAGGGGAAAGACCCTGCCCACCGCCGCCCAGGGGGAAGATGTGGCATGGCGCTCAACACCTCGCCTGTCCCCACGGGCCCGCTTCCTTCCTTCACCAACATGCTGATTACGTGCATCTGCCTCAGACCCCCAGCAGCAACGGGCAAGTCAGAGCCAGGCTGCCCCAGCAGCAAGTACTCTTGGAAACAGGATTTTGCTTCCTCCTCTGGGCAAGGCGGCCCGAGTGTCCGGCTGAGGTCCACATGGTGTGGTCAATGGCGGGGGGAGGCCGCGGGGCTGCCCGGGACCAGGCTGAGTGACCCCTTGGTAGTCTGTTGGAGACAGGATCATGGCCATGCCAGCACTGGTGTCTCCTCTAAATGGGCCCCAAGGTATCCTTTCTCACAGAAGGTCATCTTGGCTTTCTCAGTGCCCAGTGAAAAGGACTCAGGCCACAGACTCCTTAGTCGTCTGCTTCCAGAAACTTCCACTAATACACAGTTCTGCCAAGCATTGTTCCATCTCTAGCCCACCAGCTGGACTACGGCTACCTGCCAGGTACTTAAAAAAAATTTTTTTAATGTTTATTTATTTTTGAGAGGGAGAGAGACAGAGCGTGAGCAGGGGAGGGGTGCAGAGCCAGGGAGACCTGGAATCCAAAGCAGGCTCCAGGCTCAGAGCTGTCAGCACAGAGCCCGACTCGGGGCTCAAACCCACGAACCGCGAGATCATGACCTGAGCCGAAGTCAGACGCTTAACCTACTGAGCCACCCAGGTGCCCCAACCTGCCAGCTCTTTTAGCATGAACAGTGGCTGAGTGCCTGGGGCCAGAGCCCTCCCCTTCCCTCCTAGGACCCTCGATCGCCCTGGCGTCTGGTGAGCATGGGAACCCACCACCCCCTCCCCTGCCAACCAGCTACTTCTAAAGCTGGCCTGCCAGTAATTGGCATGGTGTTCTAGAGCTATTCTGCGTCCCAAGGATTGCCGAAAGACTCCTCGGACCTTCTTCCCCTCCACCCAAGCGAGGATGAGATACAGCAAATTGCATCATCTGTGTTCAGGAGAAGCGGCTCTTCAGGACTGTTTTGTCGTCGTCCGTGTCCGCGGCCCCCCAACTTCTTTCTCCACACCTTCACCCCTGCTGAGCAGCCGGCTCTCTCCCTGCGGGTCCTAGCATTGCAACCGTCCCCTTTGTGTGCAGTATGAACGTTCCTCCATTTCCGGTTTGAGGCCATTACTCTGATCTCCCCTCTCAGCAGTCCGTGAATTTTCTAACACGGAGAAGACAACGCACAGGCAAATGCACACGTATTCACAACTTTGCGTGTCCCTGGGTTGTGGGATTGCATCAAGGCTCTAGGAGACGTTCGTTCGTCTCTGCGGAGGAAGGAGAGGTTCGGGCAGGGCGCTCGCCGGCTGCTTGTGCTGAGATGGGTGGTTTTCCATCAGGGACCCGGCTGCTTCCTAGCAATTTGTCAATGACACGTGCTAACTCTGGGCTTCTGCCAGAGGATGCCGTGGCCGGCGCGGGTCTGGAGGCGGATGCTGGGGACTTCTCCCTCAGCAGTGTCACCGGTCAGGACCCCTTCCAGCTCTTCTTGACTTTGCCCGGCTCAGAGCAGCCGGCTGTCCCCGTTCATCCCATCCGTGGGAGCGTTCTTTATTACCCAAGGAAATTGAGGATGTCCAATAGTGAGGGAGGAATAAATCATTGTTCTCAGTTAAATGGAGTAGTGCAGATCTGCTGAAAATGCTGCCTTTTATCAACAGTGCAAATAATGAAGATTCCATGCGCTGAGGACAATGAAATGAGCCACTGCACTATTGATGGGGTATTTGTACAACTCTGTGAGTTATGTTTCAAAACCAGGCTCTATTAAAGATGCAGAACCTTTTCCAGAAGCAAAAAGACTAATATTGCTCTCCAAATAATTTATAAGTTTCCCCACAAGGCAAAAAAGCAAAGTTGTCTGGAAGCAGGTGATCGTTTTTTGGGGTTTCCTGCCATCTCTTGGCTCCTCTGTTCTCCTGGGCTCTGGTGGGGTCTGGATGCAACACTCTCCTCCCTGTACAGAGGCGGGTTACAGCCCAGGGGAGGGGAGGTGGCTGGAGGCAGAGCGTTCCTACCTGCCCGCCTGGGTGCAGCCTCCATGCCTGGGCCTCACTGCAGCCAGCGGCAGTCAACTCAGGGTCATGGAGTAGTGAGGGGAACGGACACCCCAGATCATCAAATCTGGCACTTGGGCAAATGTCTTCCTTATGCTGCAGGCCTCCCCAACCCCAGCGATTTTGTACCCCCGGGGCCATTCAGCAAGGCCCGGAGAGACGTTCTTGGTGGTCACAGTTTGGGGTGGGCGAGTTGCCACTGGGTAGAGATACTCTGGTGCGTGCATCCAGGGATGCTCCCAAGGATCCCATGATGCGCAGGACAGCCCCACAGCACAGGACGATCCGGTCCAAAACGCTAGGGCCAAGGTTGAGAAAGTCTGGATTCGCGCGTCCCTCTTGCCTTTCCCCTGCCGGCTAAGCGTGGGCTGCAAGAAGCCGGCAAGGGCCTGAGGAGTGTCCGCCTGGGTCCCTGGGCTGGTTACGAAACTCTGGAGCCTTAACAGCAGACAGAAGAACCACCACGCAGCCCGGGGCCATTTCGGCAGGGCCCGTACGGCAGGGTGAGGGCACGGCCTCTGAGAAGCCTTGGAGGGTGGGGGCGGAGAAGACGGGCTCTGGGCAGCATCTCTGGGCACAGATTCCGGCCCTGCTGCTGACCGGCTCTGTGACCCGAGGCTGCGCGTTTAATCTCCCTGAGCTTCATTCCCACACGGTGGGGGGAATCCGCACGCATCTGCCGCAGAGGGCTGCTGGTGGGCCCTGAATTAGCTTACGTGCAAGCACTTACAACAGCGCTCAATAACCGTAGGCTGTTATAATTATTAACACTGACGATGATGGCGTTGACTGAGAGACACAGAGACGTGCTCGTGTTTAAGGCTAAGTAAGAAAATGAGGCACCAAATCGTGGGTCTGTTACATCTCTAACTCCTCAGGAATGAGCCTGTGACAGACCCCGACCAGGAAAGATAGGCACCTGCTGTTACTAGATGGTGGGCTAGGAGGCAGGGTCCTGGATATTTGCTGTCTTTTGAAGAAGAAATCACATGCTAATAACATAAAAAAAAAAAAAAAACAAGGTACATAAACACAGCAGCAGGAATGTTCATAAAAAGTCATCAACATTTTTTGAGTGAGAACGAGTGTTTGGTCTCATCCAGATTTTTTTGCCTGCGATCAAGCAGGTCCTGCTGCCCAGGAAGGAGTCTGCAGTGGCCTCACCAGGATGGCACCCGGAGGCAGCACCAGGAGTGGAGCAGGGGAGAGGCCAGCCCAGGGCGTCAATTGGCCCTGGCGGTGGTTAGAGATGCAGGGAGAGCGGGAGGGACTTGAGAGAGGACGGTGGCGCCCCCCCACCCCAGGCTTGGCCCTGGTGGACCTGGGGCTCTTCTTGATCCCATGGGAACAAACCACACCGCCACCAGCAGGCATTCTGGGGACAGACCAGAGCAGGCCCCCCCCCACCACCCCAACAAAGGAGACAGGGACTTCCTCAGATTGGCAGCTGAGGTCTGGTCAAAGATGTGGAAAGGACCAGGTGGACTCCAGAATGGTCTTGCCAGTCTCGACCACTAGCTGGTTGTGTGATCGAAGAAGACACAAAAGCTTCCCACACCTCGGATGTCACCAGGTGCCAGGAGCCACCCCCCCCCCCCCCACCGCCCTCACTCCAGACGTGACAGCCAAAAATGTCTCCGACATCGCCAGATGTCCCTAGGGGCAAAATCACTCCCCTGGGGGGAACCGCTGACTCAGAGGATGTCTAGGGTTTCTTCAGCCCCCAGATTTGAAGACCATGGAAACAGATTCCTATTTCAGATGCGAACAGATTTCTGCAGGTAACAGCTTTACTGACAACAGAGGCAGGGCCCATTCCTGGAGATTTCCCCGGGTCCTTTTAGAGCGGGTTTGGTGAGGGTGACCAGGAGACGTGACAAGATGGGGTGGTGAAACACACAGAGCACCCAGAGCAAGGAAAACCGAGCCGGGGTGTGGACCGCACGCGTTGAAGATCCACGCGGGAATCGGAATAAATTTTTGATGAAACGTGAGAATGGAAAATCGGCATAATTTCCCGACTGATACATTAATTTATGTGGCATGTGGTTTTAAACATATATGAGCAAACACATTAATACACAGCAAGAAGCCCAACGATGTGGGGTGGGAAAGCCCCTCCCCGGCATCGCTTTTGCTTTCTCGCTCGGCAATATGTTAATCCCCGCCCAGTAACACGTGTCAATAAATAACAGTCTGCGGGACATGAAATGTTAAAAGCGTTTCCAGTAATGTGTGTCTTCCCTCGAATCCGACCTGGATCATAATGGATTATTTTACTCCATTTCTGGGTACGCGTGTTTCTTACGTATATTTTAAAACCCTTGGGTTCAAATGTACCTTATTACATTTTAAAGTCTTTGGATTGTAGCAGAAAAGTGTTCTGCGCTATAAAACATGGAGCATAGTTGAGGTTTGATGGGTTTGCTTCTATTTTCTACCCCACAAAACGCTTTCTAAATGCCATTAAAATTTAGCATACACCATAATAACCAAGCCGCCTTTGTTCCATGTTTAAGTCAATTGGCTTCTGAGTTTTATTTCTTTCATATACATCAAATCAAATAAAGTTCTTGCCGCAGCCAGAGGTGAGGATCGTGATGTGGTTCCTGTGTGGACCAGTCCCTGCTGCCCGCCCGCCCCCCCCCCCCCCCCCCCCCCCCCCCCCCCCCCCGCCGCCGAGGACTGGGTGGGGGCTGTCGCTGCTGGGAGCCCCGAGGGAGAGGGGCGACGACGTACGAGTGAGGAGAACTTGCGGGCGGTGTCAGAGTCAGGGTGGTCTTGGGCTGTCCCCCTACTTCTCACACGTGGGTGTTGGGGTATAGTGGAAAGAGCACCGATCAGGAGTCCCAAGTTCAAGCTCTGTCTTTCTGACCCTCGCCGGCCAGGCAGCCTTACATGCGGGGTGTGGGTCAGCTGCACTTAGACACCATCCTGGCTTCACCCAGCATGACAAATGGGTGTCCTCCCTCTGCTCCTGGGCCCCAGGCTGCTCATCAAAGACACCACCCAACGTCCTCTATCTAGGTCCCCGTGATGGGGCGGGGGAGGGGCAAGAAGCAACTCGCCCAACCTGGGACCTGGTGGAGCCCCTTTGGGCACCTGCAGTCTTTTTTTTTTTTTTTTTTTTTTTATTTTTGGGACAGAGAGAGACAGAGCATGAACGGGGGAGGGGCAGAGAGAGAGGGAGACACAGAATCGGAAGCGGGCTCCAGGCTCCGAGCCATCGGCCCAGAGCCCGACGCGGGGCTCGAACCCACGGACCGCGAGATCGTGACCTGGCTGAAGTCGGACGCTTAACCGACTGCGCCACCCAGGCGCCCCTGGGCACCTGTAGTCTTGAGCAACATGTCAGCTTTGACTGAACCTCCAAAACAGAGGCAAGTTGAGAGGAGGCGGAGGGGTGGCGTGTCCGGGTGCAGCGTGACTGCTGTGGTGTGATGGGAAACCAAGCAAAAGGAGCGGTGGTGGCATGGGCTCGACAGCGTGACAGCTCAGGCCAAACCCAGGCCTGCGTTTCACCGGCTGGGCCCCTCTGAGCCAGAAGTCGTCGTACTTCACGTTCAACCAGTCGCTCAACAGAAGTGCGCGGAGCGCCTGTGTGGGCTGGGCGCGGTGTCGGGCGCCAAGGTGAAGGCTTCACGTGACAAGTGCTGCCCCGGGTAGGCGGCGCGAGAGCACACAGCAGGAGGCCCCGTCCTCGTGGGGGCTGGGGGGCCGCCAGGTTTTGCCAGCTGTCACCTCGCGTTGCCATCCATAGAATGGGCTTGGAAGGCTGCTTCACGGGCCGGTGGTCTGGACCCAAGGTGACAGTGAGTGCCGAGGGCTGGGTCGGAGCGCTCAGTGAATGGGGTCCACTTTGGTGCTGGCGCCCGAGGCCCTAGACTTGGTCCGCCTATTCTCCCCGCACCGGCCGGGGATGGGGGAGACAGCAGCAGAGCACAGCACGAGACGGGCCTCCCAGCGTCCCCCCGAAGTGCCATCTCGGCACCTGCCCACAGCCATGCGGCCGGAGGAGCCCATGCCAGCGGCCAGGTTGGCCTCACCAAAGGACGGTGCGGCTGCCCTAATGTGCTATGACGGGAAGGAAGTACGAATAAACATAATAAATCTGGCCGAACGGTCATTCTGATGTAGGGTCTGAAGCAGATCTGGGACGGGGGCAGTCGGGTCCCTTTATGTCAAGGGAGCTTAGAGCAAGCTCTTCCGTTTTACCTGGGGCTCTGTTCTTTACAGCAAATTGGACCTTTCGCTCTGAAAGAAATAATTACTCTCCGAGGAGAAGAGCGCTGGCCATGAATGCTGATATGACACACAATGTCACCTTGCCAGTCAGGAGAGTGCCAGCTCCTCGGCTTGGGTCCCGTCCAACTCCCCGATTCTTTCTCATAATGGAGGTCACCTCTCTATAGAATTTGTTGATGATCTCCAAAATGACAAGTAAGAAAGCTCCTGTCAGCAGGATTTTTTTTCAGAGGGAAGAATGGCCCAGAGATGAAGCAGGCAGCGTGGGGGGTGAGGAGAAGGGAAGGGACCCAGACGTGAGGACAGAGGTCAGGTTCTGCATAGCCAGAAGCGAGATGACTGCGGGGCTCCGTGGAAAACTAGCTTCTGGAACCAGTGACCCAGACGGATGGGTCATATCAGAAATAGGGTGCCGCCCCTAGTCCGATGCAGGGAGGGAGGCTGCGAGGGCGCGCGGGCAGCCGGGCTGGCGGGCCTCAGTCAGCACAAGAGGCTGGTGCCTCTGCCTCTGCCTCTCGTGGTCTGAGCGCATTCGCTGCAAAGCTCGGATGCCAACCAGCCCGGGAAACAAGTGTCCACGGCCACACCCCCGAGGACGAGGGGGGTGGGGGTGGGGGTGGGGGGCGGGAGCGTCGCCTTAGCCCTCTGCAGGGAGACAGCATTGACTTCACCGCCGCAGCTCATCTGCGGAGCAGGGAAATCTCGGCCCTGGTGGCTGTAAATAATTCCATCTGCCGAGAGTCCAGAAAAGAATTCCAGCCGCATGTGCATCCGAGCAGTGCCTACGTGGGGGCCACAGGGCTATTCTGAGCTTTCCAGCAGCCCCCGAAGGGGAGGGGGAGGCTTTCCCACCAGGCTCGCACCAGCCACGGACAGGCATTTCCTTCCCCCACCCGTAACCCCCCAGGCCGACTTGGCCACGAGGTCTCTACCACAGGCTGCATCCCTAGGATTTGTACCCGCTGGGAAGCACACCTCCAGGTCTGGACCGGGGGATCAGGGGAGCCAGCCAAGAACAAAAGGAGACAACAGAGCATAGCAGGCGTGCTGGAATTTACCAAGCTGGATGTGTTTGGCCTGGGAGACCCACGTGTGCCGGAAACATCGCCTCTGCCCCAAAGAGGTCCTAAGGCCACCCCTCGGAAGAATCCCTCCCCAAACCCACTCTGCTTCCTGGGTGCTGATGCTGATTCTGCAAGAAAGAAGATGAGCATTTTCCAAGGCTCCCCCTTGCCCTAGGGCCTGACTTCCCTCGAGGGGGCTGAGCCAGCTGCCCTGGGTTCATCAGTCATCGGAAAGGCCAAATTCCAGAGTCTAAGGCTAGCTTTCCCAGAATTGTCTTCCTGGCAAATCACTCCAGAGCTGGCTCAAACCAGTGACAAGGGGTTGGGGTGGGGGGGGCGGGCCTGCCGTTTGGGCCAGAACTGCAATGAGAATCTTATGCCCAATTGCCGGACAGGATTACAGTCTTGCGAAGCCAGCAAGGCAGAGGGAGAACAGGGCACCGTCGTCACCAGGCAGGGGCATCAGCAGCAGGCCTGGCATCCCAGCCCCTGTAGAGCTTCCCCTGCCCACCTAACCCAGATGAGGACGTACCCAGGCATCAGGCCCTGGGAGAGAAGCTTCTCTGCACATTTAGACTTCTAGAAGCATAAAAAAAAAAATAGAAAGGCCTGAAATTATTTTTTAAATATGAACGGGAGGTTTTAATCAGAACAGGAGAGAGGAATTCCTTTCAAGTAATAGCCTCGTAATAGCACTTCCGAAAGTAATGAGATTTCAGTATTCAAGAATAAAATGTGATCTATTCAGGATTTGAAGAAATAAAACTCTAGAGATAATTTTTAGGGTGATTTTCAGATGCCTGAATTGGTGTTACAGGTTCAGGCCATTAAACTCCCCCACAGGAGGGGGCAGCCAAGTGCTCGAAGCCAAGCCTCCTGACAGTGGGGAAGGTGGCGTCCACCAAGGGCCTCCTTCCCTGAGATCTCTGGGGACCATGGCCCCCTCCCCTGGGCCAGCCCTTGTGGGGCTCTGCCTCAAAGCCAGTGTGGGCTAGCTGGATGTCACCACTGCCCCCTCAGCTTGGAGCCCTGGAGAAGGTCACCCTCTGGCACAACTCAGTCCTGCATCTTCTACGCCCAGACCAGAGGTGGTCCAAATAGACACCCCCACCACCAGCATCCCGCGCCCGCCTGATCAGAGAAATCACCATTTGGTAGGAGGTTCATTCGCTCATTCATACATCCCGCAGATCCCTTCAGAGCCTCTGGTTGGTGCCAGGGACTCTGGCAGATGTTGGAAGTGATGTTTCCACTGGGCAATCCAAGAACCACAGATGGGTGAGCTCATCTCTGCAGCCTGGGTGCACAAGCCAGCAAGAGGCCCTTCTCCCACAGCCCGCAGAATGTCCTCCTGATGTCTCAGGTCTCACCTTCGACATCCCATGCTCAGGGAACCCCTCTGTCATGCCCTTTCCCTGATGTGTGCTGTCAGACCAGCCTCCGCTCCTCTTAACAGCACACACCAGAGCTATGATGCTCACCATTTGCTCCCGGCTTAATAGTTATCTTCCAGGAGAGCAGGAGGGCAGGCCCCCCCACCCCGGTCTGGCTTCCACTCTCCGAGGTTGCCGGGATGCCACATAGGACGCAACTACATCGAGTCGGCACTTGAACACCATTCGCGAACGAGTGAAATAAATCTACAGCCATCTCATCACGGAGCCAGAGTTCAAGATTCAGGTGGAAAATCAGTTAGACCCACGTACGACCTTGGGAAAGGCCCTCAGCTGTTTTGAACCACAGCTCCACTCTAAGCTGATGGGGCTGCACTACATGAACATTTTGGATTTTTCTGGCTTTAAACTTCAGTGACTTTACAGTTCTGCAACTCTCCCCTGGGCTCTATCCCCAGGTGTCCTGGTCCTTGTGATGTTCTGGCTTGTTGTGCCTTTGAGAAAGGCTAGCAAGGCATAAGAGATTGAGCAGAGCACCTGTTCACAGAAGCTCCTTCGAGAGACACTCACGTCTGGCTGGCTGACTGTGGGGCCACCATACTCCACACAGAGAGCCCCTGTTGGGGTCGGTGGGACTTTGTCCCCACCTTGAGTAGGCAGACACGAGACTGCCTCCCTCTCACACTGGCTGGCCCCAAATAGACCTGCTGTCACAGAGCCTGAACCGCGTTCTGGTCCCAGGGACAAGGCAACTGTCCAGTGTTGCATCACCCACCCTGTGGGAATACCATTCACCAGCAGGAACCGAACCACCTAACCTACAAACTGCCGTACCCTGAAAGCCAGAAGACAGCGTAAGAAAGGAAGGATTAAGTGAAGTTCAGCTGACAGATGATGTTCTACAAAAGGTCACCCCCCAGATCATTCCTCCATTCATTACTTACTAACAACCTCCCGGACATGAGCATTACATCAAATGTCCGGCACAGGAGAATGATGAAGTAATATTTTATAGCCACAGACCTCTTAAAGGTGTTAACAAAAAGCTTACAAAGTGATTTCAATGTGTTACAAAATAATTTATTAAGAATTCATTGCAGCTGAACATTAAAAAAGATATTAATCACCAAGTGAAATGGACATAAGAAATGTAAGGAAAACAGCCCAGCCCAAGTCCACGAGGAGAACGATGAGTGAGCCACATCCCTGTTGATTTAGCCCTTGGGTCAGACAACGTGTGGCATGCCACACACATCCCACAAGTTTCCAACTTGGCATATGTCTGCACTAAAAGACTTCCTAAAAACGCTCCGCCTTCTTTTTTAAAATTAATTTATTTAAATTCAAGTTAGTTAACATACAGTGTAGTTAGTTTCAGGAGTGGAACCCAGTGACTCGTTAATTACATACACCACCCAGTCCTCATCCCAACAGGTGCCCTCCTTAATGCCCATCGCCCATTTAGCCCCTCCCCCCCTCCCCCCCTCCAGCAACCCTCAGTTTGTTCTCTGTATTTAAGAGTCTCTAATGGTTTGCCTCCCTCTCTGTTTTTACCTTATTTTTCCTATGTTCATCTGTTGTGTTTCTTAAATTCTACAGAGGAGTGAAATCATGTGATATTTGTTTTTCTCCGACTGACTTATTTCGCTTAGCATAATACACTCTGGCTCCCTCCGTGTTGTTGCAAGCGGCAAGATTTCATTCTTTTTGATTGCCGAGTAATACTCCATTGTATATGTATATACTATATCTTTATTCATCATTTGATGGAAATTTGGGCTCTTTCTATAATTGGGCTGTTGTTGATAGCACTGCTATAAATATTGGGGTGTATGTGCCCCTTCAGATCAGCATTTTTTATATTCTTTGGATAAAATCATAGTAGGGCAATTGCTGGGTCATAGGGTAGTTCTATTTTTAATTTGTTGAGGAACCTCCATACCGTTTTCCAGAGCAGCTGCACCAGTTTGCATTCCCACCAGCAATGAAAGAGGGTTCCCCTTTCTCCACATCCTCACCAACATCTGTTGTTTCCTGAGTTGTTAATTTTAGCCATTCTGACAGGTGTGAGGTGGTATCTCATCGTGGTTTTGATTTGTTTTTCCCTGATGATGAGTGATGCTGAGCATCTTTTCACGTGTCTGTTGGCCATCTGGATGTCTTCTTTGGAAAAATGTCTATTCATGTCGTCTGTCCATTTCTTCACTGGATTATTTGTCTTTTGGGTGTTGAGTTTGATAAGTTCTTTACAGAGTTTGGATACTAACCCTTTATCCAATATGTCATTTGCAAATATCTTCTCCCATTCCATCTTTTAGTTGCCTTTTAGTTTTGTTGATTGTTTCCTTCTCTGTGCGGAAGCTTTTTATCTTGATGAGGTCCCAGTAGTTCATTTTTGCTTTTGTTTCCCCGGCCTCCAGAGACATGTCTAGTAAATTACTGCAGCCAAGGCCAAAGAGGTTGCTGCCCGTTTTCTCCTCTAGGAGAGCCTTCCTCGTCTAGGTAGGCTGGCAAAAGCAGTCATGTTCCTTGTGTCATGTTCCACCAACCATCTGCCCCAAGTACCCATGCCCACCAACTCCACTCATGCCCACCAACCATCAGAGGAAGGCTAATGAGACAGAGTGAGTGGAAGCTACAACATTATGTGACTGGGGCATGAAGCAGATAGGGGACAGGTATATGACCCTGTGAGGAAACTGGGCCATTTGGAAATAGATGTGACTATTTGCAAAGGGCCATGGAGCCCTGCCCAAATATGGAGAAAAGTTTTGTGGTTGATCTTCTGAGACAGGTGGATCATGGCCTATGTGTTTCAGGAATATTAAACTCCTACTTCGTGGATACTGGGGACTCTTCCTCAAAGAACAGCCAAGGTACAAGGCAGCCCCAGGGCATTGGGAATCAGGTCAGAACCACAGAAAGCAAGGAAAGGGAATGGAGTATCAGAGACGGAGGAGAGGGGTGGGATGACTCCTACCAGGGGAATTTGTACCCCGGGTTCTTTTAACTAGTAGCAAGCTCTCTCTTGCATAAGAAATTGATCGTGATGTATAAAAGTTTAATGTACCCCCAACCTTCCAGGTTAATATTTATTGCATGGAATGAGATTCACCTTGACTTTTTAAAGAGACGCGCCGTGGAAAAGTCACTTGGGTGACTGGGTACATAGGACCTGTATATTCCAGTTCCTTCTGTGAAGTAAACAGTGAGAATCACAGAAGTCCTTGAAGCAAGAGAACACCATTCCTCAGGGGTCTCGGGTCCTGCAGCCTTCCATCTCGGACTGGCCAGTTCTGGTTCACCCATCAGGCATCAGCCAAAAGGCACTTCGTCACAGAAGCTTTTCCTCCCCTGGGGAGGCAACCGCCACCCCACCCCCTGGAGCTTCTCTGCTTTGTTCTAGTCCCGCGGAGCTGGAGTCCACATCTGTCCTGTTCACCTTTGTATCCCGAGCACTGGGGACAGGCCTGGCCCAAGCTAGGAGCTCAGAGGAGTTTTGTGGAACAAACGAATGAGTGAATGTTCAGAGAGGCCTATGCGACCACCCCTTCTGTTCAACCCAACGGTGGCAATTTCTTACCACGGGGGGCCACGAATTTTAACAAACACAGTGTCCCTCCTTTTTCCTGATAAAGGCAACCCCTTGGCCCAGTGGTAGGCAGCAGCCAAGGGGTCAAACTGAGCTCCTATTGCTAAATCTCCCCATTAGCTATAACCCCTCCCGAGAAGGAAACCTCCAGGGTGATGCGCTAA
Source organism: Panthera leo (assembly GCF_018350215.1). Lineage (NCBI taxonomy): Eukaryota > Metazoa > Chordata > Mammalia > Carnivora > Felidae > Panthera > Panthera leo. The sequence goes on along the minus strand of NC_056686.1, from coordinate 4,999,180 downwards.
CACCCACAGCCCCGTTTTCCAGGGTAAGTCCCATTAACAATGGCTGGGCACCAGCCGCCAGGGAACTTCAGCCGAGCACAGACAGATTTATGTGCTGCAGAAAACGACCCTATTAAGTTCAGCAGTAAACTCCCTTCAACCAAGCCGTGGTGTGCCCTGACTGCCAAGTGGCTGTGGACAGATCTGGCGGAGAGAAGGTGGCTGGCGTGGCAGGAGGGGGTGGCCTCTTGGCTTTCGCTCACACGTCCTCCCTCGCTGCAGATCTCTGATCCTGCGCCGGCCAGCACTGCCTGACCACGTCGCCAGGCCCGGGGAGGACGAGGCTAAGGGGGAATGGGAGGGAGAGAAGGAAGCCCCTCCAGGCCCATTCGCTCAGGGTCGGGGGAGGGAAACATGCACAAAATCTGTGAGCATCTGCCGTGCCCCCGGCTGAGTGGGTGCACAGAGATGTTTTATCTGTTATGTCGGCCGGCCCCCAGGTCAGCCCTGCAAGGGGGTTGTTATCCCCAGTTTACAAACAAGAAACAGCTTTGGAGGAGTTATGTCACCTGACGGAGGTCACAGGCTGGTAAAGAGTAGATCTGAGGCTTGAAGTGTGGTTTACATGAGCCTGTCTCCTTCACCCCACATATTCCACTGACTGAGCACAGGGGGCCTGTTGGGCTCATCCTTAGTGGAATCACCTCCTGAGCCTGCCTCTTCGGTGAATTCCAGCCTCCGTGTCAATAGGGTGCATTTTCTCTTTTTCGGCTGTTACGGATTCGATTGTATCCCCTCCCAAATTCTTATGTTAGATCCCTAACCCCCAGCTTCTTGGAATCTCGCCTAATTGGAGACAGGGTCTTTACAGAAGTAATCAAGGTAAGATGAGGTCATTAGGATGGGCCTGAATCCAGTATGACCGGTGTCCTTATAAAAATGGGAAATTTGGACACAGACATGCCCGCTGGGACAATGCCGTGTGAAGAGGAAGGCAGAGATCAGGACGATGCTTCTATGAGCCAAAATGCCAGGAAACTACCAGAAGCTGAGGCAAAGCCTGGAACAGAGTCTCCCTCATGGCCTTAGAAGGACCCAGTCCTGCCAACACCTTGATCTTGGACTTGTAGCCTCCCGAGCTGGGAGAGGGTAAATGTGTGGGGTCTAAGCCCCTCTGTCTGTGCTGCTTTGTCACAGCACCCCTGGCCAGCTGAGACACCTGCTCTGAGAAAGCCCACCCACACCCCACCTCTGAAAGTGGGTGTTTTCTCTTCCCTGCTTGTCACGCACACACCCTGCTCTCTTCCCTTCCGGGGCTTACGTTCCAAGAACAGGCCACGTCCCCTGAAGCCCTAAAGAAAATGCTACCTTTGGGCATGGCCCACTGGTCCATCTGCAACATGCCTTGTCTCTGCAAATGACAACGGTCAAGAACGTTTCTTGCCACAGAAGAGAGCTGGAAGCCGACTGCAGAAGGAGAGCAGGAGAGGGAAGGAGTGAATGGACTTGACCAAGGCTGCAAGGAGGGGGGAGCTGCGTGCAGACGGACGAAGACGGTTCTGCGACTCAGTCTGCAAGGCTGGGCTGCCTGCGTCCGGCTCATCCTGGTTGGCTGGGTCCCCATGAGGAGGACCGAGGGGGCACCAGAAACGCAGGGCTCTCCAGCCTCTTCCAGAACGCAGTTCGGTGAGGCCAGCAACTACCTCCTCCTCCTGGGAATGGGGCTATGTAGCTGCCCGGCAACTCCCCGAAGCCTGGCACTCACCGTGGCCCCTACTGTGTGTGCCTTCCATGCCCCCGCACACGGCACAGGGATGAGGCAAGGCTGGCCACCTCCCGACCCCAGAGTCTCACCGGAAAGGGATCGCCTGGCCCCACCACCGGGAACGGGGCTGTAGAAGTGGAGCAGGAGCAGAGAAGCCCAGAGACACCACCCCTCTGGCATACAAGTGAGCGTGCCCACCCGGGCTCCGAGGGCAGGGCAGGCCTCCCAGAACATTCCAGGCAGGTCCCCGCTCCCCTCTGTGCCTTTCAGGTTGCTGAAGGGTGAGATCTCACGGCCAAAGCCGCCAGGCTACAGGTCCCCGGGGCTCACAGCAACTCTATCCCCTTCCCAGCTGTTAACTCCAGCCAGAGACACTCTCTCGCCACGGGGCTGGAGAGACACAGCCAGGGTGACCCGCGTGCCCGTAACCAGCACGTTCCGCGGCAAGGCCTCTTGTGGTCTGGCGACGGCAGTATTTCCCCTGACCATGCGCCGACCATGCCACAGGAGGGTGGCCAGCTACGCCAACAGGAAGGAGAATGTATTTCTATCCAGCGCCTAGGATCTCTCTCTCTGCAAGCTCACAGAGGTAGCCAAGCCTGAAGAGGCGAGTCTGAGCGCGGCGAAGAAGAAGCAGACGAGGGAAAGTGGGGAAAGGTGGCTCTGGGTGCGGAGGGACCACCGGGTACCCTGGGGGGAAATAAAACTCTGCACCGTAAGCAGCCCCATCACAGCCTGCCGTAAGTGATGGCCACCTGAGCGTGACTACATCAATAAAAAACACAAACAGTGTAAAAAGTCATCAAGCAGAGATGAGTTTATTACTAATTATGAGAGGCTTGACATGCTCCAACTCCTCGTAAAATAAATGGAGTCCATTTTTAATATCTGCTTCCATGACTTCTAGATAATAGGCAAATTTACTTCAAGGTCACATCTCATTTATCAAGTCAAAGTTTTTAGCTACAGATTCAGAAAAGCAACCGGAGATCCCACCTCCTCCACCAGAGAACAGAAACACCAGGACGAGGGCTGTCTTGTTCCCCGTGACCACCGACCACAGCCCAGTCGGTGTTACCGACACCTTTAGTGGCAAACAGAGGGTTGCAGAGAAGCCTGGAAAGAGGGATGTTTTCTGTGTCCATCAGCCCCCCAAAGATCTGGGCTTGGACCTTCACTCTGAAGACGAGCCCCCAAACTCCTTCATCACCCCCAGCACGCAAACAGCCTCGGCACAGCCCAGAAAATAGTGGATCCTGTTTGCGGTCATCCAAAGAGGCACCAAGATGAGAACAGCCTTCCAGGGAAGATGATGGATGATCTCCCAGCTGGTGTCAGGGTGGGGACGGGAGCCTGAGGGGCAGGCAACCCGCTTAGACACTGAATGAAAACCTACCCAGGGATTTCTCCAAATTAAAGGGAGCATGTCCATAGAAAGGTCCAGAAGCATAACTCCCAAGACCCTGGGAGGCAACACGTGAATTTCAAGTAAGAGCCACTCTTGAGGGGAGGGAGGGAAGGTGAGGTATCCTGTGGCCGGAACAAGGCTCTCTGCACGGCTTCGCCAGTATCCCTGTCTCCTGGCCGGGACATCCTGCCCGATCTACTGTCATCCAAAACGAAGTGTAACTCTCGGTTTGACCCCCAAGAGCGGTCACAAATGGAAGTGGTGCACAGAGGCCTCATGAAGCTACTTCTGAACAATAACATTTCTATTTACTGAGCAAGCAATGACACCAGATGTTTTCCACGCAGTCTTCTTGCTGAGTCCAGCAGGCAAGAATTCTGACACTTGCTCCCATTTGTGGGCTGTGGGAGCCCAGGGGTGGAGGGGTTTGGTCATCGGCCCAAGGTCACCCAGCCCAGCCAATAGGCTGCAGAGTTGGTACTCAAGTTCGCATCTCCTTGGCTCGAACCTGTGCTTAACCCCTGCCAGCGAGGGAACAGGGGGCGAGAAGGGGAGAGGAAGGGAGACACAGACCAGAGGGAGAGTCAAAGAAGGGAAGGGAGAAAGAAGGAAGGAAAGAGCAATTAAAAAGAGAAGAAGGAAAAGAAAGAAACAGAAGACCCAGGTCGGTGGTGTGGCCGATAACTATGGCCACAGAGGCGGGCAGGTGTCCCAGCCACGCTTCCTGCCGGAAGGAGCCAGAAGGACAAGAAGTGTGAGTGGAGGACAGACAGGACGCAACAGGAGACGCCGAAGAAGAATGGTGGCCTCGAACTAAAAACGACTTTGTTAAAAATCCAACAGCAGAGCTAAGGAATAAATAAAATTTCAGTTCCCTTCCTTGGAGCGCAAACTGCTCTCAGGTTGATTACACGAAACTGGTAACCTGGCCACATCGAGACGCAGTGACTGTGCAAAGGACCGGTCGTGTTTTCTGAGCCCAGAGATGGGTCCCCGCACTGGGGCAGGCCCGGGCCGTGGTGCAGCACGTGAGCCCGAGTCACCCTGGGACCCTCATGCCCTCCCTCCACCAGGCACGCCGGACCCCCCAACCCCGGAGAAGCCCCCACACTCTCTCTGACCCAACTGAACGCTATTCAAGGCACCTCCTCAGACCTCAGTTCCCTGGGCAGAGGTGGCCCAAGGGCCTGCCCCCAGAGACACAGACATCTCCTCTGAAGCAGAGTTGCTGAGATGGGGCTCGCAGCTCCAGTCACGAAGACCGGCCACTCGTGCCACCACAAGCAATACCATGAACACGATGGTCGGAGTTAGGACCATCTAGCACTTCCCGCGTGTGGAGGAGCCCTGTGCTAAATGCTGTGCATGTGTCTCATTCTGCCTCTCAGAAGCACAGACTGACGCTATTCATAAAAACAGTGAAAACAAACAAACAAACCAAAACAGCTCTCCGGCTTTCCCGAGGCCTCAGGACAAGGGGTGAGAGCTTCAGGACGGTGGAGATGTCCCTTAGACCCCCTCATCCGGGCCTCATCACCACCCTCTCATGTGTGTGAAACCAAAGGACTGAACATCCCCCGGGTGGGAATCATTATCCCCCCCTTTACAAACAAGGGAACTGGGGCCCAGAGAGGTTAAGTGACTTGCCCGAGGTCACCCAGCAGCGAGGGGCAATGCCAAGCCTGAGCATCTAGGCAACTGAGTTGCCTCCACCAGACCACCCCCTCCTTCTCACCAGGAGCCCTGGATGGCCCCTCATGAACCAAAGGGACAAAGCTTGGGAAAGGAGGTGGGGTCTCGGGCTCCTGGGAGCTGCTGCCCCCTGCAGCATTCGGGGTGGAAAGAAAGGGAGGCAGGAGAATCCACAGATGTGTTCTCTCCTCCGTGGCTGGATGCTCCATGACCCTGGACAACATCACGGGACTTTCATTTTATCTCCAAATCCCCCACGAGCCAAGAAACCCACCAAAGCACACAGGGTCTGTGTACAGCCACATCCTTCACCCGGACCCAGAAGATGCCAGAACAGATGGACTCCAGGGAGTCTGCATCAACTGTCAACTGGCTGGAGGCCGAGGTGGGGATGTTGGCGGGCATTGCCATCACAAAGATGGAGACGGGCAGAATGCGGAAGACCACAGCAGCAGGTGATGTGAACTTGGGGCCCGTCCTACCCCAGGAGGCAGGCACTGCTTCAACCCCGTCCCGGGGGAGGAGACTAAGGCTCAGACAGGTTAACTTGTCCTTGATCTTGTGAGCGAAAGGGCGGGATCTGAACCTGGGGCTATATGACTCCCAAGGCCCTGTTCCTAGCCAATGTTTTGCCATTTCCCCATAAAAGCAGCCACCAGGGACGGGGCAGCCTGGGGACCTGCAGGGCTGAGCCCTGGCACGCGGGAGGGACCCCTGTGGACAGGCAGCCTGCCTGGTGGCCCAGAGGTTTGGGGCTCGCCCTCACTTTGGGGCTTTGAGGAAGACATGGTAGGTGTTCGTGCACGTTTGCAGACTCCCTCAAACCATCTGTAGGTTTCACACGTATCTTGAGGAGGAAGAGGCCCTGAGGCTCTAGGAGAACTTGCTTCCAGAAGCGGGTCTCACTCAAGATCCACTCAGCATGGAGCCAAAATGACACCAGAAAATTCCACAGTGGGTGCGCAGGTGTGGTGCACTATTGTGCCTGGCCCCGAAGGGCACATGGGCCCTGGCCCACAGCCTCCATGGAGGCCCCAGGAACCGCCTGGAAGGTGCATCCACTTCTTCTAGGCATGACTCTTAGTCATGCAGGAAACGCAACTAGAAGGAAGAAGCCTGCTGAAGTCAGGCACCCTGGGACCTTGACATCCATCGCTTCCAAACGGGGCCAACCATCCCTCCCACAGCAGCCCTGACATGGAGCCTCCATTATTTCGTGGTCTCTGCTTGAGCTCTCTCCAGCCTTCTGGACGGTGAGGGAACCTTTCTGTCCTGGGCCCTGCACAGTGAGGCCACCTCAGATCCTCCCGGGGCGGGGGGAAGGACGGGGACATTCACACCTCACCCTGGATGAGTGCAGCCAGTTGCGCAAAATCCGGAGTAAGTGTTCCAGGCAGAGGGAAAGGCCCTGGGGGGTGGCTAAGCGTGTCAACCCTGAGGACCAGCAAGGCTGGGGCCAAGGGAGCAAGAGGCAGCCTGGTGGGAGATGAGCCTGAAGCGCAGGGCTGACCGGCGAAGGGAGGAAGGTCACAGGAAGGGGTCTGGATTTCATTCTAGCCACATGAGCCACCGGAGCATTTTGAGAGGGAAGCGTCATGAGCTGATCTCTCGGAGTAGAGAATGGATGGCAGAAGACTCGGCAGCCACGGTGGGAAGAAGGGGGTGGCTGGGGACAGACTTTTCAGGGAAGAGGAGGGAAGGTCGAAATCCAGGATGCCTCCTTGGTTTTTGGAGAAAATGGACGGGCAGATGGATGGGGGAAGGTCCAGAAGAAATGAGTTTGGTGGAAATTTCGAAAGAGTCTGTTTGGTTGGATTAAGTCTGAGGGGCCTGCTAGATGCCCAGGAGGAAACGCACCGGGTGTAGGAGCCTGGGGTTCAGGAGAGAGGTCGGAGCTGGAGAAGTAAACTGGGGGTAGCAGCACACAGGTGACATTGGGTGCATCATTGGGCCAGACACAGTGCTAGCAATGGTGAACAGGTAACAAACCGTAGCTTCAAAAGGACTAAGGTCATATCATGACCCAGGCTGACCCCCTAGTTCATGGCCACTGAGTTTCCTGTGCCCATCCCTTTCCCCAGGTGGGCAAGGTGGTGGCCCTGAGTGTCTCATCGGTGCCTAGAACCTACTGAGGCTCCTGTGGCCAGCTTGACATACTGTGCTAACCTGGGGTGGAGGGTGGGGCAGGGTCACCCTGGACGCCCCTCTCTCTTCCTCGGAGAGGCCGGCTGGCTCAGAGGGGAAAGAGACCTTTACACCAGCTTCCTGGCTTTCTCTCTCAAGATCGGGGCCTTGCCGCAGGTCATGGTTCCACCAGAAAGGAAGTACAGTCCCCCAAGGATCCATGAGTGAGGCATTTGGAAAAGTGTCCCCCCCACCCCTGAGTTGGACTTCAGGGCAAGTCCACGCTGAGACCCCATACCGCGTCCCTCCAACCAGAAGGTCTACCTGCCCGCAAAGGGCCTGCCCAGGAGCAATCCTGCTGGACCGAGGCCAAGAGCCCCTGAAGATATGTGTCACCATGCCTGATTTAAAAATTCCTTTCATGGGAAGGGGACCACTGGTCAATGACCAAGGAATCTTCTCGGAGACGGAGTCAGCAAGGACGGCTTCTGAAATAAACACCACCTCCCTGGAGCTGGGAACGGGCATCGTCTTGGCTACTCTGCCCCCGGTAATGTCCCAACAGAGGTCAGCATCCAGGGGGGTGTGCAGGCAGAGGTCAAGCACACTTGGTGATGTCCACAGTGCACCTGGTTCTTGAAGCCCACAGCCTGACGAATCATTTCAATGGTCCTTTATAGGAGGTGTCAGGACATGCACGTGGTCAAGCCTCCTAGGTGACAAAAGGGATGTCCCCTTCCCCTGGAAGGAACTAGTAAGCCAGGTGGGTAGTGACCACAGAAAAAACATCAATGCAGTGACCACATGAAACCCTTTCCTCTCCTCCCTCCGCGGTGATCCCTCTGCCTCCTGCCTCTTCTGACTTTCTCCATCCTTCTCTTTCCCCTTCCCCGCTTTCCTTCTTCCCCTCCCCTCCTCTCCTCTTCCTTTTCTCCTCCATCCTTCCTCCTTTCCCCTCTCCTGGCACCCAGCGACCCCTCGGAAGCCGAGCCAGCTCACTAATTTCATCAGCATCGCAGACTTCTGTCTTGGCTGCCCCGGACCTGACACTTTCCTGATGGTTTCAATTTTCTGTTCTTCGCTTCCCTGTTTTATAGCAGTAGTATTAAAAGCGGGAGCACGTCACTTTGTTCTCTTTTGTATAAAAACTTCCCTCTCGCTTGCGTGCGCTCTCAGCTCACTGCCTTCCCCTTGGTCGGAGGCTCATGATTTGGTAGTAATAACGCTCTGTTTATACTTGCCATAAATGTCAAGCCCAAATAATATACTGCAATCGAATCTTATCCTGCAACTCTGGGATTTATGCACAGCTCCAAATGCAGAGTTACAAGACTTCCCAAATGACTACTGCCCCTTCAAAGCCCCCTGGCAGACCCACCCTGAGCGGGCAGGTGGGCAGAAGGGCGTGACGCGCTGACCGGAAGGATCGCTCCCCCAGTCAGTTTCCAGCCCCACGACCCGATCAGCCTGCGTGCCCTGGGAGGTGGGTTCAGGGCACAGCCACGGGGCATCCCCATCCACCGCAGACTAAGCAGAGGCCACCCGGGCTGTCTCTGCAGGAGGAAACTTTCCTGGATGGCAGGACTCGCTCCCTCTCTGCTGAGGGACCTCTGAGTTCGAAGGTGCTATGGCCCTTTTGAACAGAGCAGCCTCGTCCACGCAGCCTGCATTTCAGCTGGGTCGGGAGCCTGGAGGCACGTCTGGCCTTCGTTCTGCTAGAAGTTCCTACCTGGCTGTTTCCAGCTCCCTGAGCGCCTGGCGCAGCGCTAAGATTAGAAGGCAGAACGCTTCACCAGCTCTGCACATTCCCCAAATGAAAGCAATCCTTCAGACATCAGGACGGTGCCCGGGAAAAGCACCGGGCCACTTGGACTCTGTCCCTGAGAAAATGCTCCCTTTGGCAGGTGGCCCCATCTGCGTCGAGTCCCGGAGGACATGCTGCCCGGCCCCCCAGTCCCTGGGGGTCCTAGGACGGTCCGCGGGGCTGCAGGGGCCCTTCCCACACGGGCCCGGAGGACCCAGCCGGGTGTCTTTCCACGGCAGCAGCTCCCACCTCCGCCCAAGGGAGAGAACGGGCTCTGGCAGAACCTGGTGGGACAGAGATGCGATTCCAAGAAGTTCTCTGCCTTGTACAACGCTCGCGTGTGCTGTGCTCACACCCACGCCCACACATTCGCACGCGTGCACACACACATCAATAGGATTTCCTTTGTAGGGCCCCACCCCCACCCCCAATTCCATATCAGTGGTTTGCTACGAAGGCTGGCATCCTGGGAAATGGATTTTTAGCCCCGTATAAAGAGAAGAAAGGACATTTTCTGACAGCTGGGGCTGCCCAGCGCAGGAACAGGCTGCAGTGGAGAGTAACGAGCAGCAATCACAGGAGGTTTTCAGACAAAGGCCAGACGCCAGCGTCCTATTGGTGACGTCACAGAGCCGATTAGAGTACACTTTTCCCACCTTAGATCTTTCCTGGCACAAGGGAGGGTACGACGAATCAAATAAGAGACGAGATTCCGGGTCTCTCCCAGGTCAGCGATCGCGTGACTGTGTTCATAGGGACTCAGAGAAGCGCGGGGGCTCAGGGCCTGGGGAACGGGAGGTCGGGGGACTGTGTGCAAAGCAGCACCAGCATTTAACACCCAGCACGGGCACCCTCTCTGGGCTCCAGGCCGAGTGTGCAACGCACAGCTCCTGGCGCTGAGTTGCACGCCGTGTGGGGAGACAGGTAGGGGGAGGGAGGGTGCTAGGGCAGCGGGCAGTGGGGGCTCAGGGAGCACGTGGGAGAGAGCACCCATCCTCCCCAGAAGGCTGCACTGGGGCCTTGCCAAGGGTCACGGGACCAGCCGAAGGGGAGGGCAAGCTTCTGAAGGACTCGCTTGGAAAGGTGTCCCCCACCCCCGAGGCGGACTCCAGGGCAAGCCCACACTGAAATGCCACACCGCTTCCCTCTGACCCAAAGCGTCGTACAGAGGGGTCGTACAGAAGGGTCAACGCGTACAGACACTGGCATCCAAAGGTCCTGCCCAGGAGCAGGCCTGCCGGACCACGGCTGAGAGGCCCAGAAGGCACACGGCTCACCGTTGCCGACTTGAAAGTGGAGGTGAATGTGCCTCTCGTTCCAGTGCTACTCTGGGGTCCACCGTGCTCCCCAAAAGATGTGGAATTTGTAGCCCCCGGTACCTGTGATCATGACCTTAGTTAGAAACAGAGTCTGCAGATGATCTAGTTAAGATCAGATCATTAGGCCGTATTCCATTACGATCGATGTCCTTATAAAAAGGGGAAATCCAGACACAGAGGAAGACACGTACAGAAAAAAGATGATGTGAAGACACAGACAGAAGCCCATCTACTAGCCCAGAAGAGCCCGAGGCCACCGGGAGCTGAGAGAAGCCTAGGACAGATTCACCCCTGCAGCCTCCAGAAGAACCGTCCTAACAACCTTGGTTTCAGACTCTGGCCTGCACAAGGGTGAGACGAGAGAGTCCCGTCATTTAAGCCACCGAGTTTGTGGTGCTTTGTTATGGCAGCCACAGGAAACTAAAGCAAGAGCCAACAGACAAACAAGCAAAGGCAGAGAGAGAGAGAGAGAGAGAGAGAGAGAGAGAGAGACAAACCAACAACCAGACTCTTAACTATGGAGAACAAACACCACCCAGAAGAAGAGGGACCATGTGATGTCCTGCCTAAATAAAATACTTTTGAGATGAACAGGGGCGTGATCAGCCATTAGGTGGGGGTCTGCAGACTCCGCTGGAGAGTTCAGAGCCCCCAGAACAAAGCAGCTCATAGACAGTCACACTTGCTCAGCAAAGGCTGCCACCAGGCCCGTGGGAACTTGGTGTGTGCGATGGGCTGAATTGTGTTCTCCCAAATTCCTCTGTTGAAGTCGTAAAGCCCAGTGCCACATAGCGTGACTGGATTTGGAGACAGGGTGTTTAAACGTTTATTTATGAGACAGAGAGAGACAGAGCATGAACGGGGGAGGGGCAGAGAGAGAGGGAGACACAGAATCCGAAGCAGGCTCCAGGCTCTGAGCTGTCAGCACAGAGCCCGACGCGGGGCTCGAACCCACGGACCGCGAAATCATGACCTGAGCCGAAGTCGGCCGCTTAACCGACTGAGCCACCCAGGCGCCCCTGGAGACAGAGTGTTTAAAGGGGTGATTAGGGTAAAACGAGGTCCTGTGGGCGAGTCCTAACCCAATAGGGCTGGTGTGCTTTTAGAAGAGGAGATCAGGACACAGGCACACACACAGAGGGACGACTGTGTGAAGGCACTGGGAGAGGACGGCCATCTGCAATGCCAGGGACAGAGACCCCAGAAGGCCCCACCCCCCACCTGACACACACACCTTGATCTCAGACATCCGCCTCCCGAACGGTGGGAAAACCGATCTCCGCTGTTTAAGCCCCACGGTCTGTGGTGCTGTGCCCTGGCAGCCGGAGCAGGCCGCTACAGCCACTCTCAGCGGCTGTTCCGAGGGCACACGCCAATGTCGCACGGGTCCTGGGATGGGAAGGGACGGAGGAGACAGGCAGGACGGTGAGTTTTCCTTAGATCCCAGGAAGGCTGGAGGTGAATGTCAGGAACGATGGGCTCATAAGGCAGTAATTAACAGTCGCAGGAATCTCCTCTCGTCGGATGCCTTGGGATACTGTGCCAGCCTCCATTTTGCTGACTTTGGAGAAAGAAATGGTGATAAATAAATGTAAAGCACGCTGGTGATGGTGTGAAATGATGCTTCATCTAATTATCACTATTCCGTGGTGTCATTAACATACACTCGAGGAGAATGGTAATGACTTTTACGTTTATATCAGCGCGGATTCGCCGTCTTAAGCCCACAGCACAGGGACACGATAGTCCCCGGGACGGCGTCTCTTGCAGACAACGGTAGGACTGGAGGTAAGAAGAATGACTCACTGCCACCCAGCTGCACGTGGCACCGAGACGGCACAGGGGGCTCCGGGAAAGCCCAAAGAGGACCCGAGAGGCAGGAAATGAGTGGGCGACTGATGGGTGCCCCAGGGATGTCGCTGGAGAGTCTGTCCTCAATCACGGACACCCCTTCCTGCCCTCGGGGAATGCGGCTCCACCTTTCTTGGATGCTTAGAGGACCATGGAATCCTGGAAATCACTGTTCTGAATCTAAGGAATGAAGGACACCCTGGCTGGTGCTAGAACATTCCCTGTGCTTGCTTTTTTCAGGCTCCTGTCACCTACTTCTCTCTCCCTCGGATGGGAGTAAAACTGAAAATGTGTCAGGTAACGGACGGTTGGACAGTCCCACCTCGCGGATCCCAGTACCCCGGGGGTTCTCCTGCACGAGCGTGCGGCCACTCTGCACCCTGTGGGCATCCCGCCCTCTACCCCTTCTGAGGGCAGCCCGCGGTGGCCTTGCTCGGGACCCCAGCCCCTCCTGCCGCTGGCCCGAGAGTGGGAACATGGGCTGGGACACACAGCCAGCAGGCCGGCCTGGCCCGTGCCCTGTGCTGATGTGAAAGACAGGCACACCCAGCAGGATTTCCTCCCTCAGGGTCAGACTGGGAAAAGGCACAAGAGGAAGCAATTAGGAGGACAAACTGGGGCAGAGAAGTTGCTCAGCCTGAGGCCAGGACGGGCGAGGAGCAGGAAGCGGGAGGCAGGAGAAGTACTGGGAGGGAACGCAGAGGCTGGTGGCAGTGAGAGGACAGAGAAGCGGGCCTGCCCCGTGGACGCAGGGACCCTGAGAGGCCGCCCCTGCCAATGCTGCCCCCGTCCCGCTGTCTGGCTGCGAGATCCTCCTAAGGTGGCCGTGTCCTAACTCTCAGACTCTGTGGCTGTGACCTTGCTTGGGACGAGGGTCTCTGCAGACGTAGGCAGGGACTGAGATGACAGGCTGGATTAGGATGGCTCCTCAATACAAGGAGCACGTCCTTATAAGGGACAGAAAAGGACACTTAGAGACACAGAGAAGTCAGGGGAAGATGGAGGCAGAGACCGGGTGACATCAGGTCACCAGATGTTGCTGGCAGGTGCGAGGAGAGAGGCCAGAAGACAGGCAGGGAACAGATTCTCCTCAGAGCTTCTGGAAGGAACCAACCCCTCCCGCACCCTGATTGCGGACTTCCGGCCCCTCAAACTGAGAGAGAAAAAATTTCTGTTGTTTTAAATCATCCAGTTTGTGATGAATACAAGCGGTCTGAGCACGTTGTGCCTCCTCGTAACAAAAAGGACGCTTTTTTTAAAACATAAGTTTCTGGCCAACACCCAGAGGGTGGGTGTGACAGCAGAGACCGGGGCGACCGGGCCCCAGGTCTGCCTGCATGCTATGCCCCCTGCGGTCTTTCCCTCAGTGCGGCTCAGCTCCCACCTTAGAAAATGGGGGATGAGCCTCGAAGCCCCTTCCTGGCAGAACAGTCCGGGCCTCACCGTAGATTTCTACGGAAAAGGCTGAATGGGGACAGGCCAATGCTGCAGGGGACAAAAATTCCAAGCTATTTTTTAGCACCAATTGCCACTCTCCTCTTGGAGGAGCGTTACCCAGACTCAGCAGGGGGATGAAGTGACTATTTCCTGCCAGAAGTAGCTCCGAATCTCCTCACCCAGATCGCTCCAAGCTGGAGAGGGGTGCGTGCGGCCACTCAGGGGCCGTCCCCGTGTGGCTGATCTGCACAGGCCAGGTCACCCCGCGGAGGTGGAGGGCGAACACGCCCACGCCACCTGCCCCATTCACTCTGTGCTTCCGTGAGTGACAGCTCGGGAGCGGAACCAGGACGCCGCTCCCAGCGGCACCCAGGAAAACCCCCGGGTCCCTAAGAGGCGTGGGTCTGGGTGTCCTCAGAGGGAAGTCGGAGCTCTGAGAGAGCCACCACCCACCAGGCAGGGAGTGGGCAGGAGGAGCTGTCTCCCCGGAGTGAGCCCACCTCCATCTCACAGGCCCCCGCCTCACTGGCCACTGTCTTCCTCCATAATCCCATTTAAAAAAGATTTCAGGGTTGGGGCCCCTGGGTGGCTCACTCACTGGTTAAGCATCTGGCTCTTGATCTCGGCTCAGGTCACGGTCTCACGGTTCGTGAGTCTGAACCCCGAGTCGGGCTCTGTGCTGACAGTGTAGAGCCTGCTTGGGATTCTCCCCCTCCCTCTTTTTGCCCCTCCCCACCTTTCAGAATAAATAAATAAATAAATAAATAAATACCAAAAAAAGAAAAAAAAAAAGAAAAAAGA